>NC_138171.1:44862824-47767349 GCF_964165515.1 Mesoplodon bidens
TCTCGGTCTCCGTCCACGCGTTTGACAGGAGCTTGCGCACGCGCAGTATCGTGGCGCCGTGAGGTGGAGGACCGTTGAGTATCCGTTACGGGCCGCTTGGACCCAGAACTTTGCGAGACAAAACTTGCCTTCCCCGAGCAGTTGGAGAGTCTCGCGGTTCCTTCCTTTTCTTAGAACGAATCTCTTTTGAAGGAGAATTCTCGTTAGAAACCGATTGGGAACCGGCTACACCTTTGGATGTAACAATCAACCCGCGACGCTGCCTCCGTTCGTGGTCACGGGCAGCAACTAGGCATCTGTGATTTTGAAAGACGGAAGGAAAAGGGCGTCCTCGCCAGGAGACTAGGAACCCCAGGAGGAATGTCTTCTCGTGGCTTCAAATCGCTAAGCACATTTCGAATCAGTAAGGGTGCCCTCCAGTGTCCGCCATCTTTGTGACATCATCGCGTCGCCGCGGCGCCATTTTTAGCGTATCCCCTGGAAGCAACGTTCCTTTCCCGGTATTCCCTAGGAGGGTAGCCGGTGTGGTTACGATCCCTGGGCGCGGGGCACGCCGGGAGTTGTAGTCCCAGCGGACGCAGCCCTGCCGACTCTCCGGAAGTGGAGGTGGGAGAGGCCGGGCTGAGCCGGCTCGGGGTACCCCGGCTCCCGGCCAGTGCTGGGGCGCTTCTCCCGGGGCGGGTCATGAACGGGCCGGCGGACGGCGAAGTGGACTACAAGAAGAAATACCGGAACCTGAAGCGGAAGCTCAAATTCCTCATCTACGTGAGTGCTGGGGTGGTAAGGCGGTGGGGGGTGAGGCCTGGTGCTCGTAGGACTTCAGTTTACCTTTGTGTGAAGAGAGTAGGGTGAGCTGTGGCCGGCGTCCGGGCTCCATTTACGGACGGCCGTTGGCTCAGCTCCCACCTTGCCCGTAATACAGGAACACGAGTGCTTCCAGGAGGAACTGAGGAAGGCACAGAGGAAATTGCTGAAGGTGTCCCGGGACAAGAGGTGAGACACGTTGAGGGGAGGAGGGAGGCCAGTGGGTGATGTGGCTCCTATGGATCTGCATTCGGACCCCATCCTGGAATGGGCCACAAATGCATGATGCCTGCCTCGGAGCTGTTGTGAGGCTCCAACAGGCCAGCTGGAAGGGACGAGGGCCCAGGAGAACATTGCAGAGATGGGAATAAACACTCTGGTTCTCTCCGCCCCTTCCCTCAGTTTCCTCCTAGACCGACTTCTGCAGTACGAGAACGTGGATGAAGACTCTTCTGGTGAGCAAGGTCATGAAAAATTGGTGGAGGACATGCTCCTGGCACTCCAGCAAGCTTCCTGGGCCCTCCCTTTAGGCCTCGGAGGCCAATACAGCCTCCAATGGTTCTTTTTTTTTTTTTTTTTTTTTTTTTTTTTTTTTTTTTTTGCGGTATGTGGGCCTCTCATTGTTGTGGTCTCTCCCGTTGCGAAGCACAGGCTCCGGACGCGCAGGCTCAGCAGCCATGGCTCACGGGCCCAGCCGCTCCGCGGCATGTGGGATCTTCCCGGACTGGGGCACGAACCCGTGTCCCCTGCATCGGCAGGCGGACTCTCAACCACTGCGCCACCAGGGAAGCCCTCCAATGGTTCTTAAGCCTAGTCGCTTATCCTCCTCCTCACTATTCTTTCACTCAAGTATGAGTGAGTATCTGCTGTATTTCAGGCAATGAGCTTTGCACAGAGGATACAGTGGTAACCAAGATGGATAAAGCCTCTTGGAATTTGTATTCTCGTTGGGGGTAGTAAGTAAGCAAAGAAATAAACTAGAATTTTAGATTTGAGGAAGAAAATCAGGGTTACGTGGTAGTGATTGGAGTAGAACGGGGGTTGATAAACTTTCTCTGTAGAGGGCCAAGTAATAAGTATTTTAGGCTTTGCAGAACATACAATTTCTGTTGCTCCTATACAGCTCTGCCTTTGTAGTGCAGAAACAGCAATAGGTGAGGTGTAAATAAGTGAGCATGACTGTGTTTCAATAAAACTTTATTTATGAACACTGAAATTTGAATTTCATAAAACTTTCACGTCATGAAATATTTTTCTTTGGAGTCTCTTTTCCCCCAACCATTTAAAAATGTAAAAGCCGTTCTTAGTTTACAGACCATACAAAAGCAGATGGCAGGCAACATCTTAATAAAGAATTCAAGAAAGGCTTTTTTCAGGAAGTAATGTTGGAGCTGGGACCTAGATAAGAAGAAGATGTGAAGATGAGTGAGAGATTTCCCACAGAGGGAGTCACAGATGCAGATTCCCTGAGGTAAAAACGTACCAGGTTTTTTGAGGAGAAGGGCTGAAGCACATAAAGCACTGTTCTCAGACTTTTTTTGAGCACGGTTTATAACCAATAATATATTTTATATCGTGACCAACCCCCACGTACTTACTTGCTTATAAAACAAAATTTAGTGAAATAATGTTAAGAGCCCTATGTGCAGTTTGTTCTGATACTTTTTAGACTGCTTTTTTTTTTTTCCATTTAGTGCTGGTTGTAAATCAATAAGTTGAATTTGTGACCCACTATTGGGTTGATACCCACAATTTGAAAAAGTCCTAAGGTGGGCCTTTGTGGCCCAGTTTTTCTCATAAGCCATGTCACATGCAATGACCTCTCTCCATAGTGTCTAGAGCAAGGGTCAGCAAACAGCCAGCCAGATTGCTTGTTTTTGTTTTATTTATTTGTTTGTTTGTTTGTTTATGGCTGCGTTGGGTCTTCGTTGCTGCGCGCTGGCTTTCTCTAGTTGCAGCGAGTGGGGGCTACTCTTTGTTGCGGTGCGCGGGCTTCTCATTGCGGTGGCTTCTCTTGTTGCTTGCGGAGCACGGGCTCTAGGCACGCGGGCTTCAGTAGTTGCGGCTCACGGGCTTACATGCTGCACGGCATGTGGATCTTCCCGGACCAGGGATCGAACCCATGCCCGCTGCATTGGCCAGCGGATTCTTAACCACTGCCCCACCAGAAAAGTCCCCAGATAGCTTGTTTTTGTAAATAATGTTTTATTAGAACATGCAACCCCTATTCATTTACATATTATAGGAAGACAGTAGATGAGGTCAAAGAAGTAGGTAGGAGCCAACTCATGTAGGTCATGGCAAAACATTTGGCTTTCACTCTAACTTCTCATTGCCTTCGTGTTCCTTCCTGGAGGTCTTTCAGTTAACTTCCTTTTGGAAGGGGACTTCAGGATAGGAGGCGTGAGGGAACCCAGCCTGTTTATGATCAGAGTGGGATATAGCTGAGAAACAAGAGCCAGAGACATAAGCCACCACTTACCCCCTGGAGAAGCCCACAGTGTGGTCAGGGAGACACCCACATATGACATGTCCTAGCAGAGTGAGGAGAGCCGTGACCAGTGAGGGTAGAGGGTTCTGGAAGAGTCAGCCATCAACTGGGCCTGAGGGATTCTGGGAAACTTCTCAGAGAGGTGGCATTTAATCTGCTTCTTAAAGGATCTATCTGAGCAGAGAAATCGGGAATAGCATATTTTACGTGCAAATGGTTATCTGTTAAGTGAATGATGGGCTTTCTAGATAGAGGCACAAATCTGGGGAATGAATTTTGGTTTTGAGAAAATAGGTTGGTGTGATGTGAAGAATACAGTTTGGTTGGGAGACCAGAAAGGTGGGTTGGGGCTATATTAAGAAGCACTTCAAATGCTTCCAGGCATTGGGAAGGATGTGATCAGTTTTGTGTTTTAGGTTGTTCTGCGGTTGGGGAGGACAGTGGGTGGCAGGAGAGGTGAGATTGCTTAGCAGGCAATTTTGACATGGTGGTGACCTGACCTCATGACAGTTGGAATGGGGAGCAGTGGGTGAAGGTAGGAGAGACTTGGGGGGCAAATTACCAGGACCCTGCATATGTGGAGTGGGGCAGAGGTAAGCGCTGGACAGCTTAGAGGCGAATAAGGAGAGAATAGCATAAAATGGTCAGGAGTCGGAGGCCTGGGCTCAAGTCCCAGTCCAACACCTTCCTTTCTGAGCCTCCGTGACTGCATCTGAAAAGCGGAGGTGACGTCTTCCCTTTCCTCCTTGGATAGTTCTGAAGACAAGGAGAGGCAGTGAATGTCAAGCACCTGTTCAGAGCCTGGCACATAGAAAATGCTTGACAGTATGTTTACCGTGGAGGAGTCCAGGCAGGAAGTAGGTCATAAAGGACATTTTAAGCAGCTGGGGAAGCTGTGGACCTCCCCAGAATAGCACCTGTGTGCCCTTCAGATTCCCCAGAACCCTTCCGTAGAGTTGAGATTACGCCCCTCTGGGGTAGACGGGACTCCCACCCACTACTTACCAGCCCTCCCCCTCACAGACTCAGATGCCACTGCATCTTCAGATAACAGCGAGACAGAGGGGACACCCAAGTTGTCGGACACGCCAGCCCCTAAGAGGTGAGAAGAAGCCATCATTCTTCCCTGGAGGGTGGGGGGGGTGGAGAGGGTACCTGGGCTGCCTCTTGCCTCTGACCCCCTCCCCTGTCCTTTCTCCAGGAAGAGAAGCCCTCCGCTGGGGGGTGCCCCCTCCCCCACCAGCCTCTCCCTGCCTCCTTCAACAGGGTTTCCCCTTCAGGCCTCTGGGGCCCCCTCCCCATACCTGAGCTCGGTGAGTTGGGGTCAAGGGTGGGAAATGGTCAGACTCCTGGGAATAAGGTGGGCATCATTTGGGCAGAGGGTCCAGGCCTCAGGGTGAAGCCAGCCCAGCACCAAGAACATCTGTCTGGGTGTGGCCAGCAAGCGTCCCTCGGAGGGGTGTGAGTCGGGGCTGCCTACTTCTCTCTGGTGTAGGAATGGGGGACAGACGTGACTGAGGAGAGGAGACCCCAGGACACAGTCCTGCTGCTGTCCCCTCCCGTCTGTTCTCAGGAGCCACACTCATCACCATCTCTTGTTTTTCCATTCTTCCTCCTGTTTGCATTTCTTCCTTCTGCCCCCACCCCATCCACTCCATTTCCCATCTCCATCCCCTCACTCCTGCCTGCAGCTGGCTTCCCCCACCTACCCCCCATTCCCTTCTGACTACCTGGCCCTGCAGCTGCCCGAGCCCAGCCCCCTGAGGCCCAAGCGGGAGAAACGGCCCCGCCTGCCCCGGAAACTCAAGGTACCCTGTTTGGGGGACGTTAGGGAGGGGCCAGAACGGCAGGACAGCCACCTGAGGGAGGCTCAGGACGGCTGGGGGCCTGTCCAAGAACTTTGAAGGGCTGATTTGGGGCTGCTGCTGATGGGGACCCAGCTCAGGGTTAGCCACTGAGGGGCGGGTCCCAGAAGTCCTGGCTCACAGGCTCCCTGTGAGACCAGTCAGGGCAGGCCCAGGCTGGGGGAGCTCAGAGTGAAGATGGCTGGGGGCCAGGCTCATTTTCACAAGTGTTCTGTATTGCCAGGCAGCCCCCAAGGAGGGGCAGAGTTGTGGGATCTAGAATCAAGTCAAGGTTACACCACTTAAAAACCATGTGACCATGACCCTCTAGGTCTCAGATTGTGTGTCTGTACAGTGAGTGATCAAACCATGTGTAATCAGCAAGTGTTGTGGAGCATCTGCTGTGTACTAGGCACCGTGCTAGGTGCTGCAGATACAATAGCGAACAAAACAGGAATCCCTGCTTTCATGGAGCCCACGTTCTTGAAGGTAGACAGGAAACAAGCAAGATAAAAAGGTGACAGTGTAGAAAGATAGATTCAGGTAAAGAGCGTGGAAAACACCAGAGTACATGGGGCTGATATTTACAGTGGGGTGGTCAGAGACTTAAAGGAAATGAGCAAAGCCCTCTGGCTCTCTGCAAAGTGTTTCATTCAGGAAGAACCAGCGCAGGGGCCCTGGGGGTGGGTACGTGTTCGGCTTCTTCAAGGACTAGGAAGGAGGCCAGTGTGGTCGGAGGAGAGGGAGAGGGAGAGTGACCAGAGAGCAGGTCAGAACAGCACCTGAGGGGCAAGGCTGTGGAGGGCCTCGGAGGTGTTGGGAAGTTTTTGGCTGGTACTGTGAGTGAAACGGGAGCCACTGGAGAAGGTGGGGCAGAGGGGTGTCTGATCTGATTGACGTGTTAAGCAAATTGCTTGACACTGCAGTGAATAGGCTGGTGGGTGGGGGGTCAGGATAGAAGTGGGGAGACCAGTGAGGAGGCTCCTGCAGGCAACCAGGCAGCAAGGGGGAAGGGTGAAAAGTGGGTGATGGGTCTCTTTCAAAGAATGAGCCCCAGGAAGAGCCGTGTGGGCTGTGAGAGAGAGGGGCGTTGAGGGTGACTCCAGGGGTTTTGGCCTGAGCAGCCAAAGAAGTGGCCCTTTTCTGAGTCGGGGAGGACTGTGGGAGGAACAGGTTTGGGAAGGAAGGTGAGTTTGGCTTTGGATGTCTTGAGATGCTCTCTGGAAATGTCAACGAGACAACTGGGTAACGTGAGCCTGGGCCGCACGGGGGGCGTATTTGGAAGTCACGGGCAGGGAGGTGGATGGCAAGGAGAAGAGGTCTCTGCACCCTGAGCCCCGGGAGAGATGAGGACACGGAAGGCACAGTGCCCTTCCAGCTCTGAGTCAAAGTGAAATAAGGACCGGGCTGGCAGCTCTCAAGTTGGGTGAACTGTAGACTCGAGACTCTGGAGCCAGAAGTGGAATGGGAGCCCTGCTTGTGGTGATTAGGAGTGTGGGTTCTGGAGTTTTAACCCCAGCTCTGCCACTTCCTCCCGCATGACCTTGGCCCTTGAGCCTGGAAGATGAGTAGATAATGGGTGACGATACTGCTCAGCTCCTGCTTCACGCTACTTGGCAGGGGTTCTGCTTCCTGGGCCGGGCGGACTGGTGGAGAAGGCACGGGCCAGAGAAACCTGGAGCCGGGCGTGGAGGTGTGGCGTGGTGTGCGCTTGGCAGTTCAGGGCTCTGAAGTGCTGGCTCGAGACGCAGAGGCGTGTCAGGGAGCTAGTTCGGGGCAGGCAGGGGAAAAGGGCCCAAACCAATGGCGGTGCATGGGGGAGGGGATAAATCAGGGACGGCCTCAAAGAACAGGTGACATTTGAGCCCAGGGTGAGATTTGGATATTCAGTCTGAGGCAGTTGTGGAAGGAAGGCAGGACGTGGCAAAAGTGGTGTTTGGGCTGGAGCCGGAGGGGTGAGAGCGAACAGCGTAGGAAAGATAGGGTGGGTCAGGTCATAGAAGGCTGGGTGTCCTGTGAGGAGAGTGGGGGTCCCTGAAGTTTCTGGGTGTGGTGGTGTGAGGAGAGGGGAGGGGACGCTGTGAAGACTGAAGCAGGTCAGTCAGGAGCCTGGGCCTCACCCATTTTAGCTGAGTTTCCTCCACGCACTCGCCATGCGACTTGGGCGCATCATTTAACTCTCGGAGCCTCCACTTGCTTCTCTGTTCTGTGGGGTCGTTGTGAGGATAAAATGAGTTAAGAGAGAGAAAACACTTAGCCCAGTGCCTTGTCCCTAGTACGCCACAGATAAGCATTCGCTACCGTGAGTCACGCTGAGGAGGCCATGAAGTCAGTCCAAGCAGGGGTAGGACATGGGGCCTGGGTAGGTAATCAAGAGGTGGTGGCCAGAGGAGGGGGACAGTCATGCCGCCAGCCTTTTCAGTCGTGCGTGCGCATCTGCTCCCGTGTGTGCACGTGAGTGCCTGATACTGGGTGCAAGAGCGCTGTTCAGAGCTGGCCTTCCTGTCTGTCTACAAACCCACTCTGGCCCTCCATGCCACCCTAGGAACGGCGGCGTTGAGGGGCCCGCCTTGAGAAGCAGAGAGTAGGCCACAGGGGCCCGAATGTGTTAAGGCAATCAGAAGGGCCACTGTGAAGACCACTGCCATCTCCCCACCCCAGGGCCAGACTGGACACTGCCTGGTGGGGACCTGGCAGGCCTGTGCTTTCAAACCTCCATTTCCAAGCCTCCGTTTCCTCCTCTGGCTGATGACCTCTCCTCCCTTCCAGGGTGGTCGGAATGGTGAGAGATCATTAATGGAAGTCACCTGGCACATAGTAGGTGCTCAGTTTGTGCCCACAGGCAAAGCAGGAGGCCCACAGAGCTCTGGGAAGGATTCAGAAGGACCTGGCAGGGGTGGGGCTGGAGGGCTGGGCAGGACAGAGGCCACTTCCCAGCCTCAGAGCACAAAGCAGGACCTCTGACAAATAGAAAAGGACAGTCCAGGTGGAAGGACCGGCGTATTCTCAGGCAGTGCCTGTCCTGAGTGCAACGAGGAGCCGGAGGCCCTCGAGTAGAGGAGTGACACACTCAGGTTTGTGTTTTAGAGAGCTTAATCTGACTGCAGTGCGGAGGAGGAGCTGGATCTTGGAGAGGCTGAAGGCAGGGAGTCCAGTTAGGAAGGTGGTCCTGTAGCCCAGGTGAGCTGAGAGGAGGGCCTGGCCTAGGCCGGTGGCTGTGGGGATCCCAAAGAGGGGCCCCTCCCAGATACAAGAGGTAGAAGCCTCACACAGCAGGGGGTGAAGACCTTTGACACCTTCCACTGAACCAGTGAGCCTCTCAGGAGGAGGAGGGAGAGGAGGCCAGTGTGGCAGGTGGTATTGGAGGTGCCTGGAGGCGGGCAGGCAGGCAGGCACTCCAGGCTGGCTCTGGCTCTGGCTCTGGCTGCTATCCCAGGGGCAGCCACAGTGCCTTACTGGCAAGGGCAGGGCCCAGCCTTTCCCTCCTGGTTTCCTGTGAGACTCCTTCCACCGCCACCCTCATCAGCACTTCCATCACCACCCCTCACCCCCCACACACTTGCTGGTGTGAGACTCTGCAGGGCTGAGGTGGGGCAGGCTCCCTGATTCCAGCCGTGGCTGGTCTGGCTGTGTCCACTACCCCTTGAATGAGCCTTTGCCCCCTTCCCCATCCCCTGGAACTGTCTTACGGGGCAGTGCCAGCCTCCTGGAGGTCCCAGTGCCTCCCTGATAGGCCCTCCCTGTGTTTCTCCCCACTGCTGCAGATGGCGGTAGGACCCCCCGACTGCCCCGTGGGAGGGCCGCTGACCTTCCCAGGCCGGGGTTCTGGGGCCGGCGTGGGGGCAGCCCTGGCCCCACTGCCCCCACCCAAGATGCCTCCCCCTACGATCCTGAGCGCCGTCCCTCGGCAGATGTTCAGCGACGCAGGCAGCGGGGACGACGCCCTGGACGGGGATGATGACCTGGTGATCGACATCCCGGAGTGAACCCCTCTGCCCGACCCCCTGCCCAGCGCCCTGTGTCAGCACACGTGAGCCCCCAGCTTTCGCAGAGACGTTTATTGACGCCCGGTTGCCATGCTGTGGCCACTGACACAATCAGAAAAGGCGTAAACATGCATGAATGTCCCCCGGAAGGTGGGCCCTCTCCAGGGAGGGCAGGGGCCCTGCCTTCACATCCCAGCCCAATCCAGGGGACAGTTATTTAAATGAGTGGCCAGGAGCATCTGCCACCTCTCAGAGAGGCAGAGACCCTGCGGTGGCCCCCCACTTAAAAGGGCAGCTGTACAGGGCTCGGTGGTGGTGTTTTTTAATGAAGATTCTGCATTAAAGGAGTGGTTCTTTTTTTGTGTATCATTTTCATTTTTGGAAACTTCCTCCTCCAAACCCCCCCTAATCCGACCTCCTCCCTGGAGGGGAGGGGGCCGGGCAGCCTGGAGAGGCAGGAGAGAGGAACAGCAGCCGGGTCCTTGGGGCAGGGGCACTGTGGGATCCCCCCTGCAGGTGCACTCTGGATGGGTGGTTTGCATATTTGTCTGCTGTAGCGAGTCAGGCAGGAGGAAGTTTGCATATGTGAATATAGATCTCCACAGTCCCTCACAAGAAGACAGACCCACAGTCACGGAGATGCTCACGAAACAAGACAAGTAGTGCGGGGTGGGGCCTCCACCCCGTGTAAACGTGCAACACACTCGTGCGAAGGCTGCCTACTGGGCCCAGCCCTAAGGGCCCTGTGCTGGGCAGCCACTGTCCTGCTCAGGCTGAGGGCAGGGCTCCGGCTGCTGGGGGCAACTGGCTGGTCAAGGTGTGCCAGCGCTCCAGGGCTGCGTCCGGCTGCTGCAGACAGTCGCTCCAGTGCTTCCGGGCCTCTCTCCGGGCGCCTGGCCCCAGGGCCACGCCACCTGGGAGCAGTAGAGGCAGGCAAGATCAGGGCCGGGCTCACTGCCGGGCTGCCCTCCATCAGCACCACCCAGCAGGCTCCTCCCTCACCGATGAAGTCATTGGATTTGCCAATGTCATAGTCCCAGACTGTGACTTCCAGAGTCTTGCTGGCCAGAGTGGAGAGCTCCATCTCGTAGAAGAACTCCTGGGACAGGGCAAGCGACACCTTCCATGAGGCGCAGCCCCCACTCCCAGCCCCAACCCCGCTCGATTTCTGGCCTCTGCCCCACTTACCTCATTAAATTCCGGGTTTAGAGTCTTCTTCTTCACACATGTTTTGTGCTTGGATTTCTTATCCACATCCGGCCTCAGGTATCTGCCGAGGGGGAGGAGGGACAGGTGGGGGAGCAGATCAGTCAGGGACAGGCCAGGCCCAGAAGAGGATGGGGCTGGTGGCAAGTCCCTGGGGAGGGGAGGGTGGGCCTCGGGGCAGGGCGAGAGCTCACGTCTTGACGTAGGGGTCCGAGTAGCCGTTGACGTCCATGGCAGCCAGGTGGGCACAGCGCACGATGCCCACCAGCAGCCCGCGGCGCCGAGAACTATAGCTGAGGCTCAGCAGGATGCGCCCGCGCTCTTCCAGCAGCCCAGGCCCCTGCTCCACCTGCTCCAGCTGCCGGCAGACGCGGGCGTCAGCTGGCACCCTCACCACCTCCCGCCCAGATGCAGTCCCTGTGCGTGGCTCACCTCCTTCAGGTAACAGGAGATGCCCCTCAGCGCCACAGACATGGAAGAGGGTGAAGCCAGCTGAGGGGGCAAAGAGAAAGTTCTGGAAACCTGATCTCCCCAGGGCCCCCTTCCCGTGGTACCCCGCAGCCCCGCACAGACCGGGACCTGGCGCTCAAGGCAGATGTTAAAATGCTTCTTCTGTGAAGGCTTGAGGCGGCGGAGGGGTACACGGATCTCCCCGATGAACTCGTTGTGGCTCAGCTTGTCTTCGTCACAGACGGAGATCCTGGTAGGGAACTGCAGGGTCAAGGCCCCCTGGGGTACCTGAGCCCCACTCCAGTTTGGGAGAAAGGTCCTCCGACTGATCTCTGAACACTCGAGGCTGGTCCCAGCTCTACCCTAAATACTCTACACCTCACTTGTAAAATGGGCTGCCTCAGGGCTGTGTGGGGAGCACCAGGCCCGGAGGTGGGGGAGGATGCTTTGATTTGCCCTGTTCCTCTGCACCTCCCTTTCCAGCTGCCCAGGCTGTCCCTGGCCCATTAGGACCTGCTCAGCTCCTTGAGGAAGCCCTCACAAATCTTGGGAACGCGAACACACACACACACACACACACACACACAGCCTCCATTCAGGGCCTGGGGACAGGATCCAACTGAACATGCACAGGGTGTGCACTGGTGGATGTGGGTCACGGGTCTAGGATGTAAGAGCTAGAAGGGCCTGAAGGAGCCTTGAGCAGTTGGACCAGGAGCGCATACCTCCCCCTAGAGCCCTTGTCCTTTCCTGTGTGGAGCAGGGAGCCAGCCTGGGAGAGACTCATGAACCCAGCAATTAAGAGATTATTGCTTTTACTTCCATCCGTCTAGGTCTGCAGCCCCTTTCCCTGCCTTCTGCTGTGACACTCTCGAGCAGTTCTGTCATGCAGAGGTGTTCAATTCCCAGCTCCACCACCTAGCAACCGCATGACCTTGAGCAAGTCACTTAACCTCCCTAAGCCTCATTCCCATTTCTGTCCACTCCTTCGAGATGTTAGGGAGACACGGGCAGCAGAATGGGCAGACCTCTGCTGCACAGGTCTGACTTAAGTCAGGGGCTCTGAGAAGGGGTCTCAGTGAGCAGGGAAAGATTGCAGGAGGAGGCAGAGCCTCAAATGGTGAGTGGGATTTAGGCCGGCAGAGAGAGGAAGCGGGAAAAGACACGACAGGCAAAGGTCAGGAGACAGGAATCCGACCAGTCGCAAGAGGGCGGTCCTCTGTTGGAGGAGCAGTAGGAGCTATTTGGAGGGCAGGAACCCAGGGGAACATTCTGGCTTGCTCCCGAAGGGGACAGGGAGCCACTGATGGTTCTAGAGCATCCGAGGGCTTAATGGGAGGTGGGTCGACCAACCAAAGAAGGTTCCAATGACAGCTGTCCCCAAGGAGGTGCTGAGCTGGACTCGTTGGTAACCAGGAGGACGGACCCCTCACCTGAGCACCTTGTGGGTGATGTCATCATCTGTGATTCCGCTGTACGTCAGGTCCTCATTCCACACGGGATTCAGCGTGTTCCTCTGAGTCTTAGTTTTTAGCTTATTGGCCTTAGGTGTGGGGACGAAGTGTTCACAGTACATGTCCCCCAGACCCACAGAGGCTGGAGGCAGACGAAGGTTGGGGGCAGACCCACAAGCTGGGTCAGGCTGGGGGGCGAGGGTAGGGGGAGGCCGTTACCTTGCAGGCTCCAGGCAGCAGGTGCAGCTTGACGTAGGGGTCGGCCAGGCCGTTGAAATCCATGGGCTTGAGGCCCTAGGGGTGAGGGGAGGGAAGAGAGCTGTGAGTTTGCAGCCTGCCCACCCGCCCTCCCTCTCTGCAGTGTGGACCCTTGGGGGCTGGAGAGCCAAGATGGGTGCTGGGAGAGGAGCAGGAGTCAGGCCTGGGGAAGGGAAGGGAGGATGGAAACGCACCCCTCTCAGGGTAGGAGGCAAACAGGGCCGGGGCTCTCGGGGGGCAGGGAGTACCCACCTTGGCCCTGAGGATACTACAGTGCAGAGTGCAGGAAGCCTGGTCGTAGAGAAGGTCAAACTCCAGCGTGCCCAGGGCGGCTGGAGAAGAGGGAAGAGGTAACCTGAGTCCGTGTGTAAAGACAGGTGTGTGTGAGAGACAGGTGGGCAGGCCTGCTACGTGTGCCAGCTGTGAAGGTTTGTGCGTGTCTGTGCCTGTCAGCCTGCTTGTGTGTGCACGTCTGGGTCCCTGGCTGGGCTGCAACTGGTGCTCTGTGGGTGGTTGAGTGCCTCAGCAGAAATATTGAATATTGAGCCTAGCTGAACCTGTAATCTCCACTCTGACTGCAGCTGTGGTGGTGGTGCCCGCCGCCTCCCCACCCCCAGCAGGGCCCCATCCCCTTCCCACAAGCCTGGAGGCCCCCATTAGCACCCTGGGCCCTTCAAGCCCGCAGACTCACTGGTATCATCCGAGTCATAGCTGTCCACCTCAGCTCCATCCTCGGGCGTGGTGGCCCCAAGGAGGGCTGTAGGGGGTGCCAGGGCCAGGGGGCCCAGATGAGCAGGGGCCTCTCCGAAGCCCCCGCCACCCCCTTCAGGTCCTGGTCCCCGGCGGGGGAAGTAGTCAGAGATCTGGCGGATGGGCCGGATGGGCCCCGGGCACACGTTGATGGCCATGTGCTCTTGGATGTTGATGGTCATGCGGTCACCCCTGCGGCCCCTCATGCAGCACCCCTGGCTGCGGGAGGGAGGTTCGAGTGAGCTTGAGCCCGGGGCTGACTTCTCAAACCTACCCGTCTGCTGGCTGAGGGCCAGGCGGCACCCGCCGGGGTCTGTGGGCCCTCACTGGCCTCCCTTCCTAGGTGCTGAGGGAGAGGGCAGCCTGTGCCCGCTGACGGGCAGGCAGAAGGCCTGGGCCCTCCAGACCCCAAGCTGTGCTCCACGGGGCTGGGCTGCCAGCCCACTCTCCCCAGATAGGTCCTGGCTCCACCTCAGCCTTGCCCACCTTCCTCTAGATTGTCCCTCTGTCCTCTTCCCAGTGCCAGCCCCTCATTCTGGGCTTCTGTCTGCCCTGGGCCCTGCCTACCCCTGAAGCTGCCCCCTAGGCCTCCTCCTCTGTCTCTCTGAGGCTTTGACTATCCTTCTGCACCAGGCGCTTGTCTGGTCTGGGGGTCACCCACCTCTTAGGTTTTCACTTCCCACTGTCCCTTCGTTCAGCCCCAGGATCTGCCCGCCTGCCTGGACCCCCCATCCGCTGCCACCCAAGGTGAGGACCCCTGCCTCAGATGCCTCCTCCTGAAACTGGCTCTCCAGAGGAGCAAGAAATTACAGCCTTCGGAGAGCTAAACACCCCCAGGGGCACACACAGGCTAACACACACTCACCCTCACCCTCTCGCCCCCGGCAGCCCAGCCCCCTGCACCTGTCTCTTCGCCTCCAACAGGTGCGCAAGCACTGGGGGGCCAGCGGGTGCGAGCTGGGCGGTGGCAGCCGGCGATTCCCAGGGCGGCCGGCGAGAAGAGCGCCGAGTCCGGCAGTCTGAGCCGAGAGGGAGGGAGAGCAGGAGAAAGTGCGGGGAGGAGGGGGTGGGGGTGAGCGAGGTGGAGGCGAGGATGCAGCCGGCGCAGGCGGCGCGGGGCGGGGAGGGGCGGACGGAGGCTGGGGAGGGGGCGGGACTCTCCCGCCGGCGCCCGCCCGGGCACACTTAGGAGCGCACACGGGTGCACACACATTCACGGGCAGGCTGGCACACGCATCTTGCACGGGCACTCCCGCGCACACGCCTGTGCCCACGTGCACACACCACAGTCATGCACAAACCCAGACACGCGCTGGCACACTCACCCTGGAGAACTTCGCATACACACGCTCGCAGACACACGGGTTCCCTGCGCCGCCAGGAACCCACAGTGAGAACTGCCCGGTGTTCCCCAACTCCTCCCCGCGCCGCCCCCGCGCCGAGCCGGCGGAGCCTCCCTCCGCCCCTCTCTCCTAGTTTCTCTCCCGGGTCTCCAGTGCAGACCACCGGCCTAGTTGCCGTGGCGACGCCGGCTCCTCCTCCCTCCCCGCCCCCTACCTCGCGCGTCCTTATGCCCCTCCCCCGCAGAAAGCGTTTGGGGGAGGGGGCAGGGTGTCTGGCCCTCCCCTACCAAATATCCGTAGGGGCGGGGCCTGTGGGGGCGGGGCTTAGAGATCCGCAGTGACCCAGGGACGGGCTGGGGTAGGGGGTCTGATCCGCCTGCGGTCCCTGGTTTGAAATCTCGGGGTCTCGGACCCTGGCTGGGAAACCTGAGAGTCTGAGGCCTGAGGCTGTGGCTTCCCCCCACGCCTCCTTCCTTTAGTTGTTCAGGCTTCTCTCCTGTGACCCAACCCAGCCCCCGAGGGTCCAAGTCCCCTTCTCAGGGATGGCATCTCCTTTGGGAATCCGCCTTCCCTCACCCTCCCATCTCCAGTTGTCCCTCAGGTGGAGCGGAGCGTGGGGTTTCGCTCTGAATGCCTCAGAGCCCTGCAGGCCTTCCTCCCCTCTCTGCTGTCTCTCACCTGAGCCCTGCCACCTGCCTGTCGGTCTAACTCCAGCCTTTGATCTTGGCTCTCCGTTGTCCCAAACTTGCCAGCCCCCAATGACAAAGTCCTCACAGTGACCTTCAAGGCCCTTCAGCCCAAGACCCTGACTTCTCTAATCTCATCCCCCGTGCTCATCTTGCTGGCTCTCAGGACCATTACTTGCGGTTCCCAGAACACACCTGGATCTCTCACACCTGTACACCTTTGCTCATACAAGTTCCTCAGCCTGGAAGATCTTTCCTTTCTTCAGGGGTCATCCTGGACCCCCTCTTCCTAAGAGACTTACTGGAACATCTCCCCACCCCCAGCCCAGCCCCCAGCCTCCAGTGCTGTCTCAGCCTCAGCTCTGGTAGTGCTGGTTTGTCATGTCTGTTTCCATTTCTGTCTCTCCCACTACTGGGGAGCAGAGGCTGCCGCATGCTAGGCCTGGCACTAGTTTGGCATCACTAAATATTGTGATTTTAGGTTGCATAGCAATGTGAATATACTTAACATTGCTGAACTTTGTGCCTGAAAACGGCTAAGATATAACTATTCATTCATATGTGGATTTTTACGCCAATATTTTTAAAGTAAGAGAAATGTAAAACCAAACTATGCTGAGATACCACTTGTCACCCATCAAATGGTGAAATTCAAAGCAAATGTTAACCACAGTGTTGGTGAGGCTGTGAGTAAATGGGCACCACCTCGGTAGCTGAAACGGAGCAGGACCCTATGGTCTTAGCCCCTCCGTGTCCTCAGCCTGCCTTTTGTCTGTGGGAAAACTTTAGCCAAACAATAAGTTTAGGGCTTCCCTGGTGGCGCAGTGGTTAAGGATCCACCTGCCAATGCAGGGGACACGGGTTCGAGCCCTGGTCCGGGAAGATCCCACGTGCCGCGGAGTAACTAAGCCCGTGGGCCACAACTACTGAGCCTGCGTGCCGCAACTACTGAAGCCCTTGCGCCTAGAGCCCGTGCTCCTCAATGAGAAGCCACCGCAATGAGAAGCCCGTGCTCCGCAACAAAGAGTAGCCCCCGCTCGCCACAACTAGGGAAAAGCCCGCGGTGCAGCAACAAAGACCCAATACAGCCAAAAATAAATTTAAAAATAAATAAATAAATAAACAAAGAATACGTTTAATCAGAGAAGTGAGAAAATGCAGAAACAAAGGAAAACAGTCCAGCAAGACTAAATAATAATAGTTTAGTCATTAAGCATAGTTAAGGACCCTTAGTTCCTTCTCAAGGGCTATAGATAATATTCTGAGCCATCTCCAGTGAGCTGTCTTGTAGATACTGAAACCCGCACCAGGTGGAAGAAGTTAACTACATGATGACCAGACTGTAGCCATGACATAAGCTCCCACAATTCCAAGAACTGGCCTCCAAGAAATGGGAACAATCAACCCTGGAACTAAAGGCTAACTGTACTTAAAACAATCAAGATGACACTGATCAGACCACCGCAGGACAAATTTCAACATGACTGTCAGAGTTGACTGTGCTGTTCCTGCATGTAGCCCCCTCCCTCCGTCTATAAAAGCTCTTGCCCACTGATTTGCAGTGGGGGGGAGTCGCCCTTTGGATAGGAGTCCACCCTCCCCACAGGTTGCCAGCATCCAAAATAAAGCAAACTTTCCTTTGCACCAACCTTGCTCCTTTATTGGCTCTTGCGCAGCAAGCAGCCGGACCCCACTTTCAGTTACATAGCCACTGTCAGACTCTTTGATCCAAAAAAATCCACTTCTAGGATTTGGCCCATGAGCAAAATAATGGAAGTTCAAGGCTATTAGCTGCAGCATGTCTTCAATGGCAAAAGACTGGAAACAACCTAAATGTCCACGACTGGTTCAATCAGTTATGAGAATTTCATACAGTGAAATAACATGCAGCCATGACAAAGAAAGAGGCCCTTTATGTACTTGTACAGAATCATCTTCACAATCTCATGGTAACTGAAAAAACTAAGATAAGGAGGAGCATGAATGGAATGCTGCCATAAAAAAAAAAGAGCGCTTATATATGTTTATTTGTGCATAAATTATTCCTGGAAGGCTGCACAAGAAAGTGGTAACTATGGTGACCTCTGAGGAGGCTGCTGTGAGGCAGGGGAGGACAGGAAGAGGATTTATTTTGTACCATGTGCATATGTTACCTACTCAAAAGAATACACTAAAATAATATCTTTTTTTAGATAAAGGCAACAATTAGGTTTCCTCTGAGGTTCTCCAGTATAAGAAAGGAAGAGGCAAGACTAAGGGAGACACCGTCCAGGAGCAGGTGGGTTTGGGGAGAGGCAGACCTGGGCCTGCAGTAAAAGGAGGGGCGAGCTGGGCAAGAAGCCCAGCCCTGCTTCCTGTACTGCTTTCTTCTCCTGGGGTTTAGCTCAGGCCCAGCAGCTCACCTCCAGAAAGCCTTGTTGCAGGAAGGCAAGGATGAGGCTGGAGTTCCAGCCAGTTGCAGGGGAAAATACAGACAGTTTTGAGCCCTGGTTTGTCCAGAGGTGGAAAGGCTTTTCATCCATCCATTAAGCCAATAAGTATTTATTGAATACTTATTCTATACTGTGCTACAGCTATGACCAAGGTCAATGATCTCTGGCTTCACAGGCTTGTAGGGGAGACAGACAAATACAGACAACTCCAGTGCAATCAGACTGATGCGGTGACAGGGGATGGTCAGAAAACTCAGGTTCACTTCCCAGGGGAAGTGTCATCTCAGCTGAGACCTGGAAGATGAGGAGGAATTATTGGGTCAAGTTGGGGCAAGAGCGTCCTAGGCAGAGGTGTGTGCAAAGGCTGGGGTGTGCTGAGGAAGGGAAACTCGGGAAAACCCGAGGTGGGTAGGTAGACAAGAGTCTCGCAGATCAGGGTAAGAAGTTCAAAATAACACAGGAGCCAAGGGAAGCCACTGGAGGGTTTTAAGTAGTGGATCCACGTGTTCTGGTTTGTTCTCGCTGGGGGAAGAGGGAATAGAGATCAAGCAGTCCGTAGGTCGTTGCAATAAGCCAGAGGAGACATAGGGTTGGCTTGAATGAGAGGGGGTCGGGGCGGCACTGGAGGGGAAGGGAAGTGGATGGATTTGAGATTTAGGTTGGAGATGAGCCAACAGGTCTTTTTTTTTTTTTTTTTTTGACCACACGTGGCATGTGGGATCTTAGTTCCCTGACCAGGGATCGAACCCGTGCCCCCTGCAGTGGAGGCATGGAGTGTTAACCACTGGACCTCCAGGGAAGTCCCAGCCAACAGGTCTTGATTATGGGTTTGTCAGGAGAGAAATAGGGAGGGGTTTGAGACGATTCCTAGGTTTTTGTGTTGAGCAGAGCATCTAGAGGAATAGTGAGCCCATTTGCTGCGAGGGAAAGAGGGCGCAGGTTTGAGATAGGAGAATCAAGAGCTCCATTTGGGATCTATTGAGTTTGAGATGTTTTTGGACATACAGAGCCATGAAGCAGGAAGTTGGGTAGGGGAGTCTGGAGGAGAGGAGAGGGCTGGGCTGGAAATATGCATTTGTGAGTCACCAGCATATAGATGGTATTTAAAGCCATGAGACTGGATGAGATCACCTAGGGAGAGAGGGTATAGATAGAAAAGAGAAGGTCCAAGCCTGAGCAGCTCAGAGGAGGAGGAGTCGAGAAAACTGGTGAGTGTGGCCCCCATGCCTGGAGGCAGGGATGCTGAGAGACAGAACAAACCATTAGATGACAGAAGTAATCGTTAGATGTGGCAAGTTATGGGGTCATTGGCAGACCTGGCCAAAGTGGCTTCAGTGGAGTGGGAGGAACAAAGCCAGGTCTGAAGGGTTTGAAGAATACACTAAAGGTAAGGGAGCGATGACAGCAATGTAGACAGCCCCTTAGGGATTGTCTGTCTATACGCTTTTTTTTTTTTTTTTTTTTTTGCGGTACGTGGGCCTCTCACTGTTGTGACCTCTCCCGCTGCAGAGCACAGGCTCCGGACGCTCAGGCTCAGTGGCCATGGCTCACGGGCCCAGCCGCTCCACGGCACGTGGGATCCTCCCAGACCGGGGCATGAACCCGTGTCCCCTGCATCGGCAGGCGGACTCTCGACCACTGTGCCACCAGGGAAGCCCTGTCTATACTCTTAACGATGTGCATCCCTGAGTTCTCTCCCCTGTGGTCCCCGCGGGCAGAGACCATGCCCTGGTGATTTCTATCTAAGCCATAAATGGAGCCCAGCACATAACAGGGGCTCAATACATTTATTTAATGGTTGGATGAATAAATGAATGGATAATTCACTGCTTGTGTCCAAAGGGCCTTTTCTTTTTTTTTTGGAAAAGGGGAATTTATTTATTAAAGAAAAGTCGTCTGCATGTTCTACTTAAGTTAGTACCCTTGACGTTAACACTTTGGATTGAAACATGCCATCTTTCAAATAACAAGTGGACTCTACAAGCAGCGCCTACAGGTCAATTCATGTAGCGTTTCAAGAGCCCAGAGGGACACTGAAGGGAGGTGACCCCTTCCCGGGTTGACGACCTTGTCTGTAAACACTGTCAGAGGCTAGAGGCACGGCCGAGCACGCTGCCGCCACAGAGGTTTTTCAGCAGGAAGATCCAAGCACGAGTGTGGCCCGGGTGCCCAACACCCAGGGTGGGGCCCCCTCCGGCCCGCCCTTCTCCACTCCCCAGCCCAGGGGCACCCCAGGGTCTGCCCGCTCTTCCCAGCCCTCTTCTGGGAAGTAAGAGGCCCCCCTCCTGGGCCCGGAGGCTGGAGCACGCGGCCTACGTGCGGTTCAGGGTCTGGAAAATGCGGGAGATCTGCAGCATGACTGGGCCCGTCTCGGGGTCGTTCATCCACTGGGTGCTGCTCAGAGTGTTCTCGAGCATGTCTTCAAATGCTAGTAAGGCTTTAGGGTTGGGCAGGCCCAGCTGCACCACGGGGTTATCCAGGATGGCCTGAAACAGAGGGCTGTCGCGAAGGACCTTTTCTGGTAGAGAGGACAGCAGTGTTCTTTTGAGGTAATGGAGGAAACTGCCAAATCCACTCCAAAGGCTAAAGGCTCTGGACCCCTTCTCCCAGGACCCCGTCTCCCAGCTAAGCCCCCAAGGGCAGCTGCATGCAGACTTGGGGAGGGAGCCCTGGGCCAGAGCCAGGAACCAGGTTGAGTCCCTGCTGCCCCTCACATGCCTGCGTCATTGGGTAAATCACTTCCTCTTTCTTAGAAGAGATAAGTGCAGGGAAAAGAGGCCCACGAGAGCCAGTCCCGCAGGAGGCCCCATAGATGTTAGTCTGTCTCCTCTCCCCCCCCCACCTTTTTTTCTTTCTGCGCCTTTTCCTTGTTTAGGAAGTAGAAACTGACCCTAACAAGTACCTCCCAGGGTTGCTGTGAGGAGAATGGTTGGGTAGTCCCTGAGGATCGGAAAGATGAGGGGTACGAATCCAGTGGAGGAAGGAGCCTCCTTCCATTGGACAGAGGACCTCATACACGCCACAGACACATGCCTGGCGTGGGGCATGTCATGGAACTGGGACTGTCAGAGGCTGCTGAATAGGCAACTGTGTAATAAAACCAAGGAGACCCTGAAGTGTCCTTGGGCTTGGGTGGGGCGGGACACATGTGTGATAGGCCCACCTGCCAATCAGAAGGGAGCTAATTCTTAGCCACTGGTGGGGGGGGGGAAGAGGAGTGAAAGTGGCTGTTGGGAAGTGACAAATAAGGGAAAAGCAGAAACTAGAAAGGGGAAATGGGATGGCCCTTGGGGGAGCCCACCCAGAGAGGGGGAGCCCACCCAGAGAGGGGGAGCCCGTGAAGGCTCTGTGCATGACCAAGAGACCTGCCCCGAGATGGGCCGGGGGACTTCCTCTGACAACCCGCATGCCTGCAGTACCTTTCCCTGCAGCACCTGATGCAACCTGATGGGAGGAGGCAGGAGGGCCTGGAGCCTGGGAGCTGTGCCTTCCCTGGGCAAGAACAGGGAAACAAGCAGGCAGGCGTGGACACTGCTGCCACCTAGTGGAAGTGTCTGTTATTTGTCTAGGTTGCTAACCCCAGGGCTGTCCTCAGCTGAGCACTGCGAGACAGAGTTTGGGCATGGGGGAGACCCCTGTGCCCCTGCATTTGAGGCCACGAGGCAGGGGGTAGGCTCAGGGAGGAAGATACATGCCATTGGGAAGTGTGTGTTGCCCACATCACTTTGCCCATCTATGCCTTGTCTCCCTCTTCTATAAGATGAGGGCAGCTGTACCTAACTCACAGGATCTTCTGATGGTTAAATGAGTCAGTCCATTTAAAGTACTTGGCATAGTAGCAAGTGCTCAATAAATGCTATCTGTGGTCAATCCAAGGGGTAAGTGGAGATGTTTAGCCCTGTCCCCCCTCCCCCCGCGAATCCACTATGCCTGCTATACGAATGCAGCTTTCCTTAGTCCCGGCTTTCAGCAAGATTGCCCAACCAAGTCCCCCTATCTGTAAATCCTGGGGCTTCCACTGTTATTGTTCTATCATCAGCATCAACCCAAAGGCTCTGTGGGTCCCAATCCCTTCCCTTTGGATTCGGAGGCTTGGGGGGAAGGATTCCAGATCCTAGCACTTTCTCTCTCCCCTCACCTTAGAGTGTGTGATCAGAATGGCTCTGGGCAGTGACATCACAGAGCCCTCACCCCATCACTGGAGTGGAAGAGTGATGAGGCCGTGGCAGTGGGTGCAGGTGTGGATGTGGCTGGCTGGGCTGGGGACCGTAGAATCAGGTGGGAAGCTGTCCTGGGAACAGTGGGAAGGAGGAAGGCCGGGGTGTGGAGTGCCTGCCCCTGAGAGGCTGGGAGGCCAAGCCTGGGCTTTTCTCTTTGTCTCCATGCTTCTCTCCCATCCTCCCTGCTTGGCGTGGGTCCTCTCATGGAGAGCTCAGCTGACCCTCAAGGAGTTCCTGGAACAAAATCAAGGCCCTCCACAGCTGTACTAGGGCTCTGTGGCCTGGCCAGGCCCTGGGTCTGCCTCAGCCTCTTGGGTGGGGGGCACGGGCCTGTTTGGCTCTTTCATAGACTTTGCTCCGGGTCCCCAGCACCCAGCCTGGAGAATGCCAAGGCCTTGGCCCGGGGAGCAGAGTCTCCACTCTTCCTAGACAGACCTGACTTCTTTGATTACCCAGACTCGGACCAAGCCAGGCTCCTGGCCCTGGCCCAGTTCATTGGAGAGAGACCTGTCCTCTTTGTTAACTCAGGTATGACCCAGCTTGACAAGGGGCTGCCCTCCTTGCCGGGGCCTGGAGGACAGCTGCCCTTGGCCCTTTGGTTGGAGGTGAGTCCAGGGCCCCTGTCTCAACCTCACTGTCTAGCAGGTTCCAAATCCAGGCTCTTCCATCACATCCTGGTGGGCGCTCTGGTGGTGGCCTTCTTCTTCCTGCTTTTCCAGTTCTGCACACACATGTAAGGCCTGTCCCCCTCCCCAAGCCCCGCCCAATTCAACCTTCCTTGGGAGAGGCTGAAGGACCCAAAGCCCAGGGAGGCGGCGGCGTGACCTCCCACCTCTGATCTCCACACCCCATAGGAGCTGTGAGAAAGGAGCCTAAAAAGCCGGACGAGGGCCCTGGACTCTGCCCTGAGTGCCCATACCCGCCCTCCTCTCCTGCTGATGAATAAAAGTCCTTGCTTCTTTCTCCCTGACTGCTCAGCTACCCAGCCCGGGGGTCCTGCCCCATCCTGCGGTCAACCAGTCGCCGTGCTTTCTATCCCGAGGCTCCTGCTCCCTTCCCAGCCCCAAAGAACTGGGTGATGAGGGCCTTGGTGGCGTTCACGCAGATCGTCTTTATTAGCGGTCTGTAAAGCACCTCCCAGGGTCCCCCGACCCCAGACTGGAGGAAGCCTTGAGAGGTCTGTAGCACCAGGGACATGCCAGGGCCCGAGGGCAAGATGTGCAGCCTAATGGGGAAGGGACCGGGCGGCCCCCCACCTGCCCCCGGGGTTGCACAGCACTGGGAAGGCTGTGGGGTAGCAACCACCTCCCTCCCCCGACACCCACAAAGGAGTTTGCATTTGGACGAATTAATAAAATAAATAAGATTCCTCAGGCCGGCCTCCCCTGGAGAGGAGCAGTGGCGACGGCCAGCCCTGAGCGAGCCCACGGGCATTAGATAGGGTGTCCCCTCCCTCCCAGGTGACAGGGAGCTGAGAGGAGTTTGCAGCAGGGGGGCTGGCATGGCCTTGGCAGCAGGGCCTCCCCGACAATTCTGTGAGTCCTGGTCCCCTCAGGCTCCCCACAGCCTCGAGCCCTAAGCGCTTGGGAAGGGGTGCGCCTTCTTCCTCTTCCTTCGCTTCTCCAGGGCCCAGGGGAGGTGATGGAGACAGGGGCTAGGCAGGAGGGGGTCGACCTTCGGTTCAGGCACTGTAGGGAGAGGTCCCCTCTCCCTGCCTTCCAGCTCACCTGGTCCCAGCCCTCAGCCCCTGAGGGGACGTGTCCCCACCCCTTCGGAGTCCATCTGTCAGTTCCCGGGGACTGTCAGAGCAAGAGGCCCCTGGCCCCTCCCCCCGACCCAGCAGCCCCAGAGCCCTGTCCCCACGGCGTAGGGGTGGGGTGGGGAGGGCCCCCGGCCCCACCCTCAGTCCTGGGTCTGACAGGGGGAGGGCGGCCGGGAGCCCCGGGGCCGGAAGAGGCGGCAGGCCCCGCGGCAGATGAGGAAGAACCAGTAGAGCTGCGGGGCGAGGAGCAGCGCGGCGCCCAGGTTGACGTGGGCCGGGATGGCGAGCGGCACGGCGAGCAGGGGCAGGCCCGCGTGCCGCCCGTAGGCCCAGTACAGGTAGGGGAAGAGCAGCACCCGGCAGCAGAGGAAGCTGAGCAGCATCAGGGCCCCGTTCACCTTGTGCAGCAGCGTGTGCTGCTGCTTGTACTGCGGGCGGGACGGGCAGACAGGGGCGGGGTGAGGGGCGGGGCGCCTCCGGCCACGCCCCCGGGTCAGCCCCTGGGCCACCTCCCCCTCGGCCCACCTCCCTGCCTTGCCTTCCAGGTTAGGGGCCCCAGGCCCCGCTCCTCTCCACCCGCCCCCCTCCGCCCTGACGCCTCCCCTATACCCCGCGTTATAGCCCCGACTCTTCACCTGTCCTTTAAAGCATCTCCAATGGGTCCCTAAAAGTGCCCGCCCTTCCCCGCTCCTCCTGTCACGCTCAAAACCCTCAGCGCCCCTCTCACCTGGATGAGGATCTTGCCAAGGCAGACGAAGGGGGTGCTGACCTCTGCCATCAGCAAGCAGCCTAGAAAGAAATCTCCCTTGCCTTGACGCCACACCTGAGAGGAGAGGAAGGAAACAGCCTGTCCTGAGCGATTCCTGGGCAGCGCCTGCCCCCCAACCCCCGTCACTTTTGGGGATGCTTCACTCTGAAAGTCTGAGCACAGGTGAACAGTAGCTAAGCTGGGAGCACTAACTCACCGTATCCCTCCAACCATCCTGCAGGTGAGATGGTATCCCTGATACTACAGATGAGGAAACTGAGTCTCAGAGGCAGTGGCGTGTAACTGTAGCTCCAAAGCACCACAGCTGGGTGCGATCCACCCTCTTGCTGTTTGGGGCTGGGCTGGAGCCCATTAACCCCTCCATGGGGCCCTCCATCCTGGGCCTGCCCTGCTGCTGGGACCTGGACCCAGGGCTTCCTAGGCTCCTGCAGTGCTGGCATGAGCAGGACACGGGGCCCCGGCTCTCAGCAGCCCCACTCACCACCGAGAGTGGGAAGCACACGAGCACCATGACGGCATGGTGGAGCACCATGAGGAACTCCTTGTGCAGGTAGCCGCGTGCCACGGCCCAGGTGCTGCCCGGGGCTCTGGTCCCCCCTTCGTCCCCTCCGTGCCCCTTGACCTGGTGCTTGTGCCAGTGACAGAGGAACATGGCGTAGATGTCATAGATGAAGTAGGGCACTGCAAATTGCGTGTAGGCAGAGGAAAGCCAGTGTCTGTTGGGCAGAGAGAAAGGGGGGTCAGGGAGGAAAGGGGATGGACAGGGCAGCTGCCAGGTGCCGGGGTCCATGCTGGATGCATCACGGGAGTCAGATCTCAGGTGATATTCGTAACAACCCTGAGACAGAAGTGGACTCTCAAGTTACAAGGGTAGAGGGTGAAAAACTTGCCCAAGGTCACACTATCACACAGCTGGTAAGCAGTAGGGCTGGGATTCAAACACCGACTGACCTCAGGACCCACCCAGGATTCAAACACCGACTGACCTCAGGACCCACCCAGGATTCAAACACCGACTGACCTCAGGAATGGGTGGCATTCTTCATATTCATTTACTCATATTCTCTCTCTCTCTCTCTCTCTCTCCATCTCTCTCTCTCTCTCTCTCTCTCCCTCTCTCTCTCTCTCTCTCTCTCTCTCTCTCTGCAATATGGTGGGAGAAAAAGGAAGAGAGACCAGAAGATAGCCACAGACCTGAGGGCCGAGATAGAGTGAGAAAACAAGCCAGACCAGATCTGAGAAACAGCTGAGATCAAGACGAATTACAGCAGAAGAGTAATTCTGGGAGTGGTGGGGAGAGAACATATTGGCTGACATTAATTGACTGCTTATTTCATGCGGGCACTATTGTAATATTCTAAATCTTTTACATGCACAAACTTATTTACTCCCCACAGAAAGCCTGTAAAAAGTAGGCATGGTTGTCACCCCATTTTACAGGTGAGAGAGGCTAGGTAACCTGACCAAGGAACAAACATGAGAAGTCTGGATCCACAGCCCTCCCTCTCAGCCCTGCTGTCCCCTAGAAGATTCGAGACAGGGGTCACAGACAGGCCCCATTGGGGAGTTGGTGGTGCTGTCAGCGGTGCTTGCTCTGCTTGAATGTGGCTCCATCTCCTGTTTTTTCAGGTACAGCCAAGCATTAAGGAGAAAACGCTGAGCAAAAGGAGTCAAGAGCAGAGAAAGTTCCATGCACTTAGAGAGTAAACAAAAATGAAAAGTGCATGAATACGCAACATTGCATTTTTCTTCTCGAGTCAGCACATGAAGCACCTTCTCTTAAATCCGTAGTCGTGTGACAGGTCCAAGGTAGGGTGGGAGGTCGAAGAGGCAGGCCCAGGGGAACTTGCCCAGCTCGGTGGAGGGATGAAAGCAAAGTCAGCCAGAAGGGACGCAAATATGAGGACAAAATAAGAGCAGCTGCTGAAGGGAGAAGTGGAGTGAGACCTGAGGGCAGGGCAGCTGAGGACCAGGGGTGAGATGGAAACAGAAGGTGAACCCTGGGGAAGACTGGCCTGGAAGGGGACAGGCAGCCCACTCTAGCAGGGATGATTTCAGGAAAAGAGAAGCAGAGACCCATGCTGGAGTGTGTGACCAGGAGGGAGAGAGAGAGGAGAGGAAGCAGTGGCCCAGGTTAGAGACGAAGGGCAGGAAGGTGGAAAGGGGTCCAACTGGCCCAAGAGAAGTTAGAGCAGAGAGTGGCCTGGAGAGTCAGCCACAGCAGACACGGTGACACCACTAGCTTGTGGGGCTCCAGGACCTCCAGGCCCTGGGCTTCAGTGTGCAGGGTTAAACCCATTCCCACCCTCTTCAGCAATTAGGTGCTCAGAGGTAGGAACAGCTGTCGCCCCTGGATTAACCCTGATCCTTCCCACCCACCTGAGGATTAAGCGGGGAGGGACAAGAACAGACTGGGTGGGGCAGGGGAGAAAATGTTAAGAACTGAAAAGTGACCTCTGTAAGAAGGCGAGAGAAGGGAATGTGTGGGGATCCAGCCTCATCTTGGACCCAGGGGTGGGAATGGAGGGAGAGGACAAGAGGAAGCCAAGTCCCCGGGGTGGGGGTCTGAAGAAAGAGTTTAGCATCCACTCTGTGTGGCCAGAGCTGCTCTAGGCATTAGACACACACAAGTCAGTTCCTCCTCACAGCAGCCCTTCCAGGTAGAGATGGACCGACCTCACTTCACAGATGAAGGAACTCGAGGGAAACAGGGAACGTCTCTAGGTTGGGGCATCCAGACAATGTCCCTGGGGCTCAGCAGCCACCAGAGGAGGGGAACAGGACCAGAAGTTAAGCGTGGGGCGTCATCAGCACCCTCACCAGCAACTCTGTGGCGGCGGCCCGTGGGTCAACCTAGAGCTGCCCGTCAGCACCACGGACAGGGCCCCTCTCCTCCCTCCTCCTGCTCCACCTCTCAGGCCTGGGGTTTTGGCAAGCACCAGGCACTGCAGCAGCTCCCAGTGCCAAATTTTGGCCTCTTCACCCTCCACTCTCCACCCCACTGCCTAACCATTGGTGGCCTTGTTTGTGTCGTCTGTCCCTCTCATGCATAGAGCTGGGGCTGGACACCTGGATTCTGGGAGGAGGGGAGGGGTGAGCCCGGCATGAGTAGAGAAGCACCCCAGTTGGGTGCTTCCAGCAGGTTGGAAATGGGGTCCGAGGGGTGAAAGGGTGGGAGGAGGTACGGGAGGAAACAACCTTCAGAACCTACTATGATCCAAGAGGCCGGGAAGCCTAGGAGCTGCTTTGAGAATCCTTTTTGCTCCCCACTCCCTCTCCTCCTGGTTCTGACCTTTAAGGACAGGATGTGGATAAATTTATCCCTGGGTGTTGAGTTGCAGCTACTGCAGTTGACTTGCTCAGGCTCAAGTTAAGGGCTTGGGGACCACTGAAGGAGTCCCCTAGATGATCTGGGGTACTCAGGGGTCACACATACACACAGGCTGCTGGAACGGGGGCTAAGGTGGTCTCATGGCACTTACTGGTCATCTATGATGTGCTTGCAGGAGGTGGAGACGATGTAGCCAGCTGTGGAGGCCATGACGGCTTGGACAGAGGACACTAGCCTAGGGAGGAAGAGGGAGCAGCAGTAGAGGGAGGGGACGCGCCCCTCGGTTTCTTCTCCTTACTGACCAGTTGCTGCACTTCTTGGGTGCTCCCCGCCCGTCCTTCCCCAAGGCTGCCTTGCCCGGGACTCAGCCACACCACCTCAGGCTCCTGGACTGGCCCGGCTGCTACTCCTCTGTTCACCCATTCCTCACTGGACACTGAGTCGCCTTCCTCTCAGGAGGACACCAGGGAGGTCATCGTGAGGTGAGATGCTGCTGAGCACGAGTGGCTGATGACAAGGTGTCCCTTCCAGGGAAGGGGGGGGCACAGCACAGGATGGCAGGGGAAGCCCCCGGGCCTGTTCTGGCACCACTCAGCTGCCCAGTCATCGTGCAGGTTATCCCACGGCCCCTCGGTTGCCTCTGATTCCCCCTGGTCACTTTCCCGCTCTCTCCTTGCCTGCCACCACGCTCCCCACCCCAACTCTGGCCCGGATTCCAGGGTGTGCAGAGTTCCACTGTTCACTCCTCTGTCCCTCATTCCCCCAAACACATGCCCCAAATAACACACAGCTCTGTGCCCCTTGCCTTGCCCTCTAATATCCTATCGGGATGTTTTAGTCACAGGCCGGACCTGTTTTGGAGGGTGGGAGGGTGAATGGAAAAGGGAGGGAGAGCAGTCTGGATACTAGTAGACCAGATGGCTGGGTTTGGATGAGGTCTCCCGGGACAGCAAGTAAGGCAGCGAGGAGAGAGGGAAGCTTGGAGGTAGAGCCCACCGACCACATCAGGAGCCCCCAGTCCCCACCAGGCCAAGGGTCCCTTCCATCCCCATAGAGCCTGGGGCGGCGGGGAAGGGAGGCAGTTTACCTGGCTGAGACAATGACCGCGTCGGCCTCCCCCCAGCGCAGCTGGGGCAGCCGCTGGAGCGTGTTCTTGGAGAGCAGGAAGAGTCCGGGGAACACCACCCCTCCAGCCACCATCGGGGTCAGCATGGTGCTCAGGCCTCGGGCAGGGAGCCGAGCGAGCGGCCGGGAAGGGACAGGGAGGCCGAGCTGAAGGGAGTTAGAGGCGGAGAAGGGACGCCAAGCAGGGGAAGGAGAGAGAGAAAGAGAAAGGGGCACAAAGGGGACAGGGCAGGGACGGGATGGGGCTGGGGAGTCAGACCAGAGGACCCGAGAAAGGGAGTTAGATGAGACTGGGGAAATGGGGAGAGACCGGGGACAGGGAGGATCCGAGAAAGGGAGCAGGAGAAAGCCAGCCAGAGGGTTGGGAGAGAGCCGAGGAGGGGAGGACCGGGTGAGAGGACAGAGGGAGGGGGTACAGGACGAGGAGGATGCGGATGGGGGAGGGGAGGGAGAGAGGCAGGTTGGGGGGGGGGCTTACGTGGAGAGGCTGGGAGGGCCCGAGGAGGCGGGGTGGGAGGTGGGGGGTGGGACTGTGGTGCCAGCTCTGAAAGGGAGGGGAGACAGAGGAGCAGCCGGGCAAGTGGTCAGCGGTCAGCACGGCTCTCCCGCCTCTCGCTGCCGCCCCAGTCCCCGCGGCCCGGCCCAGAGGCTGTACGGGGCATTATGGAGAGTTCGTGCCCAGCCCCCTGCCCCCTCGGTGGGGAGGGGGAGGGGGACGGGAAGTCACCAGCTTGGGGAGGGCAAGGGAGGGGGAGGGAAATGATGGCACCGACCAGACATCAAGAAACCGGACCTGCAGCAGCATCTCTCCATGCAGCTCTGAACCACAGCAGCGGCTGCGACAGAGGTGGGGGGGAGCGGAGAAAGAGGGAGGGGGAGGCCCTTAAAGAGACAGCCGCTGCGGCAGGCACAGGGGGCTGCCTGGGAGGGTCGGCCTGGGAGAGCCAGGGGAGGGTCGGCTCTCCTCTTGGGGAGGGAGGTGGCCTGGGGCTCCTTGGCCAGCTGGGAGGAGGCCCTGGGCCCCCAGATGGGCCTGACCCCGTTTCCCACCAGTACTTTGCAAATGCCTGCCATTTCCTCCTCTGCCAAGGCCTCTCAACACGTGTCCCTCAGCGGCCTTGGGGTCCCAGCTTAGGGGCACCCACTCCGCAGAGAGAAAGAGGATTCCCTGGAGGGGTGAGCAGGAGAAGTTGGTGCATCTTGCTGTCTCTGAAGGATGAGTTTAAGGAACAGATGGGAATAAAAACACCTCAACACAGTATCCTTTGGGCTCAGAGACCCCCACGTCCTTCACCCCAGTGGGAGGGAGGGAAACTCTGAGGTGTATATACATGTGGTGCCTCTGGTCCCAACTCCGCCGCAAGACTGTCCTATGATCTCCTCTAACTATTGTAACAGCACTGAGGTAACCACATGTGTCCCCTTTTTACAGGTCAAGAAATGGTCCTGAGGCCTTCAGTGACCCTCCCCAAGGTCACATAATTCAGAAAACACAAGAAACCACTCATATTAGACAGCAGGGTTTGAAGAGAGTGGGGAAGTGCTGCCTCTCTGAAAACCCACTTCAAGCCCGATGATGCCCCTGCCCATGTCCTTTAGGCTTCCTGGCCTCCCCTAAGCCCTGGTCACTCTCTTTTTCTTCAGGTTTATTATGCTCCTGGCTCCCCTTCCTCTGCAACTTCACAGCCCAATTTCCATGTGGGAAAGGACCCTGGGGATTGGCTGATTCAAGCCCCTCATTCCACTGCAAGGAAACCAAGGCCCAGTGACTTGACCAGAGTCCCGCTGCAGGTCAGAGGCCCCGCCAGAACCACACTGGCCTCTGAGCTGCTTCTCACCCTTTCATGCTGCCTCCCTGGAATTTGGCCTTCTCGTCCTGAAACCAACTACCCTGTAGACATCTGCGTGACGTGGGGCCCTGCTACCCAAACCATACTTTGGTTTCCAAGCCTGTCCTAAGATACGCCTCAATAGTAACCCTAGGATTTGCCTTTGCCTGTCCAAAGCCCATGCCATCACCTCCCCAAAGGACTGGGATTTGCAATTTTGTGCTGCCCTCTAGTGTCGTACTGGGGGAACAGACCCTGAGAGGTCTCTGGCCTTAGGCAGCAAGAGTGGGGGACAATTTTAGAGACAATAGTGGACCTAGCTTCCTGACCTCAGTGCTTCACTTAAGGGGAAAAGGGACCCAACTTCCTGAGTGTTTACTATGTGCTGGGGACGGGGTGCGGTGGTTTATTTCATTCTTATTTAATCTTCTCAGACGGTAGTATCTTTGTTTTATAGACAGGAACCTGAGGCTTAGAGATTAAAAAAAAAAAAAAAAAAAGACAAAAAACCTGCCCAAGATAACCTAGCTATGAGAATTGGCAAAGCTGACTTTCAAACCCATGTCTGCATAGCTCCAGAGCCAAAGATGAGCAAGGCCGCAGGGTGGTGCTGAGTTGTGGGGAGGGCCACAGACCTCGTGGAGCTGTGGCTTCATTTTGGATAGTGGGCATTAAAGCAGATAGAGATGGGTTTTTTGTCTTCCAGACACCCAGATAAGTTCTGCCTTCTCCTCCCTAAGGTTTGGCGGTAATTCACAGGTATATTACTAATTGTTGTCAAATAGGCCATAGATTTGCAGCACAAGGGCCCAGGCCAGCCCATAAACATGTTTCGTTTGGCCAGTATGGTGTTGCCAGTATAGTATTTTCTTAAATTCTAAGTTATTTGTCAGTGTTTAAAAATTAGATTTCACATAAAAGCTCAACTTCTTTTAAGAAAAAAATCAGGAGGTCAGACAACATTGGGCCCACACTCTTAACTCCATGATGTCTGGCTGGAGCCGAGCAGCTGCTGCCCCCACTGGATGGGATGAAAGTAGTCTTCCAGCTCACACAGTCCCCACAGAGCCTACATCTCTTGTGTCACTTGCGGGAGTTTGCAACCCCTATTTTATTTTATTTTATTTTGGCCACACGGCTTGTGGGATCTTAGTTCTCCGACCAGGGATTGAACCCAGGCCCCTGGCAGTGAGAGCACTGAGTCCTAACCACTGGACTGCCAGGGAATTCCCTACCCCTATTCTACAGACGTGAATTCACCTGACCCTCACACAACATCTCCACGGAGAATGGAAGGTGAGTATTCTTATTAAACCCACGGGGTTGGGGCTTCCCTGGTGGTGCAGTGGTTGAGAATCTGCCTGCTAATGCAGGGGACACGGGTTCGAGCCCTGGTCTGGGAGGATCCCACATGCCGCGGAGCAACTAAGCCTGTGAGCCACAACTACTGAGCCTGTGCGTCTGGAGTCTGTGCTCCGCAACAAGAGAGGCCGCAATAGTGAGAGGCCCGCGCACTATGATGAAGAGTGGCCCCCACTTGCCACAACTAGAGAAAGCCCTCGCACAGAAATGAAGACCCAACACGGCCCAAAATAAATAAATAAATAAATTAAAAAACACCTACTAAAAAAAAAAAAAAAAAAACCCACGGGGTTTACATGGGGGCTCTGAAGTTCAGAGAGGTTAAATGACTTGCAAGAGATCCCATAGCCAGTGTCTTTTGATTCTATATCTCCCACCCACCCACGCTCACATACACGCATAGTCTGCTTCTGCTCTTATCACTAACTCTTCCTGAAAGTAGGAGATCAGCTCCACCAGCCCTGGCCCCAGGAAGGATGCCCTCACCCTGTCCTCTTACTTGGATGCCACCAGAACGGCCTCTGGTCTCTCCATCCGCAGGTTGGAGTGGTTCTGCAGACCCCAGCTGAGCAGAGCAAAGCTCAGCGGGAAGAAGATGCAGCCCAGTACAAAGAGCAGGGTCATGCCTGTCTGGAGTAGAGAAGGTGAGAAAAGATGGCTGTGAGAACACCTCAACACAGTGTCCCTCAGACCCTCCCTTCACCCCAGAAACTCAAGGCCTATGGGATCCATCTTTCATAACCATCAAAAGCCATCAGGCGTAGCTCTTCCCCAATCTCTTCGAGATCCTTAATGCACTTTAAATATGCCTCATCCAGAGCAAATGGACATCCTAATTTTTGGTTATCAATCCATTTCCTACACTTTTATTCATTTTCCCTGTAATTCCTGAAGCTGGTCTACACCTCCCAGTCCATCTCACACCTTAAAATTCCTTCTTTCTCTTTCAGCTCTTAAGTATGTGCCTGCTCTTTCTTAACTCACCCCATCCCAACCTCTGTCCCCCGACCCCAAGCTCTTTGTGTCACCTCTCCCCTCTCCTAGGTCCTCACCTCGGAGGGGCAAGGTGGAGGCTAGAGAGGGAGGCTGGTGGTTCTCATCAGCGCCCAGAACTCAGAAAAAAGGAACGAGGGGTGTTCAAATTGTAAAGATAACTGAATTTTTAAAAATAATATTTCTTTAAAAAGAAAAAGAAAACTCAAAGCATTATCCCATTAAAGAAACAAACAAAACATGGGAAAACCTCTGAAAACATATATATTTACATATATGTTATTTTTGTCTGGAAGAGCCTCCCCTCCCATCCACTCCAGGGAGGGGAGGTGTGAGGAAGGCCCAGGAGAGATGTAGGGAGTCAGGGCCTGCCATCCTGCACCCCTTAAGCAGCTTTGAGGGGACCTTCTCAGGATACAAGGAAAGCGTCAAACTGCAAGGGCATGAGGCGGAGGCAGCTCTACAGAGGCAGTGGGAGGGGGCAGGAACCTCACCTTCCTATTGGTGGAATGGTGGACTGTTTGGAATATGCCATCTTCCCACTGGCCCACTTCTTGACAACATGTGCTCTATCATATGCTTCCTGGAGAGTGCCTGCTGGGGGGCGGGGCGTGCATTGGGGCGGGGGGGCGGGCGGGGGGGGCGGGGGGAGGGGTACCTTCTAACACTGAATTGACTAATTAGCTTTCGTTGATGGCTTGAAGCACAGCTAGGATTCAGGGGTGGAGCTGAAAGAGGGGACAGGATGAGGAGGTGGGGAAAATGAGAGCAGCCTAAGCAGTCATTGCTTTAAAAGGCAGTACAGGATAATAGTTAAGATGGCAGTTCCTAGGGTGGGACCATCTGGACTTCAAATTCAGACTCCAAGGATAATAAAAGAAACATACTGTAAGGCTCCATTTGGAGGATGTTCAAAACAGGCAAAATATCTTCTGTGAAAAATCGGAACAGCATTTAACTTGGGGGAGGTATTGACGGAGAGGAGACCCCAGGGAGCCTTCTGGGGGGTTGGGAATGCCCTTATATGGATCATGGGCATTTACACAGGTACCCGTCCTCAAAGCATACTCTTCTAATGTGTGGAAGTGCGGAGTCTTAACCACTGGACCGCTAGGGGATGCCCTGGAATTTTTTAAATGCTAAACCATCTTAGGCTCTTCCATTCCCTGAGCGATGGTTGGCCAGTCTCTGTGGGCCTCAATTCTTTCATCTGTGAAGTTGGGATAATAATAATGCCAGCTCATTAAATGCTAACTATATGGCATTTACTATGGGCCAGACACTGATACGAGTGCTTAAAAATATCAAGTCATTTCCTCAAAACAACTTTGTTAATGGGGATTATTATTGTACCCATTTTACAGATGAGAAAACAGAGGCACGGAGCAGTTTGGTACCTTGACCAAGGTTACACAGTCAGGGAGTTAATGAGGTGGGATTTTTTTCAACCCTATTTTCTGACTGTATTGGTCTCTCTAATATTAAACAGATATAGAAAACTCGTAAACTCATTTCCTAAAGAAACTGAATGGTTAAGAAAAAAAAAAAGAAACGAAACATCATTGACTACAATTTAGACACGTCAGCCACATTTTCAGAGCTTATCTCTGTTAACTGTTCTTAATTGTTTCCTCCATTTCCCCCCCTCTGGATAGGCCTTTGAAAATTAAATTCAAGGTTAAATCAAGAGCGAGATAAGACTGTTGAAGGCGAGGACTCTGGTTGCCTAACCAGTATCGTCCTTATCACCTTCTTTATTTTGTTGGAGACTGAAATGTGTCTACTTAAAAAATTATATTTCCCAGCCTCCCTGGTAGTTAGAGGTCTGGCCAATATGATGTAAGCCAAAGACGTTATGTGGGGTTATGAGGAAAGCACCTTTTTAAAAGGCAGACAATGCAGTCAGAAAGAAAGAACTATAGACAGCCCTTAAACATGTGAAAAGATACTGAACTGAGGTTTGAAACTAGGCAGCCTGACTGGAGTCTGCCCCGTTACCTTCCCTACTCCTGTGTAAGCTCATTTAGAGGATGAAATAGAGATAACATGGATAAATTTCTTCACACAGCATTCAGGGCCTGTTAGCTGCTATTATCATGAGCACCTGCAGTATACAAGGCACTAAAATACTAATATACTTTCTCTACCTTCTCTCATTTAAGCACCACTACAATCTTACGAATAAGTTCCTCATTTTATATCTGAGAAGACTGAGTATCAGAGAAATTAAATGACTTGTCCTGGGATTGCAGAGTAAATCGCAGAGCTGGACTCAGACTCGGGTCAACATGACTGCTGCCTTTCACGTTGGGAGCAGAGAGGAGGGGAGGAAAGGGGAGGAAGAGGCAGGAATAAGAGGGGAGGTCCCTCTGGTGCTGAGGGCCAGTCATTTTCCTCCGTAGCTGTGGCTTACCCTGGAACAGAGAATGAGGAAGGGAAGAGTCCTCGGCCATGAGCTGGTAAAGGTCAGGCCCTAGTTTTACTGGAATCTGGACACTCTCTTCTACATTTCTTTCTTTCTTTATCAGGTTCTTCCTGTTCAGAGTAAAATAGTTCGAGGCTGCATGGGCTTGTCTGAGAGATAAATAATGAGGAGAGAAAAAGAAAATTGTGGTTTAGAGAAATGGCTTGCACCACTTTTTTACAGTGAGCCTCAAGAGAGACTTTTATTTCATGACTCAGCACAGGCATGCACATGCCAAACTGAACTGAAACTTTCTCACGATACTTTCTGATCCTGATTATGTGCAGTGCACACCGGACTGTATCATTGTTCCTCTTTATCATTTTTCCTCCCCAAATGCTTATCATGACCCATTAAGCCAATTTCATAATCCACTTATGAGTAACAACCCAAGTTGAAAAAATCTTGGTTAAGAGCAGTATTTCTCAACTCTCAACTTCTTTTTAACTATTGCTCCCCAAGCCTTTTTTAGACATTTTGTTTCCTAATCACCATTTCTCATGAACTTATATACTATATGTCTGTGCTTTGTATATCTAAAAGATATTTTTCACCCGCAAAGAACCAATTTCTGCCCTCTTGGGGGGTGCTATTACCCCTGTTGAGAATGCACTGGAGACATCATACCAACTCATTTTCTGAGCCACCTTTACACACAGCATCCCAACATCCAATGAAATAGTATTAGTCCCATTCTGCAGTGAATAAGCTGAGGCTGAGAGGTTATATTAATTACTGAAGATTGAAATGGCTGGTAAGTGGATTGGGAATCCAGAGACCTACCAGATCCTAGCTCAGCTGCTTAATTATCTTCTCCAAAGTTTCATTCCCTCACATGGAAAATGGCGGAATTGGTCCAGAGAAGTGTTCTCTAAACCTCAGGGTTTTCTTCCCTCCTATTTGAGCTAATAATAGGAGACATTTTTACAGCATATACTAGGTGTCAGGCACCAATCTACCCTTTTCACATACATTAATTAATGTAATCCTCACAATAACCCAAGAGGGAGATGCTATTATTACTTTCTCCTTCCGGTTGAGGGAATTGAGGCACAGAGAGGTTGTGTCACTTGCCCAAGGTCATATGGGTAGTAAGTGGCAGAGCTGGGATTTGAACCTAATAGTATGAGTTCCAGAGTACCTGCTTTTAACCATGTACGTTAAAAGGAAACTTTTTATCAGTACGGAAAATAGAAAACCAGTATTATTTGTTGTAAATAGAAGGTAACAAAAAATAAAATGAAAAAAACTTGTTCTTACATTCTCACTAGATATTAGCACGTGCTTGGAATTCTGAGCTGGAGGCCGCCCTCTTTGTTAAAGACAAGACAAGAGAAGCATGGATAGAGAGGTGTCAAAGGGTTTCTGGCAGCGCAATGAGACTTTGTCCTGGAATAATCAGAAGCGTTGAAAGGGAATTGGAAAGAGAATGGCTTTCAGGGGTTTGTGTGTGTGTGTGTGTGTGTGTGTGTGTGTGCGCGCGCGCGCGCGCGCAGCCCTTTCTTGCTTAATGGCTGTACCACCTAAAATAAACCCAAGATGGGATGCATTCCACACACCGTGGTCCCTTGTCTTGGCGTTCTAGGAGTGTCTGAACATCCCGCGGAGGAAGGGAGATGCCAGCCAGTTCTGGCGTGTGGGTGCAGCCCCTGGCTACACGCGCCTCTGGAAGGCAGCCGGCAGCGCCCGCGTGGAGACGGGCAGCGTGGGGTGGCGCTGCCCCAGTGCCCGTCCACGCTCCCACGACTTCGGCCGCCGCTTTCCCGCCCCGGCCTGGCTCCCAGGTGGGTCTCTCACCCCCAAGTGGACCTCACAGACCTGTCACACAATTCACCCCGGGCCTGGAGTTTACCGTTTCCTGCTCCTTCAGCCTCCGTTAGGTCCAAATGCTATCTTGCGCATCCTCTTTACCTGTGTGCCGTGCCGCCGCGGCCCTGCGGAGGTGTGCAGGTGTGATATCATCGAAGCCTGTGAATAAGTAAACGATAAACAGCCAGAAGTGGCCTGTTTCCCACATGATACCCACGGAAGGGTCCAATTCCCCCTCCCCGTGCTCTGGGGTGTGTCCTGGACAGTGCGCCAGATCATTTATTATTTAGTGTTAGGTTCCAGGCAAGTTCAGTCGCACCTTTCATCTCTATAATAGAAAAGGCCGAGGGGCCACAACAGGTGAGTTGGAGTGAGAAAACTAAGCGTCCAGACCCTTTTTCTCCCATACATTGTCTGTGTGACCTTGATCAAGTGTCAGAACCTCTCTTAGCTTCAGCTGAATACACACAAAGTCCCATTGCCTGGACTTAAATCTTAGTTCCGTTACTCATTAGCCAGAAGAATTTGTGCTAGTGATTTAACTCCTCTGAGCCTCAGGCTTCTTATCTATAAAATAGGGACAAGAGCAGTACCTCTACATAGGACTGTGGGATGACTGAATGAGATGTATGTGAACACAGTTCCTATGTGGCACATTGTAAATATTCATTGTGACACTCATTAATAGTTCTTGTTGTTCTCTCTATATTTTTTTAATATTTATTTATTTATTTGTCTGCACTGGGTCTTAGTTGCAGCTCGTGGGATCTTCATTGTGGCATGTAGGTTCTTTAGCTGCAGCATGCAGGATCTTTAGTTGCGGCATGTGAACTCTTAGTTGTGGCATATGGCATCTAGTTCCCTGACCAGGGATCAAACCTGGACCCCCTGCACTGGGAGTGTGGAGTCAGCCACTGGACCACCAGGGACGTCCCATGTTGTTCTATTTTTTAATGACTCCCGTTCTGTGCCAGCTGCTCTGCATATATTTCCTCTAATCATCACAATGAGCCCTGCCAGTCTCTTATGTAATTCCTACTTTCCAGGTGAAGACTGAGGGTCATGGAGGTCAACCGACTTGCCCAAGTCACACAGACACATGGTGGCAGAACTAGAATTCAAACCTAGATCTTGCCTGGTTCTAAAATTCCTTCCCAACTAGGTCCTAATTCATTTCTATCTGTAAAGTGAAAATGATGGCTTCTGCCACTGAGGTCTACTGTTAGGATGAAATAAGATAAAGTCTGTGCACTGATGGAAAGAAATTAAAGATGATACCAACAGATGGAGAGGTATACCATGTTCTTGGATTGGAAGAATTAATATTGTGAAAATGATTATACTACCCAAAGCAATCTACAGATTCAATGCAATCCCTATCAAACTACCAATGGCATTTTTCACAGAACCAGAACAAAAAATTTCACAATTTGTATGGAAACACAAAAGACCCCAAATAGCCAAAGCAATCTTGAGAACGAAAAACGGAGCTGGAGGAATCAGGCTCCCTGACTTCAGACTATATTACAAAGCTACAGTAATCAAGGCAGTATGGTATTAGCACAAAAACAGAAATATAGATCAATGGAACAAGATAGAAAGCCCAGAGATAAACCCATGCACATATGGTCACCTTATCTTTCATAAGGAGGCAAGAATATACAATAGAGAAAAGACAGCCTTTTCAATAACTGGTGCTGGGAAAACTGGACAGCTACATGTAAAAGAAGGAAATTAGAACACTCCTATAAACTCAAAATGGATTAAAGACCTAAATGTAAGGCCAGACACTGTAAAACTCTTAGAGGAAAACATAGGCAGAACACTCTATGACATAAATCACAGCAAGGCCCTTTTTTGACCTATCTCTTAGAGAAATGGAAATAAAAACAAAAATAAATGGGACCTAATGAAACTTAAAAGCTTTTGCACAGCAAAGGAAACCATAAGACAAAAAGACAACCCCCAGAATGGGAGAAAATATTTGCAAATGAAACAACTGACAAAGGATTAATCTCCAAAATATACAAGCAGCTCATGCAGCTCAATATCAAAAAAACAAACTACCCAATCCAAAAATGGGCAGAAGACCTAAATAGACGTTTCTCCAAAGAAGATATGCAGATTGCCAACAAACACATGAAAGGATGCTCAACATCACTAATCATTAGAGAAATGCAAATCAAAACTACAGTGAGCTATCACCCCACACTAGTCAGAATGGCTGTCATCAAAAAATCTACAAACAATAAATGCTGGAGAGGGTGTGGAGAAAAGGGAACCCTTTTGCCCTGTTGGTGGGAATGTAAATTGATACAGCCACTATGGAGAACAGTATGGAAGTTCCTTAAAAAACTAAAAATAGAACTACCATACGACCCAGCAATCCCACTACTGGGCACGTACCCTGAGAAAACCATAATTCAAAAAGAGTCATGTACCACAGTGCTCATTGCAGCACTATTTACAATAGCCAGGACAAGGAAGCAACCTAAGTGTCCATCAACAAATGAATGGATAAAGAAGATGTGGCACATATATACAATGGAATATTACTCAGCCATAAAAAGAAACGAAATTGAGTTATTTGTAGTGAGGTAGATGGACCTAGAGTCTGTCATACAGAGTGAAGTAAGTCAGAAAGAGAAAAACAAATACCATATGCTAACACATATATATGGAATCCAAAAAAAAAAAAAAGGTTCTGAAGAACCTAGGGGCAGGACAGGAAAAAAGACGCAGATGTAGACAATGGACTTGAGGACACAGGGAGGGGGAAGGGGAAGCTGGGATGAAGTGAGAGAGTGACATGGACATATACACACAACCAAATGTAAAATAGATAGCTAGTGGGAAGCAGCTGCATGGCACAAGGAGATCAGCTCGGTGCTTTGTGACCAACTAGAGAGGTGGGATAGGGAGGGTGGGAGGGAGACACAAGAAGGAGGAGATATGGGGATATATGTATATGTATAGCTGATTCACTTTGTTATAAAGCAGAAACTAACAGAACATTGTAGAGCAATTATACTCCAATAAAGATGTTAAAAAAAAAAAAGATAAAGTCTGTGAAGAGGCTTCTACTGATGCTCAACTCAGCTCAGCTTCTTATTCCCCCGGGGATAAGCAGTAATTATCTAAGCCTAGGCCTTTTATTTTCATAATAAGGAGGCTAGTGAACCCCTCATTGTCTCTGGGAGGCAATATTATCTGATGTCCATAGGAGGGGGTTGAAAGTATCAGATCAAAATCAGAACTGTCAGGTTGCCTTCCCACATCCAAGCCCAGGTGTGCAGAGGTGTCTTTCATCTTCTTGGTTTTCTCTGCATCTCAGGCCTCCCACCCACCCCATGACGATTAGGACATCATCTTTTACTCTCTTTCCCAGGGGCAGTGTAAAACCACAGGTGAGAATATCTGACATCGCTGGCTTTGAACTTTAGAAAAAGGGAGATCTTACGGCTATTCAGCTATTGTGAAGTCAGTTTCTCCCTGCCTCCAATAAATGGTGTGATGTGGGTAGAAGTGGGGCCCTGGCAAAGTGGGGCGCATACATCACCCCTCCTACTGGCTTGCCTTGTAGTGAGCAGACCTGGTGCCCTGTCCACCCTCCTGCATAATGTATGCACCCGTGGCAGGAACAGAATACCACCCGTGGTGAGTCTGGCCACTGCAGGCCCTGGACGTGTCCAGAGGTCTTGCCAAGGCTGATGTCTCTCTGTTGGCAGGAGCTGAAGAGAGGGAGGGGCCATGTGTCACTTGAAGCCTTTCCTGGGGCTGAGGTGGGAACTGGTTTCATCTTGGGTCTCAGGATTCTGCGAAGATAGGGGCAGACAACAGGACAGCCCTAAGCAAGCAGTCTGACCCAGACTTCGACTCAACAGAGGTGTCACGGGGGACAGCTAGACTCCTGTTTTCTGGGCTTGAAGCCCCCTCTGAGAGGGCTGGGGTGGCAGAGAAGGTGCCTGGGACCCTCTCAGTGTGGCTGAAGGGGAGAGGAGAGATTTGGGAACCAGGAACACAGACCTTGGCAATTTCTGTGGTGCAGAAAATCCCTGGGGCAGCAGCTATGGCGAGATACATAGGGGTGGAGAATGTGGACAGAAGCAGGTGTACAGTGCTGCTTTCAGGGGAACATGCCAGAATGCAGAAATCATGGATGAAGTCTGAGGCCTCTGTGGGGGAGGTGTGCTTACCTGAGTGTGCGTGTGTGCACGTGCGTGTGCGCAATCTTGTGTACAAGCGTGGGTGTGGAGAACCAAACAGGTCAGGAATGAAAGTGGGAGGTAGGAGTGCCTTAAGAGCCAAGGGAACCAGGGCATCTGGATAACATTACTTCATTTGTTGGATTCTATTCATTCATAGAATCAGTAAGAACTCAGTGGAGGCCCCCTCAAGGCCAGGCTAACTGCTAGGGCTTGGGATATGGAGACGATTTAGACCCAGGCACTTGTGGTCTAATTGAGGAGCCAGGCAGTGAAATGGAGAATTTAACTACCTTGTGAGAAGTGCTAGAACAGCTGTATGTATATGGTGACCAGAGCAGTCACCTCTGCCTAAGGCAGGCAGGAGTACGACCCTGAGGCAAAACTGAGCAGTGGCTCAAAGGATGAGGAAGGTGTTAGCTGGGGTGGAGGCAGTGGGGAGAGATAGGGGAAGGGTGTTCTACGCAGAGGGAACAGCAGCTGTGAAACCCTATGCACTGGTTCAGGAACCTTGAACAGATCCTACGGTGGAAACTTGAATGAGCTGATGGGGCACAAAACGATCTTATCCGTATACATATTATCTGATCCTCTTCCCCCAGTGGAATATAAGCAACATGAGGGCAGGAAATTTGTCTGCCTTAGTCTCTGCTAGAGTCCCAGAGCCTAGAGCAGTGCTTGGCACGCTGTGGGATACATTGTGAATGAATAAACCGAAGATAGGCCCAGGGTGGATGGTGTGGACAGTCAACTAAAGCATTTGCGTTTTATCCTGGAGTCAGTGGGGAGCCCTTTGGGGTGGAGGTAAAAAATTGAAAGGGCACAAGATCTGGGCTTCCCTGGTGGCACAGTAGTTAAGAATCCGCCTGCCCATCCTTCTCAAACTCTTCCAAAAAATTGCAGAGGAAGAGGCTTCCCTGGTGGCACATTAGTTAAGAATCCGCCTGCCCATCCTTCTCAAACTCTTCCAAAAAATTGCAGAGGAAGAGGCTTCCCTGGTGGCACAGTGGTTGAGAGTCTGCCTGCCGATGCAGGGGACACGGGTTCGTGCCCCAGTCCAGGAGGAGCCCACGTGCCGCGGAGTGGCTGGGCCCGTGAGCCATGGCCGCTGAGCCTGCGCGTCCGGAGCCTGTGCTCCGCAACGGGAGAGGCCGCGACAGTGAGAGCTCTGCATACCGCTAAAAAAAAAAATTGCAGAAGAAGGAACATTCCCAAACTCATTCTATGAGGCCACCATCACCCTGATACCAAAACCAGACAAAGATACTACAAAAAAAGAAAATTACAGACCAATATCACTGATGAATATAGATGCAAAAATCCTCAACAAAATACTAGCAAACAGAATCCAACAACACAGTAAAAGGATCATACACCATGATCAAGTGGGATTTATCCCAGGGATGCAAGGATTCTTCAATATACACAAATCAATCAATGTGATACACCATATTAACAAACTGAAGAATAAAAACCATATGATCGTCTCAATAGATGCAGAAAAAGCTTTTGACAAAATTCAACACCCGTTTATGATAAAAACTCTCCAGAAAATGGGCATAGAGGGAACCTACCTCAACATAATAAAGGCCATATACGACAAACCCACAGCAAACATCATTCTCAATGGTGAAAAACTGAAAGCATTTCCTCTAAGATCAGGAACAAGACAAGGATGTCCACTCTCACCACTACTATTCAACATAGTTTTAGAAGTCCTAGCCACGGCAATCAGAGAAGAAAAAGAAATAAAAGGAATACAAATTGGAAAAGAAGAAGTAAAACTGTCACTGTTTGCAGATGACATGATACTATACATAGAGAATCCTAAAAATGCCACCAGAAAACTACTAGAGCTAATCAATGAATTTGGTAAAGTTGCAGGATACAAAATTAATGCACAGAAATCTGCTGCATTCCTATACACTAACAACAAAAGATCGGAAAGAGAAATAAAGGAAACATTCCCATTTACCATTGCAACAAAAAAAATAAAATACCTAGGAATAAACCTAACTAGGGAGACAAAAGACCTGTATGCAGAAAACTATAAGACACTGATGAAAGAAATTAAAGATGACACCAACAGATGGAGAGATGTACCATGTTCTTGGATTGGAAGAATTAATATTGTGAAAATGATTATACTACCCAAAGCAATCTACAGATTCAATGCAATCCCTGTCAAATTACCAATGGCACTTTTTACAGAACTAGAACAAAAAATCTTAAAATTTGTATGGAGACACAAAGGACGCCGAATAGCCAAAGCAGTCTTGAAGGAAAAAAACGGAGCTGGAGGAATCAGACTCCCTGACTTCAGACTATACTACAAAGCTACAGTAATCAAGACAATATGGTACTGGCACAAAAACAGAAACATAGATCAATGGAACAATATAGAAAGCCCAGAGATAAACCCTCACACCTATGGTCAACTAATCTATGACAAAGGAGGCAAGGATACATAATGGAGAAAAGACAGTCTCTTCAATAAGTGTTGCTGGGAAAACTGGACAGCTACATGTAAAAGAAGGAAGTTAGAACACTCCCTAACACCATACATAAAAATAAACTCAAAATGGATTCGAGACCTAAATGTAAGACTGGACACTATAAAACTTTTAGAGGAAAACATAGGAAGAACACTCTTTGACATAAATCGCAGCAAGATCTTTTTCGATCCACCTCCTAGAGTAATGGAAATAAAATGGAAATAAATGGAAATAAAAACAAAAATAAACAAATGGGACCTAATGAAACTTAAAAGCTTTTGCACAGCAAAGGAAACCATAAACAAGACGAAAAGACAACCCTCAGAATGGGAGAAAATATTTGCAAACGAATCAATGGACAAAGGATTAATTGATACAGCCACTATGGAGAACAGTATGGAGGTTCCTTAAAAAACTAAAAATAGAATTACCACATGATCCAGCAATCCCACTACTGGGCATATAACCAGAGAAAATCATAATTCAAAAAGACACATGCACCCCAATGTTCATTGCAGCACTATTTACAATAGCCAGGTCATGGAAGCAACCTAAATGCCCATCGACAGACGAATGGATAAAGAAGATGTGGTACATGTATACAATGGAATATTACTCAGCCATAAAAAGGAATGAAATTGGGTCATTTGTAGAGACGTGGATGGATCTAGAGACTGTCATACAGAGTGAAGTAAGTCAGAAAGAGAAAACAAATATCGTATATTAACGCATGTATGTGGAACCTAGAAAAATGATACAGATGAACTGGTTTGCAGGGCAGAAGTTGAGACACAGATGTAGAGAACAAACGTATGGACACCAAGGGGGGAAAGCCATGGGGGGGTGGGGATGGTGGTGTGCTGAATTGGGCGATTGGGATTGACATGTATACACTGATGTGTATAAAATTGATGACTGATAAGAACCTGCTGTATAAAAAAATAAATAAAATAAAATTCAAACATTCAAAAAAAAAAAAAAAGAATCCGCCTGCCAGTGCAGGGGACACAGGTTCGAGCCCTGGTCCAGGAAGAACCACATGCCGCGGAACAACTAAGCCCGTGCACCACAACTACCGAGCCTGCGCTCTAGAGCCCGCGAGCCACAACTGCTGAGCCTGGGTGCCACAACTATTGAAGCCCGAGTGCCTAGAGCCCATGCTCCGCAACAAGAGAAGCCACTGCAATGAGAAGCCTGCGCACCGCAACGAAGAGTAGCCCCCGCTCACTGCAACCAGAGGAAACCCACGCGCAGCAACGAAGACCCAATGCAGCCAAAAATAAATAAATAAATAAATTGATTTTTTTAAAAAGAAAAGAAAAGGCACAAGATCTGACGTGGGTGGGAGGAAATCACTTTGATAATGATGTGAAGGTTGAAGAGACCAGACGATGGCTCTTAAATTTGGGCACTGTCAATAAAAATGAGTGGGGGGTCAGGTTGAAAAATTATTGAGGATAATTCTATACAATTAAGAAGTGTTTCTGAGTTTTACAATATCCCTGGGAGGCAGGCGTTTCCCCGTTTTACAGAGGGGAAAATGGACTCAGTGAGGTGCAGTGACTTGGCCGAAGTCACACAGCCAGTTGGCGGTGTAGCCCGGGGGTTCAGTCTTGCTTTTGCAGCGCCGCAGGACCCAGCACTCGGTGAGGATCCGAGCCAGGCGGGTAGCGGCGGGAACTCTCGCCATTTCTACTCGGTAACTGCCGGAAAGCCCAGCGGACAGCGACTAAAATGAAGAGCGGGCGTCCACAGACTGGAAAAGGGAAACGAGGCGCGTAGAAGGAGTTTTGGGTCTGAGCGGCCGCCGTAGTAGCGGCGCTCTGATCCCCATGACAACAGCGAGAAGCAGCGGGAGGCTTCTGGGCGGTGCAGTAGCTGCGGCCGATTGGAGCAAACAAGGCGCGGAATCCGTGAAGTGCCCGCGGCCCCGAGGGCGCAGGTGATGGGATAGGTCGGTGGAGGGAGCCCGGGGTTTGGGGACAACGGTAGGATGTGGCCAGGGTCGGGCTGGGGCCTTCGAAGGAGGCGCTGCCCCGAATCCCCGAACCCCCATCATCGCTGTCCGGACCAGGGACTGTCGTTGGGCCTCAGTTTCCCCAAACGGGAAAGGGGAGGAGGAGAATGGGCATCCCAGCCCAATGGCCCCTCTCAGTGTCTGAGGCCCACGACTTTCTCTCCTCTGCAGCTCCTGGACTGACCGGCGCTGTCCTGCCCAATGGACGTGAGTCCTACCCCTCTCTGGAGCGGCCCCCTCAGCGCCCTCCACTCACCCTGACTTTGCCTGCCTTGGAGCCTGGACTTGAGAGGGGTCTCTTTACCCAACATAGACCCTTCCAGCTCAGGACAAGAGCTGTGAGACAGAAAGACAGTTGCAGGGACGGCCTTCCCATGGAAGGGCACATCCCACTCTGGCAAGATGAGGAGGTAGCCAAGCAACAGAGAAGAAAAGGCATCCCAGGCAGAAGGAACAGCATGGGCAGAGACGTGGGCGTGAGAGAGAGGCCAGGGCATTTGGGGAACTGCTAGGACTTCAGTATGGCTGGAGTGTAATGGGGGAGAGGGAGAGGTAGGCAGGGCCAGATTGAGGCCTTTGTCGCTGAGATAAGAAGTTTGGACTGAGTTGGTGGGAGCCACTGATGGACCGCAGGGGAGGGCGGGATACGCAGGACAGCTGGTGTGGAAAGGGGCACAACTGCAGGTTGCAAGACAGTTAAGAGGCCAGTACTGTGGGCTGAGGGATGGTAAAGTAGTGCAGTGGAAGCAGAGACAATAGATCTGTTTGGAGAGGCATTCTGAAAGGAAAAGCAATAAATCTTGGAAAAGTCTAGAATGACCAACAGGTCCTCGATGGTGCTGAAATGGGGATGACAAGAGAAAAGGCAGGTTCGGGGACAAGACAGTGTAGTCCTATTCACTCTCTCCCCACCACCTGGTGGCTGTTCCTCCCCTTTTCCCAGCCACCTCCCGTGTCCCTCCTGGTATTTCTGTGTCCCTGCAGCCCCTCCACATCTCCTCATCACCCCTTCCTCCTGTGCTGTCCAGGCCTCCTCTAGCCCGTGGAATCCACCCCCGGCTCCCGTCAGCAGCCCCTCCCTGCTGCTCCCCATCCCTGCCATTGTCGTCCTCGCTGTGGGCATCTATTTGTTGCTGCTGGGCCTAGTGCTGCTGACTAGGCACTGCCTGCTGGTGAGGGGCCTGGTGGGGGCTGAAGGGTGGGCCTGGGGGAGGAGGAACCTGGTCAATTTTTCCCCTCATTCATAGGCCCTTACCCTGAGACACCTTGCCATTTAGTCCCCGCATCTGTCCCTTTCGTGGGACCAGGAGATCCTCTTCTCGTACTCAGCTGAACCTTCTTCTGCCCCTCTCCCCAAAACTGAGTCTTGGCTGTCCCTCCCTACCTGCTGCCTGGCCCAGATCTTGAGCCCTGCCTTCTCTTAGGCTCAGGGCTGCTGCACAGACTGCAGCTCCCCCTGCAGGAAGCAAGGCGCCTCCAGGCCCCAAGACTGTTGCTGGACCTGCGCAGAAGCCTGTGACTTCCCTCTGCCCAGCCCAGCCCACTACCTGGATGCCTGCTGCCCCCAGCCCGCCGAATCTGTGAGTTCTTGTCCTGGCCCCTGGCCCCTGAGTCCTGATCTTGGTACTTTCTGTGCATTCATTTTTTGGTTCAACAAAATTTATTACTGAGTACCTATTCTAAGCCAGGCACAGTTCCAGGTGGAGACAGCCAAAAACAACATATCAGATATTTTCTGGTAATGAAAGCTACTTGGAGAAAGGAAAATAGGGCAGCAGCTGGAGAAAGGTAATGTATGTAACATGGGCACATTTCTACTTCTGAAAATGGTAGTTAAAAGAAAAGACAGCCCCTCACAGAGCTCCTTCTGTTTGCAGAATAAATATGATGTTCTAGATACTGTGCTACTTTATTAACAACCCCGAGAGCTGGATATTTTAAAAAAACTATCTATATGTATTTTTTTAAATTACAAAGTGTGCATGTAGAAATACATAGAAAGTACAAGTCACTTTATAAACTAGCTCTCTAACCAAGGTTGCTACATTTGGTGTATGTCCCTCATATACTAATACACATACAGTACTATCACTGTTGTATTTTACTATTGGCAAAAATGTAGTCATACCACATATACCACACAGACTATTTCCTCACATCCGCCACTTGCCCTTTTTAACATGACATCACACCTTGGCTACCTATCCATGTTTTTATCCTCCTTTTGCAGGGGAATAAATTGGCTCAGGGAAATTTAGTCACTTTTCCAGCATTCCACAGTAGAGTCTTGCACAGCAAATTGCTCCATCATGTGTTGAAACAGAACCCTCAGGGAGAAGCCTGGCTCACAGAGGACAGGCCATTTTTGCATTTGTGGCTTTAAAGCCACATGTTAATTGTAATTGACCACCTTCCTAGGCTCTGATTATTTTGGGCTCAGAGATGTAGACAGCAAAGCTCCTGCCCTTGAAGTGGGGACCTTCCCTAGGGAGGGAAGAGTGAGGGGAAAAGACCAAGCAAATTCATAACTCGGGCAACTGCAGTTGCAAATCCCTGCAAGATGTTTTGAGTTTCAAAATAAATTATGGGGCAAGGAGTTCTCCTCTTTCAGGTAATCTGCGTCTGGTTTCCCAGGCATAGCCCGGAGACGGGGCCCAGGGCTGGGGCTAGGGGGACAAAGGGGAAAAAGGAGAAGACCCTGGGTCCTCAAACCTCCTATTCTATAAGAAATGCTCAATTGCACAATGATTTCTGGCCCCCTGACCTGGGGACACCACTTACTTTGCCTTCTGTCCGCGGGGAGGGAAGTGTCAGAGGCCTCTCTTCCTCCTTGAAAGTGAGGTGCACTGTCAGGAGGGACTGGCCCCTCCCACTGCTCCCTCCAGGGCTGCAGGGCATCCAAGCTGGAGACCTCAGGTCCCGATCCTACCCGGCTTCTGCCAGAGCCAGGAAGGATTCTAGAATGACGAATGGTCATTCTGTCCTTGAGCTATCTTTCCTCAAAGCACAGTAAGGCTTCTGTGTTCTTCAGTTTCCTTATAGTAACAACAGCCACCACGAATATTCCAAAGCTCTTGGCTCCTTCAGAGCTGTAGAAACTGAGGCTTACAGAGGCCTAAAGCCTGGGTGGAGACACAAACCCAGGTTTCTCTTTCTCTCAGGGAGAAACCTGCCTATGTTACTTCTTTCACAGGTATGTCGTGAGGACCTAATTCATTCATTCATTTATTTATTCACTTATGAAAGATTTATGGAGGCACTGTTGAGGCACTGTGCTGAGCCTTGGGGGCGCAGTGGAAACAAGGTAGACACGGCCACGGGGCGTGAAGGACAGAGAGAAATAAGTAGGCAATGTGAGAAATTGCCTCACATTCTGAATCGAGGGTGAGAAATGATGCAGTCCAGGGCAGTGGTTGGTTCTCAGCCCCTTGTGTGATCAGAAGCTGGAACGAGGCTTAAATGGAAAGCCAGGCATCCAGGCCCCATGCCCAGCAGATCTGGAATGGGATCGGAATTTGCGAATCTTTAACAAGTTCTTACAAGTTCTTACGACTGACTCATACCACCAGGGTTAACAGCTATTGCTAAGGGCAAAGCGCTGTGACAGAAGAGTTGCCTTTTGCTGAGAGCTCCCTCCCTACCAGGCACCGTGCTTCGTGCCTTCCACTGATTCCCCACAGTGACCCTGTGAAGTAGGTGTTATATTTAAGATATATTTCAGAGATGAGGAAACTGAGGCGCAAATCATGAATTAGCCACACCTGGGCCTGAACTAGATTCAAACCCTGAGCTCCAAACAGTAACGATGGCTGCCCTTCACAACCTCAAAGTGAAAGAAATCAGAGTGAAAAACTACAGGCCTAGAGAAACACGGGGGTTAACAGTCACGTGGAGCCCTTGTTTAATGTACTTAAAAAGCAGATTCCTTCCAGAAGCCACAAGGCTGCCTGTGAGAGTCGAGATATCCATTAGCTAGTTATTAACAACGAGAGCCAAGCCCTTCCAGGCGGCAGAGCCAAGAAATGCTTTTAATACCCTCTTCTCTGACGCGAGAGCAGTGGGACCTCTCTCAGCCCCCAATTCTGCGCACAGAATGACGGCGCAGTCCTCCAAAAACCCACAGAGTTGACTTCAGCCCAGACTGGGACTCCCCAGAGACACCCCAAACCACACCCCCATCAAACACAAGGAAGCCACCTCGCTCTCTCCCCTCCACCATGATATACTTCTACCTCTTTCTAGAGAGACAATTCTTTTGGCAGGAGCAGATGCCCTCCCCTCACCGGAGCCCCTGGTGATATCTGATCTCACCAGTCATCGGACACTGCACCCCGAAACCTCAGCTCTTCTAAAGGTCATTCCCCTATTCCTGGCTTGGCCCGGTGTCTGACTGAGCTGTGCAACTGTGACTAACCCTGTCACTAACTCTGCCTCGGGCCTCAAGGAGCCAACCTTGTCACACATCCTGGGTGGGTCCTATTCCAGCCACTTGGCCTGACTCCAGTCCCTGCCTGCAGCAGTGACAGATCATTCATGTCCCAGGGCAGAAGAGGAGAGGTTCGGAGTGGACCGGTTCTCCCTTCCTAAGGACTTGCTGTTCCTGTTCCCCAAGAGGCAGACCTTCTGTCTCCCCTGGGAGCTGAGAAGCCCTCTTCTTTCTTCTTTGCCTAAAGAGGGAAAAATGATATGCTTTGATTGATTCATTCATTCAACATTCATCTGTATCTCAGACACCTGCTGAGCCTGAGTCCCCTGGTAGCTCAGTGGAGACAGGAGATGAACTGTCCCTGCCTTAGCAGACCCTGAAAGCAGCTGCTATTCATGCCCCTGGGAAGCAGTTGGTCAAGGGGCATCTCAGGACTGGAAGCAGGCAGGCCCAGACCCATCCCAGCCCCATTCCTTTGTTGTATTCCTTTGCACGATCACTCCCCTCTCTGAACCTCCATTTCCTCTTTTGTAAAGAGGCCCTCTACTCAAGGTTCTGATAAATAAGAGATGTAACTCCTTTTAAACATTAAAAAATTAAATGCAAATTACCATTTTTAAGGAAAACTAGATTTTAAAAATCATTCATGAAAATAGTCTGTGCCTGGCACAGAGTAGGTGCTCAGTAATAGAGGATGAATGAGATCCAGCTTAGTCTCAGGCCAAGGAAGAAATCCACAAAACCAACAAGTTGTTTTCATCATAGACAGTGTGTGTGTGCTTTCCCAGTCTAACAACTTTCAGTTGCGTGATATAAGAGAACCATCTCTGAGCTGAACATTGTGAGCTAAGCGTGGGTCCAGGGCCAGTTGATCTCTGGTCCTCAGTCTCCTCATCCATAAGATGGGAAGAAAGAAAGGACAACCCCCACCCCCACCCCACCGAATGATTTCTTCCAGCTCCTGAAGCCAGTTGTTAGGAACATTGCCTCCTTGCTGATTTCTCAACAGCACAAAGAATTGATTTGTTCCCAAGAATGGTGGATGGTACCCTCTGATCCACTGGGCAAATGGGACTTTCCAGGCCACTCTGTTCCCTTCTCCCCTGAGAAGGAAACAGCTTCAGGCTCTGGTCCCCCTTCCTCCTGCCCAACTCCCTCACCCCATTCTCCTCTCCCTCAGGATTGGGCCCCTCACTGCCCTCGCTGCTGCCCACTCTGTGACTGTGCCTGTGCGTGCCAGCTTCCTGACTGCCAGAGCCTCAACTGTCTCTGCTTTGAGATCAAGCTCCGATGACAAGACCCAGGGTCCCTGCCCTTTGGGGAGCGGCCAGCTCCCAGGGCCCACATGCCCTGTTCCCTGAGGGGCCTCAGGACACCCTTCTCCAGGCTATTGGAACCACAAATGGCCTACCCAGCTCACCAGCCTGGGAACCAGCAGTGGAGAGCCTGGCTCCCTGCAGAGTGGGACTCAAGGAGCCCTCCGCCAGCTGGATGGCAGCCCCTTTGGAGGGCCAGAAGAGAGAGTGGCTGGTGCTCTGGCAGGTGCCCCTGCCCTCCTCTCCCCCTCCCCAAGTAAATAATCGTATTTGAAGGTGAGGGTGGGGGACACTGCTTACCACAGTGAGCATTATGGGACAAACTTGGGCCTTGAGTATCAGGATGTAGGGGTACCCCAGGCACACCCTGTCCACGGACTCTTGGTTATTCTGAGGTGTGAGTGTAGTGCCTGCATCTGCTCTCCCTCTAAAGAAACAGGCTCCAGAGAATCACAGCAGCCAGTGAGAGGCCCGGAGTCAGGGGAGCAGAGGGGGCAGGGAAGGCCACGAATCTGAGTCCCCTGCCCTCCTTCCCTCCCCACAGATCCCTGTCCAAAGACTTCTCCTGACAACCTTCTGAGGGCCTCAGTCTGGATTTCCAACGAGGAAATTTCCTCTGAAGTACTGGTGAGTGGGCAGGGGACCCTCCCCCCACCCACAAAGAGGCAGGCCCACAGCTTCCTCCCCATCCTACACTTTAGGCCCCCAGCTGGCATGAATGTCAGGAGCTTCAGGTTTCCCTAAATATAGATCCCCTGCCAGGGGATCTGTGGCGAGGAAAGGGCAAGGGTCACCGGAGAAGGTCGGGGACATTGGTTGGGGGTAGGGCAGGAGCTGCCTTATAACCCAGCCCGGGTGTGGCCTGACTCACTCGCTGCTGACCAGGCTCTGCCCGCTCCTTCAGCCTCCTCCTCGCAGGTGGGCGCCAGCAGGACGGAGCGGGGGTGGGGCTGGGCTGAAGGCATCGGGATTAAGAGGGGAGACCTGGCGGGTAGGATGGGGACGCTAGAAAAATATCTGGGAGGCTGACAGCTGGGGGACGGATTTTATTTTGGAGAAGGAAGGCAGTGCCAGGGAGAAGTTTCGCAGGGGCTCTGGCCCCACATCCCCAGACTTGCTTGGGCAGAGCGGTAGCCGGCGGGTTTCCGCTGGGTCTGGCTTTCGTGGGGCGGCCCGGGCGGCGGACGCGTACACCCTCCCGGTCCCGGGAGCCAGACCCGCCGGAATGGGGCACAGATGCGGCGGAGGCACTCTCCCCGCGGGACACCCGGAACCGCTGCCGCCTCGCCTCCGCCCCTTGCCAGCCCCTGCCGTCTCCTCGCGCTCCCCGTGCGTGCCCTCGCCGCCCTCTCTTCCGCCGGGGCTCGCAGTCGCTTGACCTCCGGACTCGGTTACAACGCGACGCACGCTGCCTCAGCGCAGCCGGAAGCTGGGGCTGCCCCGGGCCGCTGGACTGGGCCCGTGGCGGGGGAAGCTGAGCCTCAGTCTTCTCGGGCTCTGCCACCCGCTTTTCCCCGACCCGACCCCCACCCCATCCCCATCTCTGCCGGTGCCCCAAATCGGCTGAGTCACAGCGCCCCAAAGCACGCCAAGCAGGGGGGGGGTGGGGGGAGGAGGAGGGAGAGGGAGGGGAGGGAGGAGAAGGGAGAGGGAGGGGAGGGCCCCCGCGACCCGCGGGATGTGGCCCGAGTCACGTCCGAGGGGGACGGGGTGGGGGAAGGGATCGTGTTCTCGCCGCACTGTCCTTGCCCAAGCGCCGCCTCCGGGCTTCGCCTTTCGGGAGGCGGACTCTCGCACAGTCCCTCGCCTGCAATTGGACGCCGGGGCGCCTCCGGCCCCCTGCAAAGGGAAAAACCCAGCGGAGACTGGAGCGGTGCCTTTATAAGGCGCGGCACCACCTCCAGCCTGCCCGCCCCCGCGCGCCCCCCTCGGGAGCTGAGTAGGCTGCGTTCCACTCGGAACGCGCCGCAGAACCAGAGTCCCGGTGACGACTGCCGCGTTCGCTCCCTCAGTCCACTCGCCAGCCCGCGGCCCTCCACCGCTGCACCCCGCCAATCCGCCCCTCTCCTGTGCCAGGTGAGCGCCCCTCCCCACGTGCGAAGGTCAGGGAGAGGGTCGTGGAGAAGGATCCGGGGTGTAGTGGCGGGTCGGGCGTCCGCGCGGAGCCCCCCACCCGGGCCCAGCATCTCCCCTCCCCACCACCACCCACACCTGTGCTCCTAGCCCAGACTCCCCAGCTTGAGCTTGAGCTCCCGCGGTTTGCTGCGCAGTCCAAGGGCCGCTCCGCGCTGAGTCACAGCAGGGAGGAAGGAAGCAGGGCGAGATGAAGTACCATTTCCCCCTCTCCTTTTCTTGTTAGGACTCTTGGTGCAAGTATTATGGCCCCTTTGCCTCTGCAGGGATCCTAGGAGGCCACGAGGGGTGGGGGCCAGCTCATATACTGCCTCAGGGTTCCCCAAAGCGGGTGGTTGGTCCCTGTCCTGGGAGACGGGAGGGTAAACCCCTCGGCAGCTTCTGATGCCCCATGAACACTTTCCCTATTTTTCCTTATCGGGTGACCTTGATTCTGAGTCTGGAACAGCTGCAGCGGCAGAGCAGACATGAGCATTTTTCAGGGGAGGGGGTGGGCGCTTGCCTCTCCTCCACGTTCTCTCACCCTGTATGAGCAGTGAGAACGACAAACCTCACCCCTTTCCTCCACCTCGGGCTGGGCTTCCTCTGTGGCCCTTTTCTGGGCTTCTGATGACCCTCCTGCCTTCTTCCTAACACCCTTTTAATAACAACCTCCCCCCACCGTGGGGGGAGAAGCCTGACCTTGGGGTGTCCTTGAGGCCATGGAGCCTGAGCCAGCCCTGGGATCTCGAGTGGACTGCAAGGAACGCTCCTGTAACAGTCAGAAGATCTGGGTTCTACTCTCACATCTGGCTCTAGGGTTGCTGTGTGGCTTGAAACACCGACCTTTTCCCTTCTCAGGCTCCTTTCAGATGAGGAGGTTGGGCCTTCTGCCTTCTGCACCACCTCTAATTCTAAAATACTCTCGTTCGGTTTTGCTTCCAGGCAAGGTGACCCCATGGCAGAGCGCAAGCAAGGAGGGTCCGGCTTCCACGTGACTTGCCTGTCCATGGTTCTGTCCTATTCCCTTTACCCCAGATGCCAGTATATAGCCCCACCCTCAGCTGGGCAACACCCAGCAACAAACAGAGTTAGGAAAGGTACAGGAGGCAGGCCTAGTATAGGGAAGTCGGATGTAGGGGAGAGCTGGGGACAGGAAGTGCCCCAAGCCCTGCCAGTTGTGGGGCAGGGGAGGTACGGAACCTTTGCCCTGACCTGCAGGCAAGGGGCCTTGCTTGTTGGGAGACCACGGGAAGACCCTGCTAACTAGCCCTCCCTGGTCTGTCTCCTGCCCAGGAACTGACAGGCACCATGCCCCACCAATACCCAGCACTGACCCCGGAGCAGAAGAAGGAGCTCTCTGACATTGCTCACCGGATCGTGGCTCCGGGCAAGGGCATCCTGGCTGCAGATGAGTCCACTGGTGCGGGCAGGACACAGTGGGAGGAGGGCCCCAGGTTGGGGGTGATAGGCTGATCCCCTTATTCCCATGTGATGCTTCCCTCCAGGGAGCATTGCCAAGCGACTGCAGTCCATTGGCACTGAGAACACCGAGGAGAACCGGCGCTTCTACCGCCAACTGCTGCTGACTGCCGACGACCGCGTGAATCCCTGCATTGGGGGCGTCATCCTCTTTCATGAGACGCTCTACCAGAAGGCAGATGATGGGCGTCCCTTCCCCCAAGTTATCAAAGCCAAGGGCGGTGTTGTGGGCATCAAGGTGAGGGGGCTAGGCCTCAGGGTGTGAGATGTAAGATGGATCTGGGGGAAAGAAATCCAGAGTAGCAGGCTGGGGGATGAACTTCGGGTCGGGTGGAGTCTGCCCCAGATCACCTCCAAATCGTGTGTAAAGAAGCTAGAAACATATGGGACCTGCTTGGCATTTTTAATCCTTGCAATTGTGAGAGGCAGGTGTTAACGCTTATTATACAATTGAAAAACCAGATGCTCAAGGCCGCGAAGTGTTTTGCTCATAGGGTCAGTAAGTGGTAGGAGCCCCGGCTCTGTGTGTGTCCTGCTCTATAGGATCAGATAACGTGACTACGTGAAACATTTGCAAACCAGGAAAGATAATTGAGAGATGAAGTAAAGCCGGGGCAGGGCAGGGCTACAGAGGAGAAAAGCACTAGAGATCACTTCCCTGTCCTGTGTTGTTGCCCCACTCCAACAGGTAGACAAGGGTGTGGTACCCCTGGCAGGAACAAACGGCGAGACAACCACCCAAGGTGAGAACCGTTTAGCTCCCAGCCCTACCCACCAGCCCACCCAGCTCGGTACCCCTCTGGGTGCCCAGGGTGTGTGGGAGCCACGTGCCCCCTCCTCTGCCATGCTTTGATCCCTCCGTCCCCTCTACAGGGCTGGATGGGCTGTCGGAGCGCTGTGCCCAGTACAAGAAGGACGGAGCTGACTTTGCCAAGTGGCGTTGTGTGCTGAAGATAGGGGAACACACCCCCTCCGCCCTCGCCATCATGGAAAACGCCAACGTCCTGGCCCGTTATGCCAGCATCTGCCAGCAGGTGGGCCTGTAGGTCCCCGAGAGGCCACTTCCCACCTCTTTCCATTCCAGCGTGTCAGCTAGCCTGCCACCCATCTGCCAGGCTACCTACCTTCCCCAAGGCAACTGCTCCGGATTCTCACTAAGCACCAGGCTTGGGCCCGTGGAGGGCTTTGCAAGCAGAAGAGCAGAATAGGGGTTGTGCAGGTGGATCTGGGGAGATGGCTGATCTCCTGCAATCTGGCAAGGGTTGTGAAGCCAGGGGTCCCTGTCGTCATGGAGATAAGATCTTGGTCAGTGGCTGTGGAGGGCCGTAGGTGGGGCTCTGGGTCAGGAGGCCTCAAGGCTGCCCTGTCCCTCACCCCACAGAATGGCATTGTGCCCATCGTGGAGCCTGAGATCCTCCCTGATGGGGACCATGACTTGAAACGCTGTCAGTATGTAACCGAGAAGGTAGGTTGCCTGCCTGGGCAGTGAGGTGGGCTAGAGAGCTGGGCTGGGGGCCCTGGGGCTGACCCCCGTCCCCCTCCCTGCTCCACCCCACCCCACTTTGGTCCCACCCTGCTGTAGGTGCTGGCTGCTGTCTACAAGGCTCTGAGTGACCACCACATCTACCTGGAAGGCACCTTGCTGAAGCCCAATATGGTAACCCCAGGCCACGCCTGCACCCATAAATATTCTCACGAGGAGATTGCCATGGCAACTGTCACAGCACTGCGTCGCACAGTGCCCCCCGCTGTCCCTGGTGAGACCCACACCCTCATCTTGACCCTTGGGAGGTAGACGAACTGTACCCATAAACCTTGTGCCCATGTGCTGTAATTTCCAGGTCAGCTTCTAGGGCCTCCTACCAGTCCCCCGGGTCTCTGACTACAACCCCTCCCCCCATTTCACCCCCTTCTACAGGGATCACCTTCCTATCTGGAGGCCAGAGTGAGGAGGATGCATCCATCAACCTCAGCGCCATCAACAAGTGCCACCTGCTGAAGCCATGGGCTCTGACCTTCTCTTATGGCCGAGCCCTGCAGGCCTCTGCCCTGAAGGCTTGGGGTGGAAAAAAGGAGAACCTGAAGGCTGCCCAGGAAGAATACATCAAGCGAGCCCTGGTAAGGATGGGGCAGGAGGTGGGCATGGTGCTGGGGTGGATGGGATCTGAGAAGGAACCTTCTCACTCTGGCTCCTCTCCCCTTTTAGGCCAACAGCCTTGCCTGCCAAGGAAAGTACACCCCAAGTGGTAAGGCGGGGGCTGCAGCCAGTGAGTCCCTCTTCATCTCTAACCATGCCTACTAAGCGGAGGTGTTCTAAGGCTGCCCCCTCAACACTCCAGGCCCTGCCCCCTCACACACTCACTCTTGAAGAGAGGGGGCCTCATCCGGGGCTCCAGGCTGCTCTTTCCCGTCACTCCTGCCTCCCTTGTGACGTTGATGCCTGGTGTTGTCTGTGTACGCTAACTCCACCATTTCCAGCCCACTGCCAATAAACAACTATTGAAGGGGGAGTCTGTTGTCCATGTCTGTGGTGTCTCGGGCAGGGGAGGGCTGGGGGAGGTGGCAGAGCCCAGAGAAGAAAGCGCCCTTGCATTATGTTCTTCCTTCTTGAGCAGAAAAATAGGTGAAGGAGATGGACTAGTTTAACACTTTAATACTTGCCCCGGGCTTCAAGAGAAGAGCTTGTGAATTTTCTTCCAACCACCCAGTGCTCTGTTGCTTCTGCCAGTAGCATCTGATGAGGCTCACAGTGGGGGGTGCATGTGTAACTGCTGGTCTCAGGAGGCTGCAACCTCAGCCTCAGTTTTAGGCCCAGAACTCACAGGTGTAGAAGGCCCCTGTCCCAAAAACCAGCCACTGACAGAAACTAAGATTTCCTGAATCTATAAACCGTACAACATGATAAGTATTCTACAGGAGTAGGTACTGTTCTTCCCAATTTGTCCTTAAGGCGATCTTGCCTCACTGTTTCTTGGTTGAAACAAGATTATTAATGCATGTCTTCTTAATCTGCACTGTTGAGCTTGTTTGTTTTCCCATCTTAAAAGGAGATGGGATTAGAACTGACTTCTTAGACTCTGGGCTGTGGAACCCCTTGAAGAACCTGGAATCCTCTCCGACATCCACTTCAACAACACAGACACACACACACAGAGAACTGTGGAGCTCAGGTTCCAGGTTAAGAACTGAACCTCTGTGGCTTCTGCATTCCATGAAGCCAGAATGAGGGTCCTGCACTTCCCCTATACCGTGCTTTGAACCCTTCTCCGTTCACCCAGGCTGGGGTGTAATAGTAACTATATCAGATCTTTTTGGGTATAAAAGATCTTAGTCATAACCAACGACATAGTCCTGCCACTTCCCAAATTTCATGATGTGGACCATTTCCTGTCTGAGCTCTCTAGAGGGGAAAAAAAAAATCTTCACCTTTCTGATCTCTGGACCTACTGAATCCCTATAGTCATCTGCACAGAAACTTAGTACCTTCTAGGAATTTAAGAACTTAGTCCTTTACCTTTCTCTGCACATTTGCATCTGTTGCCTACATCCAAAACAGAACTGGTGTCTAGTGCTCCTTCAAACTGTGGCCTCACTTCTGTGCCTAGCCTCACTCAGCTCTCTGAAACAGTCTGAAGTAAAGCAAGCAACTAGAAATTGAGGGGCCATAGAAGATAGCAAAAAGGATGTTCCAAAAGGGCTTTGACACCAAGTTTGGTTAAAGACCAAGCACTTCCTCTGCGTGCAGCAAGAGACTAGGGAAGCAGAGGACTTCAAATGTCAGTTCGGGATGATTTATAAAGTTTCTAACGACAAAGTGCCAGAAAGAGTAAGTGACAGAAGAAGAAACTAGAACTGAGGACACAGCTTTCCTGGGTTCAGATTTCAACTTTGGGGACTTCCCTGGTGGTGCAGTGGTTAAGAATCCGCCTGCCAATGCAGGGGACACGGGTTCGAGCCCTGGTCCGGGAAGATCCCACATGCCACGGAGCAACTAAGCCTGTGCGCCACAACTGCTAAGCCTGCTTGCGCCCTAGAGCCCGGGAGCCACAACTACTGAAGCCGGCGTGCTGTGCTCCACAAGAGAAGCCAGCGCAATGAGAAGTCCGCGCACTGCAATGAAGAGTAGCCCCTGCTTGCCGCAACTAGAGAAAGCCCGCAGGCAGCAACAAAGACCCAACGCACCCAAACAAACAAAAACTTCAACTTCGATTCAAACCCAAAGTTCTTAGCTATGCAACCATGAACAAGTTAACCTTTTTTAGCCAGTTTCCTCCTCCTCTACAAAAAACTGCAGACAATAAGCAGCTGAGGGGTTTCAAAGGGACCATTCTGGAATCGGGGAGGTCATGTTAACTGAGGTGTAGACTTGGTGTGGGGAAGGTGGACTCTTTTCCACTTCTAATTTCGGAGGTCCTCCACAGCAGAGATTTTTCTGGGGCCCTGGAAAGAGATCCGGACTGGAATTCCTTCACCATTGAACGAATACTTCTGTATGCCAACTGTTCCAGGCCTTGTTCAAAGTAAGCACTGCGGCTGCAAGTGTAAACAGGGCAAAGTTCCATCCCTCAGGGATTGTAATGGGGGAGGCCTGCTAAAACAGGTAAACAAAAACGTGTAACTTAAAGTTACAGGGTGGAGTCCCGGCTCAGCTCCAGTTTCCCTCACTGAGATGGGGGGACTGGACTGAGGTCCCCAACATCCCTCGCAGCGCCAATCGGCTTAGCCCACAATCACTTCCGTCCGTTTGTTGCCGACATCCGGTTCCTTGGGCTCATTTCCATTCCCAGGCTTGAGGGGGTGGGGTAAGGGCGCGGCGTGGGAGGGGGGAGTGCGTGTATGACGCCACGTCCGGCGCGCGGCGGAACTAGTCTTCCTATGCTTCCGCGGCGGGGCCGGAAGTGGAAGCGGTGGTGGCGGCGGCCCAAAGCGGAGGGAAAGAGGAAGACAGGGACCCCGGGAGCCGGAGCCGGAGTTGCAGCGGCGGTAATAGTCTGAGACCCCTCTAGGCCACCATCCCCAGCGCGGGCCCGCTGGGCCCGACGGGAGTTAGCGGGGGTGCTGCCTGGCCTGTGGGGCGGCCCGGGAGCCGATGTGAGGGGAGGCGGGAGTGGGGAGGCCGGGCCAGCTCCAGAATCGAGTTGCCCCCGACCCTGACCCGGCGCCCCCTAGGGACACTCTGATCCGCGGGCTTGTCTTCGCCTTTCCCAGGAGACCCCTGTGCGGTGCGGAGGGGGCGGGGGCCCCGGCTCTGACCCGCGCCGGGGGGTGGGCCATGGCGGAGATCAGCGACCTGGACCGGCAGATCGAGCAGCTGCGGCGCTGCGAGCTCATCAAGGAGAGCGAAGTCAAGGCCCTGTGCGCTAAGGCTAGGTGAGCCCTGTGGCTCCGGGGAAGAGGCTTGGGGTTCCGGCCTGGGGCAAACCCAGCTGAGAACTTTGGGCCTGGCTCATCCTGGAAGCTTTCCTGGAGAGGAGCGGAATAGGGCCTCTTTCCTCGAGGAGCAGCCAGCCTGTTGGGGGAAGACAGACCTGGATGAAGACACTTGAAGTATTAGATGATGTGTTTTCAGTGGAGTTAGTTACAGAAAGTACTTAGGAAGCTCAGGGAAACAACCCTGTCTGTCTGGGGGGAACAGAGAACGTTTCTTGGAGGAACTTTGGGATAGACCTCGAAGAATAAGATGATAAAAGGGAGTGTCAGCAAGAACAGGAGTTCAAGGCAGAAAAGCTAAAGACTCTGTGGTTTACAGTGTTCTTTTAATTCCAATAACAACCCTAAAAGGTGGATGGAATTGATCCCATCTTACAGGTGAGGACTCTCATATTCAGCAATTAAGGGATGGATCGTGAAGCCAGTTCTCCATGTCCTGCCCCTTTTCGGGCTATAACGCAAGAAAGTGGAGTTGGATCACTCTCATATTCATTGTGGGAGCCTAGGAAATAGTAGCCAATAAGCCAGAGTAGAATTAAGCAAGGTCTGGAGGGAGGCCCAACTCAGTTCTGTGGGAAGTAGGGTGATGTAGTGATTAAGAACCAGGTTTTGGAATATGATGGCACTAGGCTGGAATCAGCTCTGCCAACTTCCTCGCTGTGTTGCTGATGTTGAGGTCTCTGAGACTCCGTTTCTTCATGTGGGGATAATAGTACTTAATAAGATGGTTGGTGCTTGGGATGTGCTTAGCATAGGCTTTGGTAAAATGTAAGTGCCGGACAAACGTTGGGTGTTACTGAAATTATTTTGTAGGACGAGGGCAATGCTGATATGGACAGAAGTTATTAGAGAAGGATTGTAAGAGAAGGTGGCCTTGAAAGGTGAAAATAATTTGGATAGCTGGTGGGTGCAGGCCCAGTGAGGAAGGGCATTCCTAGCAGGATGAGAATAAGAGTAGAGCCCTGAGATGTGTGGGCAGTGGTGAGACCAGTCACCTGCCTCTGAGGAACTTTCCGTGGCTTCCACCATGCTGGAGAGTTGTGGGGAAAGTGCCAGCAGAATTACCCCACATTGGTGGAACAATAGGCCCACTGTTAGCCTGGCCTTGTACTGGCAAAGAACTTATATCCATTTCCCTCCCACAGCTATCCTGTGAGGTTGGAATTATTAGCCCCATTTTACAGAACAGGAAGCTGTGACTCCTTGAAGCCTAGTGATTTGACCAAGGCCACCCAGAGAGAAAGTGGCTGTCAGGCTCTTTGCTTGGCTTTGCCCCACACAAACCTGTAACAGCCAGACAGGTCCTGCATGGATTTGGTGAACAGGCAGGGCCTGCTTTTAAATGCTCATCTGTGGCTCTTCATGTATTCAGTCTTCATTGCTCTTTGCAGCCCTGTGGAATAGGCAGGGCATGGGGTGAGTATTTCACAAAGAGGACACTGAGCCTCAGAGAAGATAATGTCTTGCCCCTGGTCTCACAGCTGATCGGAGGGGAGCCTGGTTTTGGATCCAGGTCTTTGACCATACTCCACGCTCACTGACAGCCAGGCAGACAGACATTTAGACTCTGTGAGAGGCAGCAGGGGACTACTGAGGGGTGGAAGGGTCCTGCCCAGCTCCTAAGATGGAGCTTGGAGGTACTAGGCTCAGGCCTGAGGTGGCCATTGTTATCCCAGGCCCAGTCTGGAGGAGGACCAACTCTAGCACCTGGCCATGGCCTCCTGAGGACCCACCAGGGGCCCAGGCTGAGGCTGGTCGTGTCAAGAGCTTTTGCTTGCTCAGAGGGTACGGAGGCTCAAAACCTTGGAACTACAGAGGCCTGGGAGCTGAATTTGCTCTTGTGAAAAACATCAGCACATTAGAACGGCCGAGGGTTTTGACCGGGGTGGGGGGGGAGCCTTCAGTATGAAGTATGGCTTTGTCACCTATAAACAGTGTGACCCTGGTCAAGTCACTCTACATCTCCAAGTCTGAAATCCTTACGGAGCCTGCATGAGATTCTTCATATCCAGGGACAGGGTCTGGCGCTTTGGTCGGCAGTGTTCATTGTAGAAGTGAAGGTGAGCAGGTGGGAGCCCCGAGAGGGCTGCTGATGTGCTGCAGGTGACAGAGCTGGGGCCTGCTTCCCGCGCTGTGCTGAGGCCTTGCTGGCAGTGGGGCAGGTTGCGACCCAGAGTCTGTGGAAGGGGCTGGTATAAAGTCTCAGGAACTTGGGTCCCTGAGGTTCCAATTCAGCCACTCTCCAGCTTTGTGACCTCGATTCTGCCCCTTTTTTCTCTAAAGCCTCAGTTTTTTTGTCAGATGAGGATGGAAAGAACCTCCCGAGTCAGTTGGAAAGGTCATTATACGCAGTCATGTGGCGGATGTTTGGCACAGGATGCCGTACAGGTGGGAGAGCCTGGCTGCGGTTTGGCCCCTGGGCCACCGCCAGCGCCTCCCGCCATCCCTGGAAGCCGGGGCACACCTCCCTGGAGCCACCTTAGTCGTACAGAGCACCCTAAGCCCAGGGAACTCCTGGTCTTGTGGGAGGGGACTGGCAGAGAGAGCGGGCTGAGCAAGTGCCTCCCACATCAGACTAGCTTGGTAAGGGCCTTGGTTCACTTTCTGCCTGTGTGACTGGCCGCTTTCTTCATCTGAGCCATAGGAATCATCACAGTGCCTGCCTTCGAGGGTGGTGGCTTGATTGCCTGCATCATCCATGCAGAGCTCTTACTACCGTCCTGGCACGTGGTATGAACTGAAGTGTTCACGGCTGCTGTGATCATCAGGACAAAATCTAGAAACAGGGCACTACTTACGATTGGGTGTCTGTAACGGACAAAGCAATTTCATGTCAAGCTCACTCAGGTAGAAGTAGACTGCACTGCAAGGAGAAAGGGAGGACAAAGTCCTCACTTCCTCTAAATAAATAATAGAAAAGCGTCAACAGCGTATCACTTTGAAGGTGCCTCCAACGGCCGGCCTGCCCAGGGCACCACCCCTATGACTTGGGACAGTCCAGGAGGAGGCCCCTGTGGTGGGGAGAGAGGGGCTGTAGGAGCTCGGCCAAGGGCACGGTCTCTGAGCAGAGGGCCCTGTGGAGAGGAGGAGGAGGAGGACATCTGTTTTCTGGGAGTAAGTGCTGGCTGTGTGAAAGGGAGCAGCATGGAGGGTCGAGGCCGGCAAAGTCCCAGACTCCTTGCAAAGGCTGAACAAGAGCTTGGGCTTTGGCCTGTTGGCAGCAGGGAGCCACACACAGAAGGGTCTCGAGCAGTGGGGCTGTGGTCAGGCTATCCTGGGGAAATTGCACACCTCTGACCTGCCCCCTAGAGGTTCAAGGACAGCCTCATATCCTCCCCTCCCCCGCAGAAAAGGTCAGGAATAGGGTTGGGCTGGTTGGGCTGGCTCGGCTTTGGTGACCCTGGTCTTCTCCTGTCTCCAGAGAGATCTTGGTGGAGGAGAGCAACGTGCAGAGGGTGGACTCGCCAGTCACAGTGAGTACCCGCTGTCCCTCCACAGCCTGGCTTGGTCTTTTAGGCACGTGGTCATTCCCCTTAATCTTGTGGGCTCCGAGGTCTACCCCTCATCCCCGAAAGCCCCATCTTCAGGGGAGCTTTGCTAGAAGAATTGGCTGTTATGGGCAGGGTCTTTGGAGTCATTGGAGGGATGCTCTTGACCAGGGCAGAGAACTCAGTTCGGTGAGTGGTGACTCCATGTGTTCCTCTGTGTTATTAGTGGCTTTATTCTGGGTGCCTGGTGGGGAGTAGGGAGAGGAGGGGGCCAGGTCCTCTGGGAGCTGCAGGTCTAGCTGGAAAGAATTGGCTCTAGCTCTTGCCCCCAGAATAGCTGGCACTCTGTGGGATGGGGGGATTGGGGTGGGAGAGTAGGTTTTTGGCCCTGAGAAGCAGAGGCTTAGCCGAGAGATCTTCCCAAGCAGGGGGTGTTTTGAAGGCTGGCCCCTGGTAGCAGAGGCTTTCGGACTGCCGAGTTCCGACCTGCTTTCTTACTTCCAGGTATGCGGTGACATCCATGGACAATTCTATGACCTCAAGGAGCTGTTCAGAGTGAGTGTGGGGAAACAATGGGAAAGGTGACCTGGGGGGTGACTGGAAGACCCCTTTAACTGAGAGTGGAAACTTTCGAGTTTGGTGAGTGGAGTGGAGGCCAGAGGCCCCTAGTCAGGTGGGCCCATTGTGAAAGAAGGGCCTCAACTTGACTGGAAGTGGGCCACCACAGTGAGTCGGGGCCAGTTTAGGACCAAGCAGAACCTTCTTCCTCCCTCCCCAGGTGGGAGGCGACGTCCCTGAGACTAACTACCTCTTCATGGGGGACTTTGTGGATCGTGGTTTCTACAGCGTCGAAACGTTCCTCCTGCTGCTGGCACTTAAGGTGGGACCCCCTGACTTCTGGACCCCAGACCTGGGCCACCTCAGGCCTGACCTGTCTGCATCCTTTCCGCCCTCATCTCCTGCTGCATCCACCCCCAACTCTTGAGCTGTGCTGCTGGTGACGGACAGATTCTGCTTGGGTGGTCAGAGAAGCTTTGCTTGACTTGGGGACATCTGGTTGGGCCCCTGGAGGATGAGGTCAGAGGGACGGCATTGTAGGGGAGGAAATAGAGGCTCATCCAGTTCAGAAAGTGACAAGGAGTTGAGTTCAGCTGGGTGCATTATCCATTGCGGGGAGAGAGGCTGTAAGGGACCAGATGACAAAGTGCTCTAAGTGTCTCGCTAAGGGCTTGGTCTGTACCTGGTGGATGGAGGGGCCGTTAGGTTTGTAGTTGATGTGAGGGGGGCAGGAGGTGGGAGAGGATTCAGCTTTGCATCCTCTGGAGGAGGGACTGGGAGTGTGTGAGGTGGATGTAACACAGTTCAGGCAGAGGTGACATGAATCTGGGCCACGGCAGTAGTGATGAGGATGGAGCGGGGCTGGCAGATGTGAGGACATCTAGGAGCACGAGACAGAGCCTCGACCCCAGGCCTGGCGTGGTGCCTACCTCCAGGTTCGCTATCCTGACCGCATCACCCTGATCCGGGGCAACCACGAAAGCCGTCAGATCACCCAGGTCTACGGCTTTTATGACGAGTGTCTGCGCAAGTACGGCTCGGTGACCGTGTGGCGCTACTGCACTGAGATCTTTGACTACCTCAGCCTGTCGGCCATCATCGATGGCAAGGTAGGCCCGCCACACAGCTCCCAGGGATGGGAGAGATGGAAGAGGCGCTGGGCCTCAGCCTCCCTTCCCACCTGTCTCGCTCTCTCCTGTAGATCTTCTGTGTGCACGGGGGCCTTTCCCCCTCCATCCAGACACTGGACCAGATCCGGACAATTGACCGAAAGCAAGAGGTGCCTCATGACGGGCCCATGTGTGACCTGCTCTGGTCCGACCCTGAAGGTGAGGGCAGGAGCTCTACTCTTAGTTTAGTGAGTGACTGAGGGGGTCCTGTGGTTAAAGTGGGTGCCTTAAAGGGACAGCCCGAGCCGGTGAGTTTGGGACGGAGCAGAGCGGGGCTGGTCCTCACTGGCGTCCATGCTTGACTGCCAACTGGCTGGCACCCTTGATGAGGAGGAGAACATGGGGAGCTGGGTGCTTTGAGCTGGGGGATTGGTGGGGATGTATGTCATTGCTCAGGGGCTTGTTGAGGACAAAATCATCGGCTCCCTGAATGTGAAGGGGCTTCTGCAGAGGTCAGACTCCCAGAATGGTAGCCCCCTGAGGACCCCTCATTTTGTGGGCCTCCTCAGCTAGTGTGGCGCAGGGCCGAGATGAAAGCCAAGCCTCCTCACCCCGTCTAGGGCTCCTGTGCTGTAACAGCGGCCTCCACTCCCTCGCTGCCCTGTTACTACCTCCCCGCCGGCTGGGCAGCCCGGGGTCACAGGTGCTGTCCCGGCGTGGTTGCAGCACCTCCTTTCGCTCTTGGGTGTACCTGTTTGGACAGTAAATTACATGGTCACCCTGATGGTGAGGTGGCTCAACTATCAGGAAATTCTTTCTTCTTTGGAGCTTATCTGCTTCAGCATTTGCTGTCCTGCCCCCAGGCTCCCTCAACGCACTCGGGCCCTGTGCTCCTGCTGCACAGGCCTAACTGGGGGAGGGGCAGGGCACTCTCCTGCAAAGGGCCGCAGATAGCCACTGATGCCCTGAAGACACCCTCTCGGCATCCCTACCCTCATCTGCCTCAGACACAACAGGCTGGGGCGTGAGCCCCCGTGGGGCTGGCTACCTATTTGGCAGTGACGTGGTGGCCCAGTTCAATGCAGCCAACGACATTGACATGATCTGCCGTGCCCACCAACTGGTGATGGAAGGTTACAAGTGGCACTTCAACGAGACTGTACTCACTGTGTGGTCGGCACCCAACTACTGCTACCGGTGAGCTGCCTGGGCTGGGAGGTCGAGGTGGGGAATCTAGGCTGACCCGCTCCTTTAACACGCTGCCCTCCGACTTCCAGCTGTGGGAATGTGGCAGCCATCTTGGAGCTGGACGAGCATCTCCAGAAAGATTTCATCATCTTTGAGGCCGCTCCCCAAGAGACACGGGGCATCCCCTCCAAAAAGCCCGTGGCTGACTACTTCCTGTGACCCCTTTGGCCCCTGCCCCCTCCAGCCCCTCTGGCCCCTGGACCACTGTGACTCTGCCCTCTTCAGACGAAGGCTGGGGGGCTGTCCCCGGCTATGCTGTCCCCCCAGAAGAGGGCACTTCGCGGGTGAGGACTTTTCTGGAGAGGCTTGGAGCCTTGGCTCCATGTTCCTCCTCCCCTGTCTCCCCACTTGAACCGTGAAGTTTCCAATAATTTTGTTTTTCTTTTTTTTCCTTTTTTTTTGGTTTGTTTTTAGATAAAAATTTTGAGAAGAAAAAAAAAAAGAAAAAAAATCTAATAAAAGAAGAAAAATGGTCTTTGGGTTTGTGTCAGAATTGATTGGGGATGAGCAGTGGTGCCAGCGCAGCCTGGTAGACGTCAGGACATTGACTGCCCTGGAACCCCAGTCCTGCCAGCAAGGTGCGGCTCAGGCCAGTCAACTTGCCCAGAGCCTCCTGGTCCCCATCCAGTGACAGTGACCGCTCCTGAGGGCTTCCTGAGTGCTAGGTAGAGGGGCGGGTTCTCAGGCAGCCCTATTTAATTCTCAGAACATTGAGTGTCAAGACACTGATTCCCCCGTTTTCCGGAAGAGGAAACAGGCCCAGAGTGTTGATTTACACGCACAAGGTCAAGCAGCTGGAAATGACAAGTTTAGACTGGGGCCTGGGTCTCCTCACAGAACCTGTGCTCACACAGCCCCACTCCGGGCCGAACACCATTAGCCCAATGTTTCCAGAACACTGATGTCTTCCGAGTTTTATTAACAAAAGATACTCTAGTCCTGAGAAGAGACCGGCTTGGCTTGCACTGGGGTGAAGGGGTAGAACTTGCCGGGCCCAAGGGTGAGGCTGGGAGGTGGGAGTGCTGGTCCCAGGTCCCATTTGGCCAGGCAGAGCCTCCCTCCATTCACACTGAGGTGAGAGCCGGGAAGGGGAAGCTGGCCCCAGCTGGACTCCCAGCGGCTTAGCCAGAGCTTTGAAGCCAGAGGGGGGTGGGAGTGAAATCAAAGTGTGAAGTGGGGTGGGGGAGGCCTGAGGCAGCCATTTGGCGTGGGGGATGGGGCCAGTGGAAGTGAGGGGGCAGCAGGCCTGGGGGAGGGGAACTGGAGGTTTGTGATGGAAGACGGGGAGGGAGGCAGAGGGGCTTAGCAAAGGCTCAGTACATTGGTTTGGAGCCCACATCCAGGTAAGCCCCAGGCCCAGGGTAGGGCAGAGGGAAGGGGCCCCCTTGGAGGAAGTGCGAGGCAAAGGACGCTGGGGGTGCCGCTGCTGGGTATCCTGAGCCTGCTGGCCCGGGCTGCAGCTCCAGGAAGGCAGCTGAGTAGGGGGCTGGGCGCCCAGAGTCTGGAGCCTCAGGGAAGCTGGGGTTCCTGAAGTGCAGAGAGGTTACCAGAACAGGAGAGAGGGATCCCCAGCCTGCAACAGCCCAGCCCTGTGCCCTTGTCCCACTCACCTGGTCGGAAGGTGACCAGGGGCCCCATGGAAAGCTGCAGGGTGAAGAAGGTAGGCCTCAGCACTGGGGCCACCACAGGGAGGAGCTGGGGCTGGGGCAGCTTCCCCGGGCGCTGGGGCCTGCTCTGGATCCGACTCACGAACGTCCCCACCCAGTGTGGAATCACAGGGACCACCTGGTGCATCTAGGGAGACAGAAGGGACAGTGTGGGCCAAGGAGGATCAGCATCTCAGGCCTGGCCCCATCACCACTGGGACTACACTCACCTCCACTCCCATAGGTCGCTGTGGCTACTGGCTCTGGGCCCCGCAGTTTCCTCTTCACACGGGCGTCTCGCTCCCTGGGGAATAGTGATGATGGTGATGATGATGATGATGATGATGACGACGATGATGATAATGGTGATGGTGATGATGGTAATAAGAGCACTTACCAGGTGCCAGGCATTTCACCCAGGGACCCTATCAGGTAGGTGCCATTATTATACCCATTTTACAGAAGAAGAAATGGAAGGCCAGAGAATTAAATGACTCGGAAGTAGCAGAGCTGGGATTTATTCCCCACTTACAACTTTCTAATGGTTTCCTATTGCATTTAGAATCCATGGAAACTCCTTCCCAAGCAACAAGGCCAGGGCATGCTCTGATCCCAGCTCATGCCACCTTGTTCACTCTGCCCATCTCCACTAGCTGCCTTTCAGCCACAACTCTGGAATCCCCGTCTGTCCCCTCTTCCTGCTTTACTCCTTATCTCAGTTCAAGCACAACTTCCTCCAAGGAGGCCTCCTGACTTCCCACAGCACCACACGCCCTCCCTGATAACCTCTGTCAAGAGTGATGCTGTTACATTTGTTAGGGTGATCCTTGAATTAATATCTATCTCTTCTGCCTGACTCTAAGTGTCTTGAGGGCAAGGGCCAGCTCTGAAGGGGTTAGTTAGAAGCCAGTGTCCTAACGAATGAAACCTTTACAGCCCACCATAACCTGGCTACCCATCACCTCTCTCACTCCACACCCGCCATACGGCAGGCATGCTCCCACCTCAGGGCCCTGGCATGTTCCCAGATATCCACCTGGCTCCCTCCCATACTTCCCCCAAGTCTTTTCTCAAATGTCCTCTGAGTGAGGCATTTCCAGGCCTCTTATCTAATAAATACCTCTCTCCAGTCCTTCTGATCCTCCTTGCTTGCTTTCTTTTCTCTTTAGAACTTATCCCTAACATATTTATTTCTCTTGTCTACTTGTCTACTCTGCCCACTAGAGTATCATCAGTTCCACGAGGGCAGGGGCTTTGGTTTGTTCACTGTTGCATCCTCACTGCCTAGAACTGTGCCTGGCACATAAGCTGGTGCTAAATAAGTATTTGTCAAATCAGTGAGTGAATACATGTTTTTACTTACATTGTGTTCCTGGCATCCAGCACAGTGCCTGGCACACAGTGGACGATTAATAAACATTTGATGAATGAACGAGTGAATGAATGAATGAATGATGCCCACCTCTTACAGTTTCTGCCATTCTCCCGGAAGCCCTTGGCAAAGGGGTTGGCTGCGATCTTCAGTTGTGTGATCTGGGGGTGCACATCCAGAGTCAAAACTCCCACAGCCTGGGCAGGGCACGCCACCCCCTCAAGCAGGGTCACTCACCCGTGGGTTCTGGTAGGCTGTCACGGAGATGAACATGGTCTCGGGGAAGCGGAAGGAGGCAACGCCCCCCCAGTGTTGGCTGCAAAGCTGGGCGGCCCGCACCAGGTGTATGCGGGGCTGATACTTATGCATGGAGTGCAAGATCAGCTGGGAGGGAAGAAACAGGAGTGACCTCCTACCCTGGTCCCACCCCCAACCCTTATCCGGGGGTCCCAGCCTGGGCCTCACGTGGCCATGGGGGTCCAGCGTGCTGTTGGTGAGCTTGACACGATGGAAAGACACAGGCTGCCGCATCCAGTGGGCACCGGTGGCAGGGGAGTCAGGATGAATGTAAACGCGGTCAGGCAGGCGGGGCTCTGCCTTGCCGCTGGGCTCCCAGCGCCGGCCCTGCCAGCGGTAGCGAGCCCCGTCCACCGGAACCACATCCAGAAGAAACAGGTAGCGGGCCTCGGGATCCAGGCCAGTGACTGATACTCGGCAAGCAGGGAACATGCGCCTGGACAGGGGAAGGGACGGGAGAGGCCTGGAGCTACCCAGTGGCCAGCGGTGGGCACAGCACCCGCAAGGGGGCATGGCCACTGGCTCACGCAGTTGTCACAGAAATCGAGGGATGCAGAATCAGAACTCAGAGGGCAGGATCTTAGAGCTATAAGCTTGTTTCATCCCATTTTACAGACGAGAAACAGGACCGACGGGTCAGGTGATCTGACCAGAGTCACACAGCAGGTTAGGAGCAGAGTCTGGACTCCTGACCCCTGACCCCTCAAACTCCATTTGCAGAAGCAGGAGTGACACACTTTTCTTCTGGAAATCTTGCCAGGAGGCTTCTGCTCCCCACCCTGGCCTCCTCGCTTGATCTCCAGCACCAGAATCTACAGCTGCTGGACAAACTTGCCTCAGAGAAAATAAAAAGGGGACTCACCACGCTAGTGCCTGAGCTCCTGGCCTAGATAAAGACCGCACACTGACCATATCCCTGCCTCCAAGGTGACCCCTGATCCTGGCCAGACTTCCCTGATGCTGGTCAGTGGCTGGCCCTTGACCCCAGTCATAGTCTGAATGCTGACTCTAGGCACAGACTGACCCCTGATCTAGGCCACGTACTAACTTATAACCCAGCCCGACCTTCTGCCCCCGGCCCAGACTGACCTAGGACCCTTGCCATAGGTTAGTCCCTAAACCAGCCACAGACTCCACAGACTGACCCTTGACACTTGCCACAGAATGACCCCTGGTCCAGCCACAGAAGGACCCCTGGTCCAGCCACAGAAGAACCCCCTGACCCAGGCCACAGTCACACTCTGAACTCAGGCAGAGCTCTAGCCTCCCTAGAAATCCCCACACCTAGCCCCATCACCGGGGACTCTGCCTTTCCCAAGAGACCCCCACCAGGAACACACTGGGTCTTCGGACCCTGGCCCAGCCCCCTCACCTCCCAGCTTTGGTGATGATCATCTCTGTTCCCACGGAGTTGAACTCTTTCCACAACTCCCGGTTCTCCAGGCTCAGGCTGACTCCAGGGAGTGGATGAAGGCCCTCTGGGGCTGGAGGGGGCGGCTCAGTGCCCAGGGTTGGGGGCAGCGGGGGTAGAGGTGGGGGAGCGGCCAGAGTTCGGGGAGCAGCCTCAATCCCGGAGAGGAAGCAATCCAGTTTGGGAGTGTCCAGATCTGGAGATGGGAGGAGAATGAGCCAGCCGAGGGCCACAGCCTCCACCCCAGTTCCCATCCAGGAGCTGCTCCTACTGCTCACCGGGGTAGCGGTAGCCCTCTGCCAGGGCAGGCGGGAAGCTGGAATCTGCTCCGGGCTGGGGGGCTCCTAGGCGGTAGCCGGTCCCCAGGGAGGGGTACAACTCTCGTGGATGGTACATGGAGTAGTCCAGTCTGGCCTCAGGTCACGCTGCCTAGAGTGCCCCAGTGCTGAGAGATGCCCCCTTTATAGCTCACAGCTCAGCCCCTTCCAGACCCAGGATCACAGCCCCTCCCCTCTTTGGGGCCCTGGAGTTAGGCTGGGGTGGAGACCCCTGGGGCCTGGAAGGGGTCCGAGAGGGGGCCGGATACCTGGGTACCCTCCCCTCCTCCCCTCCCCCCCAGGCTTCATTAGCCCCGACCCCCTGCCCCCTCATTACATAATTAACTCCTCGGCCTGATTGATCCCCGGGGCTCGACAGGGACGCAGTTTGGCGCTTCCGGCCAGCTGGTCCCCGTTCCCACGGGGGGAGCCCCGGCTAGGGATAAGCTACTGAGGGGCGGGGCCTGGACCCTGGGATGGAGCCTGGAGTCCTGGGGCAGACCTTGGCGCCCCAGACTTTTCTGGCAGGTGAACCCCTCCCCTTCACTTGTTGGATGAGACGGACGAAGCATGACTGGAGGGAAGGAGCAGGGCTGGAGGGACGCGACCAGAGCTTATTGTTAATGCGGGGCACCGGGGACCTCAAGGAGTCCGCAGACGAGGCCTGAACTCTGGAGTCCTTCCCAGTTCCCATTCTGAAAAACCTTCAGCCTCGGCCAAGTCTCAAAAGTTTAGAGACGCCGACAGCTCGACGGTCTCTGACCGCTGACGCCCGGGTTTCCCAGAAGGTCCCGCGTTGGGGAACCCTCGGAACTACACTTCCCAGCAGGCCCAGGGCCGAGGTTTGGCGCGAAGGAGACAGGCAGGTGCCGCTGGGGCCGCTGGCAGTTGTAGTTGGGAGGAGGAGGGGCGGTGAAACCCGCGGCGCAGTTGCCTCTCAGGAGAGCTGCCCCTAGGCGGCGTCAAAACGTTTAGGCTAAGATGCAGATCAGCTGAGGTCAAGGCCTAGCGAGCTAGAGTGGGCGTGGGAATCTCCACCTGCAGTGAGATCTGCCCCCGGTGCTAGAGGAGGCAGCTGAGCCCCAGGAGCGAAGGCTCCCATATTTGACCGCCGTGCCTACCACCCCATGTCTCTGGGACTCAAAAGGGAACAGGTCTATAGAGGCAGGAATGCATTTGAGTCCCCCCTTTCCCCGATTCCACGTGAGCCTGGGGCTGTCTCCACTCCATGGTTTTATTATGTACAAACGCTACAGAACAAGGGGAGCAGACACGTGTGGGGTAAGAGGTGCCCGGTGGGAGGAAAATTTCACAGGGCAGATGGTGCACTGGGGCCAAGAGAGAAGCACACAGGCCATATCTATAGGGCAGGCGGGGCAGGAAGGGGTTAAAAATGAGATCCAAGCCAGCCAGATCGCAGGGAGGTGAGGGGGTGTCGTCCACCTTGTCCACCTTCTGATCTCCCCCCAAGGTCACAGTGCATGCAATAAAATATATGTACAGGAGCTGGATCCTTCCTCTGCAGAGGCCCTGATGGTCCAGAGCTCCGTTCGGGTGAAGGGAAGCCAGTGGCGCCCCCTGGCGGCCAGGCAGGGCTGGAGCCACATGCATCAGGAGCAGGGGTCAGTCCCAGCCATTGTCTTTGATCATGTGGTTGAGTTCAATGATGTACTTCCCCTCTTTGTACTTCTGGCTGCTCTCGAAGGCCTGTTCCTGAAAGGAGGGGAGAGGCTGTCATCCCTGGAGCTAGGGCCTTACCAAAAGGAATAGGGGCTGGGGAGTGGATATGACTGGCCTCATTTTACATATGAAGAAACTGTCAACCAGAGAAACCAAGCCACCTGCCCACAGACGTAAAGCTGGTAAATGGCAGGGCCAGGTTTCTCACTAATAGGGGATAGACAGAACTCTCTGAATCATAGGTACTTTTTAAGTACTAATGTTGGCTCCAACAGAGAGGATATGGAAGGTTCTAAAAGATCCAGGGATGGACTTCCCTGGTGGCGCAGTGGTTAAGAATCCGCCTGCCAATGCAGGGGACACGGGTTCGAGCCCTGGTCTGGGAAGGTCCCACATGCCGCGGAGCAACTAAGCCCGTGGGCCACAACTACTGAGCCTGTGCTCTAGAGCCCGTGAGCCTAGAGCCCTTGCTCCGCAACAAGTGAAGCCACCGCAGTGAGAAGCCCACTCACTGCAACAAAGATTAGCCCCCCCCCGCCGCAACTAGAGAAAAGCCCGTGCGCAGCAACGAAGACCCAATGCAGCCAAAAATTAATTAATCAATTTAAAAAATAATAAATAAATAAATAAAAGATCTAGGGATTACAAACTGGTAGCCTGAGGGCCAATTTTGGCCTATACATGTGTTTTGTTTGGCCAACAGAGAGTTTAGTAAAAATAACTTTCAAACAGTAAAATACAGGGCAGGCCACGCTCATTCCAGTTTGCCAGACTGACCCCCTCTCCAGATCTATGTTGCCCCTTTTGCAGATCCACAGCATCTGCTTGGCCCTGCAAGCACTTGAGTTTTTGATCTCTGGATCAGGCTACTTCTTTATTTTACAGAGGTCCAGAGAGGCCAAACCACCTGTCCAGGGACACAAAGCAAATCTGTGGCAGGGCCAGGGGTGAACTCAGGTCAGGGTTCTGTCTCTGCCTGGGGCGGTGCCTCACAGAGGCACCACAGCTCCAAGAGATGCCTGAGGATTCCTGTCACTTGCAGTTTCCCAAGAGCATCTTCTTTTGCTGCATCTAATCTGATCCCCGTAACAATTTTGGGTGCCAGGTGGTGGCTTTATCCTCCACTGCCAGATAAGGAAATGATGCTCAGGGTGGTGAAATCAGACCCTGAACAACAGCAGTGGCAATGAGGGCAGTGGAAAAGGAGGCTCATGGACCCAAGCTCCATGTTGCTGTGGGGTCTTGGGCAACTTCTCTGATCCTCTGAATGGCAACAGAAGCTGAGGGGTCAAGGGTTTGGAGTTAAAAAAAAAAGACAAAACGAGGATTCTGGTCCCTATTCTGTTACTTACCAGCTGTATGACCTTGGGGAAGTTACCTAACATCTCTGGGCCTTCCTTTCTTCTTCTGTAAAGTGGAGATAATAACAGACTACCTACAGGATTGCTGTAATGAGTGAATGAGATAAAATATGCCAAGCACATAACAGTGCCTGGCACATAAGCATTCAATAAATGGTAATTCTCATTATATATCCTCATCTCTAAAATGGGAATGTTTGTGCCTGTGAGGAGAAGGAGGAGTTTAAGAGAAAAATTCTAAAAGCCCTTGCAGGATGTGAGAGAAGAGAACATGGTCAGGGGATGAAAAGATAGTTTGACTTGGGTGAACTGGGCCTATACACCCTGAAAGACTACCAGATGACTGCTGTGAGGAGGAGGTGATATGAGGTCAGGTCAAAGGCTAGCCTGGGGTCAGAGGTCACTGACTCACATATTTCCAGCCCAAAGTGGTCTTGCAGTTTTCGCAGTGGATGTCAGCAACAGCATGGAGGCCTGTCAGCAGCACCCGCTCCTCGGCTGGCCCGCAGCCCACGTTCACCCTGTGGGGACACGGGGGCAGTCCCAGGGAGGGTCCCCACCATCACAAAGCCCGCCTCTAGCTTGTATCCTACTGTGTCTGTCCTTAGCATCCAAAAGAAAGGCGATCAAAGCTTCCTGCCCAAACCAGGGGACTCTGAGAGTCTCAGTATGATGCCAGGGGTCACAAGTCACAACAGAGGTCAGGGAAAGAAAGGGAGATTGAATACTCACACAGAGTTGAAGAGGTAGGCACGCCCCTGACTACCCTGGAAGGACTAAAGGGTGGGAGGGAAAAAGGAGGGGATGTCAGGGCTCTTGGTGGGGAGCTGCCAGGCAGCCCCTCTAGCCTCCCAGTCCAGCCCCAGCTGTGACCTGGTTACCTTGGAGATGAGGTCGTCGTGGTTGGCCAGGTGAGCACGGCAGTGGGCACAGCTATACCTCCGGTGACAATCATCCAAATAGGCCTGAAACGTCTTGGGCTTTGAAATCCGCACCATGGCGGGGGCCGGGGGCAGTGGCCCCACGCGGGGAGCGGCCCACGGGGAGCAGAGGGAGCCCAGTGCCTGCAGCGGAGGGAGTGGGCTGTCAGGACCCGGGTCACACACATGCAGGCATGCCCTGGACCACGGGGACTCTCTCTGTCACACTTGGCTGCTGTCTCCTCTCCCTAGAGCCAGCAGCCTCTCCAGGGGCCAGAGCTATCTGAGTTTTGACTCACTGAGGAGTCCTCAAGTTGCATCAATGGGGAAACTGAGGCTAGGAGGAGCCCAAGATGAGTCACCCACCTGCTTTCAGCCTCACCCCCGCTGACCTGGCAACTGAAGCTGGAGGAAGGGGCTCTAGAGTGGATGAGCTGTCAGTTCTCCGTTTAGGGGGAACATGGAGGGGGTTAGGAATTGTATGGTCCTTAGGACCTCAGCTGAACTGCCGGAGGTGGGGACGACTTCACTTGAGGCACAGGGAGTTCACCTGGGGAGAGGATGCCTCACCCTCCTGGAGAAGGCAGGAGGCCTCAGTGAAGGTGGGGGGGTCACCTAGGAGGGGACGGGCTCTTACCTGGGGGCGCTGAGGCCTTGTCTATGCCGAGGGGATCTTACCTGCATCGCGGAGCCTTACCTGAGACCCTAGGGCTCACCTGGGGCGCGGGGACGAGGGGCGGGCGCCGGGGGGGAAGGGGGCAGTGCTCGCCGCGGGGGCGCGGGGTGACGCGCAACCCTGACTTTGCGGGCCTCACCTCGCCTGGGCGCGCGGGGGTCCAGTCCGCCGGGGTGGCCTGGCCTGCGAGTGGGGGGCGCTCCTGGTGGGCGCCGTCCCCCCCACCCCGGCCCGGGTTCGCAGCCTCCGCGACTTGTTTACACCGAGACCAGCTGCTGCCGCCGCTGCGGCGGGAGGGGGAGGGGGAGAGCCTCTGGTCCCGGCGGCCGCTGTGGCCAATCGGCGTGCAGTATGCAAATGAGGGGGCGCGTCACACAGCGGCCAGCGCAGGCCTGGGCTGCCCTTCCCCCCTGCTCCTGGCTCAGGCCGGCCCGGAAATGCGGTTGCGGCCCGAAACCCAGCCGGCCGGTCCCACGGCCGGGGCCTGGTAGCCCCCTTTTCCTCCCGCGGTCCTCGAAGGGACGAGGATCTGAGGTACCTGACCTGACGTAGGGTTAGGAAGGAGATGGTGTCTGGACGCACGCCCCGGGAAATAATAGTCAAAATTATCTGCGTTTGGGCTTCCCTGGTGGCGCAGTGGTTGAGAGTCCGCCTGCCAATGCAGGGGACACGGGTTCGTGCCCCGGTCTGGGAAGATCCCACATGCCGCGGAGCAGCTGGGCCCGTGAGCCATGGCCGTTGAGCCTGTGCGTCCGGATCCCGTGCTCCACAACGGGAGGGGCCACAACAGTGAGAGGCCCACATACCACAAAAAAAAAAAAAAAAATTATCTGCGTTTATCCACCGCCAGTGCCCTACTCCCTTAATCCCCGCAGCAATCCTAGGAGGCAGCTTCTGCTATTGTTCCCATTTTACCGGGAAACTGAGGTCCACAGAGGTCTAGCAGCTCTCCAAAGCTTATTCAGCTGATAAGAGGTGAAGCTGAGATTCTCACTTTGGCCCGATTCCATGGTTCTTGCCACAGCATCAGGGCCAGGTTTTTGGATGGGAAGAGCTAAAGGTATCCATCTGTGTTAGAACCCTGGGAGCCAGCGCCTCAGAACAAGCCGATTCCTACTGTTGTGCATCACCTCCTCCCGGCACTCTCCTCTGATGTCCTGCCCATCCAGGCTGGGTTAGGTTTGCTTTCCCTCTCACCTCTGAACTGGGTTGAAAATGACAATGTCCATTTAAACATGTGACTGCCATGCTAGGCTTGTCTTGTTCCCTGCACTGGCCCCAGTACCCAGCCTGGCCTATAGTTAATAACTTCTTTGTGAAATATGTGATTCATTAAATGAATAAGGTAGTAGGGCTAATGAGGGTTGAGGAGTTCGAGAAGCTTCTGGAGTGGGACACCTGGTAATGGAAGGTTGGAATGGCTGAGGTAGCAGATGGGCCAGCCATGCCCATCCTCTGAAGCCAGGTGATGTGGCTCACAGGGGCAAAGCAAGTCTCTTGCTGTGTGCTTGGGGCTCTTAATGTCCTCAGGAGAATGGAACCATTGTCTGTGCCTCTGAAGGGGCAGGGGGCCTTGCAAGGGACATTCCTGAGGAGAGTGGAGGCCAGGTTGGCACAGGGTGTGGCATTACTCTGGGTCTGGAATGTGGTAGAACCAGTGGGTCAGGGTGGTTAGGGCCTCAGACTCTGGCCCTCAGCTGGCCTCTTCTGCCACAAGCTGCCATCTTTGTAGTCTTCTAGGATATAACCCCTCACACCTTCCCCCACTCCCCAAGCACAAAGACGTGACTGAAAAGAATACATTTATTGGGGAAGAGAAATAGAGGAGAGGGTGAGCACCTCTGGGTTAGGAGGCCAGGGCAGGTGGTCCATGGTTGTCCAGGTAGCGCCTCAGGGCTGTCGGGTAATCAGTTATGATGCCAGTGGCCCCCAGGCGGAAGGCCACTTCAAAATCTGACTCTTCATTAAGGCACCAAAATACCACCTAGTGGGGAGGGAGGGGCTTGTAGTTTCCCAGCAACTTTACCTAGCGCTTCCCCTTGTATCCAGATGCTGGGAGCTCTCCTCCTCTGTGGAGACCTCCCAGCAGTGCTATGCTGGAGCTGACTGTCACATTTTCAGGAATTTTGCAAACTGGTTATTAAATACAGCCATTATTAAGTATTACATTATATAAACATACAATTCAATAAATTATATTAAAAACAAAGGTAATAAATACTCAAAACTCATCACTTCCTAACTATTTTACCACATTTTACTGTTACCCATGTTCTGGAGGTTGTCTACATCTACCGAATGTATAAGATGGAAATAATATATAATGGTGCGTTACCACAGCACACATCCCTTCCCGACTCTGTTCTGTGAATTCATGTTGGTAGCCTGAAATTGGCCAAGGTGGGAGTATACATACAGCAGGGAAATTACCTAATGTTCAAATCAAGGGGTTTCTTTCCCCCTGGGACAGCCGGTAGTGGAATGTTTCCCAGCCTGCCTCCCAGCCTGCCTCCCAGCCTGCCCATATCCTGCTGCTCTACATCTTCCCTGCCTTCTGAGTCCTCTCCTGTGGGCACTGAAGTAGGTGGAGCTGGTATTTGTACCCTGGGCTAAGTCACTGGATGGACCTCTCAGTTTCTTAATTTCACAAATGAGAGTGATGGTCTAACCTCCCAGTGTTATGGTGAAGACCGTGGAGCAGGAGGCCTGACCTGAAAGAGCTACGTCATCCCCATGCCTTGCTCGCCCCAACATCCACTCAGTGGCGAGCCCGGCCTGTCTGTGACTTCACCCTTCCGTCCGTCCCCACTGCTGCCACCGAAGCCTCAGTCCTGTCGGTGGCAGGCATCAGGCGCCTGGTAAGACTCTGCTTCCACACTGGCCCCCACGATCCCTTCTCCACGTGGTGGCCAGAGTGACCCTCACTCGACAAGGCTTAATTGAATCAGGTCTCTCCCCTGCTTAAGGCCCTCTCCTTTGGGCTGAAGCCCAGGTTCCTTACTGAGGTTCACAGGCTGCCTGCCACAGCCTCTCCTGCCTTCTCCAGCTCCCCTGGTGCCACTTCCTCCAGACTGCAGCCTGGTGGGACCCCTCTCAGTTCCTCTGCTGGCCTCTTGCTTCTCATGACCTCCCCACATGCTGAGCCTCCTGCTGAGATGCTCTCCCTTTCCCCTCCCTGCCAGCCGGCTCCTCACTGCTTCTAGGTCTTCTCTGACCCCACAGACCACAGCACTCTGCTTCCTTTCTGTCCACTGCCTGCCCCTGCGATGCCTGCTTTTCCTCCTCCTCTGCCCCTGATGGTAAGCTCCCTGCTCCTTCCCCAGGACCACAGTGCCTGGAACTGTGTTCTCAACACAGTCAGTTCCCAACAAAGGTTTGCTAATTAAATGACCTGGTCAGAGCTGATGCTGGGCAGGTTGGAGGAGGGGGGTGGCTTGGGCTGGTTTTCCCCTTCTCTGGTCTCTTCCCAGCCCCACTCATCAGGGATCAGGACAGTTCAATACATCATCATTATCGTAACGGCTAGCGTTTATCAAGCCCTTACTAAGTATCGGCTACATATCCAGAAGAGTTAAATATATCATTATCCCCATTTTACAGATGAAGAAACTGAGACACAGAAGGTGATCTGCCCAAGTGACCCAGCCAGTTAATAAAAGAGCTGGGACTGGAATGCCGTGCTGGGCCCACACTGTGAACGACCCACTTGCTCACCTGCACCCCTCGCTGCTCCAGGTGTTGGATCAGACTTTTCCTCATGATGAGCCTGGTGGGGGGCGGGGTAGCAAAGGCTGTGATGAGAGGGGACTAAGGAGAAGGGCGGGTCTCTGTGGGATCCCTCCACCCAGCCTTCTCGCCCACCTCACCATTTGGAAACCACAGCCACCAGCTGATTCAGCCCAGAGCAGGAAAATGGGAAGTAGGTCCTGTGGAGAGGTGGTGTCGTGGTCAGCCCCTTGGGTCTCTCTCTGCACAGGGGTGGGGTGGGGGTGGTAGTGACCGCCCCCCAACCCATATAACCCCACTCCCTCTAGAAGAACCTTTGCAGCTGCCCAGAGGAACAAGTCACCCATTGCTCAGTGACTTCCTACTCCGGTAGCCTTGACTCCATGCTTTGAGCGTGTGCCCCTCCCCTCACCGTTTTACAGAAGAAGAAACTGAGTCTTGGAGAACTAAAGTGACTTGCCCGAGGTCACACAACAAACCCATGGTGGGGCCAGGGCCAGGACCCAGCTTGATTCCCAAACTGTATACGCAGCTGGAGGTCCTCCTGGTTAGGCCTGACCAACTTCCTGAGACCAGACAGCATTTTAATCGGTCGGCTACTTGTCCCTAATTGTTCCACTCCAGAGTGACTTTATTATTTTTTTTTCAATGATGAATTTTTTGTTGTTGTTGTTATTGTCGTTTTTTGTTTTGTTTTGTTTTGTTTGGCTGCGCTGTGAGGCATGCGGCATCTTAGTTCCCCGACCAGGGATTGAACCCGTGCCCCCTGCAGTGGAAGAGCGGAGTCCTAACCACTGGACCTCCAGGGAAGTCCCGGGGTGACTTTAGAGGCTTTCACGGTGTCCCAGGGCAGGCTCTGTTGTGTGACCTTGGGCAAATTACAGAACCTCTCTGAGCCACAGATTCTCCATGGGGGTCATGATTCCTGTTATCTCCTGAGGGTGCTGCAAGGTAAGGCTCAAATAAACTAAAGGATGTGAGAATACCTTGCAAATCCTGGATAAAAAGTTAGGTGCACCAAGTTTGTAGTATAATGATCTCTTTGTGGCAAGGGATGATGGGGGTGGCTGGGAGCTTCCCTCAGGATGACAGAGGGGAGCAGAAAGCACTGGGGCCGCCACAGAGGAGGTCTCAGAAGGCAAAGGGAGGGTCCCGGCCTGAGAGCTGGTGAAGTATCCAAATTCCTGATACTTTGCCCAGCTGTTTCTTTGTTAATCCTTGTCCCCAAGCAGGAAAATGCTTGCCTTTCTGTTTGAGAATCAGAATGATGCTGTAATTAATAAATATTTGTCTTCCCACCCAGACTGTAAGCTCATGAAGGGCCTCTCCCCACCTACATTGGTCTTATTTACTAGTGTAAGTGCACCTGAAACAGAGTAGGCATTCAATAACTCTTTGTTGGATGACTAGATGAACAAATGAACCCTTGTCCTAAAACTCCATCCAGATCAACGCACATTTGCACAGGATTTCAGGGGGTTCATGTCCCCCTCAGTATTCATGAATGCTTGGTGAGACCACTGTCTTCAAAGGACCCCGGATGGGAGATTATCCTTGAGGGTAGCCAGGGAGCTGGGGACACTGGATCTCCTGCTCCACACGGGACCCTGCACAATGAGGTCTGAAGTGGGGGGTGTTTTTTTTAAACTCTTAATTTTATATTGCAACATAATTGATTAACAATGTTGTGTTAGTTTCCGGTGGAGGGTGGAGGAGGGTGTTTTTGTGGACAGAACCCTGGGGGAGAATGAGGAAGGGAGACAGGGACCCTGTAGGTACCTGTTGATGATGGTGGGCAGGAAAGAGATGAGGAACCTCTCAGGGATCGAGATGAAGGGCAGCAGCCCCAGGTAATAGAGCAGCAGCACCCAGAATCCTCGGCTTTTTGTGAAAGCGGTGGGCATATTGGGGTTCTGGAAGCCAAGGGGAAGTGAGAAAGGGGATCAGTCTGCTCCTGCAGAAGCAGAGAGGACACTTGGGCTGCACAGTTTTCAACATTCAGGAAACCCCACTACCTGCAGGATCAAAGCCACATCTTGGCCCAGCGTTCCAAGCCCAGAGCCCGCTCCCTGTCCCTCTGGCATGCCTTTGCTCACACACCTTCCCCACCTCCCCCACTCTCCAAATCCCACCCCTGGAGACTCTGCTCAGGGCTCCTGCAGAACCCCCAGACCCCTCTGGCCTAAGCCCGTTTGGGAGGGGCAGTGGGCGCAGGGAGGGATAAGGGACTCACAGCGGCCTTGCACTTCTTCATGACTGAGCTCTTCCCCGAGGCCCAGATGGTGATTTCATCGCGTTCATAGTGCCTCACCAGGCCCGCTATCTGGGAGGAGGAGGAGGTGATGGGGAGTCAGGCCTCCATCCAGCCCTGGGCCCTTGCCCACGCCTGCCCGCAGCACCACCTTGCAAATGAGCTCTTCATTTTGCTCTTTGACTTCCACGCTCATGGGCGTCCGCGGGAACCTCCGGAACATGTCCTCCAGACGCACCATGTGCCTGTCTGACCCGCGTGCAAAGTGGCCTGAGGGGTTGTGGGAAGAAGGATCAGAGAAGGATTGCTGGGGTGGCGGGGTGCAAGCCCGGGGGGAGGGCGTGGGTCCCAAAGGGGAAAAGAGGGCAGGAGGTTGAGGCCATGACCCCACTCTAGCTGGCTCAGCCCGGTGCTGACAGCCCACACGCTCACCCGGCGAGAAGTAAACCTCCAGCTCTTCCTTGTAGAGGGGCAGCTCCTATAGGGAGAGCAGGGAGCATGTCACCAGGAGTCACACGTGGAGGCACGGTGGTTCTCTGGGCATGGCTGGGGTGCTGGGGCAAGGCCCACCTCAAAGTCCAGGCTGCCCACATCCCTATTCACGCCTGACTGGCGGGACAGGTTCTTGTCGTGTGACACCACCACCACGCCATCCCGAGTCAGCTGGCAGTCAAGCTCCAGGAGGTCGGCTCTCTGGGCCATGGCGCTGTGGGAGCGAAGGTCAGTGAGTGGCCAAGGGATGGGGGATGCGCCAGACAGCAGGGCGGTGGGGATGTTTAGGGGAACATGGGGCAGTTCTGGCCGGATGTGCAGGCTGTGCACTGCATGACTCCAAGGGGCTCCAGTCACCCAGAGCAGGAAGTGAACAGCACCCCTTAGCGTCATGCCTCGTACAGCTGGCACAATCTTACCCGGCAGCTTGGCCAGGCAGGTGGACTCACTTTTCCATGGCCTCCATGGTGTTCTCCAGGCGCTCTCCAGATCCTGTGTGGGGCATCTAGGGTGGGTTCCTGCGGCCTGGCCCCCGCCCCCTGCCTCATCAGCCCCAGGCAGGCCAGGTTGAGCAGCCTCTTCTTCCCTGTTCCACATCCTGCCCTGCCACCTGGCTCTCCGCCCACCTCGAACTCTGCCCTCCTTTAATATCCTGCCCTTTGCCGATGCAGGGGACACGGATTCGTGCCCCGGTCCGGGAAGATCCCACATGCCGCGGAGCGGCTGGGCCCGTGAGCCATGGCCACTGAGCCTGCGCGTCCGGAGCCTGTGCTCCGCAACGGGAGAGGCCACAACAGTGAGAGGCCCACGTACCGCAAAAGCAAACAATCAAGAAAAAACATCCTGCCCTTTGGACCTACCCCTCTCTGCTGTCCACGCTGGCACCTGCCTTGCTCTCCATCCTCAGGAGCCCCCACCCCGTCTACCCCAGCCCAGCTCACCTCCCCGGTGGGCCCCCAGGCGGGGACAGAAGGCTGAAACCCATGGCGTATGCAGCAGGCGAGGTCGGCGCAGGAAGAAGATGGAGAGCATGACATAGCTGCTCAGGGCGGGCAGGGCGTAGTACAGCAGAGGGCTCATGGCCGCGCTGCTTCTTCAGGCTCTGGCTGCCGCAAGCTGAGCCATTCCCGATGGACTGTGTTGCCTCGCTGACTGCCCGGCTGATGTAGGCTGGCTCCACCACCGGCTGCCACCACACCCCTTGGGACCTGCTGAGCCTGCTTCTGGCCTGAGGCCAGACTGCAGGGTTCAGCTGGGGTTGGAGTAGAGGCAGGAGTAGAGGCCAGGCAGCTCTGGCCCGCGTACCCCCAGGCCCTTCACACACCCCAGAATCCCTCTCTCCGTGGCCACACTGGGGAATCAAGTCCCCCCCCCCGCCCCCCACCAGCTCTGCTACAACACTCCCCCTTCCCACTGGTATGTGCGCCCAGGGTATATAATATGCCACCCCTTGCCATTTCCAGAGAAGCCGGGGGTGTATAGTGTGTCCCCGAGTCACTCCAGAATCACCCCCAGCCAGTTAAGACAGGAAGCCATTAGAGCGGGGACGGAACAGTGACTAAGGGGGAGATTGACCCCACTCCGTCTAGGGGTCTGGAACCCCTTACCCTCCCAGCCTCAACCCTGGCCAGCGGGGGAGCCAAAGGCCACCGCTCCAGGTAAAGCCACAGGTGGGAAGCAGCGGGGCTGGAGACTCAGTCCTCAAAGCAGCAAGGGTTACGGTCAGGGCATCGGCGAACACAGACAGAGCCAGGGCCATCCATAGACACACCTCTATATTTATATATTAGATACAGGCACGGGGTGGGCAGGGGCACTGGGCTCTCCATGTGCCCCCGCCTCCACTTCTGTTCACCCACACACAGAAGCAGCGGGGACGTTAGATGTGGCAGCTTTGTGGGGGAGGGTTTAGGTCTCCTCCTCAGGGACACTAGTCCTTGAGCCTTAGGAATGTTCCTTCAGGGAAAATGGGGTGGGGTCTTAATGAGCTGAGTGGGGCAGGGCTGGCCCTGAGTCCCCACTCAGTGCCCTCCGTGTCCCTCCCCCACTGCCCCTCAGTAGGTCTCGGGGCAGCCAGAGCCCTTGAATTCCAGAACTACCAGAGACTGGGAGAGCCGGGCAGACGGTGGCAGAGCAGCAGAGGGGAATTGGCTTTGGGGCCACCTGAGCCCCTCAGGTCCTCAGGTGAGGGGGGAGGGCGCGTTGGCCTGCCTGAAGCAGGATGCCTGAGCAAAGCAAAGGAAGGTGGCCAGGCCCGCCCTCTGCCTCGACCTGGGCTGTCGGGGTCTGGGCTGGGCACAGAGTCCATTTTCTAACAGTCCGGCAGGGGAGGGGCAGGCAGGAGGCAGGGCCTAAACAAAAAGGCAGGCAGGAAAGGAACCATTAGCACCCTTGAGCGGACCTGCCAGAGCCCCGACCTCCACTTCCCTCATTTCGTCCTCACAGCTGAGTGTGATGCGGCTGGGTTTCCTTATCTGTGAATGCGGATGATATTAGTACTCATTTCAAGGTACTGCTATAAGGACTAAGTGAGTTAATACATGCAAATCTCTTACAACAATGCTTGGTGCTCGGGAAGTGTTTGCTCTCATTATCAGGACTGTGTCCAGGAAACTGAGCTGCAGAAAGGTGAGGTGTCTTGCACAATATCACACAGCCCTTATTGAGTATCAGAGCCGGGCTTTGAACCCAGGTGTGTCTGCCTTGCTGCTATTAGGCCACAGCTGGCCAGAGACAGAGAGGAAACTAGAGGAGGGACGGAGAGCAGTGTGGGTGGCGGTAGCCCCAGCCGGGTCCCCCAAAGGTATGGGAACTGCTGACCTGGACGCCAGGTGTGAAAAAGCCTGGCATGTGGGTCAGGCCGGGTGCTGCCGGCTCCTCCCAAAGCCATCACTGCCCCACCTGCCTCTCTGCCCATCCTGGGGGAGCCAAAGCCTGGCTCCGCTCCTCAGATGGGTGAGAGGGGGCCCTCAGTGACCTGGGGCTGGAGTGTGCAGGGTGTGGACAGGTGGGAGACATGTGGGGCTGGGCGACCACAGGTCTGTGGCTGAGGCAGGCTCTGGCCCTTCTGTTGCCACCGTACACGTGGCGCATGGACGTGAGCAAGCTTGTGACTGCGTGGAGGCATGCTGGGCACCCTGGTCTCAGGGTGAATCTGTGCATGGGTGGTGGGGGGCACTCACCAGGCCCCAGGGAGCAGAGGCATCTGACCAGGTTAGGGGGCCTCCAGCACCCCAGGCTGGAAACGGGCTGTCTCCTGGAAGATGAGCTCCTTTAGCCGCTCCTTGGGTAGATCATCCAGCTCCATGTCGAAGGTGAAAGGTTCCTCGGCCACTGGCTGGGGTGGCAAAGAAGTGGGGAGGCTCAGGACAGGGACTGAGGGATGCCCACCCATCCACCTACCTGCCAGCCCTGCTGCTGGTGGCTGGCCCACCTCATCTGTTGGGTCGTAGTACTGCTCCAGGTAGGGGTGAGCCAGTGCTTCTTCCACTGTGATCCGTTTGTTGGGGTTAAAGGTCAACATCCGGTCCAGCAGGTCAAGAGCTAGGGAAGCGCAGGTGTCAGGGGTCAAAGGGAAGGTCAGAGGAGCTCCCAGAAGCATTGCTTTTCTTCTCTGTGTCCAGAGGCCCAGGTAGCTACTGGGCTCATGTACCTTCTTCTACACCCGGTTTTTATCACACACCAGCCCCCAAGTCTCTCTCACCTTTGGGGTCTGACTTGGGAAAAAGCTTGGCCCAGGCCACCTTGGTCTTCGAGGGTAGAGACTGTAGGTAGTTTCGGGCCTTCATGTTGATGATACAATTCAGGTCCTCCTGGGAGGGGGAGCCCAGGATACCTGTAGGTGAAGCAGGTGACTTGGTGAGCAATCTCTCCCTTCTGGGAACAGAAGGCGCCAGGAACAAGAGCCTCCACCAACCTGCTCCAGGCCACCAGCCAGTACTATGGTGGTGAAGAGCAAGGGGTCTGGATTCGGGCAGCCCTAGGTTCAAATCCCGGCCCTAGCACTTCCTAAGCATGGGGTGTATGTAGCCTTACTGTTCCCATCTATCAAATGGGGACAGTATCTATACCTCAGTGAACTACTGTGAAATGCTGTAGGGGCCCCACACATGGTCGTCCCCCTGACCTGACTCCCACAGACTCACTGACCCTAAAGAAATCTCACCTCCAATAAGTGAAATCTCCCTCCCACTCAGCTGGCCAGTCCCCCCTCACCCAGAATGTGGTTGAGCTGGTCCAGGTAGTGCTTGCCCGGGAAGATGGGCCGGTTGGAGAGCATCTCAGCCAGGATGCAGCCCACAGACCAGATGTCGATGGACTTGGTGTAGCCCTGGGGAGGAGGAGAAAGTGGTGGGCTCCTGGGCCAGCCTCAACCTGTTGTTGAGCCAACCCTGATGTTTGGGCCTACCCACAACCCCCGACCGAGGTTCAACACCAGCCAGGGAGGCAGAGGGCAGAGGCCCAGAGGAGCTAATCCACAGTTTCTTTCCAGAGCCCAAGGACCAGAATAATGTGACAAGACCTGGGGGTAGACTTCCTGCATCATGGGGGATCAGTGCCTGGCTTAGAGGCGGCTCCAGGGCTTTGTGGGACACAGCCCCTTCCCTTCAGGGGTGGGTGGCCCCCCTACCTTGGAGTTAAGCATGATCTCTGGGGCCCGGTACCAGCGTGTGGCCACGTATTCCGTCAGAAAGCCAGTGTGGTCGTGCTCAGGATCGGCGATCCGGGCAAGACCAAAATCACAGATCTAGAATGCAAGCCAGGCTACTGAGCTCGGTGCTCAAGGCCTCCTGGGCCCAAGTAATCATATCACCGCGTCTCTGCCCATGCTGTTCCCTTTGCTTGCGAAGGGAACTCTCCTACCTATGGGGCGGGGGGTGGTACTGGGCACCTGCAAGCCTGAGACCCCAGGGGTAGGAGGAGACCGGCCCTCAACCCTCTGACCTTAAGGTCGCAGGTGGTGTTGATGAGCAGGTTGGAGGGCTTTAAATCCCGGTGGAGCACGTTGGCAGAATGGATATACTTGAGGCCCCGCAGGATTTGGTAGAGGAAGTAGCAGATGTGGTCGTTGCTCAGCTGCTGGCTTTTAAGCAACTTGTACAGGTCTGTCTCCATCAGGTCTTGCACAATGTAGCTGAGGTTGGTGCCAGAGACCCCCCAGATGGGGGGCAGCGAGAGGCACTTGGTTAAGAAGAAGAGCCTTTGGTGAACAGGTTTCATATCCCTCCAGCTGATGCCCCTGGGACTCAACAGATTTGCCAACTCATATCATGAGCTGGGCAAGGCCCATACTTAGCAGTAGGGCTCAAGGCCTCTGCCAGATCTCAGCCAGTGACCCTGACCAAAGCACTTCAGTTCTGTGGCCTCAGTTTCCCTACTGGGAGAATAGGGCTAATAAACTGTGGGAGGCAGGAGAATGTCCCATTTAAGAGCGGTAACTCTGGAGTTCACCTGCCAGTGTCTGAATCCCCACTGCCCTGCTCATTGGCTTTATGGCCTCAACCTGTCTGCACCTCTATTTCCTCATCTGTAAAGTAAGGGAAAAAAATTGTTCTTTAGAAAGTGGTTGTGAAGATTAGCTGAGAGATGACCCACATAGAGCAGCCAGCCCAGGGCCTGGCATGTTGTAAGTGCTCGGCAAACACGAACTAGTACTGCTGTTATAAAAGCGTGAGCCACATGGCTCTTGAGAAGGTTAAATGAGATAATGTATGAACACCATCTGGCATGCAATAAATGTTTGCTTAAAAATAAATGCCTGCGTTATGGGAATGGTTTGTGCAAGACGATGAGGAGAAACTCCCCACTGCACGCTCCTACTCAGGGTGCTTGGCCATACATCCAAAGACAGAGGAGTAAATGTCCTTTTATATTCTAAGATAAAAAGACTACACATAAATAAACAAATAAATGTCATGTGGTTTGTTTCTGGAAGACTAAATTAGGGCTGTCTTTCAGAATCAGCCTCCAAAGGGCCTTCTGAGAACACCTGGACCAACCCTTGCTGTTTTAAAGATGAGGGGGCCCAACACGATGCAGTGACCTGGTTAAGGTCACACGGCAAGCTGGGGGTGAGTGTGGAGATTTCCTGCCCACGGTTTGTGGTGGAAGCTGCAGACGGCGCAATACTAATCCTCACTCTTGGGTGGAGGACTGGGACTGGCTGGGGTGGGTGGGGCAGGGGAGAGGTGATGGGTGTTATAAGCTGCTCACTGAGCCAGGCAGGAAGTGGACAACAAACTAGGAAAGCAATATGGGGGGAGGGTAACAAAGGCAAGGCTGTCCCTCCCGGGGCAAGGTGCAAGTCCACAGGGGATTGGGGTGGGGCTCTGAGCAGGAAGTCCCAGAGGGAGGACAGGTTCTCATTTGGGGGAAAGGAGGAGGTAGCAACAGAAGCACTTGATTTTATTGAGGCTTTCTGAGTCTCAGTTGCCTCATCTTTGAAATGGAGCTGATGAGACCCATCTCATCGGGCAGTTGGGAGTTAGAATAAGAAATGTCAAAGCACTCGGCTTGCACTGCACCAGACTCATAGTAGCCCCTCCAAAAAGGGCAGTTTTCTTCCTTCCTGCCTTCCTTCCAGTCTGAGGACCCAGAGGAGAAAGAATCACCGTCTGTTAAACAAAAAAACTGACTGTGGGCAGAGGCTGGATCTCATCACAGAACTGCAGATGTCAGAAGACAAAGCTCCCATAGAGACCATCTTGCCCAGCCCCCTACTGAGGCAGAACTCAGAGAACAGACTTGCCCAGGGCCATACTGCCTGGCTGCAGCAGGCCAGGATTCATCTGAGGCCTCCCCGTCGTCCTCTTACACTCTGTGGCCTCTTTACTGCTGGAAAGTTTCTTTTACTGGGTTTGTTTTGGAGGGTGGTAGGGAAGAAGGAAACAGAAAACAAGCCAACATTCTCCCAGCCCAGCTCTGAGGCTGTGCCTGGCCAGCCATCTGGCCAAGGTGAAGGATACACATCCCTCATGGCTTCCAGGGTGGGTGCCCGCAGAATGTCTCGGATGCCGATGACGTTCTCATGGCGGAAGCGCAGCAAGATCTGGATCTCTCGCAACGTACGCTGGCAGTAGGTCTGATGCTCAAAGGGGCTGATTTTCTTGATGGCCACTCGAGTCTTGCGCACGTGGTCGTAAGCTGAGCTGAGAGGGCCAGAGATGTTGTTGGCGTGGCCTTACGAAAGGGGGAGTCCAGGCCTGGTGGCCCCACCCAGGTCTTGGCAGGGAGGGGAGGGAGCAGGAGAGGCTCTGGCCAGTCATAAACAATGCTGGTTCCTTCCTGCTGTGAAGGCCTGGGATCTCCAGGGAGAAAGCTGGGGACCAGCCAGGCAGCCCTTCAGTGACTTCACAAACAGAGGAAGAGACTGACCGATCACTGACTTCCCCTCTCCTCAACCCTTTCCATTCTAGTTGCCCTGACCCCTCATCCTCCCCTTCCCAGGATGGGCTCCCTCAACCCAAGGCAGGTCCCGGGGGTGGGAGGTGTGGAGGATGTACAGTGAGGCAAATACAGTGAGAAGGAGGGAATCATAGGAGGGACTGGAGAGAAGGGATAGGCAGAGCAGGGGTGGGTGTCAGGGGGAGGTTCCTGGGCAGCAGAGTTATTCCCAGATGAACAAAGGCCCAGAGCACCCAGTGGGGCTGGGAGAACTCACAGACCCCTCCGAAAAGTTGCAGGAAGGCATTCCTGGACCCCTCATTGCTCACTGGGTCCCTGGCCCCAGGCCCAAAGCCCCACCCCACCCTGCCTAGCCCTGAGCTCTGCTCTTTTCTCCCAAACTCCTTGGCAAGCCTCACTGAGGGGGGATTCCAAGGCATCCTCTCCCCAGTGAAGGGTCCTTCACTCCTTCACTAAGGATATTACCTCCCCCAGAAGACTTATTCTCTTCTCCTCACCCGTGTCTATAGGGTCCTCAAGGTCCCCACAGCTCCCCCACATATACTCAGATGCCCCTCTCTTTATTACAGAATGGTGGGTTCAAAGCTCCCAAGCTCCCTCTCCTGAGATTTTACGCAGCGCCCCCTCCCCCAGAAAGCACTCAAAGGCCCTCTCCCTGGGACGCTTCCCAGCCTCCTGAAGCCTCAGCTTCTTCAGGATGCTCAGAGTCCCCAAGGCCCAGAGAGCTCTCAGCAACCCTCCCTGCCCCCTCCCTCGGAGTCCCCTCCCCAAAGACGCCCCCTCCCCCAGAACGCCCCTCACCTGACCATGCCATACGCGCCCTCGCCGATGTACTGCAGCTGCGTGTAGCGCGGGCCCACGTCGAACGGCTGCCCCTTTACTATCTCTACTTCCCCCGGGACCCCCGGGCCGACCCCGTCAGTTCCCCGGGGCTCCCCGCCCCCGCCCCCCTGAGCCGCCGCCGCCGCCGCCGCCATCTCCACTCCTCCCCTCCCGCCCGCCCGCCTCCCCCGGCGGCCCCGCCCGAGGCCCCGCCCCTTCCCGCCCGCCCTGTCACCCGCGGAGCCTGGCGCGCCAGGCCCCGCCCCCGCCCGTCCCCGTCACGTGACCCCCACCCCGCGCCCAGCTTAAGGAGCCTGGTCCTTGGCACCTGTCGGCTCCGTCTACTCCAGTCAACCTAGAAGCTCCCCAGGACCATCTTGAGACTGTCCAGACCCTCCCCCCGAATGCAGACCAGTAGGGCCGCCCGGTGACCTCACCCAGAGCCACCCAGCAAATGAGTGCTGGACCGGGGATCAAGACCGGGCCACGTGGCCCCACTGCCCCCGCCAGCCCCACTCAGCCGGAGGAGTGGCCCGGGCTTCGAGATGGAACCTTAAGGGAACCCTCACCAGCCCTCTGGAGTTTGGCCTCCCGGAGCCAGGCCCGATGCTAAGTGCTCCAATGCATATTTCACAGTGGCGGTGGGAGATGGATGCCTCACAGATGTGGCGTGCTTTTCACAGATGAGGAAACTGAAACCTGAGCTGGACAAGGTGACTTGAGAGCTGGAAAACCCAGGCTTCCAGACTCCCAGCGTAATGGCTTTCAGAAGGAGGCCTATCTGAGTGGGCTAGGGACCTGGCCTCAGCAACCAGGCTGTGCCTGTATCCTGAGGACAGATACTCCCAGCCTATCCTTACATGGAGAGCAGGGGAGAGGTGAGAGAGCTGCGTTGACTGGGTTTGGTGAAAATATACTATTAGGTTTTTCTCAAAAACAGCAAGATAGCTAACGTTTTTGTTGTAGTTGGGTTTGGCAATCCTGTCAAGATCATCATCTTTTGATTCTGTACTAGACTTTACACAGTACTTGGTCCACTTCAGTTTCTTCACTGGGACAACCCCACAATGCAGATGTCATCTGCTTTTCTGAGCTGGATGAGCAGGAGCCATGTCTGTCTTGTTCATCGCTGTGTTCCCCACCCCTCACCCCTACACTCAAACTCAGACCCTCAGAAAATTTTGAATGGATGAATCGACTCTTACAGAATGGGAAACCTGAGAGTTGGGGAGCTGAGACTCAACATGGTATCTTCTGACACATAAGTAGAGGCTCTTTTTAATTTCATTCTGTCTCCCGGAATCATAGTCTGTTAAAACTGAAGAGAGGGCCCTCAGAGACCATCCAGTCCATCTCCCTCACTTCACAGTGAAAATGTGAGCTGGGACCTTCACAGAAACACACCTCCTAGACTTAAGTAATGTTGTTTTTGTCTTCCTTAGAAGCTGGGAGTAGGTCCTTGTATGCATTAAAGATCAAGAGACAAAATGGACCTGTAATTATGATTCTGAAATTGCTCATACTTAGATCTATGGTGAGGCTCTAATTCAGATTGAGACCAAGTTGCTGGTTCCCAATAACCCACAAGTCAGTGAAGGTTCAAGAGGTGCTAATTAGGACTTCCCTGGTGGCGCAGTGGTTAAGAGTCCGCCTGCCAATGCAGGGGACACTGGTTCGAGCCCTAGTCTGGGAAGATCCCACATGCCACGGAGCAACTAAGTCCATGTGCCACAGCTACTGAAGTCCGTGCGCCACAGCTACTGAAGCCTGCACGCCTAGAGCACGTGATCCACAACAGAAGAACAACCGCAATGAGACGCCCGCGCACCGCAACGAAGAGTAGCCCCCGCTCGCCGCACGGAGAGAAAGCCTGCGTGCAGCAACGAAGACCCAACACAGCCAAAAATAAATAATTAATTACTTTTAAAAACAAGAGGTGCTGGGCTTCCCTGGTGGCGCAGTGGTTGAGAGTCCGCCTGCCGATGCAGGGGACGCGGGTTCGTGCCCCGGTCCGGGAAGATCCCACATGCCGCGGAGCGGCTAGGCCTGTGAGCCATGGCCGCTGAGCCTGTGCGTCCGGAGCATGTGCTCCGCAACGGAAGAGGCCACAACAATGAGAGGCCCGCGTACCGCAAAACAAAAAAACAAAAAACCCAAAAAAACCCAAGAGGTGCTAATTAGATCCTTTTTTTTTTTAGTTATTCATTTGATAAGCTATTGAATGGTACTGTGTGCAAAGCTCTGAGCTAGGCACTAGGGCTGATAAAAGATTACTGTATGGTGTGAATTAGTGGTGAAGAGCAAGAGCTCTCTGGTGTCAGATTGCCTGGATTAGAATCCCATCTTTGCCACTTGCTATGTTATTCTGGACAGATTACACACTGGCCTCTCTACTCATCGAGTTTCTAATCTTAAAAAGAAATGATAGGACTTCCCTAGTGGCACAGTGGTTAAGAATCCGCCTGCCAAAAGCAATTATACTCCAATAAAGATGTTAAGAAAAAAAGAAAAGAATCTGCCTGCCAATGCAGGGGACATGGGTTCGAGCCCTGGTCCTCCAGGAAGATCCCACCTGCCATGGAGCAACTAAGACCATGTGCCAAAACTACTGAGCCTGCGCTCTAGGGCCCTCGAGCCGCAACTACTGAGCCTGTGTGCTACAACTACTGAAGCCAGCACACCTAGAGCCCATGCTCCGCAACAAAGAGAAGCCACCGCAATGAGAAGCCCGCACACCGCAACGAAGAGGAGCCCTGTGGCAACAAGAGAAAACCCATGCGCAGCAACAAAGACCCAACGCAGCCAAAAAATAAAGAAATTAATTAATTAATTAATTAATAAAAGAGAAAAGATGCACATACAGAAATCAATTTAATACAGGATAGATGGATGTAATATATGTGATATATAGATGTGAGATCACTCTAGAGAAGTGAGGAGGGAATAATGGAGGAGGTAGCATCTGCCTCTCTGAAAAAGAAGTAGGGTTTCAGAAGGACAGTATGGAGGAAAGGCATCAAGAAGGAGCAGCATGAACCACCGCATAGAGGCAGGAGCATGATTTGTCCCGTGTGGCTGCAGTATAAAGGGTTAAGGGGAGTTTAGGCTGGAGAGGTAGGTTGGGGCCAGGTTGAGGAAGGCCTCCGATTCTGGCAAGAAGTTTGGATGTTACTCAGTAAGCAGTAAAAGACTTTCAGGGACTTTTGCCAGATCATTTTGCAACTATGGGAGAATACAGTGACTCAGAGAAAACACCATGGAGTTGAGCGTGGAGCCAGGTTTCCTGAGTAGGAGTGAGTTTCCTGGCATGGGAAAGGCTGGTGTATCCGGAGGGGTGCCTGCCACCTCAGCTGTATCTGAGCCTCATTTAAAGGCGTGTGACTGAGAGCCCCCTCTAGTGGCTGGGGTTGGTACTTCCTTCTTCCTTGGAGATTGTATTGGGATTTCTTAGTCTATTTCATAAATTCATATTCAACTAATAGAGACTGAACATCTATTCTGTGCCAGACACTTATTTTTTTAATAGTTGGAGACTTCAATACTCCACTTTTTTTGTTTTTGTTTTTATTTTTTGGCTTGCTGCACGGCTTGCAGGATCTTAGTTCCCCGACCATGGATCAAACCCGGGTTCCTGGCAGTGAGATCACTAAGTCCTACTCGCTGAACGGCCAGGGAATTCCCTGTGCCAGGCATTTTTATGTACTTTATCTCCTGTCATTCTCATAGCAGCCATATGAAGTAGATACTATAAATATTTAACAGAAAAAAATAAGCAGCAGCTCACTGAACTATGGAGTTGGAAGGAACTTTAGAATCATTTCCTCTGTCAGGTAGTGCAGTACCTCCACAGCCTCTGGATCTACCCAGACTAAGTCTTTTTAAGTCCTTTTTTTTTTTTTTTTTTTGACCACACCACACAGCATGCAGAATCTTAGTTTCCTGACCAGGGATCGAACCCTCGCCCCCTGCAGTAGAAGCATGGAGTCTTAACCACTGGACCACCAGGGAAGTCCCAACCTAGACTAAGTCTTAAACCAGCTCTTATCTCTTTGTGATGTCAAGGTCACAAGAGAGGCCATTTGGTAATTTGTTCAGGGTAATACAAGTGAGTAACATTGGAAGAACACAAATGAACAATCCCATTTCAGCTAACTCAGCTCACCAGCACAAACCGAGAAAGGAGCAAATGTACAGGAATAGGGGTCAGAACACAATGAATAATTTATTAAGATTTAAATACTGATCTCTTTTTTAAATCCAAAAAAAACCTCATTATAATTTTCTTGTGACACTTCTTCATATATGAGAGATTAGCTGGGTCTAAACATCTCTCCCCTGGTATAAGCATTCTTCAGCTGATCCCTTCTCTGAAATCTTTGTGGTCAGCTTTGCCTGCCCCCACTGGGCTCCTTGCCTGGGCTGTCCTCACCAGCCTTCTTTCTTGATGTCTCTCTCTTAGTCATATCATACTCCTGTGATGTCAAGCTTTTCCTTTATGTTAAATCTCTCCTTAGCCATTGCCTTTCATCCAAGTTCCAGTTCCAAAATTTCAGTGTTTGATGGACATATTCACCTGGAGACAAGGTGATATAGAAAATTCAGGATGTCCAATGAAAGTCATTCTTTTTACTCCCAAACCTGCTTCTCTTACAGACTCTGTTTCAGGACGACCACCATTCTCTCAGAGTTGAACCCTGTTATTTTCTCATTTTCCATTTCTCTCCACGTCTAGCCAACTCCTTGTCATTTTATTATCACAATATTTCCCAAAGCCATCTCTTCTACCATTGATCAAACCCTAATTTCAGGGACTTCCCTGGTAGTCCAGTGGCTAAGACTCCACGCTCCCAATACAGTGGGCCAAGGTTCCATTCCTGGTCAGGGAACCAGATCCCACATGCCACAACTAAGACCCGGCGCAGCCAAATATATAAATAAATATTTTTAAAAACCCTAATTTCATGTTTTTATTCTTTTACTTTCTAACTCTTTAACTAACTTCAGAACTTACCAAAAAGTTGCAGAAATAGTTCAAAAAGTTTCTGTATACCCTTCATCAACACTCCCTAAATGTTAACATTTTAAATAAACACAGTACAATCATTAAAATCAAGACATTAACATGAACAGAGTTAATCTATAGGTCTTTTTCAGCCACCTGTCCCCATAATGTCCATTTTCTAGCTCAGGATCCAAATCAGGATCACATGTTGCATTTAGTTGTTATCACTCAATTTCCTTTAATCTGGAATAGTTCCTTAGTGGGTTTTTTTTTTTTTTTTTTGCTCCTTCTTGACCTTGACACTTTTGGAGAGTGTGTCTGATGTTTCCTTGTGGTTCCTCCTTTCACTTTGCCTCTACTATTGTATGATGCTACTACTATTGTACTAACTAGCCTCCTTTTCTTCAGTCTTCTTCCTCCTCAGATATGCCTAAAACACAGAGCTTATAAGGTGTGTATGAAGCAGGAATCTTTCAGTAACAAGTGGTTAAAGATCAGCTCAAACCCACTTAAATAAGAAAGGAAATTTATGGGTTTACTTACTGAAAAATGTAGAGGTAGATGTTAAGGCACAGTTGCCTCCAGGGACTTAAACAATGTCATCAGGACTTTGGTCCCACCTCTGACCTCTGCTTTCTTCTGAATTGTTTCCATTCTCTGGTGGTTCCTTTCATGGTGGCAAGATGGCTGCCAGCAGGTCCAGATTCATGTCTGATGTTTATTCCAGTAACTCCAGCAGGGGAAAAGCTCATCTCTGTCTTTCTGTCTCCTTGTAACAAAAATGCCAGATTTGACTCCCATTGGTTATTGGTTCTGTTTGGAGCCTGTGCAAATCCCTGAACCAATCAATGTAGAACTGGGGATTTAGTTATCTCTACTTGCATGACATGAACTGGTCTGGGGGAGGGATGGTTTTCCTAATGAAAATTGGTGTGCTATCCTCAGAAAGTGCTGGACAGGCAAAATAACAGTGTCATTACAATGTTTCTCTTTAGAGATTCTTCATTCCTCCTTTAACTACCAAATTAAGTCCAAATTCCTTACCAACATCTAAGGCCCTACTTCCTTTGATCCAAATCTTATCTTCCTCAGGCTCATTTCCTAGATGAACATTTCTCTCTAGGAAAACTGAGTTTCTCAATGGCTTGCATACCATACATATTCCTGCTTCTGTACCTTTGCTCATGCAATTTCTGTTATTTGGGATGCCCGTTATGCAGGTTTTTCAATAAAAGGAATCCTTTCCATTTCCAGGATGAAGTGTTTCCTGGTATCCTCCAGCTACGTATGCTGCATCTGCAGCTCTTAAGTCTTAGAGCAAATGTCAAATGTGTATTATATTTATTTATGTGCTCATCTTGCCCTTCCTACTAGATGGTAGAATTTCTTGAAGGCTGTAATGATGGTGTCTTTACTTTGCAACCCTCTTCAGTACCAAGATGTGTTTTGCACTCAATAAATATTTGTTGAAAGAGAGAATTGAATATTTATGGAATGGTCTCCACACCCTTTGTCAGCTGGGATGCACTTTTCTGTATGAGCTCAGGGTTGACTGTGTTCCTGTTAAAAATGCAGCACCCAAAATAGAATACCATTTTCTATATGTAGTCTGACCAGTGGGAGTATAGTAGGAGTATTGCTTCCCTTGTATTGGTCCAATATTTTATTCTCTTCCACACAGAGACTTTCCCTGAACCTCATATGCCTCCTCACAGTGTTCTTTTCTTTAATGGGACTTAGCACAGTTTGTCAGAGATTCACTTGTGAAGTGGTAGAACACAGTAATTAGAAGTGTGGGGACTGCAAGTTCCCTTCTCTTTCTGCCTCCGTGAATTCACTTTCCAGAACTGCGGAGAGATGAGCTATAATCCTATTAACTGCAGAGGCTTGGGTTATTTTATTTCAACACACAATGAAATTGAGTACCTTAGGGCCAGGTAGGCAATGGTTAAACTGAAGGGGAAAACTGAGTGCCTCCCAAGTGCTAGATTTTTGAGGGCACATGATCTTATTTGATATTCACACAAACCTTGTGAAAGAGATGTCATCTTCTTTTCACACATGGGAAAGCTGGGGCGGAAAGCTTGGGTGACTCGCTGGAGACCACACCTGTGATAAGTGTCAGGCCTGGGACTCAAATACCTGTCTATCTGATTCTTCACTGGAGGCTGTAAACAAGTAACCCAAGGCCATATTCAGCCTGCAGATGTATATTACTTGACTCATGTCATTTTGCTTTCCTTTAATTTAAAAAAAATAAAAAAACAAAGCAAAACAAAAATTCAGGTCCTGGAATCAAACTGCTGGAGTTTGAGTCCTGTCACCACTAATCAGTTGTTTAACTTCTTCCTCAGTTTTCTCATCTGAAAAAGAGGATATAGTACTTACTTCATAGGGGTGCTGAGATTTAAATGCTTTTAATATGTGAACCTGGGTGGGTGGCATAACTTTTCTAAACTTTAGTTTTATCAAATCCAAATATGGGATCATAAATTGATTCTGCCTACTTCACAAAGTTAGGTACAGTAAAGTTTTAGAGATTTTTTTAAAAATAAATTTTATTTATTTATTTTTGTCTGTGTTGGGTCTTCATCGCTGCGCGCGGGCTTTCTCTAGTTGTGGTGAGCAGGGGCTACTCTTTGTTGCAGTGTGCGGGCTTCTCATTGTGGTGGCTTCTCTTGTTGCAGAGCACGGGCTCTAGGCGTGCGGGCATCAGTAGTTGCGGCACGCGGGCTCAGTAGTTGTGGCTCACAGGCTCTAGAGCACAGGCTCAGTAGCTGTGGCACAGGGGCTTAGTTGCTCCATGGCGTGTGGGATCTTCCTGGACTAGGGATCGAACCCCTAGTCCCCAGCATTGGCAGGCAGATTCTCAACCACTGCGCCACCAGGGAAGCCCCTAGAGACTTTTAAATATGCAGGCCTTAAAAACTGCAAAAAATATATAGATGTTATATGTCTCTTATCATAAGAGGTAACTCCCTAAGCTGACATCAAATTTTTGTTGTTTTTAAAATTAAGATATTAATTACAATCAATAAAATCCACCCATTTTACATATACATCATAGCTTGATGAATTTTGGTAATTCAATACAATTATGTAACAGTCACCTCAATCAGGATATAAAACAATTTCTTTAAATTAAAAAGCTCCTTTCCAGGGACTTCCCTGGAGGTCTAGCGGTTAAGACTCTGCGCTTCCAATGCAGGGGGCATGGGTTCGATCCCTGGTGAGGTAATAAGATCCCATATGCCCGTGGTGCAGCCAAAAGACTTAAAAAAAAAAAAAGCCCCCTTCCAGTGATTCTCTCTTCCAGGCAATGATTGATCTACTTTCTGTTACTTTAGTTTTGCCTTTTCTAGGATTTCACATAAATGGAATCACAAAGTAGTGTTTATGTTTGACTTCTCATGCTTAGTATATTTTTAGATTAAATTACATTGTGCATACTAATATTCAACTTTTGAATTGAGATATCATTCATATACCATAAACTTCACCTTTTTTTTTTTTTATTTTGGCCACAGCTTGCAGGATCTCAGTTCCCCAACCAGGGACTGAACCCCAGGCCACGGCAGTGAAAGTGCTGAATCCTAACAACTAGGCCACCAGGGAACTCACAAAATTCACTATTTTTTTTTTTTTTTTTTTTTTTTGCGTTACGGGGGCCTCTCACTGTTGTGGCCTCTCCCGTTGCGGAGCACAGGCTCCAGACGCGCAGGCTCAGCGGCCATGGCTCACGGGCCCAGCTGCTCCGCAGCATGTGGGATCTTCCCGGACCGGGGCACGAACCCGTGTCCCCTGCATCGGCAGGCGGACTCTCAACCACTGCGCCACCAGGGAAGCCCCAAAATTCACTATTTTAAAGTGTACAATTCAGTGGTTTTCAGTATATTTACAAGGTTGTGCCACCATCACCACTATCTAATTCCAGAACAATTTAATTATCCCCCAAAGAAAGCCCATACCCATTAGTAGTTACTGCCCATTCCCCCAACCCTGCAGCCTGGCAACAACTGATCCCTTCTGTCTCTATGGATTTGCTTATTCTGAACATTTTATATACATAGAATCATATAATATGTGGCTTTTTTGCATCTGGTTTCTTTTCCTTAGCATGTTTTCAAGATTCACCCAGGGTTTGGCATATGTCAGTACTTCATTTTCATTTTATGCCTTAATGATATTTCATTGTATGCAGATACCACAGTTATATATCTATTCATCAGTTGGTGGACGTTTGGATTGTTTCCACTTTCGACTATTATGCATAATGCTGCTATGAACTTTTGTGTACAAGTTTTTGTGTGACTATATGTCTTCTGTTCTCTTGGGTATATATCTAGGTGTAGAGTTGCTGCATCATGTGGTAACTCTGTTTATCCTTTTGAGAAACTGCCAAACTCTTTTTCATGGTGGCTGCACCATTTAACATTACCACCAGCAGTGCATGAGGGTTTCAATTTCTTTACAGCCTTGCCAACACCGTTATTATTTGTCTTTTTTTATAATACCCATCCTAGCAAGTGTGAAATGGTATCTCGTAGTTTTTATTTGCATTTTTCTGAAGGCTTTGTGCTTACTGGCCATTTGTATATCTTCTCTGGAGAAATGTCTATTCAAGTCCTTTGTCCACTCTAAAATTGGGATGTTAGTCTTTCTGTTGTTGAGTTGTAAAAGTTCTTTATGTATTCTGGAATATTAGACCCTTATCAGATAAATGATTCACAAATATTTTCTCCCATTCACTGGATTCTTTTCATTTTCTTTAAGCACAAAATGTTTTACTTTTGATGAATTCCAATTTATCTAGTTTTTCTCTTGTTGCTTGTACGTAGGTTTCTTAGATAAGAAACTGTTGTATATTCCAAAGTCATGAAGATTTATGCCTATGTTTTCCACTAAGAGTTTTATAGTTTTAGTTCTTACATTTAGGTCCAGCCGTTTATCTTATTGTAACCCCCTTGCATGTGATAAATCTTTTTTTTCTCTTGCTGTTTCCAAGATTTTCTCTTTATCTTTCAGTACTTTTACTATGATATGTCTGGATGTGGATCTCTTTGCATTTATCCTACTTGGGATTTGTTGAGCTTCTTGGAGGTATAGATTAACATTTTCCAGCAAATTGGAGAAATCTTTAGCCAAGTTTTCTTCGAATGTTTTTCCTTTCTCCTTTCTCTTTCTCCTCTCCTCTCCTCTGGTACTCTTATTGCACATATGTTGGTGTGTTTAAAGGCATCCCACATTTCTCTGAGGCTCTATTCACTTTTCTTCGTTCCATTTTCTCTCTGTTCTTTGGATTCCATAAGCTCTATCCATTTATCTTTAAGTTTGTTGAGTCTTTCTTTTGCCAGTTCAAATCAACTGTTGAGCTCTTACAATGAATTTTTCCTTTTGGTTAACGTACATTTCAACTTCAAATTCAAATAGAATTTCTATTTGGTTATTAAAAAAATAATTTCCACCCCTTTATCTCTATTTGATAGTCTCTAGTCTCTATCTGATGAGACATCATCATCATACCTTCCTTTATTTCTTTAAGCATGGTTTCCTTTAATTCTTTGAACGTGTTTATAATAGCTACATTGAAGCCTGTTAAATTGGACATTTAGTCCCTCTCGCAGGCAGTTTCTCTGGCCTGCTTTTTTGCCTGTGTATAGGTTACACTTTTTCTTTACGTGTTTCATAATTTTTGTTGAAAACTGGACATTTTAGGTACTATAGCAACTCTGGATACTGATTCCCCTTCTCCCTCCCTAGGGGTTGTTTTCGCTGTTGTTGGCTTGTTTGTTTTGTGACTTGACTAGGCTATTTTAGTTAGTTTTCCCTCACCGTGAAAGCTCTGCTCTTGCTCCTTGAAGGGCATAGCCTTGGACTCTGCCTTCCTGTTTCAGCTCTTGTCACCTTGGGATGACAGGGGTTATAGCAGGCTCTCTTTGTCTCTTTCCCGATTTCTCTGGTAAGTTGTCTGCTTCATTTGATATTACACACTGCCTATTAGGCTCCACTAACTACTGGCTGATTGCTCTATTGTTTTTGACAATGCCCTGGGGCATATATTGCTCCGCAGTCTGATTCAATTAAATTTGGGCAGGGGTAGGTGTTAAGCCTGGTCTTTGAGGTTTTTTCTGACCCCAGGAGGGGGTCTCTTTTTAGCTGTCTCTTTCACTGGTTCTCTCTGGTGAATTAAGTGGCTTATGGTTTAGCCTCGTGGTTCTTAATTAAGAAGAGCTATTTTTTTTTTTGAGAGTGCCCTTAGGCTTGAGCTTTCCTATACTAAATTTCAAATAAAGTCAATTCCTTTGGGGAGAGCCTCAAGTCTCTTTTCTATGGACTGTCTCTCCCTGGTCAAAGTCTCTCAACTACTACTTTGGGCACTGGCTAGGGCAGTAGCTTCTGGTCTTCTTGGCTTGCTTCTCCCAGCACTGGATCTCTGCTCTACAAGCAAGCTGGGATGAGGGTGGTTGGGACCCTAGTGTCCTTGGACCATCACACCAGGGACAGAGCCTCCATCCTATGAGTAGGGGATGCATGGGGGAAGGGAACCCCCTACTTCTCTGCCACACTCACCAGAAATTTAGCCTCTTCAGCTTGGAGTTGGAGGGGATGAAAAATCCTGGCAGCCTGTCCCTCGTGAGATATGGTAAGGCTTGATTGGGAGCTGAGGGGAGAGGGAGCCCCATCTTCTTGGCCACACCTACCTGGGGCAGAGTTTCCTTTAAGATGAGCTGGGGGGAGGGTGGGAGGGAGGGAATTCTTTTGGCTCAAATGCCACAGACTCTTCCTAGTTTTACCAAGTTTTAGTAGATTTTCCTGAGTAAATGTCTCTTCATTGGCTATGTGCCATTAGTACAACTTCCAGAAATTTTAAGTTTTTTTAAAAAATAATTTTCATCAATTTTGCTTGTTATTCTGGGGAATGGGAATGCAGAGCTCCTCAAACCGTCATCTCAGAGCTTTTATCTCCCCTAGCTTTTCCTCTAAAGCTTTTTGGCTAGTCTATTGTTTGCCCTAACATCTATCTACTACCTCAGGCAGCTCCAAAGTTAAAACACTTGCCTTTAACTGTTTTTGACAAATGACCCCTGGGAAGAGGACTTCTCAAACTGGGCAAGCTCCAAGTGAAGTCAAATACAGACAGCCTTGGGGGCTTCCCTGGTGGCGCAGTGGTTGGGAGTCCACCTGCCGGTGCAGGGGGCAAGGGTTTGTGCCCCGGTCCGGGAGGATCCCACGTGCCGCGGAGCGGCTGGGCCCGTGAGCCATGGCCGCTGGGACTGCGTGTCTGTAGCCTGTGCTCCCCGCAGCGGGAGAGGCCGCAGTGGTGAGAGGCCCACGTACTGCAAAAAAACAAAAAATACAGACAGCCTTGTAAGCTGGGTCTTCCAAGGAGCCACAAGACAGTGCCAATAATGGCAATTCTTTGGAAATAAGACTTGGAAGGAACTGTGATAAACCATAATGGAAAAGAATATGAAAAAGGATATATATAACTGAGTCACTTTGCTGTACAGCAGTAAGTAACACAACATTGTAATTCAACTATACTTCAATTAAAAAAAAAAAAAGACTTGGAAAGTGCTCCATTCTGTTCCCTCCAGTGTCTGCCAGGTTGTACTGGGAATGTGGGCTATTTTTCAAGGTTTCAACAGAGCTGGAGAGTAGAGGACAGGACTTAAGCAAGTTAAAATGTCACAAAGCTCAGTGTTCTCACCAAGATTCAGCAATTTTTCTTGAATAAGCATTCCTCAAGTTGCTGTTAGCCTTTGGTTAATTTACAGAGTTTTTAAAAAGTTGATTCTGACAATTTTTGCTGAGTTCTTTACTGCTCTTATGTAGGAGTGAATTTTCATAGGTCCTTTCTCTGTCATTTTTCTGACATCACCAAAATAAGCATTTAATTAATGTTAACATTCAAACTACTACAGACCCACCAAATTCCTGAACTCATGACCACGTTCTTTTATATGATCTGCAAGGATGCCCTGAAAGACTGTGCTTCTTCCTTGAAATCACGGTAGAAAGCAAATAAAATCCTAAGGGTTCCCCTGTCTCATCGTGGGATAGCCCTATCGTAACACTATGAAAAAGGGAAATGAGGTTTATTTAACATTAGTTCTCACTGTCCCCACTACTTGGTGCTCACAAGTAGTGCTCACAAATTATCTGAAGAATATAGAATCTAGAACCTTGTCAGGGAGACTAATACCAAAGTCATTGGTGAATAGTTTTAAAAATCACTTTTTAAAACTTCTTGAAAGTAAGAATGGTGTTTGCCTATCTCTGGTACTTTTCCTATTTTCTAAAATTTCTCAGAGTTTGTCTACCATGGTTCCCAAACCATATCTGCAGTTTCCTTCAGCATCCTGTGGATGGATTGCATGCAAATCTGGGGTCTTGAACATTTTAATTGAGTTAGTGTTCTCATATCATTATTCTTCACTTTTGGGGCTTCAATTTCCTCTGAACCACAACCTTAAACCATTTTAAAATCTTCAGCATCATTTTCTTTATAGAAGGCAAACTAAATGAAAGTTGAGACGTTCTGCTTTTTCTTGGTCATCTGTTAATATTACACCATCTACCTTAAGCAATGGGCCCCTTTCTTCCTTCTTCTTCTTCTTCTTGCTCCAAATATAGCTTTAAAAGCCCTTTTTGTTGTCTATAGCATGTTTCACAGTCTCAGCCATCCTGATAATATTCTTATAGGGTTGTTTTTTTTGCGGTACGCGGGCCTCTCACTGTTGTGGCCTCTCCCGCCGCGGAGCACAGGCTCCGGACGCACAGGCCCAGCGGCCATGGCTCGCAGGCCCAGCGGCCATTGCTCACAGGCCCAGCTACTCCGCGGCATGTGGGATCCTCCCCGACCAGGGCACGAACCCGCGTCCCCTGCATCGGCTGGCGGACTCTCAACCACTGCGCCACCAGGGAAGCCCTCTTATAGGTTTATACCAGTCTTGTGTGTTTATCCCTGAGTAGGTAGCTCTTCCATATTCTCTTGTAGAATTTCCTGTGCAGTCAATTTAGTTCCTTTAAATGTTCTCCCATTGCATCATCATCAGGATCTAAAAGGGATGAAGGAATGACTTGTTTTTCTTTGTTTGTTTTTGGTTGGATGTTCTTGAAGTGATAATTAAAATTACACATATTAGTTTAGTATTGGAACATAAAGAGCAAATTATTTAGTATGTTCAATGAAATAATTGTTCATTAATTTAGCACCCAAGCACCCAATGATTAACTTATGCATCAATTTAGCACCCAATGATTAATTCAGCATTGTAATGGTTGTAGGCATTGTCTTCTTCATGCTGAGTACATTAATACATAATTACTTGTCACTATTGCCCTTAGCTTTTGTTTCATTTATTACTCTGTAACACACCATTCCAATATTTAGTGGTATAAAACATTTTTTTTAAATGCTCACTGACCCTGTGGGTCAGTAATTTGGAAAAGTCATACACTATACTCAGTTTCATGATGTCTGAGTCTTAGCTTGGATGACCTGAACAGCTGGGAGTGACTCTGCTGGGGTTGGAACAGCTGGGACTGGGGGATCCACTTCCAAGATGGTTTCTTCACTCACATGACTGTGGCCTGGGCTGGGATGGCTGAAGGACAGGCTCAACCATAGTGTCTATGGGTGTCCTTACCAGCATGACTGTGGCAGGGTAACTGGACTTCTTACCTGGGTGTTCCAGACTCCAGGAACAAGTGTTCCAGTGAGCAAGGTGAAAACTGCATGACCCATCCTTGGAAGTCACCCACCATCATTTCCACCACACTTTTTATTGAAGCAGTCACAGACAGCCTTAATTAAGGGAAGGGGACATAGATCCCACCTCTTTTTTTTTGGCCGCGCGGCACGACTTGCAGGATCTCAGTTCCTTGACCAGGGATTGAACCCGGGCCACGGCAGTGAAAGCCTGGAATTGTAACCACTAGGCCACCAGAGAACTCCCCCAGACCCCACCTCTTGATGGGAGGAGGGTCAAAGAGTTTATGGCTCAGAAGAACTGTTCAACCAACCCACAGAATTGTAAGCTCAATAAAATGGATATTGCTTTAAGCCATTAAAAAAAAGGATTTTTTGGCCATATTTTAAAACTGCCTCAGTTTTACAAATAATTATTTACATTTATAAAGGTGAAGTATATGTCCCTGGCTGAAAGGTTGCCAAACCAGTAACCAGAAATACTTTTCAACCAGTTTCTTCTTTTGATCCATTAAAACATCTTTTCATAAAAAATAAATATATGCTTTTTATAAAAATGCAGACATAGGGGCTTCCCTGGTGGCGCAGTGGTTAAGAATCTGCCTGCCAATTCAGGGGACACGGGTTCAATCTCTGGTCCGGGAAGATCCCACATGCCGTGGAGCAACTAAGCCCGTGCACCACAACTACTGAGCCTGCGTTCTAGAACCGGCGAGCCACAACTACTGAGCCCAAGTGCCACAACTACTGAAGCCCGTGTGCCTAGAGCCCATGCTCTACAACAAGAGAAACCACCCAATGAGAAGCCCGCGCACCGCAACTGAAGAGTAGCCCCCGCTCACTGCAACTAGAGAAAAGCCCATGTGCATCAACAAAGACCCAATGCAGCCAAAAATTAAAAAACAAAAAGGATCCCGCATGCCACAACAAAGATCCCATGTGCCACAACTAATATCTGATGCAGCCAAATAAATAAATAATATTTTTAAAAATCACCTTTAAAAATATGTATATGTGTATAACTGAATCACTTTGCTGTACACCAGAAACTAACACAACAGTGTAAATCAACTATATTTCAAAAAAAAAACCAATAAAATTTGTGTTCCTATGGTCTTCTCTCATTCTCATTGTTCTTGTGGTTTTGGGGTATTAGAAAAATCTTCTCACTGTCATTTTATTATAGTTCTGGCAGGAAGAGGGGTAAATACATGTGTTTAATCTACCATCTTTAACCTGAAGTGCTCCATTTTTTTTTTGGCTGTGTTGGGTCTTTGTTGCTGTGCGCGGGCTTTCTCTAGTTGTGGCAAGTGGGCGCTACTCTTTGTTGTGCTGTGTGGGCTTCTCATTGCGGAGCACGGGCTTTAGGCGCACGGGTTTTAGTAGTTGTGGCATGTGGGCTCAGTAGTTGTGGTGCGTGGGCTCAGTAGTTGTGCTGCACGGGCTTGGTTGCTCCACGGTATGTGGGATCTTCCCGGACCAGGGCTCGAGCCTGTGTCCCCTGCATTGGCAGATGGATTCTTAACCACTGCACCACCAGCGAAGCCCTGAAGTGCTCCAATTTTTAAAAGTAAACCTTTTCAAGGGAAGACTGCCTCCATGTCATGCCCGCTATCTGCCGTACATGGTGGGGTGTCACTCCACCTTGTTTCAGACATGTAAGATTCCCCCATCCATTAAACCATTGATGTCTCTGAAAGAAAAAAAAAGTAAGGGAATTCCCTGGCGGTCCAGTGGTTAGAACTCCATGCTTTCACTGCTGTGGCCTGGGTTCAATCCCTGGTCAGGGAACTAAGATCCCACAAGCTGTGCAGCGTAGCCAAAAGAAAAGTAAACCTTTTCTTGAAGTATAAGATGCAGACATCCAGTTTGTTCGTGACTGAATTGTTTTGATTCCTAATAAATTATTTAGAAATTCAGAAAAAAAATAACTTCATGGAAAAAAATGGAACTTCAGGGAAATGGGCTGGGTTTGGGTAGGTAAAAGGGAGTGATGATAAATACCAGATGAATTTACCTGAAGTAAAGAGGTCAAGAATAAGAGTTGTGTGGAGAGGAATATGAGAGGCAGATTACAAAGAAACTCTGAGGACTAGGATCAGAAGGTTGGATTTTCTGCTAGAAGAGAGCATTTTATCACGTTACTCAGCTTCAGAGGGTTGCAAATAAAACATTTACACATCTCAATGTTGATGAAGATATTTACAAATATAGATAAGGTGTGATAATTTGTACTGTTTCCCAGGTTGGTGTTAGTGATGTCATTTGATTACACCAGTTGCAACATGAGTGAAAAAGTAGAGGTTCAGGATGTCAGGATTGGACCTGATGTTTGAGCATCCTAAGTGGATTTTAAGGAAAAGGAAGATGTTGTCAAGGGCTCAGCAATGCTGGAGACATGAATATGAAACTCATTTACCAACACATGCAGTCACTTTTAGGTTACGTGATAGATTTGAGGCAGAACATATCAGGTACTCATTTATGAAAGGAGGGAACCAGTGAGAGAAAGTATAGAAAACTATATACTTGTCAGTTCAGGGGTCACCATTCTCAACAATCTTTGGAAATTAATGGTGAACATTTTGAGCATTTGCCTCTAAATATGTGTGCTATAATATTACAACATAATTTTAATTTCAAGTCCAAAGACACAATTTTCTCTTCTTATTCAACTCGTACACCTTTATAGGAAAAGCCTAGCTGTACCCAAGAAAAAGCATGTGCCAACTCTGCTTGAACCAACAGATGGAATTAATGGTTGTGTGCAATCCTTTTAGCATTCCTAGGCATCAGCATTATCCCTTAATCTTTGGTGTGTTTCCTGGGTTTGTGCTTGGTTTTGAGGTGTTTTACAAACATTGTTAACCCTGCTATGCCTCATCAGTGTTTAATATCCTAGTTAGAGGGCTGTCCTGGTGGTGTAGTGGTTAAGAATCCACTTGCCAATGCAGGGGACATGGGTTCCAGCCCTGCTCCGGGAAGATTCCACATGCCGCGGAACAACTAAGCCCGTGTGCCTAAATTACTAAGCCTGCGCTCTAGAGCCAGTGAGCCACAACTACTGAGCCTGTGTGCCACAGCTACTGAAGCCCGCGTGCCTAGAGCCTGTGCTCCGCAACAAGAGAAGCCACCGCAGTGAGAAGCCCGCACACAGCAATGAAGAGTAGCCCCCGCTCGCCGTAACTAGAGAAAGCTTGTGCGCAGCAACGAAGACCCAATGCAGCCAAAATAAATAAGTTAATTAATTAAAAAAAGACAAAATGGCAGTGACATTTAAAAAAAATCCTAGTTAGAAAATGTGGTAGTAGCAATAAATAGGTCATTAAAAAATGGTGAATGATCTTGCATACATGGGATGAATTTTTCCCCAAGAGAAATCCCTTCTGAAGAACAAAGATCCAAATATGCAAAGTGCAAAAATGTGTCATTGACATTTATCATCAAGAGAAGAGGAAAAGTGATTGGCAAATGCCTCTAAGACCTATTAGCTTGTTATTCACTAGGAAAACAGGCAAAGCTTGTTGAAGGTACTGTGCGGAAACTTTAGTCACCTGACTCTGGTAGTTTCATACGTCAAGGCCCTTCCGACATAGCCAACATCCAAGTGAGTAACCAGGTGGCAAGTGTGGACATGTGTAGCTGCGAGGATTTCCCACTAACACCGAAATATCAAGGAAGGAGGTTTCCTTCTGCCACGGATGTCAACAATAGTATCTATAAAACATTAGCTGCGAGGAGGATCAAGGAGCTTGTTCTAAAGTTTGAGGTCTGATACACAGTCCTGTTTCATGGAAATAAACTAGGGAACACAGCCGAACTCCCACTTACTTCCTTACAAATGAATGGACATGGGAACAGCCTTCATGATCTAACCTCCTTGTAGATTAATGAACTTCTTTATTAGTTACCAAAGTTTTTTCTTCCAAATGGGACATGTAGGGACCTTCCTGGTGGTCCAGTGGTTAAGACTCCGTGCTCCCAAAGCAAGGGGCCCAGGTTCAATCCCTGGTCGGGAAACTAGATCCCGCATGCCGCAACTGAAGATCCCGCATGCGGCAACAAAGATCCCACGTGCCGCAGGTAAGACCCAGCACAGCCAAATAAATAAATAAATATTGTAAAAAAAATGGGACATGTAAATAATATTTATGGAGCATCCACCGTAGAGGGCACCCGGGAAGCAAAGATGAATAAGATTTGATCCTGCCCTGGAGGAAGTTACAGCCTAAGCGGGGATCCATGCAGTAAATGGTTCATTGTAATACTTTGTAAGTATGTCATTATTATTATTATTATATTGTATTATAATGAAGGAACCATTCAGCAAGTGCTATGGAACACAGACTGGAGAGTCTTCCTGGAATAGGTGATGTCTAGGTTTACTCCAAGAGAATGAGAAGGTCATACTACGGAGAGGAAGGGAGGTGAGAGGTAGCCAGGTGTGTGTGTGCAGGTGGGAGAATAGCCTCCAGCTAATGAGTGAGTCAGGGTGGGGTGGGGGTCAGGTCATGGAGGGCCACACATTCTGCATTAAGGAGTCTAGACTTTATTTGGTTTTGGGCAACAAAAAGTCATTAAAAGGTTTGAAGTAGGGTCTGACATCTGATTTATAATTCCGGTATTGTATTAGTTTTCTATTGCTACCCTAACAAATGACCGCAAACTTACAGACTTAAGACAACCCACATCTCCAGCCTCACAGTTCTGTAGTGCAGAAGTCCAGGTCGGCCCAAGTGGTTTCTCTGCTCTGGGATCTATGGGCTGAAGTCAAGGTGCTGGCTGGCTGGATGCCAGCGGGGAGGTGCTGGGAAGAATCCACTTATTCGGGCTGTTGGCGGACTCTAGTTGCTCGTGGTTGTAGGTGGGACTGGGGTCCCCACTTCCTTGCTGCTTCACATGGGGGCCACCCTGGCCTCCTGGGGCCTCACTAGTGCGCGTGCACAGAGCCCGGTCATCCCAGAGCCAGCAGTGGCTGGCGAATCTCCGCCTTCTTCTGCAGCATCCCTATTGCTTCCAGCTGGAGATAGTTCACCGCTTTTAAGGAATCAGGTGATTCGATTGGGTTCACCTGAATAATCCAGGTTACTCTCCCTATTTTAAGGTCTGTAAACTTAATCACACCTGCAAAGTCCTTTTATCTATGTCAGGGAACATATCACAGGTTCCAGGGATTAGGTGTGGACATCCTTGCAGGGGTGTTATTCTGCCTGCCATGGGTGTCTAGGTAGGTTCTAAAGGGCAGAGACCTCTGCTCACAGAGAAAACCAGACCCTGGTTTTCTTCCTATCTTCCTGGCTATTTAAAAAACAAGACAACAACTAAACGGCAGCCCAAACAAAACAAAACAAAAAACAAAAAACCATCCCAGCTTTATTGAGGTATAATTTACATTCACCCATTTTATGTGCACAATTTAATGACTTTTAGTAAATTTATGGAATTGCGCAGTTTCATTACCACAAACTGGCGTTAGAACGTTTTCATCACCCCCAAAAGATTTCTCAGGCCCGTTTGCAGTCCACTGACTGTTCCTTTTAATTCTCTTTTCTAGGTTCCTTTGCATGCTTATGTTATCCAAGACTTTCTTTGGCTCTCTGGGAAATAGCCACACTTAGCATATTCTTTGCCAGGTGTGCAGGAAAACACATCAAATTGTTGACATAGTTTACCTGAGGGCAATGGGAATGGAGGGTTAGTGTTGAAATGACTTTTTCTTTATGTATCTTTTGGGATTTAATATACAATTAGCATGTATTACTACTGAGATTAAAATGCTTAATTCTGAAAACATTAAATATGTAATTCTTTAATATTCTGTGGCTGAACATTAAAAGAGGTGCTTCAAGTGCCAAGGAGCAGGATTACCACCTGAATGTTTTGTGATGGACCCTTCAGACTCAGGTAGATGCCAAGGCCCCACTTCTCATACTCCTTGTCATTATCTGACCCTGAGGGGGAGGTGAGCTGATGTTAGTCCACATCCAGGTCCTCAGATGGTCGAGGCCAGACTCAGGGAACACACTCTGTTTTCTTAGTTGAGTCTTTGAGATAGAAACTTCAGGATAAAATCAGTTTTAGGAATGTTGGCAAGGCCAATACAAAATAGTACCATGCAGTAGTTGTGAAATATTAACAAAGTTCTAAGATATGTTTAGGTCTAGAAAATGTCATAGGTACTGTTTTTGTTGTTTTAATTAAACTTGTTTTTTTTAACTTCTGCAGAAGGAAGATAGAAAATTGTGTTGACTATCTCAAAAACTAAAAGCTGTATCAGCTTTTTGCAGTTTGAAGGAACAAAAGAAATTTTGAATGGGAAATCTCACAAATGTCATGGTAAATCAGGATCATCTGAAATGATGAAGGAGTAAAATTAATGAAATATCATTAAACTCCTACACTAACTGTGATTAATAATTTCTCATAATTATTAAAATATATTTCACAATTCTTGTTTCAAAAAAGGTTTATATTTTAGAAGGGCAATAAAATAAGTTATTTTTTTTTTTTTTTTTTTTTTTTTTTGCGGTACGCGGGCCTCTCACTGTTGTGGCCTCTCCCATTGCGGAGCACAGGCTCCGGACGAGCAGGCTCAGCGGCCACGGCTCACGGGCCCAGCCGCTCCGCGGCATGTGGGATCTTCCCGGACCGGGGCACGAACCCGTGTCCCCTGCATCGGCAGGCGGACTCTCAACCACTGCGCCACCAGGGAAGCCCAAATAAGTTATTTTTTGCCCAGCAAAAAGCCCTTATCTCTTTTCATTGAATGGAAGAAAAATACAGCATTTAATTCCTTAACTTTAGGAAAATTAGAGTAAGGCCACATATAATCTTTTTTAAAAAAACAGCATTCTTGAAATATACTATATATTATATAAAGTTTACCTTTTCAAAGTTTGCATTTCAGTGGTTTTAGTCCTTAGTATATTCACAAAGTTGTGCATCAATCACCACTAATTCCAGAACATTTTCATCTCCAAGAAAAAAAAAATCTATACTCATAAGGAGTTACTCTCCATCCCCTGCCCAGACCCCATGTCCCTGGCAACCATTAATCCAATTTTTGTTCTATGGATTTGCCTTTTCTGGACAAGCCACATGTAAAGTTTTTCTTAACCCGATTAGTTAATTTCTGGATTCAATTTTTTGCAGGTAGCTTTTCTTGTCAGCAAAATGAAAGAGACTTAAAACATAGTATCTGACCCCCTCAAAAGTTATTTTAGGTTCAAATGATTTATTTCAGCTTCCATTTAATTGGAGCCAATTTCTCATTAGATACCTTAGGGGACATTACTACCAACTACATAAATAAAAAGGATTATAAAGGAATACTATGAACCATTATATGCCAATAAATTAGATAGCTTAGATGGAATGGACAAGTCCTAGAAAGACAAAAACTACCATCAAGAAAGTGAAAAACAGGGGCTTCCCTGGTGGCCCAGTGGTTGAGAGTCCACCTGCCGATGCAGGGGACACGGGTTCGTGCCCCGGTCCGGGAAGATCCCACATGCCGCGGAGCGGCTGGGCCCGTGAGCCATGGCCGCTGAGCTTGCGCATCCGGAGCCTGTGCTCCGCAATGGGAGAGGCCACAACAGTGAGAGGCCCGCGTACCGCAAAAAAAAAAAAAAAAAAAGATGGCTGCAAATTCTTTGTAAGTCTCTGCATCAAAAGGAGGAGTTAATTTTCCCTCTCCTGGGATCTGGGCTGGTCCTATAACTGCTTAACTAATAGAATGTGGTGGAAGTAACCCTATGCAAATCACAGGCCTATCCTCTTGGAGCATTCTCTCGGGACACTCCCTTTCCAAACCCTAAAATAATGAGAGCTAATAAAGCAGTTGTCATTTTAAGTTGCAAAGTTTTGGAATGGTTTACTCCGTACAGTTAAATGGAACACCCACCTCCACTCCTTCCCTTGTAGACATCTGAGGGCTCAGCCTCTGGACCAGAGGAATGAGGGAGCATGTTGAGCTTGGGTGATGATGAACAGCAAGGCCAGAAGGGTGGATGGGGGAAGATCATGAAGGGCTTTTGATGCCATGCTGAGGACGTTTCAGTTTTTTCCCAGAAATGTTCAGGAGCTGGTAGCGTTTTGTAAGGTAGGCATAGTATGACTTGGGAGGTGACTCTAGTGATGCTGTTGAACAGGGGTCCCCAACCCCTGGGCCACGGACTGGTACCAGTCCATAGCCTGTTAGGAACCGGGCCTCACAGCAGGAGGTGAGCGGAGGGCAAGCGAGTGAAGCTTCATCTGTATTTACAGCCGCTCCCCATCGCTCACATTACCGCCTAAGCTCCGCCTCCTGTCAGCATTATGGTGAGTTGTATAATTATTTTATTATGTATTACAATAATTAAAATAATAGAAATAAAGTGCACAATAAATGTAATGTGCTTGAATCATCCCGAAACCATCACTTCCTGCCCCGGTCCGTGGAAAAATTGTCTTCCACGAAACCAGTCCCTGGTAGAAGATGAATCAGAAGAAGGCGATTGGTCAGGGAGCTAGCACAACGGTCCAAGCAGCACAGCTCAGGCGGTGGTGGTGGGCATGGAGAGAAAGGGAGAGATTCAAGGTCAAGACTTTCTCCTCTTGTGAGGCTCTCCCTGAGGTCCTAATGGGACATGCCGGTCGAGCCATGGAGTTGGTAGTCAGAACTAGGGAGCATAGGCAGTAGGACTGAGCCACAGAGACAGACTGGGGACTGTCAAAGTTTGAACTTGCGGATGTGGAAGAGATGGTGTAGGGAGATTGGGTGCATTGGAAGAGGTGGTGTCCTGGGGAGCATCATACAGACAGTGTGTTAAGCAAAGGGAGAGACACCCTGCAGGGGACTGAGAGAAAACTGCAGAGCAAAGAAGGGAACCAGGAGATGGTGGGGCCCAGACACAAAAGAAAGGAAAGATTCTAGAGGAAGGGAGTGGTAGGTAGCATCAGATGATCACCAGAACGTGCTCATTTGATGTAATGATCAGGAGATCACTGGTGGCTGAGGCAAGGGCACGTCTGTGCGGAAAGGTGGGAACAGAAGCCAGACTCATGAGACTAAGTAGGAAATGAGGAAGTGAAGACAATAAGTGTAAACAACTCTTTCAAGAAACTTGATTGTGAACTGTAAGACAGAGATAGGGAAGTGGTTTGAGGTTGCCAAGTTGAGAGAGGTTCCCCCAAAGACACAGGGGACCTCAGCTTGTTTTTAGATACTGAAGAGAGAGGGTCTGTGGAGAGGAGAACTTGGCAGTGCAGGAGAAAGGGGTTAAACGATGGAGTGAGGTCACTGAGGAAGTGGGAAGGAATGTGTCCCAAGAGGGAGGCATCAGCCTTGGGCCCTAGGAGGACACCTCCTCTGTAACAACAGTCTATGGTTGTTTCTAGGAGTTGGAGATTTTGTTGCTGTTGGGAGTAAAGGGGTTGAAAGAATTCTTGCCTCTTTTCTCCATAAAATAGGAGCAGTGATCATCTCATAAAGGTAAGGAAGGTAGCCTGAGTAGGTGGCTGGCGAGAAGTGGCCAGCAAGGTTGGCTTAGACCTGAGCCTGTGGACAAGGCATGTTTATGTGCCTCCTGCTTAAGGCCGGGGTGGTTCCTGAATGTGGGTCAGGGCGGAGCCTGAAGGTGGATGGAGGACCACAACTGTGAGAAGGCCTGGGGGCCACAGGGGCAGGGTCCCAGCTGTCAGAGTAACGTCTTGCAAATGAGACCCTGTCACTTCTTTACTTAGAGACTTGCATAAGCAGCAAACTCCTTGAGAAGACACAGCTTGAGGTTCCTCATGAGCTGCCTCCTGGGGATTTTCCCAGCTTCACCACTTTCCCCTTCATCCCAAGCACCTGAGCTCCAGCCATGGTGAAGAGCTCACCATTCCCTTAAAACGTCATTGTCCCTTCCTTGCTTTTCTTCCTCTCTCTTCTCTGCTTGGCAAACTCTTATTCAAGACCCAGTATAAGTGTAATTTCATTCACCCATTCCACCACCATCTACAGACCATGCTTCAATCCTGGTTCGCTCTCCCGTTGCGGAGCACAGGCTCCGGACGCGCAGGCCCAGCGGCCATGGCTCACGGGCCCAGCTGCTCCGCGGCATGTGGGATCTTCCCGGACCGGGGCACGAACCCGTGTCCCCTGCATCGGCAGGCGGACTCTCAACCACTGCACCACCAGGGAAGCCCAGCCAACAGCATTATTAAAGTAAACTCAGAGCTGCATTTTTGCACACAAACTGATCATATCAGTTTGCGGCCTGGAATTATAAACGGAAGCCCCCAGAACTCCAATCTGAAGTCTCACCCGTGGGGTGTACGAACCGCCCAGGACCCTTCCCAACTAGGGCTCCAGACTGCTGTTATTTGGATCTGGAAGTCGGTGTCGGCCCAATTTGGTGATGTATATACCCTATTATGTTTCTCTAATATTCTTGTTCCTTTCCTTCTAAAGATTGTATATTAAAATTAAGTTAAATTACCTTTCATTAAAGAATTGATTAAAGCTGTTTATTTGTGTGAAACGAGTGGTTATTTTGTCAACAAATCCAACGAACCTTAAAACCGAAAGCAGGCTTTCGGCAAAACAACTGGAAACCTTGAACGGACTCATGGGTTTCAAGGGTCAGGCAGACTTGTATTTGGACCCCAGTTTGTGTGACTGTGCGTAGGTCATTTACTGCCTGTGAGCCTCATTTTGGTCATCTGTAAAAGAAGGACAATAAAACATCTCACAGAGCTCTTGAGACTCTTCAGTGATGGAATGTTGGTGCAGCACCAAGGACCTAGTGCTGCTTGGAGCATTCAGGACTCTTGGTTTAAGTGACAGAACCTAATTTTTAAAAATATACTTTTAGTGACTTCCCTGGTGGCACAGTGGTTAAGAATCCACCTGCCAATGCAGGGGACATGGGTTTGAGCCCTGGTGCAGGAAGATCCCACATGCCACAGAGCAACTAAGCCCATGTGCCACAACTACTGAACCTGAGCTCTAGGGCTGGCAAGCCACAACTACTGAGCCCGCGTGCCACAACTACTGAAGTCTGTGCACCTACAGCCCCTGCTCTGCAACAAAAGAAGCCACCACAATGAGAAGCCTGAGCACTGCGACAAAGAATAGCCCCCGCTCGCTGCAACTAGAGAAAGCCCACGCGCAGCAACGAAGACCCAATGCAACCAAAAATAAATAAATAAATAAATAAATAAACAAACCAGGGTCTCCCTGCTTTAAAACTCATGCTTTAAAAAAAAAAAATCTCCTTTTACAGTTGATTTGTTTGAATCAGGATCCAAAGAAAGTTCACATGTTACAGTTAGTTGATATGTTTCTTAAGACTCTTTTAATATATTTCCCTTCCTTTTAATGCCATTCATTTGTTGAAGCCAGATCATTTATCCTATAAAATTTTCTACATTATAGATTTAGGTAATTGCTTCCTCCTGGTGTTGTTTAACCTGGTCTTCTATCCTTTTTATTTCCTATAAACTAATAGCTAGATCTAGAGGCTCCATTAGATTCTGGCTGGTGATGATGATGATGATGATGGTGATGATTTTGGCAAGAATACTGCAAAGGTGACGCTACATAATTATTATATCATTTTATGGGAGGCACGTAATATCTGGGTGTCCTACATTTAGTGATGTTAAGAGTCACTTCTGGGTTCTTTTTTTCTTTTTCTTTTCTTTCTTTAGGTAATCATGGAGATTTGAACATAAATTGGGAATTAGATGATGTTAAGAAATTATTGCTAGGGACTTCCCTGGTGGTCCAGTGGTTAAGAATCTGCCCTCCAGTGCAGGGAACGCGGGTTCGTTACCTAGGTGGGGAACTAGATCCCACATGCCACAGGGTAACTAAGCCCACACACCGCAAATACTGAGCACGCACACCGCAACTAGAGAGAAGCCCGCGCACCGCAACGAAAGATCCCGCATGCCGCAAGGAAGATCCCGCGTGCCGCAACTAAGACCCAACGCAGCCAAAAATAAAATAAATAAATAAATAAATATTTTTTTTAAAATGAGAGAGCTTCCCTGTTGGCGCAGTGGCTGGGAATCCGCCTGCCAATGCAGGGGACACGGGTTTGAGCCCTGGTCGGGGAAGATCCCACATAATGCGAAGCAACTGGGCCCATGCGCCACAACTACTGAAGCCCCCACGCCTGGAGCCCGTGCTCTGCAACAAGAGAAGCCACCACTGTGAGAAGCCCACGCACCACAACGAAGAGTGGCCCCTGCTCGCCGCAACTAGAGGAGGCCCCCGTGCAGCAACAAAGACACAATGCAGCCAAAAAAATAAATTTTAAAAAATTTAAAAAAAGAAATTATTGCTAAACATTTTAGATATAATTATGTATTACATAGTGGTATTGTGCTTGGGTAAAATAAAAATCCTTATCTGACATACAATAACATGGATTAATTTCAAAACGTTATGCTGAATGAAAAAAGACAGACCCATACTGTATGATTTCATTTGTATGGAACATTCTAGAGCAGGCAAAACTAATCTATACTGACAGAAAGCAGATCAGTGGTTGCTGGGGTCTGAGGGTGGAAATTGATTGTAGAAGGGTGTGAACTTTTAGGAGTGATGGAAATATTTTATATCTTTATTATGGTGGTAATTACTTGGGTATATACATTTGTCAAAACTAATTGAACCATGCACTTAAACTGAGTGTGTTATATTGTATGGGAATAAAGATGTATTTTATTGTACGTAAATAAAGTTGATTTTTGAAAGGAAATAAAATAAGGTTACAACTAGAATGAGAAGAATCCATTCAAAATAGCCACAAACCTATAATACACCTGTTGGGGGGAGAAATTTAATGATATACTCGACCTTTATAGAGAAAATTATAAAATAATATTAAGGGACATAAAAGAAGACATAAATATATGGAGAAATACACTATAATCATGGATGGAAGTCTTAATATCCTTCTCAAATTAATCTATAAAGTTAATGCAATTTTATTAAAAACTCTAAGAGTTTAAAAGTCTTTATCTGTTGGAAATAAATGCAGAAGTATTTAAGTTGAAATGCTATGATGTCTTGGATTTTTTTTAGTAGATGCCAAGAAAATAATGTGGAAGAAGGAATGAACGAGTATTGGCCATGTGTTGGTACTTGTTGAAGCTGGGTGACGGGTACACACTCTAGTGTAAGTGAGCAGTGCTGTGCACCTTTACAGGTGAGGAAACATCACTGCACTGGGGCAGCAGGAGAACCATGAAGGAAAGGTTCTCTGGGGCTGACTCCATCATGCTCTACAGACCTTTAGGGCAGGACAGACCAGAGGAGGTCTTGTGAGCCTTGCTAAGGAGTTTGAACTTTATCCCGTGCTCAGCATTTCAGTCCCTCTTTACTGTGTGTATCTGACACCTTGGAAGGGCCTCCGGTCCTGTCTCCCTCCATGGTGGGTGTACCAGTCAGAACCCTTTCAACTGTAAATGTCAGAAATCCAACTAAAACGTACTGACTTATGTGGAAAAAGGAACTTATGAAAGGTTAAGGGACTCAGGCACAGCTTGATCCAGATACTCAAAAGATGTCAAGAATATGTCTGTCTTCATATCTTGTGTCTGCAGTCCTCTGTGTGGGCTCATTCTGGCTGGCTTTTCCTACATGGTGTCAAGATGGTCACTAGTAGTCCTGGGCTTACAGCCTTTTAGCTTACTAACCCCCAGTGGAAAGAGGGCTCTTTTTCCTAGCAGCTCCAGTGAATCTGCTTCTGCATGCATAGACTTGATTTAAGTGTCCACTCCTGAACCAATCATAAAAGGTAGCTGTGACTGGGGAAATGTGGACCGTGGGCCTACCCTGGACACCCTCTCAAACTTCAAGGATTGCCAGTGCATAAAGGTTGGTTTCTTCAAGGAAAACCCAGATGCAGCCTCCAGTAAAGAGGGGATGGTAAGATGCTGGTCCAGTGGCATCTGGCAGGAACACCCTCCCAACACCCCTCACAGGAAGGACCAGCCTCATCTTAATCACCTGAAGAGCCTTCAGCACCCACTACTGAACTAACGCTCACTCTCGTTTTGCCGGGACAGCTGCTGCCTCACAACCTCCACTACCAGCCTCGCGTCTGTGCCCCCCGCCCCACAGCAGACCAGCTGGAATGAGAAAGTAGCCTTTGCGCATCCCCACCTTTCCCTCTCCATGCCTGTCAGGCTCTGCCTCAGGGGGCATGGTTTTCAGGCCCCTCACAACGTGCTTGTCCTCTGCCTGGAAATGAGGTGCCCCAGGACTGAAGGTCATGGGTGCCTCAGTTTCCTCTCTTTACATTGGAGGTGGTACCTGCTCCCTGGGTGTGTTGTAAGGATTAAGTGAGTGCAGCGTATTTATAGTGTTAGAGCAGTGCCCAGCACACAGTAGGTGCTCAGTAAATCCCAGCCGTTATTCTCATCATTTCCGCTGGAGACTATACAACACAATCCCTGCCCATCCTCGTCCAGTCCAGTCCAGTAGCAGGCTCTCAGGTGAAATACAACACAGAGGTTCTTACAACTGAATGCTTGAGTGGAATAAAAGTGTGGAGGACACTTTTATAACCACTCGAGCCTCATAACTGTGAGCTGGACAGGACAAATCATATTTAGCCTCCATTTACAGATGAAGAAACTGAGGTTTAAACCTCTTGCCTAAGATCACGCAGCCAAGCCGTGGTGGAGGCAGGATTTGAACCAGGGGCTGAAGGATCACATCGTTGGGACTTTGCTCAGGCTGTCCCTCTGCTGACAAGACCTCCTCCGGTCACGCCTGTTGGCCCCTTCTCATCCTTTCAGGTTCAGTCCCAATACTCTAAACAGTAACAGTGGTGAGAGGTAACATTTATTAAGTGCTTGCTACACTTTGGATGAGGTGCAGAAGGCTTTCCGTTCCAATAAAGTCAGGAGGTAGGTATGACGCTGTTACAGAAAGAGAAACTGAGGCTGACAGAGGTTAAGGAACCTGCCCAACGTCACTCAGTAGGTGTGACGGCTGGGAGTCAAGCTCATAAAGCAGTCTGATTCTAGAGCGGACCTTTCCACATTGCTACCTCCGAGACTCTGATGCCAAGGATGGGAAAGAACTCCTTCCTCTTGAGTCTGAAGTCTGGGCTTCGGCCTCTACTTAGCTCTTGGAGCTGTTATTTGTGCCTCTCCTTTCAGTAGACTGAGAGCTCTTTGGGGCAGGAACTCGACTCTGACTTTTTCATTTCCGTAGCCCCTGCGCAAACAGGCTCTCCATAACACCAAATTATTTCATTCGCCCCTGTGAGGCAGGCAGAGGTGCTCCTAGGTGAGGACAGACCCAGAGAAGTTAAGTGACTCTCCCAAGGCCACCTGCTTGTAAATATAGGAGCCTGGAGAGGCCCCAGGCTTCCTGGGCGCAGGTGGGTGCAGGGTTCTCCCTCCTCCTTGTTCCCCCGCCTTCCTGTTCCCTGAGCGTTGTCGGTGGGGGAAGAGATGGCAGCATAGCCTTAGCTGGGGCGGGGAGGGGGGCGGGGGGGCTGTACCAAGGCCCGCTGGGAGGACTGATGGGCCCTTTTATGAATGCCAGGCGAAGGATGGCGAGTAGGCTGGGGGTGGGCTGAAGGAGGGAGGAAGGAACGGGTATTTTTTACATTTTGACATTAAAAAGTGCAGATCAGATTGTCAGCGACTGGCCAGCAGCATCTGTTTTGGTTTGGAATTGGCAGCTAAGGCGCTGAGCTTCTCCGCGGAGGGAGGGGAGGGGAGGGGAGGCTGCGGGCTGGTGGGGCGAGGCGGCGCCTCTGCGGAGGGAAGGGCTCTCCGCTTCAAGAGCTCCGCCCAAAGGGGCGCTGCCACCCCTAAGGAGGCGGGCGCCGCCGCTTCTCATTCATTGTCTTGACAAGAGCATCCTCAGCCGGCAGTCGCAGGCTCCTCCAGCTGCTTCCTCCTCCTCCTCCTCCTCTCCTTCCTCCGTCTGGGGGGTCACTCATCTCTCAGCAGCAGGTAAGGCTGGAGCCCGGGGACGGGACTCGGCATCGCTGCCCTGGGCCACCTGTGGGGCAGGCGGGAGCCTGGCAGAAGCCCTCTGCGGGGCCCGACAGACTGTCAGAGCGAGCTGGCTCGGAGGCGGGGACAGAGCCCGTTGACGCCCCGCGTGGCGGGACTCGCCTGGGGTGTGGGTGCGCGGAGGAGGGTCCATCTGTGTGTCTGAGAGCTCCGGGAGCGGGCGAGGGTGAGGGACCACCGCAGCCAAGATGGAGGTGGGGAAGCCCGGGGGGTCAGGACACGCGCCGACCGGACTCTCCCCAGAATGGGAGTCTTTGGGGTGGCAGTCGGGGGCAGGGTGGGGTGAGCCCAGCAGCTGCCCTGAGCTTGGAGGCAGGAAGGGGTTGAGAGCAAAACAAGAAAAGACCAAGTTCCCCTTTCCGTGGTTTCCGGGCCTGGTACCTGCGGTGGGGAAGGAGGTGGGGTGGGACGATGGCTTCCTGTCTCTCAACCTCCGATTTGCGGCTCCCCTCTCCCCAGACCCAGGCTTCCCACCTGGGATGGATCCCCTGCCCCCAGACTGCTTCTCCTCACGCAAGCTCCTCACGTGCTTTCCGGGCGGGTGGACCCCAGAGCCTCCTGGAGAGTCATGGAATGGGCGAGGCTGGCTGGAGCCCCCAGTGAGAAGGGCTAGGCCTGAAGGGGGGGGCAAAAGGGTGAAGCTGGGGCCGTGGAGGAGAGGCCCTGGGGGGGCCCCCACGGTGAGCTGGAAGGCGATGCTGTTGGGTGCCAGGATGGCGGCCTGGAGCCTGGGGAGCCAGAGGCAGGCCCCTTGGCTTCGCTGTCACCCAGCCTGGGGGGAAAACCATCCTAGCTGGATCTCCAAGAAGTGAGCGCTGGCCTCTGCCTTCCTGTGGACAGCTCCACTGGGGCTGGAGAAGGCACTAAAGAGCACCTGCTTAAGCAGAGGTGCATGGAGGAGGAGATGCTGGGACCCTAGCCATCAGCTTGTTTCTGGTGCCCAGAGACCTGCTGGGGAAGCCCTCCTGCCACTGAGGTTTGCCCTCCCAGGCAAACCCACACACCTCTTCCCTCAGCATGTCCAGCCCTGGGCCTGGAGGCAGGGAGGGCCCCTGCCTTTAGGCAGCTTCTTATGTGGGTGTGAGGGTGTGAGGTCTGGACACGGAGGCTGAGAGAACCCACCCTCCAAGCTGTTGCACTGAGGCCCCGGAGTGTGACCTGTCAGAGAGGAAGGGCTCTGTGTCCGTCAGCCATTCTGTGGTCAAATCGGCACTAGGTGCTACCCCACATCAGGCTCTGCTGGGGAGGCTGAGGGTACAGAAGCTAGGCCTGGGGAGGGTTGAGAAGGTGGGCCTTGCAGGTTAGCCAGGGGTGAGGAGGTGTGGGCAAGGCGAGTGTGAGCGTAGCAGGATGTCAGTTACAGAGGAGAGCGGCAAGGGGCCGGGGAGACATGCTGGGGAAGTTAGCTGAGACCATGACTGCCAGGCTGAGGGGTGTCCTGGAGGAGATGGGGGCCACTGTAAGGTCAGAGTTGACCTGAAGGGAGAAAAGCCCTCCACCTGTGTGCCTTCCAGGATGAGCCGGCAGGTGGTCCGTTCCAGCAAGTTCCGCCACGTGTTTGGACAGCCGGCCAAGGCTGACCAGTGCTATGAGGACGTGCGCGTCTCACAGAACACCTGGGACAGTGGCTTCTGCTCTGTCAACCCCAAGTTCGTGGCCCTGATCTGTGAGGCCAGTGGGGGAGGGGCCTTCCTGGTGCTGCCCCTGGGCAAGGTGAGCCCCTGGAGCCCTGGGGGGGCCTCTGGTCATCTAGTGGCCCCCTGGGGTTCCTGATGAGGTGATTGACTATCCTCAAGCCTTCCCGGGCCGCAGTGTTGTCGTCTGTAAAATTGAGCTGAGCCAGATGAACCTTATGCTTCCTTCAGCTCCTACATGCAGTGGTCGCATGGAAGCTAAAGCTCAGGGGGGATGACATGGGAAGGGACGTACAGTGAGTCCTGCAGACCCAGGACCAGGCCTCCCAATTCTCAGCCTGGACCTTTCTCCCCTCGGGAGCATGAAGAGGGCTGGGATGGAGTCTGGGCAAGCCCAGCAGTGCTCTTAGGGTTTGGAGGGACCTTTCGGAGCCCTTGGGAACACAGCAAGCTCTGGCTCCCAGCTCACAGGCAGGGGTGATGTAAGAGACCCTCTCCGCTCCCCCAACCTGGACCCCGTCAGATCTCGCCTCCCCAGCCCTGTTGTCTGCTGACCCCACCCCCAGCACACTCCTGTGCTCTTGGGTGGTGAGACAGGAAGGGGAGACAGGCCCTCAGTTGTTACCTTAAAAGGGCCGATGGAAACAAGAGAAGAGGAAGTGGTTGTCGGGGTGAGAGCTGGGCCTGCTCTTCACACAGGAAGCCCTGCTGCAGCAGCTGTCCCCGGAAGAGCCCATTTCCAAACCTCTGCTCCTGCTGGGGGTCCGGTTATGGCAGACTTCCCCATCCCTGTCCTTTTGGAAGGACCCATCCCTACAGCCCCATCATTCACACACACTTCCCTGGGGAACTCCAGCCCCAGTATAACTAGCCCCCGCCAGCCTGTCCCATGCCCAGGGCCCTGGCCTGTCTTCCCATGGGGGCCTCACCTGGGGAAGCTGGGGTGGGAGTACCAGGCCACGGGGCATGGATGAGAAACTGAGCTAGAGATGGCAGGAACTTGGCAAGGCTCTGACAGCAAGGCAGGACCAGCCCCGTGCACCCATCCTGTGCTACTGAGTTGCCCAGACAACTGTGGGGCTGGGGCAGAGGCCCAAACCCTCCCACCCCAGGCCCCACTCTGCCTCCCAGGGACCTCACAGCTTTTCTCTCTGTGCCTCGTGGAGGGGAGTGGGGAGGTTGGATTGGGTTTGGAGGGCAAAAGCACCTCCCTCAGAGGCCCCACTGTGTCCTCTAGACTGGACGTGTGGACAAGAACGTGCCTATGGTCTGTGGCCACACGGCCCCGGTGCTGGACATCGCCTGGTGCCCGCACAATGATAATGTCATTGCCAGTGGCTCCGAGGACTGCACAGTCATGGTGAGTGTGGGAACACACGGGCCAGGAGGGGGCTCCAGCACTGGAGCTGACGTTTGGAGCCCCCAAGACTCACTCACCGCTTCTCTGCAGGTGTGGGAGATCCCTGATGGGGGCCTGATGCTGCCCCTGCGGGAGCCTGTCGTCACCCTGGAGGGCCACACCAAGCGCGTGGGCATTGTGGCCTGGCACCCCACAGCCCAGAATGTGCTGCTCAGTGCAGGTGCCCGTGGGGGGGAGAAGCAGGGAGGGCTGGTCCCCTGACAGCGAGGGTGGGAGGCTCATGGCTTCTGACACTGGGGGCATCGCCCAGGTTGCGACAATGTGATCCTGGTGTGGGACGTGGGCACGGGGGCGGCCATGCTGACGCTGGGCTCGGACGTGCACCCGGACACAATCTACAGCGTGGACTGGAGCCGAGATGGCGCTCTCATCTGTACCTCCTGCCGCGACAAGCGATTCCGCATCATTGAGCCCCGCAAAGGCACCATTGTAGCTGTGAGTTGCCTTGACCCTTGACCCTGAGAGCTTTGCCCCTCCTACCCACCACCAACCAGGCCCCTAGATGCTACCCACTCCCAGCTGAGGCCTGGCCCTTAGGGGGTGCGTGCGGATGGCTGACCGGTCCCCTCCCTTTCCTTCCAGGAGAAGGAACGTCCCCACGAGGGGACCCGGCCTGTGCGTGCCGTGTTTGTGTCAGATGGAAAGATCCTGACCACAGGTTTCAGCCGCATGAGTGAGCGGCAGGTGGCGCTGTGGGACACGGTGAGTGCCCGGTGGGGAACAGGCTTAGTCCCAGCCCTGCCAAGTGTCTGGCTGGAAGGCCATGGCCTCAGTTTACCCACGGCGAGATGGGGTTTTCCGCTGGTCTATGAGCCCCCCACCCCACTCCTCCATCACTGGACCACACCTGGGCCTGACGTGGCCCAGCTCATTATAACCCCCTGCCCGTCTCTACAGAAGCACCTGGAGGAGCCGCTGTCCCTGCAGGAACTGGACACGAGCAGCGGTGTCCTGCTGCCCTTCTTTGACCCTGACACCAACATTGTCTACCTCTGTGGCAAGGTGGCCCAGTTGGGCAGGGGGTCGGGGGAGCGAGGTGGGCAGGGGGACTGGGAAAGGACCACAGCTGGAGGCATCTGCCAGTGTTGACCCTCCCTTGCATCCACCACCTGCAGGGTGACAGCTCTATCCGGTACTTTGAGATCACTTCCGAGGCCCCATTCCTGCACTATCTCTCCATGTTCAGTTCCAAGGAGTCCCAGCGTGGCATGGGCTACATGCCCAAACGTGGTCTGGAGGTGAACAAGTGTGAGATTGCCAGGTAACCACCCCTGCCCCTGACCTGAGTATGCTCCTTGGGCAGTGCCGACCGCACAACGAGCTTCAGTCCCAGCCCAGCCATGCTGTGGGTGCTGATCGCCTTCCTGTTTCCACAGATTCTACAAGCTGCACGAGCGGAGGTGTGAGCCCATCGCCATGACGGTGCCTAGAAAGGTGATGCTCCCGTGTCCCTCCCCGGGCTCTCGGAGTGGCGGGTGGTGGTGTGGCCCAAGCACTTTCTTAACCAGCCTTGGCCTTGCCCCACAGTCGGACCTGTTCCAGGAGGACCTGTACCCGCCCACTGCAGGGCCTGACGCTGCCCTCACAGCTGAGGAGTGGCTAGGGGGTCGGGATGCCGGGCCCCTCCTCATTTCCCTCAAGGATGGCTACGTGCCTCCAAAGAGCCGGGAGCTGAGGATCAACCGGGGCCTGGACACTGGGCGCAAGAGGATGGCACCTGAGGCCAGTGGCGCTCCCAGTTCGGTGAGAGGCAGATGGGAGCCCAGGAATCAGGACAGGAAGATGGGGTAGGGCAGGGGCTGCTACTGATGTGGTCATTGACCCAAGTGGAAAGAGGCTGGCATTTGGGGCAGCCCAAACTCACAATGTTGGGGATCCTGTGGGGGCTGGGAGTGGATAATCCTGAGGCCTCAGAAAACAGGTTTCAGGCTTATAGGCCTGCAGCTCTCTGGCTGAGAGACAGAAGGGCCCAAGCCCTGGGGCTCTTGGGAGGAGGCCTAGTGGCCAGGGAGGAGCTGGGCCTGATGCAGCCCTGGATCCCCCAGGATGCTGTATCCCGGTTGGAGGAAGAGATGAAGAAGCTCCAGGCTACAGTACAGGAGCTACAGAAGCGCCTGGATAGGCTGGAGGAGACAGTCCAGGCCAAGTAGAGGACCACCGGCTGAGGCCAATGGCATCGCCTCCCTCCCTTCCACTCCCACTCCCCAGGCCACAATGGCAGATAAGAAAATACTAATAAAATGGCTTTATTTTCTGGTACCTCTCAGACTCCAGTGACTGGTCACCAGATGCTGGGTCTGCTGAACTGACCTGCGCTTGAGCTTCCCTCTCCATAGCCTTGATGAGCTTGACCCATGGCAGGGGCGGGCTGGGGAGATGCCTCTGAATGCCCTAGACCACAGACAGGGAGAGGCCTTTGCGGGTGGGAGCCATCCTGTGCTGATGTTGGTTGGGAGCCTGCTCTGTTTTCCAGCTGGTAGGTCGAAGCTGCTCAGGGCTCTAGCCTGGAGCCTTGGTCATTCTGTTTACCCCAAATCTGCCTTTGCTGGTCAACCACACCACCAGCTTGTATGCACCTGTCCTGACACTGCTGCTTGCTTGTGGGGAAAATGAAGCAACCAGCACTTACATGACATCTTTCAAACTGTAAGCCCAAGGGATCAAAATAAGGGGTCCTTTTGTAAGAAGAAAGCTTAGAATCAAAGCAACAGGCCCTGACCCTAGTTTACAAGCGAGGAAACAGGCTGAGAGCAGGAGCTGGGCTTGCTGAGGGACAGATCCCGAGTCAAGATGCAAGTCCCCCCCTTCTAACTCAGAGCCTTCCCTGCACGGCGTGGCTGCCTCTTGAACCCTGTCTGTGGCTTCCACCTGGGTCTGGCCTCGATCTGTCAAGCCCTATCAAGGGGGGACTTGGAAATGGGTTCCCGATGGCCAACTTAGCAGGTGATCCCCCCTGAGCTGGGACACAGGACTATTGGGGATGGGTGTCCTGGCCACAACAGGGCTTTGTTCATCCACATAGGGACCACAGCAAGGACTAAATGTCCCCTTTGAACCCCCATTCCCCTTTGGCATGACGTACAAATGTCCCTGTCTGCCCATTTGGGTCTCAATCTCTATGCAAACCATGTGCCCCTGGGCAAGTCACTTCTCTCCAGGCCTCAGTTGCTCATCTATAGAATGGGGAGGGATTCCACCACAGCTCTGCGAACCTAGGGCGTGGATCCAGTCAGGGGTGTGGTACAGAGAGAAGGAGACCATCTGAGGCCTGGGCCTCAGGCTCCCACACAAAGGGATGATGGGCCCTCCTAGTGAAGCAGACTTGTGGGTAGTCACTAGTTCTCCTGGCCCAGGGAAACGGAAAAAAGTTCAGGGAAGGATCCCTGGAACTCAGAAGGGTTAGCCCCTACTCACCATGATTTCCAGCTTCCTCTGAGAGAAACAAGAGAGGGAGATGGGGGTGGGGGGTGGCGGTAATTTAGGGGCCAAGAAACCGGCCTTGAAAACAGGAGAACAGGGTGGGTGGGATGGTTGAAATCTGCAATTTCTCACCCCCAAAGAGCTCCGTCCCCAGTTAGCACACTTTCTATTCCTCCTGGGTCTCAGGGCCCTCATCTATGCAAGGCCTAATCAACCCTGGCACCTGTGTCGACTCTAGGGCCTCACATGCCCCAATTTTGTGGCTCTGGTTGGCCTTACTTTACTGCTGTAACCCTAGCCCTATGCCCATCCCACCCCTCCGTTCCTGAAAAACCTCACCAGCTCTCCAGGGTCAGCTGTAGCCACATCAAGCCCAGGGCCAAAGGGTCACTGGACCTTCTCCAGGGGCCAGAAAACACCAGCATTCCAGGTGTTGGGAAGCCCCTGCTGGGGTACCAGGTCCCTGAGGCTGTGAAGGGCTTGGGGAACCAACAGGGGAAGTGTGGAATCTTCTATAATGCCTCTGACATTGAGATGATATTAGGGAGAGGGAGAGGTTTGTTAAATTGCCCAGGGCCCTAAAACCCTGAGCACTTCTGATCTATGCATCTTGAAGGAGGACAGAGCAGGAACCCCCAGCAATGGTCAATGAATGGGTGGGTCGGGTGGGTAGTGGCCGTACCCCTAGGGGGTCCACCAAGGATTACAAAGAAGACCTGTAAGGCCCACCCTGGAAGGGACTTTAAGAACTGAACTTTCACTTTCTAAGTGGGGACACAAAGGCCTGTGTGTGGAGAGGGACTAGCCCAAAGTAAAACAATGGAGCGTGGAGGGCAGGGAGAAGCCAGGCCCTAGACCCGGCCTCTGCACACCTCCCACCCTCCTACACACAACACACACTGACACAGAAGCTGGGCCTGACTCATAATTTAATAGATGTGCAGGTCCGGGTCCCTTATTTCTGCTGCTCACGGGTCCACTGCTCTGGAGTCAGGGTTTTCTGCTCAAAGGCATGGATGTGCAGGAGCTCTTCTGCTAGGCAAGTGTTCACAAGCCTGAGAGAGAGATGGGGTTAGAAAACGGCAGGCTGGGGCCTGGGTCGCAGACCCCGAAGCTAGGGTGAGCCGGGAGACTGGAGGTGTCCCCCAGGTTGTAGTCCTCGGAACCTGGCAACAAGAGAGGTAGAAGGTTGAAGTCTCAATATTTGAAGCAGAGGCCATGAAGGCGGGATCGCTGAGGTCGTGGTCTGCGGTGCTGGGCCGCACTGGTGGGGGTAAGTTAGGTTTCGGGGAGCGGCCGGGGATGTGGTCCTGGAGCTGGGGCCGCGCTGAATGAGGTGTTCCTGGGGTCTCACCGGTGTCTCTGAAGCAGCGGCTTCCCCTCGAACTTGGCCGACACCACGAGGACTCGGAAGCTAGACGCGCAACGGTTGGGAGTCGTGTCCTCCACTTCCTATGGGGCATAATGGGGTGGATGGTGCCAAGCCCGCCCCTCAGGAGCCCTGTTCCCCTCACTGGGCGAGTGTCCACGCCGCTCAACTCACCACGTGTTCCGCCTCCAGGCCCCGCTGCAGCTTCTCCCGGAGGTACTCGGCGCTGAGTTCCATTGTGGCAGCACAACGGGGGCGACGGCCCAGCGGGGAGAGAACCCCTGCTCGGACCCCTGCCACACTGCTTCCGCCCTTACTAGGGCCACTTCCGTTGAGGTCTCTACTTCCGCCCTTACTAAGGCGTCAGTAAACACAGCACTTCCGCCCTCTTGCAAGCCCAGTTTTCCAACAGTCTCCGGTTTCTGCACCTACCATCAATCGGCCAATCAGAGTCTGCATAAGGCCCCTGCGGACGCTAATTGGTACCCGCCGCCTGCACAGCAGCCCGGGTTCTGTGCCCCGGTTTGGACACCCTAGCTCCAGCTGGGAGAGGGTGCACGAGCCTGCATTGCTGTGGCCTCTAGGGTACCTCGGGATTGCCCCCAAGCGCTTTTTCCGAGACAAGCATCTTGCGGCCCTGGCAACCCAGCTCTCCCCGGGGTCACAGGCCAGAGCAATCAACCCCCAAGTTCCGATGGGCCCCACAGGGGGCGCGGCGAGGCCTGGGCGCTTCTTCGGCGTCTACCTGCTCTACTGCCTGAACCCTCGGCACCGGGGCCGCGTCTACGTAGGGTTCACGGTCAACCCTGCTCGTCGGGTGCAGCAGCACAACGGGGGCCGCAAAAAAGGCGGGGCCTGGCGAACCAGTGGACGCGGGCCCTGGTAAGAGGCAGCGGATCACTGTCAGGAGGAGGGCTTCTAGGAGAAGGCCGGAGCCGGCGGAGGGGAGGCCCGCTGAGAGGGGCGCGGCCGGCGTGGGGGCTGAAAAACAGGGCTGCGGGCGGGGTCCTAGTGACGAGGGTGGGACTATCGCGGGGGAGAAGGGGTAGTGGGGAGGCGGAGCCCTGTGAGTCTGGGATGTGGGCCTCAGAGGAGGGGGCTGGGTGGGAAGGGGACTGATGATCTAGGTTTGGTCCAGCGACAGGGGGCTTGGTGAACAAGGCTGGGTTGGAATAGAGAAAGCCTGGAAGGGAGAGGAACTGAGGAGGGCTGTTAAATACCTGTGACTGGAGGCGGGGCCTGAGGTTAGCAGGTGCGAGGGGACATACCTCCATGAAGGGGGCAGAGCCTCGTGGGCTAGGCTTGAAGCCAGGTGTGACTCCCCTCTCGGGTAGGACCGGAGACGCATCATGGCGAGGGGATTCGGTTTGACACGGGAAGGGGCGAGGGGCTCACAGGCCGCGCCCCTCATTCTCTTCCCCAGGGAGATGGTGCTCATCGTACACGGCTTCCCCTCCGCAGTGGCCGCCCTTCGGGTAAGAAAAAAGACGGGGGTGCCGGGAGGACGGGGGCTAGGGCTTAGGGCCTTCCCCGGGAGGCCCTGAAGCTCAGTATTCCCCGTCTGCAGTTCGAGTGGGCCTGGCAGCACCCGCAGGCCTCGCGCCGCTTGGCGCACGTGGGTCCGCGCCTGCGCGGTGAGGCCACCTTCGCCTTCCACCTGCGCGTGCTGGCGCACATGCTGCGCGCGCCGCCCTGGGCGCGCCTCCCACTCACCTTGCGCTGGCTGCGCGCCGACTTCCGCCAGGATCTCTGCCCGCCGCCGCCGCCTCATGTGCCGCTGGCCTTCGGGCCTCCGCTGCCCCGGGCCTCAGCCCCGAGACGCCGCGCAGCTGACACCGAGTCCGAGCTGGAGCACGACGCCGAGACCCGCTGCACCTTGTGCGCGCGCGTGCTCCAGGTAAGACTCTCCACCTGGTCTCCGGGTCAGGGCAGTCTAGGGTTCAGAGGACTCAAGATCAAGCTGTTTCTTGAGGGACTGGGCAGCCCATTGACACCCTTTGGCCAGTCTGCCCCCATCTCTAAAACGGGGATCATAGTGCTTGCGGCCATTCCTCGACGGCAGTATCCTCCTTTCAGGGCCTTTGCCCTTTCCCTTTGACTGGAAGGTTCTTCCCTAGACCTTAACGTCTTGATAAAATGCCACCTTTCCTCCGTGAGGTCTTCCTTGGCTCTCCATCTGAAATTGCCACTCTTTCTTGTACACTTCCCTGGCTTCCTTTAACACTTATTATTGTCTGACATACTGTATATTTTATTTACCTTATTATCAGTTTCTACCCCCACCCCGTTCTAAACTCCGCTGGGGCATTTAGTTCCTTTTCACTACTGTAGAACAGGGTCTAGTGCAGAGCAGATGGCCAATGAATATTTAATAAATTAATTGAGATGATGAGTCTGGCTTCTACTGAGCCCTCAGTAAATGTAAGTTGAGCTCTTGCCATTCAGAGATTAAGTGACCTGCCTGAGATTGCTCAGCTTTTAAGGAACTCTACGTCTGGCTGCCCTGCCGTGGTGTTATATAATCGCTGCTAACACTCAGAGAAAACTGGCCAGCTTAGTCCCTGTGGGCCAGTATTTTAACGTCTCCGTGCCTCAGTTTCCTCATCTATAAAATACAAATAATAGTATCAATAGCGCATGTCTCATAAGATGGTTTTATGTAAGTCTTGGAACAGTGTCTGGTCCATAGAAATTCTTCACCATTGCTAGCTACATCATTACTCCCCATTTTCTCTCTGCCACCTCTGACAGGATGAAGAAGACCCCCTGTGTTGCCCCCACCCTGGCTGCTCCCTGAGGGCCCATGTGATCTGCCTGGCAGAGGAGTTCCTGCAGGAGGAGCCAGGGCAGCTTCTGCCCCTAGAGGGCCAATGCCCTGGGTGAGTCCAGCACCCCTACTCCAGCCTGGTTTAGCTCTGGGAAGACGGTGCCCAGTTGTCCAAGTCCAGGCCTGGGGTAGTCCTCATCTTAGCACCCAGGTCCTGGCCTAGAGGAGGCTTGTGATCCTGATTCTATCTCCTACCAACCACACCCCTGGTAGCTGTAAGAACTCACTGCTGTGGGGAGACCTGATCTGGCTGTGCCGGATGGGCACCGAGGAGGAAGAGGAGGACTCGGAATTAGAAGAGGTGAGAGGTGGCTTGGGCCCCAGCCTCACGACCCCACCCCATCTCCTGGGCTGCCTTTCACCAACCCTCTTGTCTCCACAGGAACACTGGACCGACATGCTGGAGATCTGATCCTCAGCATCCCCAACCTCTGCCCACTCCTTTTCTGTGCCACCCCCTGTGGGTCTGGGCAGTTTTTACTTGAGTACAATAAAAAGTCTGAGTTAAGGTACCTTCTGGTGTGTGCTGGGGGGTGGGAGAGTGGGGTAGGAGGCAGAGGCCCTGCCAGTCACTGGGGCCTGAGGAGGACAGAATGGGGAACGGGCACTGGCCCCAGCACGGACCAGCCTCTGAAGTCACATGGTCCTTTGAGGGCTTGGGAGACTCATACCCTGCACACAGAGCCCACCCACCTCTGGTGCCCAGCTTGACTCTGGACTTTAATGCAAACAGTAAGGACAAACGCCAAGGAGGAGAGGGGGGATGCTGTCCCCCCAAGGGATCCTGTGGCTCTCTAAGCCCCAACTCCTTCTCATCTCTGTCTGCAGAGCCTTGTTCAAACCCACAGAAAGAAAAGCACCTTCTGGGGGCTGTTGTTTTACCAACCATGAGTGAGGCTCCGTGCTGTCCCACGGGAACCGCCTTCACACGGGAGCCATGGAGCTGGGGCTCACTCCCAGGGTTATTCGACTTAAGCATTCTGGCTCTTCCCTATCTTTTGCTGCCTCAAAAAGAGCCTGCCCTGCTCGGCTCCGCCCCGAACTCCATGACCCGGCCCACGCACATCCCTCTGGACTGGCCTCGTGGTCAGAGCCAGAAGTTCCTGGAACAATGTTTGGGCTGCTGGGGGCCTGTGGGCTGCCTTCCACCTGAACCCTTGGCCTCTTCAAGACGGGCCGGGAGCCAGCAGGAGGGTGAGTGTCCCACGTTTACCCTCCACTCCTCTGCCCTTTCTAGACTGGGTCTGTTAGGTAAAGCTGTCTTTTGGCCCCCTTTTCAGGGGTGGAGTTTAGAGGGCAGGTCAGGAGCCAGGATTACAGCTCGAAACACCAAAAAACAAAACTATTGCACCCTTATGTCTAGTTTCAGCCTTCTATTTTCTACACACTAAACCCACATCTTAGGTTTTCAGGCCCATCTAAGCTTGATTCGAGCTGGGCACTGAGCAGGGTAGCACAGAGGGGCCCTCCCACCCCGAACTGCACCCTTTCCTTCCTGGACAACAGCCAAGTCCCAGTGCTGGCTCCAGATCCCTCCCACTTTGGACCTACAAGACCTTCAGCTCATAGAGCAGTTCTGCCTTCACCATACCACACCCGCTCTAAGCCGCAGCACGCAGCACGCAGAACGCAGACGTCAGGAGGCCAAGATCCAGAGAAGTCAGGTGAGAGTGAGGTGGTGGGCTGGCTGGGCTGGATCTCCCTCAGCTTGGGCTGCTGGCTCTTATCCTGTCGGTTGATCTTTCTGGTCCAGCTTCTCACACCCTGCCCTTTCCCCATGGATTGCCCATCTCAATCTACAGCCTGGCCTGAATAATCCCCCTCCTCCTCCTTCGTCTCCCACTTCACTGCTCCCTCCCCTCCCCCTCCTCCAGTGAGTCATCAGTTTTGCCCATTCACATACCAGATTCTGGCTTCCCAAACAGTTGCTCAATTGGCTGTGTTTTTCTCCAAGCTGGGGAGGGTAGCTGGGCAAGCAGGGTCTCAGGCCCAACTGGCCTTTTTGGAGTTTTCCAACATACGTGAGGGGCCAGGAGGGGAGCTGAAGGAGGGGACATCAGGGAGGAGCCCACCAGGATTAGGCCCAGAGGCAAAGCAGGAAGAGAAAGCAAGCTGGGGGCTGGCAGGAAGTTCAGAGAGGCAGGACCTAGAGTGGGTTTTCTCAAGTGCACAGTGGAATCCCCTGGAGAGCGTCAAAAGAACTGCTGTCTGGGTCCCATCCCCAGAGAGTGTTTTAATTGGTTTGGGATTTTAAAAGCTCTGCAGGCAAATAAAAATGAGCCTGGGTGTGACCCACTGCGTGAGCACTGGATCTGGCTTTGAATCCCAGCCCCACCACTCACTAGCTCTGTGAGCGTGGGCAAGTAGCTCCCTCAGCCTCAGTTTCCTTACCTTAAAGCAAGAATTCAACAGCTGGCACCATTGTGATATTGTTAAGGGAAGGAAGCTACACTCTGGCCCCAGACGTGGCAGCATGGAGCTGGTGCAGGACACCTCCCGCCCGCCACTGGAGTACATGAAGGGGATCCCTCTCATCAAGTACTTTGCAGAGGGGCTGGGGCCGCTGCAGAGCTTCCAAGCCTGGCCCAGTGACCTGCTCATCAGCACCTACCCCAAATCTGGTAGGTGATGAGGGCACCAACGCCTCTCCTGGGCTGCAGTCCCCACCTTGGGCCGGGAAGGGCGTGCCCTCAGCCCTGCTCATCTCCTATTTCCCTCTCTCTCCAGGCACCACCTGGGTAAGCGAGATCCTGGACCTGATCTACCAGGGTGGCGACCTGGAGAAGTGTCAAAGAGCCCCCATCTTCGTCCGGGTGCCCTTCCTTGAGTTCAGGGTCCCTGGGGTTCCCACAGGTATGTGGCGGGGTGCTGGGGCAAGCATAGCGGAGGGAGGTAGGACTCGGGCTCCAGCTCAGCCGACTTTTCCCTACCTACGGCTTAGGTGCTGAGCTTCTGGAAGATGCACCAGCCCCACGGCTGATCAAGACACACTTGCCCCTGGCTCTGCTTCCACCATCCCTGCTGGATCAGAAGGTCAAGGTGAATGGCAGAGGAAGCCAGGGAAGGAGGCTGCTGGGGCCATCCCAGCTTTGGCCCTACCTTCTGGGAAGGTCTCCTCACCTCCTCCAGTCTGGTCTCATCTTAAGGGAGGCGGGGGGCATCTGCCTGATGGCTCTAGTGGGGTCAGATAATCTGGTGAAAAGGAGACTCCTCTGTGCAGAGTTGGGCTCACAGGCCCATGTAAGAGGGGCTGGTGGGAATCCAGCATGCCTTGTTCCAAGTTCAGGCAGATTGGCATTGAGGGGATTAGATTAGTATAAAATATGGTTTCAGGGACCAGCCCAGGGTTCAGCATCAGAGCAGGGTTCAAGCCCCAGCTCAGTCTCACCCACACCATGGGACTGCAAGTGAGGCAGCCTCTAGACCCGTTTCTCCCTCAGCCAAACCGAGAGGACCTCCCTGGCAAGGATGCTGTGAAGGGTGGGACACGTAGTGCCCGGTGTGCTGTGTGGTGATGGTGCTGGGGTTGGGGGGGGTCATCTGCCCCTCCAGGTGGTCTACGTTGCCCGCAATGCAAAGGATGTGGCTGTCTCCTATTACCACTTCTACCGCATGGCCACGGTGCACCCTGACCCTGGCACCTGGGACAGCTTCCTGGAGAAGTTCATGGCTGGGGAAGGTGGGGCCGACTCTGGAGGAAGGAAAGGGGTGGGGTGGAGCTGAGGGGCATCAGCTACAACTTATGCCAACCTCTGTGTCCGTGCCCCCTGCCCTTTTCCCCAGTGTCCTACGGGTCCTGGTACCAGCACGTGCAGGAGTGGTGGGAGCTGAGTCACACCCACCCTGTTCTCTACCTCTTCTATGAGGACATAAAGCAGGTGAGACCACCTGCTTCTGCCTCCCTCCATGTCACACGCAGAGAGGCAGGAACCTCACAGTGACCTGCCAGGGCCCTCTCAGCCCCCCTCCCCTATGACAGCCCACAGCCCAGTCCTCCTGGATCCCCTCCGCAGGACTGAGCAGCAGTGCCCCCTTGCAGCAGCGCCCTGTATAGCTCTTATCTCCTAGCACTCGAGTCAGCAACACGTGCACTCATCCATCAGCTAGTTACTGCTGTTGCTTCTCCTGGGGCTACGGTTATGAAAGAGGACTGTCCCTCCTCTCACCCAACAGGAACCAGACATCTGTAATAAAGGACCACAGGGCAGAAGGCAATCAAACCTGCCCTAGGGAAAGAGGACCAGAGAGTCAAGGAACAGGGTCTGAGGTCTCTAAGCAGAAGTGGCCAGATCCCCACAGGGTTAGAAAGGGGCCTCCCTTCTGTTTGCTCAGCAAGCAATCCAAACCTCCACTGAGGAGCCCCTCTGCTGCTCCAGAACCCCAAAAGGGAGATTCAGAAGATCCTGGAGTTTGTGGGGCGCTCTCTGCCAGAGGAGACCGTGGATCACATCGTCCAGCACACGTCTTTCAAGGAGATGAAGAAGAACCCCATGACCAACTACAGCACCATACCCACCAAAGTCATGGACCACAGCATCTCTGCCTTCATGAGGAAAGGTGAGGGCTGCCCCAGGGAGCGGGCACGGGCATCTGGGGAGAGAGTGGGGGAGCAGCAGCTAGAGCCGCCGTTCAGCCACTTAGGGCCTCCTCTGCGATGGGGACCTCTCTCCTTTCGTCTCCCAGGAATCACTGGGGACTGGAAATCCACCTTCACTGTGGCCCAGAATGAGCGCTTTGAAGCCGACTATGCTGCGAAGATGGCAGGCTGCAACCTCCACTTCCACTGGGAGCTGAGTGGTGCTCATCAGGATGAGCGTGAAACAGGCCTCAACAATAAAATCTGATGTGTGTTAAACAGAGCCTCTGCTGGAAGCAAAGGACAAACCTGAGCTGAAAGGGTAAATGCCCACTGGGACCAAATGAGGCCATCTCCCCTGGTGGCCTCCAGCTCGCCCTAGTGGGGAGGGAAGGAAGGGTCTGGAGAAGTAAAACCCAGGAGACATGGACAAGGGAGGAGGAATATTTATTTGATCACAAAATCTTGTGTTGCATCCCCCTTCGAGGGTGTCAGGAGATTGGGAGTCTGCTAGGCTGCTTCACTTTTTCTTGGGCTCCTTACAAGCCACCACGTACCGCTGGGCCACATTGAGGGGAGGGGAGTAACCATCTGCATAGGAGGTGTCTTCAAACAGGACCGAATAGTCATCCTGGGGCTGCAGTAGGGGGCAGACAGGAGTGACTGGTCAGAGACCTCCAGGCGAGGCCCCCCCAAACCTAGATAGACAGGAACCTCTGGCTCGTGGGCCCCCAGCCTCTCCTGTCCTCATAGTCACTCAGGAAGTCTAGACGTTTGAACCTAGTCCCTGTTACTACAGAGCTCTTTCCTCAGCAACAAAGGGACAAGGGTAAGGGATGAAGAGCAGGGAGAAGGGAGACTTGCCACCTACGTGGATGGGCCATAACTGGAGGGTCTGGTACCAGGGAGCCCGTGTTAAAGGGATCAAGGACAGCCTAGAGGGGGACTCCCCTGGTGAAGGAGTGGTTAGGAATCCGCCTGCCAGTGCAGGGGACACGGGTTCGATCCCTGGTTCCGGAAGATCCCACATGCCTCGGAGCAAGCAAGCCCGTGTGCCACAACTACTGAAGCCCGTGTGCCTAGAACCCATGCTCCGCAACAAGAGAAGCCACCGCAATGAGAAGCCCACGCACTGCAACGAAGAGTAGCCCCCGCTTGCTGCAACTAGAGAAAGCCCGCACGCAGCAATGAAGACTCAACGCAGCAAAAAAAAAGACAGCCTAGAGGGCAGCAGGCAGGTATCCTGGAGGAAGAGGGGAGAACAGCCTTTAAACTACCATCAGGTGATGGGTGACCAGGGCGTCGGCAATGTCAGGAGCTCGAAAGAAAGCAGCTCAGCCACGGAAAGGGCAGTGGTGCAGGAGTCAAGGGTTCCAAAACAGGCCCTGGGCATTGAACTTTACATCTCAGTGCAAAAGCGAGGTTAGACTAGAGTATGCTTCGGGTCCATTCCGCTCAGGGCTTGCTAAGGCTCTGAAGCTTGGAAAGAGGAGGGTTGGCTGGTGCTGCCCTAGAGGGCAGGGCTGTAGGGCAGACTAAGCAGAAGACAAAGGCCGATTTGCAGGACCCTCCTATCTCAGAGAGGCTGTAAGATGAGGAAAAGGGGACGGAAAGTGGGAAGATGTTCCATGACCCAGCTGGTCCTTGTAGCGGGGCCAGCGTCTCTCCCGTGAAGGCTGGCTTACCCGTTGTGGGGGCGTGTGGATCAGGGCACGGTAGAAGCAGGTGGTCTGGGGATACAGGGCCAGCACGAGCTGCTCCTTCTGGAATAAGGCTTCGGGGTCCGTCTCCGGGTTGGCCTTCCACTGGGGCAGTGGGATGATCCGCCGGCGGCTCAGGGTGTGTCTCCTGGTGGGGGCGAGGGGGAGCTAAGGTCAACCCATGGCCAGGTGGGGGCCCCATCCCAGCAGCTTAGCTGCCCCCAGGCTTCCATGGCCCCCCCATGAGCACACTCACTCTTTGCCTTCTTCGTCAATGTCATCTACCTCATACCTGTGGGTAAACAAAAGGAAAGCGGTGGATGCAGGGAGGTGCATAGTCTTAAGTCAGGGAGCCCCGAGGAAGCGGGGGAGGAGGGCGGGGAAGGGAAGTAGCCCCCGGAGCCCACTGCTTCACACACCATCCCCACCGGCACCCAGGGGAAGCCGCTTTTCTCCCATCTTGCACACGGGAGAGAGTCGCAGCCCAAGTGGGTGTGGTGACAGAAGAGCCCACAGGGCTGGGCGTCCACTCACTTGTTGGTGGCATGGCTGTAACTGACCACCTCGGCCAGGATCCACTGCTCATCCCCATCCACAGCCTTCACCCGGGCAGCCACCTTGTCTCCAGGTTTGGCCACGTAGTCCCCAGAAGCTGGAATGGCCCCACAGAGGGGCGGGGGCCTGAGGGTGGAATAAAATGTCACTTCCAGTCCCTTCCTTGCCAGCGCCCCCAGCCCTGGGCCCGCCCTCACTTGTCACCAGGCTTCCCGATCCACAGGGGCAGGGTCATGGCTGACTGCTGCAGCAGGGTCATCAGCACCCCCCTGCGCATGGTCTTCCGAGGGGGCTCCGAGTCATTGTACAGGCCTGCGATCTTGGCCGCTGTGGGAAAGAAGTGAGCCCTTGAGACACCAGGGACAGGGTGCCCGCCCCCAGGCCCTCCCTAGCCTGCCTGCATCGGGCTGTCAGAGCTCAGCCTGCAGCCCCACCGCCCAAGTTAGCGCCAAGGGCCCAGGTGCCATCCTGCCCCTTCCACCAGATGCCCACAGTCAGACCGCCCAGATGGTGAGACACCAGGAGGGTGGATACCCTAGGGAGAGGGAACTAGAAAGGGCAAAAGCTGGGATTCTGGGGTGCTGGTCACGTTCTATTTCTTGATCTGGGTGCTGGTTACATCCGTTTTGTTCAGTTAGGGAAAGTTTCGGTGAACTGTATGTCCACTTACGTGTACTTTTCTATGAATATATGTTGTAATTCAACAAAAAGTTTAAAAAACAAACTCTCAAATGTGGACAGACCCCTGACCTCCTCAGGCGTGGTTCAACACACCCAGCCACTTCATACAAACCCAGCTGGCAGTGTGACAGCATTTTTGATGGGTGAGGAGTTGCACACGGGGGGTTCACTGGGGCAAGAGAGGTGGGAAAGCCACAGCAGCCTGAGGGATCTGGAAGCCAGCGCCTCGTGTAGGTAAACTCCATGTGGAAGGCTGGCTTCAAGACACCCAGGGTGCAGCTCTGGTTCTCCTCACAGCAAGAAATGGGAGGGGGCGGCAGTAGGAAGGAGGGAGGTGACTGACCCAGACAGTAGAGGGAGCAGGGGAATCAGCGTGGTCTGCAGGGAGCTCTGGGGATGACCCCCATTCCCTTCCCAACCCCAGGCTGCCCAGGTGCTTCTCTGTCAGAAGCCCCCGGGGAACAATCCCACCGGACTGAGGTCACAGGCTCCCCCACAGGGAGACCTGACTGCTGCCCTCACTCCGCCTGGTCCAGGAATGCAGGCCTGGTCGTCTCCAACTCACCAATCCGCCTCTCTTCCAACAGAGACTTGATTTCCGCAATCTTATCTAGGGCTTTCCGGAGGATGCTGAGGGCAGGGAGAAGGGAGAGAAGAGGTCTGGATGAAGCACAAAGCGCAGACTTCCTTTTCTCATTACGGCAGGCTGGCTAGCTCAGACCAACCCTGATGCTGGAAACTATAAACCCTAAGCACGTGTTTTTTAATCTTAAAAGCATAAAAGAACTGATGAGGCAAGAGGAAGTGGCAGGCCAAAAAACCTAAGAGGGTCCTGGAGAGGTAAGCAAAGCAGAGAGCTGCCTTGGCCGGAGTGCATCCGACAAATCCTGAAGAAGTGTTGCTGGATGCCAGCAGACTCTAACAACCTCTTACGATTCGGAGGACAGAAGTTAAAACTTGGGGTCTGCCCTAGTGGCACCTGTAAAAGAGACACTCCAGAGGACTGTGGGGAGTTGTCTCGGCTCAGAGCAGGGCTGGGGGTGGAGGGAACTCATCCCTGAAAGACTGCAGCCCCAGGAAACCTCTGGAGTTCGATTACGGGGGTTCCAGGGTGGCTGGGACCCAAGCAACCGGGCAGAAGTGCACACAAATCCTTGCGGGAAGAAGGCGGCTTTATCCTAGACCTTCGGGAACCTCCCCCAAAGAGTATCTCAACAGCAATAAGCAGCAGAGAAGCCACTTCAGGTCATTTATTCTCTAGCACATTCCTCTAGCAAACCTTTAGTAAATGACCACGTGTTTCTGAAGGCCTTGGTTCAGACCCATGAGAACACAGCACAACAGTGTCACAGGAGGTGTCCCAGAGGGTGTGACTCTTGTGGACTCATCAGGCAAAGAAAGGCCAGAAGATCGGGCAAGGGGCAGCCTTGGCAGAGGGAACTGTGCAAACCAAAGCAGGGAGGGATGAACACCATGCTGACAGGCTTGAAGCACTGAAGCTCAGAGTGGCTGGTGTCGGACGCCAGGATGACTCAGCCAGAGCCACCTCGGGCTTGTGAGTGAGCACTGGGACACGGGCAATCAGGCTTCCAGGAAAGCAGAGGAGGAGTAAAAGCCAGCAGGCCAAAGGGAACTTGCAAAGTCTGATCATTGGTGCTGGGCCTGTTTGGAGGACATCCTTTTACATAGTATGTCTAAGCTGTATTCTGTGAGATATTAATGGAGTGGTTCTCAACCCTAGATGGACATCAGAACGCCCTGGGGAGCTTTTTAAAAAGAATCCCAATTGCTTTAAGTAAGAGTCATCAACAGATGCCAAAACTAGTGGGTCTGATGTGAAACGGGATATGTACATAGTCTCCAGGTATCTCTCATAAGATACTTATTAATCACACAATGGAAAACAGCAATAACTTGACACAGGAGAAACCTGGAAGAGCCCACCTTAACCAGTGGGAGTCTTTCTGCCTTCTAATATGATGACGGAGGACAACATCACTTCCATGCTATTACTTCCAAAAGCGTAAAACCTGAACCTAATCATGGGGAAACATCAGACAAACCCAACTGAGGGAAATTCCACACTGGCCTATAATCTTCAAAATGTCAAGGTCAGGAAAAGCAAAGACAGCCTGGGAACTGTTCCAGATTGGAAGAGACCAGAGAGACATGAAAACTAAACACAGTGTTGACCTGCACTATAAAAATGTTCTGTTCTTTTGCTATAAAGGTCATCAGTGGACAGTGATGAGATCTGAATAAGATCTGTAGATCAGTTAATAGTTTTATACCTGTAATTTCCTGATTTTGAGAAATGTACCGTGGTTGTTTAGGTTTTTAGGAAATGCTGACTGATGTATTTAGAGGTCAAGAGGCATCATGCATCATGTCTGCAACATAAATGATTCAGGGAAAAAAAAGATTCTAAATACATATATATAGAGAGAGTGATAAAGCAAATGTGGTAAAAATACATTTCTGTAAGTCTGAAATTATGTAGAAAGTTAACACCAATGCATGAACTCCACCCCAGTTAAAGCAGAACCTCTGGGCGCAGCCAGACTTGAGAACCAGTGTGTAAATGTATTCCACTGTCAAGTAAGTTTGTGAAATACTGAGTTAAAGAAATTGCTGTTGCAGAACTTGGCAGAGCCTTCAATACTTTAATACTGCAGTACTTTAATACTTCAGTACTTTAATTTGCATTGTGAACCTCTAAGGAGAGGAATGTAATATTCCATTTCCTAAAGTTACTGAAGTTCCACTGTAGAGATCTGAGGAAACAATGTTTTAAGATCATTTACTATTTAAAGAGCAGTTTTCTGGAGCTGAAACTTCTCCATCTCAGAACCATAGAGGCTTCAGGTCAACTAGGATGACCACCCAGCAAAGCGTGGGTCCCTACCTTCTGGGAGGCAGCCTGCCAGCCCATCAGCAACCCTCAGGGATGGTGCCATCCCAAGAGCCCCACTTCACCTGGGACAGCAGAGGAAACGCCTTTTGCTGGCTGACCTTCCTTTGAAGGGTCCTCAGCCAAGAACCCTGAGCCTTAACCTCCCTCCCCCGCCAAACCCAGCACCCCTCCCCAACCATTCGTAAGGGGCTAAATGGCGTGGGCTCTTTAAAGTAATCCAATACTGCTGCATACCAATACACAGTAATTATTTGATTAGGGTGAAAAATAATTCCTTGTGGGCCTTCTCTCCTGTGCCCTCACAGAGCCGTACCTGGAGAAGTGCCTTCTGAACCAATGTTAGAAAATATCTTGTTCCCACCCAGAATGGCTACCCGTCTCCACTGGAACACGGAAAGTGACATCTTTGATCTGTTTCCCTTTGACTCCTGCTGCTAAAAGAGATGATTGTTAAATGAAGACACAGGGGTTCCTTTCTGTTTTCTGCAAAAGCAGGAGGAGGAAAACCAGCCAGGACTGGATAGAAGGAACAGCGAAGCATCACAGGCTTGGACTGGCTCATGAAGCAGGCTCTTGGCGCCTCTTCATTTTCCCAAGAGGTTTAATGCAAATATTTAGAAGATGAGCTGATAGGTGCTGCAGCACCTGGGTCAGTGCCACAGGCACACACAGTACCATGTTTTCCCCATCCAGACGCGGAGCTCCCTGCGGGTAGGGGTGGCATCTTATCTGTCTCACCCACTCTCCTGTTCCCAGCATGGTATCTGGAGGTGAGGACACCTTATTTGTTGTTTAGTGAATGAACGTATGAAGGTCTGAGAGTCTGAAAAAGTGAAATGACAGCAGAACTGCAAGGGACCTGCACTTACGAAACAAGCTTTAAGTGTTAAACTCTGGTTAAGTCACTGCCAGAGAAGAGCTCACACCAGCTGGTTGCAGAAGCAGCCGCCTCACTCTGCCGGCAGTTAAGCTGGGAAGGGAAAGTCTGCCTTTTACTTTCCAATGAGCGGTGAGTCACTCTGACTTATACAAGCCAAACTCCAGACCCACTAATGGGAAAGGGCCCAACTATGGCTACCCGATGAATCTGCAAATCAGGGAGAAGATGGGGGTGGGGAAGGCTGGGCTGGAAAGCCAAGCCACACCTCCAACCAGAATTCACCGTGTCCCCTTCCCTCCAGTCGGCCCCACCCTTTTGTTCTCTTCCCACCCTGGCAAAGGGAGCCCCATCAAACCCCTTTGTTCAAGCTAAAAACCTTGGAAATCTTCTCTCCCAACTCGTCCTCCAGTTTGATCTCAGAACCCACCCCTCTTTCTCTATCCCCACTGCCATTGTCTCAGCTCAACTCCGTCACAATCTCTTGCCTGGTCTCCAAACTAGCCTTGAATCTCACCCAGTCTGCTCTCCATGCGGCAGCCAGGGGTTTCTCTCCTGCTCTTACATCGTCTTTGGCTCGGTATGGCCTCCAAGATAACGTCCAGGTCTTGGAGGTCTTCCACATCCTGCCCTCCCCTCCCCCAGCCATGCAAGGACTAGTTCTCATTCCCCAAATGCGCTCCTCCATGGCCCTGGCACACTCTGTCCTCCGTTTGGGCTCTCTGACTTGTCTGCCTACCCATCCCCAGCTCAAGTTTCTCCTCCTCCCTGAGAGGGTCTCAGATCCCCAGGCACAGTGAACACCATCTCGGCTGGCCCACCAACTACACTGTCCTGTAACTTTTTTAGGGTGTCTCTCTTTCTGGACTGCTTGCCCTTGAAGGCAGGATCTCACTATCCTTGTGTCTCTCTATGGAGACTGCCCAACACCAGGCATAACCATGGGTTATGGTCAAAAGAGTTTGAAAAATACTGGTATTAGGCACTTCATGTGCATTATCCCATTTTATGCTGACAATTCTACAGGTAGTTATTACCTCTGTTTTAATGACGGAGTAACTGAGTCTCAGCTGAAATGACTGCCCAAGGTCAAGTGACTAGAAAAAGGCATCACTGGGATTTGATCCACACCTTTCTGCCATCTATAAAAGAGCAGGGCCAGGGAACAGAGGCCAGAGTGGGCTCTAGGGAAAGTGGGCCCTAAAGGAGAAGCTGGGGAGTCAGAATCTGCTTATCCGTGGGAGGAGAGGCAGGCTGGGGCTATGGTCCACAGGCTCCTACAGCCCAGCACCTGGATGAGGAGGGGAGGCGATGGCAGGGCAGTGGGACAGTACTCACTTGCACTCAGCCTCTGCATCGGCCTTGGCGGTTGTATAGAGGCCACGCAGCTTTGTCCGGTAATAGGGAGAGACTGCAGAATAAACAAAGGGAGAAAGATGCATGGGTGAGGGGCAGCCGGCAGCAATGTGGCACTGCTTCCAGTCCGCCGGAATCAGACTCTGGGAGGCACTGAGGGGCCATGGGCTGAGGGATGAGCTTTACTAGCTCAGAAGTGCCCCCCGAGGCTGATACCTCCATGTTCACATTTTCATATGGTACAGATGCCATCACAACATCTAGGAGAGGACCCTCTAACCTATGCCAGAGTGTGACGCACGCAAACAGAAAACAATTCTCCAAGCTCCTCAGAGCTGGAAAGCACCAGTCCGGGAGACTGACCTCAGGGCATGTGCAGGGCACACAAGTAGGGAAGCTCTAGAAAATGCCGGCTAACTGGGGGGTCCTGTGCACTGTAAGGGGGTTCCCGAGATGCAGCGTCATTTCCTGACTTCCCAGTCCTCAGAGTTGGGGGATTTTAAGGTCCCTTAGTGGCTAGGCAGTCTGTCATCTGTCTCCTGGGTCATCTTAGGTCACCCAGCCTAAGGGAAAACTGTCCCTCAGGGCTAGGGAGCAAGCAGTTCATTTTGGATTAGGCAGATACATGCAAAAGTCCCTTTCGAAAATGATGACCGCCATGTTCCCAGTCTTGGCCCACTCCTTTCTCTCCCGAGCCCAGCTACTCACTCTTGTTCTCTGTCTGCATCCGCTCGTGGGTCTTTTGGATGTTCACTAAGTTGTGTTCGCTCCTCGAACGCTCTTCCTGCAGGACGAGGTCAACAGGACATGAGGGGAGGCCCTTTATCCTGCTGTGGCAACTACCCTGCAGCCCAGGCCAGAGGCCCCATAAATATGACCCTCATTTTGTAAATCCAACTTCCAAATCCGTAAGTTTAAAAGCATTTTTCCCCGACTAATGCAAAAGCAATACAAAAGGCATTAAAGTTAACTTACAAGTTATACATTTAATGACTCTCCTTTATCAAAAAGACAAACTGATCTACAGATTCAAAGCAATCCCCATCAAAATTCCAGCTGACTTCCCTGCAGAAATTGACAAGCTGATCCTCAAGTTTATATGGAAATTCAAGTGACCCAGAATAGTCAAAACAATCTTAAAAAAAAAAAAAAAAAAAAACCACTGGAGGACTCATGTTTCCCAATTTCGAAATTTCCTACAAAGCTGCAGTAGCCAAATGGTGTGATACTGCCATATAGGTCAATGGAACAGAATTGAGAGTCTAGAAATTAACACATGTATCTACGATCAATTCATCTGGGGAAGCGGGGTAGGTAAGGATGCTGATACAATTCTTCCCCACATCAGTGGTCCTGGGACCAGGGCTGCAAATGAAGATGCCGGAAGCAGGGATGATTCCTAAGGAAGAAATTGTAACTATACCTTTTAACCTTTATGTCAGAATTTCTAAGTGCCTGAGGGGGTAGGTACTTTCACCCCACCTGGCAAAATGGAGTTAACAGTGAACGCAGCTATAATGCCTAGTGGTGAAAACAGCCCACTAGTTCCATACCTAAGTAACCCTACCTTACATGAATGGGAATGGACGGAGGCCGGGGTGGGGATAGGGGGAGAGTCGGAGGAAGGTGAGGCACTTGCTAGACTAGTGTTGTTGCTGGCAATCAGGACCAGCACAGTGGCCGAGCCTAATGTCCTTCGAAGGTAGAAAAATCTGGGTAAAAATCAATGACAAATGCAGAGAAGGAGAAAGAGTAACCGAGGGTAAAAGAATGAATAAATGGGTTATGCAATGATGGAAATTCAGTATTACATTAATACCTGAGAGAGGCAGAGAGCAAGAGAATAACATTGACTCTTAACTCAGTCATACCAGATGCCCTGAAGATGATGCCGTGTGTCTGCCAAGACCACCTCCGCTTTTAGACCCTGACAAAGTCAAATGGAAGCCTGAAAACCTTCTGAGAGACATTTTGGTTAAACAGTATGATGATAAACTACACAAACTGTTGACGACTGACTGGAATTCTAGTAATGTGCCAGTATCTTTTTTTCTTTATCTTCAAAATTTTATTAATAAACTATTTTTAGAGCAGTTTTAGGTTTACAGAAAAATCACGCAGGTAGAAGACAGAGTTCCCATATACCTGCTTTCCCCTGCACAGCTTCACCTATTATTAACATCTTGCATTAGTGTGGAACATTTGTTACAATTACTGAACCAATATTGATAATTATTATTAACTAAAGTCCATAGATCACATTAAGATTCACTTTTTGTGTTTTACATTCTATGGGTTTTGACAAATGCAAAATGTAACGTGTCCACCGTTACGGTATCATACAGAATAGTTTCACCTCCCTTAAAAATCCCCTGTGCTCCCCCTATTCAGCCCTCCCTCCCTCTAAGCCCTGCACAATCACTGATCTTTTTATTCTCTCTATAGATTTGCCTTTTCCATATTGTCATATAGTTGGAATCATACAGTATAGAAAACCTTTCAGACTGGGTTTTCACTTAGCAATATGTGTGCCAGAATCTTCTGACTCTTATTTTTCAGGTCACGTTCCACTACAAAGGATACCATTTGGAAAGGAATCTCTGGAAACTGCTCCCATTGGGTTGTATGGCGGCTCCCATCAGACTGATCATTGTGTCACTACAAGCCTGGATGATGGGATGCTTAGAAAGGTCCCTGGTTATAATGGACACGATATGCCACAGCATGCTTGCACAAATACCTATCATCCTTATCTTTGTGAATGAAAAGCAAGTAAAAACAATAGGGGAAAAGTGGGTTTCTGACAGGATTAGAGCAGTAGGCACATGGTGGGTCCAAATTCCCCTGGGGAACAGCCCCATCCCCCAACTCCCCTAGACGAGGAAGGTTTTGAGAGGCCTAAGAGGCCATATGATATACTTAGGCTAAATTACATCTAGGTGCGACTACCACTCATCTAACCCTAGTATGGGGCACCCAACATTTTTGGGTACAAAATATGTATCCTAACTGTAGTACCCAGGCCATTGGTACACAATGGCAACAAAATGCATGGTGGAGTAAGCAACATTGGCCCATAGACAGAAAAAGGCTTTAGGGGACATAGGTACTGTTGTGTTCATTGTGGGGCAAGCTGAACTCATTTTCAATGAGAAGCAGCAATCAGGGGGAAAAGGCTGTTGATTAGAATAAACGAACAGAAGTGAGTTCTCTCCTAGGAGGAAGGCAAGGGATGGGAGTCAGCCTGGAAAGATGATGAGGCTTTAGTGAAGTGGTTCAGGCCAACCCAACAGGTAATGTGGATAGTTCTAGGACCCACCTGTTGCTGGGAAAGGGCTTGCACCTTGACCCACCAGGGTTTCTTGACTATTTTAAAATGGATAATACTTTAATAAGTAGCCATGAGCAGCAGCCCTCCATCCTAGCTGCTGAGCCCCAAGGGGCACACTTATGGGAATTTTGTGGACCTCTAAACCTATGGAAGCCCTCAAGGGGCATGTGCAATTTACATCAATGCACCATGACTACCCTTGACCCAAGAATAGATCAAAATAAGACATATCCTGAAGTCCAGTTAGCAGAGGTAGGACTTGTACTCTGAATACTACCTGTGTCCTCCCCATAGGAGGGAGGTGGACTCTGCTATACAACAGTATGCAATGGAAACCAATCTCAATATGAGCCTGAGCTGAGACAGAGTGACTGGCTTTATCCCCAGCTGACTTGGAACCCAGAAATAACTGAATCATGGCCAACTGTAATAAAGCCTGTCCGTAATAAAATCTGGTAAATGGGCAGGGCCAATTCTGTTGCAAAGGCCTAACAAATAGCTCTGTAATTCTTACTGATTTGTTCCATAATGAAACTGAATTTTACCATGAACACACTTCAATATGGTGGAACACATTGGCACTGTTGGTAAGATTCAACTACCTTATGTAAGTCAGTCATAGGATAATACTGATATTGATGACCAAATGTATTGGGAGATTGAGTCAAAGTCTTCTGAGAATGTAATGCTGATGGAAAATGACTGACCTGAGGAAGAACTGGATTTAACTCACCATCAGCTAATTTCTATGCTAAACAGTTTCACACAAATTTATTATAAGGTACAGATGGTGGTAGATGAAGGAGAAAAACAGGTAATCAAATTAGTACAAAAATATGAAAGTGTATGTAATGGCTCTATAGGACAGAGTAGTTGTTTCTTTAAGTCTATCCCTACCCTATAAGGATTCCTGCAAATGTTAGGCATATTTATCCTGATACTATTGCTGTATCTGTTATATAAATGCTATACTAAAGGTAAATGCTCAAATGACTGTTTTGCTGTAACGGAGCCTAGGCCAAGGGCCAGGGGGGTGGCAGGTGCAGTTAAAGATCAATTCAGCAGGCCTGGGTTTTCAAACACTACACATTCCAAAAAAAGGGTTGGCCCTTGACCAGCTCTTAGTAGATAACCTCTAAACATGCTTGGAATATCTTGCCTGATAAGAGTATCTCTGTTTACCTGAGGTGGAGGCACAAGGAGAATGACTGCTATTGGGTACAGGGCATTTTTGTCAGGTGATGAAAATGTTCTGAAATTGATCATGGTGATGGTTGCACAACTCTGAATACTGATTCAAATTGGACTGTACACCTTAAATGGGTGAATTGTATGGTATGTGAATTATACCTCTCAATGTAGCTGTTACTAAACAAAACGAATCATGATATCCTGCACATGACAGAAAATCCAATAGGAATGGAAGTCATACCCTACATTCTCCTTCTCCTCCCACCTTCATTACATCACCATGGTTCCTGCATGTCCAATCTCTTTGAACACAACCACCCCCGCCCCCTCCACAGCTCAGCATCACAGCCCACGTTCCCCTCTAGGAGTAGAGGGCTGTGGATTTTTACCTGAGTTTGCTTGATCAGCTGATGGAGCTCTGTGAGCAGTTCTGCAATGCGGGAATCAGCAGACACGAGGGCCATGGTGTGGTATACGGGGGCGCCTGGGGTAGAGGGGGAGCAGAAGAGAGCCTTGTTAGTGGCTGTTGTGGGTTAAACCATTCTCCTGAAAGATATGCTGAAGTCCTAACCTCTGGTACCTCTTACTTGGAAACAGGGTCTTCGCAGATGTAATTAAGATATATGTTAAGATGAAGTCACACTGGAGTAGGGTGGGCCTTAATCCAACATGACTGGTGTCCTCATAAGAGAAGAAACAGAGACACACATACAGAGAATGCCAGGTGGAGAGACAGACACACACAGAGGGAAGACAGCCATGTGACAGACGCAGAGAGAGAGTGCAGTTATGCAGCTGCAAGCCAAGGAATATCAAGGATTGCTGGCAACCACTAGAAGTTGGGAGAGAGGCACGGAACATACTCTCCTTCTGGGCACCCAAGAAGGAACCCACCCTTGATTCTGGAACTAATACAACCCCTTGATTTTGGAATTCTAGCCTTCAGAACTGTGAGAATACATTTCTTTTAAGTCACCCAGTTTATGGTCGTTTGTTATGGCAGCCCTAGGAAACTGATACAGCGGCAAGTTGTCTTGGATTTCCTCCCTAATCCAACGATGCTTGTATTTGATATGTTCAACCAAGTCAGGAGTACTTATTAAGTATCTTCAAAAGCAGTATGTCCTAGCCCCAGCTCTGCTGCTACTATCCTGACAAATGATTCAAGCATTCTGGTTTCCCTTTTTTTTTAATGTGTAAAATGAGGATTCAAATAAGATTTTATATGAAGACACTTTCTAAGTCATAAAGCATTATTACTTTTTTTACTGTAGAGGGAAGAGAAATTAACTACTAAAAATATCTGACTTAAGGTAAGATAAATGTATTGTGATGAAAATAAAATACAACAGTAGGTAATTAGAAAAAGAATAAGAGACAATAAAAGGTAATTTTAAAAGTAAGCTATTGTACAGCCAACACATGGAAACAACCTAAATGTCCACTGACAGATGAATGGATAAACAAGATGTGGGGGGCTTCCCTGGTGGCGCAGTGGTTGAGAGTCCGCCTGCCGATGCAGGGGATACGGGTTCGTGCCCCGGTCTGGGGGGATCCCATATGCCGCGGAGCGGCTGGGCCCGTGAGCCATGGCCTCTGGGCCTGCGCGTCCGGAGCCTGTGCTCCGCAACGGGAGAGGCCACAACAGTGAGAGGCCCGCATACCGCAAAAAGAAAAAAAAAAAAAAAGTAAGCTATTGTACAGCCAACACATGGAAACAACCTAAATGTCCACTGACAGATGAATGGATAAACAAGATGTGGGGGGCTTCCCTGGTGGCGCAGTGGTTGAGAGTCCGCCTGCCGATGTAGGGGACACGGGTTCGTGCCCCGGTCCGGGAAGATCCCACATGCCGCGGAGCGGCTAGGCCCGTGAGCCATGGCCACTGAGCCTGCGCATCCGGAGCCTGTGCTCTGCAACGGGAGAGGCCACAACGGTGAGAGGCCCACATACCACAAAAAAAAAAAAAAAAAACAAGATGTGGTACATACACACAATGGAATACTACTCAGCCATAAAAAAGAACAAAATAATACCATTTGCAGCAACATGAATGCAACTGGAGTTTATCCTACTAAGTGAAGTAAGTCAGAAAGAGAAAGACAAATATATGATATCACTTATATGTGGAATTTAAAATATGACACAAATGAACCTATCTATGAAACAGAAACAGACTCATGGACCTAGAGAACAGACTGGTGGTTGCTAAGGGAACCTATCTATGAAACAGAAACAGATTCGTGGACACAGAGAACAGACTGGTGGTTGCCAAGGGAACCTATCTATGGAACAGAAACAGACTCATGGACATAGAGAACAGACTGGTGGTTGCCAAGGGGGAGGGAGTTGGGGGAGGGATGGAGTGGGAGGTTGGGGTTAGCAGATGTAAGCTTTTATATAGAGGATGGATAAACAAGGTCCTGCTGTATAGCACAGGGAACTATATTCAATATCCTATGATAAACCATAATGGAAAAGAATATTAAAAAAAGAATGTATATATATATATATATATATATATATATATGTATATGTGTAACTGAATCACTTTGCTGTACAGCAGTAATTAACAGAACATTGTAAATCAACTATACTTCAATAAAATTTTTTTTTTTAAAAAGTAAGCTACTGGGCTTCCCTGGTGGCGCAGTGGTTGGGAGTCCGCCTGCCGATGCAGGGGACACGGGTTCGTGCCCCAGTCCGGGAGGATCCCATATGCCGCAGAGCGGCTTGGCCCGTGAGCCATGGCCGCTGAGTCTGCGCGTCCGGAGCCTGTGCTCCGCAACGGGAGAGGCCACAACAGTGAGAGGCCTGTGAACCGCAAAAAAAAAAAAAAAAAAAAAAAAGTAAGCTACTGTAACTAGGTGAAACTGGTCATATGCCTAAAGATAAAAGTAGACTGGAAAAAAAGAACTTTTTTTTAGGATGCTGAAATTTTTACTTTATACCCTACCTTCTTATAAAGGTCATTCAATTAGTACATCTCCATCTCCACAAAGATCAGATTCACACTGCATGTCCCCCACCCCCCGGTAATGAACTGTGAACTCTATGTATTTAAATATGCATATCTTCTTAAAATCTCTGCTTTTGTTTATTAAAAGAGTAATATACAAACCAGGAATAGAGGGGAATTTCCTCAACCTGATCAAGGGCATCAATGAAAACCCACAGATAACATCATACTTATTGGTGAAAGACTGAAAGCTATCCCCCCTAAGATCAGCAATAAGTCAACATTGTTCTGGAGGTTCAAACTAGGGCAATAAAATGAAATAAAAGAATCAAGATTGGAAAGAAAGAAGTAAAACTATCTTCATCTGCAGATGACATGACCTTGTATATACAAAATCCTGAGAAACCCACTAAACAACTATTAGAACTAATAAAGAAGGTTAAAGGACAGAAGATCAACAGGCAAAAATCAATTGCATTTCTATACAGTTGCAATGAACAACCCAAAAATGAAACTAAGAAAACAATTCAATTTACAATAGCATCCAAAAGAATAAAATACTTAGGAATAAATTTAATAAGATAAGTATACAATTCTTATACTGAAAACTACAAAACATTGTTTAAAAAAATTAAGATCTACATAAATAGACATCCCATGTTCATGGATCAGCAGACTTAATATTGTTAAAATAGCACTACTCCCCAAATTGATCTACAGTTTCAACGAAAGCCCTATCAAAATCCCAGGTGGCTTCTTTGCAGAAATTAACAAGCTCATCCTAAAATTAATATGAAAATTCAAGGGATCCAGAATAGCCAAAATAATCTTGAAAAAGTTTTGCCAATTACAAAACGTACTATAAAGCTATAGTAATCAAGATGTTGTGGTACTGGCATAAGGGTAGACATAAAGATGAATAGAACAGAATCAAGAGACCATAAATAAACCCTTATATCCATGGTCAACTGATTTTCCACAAGGTTGCCAAGACAACTTAATGGGGAAAGAATAGTCTTTTTTGATAAATGGTGCAAGGACAACTGGATGTCCACATGTAAAAGAGTGAATTTGGGGCCCTACCTCAGACCATATATAAAAATGATCTGAATAGACATTTCTCCAAAGAAGATATACAAATGGCCAACAAGCACATGAAAAGATGCTTGATATCATTAGCCATCAAGAAAATGCAAATCAAAACCACAGGAGATACCATTTCACACTCAATAGGATGGCTATAATGAAAATGAGACATAATAACAAGTGTTGGTGAGGATGTGGAGAAACTATATGAATGGGTAAACTGTGGTATTATCCATACAATAGACTATATTATTACACTAAAAAGGAATGAAGTACTGACACATGCTACACATAGATGAACTTTGAAAACATTATGCTAAATGAAAGAAGCCAGACAAAACAAACCTCATATTGTATGATTCCATTTATATTAAATATCCAGAATAGGCAAGTCCATAGAAAGCTGTTGGGGGGGCGGGGGGGTTTGAGGGAGGAAGGGGAGTGACTGTTAATGAGAATCGGGCTTTTTGGCCAGGCGGTGAAAATGTTCTAAAATTGATTGTGGTGATGGCTGCGTAACTCTGAATATACTAAAAACCACTGAATTGTATGCTTTAAATACATGTACATCTCCATCCCTTCCAGCCCCAGGCAAACACTAATCTACTTTCTGTGTCTATAGATTTGCCTATTTTGCACTTCATTTCTTTTTATTGTTGAATAATATTTCATGTTTGCATATACCACATTTTGTATATCCATTCATCAACTGATAGACATTTGGGTTGTGTTCACTTTTTGGCTGTTATGAACATTGCTGCTATGTATACTTGTGGACATGTTTTCATTTCCTGGGTATACACCTAGGAGTGCAAATGTTGGATCATATGGTAACTCTATGTTTAACCTTTTGAGAACAACTAGACTGTTTCCAAAGTGGGTGTACCATTTTATATTCCCATCAGCAACGTATGAGGGTTCCGATATCTCTGCATGTGCACCAACATGCAATATTGTCTGTCTTTTTGATTATAGCCATCCTACTGGGTGTGAAATGGTAACCAGTGGTTTTGATTTGCATTTCCCTGATGGCTAATGATGTTGAACATCTCTTCATGTGTTTACTGGCCTTTGTGTATCTTCTCTGGAGAACTGCCCTTTGCCATTTTTAATTGGTTTTTAAAAAAATGATTACTGAATTGTCTTTTGAAGCACATGTTTTTAATTTTTATGAAGTCCAAGTTATTTTTATTTGACTGCTTGTGACATATCTTTTTTTCCTCACACGTGCAACACTATTTTTACCACCACAAGCTTTATATAATGCATTCTAATATAGAGAAGAACATGTCCCTTAAGAAAAAAAAGTCTGGTTGCATTAATTAGAACCACACAAAATCAGGGATCTAGAGTTTAAGAGATTCAAAGTGGATAAATTTGAGAATGATCAGTATAAAGGTCGTTGCTAAAGTCTTGGGAATTGATGACGCTAGGGATGATCTGCTGAGTGAGCAAAGAGGAAGAGGTAAAGAGCCCCACTGAACCATACCAAGGTGAAGGTGTGGACCAAAGAAGAGTCCAGTGGGAAGATCCCTGGAAGGAATGGATCAGCATGGAAAAGGGCTGTTCTCTCCTGCCACATAAAGCAGAATCCTGGTCAGAACCACCTGCCTTTTACATGCCTACACCTGTGCACATTAAAACTGGGGGAATGGGGCTTCTGTGGTGGCGCAGTGGTTAAGAATCCGCCTGCCAATGCAGGGGACACGGGTTCGAGCCCTGGTCCTGGAAGATCCCACATGCCACAAAGCAACTAAGCCCGTGTGCCACAACTACTGAGCCCATGCTCTAGAGCCCGCGAGCCACAACTACTGAGCCCGCGTGCCGCAACTACTGAAGCCCACGCGCCTAGAACCCGTGCTCCGCAACAAGAGAAGGCACAGCAATAAGCCGGCGCACCACAATGAAAAGTAGCCCCCACTCGCTGCAACTAGAGAAAAGCCCGCGTGCATCAACGAAGACCCAATGCAGCCAAAAATAAATAAAAGTAAATTAAAAAAAAAAAAGAACTGGGGAAGCCCCCCCAGCCGGACAGTGGGTTTTAGTTTATACAAGCATTGATAGCAAGCACTCCCACTCTGCTGCCAGGTAAATCAGTTACCTTCCCTGAGAATTCTGACACTTCAAACTTCTCCCTCCTCAATATCTTTGCTCCTGCCCTCAGACCCACCACCATGCAGGAGGGGTGTGGTAGCAAATAAAGGTAACAATTTCCTGCTAGCAGGGCTGTGATGCAGAGACAGGGGTGGAGCCTTGAAGGGGAGGCCAAGCAGAAGGAGGAGGGTTTACAGGTGGAGGAAATGTGAGCCTGTTGGCTGAGGGGCGGGAGCACACTGAGAACAAGTCCAAGGATGAGAGAATGGGGCTGCATCTGAAGAGGCCGGAGGGTGAGGGGTGGGATCCAGCCCTGAGACATATCCAGTGTCATCTGTCATTATTTGCTGACATTTCTTCTGGTCTGTCGTATCTACACATACTCAAACGCAGATGTCCTGTCCCATCCCAGCCCACCCTCCAAAGAGGCTGAAAGGGTGTACCATCTACACCCTCTCCCTCTCTGCCAAGGATACAAACATTACACTTGTTTCAACAACCAGATCAAAACTGGTCTTGTCTGACCATCCCTAAATAAGCCTAACTTTTCTCTTGACTTTTCCTGGAACCTACCTAGACCTATAAACTGGCTTTCCAGCCAGTGGATGTAGGTAGATCTTTTCTTCCCCAACTAGCCTGGAAGCTCCTCAGGCAAGAACAGTCATCTCTGCTGTTATCAACAACCCCCTTTCACCAATAACCCCACTGGTAAGTAGTGTTGGGAAATCGACAGGAACTTCATATTTTTACTCCTTCACACACCACCTCTCTCCTGCCCTGACCCCCCTCCCTGAAGTTAGGTCCATTTTGAAATTCCCGTAACAACGATTCGTGTTGGCTGCACATCTCCACCAGAGGAGACCCCAAATCACTCTGCCCAGCACAGACACTCCTTATGTGATTCTACTTCTGTATGTTAGAAATGTTCCATAATAAAAAAAATTTTGTTAAATCAATGTACCCAGAAAATATTCTAAAATAAGATGATGATAATGGTTGCACAACTCTGAATATACTTTAAAAAATGCAATAAAGGGCTTCCCTGGTGGCGCAGTGGTTGAGAGTCTGCCTGCTAATGCAGGGGACACGGGTTTGAGCCCTGGCCTGGGAGGATCCCACATGCCGCGGAGCGGCTAGGCCCGTGAGCCACAGCTACTGAGGCTGCGCGTCTGGAGCCTGTGCTCCGCAACAAGAGAGGCCGCGATAGTGAGAGGCCCACACAGCGCGATGAAGAGTGGCCCCCGCTTGCCACAACTAGAGAAAGCCCTCACACAGAAACGAAGATGCAACACAGCAAAAAATAAATTAATTAATATACTCTTACCCCCAACGTCTTCTTAAAAAAAAAAAAAAGAAATATTCAAGCTCCATGCTTAATACCTGGGGTTAATTTTAAAAAACGCAATAAATTATACATTTTAAATGGGTGAGTTGTATGGTAGGTGAATTATATCTCAGGAAAACTGTTCAAAAAAAAAATCAGTATGTCCAAAAGCAAGCTCATCCCTTCCCTACTCACCCCACCCCCAAACCCCTACGTGGTAACACACTCCTCCTAACCCATTCAGCCACCTATGTTGGAACCTGAGTTATTTTCAACTCCCCCTTCTCCCTCAGTCCTCATGTCCAACCAATCACCACTCTGGCTGATTTACTGCCCCAGTATTTCAGGACTCCATCCACTTCTCTTTCGTCCTTCACTCGTTGGTTCAGGCTGTATCAGGTCCGTCTCACTGTAACTTATACAGCAGCCTCCTAGCTGGGCTTCCTCCCTGCTTTCTCGTCTCCCTCAAATCCACCCTCTGCAGAGCTCCAGGACTATCCAGCTAAAAGACAAGTGTGGCCATATCATTTCCCTACCAAAAACTTTCAATCCCCTCCCACGTCTCCGCCCCCAGAAGTCAAGCCCTTAATACAGGACACAAGGTCTCCACAAAGAGGTTTCCATCTTCATGTCTCCCCCGCTCCAACATCTCTCAGCCCTGTCTGCCTCACATTTTATATTCCAGTAATACTGAACTGTTCCGCTTTTGACTGGGCGCCATGTAACTTCTTATGCCTGTGCCCTTTGTTTGTGCGGCTCCCTCTATCTGGGATGTTCTTCCTGCAGGCAGATTACCCCTAATCCTCTGCCTGATTTAACTGTTCTCTAAGACCTGGATTACTACCAAGTCACCCCCTCCTCTAATCATAGAAATCCCCAGTCTCCTCAGCTGGGTGAAGTTACCTTTCTCTGTGTCCCCATTATACCCTGTGCATCTCTCCACCACTGTACCCATCAAATCGTATTACAATTCTGTGTGTGTGTGTGTATTTGTCCCCTCCCCCAGCGTGTCCAGTCTCTGAAAGCAGGGATCACTTTATCCTCTGTACCTAGCACAGGGCTGGCACGGTACCCACCATCCTCACTTGTACTCCCATTTAATCTTTAACCATTGCAGTCCGGCTCTCCCTGAGTGCCTATGATCTCCTGCCAGCTCCTGGAACTTTCTGCTGCACTGAATACCTGACCACACGCTGCTCCTCAAAGCTCTGTTCTCTGGGTTTCCAGGCCTCCAGTCTCCCCTATTTTTCTGTTGCCCTCCTCCTCCACCTCAGTGTAAGGTCACCCTGGATCCTCTTATTCTCTAAGCACTCCCTGAGCACTGTCACCAGCTTCAAGCACCCATATTCTGAAACTTCCACATCAGTATCATCAGCCCTGACTTCTCTCCAAGGCTCCCAGCTCAGACCTGCAGCTGCCGCCTGAACGTCCCAACCATGATGCCCCTCAGACACCTCACACTTCCTGCCCTGCACGGCTCTGCCTTCCAGACGTGGGTTAGTGGTGCCCATCACTGGCCAGCCAGCTTCCCAAGCTGGAAATCCTGGGGTCTTCTCCTTGCTCATCTCCAAACCCCATGCCCTTGATCAATCCCCATTCAAATTCTATTGATTTTGTCTGAGAAATTTCTCTTAAATCCAGACCCTTCTCTTCCATCACACCTGTCACTGCCTTAGTTTAGGCTCTCATCACATTACTGCAATATCATTTGTCTCTTTGTCTCACTGTGGTTAGATACAAAGTCTGTTCCACTTAAGGGGGAAAAAAAAAAGAAAACCTTTAACTACTAGATAATATATGCACACAGTAAAAAAAATTCAAACGATTAAAAGAAACACAATGAAATCTCCCACCCCTTGAGGCAACCCCTGTTGTTTTTTGGGTATTTCTCCAGAGATCCCATGTACATACAAGAAGAAAAAGTATGTTATCTCATAAAACCTTTTGCAATTAGTAGATGCAGAGACAGACAATGAAATTGACGTTGAAACTTTCAGCCAACCAAAGTGAAAAAGTTGACCCACTTGGTCTGGAGGGGAAGGAGTAGGTCAAATACCAAGCCAGGCAGGGCCTAATCCTGCAATCAGAAGGCAGAGGTGGGAAAGGAGGGCCCTGTTTTTGACAAGAGACCTGTCGGGATGCCCTCACATAAAAACACTGACTTGTGACTTTTAAAATGCTCTCTTCTCACCTCATTTCTGTTCAGTGTGAAGTACTGGGTTGGCCAAAAAGATCTTTTGGAAAAACCCTAACGAACTTTGTGGCCAACCCAATAATTCTGAAGTAATGAGATGAGTGCCAGGATTCTGGAGGCTCACTTTGCCCACTGGGTAGTGTGCCCTGCCTAGGAGAACCTCATTTTATGATTTTATCATACAATGAACTACTGCTCTCTCTGGAAGCAGTCGGTATTGAGCTCTCTGAAAGGACCATCAAACTGTTTCCACTACCTTGATGCCCCTCCCCTGGGAATTGACTGACAAATGGCAGTGAGTTCCTACTCCAGTGCCCTCTCTTCTCTGGGGTACTCCTTAACCAGCGAGGCAGTCAGAAACTCCCCTGGCTCCCCAAAGTACTCTGGTCACAACTCTATTTCCATTTTTTCCTAACTTAGGTGAAAAAAAAAAAAGTCAACAACATCAAAGAATATCTTAAAGCAAATCCCAGCAACCTACAATGATTTTCATTTTGTATGATACCTTCTGTATATGTAATATACAGATCATCCTTGACTTACCATGGAGTTATGTTCCGATCAACCCACTGTAAGTTGAAAGTATCGTAAGTTGAGAATGCACTTGATACACCTAACCTACTAAACATCATAGCTTAGCTTTGCCTACCTTAGATGTGCTCAGAACACTTACAGTATTAGCCTACAGCTGGGCAAAACCGTCTAACCCAAAGTCTATTTACAGTAAAGTGACTATCTCATGTAATTTATTTATTTAAAAAAAATTTTTTTTATTTTTAATTTCATTTTTTTTTTCCACACTGCACGGCATGTGGGATCTTAGTTCTCCAACCAGGGATTGAACCCACATCCCCTGCATTGGAAGCATGGAGTCTTAACTACTGGACCGCCGGGGAAGTCCCCTCATGTAATTTATTGAATACTGCACTGAAAGTAAAAAACAGAATGGCTGCCTAGGTACAGAATGGTTTTAAGTGTGTTGGTTGTGTCCCCTCGTGATTGCCTGCAATAGAGCCATCAGGGTAATGAACTGACAGGCATATTTTAGGAGTGTTCCAAGGAGAGGAATGGGGACAGAACAGCTATAAAGTTCTCACCCTGAGAAAGTTCTCTAACCTTTCTGAGTCTCTATAAAACCCAGAGCACCCACGTGAGGACTAACCACACAAGTAAGGTGATAGACAGTGCCTGGCACAGAGCGTGCACTTAGTAGATACAAGCTGCCTCCTCATCTGTAGATGTGGGTCAGGGGACTACCAGGAAAAAAGACAGGGACTGTGTTAAGTTGAGCAAAGCAGTCAAAGGCACAAGGAACAGAAAACGCTGATGCATCCCAAGCCTGGGGAAGCAATCACTGCCCCCACCATTTAAGGGCCCTCTCCTGCTTAAGCTTTGCTTACTGGGTGCGCCCTGCCTGGGAAAACCAACTCATTTTATGATTTTCCAATAAACTACTGCTATCTCTGGATCCAGTCAGCTGTGAACTTGAATTTCCCCAGAACACACATTCTCAGCAGAGGCAAAGGTTTCTGTGGTTCTCCACTCTGAGGACACTAAGCCTGGTGGTGCAAAGCCGGAATGCAGACTCAGGACCACATCTAACTGAAAGTTCAGGCAGCTCTCAGCTGGGAGGAAACTGAATGTTCAGCCCAAGCTGCCCATTATCTGAGTCCAAGGGTCCCAGTTGATCTCAGCATTAGTCTCAAACCAAGAAGAGGTTACGCAATTCCTGTAAGTTTCAGAATTCTTATGAATTTTGAAGCAAGGCCCAGTACCCTAAACCTTCTGGGTCCTAGAACCCTCTTTTTTCCACTTAGATGGCCACACTTTCTATTTCTACCCACAAGGGGAACCACTGTTCTGATATTTTCCACTACAGACTAGTTATGCCTATTCCAGAATTTCATAGAAACATAATCATGCCATCCATATTCTTTAGTGTCTGGATTCTTTCACTTAATGTATTTTGAGATTCATCTGTGTTGCTGTGTGTATCAGGAGTTTGCTTCTTTCTATTGCTGAGTTGCACCTATTGTACGAACAAACTGGTTTGTTTAACCTGTTCTCTCTGAATAGCATCTATTTCCACTTTTGGTCATTATGAATAAAACTGCTATGAGCAGCCATATGTGATTCTTTTTAAACACACATATTCCATTTTTCTTAAGTAAATATTTAGGTCTGGTAATAGCACTCTTAATTTCCCTTTGGGAAACCACCCCTCACCTTGGCTCCAAGGCTGGGTATACCACCTGGGCCCATGAAAATATTATATTCTCCCTGACCACCATGACTGGTTCAGGAAGAGATATGTGACACAAATCTGGCCAAAATCAATTTCAGATCTTTTGCTAGAGCTATCTGCAAAAAGATAACCTCTTTCTGTTGGTTAAGAGTAGCATGGAATATGACCCAGCAACCCCACTACTGGGCATATACCCTGAGAAAAAGCATAATTCAAAAAGAGTCGTGTACCACAATGTTCATTGCAGCTCTATTTACAATAGCCAGGACATGGAAGCAACCTAAGTGTCCATCGACAGATGAATGGATAAAGAACACACACATATATACAATGGAATATTACCCAGCCATAAAAAGAAACGAAATTGAGTTATTTGTAGTGAGGTGGATGGACCTAGAGCCTGTCATACAGAGTGAAGTCAGAAAGAGAAAAACAAACACCGTATGCTAACACATATGTATGGAATCTAAAAAAAAAAAATGGTTCTGAAGAACCTAGGGGCAGGACAGGAATAAAGACGCAGATGTAGAGAATGGACTTGAGGACATGGGGAGGGGGAAGGGGAAGCTGGGACAAAGCGAGAGAGTGGCATGGACATATATACACTACCAAATGTAAAATAGATAGCTAGTGGGAAGCAGCTGCATAGCACAGGGAGATCAGCTCGGTGCTTTGTGACCGCCTAGAGGGGTGGGATAGGGAGGGTGGGAGGGAGCCACAAGAGGAAGGAGATATGGGGATATATGTACACATATAACTGATTCACTTTGTTATACAGCAGAAACTAACACACCATTGTAAAACAATCATACTCCAATAAAGATGTTTAAAAAAAAAAAGCAATTATATTCCAATAAAGATGTTTTAAAAAAAGAGTAGCATGGAAGCCTGGAACTGATGGAGGCTTTTACCTGCCTGAGGGAGAAATCAACATGGACAAAAGCAGAGCTGAGAAGACACAGAAAATACTGGTGACATAATTTAGGCTTCTGGACACAGCCATGCCTGAAGCAGATACAGTCAATAGATACTCCTTTTCTGCTTAGACTAGTTTGGGTTACCTTTTTGTTACCTGCAACTGGGAAGTTTGACTAAAAAGAGGTAATTCTTGGGGACAAAGGCTTCAGGTGGAAAGCACGTATCAGCTGCTAAACACCCAGCTTAAAACTGTTCTCCGACTCTCTACTAGCAGCCAAGGCCTCATACAAACAAATGCAAACATCCTATACTTAAAACACTCTAAAAAGAATCCCACAGGACTCAAGACAATAAAAGCTTTGTTATGAGTCAAAGGGAAGCAAAGCATCTAAGACTCTACACTCAGATCTCATACCCTCAATTTAGCCACCATCAGTAAGAAGCTACATTAATCAATCAGTTTCTTTAAAAAAATTAAGACGTTGATTTCCACTTACCCCCCCACCCCCGCCCAGTACCTACCATGCTTCTGTACTGAAACTTACACAGGTGATTCTCCTTTAAACCTACATCAATGCTACAAGCCCACCTTCTTTACAGCTGGGGAAACTGAAGTTCAGACAGGTTAAGTTATGCTGGTAACTCAGGAAATACAAGTAGTTGAGCTGGGATTGCAAGTCTGCAAACTATAAAATCTATGCTCTTCCTCCCAATTCTAAGTTTTGTCACAACTTCAGCATATTCAATAGCAAAAGAGATCATGGAAGTAGAAGCAATTTGTCTACTGTAAACTGCCAATCAACTGTTACGTTAGTATGATTACACTGAAAGTACCACCAGTAAGACAGTGATTCATTGTGCCATCTGAAAAAAAAAAGAGGTAGGAAAATAAAGGTAACAATGACAGCTATTCCTGATTACCTACCATGTGCTAAGCACTCTTGCATGGATTATCCTATTTAACAATCCTGCAAAGTACTGTTCATAGTACTGAGGAAACTTGAGTCTTGGAGAAATAAATGACTTTACCAAGAAAACACAAATAATAAGTGGAAGAGGTGGGATTCAAATTCAGATTTGTCTGACTCTGCAACCTAAGCCTTAAGGGCTCAAACAACTTAGAATCAACATCCAACTCCCACTGGTTCAGTGTTCACCATTCTACCTTCCTCTCCACAGATACAGTGACCACAAATCCTGAAGTGACATAAATTGGGTATTTTTTCCAAGGCAGATGACTCATCAAAATTCCAAGTGAGATTCATTTTTAAAACCTTTGTAAGAATCTTTGTATATAAGTTTAGAAATCAGAAAAAAAGGACTTTGACTTAACATCCCTGCTTCTAGCTCCAGAAAATTGGTCTCTAAAACTATGGACTCTAATTGGACCTACCCACTGAGAAAAGGGTGCCTCGTGGTGGGCCAGGTATTTATAAAATGAACACTCTGGTTTACCAAACACTTCCAAGGCACTGCTTCAGATCCTGGAGGGCACCTCTCAACTGACCTACAATATCCACGCCGAAAAATCCCAGCGCCCCAGGCTCAAACAAGCACAGACTTTTATGCTTCTGTTATGCCTGCCTGAAATGCCTTTGATCCTTCCCCCTCTTCCCCTCTGGATCTCTCAAATTTACTCGTTTTTCAGGGTCCAAATCAAAAGGCAGCAAAATTAACACTTTTACAGCAGTATTTGCCAACCTTTTTCACACCATGGCACTCAGAGAACACAATATTTGTACGGCATACTAGGATAGAAGGACAAAGCTGCTTATAGCCAGAAACAACTGGCAGGGAGATCTGGCTGTCCCAGGCCCCTCTCATCTGCCCTGCTGCCAAGGGCAACCAAAATTTCCAGAAACTTCCAAAACACGGTACACCAACTTCCGTTCTGGCACCTGTCACACATACACCCGGAGACTAATTGTTTCACTTGTCTCTCCTGCCACACCTCTTAGACGAGAGGGATGCAATTTTATTTATCTTTATATTCCCAGCAACTAGCATAGGGCCTGGTACCTACCAAGTCCTCAAAATAGACTGCAGAACTGAACTGAATCCTGGAAACCTCTTAGAAACACTGCAACAATTCTGAAGCTGGGCTGCTCAATATCTTCTCCTCCCTGACCACAGAAAACAAATTAGTTGTAACCAATATCCTCTTAAGAGGAATTGTCTACTTACCACCTATGGAGAAAAGGTACTTTCCCTTTGTAAATTCATTCATTCATTCATTCATTAACATTTATCAAGCACCTACTCTGTGCCAGGCATGAGGGGTATACAGCAGTGAATGAGACAAACAGTCCCTGCCTTGATCTTAGGAAACTTACAGTCCAGAGGAACACAGATATTAAACAGTTTGGTATACTCAATTGTAGGTGAAATAAACACTCTAATAGGGATGGATCAGAATACATAAATGGCTAAATCTGAATAAATGACAGAGAACACCAAAAATGAAAACAGAAATTTTCAGGCAGAAAGGACTGACCAAATACCAAACATACCTACAACTGGACACCCAGGAGTGAAACTTCAAAGCCTCAAGGATAAATATGTGCTGACTGATGGAGGAGGAGAGAGAGGAAGCAAAAGACACCTACAATAACTCAAGGTGCTTGGCCTAAGCAACTGGAAGAAAGAGAAAACTGAGCAAGGCGAAAGGTAAAACTCAAAATTTCAGGAAGAGCAATGACTTGAAGACAGAAATTTGAGAGTTAAGCACAGTAGACGGTATTTATATTTAAAGCCCAGGAAATGAACACTGGACAGAGATCTAGGATGACACTTTGGGGCAGTACAACCATTAAACGTAAGGAAGAGCAAGAATCAGCAGAGAAGTCAGAGAGAGCTGAAGCTAAAGACGAGAATGTTCCACAAGGCAAACAAAAAACGCGTTTCCATTAAAGGCAGTGACTAACTGCATCAAATACTGCTAGGGGTCTCAGAACTAACTTAACACTGAATTTGGCGACCTAGAGATGATCGGTGGCTTTGACAAGGCGCTGTTTCAGTGGAGGGGTGGGGGCCAAGGCCTGAATGGAGTGGGTTTGGAGGAGAAAAGGTGCTGGTGAATACAGGTTGAAATTTTGGCTGCAAACAGGGGCAGAGAGATGAGCCACCGGGAGGAATGTGAAGGAAGAATCAGGTTGTTTGGTTAAGATGGTCACATCTTGAGCAAATAACAGAAGCTGCCAAGGTTCGGGGCCCATCCTCTGCCCTCGTCTTCTCGCACCTGGGCTGGGTACCCCACCTCTCCCGGCCACCAAGCCAAGCTCCACGTGCGGCTGCTTCCCACCTTCGCAGGGCGGGCGGGCGCAAGCGCAGACCTTACAGAAGGTCTGCGCCAGCCCTCCCTCCCTCCCTGCGCCCTGCCTCTCCCCGCCCAGGGCGCGTGCGCACCGCCCCTCAAGAGCCGCCTCAGCAAGGCTCGGGAATGGGGACCGTCAGCCCTCCGTTCCCGCCATTCTCCGGGCGGGGTGGGCGAAGGCGGGGCGTGGGGGTGTCCCAGACCGCGACCCATACCCACCTACCGAGCCACGGGTGGAACAAGCACGTCGCGCTGGAAACTGCGACGGCGGGAGCAGGCGCGCGGTCCCTCGAATGCTTTTCAATGTCTGCGGATAACAACGCGCTTGCGTTCGAAGATTCGCGGCAGGGCGAAAACCACACACGCTTTTTGCCTTTTATGAGCTTGGTCGCAGCGCGGAGGACCCCTCTACGCATGCGCCGTCTTCCTCCGTGACATGCCGCGCTGCCCCTTGGGAAATGTAGTTTTCACTTTACACACTGTCCCCGACTCAACTGAACCTTATTTTACCAAACCAGGGTCCTTGTGTGTTTTCAGTATCCTCTCCCATTCCCCAATAAATGCCTCTATAAAACAATAATACTTTTTTTAAGCGAGCAGATTGTTGATTGAAGTGGGAGCAGTGGGCATATGAGAATTCTCTGTACTTCCTGCCTCAATTTTGCTGGAAACGTAAAACTACTCCAAAAAATAAAGTTTATTTTTAAATTCTTTAAAAACAAATAGAAACAAGCAGATCTGTAGACCCAGAAATCATGCTTTTAGGGAATCTTCCCAGGAATGTACTACAGTTGGGTGAGCAAGTATTTAACTACGATGGTCTACATCCTAGCATCTTGTAATTTCTTACATAACCCCTACCAAAGTTTATAATTATATATTTTTTCGATTATTTGATACACTTGCCAGCTCAATAAAGTCAGGATCATCTGTTTTAGTCACCTATGTGTTCCAGCTACCTAGCATAGTGCCTGGTACATAATAGGCCTTCAATATTTTTTTATTCATTAGAAGAATCTCAGACATCAACACAAACTGTTTCAGCCCAAAACTTAATGCATCAATTTCTTCCTGCAAGCTTGCTTTTCTTTCTGTGGTCTCTCAATAAATGGCATGACCATCTTCCCAGTCTCAGCTTTATATCCTGCATTTTATGAGGCTTATGCTAGCAAGGACTTCACATTTTCGTGTTTGTAGGAGTCTCAGAAGCTATTTCTCCTGAATGTCAAATACCAACTTCAGATTCTCCTCAGGGGAGATTTGGCACTCACAACTTTTTGTTTGTTTGACTTTAATTTCTTATGTTTCCTACAATAAACATGTATCACTTAAAATGTATCACTTGATTAATTTTTAAAAGTGTTTTAGAGTGTTGCCCATATTGTAAGAGGTAGCTCTGTCTTCCCCTCCACATGCAGATTTCTCAAAAGAATCATCTGTCCTCAGTTTTCATTTTCTTACCTTCCCCTTGGCAACAATGGCCCAAGCCGGCAGCTGGGAGTTACCCTTGATATCACGTTTTCCCTCCCAGCCCATATTCAATCCATCACTAAGTGTCTGCAGTATAAAAATAATAACAGCTCACATTTGTTGGGTACTTACTATGTATCAGGTACTGTCATATAGGACAAAGTTAGAACTGTGGAATTGACCAGAACACTCCCTTTGTCTGGGCAGCATAGTTCCTTCCTGTGAGAAAGCTACAGCATGGCAAAGAAATCTGGGCCTTCTTCATTTATCCGTTAAGTCTCATCACTTCAGAGCAACACATCTGAAATGCTTTTCCAAAGAGCCTTGAAAAGTCACAGCACCCTTCACTGACGGTCTCTTGAGGGCATGTGGAGAGAGTTACATAGCATACTTTCCTAACAATCCCTTTACAAATTCCTCCCTTGACACAGAGTTCCACTGCTGTGGGCCATGCTCACATCCTTCTCTGCTCCTTGGTTTCTCCCCCTTCAGGATTGGCTTTTACATGGTTGCTTCAGGCACCTTCTGTGTAAAGCCAGCCTCCAATCTCTCAGATTGTCCCTGTTCATGCTCACCCATCACCCACTTAAGCAAAACAAAAAGCTCTCTCTTCAACCTGACCTCATGTGGCAGGTAGGTGGGAGATATTATAACTACTATACTCACATGTAATGGTGGTTTTCCTTGACACACACAAAAAACATATCATGACCAGAAGGTAGCATAGTATGCATGGAACCCAATGGAGGAAAGGGATGAAATAAACTGACTCTTAAAAATTTCCTTTCGGAATTCCCTCATGGTGCAGTGGTTAAGAATCCGCCTGCCAATGCAGGGGACACGGGTTCGAGCCCTGGTCCGGGAAGATCCCATATGCCGCGGAGCAGCTGGGCCTGTGAGCCATGGCCGCTGAGCCTGTGCGTCCGGAGCCTGTGTCCCGCAACAGGAGAGGCCACAACAGTGAGAGGCCCGCGTACCGCAAAAAAAAAAAAAAGAAGTGGGCTCAGGATCTCACAGCTGGTAACCCAGAGTCCTGGTGGCAGAAGTGAATGAGCGAAAGACCATCCCCTAGAGGTAGCTCGGGAATTTGTAGGTGTGTTCTCTGCAGTCACAATGACCTCAGGTCGGAGCAGGACAGTCGGTCGTACACGGAATTGTCCCACATCCCATACGACGTCTGACTGTCCTGCTAGACATTCACGAAGCTATTAAAAAAAAAAAACAACTTATTTCAATGACCCGACCCCACGCCATCTCCTGTCATGCTAGAGGGAATGATTTTGCTACTACACTTAGTGATAAAGCCCACTGCTTTGCAAGAACTCCGTATTTCTTAATTTCTCCACCTTAAATTGCCTTGGTCTGTTTGTGTTTTGGGTTTTGTTGTTGCTGTTGTTTTTTGTTTTTCTTTCTTGCTGCACCGGGTCTTAGTTGCAGCATGCAGACTCTTAGTTTCGGCATGCGGGACCTAGTTCCCTGACCAGGGATCGCGAACCCAGGGCTCCGGCATTGAGATCCTGGAGTCTTACTCACTGGACCACCAGGGAAGTTCCAGTGTGTTTGTTATTTTTGTTTAAGTTATGGTTATTTTCCTCTTTCTCTTATCATCTGGTCTGTTATTATTATCCCCACTCTGTTTTTATTCAAGCGTCCTCTTGTGTTCACTTTCATTTCCTGGGTGTTAAAGAACTCACAAATCACCCAAATCTGGAAAACAGAAGCTAAATTTAATTCTGGCTCAGGCCAGGGAGAAGAGCAAGCCAAAGTGACGCTTCTTGTTCTTCAGAGGACGAGACCGGATTATTACTTGGTTATTATTCAGGGAAGAATGGAGTTTAGGTAACATTGAGATGAAACAGTGTTTCAGTGGGCTCACAGCAAAGTGGGAATGTGAGCAGGGAATTAACACCTGCCCTGGGCTGAGAAGGTCCTCTTGCACTGGAAACCACAGAGTTAAAAAAAAAAAAAAAAAAAAAAAAAGTGGAATGTTGTGCCTGCTTCCTTCCCTGCCCCTGGTGCTGAAGCCTCAGCTGAAGCATGAGTGGGCAGCCCAGGGTGTGGCCTCTCTGGGTCAACGTGACCCACACAGTCAGATCCTTCAGGCAAAAGAGGAAAATTCCACTTTTCCATGTTTCCTATCCAAACCCCTTCTTTTAATTCATATTAAATTAGCACAAACATCTGTTTACTTCACAATGTCTTCTACCTCTATGGTTTGAAATACATATTACTTTATTTTAAATTAATTTCCTCTATGTCTCCTTTACATTACAGGGAGGGCATTATATTGAATTGTTTGGAAACTATGTGATCAACTCATATAGTGCAGCTTACACTGTAGCAGGCACTGTTGCAGGTGCCGTGCCATGGATTATCTCATTTGATCCTCTCCCCAAATCTATGAGGTAGATACAATTATTATCATCCTCAGTTTATAGAGGAGAAAACTGAGGCACAGAGAGGTAAAGTGACTTGTCCAGGGTCACACAGGATGTAATGGATCAAGGGTTTGAATATAGGGCATCTGGCTCCAGAATCAGCTTAACCACTCTGCTAGCCTCCCTCTCAGGAGTGGGAGATTACCTAGGGCCCACCATTTCAGGATGTTAAGGGGCGGTTCCGAGGTGTTTCTTATAGAAAAGTTGGGTTGGGGGGCTTCCCTGGTGGCGCAGTGGTTGAGAGTCCGCCAGCCGGTGCAGGGGATGCGGGTTCATGCCCCGGTCCGTGAGGATCCCGCATGCCGCGGAGCGGCTGGGCCCGTGAGCCTTGGCCGCTGAGCCTGCACATCCGGAGCCTGTGCTCCACAACGGGAGAGACCACAACAGTGAAAGGCCCGCGTACCGCAAAAAAAAAAAAAAAAAGTTGGGTTGGGTGTGATCGGGGTGAGAACCAATGACACAGCACAGAGTGTGCTGTACCCTGTCCCAGCTCATTCTTCACTCCATGTTCTGCCACCACGGTCCTGAATCTGAGCCAGAAGTGGGTGGGGGTGAGGGTCAGCTGTGCGGCCATGACCCCCAGCCCAGGAGGGGCATGTGGCAGAGGGCAGGAGATGGATAGGAAGGAGTCAGCCAGGTGAGGCCCTCAGTTCCCTGTTGCCCTCCATCCCAAGGGCTGTTTATGCCCAGACCCTGCCTCTTACCTTCCCCCACCCCCCAAGGGGTGGGGATCTCCTCAGTGGAAAAATACCCAGCTGGGCGAGCCCCAGTGAGAGGGAGGGGGCAAGGGGGGCTGGGACTCACAGGACCGACTCTTTTCCCCTCTCGTGACTGATGTTTACTGGGCTGGGTTCTGGGAAAAGGCCAGATTGCATCAGACAGGGCGTGAGGGGCTGGAGCCAGACTGTGGGCTGAGGAGGAGACGTGGCCTTGTAAGTTGGGGCCAATGAGTTGGGAGGTGTCAGCAAAGCAGACACAAACAAAGCTTTAGAAGACGAGAGAGAGAGACAGAGACAGACAGACATTATGGCCACCTTCCCGAGAGCAGCCAGCCCGTCCAGGCAGCCCCCAGGCCCAGAGGATGAAGACCCCAACCTGGATGAGTATGACCTCTACAGCCTGGCTCATTCTTTCCTGGGTAAGGCCTGGCCCTCCCACCTTCCTGGTCCTTCCATCTCCAATGCCCACCCTCACAAACGGCCTGACCACCTCCCTCCTCAAACTAGGATCCCTCCTTGGGCTCCTGCCCATACATCACACTTCTCCAGCCTGTTCCCTTGACCCCTCAAGTCACCCCCTTCTAGCCCCTCATCCAGTGAGCTATGTCCTACTCAGCCTTGGGACCACATGCACTTCTAGAATATTAGAGCAGCAACATCATTCCAAAGATGGGGAAACAGGGACAATGACTGCCCTAAAGCTACATGGTGATGCCCCCCAGCCTCCCGACTTTAACCCAAGCTCTTTCCCCACCTGCCCTCTGGACCCCCTGTGGCTCTGTCCACCTCACCACCGACTCTCACCTCGGTTCCCAGGAGTGGGAGGCCGGAAAGGTCGCACCAAGAGAGAAGCCGCTGCCAATACCAACCGTCACAGCCCTGGTGGGCATGAGAGGAAGCTGGTGACCAAGCTCCAGAACACGGAGCGGAAAAAGCGAGGGGCACGGCCCTGAGACAGAACTTGAGGTAAGGCGTCAGGGGGCCCCGTCTACAGCACCAGTAGAGGTCTCTCTGCCTGAAAAGGACAGGCCTGAATGGGCGAGGTTGGGTGGGAGGAGGGATCCAAGAATTGTTGTCTCAACATAGAATAAAATGAGAGAGACTTTTGAGTTTCCTAGTGACCAGAGCAAAGGGAAAAACAGACCCTTTCCAACTGGAGCAAAATTTGGTTTACAAAGAGGGAAACTGAGGCCCAGAGAGGGTAGGGTCCTTCTCTGGAGTCACGGAGCAAGTGAGCAGGAGAGGCAGAATTAGAACTCAGGCCTCTGTGCTTTCACCACCTGCTTTCCTTCCCCTAGATGAGGTCAGAGCACGGACACCCCACAGCGATGGAGACAGAACTGAGAGGAATCAGCCCCTGGGGGCGGGATCCAGGCCGGCTTGCCCCCACCCCCAGGACTTAGCCCACCTGACTGAGGTTCCGAAGGGCCACCAACGAAGCAGCCCCGGCCCCAGAAAAAAAACAAGATGGGGAACAAGAGGCAGAGAATAAAGAGAGGCAGAATCATGAAGGTACCCCTCAAAAAGAAAGAAGAAACCAGAGCTCCCCAGGGTGACAGCGACAATAAACAAAGTACAGCAGCTGCAGCCTGTGTGTGTGTTTTTGTCCTCTCTCTTTGTGTGGCTTTTTGGGTGCACATTTCTGCCTGCAAGTGTCTGCATTTGCATGAACCAGTGAGAGCATTTTGGTGAGTGTTTGTTTTTGGTTGTGTGTCTGGGAGGGGCGTTTCTAATTTTGTATGGGCGTAGAGGTGAGCTTTTCTTTTTTTTTTTTTGTATACATGTGTTTTGGTGCATATGTTTCTGTGGTTTCTTACGAGGTGCAAGGGAATTTCCTCTGCTTCTTTGTAATGCTGCCCATGAAACAAGCCCCCTCCCCAGCTTCTCTCCATTTTTGGAATAACAATCTTGTTGTTTATGTTGTATTCATATAAAACCACCTTTTTAAGTGAATGTTATTTATTGATGCCATCTGCAAAATGGCAAAAACTTAGATTTAAAACATTAAGGGGGGGGCTTCCCTGGTGGCGCAGTGGTTAAGAATCCACCTGCCAATGCAAGGGACACGGGTTCGATCCCTGGTCCAGGAAGATCCCACATGCCGCAGAGCAACTAAGCCCTTGTGGCACAGCTACTGAGCCTGTGTGCCACAACTGCAGAAGCCCATGTGCCTAGAGCCCATGCTCTGCAACAAGAGAAGCCACCACAATGAGAAGCCTGAGCACTGCGACAAAGAGTAGCCCCCGCTCTCTGCAACTAGAGAAAGCCCACACTCAGCAGCGAAGACCCAACGCAGCCAAAAATAAAAAATAAATATATTTACATAAAAAAATATCAGGTCTGTCTGATTTTCAAAGTTTGGGTTGCACCCTTTTTTGACTACATGCCTGAGAAGAACTATGTACTGACAATGAAGAATTCTAGATGCTAGTTAATTTCTAGTCAATTACTCCAGTGTGAGCCTCAGTTTCCCCACCTGTCAATTGCTGAGACTATTCTCTCTTCTGTCAACTTCAAAGGAGAGAACAGGCTGGGGAGCGTTGTGTCTCTAGCAGGACGTGGCCAGTCCCTGGGTAAGGGGTCCTTTGACACCTGCCAGGAGGCTCCACACATCACCCCTCACTCCTGGCCTCTGATTGGCCTTCCCTGGCTTGGCCTTCCCTGGCACAGCCTCTGCCTGGGAGGCCTTTAAGTGGCTGTTCCAGGAACCAGACCATTCCTGGAATTACAGAACGTTCAGATCTGTAGAGCCCCACTCTTTCTCCTTTGCGGAAGGGGAAATCATGGCTCAGGGTGCAGGGGCCTGGGCCTGGCTTAAACTACATGAAGACTAGGGACCCCATCAGGATGAGAACCCTCCAGAACCTCCCTCTTCTGTTCCATTCTTTTCTTTGTCATTTCCTGGTTGTATGTAATACCTGTTTCCCCAATTTCTTGGGTTCCTCCTGAGAACTGGAGAGCTGATTGACCTCTCTTTCCCCCCCAGGGGCTTGTGGAAATTTTCCATCAGGTTGCCACAGTCCAAAGGATTCCTGGCTCCTTTATGTGCTTTATGTACTTGTCCTCAACCGCCCACTCCTTTCTCAGAGGCCAGCTCTCAGATGTCTATTTTTTTAAATTTCAGAATCACCCAAAGTTGATTTTCAACCAGCACTTTTTATTTTTCTTTATTTTTTATTTTTATTTTTGCTTTATAACAAATTTAATCAGTTATACATATACATATGTTCCCATATCCCCTCCCTTTTGCGTCTCCCTCCCACCCTCCCTATCCCACCCCTCCAGGCGGTCACAAAGCACCGAGCTGATCTCCCTGTGCTATGCGGCTGCTTCCCACTAGCTATCTACCTTACGTTTGGTAGTGTATATATGTCCATGCCGCTCTTTCACTTTATCACAGCTTACCCTTCCCCCTCCCCATATCCTCAAGTCCATTCTCTAGTAGGTCTGTGTCTTTATTCCTGTCTTACCCCTATGTTCTTCATGACTTTTTTTTTCTTAAATTCCATATATATGTGTCAGCATACAGTATTTGTCTTTCTCTTTCTGACTTACTTCACTCTGTATGACAGACTCTAGGTCCATCCACCTCATTACAAATAGCTCAATTTCGTTTCTTTTTATGGCTGAGTAATATTCCATTGTATATATGTGCCACATCTTCTTTACCCATTCAACCAGCACTTTTTAAAGGCGATACTAATAACATTCATAGTCCTAGATACCATTATTGATTACCTGCCTCAGGGTTTTCCCAGCTTTACCATTCACACAGCACTTTTGTGATTTCTGCCCTATGTGCATTCAAGCTACATCATTATTTACCTAACATTTTATTTATTTTTTTAAAGCTTAACTATTTATTTCTGGCTAAGGATTTTGATGACATCTCATATTCTGTTTTGAACAATTTGTATGTACATATACACACAAGGAGAGAATGTTAATTAAAGTTGTTATTTTTTTCAACTTCTTTTTTTAAATTTTTTTGGCTCCGTTGGGTCTTCGTTGCTGAGTACGTGCTTTCTCTAGTTGTAGCGAGCAGGGGCCACTCCTCGTTGCGGTGCACGGGCTTCTCATTGCGGGGACTTCTCGTTGCAGAGCACGGGATCTAGGCACACAGCCTTCAGTAGTTGTGGCTCATGGGCTCTAGAGCACAGGCTCAGTAGTTGTGGCACACAGGCTTAGTTGCTCTGCCTGTGGGATCTTCCCGGACCAGGGCTCAAACCCGTGTTCCCTGCGTTGGCAGGAGGATTCTTAACCACTGTGCCACCAGGGAAGTCTCTATTTACTTAGCATTTAAAAAATTACCTTCTTACCTTTTGTACTTAAATGTATTTTAAAAGAAACTACATAACCACCAAAAATGGAAGCCCACAATCACATGTCATAATTAGAAAATAACTGTAAAAAGAAACACCTAACTAAAACTTTAAGTCCACCTGTGCACTATCTATGACAACTTTGTCTATTAAGAGTCATAGGTGTTTAGGCTTCCCTGGTGGTCCAGTGGTTAAGACTCCGTGCTTCCACTGCATGGGGCGTGGGTTAGACCCCTGGTTGGGGAAGTTCTGCATGCCTAAACATGCAGCCAAAAAAAAAAAAAGAGTCATAGGTGTTTACACTTGGGGAAAAAAAAAAAAAAACAGTTGCTCATGAGCCAGTGCCAGGAGCTTTGCATACATGGGAGGCAGCCTCATTGTAATTACCCAGGAGTTAAAGAAAATATTGCTTCCTGGCTCCCTCTCCCTGATTCTGATTTCACTGGTCTGGGGTATAGCTTGGGCACTGGGACTTTGAAACATGATTTGAGCTTGCAGTGAAGTTTGAGAATTGCATTTATGAAAGATGGTCACAGCAAGAGTTCCCACCCCACATGCTCTCCTTACAGTATGCCCTTGAGCCCCCCTCCATCAAACGGGAGACACGGGACTATGTCTCTTCCTTCTGAACATGGGAGGACTTCTACGACCATGTCTTCTTGGCTGACAGAGGACAGTGGAAGTGGTGCTTTCATGAAACACCATGCGCTTCTACCTTGCTCCTGGCGGTTCTTGGACCCCAGCCACCCTGCTGTGAGGAAGTCCAAGATAGCCCACATGAAAGATGATAGAGAAAGGTAACATATTGTTGTTGTTCTTGTCTTCGGTCCAGCTGAAGTCCCAGCTGAAAGCCATCCCCAACCTCCAGACATATGAGTGAAGGGAGCCTGCAGATGGGTCCAGCCCCAGCCGTCAAGTCACCTCCAGCAACTGAATCTTCCCAGATGAGGCCTGAGATATTGTGCAGCAGAGACAAGCCACCTCCAATTCCCAACCTGCAGAAACTGGGAGCATAATTAAATGGTTGTTTCATACCATTATGTTTGGGGATGGTTTGTTACACAGCCATAGTGACTGGACCAGCCTTAGAGTCCCCCAGACCCATGTCCAGATCCGGCCTGCAAACTTGGCTGTGACCTGGGACAAGTAATTGTTTACCCTGCATCTTAATTTCCTCATCTGTAAACACTCACCTCCCAGAATAGTGTTTTATTGTTGTTGTTGCTGTTGTCTGTTTTTTGGTTTTTTTGCGGCTTGCAGGATCTTAGTTCCCTGACCAGGGATTGAACCTGGGCCCGGGCCCTCAGCAGTGAAAGCAGCAAAAGCCTGGAGTCCTAACCACTGGACCGCCAGGGAATTCCCACCTCCCGGAATGGTTTTGAGAATGGAAGGAAACTGTGTTTTTCGAGCACTTAGCAGGGTACCTGAAAAAAACTTAAAAGGGCGGCACAGTGGCAGCAGACAGCGTGGGCTCCGGGCCCAGACTCCATGGGTTCAAGTCCCAGCTCTCTTACCATCTCCGTCTGACCTTGGGCTAGTTACCTGACCTTTCTATGCAACCGTTTCCCCTGGTGTAAAATAGGAGTGCCAATAACATTCAGTATAGGATTGTTGCCGTGATTGGGTTAATGCTGTGAAATGCATAGGAAGCATCATGTGAGTGCGCTATTAAAACAAGGATACAGAAACATAGGCCAGGTGTGCAAGAAATGTGATCTGTCTGTTGTTTAATTGAATTGATATTTCCTGTTCCTTTTCTGCTGGCGGCAGGTGTTTGAAGGGGTCAATTTGTGTTTTTATCTCTCCTCTTCCCAGGGCTCCCAGTAGCAGAGTTGAGAAGGGGCATGAATCCTCTTGGCCTTGACATCCTTTTGGTACATTGGCATCTGCCAAGACGTCCCCCCTTCTGCCTTCCTGTCCTTTCTGTCTGTTTTTTTTTTTTTTTCTTGGCTACGTTGGGTTTTCATTGCTGCACGCGGGCTTTCTCTAGTTGTGGTGAGCGGGGGCTACTCTTCGTTGCGGTGCGTGGGCTTCTCATTGCGGTGGCTTCTCTTGTTGCGCGGGGCATGGGCTCTAGATCGCAGGCTCAGTAGTTGTGGCGCACGTGCTTAGTTGCTCCGCAGCATGTGGGATCTTCCCGGACTAGGGCTCGAACCCGTGTCCCCTGCATTGGCAGGAGGACTCTACCACTGAGCCACCAGGTAATCCCCCTTTCTGTCTGTTCTTTACTGTCAGCCCACACAGCTGCTCCTCTTGGTCTGTGTGCTCTGGGCCACCTCCCACAGCCTTTGTGTCACACTGGGGTGTAGAGGCACTGCTGGGGTCTGTCCACCTGGAAAACGGGGTACACAGTTCCTTCTGTCCTCAGATCTCACCAAACTCTTCAGGACAGGCAGGACACAGGCACCCTTTCTTAAGGACACATCTGTTCTAAGATTTCTCTGTGTCCTTTCCAAATTCCTTCTTCCTCCTTGACTTGGGGAGTATTTTAAAATTTGCCCACTCCCCACCCCATCCACCTTGCTCTTGTGTCCTCGTGATTCTCTGTGCCTTGAGTCCCCTAAGGCTGTTCAACTAAAAAGGAAAATTCAGTGACATGCTTTGTCAGTGTAGCCATGAATGTCCTCCCTCAGTAATGGGATGAGTGTAAAGGAAGAGGGGGAAAACTCCACCTTGGTTTGTAGATAAAAATATTATGCAGCCACATGACTTTTATTATCACACTGAATATTTACCAAAGCCCTGTGGAAGGGAAAAGACTTGGGTCATGGGTTCACCACCTGTCACAGGCTGAGCCAGGAGTAGACCAGGTATGCTGACAACCACACCCAAGCTTCCTAGAGTTCTGTGGTCTTCAGGGAGTCTTGGGGGGGAGCAAGCAAAGAAGCAAGAGCACCTCACCACCAGCCCCCACCGATCCCCTGAGCTAGCAGCCAGCTTTGACAAAGGAGACCATTCCCCAGAGGCTGGACCCGGAACCCAGATCTCTGCAACTTCTTTTCTTTGTAAAACAAGTTCCCTTTGCTTTTCTGATTACAAAAGCAGCTGATGCTGTGGAACAGAAGATAACCCCTAACCTCTTGTTCCGTCCTCTTGACCAAACATGTTCTCCTTCCAACTTTGGCAAAACACTTAAGTTATAAAATTAATCACTTTGTGGAATGTTTGCACCAGCTCTGTGCAACCTTATCCTGTTCTCTCTTTTCTGGAGAATAGTTTGCAGAGTTGTCATTTTAACTGTTTAAGGAAAGAATCATTTATTCATTCGACAAATATTTCTTGAGTCAGGGAATATTCTAAAAGCTACGGATACCCTGGTAAGTGAGCTCTTTTCTCATGAAATTTACATTGTAGTGGGGGCAGATAAATGATCACAAGTGAACAAGCAAAAACAAGAATTTCGGCCGGCTTGTGCAATTTAAAACGCCTTGGTTGGGCTTCCCTGGTGGCACAGTGGTTAAGAATCTGCCTGCCAATGCAGGGGACACGGGTTCGAGCCCTGGTCCAGGAAGATCCCACATGCCGCCTAGCAACTAAGCCCGTGCGCCACAACTACTGAGCCTGCGCTCTAGAGCCCACGAGCCACAACTACTGAAGCCTGTGTGCCTAGAGCCCGTGCTCTGCAACAAGAGAAGCCACTGCAATGAGAAGCCTGAGCACCGCAACAGAGAGTAGCCCCTGCTCGCCACAACTAGAGAAAGCCTGCACGCAGCAACAAAGACCCAATGCAGCCAAAAATAAATAAATAAAAAACAAACAAACAAACAAAACGCCTTGATTAAGGAAAGCCTCACCGAGAAGGTGGCATTGAAGCAAAGACCAGAAGGAAGTTAGGGAGTGATTCATGCTAAAATTCCTGTTTATTTCCTGAAGAGCACGTAGTACAATCTGACATACTGTATATTTGTTGATTAATTTATTGTTTAGAGTTACAGGAGGGGAACACTGGCAGCTAAGAAACCTGAAGCCATAGAGAACAGACTTGTGATTGCCAAGCGGGGGGAGGGGGGAAGGAGAGGGATGGGCTGGGAGTCTGGGGTTGGTAGATTACATTTAGAATAGATAAACAGGGTCCTACGTATAGCACAGGGAACTATATTCAATATCCTGTGATAAACCATAATGGAAAAGAATGTATGTCTGTGTATAACTGAGTCACTTTGCTGTACAACAGGGATTGGCACAGCATTGTCAATCAACTATCCTTCAATAAAAATAAATAAATAAATAAGAAACCAGAGGCAATGAGAAGGGCTGGAGGCTGAGTGACCACAAGCAGAGGGTGAGGGTTGGCAGGGCCCTAGGGGCCCGGCAGGTAGGCCTAAGTGTCTTCTTTTCTGCTTGTGTCTCACCCACCCTCCCTGCAGTCAGGAGCTGCCGCCCCACTCCATGGAGGAGATACTCCATCTCCACCAGGAGTCTCTGTGGTCATTGTCGGAAGGCCTCTCTGTCACCATCCTTCTTACCATGGCTCCCAACTGCCCCTTTGACCCAGTCCATATTCTTGAGTGTGGCATTCCAGGACCTCCATCACCTACATGTGCCTTAGTGTAAGTGCCCTCTGGTTCCCCTGCTTCAGAGCTGGTACCTGGCACTAAGTAGGTGCACAATAAATATTCACAAATCAATGAGTCCGAAATAGTCTTGCTTAGCACAGGGAACTATATTCAGTATCTCATAATAAACTATAATGGAAAAGAATCTGAAAAGGTGGGACCTCAGGGCTGGGCCTCTTGCTGTCCCTCATTTCCGGGCCTGGTTTCTGTTTTCTGGTCCCTCTTCATTCCTTTGTTTATTCATTATAGGTCATATGCACTAGGGGTTAAGAGTGTGGACTCTTGTAACTATAGTTGATTACACTGTATTGTATAATTGAAATTTGCTAAGAGAGTAGAACTTAAATGTCCCCACACACACACACACAAAGATAAGTATGTGAGGTGATGGATGTGTTAATTAACTCAATGGGGATAATCCTTTCACAATGTATATGAATATCAGATCCTCACATTGTATACTTCGTTATCTTTTTTTCTTCCAATTTTATTGAGATACAACTGCATACAACACTGTGTAAGTTTAAGGTATACAGCGTCATGATTTGACTTACATACATCATGAAATGATCGCCACAATAAGTTTAGTGAACATCCATCATCTTATATAGATACAAAATTAAAGAAATAGAAAAAAATTTTTTGTTGTGATGATTGTTGTACACTTTAATTAACTTATAATTTTATTTGTCAATTATAACTCAATAAAGCTGGAAGAAAAAAAAGAGTGTGCACTCTCAAGCCATACTGTTTTGGTTCAAATTTCAGTTCTGTTACTGTCATTTAACCTCAGTTTCATCCTCTGTGAAATGGATTGTTTTGAGGATTACATAATTTTATGCATGTTAAGCCATTAAAACAGTATCTGACATAGACAGAAGACTCAGTAAATGCTAACTGCTATACCAGGTAGTAGAGTATAGTGGTTAAGAAAGCCAGATAGGGGCTTCCCTGGTGGCACAGTGGTTAAGAATCCACCTGCCAATGCAGGGGACACAGGTTCAAGCCATGGTCCAGGAAGATACCACATGCTGCGGAGCAAATGAGCCTGTGCTCTAGAGCCGGCGAGCTGCAACTACTGAGCCCATGAGCCACAACTACTGAAGCCCGCGTGCCTAAAGCCCATGCTCTACAACAAGAGAAGCCACCACAATGAGAAGCCCACACACAGCAATGAAGAGTAGCCCCCACTCACAACAACTAGAGAAAGCCTACGTGCAGCAAGGAAGACCCAACGCAGCCAAAAATAAATAAATAAATATTTTTAAAAAAAGAAAAGAAAAGAAAGCATGGGGAATTTCCTGGTGGTCCAGTGGTTAAGACTCTGCACTTTCACTGCAGGGCGGGGGGTGGGTTCAATCCCTGGTCAGGTAACTAAGATCCCCACATGCCCCACGGTGTGGCCAAAAAAAAAAAAAAGCCAGACATCCTGGGTTTAAATCCCAGAGCTGCCATTTACTAGCTCTGTAACTTTGGGCACAAAATCTTAACCTCTCTGGGCCTCAGTTTCCTCTTCTGCATGAAATGAACATGAATAATAATACCTACAACACAGGGTTATTGTGAGAATTAAATGAGCCAATAGTTGAAAAGTGTCTGGCCTATATAAGCATTTGATTAAATTTTGATTACAATTTTATTCCATTTAGTGTACGGTCCATAAAGCCAGAACTTTCAGTTGGCTTCATTCACTGCGTATCTCTAATGCCTAGAACAATGCCTGGGATATGCTGAGTTGCTCAGTAAATATTGACCAAGCAGCTCCACTGTTTTCACGCTGTTTTTTCTCCCTGAAGTGCTCTCTCTCCACTGGATCTGACACAGTGCTCTTTCTACTACCTAATACTATTTGACTTCTAGTCTGTGATTTTTGACATTGGAAATCAACAGTGAAGGTAGACCCAGGCAGGAGAGGGGACATATGCTACGAGTGGCAGAAACACAATTCAAAATAGCTGAAGCAAAAAAGAGGATTGGCTCGTGAAACTGAACATTTCAGAATTAATTGCTTCAGGAGTGTCTGGATCCAGGAGCTCAAAGTAAATCATCATCAAGATTGTCGGCTCCTTCTCCAGCTCTCAGCTCTACTTTCCCATGCATTGATTCCAGTCTGAGGCCGCAGCTTCCCTCATGGCAGATTCAGCTTCACAACCTTCCAGTTTAGTCATCTCCGCCAAGAGAAAGCCTCTTGCCTGACAGCAAGTCCAGCAAGTCCCTCTCAGTGTGTTGTGTACCCATCCTCGAATCCTTCATTGTAGTGAGAGGTGTGGGGCACCCTGACTGGCTGGGCCTGGGTCATGTGCCCACCACGAGGATTAGGGTTGTCAGCCTCAGGGAGAGAGGATGGATAACTCCCCAAAGGAAAATCCAGATACTTTATTATATTTTTTAATTTAAAAAGAAAGAATAAAAAATAATTAAAATTTTTTTAAAAATAACTAATGGTGGGCAGGTGGAAATGACAGATGTCAAATGCATCCCGAGCAAGGCTTTTCTCTCCTTATCCTCTTACCCATTTGCCAGTTGACAATCTTTGCTTTATGAGCTCTCTCTCTCTCTCTCTCTCGCTCTCGCTCTCTCTCTCTCTCTCTCTCTCTCTCTCTCTATATATATATATATATATATATATATATATATATATTTAGCCGTGCAGCCTGTGTGACTTTAGTTCCCAGACCAGGGATTGAACCCATGTCCCAGCTGTGGAAGCGTGGAGTCCTAACCACTGGACCGCCAGGGAAGTCCCAATGAGCTCTCAATGTTAATAGCACTTTCCAGTTTCAAGAGCACCAGAGCACATGTTCATGTGTCCTTTTTCTCTGGGAGAAAGGTATTGCTACGCCCACTCTCCAGGTGAAGAAATGAAGGCCAAAAAGTGGTTGCCAGTGTCTCCCAGTAAGTTACAAAGTGCTCTGCTTTGTCACGTCCTCTCTGGTTTCACATCGGGTCAGCCTGCTGGGCTAGGCAGCTGCCTCTGTGGGCAAGGACCAGGGTTCCCACACCTTAACATTCAACCCTAATTATGTCTTCCCCTCTCCTACCTTAAAAGCAGAAGTATGGAAGGAGTGGACATTGTTCAGACCAACGCTGCCAAAAGGACCCAGATGCCTGATAAGCTGGGTGGATGCTCAAGGTCTGGAGAATACTCTAGGAGTTCGGGAAGGGCCTGGAATATGTAGAATAATTGAAAGGCTAAGAGACTAACATCTATATCTTCGGGTTGTAACAGGGTCTTAGTGTAGGTGGGAATGAGATTGGACGGTTCTCAGAGACATAGAATGAAGAAGGCATTTATGAGATGTTGAGACCTGAAGGAGGGACAATGAGCCAGTTATTTGAAGAGCTGAGGGAAAAGTATTCTAGGCAGAGGGAACAGCAGGTACAAAGGCCCTGAGGTAGACATGTGCCTGGTGTGTTTGTGGGGCAGCCAGGAGAACAGAAGAGGTCAATGGGAGGGATCACGAGGACACTGTAAGCCACTGGAAGGGCTTTTGCTTTCACTCAGGGTGAAATGAGGAGCCATGGGAATCAGTGAATCAGTTGTGCAGTTAGCCTGTTGGGGCCCAGGACCAAAACTGAGGTAGAAGGAAGAAAAGTAGGTGAGCAGAAACATATATGTTGTATACATTCTTTTGCTCAGATCAGATGGTACATAAAAATATAAGCTGTGAGTGTGTTCCATTCCTGGGGAGTGAACTGGGGGGCTCAAATGCAGGGTTCAGGATAAGCAAGGGACACAGCAGTCAGGGGTGGTTGAGACCCCAAAGAGGCTGCCAGGTGAGGACCCCCGGATTGGGTGGGGCCCAGTGTCAGCCTCAGAGCTTAGGGCTGCTGGAGGACCTGGTGTCTGCCCGGGGCCTGCCTGCCTCTCTCAGACACCTGGCAGGGCCTGGCCTGGGGCTCAGCCCGGAGTCTGTCTCCATTCCAAGTCCTCTGCTTAGGGAGGCTTGATGAAGCCCCACCCAACTTACGAAATGAGTCCCAACCAGTGGTCCTCAGAGCTGAGGCTGTCCACACTGTGGCCCAGGGCCTGATTGGCTGTCTCCCTGAGGCATCTGCTGCTGGCCGGAACTCTGCTCTGATGCATGTCTCTGGGTTACCAGGTGCCTTCTGCCTGGGGCCCCCCACCTGCACCCTGTACCTATTTGAACTTCCTAAGCTCTAACTGCAGCCTCTTCTTTACCCTCTTCCTCCAACTCTCCTTTGGCTTTTCTTTGCCCATTGATGACAACCATCCCAAGTATTTATTAATGACAACTAGCATTTCTTGAGAGCTTCCTTGTGGGTCAGGCCTTATACTAATACCAATAGCTAAAACCTATGGTCTTACCACGTGCCAGCCCCTGTTCCAAGCACTTTATAAACAATAGCTCATTGAATCCTCTAAACAGTCTTATGAGCATGGATTATTTTTCTCATGTTATAGATGATGAACCTAGGCACAGAGAGGTTAATTAACTTGTGTAAGATCACACAGCTACTCAGTGGCAGTGCCAACCATTTATATGCATAATCATCACAGCTGTCCTATCTGGTTGGTAGGAGTAGCGTCCCCCGCCGGGTAGAGGAGCCAAGCACAGGGAGGTTTCCTGCCTTGACCAAGGTCACCCTGGGAAAGTGCTGGAGCTGTGAAAGGTCCGTCTGACTCCCCAGTGGGGTCCTGACCCTTGAAGCCCTGTACCTTCCCAATTTTGCCTTCACGTCTGGGCTGAGAGGTGGGCAGGGCTGGGATCGCGGGCTTCATTTTCCAGATGGGGAAACTGAAGCCCAGTGTGCTTGGGCAGAGCAGAGCCGGGACTTGCACCGGGACTTTTCACCCCCAGGCTGGTGTTTTTTTTTTCTCTGCAGCCCTGCCTCAGGAACTCTCTTCCTGGCACTCAACAGACCTGGCTTCCCACCTTCTCCTCACACCCTGCATAGCTCAGTCTTCCTGCCCCTGCATTCCTGTGTCATTTACATAGAACACCCAGCGATGAACATCTAGTCCCTGGCAAGGTGCCCCCTGCACTCCCTTTCTCTCAGCCCTCCCCGCACCGCACTTGCCTGCCGTGGGTTTGAGAGTGCCGTGGAGGGGGTGGGGCGCGTAGGGAAAAAGAGGTGGGACCGAGCGTGAGAAATCCTTTTCCCCTTTCAGGCTCCTCCCACCCTGCCCCTGCAACCCCAGGGTCAGTAGTCCCATAAGAGACGCCGTATTTAGAGGCGGCCCCCAAGGTGGGTGGAAGGGGGTGGGGCACCCAAGCTGCCTTGCTGCGGCCTTGAGTGCACGATGCAGAATAAACCCTAGGTGTGGTGTGCAGCAGGGCGCATGCGTACAATGAGTCCAGTGATTAGGGCTGGAATGCGGGGCTTTATTCACCTCTACTCTCCTAGGAGCGGGTGGGAGCTGTGCCTAGCCTCAGGGTCTCATCACTCGTGTTTGGGAGACTCAGAGGTGTGGCCCCAGCTCCAGCCTGGCCTCACCTCCCCCCAGCCTTCCCACCTTCCCTGAAGCCCATCTTAGTTTCACCGAGGGGTTAGATCTCAAAGCTGAGATCATGGGGCCCAGGGTTTCCCCTCGCCAGCCCAAGCTGAAAATGAGGGACTCGAGTTCCAGTCTTCATTCTGTCACTGATCTGCTGTGTGACCTTGAACAAGACTTCCCCTCCCTGATTCCATCCTGATGTCACATCTGAGGCTTCTAACTTCTGCTTCCTGAACTCAGGATTCCCATGCAACCCCATGGAGTGCCCCACACGGTCAGAGCTGTAACAGGGCTTGGAAAATAATCAGAAAAATTGGTGGATGGTTCCTTTCTCTCTCTTTTTTTTTAATCATCTGGGTTTTAATTTCTCTATGTAATAATGGTGGCAGCATTTGAAAATTGTGATCACTTTTCAATGAGGAAACTGAGGTCCAGAGTAGGCTAGTGACTCACCTGAGGTCACCAGAAGGGTTAGCTGCACACTGGAGTCTACAGCCTTTTCCAGCAGTTCTCACCCCTCACCACATCCCTTCCATTTCCTGCTGGCTCCAACCCGAGCCTCAGCCTACCAGCCAAGATCCACTTGTGGAAATAGGCCCAGGGGGAGCAGAGATGGGCCAGGCCCATCCTCTAAGGATATGGACAGAGGCTGACACTGCCCTCACTGACCCTCTGGCTTTTTGCCAAGGAGCTAAGATCGTCAGCCCACAGCCATGCAAAGCAGCCCAGGTGCCTCCTTACCCCACTCAGCACCTGACTGAAGCCTTGGACAGACTGGGAGAAAGCTGACTGTGAGACTTCAGGGCTCTGGCTGCTCCCAGACCTGCTGTTCCATCCAGGCAATTTACAGCTCACCAGCCATGAGCAGAACCTGGATTAGACACTTGTGGCAGAAGACAGATTTGTTCAATGATTTATTGAGAACCTGCTGTTGTTAGCTACTGGGGATACATCAGTGCACAGAACAGGCAAAAATTCCCATCTTTGTGGAACGCATATTCTAGTGCATGGAGACAAACCAAAAAAAAAAAAGAGAGAGAGAGAGAGAGAGAGAAAGAAAATGTTCAATATCTAAAAATGTTTGATATCTAAAATGCTATGTAGAAAAATAATGCAGGGAAGGGGATAGAGAGTTCCAGGGGCAGGGCTGCCCTTTTTCAGGGTAGTCAGTGAAGACCCCATTTATAAAGGAGATATTTGAGCAGAGTAGTAAGGAGAGAGTGAGCTTTGCAGATATGAAGAAGAGTGTCCTAGGCAGAAGAAACAGCAAGAGCAAAGGTCCTGAGGCAGGAGCATGACTGGAATGTTCTAGGAGCAAGGAGGAGGCCAGTATGGCTGGAGAGGTATGAGTGAGGATAGAGTGGGCAAGATAAAGAAATGTGAAATGTCCATTGGAAACAAGATTTATGGCAGGAAGGGATGAAAGGGGGAGAAAGCCCATGCCAAGAAGTCTGGGCACAGAGAAGGCTGGGGAAAAAGAACTCTGGAGAAAGCAGTGAGGGCATTCTAGTCAGGGAGACCAGCTTGTGCAAAGGCAAAGAAGCAGTTGGTGGAGCAGGGAGGGGGACGAGGCTGGAGGAGTCAGCTGCAGCCAGACTGAGAAGGGCTGAGAAGCAGCAAGGGCTGGGAGGTCTCTGAGAAGGTTGGGAAGGCCAGGAGCTTGTAGTCAGAGAGTGGGAGATGGGGTTCAAAGTTTGAAAGGTAAAGCAGTTCTGGATGATGGCAAAGAGTCAAGAGCGGCTGTGGTCGGAGGGGTGAGTGGGTGGCCATGCCTCGTGGACAATGGCAGGACTTGGGGATGTGAGGAAGACCAGCCAGGGCCTCTGCCTGTCCTCACCATCAGTCTGAGGATGGATGGGACCCCACAGTGAGGAGCACGAGCTGCATGACATGTGGGGGAACGGCCTGCTACCACTGGGGGGCACTGTAACGGAAACTGGTCTGGGCTAGGCAGGTGCCAGCCGCTCTTCCTTTTCCTTCTCCTCCTGCAGCCCGCTGGGATTGCTCCCCCACTGGTGCTGGTACTTCCCTGACAGTTGGTCCCAGGCGGCCCTGCCCAGGCACGGCTGAGGAGGTAGGGTATAGGAAGGGGAAGCCCCCTTGGTTTCTGTCTCACAGCAGGGACCCAGCAGGGAAACCCCATGGGTCCTAAAAGGAAAGTGGCAGCAGTGGGCTTGGGGGAAGACCAAGAAACCCCCATCTTCTCCCTGAAGATGGGAAATCCAGGGTGGGGCTGAGGGCGGGGCTGTGCTGGAAGGAAGATCTGTAACCAGCCCTGATGGCCCCTGACAGCCGTCTACAGAGCAGAAACACCAGAACTATCCTGGGACCTGGCTGAGCCCTGATCCTGACCTCAGAGAACCCCAACCTGGCCACAGACTGAGCCCTGACCCTGGTCATCAACTGAGCTCTCATCCCAGCCCAAGCTTGATTCCTGACCTGAGTCACAGGCTCAGTCGGAACCTTGGCTGCAGACTGAGGTCTGTGCCTCATTTGGACTGAGCTCTAAGCCCAATCCTAACTGGCCCCTTGCAGAGCCCCCAGGTCATTGATAGCTCTGACCCCAAACACAGGCAGAGGCAGGATGTTGGCCCCAGACAAAGCTCTGAGTCCAGCCCTAGACCAAATCCTGATCATAGTTATAGACTGAACGCTAATCCTAGATCTGCCTCTGGCTGAAGTCTGAGCTTGGCCCTGAATGAACGTGTTCTCATCCAGCCATGACCCTGACTATAGACTGAACTCTGACTCTGCCCAGACTGAGACCCCACCGCCTCACACAAAACCCCATCCCAGCTACCCACTGAGCCCTGACTTCCCTGGCACTCCCTCCCTCAGCCATCTGGTAAACCAGAAGAGAGTAAGGATGACTCAAAACCCCAAGTCCCCTCTAATGGGCAATCCCCTTACCTGGCCATCCGTCTTTTGAAGGACAGTGAGCTGGTGATGGCACTAGGATGATGATGACAAAGAAGAGAAACAGGAGGGGGTTAGAGTCTCTGGGATCTACCAGCAAGCAGAGCGGGGTGGCTCACCCAAGAGTGGGGAAGTGAGGGCAGGGCTGGACCTGGTAGAGCAGCAGGGAGTCAGGAGCTGGGATTGACCGAAACTCCAGCTTCTCACCACCCTCACTGCACCTCCCACCCCCTCTGGGAAGGGAAATCACATTTCCCCATTTTAGCAAGGGGTGGTGAGAGGGAAGACTGAGTGAACACAAAGCCGAAAGTACAAGCAGGACGGAAAGTGAAACCGGGCGCAGCCCCCAGTATAAGACTCCCCCTGCCCGGGAGATGGCTGTCCAAAGAGGCTGGCCCCACCATGGGCCAGATGGCAGGCGACCTTGGCTGGCGTGAGTTTGAGGCCAGGGCTGGGGTAGAGTGGTGGGGGGCTTGGCTGAGAGTGGGCAGAGGATGGGTGAACTTGCCTGCTGTGGATGGGCGCCTAGGGCTGAGGTGCTATTATGTGGGCAAGACTAAGGATACAGGATACAGCTGACTGGAGGATGGGAGTGAGACAGGCATAAACTGGGGAGAGGGGCTGGGGCAGAGGGGTAGTGATCAAGCCAGGGCTGGGCAGAGGATGGGGCAGGGCAGGTTGGTTGGCATGAATGGGGGGACAGGGTTCTATAGAAGGGTGGAAGTTTGGTGAGGGCTGGGCTGAGGATGGGAAGAGTTGACTGGCATGAATGGGGAGAGTTGGGCAGGTGCTTTGACCAGGATCAGGACCAGGCGCATAAATGAAGCGTTTATTTGGGGTGAATGAGCAGGGGCCAATCAGCTTGGCTGAGAACTGGGGCTGGCTATAGGAAGAACAGCAGGAGCAGGGGGCTGGGGCCAAGGAGTCAGCAGCCTAACGGTCAAGGGTCTGGAGTTTGAAGCTTGGAAGGAGGTCCAAGCTACAGCTGGTGGCTGAAGAGCTCAGAGGCTGGAAAGAGAGCTCTGGACAGAGGAGCCGATGGTAGGGTCAGAGTAGGGACCAAGGGCTGAAAGACGGGGACAGAACCTTCAAAGGCCAGGCGAAAGCCCCAGGATTGGCTGCAGAGGGGAAGGAGAAACCAAGGGAAGGGTCTGGGGGCTCCAGAGCTCAGGCAGAAAGCAGGGGGTCAGTAGGAGACGGCACAGCTCAGTTCTGGGTGGGCAATATCCACCAGGGCCTGGGGGTGCCCACCCATAGAGCTAGGAAGAACCCCAGTCTGCCTTAAGTCTCCAGGGTGCCAGAGCAGCCCCCAAGCCAGGGAGCCTGAATGCTACAGATTGCAGGCATGACCCACCACCTGTGTTAAGTCCATGGGGGTAGTGGAAGCGCCCAGAATCTCCCCTTAGTCTTTACAGAGAGTACATTTCGAGGAGCAGAGCCCAGGGCTTAAAGGTCAAGGATGGATCGGAAAGAGGCATGGAGAGAAGGCGGAGCAGGAATAGACTTCAACTTAGTGACCAATTTTGGTTTGGGTTTCGAGGAGAATTGTGTAACTCCCTAGCGATTGCTAGATTTCCTCTCCCTGAAGAAGAAACTGCCCTCTTCCCAGAGCTCCAGCCCCACTGCCCCTCTTCCTTCTTTCCAGGAAATGCAGGGCAGGAAGCACTTTCAGAAATCAGCCAGTCTGACTCCCTCATTTTACAGATGGGAGCCTGAGGCACAGAGATAAGACGTGACTTGTTCAAGGGAAGAACCCAAATCAGAAACAGAGGTTCAGCCTCCCATTCCAGACCCTCCTCCCTCTCCTGGCACCCCGTGTTCCTCCCACCCTGCAGAGTGATCTACCTGCCTTGGGGGAGGCTGGACCAATCTGTCCTTCTGACTCCCTGGGATAGAGCCTCAGCATCATCAGCCCACCCCTGGGGCCCTGGTTCAGGCCATCAGAGCCGCCTGGCTGAGCCCGGGGAATCCTTGGCAGAACAGACCGTGCCCACGCCAGGGGAGGTGGCGGTCTCCTCTGAGTTCCCTGGGGGAAGCATGCAGGCTCTGCATTTGGGCAGATCTGGAATCCCGTCCTGGTCCCCTCACCCTCTGGCTATGTGCCCTTGGGCAAGTCAACCTCACTGAGCCTCACTTTCCCCATCTGCAAAATAGGGAGAATAATAGCACCCAGGCTGCCACATACCCTTGTGCAGTTTGTTCACTGAGAAAGACACTTGGCCAAGGGACATAGTGAGGTTCAAGATCCGGCCCGAGATCTGCTTGCAAAGGCGGGCACTCTGTGCAAGACTGTGTCTGCCTGGGGGAAGGGGCACTTTCCTTTCACTGTACAGAGATGCCATATGGTGTCTCAACAGCTTGTTAGTGGCTTTGAGGGGTCAGTGAGATGACACACAGAGCGTGCCTGTAGCACAGGCTCAGAAAAGGCACGGTCCTTTCCTTTTCCTGAGTTCTTCTCCAGCTCTTCCCCTCATCTCGCCCACCCCCTCCTCATTGCTCCAGGGCTCAGCCTTTTGCTACTCTCCTTGCTCCTGGCTCGCGCTGGTGTCTGGGGATTCCCAAGGCCCCCAGGGAGGCCCCTCCGGAGCCTGCAGGAGTTGCAGAGGGAGTTCAAGGTCAGCCTGCATCTCTCCAGGAAGCTGCTCTCCGAGGTTCGGGTCCAGGCCTGTGACTTTGTGAGTCTCCCTAATGCAGCTGGCTCTGGGGATGGGAAGATCCCCAATCCCCTCGGGCCCCCACTAAAAGACCTTGCCCCATAGGCTGAATCTCACCTGCCAGGAGTGAACCTGGACCTTCTGCCCCTGGGAGAGCAGCTCCCCAACGTTTCCCTGACCTTCCAGGCCTGGCATGGCCTCTCTGTGAGTGGCTGACTGGCGCGGTGGGACAGGCAAACTGGGAATAAGGCTGGGTTGCAGGGATGGAGATAAAGTTGGGGATTGAATTGAAGATGGATTTGGGGATAAATTGAGGGAGAGAATCTGGATGTGGCTGGGTAGGTCACTGAATATAAAGATGAGGCTGGAATAAAGAAATGGCATTAGGAAGAAGGTAAGAATGAAGCTGAGCAAAGGAAAGATGTGGGGATGGGAAAAGAATGGGATTGGGGTTAGAGATTGGTATGGAGGAGGCGTGGAGTTGGTATTATGAGTGAGAATGGTAAGAGGTTAGGGATGGGAAGAAGGTTGGAGATGAGAGTGAAAATGAAGTGGGGGATAGAGAAAGCATGGGGATCGCTGGTGAGGATGGGATGGAATGGGGGTGGGTAGAGTTGGAAATGGGATGGAGAGATGGTGACATTGAGGCTGGACACAAGAAAGAGGGATGGAATTGGGATAAGAATGCGAACAAGGATGGGAAAGAAGTTGAAGACAGAATGAAAACAAGTGAGGAGATGGAGATGGGGCGGGGCGGTAGAGAAGGGAATGGAATGCGGTTGTGGGTAGAGAGTGACAGAAGGATGGAGATGGGGTTGGGGGTTGGAGATGAGCTCGGGTGTGACTGAAAATGAGGTTGGAAGAGGAGATGGGATAGAGATCAGAGACAGTGGAGATGGGAATGGTGATGAACATAGGAAGGGAGTAGGGATGGAGATGGGGTTAAGGATGAGAAAAGATATGGGGACAGAATGGGGATTGGAGTTCATGCTGGGAATGGGACCCAAATAGAGATGGGGTTGGGTTTGAAGTGGGTCATCCTTGGCCTGCAGGCCTTTCCTGATGCCTTCCCTCCCCTTCCACAGGACCCAGAAAGACTCCGCTTCCTCTCCATGGCACTTCACCCCTTCCATACCCTGTTGGGAGGGCTGGGGAGCCAGGGGTTCTGGACCAGTTCAGAGAGGTTGAAGCTGTGGGCCATGAGGCTGGATCTCCGAGATTTGCAGCAGCATCTCCGCTTCCAGGTAGAGTGCCCACCCACCCTCCTCGACCCCCAGAGACTAACACTCAAAACTGAGGCTCATTGGTTCCCTTTTAAAACACCCCCTGCCCAGAGGTAGGATAAGTCTGGAAGGAGATGCTCCAGATCCTCTGAGTGTGTGTGTGTGTGTGTGTGTGTGTGTGTGTGTGTGTAGGTGTACCAGGTCCTACCTCTGCCCCCTGAAACTCTGCCTTCTCTTGGGGTCTTGGTCTTAAACGAGAGAAGCCAGGACAGCATCTGGCATCAGCAGGCCCTACATCAAACAAAGTACGTTCCCTTCTCCCTCATCCTCTGACATCACCAGATTCTCCTGAACATTTCAAAGGGAAATAGGAATTTTACCCTTAATAAAAGAATAGAAAATGAAAACAGCATAAAAACTAACCATATCACCTTTCTGCCCATTTCTGATCTTAAGATGACGCTTAAGAGAGGAACTTCCAGTTCCCTGGTGGCCTAGTGGTTAGGACTCCAGGCTTTTACTGCCAGGGACCGGGTTCTATCCGTGGTAGGGGAACATTCCGAAAGCCCCATGGCACAGCAAAAAAAAAAAAAAAGAGAGAGAGAGAGAGAGAAAGAGAGGAACTTCCAGAGCCCCCAATCCCCTGGGCAATCCTGGATGAGTGAGAGCCAGCTCCATGAGTACCATCTTGCTCTGTGACTTCCATTTTTTTGAACCAAAAAAAAATCAGGCAGCTCACATGAAATGATGACATAATGGAAGATGCGAAGTAGGGGTTGTCCAGGGAAATCATGCCCCTGTGGTCTCTGATGTCATTCTGCACCACTGGGCACATAAAGAAGCAAGGATTCACTCAGGGTCTGAGGCGGGCCATTCTCTGACCCATGGGTCTCTCCCCACAGGTGCTGGCTGCAGGATTCAACCTCCCTGAGGAGGAGGAGAATGAGGAGGGGGAGGGGCTGCTCCCAGGGGCTCTGGGCGGCCCCTTGCAGATGTCAGCCCAGGTGTCCTGGCCCCAGCTCCTCTACACCTACCAGTCGCTACACTCCTTGGAAATTGTCTTGTCTCGGGCGGTGAGGGACCTGCTGCTGCTCTCCCAGGCCGGGAACCCAGCCCAGGCCTTGGGGTTCCCCACACCCAGCTCCCAGCCCTGATGGAGGGTGACTTCTTAGCCCCTTCCCTCCACCCATCAGGACTTGAGGACTGGAGTCTGGGCCAGCAGACAGGCTCTGGCTCATCTGCCTTAGACAAGGCACGACTCCACTGGTCTCCCGCCCCAGACCCTATCCAATAACTTAAGGCCCCTCCAGTCCTTGCCAGATATTTATTTCTTAGATATTTATTTATTGTTTAGAAAAATGGTTTATTTATTGTTTCGGGGACCTGCTAGTCATCCTCAGACTAGGCTGCCACGCTGGGTGCTTAATAAAGCACTCTCACCCTCTCTCTGCCTCGGCTTCTTTTCAGAGAAGGGGTGTCTGACATGCAAAGGGGCCCTGGAACAGAGTCTGCAGCTTCTGGTTACCCTGGACTCCCCTCTGACCTTACATTTTTGGGGTTCCTGGCCCACCTTCCCCAACTCTGGCTTGTTCAACTGGTGGCTGCCGTAGTAACCAGCAGAGTTCTGAGACTGAGCTCCCATGTTGGAAGCTCAAGGCAGCTGGTCTGCTTCTCTTTGATTGCAAATGGAGCGCCACTGGCCCTCCTGACCTCTTCCTCGAGGCCGGCTTCAACCCCAGAGGTTTGCGTTAGTCCTACACAGCTCTCCAGGGCCTGGTGGGGGGTTGAGAATGGGGGGCGTCGAGGAGTGGGCACAGTAGAGAGGGAAGGCCTTGGGGAGAACTGTCTCTGTCCTCACTCAGTCCTCCAAGCAGCTGAGACAGGTTGGGGAGGTAGGCAAGGCAGGCCATCAGAGAGAGATGACCCCAGCGAGGCAGTGGTCCACCAGCCACATTGGAGAGTCAGACTCCTTAAGTTCATGGTTCTCGCAGACATCTGGTTCTGTCTGCTCCATGAATGACACACCAAGAAACTAAGGCCCAGAGGGTGGAAAGGATGCGTCCAAAGCGGCAGAGGGAGTCAGGCTGAGCAGGGTTCAACCCAGCCTTCTGAGCCTCACATCCCAGTCACTGGGGCTTTGGCTGGCCCAGCCTGGCTTGCAGCTCCTGCATCATGCCAGGGTGTGCCAGGCCAAACCTGCAGACGGAAGACAGGCCGTGGGAGCTGGTGTCCAGGTGCCGTCAGCCTCCTCCCCATCCCAGGCCGGTCACCTCCCCCTGTGCTTACCTCTGTCCCAGGGGCCTTCTGGCTGGCAATGGAGTCCCTTCAGGGCTGGAGGAGCTTGGCTCCGGGGCGTGCTCTGGCTCGAGAAGTCTCTGTTCGGGGGCTACCAGCTCTTCCTCCGGTGCGGGGCTGGGAGGCTCCTGCGGTTGCTCAGGGACGGGGGTCCGTCGGAAAGAGGGCCGGGAGCGGCGCTGTGAGGAGCTGCGGGAGAGGAGGGCTCGGCTCCTCGGGACAGAGACGTCCAGGCGAGCCCCGGGGAGCAGGGCCTACAGGGAAGAGGGCACGGGCTACCACGGGGCTGGCTTCAGCTTCGAGATTCTGCTCTGTCCAGCCCAGGACCCTACCTGGAGCCCTCACCTCACTCCAGCTGCTGTGAGCATCCCCTCTGGCGCTCCCGGTGGCCTCCCCGCATGGTCCAGGCTCAGCCTCTGCAGGGTCCTGGTTGGTTGACTGGTCCTCTTGGCCCTGGACGTCCTCCAGGCCTTCTGGATCAATCTCCTTGGCCTCTGCCTTTTGGTCTCCAGTCACCTCGATATCCTCCACTGCAAGGGGCCTTTGTGCCTCTCCCTCGGGGTGCTTGTCCCCATGCTGCCCCTCACTGCTTTGCCCCTGCTCTGTCGCTTGCCATCCTCCAGCCTCTTCTTCCCACAGTGTGTGCCCTCCTGGGAGGCCCTCTATCCTCACCACCTGGGAGCCCGAGGTAACGCCATCCATCCCCCAGCTTCCTTCTGCTACTGCGGATTGCTCCACCTCAGCCTGCTGTTGCCCGGGCTCACCCTCCCGAGTGGCCTCAGAAGCCTCTGCTTGGCCACCTCTGCCAGGCACCTCCTCCTCTGCTGAGCCCTCCAGGCCAAACTCCTGCCCACCTGTTTCCTCCCCCTCTGCAGCCTCTACCAGGTCCTCACCTCCGCCGGCTTCCTCTCTCCCCTCTGAGTCCCAGTCTCTCCCGAATGCTTCCTCAGCCTCTCTGCCGGGCCTGTCCCCAGTCCCAGGAGCCCTTCCATCCAGAGCTGCCTTATCCTCCACGATCTCGGTAGCCAAAGAATTTGTCTCCATGTCGTCGCTGTCCTGGAGACTCGGAGCCTCCACCTCCAGCCTCCAGCTTCTCCTGGATGTTCTGTCTACCCCCCAGGGCACGGCAGACTCCACCTCCTCCTCCTTGGTTTCTGTGGCGTCTGACTCTCCCAATGACTGCACGGTCCCTGCTTCTGCTCCCTGCCTTCCACCCAGCTCCTGGGTCTCTGCTCCACGCCAGGCTTCCTTTACTTTCATCCACTCCTCGCCTGCCTCTGGGACCTCTGGTCGTGCAGACTCTCGGCCTCCTTCAGCTTCCGCCACCGGTGCCTGGCCTCCTGTAGCCTCCTCCTTCCCTTCTTCAGCACCTGCTTTTTCCTCCTGGGTGTTCCCTCTCTCCACATCCCTTCTGCTGTCTTCCCAGGCTTCTGCCACAGAGCTGTTAGGTTCTACATACCCCACGTTCCTGGGATATTCCTCCAGGCTCCTCTCTGTCTCCTCTCTGCTCAGGGCTGGAATGCTCCAGAGCTCTTCCTTACATGCCTGCCCTTCCTCAAGTTGCTCTGTGGGGGTCTGGGGGCCTCCCACCAGCTCAGGTTCTTGGCCTTCAGTGACCCTGTGCTCAAGGCCACCCCACCCCACCTCCAGTGCTTCTCCCCTTGTCTGAGCCTCTTCCTCACCCCTCTCCCTGCTGAACTCCTTCTTGGGCCTGGCCTCTGGGGTTGCCTCCAAGTCAACATCACCTTCAGCCTCATTTGCTACTTTGTCCTGGAGCAGCTCAGCCTCTGCAGCCCAGCAACTCTTCTGCTGTTGCTCGGCCTCCTCTGCCTGCACCACCTCCTTGAGACTGGTTTGAGCAGCCCTGATCTCCGAGTCTTGCCTCTCCACAGCCTCTTCCTCAGCCTGATCTGCCTGGCCCTCAAAGCCCTCCCCTCCCTCCGCCTCTGACTCCTGACCTTCCTCAGCTTCCCACCCTGCTGCCTGGTCCTTGGCCGCTTCTTCCACTCTCTCGGTTCCCAGGGCCTGGGTCTGTTTGGGGAAGAGGCTCACCTCAGCCTCTCTATTCTCATCCACTTCCTCCTCCTCCTGGTCTCCCTTGGAGGTCTCCTCTAGGGTCCAGACTCTCCCAGTACCCTCCGGGATCCTTTCTCCTGGGACTGCCCCATGTTCAGTCTCCCCAACCCCTGGGAGGTCAGCCTCCTCCCTGCCTGAGGTTTCCCTGTCCTCAGATCCTGCCCCTGGCTCATGTGTCCCCTGCGCCCTTGTGCTTTGGCCACCCCTTACCACTACCACCTCTTCTTCCCTCCCAGCCCCTTTGGTCCCAGGCCCCTGGATCTCCTCTGCAGCTGTCTCATCAACCCCCTGCTCTGACTCCTTTCTGTCCTCTGCCACCTTTTGCCCATCAACACTCGCCTTCCGCTCAAGCTCCTTGTGCCAGGTCCCTTCTGACTCCGCCCCTCCAGCCACCCCTGGCTCTGTTGTCCTGACCTCTTCCTCATCCTCCTCCCATTCCCAGGTTCTCAGTGTCTTCTCTCTCTTCACTTCCTGCTCATCGGGCTGCTGACTCTCCTGGGCTTGGCTACTCCTGTCTCGACCAGCCTCAGACCCTGCATCAGACTTCCTTCTGGGCTCCAGGGGGATACTTGGATGCTGGCATCTAGTGGTCGTGGCTGCCTCCCAGGCCCCAGTGTCCTGCCTATCTGCTTGAGACCCATGGGAGCTGCCTTGTCCCCCACCCCAGGTCTGTTCTGTAGCTGAGCTTTCCTCCTGGCATCTTCCAGCCTCTCCAGGCCCTCTCAGCCCTCCATCCCCCTTGCTTTGGCTGCCTCCAAGGCCCTCCATGGCCTCCTGGGCTTCCTCCTCTACCTTCCCCCCAAGGCTTCTTGCAGCCACCTCCCCCAGTTCCTCAGCTGCACACGCCTCCTTCCTCTCTGCAGTGGGGACATCATCTCCCATAAGGTAGGAGACAAAGGTGCTGAAAGACTCCTGGAAGAAAAGAGGGATGGGGACAAAGGTATTAAGGGGAAGCCCAGCCCTCTCCCTCGGGGCCCTGGGCCAGAGGGACTCGGGAGAAGGAAGAGGGGTTCTAGGATCTAGAAGGAGGAGGGAGACAGGATCTGCAGGAGGAGCAGGAAACGGCCTAGATTAGAGGTGTGTGGATGTGTTTGTGGAGATGAGGGGATTGAAATCCAGAGAAGATCGGGCTAGCAGGCTGCCTGATCGTGGGGAAGGAATCTTGAGTCTGAGGAGAAGCTCAAAGGGAGAAAGGAAGGTGAGGCCCGAGGGAGCAGGGTGAAAATCTCTGGCCTCTCTTTGCCCCTCTCACCAGTGCCCCCCTCAAGGCCTGATGCAGCCCAGGGAGATGTAGCCGGAGGAAATCCATCCTGTCTGTCTCTGTCTGTGTGTCCAGAAAGCTGACAATGATTGTCCCCACCCACCAAGCCAGTCTTCCCCACGACCCAAGACACTTCCTCTTCCCCTGTCTCTCCCTGACGCACCCCCACCCCGAGCCCTGCCCACCTTCTGCAATGCCCACAGCTGCTTCCAGCCCAGGCTGGGAAGTGGGTGTATATCACACAGGGGACTCAGGTGGTGTACATTCGGAGCTAAAGGGCAAGGGAGGAGGACCGTAAGGAAAAAGCGGGAGCAGGAGACCTCAGAATTGGGGAGGGGGGAGGGGGCATGTGGCAACTGCAGCTCAAGTGACTCAGGTCTTGTATTTACACCTTAGCCGTTTCCGTCTCCCCCCAAAGCCACAGCCTCTCTGTGAGAGGAAGCTGGGGTTTGTGGTTCCTGTTTTGCCTGGGGACAAGGAGTAGGAGTGAGGAGGGGGCTGGTAAGACCTCTGGCTTCTCATTTCAGGGTCATTAATGCTTCCCCAAGAGGAAGAAGGGGCTGGATTGGTGGCTCCAATGTCCATTCCTCACCTGTAGTCGTTCTTGCGAAACGAAACTTGGCTAAACTTTGTACTGTGGTTATTCACGTCTACCTCCCACCCTCCTTTGAGTTCCTTGAAGGTGGAAGCCATGTATGACACGTTGCTGAATTTCTAGAGACCTGCATGGGTAGTAGGATCCCATTTTTCATTGGTTGAGTGATCTGGGAAGCAGACAAAAGGGGGTACATTTTAAACAGCAGTCTGAGGGCCTGGTGGTGAGAAAGAGCTGGGAGAGGTGGGCACTGACTGTTGGAAGCCCACAAGAGAGATGAGCAGGGGAAAGACGTGATGAAGAAAATTCAGGATGTTGCTTTACCACCTAGAGGAAGGTAAGAGAATAATCGCTCCTTATCTGGGACTTTGTGAAGTGACCTTAATCGACACCTCTTCCTTGGGTCCCCACCCTGAGCCTCACTTTCCAAATTTCCAATCAGAGGAACTAGATGAGATCACAGAATCAGAATCTTGGGCCTTAGGATCATCTGGTCTAAGCACCCTTAATGCAGGCAGGAATCCTGCAGCAGCCAGCACCCCTGCCTCTGGTGCTCTATTTCTTATTGCCAAGTCTCTAGGGTCACCTTTAGGTCTAACGTTGTATGTTCATCAGTAACTTTCCTTTTTGTTTTCTCATCTGTAAAACCAGGGTTGAACTACTACCTTGGTTCTAAGATAATTTGAGAAAAGGGCTCTCTTAACCACGTTGGATACTGCCAACAGACAATTCATGAAATCTTTTTAGGTGGGTGTTATCTTTATATGCAGTTTCTAAAGCAATCTAAAGGTAACAGATAGAAATAAGAATGACCTGAAGCTGGCTGCCTTTGTTGTCAGCCAGAAACAGTACCGGCTAGGCAGGTGGCCATATTTATTTCCGGCAGTTGCAGAGGAGCTGAAGCCATTCGCAGCCATGATTAGTGCTGGTACGGTAGATCACGGCCTTGGGCGTCCCCAGCTAACGTCATGGTTCTTCTTGCTGATCCTACCCACCCCAGTTTTAAACGGGTGGTTCCAGGGTTCTCCCAGCCTCTCTCAGTCCCCCGCCCTGAAGCTGGGTAGGTCTAAAGAGAAGATCGAGAAAAGACCCGGAAGTGGTGAGGACTTTCAAGCACGTGATGAGGGACCCACGGGTGCTGTCACGTGACCCGTCGTTACTGGGTGCGGAAGGTTCAGGTGATCTTAAAGGTACAGGCTGCAGGGCCCTCTGCTTTAGAGGGGGCGGGGGCAGAGTCCGACGGGGGCGTGGGGGCGTGGTGGGGCGTACGAGGGCGCAAGATGGAGCCTGGGGTTAGGGCCGTGGCTCGTGGAGGCGCCAGTGCAGCGAAGAAGCCGGAGCTGGGACCGGCAATGCGGTGTTGATCCCTCTCACCTGTCGTAGACCCTCATCCGCCTCATCGGAGCCAACTCTGAACTCTCGCTGACTTTGGACCCCTCGGGGGACCTGAACTTGATGCCATGGGAGGCTGTGCGGGCTCTCGGCGGCGCCTTTCGGATTCGGAGGGTGAGTATTCCTGCCCACCCTCACGGGATTGACTTCCTCGGTCCCGGGAGAACGCCCGTTGGCCCATCGTGCACCTGAGAGTGGGGTGGGGGTCAGGCCCTCTTCTTTTCCCCCTTCCAGGAGAGGAGGCCAATCCGGCACCTAGGCCCCCGCCGCAGGACCGTCAGGGCGCCCATTGGAAGAACGCGGTGGGCTTCTGGTGAGTGGCCTGAAGAAATTAAAGTAGGGTGGGAAGAGGGAAGCAACAAGAGGGGTGAGAAAAGAGAGTTGAGCTTCCAAAAAGGAGCTGAATCCACAAAATATCTACTGAACCGCTTGGTTTGCCCTGAGGCCATGTGTAAATTTCCCAAATTTCACTCATTCCCTTATCACCTTCACCTTTTGGCCAGCTTCTCATATGACCTGTAGGGATATTTTCTTCATGTTTTTACTCCAACCAACTCAGCCTTTATTTTATTTTTTCATGAAAATAATATCTATTTAGATTCAGAATTCGTGTCTGTGAAATTTTCTGTGTGACCATTTCTGAGATGAATATCAGTAACAAATCATTTAATTTCTAGACAAATCTCAGTGTCATCGGTTATCTTCTTGATTTTAGTTTCTCTGAATTTTCGTTTCCTCATCTGTAAAATGGGATAATAGCAGGCGACTTGCCATGTTGTGAGGATTTTATTTTATTTTATTAATATTTATTGGAGTATGGTTGCTTTACTATGTAGTGTTAGCCTACACTGCACAACAAAATGAATCAGCCATACACATACAGATATCCCCTCCCTTTCAGACTTCCCTCCCATTTAGGTTACCACAGTGCATTAGGTAGAGTTCCCTGTGCTATACAGTATGTTCCCATCTGTTGTCTATTTTATACATAGTATCAATAATGTATATGTGTCAATCCCAGCCCCCCAATTCCTGCCTCCCCACCCCTTTCCCCCTTGGTATCCATACATTTGTTCTCTACATCTATGTCTCCATTTCTGCTTTGCAAATAAGATCATCTATACCATTTTTCTAGATCCCATATACATGCGTTATTATATGATACTTGCTTTTCTCTTTCTGACTTCACTTTGTATGACACTTTCTAGGTCTATCCACATCTCTACAGATGACCCAATTTCGTTCCTTTTTATGGCTGAGTAATATTCCATTGTAATTATGTACCACATTTTCTTTATCCATTCCTCCATTGATGGGCATTTAGGGAGCTTCCATGTCCTGGCTATTGTAAATAGTGCTGCTATGAACATTGGGGTGCATGTGTTTTTTTGAATTATAGTCTTTTCTGGGTATATGCCCAGTAGTGGGATTGCTGGGTCATATGGTAGTTCCATTTTTAGTTTTTTAAGGAACCTCCATACTGTTTTACATGGTGACTGTATCAATTTACACTCCCACCAACCGGGTATGAGGGTTCCCTTTTCTCCACACCCTCTCTAGCATTTACTGTTTGTAGATTTTTTGATGATGGCCATTCTGACTGGTGTGAGGTGATACCTCACTGTAGTTTTGATTTGCATTTCTCTAATAATTAGTGATGTAGAGCATCGTTTCATGTTTTTGGGCCATCTGTATGTCTTCTTTGGAGAAATGTGTATTTAGGTCTTCTGCGCATTTTTTGATTGGGTTGTTTGTTTTTTTGATATTGAGCTGTATGAGCTGCTTGTATATTTTGGAGATCCAACTCAGCCTTTAAATTTGTAAATACATGTACTTTTTAAAAGAAAACTATAAATCACTACTCTGGATGGAAAGCCAGTATTTTCCTAATGCAAGTTTAAATAAATGCATCACTACCTTTTAAAAGTCATCCATCTACCTCCTAAAATCATTGGAATACTGAGCTTTGGGAAATACTTCTAGCACTAACCTAAACATCAAGGACTTGGGTAACAGATTGGGTTGGAAGTGAGGCTCTCTCTCTGAGCCTCAGTTTCTCAGCAGTAAAATGGGAAGAGCAGCAGTACCACTTCAGAGGCTTGTGAAAAGGACACATGATATCCTGGGGCTGGGTCCTGTTCCCTTCCCATCACTGACGGCAGCTCTGGGAGATGAGAATAAGTGAACCAGATCCTTCATGGATCATGAAGGGTATTACCTTGTTTTGATCTCTATAGGACTCTGTGAGATAGTCAGGAGAGAAATTTGGATCCCCATTTTACACATGAGTAGACTGAGGCCACTCAAGTAGGAAGTGGCAGACTTGGGACCTGAACATAGTCCTTTGGGTTTCAAGACCCCAGTATCTTTCTACCATACCACAGTCAGAGACAGTGGATCAGTGGATGAGAAATGCCCCGGGAACTGAATCATGGTGGGAGCTTGGAGGAGAGAGTCATCAAGGATAACTTCCTTCTCTTCCTGGGAGAGGTCTCAGAGATTAGATATGAACCTAAGTTTGTTGTTCCAAGCCTGTATTTCTAACCTTCTCACTAAATGGGGATGGGGTCTGGCGATAGAGAAAAAAGAAGGCACAGGAAAGGGGGAGGTTTGGTGCTAGGACTGTGGATAGATTGTATATAACTATATGTCTATTCTTCTATGTCAATTATATCTCAATAAAACTGGGGGGTGGGGGGATCTGTCCTGCTCACTTCAGGCTCCTGGGCCTCTGCAACAACTTCTCTTACGTGGTGATGCTCAGCGCTGCCCATGACATCCTCAGTCACCAGAGAGCACCTGGGAACCAGAGCCATGTAAGTGACCCTCTCTACCACCACCACCATGTTTAGTCCCTATGGGAAGATGAGGGACTCACCCTTGGGCAGAAACCCACTTGAAAAATTCATGGAATGAGGTGGCTAAGGGGTGGGGCAAGATGGCTAAAGTTCCCAGACCTCAGAACAGGAAGGGTCTTTAAGAATCAATTTGTTCTTATAAAGCAATTGCAAACTCAAACGTTGGCCGGGTGGGACTATGGTCTAAGGCATGTTTTTTTTTTAAATTAATTAATTAATTTATTTATTTATGGCTGCGTTGGGTCCTCGTTGCTGTGCACGGGCTTCTCATTGCAGCGGCTTCTGTTGTTGCGGAGCACGGGCTCTAGGTGCGCGGGCTTCAGCAGCTGTGGCTCGAAGGCTCCAGGGCACAGGCTCAGTAGTTGTGGCTCACGGGCTCAGCTGCTCCACGGCATGTGGGATCCTCCCGGACCAGGGCTCGAACCCATGTCCCCTGCACTGGCAGGCGGACTCTTAACCACTGCGCCACCAGGGAAGCCCTAAGGCATGGTTTTTTAACCCCAGCACTGTTGATATTTTGGGCTGGAAAATTCTTTGTTGTGTGACTTTCCTGTGCATTGTAGGATGTTTAGCAGCATCTCTGGCCTCTGCCCACTGGATGACAATAGCATATCCCTCACCCTCCAGTTGTGACAACCAAGAATGTCTCCAGACATTGCCAAATGTTCCCTGAAGGGTATAATCATCTCTGGTTGAGAACCTCTTGTCTATGATGAGCTGGAGGATGCAGGCCCAAGGGGAACAGCTACCACCTTGCAGGTCCAACAGGGAATTTGGTCCAAGAACAGATTTTTCTGGAAACCCAAATTTTTTAAATGAAAGTTCCCGAGTGTGTTACCCAAATAAAGTCCACTTACAAGGCCATCTTTGGCGTGTGGACCATTAGTTTGAGACGTCTATGGAAACCTCCCCTTCCCCCTTGTGCACATAGAGGAATTGAGGTCTTAAGAAGCCAGTGCTGACCCAAGGCCATCCTTCAAGTTAGAGCAGAGCTGGGAATGGAGCCCTGCCCTGTTTGTCTGCCCTCCTGCCTCCCTGGGTGACTTTCTTGTCTCCCATCAGGTGGACCCAGACCCAACAGCCACCTCCCATAATAGCTCATCTCGATTTGACTGCAATTCTGTCTCCACAGCTGTGAGTACCCATCTGGTCCTCCCTTTACCCTTACTCTGGGTCTATAGACCCCACCCACACCCCCTCAGCACCCAGCTGGTACTATCATGACTCCACTAATTAAGACTGCCATTTACTGAGCCCTTTCTGTGTGCAGCATATATTAGCTTATTGAATCCATACAACAGTACTGTGAGTTAGGCTCTGTAATCATCCCCATTTTCCAAATAAGGAGACTGAAGCTCAGAGAATGTGAATACCTTGACCCACAGCTAAGGAGCGTCAGGCCTGGGACTGGAACTCAGATCTGTGTGACTTCAGAGCCTGTGTTTGTAGCACGTCTAATGGGCTGGTTTCTATCTTTCCTTGGCCACTTGGTTGGGAGGGTTGTCCCTGGGAAGGTCTGGGGTCTCACTCTGTTCTCCGGTCCCAGGCGGTGCTCCTGGCAGACATCCTTCCCACCCTCGTCATCAAATTGCTGGCTCCTCTTGGCCTTCATCTGCTGCCCTACAGGTCTGGGTGGAGGTGGCGGGAGGAAAGGCAGGTGGGATCTGAGAGTGGGGAGGCTGGGAGAGCAGAGGAGGTGGCAGGAGGGCTGGGGAGCTGAGAATGGCAGGTGACCATCCCCCCCGGCCCACATCTCCCTTCAGCCCCCGGGTGCTCACCAGTGGGATTTGTGCTGCTGGAAGCTTCATCCTGGTTGCCTTTTCTCATTCGGTGGGAATCAGCCTGTGTGGTGAGTGTGAGGTTTTGTGTCAGGTGGGGGGTTCAGAGGAACTACAACAGAACATTGGTGGGGGTAATCTCCCCAGCTTCCCAGAGGAGAGGGATTATTTTTGTAACCCCCGAGAAGCATGCTAAGACTGTCACAATAGGGGACGGGAGATGAGGTCGATTTGGAGGGGTAGGCGGTGGGAAAGATGGGAGGAAATGGACAGATTAGATGGAGATCAAGATGAGCAGTCACCAAGCGTCTGTGATGGAGGTGGAGGAGGCATCAAGGATGAGTTCTTGGGAATCCCCCGGCGGTCCAGTGGTTAGGACTCGGTGCTTTCACTGCTGTGGCCTGGGGTCAATCTCTGGTCGGGGAACTAAGATCCCGCAAGCCTCGCAGTGCGGCCAAAAAAAAAAAGAATTAGTTCTTACTCCTGATTTGATAACTGGGCAGATGGAGGTACCATTCCCTATGAGAGGGCATGCAGAGGAAGGGGTTGGTTCTACTTCAGATCTGGAGCCCAGCCTATCCAAGGGATCTGTTTTTAGCCCCTCTGTGCGGATGCAGAGGAGGCTGTGGCCACACCCCTTAGGGGATTGGGGCTACTGGGGAAAGGCTAGGTAGGTATGGCCATGCTTGTCCTTCCCCAGGTGTGGTCTTGGCTAGCATCTCTTCAGGTCTGGGGGAGGTCACCTTCCTCTCACTCACCGCCTTCTACCCCAGGTAAGCAGGCAGAACAGGGAGTGAGGGGAGGGGGTCCCACTGCTGGCTTTGGTCCTTCTTTGTGCTACTGTGTTCTCCTTCTCAGGGCTGTGATCTCCTGGTGGTCTTCAGGTACTGGGGGAGCAGGGCTTCTGGGGGCACTGTCCTACCTGGGCCTCACCCAGGCTGGCCTCTCTCCCCAGCACACCCTGCTGTCCATGCTGGGTATACCCGCACTGCTGCTGGCCAGGTAAGCGGCCTGGGCTGGGAGGAAGAGGGATTCGAGGAGAGAGAACTTGATCACGATCCCAGTCTTCAGATCCCTACAGCCATGTGGGGGGATGTGGGTTCTGGACTCCGATAGGCCCGAGTCTGAGTTCTGGAGCTGCCACTTGTTAACTGTGTTGTATGGGGCGAGTTACTTTACGTCTCTGACCCTCAGTTTTCCCATATTTCAAATGGTGGTGGCTTTCCTTGCTTCCCCGTGCGGTGACATGCGTGAAGCATTCATTACAGTGTGGTTCCCACAATGAGAGGACAAGGATAGACTCTGTTCATTTTGTGTGTATTTTCATGTGAATTAGGAAAAGTTTCAATTGGTCGACCAAACCTGTGATTTCACAGATTATCGCTTAGGATAAGGCCATGTAGAAAAAGTGAATCAATTGAAAGGGAAATATTAAATAAAAAATATTATACACAGAAGGAATGTGGATATGGCAAATATCATGAAGGCAAAACATAAGTGACCAAACTTTGGATACTTCTGGCCTAGCACAAAATGAACACGTGATAAATAGTAGCTAGAGCGATTATTAGAAAAACAACAACAAGAAAACAGGGCTGACACGCTTGGTGTGAGCCAGGAATCAAAACGAGGGCCCATGGATTAGAAACAACAAGGAGATACATTTCAATTCCAGAGAAAGAAGCATTTTTGCGCAGTTGGAGTTCTCTGGCCGGGGATGGAGGGCCTTGGTGGAGAGAAGGAATGAGGGGGGCTGCCCTGGGAAGAAGTGGCCTTTCCAGCCCAACAGAGGCTCTTCAATCTTCTTTTCATTCTGTCCACTTCCAGCTATTTCTTTTTGCTCACGTCTCCTGGGCCCCAGGACCCTGGAGGGGAAGGGGAGGCAGACACGGCAGCCCGGCAGCCCCTGATAAACAGCGAGGCCCCAGAGTTGAAGCCAGGTAGGAGACACAGTGACCGTCAGAGCGGTCACTTTCTCTGAGTTTCAGCCTTTTCCTCTCTACTGTGGGCAGTCAGAAGAGGGAGTGGATAGGCGTGCTGGTTTATGGTGAGAGCCAATCACATTCATCTACTCAGGAAATACTCACTGAGTACTGACTATGTGTTGTACCATTCATAAACAAATAACAGAATCCGAAGCACGTTGTTTTCACACGTTGATAAGTACTAGAAGAACATAACAGAGTGATGTGCTTAGAAATGACAGATGGGGGGGACTTCCCTGGTGGTCCAGTGGTTAGGACTCTGCACTTCCACTGCAGGGGGCATGGGTTTGATCCCTGGATGGGGAACTAAGATCCCACATGCTGTGCAGTGCGGCCAAAAAAAAAAGCAAGAAATGACAGGCCTTTTTGAGGACATCTCATAGGGCTGAAATATGAATGACAAGGAGTCAGCCCTGTGCACATCCAGGTGAACAGGTTCCAGGTAGAGGGAACAGCAAGTGCTAAGGCCCTGTGGTGGGAATGAGCTTGGGTGTTCAAAAACAGAAAGAAGGGCCCACTGTGGCTGGGGTAGGGGTGTACCGCCATCAAGCTATACAAGAGCCATGAAGAAGTCTCATCTAGTTACTTTTTTTTTTAATCATGGTGAAGTATCCATACCATGAAGTTTACCAATTTAACCATTTTTAATTGTACAGTCCAGTGGCGTATGTGCATTCACACTGTTGTGTTGGCTGGCTGATTCTTGCACACCAGCACCCCTTTTCTGAGTCAGTGTGCCGACCTCACCTGCCCTTCTCTCCCTGCCCCCCTGCAGATTCCAGCTCACACCTGTCCCTTCAGGAAAGGTGGACCGTGTTTAAGGTAATGACAGAGTGGTCCAGTGGTTAGGACTGGATGCCAGGCAGGGTGGTGGCTCTGGCGTGTCCCCTGCGGCCAGTGTTCGTCTCCCAGCCTCCCTCTTATGTCTCCTGACCCTTCCAGGGCCTGCTGTGCTACATCGTCCCCTTGGTGCTGGTTTACTTTGCTGAGTATTTCATCAACCAGGGACTTGTGAGTGAGGGCTGCCGGGAGGGGTGTGGAGATAGTGATAAGGGTGGGGACCCACACATCCCCGTCCATCTCCCCCGTCTGGTCTTTGCTGCAGTTTGAACTCCTCTTCTTCCGGAACACGTTCCTGAGCCACGCTCAGCAATACCGCTGGTGAGAAAACTGAGGGTGGGTGGCAGCACGGCAGTGGGCTGGGGGACGGGCCTTTGATGATAAGGACTGGGGTTGGGAGGGGCTGCCCTGCCGAGTAGGCACCAGAGGGGCTTCCTCTTACTCCCTGCCCCCTTGAAGGTACCAGATGCTGTACCAGGCCGGCGTCTTTGCCTCCCGCTCCTCTCTCCGCTGCTGTCACATTCGCCACACGTGGGCCCTGGCCTTGCTACAGGTACTGAGCCCCTGGCCCTCACTCTCCGCCTGCCTTGGCTCCCAGCTTCCCTAGGCCCCGATGCTTCCCTCCCTCAGCAGGGGTTATTGATTGCATACCGTCATGTTCTAAGCACAGGGAACAGAGGCCAGCAGGGATCTGTGTAAAATGAGTGGCCTCAGGAGCCAGGCAAACCTGGATGCAGATCCCAGCTTCTATACTCAGTAGCTGTGTGATTTAGGGCAGGTCCCCGAACTCATCTGAGCCTCAGTTTCCTCATGTAATAAATCAGGCATGGTTGTAAGAAATAGAAATGCGAAGAATGAAAGAACAAGAATCTGTATTGAGTCTTAATCAGCTAGAAGCACTTATTTAATGATTATTTGCCCAAACCTCATGCAGAGAGGCAGGCTTTCAAATAATGTTTTCAACAATAAAGAAAATGTTCAGTTCTTTTATCCTGGATGGTTAATTACAATAGCATCAGTGACATTGTAGTCAACAGGTTATTTATCTCAAGGCTGGTGAGCAAATTCATGGCAAAGGTCATGTAAGTGATGAAGCTTTAAATGAACGAAAATACCTACAACAGTCTAACAAAAGGAGTTTTATTTAACCAGCATTCATGTTTCATTGTCATATGTCTACAGCCACTGAAGGTAACTATTAAAAAAACTTCAACTCTTTTTTTTTTTTTTGGAAAGAAAACATGATTTTAAACATTCATGTCTTCTTACTTGTTTCTAAATGTCAGAGTTCTCGGTGGTCAGACTTGAAAACACTTTAAAACAAGTCATTGGCGACCTCCAAATTATTCTCGGTGACTCTAATATCCCTCTGGGCCATAATCTTGGGACCAGAAGGGCATATAAAAAATCACCTTTAAAATAAAGCTTCAACTCTTACAGGAAAGTTCTTTGCCCTTTTTAATAATTTTAACTCAATTCTGTGATAACAGTATAGAGAATTAGGGTAGATGACACTTTAATGTCATGTCAACAGCAGGCAAATATCCTCTAACTTTTCTTCCTTATTTGTCTGAGCAGGACTGCCACCCCAGGGCTTTGTACCCGCAAAGTCCCAGATTGTATCAACAATTCTTTTTTTTTTTTGACCGCACCACACAGCATTTGGGTTCTTAGTCCCCTGACCAGGGATCGAACCCGTGCCCCCTGCAGTGGAAGCACAGAGTCTTAACCACTGGACCACCAGGGAAGTCCCTGTATCAACAATTCTTAACTCAGGGTTCTTCATTAGATGCCACTGAAAAGTGTAGCTTATGATTTTAGCTATAATTTTAACCAAGGCTGCTTCATAGAATTAGCAGCTTATAATCATTTAATTCCATTACAGAAAGTGTCTGGCCTAATGCTCCAGATGAAAGCATCTGCAGTGTTTCTAGGGTCATATTAGTATTACCAGGGTGTGTTCTTTTAAGTGCAGATCTCTGAGCCCACCTCACTCTTCCTGAATTAGAACCTCTGAGGGCAAGGCCTGTGTAGGTAACAAGATCCACAAGTGATCTGTGTGTACATTAAGCATGTGAACCACTGGGGTGGCCTACACACTGGGGAGGCAACCCTGTGCGCTGAGGACTGGGACAGTGGGATCCCCTGAAGGACTGGGGCACAGAGAAAGGGACCTACACCCTTGGATGGGGTCAGCGAGCCTTCTTAGAAGGCGTGGGAACATCTAAGCCACGGTTTCTCAACCTTGGCGTTATTGCATTTCGAGCTGGATCCTTCTTTGTTGTGAAGCTGTCCTGTGAGCTGTAGGATGTTGAGCAGCATCCCTGGCCTCTGCCCACTACATGCCCGTAACACCCTCCCTTCCCCGTTGTAACAACCAGGAACATCCCCAGATGTTGCCAAATGTCCCCTAGACAGCAAAGTCACGCCTAGTTGAGAACCTCTGGTCTCACCATAGCCTCAGTTTGGTAAAATAGAGGGGAACCTCTCCATTCAGGGAGACTTTGGGAGGAGGAATGAGATCATAGGAGTGAGAGTGACCCTGATCCAAGCTGAGCTGTGAACGGTGGTGACTAGGGGAGCCCAAGCGGGGGAAGGTGGGATAGCATCGCAGGCGGTAGGAGTGACACGGGCAAAGGGAGGAGGGGAGGAGACCCCCAAGGTCTAGGATGCTGGGATGCGGTAGGGAGAAGGCCTACCCCAGATCCCAGGGTCTGGTAGGCCAGCTGCGTGTTGGGATTTGATCCAGGCCTGTCAGCCCTCACCCTCATCAGCATCTCTCAGAACCGGGGCCCGCTGGATGGGATGGCACCTCCCTTCCTGCCCACCTCTGGTCCCAGGCTCAGCCCTCCCCTCCACCTGCACCCACAGTGCCTCAACCTGGCCTTCCTGCTGGCAGACGTGTGGCTGAGCTTCCTGCCGAGCATCTACCTCGTCTTCCTGATCATTCTGTATGAGGGACTCCTGGGGGGCGCGGCCTACGTGAACACCTTTCACAACATTGCCCTGGAGGTCAGCACCAGTCGGTCGAGGGCTATGGGTGGGTGGCCTCTCTTGGAAAATGCCAGGCAGGAGTAGCTAGGACTGAAGCCTCACCCCTGCTCCCCACCCTCCCCAGACCAGCAGTGAGCACCGGGAGTTTGCCATGGCAACCGCCTGTATCTCCGACACCTTGGGGATCTCACTGTCAGGGCTCCTGGCCCTGCCTCTGCACGACTTCCTCTGCCAGCTCTCCTGACACTCTGACTCCTTGGAACATAGGACACACTGACCTGGGCCCACACTGACAGGTGGGCAGGTCAGACCGACCCCAGGCCCACAGCCCAGAGCCCACCCATGAGCTCTGCCCCCAGCCATCCCTACACGGCTGGGATGTAGAAAAGTGCTGAGATGGTGTTCCCCTTTGATGGAGGGGCAGCAGTTTTCTTCCACTCCCAAGCTGCTTTTGGGGAATTTCTTGGCATTATGCCTTCAGAATAAATGCCTATTTTATCAATTGACTCTTGTGCCATTTTTCTTTCTGAAAAAACATTTTCTTCTATTATAAAAGCAGTAAGTTCACTTTGGAATATATACAGGAGCATGTAAAGAAAGTCTTTCAGCAAATTGTCTAGTCTTTGAGGCTTTGCTTATTTGTTAATTCCTTTATTCATTTACTCATTCATTCACTGTGTGGGACAATCTATATGCATTTTTTTCCCAACATGTAAGTTTCCAAACCTACAGAGAAGTTGAAAGAACTTACACAATGAGTACTGATGTATGTACAACCTGGATTCTACAATGAATGTTTTGTTCTAGTTGCTTTGTCGTGTAGCCAACCTTCCACGCAAATCTATCCTTTCCTTAGTTCAACTTATTTTTGTGATGCATTTAAAAGTAGGAGGTTGACTGCAATACACCTCCCTCTAAATGCTTCAGCATGCACATTTTTACCTAGAATCCAGTCTATTTTACAAGTCCCTTTTTTAAAAAAATTTATTTATTTTTGGCTGCATTGGGTCTTCGTTGCTACGCGCGCAGGCTTTCTCTAATTGTGGCGAGCGGGAGCTACTCTTCGTTGCGGTGCGAGGGCTTCTCATTGTGGTGGCTTCTCTTGTTGCAGAGCATGGTCTCTAGGCACTCGGGCTTCAATAGTTGCAGCACACGGGCTCAGTAGTTGCGGTTCGTGGGCTCTAGGGTGCGCGGACTTCAGTAGTTGTGGCGTACAGGCTTAGCTGCTCCACGGCATGTGGGAAGTCCCAACAGTACCTTAAAAAAGGACTTGTAGGGGGACTTCCCTGGTGGCACAGTGGTTAAGAATCCACCTGCCAATGCAGGGGACACGGGTTTTAGCCCTGATCCAGAAAGATACCACATGCCACAGAGCAACTAAGCCCATGCGCCACAACTACTGAGCCTGCGCTCTAGTGCCCGTGAGCCACAACTACTGAGCCCACGTGCGACAACTACTGAAGCCCACGCGCCTAGAGCCTGTGCTCCACAACAAGAGAAGCCACCGCAATGAGAAGCCCACGCACTGCAGCGAAGAGTAACCCCTGCTCTCCACAACTAGAGAAACCCGCATGCAGCAACGAAGACCCAACACAGCCAAAAATCAATCAATTAATTTTTTAAAATAAGGTACTATTTATATACTGTAAAATACACTATATATATTTAAAGTAACTGAGGTTGGCTTAGCATTATTTCCCATACTTCACTGTTAACCGTCTCTACCATATTTGTGATATCTGTACATAGCAGTACATTTGTTAAGATTTTTTGGGAATTCCCTTGGCGGTCCAGTGGTTAGGACTCTGTGCTTCCACTGCAGGGGGCACGGGTTCCGTCAGGGAATTAAGATCCCATGTGGTGCAGCTAAAAAAAAATTTTTTTTTTCATTAAAGGGAATTTCCTGGTGGTCCAGTGGTTAGGACTTAGCACTCTCACTGCTGAGGGCCTGGGTTCAATCCCTGGTCAGGGAACTAAGTTCCCACAAGCCTCACAGCATGGCCAAATAAATACTTTTCATTAAAGCAACTAACTTTTAATAAAATTCACTCATTTTAAAGGGAAACGCTGTTACTATTGAAATCATGAGCTTGGAATGCTAGTTATATTTATTTTTTCTATGACACATAAAAATAAATACATAGGACTTCCCTAGTGGTCCAGTGGTTAACACTCTGAGCTCCCAGTGCAGGGGGTCTGGGCTAGATCCCTGATCAAGAAACTAGATCTGGCGCAGCCAAATAAATATTAAAAAAAAATACATAGCTGTTGGAGTGTAAAATGAACATTCAGGTACTACCCCCTGAGGCTACCTCATCTTTACCGGTGATGCTTGTGGCCCACACTCAGGGGAAATGCTGACACAGTGCTTGATAGCATGCACTTTGGCAGTGGAGAAACCCGGTTTTGGGGTCCCAACTCTGCTATTCAGTAGCTCTATGATCTTAGGCAAGTCTCTCCATCTCTCTACACCTTAATTTCTTGACGTGTCAAATGGGAGTAACAATAGTATCAACACAGCATAAGGTGGTTGTGGAAATTACATGAGCTCCTGGGAAACCATAGCACTCAGTATATGTTAGCTTAGATCATGCTATGGTTTGAATCCCGCCTTTACATTTTACATTGCCTTATGCCAGTGGTTCTCAAACTTTAGTGTGCACCAGAGGGCTTGTTAAAGTACAGATTGCTGGGACTTCCCTGGTGGTGCAGTGGTTGAGAACCCGCCTGCCAATTCAGGGGACACGGGTTCAATCCCTGGTCAAGGAAGATCCCACATGCCACAGAGCAACTAAGCCCATGCGCCACAACTGCTGAGCCTACAAGCCACAAATACTGAGCCCGCGCACCTAGAGCCCGTGCTCCGCAACAAGAGAAGCAACCGCAATGAGAAGCCCGCGCACCACAATGAAGAGTAGCCCCTACTCACAGCAACTAGAGAAAGCCCATGCGCAGCAGTGAAGACCCAGTGCAGCCAAAAATAAATTAAATAAATAAATAAATAAATAAATAAATAAGTACAGATTGCTGGGTTCATATCCAAAATATATAAAGAAGTCATACAATCCAATAGCAAAAAAAAGGAAATAATCCAATTTAAAAATGGGCAAAGGAACTGAATAGATGTTTCTCCAAAGAAATACGAAAGGCCAACAGGTACTTGAAAAGATGCTCAACAGCACAACTCATGGGATTTCCTTGGTGGCCTAGTGGTTAGGATTCGGGGCTTTCACTGCCATGCCTGGGTTCAATCCCTGGTCGGGGAACTGATATCCCACAAGCTGAGTGGCACGGCCAACTAGTCATTAGGGAAATGCAAATCAAAACCACAATGAGATGTCACCTCACACCTCTTAGAATAGCCATCATCAAAAAGACCAGAGGCCGGGGCTTCCCTGGTGGCGCAATGGTTGAGAGTCCGCCTGCCGATGCAGGGGACACGGGTTCATGCCCCGGTCCGGGCAGATCCCACATGCCGCGGAGCGGCTGGGCCCGTGAGCCATGGCCGCTGAGCCTGCACTCCGCAACGGGAGAGGCCACAACAGTGAGAGGCCCACATAACGCAAAAAAAAAAAAAAAAAAAAGACCAGAGGTAACAAATGCTGGCATGGTTGTATAGAAAAGGGAACACTTGGGCACTGTTGGTGGTATTGTAAATTTGCACAGCCACTATGGAAAACAGTATAGAAGATCCTCAAAAAATTAAAAGAACTACCATATGATGCAGAAGTTCCACTTCTGCGAATATATCCAAAGGAAACAAGAACACTAATTTGAAAAGATATCTGCACCCTATGTACATAGCGGCATTATTTACAATAGCTAAGACATGGAAACAACCTAAGTGTCCACTGATGGATGAATGATGAAGAAGTTGTGGAATATATATATATATATATATATATATATATATATATATATATATACACATATAATGGAATATTATTCAGCCGTTAAAAATGAGGAAATTCTACCATTTGCAACTACATGGATGAAGCTTGAAGGCATTATAGTAAGTGAAATAAGTCAGATAGATAAGGACAAATACTGTATGATTTCACTTACATGTGGAATAAAATTTTTTAAAAAACTCTTTTTTTTGGCTACGCCACTCAGCTTGTGGGATCTTAGTTCCCCATCCAGGGATTGAACATAGGCCACAGCAGTGAATGCGCTAATTTATGATCCATGAACATAGGATGTCTTTCTGCTTATTTAGATCTTTATTTTCTTTCAACAATGCTTTGTAGTTTTCATCATATATATTTGCACCTCTTTTGTTAAATTTATGCCTAAGTATTTTATTCGTTTTGGTGCTTTTATACATGGAATTACTTTCCTAATTTCCTTTTTGGATTCTTCATTACAAGTGTCTAGAAATACAATTGATTTTTGTCTATTGATCTTTTACGCTCCAACTCTGCTGAACTTGTTATTAGTTCAAATAGGTTTTTGTAGATTCCTTAGGATTTTCTATATATAAGATTATGTCCTCTGCAAACCTTTCTAATCTGGATGCTTTTTATTTCACTTTCTGGCCTAATTGCCTTGACTAGAGCCTCCATTACAACATTAAATAGAAGTGGCAACATTCTTCAACATTCAAAGAGAAGTAGACATTCTTGTCTTGTTCCTGATATTAGGGAAAAAGCTTTTAGTCTTTCATCATTAAGCATATTAGATGTGGATTTTTTGTGGATGCCCTTTATCATATTGAGGAAGTTCCCTTCTGTTCCTAGTTTGTTAGGTGTTTTGATCATGAAGGGGTTTTCAATATTGTCAACTGCTTTTTTTTTCATCTATTGAGATGATCGTGTAGTTTTTGTCCTTTATTCTATTGATATGGTGTATTAGCGAATTAATTTGCATTTCTGATAAATACCACTTGGTCATGGTCTATGTATTAGATTTTCTAGTATTTTGCTGAGGATTTTTATGCCTCTATTCGTAAGAGAAATTGGTCTGTAATTTTCTTTTCTCGTGTCATTTTTGTTTCGTTTTGATATCCAGGCAATGCAGGCCTCAGAGAATGAGTTGGGAAGTGTTCCCTCTTCTATATTTTGGGATGAGTTTGTGAAGAACTGGTGTTAATTCTTTAAATATTTGAGGAATTAACTAGTGAAACAATCTGGATCTGGGCTTTTCTCTGTGGGTACTTTTTGCTACATGTGGTTTTTAAGCAGTTGAAATATGGTTAGTATGACTGAGAAACTGAACTTTTAATTTCATTTAATATTAATTAATTAGGTTAAATATAATAAGCCATAGATGGTTGTTCTTACAGGACAGGTCTTGAACAGTGGTACTCAGTGGAGTGGTATTGCCCTCTATCGTCATTCTGGAAGTTTGTGGGAATTTGAATCTCACTGTAGATGGAGCAGAGTCCTTTAGAGGGTGAGGGCCTAGCCATCCTGCCATGCACAACATGGCCCTGTGTGAAGAGTAATTTTCCTACGCCTGAGTGGCTCTTCAGTGTCTCCCCGCAACCCAGACATCTAATTCCATTTTACATGTGAATCCAAAGTATATCTTGCTTGGTTTTAATATATGTGAATTTTCCAGGATTTCAACTATCATGTTCATTGAAGGAAGACTGTACTTCGTTTTGTTTGAACAGTTACCAAGAGCTTTTTGTTGTATTTGGAAAATCCCCTCTCTAAAGGCAACACCCAGTGTCTCATTCACTGTGATTCTAAGTACATATAAAAATGCTAAGTATATATACACATACTTATTTCAAAATATCAAATATGAAGAAAAAAATTCAACGTTTGTTCAGATGATAATCGTTGTTTCATAAATCCAAACTATGTCATTGCAAATAGGTGCAAATCTCTATTTCTTTATATCTTCTACGGAAATCATGTCTCAACATTTACATATTTAAATGCATATTTTCAATAAAAAATTTTTCCTATTTTTCCTTTATAAATATACTTAGAGCACAGCAGTATTTACTGAAGCTGAATATACACTTACTCGATGACTCAGCTATCCCACCCAAGAGGATAAGTATTTATGTCCATAAAAAGACTTGTATCAAGATGTTGATAAAAGCTTTATTCACAATAGCCCAAGACTGGAAAGAGCCCAGATCAACAGAATTAATACATTGTGACATAGTCATGCAATTGAAGACTATTCAGCAATCAAAAAAGAAGGAACTTTCAGTTCATGTAACAACATGGATGAATCTTATAGGCTTCTGAAAGTAGCCAAACACTAAAGGGGACATACCTTATAATTCTACTTTTTACATGAAACTCAAGAAAAGGCAAAACTAATAGATTACAGTAGAAGTCAAAACAATTGGTGCACTCAGCTGTATATGTCTTCAATATTTATTATTATTATTGTCTTTCAATAATAATAATGAAAAGAACACATTATTGAACACGTACTATGGGAAGTGCACTGAGGGGGCTACTAAGACATACAAGATACTATCCTTGTCTTCAGGGAGCTTGGTGGCTATTTGGGAAAATAAAACACACACAAAGTAAAATAAAATAGTGTGTGTCAGAAGTTTATATTATCTATTAATTTCATAAAATGTTTCAAGATATTTGTTTTAAAAGTGGGGTATGGGGTCTGCCCGAGCTGAGGCCTCAGTGGCTGGAGTTGAGTAAGAGAGCATGGTACCCAGGATTTAGTCCCAACAAGGTGTCAACACCACCTCCTTCCCTTCCCCATGCTCTGTTCTCTGCCTCCTCTCAGTCCACTCCCTTTCCAAATTATGATTTATTCCACTGTGGTCAGTATTAGAAAATAAAATTATACGTTCAGAAGAGTCTTCTGTGGCTTCTAAATCAGAGGACCTCACTCTGTCACTAGCTTAACCATTTCCTGCTCTTTCAGAGTTTTAGTTTTCTCATTTGTAAAATGAGGTTAGTAATAGCTGCTTTTCCTGCCTACCTACAAGTTTGTTATGAGTTTGACATGCCTTTATGCATTTGAAATTGCTATTCAATTGCCAGTAATGATTATCACCTTTCTGCTTGCTGGTTACATTATTACAGGCACTGGAGAGAAGCAATTTGCTTAGGGTCATGTGACGCCCACAATGAACCGGAGATGCCAGACTGATCAAAAGTTCCTCCAGGGTGTGGTTCTTGCTCTGGAACCGATAAGGACCTCATTAAAATCCAAGCATTAACAAAATTCATCCGTTAAAAACACCCACGTTCTGCTTGGCTCCAGTTACAGAACCTAGTTATACTCACAAAGGAAGACATCCTCGGGGTTGTTTTTACTTTGCTGTCCTCACTCCCATCCATCTTCTTCATAATACCAAGTTATGGCAACTCAAACATTGTTAGTGTCTAGCTCTAAAACAGCAAGTCTCCCAATAGTTCAGATGGCTGTGAAATAATATTTGGGTTAAAATACAGGCTAGCAGTGTGATCCTGGGCAAGTCACTTGGTCTCTTAGGAGGACAAAGGTATTCCCTGGCAGTCCAGTGGTTAAGGCTCCGTGCTTCCACTGCAGGGGGCCTGGGTTCCATCCCTGGTCAGGGAACTAAGATCCCACAAGCCGTGACATATGGCAAAAAAAAAAATAAAAAAGGGTTGGGACAATAATACCCACTTTACAGGGTTGTTGTGAAGATTTAAAAGAGGTATTCATTAATAGGAACACATTTTATATTTCATGATATATAATGATACGATAGTCTGCCATTAAAAAGAATGAGCAGGGAAGAGGGATAAATTTGGAATTTGGAATTAATAGATACACACTACTGTATATAAAATAGATAATCAACAAGGACCTAGTGTATAGCACAGGGGACTATATTCAATGTCTTGTAATAACCTATAGTGGAAAGGAATCTGAAAAAGAATACCTATTTATATATACATGTATAACTAAATCACTTTGCTGTATACCTGAAACATTGTAAATCAACTATACTTCAATTAAAAATAAAATTAAAAAAAAGAATGAGAGGGTTTCCCTGGTGGCGCAGTGGTTAAGAATCCGCCTGCCAATGCAGGGGACACAGGTTCAAGCCCCGGTCCAGGAAGATTCCACATGCCGCGGAGCAACTAAGCCTGTGAGCCACAACTACTGAGCCTGTGCTCTAGAGCCCACAAGCCACAACTACTGAGCCCGAGTGCCACAACTACTGAAGCCCACGCACCTAGAGCCCGTGCTATGCAACAAGAGAAGCCACCCAATGAGAAGCCTGTGCACCGCAACGAAGATCCAATGCAGCCAAAAATAAAAATAAATAAATAAATTTATAAAAAAAGAATGAGAGATCCATAAGCATTAAAAAATGAGCTGCAAGCTATATGAATAATGAAATAAGATGTAGAAGAGCACATAAAATATGACATGATTTGTGTAAGAAATCATGTTATCCCATCTCTCTCTCTAGGTAGAGAGAAAGATGGTTATAGATAGACAGATAAATAGTTATCGATAGATCTGTCGACCTGTCTTTCTGTATACATAGATATAGGTACATAAAAGGATATACATATATGTATGTATGTTCATGTATAAGGATTATATAGATAAGGATATATCGACAGAGATTGATATCCAATATCACACGTAGACATCCAAGAGATAGATAGATAGATCTTTATACAATTCTTACATGTATACATACACCCATATATCTATATCCTTTTATGTATCCATATCTAAATACAGAGAGAGACATCTGGAAAATTATGCTATAAACTGATCATTATATTTGTCCCTAGGGAGAGAAGCTAAGGAACTGGAGATTGGCGTGGAAAGGAAATTTTTTTTCCCTGTATATTCTTTTGTATCATTTGTATTTTTAATCATGTACAAGTATTATTTTCAAATAAAGAGAGATGACCACATGAAAGGGCCTGGAACATGGTAGGTGCTTTAAAGCTATTTGTGGATGTCCAGTGAACATTGTTCATTTAACTAGGATGTCCCAAATGTATTTAAGTTTTTTCTTTAAAAAAAAAAAATGAGGGCTTCCCTGGTGGTGCAGTGGTTGAGAGTCCGCCTGCCGATGCAGGGGACACGGGTTCGTGCCCCGGTCCGGGAAGATCCCACATGCCGTGGAGCGGCTGGGCCCGTGAGCCATGGCCGCTGAGCCTCCGCATCCGGAGCCTGTGCTCCACAACGGGAGAGGCCACAACAGCGAGGGGCCCGCGTACCAAAAAAAAAAAAAAAAAAAAAAGAACCACAGCAGAATGTGGTATGTGGTATCACATGAAGTTTTGACAGTGCTTCGTGTATTGCCGGTACATAGGTGTTCATTAAAATAGTGTTTATTCTTGTCTCTATGTTTGCAGTATTTCACGATAAAAAAATTTAAGAAGCCTGCTGGGTAGTGACAGGAGGGGGATACGAGAGGGGAGTTTGGGTGGGGTTCTGGTCATGTTCTATTTCTTGATGTGGGCATACAGATGTGCTCACTTCGTGGAAACTCATCAAGCTGTGCACTTATGATCTGTCACTCATCTGAATCTATGTTACAGTTCAATAAAAATTTTACGAAAAAAGCCCCCTCCCTGTTAAATCGAAAAATTTCATAATGACTTAGTAAAGGATTAGTAAAAAATAAAGAGTTTGGATATGATTTTTCCTTTGCAAATGATCAGGGTCTTGGGAGTAACTAGAAACCACTCTAAAATCAGTAGCTTTACTTCAGTCTGAATTTGCATTTCTTCATCTTCAGTGACAATGATCTTCAAATCACTCAACCTTCTTTACCCTTTACTCAAGCTCCCTTGGCCATTTCAGTGCATTCCCTTTCTGTTTTGGGAGGTGAAGAGGTTGACTTCAGCATCAGGTGGATCTGTGGGGAGGGAGGGAGGAAGAGAGGAAAGGAGAGAGAAAGAGAGACAGAGAGGAAAAGGGGGGAAAGTGGAAGGAGAGCAGGGGTGACAGGCCAGGATGCGTGGAAAGACCCTGTCACATTCTAATCCCAATATAACAGCTGTTGAACTTGCCCTGAACTTTCCTGTCTCTAGGATTTTGTTCAGACTGTTTCCTCTACCTAAAGTGGCCTCCTTCTTTCCCATGATCTGCTAAGTCCCAGTTTTCTTTCAGGGGAGCATTGTACCCCCAGTGCTAAACAGTACCAGACATGCAGCAAGTGCTGAATGAATGAAACCACCTTAAAAAATGTAAAACAGTCACATAAGCATTTGTGGAATAGTGAATGAATACTAGCTAATATTTATTATATGCTTATGTTGTGCAAGGCATTGTCCTAAATGCTTCACATATACTAAGCCACTTAATTCTCATAACACCCTATGAAGCAGGTCCTATTATGGTCCTAACCTGGGGAGACTGAATCACAGAGAGGTTAGGAAATCTGCCTAGGTTCACACACTAGTAAGTGATGGAGCTGGGATTCGAATACAAAGTCCGATCCGAAGTTTGCTCTAAGCCTGGCTCCAAAACCTTGCAGCTCAACAGCATCGAGTGGGCGCTTTAAGAAAGTAAACACCTGGCCCTGAAATTCTGATTCCACAGGTGAGGTGTGTGGTTGGTTGGCTGGCTGTGAGCAATAACACCCGAGGGCAAAGCGCTGTCGAATCCAGGAATCTCGAGACCGCCTCCTCCCGGCCAAGTTTACTGCAGGCCTGACCCTGCCCCCTGCGAGGCGCGAGGGCCACTGGGAGTTGTAGTCGCCCAGTATAGTTCGTCGACGTCTACCGGAAGTGACGCAAAGATCCCGCCTTCTACTCGCCGCGTTTCCGCTGCTTCGGCTAAGCGGTGTGATTCCCCCGGAAGTGACGCGAAGTTCCCGCCTTCTCGCAGCGTTTCGGCTGTTTCGGTTAAGCAGCGTGATTCCGGAGGTCAGCTGGTACGTACTTCTTTGGCCTCTTGCTTCGGGGAGGGGGACCGGGGTTGGGGTGCGTGCGAAGACGGTGAGGATGGGGGTCAGGAGGTGGCGGCTCGGGCCCCTTCTCGACTTTCGGGCTCTACCGTAGGTCTGGCCGCGCCCGCCGCAGCCGCTCAGCGCCGTCGCCATGTCGCGGTTTTTTACCACCGGTTCGGACAGCGAGTCCGAGTCGTCCCTGTCCGGGGAGGAGCTCGTCACCAAACCTGTCGGGGGTAACTACGGCAAACAGTGAGTGAGGGCCTGGGCCATGGGGACTACTCGGGAGGGTGAGGGGTTCGGCAGGCTGTGGAAGGCCGCGTATATGGGAGGGGAATGGAAATGGGGGCGGTGAGAGCGGGTTCTAAGGATGTTGAGTTTAAGGGACCGGAGCAGTGTTGGAGGGACAGCCGTAACGCTAAGGGTGCTGTGAATTGTGGGAATCCACCCACCAGGCAAAGGATAGAGTCACAGAAGAGGTTTCCCACTGGCTGGGTGTGTTGCATCAGCAAGAAACTCCCAATACTCGCTTGATACCTGGGAGTTCCTTGATGTGGCTCTGAGGTTCTTAAACATCTATTAGTATTTTCCTGTTGTTTATCTCCATTTAAATACTCTTCTCCCATCTCTGCAAATTAAAATTCTTTTCTCCCTTTGGAACGTTGGAATGTTTCTCAAACTTCTGTCCATACACATGCCACCTTCATTATTTTTGTCACATACCTGTACTTAAGAATATATATACATACCACTTCAAAGTCTTGTTTCAGCATAAAACTCTTTTTTTTTTTTTTTTTTTTTTGCGGTACCCGGGCCTCTCACTGTTGTGGCCTCTCCCGTTGCGGAGCACAGGCTCCGGACGCGCAGGCTCAGCGGCCATGGCTCACGGGCCCAGCCGCTCCACGGCATGTGGGATCTTCCCGGACTGGGGCACGAACCCGTGTCCCCTGCATCGGCAGGCGGACTCTCAACCACTGCGCCACCAGGGAAGCCCTAAAACTCATTTTTAAAAGTGAAAAATAGAATCTGTGTATACCCACATGAATATGATTTCATATCTGTGCCACAGGTGGAAAATCAACATCACTTGCTATAAAATAGGAAATAATTGGAAAAGCTATTAAGATGGAAAGAAAAGAGATATTGTTGCCAGCTGAATGCTGTCTGTGGTCTGTTTTTTAATTATTAAGTAAAAATAACTAGTAATGGAGGTGTCAAAGCCGTTGAGACTTTCCTTGCCCTCGGCCTGTCACACTCCCCCAATACTGCTTTCTAGGACCTAGTTCAGGTACCACCTTTTCCATTCATTCTAGGTAAAGTACCTCTTTTCTCAACTTCTTTTAGTAATTCTTAGTGACTTGTGTTTTCACATAATTCATTTTTGACACAGTAAATAAGCACTTTCGTTTGTTTATGTTTGAGAGGCTGGAGACAGGTCATTTTTTTAATGTGTTACAACATTTGATAAAAGGCTTTACTTGAAGTAAGCTTAAAAGATTGAGTTCTATATGATGAGGCCGTGAAGAGGAAGAATAAAACAAGATGAACGTGGTAGGAATGGGCTACCTGCCCCATCGGAGAAGAAAAAGAGAGATCATTTGGAAAGACTGGAGCTAGGAACAGAGGTTAATGGTCTCTGTTCCTTCCAAATAGGCCATTGTTGCTGAGTGAGGATGAAGAAGATACCAAGAGAGTTGTCCGAAGCGCCAAGGATAAGAGGTGAGGCCATGGGGAGGCGGGGGGATGGGGAGTTTCTGGAGCAGTGGTGGGTTTTCTGGTTGGTGATGGTGGGCATGTGCAATGTGGTATTGGGCTCTCAAACCAGGTTTGAGGAACTGACCAACCTTATCCGGACCATCCGTAATGCCATGAAGATTCGGGATGTCACCAAGTGCCTGGAAGAGTTTGAGCTCCTAGGAAAAGCATATGGGAAGGCTAAGAGCATTGTGGACAAGGAAGGTGTCCCCCGGTTCTATATCCGAATCCTGGCTGACCTGGAGGACTATCTTAATGAGGTGTGATTCTTACGGGTGCAGGGGGATCTAGAAGGGGCTTGTGGACCTGGAGCTTTCTCCTGACCCACACCCAGGGATCATGTCTCCTCTGAGTTGTTTGCCAGATATTCAGTATTTCCCAGAACATAAGAAATAGGGGGATGAAGCAAGGAGAGGGACTTTTTTATGTTAAGAATTTTAATTGTATATATTTTTATATTACCTCTTACTTGTGGTTTTGTACTTTTGATACATAAATAAAGCATCGGTAAACAATAAGTTAAGAAGTATAGTTTTTAAGTAGTATAGATGTTTATAGATAGCAAGACCCAAAAGTTGTGAAGCCTGAAGTTTAGGGAATACTCCTTAATCTCAGATCCCTGTTCTCCCTTTCTTCCCTATTCTTTCCTTCAGCTATGGGAAGATAAGGAAGGGAAGAAGAAGATGAACAAGAATAATGCTAAGGCCCTGAGCACCCTGCGCCAGAAGATCCGAAAATACAACCGAGATTTTGAGTCCCATATTACAAATTACAAGCAGGTGAGGGTGCTAGAGGGAGACTTTCTGAACTTGGGGGACAGTGACCTCATGACTGAGACAAAAAAGTATCTGTAAACGGGAGGTGTGTGACTGGAGAAGGAATCATGAGTAAGGTCTGTGGGGTGGAGGAGGTGGGATGCGGTGGTTGGCAGGCATCCTTAATTATTCTCTCATTTCCTTCTGTCAAGAACCCTGAGCAGTCTGCAGATGAAGATGCTGAGAAGAATGAGGAGGATTCAGAAGGTGAGTGAGGGGCTTCCCTGGTGGCGCAGTGGTTGAGAGTCTGCCTGCCAATGCAGGGGACATGGGTTTGAGCCCTGGTCCGGGAAGATCCCACACGCCGCAGAGCAACTGGGCCTGTGAGCCACGGCTACTGAGCCTGCGCGTCTGGAGCCTGTGCTCCGCAACAAGACAGGCCGCGACAGTGAGAGGCCCGCGCACCGCGATGAAGAGTGGCCCCCGCTTGCCACAACTAGAGAAAGCCCTCGCACAGAAACGAAGACCCAACACAGCCATACATACCTACATACACACACACACACACATACATACATACATACATACATACATACATACATACATACATACATACATAAGTAAGTAAGTAAGTAAGTAAGTAAATAAATAAATAAATAAAGCAAAACTGTCAAAAAAAAAAGAAAATATTTAAAAAGAAAAAAAGGTGAGTGAGGAAAACCCTTAATTTCAAATGGTTAGGAGGTCTAAGATTAAGGGTTTCCTTGGCTTGTTTTCTTGGTTGCCATTCACCTCTTCACCATTGTAACTCTTTTTTTTCTCTCCCCTTTCCCACCAGGCTCTTCAGATGAGGATGAGGATGATGAAGGAGTCAGTGCTGCAACTTTCCTAAAGAAGAAATCAGACGCTCCTTCTGGGGAGAGTCGGAAGTTCCTCAAAAAGATGGAGGTAAGAGCCAGTGTTACACTGAGGGGTGGTTTGTCTGCTGTGGACCATTCTTGGGTCTCTGGGGAGAAGAAAAGACTCACAGAGCCTTAAGGTTGAGAGGGGTGGGGTTTAGCAGAGTCTGGTCTGGGGACAGGTTTCCTCTTCGATTAGAGCACTGAGTGACTTGGAATCGGGAGAACTAGATTCTGGGCCCAGCTCTGCCCCAGGGGAGCTGTGTGTCCCTGGAGCAAGTTACCACTTCTCTCTGGGTCTTGGTGGTCCAGTCCAGCTCTTAATATGTTGATTCAGCCACTCTTCTGCTGCTCTGGAGAGTCTCTGAAACGTGTCAGCAGGGAGAGCAGAGACACCAGTCAGTCTTCCCATCTTGTTTCTTCTGATCATCTTTTCTTTCTCTAAGGATGAAGATGAGGACTCAGAAGATTCAGAAGATGATGAAGATTGGGACACAGGTTCCACATCTTCTGATTCAGATTCAGAGGAGGAAGAAGGGAAACAGACAGTGCTGGCGTCGAGATTCCTTAAAAAGTAAGAAAAGTAGTGGTACTTCGGGCTACAGTGGGAGGAGTAGGAGGCTTTTAATCACCTTGAAAGTTGTTGCTCCCGTGGAGTCCTTTTATTTATTTATTTATTTTTCCCATTTCAGTTTTAATTTTTATTTGTCTTTTATTTTTATTTATTTTTACATTAAAAAGGTTTTTTTATTGAAGGATAGTTGCTGTATAATATTATATAAGTTAGGGGTGTACAGTATAGTGATCCATAATTTTTTTTAACTTAATTTTATATTTATTTGGCTGTGTCGGGTTTTAGTTGTGGCACGTGGGATCTTCTCTGCAGCATGCGGGATCTTTTGTTGCAGCGCAGAGGCTCTTCATTGAGGCGTGAGCTTCTCTCTAGTTGTGGCTTGCGGGCTCAGTAGTTGCGGCACGCGGGCTTAGTTGCCCCACGGCATGTGGGATCTTAGTTCCCCGACCAGGGGTTGAACCCACGTCCCCTGCATCGGAAGGCAGATTCTTTTTTTTTTTTTTTTTTGCAGTACATGGGCCTCTCACTGTTGTGGCATCTCCCGTTGAGGAGCACAGGCTCCGGACGCACAGGCTCAGCAGCCATGGCTCACGGGCCCAGCCGCTCCGTGGCATGTGGGATCTTCCCAGACCGGGGCACGAACCTGTGTCCCCTGCATCGGCAGGCGGACTCTCAACCACTGCGCCACCAGGGAGGCCCCTGGAGGCCTTTTTTAAAGTGAACCTCGGGATAGATCTCTGGTGGGACTGGATCTCCAAGTTGTTAGGACCCTAAGGAAGAGTGTATGTCTAGGGGCTCTAGATCATAGTTGTGGTTAAGAGGTTGTGGGATGGTCCTTTTCAGTGTAGTTTTAGGACTAACTTCTATTGGTGTCTCTTAATGTCTTCAGTTTCTTAGCTGTGTATTTAGGTGGAGGTGTATTTGGTGATGTCCCTGTAGCTGAGAGCATAAATGTCAGTTTTCTGATCGATTCTAACAAGGTGTGAATATACCAAGGTATAATCTGTCATAGGGGAGAGATCAAGTCAAGTTTTAGGTCTTTCAGTTAGAATTTCATAGGGTGAGAGTTTGTGTTTTTGAGGTGTGAATCACAATATCCTGAGGGCTTCGAGTAAAACTTTAGGCCAAGGATAATTAAGAGGTCCTGTGATCTCAGAGCTTTGGGGATGGATGATGCAGACCAAGCAGTTTCAGCTTAATGAACATACTTTGCTCATTTACAGAGGATTTTACCTATGAAATGAGTTTTTATCATTAGAGAGTATTGCATTAGTACAGGAGGGAAAACCATTAAGCTTCTGTTGAGTTATGGCATAGGGAGTTCCCTGATGGTCTAGTGGTTGGGATTGGGCGCTGTCACTGTCATGGCCCGGGTTCCGTCCCTGGTTGGAGAACAGATCCCACAAGTATCCCACAAGCCACGTGGCATGGCCTCCCAAAAAAATTATGGCATAAATCTTTTGGCAAGGGCAAGTTTTAATCCAACTGGCAAATTATAAACTATTACTAAAGCATATTCAAACCTTTTAAGCAGTTAAAATGAAATTTATTTATAAACGTTTAAATGGTGTTTTAATTATAATTTGAATGTCTGTTCAAGTCTTTCTGGAAAGACTTTTTCCTCTATAAAGTTTGAAATAATTTGTCCCTGCCATTTGGTTTATATTTCATTATGTAAGTATTAAAGTCTGGAAATGGTTTCAGACATCAGATAGTTTAAGTCCACTTTGAGGTAGCCAGTGATCTTTTTCTTTTTTGTTGGGGACATTTTGTTGTATTGAACAGTTTTTTTTAAAATTCAGAATTTATATTAATAATTGTCATAAGAGGGGAAAGAAAGGCAGGGAAAAACAGCCAGTCTGGGAACCGCAAAAATTTTTTTGCACTTTTTTTTTTCTAAGCACGGATTTTAAACTGATAAATCAGTTGGTGATAAAAAGATTAGGCTGGGGACTTCCTGGTGGTACAGTGGTTAAGAATCTCCCTGCCAATGCAGGGACACGGGTTCAAGCCCTGGTCCAGGAAGATCCCACATGCTGTGGAGCAACTAAGCATGTGTACCACAACTACTGAGCCTGCACTCTAGAGCCTGGAGCCACAACGCCTGGAGCCCGTGCTCCGCAACAAGAGAAGCCACCGCAGTGAGAAGATGGCGCACTGCAACAAAGAGTAGCCCCCACTAGCCGCAGCTAGAGAGGACCCGTGCACGACAACAAAGACCCAACGCAGCCCTAACTAACTAAATAAATAAGTAAATAAATAGATTTATGTATTTAAAAAAAAAAAGATTAGTCTGGACAGAGTAACTAGTACCAAAGGACAACTGTGTTGCTTATGGATTCTTTGGAAAACCTTAGAGTTTAGTAGTGGAGCAACATGACAGGCTGTTTCTGTGTCTGAGGCGGCCTGGTTAGCACCTCTGTCTTATTAAACTAGGCCATACTTGTTCCTTCATACGAGTTGCTTAGTGTAATATGGTAACAGACCTTGGTAAGTGGTCTGGCAGATTCAAATGCTTAGTGGTCTTTGCTTTGGTTGTGGTTACAGTTATTCATAGGTCATTCTTGTAGAGTGTAACTTGGACCCAGGAAGAGAAAAAGAGGAATTTTGGGGGGGGGAGGAAGCCTCAAGGTGGAGAGGGGGCTGATCCTTCATCTTCTCCTGTGTCTCTTGGCAGGGCCCCCACCACAGAGGAGGACAAGAGGGCAGCTGAGAAGAAACGGGAGGACAAAGCCAAGAAGAAGCATGATAGGAAATCCAAGCGCCTGGATGAGGAGGAGGAAGACAATGAAGGCGGGGAGTGGGAAAGGGTCCGGGGTGGAGTGCCCCTGGTTAAGGTGAGGATTTTAGAACGAAAAGGAATTGGGAAACAGTTTGGGAGAGCATACAGGTACCCTCCTGGTCGGATTCAGGAGAACAATTAAGGCAAGAACAGGTTTCTGTCAGTCTGCACATAACTTGTGTGTTACCTAGGAGAAGCCAAAAATGTTTGCCAAGGGAACTGAGATCACCCACGCTGTTGTCATCAAGAAACTGAATGAGATCCTACAGGCACGAGGCAAGAAGGGAACTGATCGGTAAGATTCGTGGGCCTGGGCTATGTCATTACAGGGTGAAAGCTCATTTTCTCTTAAGACACAGGGTGGAGGTTGGTGGGGAAATAGTGCTATTTTGGGAAGATCTGTGTGTGGCTACAGTAGAAGGAATGATGTACTTGGACTACACCAGTCTATTTTCTGCTGTTTACATTCCGTTTGACCTTAGATCAATCACTTAACCTTTGGGGGCTGTTTTCCCATCTGTAAAATGGGAATAATACTCATCTTCTGTAGTTATTCAGTGACTGAAGAGGATGTTAGATTGTTAGCATTATTGCTATTTCTGTTTGGAATTTATGAGGGAGAAGCAAGTATACAGGTGGTGAGGCTAGGGGTGGGTATTGAGAATGAGTCTGCCTTTCTTGTCTGAAGAGGGCGTGCTGTATGACAGGATAAGACATTTTTATTTGTTTCCTGTGCCTCACCCAATTCTGTACCCCTCCAGTGCAGCCCAGATTGAGCTGCTACAGCTCCTGGTTCAGATTGCTTCTGAAAACAACCTGGGAGAGGGTGTCACCGTCAAGATCAAGTTCAATATCATTGCCTCTCTTTATGACTACAACCCCAACCTGGCCACATACATGAAGGTGAGAACAATAACGAGCATCCCACAGCGGAGCTGGTGGGTCATGGGAAGGTGGCTGGTGACTCAAGACTCAAGGACTGTTGGAGCAGTCTTGGTGGTTGAAGGCCCGTGGATTCCTGGTGTAGGGCTCTTGGGAGGCATCTCCTTGTTCCACCTTCACACCTCTGACTGCTGTCTGATCTCTTGGCAGCCTGAGATGTGGCAGAAGTGTCTGGACTGTATCAATGAGCTGATGGACATACTGTTTGCAAACCCCAACATCTTTATTGGAGAGAACATTCTGGAAGAGAGTGAGAACCTGCATAACGCTGACCAGGTAAAGAGGGGATTTGGCAGGCTATTTGGAAGTGTGTGTTGTCTGCTTTGGGAAGGTTTGTTGGAGACAGGAGGGTTGAAGTTCAGGACTGGAATCTGGGCTAATTTATTTCCTCCTTTGCCTTCTCTTCAGCCACTGCGTGTCCGTGGCTGTATCCTAACTCTGGTGGAACGAATGGATGAAGAATTTACCAAGATAATGCAAAACACTGATCCTCACTCCCAAGGTGAGCCCGAGCAAGCATGGGCATCAGTGAGAGGGAAAGTGCAGGGATTAAAATGAAAGATTGTACTAAGTGAGAATGTTCGGAAAGCCAGCCCTTCCTCACCCCAGCATTCATACCACAGGGCCTCTTTAAGATACTGGACCCCACTCCCGTAGCTTCTGATTCAATAGGTCTGGGTGAGGCCTCACATTTTACATTTCTAACATGTTCCTAAGTGATGCTGCTGTCTGCTACTTTGAGAACTGTTGGGGTATGATCTCTGTCCACTTGGCTTGTTTAGCTTGTACGCCTTAAGCATTAGAATGGGGAAATGCAGGACATTTACACAGTAAAATGTGAGTGTCCACATGTGTCCACCAAGTCAAAGGTGTATTGATGAACAAGACAGCTTGGGGCCTTCATGCTCATGGAGCTTACATTTCGGTGCTGAAGCAAGGCAGTTCTACAAAAAAATGAATGAGTCAGTTGTAGATAATGTAAAGTGTGAATTAGAAATTCAGCTCGGGACATGTGACAGTATGTCTGGAGTGGTGGCTGCTTTAGATAATGGTTGAAGAAGCATCTGTAGGTAGGGCACATTTGAGGTGAGAGCCGAATGAGAAGGAGGAGGAGGAGTTAATCGGGAGGAATTGGCAGAAGAGAGTGCCTGACAGCAATGGAGAGTGAGCTTGACATGTCCCAGGAGAGGATGGTATTTTTAGGGCACGGTGAGTAGACTTTTCTGATGGGTACAGAAAACACATGCAGAGGTAATTGGATTGATGAGGGACATATGATTGGGAAAGCCTGGGTGCCTGGCTAAGCTGAGGGTGGGTGCTCTCCCTGCCAGAGTACGTGGAGCACCTGAAGGACGAGGCACAGGTGTGCACCATCATTGAGCGTGTGCAGCGCTACCTGGAGGAGAAGGGCACCACTGACGAGATCTGTCGCATCTACTTGAGGCGCATCCTCCACACCTACTACAAGTTTGATTACAAGGCCCATCAGCGGCAGCTTACCCCCCCTGAGGGCTCCTCAAAGGTAAGTGCTTGGCCACCATGTCAGAGGGGAGAGGGGTGTGTCCATCGGTTCTGCATGTCTGTTAGGACTTCATGGCAGATCTTCTATTCCCTGGGGACTGTCTCTGGTGGAGCAGAGGGACTAGGAAGAGGCTGGATGGAGTCTCGTCTTTGGTTGCTGGAGGCTGAGCCATTTACAACCATTGTCCTTGCCATATTTCCTCCTCCAACAATATCTCCCCCCACCCCCTACCCCTCCAGTCAGAGCAAGACCAGGCCGAAAATGAGGGCGAGGACTCAGCTGTGCTGATGGAGAGACTGTGCAAGTACATCTATGCCAAGGACCGCACAGACCGAATCCGCACATGCGCCATCCTCTGCCATATCTACCATCATGCTCTGCACTCCCGCTGGTACCAGGCCCGTGACCTCATGCTCATGAGCCACCTACAAGACAACATTCAGCACGCGGACCCGCCAGTACAGGTAGGATGGGAAGGAGGTGCTCTGGCCCTGGTGGCAAAGGGAAGCCCAGGCCAGGCCCCCCGTCTACTTTGTTCAGGCGAAGTGGCTCAGGCAGATTAGCCACCTGTCTGGCTAATGCAGATACAGGGAGACACTTGGTCCTTCCCGAGTGCTAGCATTCTTTGATTCTCCTACATGTTAACATAGAGTCCTCTGGGATAGAATTTGGGTTCAACTAACATTTATTATAACTATTACGTGTCTGGTTTGGAACAAACATTAGGAGATCATCTTACTTAAAAAGATGAAAAAGCATTTAAGCAGTTAAACTGAGAAGGACAAGGACCCAAATACAGCGTGATGTGTGAAACATAAAATTTTGTGTGTGGCAGCATTGTGAGGACATTTTTATGTAGGAGTATTACAGTTGTGTCTAGGTATAGATCCTATAAATGTGTGTTTAGAACAATTGTGAGGTATTTATGTGTAAAACATTTGGTAAGCCTGTCTGGTGGTGCTTTTTGAATAGCACTCCTATTTTTTATTCCATTGTATGAATTTATCACCGGTTCTTGATTTTTCTCTTGATAGATACCTGATCAACCAGTTTGGGGTATTATAAATGAAGCTTTTGTGATTTATGTATAAGTTTGTGTGGATGTGATGTATGGTTTCTCTTGGGTAGATACTTAAGAGTGGAATTACTGCATCATAGTGTAGGTGTATGTCCAGTTTTATAAGAAGCTCAAAAATGGGACTTCCCTGGTAGTGCAGTGGTTAAGAATCTGCCTGCCAATGCAGGGGACACGGGTTCGAGCTCTGGTCCGGGAAGATCCCACATGCCACAGAGCAACTTAAGCCCACAACTACTGAGCCTGTGCTCTAGAGCCTGCAAGCCACAGCTACTGAGCCCCCGCTCAGTACTGAGTACTCTGCTCAACGAAGAGTAGCCCCAGCTCGCTGCAACTAGAGAAAGCTCGCGCGCATCAGTGAAGACCCAAGGCAGCCAAAAGTAAATAAATAAATAAATAAATTTAAAAAAGGAAAGAAACTCAGAAATGGTTGTACCATTTTTCACTTTTACCTTGTCAATATTTAGTGTTGTTAGTCTTCTTAATTTTGGCCATCATGGTTGTTGTCTAATGGTATCTCAATGGTATTGAGATACCATTGAGATGGTATCTAATGGTATTTCCCTGATGACTATTGAAATTTACTGCTTTTTAAATGTTTATTGGCCCTTTATATATCTTCTTTTGTGAGATGTCTGGTCAACTTTTGCCCGCCCCCCCCTTTTTTTTTTTTTTTTTTTGCAGTATGTGGGCCTCTCACTGTTGTGGCCTCTCCCGTTGCGGAGCACAGGCTCCGGACGCACAGGCCCAGCGGCCATGGCTCACGGGCCCAGCCGCTCCGCGGCATGTGGGATCTTCCCGGACCGGGGCACGAACCCGTGTCCCCTGCATCGGCAGGCGGACTCTCAACCACTGCGCCACCAGGGAAGCCCCACCCGCCCCCCTTTTTTAAAGATTGGATTATTCATCTTTTTATTATTGAGTTGTAGGAAATCTTTATATATCCTGGATACCAGTCCTTTGTCAGATAAATGTTTTCCAAATATTTTTTTCCAGTGTGTGGTTTGCCTATTCATTTTCTTAACCATGTGTTTTGATGTATATTCTAATATATCCGTTTTATCTCTTTTGGTTATTTTCTGGGTCCTATCTAAAGAAACTTTTTCCTACTAGCAATTCATAAAGATTTTTTTTATTTTTAGTTTTTGGAAGTTCTTCTGGTTTTAGCTTTCACATTTAGGTCTATGTTTTCTGCATATGGTGTGAAGTCAGGGTCAGAGACGTTCTTTCCCCATTGTATTGCTTTGGTGCCTTTGTGGAAAACCACATGAAAAACCAACCACATGACCCTATAAATGTATTTCTGGGCTCTCTATTCTATTCCATTCATTCATCTTTTTGTCCTTCCTTATGCCAGTTCCACACTGTCTTGATGGCTGTGCCTTTAGAGTTAAGTCTTTTTTTTAAATTAATTAGTTTATGGCTGCGTTGGGCCTTCGTTGCTTCGCCCGGGCTTTCTCTAGTTGTGGCGAGCAGGGGCTACTCTTCGTTGTGGTGTGTGGGCTTCTCATTGCAGTGGCTTCTCTTGTTGTGGAGCATGGGCTCTAGGCGCACAGGCTTCAGTACTTGTGGTACTCAGGCTCAGTAGTTGTGGCTTGCAGGCTGTAGAGCGCAGGCTCAGTAGTTGTAGCACACGGGCTTAGTTGCTCCACGGCATGTGGGATCTTCCCGGACCAGGGCTGGAACCTGTGTCTCTTGCATTGGCAGGCGGATTCTGAACCACTGCGACACAAGGGAAGTCCCTAGAGTAAGTCCTGAAGTCAGGTAGTATGACTCCTCCAACTTTGTTGTTTTTTAAGAATAGTTGGAATGTTCTGTGACATTTGCACTTCCACATAAATTTCAAAATCAGCTTGTCAATTTGTGCAAAAATGCCTGCTGGGGTTATATTGAATCTGTAAATCAATTTTGGGAGAACTGACACCTTAACAACTTTGAACCTTTTGATCTTACGTGTTATTCTTCATTTAATTTCTTCAGTTTCTCTCTGCAGAGGTAATACACATCTTTTAAAAAATTATTCCTGAGAATTATACGATTTTTTATGCTATTGTAAAGGCAATTTTTAAATTTAATTTAATTTTTTATTTTGTCCACACGGCTTGCGGGATCTCAGTTCCTCAACCAAGGATTGAACCTGGGCCACGGCAGAGAAAGCACTGAATCCTAACCACTAGACCACCAGGGAACTCTGTTAATTTCATTTTTAAATTGTTAACTACCAGTGTCTAAAAATAGAGTTAATTTTCTTACATTGGCCTTGGATCTTGCCATTTTGCTAAATTCAGTTTTAGTCTGGCCTTCTGTCCTCTGTATTTGCGGATTCAACCAACTGCAGATTGAAGATATTTGTGGGGAGGGGGAGGGATTCCAGAAAGTTCCCCCCAAAAACCAAAATTTGCCTTGTTTGGTAACTATTTACCTAGCACTTACATTGTATTTGGTGTTACAAGTAATCTACAGATGATTTAAATTACATGGGAGGACGTACCGTAAGTTATTTTCAAATACTATGCCATTTCATGTAAGAGACTTGAGCATCTGCAGATTTTGGTATCCGTGGAGGGTCCCGGAACCAATTCCCCATGGATACTGAGGGACAGCTGTATTGGGTCTAGTGTTTTATAGATTCCTTAAGTTTTTTTTACTGAATTAATCGTGTCATCTGCACATAGGGACAGTTTTATTACTATACCAGTCTCTGAGACTTTTCTTTCTTTTTTGTTTCTTTTTTGCCATATTGTAGTGACTCAAATCTCTAATACTTAGTGCTGAATAGAAGTGAGAGCAGACATCTTGCCTCCTTCCCAGTATCAGCAGGGAAGCAGTGAGCATTTCACCATTAAGAAGAATGTTACCTATTTTTATAGATAGTATTTTTGTAGATAGACTTTCTCAGATTGATGGAGTTCTCTTCTGATCCTAGTTGGCTGGGAATTTTTGTCCTTAATAGGTGTTGAATTTTGTCAAAATCTTTTTTGCATCTATTGAAATAATGCACAGTTGTTTCTCCATTTTTCTGTTTATATGGTGAATAACTATGATTTTAGATTTTTATATTATACTTTCATTCCCGTGATATATCCTACTTGGTCGTGGTATATTATCTCTTTTATGTATTGCTGGATTTTGCTTGCTGGTATTTTTTTAGGGCTCTTTGTATCTAACTAAGTTCATGACCGGTATTGACCTCTATATTTTTGTTGTCAGTAAAGACTTGGTCTTTCCCCCCAACGAAAATCCGTACTACCTACAGTCTTCCCTATCTTAATTATTGACAAGTCCATCTTTTCCGTTGCCTAGGCCCAGAAGCCTTGAATTCATCTTTGATTCTTGTTTTTCTCTCACATTTGATTCCCCACCCATTTGTGTTGAAAATCCCTATCTGACCACTTATTATCACTTCCACTGCCACCCTCTGGTCTAAACCACCATCATGTTCCCAGTCTCTCTCTCTCTGCTTCTGCCCTTATATCCCTTCAGGCTGTTCTTTCTTTTTCTTTTTTTTTTTTTTAATGTTTATTCCTTTTACTTTTTAAATTAATTTATTTTTGGCTGCATTGGGTCTTCATTGCTGCGCACGGGCTTTCTCTAGTTGCGGCGAGTGGGGGCTGCTCTATCATTGCGATGCACGGGCTTCTCATTGCAGTGGCTTCTCTTTGTTACGGAGCCCGGGCTCTAGGGCGCACGGGCTTCAGTAGTTGCGGCGCATGAGCTTAGTTGCTCCGCGGCATGTGGGATCTTCCCGGATCAGGGCTCAAACCCATGTCCCCTGCTTTGGCAGGCAGATTCTTTTTTTTTTTTCTTTTTTAATTTTAAATAAACTTATTTATTTTTGGCTGCATTGGGTCTTTGTTGCTGTGTGCAGGCTTTCTCTTGTTGCAGTGTGCTGGCTTCTCCTTGCGGTGGCTTCTCTTGTTGCGGAGCACGGGCTCTAGGCGCGCGGGCTGCAGTAGCTGTGGCATGTGGGCTCAGTAGTTGTGGCACACAAGCTTAGTTGCTCCACAGCATGTGGGATCTTCCCGGACCAGGGATCGAACCCATGTCCTGTGCATTGGCAGGCGGATTCTTAACCACCGTGCCACCAGGGAAGCCCCTTCAGGCTGTTCTTAATGCAGCAGCTAGAGTAATCCTGTTAGTAAAGTCAAATTATGTCACTTATTTGCTCAAAAGCTTCCTGTGGTTTCCCATCTTAAAATCTTTTTTTTTTTTTGCGGTACGTGGGCCTCTCACTGACTGTTGTGGCCTCTCCCGTTGCGGAGCACAGGCTCTGGACACGCAGGCTCAGCCGCCATGGCTCACGGGCCTAGCCGCTCCGCGGCATGTGGGATCTTCCCGGACCGGGGCACAAACCTGTGGCCCCTGCATCGGCAGGCGGACTCTCAACCACTGCGCCACCAGGGAAGCCCCATCTTAAAATCTTTAACATGGCTTTCAATGCCCTGTGCTTGCCCAGCCTCCAGTTTCTGATCACATCTTTTACCAGCTCTAGCCATATTGCATTCCTTGTCCTTGAATACGTCTGGCATAGGGCCTTTGCACTTACTTTTCATTTTTCCTAGAATATTCCTCCTCCTCCAGAGATCTGCATGACTTGCTATTTCTTTTTCTGTTAGGTATGTATGTATGTACGTATGTACGTATTTATGTATGTATTTTTTTTAATGTAATTTATTTATTTTTGGCTGCGTTGGGTTTTCGTTGTGGTGTGCAGGCTTCTCACTGTGGTGGCTTCTCTTGTTGCAGAGCCCAGGCTCTAAGCCCATGGGCTTCAGTAGTTGTGGCCCACGGGGTCTAGAGTGCAGGCTCAGTAGTTGTGGTGCACGGGCTTAGTTGCCCCGCGGCATGTGGGATCTTCCCGGACCAGGGATCGAACCGTGTCCCCTGCATCGGCAGGCAGATTCTTAACCACTGCTCCACCAGGGAAGCCCAGGTCTTTATTTTTAAACATCCCCTTCAAAATGAGGCCTTTCTTAGTTATCCTACATAAAATTGTGAGTTCCCACCACTACTGCCACCACTCAGACTCCCTTCTTAACTCCCTCGTCTGCCTTATTTTTCTCCTTAGCTTGGGTCACCACCTGTATATTATGCTTATTTTGTCCTCCACACCTCTGTCCCTAGAGTGTAAGCTCCATGGAAGGGGAGGAACTGGTCTATTTTGTTCTCTGCCCTAACCCTGTGAAAGACTTACCTTGTGGCTATCACCTCTGAGTTCATTGCCCTTTGCTCTTAGATCCTGTACAACCGCACCATGGTGCAGCTGGGCATCTGTGCCTTCCGCCAAGGCCTGACCAAGGATGCTCACAATGCCCTGCTGGACATCCAGTCAAGCGGCCGGGCCAAGGAGCTTCTGGGTCAGGGCCTACTGCTGCGCAGCCTGCAGGAGCGCAACCAGGAGCAGGAGAAGGTGGAGCGGCGCCGGCAGGTGCCCTTCCACCTGCACATAAATCTGGAGCTGCTGGAGTGTGTTTACCTGGTGTCAGCCATGCTCCTGGAGATCCCCTACATGGCCGCCCATGAGAGTGACGCCCGCCGACGCATGATCAGCAAGCAGTTCCATCACCAGCTGCGGGTGGGCGAGCGACAGCCCTTGCTGGGTGAGTGTGGGGCTCTGTAGTGCAGCAGACTTTGCTCGTTTGTTCCTTGATTACTTGTAATCAAAGGATTAAGAAGACAAAGGGAGTAAACTTTCCCACAAGATGATTCCATTTGATTTAATGGCATCTCCATGTATGGCCTAAAAGCATTTTTACTAAGTAGTCTCCATGGTCTCTTACCATAGGACACGTCTTAGCTTACAGATTAAGCTCCCTGCTTCCTATCATTTTCCCCTTCAGTCTGTATTTGTCAGTAGTATCTTTCTACCAAGTGTATGGTGTTATACACCCCCAGTACCTTCAGAAGTTCTTCATTGTCTATAGAATAAAGTCCAGCCTCCTTAGTCACTAAGTTAAAGTCTCCATGAGCTGATTCCAACAATATTTTTAATTTAGTATAAACTTACGTAGTACTTTTTTCTGCCTGGCACTAAGTGTTTTATAAATAATAATAATTCATTTATTCTTCATTAGTCATAACGCTATGAAGATACTATTGTGACCCCCCTTTTCCTGATTAAGAAACTGAGGCACAAAAGTTAAGTGACTTTACCCAGGGTTAACACAGGTGGTATGTGTCTCTCTGACCTTTTCCTCTTTTTCCCTTTCATCCATATTATTTTTTAGCTAACTAACTAGACCCTTGGCATTCAAGAATCTAACATTGGCTTCTTTGAGCACTTTTAGAGATCCGATCTTTCAGTCCAGAGGTTGAGTGAGTTGTGATTTCACTGGGAAAGGAATTTGAATTGCGCCCTTCCTGTAAGGCTGGTGCATGGAAGGACTTGGCAACTGAGCCAGTCTTACTGTCCACAGCCACGTCCCTCTACAGATTTGTCCTCTACTGGTTGTGTGTATGGTCATATTAAGTGCAGGCGCACTTCAGGAAAATTATGTTTGGGCTATGTAGTGATGCTTTACTTTGTTTTTATTAATTGGAAAATTGCCAGTGAAAATCTGTATGTCCAGCATCTCTTAGGGCTTCTTGGTTCACATTCCCCGCCTCTCTACTACTGCCTGCAGTGGATGTTAGACATTTTTTTAAGGTCAGTGAACCTTGTAAGAATCTGATAAAAGCTGTGGACCCTTTCCTAGGAAAATGTGCATAAGGGTACACACAGCAATTTGTCAGTATTTTCAAGGAACTCACCAATCCCCTGAGGCACATCATAGACTAAGTCTAAATGTAAATACAGTTATTCTGATATTAAGTGACTTGTACAGTCACATGGCTACTTAATGGAGAGCTGGGAGAGTGTCAGTCCAGTTGTTTACTCTCTTAGCCTGGGTTCCTCCTTAAATAGTGCTTGTTGGGGAAGGAGCCCTCATCCCAAGTTTCCCTAGGCCCTTCCTCATTCCCAGCCTTTCAGGTCCCCCCGAGTCAATGAGGGAACATGTGGTCGCTGCCTCCAAGGCCATGAAGATGGGTGACTGGAAGACCTGCCACAGTTTTATCATCAACGAGAAGATGAATGGCAAAGTGTGGGACCTTTTCCCGGAGGCTGACAAAGTCCGAGCCATGCTGGTTAGGTGAGCAGAGAACAAGACCCTAGTGGGTGGGGAAGAAAAGACTTGGTCTCCTTCACTGAAGATCTCCCCCTTTTCTCTTTTCTCCCTTCTCCCCACAGGAAGATCCAGGAAGAGTCACTGCGGACCTACCTCTTCACCTACAGCAGTGTCTATGACTCCATCAGGTAGGATGGGCCCTGAGGAGGCACAGGAGCCCCAGCTTTGTGGTCGAGGGTCCTAATTGCTCCCTGCTCTTGGCCTTCTTTCTCCCCAGCATGGAGACACTGTCTGACATGTTTGAACTGGACCTGCCCACTGTGCACTCCATCATCAGCAAGATGATCATTAACGAGGAGTTGATGGTAAGGCCATCAGCATGGGCACATGGGCAGGTGGAGTCGTGGAGAGATTGGAGTACAGGAGACTGATCTGTCCCTTCCTCTGCCTCACTTCTGTCAGGCCTCCCTGGACCAGCCGACACAGACAGTGGTGATGCACCGCACTGAGCCCACTGCCCAGCAGAACCTGGCACTGCAGCTGGCTGAGAAGCTGGGCAGCCTGGTGGAAAACAATGAGCGGGTGTTTGACCACAAGCAGGGTACCTATGGTGGCTACTTCCGAGGTGAGTGCTTCCATCCCCTCTGCGCTCCCAGGGTCCTGGCCCCCTTACTGCCTCTCCCTTGGCATTCACCCCCTCCCCTCCCCATCTCTCTCCTGCAGACCAGAAGGATGGCTACCGCAAAAATGAGGGCTACATGCGCCGGGGTGGCTACCGCCAGCAGCAGTCTCAGACGGCCTACTGATTGCTTGACTTCAGTCCCCAGTGCTCTAAACCATTCAACGTTTAGGTCCAGCCACGCCCCAGTCATTAAAGGTCTGTTTAGAGTTGCTGCAGTTCTGCCTGTCTGTGTGTCGCCAGAGGTGTGTTGGACACATTTATTTGCTAATTATATTTCTAAGCTTCTATCCCATGACAGGCACAAGGCTCAGGATGCAGGGATGACTTGCACATATCCCTGACTTCAAAGAGCTTTTGCTGCTCTTTGACATTTGACCGGAAAATTGTAATAACATGTGATAAGTTATAACGGGTATTTTTTTAAAAGGTGGTGGGTATATTGAATAGGATGTGATTATGGGGCATAAATCTGAGGGAAAGCATAATGGAGGCAGTGGTGATGGATGTTGCGAGTGGTTGGGTGGTGGTTCACCAGGCAGGGAAAAGGGAGAGTTAGTCTAGACCCGTGTGAAGTGTAGTCCTCAGACCACTGTGGATGCACAGTTAGCCTGTCCATGACAAAACAGGCACCATAATTAAGAATAAGCACTGAGAAGCTTTGCCATTGCTGCGATATCTAAGCATGTGATCGATTTTCTAATTTGTGTGTATAATGTTTTTGAAAGTATTTACCCACATTAGGCTGGAAATTTTTTTAATGGCCCTTCACCATATTTGAAAAGCATTGACGTAGGCAAAGGAAAAAGAGCACTTCAACAGGATGAGAGGAGCAAAAGAATAGTGTGGTTGGTATAAAGTGTTTGTGGAGTATGTGCAGAAGATCAACTAGAGGCTTAATCCGGGGGCCATCTCATGAAGGCTAAATGCTTTGGACTTGTGGAAACAAAATAGAATGGATCCATTTTTAAGAAGGGTAATGGAGCAGTACTGTGGAGTATAGAGTTGGAGGCAGAGAGCCTAACAGAGTAAAAAGCATCTAAAGCCAGGGTGGGGCTTCCCTGGTGGCACAGTGGTTGGGAATCCGCATGCCAGTGCAGGGGACACGGGTTCGAGCCCTGGTCCAGGAGGATCCCATGTGCCGCGGAGCGGCTAGGCCCATGCGCCACAACTACTGAGCCTGTGCTCTAGAGCCTGTGCTCTAGAGCCCGTGCTCCACAACAAGAGAAGCCACCGCAGTTGAGAAGCCCGTGCACCGCAACTAGAGAAAGCCCGCGTGAAGCAGTGAAACCCAACACAGTCTAAATAAATAAATAAATAAATATCTAAAATAAATAAATAAAGCCAGGATCGGGTTGGGATCAGAGGTGAGGGAATGATAGAAGAGGGATGTATGTGTCAAGCTGTGGGGTTCTGTGACAGGTTGAATCTAAGAGTAGTAAGAGCGACAGATTCTCGTGTCTGGGGATAAATTGACAATAGGGATGTTATCAAGAAATTGTTGGGCTAGTCTTTGTGTTCAGAAATACAAGAAGAGCAGGGATGCAGAGTGGGCTTGATAATGAGGTTGGTTTTACGAATGTTGAGTTTGAGGTTCCTCTGGGACATAAGCAAGGCAGTTGGAGGTTAAGGTTTGGGATGCATATTAATTAGACTATTAAGCTGCTCTAACAAATGGACTCCAAAGCAATGATTCACACAAAATAGTTTAGTTCTCATGTGACAGTCCAGAGATAGGTGAGTGGCCCTGGCTTGGAGTCAAGCAACTATAGTACAGGATTATCTGGGGACTCAGGGTCCAACTGTCTTAATGCTTCACCATCCCCTAGGTGGTGGTTCTCATCTGTATGGTTGAAGCTAGTGCACCAGCCCCACATCTTTGTTCAGGCCCATAGGAAGGGGAAGAGAAAATAGAGGGCCTGGAAATGACCCTGATCCCATGGGCTAGAACCTAGTCTCAAATTCTTACCATCCTGTGGAAAAGGCTAAAATGCCTCTATCTGGATGGTTGTGTGTTCATTTAAACTTGGGGGTTATATTATTAAAAGGAGAGTGGACCATGGGGGCACAATTATTAGTCTATCACAGAAGGAAAAGAACAAAAGATTTTGGATTGAGTGGCTTATAAATGGTGTCAAAAGTACAGTAGTGGGTAACATTCATCAGAGCCAACATTATTGACTGCTTACGTGCTGGGTGCTTCACATGCCTTACTTCATTTAATCCTTCTAGAAGAACCCTATTATCTCCATTTTATAGTTGGGAAAACTGACATTATGTGATTTGCCTGAGATCACATAACTAGGCAGTGTGGGAGATAGATGCACAATAAGGCACCCTGACTCTATGATCCTAGCTCTTAACTGTTGTACTTAGTGATAATTGTAGTTCAGGAATGGTCAGCATAGAGGAGGAGACAGCTAATGACTGAACTCTCAACATGTGAGTGGTAGGTGAAAGGGAAGCCAAAGAAAGTGGCCACAGAGGCAGTAGAACCAGGGAGGAAAGGTGATGGAAAGGCTGAAGAGTCTGCATCTCTAGACTAGGCTTCCCTGTACTAAATTTGGCCAGTTTAGCATCCTTTGGCAGAAGGTAGAGTCACTGTGTTGCCCGCTTCCAAGACGTCCCTTTCCATTTTCCAGTCTAGAATTGGTAACCACTGAACAGTGTTGTCAAAGCCTTTTCTGTCTGGGGCTAGGTATTAGATATTTTAAGCTTTGTAGGCCACATGTGATCTGTCACATATACCTTTTTTCTTTTGAACAACTCTTTAAACATGTAAAATCCAGTCTTGGCTAACTGATTGTACAGAAACAATCCACGGACCAGATTTGCCCCAATCCCTGCCCTAGATACAGACAGAGTGATTGGTGCCACCTGGAATTGTACCACATGGCATTATTGACGGAGGCCTAGAATACGTTCAACATGATTTTGCCTCAGCCTGGCCTTACGGAGGGAGGCAAAATATGACCTCTGCCAATGCACGCCCTTCAGGTTGTTTTTTTTGTTTTTTGTTTTTTTTTTAAGATTATTTATTTATTTATTTTGGCTGTGTCAGGTTTTAGTTGTGGCACGCAGGCTCTTTGTTGTGGCTTGCTGGCTTCTCTTCAGTTGTGGCATGTGGGTTTTCTCTTCTCTAGTTGTGGCGTGCAGGCTCCAGAGCATGTGGGCTCTGTAGTTTGCGGCATGTAGGCGCTCTAGCTGAGGCGCGTGAGCTCAGTAGTTGTGGCGCATGGACTTAGTTGCCCCACGGCATGTGGGATCTTAGTTCCCTGACTAGGGTTCGAACTCCCATCCCCTGCATTGGAAGGCAGATTCTTTACCACTGGGCCACCAGAGAAGTCCCACGCCCTTCAGTTTTGGTGAAAAGCTCAACTTCACAAGCTTTTCTCAAAATTTTCAAGAGTTCACAGAATTTCTCAGTTGTACAAATCTAGCTGAAACAATAGTCTTTTATGAAAATAAGGTCAGGTTCAAAAGTTTACAAGACTCCAGCAGGAGTTTGAGCAAACCTAGAGGATAAAAAACACTTTTTGTTAAAAGAAACTCCAATCAAAATGTCTCAAAAGTATGTTCAAGCAAATTTGGATGAAATAAGAATGAAACAGTTTTTGTGAAAGCTAAGCTTAGATTCATAAATTTTCCTGTTATGAATTTGAGCAAATGTAGCTAAGACAGCCATTTTTGTGAAAGCAAGCTCAAGTTCACAGTTCTCAGATACAACTTCCTAGCATCAGTTTATGCAAGTGTAGATGGAAAGCAACAGTATTGGCTCTTGTGAAATTGTGTGAAAGCACAGATCATGAGTTCTCAGCAGTTGCATCCCAACTTCTGGTGCTGGTCAAGATTTAAGCCCACTACAGCCTATCTCCAACTGATTATAACCAAAAATTGGAAAAAATACAAAAAGTTACCTGAGGATTCTGAAAAATAAGTCAGATTAGGGAGGGGGAGTCAAAACTTACGCAATCCCTACAGGGCTGAGTTTGCTGGTGTTTTTCCTTCTTCATGGCTTTCACCTCTGAGGTCAGGCTGCAAAACCCCCAAAAGAACCCAGCTTAGCTTTGGCCAGAGGACCGGGAAAAGGGACCCTGTGAGCTGGAGAACATAACAGGAAATCCATTTCTTTTTTTCCTCTGCTGGCCGCCAAGAGCAGGCAAAAGTTGCAAGGCTGCAGCACTTTAGCTCTGGCAGCTAAAACTATTATTGTCTGGGCAGAGGAACCAGGAAAAGGGGACACTTGTCTAAAGAAGGGGAATCACCATTCTGTTTCTCTTCCTATTTTGGCCCAAGTATGGCCCCGTCATAGAGCTAGAGCTGTAGTGGTGGCACAGGCAGCTAAAACGTCTAAGGAACCCTATCTTTCTGACAGGTTAAATTGCCTGCTGAGACAAAAATATTCTTGAGGGGATTTAGACAGAATCTGGAGTCTCACAACATAATATTCAAAATGTCCAAGATACCGTCCAGAATTACCATGTGACCAATTCTCAAGGGAAAAGTCCATTGATAGGCCAGCTCATATCAAAACCTATAAAGCAGCTGTTATATCTACTGTATGAATTAAACACACTTTAAGTGGATGGAAAGATAGAAGTTCTTAGCAGATTCTCAACAATACAAGCAAACTAAATTCAACAGCATATTAGAAGGATTATATGCCACGACCAAAAGAGTTTATTGCAGAAATGCAAGGGTGGTTCAATGTAAGAAAAGCAGTCAGTGTAATACACCACATTAATAGGACAAAGAAAAACCCATATGAGCATCTCAGTTGATGCAGAAAAGGCATTTGACAAAACACAGTGCTCTTCCATGATAAAACAATAGAAAACTAGGAATAGAAGGGAATGAATGTTCTTTACATCCGGGGTCCCCAGCTCCCAGAGCCCAGTCCACAGCCTGTTAGGAACCAGGCCGCACAGCAGGAGGTGGGCAGCAGGCGGGCGAGAGAGTCATCTGTCTCTCCCCATCGCTCGCATTACCACCTGAACCATTCCCCCCCAAACCAGTGGAAAAATTGTCTTCCATGAAACCAGTCCCTGGTTCCAGAAAGGTTGGGGACCCCTGCGTTACGTGATAAAGGGTATTTATGAAAAACTGATAGCCAACATTCTCTGGTGAAAGACTGAAAGCTTTTCTCCCAAGATCAGGAACAAAACAAGGACACCTGTTATCACCATTGCTGTTCAACATAGTACTAGAAGTTTGAGCCAAACCAATTAGGCAGAAAAAGAAAAGGCATCCAAATTGGAAAGGAAAAAGTAAAATATTCACAGATGAGGTGATCCTATATAGAGAAAATTCCAAAGAATCCATAAGAAAGCTACTTGATCAAACGAATTCAGCCAAATTACAGGGTACACAACACAAAAAGCAGTTGCATCAAAGGACACTACCAACAGTGAAAAGGCAACCCACAGAATGGGAGAAATTTGCAAATCATACATCTGATGAGTTATTATTCAGAATATACAAAGAACTCAAAAACAACAGCAAAAAGATTTTTAAATGAGCAAAGGACTTGAAGATATTTCTCCAAAAAAGATAAACACATGGCCAATAAGCACATGAAAAGATGTTCAACATTACTGATTTTTAGGGAAATGCAAATCAAAACCACGAGATACCCCTTCACACCCATTAGGATGACTGCTATCACATAGAAGATGAGTGTTGGTGAGGATGTGGAGAAATTGGAACTCTCATATGTTGCTAGTAGGAATGTAAAATAGTGAGGCTACTACAGAAGACAGTTTGGTGGTTCCTCCAAAAGCTAAACAGAATTACTGTATGACCAAGCAGTTCCACTCCTAGGTATATACCCAAAAGAATTGGAAATAGGAACTCAAAGTGATGCCTGTACAGCAGTGTTCATTGCAGCATTACTCACAGTAGCTAAAAGATGTAATCAACCCAAATACCACCCACAGAGAAGTGGATAAACAAAATGTGGTATATACATGAAGTGAATAATTGTTAGCCTTAAAGAGGAATAAAGTTCTGATACATGCTACAACCTTGAAAAACTTATGCTAAGTGAAATAAGCCAGACACAAAGGACAAATGTTCTGATAGTCCATTTATATGAGGAATCTAGAATGGGCAACTTCATAGAGGCAGAAAGTAGAATAGAGGTTTTCAGGGGCTGGGGCGGGGGAAATGGGGAATTACTGCTAATAGCTAAAGAGTTTCTGTTTTGGGTGATGAAAAAGTTTTGGAAATAGACTGTAGTGATTACTATTACACACCTATTAAAAAGACCAAATTGCAGAACACTGACAACACCAAATGCTGGCAAGGTTGTGGAGCAACCAGAAATTTTATTCATTGCTGGTGGGAAAGCAAAATGAATGGTACAGCCACTTTGGAAGACAATTTTGGCAATTATCTACAAAACAAAATATGTTCTTACCATACCATCCACCAGTCATGCTCCTTGGTATTTACCAAAGGAGTTGAAAACGTCTACACAAAAACCTGCACATGGGTACTTACAGCAACTTTACTTAGAATTGCCAAAACCTGGAAACAGCCAAGATGTCCTTCAGTAAGTGAATGGATAAGTAAACTGTGGTACATACAGATGATGGAGTATTTTTCAGCACTAAAAAGAAATGAACTGGGACTTCCCTGGTGGCGCAGTGGTTAAGAATCTGCCTGCCAATGCAGGGGACACGGGTTCGATCTTTGGTCTGGGAAGATCCTACATGCCACGGAGCAACTAAGCCTGCGAGCCACAACTACTGAGCCGGATTGCTGCAACTACTAAATCCCGTGTGCCTAGAGCCTGTGCTCCACAATAAGAGAAGCCACCGCAGTGAGAAGCCCACACACTGCAACGATGAGAGTAGCCCCCACTCACCACAACTAGAGGAAGCCTGCGCACAGCAATGAAGACCCAACACAACCAAAAAAAAAAAAAAAACTATCAAGCCATGAAAAGATGTGGAGGACACTTAAAATGCATTCTGAAGAAGAAAAGTTTACATATTGTATGATTCCAACTATGTGACATTCTGTAAAAGGCACAACTATGGAGGCTGAAAAGATCAGTGGTTGCCAGGGATTGGGGGAGAGGGAGGAAAGAATAGGTGGGGCACAAAGGATTTTTAGGGCAGTGAAACTACTGGGTGTGATACTGTAATGATGGATACATGTCATTAAACATTCCTCCAGACCCATAGAATGTATAACACCAAGAGTGAACCCTAACGTAAATTACGTACCTTGGGTGATGATGTGTCAATGTAGGTTTGTTGATTGTAACAAATGTACAGGGGGTGGAGGGACATTGATAATAAGAGAGGCTGTACATGTGTGGGAGCAGGGGGTATATGGGAAATTTCTGTACCTTCTGCACAATTTTGCTGTGAACCTAAAATTGCTCTTAATGGGAATTCTCTGGTGGTCCAGTGGTTAGGACTCTGCTGTCTCACTGCTGAGGGCCCAGGTTCAATCCCTCATTGGGGACCCTAAGATCCCAGGAGCTGCAGGGTGCAGCCAGAAAAAAAACACCAAACTCTTAAAAATAGTGTCTTTTTTTTTAATGATAAACTTCATCTTATGTATATTTTACCACAATAAAACAAAAATGGATCAAAAGTCTAAATGTAAAACTTAAAACTATAAAACTGTTAGAAGAAAACATTGGTCGGAAATCTTTGTTACCGTGAGTTAAGCAAAGATGTATTAGATGTGATACCAAAAGCATGCTTCAAAGAAGAAAAAAAAAAAAGGTAAATTGGACCATCAAAATTGAGAACTTCTGGGCTTCCCTGGTGGCGCAGTGGTTGAGAATCTGCCTGCCAGTGCAGGGGACACGGGTTTGAGCCCTGGTCTGGGAAGATCCCACATGCCACGGAGCAACTAGGCCCGTGTGCCACAACTACTGAGCCTGCGCGTCTGGAGCTTACGCTCCGCAACAAGAGAGGCCGTGACAGTGAGAGGCCCGCGCACCGTGATGAAGAGTGGCCTCCGCTCGCCGCAACTAGAGAAAGCTCACGCACAGAAACGAAGACCCAACACAGCCAAAAATAAATAAATAAATAAATTTTTAAAAATTAAAAAAAAAAGAAATTGAGAACTTCTGTTCTTCAAAAGTCACTGATAAGAGAATGAAGAGACAAGCTAGGACTGGGAGAAATTTGCAAATCATGTATCTGACAAAGGACTTGTATCCAGAATATATAAGGAACTCTCGAAACTCAGTAAGAAAGTAACACGACCCAATTTAAAAATGGGTAAAAGATTTGAACAGACACTTTACCAGATATATCGATGGCCAATAAGCACATTAGAAGGAGGCTTAACATCACTGGTTATTAGGGAAATAAAAAAGCCATGAGATACCACTATATACCTATGAGAATGTCTAAAATTAAGCAGACTGACAGTACTAAGTGTTGGGGGTGGGATGTAGAGGAACTGGAACTCATACACGGTTGGTGGGAATGTAAAATGGCATAACCATTCTGGAAAACAGTTTGGCATTTTCTTAAAGAGTTATACAGCTACCATATGGACAGAGGTCTCAAGAGGTTTAGAGCACTGAGGACACCCGTATGTAATGCTCTCCATGGCTTGCTTGCCTTTCCCGGGCTGGTGACAACCTTGTGGATAGGAAGGACAGAGTGAAGTGGGAGATGCAGGGCCAGAACCTGGTTTTGTTTCCTCTGCCACCACTTCTGTGTAGGTGTGGTCTGGGGCGGATTTCTCTCACCCTCTCTGAGCTTCAATTTCTCCATGGCTACATCACTGGCACACTAAGATTTAACAAGATCTGTGATAGTATAATTGTAAAAAGCTGTTTAAGCATGCAATGTGCTATGTTGTCATAAACAGGGAGTTTTAATTACTTGCTTGAGGTCATACAGCTTTTAAATATAAAAGAAATGTATGATGCTAGTACTTGAAAGGACTTTCAGGTGTTGTAGTCAACATTTGCCAGATGAGGAAATTAAAATACAAGGAAAGTTATTTTCCCGAGGTCGTTTGCCATCCCTCTGTGAACTGTCACGAATTCTCATTCCATGACTCTCTCCCCCTTAGTGTAGGAAAGAAACTCAGGCCCCAAGTTGTTATCTTCCTGCTACAAGTTACGGATGCCTCTCCTGGAATCTCTGCCACAATTCCTGGGCTGGCCTCCCCGAGAAAACAGGACAAGATTTCCTAGCCCTTGTCTTGGCACATCTCAGTCTAAGAAACAAATTCTGGAGTCCGAAAACAAGCGGCAGCCTTCTTTGGGGTAGAAAGTGGCTACACAGCCCAAACCTTTACTCTAAAGACTACATGGTGTTTCTAAGTCAGGCAGAGAGAAAGGCTATGGCCAATGAAAAGCTAAGGGCATTGCTAACGGATGTCAAGCCCCCACTTGGGTTCAGTCCAGGCCCTGGGGCTATGGGAGGTATAGAATGTGGTAGGAAGGGGCATGTAGTCGAGAGGTGTGGCAGACCCACCAATAACTCATACATGCAACCTGAGTGATACTTCAAAGAAAAAAAAATTTTTTCTGACTATAAAGTCACTCTTGCTTATTGTAGAACACTTGGAAAATACTAGAAAGTGTAAAACCGATAAAATCACCTGTATTTTAAAAATAAACACTTCTAACATTTTGGTGCCTTTTTTTTGTTGTTCTGGCATGTGTATATTAGTTTACTACCAATTGGGATCATCCTATGTAACTCTCCAGCGGGTGGGGTGAACCAGCGGGAGCGGCTTGGTACATACATGATGGGTGTGTTTTCTTGGCCTCTGGGGAGCAGCCACTGGATCTTTCCAGGGGAATTTCTGACCTGGCTACTGGCATTTCTGCTCTGAGTCATGTTCTTTTTAACAGGAAAACTTGTTTCCTTTTGACCTGGGTAACCACTTTTGGGAATAATGTTTCACTTCCCAGTGTCTTATTGGGGGTCAGGAGAGAGACACCCCTTTGTTCTAGTCTAGGGATCACAAGACAATGCCTACAGGAGGCAGTCATGAGTAAATAATGCAGTGAAGCAAGATAAATGAGAAAGGCAATAGGGGATGTGGAAATGTGACATACTGGAGAGCTTTGCCCTAGCTCAGGAGGCAGCCTCTCAGAATACGGGCCCAGTGTTGCCAGAGCTGATTTTTCAAGAGAAGCAGAAATTTGGATTTTATTGTGAAATCTCCTGATCTTCGTAGTTTGGATTTTTTTTAAATTTATTTATTTTATTTATTTATTTTTGGCTGCGTTGGGTCTTCGTTGCTGCGCACAGGCTTTCTCTAATTGTGGTGAGCAAGGGCTACTCTTTGTTGTGGTGCGCGGGCTTCTCATTGCAGTGGCTTCTCGTTGTGGAGCACAGGCTCTAGGCTCATGGGCTTCAGTAGTTGTGGCACGTGGGCTCAGTAGTTGTGGCTCGCAGGCTCAGCAGCTGTGGTGCATGGGCTTAGTTGCTCCGCAGCATGTGGGATCTTCCCGGACCAGGGCTCGAACCCGTGTCCCCTGCATTGGCAGGCGGATTCTTAACCACTGTGTCACCAGGGAAGCCTGGTATGTTGGGTTTTTATAAAATACTTTACTGATCAGTACTTTGTAGGACAAACATAATATTTGCTGGCTAGGTTCAGCCCCAGGGCTCTCAGTTTGTTGAATTCTGCTCTCATCATGCTGTTACTAAGAATTAATTAAGCATTCGGCCAAAATTTATTGAGGCTTTCATGCAGGGCTTTGAGGAAGGCACTGGGATGAGATTCAGTGAATGTCATTCATTTAAACAGTCATTTTGGTTCACCTTTTCTGTGCTAGCCCCTGATCTGGGCCCCATGGATACATATGAACAAGGCCTCACTCTCAAGAGAAAGAGGGGAACGAAGTGCCACCCCTGTGCTCTGGAGAACAGATCTGCAGTCAGAAGAGATGAGTAAGGGATTGTCAGGACAGTCCAGACAGTTGTCACAAAGCAAGCCTTTGGTCCCTTCTTCAGGACCCAAGATGCCCTCAGATCGAACCACCAAGCCCCAGATTCCTCAAGTTTGAGTGTAGAAGGGTCTAGTATTTTGCTGCCTTTCAGTCCTCTGACATCCTTGACCTAGTGTCTGTCTTCACCCTCCGCACTACCTTTATTTCCCCAGGGGGCGCTATTCCCTCACAAAACACAGCCCAAGGCCCACTCTATATCATAGAGGATACAGTGCAAAAGAAAGCTGAAGTGTTTATACTAATATCAGGCAAAATAAACTTCAAGAAAAAAATGTTTTTAGAGACAGAGAAGGACATTTTATAATGATAAAACCATACCATTGTGAAGATATAATAATTATAAACATATAAGCATCTAATATTAGAGCCCCATGAAGCAAAAACTGACAGAATTGAAGAGAGATTACAATTCAACAATAATAGTTGACGACTTAAATACCTCACTTTCAGTAATGTATACAATGAGTAGGCAGAAGATTAACAGAAATAGAAGACTCGAATGACGCATAACCAACTAGACCTAACAGGCATCTATGGAGCACTGTACCCAACAACAGCAGAATAAACATTCTTTTCAAGTATACTTGGAATATTCTTCTTGATATATTAGGCCATGAAACAAACTTCAGTACATTTAAAAAGACTGAAATCACAAAGTGTGTTCTCCACGCATAAAGGGATTAAATTAGAGATCAAGAACAGAAGGAATACATACATACAATGGAATATTATTCAGCCAGAAAAATGAATAGAATTCTCATAGAAGCTGCAATATGGATGAACCTTGAGAACATTATGCTAAGTGAAATAAGCCAATCATAAAAAGATAAATACTGTATGATTTCATTTACACCTAGAATAGTCAAATTAATAAAAAACAGAAATAGAATGATGGTTGCCAGGAGCTGGAGGGAGAAGAAAATGGGGACTTTTTTTTTTTTTTTTTTTTTGCGGTACGCGGGCCTCTCACTGTTGTGGCCTCTCCTGTTGCGGAGCACAGGCTCCGGATGCACAGGCTCAGCCGCTCCGCGGCATGTGGGATCTTCCTGGACCGGGGCACGAACCCATGTACCCTGCATTGGCAGGCGGACTCTCAACCACTGCGCCACCAGGGAAGCCCGGGACTTATTTTTTAATGGGTACAGAGTTTCAGTTTTTCAGGATGAAAGGAGTTCTGGAGATAGTGATGATAGTTGATTGCAGTAACCAAAGAAATGTGTTCAGAGAAAATAAACTTATTTAGACTATTAGTCATTAGGTGAGAACAGTTGCTCAAAAGAGATGGAGAAATTGGGAGCAACATGAATGACGATTAAAAAACAAGGTGAATGGGAATTCCCTTGTGGTCCAGTGGTTAGGATTCCATGCTCTCACTGACGAGGGCCTGGGTTCAATCCCTGGTTGGGGAACTAAGATCCCACAAGTTGCATGGACAAAACAAAACAAAACAAAACAAGGGAATGCTTTCAAGTGGTTTTTCTTGGCTCTTGATGGTTTAACAGATGTTACCAATACTGTTTAGTTAGTGTGTTTATTTGAGGAATCAATGTTTGAAGTAACTCAAGAATTAGCCTCTATGAATAGTCTATGTGAAATAAGTACAGGTAAGAATATGTTTAAAGAAATTGAGAAAACACTAATTCAGTACAAACTGAAGTGGAATCTGCTAAGATGTGTTACAACTGATGTTGGTAAAAATATATGTGGAGTAGAAAAAGCCTTAGTTGGACAAATTTACAAAGCTTGTGAAAATGTGAGGTATTTAAAGCCTATAATTGTTAATTGTATTATTCATCAGTAGGTACTTTGCAGAAGTTATTTGAATCTATTATACGATATGGAACTAGTACTGTCAATTGTGAACTTCATTTGCTCTTGTGGACTTAACCATCATAAATTTTTGTTAGAAATGGAAGCTGAATATCCTGTCTTACCGTACCCCATAGCAGTTTGATGTCTTAGCAGTGCTAAAGCTTTATTGTGGTTTTTTGAACTCACAAGTTAGATTAAAATTTTTTCTGAATGAAAAGAATCAAACTCAACCACTACTATCCAACACTGAATGGCTTTGGTAACTAGCTTTTGTTGCAGACTTGACAATGTTTATTAATGAATTAAACCTAAAATTACAAGGCAAAATAGCATTTATATACATAAATTATGATGCTGTAAAGTAATTTCAATGACAACATTGTCTGAATCACAAGTAATGACAAGCTGCATTATACACATGATGTCAAAAGTTAAAACAAGAAGCAAGATCTCCATTCCCCCACAAATTTGTAATAGCTATTATTTTCCAAGCTCAAACTACTACAGTTCCAGCAGCATTTTTTAGGATTTTAATACAAGCAGTACAAAGGAAATTTCCATATTTCAAAATCCATTTAACTGTGTGATTGAGGCTATTCCACGTAACTAACCTTCAACTGGAAGTGATCAATCTGCAATGTGGTGACATGCTAAAAAGCACATATCAAGAAAAAAATCTAATAGAATTCTTTAAATGCCTTCCAAATGATGAATATGCTTAAGTAAAATCAAATGCTTGGGACTTCCCTGGTGGTCCAGTGGTTAAGAATCCTCCTGCCAATGCAGGGACACAGGTTCAATCCCTGGTCTGGGAAGATCCCACATGCTGCGGAGCAGCTAAGCCCATGCGCCACAACTACTGAAGCCCACACGCCCTAGAGCCCACACACTGCAACTACTGAGCCCCTGTGCTGCAACTACTGAAGCCCCTGCGCCTAGAGCCCGTGCTCTGCAACAAAAGAAGCCACCACAATGAGAAGCCCGTGCACCACAACGAAGAGTAGCCCCCGCTCACCACAACTAGAGAAAGCCCGCATGCAGCAGTGAAGACCCAGCGCAGCCAAAAATAAATAAATAAATAAATAAATAAATTTTTAAAGATTAAAAAAAATAAGCATCCTATTAAAAAAATATCAAATGCTTGTGGATTGATATCTGTATTTTGCAGTACCTGTCTGTGTGAAAGACACAGATTAAAAATATCATTACAAATCTGAATTAACATATAAACATTTGTGATAGATTTTGATGATAGGGAACACTCAATTTGAACTCCAGTTAAGCAAAATGTTAAACAAAAAAATTCCATTATTTTCATTAGTAGACTTATATTACAAAAATTGTACTCATTGTTATATTTTTAATCTGACAAATAAAAAATTGTTTTCTCTCTCATTATACAAGTACCTATAGTATCCTCATTTTTGCCTCTTGTCCCACAACACCTAAAATATTTACTATTTGGTCCTTTACAGAAAATGTTTGCCAACTCCTGCTCTAGAAAACGCAGGCAATCTATAGTGACATAAAGCAGATCAGTGGTTGCTTGGGTATGGGGGGCTTGGAGAGGGTCAGGTGGGAGACATTACAGAGGGTCACAAACTTTTGAGGTGATGGATATGTTTACTGTTGTGATTGTAGTGATGGTTTTATGGTTGTATACATATGTCAAAACATCAAATTTTGCACTTTAAGTTTGTACAATTTATTGTATTTTAATTATACCTCAATTTAAGCTGGTTTAAAAATGAATTCTATGATGAGTTGATGAATTACAATGATAGTTACATTCACAGTCTCACAAGTTTCTTATATGTAATTCTGGACACTGATTGGGAAAGATTGGGATCCTCAAACTTGGAATAGGTATGTCCTATATTGAACCATGATGAAACTGATAATCTTGAATACACAAGTTTTCTGGGCCTCCCTTGCCAGTAGAACTATCTTGCCTTATGACGTCTAAGGACACTAGTGTTCCTTGCTTGAAAACTCTGTGATAACCTCACCTGGGACAGATTCCTTGGAAGGGGATATTCATCCTCCTTAAAACCACAACTATTCCTGTTGCCATTAGATCCATAACAAGGGTCAAATCTTGGTGGGCTCCAGAGGATTTAGATGCACACTATAACCCAGGAGGAAATAATTTATACAGCAAAAGAACTGCAAGACTTTGCTAATATATATCAGCAGAAACCTGGGGAATTTGTTCAGAAGCGGATCCTAAGAGTGTTAGACCAAGTAGAGCAAAGTATAGCCCTGGTTTGGGTTGAATTCATTGATATGGGTGCACTTGCTAGAGACTCTGGATTTAATGTGTTGGCTCATATAGCTGCAGGTGGCTCTTTAACAGTTTACATAGTAAGTTGACTGCAATGTGAACTTAACAGTGGCCTACCTTCAGTGAAGTTGAGATGCCAGAGCTTTCCTGCCATGATGTAGAGCAGGGAATAGAGATAGGAATTTGGGAGTAGATTTATCACATGCAATTAAAATATTCACCACCTAATTACATTTCATGAGAAGGCCTATAAGATATTTCCTTCACAAAGGCATTGAGTAATACATTAGTGAGGAAAACACCTGAATTTTTTTTTTTTTGGCCACGCTAAGTGGCATGTGGGATCTTAGTTACCCAACCAAGGATTGAACCCGCACCCCCTTCCGTGGAAGTACGGAGTCTTAACCACCAAACCACCAGGGAAGTCCCAACACCTCATTATTGAAAGCTCCATTTTGCTGTGTGTTTGTGTAAGCCAGGTATACCATGGAGGATGCCACCACTGAAATGGGCTCTCTGATTTTAATGGGGATAATGGGAACCTGAAGTAGCAGAGGCCAAATGACAGTATGTTACCACCAAAGACAAGACGGATGCATCTGCTGTAAAGGGCAGCAGGATATACCATTAATTGGAATGCCTTGGCCCACAGCAGTCTTTGGCAGTGGCTAACTGGTTACCATGTTCCTAAGAACAAATAGATGAGAAACCTACTAAAAATTTGCTTGGTCTATATAACGGGGAAAAAAGCCTGCTCTGGTAGCCAAAAACCTAACTTGAGTCACCACAGTGGAGAGCCCTGGTTTCTCTCCCAGTTTCCAGACCTAAGTCAGCATAGATCCAGAACCCTTTGATTGAAGGGGAGGTTGGGTGTCCTCAAGAAAGGAACTGGGGCCCATTTACTAGAGTGACTGTAAATTAGGGAGAAGGAAATACCCAGACCTTTTGAGGATTACTAGATACTGGCTATGTATTGTTGATAACTCCTGGGGATCCAAATGCTACTGTGGCTCACCAATCGAAGTGGGGACTTAAGGTGGTCAGGTAATAGATGGAGTCTTAGCCCAACTCACAGAGGGCTCAGCTGATCCACAGTCCCACCCTGTGGTTATTTGTAAGTTCCTGAGAGTATAACTAAAATAGACCTCGACAGCAAATGGAAAGAGCCCCACAATGGCTCCCCAGTCCATGGAGTGAGAATATTATGGCAAGAAGGGCTAACTGTAAGGGCTAAGGGCTAATTATGGCATCACTTGGGAGACCACACCCTGAAAGGTTGGGGCTCTCTTTTACAGCATGGAGTGTATACTTTAATCAGAGACCGTTATAGGATGCTGTTTCCCCTAAAGCCAGAATACGTGGGTCTGAGAATCAGTGGGTGGAAATGAATCTTGCTCTTCTCATTATTATACTTAATAACCCACTTGTAGAATTTTTGCTTCTCATCTTGGCAACTTTGAGCTCTGCTGATTTGGAGGGCTTAGTCCTCAAGGGAGGAATTCTTCCACTAGGGCACACAAGGATGATTCCATTGAATTGGAAGATGAGACTTCCGCTGGGCTATTTTGCACTTTCATGCCACTGAACCAATCAGCAAAAAACGGGAGTTACTCTACTGGCTGGAGTAATTGATACTTATGACCAGAGGAGACTGGGTTGCTGCTACACAGTGGGGGTGAGAATGGTGTGTCTGAAACCCAGGGGTTCTCTGGGGTGCCTCTGGGCACTACTTCCATGCCCAGTTACAAAGGTTAATGGAGAGCTACCACAACTAAAAGAAGGCAGGACAATTGAGGACCCTTAAGGAGTGAAACTTTGCATCACTCCACCGGGTAAAAATCCCAACTATCTGAGATTCTGGGTGAGTGCCAAGGAAAGATGGCTTGGATACTTGAAGAAGGAACTATAGTTATTAATTACAGCCTCATGACCACTTACAGAAATGGCAACTGTAGAAGCTAGGCATATTTTCTCTTCCCTTAATATGTTCACGTGTTTATTTGTATATGCTAACCAATTTCTTTTTCTCTCTCCTCATTTTTATTTTTATACAATTGTTGGGGGTTAACTTTACAATTAGTGCTTAGGTAGTAGAATATTCTGTAGGACTGTGACTGAATTTGAGGAGTAATTCATATAACCAGCAGTTTATACAATGATGGTTCCCTCATTTTAGGGAACAGGAAAGAACTTCACTTGTATGAGGGCAGCTGTATCTTATAAGGTGGAAACATAGTGGCATGGGTGTTCTAATGTGTAAAAAGACGGGTGCATACAAAAGCTGAATAGCCAAAGAGATGGCTACGATGACGGTTATCAATTTATTGCCTCTCAGCTTCAAATCCACCCTTCGTTGCTAGGGTTGTGCTGGGCACATGATAGACGCTCCATTAATGCTGACGCATAAGTGACTGAATGAGTTGAGAGAACGGGATGGATTAGAAGGTTACTTCTAGAAATAAGAAATAGTTTTGGAAAGCAGAAGTCAGGAGAAAGGGACATGGGTATGAAATGAATCCAACTAAAAGAGAATTGGAAAGGTTGAAGGAGGAGAGAAGGTATAACTTGCCAGAGAACCAGAAAGAGGAACCAAAGAAAAGAGAACAAAGGGCACCTGCAGAAGTGAATGAAAAAGTAACTCTAAGTCAGTGTGTGGCATTTTAGGCATGAGAGACAGGGGGGCACTGGGGAAATGAATATAGGTCTGAGAGGCAGAAGAGGGTGTTCATGGAGAAAAGTCTGGGCTTGGTTCAGGCTTGGTCTGGGGTTGGACAAGGAAAGTTCTTGAATGTGGACTCACCCATCCAACATCACGAAGAGGCTACATGGTCAGAGATTTGGAGGATACTCAGGAGAGGGATCATTTCTAAAGGATTTGAACACTGATCTATGGGAAGGTCTTTCTCCTTGGAACAAGTGAGAAAGTTTCCAGGGCGAAGAGTCTGCTCCAGATGTCTCAGGAAACTGACTCTACTTTTTTCCTTCCTCCATGGTCAGGAGACTGGCAGTGGCAACAGGTTTTTCAGGGTGATGATGAGCCATAGGAATATCATCCTGACCGTTTTGATGAGCATCACTGCCCTGGCTGTGTGATTTTCTACATCTAAAGAAGCACAGAAGGGCTTCCCTGGTGGCGCAGTGATTGAGAGTCCACCTGCCATTGCAGGGGACATGGATTCATGCCCCGGTCTGGGAGGGTCCCACATGCCGCGGAGTGGCTGGGCCCGTGAGCCATGGCCGCTGAGCCTGCATGTCCGGAGCCTGTGCTCCGCAACAGGAGAGGCCACAACAGTGAGAGGCCCGTGTACCGAAAAAAAAAAAAAGAAGCACAGAAGTATCTGGGGGTAGAGAAGGAACAAGGTGAAGACCCTAGAGTGGAACAAGAAATAAAAGTTGGAGACATGATGACATGGCTAGGAGGGGCAGGGCAGCTTGAGAAGGGCAGGAACTTCGCTGCCTTTCTTGTGGAAATCCTGGGATTCTGGACAGGGAGAGGAGAAAATTAGACAGTTGATTCTTTGGAAGGAGAAACTACTCTAGCATCCTTATGTATTCCCAGTCTTCAAGATCTGAAAAGCAGCAGATGGAGGGGACAGGGAAGAGGTGCCACAGAGAACTGGGTTCCTGTCCTTGAGGTAGACTTGGAAGCATAGTCCCTATGATCAAGTGGGCTGGAGCTCCCAGGAGGCAGGAGTGCTAGACCCCACTGTCCTCTGGATTACTGGAAGGTGGGGGAGAGATGAAAACATGATATGTAAATACTGAAATGCAAAGCCCAGGAAAGTGCAAAGGGATTGGGGGCCAGACACTAGCAAGAGAGAAAGGTGGTTTTTGAAGAATGGAGAGGTTCCTGGAAGGAGATGGAAGAAGTGAGCTTGAATGTGTGAGGGAAAATGAGCTCAGTCTTTGAGTCGATGTTCAAGAGGACAGAGATGAACATGAGAGACTGGTCAGGGGAGAGAAATGAGAGAGCCAGGTCCTAGAAGCAGAGAGTGAAGAAATGTTTGATGAGCAGGTGCCAAAAGAAGGTGTTGGAACTTCTGAGAGACCTAAAGAAGATAGAGAAACCCAGTGAATCAAGTGGGAAAATGTGGGTAGAGCCTCTGTTAATGTGTCATCTGCTCTTGCCCTTACTTTCTTCCTGAAGGATGCAGTCATGGAGATCTGTGCCCAGTGGTCCACTGGGAGGGAAATGAGAAATCCAGAGTCTTCTTTTGGAAAGGAAGTGCAAGATATGCTCAGAAAGGGAGCTTATTCTCCAAACTGATTGCAAAGGCATAGCTAAGGTGTGCCTATCTTCTTCTGATGAAGGCTGAAGCAGGTCTTCATACCATATTTGGATAGCATGAGCGGCATTGGAAAGACCTTGGTGAAGGAGGACAGCAGACACTGGGGTTCATCAAACCTGATGGCTGCACACTGTGGCTTGCACACATACATTGTTTGGCACACAAAATATTTCCCCCGAAAAAGAAAAGAAAAATTGGGAGATTTCAATTTTTAAAAATCCAAACTTCTGGCTTCTTCTTCTTCTTTCTTTTTTTTTTAAATCAAGATCTCTGGCAACACTGGGACACATCCCTGCCTGGCATTTGTTGGTTGGAGCTGAGAAGCAGGCACCCCTTTTAGATAGGGCACATGCTCTCCAGTTTCACGGTGCCTCTTTGTTTCACCCTATTTTATTACCCATCTCATGCAGGAATTTGAGTATGGGATCCTTCCTCTAATCCAGCCCCTCCTTTTACAGATTCAGACTGGGGCCCCAGAAGTCCAATCACTTTCCCTCGTCGGTAGAGCTAATAAGAGACAAAGGCAGAGGTAGAGTTCTTGTCTCCCGGGACAGACTCTATTCTTTCTGCTACTGTGCAGGCCTTTGTGAAGGAAAACTGCCCCTGTGGGATATCTGTCGGGGAGATGTTGTTGAGCTGGGCTTCATCATAACGAATGTGTCTTGCTGTTCCAGCCACTCTCTCTTAACATGTCTTAAGTGAGGAATGTGGCCTCTTTGTATCAATGGAGTCTGGTAACACCTGAACCTCAAAGTGGGATTACTTTGCAGTGAACACTGGGGTACTGCCTAAGGGTACTCTCAAGAGCTAAAAACTCCTCACCTAATTTATCAAGTTTATGAGTGTTTAGTAAACATAATTAGGTGGTTTGCTCTCTTTTCCCTAACTTTAGAGGTATCAAATAATTTTAACTGATTTAATTACATGTAAATTCCTTATTTTTAAAATAATTTCAGGGAATTCCCTGGTGGCCCAGTGGTTAGGACTCGGTGCTCTCACTGCTGAGGGCCAGGGTTCAATCCTTGGCTGGGGAACTAAGATCCCACAAACTGAGTGTCAAAAAAAAATTTTTTTTTTAAATTTCAAATTTACAGGTAAGTTGAAAGGCTACTACATAGAACTATAGTATAACATTTACCAAGATTCACAAACAACTAATACTTTGCCGGTTTGCTTCATCATTTTCTCTGTGGGTGTATAAAGAATATGTGTAACTTGAACTATTTAATAGTAGGTTGCATATATCATGTTCCTTTGCCCCATAATACTTTGGTGTATAATTACTAAGAATATACTCCTACACATCTACAGAGTTAGCACATTCAAGAAATTTATCATGGATGTAATACTTCATAGTCTATATTCCAAATTCATCAATTTTCCCCACAATGTCTTTTATAGCAATTTTGTTCTGGATTTAGGCCAGGATCAAGTATTTCATCTAGTTGTTAGTCACTTTAGCCTCCTTTAATCTGGAACAGTTCCTCAACCTTTCTTTGCCTTTCATGCCATGGACATTTTTGAAAAACACAGTCATTTCTACGTTTCTTCTTTTTAGCAGAGTATGCATTATTATTTTTTTTTTTAATTTTACTTTTGGCTGCATTGGATCTTTGTTGCTGCAAGCGGGCTTTCTCTAGCTGCAGCGAGCGGGGGCTACTCTTTGTTGCAGAGTGTGGGCTCTAGGGCACGCGGGCTTCAGTAGCTGTGGCATGCGGGCTCAGTAGTTGTGTCTAGTGGGCTCTAGAGCGCAGGCTTCGTAATTGTGTTGCACAGGCTTAGTTGGTCCATGGCATGTGGGCTTTTCCCAGACCACAGATCGAACCCGTGTCCCCTGCAATGGCAGGTGGATTCTTAACCACTGCACCACCAGGGAAGTCCTGCATGTATGTTTATATCTGTTAACAGTATGGATGCATGGATTCTTTTATTCAATGAGCTATAATCACTCATTATCCTTATTTGTTACAATGCTCAAATTGTGCCAGATTTGGCCTTCTCAAGATGGCTCCTGTGGCTCTTTGATGCGCTTATAAATGATTTCAGTATTTATTTTCTGGCACAACAAAATGTTCCAAGCTCATCTGGTACCTTCCTTGCGCCTGTCCAGGCTGGAATCAGCCATTTCTTCAAGGAGCCCTGGTTTCTTTTGGTGGAATATTTAGTAAACAAGATCTGGGAACTTGTGTAAATATCAGTCTGTCTATCCACCTAATTTTTTCCCATAAATTTTATACTGGGGCTTCCCTGGTGGTGCAGTGGTTAAGAATCTACCTGGCAATGCAGGGGACATGGGTTCGAGCTCTGGTCCGGGAAGATCCCACATGCTGCGGAACAACTAAGCCTGTGCGCCACAACTACTGAGCCCGCGTGCTACAGCTACTGAAGCCCGCATGCCTAGAGCCCGTGCTCTGCAACGAGAAGCCACCACAATGAGAAGCCCACGCACCACAACGGAGAGTAGCCCCCGCTCACCCCAAAAGAGAAAAAGCTCGTGCACAGCAACGATGACCCAACGCAGCCAAAAATACAAATAAATACAAATAAATAAATAATTTTATACTGATGCTTCCCATTCCAATCCCCACAGTTTTTGTTCAGTTCTCTCACTTCACATTTGCTTCTCCCTACTTCCTCAGTGAGAACACTCCCAACCAGTCTGCATATTTATTCATGTGCTCAATCCTACCATACACCCAAAATAATTTCCGAATTGCCATGCCCTTACCACTAGAGCAAACTGACTTAAGAAGAATTCAAGGTTTGCAGATATTTTTTTCTCTAGTAGAAGGTGCTTAAAAGTTACTTGAATTCTATTTTTTTGCCCTTCAGGGTATTATTTATTTATTTATTATTATTTATTTATTTTTTTGCGGTACGTGGACCTCTCACTGTTGTGGCCCCTCCCGCCGCTCCGGACGCGCAGGCTCAGCGGCCATGGCTCACGGGCCCAGCCGCTCCGCGGCACGCGGGATCCTCCCGGACCGGGGCACGAACCCGTGTCCCCTACATTGGCAGGCGGACTCTCAACCACTGCGCCACGAGGGAAGCCCCAGGGTATTTTTAAATTTTTGGCTGCATTGGCTCTTCGTTGCTGCAGGTGGGCTTTCTCTAGTTTCGGCGAGCAGGGGCTACTCTTCGTTGGCGGTGTGCAGGCTTCTCATTGTCGTGGTTTCTCTTGTTGTGGAGCACAGGCTCTAGGCGTGCGGGCTTCAGTAGTTGTAGCTCACGGGCTCTATAGCGCAGGCTCAGTAGTTGTGGCGCACGGGTTGAGGTGCTCCGTGGCATGTGGGATCTTCCTGGACCAGGGTGCGAACCCATGTCCCCTGCATTGGCAGGCGGATTCTTAACCACTGCGCCACCAGGGAAGCCCAAGGGTGTTATTTTTACGTATCTAAAATAGTGTTGGGTTCATCTATTTATGTCTGTATTCAGATTTTAGGTACTGTTTCTGTTGATTTAATTTTTTAATACGTTGACCATTATTTGAAAAGTTAAAACTATATGAAAAGGCTCAAAGAAGTGTCTCCCTTTCCGCATTCAGGGCACTGTTGTTTCCCTCAACAAGAGGGATGTAACCCAACAACCAAGGAACCCTCATCTTCTCCCACCCCTCATGGGTGCCCAATTTTATTAGTTTTTGGTTTACCCTTCTTGTGTTTTTCTTTGGAAGAATTTGCAGATATATTTGTTTTCTTATTTCCCCTTCTTCCTTGCACACAGGAAGCATAGTTTATACTCTTTGCTTTCTTCACTTAACAGTATACCCTGGAGATCACTCCAGAGCAAATCACAGTGATATAATCTCTAAGTTGCAGGTAATAAGACATTTCATTCATTTATCAATTTATTGAATGACTGTGTGCCAGCCACTGAGCTAGACAGGAAGGACAGAGAAATGAGTAAAATACAGTCCCTGACCTTAATGACCTTAGGCTCCAATGGAAGGGGGAGCCAAAAAAGAAAAAAGAAAGAAAATCACAGTGTTCTGGGAACCTGGAGGAGGGAGTCAATAACAAGATGTTGGAAAGGACTGACACCTGAGCTTGAAGAATGAGAAGTAGGTGAAGAAACAGCACATGTAAAGGCAGAGCTGAATAAGGGCAAGGCATGTTGCGGAAATGGGAGTTTAACAGGCTGAGACATAACAGAGTGTGGGAGCAGAATGTGGGTGGGGAGACAGGAGTGCCCATGACGAGGCTGGGGAGGTGGCATAATGCCAGGAAAGAGCTAGACAGTTATTCAGGCAACCAGGAGACATGGTCCTCAAAATACCTCTTGGATCCATCCACTTCATAGGTATTTAATTGACTGCCTGCATTGTGCCAGGTATCGCAGAAGGAGCAGCAAGAATAAGATCCCAGCCGTTAGGGAGCTGATACCAGCAGGAAAACAGAACGAAAGGGAGCTCACAGAATACAGTGAAGAAAATTGCTGGCCAAACACAGAGGGAGGGAACCTAACACTCTAAAAAGCTAGGAGAGAGGTGGGGCGAAGGAATAGTTCCCAAAGAGTAAGGTAAACTTTTAGCTAAGTGTGTGCATGTTCAGGGGAGAGTTTGGAGCTGGAGGAGTTCCAATGCTAATGCCTGAGCGAAGAGAGAATGACATGTTGAAAGGTTCGCCAGGATTAAGACCACAGACCCATCACTCCACTCCACTCTCCACTTTGCAAAGAAAGAGTAATCCTTTAACAATGCAAATCTCTTCATTTGGCTCCCCACTGCTTTGAGGATGATGTCCACGTCTCTTTTTAAAAAATAATTAATTAATTTTTTGGGCTGTGTTGGGTCTTCGTTGCTGTGCGCGGGCTTTCTCTAGTTGCTCTAGTTGCGGTGAGCAGGGCCTACTCTTCGTTGCAGTGCCCGGGCTTCTCATTGTGGTGGCTTCTCTTGTTGTGGAGCTTGAGCTCTAGGTGCGTGGGCTTCAGTAGCTGTGGCATGCAGGCTCAGTAGTTGTGGCGCACAGGCTTAGTTACTCTGTGGCACGTGGGATCTTCCCAGACGAGGGCTCAAACCCGTGTCCCCTGCATTGGCAGGTGGATTCTTAACCACTGTGCCACCAGGGAAGTGCCTTTTATTTCTTTAAAAAAATATTTATTTATTTGGCTGCACCAGGTATTTGTTATGGACCACAGATCTTCGTTGTGGCATGTGAGATCTAGTTCCCTGACCAGGGATCAAACCCGGGCCCCCTGCATTGGGAGCACGGAGTCTTAGCCACTAGACCACCAAGGAAGTCCCTCCACATCTCTTTTAAACTCTGGTCCCAGGTTACTTACCTTTCCAGTTTTTGTGTTGCTTTTTTTAAATTCCTCCCTCTTATTTTATACTCGACATAATGAAGTTTTCTTACCCTGTCATATCCTATTTCTCCTGCCTAGAAATCCATCATCCAAAGCTGAATTAGCTGTACTATCATAGTGCCCTGTGCTTCACCTAATAGATCTCATCTAATTCTCTGAATCTACCATTAGTTTGAACTCCTTGAGAGCAAGAAGTGGTTTAATTAGTTACATCCGAAGCACCTAGCCTAATGTCCTAATGCCCAACTAATTTGAATGAATGAAGGCTGCCTTCATTGCGGAGTTGGGTAGATTTTGAACTAGACCCTAGGAACTATGGCCTTCAGTCTCTTTCTTACTACAGTTTAAGGGTTCATCCTAGGGCATGGAGAAACCATTAGGTTGAAAATCATTAAAATAATATAGAATTAGGCATAGATTTATCCCCAAAGATCAGTATACTCAAACTGATAACTTTAATGCCTATCAGTCTTTTATATAAAGCAGATAAGGTCCCCATGCAACGTACCACAAGCCTAGGATAAGTCCCTGGTCTAGTCGCGGGATTTCTTTTTGCACTCAAGACTCCGCCCATGGGCCCCCAAATGGCGGAAGAACTGCACCCTTCTTCTGACTTCTCACACGACTGCGGAGGTATCCCGACGCTACGCCGGCGGCCTAGGCGGGGCGGCCGGCTCTTCCTTCCTCTCTGCTTCTTCGGCTCCACCCCCAGCGCTTCACACGCTCATTGTGAAGCGACAGCGGTCGGCAGCCTTCCGGGCTCCTTGAGACCTAGAGACCATAAGTCCTTGGCGCGCGTGAGCGCCCGCGCTGCTCTTTCCCAACTCCAAAGGCGAGGGGCGCGAGATTCACCTTTTTTTATTCTCGCCTCTCCCGCCCGGAGCTAAACGCCGCGGTGCGCGCGGACAGCTCGCGCCGCCGCTCCCTCCTCCCTCTTCGGGAGCTCCCGCCCGGGCGCTCTTCCCCCTCCCCTTTCCCCGGCGACGCGCACGCGCGCCAAGCCGGCTCGCGCCCTCTCGCTTTCCTCCGGCCCGCGAGACCCCCTCCCCTTCCGCCTCGCGGTGCTTCCTCGCACCGCAGTCTTCTCCCTCCACCCCTGACACCGCGGGGCTCGCCCCCGCCCGCCAACGGCGGGTCCCTAGCTTCCCAGTCCCCGTCGTTTCCCGCGCTCTCCGGCGGGGGCCCAGCCCCGGCTTCCTCTCTCCCTCCCTTCCCCCTAATTCCCCTTCCGGACGCTGCCATCATGTTGAAGCCTCAGCCGCCACAACAGACCTCCCAGCCCCAGCAGCCGCCCCCCACGCAACAGGCCGTGGCCCGCCGGCCTCCCGGGGGCACCAGCCCTCCCAACGGCGGCCTCCCGGGGCCCCTGGCCTCCACCTCGGCTCCCCCAGGGCCTCCCGCCGCTGCTTCCCCCTGCTTGGGGCCTGCAGCCGCTGCCGGGAGCGGGCTCCGCCGGGGAGCTGAGGGCATCTTGGCGCCGCCGCCGCAGCAGCAGCAACATCAGGAGAGGCCAGGGGCAGCGGCCATCGGTAGCGCCAGGTGAGGATGGGTGGGTTTCCACCTCGCTGGAGCCGAGGTGGCTGAGACACCGCGCGAGGCGGACTTCCAGCCTGGCCACCTTTGAGGGGCGCCAGGGGGAGTGGGGAAACCCCGTGAAGCTGGGGTTGGGCCCCTCAGGTCCAAACAGGTTGGAGGAAAAGGGTCCCCGGATGGCCACCGGGGCATTTAGGGACCGTGTTCAGCTCTGCGAGCCTAGTCAGGGCTCGGGACCTGGGCTTTAAGGGCAGGCAGGGCGCATCCTGCCAGCGGCATCGGAACGAGGAGTTTGGGGGGGGGGTGAAGAGGTGATCGGGGTCCCCGGCTCCATTACCACGAAGGGTCTGGCGGTCCCCGGCTTCAGCCAATGGGGAGTCAGCTGTGGGAAGGGGTCCCTGGCCGTAGCCAATGGAGGGGGGCGCGCGGCCCACAGTTTGGCCAATAGGGAGGGAGGGACTTGGGAGCGAGTTGCTACCTCCCCCTTCCCAGTCTGGCCAGTAGGAGGGGAGCTGGGTGGGCGGGGGGACGGAAGGAGGGACGAAGCTGGGAGGACTGCGGGTCGGGAACCTCCAGCGCGCGCGCGCGCGCTCTTCCCCTACGTGTGTGCGGATGCTCTGTCTTATGACCCGGCCATTCTCCAACCCCGGGTAACATATAGGGCAGCTGCTGGGAGTGTGCGTGGACGGGATCGCCTGGTGTTCTTGGATGAGTGGTGGACACCCCACTCGGTTTCTTCTGTGTGTGGGTGTATGGAATTGAGAGTGGAGGTACACGCAGGCGCAGTGGGTTCTGATCGCGGGGGGGGGGTTGGAAGAGGCCTGTGGGCTTTAGTGCGCAGGCGCAGACCGGGCGAGGCTTCCCGGTGGATAGGTTTTGCGGCTGCGCTGTCCCCCAGCCCCGCCAACGGCCCCCCTGATCGCCCTCTTCAACCGCTGGTTACATCACCCAGCGAGGAGCAGGGTTACCGGGCGATAGGTGACCCCTCCCAGAGTGGGTAACAGGCTGAATGAGCAAAGAAGTCGAGAAGGGTGGATTGTAGAGGGAGTACCCCCACCCTCCAGGGTTTAGGACGTAAAAATGATGGTCTTTTCTGTTTCGGAAATAATATGCCTGAGCTAGGTAGTTCCAAATCTGCCCTCTCTGAGTTTCCACCTTTACATCGGGGGTGGGTTATTTGTTGTCGAATATTGTAGCATTTGTCTTTTGGAAGCATGCAGCCCTGGCCCTCTTGCAGAAGGTGAAACGGTTGTGTTGAATTGGCTCTTAAAGCAATTGACAGCCGTTGATGATTGACTGGCATTTGGAGAAAATGGCTTTTAATGCCTGTGTTTCTTCCTCTATAAAGTGAGAATTTGAAAATCTTGTTGATTAATTGGTTTGTACCCTAAATGATCATTTAAACATGGTATCTGGCTCTAGCATGCCAAGTTCTTTGAAATCAGTTGTATAAGAGGGATTGAACATATTTAAGTAACTTGTTTCTCATTTCTTTCTCTTACAGGGGACAAAGCACAGGAAAGGGACCCCCACAGTCACCGGTGAGTGCCTTCCCCCCCCCGCCTAAGGTACAGAGACGTAAAAGATGTATATGTGGGGATACAGGGCAGATTAGGTGCAGAAATAGTCAGATGGGTTCAGAAGTGCAAGGGGCCCAGCACGTACAAGGTGGGTGTGAGTAGAATGTGGACATTTTGAAGGAAGGTGAGATGGTGACTGGCTGTTCCTTTATTTGTCCCTCTCCTGTGTTACTGACAGGTGTTTGAGGGTGTCTACAACAATTCCAGAATGCTGCATTTCCTTACAGCTGTTGTGGTAAGTGGGTACCTAACTCCTAGGTTGAGGAATGTAATGCATAAGTTTGCTAGAGGCACTCTTCTTACCCGCCCCCGCCCCCCCCTTTCAGGGCTCCACTTGTGATGTAAAGGTAAAGAATGGTACCACCTATGAAGGTATCTTCAAGACACTGAGCTCAAAGGTCAGTGTATTCAAATTAGCTTAGCTTTGGAGTTACATGGGAGGAAGAGGAGGAGAATGAAAGAGGCTCATTGCAGATATAAATTGAGTGGTGTTGGTCAGCATCGTGGCTGTACTCATTTTTGTAGGCCTGTGCCGGAATAGTGCTGCATGCACTTAAAAGATATGGGTTTGAGATTTGAGGGCTCGGTACTTTGATGTTAAAATGCTCAACTTTAAAGATGTGAATTTTTAAGTTTGGGACTTTGGCTAAGTCCTGTGGCTGGTGTTGAGAAGACAGTGCACGTGAGAATGTGGTGTTGGGGAAAGTTTAGAAAGGGTAAAACAAAAGTAGTCATATTTTTGTCTTCACATTTCTTGATACTGACCCTTGGGTGTTGGGAAATGGGACTTTTGTAGTTTGAACTGGCAGTAGACGCTGTGCATCGGAAAGCATTGGAGCCAGCAGGTGGCCCTCGTCGGGAAGACATTGTGGACACCATGGTATTTAAGCCAAGTGATGTCATGCTTGTCCACTTCCGAAATGTTGACTTCAATTATGCTACTAAAGGTATTTTTTTGGGCCAGGGTGTTATGTCAGACCCACTTCTTGAGTAGAGGGCAGAGAACGTGATGACTTGTTTCTCCTTCTCCCTCCCCCTCTTTACCATCTTCCTTTATTTCTGAGGAAGATGGCTAGATTTTTCTTCTTGAGAATATGTCTTAATGTCTAAGATACAGTGGAATGAATTCCAGCCTGTGTTGTGGTTCTTCATACTTTCCTTGCTTTGTTTTCAACTCCTTGTTCCTTTTGAACTCTTAGAATGAGGCTTTTTAGGCTGCACCCCACCCCTTGCCCCCACCCCCCAAACTCTGACACACAGAAACTTTTCTTTACTCCCGTGGTGGGAGGGGTGTTGGAAAGAAGGCTGTGAAATATCACCTGACTCCTGATCTTCAATCTGCCCTCACAGACAAGTTCACTGATTCAGCCATTGCCATGAACTCGAAGGTGAATGGGGAGCACAAAGAGAAGGTGCTTCAGCGCTGGGAGGGGGGCGACAGCAACAGCGATGACTACGACCTGGAGTCTGACATGGTACAGTCTCCTTCCCCGAGAACCTGAGAGCTGGGGAGCTCTGCTGCCAGAATGTGGGTTGTTGACACGACATAATTCTTGGAACCAAGAGTTGCTGGGGTGGGCGGGGGGATCTCTTTTACTATTGCTTGTTGATGGCAGGTAGATTCCAATGGAAAAGTACAGAAAATAACAAAACAAAAATACCTGTTCTTCCATCATCTGTGATTGACAACTGTTAACCTTTGCTTCAAGTCAGTTTCTTTCCAGCCTGAAAAAAAAAAAAAAAAAAAAAAGATGAGATTGAGTACTGTGTAGGCCCATTTTCCTTTCTCAAAACAACTACCGTGACCATTTAAAGTTGCTCATTAGTGAGTGCATTGTTATTTCACTGCATTAATTTGTCTAAAATTTACTTTTCTTGCTTATAGATTTTGAATTTTTCATGTTGGTCTGTGGATCTAGTCATTGTTCTTAACTGTTGTGTTTTGTCCTATTTATATACATGTACATGTATGTATACACAACAAATTGTATTTATCCCTTTCCTTACTGATTGGTGTTTGTTTGGCCATTATTTTTGGTATTAAAAATAGCACCTTAGTGAATTGTTAGAATATGTATCCCCATGTACATGTGCCAGAATTTCCCTGGGATATAAACCTGGAAATGGATGTTAGGTCTTAAAGACTTCTCTTTTGCTAGATATTGCCGGTTTGTACTACAGTCCGTGGTACTAGTTGACATTCCCACCAGCTGTGTTCCTTTTTTCACTCTTGATTTGGTCAGATTTTTAATCTTTCAATCTGATGGATGACAAAGACAGGTTATTGTTGCTTTCCTTCCTGGGTTTTAAAACATTCTCCCTTTTCCTTTAGTCCAATGGATGGGACCCCAATGAAATGTTCAAGTTCAATGAGGAGAACTACGGCGTAAAGACCACCTACGACAGCAGTCTCTCTTCTTACACGTGAGTGTCTTTTGGTTCTTCTCACGTGGTACAGCTTTAGGTGTGGGGTCATCAACAGAAGGTGGGTGGGTCTCTAGGTGGAACATAGCTTTTGTACATGCTTTTCTGGGTGCTGAGTTGCCCTCTCCCCACTCCTGATCTGCCTGTGAACTGCTCCCGCAGAGGTTTTCTCTTTTCTCTTAACCTTGATTCCATGAGTAGAATTAACTGCTTTCTTGTCCATACTTTTCCTCTAAAACCTTAACAGATTTATATATGTGTCTAAGTGTCCCTCAGATTCAGAGATAGGCCTTCCTGCTCTGCCTGGGACCCTCCTAGATACCAGTTCAATACATGCCGAGTTGTTGAAGGGTTTAAACACCTACATATCTGAGTTGGTGATAGGACTGATAGAAATGTCTTCCCTTTCTCCCCTCTTGTCCTGTGGCACTGGGATGGTCGTGGTCCTCTCAGGGTGCCCTTAGAGAAGGACAACTCAGAAGAATTTCGTCAGCGGGAGCTGCGTGCAGCCCAGTTGGCTCGAGAGATTGAATCGAGCCCCCAGTACCGCCTGCGGATTGCCATGGAGAACGACGACGGGCGCACCGAGGAGGAGAAGCACAGTGCGGTTCAGCGACAGGGTTCAGGGCGAGAGAGCCCCAGCTTGGCATCTAGGTGATTGCTAGGGGTGGCTGGTCCATGTGGGGCTCACCGTTTGGGCCAGGGCTTGGGCCAAGAGCTCGGTATACTCTTGTTGAAGCCTCACAGCCATATAGGTTAATACATAGTTATTCCCAGTTTTTAGGTTTAGGAGACTGAAGTCTACAATCATTAGATAATTTGTCCAAGGTAACAAGGCTAAAGCCTATGGATTAAGGACAGGTTTTTTCAGCTTTTTGATACATGTTCTTTTTTCCTCTGCATATTCATTCATATGTTTTTCTACTCTTCCCTTTATGAAAATGAAACCAAAGTGTATAGTGTCTTATAAAAGCTGCACCTTAAACCACAGTGTGATACTACTTTTCTTGTAGGTCAGGAGGGTTAGGATTGTGGAGTACTGGCTGCTTTGTTCTGGTCAGGAGTTGATGCAACATAAGGGCATAATCCTGGAGCCACAGAACACATAACCAGGACATTTCGTCAAGTGAAAGAGTGCAGACAGCCAAAGCCAGGCGTAGTTGTGTGTGTGTGTTGAGGCAGGAGGCGGACTTTAGGAGGAGGGCTTCACCTTTGTAAAATGTGTTTTGTGGCTACTTAATGTTATTTGAACTCTCTCCCCAGGGAGGGAAAGTATATCCCTCTACCCCAACGAGTTCGGGAAGGTCCCCGGGGAGGAGTTCGATGCAGTAGTTCTCGGGGTGGCCGGCCTGGCCTTAGCTCTTTGCCACCTCGTGGCCCTCACCATCTTGACAATAGCAGCCCTGGCCCAGGTTCTGAGACACGCGGTATCAATGGAGGTGAGTTATGAAGCAGACTTGTTGGGGGCAGGGAACAGGAAGGTAAGGAGGTGGGGAAGACAATTAAAAGGATTTAGATGGGTTAGAAGGAAGGTGTGTTGATGGTAATGTAATAGCAGGAACTCTGCCTCTTTTTTCCCATCTTTAAAAAAAAAAAAAAAAAAATTAGGCCCTTCCCGCATGTCCCCTAAGGCACAGCGGCCTCTGAGAGGTGCCAAGACTCTGTCTTCCCCCAGCAGCAGGCCTTCTGGAGAAGCTTCTGTTCCACCTCCTCCTGCAGGTAAGATTCCAGTGGTGTTATGTGAAGAAATGGATAGAAATTTGTGAAGGGATGTAAATGTGTCAGTTGTTAGAATGCTGGGATGGGAGACAGTTTCAAGATATGATGAAAGGTGTTTTGGAGGCTTGGATTTATGCTTTTTAGTATATAATTTTTCAGTTTCCCTCATGCAGAAATCCCAGCATGGCAATCCATGGGTTGTGTCTGGCTGGCAGATGTGTTTTGTTTAAATTAGTTACCAACATTTTAAGACAGGAGAAAACAGGAAATTTCTAACGTTCTTTTGAAATACAGAAAGTTCTGCCAACACTGAACCTGTCTTGCTGCATAGCTCTGGTTGGCTGGAATTGAGTCATGCCTGTCCCTTTCAGCATTCCAGTCTTTCATGGTACCCATGAAGCCATTTTACCTGCTTACCTTACCTGCCTTGCCCTTCTAAGTATTTAGGTTTGTGACCTTGTGGATCAACTTTTCTTGGTGTTTCTGGTGAGTCCCCGGTACCCATTGCTCATTGACCAGCAGTGACCATCACGTCGTTCTCCCTTTTCTTCCAGTAGGCCGGATGTACCCGCCACGCTCTCCCAAGTCAGCTGCCCCTGCCCCAATCTCAGCTTCCTGTCCTGAGCCTCCCATCGGCTCAGCAGTACCGACCTCTTCAGCTTCCATCCCCGTGACATCATCAGTTGGGGATCCTGGAGTAGGCTCCATTTCCCCAGCTTCTCCAAAGATCTCACTGGCACCCACAGATGGTAAGAGCCACCTGCTTGAACGCCGTGGACAGTGGGAAGTGTGGTTCTGGAGAGAAGGGCCTTCACGCATCTCTACTTTCTTGTTCAGTAAAAGAACTCCCAGCCAAGGAACCTGGGAGAACGCTGGAGTCCCAGGAGCTGTCCCGAATAGCAGGGAAAGGTGAGGATTTTTTTTTTTTTTTTTCAGAGTCTAATACCCCTTGGATTAGGACAGCCTTTCAGTTAGGAAAGTTGTTGGAATTCAGAAAAAGATAATGTGTATCAGCCCTTTGATCCTAACTTAAAGGGTTCTAAAGAGCTCTTCTTTTTTTCCGTGGTTTCTTTGTCCTTTGGGATGCTATGTAGCCACCTTCAAGAAAAGAAATGTATATATTTTTCTTTTTTGGTATTTCTCATAGTCCCTGGCCTTCAGAATGAGCAGAAACGCTTTCAACTGGAAGAACTGAGAAAATTTGGGGCCCAGTTTAAGGTGAGAAAAGTGTGGGAATGAGCTAGGATGTTAGGATAGAGATGAAGGGGGTTTATGGACTAGGCACTGGGTGGCACCAAGAGGTGAGAGCAAGCAAAGATGGAGGAAGGAAGGTGGGCTTGGGGTCTGGACTGGACAGTACTCTGTATGTTGTGTATGTGTTTCTCTCCTTCCAGCTTCAGCCCAGTAGCTCCCCTGAGACCAGCCTGGATCCTTTTCCTCCCCGGATCCTAAAGGAGGAGGCCAAAGGGAAGGAGAAGGAGGTTGATAGTCTTTTGGCTTCAGAGCCCATGGGGTCCCCTGTTTCCTCCAAGACAGAATCCATATCGGATAAGGAGGACAAATCACCCCTGCCACCAGCAGGAGGCGCCGAAGGGCCGGATCAGCCCCCACCGCCTTGCCCAAGCCAAACCAGTAGCCCCCCAGTGGGCCTCATCAAGGGAGATGACAAGGATGAGGGCCCTGTTGCTGAGTGAGTGGGGTGGGGAGCTGGGTGGGTATCGGGTGATGAGGGGAAACCGTGAGGATTTACTTTTATTTTTCTCTCATAGACAAGTGAAGAAGTCAACATTGAACCCTAATGCCAAGGAGTTCAATCCCACTAAGCCCCTGCTGTCTGTGGTGAGATGGGATGAGGGAATGTGGGCTTTGGTTTCCATGAGGGAGACTTGGGAGCAGGGTGCTAGAGCACTGGAGGAGGAGCACCTGACTGTCAGGCAGCGAGAGGTGACAAGAGTCTGGTAGTTAGGAGCACGGGCCCTGACTCAGCATGATCCTCTGTGCCTGCAAGCTTTGTGATCTTAGACAGGCCACTTAACCTCTCTGTCTCAGTTGCCTCGCCTGTAACTTGAGAAAGCTCATCTCATAGGGTTTGACGTGAGGCTTAACCAAGATAAAGCATAGGATGTGTTTGGCGCACAGCACTCCATGGATGCTGTTGATAGGCGGGGGGCGTGGTACGAAAGTCATTAAGATATCTTATACATGTCCTCCTTTGTCTCACAGAATAAATCCACCAGTACTCCAACTTCTCCTGGGCCCCGGACTCATTCAACTCCCTCCATCCCGGTGCTGACAGCAGGCCAGAGTGGGCTATATAGCCCGCAGTACATTTCCTACATACCTCAGATCCACATGGGACCAGCTGTTCAGGTGAGAGAAGAGACTGGGTGGCCCAGGGTAAGAGGTTTGGCTAGGCTACCTGAGGGACCGAGTCACACCTGTTCTGAGCATTTATAAGCAAGTCGTTCAGTCTCACCTGTGTTCTCGTTCCAAGGCACCTCAGATGTATCCATATCCTGTGTCCAACTCAGTGCCTGGACAGCAGGGCAAGTACCGGGGAGCAAAAGGTGAGCAGGGTCAGGAGGGGCAGTCGGTGGCACTGCCTAGTGCCTGCTGGCAGATGGAGCTTGAGCCCTGCACTATTTTCCCCCCACCGGCAGGCTCCCTGCCCCCCCAGCGCTCGGACCAACACCAGCCAGCCTCAGCCCCTCCGATGATGCAGGCTGCCGCCGCTGCTGGCCCCCCTCTGGTGGCTGCCACACCTTATTCTTCCTACATCCCCTACAATCCACAGCAGTTCCCAGGCCAGCCCGCCATGATGCAGCCCATGGCCCACTACCCCTCGCAGGTGACTGAGGCGCGGGAGGAGAGGAGGGGTGCAGCGCCCCCTTTTTAGAAAGCCTGTCTTCTCCACCTCCCAGACGCCGGGAGCTGGCAGGGGAGGCAGGCAGAGTTCTGGGTGGTGGTGTCCCACATGGGCTTCAGTCCTGGCTCTGGTAAGACCTGTGCAAGGCAGCGGATCCCTGGGCCTTAGTAGTGCCACACTTTATAAGGAAAAAAACTTAGTAGGGTTATTGTGAACAGGAAGCTGGGTGGTCGTGATGAGACCAGGGTAGCGCTGTGCTCAGGGTGCTTGGTAGCAGGCTATGCCTCCCAAGCCCTCCGCCGTGCCGACCGCTCCTCTCCTTGCTCCTCCAGCCGGTGTTTGCCCCCATGCTTCAAAGCAACCCACGCATGCTGACGTCGGGGAGCCATCCCCAGGCCATTGTGTCATCCTCCACCCCTCAGTACCCTTCTGCAGAGCAGCCCACCCCTCAAGCCCTTTATGGTGAGTTCTGTACCCTCCCCCTCCAGGCTGTGCTCCTCCGCCCCCTCCAGTGTGCTCAGCCCTGATTCTCTCCCCCCTTCCTGCTGTAGCCACTGTTCACCAGTCCTATCCACACCATGCCACGCAGCTCCATGCCCACCAGCCGCAGCCGGCCACCACGCCTACTGGGAGCCAGCCGCAGTCCCAGCATGCAGCCCCCAGTCCCGTCCAGGTGCCTGCCATGGGGGATCCAAGTGGGTGGGGCAGGAATGGGTGGCTGCAAGAGAGATAAGCTAGGGGTCATTCCCCAGCCGGGAGGGAGGACCAGGGGTCAGCAAGTGGTAGGCTGGGGGACCGGAGGAGGAAGTGGCACTCACTCTCCACCTCTCCTTGACAGCACCAGGCGGGGCAGGCCCCACACCTGGGCAGTGGACAGCCACAGCAGAACCTGTACCACCCAGGGGCCCTGACAGGCACGCCGCCTTCTCTGCCGCCGGGACCTTCTGCGCAGTCCCCTCAGAGCAGCTTCCCCCAGCCAGCCGCTGTGTATGCTATTCATGCCCACCAGCAGCTGCCCCACGGCTTCACCAACATGGCCCATGTTACCCAGGTAAGAGCCCACGTGACCTGCCTTGCCACGAGGACCTGAACCCTCGGTGCACCTTTCACTTCAGGCTCCTGACACTGGGATTTTCAGAGCCCGTGTCTGAAAGGTGCTCACAGCTGCTTTTTGTTCTCTGCAGGCCCATGTCCAAACTGGAATCACAGCAGCCCCGCCCCCTCACCCTGGGGCTCCCCACCCGCCCCAGGTGATGCTGCTGCACCCACCCCAGAGCCATGGGGGCCCCCCCCAAGGCGCGGTGCCCCAGAGTGGGGTGCCTGCACTCTCAGCTTCCACACCCTCACCCTATCCCTACATCGGACACCCCCAAGGTGAGCAGCCTGGCCAGGCGCCTGGATTTCCAGGAGGAGCCGATGACAGGATTCGTGAGTTCTCGTTAGCTGGGGGAATTTGGCATGGAAGAGCTGATGGGCTGCAGGTGGGGCAGGATGCACGGGTTCTGGGTGGGGAGTGAGGGGTCTTGGAGGCAGGGCTGTCCCACAGGGCGCCTGCCGACCTGCACCTATCTGTGAAGTATGTAGGGTGGGCAGAAGCCACAGTCGCCGCCGCCAGGGGCTTGCTCCTGGCTCTGTCCTTTGCTTCCCTCCGTCCTCGCTCAGTTGTGATCCAGCAGCCCCCCTCCCCACTGCCTCCCCAGCTCTCAGTGACCCCGACTGTCTCCTGACTTAGCCGAGGTAAGGTCAGCGCAGCAGACAGGGCCAGGCTGGGGTGTGGGGGGCTGAGCTGGGCACATGAGGAAGGGCTCTGGCTCACTGGGAAACGGCGATTGATCTGTGCTTCTGACAGCCCCATGAGACACCTTGAGGAGGCGCTCCTACCAACACTGCCCCACACCCCGCACTGGACGGCACTGGATGCAGGGACAGCTGCTTGGGTTCTAATGCTCCTGCTCTCTTCTCTTTCCCCTCCAACCAGTTCAATCTCATCCCTCCCAGCAGCTCCCCTTCCACCCCCCGGGGAACTGAAGATTGTCCTGGCCGCGACCTGAGACCTCCATGAGTGGAGGGAAGAGTGACCTATGTCTCTTCCCCCAGCAGCTCGGACCAGTCCCAGCCCCCCAATCCCCCTTTCCCCCCGGGGGTGGGGGGAGCTGGGGGAATTCCTGCCAAGCACCTTGAATGGGAAGGGCCTCAAAGTGGGTAGGGCTGGGGTCCAGCGGGGGTGGGGGGTTCCTGCTGTGCCCCTGCCCATCCCCACCCCATCTTGCCCTTCCATCCTCTCATCTATCCCCCCCACTGGAGATGAAGATCTTTTATTTTCTATTATTTATAACCTCAGACTTGGGCCCCCTGTTCTTTCTTCCCCATTAACTTGAATGACCTGCGTGAGAGACACAGATGCCCCACAAGGATGGTTGGACAAGGACTTTTACTTTTTATTACATAAAAATATTTAAAAAAAATTAAAAAAAATAAAATTTTAAACTAACTTAACCCGCTTATAGTTTCCTCTTTGGAGAATAGTGAGATCGCAGCTCAGTTTTACGTGGTTCCCAAGGTTGGGCAGTGTAACAGTACAGCCCAAAGATGCCTTTCTGGCTCTGTAAGTGCTACCCAGGTCACCCCGTCTCTGTGGCTGTTTTCTCCCCTCAAAGTTGGCCTCATAGGTATGGTTTGAGGTCTTCATTTCTAATATAAGTACTTCATGAGTTATGTCTACCTCTTTACACTGAAAAGTACATTAGTGTTTTGGGCCACTGGAAATAAGGGCCTGACTGGTACACAGCTGAGAGGTCTTGGGTGTGGGTGAGAGCTATAAGATGAAGCTGCTGGTGAAAGTGGGGAGAGGGCTGAACGGAGCCAGGCTGAGGGGAGCAGGAGCTAAATGAGGAAGAGGGGAGGCAAGTATGGGATGGAGAAATAACAGGCTGCAGAAGAGGGGTTTCTTTCAGAGATGGTTTGGAATTCTTACTATAGGACCTGGCCTTGGTTTCTTGTCTATAAATTGAAGATTTCACCCTTAGAGGATAGAGGATGGGACTGGTGTTCAGTTATAGGCAGAGAAAATTGGCTGAGACCAGGGCAGGAAGAATGAAGTTAGATATTGGGGGAGAATTCCCAGGTGTGAGTACCTGAAACCTGGTATTTGGCAGGCATGGCACTGGGGAAGACAGGCGAGGTGTTTAAAGAGGTGAGTAGAGAAAGGGCTTATCTGTAACAGCTAACTGGTTGTTAAAAATGGGCGGGTCTGGGGTTCCAAGTGACTGGAGCTGTCTTAGGGGCCGTCCGTTGGGGTTGGGAGGCAAGTCATGATGGAAGAAACAGGAGCAGGAAAGCCTTCAATTGGGCTCCTGATGTTTGCGGTGCAGATGGAGACAGGTTTCTGTAGTCCTGGGAGAGGTGTAATTGCAGGCGTTCCTGAGTAGCCCTTTCGATAATTTATTCCTAAGAGCAGAAGTCTTGAAGTTGGAAGGGAACTAAGCCTCCTCCCCCATCAAGAATCCTGTGAAACCCTTCAGCCTCACCTTGGACACTGAAGAGGGTAAAACAAGTAACCTCACTTTACTGTTGGACAGTACTTTTCATGAAGTTCCTTGGTCTTCTCAAGTTTGCCTCGTTCTGGAATCACAGATCAGGCTTTCTCAAAACAGCTCTCAGGTTAGGCCCAAGACCCTCCCTTCTATGAGCTGCTTGTGAACAGGTTGTTGGTCCTGAATATACTCATTTGTCAGGATCCAAGTTTGAAAGGGTGCCCATTAATCCCTGCTGAATGTTACCTTTTTTGTTGGGGGTCAGCATCTGACCGGTAATTTCAAGTTTTTATAAGTCGCAGCATTTTTTTGTTTCTTTTGGGCCGTGCCATGCAGCTTGTGGGATCTTAGTTCCCCAACCAGGGATTGAACCCTGGCCCTGGGCAGTGAAAGCACAGAGGCCTAACCACTGGACTGCCGGGGAATTCCCCCAAATCTCAGCATTTTACTCCCTGTGTATTTGATAAACAGACCTTGTTAATGTTAAATATAAGTAAATGTTGAAAATGAAACTTTCATGCTACAATTTCTCACTCCTGTTTGGAATTAGTGATGTGGTGATGATAACCCATCAAGCAAATTATGTATTTACCAGGTATATTTTATGTGCTGGGTAAGATACAGTTCCCAGTATCAAGCTTACATAAAGGTAGCTAGACATGAACAACCTAGTAACTACTGAGGAAACCAGGTGGGTTTGGCACCTGAACTGGGCCCAAGCTACAACCACTTTCCCGTTATCTCCCAGTAGGATATCCAGAATATAGCCTATTATATGTAGCATTTTGCTAGGCAGTCAATCATACAAAGCTCACTAGAATAGCTTTCAATCCTAATTTAGCTTCTCTGCCTTGATCTCTAGCTGTCACAGCAGTGGTGACAGCTTTAAGACAGGAGCTTTTCCACCCTGTACCATAGATGAACTCTTGAGGCTAGAGAGGTGAACTCAGTTGAAATGGCTCAGGGATCTCTACCAAGCTATGTGTCCAGCTCCATTTTTTTTTTTTTTTTTTTTTGCGGTACGCGGGCCTCTCACTGCTGTGGCCTCTCCCGTTGCGGAGCACAGGCTCCGGACACGCAGGCCCAGCGGCCATGGCTCACGGGCCCAGCCGCTCCGCGGCATGTGGGATCTTCCCGGACCGGCGCACGAACCCGTGTCCCCTGCATTGGCAGGCGGACTCTCAACCACTGCACCACCAGGGAAGCCCCAGCTCCATTTTTATATTCCTTATCCTCTCCAATGTGTACAAAGGACACAAGGCACACAAGCTAGCTTTCTATTCACAGAACAGTTTATTGACCTACCTCACCTGGCCGGCCACGTGGCCCTCTGGCCAGGGGAAGTGTCAGTCTAGCCGCAACTCGGCTGGGCTGCAGCCTCTGCCTTGAGAAGGGGGCACGAGAGGCAGGAGAGAACACTGGCCAGGGCAGCCATGAACACAAGAGAGCCCCAGCAGAGGTCCAGACTCAGCTCCACTTGATGTTCCTGTCTTCCTCCGTCATGGCTGGCGTGTCAGTGACGAGGCCGGTGCCGATGGTCCGGTTGCCATCTCGCAGGGTGAAACGGTGGCCTTTTTCTAAGATCATTGGCTGCCGCAGGATTAGGGTGAGCTTCAGGTCCTCCCCGGGCATGGCAAGCTCCTGGAGGGCAGAGACAAGGACCACTCATGGTCTTCAAGGCGCCTCCATTCCCTATTTGTTTGCTACCAAGGAGGTTAAAGGTATGGGAAAATGAAGCAGGGTGTTGATTCCTTCTGGGGATACCTTCATCCCAGCTGTTAGGCACATGCAAACAACATACACAAAGGCAGGAAAGGACTGGTGATTAGTGTTTCTAACATTTTTCTTGAGAAAAAAATGTTTAGGGAATTCTGGGTTATACAGGTTTCTTAGTTACAGGGCTTCTCTGAGCTCTTATGTAAAATACACTGGAACTCTCAACCACAAGAACTTCTCTGGGAAATCTCTGTGGGTAAATGCTACCAACGCTAAGGAATACTGGATGAGGACTCATTCCCCCTAAATCCACTGATCCAGGCCCTTCCGTCACCAGTTCCACTTGCATCATCAGCCAGCTTCTCTTGAGGAGGGAAAAGTCCCCCACACTGTCATATACATCGTACCTTCCCTGGAGGCAGGACAATCCGACAGGCCATGTCCCAAGTCAGGGAGAACATGACAGGCATGAAGTGGGATACAAAGGGCTTGTGGCGGCCACCCTCCTCCTTACTGAGGATGTACACCTGTGAGAGAAAACGAGGGTGGAGCTGGGCGTGGCTGGAAGCCTCTCCATGGTGCCTGCCCACTATCACAGGGAGCCCTCACCTGTGCCTCCACCTTCTGGTGGGGCTGGATGGAACCTGGCTTGGCCATGACCAGGCCACGCCTCAGGTCCTCCCGCTTCAAGCCGCGGACCAGGGCCCCAAGGTTGTCGCCTGCCTCTGCCCTCTCCAGGCTCTTGTGAAACATCTCGATGCCTAGGAGAGAGGAGGGAGGAGGGAGGAGGGTGTGGGCAGAGGGAAGGCACAAGGGGTCTGCGAGGGGAGAGACCTGGAGCCCCTGGGTCCCAAGGCTTCCTTCTGTACCTGTCACCACACTGCGAATATTCTTGCTATGTCCCAGGAACTCACACTCATCTCCCCTCTTCAAAATGCCACGCTCTAGTGTGCCTGTCACCACCGTGCCCCGGCCTGGGAGAAACAGGACAGGATGTCAGGGACCCCAGGTGAAGCTTCTGTGAGAGAAAGGGAGTGCAAATGAGCAGGGTCCTCACCGGGGATAGAGTACACTGACTCTATAGGCAGCAGGAAAGGTTTCTCCAGGTCCCGGGTGGGCACTGTGATGTAAGTGTCCACAGCATCCAGCAGCTTCTGCACAGACTTCACGCCTAGCTCAGGGTCACGTTGCTATGAGCGGGAGGTGACAGGATGCTAGAACTTCCATTCTGCTCCTCTTACTTGCCAAGAGCCAGTCTCCAGACTCAGAGCAGAGCTCTGATGTCCATCCATCCCCACCCCCAGCCAGCAGCAGCTCCTGCCCGACCCCGCCCTCACCTCAAGGGCACAGAGGGCAGAGCCAACGATGATCGGAGTCTCCTCCCCTTTGTAGCCAAACTCAGTGAGCAGTTCCCTGATCTCCAGCTCCACCAGCTCCACCATCTCAGAGTCCTGCACAGCATCCGCCTTGTTCACATACACCACCACGCGCTCTACTCCAATCTGTAGGCGGGGAAAGACATAGAGATGGTGTCCTGAGTGGCCCAACGCCCCGCCCCCTTCCTCCTTCCACCCGTACCCAGGCTCTGGGTACCTGTTTGGCCAGTAATAAGTGTTCTCGGGTCTGGGGCATGGGGCCATCGTTGGCTGCCACCACCAGGATGCAGCCGTCGAGGGGGGCTGTGCCTGTGATCATATTCTGGGGAGGGAGAGGAGAGGAGACGAGAGGAAACACTCAGTGTAGGTCAGTGACCTCCTCAGCTCCCCAGCCACCTCCTTACCACCTGCTGTGACTGGCCAGGCCCACAGACCCATGATCTCAAAACCATACATCTCAAGTATCTTAACCTCCTCCCCACAAGCCTAATATTTTTCCCGAGGGGAGGCAGTTCCAGGCCCTGTCCCCAGCAGCTCTCACCTTAACGTAGTCTGCATGACCAGGACAGTCAGTGTGGGCGTAGTGGCGCGCAGCGGTGCTGTACTCCACATGGGCGGCATTGATTGTGATACCTCGGGCTCGCTCCTCCGGGGCGTTGTCAATCTCCTCGTATTTCTTAAATTTGGCCCCACCTCCCTCGGCTAAAACTAACGGAAGGAAGGGAACACACGTTTCAGCTGAAGTTCCACAGGTAGGGGAGGGGCTCAGGCCACACCCCTGGACCCCTCCTACCTAAACAAAGGACAGTCTGGGAGAAGCAAGCTTCCGAGACGCCCTCCTTCAACTCCTGGAGCAGAGGTAACTTCAGGTCAGAAAGAAAGGTTTATAGGGCCTCAAGGGCCATCCCTGTGACTACTCTAGGGTAACACCTCTGCTTACACGGCACTCCCCAGCGCTGGAGGTAGGCCATTCGGGGTCCCCCAATTTATGCATCACAAACTTCTTCATGTCTACGGGAAATCTGTCTCCTGCATCCTGCAACCTACTTTCCGCCCGAGTTCTGGCGCCTGGGGTCACACTAAACACCTCTAGCAGCCTCTCCGCGGGCTCCACCTCCCTGGCTCCAGGTCCCGCCAGCAGAGCGGGCGCTGCCGGAAGCCTCCACCCCAACCCTGCTTACTTTTCGTGATGGCCGCGGTCAGTGTGGTCTTGCCGTGGTCTACATGGCCAATGGTACCCACGTTTACATGGGGCTTGTCGCGCACATAGATCTTCTTGGCCTCCACAGCCAGGCCGCGGCACAAGAGGGGCAATGCCGGGGCCTTCAGCGGCCGCAAAAGACCCTTCAGCAGTGGGGTCGGGCCGGCGCCGAGACCTGCCGGGGCAGAGGCTTGGAGTCAGGGCGGGGGTCTGAGCCCGGCCGCTCCAGAAGAACCCACGTGAACCCGGGCCGCAATCGCCCTCCCCGCCCCCTCACCGCTGAAGAGGGGCGTCGCGCGCAGCAGGGTCGAGGCCGCCATTGTGGTCGTACTGGTGCCCGGACTAGTGTGGACCGGGCACTGGCAGCAGCGCGTGCAGTAAGTAAAGGGCAACTGTGGATGGAAGTCGCTTCCGGCGGAAGTGAGGGCCGAGAGGGCAAGTCTGGGAGCTTCTAGCCCCCAATCTCTATGGCCCCGTCAACTTCCGGGCGCGGGACGTAAGACGTCCAGGAAGGTGCTGATGGCTCTCGGCTGGGTGAGGGTAGAGAAGGTTTCCAAGGCGCCCTCGGGCCTCGCGAGCTCAGGGCCCACGCAGTTCTCTCTGGTGGCACCGGGGGGCGATGTGGAGCGTCCCACAGCGCACCTACGCCCCGGAGGCTCATGGGCGTTGTAGTTCCCAGGGCGGCGAGCTGTGCTGGCACTGAGCGTGGGAGGGCGAGGCCAGGTCTGGAGGCACGGTCCCGTCCTCCTTGAGGCAGAAGCGGCTGTCCCGGCGTGGATGACTCCGGAGCGTCCTGGCCCCGAACCCCCTGGAGTGCGACCCACTGCGCGGGTCTGGCGACAGATCTGGCGGCCGTGTGTCGCAGCTGGAGGTAGGACCAGGCCCTGCGGCCTGGCTGAGGAAGACCGTCCTGGGAATCTTTCGGAGGTGGGGCTCTAGTATGACCCATCTCTCCGCTGAACCTTTGTTTTCTTATCTGTAAAATGGGAATAGTAGTATCTACTTCATAAGGAGATGCTGACATCTGGCTCTGAGAGGAAATGAGCTGGGCAAGAGACAGAAAAGGGCTCCAGAAGCCTCCAGGTCCCCCAGTCTTTGACCCTCAAATACCCCCGCTCCTGGCTCACAGCCTGAGGCGACAAAGTTTGCCGTCCACCCTTGTGGACCCTCAGCAGCCCAGAGAGTAATTCCTTCGATCGTCATTCCGCCCACCCAATTTTATAGATGACCAGGTGAGAGGCAAACTTCTAGTGCCTTTAAGGGCAGCCTGAGTCTTTCTTGTTCCTGCTGTGTCCCTGGCTCCTACCACAGGGCGGGGCACTCAGTGAGTACTCAATAAATGTCTGTTGACTGAATGAATGAGTGCAAGGATGACCTTTAACTTTAACATCCATCATCTCATCACCCTGGGATGATAATAGCAGCTGCTTAACCTTGATTAATGTTTCCGAAACTCATCAGACTCAATTGACGGTGTCTGTTTCAAATAGATTCCTTAATTCCTCCCTTGGAGATTATGATTCAGTAGTGTCTGGGCATAGGCAAGGAAACTATATTTATTTTTAACACACACAAACACCCTTGTTAAGCTCAGAGGAGTTTGGGAAACTCCTGGGAATTTCCTAAGACACTATTGGCCACCACCAGGATGTGAGATTTTGGGGGTTGGTACTTGAACAGATGCTTACTATTTTAGTGGTGCTATATTTATTTTAATGTGTATTAGTTTGACAGAAAGACTGGCATTGTAAATATTGAGTTGAAAAAATGAATCAATTTGAAAAACAATACTTGGTAGATAAAATGGGTGGTATGAATATATGGCAAATCTGGGGAGAGGTGAACATGAATGACTGAACTTTGCAAAACAGTGCTCGGAAAAGAGTCCAAAGGGAGAGAATTTCTTGTAGAGCTATTGAGTGTAGCATCCTCTGTAATAGTCAGGAGTCTTGATTTGCAGATAACAGAATTTACAGGGGCTGGTTTGAGAAGAGAGGGATTTGTTTAAAAGTGGTAGGCAGCTTGGGACTTCCCTGGTGGTCCAGTGGTTAAGAATCTGCCTTCCAGTGCAGGGGATGCAGGTTCGATCCCTTGTCAGGGAACTAATATCACACATGCTACGGGGCAACTAAGCCCACGTGCCACAACTACTGAGTCCACGCACCACAACTAGAGGGAAGCCCGTGTGCCGCAATGAAGAGCCCACTTGCCACAACAAAAGATCCCTCATGATACAACTAGGGGCCGATGCAGCCAAATAAATAAATAACAAAAACAAGTGGTAGGCAGCTTATAGACTTGTGGGGCAGGCTGCAGAAATAGCTCCTAAGCCACAGAACTGATCTGATAAGAAAACCGCTGCTACTGCTGCTGCCACCAAACACTAAATGCCAGGGTTTAGACTTATCTGTAACAGTGACTGCTTATGGCACTGAAGCCACTTTCGCATCAAGAAAGTGACCTTCTCTCTGGGCTTCCCTGGTGGCGCAGTGGTTGAGAGTCTGCCTGCCGATGCAGGGGACACGGGATCGTGCCCCGGTCCGGGAAGTTCCCACATGCCGCGGAGCGGCTGGGCCCGTGAGCCATGGCCGCTGAGCCTGCGCGTCCGGAGACTGTGCTCCGCAGCGGGAGAGGCCACAACAGTGAGAGGCCCGCGTACCGCAAAAAAAAAGAAAGAAAGTGACCTTCTCTACTCTCCACCCCCAAAGCCAGGCAAATTCAAAGGCTCACACGGATGTGTCTGATTGGAGAAGTTTAGATCATCATATTTCAGTGTTCTTGTATCAGAGGAGGCTGAGGGATGGATTTTTCTAACTTTGTTGTAAGAACAAGACTGATAGCAGGGAATTTCTCCGGACGTCCAGCCATGCTTATGACCAATATCACAGTGAAAGAGCAGAATGAATACAAATGCCCAGTACGTGGATACAGTAGCATAAATTTTGACATAGCCACTAGATGAAATGTTGGGCTCAGGGTTGCAGAGACAAGAGCCAACCACCTGTGAAAATGCTTGTGAGCAGTGTTAAATGAAAGAAGTTTGGCCACTATAAAAAAAAAAAGCAAGTGTACAAGGTGGGAGTGGGGACAAAGTGGAAAACAATTCTGATTTTAGGAGGCTGTAATTTGCTTGGAGAAGGAGAGGTTTTTCTCGCAAACATTTCTTTTATGTGATTACAGTTAAAGAAGTTTTTTGTGCAGAATCTTGAACTCTTTAAAAAAGATGCTCTTGAAATCAAACGACCTTCTTGGTCTCCCCAGCAGTGCGTTCGTTCTGCTCTATGACAGACACTTTGAGCTCCCGCTTAACAACTATTTTTCCATCTTCCTGCAGTCAGGGCCCTGATTCTGTTCAGGTGGCCCTTTCCCCAGTTCCAGGAATAAATCCTGACAGAGCTAGCCCACTTCTGTTCATCTTATTCTCCTTGCCAGGGGGTTTGTTTAGGGTTATGTGTGTGATTCCTTTGGGGCTAATGATTGGTAAGAAGATATCTACCTTGGGGAGGGCTTCTAGGAGAGGATCCCTCACTTTTAAGGAGACACTGACGAGATGGACATCCTTCAGTTTCTGGAAGTTGTTGGGTCTGGATGGGAAGCCTGGAACTACTGTGCCCATCATGCTCCCAGTCCATGATGAAGCCAAAATCCAGAAGAGGGCAAAGCGAAGAGGATCTTAGAAGTCTGGACTCCTCATGGTGTGAGATGACAAATGTCTTTATTGTTTAAGCCAGACTGTGTCAGAGTTGTCTCTTACTTGCAGCCAAATACACCCTAACAGATAAGTCTGCCTTACAGCACTTGGTACCCTGAGACATATTTCTTGGTTTCACTTGTCTGAGACTGAGTGACTTGAGTAGGGCAAGGACTGGGCTTCCTTCATCTCCGTATACTCTGTGCCTGGCCACAGTAGGCCTCTGTGCATGTTTACACTTGAACTATATTAATGAGCCTTCCAAACCGAAGGGTGCTACCACTGTGATGCTATGAACCTAACATATCCAAAACCGGACTCTCTGTATTCTCCCACACTCTCCCTACACATCTGAATACATGGCACCACCTTTCTCCTTTCCCCTCGTCTGACATCTATCCATTACCCAGTCCCACTTATTCTCTCTCCAAAATAAGTCTCAGTGCGACCACTTCTATCTCCACTGTCAATACTGTGGTTCAAACCGGGATCACCTCTCCCCTAGGTTACCTCATGACCTCTCCAATGGGTTTCCCAGCTTCTGTCCTTATCCTCAATACCTGTCAAATCCATCCTCCACACAGCAGCCAGATCAATCTTTAAATGTGATTCAGAAATGAATCCTCCCTCAATGACTCCTTCTTACACTTAGAATAAAATCCAAACTCCTGCTTTAAAATGGGTGAACTGTATGGCAGGTGAATTATATCTCAATAAACCTACTATTAAAAAGAAAATCCAGAGTCCTCCCTGTGGCCCACAGGATGCATGATCTGGCCTCTGCCAGATCTTTGACCCCCATCTCAGTACTATTTTCCTCACTCTCTCCCAGCCACACTGGCCATCCTTCTGTTCCACAAACATCCACCATTGCTTCTACCTCAGGATCTTTGCAAATGTTCTTCCCTCTCCCTGGAATGCTCTTCCCTAGAGATTTCCCCACAGCTTGTTCCTTCTCATCTTCCCACCTCAGATGTCACCTCTTCTGTCACTCTCTTATCAATGGTCCTCTTTGATTTTCTTCATAGCATCTAAATATCCAAAATTATCTCAGTAGTTTGCTTGTTTTGGGGGTTTGGTTTTTTACTTTTTTTTCTGTCTCACCAGCTCCTGACAGTAAGAACTCATTTTTCACTCTAGGAACAGTGCCTAATGCTTAGGTGAAGAAGTATTTGTTGAAAGAAGAATTTGTTGAATAATTTCAGTTGAGCATTCAATTAAGCATTGTGTTGGGCTTAAGTTTCTCGATGTTTTCAATGGAAGGCAAATTTTGTATTCACATTCATTTAAAAAATAAAGGTGAGTCACTGTAACTTTTGGGGCTTCTGCTTTATTATCTGTAAAATGGGGATGAGTGAAGAGGTTAAACCTGATGATCTCTAAGATTTCTTGTATCTCTAACTTCTAAAAGGAGATGGGGTCTCCTGTAATTGAAATAGGTTCTGGGGTGACCCACAATTTAGTGGCAAATTGGGGACTAGGACCCAGAGCCTTGTTGTTGGTGTCACTCAACAGACTTATTGGAAGCTCAAGGGCGTCCTTCACTCTTCCCCACCAGCCAGCCTGGCAGTGTCTCCTCAGAAATCTTTCTGGACATTCTCCTTGGAACTAACCGCACTGCACTGCCTTGGCCAGGTCAGCATCAGCCCTCTCCTGGACCCCTGCACCCGTCTCCTCTCTGCATCCAGTCCTACCTCTCCCATACTGGCCCTGGATGCCCTTCCAAACACAGAACTCTTATCACACTCATGTCACTCAGATGTGACTGGAGACATTCCAGTTGGAAACACTTTGTGAATGTGACACAAAAGCTCCTAAGTAAAAGGCACTTGAGAGGCAACCTAGGTGTGTTAGTCAAGCATGGCTTCCTAGAGGAGGCTACACTCTGAAGCCTGAAACCAGGGGGAGGAAGATTGGCAGAATTAGGGGAAATGGTGTGTGCAGTAGCAGAGGCAGAACCTGAGTAAAGGTGGAGTTCTTCAGCTGTCAAAATGTTCTGATTGAGCAAAGCATCATTTGCTTGGAGGGTAGGAGGTTCTGGTCAAAGCACCAAGGCTGAATTTGACATCCCAGAAAATAGGACAAAATAAGAGAAATTTCCATCTCTTGGGGTGGGGGAGGGTCAAGATGACCTCCAGAAGAAGCCCACAAGCAACCATTTCCCCTTCAGTCAGAGACTCCAGTTTTCCTTTGAAGAGCCACCCTCTGCCATGCTCAGCCCATGGAGTTTGATTGGAGCTGAGCCCATCCCAACCTCAGGTGATGGGTACGTGATCCAGTGTTTACCAATCAGCATAATCTATTCCTCATAGTCACAATTGTCTGTTCAGTGTTAGTATTCTGTTTCAACCCTCACTGGTGTACTGAAGTGCATTTCTGGCACTGACTGCCCAGAGTTAGCACAGACCCCGCAAGTTAAGGGCTCACTCCTTCACAAGACCGCACCCACTTCAGATGCCACCTGCAAGTGGGGTCCCCCAGCCATCTCTACTTCTGGTCAACTGCCTATGGATCTGGGAGTTTCCCATGACCCCCATCAGGTTTGATAATTTACTAGAACAACTCACAGAATGCAGGAAGGCACTATACTTACTATTACAATTATGATTACATTTTATAATAAAGGATACAAGTCAGGAACAGCTAAATGAAGAGCTACATAGGGAGAGGTCAAGGAGGGTCCACAGAGACACAGAGTCGGGGCACATCACCCCCAGCCCCCGACACATCAGTGTATTCACCCACCAGGAAGCCCCACTGAGCTTCAGTGTCCAAAGTTTTTATTAGGGGTTTCATTACTTAAGCATGATTGATTAAATCACTGTCATGTGACTGAACTCAATCTTCAAGTCCCCTCCCCTCCCTGGAGGTCAAACTGGCTCAAAATCCCAACCCTCTAATCACAAAGTTGGTGTTTCTGGTGACCCCATCCTGAAGCTATGTAGGGGCTTGCCATTAGTCAGCTTGTCAGCAGAAACTCAGGTGTGACCTAAGGGGCTCACGAATGACAGGCACATCTGTCACTGAGGAAATTCCAAGTATTTTAAAAGCTCTGTGCCAGGAACATGGGACAAAGACCAGACAAATTCTTTATTATACGATAGATAGGCATTGGGTGACCCAAGCTGAGCTGATGAGACACAACCCTATTGCACTTGCTGGAATTACTGGGAAAGCTATGATCTTTTTCTGCTAGGATTATGAAGCTGGTAGAGTGCCAGCTTGGAATTCTGGTGGCCATCTTGCTATCTATGAGGGGAAAACCTGCCTGAGGAGGAAGACAGTCCAGAGGAAAGCAGAGCTGAGACAGAGAGCAAGTTCAGACGGACATCGTTTGAGCCTGTGGCTCCAGCCACACCTAACATCATTCTACCTCTGATTTTTGAATTCTGTAAACCAATAAACTCCCCCTCTTTTCATGTTTAAACTACCTTAAACGGAGTGGGGGGCTGTTCCTATTACTTGTAACTGAAAGCATCCTGAGTGTTACATCCCCCGTTCGTAAGGAGGAAGAAGTGTTTTCCCTTTCATATTAATACCTTGGCTTAACCTGGGCCCTGGATCCATCCTTCCCACCTTCTCCAAACTTCACTCCTTCAATTACCATCCTTTCTACTGGCTCCTTTCCCCTAGGACTTCAGACATAATCAGGTTTCCCTCAGGATTGAAACAAGCAAACCTTTCCACCCTCTAAAATTGCAGCCCTCCGTATCTCTCTCCTTCCCTTTTTGGCCAAACTATAGGGCAGCTCTCAGCATTCCTCCTCCCACTTGTTCACCTTCCATTCATTCCTCAGTCCACTACCATTGGCTTCTGCTTCCTTTTCACTTCCCTAAAGATACTCTCAACAAAGTCACCAAGCAATCTAAGTCAATGTATTCTATAGGAGACAATGGCAGTGCACAGTACCATGGATTCCTCTTTATCATTTATCATTCCTCTTTATCATCCTCTTTATCATTTGTGTGTGAAGTGTTTGCCCAATCCCCCCCCACCCCCCACCCCCACCCCCACCCCCACTGTATTCCCACACCCCCTGGTCTTTGGTGTGTGGTTTTTCTTCCAAATAATTAGACCTTCCAGGATTTTTTTTTTTTTTTTGAGTACTGTCCTCAGGCTACTGGAGTCTTTGCTTTGACGAAGTGCCTGAGAATTGACATCTCCCAGGGGAAGCCCTAGTCTACAGCTGAGGGATGTTGGTATATGAAAGGCCCAGCTCCCTTGTTTCTGGATAAATCTGAGGCACAACTTACATCCAGGGCTCCCTTGAGGAATCAAGCTGAACTACTCTCTTCCTGGAATCACATGTTTGCTTGGTTTCCTCTCCTGCTTCTCCCACTCCTTTACTAGTTTCTCCTGGTGGAACTTTTTAAATAAATCACTTGCACAAAAATTCTCATCGCGGAGTATGCTTTTGGAAAATCTTACCCAAGACAACATCTCAGCACTTTCTACTTCTCTTTCTTTGCCTGCCTGTTAAATGTGGCTTTTCCCCCAGAATTAGATTTCAGGCTCTCTTCTCTCTACACATATTACCGGGATGATCTCATTCATGTCCATGGCTTTAACCACTACTCATGTCTGATCACGACCACACTACTTTGTGCAGCTGAGGCTGTAGATCCATCTCTGCTGGACAGCTCCACCTAGTTGCCTACAGGCACCTCTTACACCAATACAGTAGTCATTAGGCCCATGTGGCTATTTTAATTAATTAAAATGAAAACTTCAGTTCTGGGAATTCCCTGGCAGTCCAATGGCTAGGACTCGACACTTTCACTGCCATGGCCCGGGTTCAATCCCTGGTCAGGGAGCTAAGATCCTGCAAGCTGTGCAGCATGGCACAAAAAAAAAAAAAAAAAAAGAAAGAAAACTTCAGTTCCTTAGTTACACTTGCCACATTTCAAGTGCTTAAAAGCTACATATGGCTAGTGCCTACCAAACTAGGCAGTACTAATACAGAACATTTCAGTCATTGCAGAAAGTTTTATTGGACAGCTTAGACACATTTCCAAACCTAACCCATCATCACCAGCCCCTTACCTTTCTGTATTCCTCAACTTTTCTCTCTCCTGGACAAGGATGGGCCAACTATAGAGAAAGGGTATGTAAGGGTATCAGGGACGGGGGGGGGGGGTGATCACAGAACTAGAGGCCTTTCCATTGACATCTTTTTCTGAACTGGAAGATGGAATTGACAAAGATGGTGATGAAGACCTTAACAAAGGCCATCTGGGAGCTGATGTTAATTTGGTTAGAATTGGGGTAGAGATGGAGACAAAGGCTGATTAGGCCAGAACTTGCCCTTCCACAATGATTTTTTCCAACTCCATCCAGTAGCCTCAGCCTCAAACAAACATCTTTGTGTGAGTCAGGGCATTTATCCATCTCCAATCTCGTGGGTCACGAGGCCTTTGGGTTTCAGGATAAGCACATGATCCAAGCCAATCAGCTAAAGTCAGTTCTGGAAATTTTACTGCAAATCTCAGAAAAAAAGACATGCTCCTACGAGAGTTGCTAAGCTACAGGTCTTAAGTTTGGAGCTATGGAAATCCATTTTGCCACTAAGAGAGGCATGGGGAGAGCTCAGCCTAGAGGTGAACCACAGGTTCCCAATATCTTTTGGCCCTTTTATTCAGCTGTTCCTGAAGAAGCTTGATCCATTCTTTTCAATGGCTTGAGCAAAAAGATTCCCTTATTGCTTAGGCCAGTTGGAGCTGGGTCAATGAGAGACCTGATTGATTAGGATCTCATCGTGCTCATGATTTCGACTGCCCTCTACTACAACTTAATGAGTCTCAATTTCTATATCTGGCCTTGATGTCTCTCCTCAGCTCCAGACCGTATGTCCACCTGCCTCCTGACGTCCCACAGACACGCCCCAAACTGACCTCATTATTCCTGCCCCCCCACCCTTTATTTCCCAGTTCAGAGCTGGGACCTCCTAGAACCTCCAGTACTTTCCTCAGAGAAGCCAAGGTCGTAAGTTCAGGCTCCGCCTCCTCGCAGGGCCTCACCAAGGTCACCCGCATCTTCCCTCCCCCAGCTCTTTGGCGGCGGTGTCCTCGAACCCCTCTGCAGCCCGGCTGGGCGCTCTAGGCTACAGCAGGCCCTTCAAAAAGCCTTCTCAACTCGCTGGTTTCCGGTACCGGTGGCTACCCTAGCCTTCATCAGGGCCTCGGGATTCTATTCCCCTAAGGTGCCTTCTCTATGGTTGACTGCTCCCTACTGTCCCGACTTTCCTCTGGGAGGACGCTCTGGTGGGACCCAACCCCTTCCTATGGCTGCTTCTGCGGTCCCTTTTAGGCGCAACTGGAGAAGTCACTAAGCCCTCCGAGACTCCCACCTTCTCAGCTCTGGAAGTGTGGCACGGAATAGGAGAATGGCGGAAGTGAGTGTGAACGTGCCCTTCCTTCTCCTCGTTCTTCTCTATGGTCACTTCCTTCGGTGACGGGAAAAGGGGGTCCCGGCGCCTGCGCAGAGCCGGGCTGGGAGCTAGTCGCGGAGTGGGGGGGGTGGGGCAGGGAGCGGGAGCTGCCGCCGCCGCCGGAGCTAACCGCGGGGACCGAGATGCAGGTGGGACCGGAACCGGAACCCCCCTCTTCCAGTCCCTCTTCCCTCTCCGCGACCCGGCCCCGCCGCCTGCGAGGAACCTTGGGTGGGGGCGGGCGTGGGGGGCTAGAGGCAGGAGGGGCGCCCGGCCCCGGAGAGTGCAGCAGAGCGGGCTGCTTCCCTGGAGGCTGCGGCCCCGGGGAATGGGCGGGTAGAGGGTGTCCAGGGAGGAGGGTCGGGTCGGAGTGGGTTGACCACCGGGTCCGGAGGGTCCGAGCCAGGAGCGGAGCCTGCACGCTCCACCACCCGCCCTTCGGGAAGTATCAGAACTGAACCGAGAGGCAGGTGCACTGGGAAAAGGTGCCTGAGTTCTACTTGGCAGAAGAGAAACTGAGTCACCAGCTCAGGAGCCGCAGGGTCAGCGGGCCTGAAGGGGGCTGGGTCTGCCTGGGGTGCAGAGGGTTGGGTCGGCCGGTGTGAGCTGAGGTGGCCTCTGCTTGGAGATTGGTCTCTCTGCTGTGTCTGCACCTCTTGGCTCGGTTCCCCCGTGCTCCATGACTCCTTCGTCTCCTGGCGTCTTCTCGTTGGTTTGGAATTGTCCCTGTGGTTGGAGCCATCTGAGTGTGTAGGGTTTAGGTCAAGGAGAAAGGGGAGGGGGCGCCGACCGCGGGTCTGAGCAGGAGTCTGGGGTTTGCGGAGATTTGCCTGAACTGCTTTCACCTTATTCTTGGTGCCAGTCATCTTCCAGTATAATATGGGGGAGGAACACTAACGGAAGAGCCATGGGTTGTAAATTCCATGCCCAGCTCTGCCACTTGCTAGTTGTAAGACGTTGGGAAGGCTCTTCCTTTCGCTGATTTCTCTTTGAGAAAATTGGAACCCATAAAGATAGTAATGACGGCAAGTCATTTATTGTGTGCTTACTTTGTGTCAAGCAGGGACATGTTCTGTTTAATTCTCGCAACAATTTTAGGGGTTAGGGCTCATTAGCTCTGTTTTATAGATACGAAAACTGAAGCTCTGAGAGGACATGTCATTTGTTCACGATCACACAGCTAATAGGTGGCAGAGATGGAGTTTCATTCTCAGCCTAACTCCAGAACCTGTGGCCTTAACCATCAGGCTAACCAGCCTTTAGGGCACGCTCCCCTGTGAGAGAAGAGGGAGGTGAAAACTCCAAGGCCCCAGCTTCCTGATATATTTTATTTACTTTGTGGCCAGCAGAGACTTGCCCGGACCCAACCCACAGTCTGTCCTCACCTGGTGCTGCTGCCTCTGGGTCCCCGCCTGGAGGGGCACCAGAGAAGTGGGCTCTGGGCATTCCAAGCCTCCTTGACAACAGTGCTTGGGTGCTGGGCCCTGGGGTCGGCTTTCAAGACAGTTGTTTGAATCCGTCATCCATCCATCCTCCTTAATGAGCAGCCTCCCTCCTCAGAGATGGACCTCGGGATACAGGAGGCAGGGTCTCTGAGCGCTGCAGGCCTAGCTCCCCTGAGAGCTGGGGCAGTGAGGGGCGGTGACTGAGGCTGGTGCAGTCAGGACTGTACGGTGGGAAAAACAGTAGACTTGGAGTTCTGAAACTTTTTCTGAGCTTCGGGTTCCTCATCTATTACAGAGGTTGTGAAAACCTCTCACAGGGAAAGGTAAGAACGGCACATGGGAGGCACGTAGTAAATACTGAAGGATGGTTTTAGAGAAGGGAGGTGACGTGGAAAAGAGTCCCTTTCAGAGGCAGGTGCTGCACAGCCGTCCACCACACCTGGAGCTGAAGCCAGGGAGAGTGGACTGGGGAGGCAGCTGGGTGGGTGCAGGCTAGACCTGGGGGTGGTGGGGCACGAGGATCTGGGGAAGGGAAGGGTGGCAGCGTGGTGTTCAGCCCTGATGCTCTCTTGAGGAGTCTAGACCAGAGGAGGGAGTCTGGCTCGGGGTGGGGCTCTGGCCCCGGTCCCACCTCAGCAGTGACTCGATGTATGTGCCTCTTCCTTCTGCAGCTGCTGCCGCTCTCCCTGTGTCTTCTGGCCGCTTCCCTCTTTGCTGCCCCTCCCCACAGGCTCTCCCTCTCCACCTCCTGGGGGCCATCATGAATGGTGCCCCTTCCCCGGAGGATGGGGCCTCGCCCTCCCCTCCCCCCTTGCCCCCACCCCCTCCCCCGAGTTGGCGGGAGTTCTGCGAGTCCCATGCCCGGGCGGCTGCCCTGGATTTTGCCCGCCGTTTTCGCCTCTACCTGGCCTCCCACCCCCAATACGCAGGGCCTGGGGCCGAGGCTGCCTTCTCCCGCCGTTTTGCTGAGCTCTTCCTGCAGCACTTTGAAGCCGAGGTGGCCCGGGCCTCCGGCTCCCTCTCGCCACCCATCCTGCCTCCTCTGAGTCCTGGTGTGGAGATCCCGCCACAGGACCTGTCCCTTGAGAGCTGCAGGGTGGGCGGGCCCCTGGCTGTGCTGGGCCCTTCTCGATCATCTGAGGACCTGGCCGGCCCCCTCCCTTCCTCAGTCTCTTCCTCTTCTACAACCTCCTCGAAGCCGAAGCTAAAGAAACGCTTCTCCCTCCGCTCAGTGGGTCGCTCGGTCCGAGGTTCAGTCCGCGGCATCCTGCAGTGGCGGGGGACTGGTGACCCTCCCTCCCCAGCGGGGCCCCTAGAGACCTCATCGGGCCCCCCAGTGTTAGGTGGAAACAGCAATTCCAACTCTTCTGGCGGGGCTGGGACCATTGGTAGGGGACTGGTTAGCGATGGAACATCCCCTGGGGACAGATGGACTCACCGTTTTGAGAGGCTGAGACTCAGTCGGGGAGGGGGGACCTTGAAGGATGGAGGAGGCGTGGTGCAGAGGGAAGAGCTGCTGAGTTTCATGGGGGCTGAAGAGGCAGCCCCTGACCCAGCTGGAGTGGGCCGGGGAGGAGGGGCAGTGGGGCCTACCTCAGGGGGAGGAGGGCAACCTCAGTGGCAGAAGTGTCGCTTGCTGCTTCGAAGTGAAGGAGAAGGAGGAGGAGGAAGCCGTCTGGAGTTCTTTGTACCACCCAAGGTGAGGGCCAGAGGAGGAGGGTGGGTGACCGGGAGCGAGGGATTGAGCGCTGGGGACGTGGCCCACATGCCTAGCTTTGCTTACTTGGATTTTTAAAGCTAGCTCTTGACTCTGGGTTCCTAGTGTGGGCAGGACAGAGAAAGTAGTGTTATTTGTCTAACTCCCTTGGGGTGTGGAAGGAAAGATGAATCTCAAGGGAAAGGAAAGCTGGTCGCTGCACACCCAAAATCTGGATCTTGTTCTCTCTCCCAACTTAGGCGTCTCGGCCTCGACTTAGCATTCCCTGCTCTGCGATCACCGATGTGCGGACAACCACAGCCCTGGAGATGCCTGACCGGGAGAACACGTTTGTGGTTAAGGTAGGAGCCCTGGGCTCCCTTGTCCACTTGGAGCACTCTTAGCACATTGAAGCAAGGGATACTGATGCAAGGAGGGGCACACATGCCAGGTACCTTGATGGTGTGTCCCTGGGGCGGCAGCTTTTCTGGGACGAGGGGTGAGAGGGAGGATGTTCTTGTTCCTGTTGGAGGTGAATTAAGGCCTCGAGACCTGGAAGTGGCCTGTGGGCCTCCTCTTGTCCCCATAGGTGGAAGGCCCCTCGGAGTATATCCTGGAGACAGCTGATGCTCTACACGTGAAGGCCTGGGTGTCTGACATCCAAGAATGCCTGAGCCCAGGGTGAGGAGCCCGTCTTCTGTCACTGAGGGGACCAGGGGGTGAGGGTGGTGAGCAGCCTTTTGCCTCTCCCCTGGTGACTTTCCTCCCAGCACCATTTTCCCTGTCTCTGCAGACCCTGCCCTGCTACCAGTCCCCGCCCCATGACCCTCCCCCTGGCCCCTGGGACCTCATTCCTGACAAGGGAGAACACAGACAGCCTGGAGCTGCCCTGCCTGAATCACTCGGAGAGTCTGCCCAGCCAGGGGCTGCTGCTGGGGCCCAGCGAGAGCAGCGACCGCCTTTCGCAGGGTAAGGGTGGAGCCTTAGAGAGCTGTGAACCTCGGGACCCGCCACGCAAGAACCCCGGCCATCAGGCCCAGGCCCTCTCTCCAGGCTCTGCTGTGCACCCCATGCCTGCTCCTCAGCTGCCATGACCAAATGTCTGACTTTTGTCCCCGAACGTGCCTGACCACAGTTTACAGTTTAGAACCATCACCATCAACAGCCCCACACGAGCCCCAGGCCAGCTCCTCTCCAGCCTTCTATGCCCGGTCTTGTCCCTTTTCTGTAAGCCTTGTGCCGGCCACCACTCTGGCTGGAGGTAATGGTTCTCTTCTCCAGAGTTTCCAGAACGCTTTGTACATATCTTTGTTTTGTTCTTACTCGCATCTCTGTGCACATGTTGACGGTACTAGATTTTCTTTTGACTCCCTACTTTTAGGCACACGTATATGCTACCCACATACATAAACACACAAAGATGCGTCTGCCTGGCCCCAGCTCACCTTTCTAGACTCCACTACACCCTTTTTTTCTGATCCTCCATTCCGAGCTTCAGTTTCACTGTGCTTAGCACACAGGCTGTATGCGATGAGTAAACAAATGAATTAAAGACTCTTTAAGAGCCAGAACGGACCTTACAGGTCGTCCATTCCAATCTCCTCGTTTCTCAGGCAGCTAAGAGCAGAGAGGAGAAATGGCATTTCTGAGGGCACCTGAGAGTCACTGACAAAGCGGCTATGCCAGCTTGTTGCCTGAGCCATAGCACTCTGCACTCCGCATATTCCCATCCTCGGAGCACTGATCATGTACGACATGCCTGTAGGCTCACGCCTGCCGCTCAGCAGACATTGAGGAGCGCCCTAGTACATCCTCGACCCTCTGTTAGGCTCTGGGGCAGGCTGAGGGGCTCAGAGCTGCCCCATGGGCTCACAGTCTAGCGGAGTTGGCAAGACATCACTCCCTCTAAAAAGCAGGACTCCCAAATGGAGACCCTGTGCTTAGTGTCCTCTGAGCGGCACCAGCAGGAAGCCTCGGGAGCTCAGAGGAGGAAGAGAATCATGGGAGGTGGGATAGACGGGGAATTCTACACAGGCGAGGTGCGAAAAGAACGTGGCTTGGAGAAGCTAGGAGAGCAGAGACCTGAGATGGGGAGAGGCCCGGAGAGCTGGAAAAATTAGACGGGATAATTGGGTTAAAGTGGAGGACACAAGAATACAAGTTAATCTGAAGATCAGGTTGGTTAGGTTGGGGGGATTCACAGAAGGAGAAGCTTTGATGCCTCTCAGAGTTGGGGGTTTTGTCCTGCAGGCAAAAAAAGGACCCCTTTTAAACGTGAAAATATTTGAGAGATTCTACCCCCCCCATCCCCACCTCTGCGACTATAGCTGTAATTTCAACTGTTGATTCAGAAGAGATGTAGGCACATTAGGATTCTAGGACCTTGTTGGAATAACTGCAGTCCTTCAGCAATGCGTGAAGCATAAGTTAGGAGACATTGATAAAAACAGTCAGGGCTCAGTGCCTGAAGAAAGATTCAGCATTTCAGCCAGCTGACCACCAGTGTACCCAGGGTAACCTGTCAGGTGGGGAAGTGGGCCCAAGCAGACCAATCCTCCCGAAGAGTAGCTTCTCAAGCTCTCAATTTTGCCCTCCTTTTTTTTTTTCCCAGGGGCATATGGGGGCCTCTCAGACCGCCCGTCAGCGTCCATCTCCCCCAGTTCCGCCTCCATTGCCGCCTCCCATTTTGACTCAATGGAACTGCTTCCCCCAGAGTTGCCCCCCCGTATCCCCATTGAAGAGGGACCCCCAGCAGGGACAGTTCATCCCCTCTCGGCCCCCTACCCACCCCTGGACACTCCGGAAACAGCCACAGGTACCAGCGGTGTGAGTGTGTGTCTGCCTCCAAGCCTGGTTGACCACCTGCCTGAAACTCTTGGTCTTGGGATCCTGAGGGATCTGACCTGGGGGCCTGATGGGGGAACGGACGGGGAGTGACATATGAGGGGAAAGCAAGGCTTTTCATCTCCCAGGATGAGGGAGGCTTCCCTGACACCTCAGTTTCCTTCCCTCTCTCTTTCCTGAAGGGTCGTTACTGTTCCAGGGAGAGCCAGAGGGAGGTGAGGGGGATCAGCCCCTCTCAGGGTATCCTTGGTTCCACGGGATGCTCTCTCGACTTAAGGCCGCCCAGCTAGTGCTGGCTGGAGGTACCGGCTCCCATGGCGTTTTCCTGGTACGTCAGAGTGAAACGAGACGGGGTGAATATGTCCTCACTTTCAACTTCCAGGGCAAGGCCAAGGTGAGTGAGGAGAAGGCTCCGCTGTAGGCAGTGGGCCTGCGGGTAGGGTGGGGAACGCTGCCATCAGGGGAGAAGGGTTCTGTGACTGGCGGGGTTCGGGCTCCTGCTTTACCCCACTCATCCTGCCCTCAGCACCTGCGTCTCTCGCTGAATGAGGAAGGTCAGTGCCGGGTTCAGCACCTGTGGTTCCAGTCCATTTTTGATATGCTCGAGCATTTCCGGATGCACCCCATCCCTCTGGAGTCCGGAGGCTCCAGTGACGTTGTCCTTGTCAGCTATGTCGTGTCCTCCCAGCGACAGCAGGGTGAGCAGAGCAGGTCTGCAGGGGAGGAGGTGCCCGTGCACCCAAGAAGTGAGGAGGTGTGTGTGCCAGAAAGACGGGGCGGGGGGCTTGAGGAGGAGAGGCTTTGTCAGGGAGAGAGGGGTAGAGAAGTTTCCTGTGTGCTGGGTTTCTTGGGGAAAGGAGTACATGGGGATGTAGGAAGGCAGGGGGCTCCGTGCTGGAGCCGGGAGGAAGTGGAGAGCTGGGTTGGCGCATTCCCATTCCATCGGACCCTCTGTTCCATCGTTTGTCTGTCTCCTAGATCCATCCTCCCTGGCCTTGTCTTTGCCCTTCATCACAACCTTGCCTTGGGCCTGCCCTTCTTGGGGGTGCTCGGTCTGATCCCCCTCCCTCCTCCCTTGATGTCTGATGTCCCTGTCTGATCTCTCCCTTTTCCCCACCCCGACGTCCCATCTGTCCCCACGTTGCCCCTCCCCCCCAGGCCGGGAGCAGGCCGGGAGCCATGCAGGGGTGTGCGAGGGAGATCGATGCTACCCCGATGCCTCCTCCACCCTCATGCCCTTCGGAGCGAGTGACTGTGTGTAAGTGTGGTCCTCCTCTCACCGCCGCCCATGATCCATCTTCCATGGATGGGGGTTGCTCAGGAGATGGGATACGGGGGAGATAGCACATGGCTCCTGGGGGGATGAGTGAAGGGGAGGCTGCTACAAGAGCTTGCCTCCCTCCACAATCAGTCTGTCTTCTTACCGTTCCTATCCAGAACCGAGCACCTCCCATGACCCACCCCAGCCCCCTGAACCCCCTTCATGGACAGATCCCCCACATCCTGGGGCAGAAGAGGCGTCGGGGGCGCCAGAAGTGGCGGCAGCAACAGCCGCAGCAGCCAAAGAGAGGCAAGAGAAAGAGAAAGCGGGCAGTGGAGGGGTCCAGGAAGAGCTGGTCCCCGTGGTTGAGCTGGTCCCCGTGGTTGAAATGGAAGAGGCCATAGCACCAGGCACGGAGGCCCAGGGAGGCGCTGGATCTGGTGGGGCCCCCGGGGTAACCCTGATGCTGCAGCTCCAGCAGTTACCACTAGGGGGCGATGGAGAAGAAGGGGGCCATCCCAGAGCCATAAATAACCAGTACTCCTTCGTGTGAGATACCCTACCCCACCCTTTCTCCACTCTTCTTGCTCCCCAGCCCTCAGTTCGTGAGATTGGGGCTGGGCAGGGACATAGAGGAGCAGTGGGAATCCCCTCCCCACATGCTTCATTACCCTTGACGGCTAAGGGCATATATGTTGGTACAAAAAGGTTCAAGAGCCCTGCTAACTCCCCAGTTCATACACTACAGGTGCCCTGTCCCCTGGGCAGGGGATTCAGGCTCCAGTTACCTCCCCAAGGGGCTCTTATGGTCAGCCCCATCCCTGGGGGCATTTCCCCATTAACCACTCCTCAGCCCAAGGAAGGGTGAGGGGGAAGGGCTGTCAGTTATATTAAGGTGGTTGTTCTTGTTGTTTTAAACAAAATGGAGAAGCATAAATAAATAAAAGGGTTTATCTCAGTTCCATCGTGATGGCTGTGGCCAGTTTTTGCAGTGGGGACTGGGACAGGTGGGTCAGGAAGGCAGCCCACTCAGTGTTGCGAGCTCCAGAGCTGAGAGACTGGAGGGCTGGGTCAGGTTGAGTCCCTGTTGCTCTCCAGACCTGTGCTTTCGGCCCATCACTCCTCTGGGGGCTGTCCTGTTTCTTGAGCAGTAAGTGCAGAGCCAAACGGTGCTTCTCGGGGTCTCCAGCCAAGTTCTCTTGATGGGACAGGACAGTGAACGGCAGGATTGATGACCTCCAAGGAGCCTTCCCGCTCTGAATTCTTCAGTTAAGGCTTCCTACCCTAGGGAGAAAGCAGGCCGAGAGAGATTGTACGGGGGCTGGGCTGGGGGCATAGTGGCTGTGTTGGGAGAGATTTAATGTGGCAGCCAGAGGGACCCAAGGGTAGGCTGACTGCCCCCCTTCTCAGAGCCAAGCTGGGAAGCTGCCAGATAGTTGATAAAGAGTGCTGGTTTCCACTCCTGCCTTTGCTTCTCATTTGCTGTGTGGCCTGGGCAAGGTGTAGCCTCTCCAGGCCTCAATATCCTTATATGTAAAATGGGAAGTTTCATCTAGGTTGGAGCTGCTGACATGATTTGCTTGGTCTGGACAATGTTTCCATTGGAATTTCACATAAAAGTTCAGATTACTGGTTTCTCTTGAAAATTAGAAGATCCAGCCTCACGTGGTATCCACCTTCCACTTCTGCTCCATCCCCACCAGCCCACTTCACTCACATGATGTGCCTAGCTAGGCCTGTGAGCATTTGAGTTTGCAACATCTCCTCCCTGCGCCGTGCCGCCCCCCACCGCCGCCCCCCCCGACCATTAAACCCAGGCTCTCCTCTCTGGACTGAATTGTGGCTGTGCCCTCCTCCAACCGAGGGCACCCCTGGGCTTCCCAGCTCTGTGGGTGCCAACAAGGAGGGGCCGGGTTCTGAAGAATCCCACCTGTTTTGTTGGCCCTCTCCCTTCCCCACCTCCATCCAGTTCTGCCTCTTAACCATTCTGCCTCACTTTCCTTCCCGGGCAGTGTGGAGTCTACACTTCCATGCCCCTCAGCCTCTGCCCCCACCCCCGGGAGGCCCTATGACCACGCTTATGACCTTGCTATTCTGGGCCTTGCGTCCTGTTGGGAGATGGACAGGAGACAGCTGGGCTCACAGGCCACCCAGCCTAGGGGGCTAGATGGGGGAAGCCTGCTGACTCTCCTGTTTTTGTCTAATCCCTGGGGCTACCCCAAACCTTGACCTCAGGAGACTGGGGATAGGATTGGCCTTGCAAAGGGAGGGGGATGGTTTGGGGATCTGGATGCTGTGTTCTCAAAGTGAGATGGCGAGTGAACGCTGTGGCGCCCCAGGGTAAGCAGGACCTGATCCTCTCCTAATCTAGCAGCAACTGGTGCTGCGAGGCTCCCCCCTCCCACTAAATCCTGCCAGCCCTCAGGGACTTGCCTTCTGAAGATGTGGGGGGGAAGGGCACAAGAGCCTCCTCACCACCACCCCCGCCTGCACCCCCAAGATTTGCATGTCTTGGCTGGAGGAGCCTAAGACACTTTCCCTCTAAGCCTGTCTATGGATGGTTCAGCTGAAGTTCGGGGATTGAGCAGGCTCTACCTCTGTGTCCTTCAGAACTAACGACTCTCCCATTCTCAGCTTCAGTGCTCAGGAGGGGACGAACACCTTCCACCTCTGGGCCTGGAGACCCTAGGTGAGGGCTCCAAGAGAGCACGCGCCTCCATCCCAGTTCACACCCAGCCTCCCTGATGGTGATCCTTTGGCAGCTCTTGGCTGGTGGCTTTCCCTCTCTGGCTTGTTTCCCCTCTGGGAAGCTGGGGGAGGCAGAAATGAATAACCTTACCGGGCCCTGTTGGCAGCAGTGCCCTGTAAAGCCTGCCTCCTTTCCTCGGCCTCATGCTCTCCAGTCCCTTGAAGCCGAGATCTGTCCAGTCTTCTCCCCCTTCTCCGTGTTGGGCATTCCTGCTCCTTTAAGACAGTGCCCCTGTCACTCCTCTAGGTGGTGGTGGGGAGAAGCCAGCCAGCACCAAAAGGCTTGGCAGATGCTGAGCCTGACTCTGGCCTCAGAAGGTGGGTGCTGGGCCAGGTGGAGGATGTGACCCCCAACACCTCACACCATTGTCTGAGCCCTCACACCCGCACATCGCAGCAGGATTCTGCTTCAGGGAGGGGTTTGTTGGACCCATGAAAAGGAAGAGGGAAGGAGCGCCGTGTCCTCGACTCACCCGAGAGGCTGCCCTCCCCCAGGTCCAGGCAGAGGAAAGGATGGGTATGGGGGCTAAATCCTTCAGTGCCATCCACCCCTGCTGGCCTGCCCGCCCCCCAAAAGTGGGGCTTCCCTTTCCTTTGCCCCGCTGTCTCCTGTGCCATTGTCTGCTTAGGGACTTGAGTGCCAGACAGCGAAGCGACCTTGAGAACCCTTTCAGTGGCCTATACCCCTCACTGTTCATTTCAGGAAACTGAGGCCTAGATGGAGGAAGGACTTGAGGCCAAGGCCATAAGCCTGCTTCCCCTCACTGACCTCTCACCATTCTCTCATTCAGCCTTTCTCCTCTCTGCCCTCCTTTCCTCCCCTGCCCATACCCCATGCTACCCTCTTGTCTGTTCCTCCCGCAGCTGGTAGTAACCAAGAGACGCCCCTATCCCAGAGCAGGGATGGGGGTGGGGTGTTCAGAGCAGCTGCTTCTCTGAGGAAGCTGATACTGAGGCCAGCCGCTCAGCAACAGCTTGTGGCTTTGCACCCAGCCCTGAGCCCCCACCCACCTGGCTGCTGCATGCCAGCTCCCTTTTCCCCACTGCTCCTCAGACTTCCCTCTGACCCTGGCAGCCCTATCTCTATCCCCCCAGCTATGACTGTCCTTATTTCCCCTAGACCTGTCCCCATCAATCTGCCCGCCGTCCATTCCTTTGGTCTGGAGCCTCTGCTTTATCCAGCTTCCCCGAGCCCCTTCCCTTAATGTCCCTTCCCTCAGCCCTCTGCCGACAGGGTATGCCCAGGGTATGCCTGAGCACACAGCTCCGATCCTCACTCCCTTTGAGGACAGCTACTTCAGGGCCAGGGCGGAGTGCAACCACACGCCACGTGGGGTCTGCCATGTAGACCCCGTGGGTTAAAGAGAGCACAGTGTGGGATGAGGTGACCCTTATTCCATGACTTGGGGTGACCCCTGCCCCCATTCTGAAACATTGATCCCTCTCCCTCTGCCACCAGCACGTTCTGTAGGCTCATGGGTTACCCGGCTGCCTGGGTATTCCATTTTCTTGGTGGGGGGCATTCCCTGTCAGGGTGCGGGGCCCTGAAGGCTCTGTTCCCAGTGGCTGAGTTAGAGCGATGGGGAGGGGGGGTTTACGGGAGAGACAGGCAGTCCTGGCTTTGCTCACCAGGGCCTGGACACTAAATCCCTTGTTGATGGCTGCGGCATCCCCTCCCTAGGGTAGGGTTACCATCTTCTGCCCTGTCCCCTTGACCCTCTCCCCTCCCTACTTCCCCTTGTCCCTCTAGAGCCACTTCCTCTGGCCCCCAAGGGATGTTCCCCCCCTTTTCAATCCCCTGAGGGTTGGAGTATCTCTGCTGCCCTTTCAACAAGGTAAGTGAGAAAGGAGGAGACTGGGGCAGTAGAAACAGGCAGGTTCAGGGGGATGAGACGGGAAGGGGACACGAGGAAAGGGAACGGTGAAGGCCTGAGAGGAGAAGTGGGCTTAAGGGAAGAACTGGAAGGGGTGAGGCTGGAACAGGAAATTCAGTGCAGCTGAAGAAGTCGAGGCAATTGGGGGAGGGCTCAGTAGCAGAAGACAGAAAGTGAAGTCTCTGCCCCCCCTTCCCTGGGGCTGGGGCCACCTTAGCTTCCCTCATGAGTGACATCTCAGGCTGCAGCCCCACTGTTCCCCCTCTGTCAGCAGAAATATCTCTCTCTTCTGACCCCTCCTGCTAGAGTCTCAGCCAGCCAATCCCTGATCTGGGGGAGGGGGGAGCCTGGCCCCCCCTCCACTCCCTCATAAGGACCAGCTGGGGGCTGGGGCGGGTGGCTGGCTGCTGCAAGTGGAACGGGGGTCGGAGCTTCGTGGAGGAAAGAATAACTTGGGGGTGCAGGAGAGAAAAAGGAAGAAACCCAGACAAACAGGCAGCTGGACACACTGAAGAAGGCCCCTGACGTGTGAGAACCCCCCAGAAGGAACACACCGCCCCCTGGCCCCCAGGAAGGGAGCACAATGGAGGCTGCACACTCCAAGACCACAGAAGAATGTTTGGCTCATTTTGGGGTGAGCGAAACTACAGGCCTTACCCCGGACCAAGTTAAGCGGCAGCTGGAGAAATACGGCCACAATGGTAAGTGTCCCTTGATGGACACACACACACACACACACACACAGACTCACAAACACACTGGAGCCTCTCCCTCCAGGGTATCTTAGGGAAGAGGTAGGACATGGTCCAATGACTGCAAGGGAGGGGAGGATACTGAGAAAACAGGGTCCCTGAGACCCTGATTTTTGGGAAGTTTTATGGGATAACCCTGGTGAATCTCAGCTGCCCTTTTGGTGGCCTGATTCTCTTACCTTAGCCACAAAGTCCTGGGTGGGCGGCATTAGACTGAACGCCAAATGAATATGTCCTTTTCTTCTTTTTTCCTGGGCAGAGCTCCCTGCCGAGGAAGGTAAGTTACTGGAAGCCCTGAGCTCTCATAAATGACACCTCCTCCCCTCTGTGCCCCACTCCCTTCTCCCTGCCCTTCCCTTCCAACTCCTGGGGCAATTGTTCCTCCCCAAAGGTTAGAGTCTGGCTGGGGGCAGAAGTTTCCAGGCACTTTCTCCTTGAGGCATCCAGTCCTTGAACAACTGCCCACCACTTTGAGGAGCCTGTTTCTGGACTCCGGGCCAGCTCCTCTCAGCCCTTTTCTCAGTACCAAATGGCCTGCCTGCACCTGGAGTCCCAGCCGTTCATCCGTTAGACCTTAACCCCGGGGGCCCCCTCCCCTTGCCTCTTCCCTCAGGGAAGACCCTGTGGGAGTTGGTGCTAGAGCAGTTTGAAGACCTCCTGGTGCGGATCCTTCTCCTGGCCGCCTGCATTTCCTTTGTAAGTGTGGGAGGGCATCTGGGGGCAGGCTGGGAGTGTGGGTTGGGGGGATCTGGAGAGTCTGCTGGCGGGCAGCTCCAAATCATCGGCTCCTGTAGACCAAGCATTCAGCATCCTTTTCTACAGACCAGAAATGAGGGAGGTGGGGTGACGCTGATTTGTATACTCCTCTGTCCTCCCCCACACCCCGCAGGCAGGTTTTATTTTAAGCTTTAAGGGTGTTCTCAGCCAAAAACACTGAAGTTAAGCCGCCCCCGGAGCTTCAAGGGCTCCGAGGGCTCGGGTTACCCCCCGAGCGCTGGGCTCCACAGCTCCGACGCTGCTGCTGTTCCCAGGCCACCGCTGCTCCCAGCATGCCCCGGGGGCGCACGCACTGCTCCACCAATCCCGGGGCATCCTGCCGCCCCTGCCCCGCCCTCCTGACGCTGATTGGTCGAGGCAGAGACTCCCCTCGTAGAAGCGGGAAAGAGCTGCTGGTGCGAGGGTGACTCCAAAGAACCAGAGCCTCTCCCGTCTCTGGGCCTCACCTCCCCACTCACCCCATCAGGGCTAGAACTCCCAGGATCCCCCTCATCACCTACCTGGCCTGACCCTCCCCTTCCCCCTCACAGCCTCAGGGCTGCCCCCACCGGGTCTCAAGGCCCTGCCACCTCTCCTGTCCTGGAGATCCCCTCCGCACCCACCATCCCAGCAGGCCGGCCTACGTTTTGGAGTTTCTTCCTTAACATCTTAGTGGTCCTGGAAGACAAGACTCTGGAGGCAAAAAAGTCTCCCTGTCTCCTGATGTCTTTAGTGGAGGCCCCTTGGGCCCCTGAGTGCTAGCTGGCAGGGCCTCACTTCTCCCTTCTCAGATTTGCTCCTTGACATTTGCCTGAGGCTGTTGCCTGGCAGAGGCAACAGCTGGGGTGGGGTGTGCACAGGAGGCCCCGTAACACTATCCCCCACTCCTGCTCCCTCTTGAAATTGGAGCTCCCCTGCCTAGGGCTGTTGGGGGAGGGCCGTGTGTGGGCCAGGCGCCTGTGAGGACCACAGGGTTTTTCCTACTGAGTTTTGGCTCCCGGGGGATGGATGTGGCTGCGGGGGTAGTTGGCCTGGGTGTCCCCTGAGCTTCGTTTACAAGCCAGTAACTTGGTCAGGGAAACCTGAAGCATTCCCAGTTAATCCCCTAGCTGCGCATGTCTGTGCGGCCTGCACCCGCTGAATAACAGTGGTGGCCGCGCTTATGTGAGTTCGAGCTATGGAGCACGTAGACCCTTAAAGGGATGTGGGGCTGCAGTGCCCCCATGATGCCCTGCCCCGTTTCCTCCTGCACATGTTCTCACCTCCATTTCCTCTCCTTACTCACTTGAGGGGCTTTAGTACCTGTTATTCTCCCTTCCCTTGCTCCCCAGGTGCTGGCCTGGTTTGAGGAAGGTGAAGAGACCATCACCGCCTTCGTTGAACCCTTTGTCATCCTCTTGATCCTCATTGCCAATGCCATCGTGGGGGTTTGGCAGGTTAGCTTTGACCCCGCCTCTTTCCTTCACATCCTGACACTGGACATGAGGCCAGCCTCCCTCCCTGTCTCCTTCTCCTCCATCACTTACCCTGGGCTTGCCTTGTTCTGAATTGGGCAAAAGGACCAGAATGTTGGAAAGAGGCAGGAGACTGGTGTTCCCACTGTCACTTGCTGGTTTTACAACCCTGGGCAGGTTCCTTCATCTCTCTGAGTCTCAGTTTCCTCATCCATAAAATGGGGCTCATAATCCTATCCCTCAGAGTTGTGGTGAAATTTAACAAGATGATGAGTGTGAAAGTGCCCAGCCCTGTGTCTGGCGTAAAGGAGGATCTCAGTAAATGCTAGTTTGATGTACTTCTTTCTCTTACCTTATACCACCCTCTGCTTTTCCTGTCTGCTGCCTTCTGATTGTCTTTGATTCTCCTTCCTTCTCTCCCCCAAACCCCCTTACCTGTTCTCAGCTGTGGGTGATGGTTTCCTTAACCGTCATGTGGGGTTTGTCTGCTCCCCTGGGCCAGGAGCCAGGACTGCATAACCTGCCTCCTTCTCTGTGATGTCCCTACTTCCCCCAGGACTCTGGCCCCTGCTCCTCCATCCCTACACCTCCCCATCCTCCCTGACCAGTCCTCTGTCATTCCACGACCTTCCTCCCTCTGCTGACCCTCCTCTCCTCAACCCTGTCCCCCCAGGAAAGGAATGCAGAGAATGCCATTGAGGCTCTGAAGGAATATGAACCGGAGATGGGGAAGGTCTACCGGGCTGACCGCAAGTCAGTGCAAAGGATCAAGGCTCGGGACATTGTCCCCGGAGACATCGTGGAGGTGGCTGGTGAGTGATGGGGACGAGTGGTCCAGGATGGGTTCGAGGTCAAGAAGATGTGCATGTTGGGGGCTGGTCAGGCCCTGATCCCCAGTGTCCAGGAGGTAGCCAGGATGGTGGAGTCTCTGCTTCTCCTTCCCAGACTCCTCAGGAGGTCACCCCAGGGCACTGTGGCCACAGCACCCCCTCTCCATCAGAGTCTCAGCAGGAACAGCCAGTCCTGTCCCTGACGCTGCAGACAGACCCCTGCTCCCCCTCCTCTCACCCAGCACTCGCAAGTAACAGGTGGAACCCAGTCCCTGCCAATGTCCCTGTCTCCACCCCTCTCCTGAGGCCTGGCTTCCCTCTCCTTCCACCCACCCCCAAGCTTGGTCAGCTTTAAATCTTGACCTCTCAGTACCCTTGAGGCTTCTCAAAGGGGAAGGAGCAAGGGTAGAAGGGAGGAGGGGGGCCGGAGGCTCAAGCCCCCGACCATGTAAGGGAAACTCAGGCCCCAGCAGAGAGCACGGGACTGGGAGGAGGGGAGCTCAAGGAGGGCCCCGCCTCTCTGGTGAGGGACACTTAATGCCTGACCAGGGAGGGGTGGGGGCCGGGAGGCTAAGATTACTGGAATTCTGCCCCCTTCAGCGGTTTTTATATTTGCCCTGTGCAGGCCTTCCCACGTCTCCAGGCCCCTGGCATAGGAAGATGTGTCTTTCTAGGCCTACTTTCCTCCACCAGATACCCAAGTCCCCACCCTGGGAAGCTTGGTGACAGGGAGGGCGGGTGGGCTGAAGACTCCGGTGCCCCATCACAGGGCCGTCCTGCCACGGTGACAGTTTGGAGTCAGTGCCATGAATGTCTATAAATATCACTTCAGTTTGGGTGACAGGGTGTCCCGCCCAACTCCATTGCCGACCTCCCCACTCCTCCATCAGCTTCCTCTGGCACCGGAGGAGGAACCTTGAGGACAGGCAAAGGAAAGCAGTCAAACCCCATCCCCAGGACCATCCTTGGGACCAGGCGGGATGAGGCCGGGAGGCAGTTGGCTTCCTTGGAGGCCTCTAAGTCTGGTGGGGCATCTGCCATGTTCCCCAGGAAGTTTCCTGTGTGGACCCCCTCCTTCTGTGCACATCCCTTGCCCTCCCGCCTCCCTGTTTTCTCAGCTCTCTGGTGTGTATGGCTTCCGCCACGCCCCCCAGAGCCTTGTTTCCTGCAGACTCCCCTTCTCTCCTGCCGTCTCCCCAGCTCACTCACTGTGGCTTCCTGCCTTTCCCAGATACTCAGACCAGGGCCCGGCAGGCTTCTGATGTGCGTCCCGTCCCTGCCCTGTGGACCTGCCAGGGCTGCACCCTCTGCCTCTGCTGCTCCGCTGCTCCACTCTCTCCGCCTGCATCTGTCCTCACACTTCCCTCTCCTGCTTTTCACTCCACCTTTTGTCTGGGTTGACATTGATTTTCTCAATTCGCATATTTTCCTCCTGTTTCTTGCTGCCTTCTCCGGCTGTTCCACTTTGTTCTCCGCCACGGACGCAGGTCTATGAGACTTACCCTATTTTCTCTAGTTCTTTTCTTGCCTGTCCCTCCTCACCTTTCTCCCTCGTGTTTCCCTCTCTGTTTTGCTCTCTCCCGGCCTCAGTTTTAGTTTCTCATTAGATGGCAGGATTGTCCCTGATTTTCCCTGTGTCATTCAGGGTACATTTATTGAGCACATACTGTGTGCCCAGACCTCCCCTCGCCAGGCTCACAGCCTGGTAGGGAGAAAAACATTCAGCAGGGAGGACAATTGGAGTGAGTGTTAGAGGGAGATGCTTGCTTGGGTGACAGGAGCACAGCCCGGGTGACCTCCCTGAGACCTGAAGGATGAGGTGAGGTCATCAAAGACTGGGTTTTTCTTAGGAAGAAAGAAAACTCCCATCTCAACTGACTTCACTCTCCTCTCGTCTCTCCACAGTGGGGGACAAAGTCCCTGCAGATATCCGAATCCTCACCATCAAGTCCACCACCCTCCGGATCGACCAGTCCATCCTGACAGGTCTGCTGGCCAGGGTCAGGGGATGAATCAAAGGGGAGGGGGATGAGGATTTGATGAGGGAAGAGCTGAGTGGACAGACAGGGATGAAAGGGGACCCTCAGCAGTCGGGCCCCCCTCCTGGCCCCGTAGTGGCAGCGACATCAGCCCTGCTCAGCTTTGCCCACTGCCTAAGCCTGGAACACAAGGGGTCATGGGAAATGGCGGGATGTTTGTCCCCATTTCCAGATGGCCATCAACCCGTCCCTTCCACACGGACATACGGACACGCTCACCCAGAGAAATATCCTGCCTCCTCAGAAGCCCCCAACTGAAGAAGCAGAGATCTGGGATAGGATGCAGGGTTCAGATACACTTAAAACCTCAGCTGCTTCTCCTTTTGTCCTGGGAGAGAGAGGGTGAAGAGCCAGTGAGCATGCTCCGTGGTCCAAGGAGGCAGGGTGGGCTGGCCCAGGGTGATTGCCTGAGCTCCTGCCATTCAGGTGAAGGAGGCAAGGTCCCAAGGGTGGGGGTCTCTCCCTCCCAGGAACGTGCTCTCCAGTTGACTGCGCACTTCCACATACGTCAGCTTGTTTGACTTTCACCAAGACCTTGCTCTGAAGTGTACGCATCCTTGTCCCCATTTTACAGAAGAGCAAACCAAGGCTAAGTGATCCAAAGCCATGCTGCTTGTGAGTGGCCAGGCTGGGACTGGGGTCAAGGTCTTTTCACTCTAAGTGCAGTGGGTTTCCCATCTGCCTCCAGGGCCTTCTTCCAGAGTCCAGACTTCCTCCAGGATTGTTGCTTGGTCCTTACCAGGCCCTGTCCCACCAGGCAGAGAGTTAGGGGGGAGAAGTATGGGAGAACGACATGACGTCATCTGAAAACCCCTCTGCCCCGTCTCCACAGGCGAGTCTGTCTCTGTCATCAAGCACACAGAACCTGTTCCCGACCCCCGAGCTGTCAACCAGGATAAGAAGAACATGCTTTTCTCGGTGAGGCTTCCAGGGCCAGCTGTCGCGCGCTCAAGCCGGGGGCCCTGGTCTGGGAGAGACATGGCGGTGTGGGAAGAGATGAGACCCACAGCTGGGGGGATGCGGCACGAGGGGCATCACCTGACTCCCTGCCTCTTCTTCCCACTCCAAGGGCACCAACGTTGCAGCCGGTAAGGCCATAGGCATCGTGGTCTCTACTGGTGTGAACACTGAGATTGGGAAGATCCGTGACCAAATGGCCGCCACAGAGCAGGACAAGACCCCTCTGCAGCAGAAGCTGGATGAGTTTGGGGAGCAGCTCTCCAAGGTCATCTCCCTCATCTGCGTGGCCGTGTGGCTCATCAACATTGGCCACTTCAACGATCCCATCCATGGGGGCTCCTGGATCCGTGGTGCCATCTACTACTTTAAGATTGCCGTGGCCCTTGCTGTGGCTGCAATCCCAGAAGGTAGGGCAACCTCTCTTTTTCCTCCCATTTGCTAATCTCATCTGCAGAGATCCTTTATCCAAATAAGGTAACATTGACGAGTTCCAGGGATTGGGACCCGATATCTTTGGGAGCTGCTCTTCAGCCTAGCCCACTAGGTCTCCCTCCCTCCCCCAGTATCGTTCCCTCACCCCCTCTCCTTCCTCGCCACAGGCCTTCCTGCAGTCATCACCACCTGCCTGGCCCTGGGCACCCGCCGGATGGCAAAGAAGAACGCAATTGTGAGGAGCCTGCCCTCCGTGGAGACGCTGGGCTGCACCTCTGTCATCTGTTCCGACAAGACAGGCACCCTCACCACGAACCAGATGTCTGTCTGCAAGGTCAGGGAAGGGTGGCAACTCCCACTTAGATGGGAGGTGAAATGAGCCCCCAAAGTTGTGGTTACCCCTTCATCATGGGTAGCTTTTCATTTTGGCCTGAGAAAGAAATGCTTAGATGGCACAGAGAGTGCCATCCTGCCAGCTATGAGAGGGAGCAGAGAAGCCCCCTGGCCCAGGCAGGCAGCTCTCTGCAGCCTCCGTCCGTGTGCTAGATGCTGCCCTGTGTTATCTCTAATCCCCCACAGCAGCCCTTCAGGGGAAGGTCTTGTTTACCCAGTTTTCCCGAGGAGGAAACTGAGGCTCTAGGAGATTCAGTGCACAGTTAATAAGGAGCAGAAATGAGTTTCAAACCCAAGTCCATCTGGCCCTAGAGTGCCTGCCTGTGCACAGACTACCCTCCAGAGAGGGCATCCATGACAGGGCCTGGGACGCCCAGCCACACGAATCCTGAACAGCATTTCCTGAACCAGGGCCCTTGGTCTTTTCCGTGCCTTGGACTCTTTTTTTATATATATATATAAATTTATTTATTTGTTTATTTATTTTTGGTTGCATTGGGTCTTCATTGCTGCGCGTGGGCTTTCTCTAGTTGTGGAGAGCAGGGGCTACTCTTCGTTGCGGTGCGTGAGCTTCTCATTGCGGTGGCTTCTCTTGTTGTGGAGCACAGGTTCTAGGCTCACGGGCTTCAGTAGTTGTGGCACACAGGCTCAGTAGTTGTGGCTCGTGGGCTCTAGAGCGCAGGCTCAGTAGTTGTGGCGCATGGGCTTAGTTGCTCTGTGGCATGTGGGATCTTCCCGGACCAGGGCGGGCATCCATGTCCCCTGCACTGGCAGGCGGATTCTTAACCACTGTGCCACCAGGGAAGTCCCGCCTTGGACTCTTTGGCAGTCTGGATCTCTACATTTAATATTTTCAATGTATAAAATAAAACGCACAGGATTCTGTTTCTAAAATACATCGGATTGGGAATTCCCTGGTGGTCCAGTGGTTAGGACTTGGTGCTTTCACTGCCGTGAGCCCGGGTTCGATCCCTGGTCAGGGAACTAAGATTCTGCTAGCCACACAGCGCGGCCAAAAACATAAATGAAATAAAATACATTGGACTGGGCTTCCCTGGTGGCGCAGTGGTTAAGAATCTGCCTGCCAATGCAGGGGACATGGGTTCAAGCCCTGGTCCAGGAAGATCCCACATGCTGCTGAGCAGCTAAGCCAGTGCGCCACAACTACTGAGCCTGCACTCTACAGCCCGTGAGCCACAACTACTGATCACACGTGCCGCAACTACTGAAGCCCACGCGCCTAGAGCCCGTGCTCCTCAACAAGAGAAGCCACCGCAATGAGAAGCCCACGCACCACAACGAAGAGTAGCCCCTGCTCTCCGCAACTAGAGAGAAGCCCGAGCGCAGCAATGAAGACCCAACGCAGCCAAAAAAAAAAAAAAAGATAATAAAATAAATAAATTAAAAACAAACTACGCATTTAAAAAATAAATAAATTGAGTGTCTCTATTAAAAAAATACATTGGATTACAGAGGAAACCAATGACTGAAATACAGCAGTCAAAATATTTTAAAAACAGGTTTGTACGTATAGCTGATTCACTTTGTTATACAGCAGAAACTAACACAACATTGTAAAGCAGTTATACTCCAATAAAGATGTTAAAAAAAAACACACAGATTTGTGATTTGGTAAAACATATGCTTCTTTATTAATGTATTAAGTAGCAAGTCCAGCAGTGGGTCTCATAATTGCCATAACGCTGAAGCGGTGATGAGCGTAAATGCTATTTTGAGAGCCCTGCAACAATACAATGTGACAAGAGAGTATTTGTGATTATATTGGCGACCAAGTCACAGGTTTTGCTAATATTAATGTGGTCCATCGCCCCCATTCATAGTTGGATGGAAATGCTAAATGTCAGAGAGAAAATAAAAGATGTAATTTTTGTTTCGCCATCAAAGTTCACAGACCCCCTTGGTCTGGGGTGTCATCCATGGACCCCAGGCAAAGGACCCCTGACCTAAACAGAATTCTCTGGAATAGCATGTTTGTGAAATAGAAATTGGTGTCCTAAGAATCAAGGGTTGTGTGGTCAGACCAGGCCGAGAAAGGCTGTACCACATGCCTGTTGGCATTTGAAAGCCTCGGAGAAGGCTGACCATAGAGAGGGTGGATTTCACTCAGTTTAAACGAGTTTCCCAAACTTACCTGGCCACAGAACCATTTTATCCTGGAGCACATCTTAAGCCCCATCCCTTCCACGCGTGCTCTGGCTCAGAGTGGGCTTCTCCCCTCTGCTCTGGGTCATCTACATCCCTCCAAAGCACAGGCTTCAAAGCCAGACCACTGGTCTTCTGTCATGTTTCATAGAAATGAATTAATTGCCCACATTTGAAAAGTCGAGGGACAGCATAGGAAAATAACCTGAATTTCTAATTCTTCCTGCAAAACTGGAAGATCTGGCCACAAGAGGCTGGAGCTGTAGATAGGCCATGTACTGACAGGTAGACTGGTGGCCACCACACCTTGTGATGCACGTCTTATTTTACTAATTGATCTGGAAGAACCTCCAGCATGGCCTTTTGTTTTAAGGCCATGAACACAGAACATAGAGAATGATTTGCAAGGGAGTGGTGTGAGAGGGGAGGAAAAGGGAAGGACGAATCAGGGGATGATGGTGGGAAGTTGGGTAAGTCCGTGCAGATGGCCGGGTAGAGGGACACTTGGGGCACGGGCCCCCTCGGTGAGGACTGCCTTCAGGGATGGGGAGAGTTAAACATCTGTGTGCATGCCCTTCTCCTCTGCAGATGTTCATCGTCGACAAGGTGGAAGGGGACATCTGCCTCCTGAACAAGTTCTCTATCACTGGCTCCACTTATGCTCCAGAAGGAGAGGTGTAAGTTCCCCCAAAGTCGTCTTCCCAGTTCCTCGTGCCCCTCCCCACCACACACACACACACACATATCCTCTCTCCCTGGGGCCTCCCTCTAGTTTTGTCTTCCTGTTTCTCTCTTGTTCCTTCCCCAACCTTATTCTCTCCCACCTGATCTCCAAGTTGGTTGCCATCTCCTTGCTGCATTCCCCATGCTCTCTCTGCATCTCATTCCCTATCTTCTCTACCTGTCTCTTTCCCTTCCTTCCTCCCCACCCGGCTGCCAGCTTGAAGAATGATAAGCCAGTCCGGACAGGGCAGTATGATGGGCTGGTGGAGCTAGCCACCATTTGTGCCCTCTGCAATGACTCCTCCTTGGACTTCAATGAGGTAACCTGTCCACTCCTGAAGCCGCCCCTCCTTCCCCCTCCAGCTGGCTCAGAGTCCAGGCCTCCTTGACAGGCCACAAGGAAGGGCTCAGGGGTAGGGGGTCCCTTGTACCAAGCCCTCTCCTGGGTGTAAGGGAAAGAGAGTGGCTTGCTCCCTTCCCGTTCTAGGTGGAAGGCGGGCATGATAGATGGGAGCACGGGGCTGGGAGCCCAGGGCACCTACTTCCTCTTCCTCCTGTGCCCTCTCAGGCCAAAGGTGCTTATGAGAAGGTGGGCGAGGCCACCGAGACAGCACTCACCACCCTGGTGGAGAAGATGAATGTATTCAACACTGAACTGAGAAACCTCTCAAAGGTGGAGAGGGCCAACGCCTGCAACTTGGTGAGTCTAGGCACTCCCTCCCACGGTCCTTCTCCAGCCCAGACTATACAGGCCAGGACCTAAGGAACCTCAGGAGACAGGGCCCCCCACCCCCAACCCGGGTCAGGCTGGTCAGGGCCTTGTGCCCCATGCTGGGACCCAGCCAGCACAGGCAGAGAGCCTCTCCACAGCTTTCCTTGGCAAGGCTGACTCGGGGTAGGACCTACCGCACCTGAACTTACACTGCTCTTCCTGGTGCCCGGTTGCAGCCTCCCTGGAAGAATTTAAGATCACTTTTCCTGTCGTGTCCCTAGTTGAAAGGGACAGAGCTGGACACAGAAACCACAAGTGACCCATCCTGGGACAGCCCCAATTTAAACTATTACCCACTGTCTCTAGAAACACACTCGTTTTTTTTTTTTTTTTTTTTCTTTTTGCGGTATGCGGGCCTCTCACTGTTGTGGCCTCTCCCGTTACGGAGCACAGGCTCCGGATGCGCAGGCCCAGCGGCCATGGCTCACGGGCCCAGCCGCTCCGCGGCATATGGGATCCTCCCAGACCGGGGCACGAACCCGTATCCCCTGCATCGGCAGGCGGACTCTCAACCACTGCGCCACCAGGGAGGCCCAACACACTCGTTTTTATCAGATCACAAGACCTGATTTAGGATTTGGGAAATATGACTGCCTCATATGCCTCTGCTTCCCTGTGTCCAGGTGAACAAGCCCAATTCTGTGACTATCACTCCAAGTTATTGCTATTAATATTTACTGAATGTCTATATTGAATTCCTCTGGGGTATTATATTCCCCACACGGCTCATTCCTTTTTTTTTTTCATATAGGCAAGATGCTCATTGCTGCTTTATTTAATATGACAAAAATAATGAAAACAACCTAAGTATTTATCAATACAGGATTCATTTTAAAAATTTACAAATGATAATAAAACCATCAAATTATTTTTATTTATTGTTTTTATTTTTGTTTTGTGGAGAAACATCTAGAATGCATTTGGCACATTCACTTTTATGGAGTGCTTAGTACTACGTGCCAGGTACCAGCTCTCCATTGTCTAGCAACATATGTCTGTAGGCTCACACATGTGGTTGTCTACATTTAAATGATTACATAAAAGTAAAAACTCAGTTCTTCAGTTGCACTAACCACATTCCCCGGGCTCAGCAGCCGTTGTTCGATTGCACCGTATTGAACCATCCAGATTATTAAACATTCCCATGATCACGGAAGGTTCTATCAGACAGTGCCACACTACACCATCCTGTTTCTATTGTGCTTTAACCTGAACATAGTAAGACAGTGGCAGCACTAGCCTTGGAATTCTCTCCATTTCTGCTGTAGGCAGCAGACTTAGCTTTATCTCAGACTCAGCTTGGGGTCTGCTCTGACCTCCAGATCCTTTTTGACTATGTTTTAAGGGGTCTGGGACTCTTCCCTTCTAGCATAGCATCATCACTCTTTCTCCACCGGTCTCATATCTGGCCTCTCCCTCCCTGTCTCCTCTCTCCCAGGTGATCCGCCAGCTAATGAAGAAGGAATTCACCCTGGAGTTTTCCCGGGACAGAAAGTCCATGTCTGTCTATTGCTCTCCAGCGAAATCCCGGGCTGCTGTGGGCAACAAAATGTTTGTCAAGGTCAGGAATCCGAGTGCGCCTCAGCCCCCCTTCTTCCCAGTCCTGACCCCTCCTCTCTTCTCCCCGCCCCGCTCACCATGCACTGGAAGGAACGGTAGTCTCTGAATACTGTTCTGTTCTCCTAGGGTGCCCCAGAGGGGGTCATCGATCGCTGTAACTACGTGCGAGTTGGCACCACTCGGGTGCCCATGACAGGGCCGGTGAAGGAGACGATTCTGTCGGTAATCAAGGAGTGGGGCACTGGCCGGGACACCCTGCGCTGCCTGGCCCTGGCCACCCGGGACACCCCCCCAAAGCGAGAAGAGATGGTCCTGGAGGACCCTTCCAGGTTCATAGAGTATGAGGTGAGCAGACGGAAGCCTCCCGTTGTCCCAGAGTCACCTGCCTCACCCCCTCCGCCACCCTTGTCATTTCCTACTTCGTCATGGGGCCTAGAATCACAGGACGTTAGAGTTTGAAAGAACATTAGGAATCATCCAGTCCAGGGCTACTTGGCTTGTGGTCCGTGGACCCCTCTGAGATGAAGTGAGGTGCTGGCTCCAGAACAGAAGCCAGCCAGGTCACTAAGTACACTCGGGTTTAGCTGACGTGTTTCCACAGTGAGGTTTTCTAAGGACGTGCATCAACCTGCATTCTGGCACTAGCTCTTTATCTCGGAGTGGACCTGCTCTCTGAATAGCACCAAAGCCCACTCCATTTTATAGAGAGAACATTGTGGCCTGGCAGGTAACACAGATTTGCTCAAAGCTGTAGACCTAGTGAGCAGCCCTGCTGAAAGCAGAAACAACCTCCCTCACTTCCAGTTCAAGTTCTTTCTATGAAAGACACGATCTGCCACCTACAATGGGCCTGGCACGGCCAGGCCTGCAGGCACACATGTGAACATTTCCCACCCCTGAGCTTTGAGGCCCCACTGAGGTTTAAACACCAGGCCCAGGGACAGCTCTCCCCTCAGCTTCCCCCAAGCTTCCTCCTTGACCCTGTCGCTCTCTCCTCTGTCTCCCCAGACGGACCTGACATTCGTTGGCGTGGTGGGCATGCTGGACCCGCCCCGCAAGGAAGTCTCAGGCTCTATCCTCCTGTGCCGTGATGCTGGCATCCGAGTGATCATGATCACGGGAGACAACAAGGGCACAGCCATTGCCATCTGCCGACGAATTGGCATCTTCGAGGAGAACGAGGATGTGGCCGACCGAGCCTACACTGGCCGGGAGTTTGATGACCTGCCCCTGACCACGCAGCGGGAGGCCTGCAAACGTGCCTGCTGCTTTGCCCGCGTGGAGCCCTCCCACAAGTCGAAGATCGTGGAGTATCTGCAGTCCTACGATGAGATCACAGCGATGGTGAGAAGACTGGCATGGGGCGGTCTGCTTAGTGTCTATTGAGATGACCGTCTTGGGGAGCCGGGGACCGATGGAGGACAGGGCTGAGCAGGGGCCCTGGTGAGATGCACGGAGGGGAGGGATTCGGGCCCCGATGGAAGAGTGTCAAGGAGGGTACGAGGAAGGGGCCAGTGCCCACCTTCTTTCCCTCCCCACAGACAGGTGATGGCGTCAATGACGCCCCTGCCCTGAAGAAGGCGGAGATCGGCATTGCCATGGGATCCGGCACCGCCGTGGCCAAGACGGCCTCCGAGATGGTACTGGCTGACGACAACTTCTCCACCATCGTGGCTGCCGTGGAGGAGGGCCGTGCCATCTACAACAACATGAAGCAGTTCATCCGCTACCTCATCTCCTCCAATGTGGGAGAGGTGGTCTGGTGAGCAGCCGGGAAGGGCATCCAGGAGGAATTCGGGGCTGGTGGGGGGTGGCCACAGGCCTGGGAGGCAAGACAGACGTGTGATCTCCTCCTTCTGGCAGCATCTTCCTGACAGCTGCCCTGGGGCTGCCTGAGGCCCTGATCCCCGTGCAGCTGCTGTGGGTGAACCTGGTGACAGACGGGCTCCCGGCCACAGCCCTGGGCTTCAACCCCCCAGACCTGGACATCATGGACCGGCCCCCCCGGAGCCCCAAGGAGCCACTCATCAGTGGCTGGCTCTTCTTCCGCTACATGGCAATTGGGGGTGAGCAGGATGAGACCCCACACTCCTTCCAGACCCTCAGGGCTGATCCCCTCTCTGGGACACCAGCTTCCCCACAGCAGCCACTGCAGTGGGCCCTCTTCCTCCAGCGGCTGTTCATGGCCAGGAGGCCCTCTCAACTCCTCCCGTCTCCCCAGCCCTGGGCCCCCAACTCCTATCTTCTCTCCACCACAGGCTACGTGGGTGCAGCCACAGTGGGAGCAGCAGCCTGGTGGTTCCTATATGCTGAGGACGGGCCTCACATCACCTACAGCCAGCTGGTAGGGCAGCATGGAGGGAGGTGGGAGGAGGCGAAGGGAGCAGGAGGGTGGCGTGGAGGCTTTTTCGGGACCCCGGCTTCTCCCCTCTCCTCCTGCAGACTCACTACATGAAGTGTACGGAGCACAACCCTGACTTTGAGGGTGTGGATTGTGAGGTCTTCGAGGCCCCCGAGCCCATGACCATGGCCTTGTCCGTGCTGGTTACCATCGAGATGTGCAATGCTCTCAACAGGTGGGGTCCGCGCCCCCTCCCCCTGTGGCGTCTGGAGGCCACCCTCCCCCTGCTCACCGCTTCTCTCCCCTTGTGCCTCCACCCCTGGCTCTGCCTGGCCGCCCCCTTGCAGCCTGTCTGAGAACCAGTCGCTCCTGCGAATGCCGCCCTGGGTGAACATCTGGCTGCTGGGCTCCATCTGCCTCTCCATGTCCCTCCACTTCCTCATCCTCTACGTGGACCCTCTGCCGGTGAGCCTTCTTCTGGCCAGGGGCCGCCTGTCCCCCCCCCACACAGGGGGCTTCTGCAGGGGTCCGCGACCACGACCCCTGCCAGAGGGAGGAGGGTGGGATCAGGCTGGCGCAGCGGGCAGCGGCGGCTCCTGGGCGCCTTCTCACTGCCCTTCCCGCCTCCTCCCAGATTATCTTCAAGCTGCAGGCCCTGGACCTGCCCCATTGGCTCATGGTCTTCAAGATCTCGTTACCAGTCATCGGGCTCGACGAAATCCTCAAGTTCATTGCCCGGAACTACTTGGAGGGTAAGAGCGCGCCGCCCCCAGCCCTGTCAGCCCCCGGGGCCCTGACACAGCCCCTCCCTCCAGGCCGAGAAGGCGCCTGCCCCGCTTCCTTGTCAGGTGGGTGAGTTCCCGGGGCCCCAGCAGGCCCCGTGTCCTCCGCCGAGGGGCGCACTCAGCCCCTGACCCCCCTTTGCCGGCTCCTCCGAGCCCGGGGCAGACACGGTCTCCTTGGCACCCCAAAGCCTCCTCAGCCCTCTTGGTCCCCTGCGCCCACCTCCCTCCCTCGATAACGGCTGTCTCTCTGTCCTCTCTGGCCATAGGATAACCCGTTTCCCCCTCCTCCATCTCTCTGAGCCGTGTCACAGGTATCACCCCCCTTCTTGTCCGTGCCCTAGCTGCTGTGCCCCTCTGCCCACACCGTCTCCCTCTTAGGCGGCGCCGGGGTCACGTGCCCTCGCGGCTCCACCTGGAGCCACTGCCGCCGCCGCCGCCACTGCCGCGCTTCCAAGTGGGGCTGGGCTGCTGCCCTTACTCTGCAGGGGCGACACTACCCGGCCCCCGGGCACCACTGTCTGCTGGGCTGCGCTGAGTCGCGCTGGCTGACCGCTGAGCCGTGTGCCGCTGGGGCTGCAGTGGCTGGGGGGAGTGGGGGCTGGGGACACAGGTGAGTGGGGGGTGGCGGGGGCCTCCAGGTGAGTGTGCTGGGGGACTGGGACAGGTAGGGAGCTGGGAGGGACTTCTCGTCTCCTGTGCCGCCCCGCCACCAGTCTCATCCTACCCGCTTCTCCTTCCAGATCCAGAAGATGAAAGAAGGAAGTAACCAGTCCTTTTGCCCTCCCTTCCCCACCCTGATAGTGACGCGTCTTCAGCCAGAGCTGTGGCACAGGCCTCCACCACGTGCCCCCCAGCCCGACATTCTTGTTTATAAACATAATGTCCCCTTCACGTCTCCTCCCCCCTCAGCAACCGCCCCCACCCTTTGCCCTTGTAAAACCTCCCCTCCCCGACCCCGTGGGGCTTGCAGGGACAAGGCGACCGATTGAGCTGAGCTGCTTATTTATTGAAAATAAATGACAGAAAAATCTGGCCTTGTCTCCGTGCACACCTTGGGGCCTGGTTCGGGCCCCTGGGGACAAGCATCTTAGTGTCATGCAGTCCAGGAAGCAGCCACCTGTCCCAGGGTGCGTGTGTGGAGGGACCCGGGGACACGACCCAGGGCTCCCGGCCACCACTCACAGCTCGGCTGTGCCTGGGGAAGGGGATGGAGGTAACAGGCATGGCTGTTAGGCTGGGTGGGGGCGGGGGCGGGAGGCTTGGAGCCCAGGAGGCAGCATGGCAGCCAGAAAGCCACAGGGCTGAGCCTGCCCCTCTGGTTTCCAGAGGGGGTTGGGACCCTCACCCAGGGGTCATCTTTGGAAGCAGAAGACCCAGCCGCCCCTGGGAGGAGGCGCTGGAGGGACAGGGCAGCGGTGGCCCCGTCACCTCAACCCCAGGCTTGGAGAGGGTGAAGACTCCATCCTGAGACCCCCAAAACCTCGGCCTCACGGTTCAGGAGTGGAGAAAGACGGTCTCCCCCCAGGGTGGGTGGTGCTGGCCCCTCAGGTGTCCTTGATGTCCCCGATGTCCCTGAGGGGCGCCTCGTCCATGATGCTGCGCACTTGCTCCAGACTCTCTGCCTGGCGGATCCGTTCCAGGCGCACCTGTGGGGGCCGGCAAGGGAGGCAGAGGGCCCTCGGTGGGAAAATGCAGCCTCCCCCCCATCGGCCAGCCCCCTGAGGGGCAAAAGCACGGGACCAGTGTACCCAGGGGCCTCACCTCCCCCAACCCCCAGTGAAAATGGTTCAAGGGAAGAAATGCATCCTAAGAGAGCAGCCTGAGGAAGGGTGGGCAGGGGCAGGTGGAAGTGACGTGATGAGCACAGGGCACGTCGGCGTGCCAGGCCCTGGGCCACGGGCTTCACACCACCCACAAAGATGGAAGCACAAGATCTTCAACGTTTTTTGAGCACTAGCTCAGAGGAAAGGATCATGCCATCCCCAGAGGGAGGGAGAGGACTCTTCTAACTGGGAGACTATCCTTGCAAGACGGAGGACAAGTCACCTGGAGTCATGCCAGTCTGGTGGGGAGGGGACACGCTGTACCTGCAAGGCCTGGGACAGTCGTACGAAATCCCTCTGCACTTGCTCACTGGTCTCCAGCTCAGCCTGCAGCCGCAGCATCTTTGCCCTCTGTTCCGAGAGGAGGTCTGTGAGCTGGGCCTGGGGGCACAGGACGTAGAGCTGGGGCCCTGGGCTGAGGAAACAGGATGTCTGGACAGGGTAACCCCTTCAATATCGCCCCCGATCCTCACCTCTTCTGTGCGGCCCAAGCCCGGTGGCTGCCTCAGGACTTCCTGCTGCCTGGCCTAAGGGAGACATAAAGGGCAGCAGGGGCTGGTGCGGGTCCTCTCCACGCTGCCACCCTCCTCCGCCATCCCGGCCTGGCCCGGTCCTGCCTCACCCTGCTCTGCTCCTGCTGGACCCGCTCCATCTCCATCCTCAGGCTGCACAGGGAGGCTGGGAAGTCAGGCAGGGCCAAGACGTCAGGCCCACGCCCTCTCTCCTTCCCCGCCCCGCCCGGCCCGGCCCAGGCTCCAGCCCATACTCACCCTCTAACACCTCTGTGTGGAAAGGAAAGAAAGAGAGGTCAAGGCTCATCATTCTCGCACTGCTTCCTCTCTCCCCTCCTGGTGCCCAGGCAGTCCCCGAGGGGGTGGGGACTCAGCCTCACGGGGAGCGAGGGTGGGGTGGCTCGCTGCCTCCTCCCTCACCTGTCTCCTCCCGCTGCACCCTCAGCTGCCCCTCCAGGCTGGCCCTCGCCGCCGTCTCTTCCTCCAGCGCCTCCCGCAGGGTCACGATCTCAATCCGCAGCCGCTCGGCCTCGTGCTCCTGGGCCTGCTGGTGGGCCCGCGCCTCCTGCTGCGTGCGGCGCACCAGCTGCCGCAGCTCCTGGAAGGATGCAAGTCACGGGCTGGGTGCAGGGCCGGCCGGGGGCCAGTGGCTAGAAGGGGATTGTGGGGAGGGGAAAGGAAGGAAAGACGGAAGAAAACATAACAGAGGAAACAACCCAAACACCCATCACGGGGAGGGTGGACAAATACCCTGGGACGGCGGTGAATATTTTCCCGCAGCACAACCCGGAGTGGAGGATCCTCAGGAGCGGTGCTGAGTGAAAGCTCCAGGAGACTACCCAGAGCAAGATTCTGAGTTTTTATAACTAAAAACAACTAAAGTTAGCACTCCACGGTTTAGGCAGACGTGTATATGTAATAAAAACGATCCCAAAGAAGGGCAAGGGAATGATAAAGCTCAGGACGGCAGAAACAGAGCCAAGGAACACGGGGAAGGGTGCATGTAAGGTGGTGTCAGTTATAGTTCTCAAGGTGGGCAAGGGTTCCGGCTGATGTTCATATTTTTAATAAATTCAATCAGCAGAGGCCAGGCACAGATCAATGATGACAGCCTGTTATGAACCAAAGATTATGATGAATTCAATTTTGTGGATCTCATGTCACTTAAAAATAACAAGCCAAATTACTGCTTCCTTTGCGTCAAGCATTCTGTTAACTCATTTTCTCTCCGTGCTGATGCTGGGAGGGGGTGTGGTCCCATTTGGCAGAGGAGGAAACTGAGCCTTAGAAAAGTTGAGTGAGTTGGCCATGGTGACGCAGCTAAAACACAGCAGCCTGGGTCCGTCCCCGATTCCCGTGGCCCCAGGCCAATGCTTTGCTGTGTGTGGAGAGGAAGGGCCTGTCCCCCGCCTTACCAGCAGCGAGCCGGGCAGCGACTCCTTTTGGCCCTCATCCTGCTCCAGGCCCCGGGGGGCTGAAGACGGCAGCTGCTCAGCCCGGAGCCCTTGGTTTTCCTCAGTCAGTCGCTTTACCTCGTGGCTCAGGCACTTGTGCGAGGTGGCCAGCTCTGCCTGGGGATGGACAGTTAGGACGAGGCGATGAGGGGACAGGGGGTCTCCAGTCTCCCGTGAGGCCAAAGCCTGAACACTCCTCCCAGTGGTCAGGAATGACAGCCAGGAAGCCCACGCCCTCCTTCTAGGCTGAGAAAGAAAGAAACACCCTTTAGTAAGCATCTTTGGCTCCCAAGCTCTTTTTTGTTTTTTTTTGGCCACACCACGTGGCTCACGGGATCTTAGTTCCCTGACCAGGGATCAAAACTGGGCCCCCTGCAGTGGAAGCACGGAGTCTTAACCACTGGACCGCCAGGGAACTCCCTCAAGCTCTTTCTACACCCTCCTCGATGACTTGGAGGTCACACAGTGGCAGCCAGAGGCCACATCGGGTGTTTTATTTGGTCTATATGGGTGTTTTTAAACCTTAAACAAGGGGCTTCCCTGGTGGCGCAGTGGCAGAGAGTCCGCCTGCTGATGCAGCGGACGCGGGTTCGTGCCCCGGCCCGGGAGGATCGCACATGCCGCGGAGTGGCTGGGCCCGTGAGCCATGGCCACTGAGCCTGCACGTCCGGAGCCCATGCTCCGCAATGGGAGAGGCCACAACAGTGAGAGGCCCGCACACCGCAGAAACAAAACAAAACAAAACAAAAAAACCTTAAACAAGTACAACATTAAAAACTGGGAGACTACACACAAACATCCGGATCTCTGGCTTCTCCTGACAAATGAGAAAACCAGGCAGCATCAAGCCTGCACTCCCACGCACCATGGGCAGCGAGTCAAGGGGCACTAGCTCCCTTTACAGGGTCTCTTGGTTTGCCCTGCTGCTCCTTCCTGCCTCACACGTGGCCCAGTTCAATCATCTGCCTCTCCTGTCTGGTCTCAGGAAGTATCTGATTTTGCAATCCCTGCTTTTCATTCTCACAACTCTGTAAGCTAGGACCCATTATCTCAATTTCAAGGCATCAAGGCTGAGGCTCTGGGCTTGTGGGATTAGCACAAGATCACAGAGTGAGTGCGTGGTGGGTTCTTCTGAATCAGTACCAGGTGCCCTTGAAACGCTTTTACCCACCTGGCACCAACTCCAGGGCAAAGCCAGAGCGGCTGGTGGTGGGGTGGGGGCAGGGGGCGAGGCAGGACAGGTGCCTCAACCTTCCACGTGGCTCCCTCAACCAATTCCCGTCCCACTCCTCTCCCTCCCATCCCGGCCCCCAGCCCTCACCATCTGCAGCTGAACCCGCTCCTGGGCCTGGCTCACGGTCCCCTGCAGGGTCCGCAGCAGCTGCTCTGAGTTCTGGACCTGGGCCAGGAGCACCTGCATCTGTGGGTGGAAGGGGGGCGAGGGTGAGGCCGGGCCAGGAGGAGGCAGGGAGCGGAGGCCCTGCGGAACAGAGGCTGAACCCACCTGCTTGGCGCAGTCCTCGTTACTCCGTCTCAGGCCCTCTTGTAGCTCGTCCCGCTCCCGGCTGATGCTCTCCAGGTCCTTCTGCAGCTGCCGCCCCTGCCACAGACGCCGGCCTCAGCCTCAACCGCCAAGGGGAGGCTTTCCCTCCTCTCCAGACCTCTCACGCCTTGCCCCCTGCACCTCGGTGGGCAGTGCCATCATCCACCCAGTCATTCAAGCCAAAAGCCCAGGAATGGATGCTGACTCTTCTAAGTCCTCCACTCCCCAGGCCCAACCCACCAGCAGGCCCTGCCCGGTGGCCTCCAAAGTGGATTTCAAATCCACCCATTTCTCTCCACCTCTGCTGCCATCTCCTGGTCCCAGTCACTACCTTTCTCTAAACTATGTCAAGCATCGCCCTCCCAACCGGTCACCACCCTGCTTCTCCCGTTGCCCCCTCCCCCAACCGCAGTCCATTCCCACCCAGAGGCCCCAGTGACCTGTTAAAAGCCTGGAGCAGAGAAGGCTTCTCCCTGCCTGACATGCCACAGAGGCTTCCTGCAGCTTCTCCTCTAAGATGCAAACTCCATGGCTGGCCCCAAGGCCAAGGCCGACCTCCTGTGACCCCTGCCTGCCTTTCTGACCTCATCTCTCTTTCCCCTCCTCTGTGGCCTTCCTGCTCCTCAGACACACCGTGGTCTGTCCGTCCTCTGGGCCTTGGAAACTGCAGTTCCTTTGGCCCCCAATCTTCAAAAAGCACCTCATTTTCCAGCCAGGATGGTCTCCTGCATTGCCAGTCTCTATCCCATGACCCTATTAAGTCTTATTCTGGGTGTCTCACCCTGTGACACTGTCTTCCTCATGTGCCCATGTGCATGTTTGGGCCTGGCTCCCTCACTAGAGGAAGCTCCAAGAGGGTGGGAAGTTTCTTCTTCACTGCAGGATTCCCAGCTCTAGCTCAGGGCCTGGACATAGTAGGTGCTCAGTAAGTACTTGAAACAAGAGACGGATGGGTGCATGTCGGCAGCCCACTCTGCCCACTCCACTCACCTCCACCTGCAGCTGCTCCCACTGGTTGTCTGGGACGAGCTGGTAACCAGGAGGGGGCAGGTAGATGCCCTCAGGGACCAGGGTGCCCGTGGACACCAGAGAGGCTGTCTCTTCCTGCTCGGGGCTCAGGCCATGCCGGCTGCGGGGCAGGGAGGAGCTGCCGCTGGCCCCACCGCCGAGGGAGAAGGAGGAGATGGAGGCGCTGTCGTCACAGTTGTGGGCGAAGGCCTCGGCCGCCGCGCCCCCGTCTCCACTCAGCTCCTCGAGAGGCTCCAGTGGGGGAGATGGGTCCCGGGACAGGAGCAACTCCGTGGAGCCGTGCAGGGAAGGGGGATGCCGGGGACGTCTCTAGGGAGAGGGGGCAGGGAAGAGGCTGGGGGGCCAGGGTCCTGCGCCGCCCCTTCTTCTCTCAGCGCCCCCTGGCCACCCCCTCACCTGGATCTCTTGGATCAGCTCCTCTGCCCTCAGCAATTTCGCCTTCAGCTCCTCAATCTCCTGCTCCATGGGCAACACGATCTCCCGCAGCTTCTCCGAGTCCTCGTGGGCCTGAGGAAGGGGGGTTGGGCAGTGACTGTCCCCCCTCCCGACTGCAGGACCCTCAGGACTGTTCAGAGCTTTCCCTCCAAGAACATCAGCTCTTCTAATCCTCCCAAGAAGGCACCGTCCACCCCCATTTTATTTATTTACTTTTTTAATATTTTATTTATTTATTTTTGGCTGTGTTGGGTCTTCATTGCTGCGCGCAGGCTTTCTCTCGTTGCGGCAAGTGGGGGCTACTCTTCATTGCGGTGCACAGGCTTCTTACTGCAGTGGCTTCTCTTGTTGTGGAGCACGGGCTCTAGGCGTGCGGGCTTCAGCAGTTGTGGCACGCAGGCTCAGTAATTGTGGCTCGCGGGCTCTAGGGCGCAGGCTCAGTAGTTGTGGCGCGTGGGCTTCGTTGCTCTGCAGCATGTGGGATCCTCCCAGACCGGGGCTCGAACCCGTGTCACCTGCATTGGCAGGCGGATTCTTGACCACTGCGCCACCAGGGAAGTCCCCATCCCCATTTTAGAGAGAGGAACACAGAGGCTCTGAGAGCTTACATGACTTGCCCCAGGTCACATGGTACAGAGCCAAAGTCACAACTATCTTCCTGTTGCCCACTTGTAGAGTGACATACTTTTCTTCCCCAACATCACGTATCCTGTTTTCTTTTATCATAGAACGTCACATTTTTAGTTGGGCTCATGACCTAAATTCTAGAATACCATCTACATTTCTCAGCTTTCCTATAACTAAGCATGGCCATATGACTAAGTTCCAGCTATGAGATGTAGGCATATGTGTCAGGTGCAACTTCCAGGACAACTCCTCAAAGGGAGAGGGTGGGCTTTTCTTTACTCCTCCTCCTCCTTCTTGCTTGCTAAAATGTGGACGTGATGGCTGGTGCTCAAGCAGTTATCTTGGACCATGAGGCAGTAAGATACCCATGGCAAAACAGCAACATAGGAGGAGCCTGGGTTCCTATTGACTTGTTGAGCTGCCACATCAGCCCTGGAATGTCTACCTCTGGTTCTAAGAAAAACAGATTTCTATCTTATTTAAGCCACTGCTATTTGGGTTTTCAAACTTTGTCCTAATCAATATGTCTTCCCATACTCCTATCACCAGCATATGTCTGGCCACTTCTTTTCAGTCTTTTCAGGTTTGGGATCCTGTTGAACTTGCACAGCCAACAGCCTCTGGACACCTCCACTTGGATGTTGCACAGGCTCCTCTGTCCAAGTACAGCCAAATCTGAACCAACTCATGACGCCGCTTCTCCTCCCATAAGCTCTAGATTGGCGAGAATGACCCTGCTATCCACCCAGCTGTCCAAGGCATAAATCTGCCAGTCATCCATCCTCTTCCAAGTCATGCCATTTCTACCTCTTGAATCACTCAAAAACCCATCTCAGACAAGTTCAGTTTAACCCTCCAAATCTCTTATGTGCACAGTGGCAACAGGTAGGGTAAGCCTGTATGCTCTGCAGATGCCCATGCCGTAGATGGACGCAAGGCCAGGACTGGAACTTCCTGACTCTGGGCCTGTGGCTCCTTCCGCCGTACCAGGTAGCCTTAATTTAGCAGAGCCCTCTCCTTCACCACCCTGTGTAACCGCTCCCTGAGGAACACTCTGAAGGCAAGTAAGTAGCAGCCTCTGCTGGCAAACTGTGGGTTGGAACCTTCCTTTCTTGGGCTCCTATTTTGATCTGTGTCCTTCTAACCAGGCAACTTACTCCATCTGCCTGAGCTGAAGTTTCCTCACGTATAAAGTGAGGTAACTACCTACCTCACAGGGCAGCTGTGTGAATCAAATGAGGGAAGATGTGAATTTGCTCTGAAAGATGAAGAGTTTGGTAATATGTGCTTCCTACAATTGTTCATGACAAGAGTAATGGAGGCAATATACCACAGAGATTAAGAGCAAAGCTTCAGAACCAGACTGCCTAGATTTTAAAATCGCAGATCTGCTCCTTTTTATGTGTATAACCTGGGGAGAATTACTAAACTTCTCTGAGCCTCACCTTACTCATCTGTTAAATGGATCTAATGGGTCCCTCTTTTAGGGGAAAGATTGGGGAGACTTGAGTCTGTCAAGCAGGTATTGCAATGCCTAGTGCATGAGAGGTATCCTTAAATTCTAGCTCCCTCCCCTCTACATGACATGACTTTTTTTTTTTTGGCTGCGCTGCGTGGCTTGTGGGATCTTAGTTCCCCGACCAGGGATCGAACCTGGGCCCCTGCAGTGAAAGCACAAGTCCTAACCACTGGACCGCCAGGGAATTCCCTACATGACTTTTCTTAATTTGGGAGGTAAACACACCTGGCCATCCCACTAGTAAGTGGCAAGCCAGGACCGTGCTGAGTACAGGGCTCGTGTATGTTATACCTAGAATTATTACTGGGTGCCCTGCTCCCAGTGATGTGGCAGTGGGACACAGATAATCCCTCTGCCCCACGGTCACCTTTGGCTGCTTCAACATATTTCCAAATCCTTGAGGAGGGGGCGGGTAGGCTATCCCAACCCCAACCTTTTCCATCTGCTTCTCCAAGGAGTCCAGGGGGTGAGCCCTGGACAGCAGCTGCTTCAGGCGCCCCAGCTCCCGCTCCTTCTCCTCACAGTCCTGCTGCTGCTGCTGCCGCTCCTGCTTCAGAGACGTGATCTGGGCTTCATAGCTGCTGATGGAGTCTGGCGAGACAGGAAGGGCAGAGGAGAGGGAGGGTCAGTGTGCCAGCCCTACCTCGGGGTGAGCGGGGGGCGCTCCATCACTGCCGCTCTCTGCAAGGCAATTTACCATAGCAGTGATGACAGTGGACGTTGTGGTGGGATGGTCCTGGGCAATCAGTTCGCCTCTCTGCATAATGTCCTCGGCCAATGATTATCCCACTGGCTTGTTACAGGATCAAATGACATGACATCTGGAAGGGGTTCAACCCTCTTCCTGGTACATAATAAATGCTAAAGATAGGCTACCTGTTGCTATTAATACATACCGATAACAATCAATATCTAATAAGAGTCATAAATATTCACTCTGGACCAGACTCTGAGCTGGGCTCTGGAAATAGAGAAATTAATCAAACACAAACCCTGACACCAGGAGCCCACAGTCCAATGAGGAAGACAGCTGTGGAAATAGTTACGAAGCAGTGTGAGGAGAGCTCATGAAAGGACCACTCCTGGGCTTGTGGATCCCAGAGGAAAGAGCCCCTCGCTCTGCCTGCCAGGCCAGGAGAGACACCAGCAAGTGGTAAAGGATGGAAAGGACACATTAAGTAACAGGAGCAAAGGCTCACAGGTGGGAAGGTGGACGGTGTGGCTGGGGCATGGTGGGCACATTGGAAAAACTGGAGTGAAGATGTAGGAGGAGATGCTGGGAAGGGTGGAGAGGGTGGCCGTGAATGGCTGCTAAGGCCTTGAATGTCACGCCAAGGAGTTTGGGATTTATCCTACATGTCAGTGGGAGGTAAAGGGATGCTGGGCGGAACATGGTCATTTTTCATTTGCATAGTTATTTATTTTAACACATACTAACATTAGAAGTAAGGGTTCTGTTGCCAGACTGCCTGGGTTCAAATCTTCTCCTTTCTATCTGTATGACCTTAGGCAAGTTGTCTAACCTCTCTGGGCCTCAGAGCTTCCTCTGTAAAATGGAGATGGATAATAGTTCCTAACTCATAGAGATTATTATGAAGATTAAATACTCATAAAGCATTTAGCTCAGTGCCTGGCACTCAATAAGTGTTATTATTATTATTATTACTATTATTATTATTTAGGACACAGTTTCTTACAGGGACAGGAAGTTCCCTTTAAAATAAATGTATATAGGTTTTTTTAAAAGGGGATCTATTTAAAGAACAATATTAAGTAGATGACAGGGTAAGTCATACAAGGACAACCATGTTGCACAGATGGTACATGGATGCCTGAAATGTGGGGAACCATGGCCCCACAGAAATCTGGGGCCAGGAGCAGTTGTTAGGGAAATGACATGGTGGGATGGGAACTGTAGGAAGTTTACTCTGGAAGTCAACGTCAAGGCCAGATTATAGAGGGAGACTTGTAAGAAGGCTGGGACAACAGTCCGGGGGAGTTGACGAGAGCTTTGCTACAGCAGTGGCAGTGGAAGCAAAGGGGTGGGATGCAACTGGGAGCTATTGCAGAGACTCTGGCCTTGGACTACAGGAGAAGGGGAATGGAGGAAAAGAAGCTGGAGGATCTGGGACAAGGGGAGCTGATGCATCCCAAGTACAGAGGATGAGAGGGAGAGAAGTCTGTGTATGTGGGGCGGGGTGGCGGGGAGGTTGTGCGCGGATGTAGGGGTGTTTGGGGAAGAAGGGAAACCAGATGATGAGACTTACAGAGACTAGGCCCAGGGCCGAGTCTGAAGGCCAGAGGCTCAAACGAGTTCTCAGGGAACTGAGAAGCTGCTCACTTTCAGGGTTGATCAGTCATCAGTGAGGGACAAGAAATGACACGACATGGGGCCAGGGAACAGGTAGCAGCTCCGAGCTAAACTTAGCTGGAACTGACAGAGCTGCTGCTAGCGCAGGCAGTGCCGCTATGCAAATTAGAAAAGGGCGCGTCTCCCTCTGAGCCCCTGGGTCTGCCCTGCGCTAGGCAGCCCTGCTAACCTACCCCATAGGTGTAGGTTATGCCCGCTGACCCCTTTCTTGTCATGCACTCCCCCTTATGGGGCTGAGGGAGTCTGGGAGGAGTGCCTGCCTCACCTTTCAGGATGGCCTGCAGCGAGGCCACCTCCTCTTGGCATTGCCGCTGCACTGCAGCCACAGCCTCGGCCTTCGTGCTCTCGCTCACCTCGGCCACAGCCTTCATGGTTTCCATTTCTGCCAGGGCGCCTGCCAGCTCAGCCCGAAGCCGGTCGAGCTCCCCTGATTCGGCCTCAACTTTTGCCCCCTCCGGGGTCTGGGGGTCCAGCGCTGTGAAGGACAGGGATCAGCCTCTTTTCTCATCACTCTCGGATTCCCAATATTCCCAGGGCATCAAATCCTCAACTTCTGCAACTTAGTACAGCAGCCAAGGTCCCTGCACCTTTACCTAGCCCCGCCCCACTCACCTGGCCCCTCCCCTTCCCCGACTCCTCCTCACCTAGCTCTGCCTAGTGTTGCCTAGAGCCCCGCCTCTTCCTCCCTCGGTTCACCCAATCCCCTCTTTCCTCTGACACGACCCTTCCCTTCTAGTGGCTCGCCCCTTTTCCACCTGGCTCCTCCCCTCCCACACTGGGTCCCACCTCTAACCTGCCACTGGCCCTCTCCCTTGAATCGCTAGACCACGCCCCCTCCGTCTTTCGCTCCCCCCCCGCCCCGGCGGCGTGGTCCCGCCCCTTTCTCCAGGCTCCCCCCACCACCCCCCACCCACCGACGCCGAGCTCGGCCCCGCCTCCGGCCTCGCCGCCCCTCGCGTGCACAGACGCGTCCTCACATACCGGCCTCCGGCTGCCGCCGCCGGACATCCTCACCCGCGGCCGCCGGCGCAGGTGCCGCCATCGCCTCTGCTCAAACGGCGGGTTCCCGCACTCCCCGGTGACTGCGCTCACCGCTTCCGGGTCCTCTCGGCTGTTTCCGGATCCGCTCGGCTGTTTCCGGATCGGCCCTGGGCTCGAGGCTGAGGCCGGAGTTGGGGAGGGGTGGCGAGCCTCGGCCGAAGATTTCCGAGTGGACTCCCGCGGCCGAAGATTTCCGAGTGGACTCCCGGCCGCGGCCCCAGGTCCCGCCCTTCCTCGCCTTCTTTGTTGGGCAGCGGTGCTCGAGAAGGACGCCTGCCCTTCAAACCCCGAAGTAGTTCTTTCGTCAAAGGCCTTTGGGCGTCTCCGCGTGACCTTGGAAGCTTTGCTCAAATTACACGTCCTCCGGGACGCCCACTGCCTCAGCCTAAGGAGAGCGAAGCTCTCGCGGTCTCTCCCAAGCCCCGGAGCTGACCTCTTTGATCGGCCCCTGGCCGCCCTTCCGCCAGAGCTAGGCTCACGTTACAGCGAATTGTGGTCTAGCCTCCCTGCACCTCCGCTTTCGTGGAGCGTCCCTCGGGGCAGGGCTGCTGGGTCGACTTCACTTTTCTGGGCGCCTGGGTCCCCGCGTAGTCAGTCGTAGAAGTCAGAAACTTCCATGTCCCCACCCCCACTTTGATATTCAGCCGGTCACCGCTTCCTGCTAATCCTCCCTCCACCTCCCAGTGCCTCTGAAATCCCTCCTTTCCTCTGTCGGCCGCTGCCCTAGGTCAAGCTCTCATTATCTGTGACCTCTCCCCTCCAACAGCCGACCTGACTTCTCCCCTTGGACGGTGACAGGTAACTCAAACTTCAGTCTAGAGCCTTGATTCCCTTTCTCCCAAACCCGTTTCTCCCTCTGGAAAGTACATTCCAGGAGCCTGTAAGTCCTTGGTTCTTCGTGTCCTCCTGCAAGTCATGTCTCACTTAAAAATGGGCGAAGGACAGGAATAGACATTTCATTGATGTCGCAGATGGCAAATATGTGCATGAAAGAAGATATTCAACATCATTAGCCATTAGGGAAGTGCAGATTTCCTACTTGCACACCTACCAGGACAGCTAAAATTTAAAAAGTGATAATACCAAATGCTGGTGAATAGATGGAGAAACTGAGTTTCTCATGTATTCCTGAAGAGAATGTAAAATGGTATAGCTACTGTGGAAAAGGGTACGACAATTTCTTACGAAACTAAACATGACCTTACCTGAACACATCAAGCTTTTCCCCACCCCAGGTCTTGGCTCCGAAGTCACCTTCTCAGTGAAGCCTTCCCTGACCACCCTTTCTAAAGTAGCCACTTCTATCACCTGTCCACCATTAGATCGCACTAGAGACTTCTCACCACCTGAACTTGTTTATTGGTTAACTTATTTATTGTTTATTAACAATTGGTTAACCAATTGTTTACTGGTTAACTTGTTTATTACCCCCTTTAGCCTTCTGTGGCCCCCAAGACTTGAATCAGAGCTCCATGAGATTAGGAACGTTGTCTTTCTTGTACCCTGGTATTTTCCCAGCACCTAGCACAGTGCCGGGTAAATAAACAGTAGTAAATAAATATTTGGTGAATGAATGAATGAACACTTTCCTTACTGATCTCTCTGGCCTCCCTCCAACCTCCTCCCCTCCCCCACCCCACTGCAACCTGGGTAGTTTTAGAAAATGCAAATCTGACCAGGTCAACTCCTAGATTATAAATCCCCAAGAGCTTCTTGCCCTCAGAATAAATTCCAGACTCCCTGCATATGTGGCAGGGTTTCTTGGGAAGGGCATGAAATGATGCCTGTAAATAAGGTTCCGGTCAACTATCAGGCTTGGATTTTAACCCGAGACCCTGGGAGTCATTGAAGGCTGTTGAGCAGGGGAAGCACACGGCTAATTCCAAGGAAACACTCTCTGTGAGGAATGTGGGTGGGAAGTAAAGGAGGTAGAGGACAGAGAGCCCAGAAAACAAGCTGTTGAAATGGTTCTGGTTGAGAAGAGTCCAAAATAGGAGAAAATTGACTCTAGAAATATTGAGGATAGAAAATGAACTAGCTTTGGTGACTGAGTACATGGGGGAAAGCGAAAAGAAAGTTTCCTGTCACTCTTCTAACTTCCTTCCTTTTTTATTTATTTATTTTAGTTGATTTACAATATTATGTTAGTTTCAGGTGTCCAGCAGAGTGATTCGGTTGTGTATCTATAATATTTTTATCAGATTATTTTCCATTATAGATTATTACAAGATATTGAAGATAGTTTCCTGTGTTATACACTAAATCCTTGTTGCTTATCTATTTTATGTATAGTAATTTGTATCTGTTAATCGCATACTCCTAATTTATCCCCCCCCCCCGTTCATTTCCCCTTCGGAAACCATAACTAACTTACTTCCTTTATACAACAAGCACTTATTGAGCACCTACTGGATGCCAGTGAACCAGGCAGTAAAGACCCCTGTTGTAGCACAATGAATAATCTAGGGCAGGTGGCCAATGAGAAGACTAAAAAATAAACAAGCAGACTTTGGGACTGGGGCAAAAGCTGGGAAGGAAATAAAACAGGCGTGTGAGGTTAATTTCAAAGTACCTGGGGTGTCAGGAAAGGCCTCTCTGAGGAAGCAATGTTTGAACTGAGAGTTGAGCAAGGAAAGGAGCCAGTGGAGTGAAGAGCCGAGAGTAGATCCAGGAAGAAGGGCAGCAAGTGCAAAGGCCCTGAGTCAGGGGCAGAGTGGCGGAGAGTTGAGGTAGGAAATATAGTCACGGGCAGTCTCCCTCAGGTCTTTGGAATATTTATTTTAGGCAGAAAACAGTCGCTGGAATGTTCTAAGCAGGGAGCTGACATGCTCTAGCAAGAAGACTCTGCGTGTGAGGCAGCTGGAAGCTAGTGAAGAGATGAGAGAGATTCTGTTGAAGGAAAGGCAGATGGGGTCCTGCCCCCTCACCGGCTCCATTCTCTTCCCCCCTCCCCAGCCACCCCAACCCCCCCAAAGGGAGGTGGGGGCCCTGCCAGCTGGAGGGTCCCCTGGGGTTTGCCTAAGGCAAACAGGAAGCCACAGCCCAGTGAGACGGGCCTGGGAACCAGCAACTGAGAAAGCAGGTCTCCTGGGTCCCTGGCCCTTCTCCCTCCGTGACTGCAGCAGTGATAGACAGAGATTCACATGGAGGGGGTGGGGCGGGTGGGGGGGAGGAGAGAGAGAGAAAGAGGCATGGGGGTGTGTGTGTCAGAAGAACAGATTTAAGAGTCAGGACACCTGGGTCCTGGTGCCCAGTTGTACCACCAGCCCAATGTGTGATCTCAGGCAACACCCTGCCTTTGTGTGTGGGGGGGGCTCGATTTTCCCACTTCTAAATGGGTTCCTTCCATAACTGAAGCAGGGGCTTCCTGGGGAAGAACTGGGAGACAAAGGGGCATTAAGCATCAGTCATTCCTCAGTACCGCTGCAAAGGAGCCCCAGTGGCAGAATGGCTTGAACCCTTAGCTATTAATGGACACTGTCTCTCACGAACTGAGAGCGCTTGCTATGTGCTGTGCTGAGCTACAAGTGCCATATATATATCATCCTGTTTAACCTCCACAAACAATATATATTTTTTTAATTTACGAAATTTATTTTCTTATATAAATTATGAATTTCTCTGGGCAGACAGCCTTCACCTTACTGCACTAATAGCACATCTGTAATACCAAGCTACAGGGTAAGTCTTAACAAGGTCTGTATTCAACATAGCACTTGTCTACCGGGCACTGTAGAGCAGGATGAGGAAAAGCCGGGATCCATCTCAGGCGAAGAAGGGGGAGGGGGCAATGTGTCTCCCCTTCTGACAGTTGGTTTTCTCCCGGGAAGGGGAACATGCAAAGTTATGTCTGGATTCTGGAAGTGGGTGGAGATCTTGGAGGCTGAGAAGCCCAAGGCAGCACTGCAGCTCGGCTCCCTTTATCTCTGAGGGAAGCAGGGACTCCTCTTTCACTCATCTGTAACACGGCACTCTGGCCTAGCTGATGCTTTGGGGAAACGGGGACGGGTCATCATCGAATTAGCAGCAATTAAGAACAGGCCATACACTGCCACAGTGTGGAGGTGTCATCCTGGCCCCAGGGGCCTGAAAGCACAAACAATATTTTGAGACTACGGTTATTGTTCCCGGTTTAGAGAGAAAGAAACTAAGGCTTAGAAAGATGAAGACAATTAGCCAAGTAGCGGAGGTGGAGGATTCAAACTCAGGTCTGCCAGATCCCACTGTATGTGTGATGGGCTGCTTGTACGGAGGTGGAGAAAGGCCCAAGAGACGTTGGTTGAATGAATGAAGGGGGTGTGTGTGTGAAGGGAAATGAACTAAGAGCCTGAGGTTGAAGGAGGGAGGAGGAGGAGAAGGAGGGAGCCTGGATCCACTCATTCAACAAATATTCCTTGGGCGCCTACACAATAACGTGCCAAGCACTGTTCCGGGGCACTGTGTGTACAGTTGTGAACAGGACAAAGCTCTGCCACAAGGGGCTTTCTAGTGGAGAAACAGAAATCCATCAAGAAAGGAGACACGCAAATAAGATCATCTCACATGGTGGTAAGTGCTGTGATGAAAATAAAACACGGTAGCAGGGAGGAGGTGAGTTTTGTGGCTCTGGAGGGGTGCGTGGAGAAAGGGCCTGAGGCATGACCACCCCTTCCTCTCTGGGGGGACTGCCCATCCTCCCCCACAGACGCCCATGGTTCAGTGCCCACCAGGTCCCCGCCTGCCCCAGCATCCCCCGCGCGGCGAAGCTGGGTGCCCCGGGGAGTCTGGCCACCATGCCACCTCCTCTCCTCCTCTTCTTCCTCCACCTGTTCCTTACCCCCATGGGAGTCAGGCCCCAGGAAACACAACTACTGGAGGCTAAAGGTATGTCCGGAAGGCAGAGGTGGATGGAAGGGCTGGAAACCTGGGTTCCGGTTGGGTGCCCTTGGCCAAGTCACTTACCTTCTCTGAGCCTCCATTTTGTTATTTGTAAAATTCAGGGGAAGACTGCAAGGACTCTGAGGACTTATCCACTCCCAGCTGGTGGGGTCGTTGGCTTTATAACCCAGTCTGAGGAGTGAAGGGGGCTAGGGGCTCCTCACTCCCCACCCCCATCCTTCTCTCTCTCCACAGAGGGAGGCAATGCTGTGCTGCCATGCCTTGAAGGTCTCTCAGGTGGTCCCCCTGAGCAACTGGCCTGGTTTCGGGGCTCCCAATCAACACCCTTCTTAGAGCTGAGCCTAGGGTTACCAGGCCTGGGCATCCATGTGGGGCCCCTGGGCACCCTGAAGGAGCCCCAGGGAACCTTGCTGTTCATCTTCAATGTCTCCGACCAGATGGGGGGCTTCTACCTGTGCCAGCCAGGCCCCTCTTCTGAGCAAGCCTGGCAGCCTGGCTGGACGGTCAGCGTGAAGGGCAGCGGTGAGGTCCGGGCTGGGGCAGGGAGGGCTGGATGAGAAGAGGGAGGCCCACCGTAGATGGAGGAGGTCCAGCAGCTGAAATGGATCTGGAGGGAGGGGCTGGAGTGTCCGAGGGACAAGCTGGGAGCCAGTTTTAGGTGGCTTCTAAAAACTGCTGTGGCTTCGTGACGGCAGCACTGCGCTGCTCTGTATTTGTCTTTCACTCTTTTCTCTGAGTCGCCGTTTCTCTGTCTCTCTCTGGGTCTTTGCCTCTGCCTTTCTGGGTCTCTGTATCTCTCTGCCTCTCCTAGATGTCTCTGTATCTGGTTCTGGGTATCTTCCCAGGAGAACTGTTCCGGTGGAATGCTTCAGACCTAAATGACCCAAGCTGTGGCCTGGGGAACAGGTCCTCAGGGGGCCCCAGGCTCTCTTCTGGTCACCCCACAAGGTCCCAGCTCTATGTGTGGGCCAAGGACCGCCCTGCGATCTTACGCACAGATTCTGCCTGTGTCCCACCTAACGGCACTTTGAACCAGAGCAACAACCACGGTAAGGTGCTGGGGAGATGCCAGGAAGTGGGGGGATGATAACTGGGACCTGGATGGTGTGCAGGGGAGGAGACCCCCAAGGACTACACTTTCCTAGCCTTGGCTCTCCTTGCCCCAGACCTCACGGTGGCCCCTGGCTCCACACTCTCGCTGTCCTGTGGGGCATCCCGCACCTCACTGGCCAGAGGCCCCATCTCCTGGATCCATGTGCGTCCCAAGAAGCCTAACATCAAATTGCTGAGCCTAAACCTGAGTGAGGATGCCCAACTCAGAGAGATGTGGGTCATGGGCACCCTCGGGGGAAAGGCTGTTCTGTTGCTGCCTGAGACCACAGCTCAAGATGCTGGCATCTATCATTGTAACCATGGCAACGTGACCACCCAGATGCAGCTGAAGGTCACTGCCCAGTCAGGTAGAGTTTCTCCCAGTTGTGGGGCATCTGAGTGGGGCTACTGGGAAGAACCGGAAGCCCGGCAACCTTGGTTCCCCAACCTGAGGGCTAGTAACGGCCTCACCCCGAGCCCCAGCCTCTACACTGAACACTGACCCCAACTTTTTCCTCCCTTGCTTCCAAGACACTACTTTTCTGGGTCTTTTACCACTGGTTGTTCCTTCCCATCAACTTTGAGAGAGGCTTCCTTCCTCCCTCATTCCTCACAGTTGGAGCCTTGAGCCCTCTTCTTATCCCTGTCTACACTTTCTCACCCTTGATTACACACTCTTCTTGTTTGACCTCCTTTACTCCCATGGCTCCTTAGGCCACCATGCCTTGGTGACTCAGTTCCATACACCCCACACCCAGCCAACTCCTGGCATTGCCATTTGATGTCCATGGACATTGCAGGCTCAACAGGTACAAAATCAAACTTGATATCTTCCTCAAGCACAGTCTTCTAGGTGGCCCTAGAAGTGAAGGACACTATCACCTGCCCATGTGCCCAAGCCAGCAATCTGGGCATCCTTCCTTTTCCTCACCTGTCCACCAAGTTGGCCATAATGTTCTGCCCATTCTGTCTCCCTTCTTTCAATCCTACCATGTTACTGCAACCACAGTTCTCAAACTCATCCTGAACTTTCCCTCCAAACTCGACCTCAGCAGCACATTGCTGCATCTCACCTCTAACCCTGTGAACTCGACTCTGCCCTTTACGTTGACCATGGCTGTCCTTAACTGCAGCGGGAAGCTGATCATTATGCTCCCCTTAATCCTAACATTGTGTCTGACTATAGTCATAGTTTGTTCATGGTTTGCTTAACAGATGCCACTCCAGGCCCCGTGCCAGGCTCCGGGTCCTCAGAGGGAGGGAGGAGAGCCCTCCCTGTAGCTTGGGATGTTGAGGATCTGTGTCTTGCCCCAGCCCCCCGAGACTTATGGCCCTTTGAGATCTTGAGGCTGGACAGCAAGATGCCAGCCCGGGGTCTTCATCTCATAGCTCCTTCCCCCTAGCAGTATGGCATTGGCTACTGGAGACTGGTGGCTGGATAGTCCCTGTTGTGACTTTAGCTTATCTGATCTTCTGCCTGGGTTCCCTGGTGGGCTTTCTTCATCTTCGAAGAGGTGAGTCATGTCCCCCAGCTGGTCTTCCCAAACTTACCCCTTCCTCCTCAGGAGAGGCCACACTGGCCAGTCTGACAACCATCTGTTTCTCCTCCCACACCTCCCCCACAGACCTCAGAATCCTGCCCCCACTCCTTTTCTACCCCCTGCCCCAAACTACCCGAGCTCTTTGGAATTTGAAATCCCATCTCCTCCAAGTGACTTCCCCAGCATCCCCCAAATCTTCACTCTTGAGTCTCTCTCCTCTGATCATTCCCCTTAACTCCCCCCAGCCCTGATCCTGAGGAGGAAAAGAAAGCGAATGACAGATCCCACTAGAAGGTAATGATGCCAGCGCCCTCCAGGCTCCCACTCCTGCACTTTCACCTTATGCTTTGCACTTGCTGTTTCCTCTGCTCAGGGTGTCTTTTCTCCACCTCTATGGTTGAAATACTGCCCAACCTTCAAAGCCCAGCACCAAAGCTACCTCCTCTGTGAAGTCCTCCTTCGAGTGATCGCAGGCCCCTCTGTAGGCTGTGGCAGAACAGAGGTGCTCATAACAAGTGACCACATTTTAACCTCTGAGGGTCTAGCCTGAATCTTGAGTGTCCCCTCCAGTCCCCTCCAGGCCTGGCCTCACAGTGCAATTCCCCTTCCTCCTCCAGGTTCTTCAAAGTGACGCCTCCCCCGGGAAACGGGGCCCAGAACCAGTACGGGAACATGCTCTCCCTCTCCACTCCCCACTCAGGCACGGGTAGGAGGCACCGCCAGGTCCCTGACCCAGAGTTAGAACCCCACCCATTTTCCTCATCCTTCTAGACCCCTGAGCTCCAAGTCTTCCCGAGCTCGGAGCTCCGCCTTCAGAAAAGAGCCCGCCCCATGGTGCGGAGTCCCGCCCCGACTTGAGCCCCGCCCCCAGGACCAAGGTCCGCCCCCAGACTCGGGACCTGAAGTCCGGTTCTGACCCCAGAACCTCGCCCGAGACTTCAGGCCACGCCTCTAGATTTAGATCCCGCCCCGCTGGCTCAAGGCTGAGCACCTAGACCCGGAGTCCTCCAGCAGGCCCTGAAGCATCCTCTGCCCGTAGCCCTGACCGCCCCCATCTCCTCTCACCCGCCAGGACGCGCCCAGCGGTGGGCTGCGGGCCTGGGAGCCACCGTGCCGTCCTACGGAAGTCCGCACAGCGACGTCCAGGAGGCCAGAGCCGCGGGGTCCCGGAGCCCACCAGGAACCGGTGATTGAGGGGGGTGGTTACTCACATGGGAGATATTGGAGTGGTCTGTGGCAGGAATAGTGGACTGGGGCCTGGAGGAGGGGGCCCGTGACCCGGTTCCCACCCCCATCCCCAAACCCCAGGCCCAGAAGAAGAGGAAGGGGAGGCCTATGAGGAGCCGGACAGTGAGGAGGGCTCCAAGTTCTACGAGAACGACTCCAACCTTGGGCAGGACCAGCTCTCCCAGGGTAAGACTGCCCTCCCTCATCCTCACCTTCTCAGCCGGGGTGGGCTGTGGGCCCTCCCTGGATCCCTCTCCTTCTCCACCAGATGGCAGCGGCTATGAGAACCCTGAGGAAGGGGTCTTGGGTCCTGAGGATGAAGACTCCTTCTCCAACGGTAATCTGGGGTACTTGTGGGGCCTCATAGGCTTGGGAGAACCCACAGGGCTGTGGATCCCCTACAGGGCCGGAGTGGTCCCTGGAGTTCTCTTTTTTTTTCCGGCAGCAGCTGAATCTTATGAGAATGAGGATGAAGAACTGGCCCAGCCAGTTGCCGGGACAACAGGTGTGTGTGAGGATGGTCACATTCCTGCGGGGTGGATGGGGGTGGTGGTGTGTGTGACGCAAAGGCCGGGAGTGACTTCCCTCTTCCTTCTCCAGACTTCCTGAGCCCCCATGGGTCAGCCTGGGACCCCAGCAGGGAGGCAACCTCCCTTGGTGAGAAGTGCTTGGGACCTGCCTTTCTTGTCCAGGTTGGGTTGATGTGGCCTCGGCTCTAATGTCAGGCCCGACCTTGACCTTGGTTCTGACCCCAAACCCAAGCCCAATCCTGACCTTAGATTTGACTCCAACTCTAACCTCAACACTGACCCCAATGCCCATCCTGATGCCCAGTGTTCACCCCATCCCTCATCATCAACATCAGCCCCAACCCCAATCCAGTTCCAGCCTGGACTTTGACCTCCAGCTCACCTCAGCCCCAATGCAGGCCTCACCTTTGACCTGAGCTCTCTCTACAACCTCCTCACAACTCTGACTTTGACTCCTTCCAATTCCGTTCTTCACTTTTTCTCTGACCACGACCATAATCTAACCACACGTTATCAAACCCCACAACAAACAAGGGCCAGAACCTGACGCTAACCCTGTCACTCCTTCCTAGTACAATATTGTTCAAGCCTTCCACTGTCCTCTGCCCCTAAGACTCCCTCAGTATCTTAGGCTGCACTTCCCTTCCCCAAGCCCCCAGCGTGGCTCCCAGGCTCCCAACTCTCCATCCCCTGGCCAAACAGGGTCCCAGTCCTATGAGGATATGAGAGGGATCCTGTATGCAGCCCCCCAGCTCCGCTTTGTTCAAGCCCAGCCTGGTCCCAGTCATGAGGAAGGTGGGTGCTTCTCCTGCTGTCTCCCATTGTCCTCTGAGGCTTCCTCCCTCCCAGCTGACTTTCAGCTCCACTTATGTCTTACTCCTTCCTGGTCCTGACCAGATGCAGACTCTTATGAGAATATGGATAATCCCGATGGACCAGAACCAGCATGGGGAGGAGGGGGCCACATGGGCACCTGGAGCAACTAGGTGATTCCCTTCAGGTGAGCTGGGAACTGCCCTCCAAGGATGGGAAAGAAGGAGGGAGATGAATAGGGATGGAAGTGGGGTGCTGGCTCCTGGACTGCTCCCCATTACCATTTCTTCTGCATAGCATGGACCTCCTCAGGCCCCTGAGATCCACACCTGACTCTGAAATCTTGTACCCCCAGCAGATGGCGCCAGCCTCTGGAGCAGTGTTACTCAGGATGCGTGTATCTGTGTACACACACAGTGTACACAAGCTAAACTTCGGCCCCCTTTGCACTCCCCAAATAAACTCAGTGAGCTCTTCCAATCCTGTGACCTAGTGCCCTTTTGTGGGAGGGGAAGGGAAGGTGAGGATGCATGTATTCCCATCCCCTCTTGAATCCAGCGGAGGAGGGAGAACTCCATCTCCGGAACCACAGGGCCTTTTCCCGCCTGGGGCTTGGCCTGCACTCGTCTCCCTCACTTGCCTGCCATTCCCGCCAGCCAGTCATTCAGTCATTGTTCATTCGGCAGTTGTATTCGTGGCGCCCAGTGAAGACGAAGCAATCCAGGAATTGGCAGTCATCACTGCCATTTATTGAGCATCTGCTATGTTCTAACGTCAGTGAAGGCATTTAACCTTTCTAATCATCTGTTATGTGCCAGGATTGTATCAAAGTATTTTATGTATATTTTAAGTGTGTGTATGCTTATATATGTTAGCTCATTTTATCTCCACAAACAACCCTGTTTCATAGATGAGGAGACTGAGGCAGAGACCCTAAATTACATGCCCAAGACTTACCTAGTTAATAAATGTTGGGGACAGGACTTGAACTCTGGCCGTCTAATTCCAGAGCCTATATCATTCTTGACACTCTCCCTTCCTATAGCTGCGGTTGTGTAGATGGAAAACCGAGGGTCAGAGAGGCCAAGTCATGTAACTAGCACTTCACAGAGCTGAATCCAGAAATCGGGCTGCTGTCCTAGCCATTGTGCCTACTGCCTGGTAAACTGCCTATGATGTAAACCGCAAACACAAAGACTTCAGAACTAAAAGTCTCCAGGCCCTGAAACCATTATGTAGCAAGCTCTACCACTCCCAAACTCCTGCCTGTCTCAGGCAAAGGTGGACTCAGTCATTGATAGTCTTGGTGTCTTCTGCCTGGTCTCCCCAGCTCCAGTGCTCTTCTGAAACCCAGGACTGGCATCTGAAACCTAGTCCCTCTCCTGCTCCAGAAGTTTCAGTGCTCTCTGTAAGATTGCCTAGACTTTTTCAGTACCTATATTTTTATTTCTAGAATTCCTTTTTTTTTTTTTTGCAGTACGCGGGCCTCTCACTGTTGTGGCCTCTCCCATCGCGGAGCACAGGCTCCGGACGCGCAGGCTCAGCGGCCATGGCTCACGGGCCCAGCCGCTCCGCAGCATATGGGATCTTCCTGGACTGGGGCACGAACCCGTGTCCCCTGCATCGGCAGGCGGACTCTCAACCACTGCGCCACAGGGAAGCCCTAGAATTCCTTTGCTTAATGTACGTGTTCTTTCTTCATAATGTCCTGTGTTTGTTTTTGAGACTCTATTGCTTCTTTATCTCTGAACCTTTAAAACTTACTTTAACTGTATGAACGCTATTATGATGTGCCAGGCATTGTTCTAATAAATGCTTTACAAGTAGCATCCTATTTTATCTTCATGACAATTCTATGAGGAAGGTACGCTAAAATTATTATCACCTTAGAGCTGAGAAGACTGAGGCACAGAGAAATTAAATACTTCAGTTGCTAGCTGACTTTAGGCAACTTACTCAAGCTCAATGACCCGCAGTGTTCCCAGTTATAAAGTAGCAGTAGGGAGGAGGTGATTATCATCATCTGTAAAATGGGGTGAAGCCTCCCATGGTGTATCACCATGGAAGAGTTCTTTGACTTCTTTGTGTTTCTCCTGCAGGAGTCCTTTGCCCCACTCACATCTTCTGGGGCCAGCTTGCTTTGGCTTCTGCCACAGTCTTACAGGCTACACAGGTTTCTGACCATTTTATTTAGAGCAGGCTTTTGCCCTAGGGGTTTGGTCTGACTCTAAGCCCATACTCTGGTGACTCTGGGGATTCTGATTTCCTGCGGTGACTTTTTCCAAACTGCATCCCAAGGCCTGTGGATGGATTTTTTTCCCCTCTGTCTTCTGTGCCCAGAAGAGACAGTCCTTTCTCAGCTCCCAGCTTTGCACATCGGGCTTAGTTTCAGCTCTCTGCTCTTCCTGGGGCCTCAGCCTTAACCTCTGTCCCCATGGGGACATTAAAACTCCAATCCTAGGGATCCCAGCATTCCCATGCGCTGCCCTCTCAGTGTTGTGGCTTTGATTTCCTTCATTATTTCTAGCACCAGGGAGATTCTGTCCTGCTTTTGAGCTCAGGTATCTATTAAGAAAAAGAAAAGAAAGAAAGCGATGCCTCTTGTTCTATTTGCATAGTGTATGTTTGGAATGTGGGGGATGGGAAATGAACCTTCAGCATTTCCTTGGCCTCCCATCTTGGACACAGTCCATGTGGCAGAAACAAAATAAAAAAATAAAAAAAATAAATATCCCAGATCTAGCTCAGGATTCACACCCCGACCTTACCCTTCAGCTAATGTAAGCTTTCCATATTGCCAAAGTCCTCACCATTCCCTATTGCCTTTTACCCAGTCTGCTTCATTCATGTAGGTCTCCTGCCTGTGCCTGAATCATTTGAACATGACACTCCTGGTGAAAACATCCTACCTTCTCAAGGGTGAATCCATGTCTGGGTCTTCTCTGTGCCCCTTGTACCCAGCCAGGGGATGGCAAAGATCAGGAGCTCAGGAAATGAGTGGGGAAGGAGGAGTGAATGAAGGACTGTGCCAAGTCCTGAGATTCAGGGGCCAGAGGCTGGAGCTACTCCTGTGAGCTCTGCTACCCAGCGAAGTCTTGGGAGGAGATGAGGAACGGAGGTGTGCTAACTCCAGCCCAGTGCTCTGGAATCAGACTACCTGTGTTTGAATCCCAGCTCCAACCCTCTCTGGCTGTGTGACTCAAACTCTCTGTGCTGCAGTTTCCTGGTCTGTAGAATAGGGATATTAATGATAGCTACCGGGCTTCCCTGGTGGCACAGTGGTTGAGAGTCCGCCTGCCGATGCAGGGGACACGGGTTCGTGCCCCGGTCCGGGAAGATCCCACATGCCGCGGAGCGGCTGGGCCCGTGAGCCATGGCTGCTGAGCCTGCACGTCTGGAGCCTGTGCTCCGCAACGGGAGAGGCCACAACAGTGAGAGGCCCGCGTACTGCAAAAATAAAAAAATAAAAAAATAATGATAGCTACCTTAGTGAATCTTAAATGAGATGTAAAGCACATGACGGTAGCATAGTAGGCAATTGAACATTAGCTATTATTATTATTTGGCATTTATTAAGGGCCTACTGTGTCCCAGGAGCCAGAGGGCACACAGAATATTTGGGTTAGGAACTCCTCCAGTGCAGGGACCTGCTCAGAAGAAAGCCACACTCCAAAGCTTCACAAATTCCCACCCCATGACCTGTTTCTTTGGCAGGGACTGGATCACTTATAGTTCCTGAACAAGATTTAGGGAGAAGGAGGCTTGAGAGAGGTTTCAGGCCCTCAGGGTCACCCCTAGTTTGCAGGGGCCTCCCAGGTAGGGACCAAGGCTGCAGAAGGGCTTTTGGTGTAATCTCTATGCTTCCAGCCTTACTATATAGAGTGGATGAAGAGTTCCCAGGGCTAGGAGGTCCTTGGAGTCCACTCTGCCAGGTCCAGAGTCTTTGTTCCTTGGGGAACAGCCTCACCTGCTGGGGTTGTGTGCTTTCAGTCTTGACCTTGGCTGAGTCTACTTGGAGGACTTGAAGTGTGGGCTGAGTTGGGGTGTGTGTGTAAGGGATATCAGTGTAGCAGAGGAGGGGGAGGGGATGGGATGTGGGTGGTCATCAAGATGCTGTACTGGGGGGACTTCCCTGGTGGCGCAGTGGTGAAGAATCTGCCTGCCAATGCAGGGGACATGGGCTCGAGCCCTGGTCTGGGATGATCCCACATGCCGCGAGCAACTAAGCCCGTGTGCCACAATTACCGAGCCCGCATGCCACAACTACTGAAGCCCGAGCGCCTAGAGCCCATGCTCCACAACAAGAGAAGCCACCGCAAGGAGAAGCCCGCGCACTGCAACGAAGAGTAGCCCCCGCTCGCCGCAACTAGAGAAAGCCCGCGCGCAGCAATGAAGACCGAACACAGCCAAAAATAGATAAATAAATTAATTAGTTTGTAAAAAAAAAAAAAAGATGCTGTACTGGATGGATGTGTGAAGTACAAGTTACGTGAATGTTAAGTGTGTGAGAGACAGGTGGTATTGGGTGTATGCTGTGTGGGTGTTATGTGTGAAGTATAGTGTGGTATGTATAGTGTGAGATGTCAGGGGAGTGAAAATAAAAGGAAACCTCACTAAAATGGAGTCTGAAGTGGGAGCTTTCATGCTGTCGGACCACTTGTCATCAATTACAGGAAGAACTGTCAGTTAAAGACCCCAACAGAAGAATCATGGACAGGAAAGAATCATCAATTACAGGTCCCAACAGGAAAAGATGTACATTGCATCTCCTAGAAGAAATCCACTACCCGAGCAACTCAGGCAATGAGAAACCATTATCATCCTGACCTCTCACGTTTCTCCAATGGACTTTCCTTCAAAACGACCCCTCCCAATGTCCTCCCTTTTCTCTGTAAAAATAACCTTCTTTGTTGGACTTGCCTATGGCTTTCGCTATAGCTTCCTTGTCCCAAATTTCAATTCCTTTGCTATTCCTGAATAAACCCATTCTTGCTGGTAAAATAACTAAATTTTATTTCTAAGGCCAACGGGGGCCATGCAGTTGGAGGCAATATGGGAGGTGTGAAGTGTAGGAGGGGTGTGTCTGTGTTAGTGCCCAAGTTAGTGTGCCCAATGCGCAGTGAGGCCAAACAAACCAAAACATTGAGGTTTGGAGCAGAGAAAGGTTAATTGCAGGGCCCTGCAAGGAGACAGGTGGCTCATGCCCTAAAAAGCCTGGAGCTCCCCAAATGGTTTCAGCAAAGCATTGTTTTAAAATCTTATTTATTGATTTATTTATTTTTGGCTGCATTGGGTCTTCGTTGCTGCACACGGGCTTTCTTTAGTTGCAGCGAGCGGGGGCTGAGCAGGGGCTACTCTCCGTTGCGGTGCGTGGGCTTCTCATTGCTGTGGCTTCTCTTGTTGTGGAGCACGGGCTCTAGGCGCGTGGGCTCAGTAGTTGTGGCTCGCGGCCTCTAGAGCGCAGGCTCAGTAGTTGTGGCGCATGGGCTTAGTTGCTCCATGGCATGTGGGATCTTCCCGGACCAGGGCTTGAACCCGTGTCCCCTGCACTGGCAGGCAGATTCTTAACCACTGCCCCACCAGGAAAGTCCTGTTGGGGGTTTTTCACATCTGTAAAACAACTTAGGAAGTGTGCATCAAATATTGTTATCTAGGTATCAATACTTCAGAGAGGAGCTAAAGCAGAGGATATGGGGGAAGGGCCTGTCCCGGGAAGACCCCATAGGGTCCTGATCGGTTACATCTGTGCTGCGTCAGGGTGCATGTTGTACAGGAGTTGTGGATACAGTAGATGTGTGGAGGATATGTAGCCTCTGAGGTATGCAATGTCTTTGGTGGGTGTGTTGGGGAAATAAAATGAAAAAACAAAACCTTCTTCCCACCCAGAAAACCTCTACACAGAGGTAGTAGAGACAGAAAACAGTTTTATTATTATTATTTTTAAATTTTTGAACTTTATTTTATTTATTTTTTATACAGCATGTTCTTATTAGTTATCTATTTTATACATATTAATGTATATGTGTCAATCCCAATCTCCCACTTCATCCCACCGCCACCCCACCCCACCACCACCCTCCGCCGCCACTTTCCCCCCTTGGTGTCCATACGTTTGAGAAAACAGTTTTATTATTGAATAAGCATTAAACAGAATGCCAGGCACATTACAGGCAATCCCCTGAGAGATGGATTGCAAAAGCAGAAAGAAATCTCACCATTTTATATAGCCAAGCAGGTACCACCCATTATCCTGTTTTCAAGATAAATTTTCAAAACCCATATCTTGTTTTCAAGGTAAACAATGACTAGGCCTCAAGTAAGAAGACTTGACACCACCTTTAGGCACACGTAGATCATCCTAACTTTATCATGGTGATTGGCTTTTATCCAAGGGCAAGACAAACTTCTGGCATCTTTTTTTTTTTTCCTAGAGTCTGATTTATCTAGTTTCTTTTCTTTTCTTTCTTAAAACTTTTATTGGAGTATAGTTGCTTTACAGTATTTTTGATGGGAGGTGGTTTTGTATATTGTAGCAGAGCCTCCATGAAGTTAGGCTGTTATTCTCCCGCTGGAGCTGGGAGATGGGGAGATTGGGAGCTATTTCCCCTGACGCTTTCATTTCAAAAAGATGGCTCCATAACTTATTTACAAAAGAGGAACAGACTCACAGACATAGAAAACAAACTTATGGTTACCAAAGGGGAAAGGGAGTGGGGTGGGGGGAGGAAGAAATGAGGAGTTTGGGATTAGCAGATACAAACTACTAAATATAAAATAGATAAACAAGAAGGTCCAATTGCATACCACAGGGAACTATATTCAATATCTTGTAATAAACTATAATGGAAAAGAATCTGAGAAAATATATAGAAAACTGAATCACTTTGCTGTACACCGGAAACTAACACAACATTGTAAATCAACTATACTTCAATTAAAAAGAAAATGTCTCCCAGGTCCTGGAGTTCCTGAGTTATGAGACTGGCAAGAGGCTTAGCCATTACAAAGATTTACATACATTTTGAAAAGTTCCAAGAAAGAAATTGTGAAGGAAAAGGGAGAAGGGGGAGAAGTCACGTCCCTTACTTTCAACAGGGAGAATTAAGCCTCTTATTTTTCACTTGTATTTGCCCTTACAGGCGTTGTTTGTGAGGCGGGTTGTGCTTAGGTGTACGTTGTGGGAGGGTGTTGCAAGAGTGTATGTTGGGTTGACTTTACCCGTGAAAAGTGTCTGTCGGGACCTCCAGGGTGAGGGAGGGTATGTATGCTGTCGAAGGTTATGCAGAGAGTTGCGCGGTATTGAAGTGTTGGTCCAGGGGCGTATTGTGCGGATTCTGCACGTGAGGAGGGGGTCGTGTGCGAGGCGTCGGCGTCGAGCGGAATTACTCAGCCCACCAAGCGGTTGGGGGAAAGAATAAACGGGATACCCGTGAAGTCTGCGGTTTCTAAAAGCAATTCCCAGCCGGACTCCTCCCTCAACTCTAGCCTGAGGGATTGCAGACTACAATTCCCAGGATGCCCCGCTCCTCCACCAAACAGGAAAAAGACTCTCTTCAGTGGGCGGGGCTTATAGAAGGATGGTCAGGCCAATGGGTGAGCCGGGACGAGTCGAAACCTACGCCGATTGCGCCGAGGCTGATTGGAATCTTTGGCGCTTTGGTTTCAGTGGTGAAAGTGTGATGGGCGGGTGCAGCGACCAGTGAAAAGGCGGAGAGGTGGATCCAGAGGGTGTGGGCGGGAAGAGGTGCTGACTAGCAGGCAGTTCGCCCAATGAAGGGCGGAAGCCGCTGGAGGGGGCCAGGCGAGTTGGTTAGAGGCGGGCGACTGTCGCAGCCTGGTGTGTGCCATGGCGGAGCCGGTGAGGAAACAGGGTCGGCGGCCCAGAGGCGGCGGTGTCGGCCGAGGGGCTCGGGGATCCCGGGGCGGCCGTGGTCGGCGTCCTGGCGCTCAACGATCGCCAGCCCGGCGTACCCTGGACTCGGTGCTTGTGGACTTGGTCAGCGACAGCGATGAGGATGTCTTGGAGGTCGGAACGGCTCGCGGCGCTGCGGACCCGGCCGAGGTCCCGCTCCCGGAACCCCCCGTGCCGGCCGCGCCCCGGGACGACAGCGACAGTGACAGCGAAGGGGCGGACGCACGGCCGGCTGAAACCCCTCGGGTCTTGGTCAGGCGGCGGCGGTTGCTGCTGGATCCCGGGGAGGCACCGGCGGTTCCAGTGTACTCCGAGAAGGTGCACGCAGGTCCCTGAGAGGGCTAGCGCGGAAGGGCTGGGTTTAGAAATGTTGAGGGTAGGGTTCTAGGATTGGTCTTGGGAGACTAAACGGAAGCAGGGTATAGGAGCCTTGGGGGCAGTGTTCCTGGGGTTTCTGTAAATTGGGGAGGTGAAGGGGTTTGGAGTGTGCTGGGAGTTTGGGATTCCCAGGAGCTGGAGTGTCGGGGGTATAGAGAGCCTAAGGGTTTGGGATCCCTGATGGTTCAGAGAAGAGTTGAGGCACCTAGGGCTGGGATTTGGGGCATATTGGGTTTTAAGGTTGGGGCCCATTGCTAAAGATCCAGGAAGATGGGTACTGGGGTCCATGGAAGTTCAGAGAACTGGGGGCTCCAGGAGGCTGGAGTCCCCACGTGGTAGGGTTAGCTAGGGAGCTGAGATTGCCAAGGATTCTAAGATAGCAGGATGGCTAGCAGCTTCGTAAAAAAGGGGAACTAAGCTTGCATCCTTACAGTGCATTAGGGAAAGGGGTGTCGGAGTCAGAGTACTCATTTTTTTAAATTGAAGTGTAGTTGATTTACAATGTTGTGTTAATTTCTGCTGTATAGCAAAGTGATTCAGTTATACGTGTATGTATACACATTCTTTTTTATATTCTTTTCCATTATGGCTTATCCCAGAACATTGAATATAGTTACCTGTGCTATCCAGTAGGACCTTGTTGTCCATCCATTCTATATGTAATAGTTTGCGTCTACTAACCCCAAACTCCCAGTCCATCCCTCCCCCCTCCCCCCTTCCCCCTTCCCCTTGGCAGCCACAAGTCTGTTCTCTATGGTTGTGAGTCTGTTTCTGCTTTGTAGATAGGTTCATTTGTGTCATATTTTAGATTCCACATATAAGTGATACCGTATGGTAGGGTACTCCAATTTTGGATCCTGGGGAAGCTGAGCTCCTGAGTCCTGTGGGAGGGCTGTAATGTCTACATCCTTAGGGAGGACTTGGGAGCTGGAGGAGGCCTGGGTGTGAGGGAAGAATCGACCCCAGTTTTCTCTTTAAGTGGAGGGAGGATTTGGGACTGATTTACTTTTTCTTTGCAGGTGAAAAGCAGCCTCCACCTCATCCCAGACCACATGTCCCTCCTGAAATTCTGCTCCCCAGAGACTGAGGAAGGTAAGGGAGGGCTTCTAGGGAGAGGTGCCCAGTGCTGGCCTCTTTGAGGAGACTTTCTGGAGTTTACATCCCTGCAGTTAGTTGTTTCCTGAGGCTCAGGGGAAGGACATGGGAGAGGTGACTCCTGCATCCTAGCCAGAAAAAGCTCCATTCCTAAAAGGAGCTGGATTGTTAACCAGAAGGCACAGAAAATTCTGTCAAAACACCCTTCCACCAACTCTAATAGGCATAAGAGTGAGCTAATATACAGATTTCCAGGTGCCATCCCCAGAGATTCTGATTCTGTAATCCTGGGAACGGGAGGGGGAGGTGTTAAGGATATGTAACATCTTGTTACATCTGCAGCAAGTGTCTTGGGAACACTCTGGAGCCAGCAGGGTGTTCTTTGAATCTTTTCAGGGCTGCCCAGCCTTTGTTCTCCCTCAGTGATGTGATTTTTGCAAACCACTCAAGGGCAGTGAGTAGGAATCAAGTCTAATAGGGGAGCAATCCAGTGGGCAAATGCAGACCTTGGACTAAGACTTTTGCACTATGAGGGAGTATGGCAGGGTGATTAAGAGCTGATTTAGGAACCAGCAGGCCTGGTTTGAATGCCAGTTCTACCCCTTAGTAGCTGTGTGACCTTGGGCGAGTTAATCTCTCAATGCTTCAATTTCCTCATCAGCAAAATGGGGATAAAAAATGGACCTAGGGCTTCCCTGGTGGCGCAGTGGTTGAGAGTCCGCCTGCCGATGCAGGGGACACGGGTTCGTGCCCTGGTCCAGGAGGATCCCACATGCCGCGGAGCAGCTGGGCCCATGAGCCATGGCCGCTGAGCCTGCGCGTTCGGAGCCTGTGCTCCGCAACGGGAGAGGCCACAACAGTGAGACGCCCGTGTACCGCAAAAAAAAAAAAAAAAAAAAAAAGGACCTATGTCAAAGGATTTTGGTGAGACTTAATTAAAGAGAATATATAGAAAGCCCCCTCTTGGACTACATATATGGTTTGCATATATGGTACCTGGAACAGAGAAGTACAAAGGCACCTCTGTCCTTGCCACTCAAAATGTGGACCCAGGAATGTTGGGTATCTTCCAGGAGTTTGTCAGAAACGCAGAATCTCAGGCCTCTGGCAGCTACTAAGACAGGATTTCACAACCTCAGTGCTACTGACATTTGGACTGGATCATTCTTTGTTGGGGGCTGTCCTGTGCTCTGTGGGATGTTTAGCAACAGCCTGAGCTCTACCCACCAGATACCAGTGTCACACCCCAACCCCTTCCTCCTCTCATTGTGACAACCAAAATTGTCTACAGACATTGCCACATGTCCCCCAGGAGGCAAAATTGCCTCTGAGAACCACTGATCTAGGATTCATTATCATTGTTTTGTATTCACAGTATATATCTTATGGTTAATGATGATCATGTGGCAAGCAAATGGAAAAGAGCTTCTATAGTTTAGAATATTATACCTGATTTCCTTTTATAAGATATTCAAGTTAAAATGAGTGATTTAAAGAAAGATATTAGGACTTCCCTGGTGGCACAGTGGTTAAGAATCCGCCTGCCAATGCAGGGGACACAGGTTCAAGCCCTGGTCTGGGAAGATCCCACATGCTGCAGAGCAACTAAGCCACTGAGCTACACGCAGCTACTGAGCCTGCGCTCTAGAGCCCGCAAGCTGCAACTACTGAGCCTGCACTCTAGAGGCCGCGAGCCACAACTGCTGAGCCCACATGCCACAGCTACTGAAGCCTGCACACCTAGAGCCCGAGCTCCGCAGCAAGAGAAGCCACCACAGTGAGAAGCCCGTGCACGCAACGAAGAGTAGCCCCCGCTCGCTGCAACTAGAGAAAGCCCGCACGCAGCAACGAAGACCCAATGCAGCCAAAAGTAAATAAATTAACTTAAGAAAGAAAGAAAGATATTAAATAATACAGAGATATGGCAAAATATGGCAATGACACATGGATGAAATTTGAGAAATGTAGGCTCAGAGGGCCTATACTTACCTCTTTACCTCATTCCCTCCCTGCCCCACACCCCCTCCTCCACCCCGGAGTCACAGTCTCTCTGTGCCCACCAAACTGTATGGGAAGAAAATAAGAGAAATATTAGGAAAAAAAATCATCCTTTGACATTTGTTTTAGTGTATGTTTCATAACATATATAATTGTATGTCCCTGTATAGTAAGTAGTATATGTGTATTAAGTAAATACCTATTTTCCGGGTTGTGTGCTCAGTGTTCTTCATTTGTGGGGTGCGTGTGATCAAAAGTGAGAAGAGCATGCTTCAGTTGGGGTGAGCCACTTTCCGACTGTCCACACTCGCCACTGTCTCATGCCTTAGCACGAAGTTCTGACACTCTTGCTCTAATCTGTCAGGCTCCAGTTCATTCTTCTCTCTGAGGTAGGCTTTTCCCCTTTAACTCACACCCCTTGAGCCCTTCCCCAGTGGTTGTGTGTGTCTGGGGCTCCCTTAGTCTCCTCCTTTCTCAGAACCTTCTGAAGCCCCTGACTTCTCTCTCCTTGGCCTCCCGCTGCCCTCTCTTGGCTAACCCTTTCCACTTCCTCCCACTCTGTCCCCAGAGGCGGACATGGCAGATTCCAGCAGTCTCCACGTTGAGGATTCCCCATGTCCCAATTCTCCCTGGAAGAAGAAGCTGAGGAGCAAGGATGGAGAAGAGAAGAAAGAGATGTTTCTGTGAGTGAGGCGAGGGCCCTGGGGCCTCTGGAGCAGGAAGGGAGTTGGGGGGGTAGGCTGAGGCAGGCAGAACCCTTGGCTGGCTCCTCAAAGGGTAAGGAGAAGGACGGAAGGAGTCTTGAGGCTCAGGTGAGGACTGAAGCTCTTCTTGGGGGAAAGAAGAGGTGAACCCCATCAGAGGATGACAGCGGGCCCTCAGGACCCACCAGCAAGTGGAGATTTCAGCTTTGTGTCTAAGAAAGTAGTGATGCAGGGGTGAAGGGTGTGGCTCTGCAGACTGCTCTGTGGTTCAAATCCGGCAGCTGTCTCTTAGTCAGCTTCTCTGTGCTTCAATTTTCTCTTCTGTAAAATGGGGATAATAGTGGTACCTGGGTCAGAATTTTGGGGTAAATTAAGAGTTAACCCTTGGCAGATAGTAAGTGCCTGGTGTCATTTGGATGTTATCAGACATTTACCTGGGAAGTAACTTATCTTAAAAGTTAGGCAGGGCCTCCCTGGTGGCGCAGTGGTTGAGAGTCCGCCTGCCGATGCAGGGGATACGGGTTCGTGCCCCGGTCTGGGAGGATCCCATATGCCGCGGAGCGGCTGGGCCCGTGAGCCATGGCCGCTGGGCCTGCGCATCCGGAGCCTGTGCTCCGCAACGGGAGAGGCCACAACAGTGAGAGGCCCGCATACCGCAAAAAGAAAAAAAAAAAAAAAAAAAGTTAGGCATTCTCCTCCCTCATATTTGGTCATATAAATATAAAAATTATGACTCAGGTTTTCCCTGTCCTTACCTCCCCCTGTCTTCCTATAAGATGGATGTCACCGGAAGATGCTCTCTCTTGATTCTCCAGGTACCCCTCTGGTCCCCAGGGGTCCCATGAGGAGAGGTGTGGGGCTGGGGTCTCACCTCTTTCTCCATCCTGTCCCTCTTTTATCTCTACAGGTTTCAGGACACCTCACCGTTGCCTCTACGTCTGCCACGGACCAGCAGCAGGAAGCATACTCGGGCACTCCAGAAGTTAAGGTACCAAGGGCAGGGGACTCTGGGCTGGGGTAGAGAGGGGCAGTATGGAGGGGGACCACCCTGACTGACCCACAGTTCTTTCTGCACCCCAGAGAGGTGAACAAGCGCCTCGAAAATCTCCGTTCCTGCCTGAGTCCCAAGCAGCCCCAGGGCCAGGACCACCTGAGTCAGGAGGATGAGGTGGTCCTACTGGAGGGGCCCACTCTCCCAGAGAATTCTCGTCTCTTGCCGCTCAAAATCCGGTGCCGGGCTGACCTGGTCAGATTGCCCATCAGGATGGTAAGTGCCTGAAGAGTCCGGGAGAAGGGTCCCAGGAACTGTCTGTGGAGAGACTGTGGTGTCTGGGCAGAAGGGACTGTGGCTTCCTTTGCCCATCCTGCTGTCTGGAGCTGCCCAGTGCTTGTTCAGCCCTGTGCGCCTTTGTGCTCACTGTTCCCCTTGGGAGATTTTTTCCCTCCCTCTCCCCTCTCTTTCTGACAAACTTCCCACCCATTTTCAAGGCTCCACTAAAACATCCTTTGAGAAGCTTTGCTTGGTAGCCCCTCCCCAGGGTGCACCCCTCCCTCTTTCCTTCCCTCGGACCCTGTGCTTCCCTCTTGTGCTTGCTCTTACTGCCTTGGACACCCAGATGGCACTTGGTCATTCCGATCCCCCCCTAGCTTCCTGATGAAGCCTACTCTTTTTGTAGGGATGACTCCAATTCCAAAACAAGAATGATAACAGAAGTGACCATTTATCGAGCAGTAACCGTGCATCAGGCAAGCAACTAAGCCAGGGCTTGTGAACTGGCAGCCCATGGCCTTATCAACTGTGCTGCTGCTTCTTCTTTTTTTTTTTGTCCCTGCTGTGTGGCATGCGAGATCTTAGTTCCCTGACCAGGGATCGAGCCCCCTGCATTGGGAACGCAGAATCTTAGCCACTGGACCACTAGGGAAGTCCCATGCTTCTTTTGTGGTGTACGGTGCTTTTATTTATTTATTTTTTTGGCTGCACTTCACGGCATGCAGAACTTCCCCAACCAGGGATCGATCCCTCACCCCCTGCAGTGGTAGCGTGGAGTCTTAACCACTGGACCGCTAGGGATGTCCCATGTATGACTCACATGAACATATGAGTTCATCGCCAACCTTTGCAATGGGTGATTTTGTACCAGGGTCCAGATTTCTGGTTTCTCTTAAATAGGAAGATACAGTACCTGGCCCATATTCCTACATGGTACCAGTCAGCTGGAATTGCGGAACAGCTGGCCTGTTCAGATGGGGCATATCCGGTTCTGGTTTGCCACAATCCCCACCACTCCCTTTTTTCTCCTAACTCATGGCTGCTTCATGTCTTTGTGTCACTTGCCTGAAACCCTTATTAACATGATTTTATTTTATGCCTTGCCAGGTAAATATGGTGGAACTCACAGATGAGGAATTTAGCAAGTAGTTAAGGCCAGAAACTGGGGGTGGGTGGGGGGAAGCACATCAAGGCAGGAAGGCCTCCTTCACTTCTTGTCCCCCTCCCAGTCGGAGCCCCTCCAGAGCGTGGTGGACCACATGGCCGCCCGTCTTGGGGTGTCCCCAAGCAGGATCCTCTTGCTCTTCGGAGAGACAGAGCTGTCCCCTACCGCCACCCCCAGGACGCTAAAGCTTGGAGTGGCTGACATCATTGGTGAGAGGAAGGCAGGGAGGCTTGAGGAGGCTTTTGTCACAGGGAGGGGATATGGGAAGAGGCCCAGAGGGGACCCTGCTTCCACCCCCCGCTTAGGCCTGGCTTCCTGATCCTGCCCTCCACAGACTGTGTGGTGCTAGCAAGTTCTCCGGATGTCGCAGAGAAGTCCCACCTGCTCCAGCTGCGGGTGCAGGGGAAGGAAAAGCACCAGCTGCTGGAAGTCTCGCTGCCTCGAGTGAGTGGGGAACTGGCTCTCTGTGCCCCTTGCCCCGTGCTCTGCGGTCTCTCGTGTCAGTGGGTGGAGGATGGAGTCACTGCCCTCTGTGGTCTTGGGTCCCCACCCATCCTAGATAGTGGAAAAAGCCCAGTGTTAACTTCCCTCCCCTTTCTGCTGGGAACCTGGCTCTGGTCTCCTAACTCCTCCTGGTTAAAGTCAGAATCACCCTTGGACAGTAACCAATAAACCCATCATAATTACCAAAGAACTGACAGTCCCTGTGCTGAGGGTATTTACTTCACATTCAGGACATTATTGAATTTCACAACAGTCTGACGTGGGAAAGCACTGTTGTTACCCTCATCTAACAAATACGGAAGCCAACCTCTATAGAGGTGGAATAACTTGCCGTATTAGTTTCTGAGAGCTGCTATAACAAAATACAACAAACTGCGTGGCTTAAAACAATAGAAATGTGTTCTCTCACAGTTCTGGAGGCTACAGGTTTGAAATCAAGTTGTCAGCAAGTGGGACGAAGCGAGAGAGTGGCGATGACATACGTACACTACCAAATATAAAACCGATAGCTAGTGGGAAGCAGCCGCATAGCACGGGGAGGTCAGCTCCGTGCTTTGTGTCCACCTAGAGGGGTGGGCTAGGGAGGGTGGGAGGGAGACGCAAGAGGGAGGAGATATGGGGACATATGTACATGTATAGCTGATTCACTTTGTTATAAAGCAGAAACGAACACACCATTGTAAAGCAATTATACTCCAATAAAGATGTTAAAAAAAAAGATATATTGGACAGCAGAGGGGAATATAACCATTATTTTATAATAACTTTAAATAGAGTATAATCTATAAAAATATTGAATCATGATGTTGTAAACCTGTAACTAATAAAATATTGTAAATCAACTATAAAAAAAGAAAAGTTGTCAGCAGGGTCGTGCTTCCTCAGAGACTCTAGGTAGAATCCTTCCTTGCTTCCTTCCGGCTTCTGGCGGTGGCTGGCAGTCCTTGGCTCACAGCTGCATCACTCCAATCTCTGCCTCTTTCCTCGCATGACGTTCTCCCTGTGTGTCTCTCTGTGTGTCTGTTTTCTCTTACAAGCACACCAGTCCTATTGCCTTAGTGCCCACTGTAATCGAGTATGACCTCATCTTATCTTGATCACATCTTCCAAATGAGGTCACATGCATATTTACCAGGGGTTAAGACCACAAGGTATCTTTTTTGGGGAACACAATCAACCCATAGCACTTGGCTAGGGTTATACATCCATTTCAATGGGAGCACCTGGCCCCCAGCTTAGGTCATGCTCACTCCAGAGCCCGGCTGGCTTCCTCCTTGTGATCCATTCCTCCATCGTAGGTGAGGAGACCAGCTTTGGAGAACCTGCCTGACCCGGAGCCAAGATCCCAGGCCTGGGCTCTGTGGCCCAGCTCCCTAGAGAGGAACCAGCTTGCTGCTGGCTTCTTCAGCCAGTTGCCTTTCCCTCCGTGGGCTCTGACTTGACTTGTCCCCTTGTCCTCCCTGTCACAAGTCCTCTGTCTGTCCCTACAAGTTCTCCTCAGCCCCTCTTTTCAAATTCTTACATCCATTTTTTCCTCTCCATCCAGGATTCTCCTCTCAAGACCCTCATGTCCCGCTACGAGGAGGCCATGGGACTCTCGGGCCACAAGCTCTCCTTCTTCTTTGATGGGACAAAGCTTTCAGGCAAGGAGCTGCCGGCTGATCTGGGCATGGAATCCGGGGACCTCATCGAGGTCTGGAGCTGAAACCCCACTCCCTGTTTAGAGTCCCAGCTTGGACTTGGGGAGAGCGGCTGCCCCCTTTTGGCCCCATAAGGGCTAGCTGAAACTGAGGTAGAACTTATCCTCAAGCTAAAGCAAAATCAAGGAGTGATCTTGGACCACCCCCGCTCTGCCCCGTCGACCCTGGTTTTAAGCCTGGTTTTAAGCCGTTAGCTACCTGATGAGTTGTGTGGTGGTCCTTGCTGCCCTGGGTGGACTGTGGCTCCATCCACAGGGTGTGCTGAGTTTTGCAGGCCCCTGGGACATGGAGAAGGTATCCCTTACCCTCACCCTTTCCCCTCCACCATCACCCTTTCCTTTATTGAAATGTCTCTTTTATGAAACTGCTTCTATTGAAAGAGTGAGTTGAGATCAACATGAAATCCCTGGTATGGGATTCCAGACCTGGCATTTATGCCACGTCCAGGACCAGCAGTGGCCTCAGTGTCATTGGAGGGTGGGGGTGAAGTTTGCTTGAGGGGTGTGGCTCCTCAGCCTGCAGGAAACTAGATGATCAAGCTCACACATGCATTAGCTTCAGCAGAGTCAGACGATGGGTTATTCTTTTGAAGAATATAGCAGATTCTCAGGCTTGGGTGTCTTCCTCACCCCAGGACCCTTTCAAGCCACCTTCCTGATGCACACACATTATTTAAGGCATAATTGAGCACCTTGAGCCTTTTGGTTTTGGATCTCAGGATTCCAGTCCACGCAAGGCTTCTCTGGTTTTATGGCTTTTCCCCTTCACTCCATCCTCTCCCGTAAGCGTCCATTTTAATGTGTTGATTACATGTCTTTGAGTATGAATGTATCCTTGAAAAATGCCATGTTGTATGTGTGAATATACTTTTTCCACATGTAGTATTATGCTGTAGATCTTGTGCTGTAGCTTTTTTCACTCAGCCTGTGTTGCTTATGCTACATCAGCTTTATTTCTTTGAACTGCTCTGAGGTATTCCATGGTGGGTGTCAACTGCATTTTGTTTACACATTTGCTAAGTGGTGGACACCTGGGTGCCTCCAACTCCTCAGCATGTATACAAGGCCACGGTGAACATCTTTTTATGTGTCCCCTTCCATATTTTGTGAAAAGTTCTCTGGCAGAGGTACCCAGGACGGGAATATGGGTCAGACAGGTTAATTTCTCTATTTGTTTTCAGAATGGTCATTGACTCTCCCACTTAAAGCTTCCTGTTTCTCCTCATTCTCATCAGCACTTGCCACTGCCCAACTTTCTAATTTTTGCTGGTCTGTTGGGTGTAAAGTGGTGCTGTATTTTAATGTACATTCATCTGATCACCAGTAATTTGGGGAATTTCTTTATATACCTGTCAGCTTTCCTGGTTTCCCTTTGTGTGAATTGCTCATTTTCTCATGGGGGCTTCCTGTCTTTTTTTTTTGTTTACTCTCAAAAGTTCTTCGTATATTCCTGGGCAGTTGCAAAAAACTCTCAAAATGGCACTTGTGTTTGTATATTCAGGGGTGTCCTTCACTGAACAGAAATTCTTAATTTTAATGTAGTTGAATTAACTATTTTGTTATATCATTTGTTGCTTTTTGATTTCTTATTTAAAAGTAGTTAAGATATTTTACATTTTCTTCTGTTAGTTTATTAGCTTTCTTTCACATTTAGGCCACTAATATCGGGCTGAAGTCCAACCAGTACACACTGGTATGTGCTGGCCTCTGCTTTGCATGGTCAAATATTTGTTCTCATTTGTTGATGCCAGGGTGTACTGGCTGCTGAAATGTCGAATACTACTTTGAAACTATTTGAAATTTACCTTTGTCTATGAGATCCAAGTTTTAGTTTCACCATATAATGAGCCAGTTTTCTCAGCACTGTCTACTAATAAGCCATGAATTTTCCACTGATAGGTGGTATAATTTTGGCAAAAGCACATCACTCTCTTTAAAGAGTTTTTTGTTGGAATGTGGTATTCCTTTGAACTTACAATGTGGGAAATATAGAAAGAAAATTTTTTAACATTTAAATAATCCATGATATGGTATAACTCATTTTTTTCAGATATTTTATGTCCATTAATAAGTCTGAACACATTAAAATTAAAATATGTTCAATCTCAGCAGAATAAATGGGAATACATTCAACTTGTGAATATTTGAGGATTTCTGTCTCTCTGTCCTTCCCGTGACCAGGGGTGCCACTTTTGGTCTTGGCACTTTTCCTAATCCCCATGACCCCTGTGGCTGCGACCATTTGTTGTCCCCTCACACCTATTCTTCCTCCTCCCAGGGTAACAACCCCTGGTTTTTAGCAAAGCACAGAGAGTTCAGAATGAAGACAGTGCTTGCCAGCCTCCACTGTAGCCAAGTGTGGCCAAATGCCAATTCAGAGGAAGGCGTGCAACTTCCAGGACACGTCCCTAAGCAGGCAGTGTGTGCCCCTCTCTTTGGCTTTCTTCCTGCTGCTCACTGGAAGTGGAGCATCCCTACTGACACAAGGTGACCTTGGGGAAGGAAGCCATGCAGGGCAGGACGAGGAGAGAAGGCGCCTGGGTCTGAGCTTCCATGCAGCGTCTTACCAGCCCTGCACTGCTGACCTCTGGGCTTTGGCGAGAAGGGGAACTTCCTGTCTTGTTTAAATCACTGCTATTGGGTGGTAATTCCTTGGTGGTCCAGTGGTTAGGACTTGGCACTTTCACTGCTGGTGCCCGGGTTCAAAACCTAGCCAGGGAACTAAGATCCTGCAAGCCGTGTGGCCAAAAAAAAAAAAAAAAAAAAAAAAAAAAATCACTGCTATTGGAGGATTTCTGTCACTTGTAACCAAACCCCGTTCTAGCCCCCCAGTGTGTTGCTATCACAAGCAATATTGTGGTGACCCCGAGTGGGATTTTTCTCAGGTTTATATCCAGGAATGGAATCACAGATCATTGGATGTGCACCTACCCATTTTCTCTTGAGTACAAGTGACTGGACCTCTTTATAAATCCATTAGCAAGTGCTAGAAGGTTCCAGTTTCCTCTTATCTTCCCCAGTACTTAATCTGGGGAGGATATGGGAAAGACTACTCATTGTAAAAGGATTTGCATTTCTTCGATGATGAGATTGATTATTCATCCTTTTGATCAAAGAGATTGATCAGGGAATCTTTCTAAAACTCCCCTGATTAGAAACCTTCAAAACTTTAAGGAGCCCTGATCTGGTGCCACAGCTTGGCACTTTTCCTAATCTCATTCATCCTCAGAGCAATCCTGGGAGGCAGGTGTTATTATTCCCATTTTACAGAAGAGAAACCAGCTAAGATGAATTAACCTGTCCCAGACCACACAGCCACGGAATGCAGAGCCAGATGGAAAACCAGGTGGGCCTGTTGAAGACTGCTCCCTGCCTGCTCCCCAGCCAGCCTCCCTCTCTCACTGCTCTCCACACTGCCCTGCTTTCAGACCCTTGTGTTCATTATGCTGCCTTCTGTGGCAGGACCTTTGCACATGCTTTCTGCTGCCTGGACTGCTCTTCTTTCCCTCCTGGAAAGTCAATGACTTCCCCTCCCCCACATCTGAGGTTTTATTCAGGGACTTACTGGGGACTATAGCCTGGGAGACAGCCTCTCAGCTCTGAAAAACCGCTCCAAAGAGGTAGTGGGTGGGGCCAGTTTACATGTAAATATTTTGGTCAGGGAGTACAAGCAGTCAATATACATTTTGGTAAAAGATTACTGCTGGTTACAAAGAGCAGTTTTCTCAAGTTAATGATTATAGTGCTTTTCTATGTATGGGAAGATGCAAGAAGCTGGGTTCATTAAAATTCTTCCTGAAATGCATATTAGCTACCTAAAAGCCTGTTTATCCAAAGCACAGAGCATCCTGTTATCCTTAATTTCCTCTGTCTGGAGCAGAGTGCTTCGTCCCGTTATCTGCTTAATCTCTTCACCTGAAGCACCCAGTGCACTGTTGGTCAGCTGCTGCAGCAGGTTAATCTTTGTAGACTTGGATGTTGAGCAAAGTGCTCTTTGCTTTTCTTTTGTTTGCAGAGCTCAGGGACCATTTCCTCAGAGAGGCTCTCAAACCTCCCTGACCAGGTCAAATGCCCCTGCTATCAGTCCTTATAATACCCATATGCCAGACTTCTTTTCTGTGGCACTTGTCATGGATGAACTTTTTTTTTCCAAGAAATTCCACATGTATTTATATTTCACAAACCACAATTTCCAAAGCTAATAGAGCAAAGGTTGGGCTCCAGTTGAAACCAATAGACCTGTACAAACATATTTATTTATCTGAACTTAAAGGAATTTTAATCGAGAGATCCATAAAATTAAAAGGCACCTTGGGCAGGGGGTGGGGTGGGGGCGACTTCCCTGGTGGTTCAGTGGTAAAGAATCCGCCTTTCAATGCAGGGGACGCTGGTTCAATCCCTGGTCAGGGAACTAAGATCCCATATGCCACGGCACAAACTAGGTCCTTGCGCCACAACTATTGAGCTTGCGTGCCTCAGTGGGGAGAGCCCACATGCCGCAAACTACAGAGCCCATGTGCCCTGGAACCCACGCGCATGGGTGAAAGAGAAAACCCGCACGCCACAACTAGAGAGAAACCCAGACCGTGTGCCATAACGAAAAGATCCTGCATGCCTCAACAAATATCCCGTGGGCCGCAACTAAGACCAGACTCAGCCAAAAAATAATAATAATAAGGAAAAAAAAAAGGCACCTGGGGGAATTCCCTGGTGGTCCAGTGGTTAGGACTCAGCTCTTTCACTGCAGGGGGCACAAGTTCGATCCCTGGTGGGGGAACTAAGATCCTGCATGACATGCAGGCGTGGCAATGAATGAATGAATGAATGAATGAATGAATGTGTCACCTGTACTTGGGGAAGAACCAAATATTTTCCCCATTTGCCAAAACCAATTAGCATCAAAATATTTGTCTTTATAACCAGAAAGTTTTATTTTCATTAATGTCCAGAGGTACTGTGTTTGGACTACAGATATTTTTTTTTTTAGCTTAATGGAATTTAATTTATATGCCTAAGCATTCACTCATTTTAAGTCTACAGTTCAATGAGTTTTAGTAGATGTCCACAGTCCTGCAAACGTTTCCTGGTGCCTCTTTGTACCTCCTCCTCCCCCTGGCCCCAGGCAACCACTAATTTGCTTTCTGTCACATTAGTTTTGCCTTTTCTGGATTTTATATGAATGGAATAATACAGTATGCAGTCTTCTGTGTTTGGGGTCTCTCACTTAGCACAATGTTTATGAGATTTACCCATACTGTATGTATCATTGAGCAGTGTTCCACTGTATGAATATACTATTCACCTGTCGATGGATACATGGGTTTTTTTCATTTTTTTTTTGGCTATGACGAATAATGTTTCTATGGACATTCACATACAGGCTTTTGTTTGGATATGTTTTCATTTTTTGTTGATAGATACCTAGTAGTGGAGTTGCTGGGTCATATGGGAAGTGTATGTTTAATTTTTTTAAAATTTATTTATTTTTGGCTGCATTGGGTCTTCGTTGCTGCGTGCAGGCTTTCTCTAGTTGTGGCGAGCAGGGGGGCTACTCTTCGTTGCTGTGCACAGGCTTCTCATTGCGGTGGCTTCTCTTGTTGTGGAGCACGGGCTCTAGGCACATAGGCTTCAGTAGTTGTGGCACGCAGGCTCAGTAGTTGTGGCGCACGGGCTTAGTTGCTCCGCGGCATGTGGGATCTTCCTGGACCAGGGCTCAAACTCGTGTCCCCTGCGTTGGCAGGCGGATTCTTAATCATTGTGCCACCAGGGCAGCCCTGTATGTTTAATTTTTAAAGAAACTGCCAAATTGTTTCTCAAAGTAGCTGTACTTTTTGCATTCCCACAAACATTCATATCATTTCCAGTACTTTATCAGGGTATTTATTTCTTTATTTAGGCCACGCCTTGCGGCATGCAGGATCTTAGTTCCCACCCAGGGATCAAACACATGCCCGCTGCAGTGGAAGTGCAGGGTCTTAACCACTGGACTGCCAGGGAAGTCCCAGTGCATTTATTTTTTTAAGCTATTCTAGTATAGTAGTATCTTAATGTGGTTTTAATTCTATCTTCCATAATGACCAATGGTGTCATATACTTGTTGGCCATTCATATATCTTTTTTTAAAACATCTTTATTGGAGTATAATTGCTTTACAGTGTCGTGTTAGTTTCTGCTGTATAACAAACTGAATCAGCTATATGCATACATATATCCCCATATCCCCTCCCTCTTGCATCTTCCTCCCACCCTCCTCATCCCCCCTCTAGGTGGTCGCAAAGCACCGAGCTGATCTCCCTGTGCTATGCATATATCTTCTTTTGTGAGATGTCTGTTCAAATCTTTTGCCCACTTAAAAAGTTGTGTTTTTGTCTTACTGAGTTTTAAGAGTTCTTTATACATCTGGATAGAAGTCCTTTGTCAGATACATGCTTTGCAAATACTTCCTTCCAATCAGTGGCTTGTCTTTTCATTTCACAGGTGCACCTTTTGCATGCAAAAGCCCCTTCAGATAAGCTCTATGAGGTTAGGTAAATCTGCAGTTGCCTGACACCCAGCACAATGTCAGGCATATAGTAGCTGCTCAATAGTACTGAGGAAATTCAGTGACTACAATCTGAAATTCCTCTCCATCTCTTTCCTTTAGACCCTAAAGGGAGACCAGGCTTAAGGTTCTGACACGTGAAGTATTCCTGGGGCAATGCCAAGCAGGGCAGTGACTCAAGAGTTTCTGATAAGGCCTCTTGCGGGGGTCCCAAGACCATGAGACTGTAGAATTTCGGCAGAGGGACTTAAGAGGTCTGGTTGGAAGAGGGGTCTTGAAGCTGCCTTTTCAAAGAACTACACTAACTTTACCTAGAGTGTATGTTTATTAGCTGTAGCTTGGCGATTGGGGCGGCGAGGCACTCAGGAACCAAGCTGTTTTGGTGCCAGGGCTCTGTGGTCTTCGAGCCCCGTCCATGGCTAGGAGTCTCCTTAGCCCCTGCCTGTTCCAAGTGAGACCATCAGAGGGCGCAAGTTGGAGGTGAGGAAAAACTGGCTCCAGACGCGGCCGGTGGGGTCTGGGGACACTTTCTTAAACGACTGCAGGGAAAGCTCAGCTGGGTTGGGGAATCCGAAAGGTAGGGACGGGGGCCACTGTTCACCATTCATTCATTCATCCAACACTTACTGAGCACGTATGAAGCCCCAACCGGACACCGTGGGGAAGAGAGTAAGAACTGCTAGTTGGGACTTCCCTGATGGCACAGTGGTTAAGAATCCGCCTGCCAATGCAGGGGACACGGGTTCGATCCCTGGTCTGGGAAGAGCCCACATGCCATGGAGCAACTAAGCCCGTGCGCCACAATTACTGAGCCTGCGAGCCACAACTACTGAGCCAGTGCTCCTGAACAAGAGAAGCCACTGCAATGAGAAGCTCGCTCACCGCAATGAAGAGGGGCCCCCGCTCGCTGCAACTAGAGAAAGCCTGCGCGCAGCAACGAAGACCCAACGCAGCCAAAAAATACATATAAATAAATTAAAAAAAACACAACTCTCTGTTGGCACGTTTAGAGATATTTACAGTACTACTGTATTTCCAGAATCTTTTAAGTTTCCATTATCTCTTTTGATCTCGTTCAGTAAGAAGTTTGCCAAGCAGCGTCGCAGATAAGGAAGCCGAGATTCAGAGTGGGAGGGATTGCAACAGTTCACCCAGACACCTTTAAGTCGGCTGTCGCGGCGGGAACGCAGCCGACGACCGTGGCGACCGGCCACAGTCACGTGACGCGGGAACGTCGGCAAACCTGCAGGGGCGCGCGCGGCTTCCGTAGTCGCGTCAGGGGCTGGCCCACAGTGGCGTCCACCGCCCCCGCCCCTGCTCCAGTGTCACATGACCGGCTTTTAGACAACATGGTGGTGGCGGTGGTGCGGCGCCGGGGCTGACCAACCGCGAATGCGGTGGGCTCCTACCCGGGGTGAGGGGTGGCCTCAACCGGGAGGGGGCGGGGGATCGGACTCTCCTCAACCCATTCCTGTCTCTGATCTCACCGGAGTTCCATTCGTCCCTCCGCGCGGTGTGTCTGCCGGGGCGGGGACGCATGATAGAGCCCGGGTTCCATCCCCCGTGCTCTGTGCTTCGGGGCAAGCTCCTCTCGGTGTCCGAGCGCACCTCCCTCGCCTGGGTTCCCTCCATTCTCCTTTCTCCAGCCTCCTCCCCTCGCAGGTGGGATCGTCGGTGGGACCGTAGCGCGGGCGGGCGCGGCCCCCGAGACCATGTCCGGGTCCGACACCGCGCCCTTCCTCAGCCAGGCGGATGACACGGACGACGGGCCTGCGCCCGGCACCCCGGGGTTGCCTGGGTCCATGGGGAACCCGAAGTCCGAGGATCCCGAAGTCCCAGACCGGGAGGGACTGCAGCGCATCACGGGCTTGTCTTCGGGCCGTTCGGCTCTCATAGTGGCCGTGCTGTGCTACATCAACCTCCTTAACTACATGGACCGCTTCACCGTGGCTGGTACTGACTTCTGGGAGAAAGTTAGAAAGGGGGATGGGAGCGGGGTCCCGAAGGTGGGGCTGCCTCGGCCAGCCCATCCTGAGTCTTCTCCTTCCCAGGCGTCCTTCCGGACATTGAGCAGTTTTTCGACATCGGAGACAGTAGCTCCGGCCTTATCCAGACGGGTGAGTGGAGGCCCCTCCTGGGCACACAGCGCCTCTTCTTTCTGTTCTACCCCAGTTGGGGCCACACGCTGGCATGCCTGGGGCCTTAGTTTTGGGAGGTCCGGTGGCCGAGCTAGGGGAGGAGATGGCCATGGCTCTGCCCTGAGGCTGTCCTGTTCGATTAGGACACCACATTTAAAGACATCTAAAGAGGGAGTCAGTTTTGTATAACGGTTAAGACAGACCTGGGTTTATATACCAGCTTTTCACTTAATGTGATGGTAGGCAAGGCCCTCAACCTCTCTAAGCCTCACTTTCCTTGTGTGTGAGCTGGAACTAGTAATAACCCCGGCTCACCTCATAGGGCTGATGTGAGGATTAAATGAGATAATGCCTGTGAAGTGCATAGTACAGTATTGGAAAATGGTAGGCACCCAGTAAATAATGGCAGAAGAGGGTGTCTAGAAGGGGAAGAGGTGAGTTTTACTTGTTCGGAACTTTGGGATTTATGGGAAAGGCAAAGCCAAGGCCAAGTCCTATTTTCCTTCCTTCCCTCCTTCCTTCATTTCTGAGCACCTACCAAGTGCTAGGCCCTGGAGGAAGTACTGATAACATCCAAAGAATTTGGCAAGACGTTTTACACCCATTGTCTTCTAATCCTTTATCAGCCAAGGAGTTATTATTCTTGTTTTATAGAGAAAGTAGGTAGTATCATCTACATTTTTATAAAGAAACTGAGGCTTGGAGAGGAGTTAAGACTTGCCTAGGGTCACACAACAAGTTCGAGGCAGAAGAGGAGTTTGAAACCAGGTCTTGCAGTGTTCTTTGCTCCACTCCAGACCACCAAGGAACTGGAGTTATTTAAGCCAAAGTTTAATGGAATGAGAATGGGATCGTAGGTCCAGGTCTGCAAAGCTCTAAAGAGTTGTTGAGTTAGAGAAGAAATAGGTCTGGGACTTCCCTGGCAGTCCAGTGATTAAGACTCTGTGCTCCCAATGCAGGGGGCGGGGGTTCAATCCCTGGTCCGGTAACTAAGATCCCACATGCCCCGTGGCTCAGCCAAAAAAACAAAAAAACCAGGTCTTTCTCGGCAACGCTCTTCACGTCTTCATTCAACACATGTTTGTTGAGCATCTGTTTTGTGCTCGGCAGTGTGTTAAGCGATGGAGACACAGTCATGGCCAATACAGTCCTTGTCTTCCTGGAGCCAACATTTTGCTGTGCATGAGGCGGGCAACAGTCCCTGAAAACCTAAACTAATAATGAGCTAATTTTCTATAGAAATAACTGTTATGTGAAAGAAGACAGAGTAGCTGTGATAGAGAGAGACTGGATATGTGGTGGTTGGGAAGGTTTCTGAGCTGAGGGTGAAGGAGCTGAGGTTGTGGAGCTCAGGGGAGAGGAGAGACAGTTCCAGATAGAGAGGACAGCAGGTACCCAAAGCCTTAAGGTGGTATTGAACTTGGCAGTTGGGCCATTGGGGTACAGAGAGGGAAAGTGGATAAGCATGAAGTTGGAGGGGTAGGGAGAGGCTAGATCAGATAAGTGCATTGCAGACCAGGGTATGGAGGAAGGGATGAGTCAGCTGGGCCATCCATTCTACAATGGAAGATCTGAAGAACCTTGGAGATGGAGCTGGACAGCTACTACCTCCCCCCATGCCCGCTTGCAGGAAGCTCTGATAGTTTCAGGGTTGGGTGTTATTCCTGCGCCCCTTCGCCCTCCCTGAGCTGGTTTGGGGGTGGGGTAGGGGTACTGGGGCTGGGCTGTGACTCTCTGCTTCCCCCCAGTGTTCATCTCCAGTTACATGGTGTTGGCACCTGTGTTTGGCTACCTGGGTGACAGGTACAATCGGAAGTATCTCATGTGCGGGGGCATTGCCTTCTGGTCCCTGGTGACACTGGGGTCGTCCTTCATCCCCAGAGAGGTGAGGTCCCACACTGGCTCCTGCTTCTGCCCTCCCCCCCGCCCTCTCCTCCCCCCACCCTGACTCCCCCATCAGTCTTTGCTGCTGCTCTTTGGAGTCGTTGCAGACTGGGCCCGGGGAACTTGTGCGGTTCCCTTGGTCCATGCCGTCTTCTGTTCCCTGCTTGCCTGAGTTATCTGCCCACCCCATCCTCTCCCCTTTTCTTCCAGAACCTTCTTCTGTCCATCATCCCCTCCTTCCACTGCACACCTAAACACACACATTTCTCTATCACAGGAAAGACCTTACCAGGACTGCCCTCTGTCCGTCTTCCTTTTCCTAGTCAGACTTCCGCAGAGGGAAGCTCCAGTCTGGGTGAAGGAGCAGCTAGGGCGAGGCTCTCACTTTGCCTGCACTTCCTCTCCTCCCACTCCCCGCTTGAGCACCGCTGGCGAACCTGCCCCCGTCCCTCCGTTGCCAAAGTCAACAGTGCCCTCTCAGTTGGTAGCTGTAGCTCCTACTTCCTAGTCCTGTTCTCGCTGGATCTCCTGGGAGCCTCTGGCTCTGTTGACCCACTTCTTCCTTCCGAAAACACTCTCCTAACTTCTGTGATGCCCTCTTCTGGTTTTCGTCCTGCCTCCCTGGCTGTTGCTTCTTTGCTTCTTTGAAATCGCCTCTGTCTGTTCTCACTTTCTGCCCTGGGACTCTGTCTCCTCAGCCCCAGACACTACACACTCTCCTTGGGTGATCGTGCCTTGTTCTTAGCTTTGGTGTCTCTGGTAGACAAACAAACCCCCGCCTAAGATCACTGTTCACTGTTGGGGTGTCTTGGGTGGCTTGGACAAGATAGAGATAAAGATTTATTTCGTACCTACTGGGTGCAAGGTAATGAAAAGACCTTTTGTTGTCCAGTTCTCACAATAGGTATGTGAACAAGTTGTTATTATCCCCCTTTTGCAGATAAGGAAACTGAGGCTCAGAGAGGTTAAGTTGCTTTCTCAGAGTCACAGCTAGTAAGTAGTGGAGCCAAGATTCAAGCTCAGGTCGGTTTGATTCTAAAACCCAGGCCTCTCCTGCCATCCCTGCCACCGCTTCAGAGCTGGCTGGTGAGGGAGGCTGGAAGGCTGGCTGCAGGGCGGGGTGCCACCTGCCCCATATCTCGTTCCCCAGCGATTCTGGCTGCTCCTCCTGACCCGGGGCCTGGTGGGGGTAGGGGAGGCCAGTTACTCCACCATCGCACCCACCCTCATCGCTGACCTCTTCGTGGCAGACCAGCGGAGTCGGATGCTCAGCGTGTTCTACTTTGCCATCCCTGTGGGCAGGTGAGTGGACCTCGGGCCTGGTGGGGAGGCAGAAGGGCCTTGCCTGGAACGGGACTGACCAGCCGTCTCTTCTCCTCCCCCACCCCCTTCCCACAGTGGTCTGGGTTACATTGCAGGCTCCAAAGTGAAGGATGTGGCCGGGGATTGGCACTGGGCTCTGCGGGTGAGTCGGGTCACAGCCTGGGGAAAGGTTAGCAGTGCGCTCACTGATTCCCCCTTTCTACCGTCAGACACCCACTTTTGAAGGCAGTGCTCACTCTGCCAAGCCTACAGGCAGCCTAGCTGCCCTCACTGCGAAGCCACGTGCTGGGTAAAACTCTTGATTGCAGGTGATGGAAGCCCATTGTACGACTGTAAGCCCCCAAATGGGACTGTATTGGCTCTCATAATGGAAAGTCCCAGGGTGAGCTTCAGGTAAAGCTGGATGCAGGACTCCCACAGTGTCACAGGAATTTGATCATCCTTTTCTCAGCTCTACTTTCCTCTGTTATCTTCCTTCTCAAGCACGTGAAAGCTCCACATGTTTATCTTCCTGTTTAGAAACTTCAGCGCCCCGGATCCTTGAGCAGTAGTCCTGGATGGTGTCTGATTAGATGAATGTGGGTCACGTGCTGGCACTGACTCAATCACTGAGGCCTGGGAGGTTTAACATTACTCTTGGCCAAGTCTGGGTTACAAGCCCCACCCTATTTGAACCACATGGGTTGAGAGAAATGGGGGGAGTGGTTTCCCAAAAGAAAATTAGGGTGCTGTTGCTGAAGAGGGAGCAGTTAGGCTTGCAGAAACAGAAACACTTCCTAGTGGCAGTCACCCCCTCCCCTCAACCACAGGTTCAGCTTCCTTGAGCAGGCACTCACTGGGTGTTTGAGGTCTTGGGGCCTGAGTTGCTTTTATACACCCTCACTTTCTCTCAGCCCCCAGGGTTGAGTGTCTCCACGTCTGTGCCTTTCTTGAAGCCCACTCTTTCCCCAGGTGACGCCAGGTCTAGGAGTGTTAGCTGTTGTGCTGCTGTTCCTGGTAGTACGGGAGCCACCAAGGGGAGCTGTGGAGCGCCACTCAGACTCACCACCCCTGAACCCCACCTCGTGGTGGGCAGATCTGAGGGCTCTGGCAAGAAAGTGAGTTCAGTTCCATCCTAACCCAACATCTGAGGCCCCCAGGGAGGCCCTGAGGTCTAGTTTGAGATTTACATGGGTGTGGTCTTTGCTCTGTTTTCTGTCAGCTGGCCCTACCCTAAGGCCAGGAATTCTGTCACCACTGCCCCCTTATGGCAGCTGCTTGAATTACAGGCCCAGATCCTGGAAGCCAGTACAGCCTCCAGACTCAGTGCCCTGACTATTAAAATAAGCCAGAGAGGGAGAAGAGAGGCCTCTGACACCGATACCTCAGTGGAGTCTAACTTCCTTCCTCCTAATTGTCTGCAGTCCTAGTTTCATCCTGTCTTCCCTTGGTTTCACTGCTGTGGCCTTTGTCACGGGCTCCCTGGCTCTTTGGGCTCCTGCTTTCTTGCTGCGTTCCCGTGTGGTCTTGGGGGAGACCCCCCCCTGCCTTCCTGGAGACTCCTGCTCTTCCTCTGACAGGTACCCAGATGGGGTCTGGTCTGGGTGGCCCTGCAGGTGGCAGGGGATGAAGTGGAGAGAGTCTGTGATTCAGACTCAGGCAAGGAGAGTGTGAATCCTGACTCCACAAGCTACTTCCTCTCCCAGAGTCTCAGTTTCCTAGTCTGGGAATAGGTGCCTTCCTCTTGTGAACCATGGGGTGCTGTGCCTGGACAGACCTGGGTTGTGAGGGTGGCCGGGATGGACGATCGTCCTCTCTGGGCCATGGGGGTGAGGCTAGCCCCCTTGCCCCTCCCCTTCCCCCCAGCCTCATCTTTGGGCTCATCACCTGCCTCACCGGGGTCCTGGGTGTGGGCCTGGGCGTGGAGATCAGCCGCCGACTCCGCCGCTCCAACCCACGGGCTGACCCGCTGGTTTGTGCTGCTGGCCTCCTGGGCTCTTCACCCTTCCTCTTCCTGTCCCTCGCCTGCGCCCGTGGTAGCATCGTGGCCACCTATGTGAGTAGCCAGCAGGTGTCTAAGGGGGTGTTCTGGGTCCAGGGTGGAGGAATGGTGCACTGGGGCAGGACGAGGGTCAGAGCCAACTCTGGAGCGGGAATGCCTGGGTTTGAATCTCAGCTCTGGCCATTCTTAGCTGTGTGACATTGGGCAAGTGACTTAACTTCTCTGTGCTCAGTTTCATCTTCTGTAAAATGGGAATAATAGTAGCAACTGTCTCCTGGGGGTGTTGTGAGGGTTAAATGAGTTAATAGATGGGCCTGGTACCTAGTGAACCCTCCATGTGTTTGCTCTTCTTGTGATGACACCAATGCCCCACCCCTGTTCCCCCTCCTTCACCGCCTACCTCCCATCCCCCAGATTTTCATTTTTATTGGAGAGACACTGCTGTCCATGAACTGGGCCATTGTGGCTGACATTCTGCTGGTGAGTAGGTGGCCCAGGGTTACCCCAGAGGCTGATGGGAGCAGGCAGTGTGGGGGCAGGGGACCTCACTTGCCTTGAACTGTGACCTTCACCCCTTCTTCAAAACCCAGCCCTGAACTGACTTCAGAGTCCAACCCCAGGTGGGCCTGTAGCCCGGGCCTGCCCTGCCCTTCACCCCAGCCACACCTCTGAGCTGGGGTTCACCTGACCTCAGCCAAAGCTGAGCCTTGGCCCCGTCCCCGCCCTCTGCCTCCTGCCCCTCTTTCCTCCCAGTACGTGGTGATCCCCACACGACGCTCCACCGCTGAAGCCTTTCAGATTGTGCTGTCCCACCTGCTGGGTGACGCTGGGAGCCCCTACCTGATTGGCTTGGTGAGCACGGCCCCTTGGCTGGGCCTGGGGTGGGGCTCGGGGGACCCCACATTCCCAGTACCGGCTGGTGGCCAGTGGCCTGAGCACAGGCCAGATTAGAGGGTCTCACCCTAGTGAGGCATCTATGAGTCCCCTCTGCCAGACACCCTTCACCTCAGAGGCTCAGCTGGGTGGGCACGATTTTGTCTTGGCAGATTTCCACCGGTAAGGTCCAGGCCTAAGTCTTCTTCATTCTTCTGGAGTTCAGGGGCTTCCTCTCCGTTCTCCTGACTTTTCTTTCCTTGTCTACCCGCAGATCTCCGACCGCCTCCGCCAGGGCTGGCCCCCCTCCTTCTTGTCTGAGTTCCGGGCCCTGCAGTTCTCGCTCATGCTGTGTGCCTTCATGGGGGCGCTGGGCGGCGCGGCCTTCCTGGGCGCTGCCATCTTCATTGAGGGCGACCGCCGGCGGGCCCAGCTGCATGTGCAGGGTCGGTCGGGCCTCCCCGCTGTCTGTCCACAGCTCCTTGCCTAACTTCATGATGCTGTCTGCTTGTCCATCCGTCCGCCCACCCAGCCCCGTGTCCCTGGCAGCCCTCAGTCCGCAGACCTCAGTCCGCAGCCCTCCTCTCCCTCGGCCTCGGGTTTCCCTGTCCCACGAGCTGATGCCCCACTGTGTGGCTGTGCTGCCCCATCCATTTGCCAGTGCCTGTTTGTCCCCTCCCTGGCCCTGCGTCTGTCTGTCCATCCAGCCCTGGCTCTGATCCCTCCCCGATAGGTCTGTTGCGTGAGGCCGGGCCTGCTGATGACCGCATCGTGGTGCCCCAGAGAGGCCGCTCCACCCGGGTCCCCGTGTCCAGTGTGCTCATCTGAGGGGTCACCGCTTGCTACCTGCACATCTACCACAGCTGGCCCTGGGCCCACCCCAGGAGGTGCCCGGGCCCAAATCCTCAGCTGGCCCATTTTCTAGGAGGGGCCTTGGGCCATGTTCCAGCTCCCAGACACTACACAGGTGGCCAAGAGGGGATTCTGGGGGTCCGGGAGGAGGATCCCCTGCCACTGGAGCAGCCCCAGGGGCTCGGTGCTATTTGTAACTGAATAAAGTTTGTAGCCAGACCCCAAGTGCCTGCTGGAGTCTCTCTGGGTGCTAGTGACCTCTGGATTGCAGGGGATGCCCCCTCTCTAGTCCCAGGTTCCCAGTGGCCGTTGGGTCACTCGTGCGGGCCCTTGGGCAAATCCCTGCCCTTCTGGGCCAGTGAATGAGGGGGCGGAGCGAGCTGGCTTGGTGTGACCGGGAGTCGCTCACACCCACGTCTCCCCAAGAGCCTGCCCTTCTTGGCAGGCCGGCCAGGGTGAGGTGGGGTGGGCACGCCCTGGGCCCCTCAGAATTCCCGGTGTCAGGGCCTCCCTCCCTGTTGCCTCCTTGAGCCGCGCTGTGGAGGGCATGGCAGCTGGCTGGCCTGCAAGTATCTTCTCCTCCTCCCACTGGTCTGAGTTGCCCCTTGTCCCGGGGACCAGCAGACCCTTCCTGAGGGCCCGGGGCGGCTCCTGAGGCCGTCTCCTCCCCCTCCCCACTGGCTGGGTGGGTGTAGGAAGGGGGAGGGTGCAGCCAGCTGAGCCCCGATGATTTCCTGCCCTCACCCGGCGCTCACCACAGCTTCCTGCCGCAGGCAGGCAGGCAGGCGCTGAGGAGAGGCAGGCGCCGAGCCCAGGGGCAGGTAGGGCTGAGGCACAGGGTCTGTGTAGGGGTGGCTGGCGCCCCAGACTCCAGGCCAGGGCCTGACAGCCCTGGGTTCAAGGCTCTTCCAGAGCCCTCGCTGACGCCCGCTGAGCCCACTGAGGGGCGGAGACCCAGGGAGCCCCCGAGGAGGGCGCAGCTGCCCCCCAACTAGGCTCCCAGCCTGGTGCCCGCTCGGCCCCTGTACCCTTTCTGGCCTGGCCCTTGCCCTGCTGCTGCTCCGTCCCCGAAGGGTGTGCAGCGAGCAGCCAGGCCCGGCGCGAGCGCTCCCCGCAGATGGAGGCAGGCGGCCTGGTCCTCTTTCTGCTCGGCCTCCTGCTGCTTCCTCTCTTGGCCGTGCTGCTGATGGCATTGTGTGTGCGCTGCCGAGAGCTGCCAGGTGAGCGGGTGCTGGTGGGGTGTCCAGATGCTCAGACACACCGACAGGGATCCTCACCCCACGCCCCAACTCCTTTGTCCCTCTTTAACTCCTTCGAGTTGCTGAGAGCCCTGTACTCCATCACCCTCTGCCCTCGTCGCCCCCTTTTCCTGCCTCACGCGCCCTCTCTTCCCCAGGCTCATACGACACTGCTGCCCCCGATGGGTGAGTCTGCCCCGTCCGCCCTGGGTGTCTCCCTCAATACCCCATGCAGGGCTGGGCCCCAGGGGACTGAGATGGGGTCTGGGCCCTCTCCCAGCTGCTTACCCAAGCTGTGTCTCTCCTGCTAGTTTGACCCCAAGTAGCATCGTGGTCAAACCGCCTCGTGAGTACATGGAGGGTCCCCTTCCTTGGATGCGGGGGGAGCGTGTCCTGGCGTGGGTGGGAGAGCGTGTGCCTTCGTTCAGTTTCCCCCTGTGGCTGCCCACATGGCCTTGACCTGAGCTGGGGGTGGGGAGGGAGATGGGTGCCCCCCTCCCAGACCTGTCCAGGGCACAGGGGTGTTGGGGGTTAGTCTGCCCTTCGAGGCCTCGTCCAGGGTAGGGGCGTGAGCTTTGGAGTCATTCCTTCAGCCTGGTCCTGTGTCCTCAGCCACACTCGCCTCCTGGCCACCAGCCACTTCCTACCTGCTCCAGAGCCAGCCAGACCTGCTCCCCATCCCGTAAGTGGCCGCTTCCCCTCCAAATCCCCCTTTTTACCCCCTCACCTGCTTGGATTGGGGGCCTCTTTCCCTGTTGCAATCCCTCTTGCCCCAGAGCCCCACCCCAGCCTGTCCTCTGACCTTTGATTCCCAGGAGATCCCCACAGCCCCCTGGAGGCTCCCACTGCATGCCGTCTTCCCAGCAGGACTCAGATGGTGGTAAGCATGGAGCCCGGCCAGTGGGGCTGGGGTCGGGCAGAGGACAGGCCCCTCTGAGCTGGCTCAGTCTCCCTCTCCCGCTCTCTCTGCAGCCAACAGTGTGGCCAGCTACGAGAATGAGGGTGCATCAGGGACCCCGGCGGCCCTGGTTGGGAGGAGGCTGGGGCCTGTCCTGGGCTCTGCTGACCCTGTGTCGTTACCCACCCCAGAGGCAGTCTGTGAGGACGCAGACGAAGATGAGGATGAGGAAGACTATCCCGAGGGCTACTTGTGAGTGGCCAGGCGGGAGGTGGGAGCTGAGGCCGGGGCTCCTTGCTCACCCGCTCCTTGACTTCCCTCAGGGTCGTGCTTCCTGACAGCGTCCCGGCCACTGGCGCCACCGTCCCACCAGCTCCTGTGTCCAGCAACCCTGGCCTCCGAGATAGCGCCTTCTCCAGTGAGTCGGCCATCTGACCACTCCCCGCCCCTCTGTGCTGCGGCCCCTCGGCTCTTCCCTCTCCTCCTGGATGTTTGCTCCCCCTCCATTTTCTCTCTTCTCTCTTTCTAGCACTTCTGTCCTTCAGATAGGGGGACTTCCGGCTCCGATCGTCTGATTTCCTTACCTTTTCTCTTCTCTTCCCTCCTTTTCTTTTGCTTTTATTGTCTGCAAGATTTCCTTGACTTTATTCTTCTTCTGACTCTATGCTTTCATTTTGTCTTTCTTGTCCAAAAGCCCTTTCTTCATCTCTGAATGTTCCTTTTTCATAGCCTCCTATCGTGTTTCACAAAGGCAATATCATCTCGTAAATCTCTAAGGGTATTGATTATAGGTCATCTTTTTGGGGTTTCTTTGGGAAGTTTTCTTCTGCTTCCTGTGTTGTTCCAGTTTCCTTTGGGCTGCTTTTCTCTGTTCGTTTTGGTTTCATCCTGCCTGCTGGAGGCTTTTCTCAGTGTCTTGTGATCTTCAGTGTTCCGTTCCTCTCCTTTCTCTCTACACTTGCTCTGGGTCTTGACTTCCACACCCTGGCTTCATGTGCCATCCTGATTCTCAACTCATGGCCTCTCTCTTGAGCCCCAGACCATCTGTCCAAGTGCTTATTTTCATTCATTCATTCACTCATTCAGTCATCCGTCATATTTACTGGGTGCCCCGATATAATCACATCTAATGAGGTAGAGTTGTGATTAAAACAGCTAACATTATTGAGGGCCTACTACCTGCCCTACTAAGAGTTTTATGTGTATTAACTTATTAATATTAAACCTCACAATTCCCAGGGGCTTTTGAGCCTGTCCCTTCCCCTCCTGCCCCTCACTTGTCCCATCTGTACAGTGATTTGTTTATTTAACAGAAACTTTACAGCACTTACTGTATGACAGGCCTTATTTTAATTCACCGTTTTCACAACACCCCTGTGTGGTGGGTACCGTTCCTCACCCTATTTTACAGATGAGAAAACTGAGGCCCAGAGTGGTTAGGTAGCTTGCCTGAGGTTACACAGTTAGTTAATGCTGGAGCTGGACTTGAACCTGGGCAGTCTGACTCCGAAGCCTGCCTTGTCCACATCCTCAGGGAGAAATAAGTCAACACGTGAAATAATGTGTCGTTGATGGCGCTAGGCGCTAGGAAGGGACAAGGACAGGAGAGGGGGGGTCAGGGCGGGCCTGGCTGAGGAAGAGGGGCCAGCGGGGCTGATGGCACCTCTGACTCGGCCCCACCCCGCGTGTTGTTTCCTTCCGCACACGTGTCGCCCAGCCCCACCCCCCCGAGCCGCTCCCCGTCCCTGCTCCCCCGCCTGGGGGACATGCTGGGGGCTGCTGTCTCTCCTCCCACAATTCCGTTTCCCCTAATCAATTCTGGTCAAGTTGTCCTACTTCTCTCCATCGCCACCGCGTCGCAGGTCCGGACTGCCCTCCCTGCCTCCCTCTGGGGCCAACAGTGGGGATGGTCTCTGGGGGTCTGCGTGTAGGAGTCTCGGGCTGGTTATGTCGAAAGTCTTTGGGGACTGCGGTTGGGAGCCTCTGGGTGTCTGCCTCGGGGGGCCTGGGTAACAGTGCGTGGGCGTCAATGCTCTTCCTGCAGTGGAGTCGGAGGATAGTTACGTGAATGTCCTTGAGAGTGAGGAGAGCGCGGATGCGTCTCTGGGTGAGTGGCTGGGGTCTGCCCTCCCATCTCGCTCTCGCGCCCCCCACCCCATCCTCACTCTCATTCCGGCCTTGAGGGTGCCCACCGCCCTCTCTTTGGCTCCCTCACCCTCTGCCTGGGTGTCCTCCTCCTCTCTCACCCTCAGTGTGGCCTGCCCCCCTTTCGGTACGGCCGTCCCTCCTTCTGACCTGTCCCCACAGATGGGAGCCGAGAGTACGTGAACGTGTCCCAGGAGCTGACGCCCGTGGCAAGGACCAAGCCTGGTGTGTGTCGGGGGAGGTAGGGCAGACGCTGGGGGAGCTGCCTTGGAGGAGAGTGGGATGGCCTGTCAGCTGAAGACCAACCTCCCTTCCCTCGCAGCCGGCCAGAGTTCCCAGGAGGTGGAGGATGAGGAAGCTCCAGATTACGAGAATTTCCAGATCCAATGAAGGCCCGTGAGAGGCCTGCCCGGCCTGGCCCTGCCCTGGACCTGCAGGCCCTCCCCGCCCCCCCCCCCCGCCCTCTCCTCGCTGAGTCTGGGGCCCCTGTGGCTGCCACCGACCTCCTGACCTTGTACCCCTCCCTCTGTCCCTGTCCTGCTGTGTTTCAGTGGGAGGCCGTGCGGGGTCTGGAGGCAGCCTTGCCTGGGAGTGCTGAGCTGGGCAGCTGCAGCGGCTCTGTGGGCCCCCACTCGGCACCCCGCCCCGCCTCCAGCCTGATGACAGCCTGAGAACTTTCCTCCTAACTTATTGTCACTTCGGGGTCCCGTCTGTGTGGCCCCAGTACTCTGCACCTTCTGACGCAGCCTGAGAACGAGCTACCCTGGCCCCAGCCCTGCTCTGTAACAGAATAAAGGCTGCTGTGGTCTGTAGTGCTCTTAGCTTTGGGGGGCCCAGTGGGTCGGAGTCAGGGTGAGGGTGGGCTATGTCCGAGGTCCTGAGTGTGTGTGTGTGTGTGTGTGCGCGGGCACGTGTGTGCACGTGCACGTGTGTGTGTGTGTTTATGTGTTTATGGGTCTCCATCCTCGCAGACCCTCTGTGCTCCTGAGGGTCCTGACCAGGTATGTGTGAGTGACTGAACAAAGCCTGGGACACGTCACCTTCTGAGTGAGGCAGTTCTGAGCCCGGCTGCCACTCCTGGGGCTCTGGTGCATCTCCTCATGAGATAGTCCTTGGAAGTGGCAGACGACGGCTGAGGTGATGGGAGAACAGGGCGTGGAGAAGCGCTGGGTGGGCATCTAGAGCAAGACCCTTCCCTACTGGCCCGTGGTTTCTCCATCTTTAAAACAAGGGGGTGGACTTAATGACCTCAAAGGGCCTGCTTTTTAAAAATAATTAATTAATTAATTTTTGGGCGCATTGAGTCTTTGTTGCTGCGCATGGGCTTTCTCTAGTTGCGGCGAGCGGGGGCTACTCATTGCGGTGGCTTCTCATTGCGCTGGCTTCTCATTGCGGAGCACGGGCTCTAGAGTGCAGGTTCAGTAGTTGTGGCGCACGGGCCCGGTTGCTCCATGGCATGTGGGATCCTCCCGGACCAGGGCTTGAACCTGTGTCCCCTGCATTGGCAGGCAGATTTTTAACCACTGTGCCACCAGGGAAGTCCCTCAAAGGGCTTTCTTAATTCTTACTTTTTGTAGTTCTTAATAAAACAGAACTTTAAAAATTGTCTAAGCAACTGAAAAAGTTAACGGGCAGCACAGTCCTCTTCGGACTTGACTTACAGATGACTCACCTGGGGGTTTTGCGAAAATGCAGATTCTGATTCAGTCCACTCTGCATTCCTAACGAGCTCCCAAGTGGTTCTACTGCTGCTGCTCCAAGATCCCCCTCTGAGTAGGAGGGTCTGGTGGATACCCTGGTCGTTGGGACTGGCCCCCGTGCGGGCGTGTGACAACCTGGCCAGTGAGGCCCAGCGCTGGACATGGGCAAGAAGTGTCAGGAAGGAGAAGCTTTTTTTTTTTTTTTTTTGCGGTACGCGGGCCTCTCACTGTTGTGGCCTCTCCCATTGCGGAGCACAGGCTCCACGCCATGGCTCACGGGTCTAGCTGCTCCGTGGCATGTGGGATCTTCCCGGACCGGGGCACGAACCCGTGTCGCCTGCATCGGCAGGCGGACTCTCAACCACTGCGCCACCAGGGAAGCCCAGGAGAAGCTTTTTGTTCATGGCAGTTGTGAAGCTGGGAGAACATGGTCCTGGAGCCCCCACCTGGAGAGCCTCCCAAGAATGAAGCCAGCATGGAAGAGAGAAGGCCTGGAGGTGGGCAGGGCTGGCTTCCTGGTGGTGTCAGAATGCCTGGATCCAGTCACACCTGAAGTGAGACATCCCCTCAGACTTCTGGTTACTTGGGCCAATAAATGACCAGTTTTCTTCAACCAGCTTGATTTGGGGTTTCTGTCACATACAACCAGAGTAGTCCTGAGCGGGGTGCAAAGTTGTTGGCGTCCTCTGGCCTCCAAAGGTAATAGCCACGGCTCCTCTATGGAGCACCTGCCACATTTCCGTGCTTATTTCATCATTGTCACGCCGCTGTTGTCAGTTACTGTGCGTATCCCCATTTTGCAGGTGAGGAAACACAGGCTCAGAGAGGAAAAGTGATTTGCAGAGGCAAATCTGGGCTGAGATCTGGGCCTGTTGGCCTCCAGAATCATTGCCGCCAGCACCGTTGCTCTGGGTGTTGCATCAGGTGCCGCTGGGCCAGGCAGGGAGGTTGTGAGAGGCCTGTTGGAGAAGTGGGGGAGGGAGGTCTGGGGAGGGGTTTGGACAAGCTGGACATCAACAGGTGGCATGGTCTTTTTGGGGGGGGGGGTTGGCCGATGTGCGGCATGCGGGATCTTAGTTCCCCAACCAGGGATCGAACCCACGCCCCCTGCAGTGGAAGCGTGGAGTCCTAACCACTGGACCACCAGGGAAGTCCAAGTCATTTTATTTGGAGGAAATAGAAAAGGGCAGAGGCACCTTTATGCCTGGGCTGAGGTCATGTTGGTGCCACCACCCTGAGAATAACCTAGCAACATCAGTCAAGTTGAAGATGGTGTGTCCCTTTGCCTAGCATATCCCTGGGTATAAACCTGGACAAAGCAGCACATGGGCTAAGGGGTGGGTCCAAGGGGCTCAGGGCAAACTGTAATGGCTGACAGCAGGACACAGCCGACACCATCACTGGGAGAGTGGATGGAGGGGCTGCAGTCCAGTGACACCGTGGAGACCCACCAGCAGAGAAAGATCAGTGGACTGGAGCAACATCTGTCATCTCCGATAAATATCACCAGCAGAAGGTGGAGTGAGAAAAGGAAAGCAAGTTTTTTATTTATATAAAGCTAAAAACATGAAAAACCTGTACATGTTGTCCAGGGATACACATATATGCAAGGATAGTAAGATAGACAAAGGACGGAATTCCCAGTCAGTCCAGTGGTTACGACTCCGTGCTTTCACTGCCATGGGCTAGGGGTTCCATCTCTGGTCAGGGAGCTAAGATCCCACAAGCCGTGAGGTGTGGCCAAAAAAAAAAAAAAGAAAAGGCAAAGGAATGAGGAATATCAAACTCTGGAGAGTGGCTACCATGGGCCAGAGGGGGAGGATACCTGGGAAGGAGTTCAGGAAGGGCCTCCATGATATGTGTAATGTCTCGTTCGTATTAAGCAGGGTTGGATACAGAGGTGTATGATACGTGACTCTCTTAAGTGTTTGCATATCTGTATGATTTTGCCAAGACCTAAGGGGGCAGTGGATGGAGGCAGAAAAGTCGGGCAGCTTTAGGAGGCAGTAAACAGAAGGCTGAGAGGGGCCGGTCTGTCTGCACCAAGCAGGTGAGTTGTATATGGCGCTCCAGGCTTTAGGAGCAATGCAGGCAAAGGCCCTGAGGTGGCATCAGTGAGGCGGCTCCTAGAGAGATCCACAGGAGAAATGGTGGGCTAGCTGAAGAAGTGGTGGTGGCTGTGGAGCGAGGTGGTAGAATAGAATAGGGGATGTTTGGGAGGCAGAAGCAAAGGACGTGGTGATGGGTTGGCCGTGGGCCGTGAGGCTTGGGGCAGTCCAAGGTGACTCTGGGTCCTTGCCTTGGTGGATTGGGGGCGGGGTGTGCCCTGAGGCACGAAGCAGCTTCCCACTGGTGTTTCTTGGATCAGCAAGAGAATGTGGCTTTGCTTCCACCAGTGGATGAGCCAGGAGGGAAAGATAGTCAAGGCAATGAGGTCTACGGGGCTGGGCTGGGGTTCTTAGCACAGTGGGGTGGTCAGGAGGTAGAATCCCTGCGGATGAAAGCTGGGGAGCAGAAACAGATTTTTTCTTGAAGTCCGTTGTTGGAGGAAAGGTAAATTTAGTGATAAGTGAGGGAGAATGTTTTCTGGGATTGCTGGGGAGACAATTAGGTGCTTGTAAAGGCCATCGGAAGGTAACAGCTCTATTGATTTGGGGACTCTCAGTCCTTGAGACAAGGGTCCCAATGCAAATAGTTTATTTGGGAGGTGGTCCCCAAAACACTGACAGGGGAGTGAGACAGGAAAGAGGAGGCAGCCAACAAAGGATGCATTATAGAGCCAGTTACCCATGTGGGCAACTGGGGCACAGCCCTGCCAGGGCAGTCTGGAGGCCTTATGGAGTGGGTGGGTATGAGCCATCCCGCCTGGGGAGGGAGCTGGGGTATTTGTACAACCTCGCCCATTACTTACCAACTGAGGGTGGCTCCAGGGAAAGGGGGGCTGTTAATTCTCCAGAACTTCTGGCCTGCCACTCATGTGGGCACAGTGGGCACCAGTGGCCCCAGCAAGCCTGGAGCAGAGGAAGGCAGGTGCTGGCAGATGCGTGGGCCAGTGAGCCCTGAAATGGTGTGGAGGGCCATGGAAAAGGCATCGACAGTGCCTGCTGCAAGAGCTCGGGCTGTGTGTGGTATTTGGTGCCATTTTTTCCAAAATGCACTGTGTGGCGCATGAGTCCCGAGACAAGCTTCTCAAGGAAGCGTTCTGCTTTCAGGAGAGTTTGGGAAAAGTGCATTCTCTAAATCCTCCTGGCAGAGTCAAGTGCACTTTGCTGAGTTCATGGCTCTGAGGGATCCTGTGAGAAAACTTTGTTTCTCTTTGCCTAACCTAGTATTCCCCAAATGTATTTGACTTTAGAACTTTTTTTTTTTTTTTTTTTTTTTTTTGCGGTACGTGGGCCTCTCACTGTTGTGGCCTCTCCCGTTGCGGAGCACAGGCTCCGGATGCACAGGCTCAGCGGCCATGGCTCACGGGCCCAGCCGCTCCGTGGCATGTGGGACCTTCCCCGACCGGGGCATGAACCCGTGTCCCCTGCATCGGCAGACGGACCCTCAACCACGGCACCACCAGGGAAGCCCGACTTTAGAACTTTTAAAAATGTTATTATTAGCATTTTGCTGGCCACCTTCTAACATCTATAGAGGACTTCTTTTGTTTTTCCTTGCCAGTATCCATGCCTTCTTCTTCCAATGACGCCACCTGGATTTGAAATGTCTGTGTGGCTCAGGTGGGACTTAGGAAGTCTTAGATGTGCATGTGACCCAGGATTGCCCAATCATTATATCCCACCCTCCTGGCTACAGTCATTGGTTGATAGAAGGGCACATGACCCAATTCAGGCCAATGAGGCACATTCCTGAGACTTTCAGTGGAACTAATAGGAAAGAGAAGCTGTTTGTCCCCTGCGGTGTTGAGCCCATAAGACGTAGGACTGGAACTTTTGCAGGCTTTCACTTGGAGGGAGCCTGCCTGAGAATGAAGGCTCCAGAGAGGAAAGCAGAGTCAACAGAAATGGAAATAGAAAAATTGAGTCCTGATAGCTGTATAAGCACCCAGATCCAATGATCCAATATGCCTGAAGACATTATTCTCTGATGAGTCAATCTCATCAGGCCAATTGGTTAGGTTAGTTTGAGCCAGGCTTTCTTCCACTTGCCACAAAAAGATTCCTAGTGGATAACCACGGTGCCTATCATTTCCACCAAGTCTCAACCACAATCAGGCCAACCCAGGCTGGTGATGAGCCCCTGGTGACCAATGTGTGAAACTCACCTTTTTCCTCACCCTCCACCTCTTCTAACTGCTCCTCAGAGATACCTGGGTGCACACTTTATGGCTGGTAACCCATCTGTCCTGGACACATGGGTCTGCCCTCCTACCTAATCCCCTCCCAGTATCCCACTTTCCTCCTCAACACCCACCTGCCCAGGGAAATGTTTCTGATTTTTCCTTACTTTTGCTTTATTTATTTGGTATTATTAGTCTTGGAGCTGATGAGCAATAATTCTAGAGAGGGGACTGAGTTTAGTGGCAAGAGCTCTGGGATACAGGTGAGGGGACTTAAGTTTCAGTCCCAACTCTGCCACTAGATATCTGGACTTGGGGAACCTTTGAGGATGTTGAACTTAAGTTTTAAAACCTTCTCATTTTGAGGTCCCTAGCCCCAAAGGTGTCCCTGGAAGTATAAGCATGGGATCCCATGTTGCTGAGAAAGTATTTGGAACTCAGGTATGGCTGGAGTCAGAGGCTTAAGTATCACTACCAACTTCTAATTTCTCCACTGATTCCATTTTCACAGCCTCTTCTTTGTGGTCATGTGATGGTTCTGGCAGCTGCAGGGACCATGTCCTTCCAGTTCCTATCCTGGGGGGGTGGGGGGAGCAAAATGTCCCAGCACCGCCAGCAAAAGCCCTAAACTTACTCTAATTGTCTTAGATTGGGTCACAAGACTCCCCGAACCAATCACTGGCCAGGAGAATTCCATGTGCTGACTGACTTAGGCCTGGGTCATATGCTCCACTCTGAGGGAGTGGAAATGGGGAAGGCACTGGAAATGGGGAAGGCACCCAGAGAAAATTAGGGGCTACTGCTGGTAGAAGGGAGGATGGCTGTTGGGATGCATTTATTCCACATTTATTGTGTGCCACACTCATGATTTCACTGAGTCTCACAACACTCTGGTCTACAAGGTATAAGGAGCCCCTTTTGTAGAGAAGGGAACAGGCTCAGGGAGGTTAAGTGATTTGCTTAAAGTCACACAGCAAATGCCAGAGTTATTTATGGAAATGCAGCCTACTTTGGAGTGAAGGGAGGGAGACTATGTTAAAAGTTGGTGCAAAAGGAGAAAACAGGGCTTCCCTGGTGGCGCAATGGTTGAGAGTCCGCCTGCCGATGCAGGAGACATGGGTTCGTGCCCCGATCCGGGAAGATCCCACGTGCCGTGGAGCGGCTGGGCCCGTGAGCCATGGCCGCTGAGCCTGCGCGTCCGGAGCCTGCGTGTCCGGAGCCTGTGCTCCACAACGGGAGAGGCCACAGCAGTGAGAGGCCCGCATACTGAAAAAAACAAACAAACAAACAAAAGGAGAAAACAAGGAGGCAGACCCAAGGAGAAATTCCACAGAGAGCCAATTCTGCTTTGCATAGGCATTTTTGCTAAAACTTTTGGGAATAAGGCTCTCTCTCTCTGCTGGGACCCCTCAACAGGGAGGACACATGGGCCTGGAGCTGCCAGGGGCCACCATGTGAAGGGCACCTGTGAGGGGGAAGATAGCATAGAGGTGAGCAGTGCCAGCTAGGGGGAAAATGGTTCCTGAGAACATGGGTTGAGGTCCTGGATCCATACATTCCTGAAACTGGCACCACCCATGAACTGTTCAGTTACATGGGTTAATTAACACCCTTCACTTGGCTCTGCTCCAGCTGGGTTTCTGTCATTTGCAAATGAAAGAGCCCTGACTCATCTGGACAGGATGCTGTGGATCTTCAACCTTCAACAAGGCCCACTTTCAGGCACTGACATAGGCCACACGAGATGCCACACGGTTCACATACGTTTGGTCGCTACCGTGACCCTGAGTAAGTTCTTCTCATTATCACCCTTTTACAAATGAGGAAACTGAGGCTCAGAGAGGGCAGGTGGCCAAACCAAGCAGGGTACTGGCTTCCCCTCCCCAAGTGGTCTAAGCAACCCCTGTTTCCAAGTGCCTCCATCTATCTGTACCCACCAAGTCCACCCTCAGACCTCTCTGTCCACCTCTGTCCCCCAGCAGAGCGGGTAGCCAAGGCCATTCAGAGCTCACTCCCCTGCGGGACTTCAAAGGGGCTGCAGGCTCTGGGCTGTGGGCAGCTGGACCGGAGCCGAGTCCCTCTTCTTGAGGACACATGGGCTACGTGAGCCTGAGGGTTGGACGCTTGGAGCATCTGTGGCCCTGTGGGGGCTGGGAGCCCCCTGAGCTCCGAGAAAGATGGGGACCTGGGGCCCCTCCAGCCTCCACGCTCGGGGTCCCTGTCCCCGTCTGCCTCCTTGTATGCCTCGGCTGGGCCTCTGAGCACTCTCTCCCTCTCCCACCTGGCTCTCAGGCTCGCCACTTGTCCTTTTGTTTCCGGGTCCCCGAGGCACCCCGCACACCAAGCTCCGACTCCGGGCCCCCTCTCTCCCCATCCCACTTGCCACTTTCACTTTTGCCTCCGTCTTGTTCTCTCGGCCTCTCCCTTCCCTCGCCCCTCGTCTCTGTGTGTCTCTGGATCACCCGTTCCCTTCCTGACTCTTTGTCTCCCTCTCTGTGGGCCTCAATCTGTTTCTCAGTCTCTGTCTTGGAAGCCGTATCTCTCATCTGTCTCTCTGCCCTGTCTCTGTGGCCCTCTGTCTCTCTGTGATCTCTCTCTCGTTCTCTGTCTCCCTCCTCCTCTCCCTTCCCCACCCTCCCCACATCCTGAGTTGTCTTTGGGGAACCGGAAATTTGGGGGATCAGAGAGATACCAGGAGGCTGAGCTGCTGCCGCCTAAAGATAATTGGGGGGGCCTGGGTTGGATGGGGGGGGAGCCCAGAATCCGCTGCATCTTCCTCCCAGCCCTGGTGCACGCAGAGACAGACAGGAATTATGTCACCCCTTTGGGGCTCAGGCCGACCCTCCGTGGACTGGGCCTGATGAGCCCGCCTCCCTCTTGGGGGTCCTGTGAGAATTAAATCAAGTAGCCCAGCCAGAGCGGGAGCCCAGGAAGATGGGGCGAGTGAGGAGCAGCAGGGAGTGGGCAGGGCGGGGTGCCCAAGGGCGAGGCTGGCTGGGGTTGGTGAGGGGCTGAGGCTCCCAGGTGCTCTGAGCCCATCCCCCCCCCCCGCCCTGCACCTCAGGGCTTCCACCTGTACCACGGTGGGCTTATTTAACAGATGTTTGGCAGTCCTGTCTGCTATTCATTGCTTTAATCCTCACAATACCCAGAGGAAGTGGGTTCTGTTATTTATTCTATTTTAGAGATGGGGAAACCGAGGCACAGAGAAGTTGAGTGACCTGCCCAAGGTCACACAGCTGGAACCCTCGACGTGACAGGACTCTGGCTGAATTAGTCTGGTCATTGCCAATGTCTGGGTATATTGTATATGTGCCGGTTTTAAACAGTGGCAGCATTAACTCACCTTAACTCTTGGGGAGAGAAAGTAATTTTCTTCTCAATTCTGATTATGGTTATAGAGAAAGGCTCTTTGGGTGCTATTAACTGTCCTTAGACACTTGCTAATCTCCCTTTTTGCAAAGAGAGGAAGCATCAAGCTCAGTGCCCTGAGCAGGCAGCTGGATGGAATTTAATCATTTTGATTTTGCTGGATTTGTTTTTTAGGGTTTCCTTTTATTTAAGGAAAGAAATACAGGATTTCCATTTAGGAATGTGGCATGTAGTTGCCTATTAAATGAATTTGAGGTGTTTTGTTTTGTTTTGTTTTTTTGCGGTACGCGGGCCTCTCACTGTTGTGGCCTCTCCCGTTGTGGAGCACAGGCTCCGGACGCGCAGGCTCAGCGGCCATGGCTCACTGGTCCAGCCGCTCTGCGGCATGTGGGATCTTCCCGGACCGGGGTACGAACCCATGTCCCCTGCATCGGCAGGCGGACTCTCAACCACTGCGCCACCAGGGAAGCCCCGTTTTGTTTGTTTTTGTTTTGGCCTCACCGCATGGCTTGTGGGATCTTAGTTCCCTGATGAGGGATTGAACCTGGGACCCCTGCAGTGAAAGCCCGTGTCCTAACCACTGCACCACCAGGGAAGTCCCTGAATTTGAGTTTTTAAAGGAAGTCATTTTAAAGAAAAATAATAAGATTGAGTACGGGCAGTTATGGATATGGTAAAAGTCCTGAATGTGGATTCAGAACTGAATTTTAGGAAACCCACAGCCGGTCGGTGACTGAGAGCCCTTCACTTGCTCTGCTAGTCCCTCCCAGCCTGGCCGAGCCCGCGATTGCTTCTCCCAGACCTCACGGCCAGTCAGTAACAGAGCTGAGACCCTAGCAGCCATCGGAGGGGCTGTATGGATGGTGATGGAGGCACTGTAGCCTGGGAGACCCTCCAGATCCTGCAGAGCTCCTGGTAGCAAGCAACAGAAACCAGCTGAGACTGTTTGCTTCAAAGAGATTCACCAGAGGGGGAGCCAGGCCCAGAGGATCACAGGAGAAGGCTGAGGCAGGCTTGGAAAACCAGCAGGAAGTGAGGGGAAGGTCTGAGCACAGGTGGCCGTGCTCAGACATTCCCAGCCCTGCCATCAGGCCACTGGCTTGACCCTCAACTGTCCCTCCCAGGCCCCACACCCACGCCCAGGCTGCCTGGGTGTTGGGGAGAGGGTTCTCCCTATACGGGAAGCAGGGCCAGGGCCCTCCAGTGTCCCGTCACTCACGGCTCCTCCCACGTGAGTAAGGGTCACGGGCTGTGGACTGCCCCCTCTCCCAGGCCTCCCCACCCCTGACCGGGGAGCCAGGCACCCCTCATCACCAGGCCTAACTCCTGCTCTGCCCTGGCCTTACTTGGAGCTCCTTCTCTGCTCTGGGTCTCAGTCCACCCATCTGCTGAGTGGGGGTGATGGGGCCCAAGCAGATCAGTGGTTTTTAAATTACCCCAAGGAACTAATTCAGAGATTCGGCAGACAGTGGATGTGTTGAGGCAAATAGGAGATTTTGAGGGGCGTCTGTTGACCCAGCCTTTCTCTTGGACAAAATAATTGTTATAATTTATTTTTATTATAAAAGATAATGGTATATCTGAACTCACAAATCAAGTTTATGCTGATTGAAAAAAAAAGTTTTGCTGATAAAAGGCTGATTTTTATCTGTTTCATGTATGTGGGCCTGCTGGCAGAATTTCAACCATTTACCTCCCCCTTGCTCTCTGAGCCAGTCATGCTGACCTTCCTGCCCCATCCTCCCCAAACAGGCCAGGCTCATTTCTGCCCATGGGTCTTTGCACTTGCCTTTCCATCTGCTTGGAGCCCTTCTTCCATGTCCTCACATGGCCCTCTCCTTTTGTCATTCAGATCCTCAAGTAATCTTGTCCCGCTCCCAGTCACCCTGGATCCGGTCACCTCAATGAACTGGCATCATAACACTGATTTTTATGCATTTGGTGTTTATCGTTTGTCTCTCCTCTAGATTGTGAGCTAGTTCCCCCTTCATCTCTCTCACTCCAGGGCCTGGCATTGATCTTGGCACAGAGTAAGTGCTCGGTAAGTATTGTTGAATGAATGAATTAGAAGAGAGCTGACGACAAGCATGTGAGCCCCTAAGTGACAAGTTCCCCACGGCCCTTGCAGTCCTAACACATGGTTATACATCCAGCCTAAGGGAAGCACTGTCTAAGAGAAGGATTGCAATCTGGTGGCCCACTGCAGTGTTTAATTCTTTTTTAATTGTGGTTAAAAAAAACCCAGGTAACAGAAAGTTCACCATCTTAACCATGTCTAAGTGTACAGTTGAGTAGTGTTAAGTATATTCACCTTGTTGTACAACAGATCTCCTGAACATTTTCACCTTACAAAACTGAAACAACTCCCCATTCCCTTTCCCCCAGCCCCTGGCAACCACCAATCTACTTTTTGTTTCTATGCATTTGACTTTAGCTGCCTCATACAAGTGGAGTCATACAGTATTTGTCCTTCTGTGACTGGCTTATTTTACTCAGCATCATGTCCTCAAGATTCATCCATGTTGTAGCTTGTGACACGATTTCCTTCATTTTTAAGGCTGAATAATATTCCATTCTATGTATACATAACATTTTGTTTATCCCTTCCTCTGTTGAAATGTCTATACAAGTCTTTTGTCCATTTCTTAATTCGGTTATTTGGTTTTTTGTTGTTGAGTTGTAGGATTCTTTATATATTCTAGATATTAACTCCTTATCAGATATATGATTTGCAAATATTTTCTCCCATTCTGTAGGTTGTCTTTTCACTCTGTTGATTGTGTCCTTTGAGACACAGAAACTTTTAAGTTTGATGTAGTCCCTTTTATCTATTTTTGCTTTTGTTGCTGTGCTTTTGGGTGTGATATTCAAGAAATCATTGCCAAATCCAATGTCATGAAGCTTTTCCCCTTATGTTTTTTTTTCTGGGAGTTTTATAGTGTTAGGTGTTTAATCTATTTTGAATTAATTTTTGTATATGGTGTTAGGTAAGGGTCCAACTTCATTCTTTTGCATGTGGATATTCAGTTTTACCAACACCGTTTGTTGAAAAGACTATCCATTCCTCATTGAATGGTCTTAGCACCCTTGTTGAAAATCATTTGACCATATAAGTGAGGGCTTATTTCTGGACTCTATTTTATTCCATTGGTCTATCTGTCTGTCTTTATGTCAGTACCACACTGTTTTGATTACTGTAGCTTTGTAATAAGTTTTGAAATCAGAAAGTATGAGTCTTCTAAAATTTGTTCTTCTTTATCAAGATTGTTTTGGGGGACTTCCCTGGTGGCTCAGTGGTTAAGAATCCGCCTGCCAATGCAGGGGACACGGGTTCGATCCCTAGTCTGGGAAGATCCCATATGCCTCGGAGCAACTAAGCCTGTGTACCACAACTACTGAAGCCCACATGCCTAGAGCCCATGCTCTGCAACAAGGGAAGCCATTGCAATGAGAAGCCTGAACACCGCAACGAAGAGTAGCCCCCACTTGCCGCAACTAGAGAAAGCCTGCGTGCAGCAACGAAGACCTAATGCAGCCAAAACTAAATAAAATAAAAATAAATAAATTTATATTTAAAAAGAAAAGATTGTTTTGGCTATTCAGGGTCCCTTGAGATTCCACATGAATTTTAGGATGGATTTTTTTCTATTTAATTTTTATAAATTAGTTGCTGTATTAGTTAGAGTTGACTGAGACCTGACTGTAATAGCTCAGGCAAATAATAGTCTAATTCTTTGTGCAAATTAGAGAAAGATACCCTATTCTCCACAGACTTTATTTCTGCCTGTTGGAAAATTGTTGTGATATGTTGATTTTGTTCAAATAAGACATTCCATTTTTGTATTCCAGAAAATGGTCACATGCACGTATAAATCTGCCATGTCCACCACGTGAATATGTCCTGTGAGGCAAGCAGCCCTCAGTCCAGGGAGGTGTGCCAGCTCCACAGCATCACCAAGGACCCAGCTTCCTTCTACATTTCCTAGTCACCATCCTCAACTCTTACCTCCATCCTCAGAGTCACAAGATGGCTGCCAGTGCTCACATCTGTGTTCCGGCAGGAAAAAGTAGAGCTGGGAGGGGCAAAATGGGTGCCTCTCCCACCAACTCCAAGCTCCCATTCCAGATTTTATGCATCTCCACTCAGGGAGACTACAGCTTCTATTTCACTAGCCAATCCTAACTTCAGGGGAGGCCAGGAAATGCTTTTTTTTTTTTTTTTTTTTTTTTTACCTGATCACGTCTTCAAATCAGAGTTCTGTAACTAAGGAAGAAGCAAGTAACAAGAGGGCCACTATGGGCTCCCCACTGTTGCCAACATGAAGAACGCAGGTAATTTCCATATGAAATTCAGTTCCAGCTTCTCCTGAAGACATGACATGTCTGGCAAGACTGGCTCTGCATTACCACGTGGCAACCACTGGCCAGAGCTGGGTAGACCCTGCCCTGTTCTATTTTATTTTCAAAGTTTTAAAATGAAAATTTAATATGTTTTTAAAAATAGGTATTGCATTCCTGTGCTTCAAAATCCCAAAGGTACTAAAGGGTATACAGTGGAAAATCTCCCTCTTACCTCATCCCCTGCCACTAAGTTCCTGACCCAAGGCACGGTGGGTATTATGTTACCCAGAGATTTTTCTCACACATATAAGCAAATACATGAATGTGCATATTCTCCGCCCCTCCTTTTTAACATAAACGGTATAATTTTACGTGATCTTCGTATGTTGCTTTTTTCATGTAACAATGTATTGGAGATTATTCTGTGCATATCCCAAAACTTTGCTCGTTCTTTTTTTTTTTTTTTTTGAAGATTCGTAGTTTGACATTATATGGATGTACCTTAACTAGTTCTTTAGTGACAGACATTTAGATTGTTTCCAATAATTTACTTTGCACACATCGAGTTGCAGTAACGATCTTATATGTGGGAGTATCTCTGTAAAACGAATCCCTAGAAGTGGAGTCATTTGATCAAAATGAACGAGCAAGTGTGATTTTGATAGATATTGCCAAATTCCCCTTCGGGGGAGGAGGGCAGTTGACACTCCCACAAGCAATATCCCACAGCGCCTGTCTCCCCACATCCTTGCCAACTCAGTGCTATATAACTCTTTAATCTCTTGCCAGACTGTCAGTTAAAAATTGACATCTAACTGTAGTTGTAATTTGCATTTCTCTTATTATAAGAAAAGATGAGCATCTTTTCATATGTTTAAGGGTCATTTGTATTCTCTTTTCTGTGACCTGTCTGTGTCCATCACCATTTTTCTGAGTAGTCTTTTTCTTATTATTTCTAGGAACATTTTATATATTAGGAAAAGGAACTCTTTATCTATGACATGAGGAGTAAACATATTTTCCCAGTTTGTCACTTCTCTTTAAAAAAAAAAAAAACTTTCTGAAGTACAACATACACAGCAAACTATTAGATCAGAAGTGTGCAGCTTGATGAATCTTCACAAAGTGGACCCACCTGTGTCCCCTGTTGTTTATCACGTTTATATCATCATCTATCCTAGGCTTTGCTGTGAGCAGTTTCGTATTTTTACACAGTTGAGTTTATCTATCTCCTATTTTATGACTTCTAGGTTCTGTTGTCATAGTTAGGCCTTCCCCACACTGAGATAAAAACATTTTCCTGACTTTATTTTAGTATTGTTGCTGTTTTATTGTTTCCACTTAAATCTTTAATGTAATTTATGCTGGTGTAAGGTATGATCTATGGAGCAGTCATTATTTTTTTTCTAGGTTGGCTAAACCGTGTCCCAATGCCATTTATGAAACAGTCCATATTTTCTATCTATGGATTATATATATAATCATATAATCTGAAATGGTGCCATATCTTATACTAAATTCCCCAGGACTGTTTCCGGATTTTTAGTCCATTTGTTAACATCTGTCTCTTCCTGGGCCATTTCAGTTGTTGATTCCTGATGTGGAGGTTTTTTGAGCACTTCTGTGCTGTGTGGTTTACACATAAGAGCCTTGAGCCCTCAGAATTACTCTGACCTCAGTGACCTTGAACGAGTGACTTCATCTCTCTGCCTCAGTTTGTTTCTTTTTATGGTGGGGGGGGTGCCGAGCTGCACGGCTTGCGGGATCTTAGCTCCCCGACCAAGGATTGAACCTGGGCCCTAGGCAGTGAAAGTGTGGAGTCCTAATCACTGGACCGCCAGGGAATTCCCTCTGCCTCAGTTTCTTCATCTACAAGGTCGGGATAATAATAGGACTGACCTCATGGGTTGGGAGGATTAAATAACTTAATATATTATGTAAAGTGCCTAGAGCAGTCTAAGGCATATAATACTAAGTGTGAACCATTTTTTTTTTTTTGGTGGGGGGCTGTGCCGTGGGCATGTGGGATCTTAGTTCCCTGACCAGGGATCGAACCCGAGCCCCCTGCATTGGAAGCTCGGGGTCTTAACCACTGGACCGCCAGGGAAGTCCCTATTTTTATTATTTAAGGCCATGTTTAATCCTTCCTTCAGGTCTATGATGTAGCAAGTATTGTTGATCCTATTGGGGATGAGGAAACTGAGACTTGGAGCCACGAAATGACTTTCCCGGGACCTTGCGGAGTGGCGGCACTTGTTCTAGAAGGGGCCCTGCCCGCTCCTGAGCCCCACACGCAGGGGCCTGGCCGCCTCAAGCAGACAGATTTCTCTGAGTTCTCATGGGTGGGAGGGGCCCCCTCTTCCTCCCTCTCCCCAGCCCGGAGGCTGTGGCTGATCCTCAGAGAGGAAATGTCACACGCGGCCCCAGCTGCGGGGGGTAGGATGAGGCTTCACCCGGGGTGGCTGCAGCACCAGCTCCTGTGTGAACAGACCTCGTGGGCTGAGGGGCCTGGAGCCTCCTCAGCACTCAGCCCCTCCCTACAGGGCCTGCTAGTCTCTGCGGGGAACCCAGGTCTCCACGGAGGTGGGAGTTTTCTCTGGGCAGCCCCAAGTCCTTGAAAGAGACCCCCCAGCCCACCACTCACCAGCTGTGTGACCTGGGGCGAGGCCCTGACCTCTCTGAGCCTCAGTGTCCTCATCTATCAAATGGGCAGGTTGTAGGGAGACTCTAAGGGGAGGACGTGTGCCGAACAGGATGGCATGGAGGGGTTGATCTGTGGTGGCCTGTTAATGTGAGACATCAAACAACGTGTTGTTTTCTACCACCTCCCACAAAGGCAGCTGGAAATGGAGACAAAGAGCCCAAACTGCCAGTTCAAAAGACTGTGCCAGGTGTGACACAGAAGGGACCAGGGAGGGGAGGCCAAGTGGGAGAACAGGGTTTCTCCTGCCAGCAAGAGGGGAAACGTACCCCATCCGGAAAGGGGCAGCGGAGGGGGAGTTTGAGATGCTGAGGAGCCGGTGGAGTTTTTCTTCCCTCCCTCCCTCTAGGGTGTCCAGGGGCAAGGATGGGGTGGGAAGAGGGCAGAGGGAAGGGAAGGAACCACAGAAAGAGTCCCGCAAGGAGTGTGGGGTCTTTGAGAGAGAGGGAGACCAACAACCCTTTCCTTGGCTGTGTTTGCTGGGCCAGGTCCCTACAGACAAATCCAGCCCCACAAGCTGCGCTGCCAGGTTTGGCAAATAAAAATATAATATTTTGGGCCATACTTATACTAAATCATTATTTGTTGGTTTTCTGAACTTCGAATTTAACTGGGTGTCCTGTATTTTATCCGACAAGCCTACCCATGAGTGTGAAACGGACGGGGCAGAGAGGGGAGGGGAGGGCATTTCTGGGGGAAGGGGCAGGGGTAGCCCATGGCCTATGCCTAGAGAAGAGGCCTTCCAGAACTTTCTGCAGGCTCCAAGGGGGACACAGAAGGAAGCTGAGAGGAATGGCTGGAGCGCTTGCCAACAGGGAGGTTCATTCTTAGGGGTGATGCAACCTTGTAGCTGAGGGCTGGTGCCAACCGGGCGTCGAACAGAGACTTGAGAAGCCGCAGCAACAGTGAACACGAAGAAGAAAGCCTTGAAGCTGCAGGGGAAACCACAGTGCTTGCGCTCATCCTCTCCCCGGGGCAGATGGGAGGGGGTAGGGCAGAAGCACCAGCCGGGCCCCAGCTCAGTCCGACCTGTCCTCTCCCCCTGTGTCATCGGGCTCCTACCCACCCCTCAGTGGCCCTGTGGCCTGGGGTCCACGGCCCAGCCTAGAGGCAGGTGATGGGGGAAGAATCTCGTGACCACTGTCATAAAATGGCTGGGACTCAGAGTCTTCACCGTGACTAAAAATCACCAGCGTGGACTGGGTTTCCCTGAACCCCTCTCAATTATATCGTCAGAGCTGATGGGGTTAGGGAGGTCAGAGTCAAGAAAATTAGGTTCGGAAAACAGGTTTATACTGTTTTCTTCTGCTTCTGGATTCTGTGGTTTTGCTCCGGCACGGAGTGCCTGGCATGGAGCGGGACACCCAGCCCCGGATCTGGGACACAGGCTCAGCTGGGAGCAGGGCCTTGAGGGCGATGGGACAACCAGGGAGTGGCATGAAGGAGGAGGTGGCCAGGGAAGTGCTCCTTGTGACCTAGACCTTGAGGTGGCCGGGGCAGGGAATGGGAGCTGGCCAAATGTGGACACTTGAAGGGGATGCAGCTGCTTACTTTTATTCCAACAACCCTCATACAGCATTGCCGTGGCCAGCTCTCCTTAAGTGCTTTATAAAAATAGCCATTCGGTTAATCCTCCTAAGAGTCCTTAGAGGTAGGACGACTGTTATCCCCATTTGGCCTGGAGGCACTGAGTTGCAGAAAGGTTAATTTAAGTGACTTGCACGAGGTCACGCAACCAGGAAGAGGCAGTCCCCGCACCCCCCCTCCCCGCCCCGCAGGATGAGCCCTGCTTGCCTGTTCAGCCAGTGCTGGGCCCCAGCCCACCACCAGGGAGCTGGACCGTGGTCTTTCATCCAATAAATCAGATATGTGTTGAGATGTCCTTCAGGGTGGGCTCCGTGCTGGGCTCTGGGATTTCTTCTCTTGTAGCGCACTCAGTCCAGTGGGAGAGACAGACACAAACAATTGCAACCCAGTGTCCACAACTCAGTGCCATAAAATGAGCCCATTTAATGAGCATTCACCTTGGGCTGGGCCCTGTCATAAGCACGTTGCCCAGTTTATTTCTTCATCTTTGAACAACCCCTTGAGATATCATTGGCCCCATTTTGTAGATCAGTAAACTAAGGCTTAGAGAGATTCAGTAATTTGCCTAAGGTCACAGCAAGCAAATGCCAAATTTGGGACTCATTAGGGGAAGTTTAGGGTTCCATGGGGGCATAGCCCAGAGGGCTTCCCAGAGGAGGTGCACTGTGCTTGAGTTGTACCAGAGAGGGGATTGGTCCAGTGGAGAGAAGGAGGAGGGTGATCCAAGCAAAGGAAACCACCTACAAAGGCCTGGAGGCTGAGCAGCCTGGCAACCTGGGGGAGCTGCACGCCATTCTCAGGGGCTCTGGCTGGTCTGGTCTGGAAGGACAGGATGAGGCCCAGGCAGGGACCTAGCCTTGTCCGGCCCTTGGGCGGTGTTGGTTCTGATACTGATCATGGAGGGGAGGGCCAGGGGAAGCCAGTAGGGCAAAGAGGAAGGATTGTGTAGTGAGTCTGGGCGTGGATTCCGGCCACAGGCTCCCTGAGTTGGATTCCCTGCTGTGTCTCTGGCTGGCTCTGTGACTTTGGGCAAGTCACTTCCCCTCTCTGAGCCTCAGTTGCCTCATCTATCAAATAGGGACCATAGTACCTCATGGGCTTTTATGAGGATTAAATGTCTTAACTGATGCAGAGGGCTTTGAGCAGGGCCTGGCTCAAGTCAGCACTCCAGAAGTGTCAGCTGTTATTAGCGCTGAGGCTGCGTTTGCCTGATAGGTTCACTGCTTTCACTTAGGTTGAGGGAAGACAGTAGTGGTTATAGGGCCAGGTGCCCCCAGCCACCCTGCCCACATCTCAGGACCCCGCCTCACCAGCCCCACCACGGAGCCTCCACCACACTTGGGGCCAGACCCCACTGTGGGTGGCACTGGCAGCCCTGGCTGGGGATGCATGGGGACGCATAGGCTCCTGGCAGTCGGGGGAGGGGTGGAAACCAAGAGAAGTGGTGACTAAGACAGAACCCGAAATGCACTCATACAGAGAACTCCTCCAGGGGGTGGCTTCTTTCACTCTGGCTCCGTTGAGTGACTCATGCGGGGGCCAGTACGAAAGGTGCGGGGCACAAGGGGGTGATGCCTGTCCCTCCCAAGAAGCTGGTGGTACAGTGGGCTATGGAGGGCTTGTGGTTTCTCCCAGATTCTGGAGTTTGGGGGTGGGTAGATCCTGTGACTGAGAGGCCTGGAGTCCGAAAGACCTGGGTTTGGATTCCAGCTGTTACTTTGCAGCTGTGTGAACTTGTGCAAGGAACTTCCCCTCTCTGTGCCTCAGTTTCCTCACCTGTAACATCAGGCTAATTAAATCCACCTCCCAGCACTAAACCCTTCCTATGGAGTCCTATGGACTCCCCACCTCAAAGACTAGCAGTGGCTCCCCCTTGCCCATACAACAAAGTGCAGTCTTCTGTTAGGGGGGACTTTGGACAAGAGGACAAGGAAGAGGCACGTTTGTGGAATATCTGCAGACACTGCACAGCCTTTATATTATTTAAACCTCACACAAATCTATTTACAGCTGAGAAACCCACCCCAAAAAGTGCCCAGGCTGAACCCTGGTAACACAGATGAGTAATTTATAAATGTACCTTAATTTGGCTCTTGGGCCTTTGGCATTCTCTGTCTTCAAACTTACATTTATGTTACATTACCTTTTTTGTACATATAAAATTGTAAAGGCACCAGGCCCTGACAGTTTCAAAGATGAATCATCAGATAGCTGAAATTGATAAAAATAAAGGTAATTCCAATGTTACTTAAACTATTCTAGGTCATAGAAAAAGATGGAAAATCTCCATTTTATTTCTTAAATTTTTATTTATTTATTTTTGGCATTGCTGTGAAGCTTTTAGGGATCTTAGTTTCCTGACCAGCGATGGAACCCAGGCCCCCTACAGTGAAAGCGTGAAGTCCTAACCACTGGACCACCAGGGAATTCCCTCCCTTTTATTTCATGAAGGCAGAATGACCTTAATATGAAAATCTGATAAACATAGTAAACCAGCAAACAAATTAAAGCCATAAAAAAAGACATAACACAAGCCTATAAATTGTAGACTAATCTCTCTATGACTTGGATGCAAACATTCTAAATAAAATGCTAACAAGTAAAATAAAATTATATGTCGAAAGAATAACATGCTTTGAGCAAACAGAGCTTTATTTCAGGAATCAAGACAGGTTCAATATAAAGTAATTGATCTATGTAATTCTTTACATCACATTAAAGGATAGTAACAATGTGATCATATCAATTGATGTTGAAAAGTTAGTTGAAAAAATTCAATAGCTTTTTCAAAAAAATTACTAAAAAGAAATTTTAAAAAGGAATAAACTACTGAACTATGATAAAGTTTCTTTGCCAAAAACTGACAGCAAACTTCATTCTAAATACTAAGGCTATTTCCCTTGAAATCAAAATAAAACAGTATTTTGGAGGGCCTATCAAATACACCAGGATTTAAAAAATGAAATCCTCACTACTGAAAAAGAAGAGATAAGATAATTCGATATTGTAAGAAATTATTGGTAGAAATAGAAAAAAGAAAATATTTCATTTGCATTTATATTATCAGGGGATAAATTTAAGAGGGAAAATGCAGGTCTCTATGAAGAAAAAAATGTGCAGAAGGACAAAGGTAGAGTTAACCTCAGAAAATAGTATGACTTAAAACATCAGAAAAACATGAATGCCCCCACATGCAGCTCCCAATGGGGAGCTTTGAAAAATTAGATAACAGGGGGACTTCCCTGGTGGCACAGCAGTTAAGAATCCTCCTGCCAGGGCTTCCCTGGTGGCGCCGTGGCTAAGAATCTGCCTGCCAATGCAGGGGATGTGAGTTCGATCCCTGGTCCAGGAAGATCCCACATGCTGCAAAGCAACTAAGCCCGTGCACCACAACTACTGAGCCTGCACTCTAGAGCCCACGAGCCACAACTACTGAGCCCACATGCCACAACTACTGAAGCCCACACGCCTAAAGCCCGTGTTCCGCAACAAGAGAAGCCACTGCAGTGAGAAGCCCGTGCACTGCAACAAAGAGTAGCCCCCGCTCACCGCAACTAGAGAAAGCCCACATGCAGCAACAAAGATCCAACTCAGCCAAAAATAAATAAATAAATAAATAAAATTTATTAAAAAAAAAAAAAAGAATCCTCCTGCCAATGCAGGTGGAGTCTTATCTATAATCATGACAAAAGTGGAACTTCAAATCAGTCAGAAGAGGGCTTTTATTTTTTTTTGGCCATGCGGCCTGTGGGATCCTAGCTTCCCCAACCAGGGATCGAATCTGAGGCCCCTGCAGTGGAAGCGCGGAGCCCTAACCAGTGGACCTCCAGGGAAGTCCCAGAAGATGGCAGTTTATTTAGTAATAGGTGCCAGCACAACTGGCTGTCCATTTGGAAGAAAGAAAGAAAGAAAACTGGATCGATATTCCATACCACAGAACTAGTTTGCAGGGCAGAAATAGAGACAGATGTAGAGAACAAACATATGGACACCAAGGGGGGAAAGTGGAGGGAGGGTGGTGGTGGGATGAACTGGGAGATTGGGATTCACATATATACACTAATATGTATAAAATAGATAACTAAAAAGAACTTGCTGTATAAAAAAATAAATAAAATAAAATTCAAAAAAAAAATAAAATAGGTAAAAATATTTAAAAAAGAGAGGGTGTTACTTGAAAAAAAATTTCATACCATAGGCAAAAGTAAATTAGAGATGAATTAAAGGCTTAATAAAAGCCTTAGAAGAAAACTTAGGAAAGTAGACTTACAATCTAAGGTTTGGGGGAAACTTTTTTTTTTTTTTTTTTTTTTTTTTTTTTTGCGTTATGCGGGCCTCTCACTGTTGTGGCCTCTCCCCTTGCGGAGCGCAAGCTCCGGACGCACAGGCTCAGCGGCCATGGCTCACGGGCCTAGCCGCTCTGCGGCATGTGGGATCTTCCCAGACCGGGGCACGAACCCGTGTCCCCTGCATCGGCAGGCGGACTCTCAACCACTGCGCCACCAGGGAAGCCCCCTGGGGGAAACTTTTTAAACCAAGAAAAGAAGCCCAGAGGCCACCAAAAATATTTTAGATGAGTCTGACTATGGTAAAATTAGAGGGGAGAGTATGGAAAGATACTATCAGCATAGTTAAAGATGATTTGTATTTGCAAATATGGCAGATGAATGGTCCAGGCTTGTTCTGCACAGACAGTCCTTACAGATTGGCAGCAAAAAGACCAACAGCGCCCCCACAAAATGTCAAAAGGTATGAAGAGTCAGTTCACAGAGGAGTAAATCCAAATGGCAAATACATAAATTAAAGATGCTCAATCTCATAGTAAGCAGGGAAAGGCAAATTAAAGTGCCAATGAACTGGCAGTTTATACCCAGCAGGTAGGCAAAAATGAAAGAACTGGAGGGGTTTGGGGTTCGTATATCGCTGAGGGAAATGCAAACTGTTAACAGCTCTTTCAGAAAGCAACTTGGCAATATTTGATAAGAATTTTTGCAAGATTTTTTGCAAGATTTCATGCATGCTTTATTGGGCAACTACAAAGGAACGTGCTCCACCAAAACAAGAGAGGCAATCGAGGAAGAGAAACATAATTTAATACAGAAATAGGAGCTCCAGCATAGAAAAGAGGGAAGGAACTCCTCTGGGAAATAATGAGAGACAGACCCCAGGGTGACAGTGACTTCCCTGATGGTCCAGCGGTTAAGACTCCGCGCTCCCAATGCAGGGGACCCGGGTTCGATTCCTGGTCAGGGAACTAGGTCCTGCATGCTGCAGCTAAAGATCCCGCACGCAGCAACAAAGATCCCACATGCTGCAACAGGTCCAGAGAGCAGTCAGTTCACGTTGGAGCAGGGCAGGGGGTTCCAGCAGAGATTTTCTTCAAGATTAAATTTGTAAACCACTTAATCCAACTGAACATCTTGAGAAACAATTTAAACAACTGGTGGAGAGTCTGGGGTTGAACTAATAACACATACATAGATTTGTCTAAGCAAATGGAAAAAAAAGAATTACTAACACCGGTAAAACAAAAAGTGCAGAAAAGAAAGGTAATCATAACTTACTTCATGGCTCAGTGCTGAGTAGAGTTTACATGTCTAAGTTACGTTCGCTAAGATTCTTGGATGGACAGAATAATCTCTTTCATCTAATTTAGGAAGTTTTCAGCCATAATCCTTCACATTTTTTTTCTGCCCCAATAAGTTTTTAAAGGATGGTTATTGCAGCAGGGTTCACGGCAGCAAAAACTGGAAAGAAAGTGAAAGTCCACCCAAGAGGAGATGGTTGAACGAACTGGGGAGCAACCACATCATTGAATACCACGGGGCAGGGAGACAGAATGAATTTGATAGATCCATCCCAGCTTTCTTGGAGGGATTCCATCAAATGCTCTTAAATGGAGAAAGTGAAACAAACAGAGAGAAGTGTGGATAATAGGATTCTAGTTTTGTGAAACAAAAATAAATCCCCTTTCTATGCCTATACCTGCTTGGATGTGGTCGTATGAGACAGGGAAGGTACAAGAGGTGATACACCGCATTGTTAGCTTTACCTCGGAAGGGATGGAGTGGAGGAGAGACCTGGTGGGAGATAAGCCCAGAGAAAAGCAAAGACTGCCCGTGATAAACAGTGCCTATGTGTTAGGACCCCGCCTACATACATCTCTATGCTTACCCGTGTCTAGCCTCGTAAAGGAATACCTGAAGAGTGGTCATCAAGTAAAATGGCAGTTATTTCAGGGCAGTGGGATTCTAGGTGATTTTACTTTCTTTCTCATATTTTATATATTATTTTAATTTGTTACAATGTATATGGATCGTTATAATCAGAGAAGTTAAGTGAAAATGAAAAGAAAAATTGAGAGGTCCTGAAACCCTGGGGGGAAGGAGCAGTTTTCCTTGACCTTGGCCCTCCAGAGCCAGGATCTGTCTGTATTTGAGAGAGGTCCAGGGTGCAATACGTGTCCTTGCAGTTTAGTGCTTCTACAGGCACCGAGGGCCACCCTTGTTGTCAGGGACTCTGGGAGCTGAGCCATCACAGGCTGGCACTTGTCACCCCAGGACTGCAGGCTCACATGTTTTTTTTTTTAACAGATCCTGGTGCCAGGAATCTGATTTAATTGGTCTGGGTGGTGCCTCAGTATCTGTTATTATTTATTTATTTATTTGGCTGCGTGGCATGTGGGATCTTAGTTCCCCGAGCAGGAATCGAACATGAACCCCCTGCATTGGAAGCGTGGAGTTTTAACCACTGGACCTCCAGGGAAGTCCCTGTGTTATTATTATCTGTAAGTGATTATGAGATTTTGTTTCACACAGCTTTTGGGAACCAAAGAATTTAGGTTTATTCAGAATGATCAACACATGAGGTGGCTTCTGGTTTATAATTTGATAATTATTCTTTCCTGGTGCAGACATTGGTGCTTGGCCATGAACCATTTTCTATGTCATCCATTTTGCCAAGCCTCAAAAGGAAAATATCTTTTTTAAAGCTATAAATTTAAAAAAAATCAGATCATGTCACACCCTGCTTAAAACCTTCCAGGGCTTCCTCACGCACTCAGGATAGAATCCAAGGTCCTTAAACGACCCAGAAGGGCTGATAAGAGCAGGCTCCACTCAATTAGGCGGCAGCCATACCTTCTCCCCAGCTTTTTATTTTTTAAATATTCAAACACAGAGGAGTTGAGAGGATGGTATAATGACTACGTCATCTGATTCAGTAATTAATAATAATTGCCGTATTGCTTGGGCCATGTGTGTGTATTTTGCTAAAATGTTTGAAAGTTAGTTGTAGACATCATGACACTTAACCCCTAAAAACTTCAGCATGAATCTGCTAAAAATAGGGATATCTTCCTCCATAGCCTCAAGCTCTCATCATACCCAAGAAAATTAACAGTAATTCTCTAATATCTTCTATTTTTTAAATAAGTTTGTTTATTTATTTATGTGTTTGTTTTGGGCTGCGTTGGGTCTTCGTCGCTGCGTGCGGGCTTTCTCTAGTTGCGGCGAGCGGGGGCTACTCTTTGTTGTGGTGCACGGGCTTCTCATCGTGGTGGCTTCTCTTGTTGCAGAGCATGGGCTCTAGGCCCACGGGCTTCAGTAGTTGTGGCTCGCGGGCTCTAGAGCGCAGGCTCAGTAGTTGTGGCGCATGGGCTTAGCTGCTCCGCGGCATGTGGGATCTTCCCGGACCAGGGCTCAAAACCGTGTCCCCTGCATTGGCAGGCAGGTTCTTAACCACTGCATCATCAGGGAAGCCCCACGGGATCTTTTAGTTGTGGCTTGCCAGCTCTTAGTTGAGGCATGTGGGATCTAGTTCCCTGGCCAGGGATCGAACCCTAGCCTCTTGCAATGGGAGCATGGAGTCTCAGCCACTGGACCACCAGGGAAGTTCCCGTTTACTTTTTTTTTTTTTTGACAGAACCCTATTTTATTATTTATTTTTATTTATTTATTTATTTTATTTTTATTTTGGCTGTGTTAGGTCTTCATTGCTGCGTGTGGGCTTTCTCTAGCTGTGGTGAGTGGGGGCTACTTTTGTTGCAGTGCACGGGCTTCTCATTGCGGTGGCTTCTCTTGTTGCGGAGCACGGGCTCTAGGCACACGGGCTTCAGTAGTTGTGGCATGCGGACTCAGTAGTTGTGGCTTGTGGGCTCTAGAGTGCAGGCTCAGTAGTTGTTGCGCAGGGACTTAGTTGCTCCGAGGCATGTGGGATCTTCCTGGATCAGGGATTGAACCCATGTTCCCTGCATTGGCAGGCAGATTCTTAACCACTGCGCCACCAGGAAAGTCCCCTGTTTACTTTTTGAAGAGACCAGTTGTCTTGTAGAATACCCTACATCTGGATTTCCCAGATTCTTTCCTCATGGTGTCACTTACCTTGTTCCTCTATCCTTAAATATTAAAAAAAATCCTGACATTAGTGATGCTAGTGAACAGCCAGGTTAAGAGCTGCTGTGACACACTTCTGGCCTCAGCCAGCAGAGCTCTGAGACCCCTTGAAGTCCAGGATCCTCATGGAGCTCCATGGCTGCATCCTCAGGTCAGGACCACAACAGACACCATGGATGAGCTGTTAAGAAAGAAACTCCTCTTTCCCCATTGCAAACCAGCACTGCACCTCCCAGGTCACTGAATGGAAGTTACTTCAGATTGTTTTTCTAGGGGTGGGAGGGGAAGCAGATGATGGCAGAAAAAGTTGGGGCATCTTCTGAGCCTGGGAGGAGTTGAGGGGCCTGGGGACCCTAGTTAGAGAATGGCTGCAGGACCTCAGGTCTGCAGTTGATGGAGAGGGCATCTCTGAATCCTTCCAGGACAGCAGGACCAAGATACAGACGATGGCCCTCACATTCCAGGAACCTACGCCTCTCCTCAGTTCTCTGGTATCTCATAAGACTCAGGAGGTTTTTTGTTTTTTTTGTTTTTTTTTTTTTGCTGTACGCGGGCCTCTCACTGCTGTGGCCTCTCCCGTTGCGGAGCACAGGCTCCGGACACACAGGCTCCGCGGCCATGGCTCGCGGGCCCAGCCGCTGCGCGGCATGTGGGATCTTCCGGGATAGGGGCACGAACCCGTGTCCCCTGCATCGGCAGGCGGACTCTCAACCACTGCGCCACCAGGGAAGCCCAAGACTCAGGAGTTTTGCATGAATTATGCATTTTATTTTTAATATTTATTTTGGCTGCACTGGGTCTTAGTTGCAGCATGTGGGATCTTCGTTGCAGCATGTGGGATCTTTAGTTGTGGCATGTGGACTCCTTAGTTGCCGCATACACGTGGGATTTAGTTCACCAACCAGGGATCGAACCCGGGCCCCCTGCATTGGGAGCGCAGAGTCTTACCCACTGGACCACCAGGGAAGTCCCAAATTACGCATTTTATAATCCAGTTGCCAGGGGGACTTCCCCGGTGGCACAGTGGTTAAGAATCCGCCTGCCAGTGCAGGGGACATGGGTTTGATCCCTGGTCCGGAAAGATCCCACATGCCGCGGAGCAACTAAGCCCGTGCGCCACAACTACTGAGCCTGCGCTCTAGACCCCACGAGCCGCAACTGCTGAGCCTGCTGACCACAACTACTGAAGCCCGGGCACCTAGAGCCCGTGTTCCGCAACAAGAGAAGTCACTGCAATGAGAAGCCCGTGCCCTGCAACGAAGAGTAGCCCCTGCACGCTGCAACCAGAGAAAGCCCAAGAGCAGCAAGGAAGACCCAATGCAGACAAAAATAAATAAACAAATAAAATAAATTTATGAAAAAAAAAGATACCTACTGCAATACTCTCCAGTTCTTAAAACTACATATGCGTGCAGATAAGGAGTAAAGAAAAACAGGGAAACATACAAAGGCAGTTATCCCCTGGTTTCATGGCAATGGCAGAAGGTAAGAGACACTGAGCACCAATGAGCAAGCCTCCTTTCAAGCCTCAGGGTCACACCTGCTAACATCCAACTGACTGCAAGTCACATGTTTGATCGCAGATTCAAGAGATTGGGCAGGTCATCTTGCCCATGGTGGGAGGGCACTGTAAAATAATCTGCCAAAGGAGATGGGTACAGGGAAGGGTGACGAGTTGGAGCCAAATGATACATCCACCACACCATTACCTGATTTTTCACTGGAGACATTTTTACTCCTTCAGACAGTTACTGGAGTAAGGTACCACCTCCGGCTTAGGGGTGGAGCATGTGACAAGGTCTCAGCCAGTCAGAGAACGGCATTGCTCTGGCCATGGTGATTGGATCAGCAATAGATACAGGATCCAATCAGGATCAACCGAACACAATGCAAACAGCAGCCGGGCAGGGCGGCAGGGAAGAGGGGTCTCATGTTTTCCTGCTGGGAATCACTCTGAAACATGCCGGTTGGGGCAACTGGCAGCCATCCTATGCCACAAGGAGAGAGGAAGAAGTCCAGGAGTAAGTTTACACAGAAGAAGCAGAGCGGATGGAGAGGGAAATCCATCCCAGCGCTGAAGTTGAAGCCTCTGCGTTAAGCTGCACCTGAAGTTGGTTCTACTTCTGGACTTTGTCAAATCAGTTTCAAATCAACCAGTTTCAAAACAGTTTCAAAACCAGTTTCAATCAGTTTCAGAACTGCGTTGGGTTTTCTGTTATTTGAGATCAATGAGTCTTGATGAATACTCTAGTAATCTCAGCCTCAGAAGAGAGCATCTTGTCCCAGAAGGGCTCAGTGGCTTCTAGAGATCAAGGTTACCTGTGTTGATCAGTGGCTGCTATGGGGCAGGGCCCCATAGATACTGGTGGTTTCAGGGGTCTTACAGATTAGGTTTCTCTGGGTACCAGTCAGAACTCTTTCATTTGCAAGGGACAGACACCAAACTCAAATGGATTTGTGAGAATATATTGACTCATGCAACTGGAAAACCCATTTAGATATAATTTCAGTCATGAATTCTTGTGCTCAGATGTCATCCTAATCCATCGCTCCTCATCTCTTGGCCCTGCTTCATTCACTCTGTGTAGGTTTCATGCTTGGCCAGAATCTCCCCAAGTGGTCCAGGCTTACATCTCACAAGCTTAGCAACTCTAATGAAAAGAGCATACTTTTTTCCCTAATAGGTGTCGAGAAAGGCCAGGAGCCTTGTATAACCCAGTTATATAAGCCTGAGCCAATCACTGTGGCTCAGGTGTAGGAATATGCTGCTTGACCAGACCTGGCTCATGTGATCACCCCATGGAGCCAAGGGGTAGAGTCAGCCCCACTGGAAGCACATGGATCAAGAATATGGAAGGGAAACCTTGGGACGCTGTCACCCAAAGAGAGGGGAGTGGGTGCGGAACAGGAAATAACAGATGTCCACTATGTCTTATGTTATTCTTAGCATCCTGTGGTCCTTATCACAGCTGTAATTAACTATAACTCCCAATCCTCCACCTTCTGCAGTCACCCTCCATTTTTCTTTAACATCAGAATAAAATGACACGAGCCCCTCACCACATATTAAGGATAGCCAGGCGCCTCCTTGATCTCTCTGAGGATTCCCAAGTTGGGGCTCACTGTCTCTCAAGTCAGGCCATGCTCAGCCTACTCCTTTTTTTCCTTAGCTTTATTGAGGTAAAATTGACAAGTAAAAATTATATATATTAGGAATTCCTTGGCAGTCCAGTGGTTAGGACTCTGCACTCTCCCTGCAGAGGGCTTGGGTTCAATCCCTGGTTGGAAAACTAAAATACCACAAGCTGCACGGCACAGGGTGGCCAAAAAAAATTGTATATATTCAGGGTGTATAACCTGATGTTTTGATATATGTGTGTGTATATTGTGAAATGATCACCACCATAATTAGCTAATTAATATATCCATCACATCACATAGTTAGAATTTTATGTGGTGAGAACACAAGATATACTTTCTTGGAAATTTTCAAGTATACAATACAGTAGGTTAATTATACAGCCTACTTCTTGGCTCTCCCCATGAGCTCTTGGCCTCTGAAGCCACCATCCACTTTCTGCCCTTCTTTGGCTCCAAATGGAAACCCCTGAATTCCTCCATTGTCCCAAAGCTCCATTAACCCAAGGCTAGGTGATGAATATTCTCCTCCCCTCAACTGCCAGTAAATACCTCAAATTTGCTTTTCTTACACCCACATTTCCACCCCCAGACCAGTCACTAGATGGCTGGGTAGGGCTTTACATTTTTGAGACAGAGATGCTGTGTGGGGACTCTCTCCCTTAGTGATGCAAATTGAGTAGGCATCCATTGCCCTGCATGAAGGGTATAATGGGAGCTTTGAGGTTGCCCCTTCCAATATTCCTTGTCTTGGCATACTTAGCTGTCACGGGCGAGGGGTTGGGAAATTTTGCATGGGGTTCAAGGAGCACCTTGGGGAAAAAGGAATCAAGAATACAATTTCTTCTCTTCTGAAGTTCAATGTTATAGAAAACTTTTTGAGGGACTGAGTAAGTCTAGACTGAAGACTGTGGACAGGAAAGGACACTAAGTGCTCTGGAGTAGGAATTCTCCATGATTAAAGGGAGGTGGCCCAGGCTAAACAGAAGGATCTAAGGGGTTCCAGGGGTCGGTTGGGTTCTGAGACTCTGTGTGTGTGTGTGTGTGTGTGTGTGTGTGTGTGTGTGTGTGTGTGTAAACCTTTCTTGTCAAGCCCTTTTGTTCTGGCAGGATGATGGCTTTATCACACTGGAGGATGCATGAGTTCAGCCGTGATGCTGAGAGGCAGACAGAAGCAACAGCGCAGAAAACCAAGGCCCCCTAGTGGTAAGTCCTGGCATTCTCTGACACGTTGGGAGTTACAAAGAGGGGGATATTTGTACATTCATAGATTTTCTCTCCGTCCCTTAACAATCCATTAAAATGTTCTGTTAAATAAAGTGATTATTGCCCCCAGGTATCCGCCCTTATGATTGCAGACAAGTGGCAGACATTTTTAAGTGACAGGGTTTTGATCAAATTCTTGGGTAGGAGTCCTTCCCCCTCTGATCTAGTCTGGGTGGATTTTGTTTTTTCTCTTATTTTTTCCCCTCTCTCTCTCTCTCTCTCTTTTTTTTTTTTTTTTTTTTTTTTGCGGTACGCGGGCCTCTCACTGTTGTGGCCTTTCCCGTTGCGGAGCACAGGCTCCAGTGGCGCAGACTCAGCGGCCATGGCTCACGGGCCCAGCCGCTCCGCAGCATGTGGGATCTTCCCGGACCGGGGCACGAACCCGTGTCCCCTGCATTGGCAGGCGGACTCTCAACCACTGCGCCACCAGGGAAGCCCTCATTTGACAAATTCTTGAGTGTCACGTGCCAGGCCCTGTACTAGGAGTGAGGTGGGGCTGGGGAGGGGAGTAGCAGTTTGCCAAATACTGACTCTTCTCTTATGGAACTTAGGTTCTAATGGGGAGAGATGGAGAACAAACAAATACTTGGTATAGCGAGTGGTGGTGAGTGAAGCAGGTTGAGGGTCATTTGCTGCAGGGAGTTGTCTCTGACCATTGAGATTTTTTTTTTTTCACACACACACACTGTATTTTATTTTTACAAGAGATAAATAAACTGACACCAAGCATTGTAAATGGATGACCACAACAAAAGCTACAATGATTGCAATTACCAAACACGAAACACACTCATACTATGTCATAATATTGACATTCAGTCCAGTAATCCTCCACTGTAACAGCTCCTTTACTTTGCAGTGAAAATTGATTTGTATATGTTTTGCCTCTGAGTCCTTGTGGGATTTTTTTTTTATTCAAACAGAAAGTCACAAAAATTATAATCATCCTCATCAGTTCACTCAGTCCCGTGTAATTAATTTTTTATATTGATCTTTTGTTAGCACTTTTATGAATTCATCAGTTTTCCATTAGAGTTCTGAAAATGCTTATTCATTCAGTTCAGCAGTGTAGTCAGTTACCAGAAACCTGTACTTGTCAGAGTCTTTTCCATGAATTCCTTGAAGATGAAACCCTTTTACAGGAACATTTTTGCAAAAGCATCAGAGTACACCCAGAGCTGTCTGTAAATGGCAAAAGACTTAAAAAGGACCATGGTTAAAGATTTGATGAAAGTTCATAATAATGCAGTTGACAAGGAAATTTAGTTATTTCTGAGATATACATTTTAAAGTAATAACTAGAATTATGACTTATAACATTATACCAGAACATATGATTTTTAGAAATTTCATGTGATGTCTGAAACATTTATATTAACATATTTCCATACAAATAACCCAAAGAAAGTTTAGTATTAGTTGTTTTTGTTTGTTTGTTTGTTTTTTTATACTGCAGGTTCTTATTAGTCATCAATTTTATACACATCAGTGTATACATGTCAATCCCAATTGCCCAATTCAGCACACCACCATCCCCACCCCCCACCCCCTGCGACCACTGAGATTTGAGTAGGGACCTGAAGGAGGGGAGGGAGGGGGCTCCAGGGAGATTTGTGAGAGTCCAAGGCAAGGGTACAGTCCCTGAGGGAAGAGTGTGCTTGGCTGTCCTAGAGGCCAACGTGGCCTGAAGACAGCACAGGGGTGGAGTACGGGATGGGGCTGGGACCTTGGAGACCACTGTAAGGACTTCAGCTTTGATTTGGGGTGAAATAGGGAGCTTTTGTAATGTTTCCAACAGTGACAGGTGTTGTCTATGGGAAGACTCACTTTGGTTGCTGTACTGAAAAAAGCCTGAAGAGGCTCAGGAGAGGAAGCTGGGAGACCAGTGAGGGGCAACAGGCAGAGGAGGGCTGCCGGCTTCCGGTGGGAGCAAAGCCGGTGGTGAGCGAGCTCAGATTCTGCGTGGACATGTGTCTGAAGGCAGAGCCAACAGAATTGTTCTGTTGACACAAGTAGGTAATTAATAAATATTTGCCGAATGAATGCTGGATCATGGAACTCCCCACAGCCGGCCCCACCTGCCCTGCTTTAGAACGGCCATTTGCCTGCTGCCTCTGAGTCCGCAGCCACTGCCAATCAGCTTCTTCACACCCTCTGTGCCCGATGCCCAGACAACCCCGCCGAGTCCTCTGGTCTCCGTCTTCAGGGAGCTCCTGCCGCCTCCAAACTTGAACAGCTTTTCAGTTATGTAATTTCCCAGCACCCAGCCTTCCATGTGGGCAATGTCTGCTCCATCGTTAGATCGCTGGCTGCCTGAGGACAGGGGCCCCATCTGTCCTGTTTACTGGCGCATCCCCAGGCCCCGCTAGGAAGACAGGCGCACAGAATGCACTCCGTAAACATTTGCTGAGCAGCGGCTGGATGAATCGCCTACTCTGTTCCTCTGGGCTTTCTGCCTCTATTTCCTGCCCAGTCTGAAGGGCTCCACGCCGAAGCTGGACTCCAGTCCAGGGACAAGTCCCTGCCTCTTCCCCCAGAACGTGGGTCCTTGTTCCCTTCACACTCAGTCCCTGGCCTGAGCCTACTCTAGTTCACATGAGAGGTCGCAGGAGCCCTGGAGTAGCTGCCCTTGGACTCTGCAGACCCCACCTTAAACCATCTGTCAAGTTTTCAGTTTCCAGAGTAATTCTGTGTGCCTCCCTCTCTACCCCATATCTGAGACAAGACAGCCACCCAGTGGTAATTTTTCTAAACTTTTGTTTATTTTATAGCAATTGTCATGATTAGAGAAGTAAATAACACATTTAAAAACCTTCTCAGGGCCAAAGGATGCCAGAGTATTTACAAACACATGGTGGGGGACGGTGGCAACATAAGGGTCTGGGGCTCTGGGGCTGGGAATCCACCCAGGCCCTGAGCCAGGCTTGGATGTTGACGCCAGCCACCATGACTGTCCTGCCGGCCACAGAGTGGGCTCGGGGAGCACTAGGAGCCTTAGGGCTGGGCTCAGCTGGCCTGGTGGGAGACCCTCTAGCTAACCTGTGGCCTTGCCTCCCCACCAGGGGCTCCCCACACCCCACAGGCCAGCTCAGAGGGGCCTCTGGGAAGCACCGAAGGACAGGGGGCAGTGGGGGGGGCACAGGGCTGGGACAGATGGCAGGGATGACCTGGCCTGCTCAGGGGAGGACAGAGATGCAGGCGCACACGCACACACACATACACCTTCACAGAAGAATCGCGAGGGGTTTTTTTTGTTTGTTTTTTTTGGGTTTTTTTGTCTTCTAAGTCTTCATGTTTACAATGTTATTTTTTGCTGTTTATTTTTTCTTCGACAGTGACATAAACTGAGGTAAACATCTGTGACCAACACCTCTCCTAAGGGGCACAGGGTCCCAGCCCAACCAGCAGAGGTGGTGGCAGTGGCGGTGGCGGCAGCGGCAGCAAGGCCCCAACAGGGAGGGCGCGGACCCGGTTCCAGTCCTGCTTCCTTGTCAGCCGCTGCTGCCCCGTCTCTGTGCCTCCGGAAACGGGGGCTGGGCTACAGAACTACGATCCCTTCCCCACTCTAACATCCTAGATACTACGACGAGGGAGAGACTCTCAGACAGGATATTAACAGAGAGAGAGAGAGAGAGAGAGAGGGAGAGAGAGAGAGAGAGAGAGAGAGAGAGAGAGAGAGAGAGAGAGAGAGAGAGAGAGAGGTGAGAGAGAGAGAGAGAGAGGTGAGAGAGAGAGGTGAGAGAGAGAGTGAGAGGGCGCACGCAAGGGGCGTCTACTTGGAATCTCGCTTCCTTGTTATTGCAGGAGAGACAGGATGTCAAGAGGCCTAAGGCAAAAGGAGAAGTTGCGGCTGGGAGAGGTGCCCAGATGGGCTCCAGGTGGGCCGGGGTCAGTGATGGGGGGGCCTTCTCTGAGACTTGGCCCTTGGTGGGAGGAGGGGTTTGCTACTTACCTGGCATGTGGAGGGCCCCAATGCCCGCTGGGGAGGTGGGTCTCAAGAGGGGTGGGCACACCAAGGAGAGGTGGGGGCCAGGCCCTGGGGCAACCGCACACTGTTTGTAAACTGGACCCAGGCAGGGCAGGGGGACCTATAGCCCTTTTGCGCGGTGGGAATAAGGGTGAATGGAGAGGTGGGGACTTCAGGCCAGAGGGGACTCTCTGGTCAGCCTGGCCCGTCAGGGAGCCCCCTCAAATGGCCGAGAACCCCAGGAGGAACCCTGGAAGGTGTGGCCCGGGACAGTGGATGGGGCACTGCCAGGCAGAAGGAGCAGCCTCACCCATGTTGAGGTTATTGCGGGGTCCCAGGCCTCCACGGAGGGGGCGGGGGTTGTGGAGCCATGCTGGGTGAGGCTGGGTCCCTCTGGTCTGTTTTGCTGCCTAGGGTCCTGAACCAACCTGCAGGTGCCTCCTTGCTGGGTTCCCTGAGGGGTGTGCTGAACCGCAGGCCTGGATGCCCTCTGGCAGCTGCCCACTGAGAATCCTGGGGCGGAGTTACTGAGGCGTCTGGATGCAGCCACTGAACACACGAGGCTACACGCACACATGTGCACTCCACATGCACTCACACTGCACACATACCTATTCACGCACTCACCCCCTCCCACTTCCAGGGCCTCTCATTCTCACACCCACACCCCAGTACCAGAAACTTGGGAGACGTGGGGATGGGGTCAGCCCCAGGCTGACATGTTAGACCCCAGCAGAAACCCAGCAGAAATTCCTGGCACAGATCACCTGGCCGCCTGCCAAAAGCCCAGGCCCCTGAGTCCGGGCTAGGGCAGCAAGGACTGAGAAGGATCTGAGAGGTTTCCCGGGCCTGGGGGAGGTGCGGTGGGCAGGCGGGCCCGGCCCTGGGCTCTGCACTCACTCCCTTGGCCTAGGGATGTAGGGATCCCGGAGCCCTTCAGTTGTCCTGAAATCCCTGTGGGGGAGGGGAGAGCCGCCAGAGCTCCACCTCTCTGTGTGGTCTCGGCTGGCTGCCCTCCTTTTGGGCTCAGTGTCCTCCTCTGGGGACTGGGTGGTGGGGAGTTGGGCCCTGTGTCTGCACATACACACTTCTGCAGCCTCCAGACATTTGCTACATTTTGCAGGGGGCCTGGTCCCTCCCCTCCAGCCTCCCAGGAAAGGGGCAGGTGGCCGCTGAGCAACGCCCCCGCCCTCAGCTCATCTCCCTCCTCCCAGCTAGTGCCCAGGGGCCCTAAGGCCCTTCTCTGCCCCAGCACTTCAGCCCCTTTTCGTGCCCAGGGTGGGGGTGGGGGGCGGGGAGGCCGGGAGGGCAGGACCGGGGGTGGGCCTGCAGGATGATCTGCCAGGGGGTGCAAAGGGCCGGGAGCAACTAGTCAGGGTTCCAGGGTTCAGGGAGGTTTGGGGAGTCTGCCGGCAAGCTCCCTTGCTCCTGGTGTCAGGGGGCCTCTGAATCCTCGGGCCTGGGGGGCTTGGCTCCTTTTGGCGGCGATCTCACCAGCCCGCCGCGGGCCGGGCGTCTACCACTACTCCCTCCTGCCGCCGCGGGGGGCTGGCCGGTTCGGCCCAGGGCGGCTTCCCGCGCCCCGGCCTGGCTGCTGCACGGCGCCCCGGGCCCGAGGGCGGCGGGGGCGGCTCAGACGCAGATCTCGATGGCCGTGGCCAGCACCACCTGCCCTTTGCTCTTGTCCGGGCGGCCGTCGGTCCTGCCGGGGGGCCCCGGGGGAGCCAGGCCGGGCTCGGGAACGGGGACCGGCACGGGGACGGGCGCGGGCCCGGGCCCGACGGCGGGGGCCGCGGGCCGGGAGCCGCTGCCGGTCTCGGTCAGCACCGTCCGCTTGAGCGGCCCGGGCGCCTCGAGGCGCAGCGGCCCCGCGGCCGGCGGGCGGTCCCCGGCGGGCTTGCGTGCGCGGTGCGAGGGCCGGCGCCGCAGCTCGGACGTGAGCTCGTGCTTGAGGAAGCGGAAGACCTCCTTGGCAGGCCCGCGGCGCTCGGGTTCCAGGGCCAGTAGCCGCTGGAACATGCGCAGCGCCGGCTCCGTGAAGCGGCGCCACTGCGACGGCAGCCCCGGCAGGCGGCCCCGCTGCCAGCGCACGAACTCCTCGAAGAAGGCGTCGGCGCCCGAGGCCGCCTCCCACGGGAAGTTGCCGGTGAGCACGCAGAAGATGAGCACGCCAAAGGCCCACACGTCCACGCCCGTGTCCACCGCGAAGCCGTCGGCGCGGCCCGCCTGGCACACCTCGGGCGCCGTGTACGGGATGGTGCCGCTGACCCGCTTCACGCGGCAGCCCACGCGGCGCGTCATGCCGAAGTCGGCCAGCTTCACGCGGCGGCACTCGCGGTCGAACAGCAGCACGTTCTCGGGCTTGATGTCGCGGTGCACCAGCTGCCGGCCGTGCATGAAGTCCAGCGCCAGGCCCAGCTGCTGCACGCAGCGCTTCACCGTGTCCTCGGGGAGCCCCACCTGCGGCCGGCCAGACGGGAGAGCCGATCAGGGGCGCCGGCCGGCCCCAACCCGGTCCTCTCCTTCCCGTCCCCACCACCACTCGCCTAAACTCCCTCCGGGTCCCTTTCCTGGGCAGATCCGGTGCCAGCCACCCTCCCTCATCCCACCTGGGCATCGCCGGCTCCCTCCCTGGCCCCGTGGTTTCCCACCTTCCTCACCTTCCCCGCATTTCCCGCAACAACTGTCCACAGCGCCTACACTGGGCCAGGTGCTTTGCTAAGCGACCTATCCGGCACGACTCAACTGCGCAGCACACGTTACATGCCCGTTTCCCTTACACCAAGGCCTTGTCACTTACCCAGTGAGTGGCAGAGCAGTTTCACCCTGGCCGACTGCAAAACCAGGTGCCTGGAATCCCCCCCGGGCACTCTCCCCACTCCAGGGCACCTCCTCTGGTGGCCCTGCCACCTCCCCTCTTGGGTCCCCACCTGTTGCTATGCAACTGCGGAGGAGGGGGCTGCTGGGCTTCATCCCATCACCCTGGCTGCTCCTCATCTCAGTGCATCATCTGGCTGATTGTGGAGTGTCTGTTTCCCCCTCTGGGACCAGAGCAGGACCTCGTCTTGTTTGCTGTGTATCCCCAGCCCTCCAAACAGTGACTGACATACAGTAGCCGCCTAATAAATGATTAAGTCAGGAGGCACCTGACTCCTCCTCGACTCTCATACTCCGGGGACCCAGAAGACAGTCTCCCCTTCCTCGGCCACCACCCATGTACCTGAGGAGGAATGATGTCAAACAGGTCCCCAGCAGGCGCGTACTCCTGAGCAAAGACGTAGCAGTCCTCGGTCTCAAACACTACGTCGAAGACCTTGATAATGAAGGGGCTGGAGGAGAGGCTGTTGGTGATGCTCACCTCCCGCAGGAAGTTCTTCAGCTTAGTTTTGCTCTTGTTCACAAACTTCAGTGCCATCTTTGTGCCTGGCCAGGTGACAGTGACAGTGGTGAAGACCCCTCTCCCTGTACCCCTGCACCTCACACACCCGTGCCTGTCTGCACAGCCTGCCCCAGCCACAGTGCACGATGATGGCCCCAGCAGGTGTGACTCTCCTCATCTCACAGGTAGGAGACTGAGGCCCAGAGAGGGGAAGGAACTTGTCAAAGGCCATGCAGCAAGTCAGGGGTCAGCCTGGGTCCTCCATGCCCAGCCTGAAGCCCTTGATGAGGAGGGCCTGTTGCTTCCTCCACCCTCTCATTTTCTTCCTGACATACTGTGTACCTATTTATCTGTCTCGCCCACCTAGAAGGCTGCTCTCTGAGTACAGGAACCTTTGTCGTGTTCGCTGCTGTATCTCCACTGCTGACCGATCAGTCTGGTGCACAGTAGGTACTCAACAGATGTTTCTTAAATGGATGAATATATAAGAAGGCACTAGACACAGAAAGATGAGGACCTGCAAGGCACACGTCCCTGACTCTGAGCTTGAGCAGGCATCTGTAGCCACCTGGGTGCATAGCTGTGACACACGTGTGTGTCCACAGAGCACTTACACATCACAGGCCTGCCTTCTGCACTTCATGTGCACAGCTCACTCTTCATTAGGACCCTACCAGCTGGGCATTAATGCTACCCTATTTTACAAAGGAGGAAACCTAGGCACAGAGAGGTTAAGTCACTTGCCCAAGGTCACACAGCAAGCAAGTAGCAAAGCTCAGGTGACCCCATGTCCAGTACTCCTCCTGTTGTCCCTGTCTCCTCTGTGTGCAGCTGTGGGCACTCATGCAGCCCCTGCCCCTGACTGACTGTGTGGGCACTGCTGTGAGCCTACACTGTGGGGAAGTCATCAAGTTCAGGGCTTAAGCAAGAAGGCCCTGGAGCTGATTACTGAGGTCTCATTCTAGCTCACACCCTCTGTAGCTGCACGACCTTGGCTGAGTGACTGAATCTCTCTGGGTCTCAGAGTCCTCAGTGACCTGAGAAATGGAGACGGCCACGCTGACCTCACAGGGCCCTCTCCCACCCGTTGGAAGCATGGTGCCCTGTTCCCGAGGATCCCCTCAGCTCGGTCCACCTCCCTGGGGGCTGCTATCACCGATATGCTGGTGATTCCCCAGACACCACCGCCAGCCCTGACCTCTCCCCTGACTCCAGATGTCCCCGGGCACATCCCCTTGGCTGTCCCAAAGGCACTCAGGATGGCCCCAAAGCAGCCCACCCTCCAGTCTGGGCACTCTGCCCAGAGATTGCTCCCTTGTCCCATCTGCCTGGTCCCCTCCTCCCTGGGCAGCTTCAGGCCACATTCTCTCCACGTGGACCACTGACTCTGCCTCCTGCTGGCCTCCTGGCCCCTGCAGAGAGCCCCAGCCAAGTCCCCACTCCTGTCTTAGAGCTGGCCACCCTGCAGACACTCACCTGTGCCCTTGTAGGCTACCAGGTCAACCTTCCCATAGGTGCCCTTGCCCAGCTCCCGGACGAGTTCGTAGTGCTTGGTGACGTCGCTTGCGGCCAGGGTGCGGAGGGTCAGCGCTTGCATGTCTTCAGTGAGGAGGGGCACGCCTGCACCCAGCCCAGGGGCGGTCCCTGGCCCACAGCAGAGCAGGGAGTGGGGCGGCTCGGGCTCTGGGCAGCCCACGCTCATCTTCTCCCTGGTGTGTGGCATGGAGTGTGACATCAAGCCAGGGCCTACTCCTCCCTCCCCAGGGCCCAGGATCCCCAGGGCTGGGTCTGAAGTCAGGCCGAAGATGACCACGAGGGGGCAACAGGCATCTTTGCTGCATCACCTTTCCCCCAAAGCTTCAGGGCCAGGCCTGAGCCAGCACTCCCCAGAGACACAGCCACTGCCTCCCAGCCCCCACTTGGGTACCGCTGGCCTGTCTCGTGCTATCATCCAGACACTGTGTCAGGCAAGGCACACGTTTTTATGTCACACAAAGACACACCACATACTGAGTTCACATGAGTGCTCCAGTTCACAAGTACTGATCAGCACCTGCTGCTCGCCAGGTGCTGTTTGGAGCCCTGGGGATGGAGCACTGAACACATAGACCAGACTCCCACCCTCACAGGACTTACGTCCCGGGGGGAAATGGACAAAACACAGTGAACCCATGAATTACATATTATGATAAAAGGTGACATGCACCATAGAGAAAATAAGGCAGGGGGAGGGGCTCCCCAGACACAAGGACAGAATGCCTGTCCTACAAAGATCCGCCCTCCCTCGCCCCTACCCTCCAAATTCACCGACCGACCCCTTCAATGTTCACAAGAGCTGGGTGGGGAGGCCTTCCTGGATACACCTACCCCCTCGGGGGTACTGAGTTTGCCTCCAGATGGTGCCGGGGAAGGGGGCAGAGAGCTGCAGTGGGGAGAGTTCAGTGCTGGGTGACAGTGAACGCCCATCTGGGGTCTGCATTCCTCGTCTGTCTAACGGGGGAGGCTTAGACCAGGGAGCTGAGCCCCCGGGAGCAGGTGTCCGCGTGTCCGTGTCTGTGTGCGCGCCAGCAGGGGAGGCCAGCGCTGAATCCGCTCTAGGTTGGACCCTCGGGAGCTGCCTCCTGCTGCAGCTCCTCTGCCCTCACTGCCTTCTCCCAGGTGGACCACCCATTGCTCTCAGCAGCCGCAGCCCACCCCTCAGCCGCCACCCCTGCAGAACAACCCCGCGGCTCTGAGGGAAGGCACAGACTTGGAGCCAGACTGCCGAGTTTGAAGCCTGGCTCTATGACTCGCTAGTTGGATGCCCTCGTGCAAGTGACTTCACTTCTTTGTGCCTCGTTTTCCCGTCTTAGGAAAGGATAATAGTATCTTTTCCCTAAGGGTCAAAGGACGCGAAGTGCTTGGTGCCTGGTGCACAGTAAGCACTCCCAAACTGTCAGGTGTGGAAGCGTTCTCACTCGGATGACCTCCATGCTCGCCTGCTGAGCACGGCTGGAGGCTGGGGACAGGGGTGAGTCCTCCCCGCGAGCCTGGCATCTTCACCCTGGCCCGGCCGCTCCCCTCTCAGGCCCAAACCCTCTTCTCCTCCTCTACCTCCCCTTCCCCCTCGGCACGACCCAGCCTCCCACTTCACGAGGAGAGGAGGAGCACAAGGAGGGAACCTCCTGCCTCCCACCCAGCCCCAAACGGAACTCCATCTGCACGTCCTCCGGTCTGGCTGGCGGAGCAGGGAGCCGTCCCCGCCCCCTCTGCTCTGGCTCCCGCCCCCTTCCGCTTCCTCAGGATCCTGCTCCCCCCGAGCGGGCCCCTCCCCTCCATTCATGAGCCCGCCAAAGTCCCACACGATGCCCTCAGCGTCTCCAGCGCATTTCACAGACTTGAAGACGGAGGGATGGCGCCAGGCCCACTGACACCCAGCCCTGCTTCCTCCGCCCCCCTCAGTGTGTTGAACCCAACCCTGCCTGGCACCGTCGTCAAGTCTATGCAGTCCCTGCTCCGGGCTGGACAGCACTGGGGCCCTCCTGCTGCAGGGCTAAAGCGGGGTGACATCTCCCCACAAGTCTTCCTCTGGTTGCAGGGCTGGAAGGGGTCAGCTCTCTCTTCTTATCAAATGTCCACCCGCTAGCTGGGGGGAAAGGACGCCGAGTGAGAACGACCTGCTCTGAAGTAGCCGGGAGAGGTAAGGCCGTTCCTGTGGAGAGTGTGCGGCTACCCTACCCCACCCCACCCCGAGGGGTGCTGATGAGGGCACACCCTCTTCATCTGGAACTCTTCCCCCTGCCCACCCCGGCGCTGGGCTGCTATGCTGACCTACTTCTCCTGATGTGTGGACTCCCCAAGGGCTGCTGAGGCGGGCGGGCCGCGTGTGTGCGGGCACATGTGTGCACACGTGTGGCAATGCTCCCACTTTGGGCTTTGGCCCTGTCAGATCAGTTTGGGCTGTTTTCTTCATCTCCTGGGAGCTTGACTGGCAGCCGCAAGTTGCTAGAAGCCCTTCTTCCCTCCCCACCTCCCTCCCCCAGGGACTGTCGGGTGCTTGGCTTATCTCTGCTGCTTTGGCCTCAGAGTTGCCCTGGGCAGGCACCGGGCTGGGTGGGGGGCACACCTGCTCCCTCACCCCAGGCTCAGCCCATGCTCTGACCACTGCCCAGCTCTGCCTCTCTACAGCTTGAACACGCCTCTCCAGTGCCCTCCACCATTCCTGCTGCCTGCCTTCGCTGCCCCCTGCCCCACCTCCTCATCTCATTATCCTCAGGTTCCACTCCTCCAGGAAGCCTTCCCTGCTGCCCCAGGTGCCAATTTCTGCCTCTGAGGGGCCCCAGGGTTCAGACAGGGTCTGTATGTCTCTCTCTCAGGGCCTCTGTTGAATATGGTGGTCTCAGCTATGTCCCTGTCTGTCCCCATCAACAGGCCAAGAGCACCCTGGGGGCTGGTATTACATCAAATTCAACTCTTCCTTGTCCCTTCTCTTGGTTCCTAGGGTCCAGGTTGGGGATCCTGCATATTGCCCCCCCCTCACTCCTTCAACCTCCCTCTCCCCTCAGGCCTGTTCTCTGCAAGGTGTCAGCAGGAGACAAGGAATTAACCCGCACCCTGTCCCTGCTGCTGCGTCATCCCCCCAGGTACACACTGCCTCTGTCCCACTTACTACACACGTGACTTAAGAGGCACAGGGGGGAATGATGGAAATGGCACGGGCCTTGGGGCTCAGCAGGCTTGGTCTTGATCCTAACATGCGCCACTTTTTAGCTGGGTGACCTTGAATAAGTCACATCACCTCTCTGGGCCTCAGCTTCCACATCCATAAGATGAAGAAAATAATAACAGTAATAGCAGCGGCTCACACTTAAATATACTCACTACATGTCGGGCCCTGTTTGGAGGATGAACTCATCTCACTTTCACAATTCCATGAGGTAGGTATTATTATCATCCCCATTTTAGGGGTGAAGAGAAAGAGGCACAGAGACTGAATAACTTGCCCAAGGTCATCTAGTTACTGCTGGCTTTGGCTCCAAAGTTGGTGCTTTTAATCACTATTTTTTCCCCCAAGTCAGAACGTGTGAACATCGCATCCATATCCCTCAGTATCTGAGCGGGGAAACGGAGACCCAGAAGAGGATAGAGCCTCAGCCAGGGATGTGCGTGCCGTCACGGAACTCCTGCGGAGAGCCGATTGGGTGCCAGGCACCGGTCCAGGTGTGCCACGTGTAATTAACTCAATCCTCACAACAGTCCCTGAGGCAGGTGTACCGGCTCCTTTTTTCAGGTGGGGACTTGAGCCCAGAGAGTGAAGTGAGACACATCAGCCTCACTGGTGGTTGAAGGCATAGACGTCTGGCATCAGGGGGAACTTGACCTAAAAGTATTTTACCTTCGTCTCTGTCACTGCCTCCACCTGGAGAAGCAGCTGATGACCTGACAGCCGTGAACTTCCTAGCACCAGGCAGCAGAGGTCCCGGCCAACCTCCATTCACCCGGTGTAGCTGGTGCTGCATCCGTGCACACTCGAGCTGGCTGTGCTGCCCCAGGGGACCCCACGTGACCTGCACTCAAGTGTGTGTCCTCACTGGCCCCAAGGGAGGCCCTCGATTCCCCATCTGGGGTGCTGAAGGCAGGAGGGCGTCACCCAGTCTTCATGGCATTGGTTGTGGCCCTGACCACAGAGGCTCTGGCCCCATGGGCTGGGTCTTCTGCCACAAGCTGGGAGGGCCACGGTGGTGGGGGGAGAGTTTCCCAAGCAAGAAGCAAGACCGAACCATCTACCACTTCCTGTTGGCAGGTGGCTCAAGCTGGGTGCCACTGTCATGAAAACAACACCCAAAGCATAACCCAACTCAGGCCTACTTTGGGACTCCCTTCCCCACCACATGCACACACGCAAACACACACACACACATGTAGTGCCAGTCTGGCAAAATTTCACTCACTTGAGTCCTCATAAGTACCCTGAGAAGGGGGCAAGATGCCTCCCATTTTAAAAATCAGCTTAATTGAGGTATAACTTGCATATCACAAAACTCCCCCATAGCAAGTGTGTAATTCAATGATTTCAGTAAATGTACAGAGCTGTGCAACCATTGCCATGATCAAGTGATGCTTTCTACTTTATGGATAAAGAGCAGAGGCCCAAGAAACCTCTGACTTACTATGGTTATGGCAAAGATGACTTATGCCATAAGTCATGCGAACCATGACTTACTATGAGTTATGGCAAAGATAGCCAACTGCCCATCAAAGCTTTGTGTTCCCTCTTCTATAATACAGAGCTGTTTTGGAGGGTGGCTGTCAGCAGGGAGCTACATTTTCTCCTCTCCCCTGCTTCCAGGTGTGGTCATCTGGTGTGGCCACCTGCGACCGGTTTTCCCCAGTGGCATGGGAACAGAAGTGAGGTGTCACTTCTAGGCTGGAGCTTTTAAGAGTGGCTAAAGTTTCTTTCTCTTCTTCTGTGGCTTGATGCAGAGGACTCCAAGACTCTAGAAGATGGTGGTGGAGCTACAAGATAGGAGGAGCCTGGGTATGCGAGGCCTCCTGCTGACGAGGACTACCTGCTCTGTATTTTGTGAGCCAGAAGTAAACCTGTTTTGTTAGGCTGCTGAGATATATGGGGCTTATTTGTTACAGCAGCTAATACTGCCCTAATTCAAGAGTTATGTAGCAAGTAAACAAAAGAGCTAAGATTTGAACCTCAGTGTTTTCGACTGCCTGGAATGTGGCCAGACAAGGTAACCTGGATGGTGGTAACACTGGCAACCAAGAATCCAGTTATAGGAGTAGGTGGAGGGTGATCAGCCTGTGAAGGGAAGGGAGACTGCTCTTATCCTGTCTTGTGGGAGAATAATAATACTGGCAAATGTTTACTGTTTACCATATGCCAGATGGTACGCTAACAGTGGATTAAATCATTTAATCGCAAGATGTCTCAGAGGCGGGTGCTACTATTATTATCCCCACTCTACAGAAGGGGATACTGAGGCACAGATGGGCTGAGTAACTTGCCCAAGAGCTAATAACTAGCAGAGTGGGATTTGAACTCAGGCTATCAGGCTTTAGATCCCATGCTCTTATATGCTGTGTCCTGCGAGGCTCCTACAGGCAGACCGAGGCAGACAGCAACTCAAAAATGAGACAGTTCTCACAGTCTCACAGTCTCACACAGGGAGGAAGTGCGTTCTCTGCCGCTGGGAGCAGAGAAGCAGATACTGGAAGCCCATCTGTTGGGGGAAATCAATGCAGGGTGAGGCTGGACCGAGTCAACCAGGCCTTTCTTACTCTCACTCTGGGAGTCCAAGATTCTCTGTCCCCATGCCCGGGTCCCCTCTCTCAGGTCGCTGGAACCATGCTATGCCCTTAGCACAGGCAAACCCCAAGGGTATCCTCAACAAAGCCCTGGCCTGGAAGGATGCCATTAAATAGTGATTGTGCCTGGGTGGGTCCCCTCTCTGGGTCTACTCTATTATTAAAAATCCCTGTGAAAAAGCAGCCACGAGGTGGAATTTCAGGTACCGAGTGGGGACACGGAGCCCCTCTGGCTTCTCTCACCTGCTTCACTTTGCTTCTGTCAAGGGAGGGGCTGGAGCTTCATTCCCTCAGCCTGCGTGGCTGAGCCAGCTCCCCACACCCTGCATTCTCCGCATGCCCGCCTCCCCGTTTCTCCCCTCTAGCCCTCCCCACCTGTGGGGTCAAATAAATTGTCTCAAGACCAGATTTGACCTGATCCTTGCCTTGTTCTGCATTTTCAGTGGTTCCCTGTATCGGCCTGTGGTGTTTTCTCCTGCCCAGCATCACTTTCCCTTTCCCCAGGGAACGGTCCCTCTCTCAGTCCAGTGGTTTAGTAGGGCTGTCCCCACTCTGGCTTTAAGCGCAGGTCTGACCCAGGGCAGGCCAACCAGGGGATCCATCCCATCCGCCAGGTCACCGTTGACTGGTTCAGAGATGAACACGTGACCAAAGGTGACCCACTGAGATCTTGCCTTAGGACTTTTGCTGAACTTATCAGGAAAGAGATACCTTCTGACCCCTGGGCTGCAAAGCTGGAGGACACGGGCCTGGAGCTGCTGGGGGCTGGCTGAGCCACAATCGGGAGCACCTGACCGAGAATGAAGCAACAAAGAGACAGGAAGAGCAGAAAGATGGAAAGACTTATGATCCCAAGCACCTGGCTCCAGACATGCCGAAAGCCAATTATATGCCTGAATGTTTGTTTCATGAATCAATACATTTCCTTTTTGGCTTAAGCCAGTTTGAGTTGAATTTGTGTAACTTACAGCCTAAGGCCTCCAGACAAGCATATCTATTTGAGCCCAGGCACTGTGCTGGGTGCTGGCACAGGGTGAGTAGGTTAGATAGAGGGTATGAGATAGAGGGTGGGTATGAGCCTACAAATCAAGGAGGCAAATAAAGAAGGACTCAGATAATCATGAGGCCAGGAAGGCCATGATCAGTGCTCCAACATTTCCAAGAAGGGTGCTGGCAGTGGGGATCAGGGTACCTTCCTGGAGGAGGTGACACCTTAATGGGCCTTGGAGGGGATTAACAATCTAGCAAGAAAGCCAAGAGATCCTTGAAAGCAAGCCCCATGCCTTAATCATCTCGCTATTCCTAGCACTTAGCCAGTGTGTGACAAACGCCCGGTGAATAATTCTTTACGTGTTTGGGAAACTAACTTTTTATATCTTGGCTTTCCTGAATGTGACCCTGCAGGCACATAGCTATTTTCCCAAGGGCCTGCGTAAGATATCATTAGCCCCATTTTACAGGTGCAGAGACTGATGGCCAGAAGAGAACAGTGATTTGCTCAAAATCACATATAAAGTTAGTGGCAGGGCTGGGCTAGAAGCCAGGGCATCTGCAGGGCAAGGTGTGGTCTCGCTCTAACAGCCCCAGCCCCAAGCACAGCAGAGATGGGAGTGGCTGAGAGTGACAACTGGCCACTGTGAACAGAGAGGCTGGAGTGCTGTGATGAGAATGATGAAGATAATGGAGAAGAAATTTACAGCAACAGCTAACACTTAAGGAACCCCTGTCCTGTGCCAAGTCCCTCAGGTAAATTAACTCGTCACATCCTCACAACATCCTGTGACATGGGGACTGCTATTCACTACAGTTTACAGACAAGGAAACTGAGGCACAGAGCGGTCATGTCACTTGCTCAAGACCATCCATCCAGTAAGTGGGAGAGCCAGGATTCAAATCCAGGCATTATCACTGCAGTGTCCAAAAGCTTAACCACTATGGTTTACTGTCTCTAAAATGATACAGTTAAAATTATCATTTATTGTCTCAGTTGCCAATTGTTTACATTGCTGCTGCCATTCAATCTTCACAGCAACCCCATTTTACACATAAGGATGCTGAGGCTCTCAGGGGTTAAGCAATTTGCCCAAGGTCGCTCAGCTGGTAAGAGGCAGAGCCAGGAACTGAACCTTGAACGACTCCTGCTCTATCTCCCTTTTCCTACACTTGGTCTCTGGTTTGCAGCCCAGGCCTCCCTCCAGCCCCCTATCTTCAGCACCACAGGTGTGGACAGCACCCGGGCCAGCCCTGCACAAAGTGCAAGGTCAGGGGAGGCCCGAGGAGGCTGGGCAGAAGGATGGAGGAACGGCTGACAAACCAAACCCAGGCCCCCAGGGCTGGAAAGTTATGTATGGATATATGTACTGCCGTTTATTTAACCAACTGATAGATGTTGGGTGTGCTCAACCTTTTGCTGCCACAAACAATGAGTAGCCTTGTACATCAGTCATGTTGCAGTGTGCAGATGTGTATGATCAATTCTAGAAATGGGTTGTCAGGTTAAAGGATGAGTGCATTTGGAATTTCTGCAGAGAGCTCGATGTCCCCCAGAGGGCTGTTGCACTGGCCCTCCCCCAGCCGTGCAGGGGAGGGCTGCTTCTTGGTGGAACACAGCAGCTGCTGCCTGCTCCCTCACCCTCTCTGGGCCTCCATGTCACTTTGTTTAGTACGTTACTTTGAAGTGGGGGAAAATAGGAATAAGTTCCTCATTTGCTTGCATGTGCATAAAGTAACTCTGGAATCAACCAGACACTAATGAAGGCACCTGACCACCCTCAGCACTCACTCCCACTGGCCTGAGCTGTCGGCAGCAACCTCCTAACTGCTCCCCCCACGCCCCCCCAACCCCAATCTCTTCTTGACACAGCAGCCAGGGAGCCCATCAAATCCCAATCAGATCACATGACTCCCCAGGTCAACACGCTCCACTGGCTCCCATCTCATTCCAAAGTCCTTACAACAGCCTTCAATTTACCCCTCTGACCCGCCTCCTCCCTCCCTCTGCTCCAGACACACTGGTCTCCCTGCTGTTTCCTGAACACGCCAGATCCCCGCCTGGTGGCTGTTCCCTCTGCCCCCAGACATCCACATGGCTCATTTCCTCCAAGTTCTGCTCAAACAGCACCTTCTCAACTAGGGCTATCCTACTGCACTCCCCTTTTCCTGCTTTATTTTTTTTCCCCAGTAGAGTGTATCACTGTCTAATGTAATGTCTACTGTGAATGTCTCTTTTTCCCACTAGAACTTAAGCATTGGGAAGGCAGGGACTTTGTTGGGCTGGTCTTGTTCACTGCTGTACCCCCAGCAGCTAGCACAGTGCCTGGCACATAGTAGGCACTTAATAAATATTTGGTGAATGAATGAATAATGAATGAACAAATGAATGTCTGGGGAGAGAAGTGGGAACTGAGCGAACAGGGGCAGGGCGGGAATTAAACTTTTCACTAGGTACAATCCTGTTGGGTCTGGGGGGTGTAAGGAATCAGGCATGGCTGGGGGTCCAGACAATGCCAAGGGAGAGTGTGAGGAGAGGTCGTGCCCACTTGCCCAGGCTCAGCACCCCAGGGTGGTCCCCTGAGAGGGGCCTGGGGAGGAGTGGTCCAGTTTGATTGCCCTGAACTTCCACATGGAGCTGGCCTGTGCTCAGGAAGGTGGGGGCAGCTGGGAGCCCCCTTGACACCTACCCCTGATGGGAGCCCTCCCCCTACATCCCCAAAGCCAGTGCCCAGTCTGGTTCTCTGCCACTTAACACCTTCTCGGAAGGGTATCCCTGACCCTCATGTTTCTTACCCCAGGGCAGAAATCAGTTCACATGTGGGCGCTCCTATTTGCTGCCAGGGAGTGGGGGGTCCAGAGCTGGGCCCTCTCACCCCAGAAAGAGGCCTGTGAGTTGCTTGGGTAAGCTCTGGCCTCTGCTGCTGGTCCCCAGGGAGCCCTGTCCAGCTCCCCCGTCCATAGTTTTCCAATCTGTGAAATGAGCTATTTCATATCCCTTCATGGGTCATCAAAGTCTCAGTACGCTTTCCCCTGAAAAATGTCCCCAGCCACCACATACACACTTCTACACACAACACCGGGGGTAAGGGCCCCAGGGAGCCCATAAGAAAGTCCAGGTAAGTCCTCTCCCTCCCCTTGGTCCTTTGACACAAATACAGACTCTGCCAAACATTCTATTCAGGGTCAAAAGGAAGAGGAGAATATTCTCAAATCTTTTCGTCTTCCCTCATGGTGCAAATTCTGGCTACATCCCCTCTCGCTGTGTGGCCTAAGCTGTGTGGTCATACACCTGCCTAAGCCTCAGTCTGCCCATCAGTAAAATGGGGTGAGAATGCCTGTTTAACATGATGGGTTCCTGTAAGAATTAAAGGGGCACTTCCTACAGTGCTTGGCACAGAGCAGATACTCAGGAAGAATCTGCTGGGCAGAGGGGCCTGAGACCTTGGTTCCGTCCTGGACCCTGACAACTCTGCACCGTCTTGAGTGAGGCTGTACTCTCACCGAGTCTTGGTTTTCTGTGCTGGACATTGGGGCCGTTTTGGCTTTGCTAAATCTTACCCCCAGAACCTGCTTGAGCCAGGAAGGAGCTTGGAGATCACGTGGGCCAGCCCCGAGATTTCCCAGGTGGGAGACTGAGAGGGAGAGCTGAGACTTTCCCAAGATCAAGCAGCAGAAGCTGGAAACAACATTCTTCCCACTGCCCTCCCCGCCAGGGGCAGCCTGGGGTTCCCTGTGCTGCCCGGCTCCGCTTCTGGCTCCAGCCTCTGCCTCAGCCTCCCCTCCCAGCTGGTGCAGTCTGCCCCTTCCCCAGGGCACATCCTTGGTGGTTATTAATAGCTGGTGCTGCCGCCCGCCTGCAGCTGGTGCCCAGAGTTGGGACAGACCCTCCAGCCAGGCCCTGGGGGGAGGTAGGAGCCCTGGGCCTCCTCGTTCCCAGCCTACCTGTGGCAGCCCCTGTGGGTGTGAGAGGAGGCATGAGCCTTGTTGCTGGGTGACGTGGACAGCCCAGCACTCAGGGGCCTTGGCTGGGTGTCCACCAGTGGACAGGGGCCGGCCAGTGGGGAGATGGCTGGGTGAGCAGAGGCTCCCTGAAGAGATGAGCCCTTCCTTAGCTAAGGCCCTCACCTCTCCCCAGTTCCATGAGCCCCTACTGAAGGATGGAAGTGGGGATGTAGCCTAGCTTAGGAGCCTGGAGCCCAGATTCAGCCAACCCTGGGTGGAACCAGGTCACCACCATGTCTAGCCATGAAACTTTGGGTAAGTCACTTACTTTCTCTGTGCCTCCATATCCTCATCAGTCAAATATGGTTAATAATACTTTAAATAGGTTAAAGTATTATTAATAATAGCTGACATTTATGAGCCACCTAAAGTGTAAGTATTTTATACAGATTGACTCATTCAAACCTCATAACCATCTTAGGAGAAGCTGCTATTGCTATTCCCATTATATCCCTCACAGCTCAGGAACCTGAGACTCAGAGAAGGGACGATGAAGTAACATGTCCAGTGGCACACAGCTAAGGCGTGGCTTACAGAGATCTGCCTGGCTCCAGAACATTTAGTAAATATTTGCCGAGCACCTACTATGTGTTTGGATCTGGAATACATTCATGAACCAGACAAACAGCCCTGTCCTCAAGGACCTTATATTCTAATTTGGAGACAATGATAAAGGTAAGTAAGAGATGTCAGTCAGACAGTGAGAAGTCCTAAAGGGAAAAACAAAGCAGGGAGAGGTGAGGAAACGCCGGGGATGGGGAATAGGATTGTAGATGGTGGGGTGAGGGGGGTCAGGAAAGGCCCCTGAGAAGGCTACAAGCATGTGGAGACTGGATCTTGTAGGAGAAGAGCCCTGCTGGCAGAGGCAAGGTGGGGATGGCAAGGGCCGTGCTTGGTGAGCTCATGGAACAGTGAGGAGGCCGGCATGGCTGTGGAGTGGCGGGTAAGTGGCAAGGGGCCAGAGCGGAGTGTAGAAGTAAGGGATGGGGGGCAGTGGGCAGGGCCTTGGAGGCCATGGCGAGGACCTGCCTTTCACTTGGAGATGCACGCCAGACTCTGGACCTGAGCAAACCCTTCCTGAAGCCAGCCATGTGCCAGGCCCTGAGAGGCCAAGAGACAGCAGGAACCCGGCTCCGCTGCACTTGGAGACCCCCAGTCCAGCCCCCAGCAGCATCCCACCACTGTCCTTGGAGGGGATGAGTGAGGAAGGAATAGAGGAGCCTTACAGACTTCCTTCGAAGATTCCTCTGTGCCACAGCTCTCGGCTGTCGTGGCCCCAGGTGAGAAGAGGTGTGCGGGCAGTATGTCCAGGAACGCGGCCAGGGCCCAGGTTAGGTTCTGCTGGGTCCTTCTGGCTGGCCGTGGCCTGTGGACTATGTGTGAATGATGGAAGAGCGGGCAGAATCTTCTCCGAATCCTAGATATGGAAGCTTGAGTAAAGACCTTCACCCAGAGCCTCCATTTTTTTTTAAACTGTACAAGTGGGACTACCATTTCTGCTCAGGGCTTCAGGGGACTGATAGTAACAGCAAACCATAGAGGGTACTCGGTGCCATTCATAGCACTCTACAAACCTTCATCACTTAATCCTCACTATGACCCTACAAGGCAAGTACTAGTATCATCCCCTTTTTTGTAGTTGAGGCACAGAGAGGCTAGGCACGTGGCCCAAGGTCACACAACAAGTTTAGAGGCTGTGCTTTTGGCCATTAACCCATGTTAACTGTTGGCCCCACTCCCTCCCAGACACACTTGGGGTCAGGGCTGGCAGGTACCTAAGCTCTCGGGATGGGATGATCTCCCCGCAGGACTGTGGGCTCCAGTTCGAGAGTAGGAAGCCTTCCTGCTATGTTGGGGGGCCCAACAGAACAGAAGCTACCCTGGGGCAGGGATTTGTGCAGCTTCAACAGGGCCTGACCAGGAGGAGGACGAGGCAGCTCTGTCCTGTCCAGTCCCCACCCCTGCCCCTCAGGGCCATCCCAACACCCAGAGGCAGGTGAAACATTCTCTGCCTCTCTCAGGACTGGCTAAAGCCACAGGGAAGGAGAGCAGGTGCAGTGGGGAGTCACAGTGGCTGGACCCACTCATTTGCATATACCGCTGGGGGTGGCAGAAGTATTAAGCAAACACTTAAGTAGCAGGCAGAGCTAAAAGTGCTTTATCATTTAATCCTCCTCACAACTCTAGGAAGGAGCTAGTATTGATATTATTCCCATTCTACATCAGAAGAAACTGAGGCACGGAGGACACTGCCTCATCCAAGGTCACACAGCTAGTGAGTGGTCGAGGCAGTCTGATGCCAGTTTCACCCAAACCTTTGGGGGTTCACAGAGCTGGGCTCAAATCCCCACTCTGGGTTAAGGAGGTGCTGCTCTCGGTGCTAAATGAAAAAGGTTGTCCAGTGGCCGGTGTGGGGCACCTGACACTGAAGAATGCTTCCCTCCAACCCTGATATTACATGGTTCCCTGAATGGGGGCTCAACGGGGAGTCTGGAGCTGTCCCCTCTCCAGACTGTGGCCAAACTATATGGCGGGTGGAGGGGAGGATGGGGAGAGGGTGGACAGGAGAGGAGAGGGGGCTCTAACGGGCCCCACCAGGCCTAACACCGCAGCTTCCTGAGACCTGGAAGGGGGACCAAGGGAATAGGGGAGGGAGGGGGTAGTCTGGAGAAGACTAGGTCTGTTGGAGATGCTGGTCCTGGCTCTGGCCAGAGGCCCATCTGCCTGGAGGAGGAAGCCTGGGGACAGAAGCCTGGCAGGCACCTCACCTAGAAAGCAGCTCTGGGCATGAAGAGGACCTCGACTACAGCTGCCATATATATGTCCCACCCCTCAGGCTTGACTCTCACCCTACCCCACCTGTAGCAGGGGCAGGTAGGTCCTTAAGCACCATGCAGAACTGCCCCTCAAACACCCGCTTCGCTTTCCTGGGGACAGCACCAAAAGCCCTCTGGCTCCCCCAGAACAGCTATAGGAAGACCAAGGAGACATTACCACCAAGGGTTACTTACCCACTTGCCAATGTGCCCTTTCCAATAGGAGCCAGTAGTTTCTGAGCACTTTTCACATGACAGACCCTGTCCTAGGCCCTTTTCATGCTTTAGCTCACTTAATCCCCCTGTTGATCCTGAGGTAGGTATTATCCTTGTTTTCCACATAAATAAAATGAAGCTCAGAGAGGTTAAGTGACTTGCCCGAGATCACACAGCAGCTAAATGGAATTCAGACCCAGAAGTCCAGAGCCTGTGCTCTCAACTATAGTGCTCTGCTGTCTCCTTTGGCCTCGGGCTGCTGTAGACCTTCATCCAGGAAGATGGCACAGTCCCTTCCAGGGCCATGCCCAGTGGCTGGGGCCCAGTGCTGACTCCTGACCCCTGGCTCAGCTACTTAGGATCACCCACTGGTTTCCTTAATGTTTAGGGTATGTCAATATTTTTGCATGACTTCTGCATATAGGCCCGCATGTCTCCTGCCCGACCAAAACTACAGCAGTTTGGACTCAGTCCTAGAAAGTTAGAACAAGGAGGAAGATTATGGCTGAGAGAACCTCTAGTCCAATTCCTCCCTGACACATGGGTAAACTGAGGCCCAGAGGGCAGACCTCCCCCAAGAGTCCTCAGTAAGACCTGGGTCTAGAACCTTGGACTTTTGCTCCCAGGCAAGTAGGACAATTAAAACAGGTTTTTGCTGGCTGAATCCTCCTAATCTAGAGGAGGGGGCACAAGATGGGGCCCAGAGTGGAAAGTGGGACCAGGCTAGAGATGCTTCTGGCTGGAGGAATCCAGGCTCACTTCACCACTTAGCCCTAAAAGCCTCGGAGGGACACTGCTCTGTACCGGTTCTAATTTGGCCATGGGGGAGGCAGGAAAGACCCATGTGTGCAAACACACACAGACAAAGGTCACCCTCTGAGCAAACATTTTCTGGCCTCTACCCTAGGCCTGCAAGACCAGATGCCTACAAGAGGGGCCAACAGGTCATGGAAATGAGTGAACAGGCCAGGTGGGGCCTGGGTCAAGCTGCAGGGTGATAGCCAATCTAAAGAAGGTTGTCATTCTTTGGTTCTCACCTGGGCTTATCACAGCATCTGATTTTTCAAGAGGATCGAAAAATCAATATTTGTGTGTGAAACTATGTTTGTTTACCATTGGCAACAAATACAAACATGAGAAAAACACTGTTTGCATCAACAAAATGTGTCTAGCAGTTGTGTTTTACAACATGTGCTACACGATATGCTGGGCTCTGGGTTAGACAAAGCCGATGCAGCAGGGAGGGGGCAGACCTGGTCCCGCCTCCTGGAGATCGGAGTCTGGATGTGGAGACACACTCTCACAGCACATATAGACACGGGCCACCGTCTCCCAGCCACCAACCATCAATCAGTCCAACTCTACTCTCCACTCTGTGCCAGCCCAGGTCAGATCAAAAGGGGAGGTGGAGAGCTGCCCTTAAGCCATCCTATAGTGGGGCTTTTCAGGTCGGGGGAACAGCACATGGTAGAGGGAAGGACTTGGGGGACACAGACATGAGCCAGAAGTAGAGGCTGGAGAGTGAGGAGCGGGAACTGGCACTCAGGAGGTGGTTTTGGGCCACACTGCAAAGGGCTTTGATGGTGCTTTATTCCAGACTCAAAGGGGAGCCTCTGCAGGTTAGTGAGGAGGGAAGATCTTACTCCCTTGTCCCCCTCTGGCCTCTTGATGGCTTTCCCTAGTCACAGTGACTCAAATCTCCACTCTTTAGCCTCTCACTCCACTCCCTTGCTGGTGGGTCGTCTGACAAGGCCCTGGGCTCTTGGGAACCCCCCGGGGGAAATGAACTCCTTTAGAGATGGAGAGGACACACCTGGATGCTTCTGCGGCCCAAGGGCGACCCACATCCACCCCACTGGCTGCAGAGTGAGTGGCCCACTGCCGTTATCTCTGGGAGATGCCACATGCTTGCCCAAGGTCACCCAGTCTTCAGGGCAGTTGGCTCCCCCCACAGCCTGGGCTGAGGGGGACTGTCTCAACTGTCCTTGAACTGAAGGTGGGGCTGCCAGGGCTCTGGCCTGGAGCTCCCCAACCTCTTCTCCGGCTGATCACATCCTACCCCTTAGGTCCATGCCAGCAGCAGGTGAGGGTGGGGGCACTTGGTACTGGGAAGCGGGGAGAAGAGTAAGCTGCTGCCCAGGCTCAGCGCCCCCAAATCTGCAGCACTATGTGGGCCCCAGGGTGGAGAGTGGGACCAGGCTGGAGATGCAGATCCTGATGAGGACCAGGTGCTTCAGGAGTGGGGTCAGGACCGGTCAGCTGGGCCTGACCAGACCCACCTCAACTGATCCAACCAAGCTCAGACTGGGCAAATTGAGATCAGCCCAGATATCTGATGAACAGGAAAGATCAGGAAAGATCAGGAAAGGGGATGAAGTGGGAAAAAGGACCTTGACTCCAGGGCCTGGTACATCACAGACACTAGCAAAAGGTTTGTTGAATGAATAAGTGAACAAAGGAACTCCTGGTGGGGCTACCTGTACTCAGAGTCCTACCTTCTTCAGCATCACTGCTCGCCTGCAGAGGGCTCAGAGAGAGGAGGCTGGTGGAAACGCCAGCAGCCTAGAGTGTGTTCCCTCGGCATGGTCCAGTCCCTTCTTACGATCTCTGATCCAGAATTCCAGAATAAAACATCCCCTGGACCTCTCATCTTCCCATGAGCTGCAAGGCCTGGGGTTCAGGACCTCACTGAAGGCCAGGCTGAGGTACTGCTTTGTACACTGCCTATAAAGCTACAGTGAGAACCTAGAATGGTTCCTTGGTTGTCCAGGATACACTGACCCCACCTGAGGTTTGGCCATGGGTGTTTTGGAGGTCAGGAGGAGAAGGGAGGGCCTTGGGTTTGCTGCCCCTGGGGTACATGGGGACAGAAAGGTGCCCTGACCTGAAATGGCTTCTTCTTCCAGACTTCCTTCCCTCCCCAGAAACCAGAGCCTCACTTTGGAAAGGGCTTGTCCCCTCCCTGTCCTGAAGGGAGCACGAAGCATGGCCTGGGTGAAGACACTCCTTCCCAGCCTGGGTGAGGGGCAGTGGAATCGCAGAGAAAGGAAGGGAATCCCACCCATTCTCTCAAACACACCCCTTCCCTGTCTCTCGCAGACAAAGACACACACCCAAAGCCCCAGCCATCACCCTAGGGCCACACACTGCAGGCCCCCTCACCTGTGGACACCCCAAATCTTTTCTTCCCAGGGGGGGACTTCACTTGAGAACTCAGCCTGGCCTTTGGGGGAGGGGTATATACACACCAAGGACCAAGGATCCAACAGCTCCAGGCTCACAATTTTGGGGGGTGGACTCCCCACCCTCTTCCCCCTTCTCTGTGGCGCAAGGGTCTCTGCCACCACTCCCCCGCAGGGCCGGGAAGCTGTGCCCAAACCCCAGGGCCAGGGTGTGGGGTGGGGGAAGGGAGAGGAGGAGGGGGCGGCTCCTCCAAGCGAGACACAAAGAGACGTCCTTCAGCCTCGGCTCCATGGCGACGCTGGGGAGGGGGCGGTGCGCACCCAATACTTCCTTCCCCACCTGCAGGGCTAGGGACCTCGGCGGCCACTCACCTGCTGCCCCTCACCTGGGCCCGGCTTACCTGGGCTGGGGCCGCGGGGACGCCGCGGCAGGGGGCCTGGGCGCCGTCTCGGTTTTCGTCGTCAGCCCGGCCCGGGGGGCTCAGGGCGCCACAAGCATGGGCTGGGATGAGAAGGGCGCCGCGAGGGGCTCAGTCGCCCCAGTCCTGGAGCTTCGGGGGGGGGGGGTCCCAGAGGCCTCTTGCTGGTGAGGGATAGCTCTTGCTGTCCTCGGGTCCCTAGATTTGGGGTTTCTGTGAGCCGGAATCGGGGAGCGGGGGAGGTCTAAGACCCCTGATCTAGGGGCGTTCTGAGCTGGGTCTTCGTGTCTTGAGGTGTGGAGTTGTAATGGCCAGGATCTTGAGAAGGGGTCCCCACAGTCCCGGACAGGGGGGTCACTGCGTTCTAGGTCTTGTGGGGGCCCAGACTGAAGAGGGGGTGTCTTCGCGGAACCGCAGGGAGGTCGCTGTCTTCTGAATACGGAGGTAGTCTCCGCCTTCCCCGGCTGGGGAATAGCTCTGTGTTGGATCTGGAGGGGCCACCCACTTTCCTAAGGGTCTCTGGGTCCTGGATGTGGTGGGGGGATCACCACGCTCCCCGGCTGCGGGGGCTTGCTGAGTCCCGGCCACCGCAGGAGCTGGGAGGAAGCCCCTCAGCCGCTGGGGGGCTCCGTCGCCGCCGCTACGAGCAGCCCGGCCCGGCGGTCCCGGACCCCGGCCTGGTCCGGGCTCTGGCTGCGGCTCCTGCTCGCGCTCCGCCTGGTGCTCGGGCCCCGGCCCCGGCCCCGGCGCCCGCCCGGGCTGCGCTCCATCGCGGCATCGCGGCTCCGCCCTCCGGCCTGCGCGCACCTGCCCGCCTGGCCCGCGGCTCCGCCTTCTGGCTCGCGCGCCGCCGCCCGCCCCTTTGTCCGCCCCGCTTGGCGCGCGCCCTCGCGCACGCGCACTAACCCCGGCGCGCTCTCGCCCTCCCGCCGCGCCCTCCAGCCGCGCGCCACTGGGCGCAGATTCTCCCCTCGCGGCGAGAGTAGCGCGCGGCGCCCCCACCCCGCCTTCCGGCCGCGCTGGGTCCTAGCGCCCGAGGGCTGCTTCTTTCTCCTCCCATCCCCGTCTTTTCTAGGTCAGAGCCCACAAGGGGGCGAGAACGAGGTTAGAGAGGAGTCGGGGGAGTCTGAGAGTGTCACCTGGTCCAGCCTCCTGGCTCCTGCGGGACCAGACTGCCCCAGACTGTCCCAGTCTGTTCTTGTGGGGCGGAGCCTGTGTCTTTTTCAAGGAGGGAAACATCTAAGCCCTGCAATCCGATGTAAATTCATCCATCCATCCATCCATCCATCCATCCATCCATCCATCCATCCATCCATCCATCCGAGCAGGACGTCAGAGAACTAACTCAGGAAAGTCTACTTAGGAAAGAGGTCGTAAACTGGGGCCTTGAAGGTCGTGTCCAGCCCAGGTTGCGTTTTTCACCCCTGTTGTAAACAGGTAGTGGCTAGTCATGGGATGCAGCTGGGATTCACAGTGCTCACCAGATAGAAGGGAAGAAAGGGGATTCCAGGCAGCATCATGTACAAAGGCACTACCCAGGTATGAAGGACTATTGTCTGTTTGGTAACTGGAAATTGTGACCTGGAAGGAAGTGGGGTGGATGAGGATGGAGATGAGGGGGCAGCTCAGCCTCCCAGGCCCTATTTTCCTCTTTCTCAGCCTCACCCACACTGTTTCCCTGAAGAGAAAGCCCCTAACACCCCCTGCACCTTCCCTATTTGTCCACCCAGCACACTCTTCCCAACCACTGCGTGCCCCCCGCCGCCCCCCGACTGTTTCTAGAAGTTTTAGAGCCAGGGATTGCAAACTCAAGTACTTATAGGTAATATAAATTAGTAACTGGGGTCAGGTGTAACGTGATAGGGAATGGTGGAGATGAAGCAAACGAGCATCAGGGGCCCTGGGTGGACAGATGATTTTTCAAGCAGGAAATCCATATTCTAACATACAATTGTCCAACTTTTTTTTGTTTGTTTGTTTTGTTTTTTTGTTTTTTTTTTTGTTACGCGGGCCTCTCACTGCTGTGGCCTCTCCCCCTGTGGAGCACAGGCTCCGGACGCACAGGCTCAATGGCCATGGCTCACGGGCCCAGCCGCTCCGCGGCACGTGGGATCCTCCCAGACCGGGGCATGAACCCGTGTCCCCTGCATCGGCAGGCAGACTCTCAACCACTGCGCCACCAGGGAAGCCCTGTCCAACTTTTAAATGTTTGAAACTAATTCCCCAAATTCAGAAATACCGAATGGGCCAAATGAAACATTCTTTTGGGCCAAATCTGGCCCATGGGCCATCGGTTTGCAACCTCTCCTGAGGAGAATATTGCCTTATTTCCTAACTTGTCTCCCTCCAGCCTCTATCAAAACTTAAAAAAAAAAAGAATCCAAGTCTATGTGATCATCAGCTCCGTAAAGTAAAAAGTAGATTGGATTGCTCCCCTACATAAAATTGTCAATAACTCCCTGTTACCACCAGGGTAAAATTCTAACCTTATCCGGGCATTCCAAGCCCTTAGCCTTTGGGGCCTCCTACCTTTCCCCTGCTGAGGCCCCCTCTTCTCCATTCAGCCTTGACCTCAGCCGGTATTCCTAGAACATCTGCTCTCTTGTACCTCTGTGCCTTTATACATTTTGTTTTCTCGGCCTCGAACATCTTTCCCCTCTTCTTTGTACTCCAAACAGCTTTCCTCCAAGATACCTCCTCTATGTCTGTCTACCTTTCCTCTCTTCTCCCTGTCCTGGCAATGTTCCCGAGTTTCAAATTTCATTCGGTGTTGTGATCCTCTCCAAGTAAGGCCTTTTTGTGTGTGTGTGTGTGGTATGCGGACCTCTCACCGTTGTGGCCTCTCCCGTTGCAGAGCACAGGCTCCAGACGCGCAGACCCAGTGGCCATGGCTCACGAGCCCAGCCGCTCTGCGGCATGTGGGATCTTCCCAGACCGGGGCACGAACCTGTGTCCCCTGCATCGGCAGGCGGACTCTCAATCACTGCGCCACCAGGGGAGCCCCAAGTAAGGCCTTATTGTCCCAAACAAATGAATGGAGGGGTTGGAGTTATTGGGCAGGTAGTAGAGGGAGACTAGAGAAAGAGGGAAGGGAATATCTTCCTTCGTCTAACAAATGAGTCCCAGAACATTAGCATTTAGAGAGCAGTTCCTCTTTTTAAAGGTGGGGAAACTGAGGCCTAGAGAGGAGCAGAGGTAGAATCAGGCCTTGAAATGCTCCCAGCTATGGTTATCAAGGGTAGTGCTGTTCAAGGCCACTTTCCGAAGAAGCCTTCCCTGATTCTTCAACTGGGGATTTGATTCCCACCCCTGTGATTAGTAAAGCTTTGCCAAAATGCATTGTGGGTAATCAACACCCCCCTCCAGCTCTGCAGGGAGGGAAGTCTTGGTCCCCAAAGGGGGCACACTCTTACCAGGAGACACAGCAAGGGTCCCAATAAAATTTAAGCTATGGCTGCTTGCCAGGGTACTCTGGACTCCGTGTGTTCTGGGACCAGCAGGCAAGAAGAGGAGTCACTGTCCTGGCAGAAGTAACTGACCCTCATTAGTTATTAGAAGTTACTAGAAGTACCCTGATCAGTTACTAGAACAAGGCAGGGCTGCTTTTACAAAGTGGGAGCAGGGAGAAGTACATGTGGAACCCAGTGATCCATTGAAGTGATCCATTTGTTATGATAACTAACTAAGGGTTTAGACCCCTCAGGACTGAAGGGTTGGGTCACACCACCCGGTGACCCATCAAGACCTGCCAGTGTAACAGTTGAGGGTGTGGATAATTGAGAATGGATGGTGGAAGGGGAACGGGATGAGTACCAGTTGTGTCCCCGAGATCAAGTGCAGCAGAGGGGAGGGGAGCTGTAGTTGGTTCCACTAATCTCCCTCTTCAAAGTTTCCCCTTGGAAAGAGAGGCTCATGGCATCCACAGAAGAGCCATGTGGCACAAGGGGTGGGATGTGGCAGCCCTGAGACTGCACCACCCAGATCTCTGACTACAGGGATGGTGACTCTGAGGGCAGCAGCTGTGGAGTCTGCAGGGTTCACAGAGAAGCCTCCTTTGCTTCCCTCCAGCCCATCCCAGCCAAAGACTGAGCGCAGCAGAGACTCTAAAGCGCCCAGTTCCTGGGAGATACAGGGCTTCTCTGATGGGCAACTTGAGATCAAGGACTCTCCATTGGATTTGTCGGAACTTTCTTAACATTGCACTGAGATCTAAGACTCTTCCTATCCCACCTTCCTTCCTTTCTTTCCCTTTTCCAAATATTGGATCTATTTCAGTCTGACAGTTCTCCCAGCCTCCTCTGGCTCCTTCCCTATGTTCCTGCCCAAGCATTTTCCCCAATAAATCTCTTGCATATCTGACCCCGTCTTGGCCCACTTCTTGGAGGACTGAACCAATACAATGTATCCGAAGAGAGGAACTAAAGCAGCTGTGTGTAATACTGCAGCGCTTTTCCCTTGACACCCAGAGATAATCCACTCTGGCCAGCTCAGATTTTGCACCCACAGCAAATGCTGCCTTTGCAAGAGAGGGTTTTGATGGGTGTCATTTGGATAGCAGGACACAAACGTAAAACTTAACTGTCCCCTCCATAGCGACACAGGAGGAACACTGGAAAACAGATACCTCCATTGAGATTTCCTCTGCCCACACCCTTCTCCAATGCTGACATGTCCTCACGGTCTTGGACAGTCAGTCGCTGCTCCCTGCACAGGGAAGCATGTGAGACCTGGAACTACAGGACTTTTGATGATTTTGCACTTTTCCCTTGGCTGCATTTTATATTCATTGATGTGTCAGAAATTTCTGTTACTGTTGGGGGAAGCAGGGAAGGAATTGAAATAGAGTCCCTGTCCTCTAGAATCTACATAATGTTTCGAACTATATGAGTTTGGGTACCTCTACTAGCTGTACTGAAAGAGCTCTGTTGAGACATTGTCTTGGCCCTGTTGATCATCTCCATCAATGGAACAATGATGGCCTTCGGGGATTTTCCCCAGTGTACTCTATGTTCTATGATGGTCCTTATTGCATCTGGCCCCAGTCATGACCGGGAGAAGACGTTCCTGGCTTGTTGGTCTGCATTATGATGGTCTTGTACAGGAATAATTTCCTCCCCCGGAGGGTCATGATCATGCCCAGGACATTGCTGCTGGTAACTGGCTCATGCAGCATGATCAGGGGCCCTGGTGGCATTGGTGACTGAGTAGCTCAGAGAGCTGATCAGGCTTAGGATGCTGAAGACAGTGCCACTTTGGGCAAAGGTACAGAAGCTGCCCACAGCCAGGAGTGGGAGCGTTCAGGGCCGCTGGGAGACACAGATCAAGTTATAGATGATAAGGAAAACCAAGAATCCACCTGAACCCACAATGGACCAGAAAGAAGACAGTGGGGCAGCCCCAGCTGTATGGCAGCTGGAGGCAATGGATCTTTGAATCTCTCAACACCTTTTCAGAGAATATATTCTGAAGTGAGAAACACAGTGTTCTAGCAAGAGTCCTGATGGGCTCTCCACCTCCCGGGTCGAAATACAACTCTGTGACCACGACCAGCAGGATGCCACTGATGATGGGAAGTACAGAGTGATGGTAGTGCAGAGAGGAAAGAACCCTCTTCTTTATGATACCTCAGAGCTGCTGAGCTGTACTTGGAGCTGCTTTGAAGGGAATTCTGTCCCTTGCAGCTGAAAGTGTGCCAACTGATTTGAGAAGGCTAACTGTGGTTGCCCTTAGGGATGGAATCCAGGAAATGGGACTGGGGCGGGGACAGATCATGGGAATTCACCTTTATCTGTCATGATTTATTATTTTTTTATTGAAAACATCTGACACAAATATGATAAAATGTTAACATTGATTCTAGTTGTGGATATGCAAAGGGTTACACTTTTCTCTATTTTTTTTTAACTTTTTTTTCAAAATAATTAAATATTACTCAGTGGGAGCGTTTTTAAATGGGATCTTGAAAAAAGAGAGGAAAAAATAATTTTTTCACTGTGTGACTCTGTTTTCTAAAGCCAGGTCTAAGAACTATCTGAAATGATCTCATCTCTTGCTCTCTGAGGAACATGGGAATGAGTTACTACTATGCAGTGGTTGAGAGTCTCCCTGGCGATGCAGGGGACATGGGTTCGTGCCCCGGTCCGGGAAGGTCCCACATGCCGCGGAGTGGCTGGGCCTGTGAGCCATGGCCACTGAGCCTACCTGTCTGGAGCCTGTGCTCCGCAAAGGGAGAGGCCACAACAGTGAGAGGCCCGCGTACCGCAAAAAAACAAAAACAAAAACAAAAACATTAATTATTGATTATTAAAAAATAATCAATAATCATTCCCTCCCCCCACACTCCCATCATTGGCTGGCATATAGCAAGCTCTGCCTTCCTGTCTTCAACAAGTATTTCCTGGTTGCTAAACTCTCTAATTAGGTGCTGATGATATAACAGTGAATAAGGTAGACCTGACCCCTGCCCTCCATATGTCTTCAGTTTAGTGGTTCCTTTACTGCCAGTCTGACCAGGGTCACGACAGCTGCAGCATCTTGCCGCCCTCTTATTCATGGAACTTTTGGCTCCCTGGCCCCCTGCCACCTGTACCTACTGCTCATGGCTGATCTGAATGCCTTTGTTCCTTAGGGCTGGATGTGGCTGTTTCTCTGGGACATAGTGGCGTGAGGATCTGATAGGTCTTTGCCCCTCCCGCACCATGCTTACCGCAGGGGACCTGGGAGCATCTTCAGAACAGAGGCTACTCAGAGCCCCGTCAGTCTCTGCTCCTTCCTCAGGATGGGTCACCAAAGCCAGCCCCAGGAATGTAACAGACATTTAGAAGGAAGAAAGTGCTGTCTTGTACACATCCCTGGAGTGCTGGCTTTGATGATGTCCTAGTTTGGGTTTCCCAGAAACAGACCCTGAGAGAGGGATTCGAGATCCCGTGGGTATTTTTGGCAGGTGATCCCAGGTAGGGGGGTAGAGAAAAGAGACAGGAAGGCAGTGACAAGTCACCACTGCAGGCAACTGGAGGTGAACACACTGGAGCACTCTCAGAGACTGTAGAACATGCATGGCCATACACTGAACATGTATGATATCCCAGCTCCTGTCGGTCACTGGTGAGAGCTGCTGGGCAGGGGTGCAGGTCCCTGTGGATGTGGGCAGAGCAGGCTGGAACAGGGAAGGCCCTCAGGAAGAGGGGCCAGGATGCTGGCAAATAGAAGTTGGGAAGGGGCCCAGGGAGATCCGGGCGGGGAACGGACAGTGTCTGCCACAAATAACCAGCCCTTCGAACAGGGCCCTGGGGCTGGCTTGATGCCCATCTATTCCAAGTAGAGTGGAATTCTGTTACACAGCATCATCTGTCCCCCATTTTTAGCAACAGAACCCCAATTTTCCTTTGGGGACCCACATTCCTTGATGTACCCTTCCCTACTCATTAGGGCTTCTGAAAGTGGGGCTCATCTGTTCAGCTCTAGGGGTGGGCTTGTGACCCAGCTCCTGCCAATCAGCATATACGAGTCCCCTGGCCACACTGATTGTTTCTGAGAGGTGTCTGTGCCCCATGCCAGGCTGATACAATAGAACTCTCTTTCCATTGCCCCGGAAGAGGGTGGGATGTAAGCCTGGAATTGCTCCCACCAGGGAGAGCCTCCCAGAGGAAGAAGCTGACCTAGCAGAGAGCAGAGCCAAGAGATGGAGAGCGTCAGAATCCCAGTGTCATCATTTGAGCCCCTGGATCTAGCCATACCTGAAGACCCTGGACTTTTCAGTCGTGTAACCCAAAATCCCTTTTGTGCTTAAGTCAGTTTGAATTGGGTCTCTGTCACTTACAACCCCAAGCTCTTTGCACTATGTGTAAATGGGGGTTTCTAAAGTGTTTAAGAATGCAGGAGTAAATGAAAGGTTCTCCCCTCTGTCCCCCATAATCACTATTTCCTCCGCATCCCAGGTTGTCTGAAGAGATTCTCAGAGGGAGCTCAGTGTGTCCAGGGGCAGGAGTTTGGAATCCTTGGAGCCCAGCTCCTGCCGCCTTAGGGTGGTTGTTCTTGGGGCCACGTGAAGAGCTGGGGGCATCATAGCTGAGCAGGCAGGGTGGATGCCTGGGCTGCCACGTGGGGCCCCTTTCCCTCTAAGCATCAGGAACCTCTGTGTTCCTGGCCAAGGCACACAGGCGTGCATTCACGCATTCACATTTATTCACTGGCACCTGCTGTGTAAGGGCACCAGGATAAAAGGGTGGGCTAAACAGACAATCTTTGCCTTCAGGAGCTTCCAGTCTAGTGGGGGAGACCCTATACTAATTACACCAATAAACGTCAAATTGTGAGCTAAGTAGTTCCAGGCTCCATCTCACTCCTTCCTGCTCCTTGCTGATCGGCCATCTCTCCACTGGAGCCCGCTCAGCAGCTCAGACACAACTTTTCTCCTTCCCACATTTGGGATCTTGTACTCCTCAACCCGGAAGCCCCACCTCCTGTCTAACCTGCATCCTGCCTGCTGCTGGTGCAGCCCACTTTCTTTACTTTGGTCCCAGGGGAGGTGAGGGCCGTTGAACACCTTTTCAGGTCACCTTGCTTCTCAGGTATGAGGCTCTAGACATTTATGAGGCAACTAGGATGTGCCAGGTGCTTCCACAAGGCTAGACCTTCCCCCAGATGGGGAAACTAGGGCACAGAGCATGGGGGTCCTGCACGAACAAGGCCAGCCTCTCCCACCCCCTGGAGTAGGAACAGGACGCCCTGTCCTGTGCCCTTCTTGCTACTTGTCCCTTTAACCTCTCCCAGGTCAAGGGTCCCTCCCAGCTGGCAGCCTCTGGTTGCAGTTCCCAGGCCCACTCTACTGCTGGCCTCGGGTGGGGGGGGTTGTCTCCCTAACACCTACGGGCAGCACCCTCCCCTCCCCTCCTCCAGCCCCTCCTCCGCAGGGAGCCTTTGTCCACACCACCCACTTATTTGACGAACACAGATTGGTGCCAGATTTTAAGCATTTGACACAGATGAGCTCGTTTAAATTTCACAACAACTTTACGGTGTGGGTGTGCTCTCATTTTGTACCTAAGACACGGAGGTGAGAAGCTGCTGAGGTGGACGCACTGGCTGGGCCTGAACCCAGGCAGGCTCCAGAGACCAGGCACCCCGAACTACTCCGGTGCCCAGCCCATCCAGCCCCAGTAACCTCGCATCCTCTCACCTGCTCCCGCTATCTCAGTTCCATCCCTCTCCCTACCCACAGCCCTCTCTCGGTTTCCACTCCTTTGCCCATGAGCTTCTGCCCAGGAGGGGCTCTGCGCTGGGCCCCCGGACTGGAGGGAGGGACACAGGGTGGAGGCCTGGGCGCTGGAGGGGCCGAGCACCACCCCTATCCGTTCCCAGCCCGGTGGAGGCCTGGCTGAGCCAGGGGCCTGGAGGACGTGGGCACCGCGTAGCGGGAGGGGGCCAGGTGGAACCGGGCCTGCAAGCCCTAATTATGTCAGTTAATTAGGTGGGGAGGAGAAGCCTGTGGGAGTTAGTGAGCTCAGCTAATTAAGTGGATCCTGGAGAATGGCTCAAATCCTAGTGGCTCGGGAGGAGAGATGGAGGCTTAGGCAGGACAGAGGGAGGGGGGATAAAGTGCCCGGCACCTCCCCACTGTCACCAGGTCTGCAGCCACCGCGGGGTTCTGAGGCCACTGAGGCCACTATCGAGACCTGCAGTGACCATCGGGGTCGGCAGCCACCCCCAGGGTCTGGCCTGAAGTTACCATCAGGGTGCAGTGCCCTCACCAGGGCCACGTATGCTCTAGATGCTTGGGTCAAAGTCACCATGGAGGCCTGATCCCCTGTCACCCACCCCTCAGGGCTTAAAGCTATATCACCCTTTGAACTTTTGGGGGATGGAGGCAGAAAATGAGCCCTGACCCAGGGACCCTGCAAAGCAGCCACGACAATCCCTGTGACGGGCTGGGAACTGTGACCACCACCCTCACATTCCCCCAGGTTTAAGTTGGCAAAGCACTCGCTGTCGTTGCCAGAGGGAAACCTGCAGGGCTCTCCTCCCAGCTCACAGATGTGGCAACTGCGGCCAGGAGGGAGGGGTGTGCCCTGGTGCGTCCTGGAGCGGACCAGGTGGTGGGTGGCAGGGGAATGTTCTCTTCCAAGCCGGTCCCCTGGGAGGCCAGCTGCTGGCCCAGGAGCCTGGGGGCTTTCCCCTGCTGGGCTCTGTTTCCCTCCAATCATGGGGTCTTGAGTAACAACAATAACAGCACCCGTGGCTGGAGCAGGTACCACGTGTGAGGTGTGTGTCCTTGACACCAGGGCCAGCTACAGAATGTGGGGCTTCTTGTTCAGAAAGCAGAAGAGAAGCTCTTCCTTCCTACCCAAGCCTCTCTCTCCGCCTGCCACTGTGTTTTGTATTTGCTATTTAATGTCATGCTGCCTTGGGCACAGGGATACTCCTGGGGCCAGTGCAGGCCCTCACGGGTGCCTAGGGCCACCTTGATGCACACCTGACATGGAACCCTCCTGCACCCAGGCCGCTGCCAGACGAAGGATAGCAGCCTTGACTGGCTGGGGTCAAGGAGTGGGTGGCCAAGACACATCCAGGGGATGTGGGAAGGGAGGTGGGATTGCTCACAGTGCACGCGCTATTGTTAATCAGACTTCATTACACTTCAAAGGTGAAATGATTAAGAATTGCAAGATGCTGGGAAGTCCCTGGCAGTCCAGTGGTTAGGACGCTGTGCTTTCACTGCTGAGGGCGAGGGTTTGATCCCTGGTTGAGGAACTAAGATCCCACAAGCCACGCAGCAAGGCCAAAAAATGAAAAAAAAAAAAAATTGCAAGATGCCAACCACAGAGCACAATAACACAAATTTGGGGCCCTGAATGATGCACACTGACTGAGTCCTCACAGACGCTCTGCTTACTTGGTACCGTTACTGCCCTCATTTCACATATTTATTCATTCATTCATTCACTTACCAAATATTGGGTTGGCCAAAAAGTTTGTTCGGGTTCTTCCCTAAGATGATATGAAAACCCGAACGAAAATTTTGGCCAACCCAATATTATCGCATGCCTCCTTCGTACCAAGTACCATTTGCAATGAACAAAACCAAGAAAAATCCCTGCCCTTGTCCATTGTAGTGAGGGGAGAAGACAAAAAACAGGGTACGCGAGTAAAGGATTATGCTTCAAGGGATTAGCGGGAGGGAAGAAGTAAAGCAGGGAGGGGACAGGGCATACAGGGAGGTCCTCACAGAGATGGTTACATTTGAGCAGAAACTTGAAGGAGGTGAAGGAGGGAGGGAGCCATGCAGATGTGGAGGCAGGTGGGCAGGCACAGTGGGCCGGGTGGAGGAAACAGCCAGTGCAAAGGCCCTGAGGCCAGAGTGTGTGCTTGGGATGCTGAGGAACAATGAGGAGGGTGATGGAGCAAGGGAGGAGACGAGAGGTGATGGGGAGAGTTTGTTCAGGGCCACTGTAAGCCTTTGCCTTTGACTCTGAGTGGGGTGGGAGTCCTTGGAGGGTTTTGAGCAGAGGAGGCAGGAGGTGGGTTGTAGGTTTTAACAGGTTCCCTCTGGCTGCTGTGGGGAAGACAGACTGTGGGGGAATGGAAGTGAGGGGGCTCCTGTACCCAGCCAGGCGAGAGAAGATAGCAACAAACCAGGCAATAGGAACAGAGGTGGTGAGAAGTGGCAGGATCTGCTGGCCGATTGGCCAATAGGACGGGCTGTGAGTGTGTGTGTTTGTGTTTGTGAGTGTAGAGTGCCCTTGGCCCCTGGACCATGAAACTCCACAAACAGCTGAGGACTCTAAGCAGCTCTCTGCCCCCCAAGATTCCTTGCCCCTGAGGGTCTGCTCTCATTTCCGGGGCCCCACCCCTCTACCTCTGCATTTCTGCCTGCCTTGGGCCAGCGGCTACAACAATGACACGTTACATGAACCCTCTTAGGCACAGTTCCCGCTTCTTGGGTCGCAGACTGAGATGCTCACGGGAGCCAGGGAGGGACTGTGAATGGGGTGCACGGCCTGGGTGGGGATAGTGGTGAGCCGGAGAGCCCCGGCCCATCTGAGTGGTGGCCTCCCCTCCCCTGTGGCCCACTGCTGTCATGTGGGAATGTGAACTCAGGTTTGCAGAGCTTCCAATTTTTCAGGAGAAGTTGGAAATCTGCATCCTAAGGTGTAATGCCCTGATTTTAAAAATACTGGCAAATCATTTAAAAAAAGGCAGGCAGGCTATACCCCTCTGTGGGACCAAGGATAGGACAGAGGGGCTGCTTCTGTGGGCCTTTTACCCACTGCAACCTCCACACAGGGGGTCTCGGCAAACCTGTAAATGCAGACATCCCCTGGGGTGTGGCCTCATAGGTCAGCTCTTGGTTGGTTTGGGCAGGAGCCAGGAAGGAGCGGGGGCAGTTAGGAGAATGGCTGGGATGGAGCACCCACACTGAGCCCCTGGGCACCAGGCATCCCATGGGCTCCAGGGATGATGTGGCTGCCAGGCAAGGGCAGCTGCTGGTTCCCTGGGCACCTGGAGGAGCAGGGGAAGGTCTGGGGTAAGAAGGATGAGACCATGGCCAGGAACGAGCCACAGGGTGAGGTTTGCTGCAAAACAAAAGAATCAGCAAGACTGAGCAGGAAAGGGAGGAGCCCAGGCGTGTCCCTGGCCTAGAGGCCACCCCCAACCCAGCCTCCGCTCCCTCCCACTCCGTTTCTCACCCTGGACCTGGGCTGGGCAGGGCTGAGGGGCTGCAGGAGAAGAGAGAGATACAGAGGCGGGGGCAAACCCTCCTCCACTGTCAGGTCGTGTTAACCATTCCCCAGTGTGGCGCAGCGCTTCACCCGCGTGACCTCATTCATCCTCCGAACCATCTCAGCTTAGAACTAACGCTGTGCCCACTGTACCGCGGACGAAACTGGGTCACAGAGTGGTCGCGTAACTGGCCAAGATCACACAGCCTGAAAATAGTGGGACCTGGAGTGAAACCCAGGGGTACGTGGCTGCAGAATCTGAACTTTGAACACAGAAACTCTCCGAAAAGGAGGCCGAAGCCTCACCACTGGAACCTGCTGGGCCGTCCCCGCAATGTGCGGGCGCGGCGCTCCCTCTAGCGGCCGGTCTGCAACAGTGCAGGACAGAAGACGGGCTAACGGGGCGCTGCCCTTGCTCGGTCCGCTCTCTCGGTCTCTGGCTCACACACAGGCACGCACGCGCGCGCACATACATATTTACTATCTGGTTCTCCAGGGGAAGACCACGACATCTCCATCTCCTCATCTACAACCCAGGACATGCGGCCCCTACCCAACTGCCCCTTTCCCTGGTCAGGTTCCACTTGCAATGCAAGCCCCAAGGAACTTTCTGGTTGCTCCTCTGTGTCTCTTTCTTTCTGTCAGAGCCTGGGTCTCCTTGACCACACCCGTGGTGCTCAAACTCTGCTGCACATTATAATCTCCCTGGGGAACTTTCAAAAGTCCTGATGCGCAGACCACACCACCATCATTAGAGGGAGGACAGAGGAGGTATCAGGCAGTCTGCAGCACGCCTCTAGGTTCTCTGGCCTTTTCTGTCACCTTAACCTTCTCTGCTCCCTTCAGCCTCTGAGGCTCACACCCAAGCCTTGTAATTGCCCCAACCCCACCAGCTCTGAGATCTGTTTTGATCATCTCCCTCTGTTTCCCCCTTCCATCCTCTTCATCTGGTACCCAGAAACAACAGCTCTTTGATCTCATCGAGGCCACCAGCTCACTGTCCCCATCACTTTCTCACTGCCCATCAGTCTCCTTCTGCCACAACTGTCCACTGTGCCCTGTTTGGGCTCCGCACACCATCACCATGGCCGCTCCCCGGAAACCACTCCCCACTGCTGGGCCCAACTTTCCTGTTGAAGTACCTGCCTGGAAAAATGCCAGCTATCACCTGCTCTCTGACTGCACTGCACAAGCTAGCACTGGTCTGAGGGTCCCACACCTGGCTGGGAGTTTCCCTTCATGGTCTCAAAGGGGCACTCACTGCTGCCACCCTACAACCCCAGTATGCCTGTCAGTTGCTTTTCCCCACTCTCTCTGAGCAGTGATTCTCAAACTTTAATTTGCTTGTGCATCTCCTAGGGATCTTGGTGAGGCCTGAGATTCTGCACATCTAACCAGCCCCCAGGGGGTGCTGTTGCTGCTGGTCTATGCACCCCACTCTGAATGTCAAGGTCTTCCCACCTTCTCCTCTCTCCTCAAACCATGGCTGTCGCTTCATTGAGAAAACAGATGGACCAGATGCAGTTTTTTTGGCTCCCACCATCAGAGCACAAACCCACCTAGCTCCTCACTCCTCACTTCTTCCAAAGGCTTCAGTGGGGGGTGGCCCTTCTCCTTCTGAGGCCAACCCCTCCCTTGGGCCCTGGATTCTTCAGGACATCCCCCCCTCCCTTCCCCCTCCTCCTTTCTCCAGGATTGTCCCCCGAGCTCACGGGCTCTGGTGTCTCCTCCACCACACATCTCCATCCATTTCTTTTTTTGTTGTTGTTAATAAATTTATTTATTTTATTTATTTATGTTTGGCTGTGTTGGGTCTTCGTTGCTGTGTGCGGGCTTTCTCTAGTTGCAGCGAGCAGGGACTACTCTGCGTTGCAATGCGCGGGCTTCTCATTGTGGTGGCTTCTCTTGTTGCGGAGCACGGGCTCTAGGCACGCGGGCTCAGTAGTTGTGGCGCATGGGCTTAGTTGCTCCGTGGCATGTGGGATCTTCCTGGCCCAGGGATCGAACCCATGTCCCTGCACTGGCAGGAGGATTCTTTTTTTTTTTTTTTGAAATTATTTTAATTTACAAATAGAAAACATCTTGGAAGAAAAAAAATGAAAGAAAAACACAAAACATATAGGGAAATTTTCACTCCATGAGCGTCTCAAATCCTCATTTGTTCACCAATCCCCAAGATGAAAAACACTTTTCTAAAAAGGTACTCAGCCACCAACAATGATGTTATTAATAGGAATATGGATCAATTTCACAAAAAAGCCAATGAATCCCATTATAGCAAATCCTATTGCTGTTGCCATGGCAATCTCCTGGAATTCTTTTCTATCAGGTTTGGTGCATCTTTTTTTTTTTTTTTTCTTTTTCTTTTTTGCCGTACGCGGGCCTCTCACTGCTGTGGCCTCTCCCGTTGCGGAGCACAGGCTCCGGACGCGCAGGCTCAGCGGCCATGGCTCACGGGCCCAGCCACTCCGCGGCATGTGGGATCCTCCCGGACCGGGGCACAAACCCGTGTCCCCTGCATCGGCAGGCGGACTCTCAACCACTGCGCCACCAGGGAAGCCCTTGGTGCATCTTTTAACCAGCCGAATCGAGTCCTTCACAAACTGCTGACTTGGCTCAACGAACTGCATTACCTGATCCATGATGTCCACCGTCCGCTAGCAAGCCAAAGACTGGCAGGCGGATTCTTAACCACTGTGCCACCAGGGAAGTCCTCCATCTATTTCTATCAAGAAACATGGGCATTTCCTGCTCCCATTTCCCACTTCTTAAGGACAACCGTTTCCACTCTTTTAGTTGATTATTAGTAATTTTCACCCCTGTGTTTCCTACATAGCATGTTTTAGGTTACGCTTTTCCAGTTTTAGACTTTTCCTCTCAACTTCCCATGTTGGAAGATAAGGATGTAGCTCCCTGATGTCCACTGCCTCCACTTCCTGTCTTCCACCCTCCCGGTACAGTTGCATCATAATATTGATAAGATTGGTAGTGTTGGGGACTTCCCTGGCGGTCCAGTGGTTAGGGCTCCATGCTTCCACTGCAGGGGGCAAGGGTTCAATCCCTGGTCGGGGAACTAAGATCCTGCATGCCGCGTGGCCAAAAGAAAAAACAGCAACAAAAGATTGGTGGTGTTTACATATTGTGGAAACATTATTTACAGCTTTCTGTGGAATACTATGATTTCTTTCCCTTTTCTTCCTTTTTTATGATAGACTTTCTTTTTCAGTTTTAGGTTTATAGAACAGCAGAGCAGAAAGTACAGAGAGTTCCCATGTATACCCCCTCCCCATTTTCCCCTATTATCAGTATCTTGCATTAGTGTGGTAAGCTTGTTACAATTGATGAACCAATACTGATACACTAATATTAACTAAAATCCATAGTTTACACGAGGGCTCACTCTGTGTTGTACATTCTATGGGTTTTGACAGATGCCTAGGGTCATGGACCCCCCATTACAGGATCATACAGAATAGTTTCACTGCCCTAAAGATCCCTTGTGCTCCCCCTACTCGTCCCTCCTTCCCTCCCCACCAGCCCCTGGCAACCACTCATCTTTTTACTATCTCTAGTATTGGCTTTTTCAGAATGTCCTGTAGTTGGAGGCATACAGCATATAGCCTTTTCAGATTGGCTTCTTTCACCTAGCCATATACATTTAAGATTGCTCTGTCTTTTTGTGGCTTGATAGCTCATTTTATCACAGAATAATATTCCATTGTATGGGTGTATCACAGTTTGTTTATCCATTTGCCTACTGAAGGACATTTTAGATGCTTCCAAGTTTTCGGCAATTATGAAAAAAGCTGCTATAAACATTCATGTGCAGGGTTTTGTGCAGACATAAGTTTTGTTTGTTTGTTTGTTTTGTTTTTGCAGTACGCGGGCCTCTCACTGCTGTGGCCTCTCCTGTTGTGGAGCACAGGCTCCAGACGCGCAGGCTCAGCGCCCATGGCTCATGGGCCCAGCTGCTGCACGGCATGTGGGATCTTCCCAGACCGGGGCACGAACCCGTGTCCCCTGCATTGGCAGGCGGACTCTCAACCACTGCGCCACCAAGGAAGACCCAGACATAAGTTTTTAACTCATTTGGGCGAATCAAGTAATGCTATTGTTGGATCACATGTTAAGAGTATGTTTAGCTTTGTAAGAAACTGCCAGACCATCTTCCAAAGTGGCTGTATGATTTTGCATTCCCACAGCGATGAATGAGAGTTCCTGTTGCTCCACATCCTCACCAGCATTTGGTGTTGTCAGTGTTTTAGATGTGGGTCATTCTAATAAGTGTGTACTGGTATCTCACTGTTGTTTTATTTTGCTATTTCCTGATGACATATGATGTTGAGCATCTTTTATATGCTTATTTGCCACCTGCATATCATCTTTGGTGAAGTGGCTGTTCAGATCTTTTGCCCATTCTTTAATTGGGTTGCTCATTTTCTTATTGTTGAGTTTCACCAGTTCTTTGTACACTTTGGATAACAGTCTTTTATCAGTTAAACATTTCTATATCAGATCAGATGTCTTTTGCAAATGTTTTTCTCCCATTCTATGGCTTATCTTCTCATTCTCTTAACAGTGTGTTAGAGCAGAAGTTTAAAATTTTTAATTTCCCTTTACTGCACAAAAGTTGTTTTTCTTGGATTTAATAACTCTTTTTGGGGGGGTAGGGCCTGTTTTTCTATGTGTTTATGTCTAATTCAACCCACACTCTCTCTTTGTTGTGTAAATCTTTCAAAAGTTTAAGTATATTGGGCATCCTATCAGTTTCATCTCCTTGAAGAAACCTTTTCTAGAACCATCTGACTTTTCCAATGTGAACTGCCTGCCCTCCAGGCCTGCTCCTCAGAGAAGCTGCCTGGGATCTCCCTTCACCAACATCTGGGAGATGCCCTTCAACTCTCTCTTATGTTGGCTCCCTTGTTTCTTGCATCCCAGGTTTACTCTTTCTTGGTTTACTTCCTTGTTTTAGGAACACATCCTCCAGTAGCTTTCTTAAGAAAGGGTGCGTGGGAGGTAAATTTTTGAGCCTTAGCAAATCTAAAAAGATATTTTTTGTACTTTATTAATGGTTTGGCTAAGTATCAAATTCTAGACCGAAAATAATTCTTTTATACTTTTGAAAATAGCTTCCTTGTCTTCTGGTTTCCAGGATTGCTGTTGAGAAATCTGATGCCATTACGGTTCTTGATCCTTAGTAGAATATGGTAGAATGTTCTTCTTGTCTCTACGTTCTGAAATTTAATAGTGACTGGCTGTGGTGTGGGTCGAACTTTATCCATTTTTTGGACACTCAGTGGGCCCTCTTTTTTTTAATAAATTTATAAATTTATTTATTTATTTTTGGCTGCGTTGGGTCTTTGTTGCTGTGTGCAGGCTTTCTCTAGTTGCAGCGAGAGGAGGCTACTCTTTGTTGTGGTGCACGGGCTTCTCATTGCGGTGGCTTTTCTTGTTGCAGAGCATGGGCTCTAGGTGCATGGGCTTCAGTAATTGTGGCTCGCAGGCTCTAGAGCATAGTCTCAGTAGTTGTGACACATGGGTTTTTTGCTCTGCCGCATGTGGGATCTTCCCAGACCAGGGCTCAAACCCGTGTCCCCTGCATTGGCAGGTGGATTCTTAACCACTGCACCACCAGGGAAGTCCTCAGTGAGCCCTTTTGATCTGGAAACTCAGGTCCTTCCATTCTGAGAAATATTTGAAATATTTCATCGACTTATTTCCTCTTCTTTGTTTTCTCTCTTCTCTTTCTGGAACTCCTTTGTTAAGTTGTCAGATTCTTGCACTGGGCCTCTTTCTTACTCTTTCTTTCCTATTTTCCATGTGTGGCAGCCATGCAGGTGCCCCACTGGGTTCTTCTTTCAAGAAAGAACTTGTTACTCAGCTGTGAAGAGTGCAGTTGGTTGACAGCTTCCAACTACAGTGCCTTTGAGACCTACCACAGCCTTTGAGTCAAGACCAAGGTCTTCTTGGGCAGCCCAGCCAATGACTGAGCCCAGTGGGGACACCAGGACCTGGTCCTTTCTGCCCAATGTGGGGCTCCTCCAATGTACAGTCTTTGCTCTGCAGCCCCCACTGGGTTGGTCAAGACTTTGATCTACACCAAAGTCAGGCTCTCTCTTCCCAGATTTATTTCCTTTCCTCCTTCATTTCACAGGTGTCAGATCTACGTCACAGTCTGAAGACTCTTCCTGCCCAATCCTGATTCCTCCTCCTTTATTTTTCACAGGCATTAGCCCCCCAGGACTTCTTACACTGCTAACTCAGCTCATCATCTGTTTACTGGAGGATCCAAACAGATACCTTTCTGCTTTACTTTTTGGAAAATTTCCTCAACTTTATCTTTTAACTCCGGGGGTCAGGAAACTTTTCCTATAAAGGGCTCAGTGGTAAATATTTGAGGCTTTATGGGCCTTAGGGTCTCTGTAACAACTACTCGACTCCACCAATGTGAAAGCAGCCATAGGCAGTACATAAACAAATGGTGTAGCTGTGTTCAAATAAAACTTTATTTAAAAAACAGGTGACAGGAGACGTTCCTGGTGGTCCAGTGATTAAGAATCTGCCTTCCAATGCAGGGGACACGGGTTCGATCCTTGGTCGGGGAACTAAGATCCCACATGCTGAGGGGCAACTAAGCCCACGGGCCACAACTACTGAGCCTGCATGCTCTGGAGCCCGTGCACCACAACTAGAGAGAAGCGCACAGGCTGCAATGAAGTGAAGAGCCCACATGCTGCAACAAAACATCCTGCGGGCTGCAACTAAGACCCGACACAGCCAAAAATAAATAAATAAATATTTAAATATGAAAAAAAAAAAAAAAAGCAGGTGACAGGCTGGATTTGGCTTGAAGGCTGTAGTTTGCTGACCCCTAACTCTATTAAATAAATTTTCCATTTCTGCTATAATATTCTTTTTTTTAATTGAAGTATAGTTGATTTACAATGTTGTGTTAATTTCTGCTGTATAGCAAAGTGATTCAGCATACACACACACACACACACACATTCTTTTTCATATTCTTTTCCATTATGGTTTATCACAGGGTATTGAACATAGTTCCCTGTGTTATATAGTAGGACCTGTTTTTTATCCATGCTATGTATACTAGTTTGCATCTGCTAACTCCAAACTCCCACTGCTATGATATTCTTAATTTTTAAGAACTTTTTTGTTTTGTTTTGTTCATCCTCAGAGGTTTTTTCCCTGTCAAAATAGCATCTAGTTTTTGTTTCATAGTTGCAATATATTTTCCTAAATCTCTGAATATAGTAATTATAGTTTTACTTTTAAGTTTTCTTTTCCCTGCATATTCTATTTCCTCTAAATTCTGTTTTTCTGTTTGTTTTTGTTCTGCCTCTCATATTAGAGGTTTTTCGCAAATGTTGATGGTCCCTGGTTATCTGCTCATATTTAAGAGAGTTAAAGAGCTGATAGAATAGTAGTTGCCTCTGTGTGTGTTAGGTATTGACTGGGGCATGATGAAAGCCTGAATGTTACCTCACATGGTAATATCTTTTTTTTTTTTTTTTTGCGATACACGGGCCTCTCACAGTTGTGACCTCTCCCGTTGCGGAGCACAGGCTCCGGACGCGCAGGCTCAGTGGTCATGGCTCACGGGCCCAGCTGCTCCGCGGCATGTGGGATCTTCCTGGACCGGGGCACGAACCCATGTCCCCTGCATCGGCAGGCGGACTCTCAATCACTGCGCCACCAGGGAAGCCCACGTGGTAATATCTTGATTGAGGTGTGGGTTACACAGCTGTATACATTTGTCAAAACTCATTAAGCTGGCCACTTAAGACCTTTGCATTTCACAGTAATTATGCCCTGATTAAAGAATATAAGAATACAACTTATGCAAGCAAGCTGCTGAGTAGCTCTATGCTATGGGTAGGAGGCTTGGCTGACTCAGGGGGTCAATATAGAGAATTCGCATTGGGTTGTTTCATTGGGAAATCCCTGATGCCAACCTTTTTAGGTATCCTTTTCTTGGAGAGTCTGACACTGGTGGTCCAGTGGTTAAGAATCTGCCTTCCAATGCAGGGGACACGGGTTCGATCCTTGGTTGGGGAACTAAGATCCCACCTGCTGCGGGGCAACTAAGCCCACATGGGCTCAGTAGTAGACAGAACTAATCTGAACAGAAAAAAAAAATCTGGAGGAAACAGAAACTATGCACGGAGAGAAGAAAACTAAAACAGGAAACAAGAGAAGAGCAAGAAAAAAATACCAATCGTTAATATATTTAGAGATTGAAGGGAATAACTCTGCAGTGTCCTGCCTGGAGAGTTTAGGCTGGACTTCACTATTCTGGGAGCTGAGATGGGGAAGGAGGCCCCAGGTGATGGGGGCGGGGGCAGGGCTCCCCACATTCAGGATGCAATATTCAAATAATCGCGCCATTAGGGTATAGAACTCTCCCCTCATCCTCACGGTGCCCTGTCCTCTGGTTCAGAGACTCTTGTGTTTTATCCTCTCTGGAGAATAAGCCTTCGGTCTTTGTCAGGGTCGGGAGAGGCGGCTGCCCAGTGGTGCTGAGCAGAGAAAGAAATCTGAGAATTAAAGCCCTTCTTAGACCAATCCTCCTGTTTTTGGTCCCGGCTTTACACTCACTTCCCGGGGGTACTTAGTCCATTAACACCAGGGCCTTTCGGGTTTTTGTGGGGGAACTGTGGCGTCCCTTGGCTTTCTCACCCCCAATTTAGGGTTCACTTGAGGTGCAATGTCATCAGACTGCTACATCATTTATTATGTTCTTCTGCTTTCCAGATTCCAAAACTGTGTTGCTCTTGTCTCCTTTTTCAATGTATTAGTTCTTGCTGATTCATGCTGTGGCAGGCACAATAATGGACCACCTAATCCCACAAAATGTGTCCTAATCTCCAGAAAAATGTGTCCTAATCTCCAGAAACTAGGAGTATGTTACCTTACGTGGCAGAAAGGGACTTTGCAGGTGTGATTAAGGTTAAGGACCTTAAGATGGGGAGATGATCTTGGATTGTTCAGGTGAGCCCAAGCTAATCGCATGCAGCATTAAAAGCAGAGAACCTTTCCCAGCTGTGGTCCAAGAGAGACGTGATGAGAGAAGCGGGCCAGAGAGATGCTACTTTGCTGGAGGGAGGGGGCCAACTGGAAAATGGCACCTTGGAAAAGACAAGGGAATGGATTCTCCCCTAGAGCTTCTAGAAATTTCTTCCAGAAAGAGCTTCCAAGAGCAGCCCTGTCAGCATCTTGATTTTAGCCCAGGGAGACCTGTGTTGGACTTTTGACATATAGTCAGTAAGATGATAAATTTGGTTTTAAACAACTAAGTTTGTGGTAGTTTGTTATGGCAGCAACAAAAGAGCAATAAATACACCTTAAAAACCCACTCACATGTGGAGAAAAGGGAACCCTCCTACACTGTTGGTGGGAATGTAAACTGGTGCAGCCACTATGGAGAACAGTATGGAGGTTCCTTAAAAAACTAAAAGAGTTACCATATGACACTGCAATCTCACTCCTGGGCATATATCCAGAGAAAACTCTAATTCGAAAAGATACATGCACCCTAATGTTTACTGTAGCACTATTTACAATAGCCAAGACATGGAAGCTACCTAAATGTCCACTGACAGATGAATGGATAAAGATGTTGTACATAGATACAGTGGAATACTACTCAGCCATAAAAAAGAAAAATAATGCCATTTGCAGCAACATGAATGCAACTACAGATTATCATACTAAGTGAAGTAAGTCAGAAAGAGAAAGACAAATACCATATGATATCACTTATATGTGGAATCTAAAATATGGCACAAATGAACCTATCTACAAAACTATTACATTTAGAATGGATAAACGACAAGGTCCTACTGTATAGCAAAGGGAACTATATCCAATCTCCTGGGATAAACCATAATGGAAAAGAATATTAAAAAAAGAATGTATGTATGTGTAAAACTGAGTCACCTTGCTGTACAGCAGGGACTGACACAGCATTGTAAATCAACTATACCTCAATAAAAAAAAGAATAAAAAAGATGTGATATATATACAATACAATGTATATATACAATTTTTTTTATATACATATATCTATACACACACACACACACACACACACACATACACAATGGAATATTACTCAGCCATAAAAAGGATGAAATAATGCCATTTGCAGCAACATGGATGGACCTAGAGATTATCACACTAAGTGAAGTAAGCCAGACAAAGACAAATATCAGATGATATCACCTATATGTGGAATCTAAAATACGACACAAATGAACTTATTTGCAAAACAGAAACAGACACAGACATAGATAACAAACTATGGTTACCAAAGGGGAAAGTGGGGGAGGGATAAATTAGGAGTTTGGGATTAACCAATACAAACTACTATATATAAAAGAGACAAACAACAAAGTCCTGGGACTTCCCTGCAGGCCCAAGTGGTTAAGATTCCGTGTTTCCACTGCAGAGGGTGCGGGTTAGATCCCTGGTCAGGGAACGGTGTGGCCAAAAAACACCACTAAAAAACAAAACCAAAAAAACAGCAACAACAAGGTCCTGCTGTATAGCACAGGGAACTATCAATATATTCAATATCTTGTAATAAACCATAAAGGAAAAGAAAAAAAAACCCACTCATTTCTTTTTCATGGGGTTTCAGGACACAGAGAAATTAGATGTGTGTATTCGATCCACCGTCTTTAACCAGAGGTTTCTGCTCACACCTACTCCTCTCTCCACCCCTCCATGAAATGTTCTTAGCCAGGTCACTTTCAACTTCTGTGCTGCTGAATCTCTCCTTTTCCTTGGCCGTTTGGCATCTCTGAAGTCAGTTGTCCACCTCTCTCTCCTCCTTGAGACACTGGTCTCTTGGTTTCCATGACTACCCATGCTCCTGGTTTCCCTCCTACTTTACTTCTCTTCCGCCCTTATTAGCGTCTCCTCCACGTGACCCCAAAATTGTGGAGTTCCTCAGGGCTCCATGCTGGGGCCTCTCCTCTCCCCTCTCTCCTTGTGACCTCATGGTTTTCTTTTTTTTAAAATTAATTAATTAAATTTTGGCTGCGTGCGGGCTTTCTCTAGTTGTGGCGAGCGGGGGCTACTCTTCCGTTGTGGTGCGCGGGCTTCTCATTGCGGTGGCTTCTCTTGTTGCGGAGCACGGGCTCTAGGCGCATGGGCTTCAGTAGTTGTGGCTTGCGGGCTCTAGAGCGCAGACTCAGTAGTTGTGGTGCAAGGGCTTAGTTGCTCCGCGGCATGTGGGATCTTCCCGGACCATGGCTCGAACCCGTGTCCCCTGCATTGGCAAGCAGATTCTTAACCACTGCGCCACCAGGGAAGTCCCAACCTCATGGCTTTCAATGCCATCTTCACACTGAAGTCTCTGATATCCTCTCGCCCGCCCAAAAACTACAGCTTTGAGCTCTGGACTCTTAGTATCAAGTCCTCACTTGACATCTTCACTTGGGCATCTCATGTGCTTCTAGGTTGAAAACAACCATGGCCGAATTCTTGAGTTTCCCACCACGTCTCTTCCCTCCCTTGAACCTTCCCATCCTCCCCCCACTTATCCAACCCAGAAACCTCAGATTCATCCTTGCTTCCCTTCTTCCTTTAACCCATCAGCAAATTCTGTCTCCCAAATGTATCTAGAAGGCACCTATTTCCCCCATCTCCAAGGGCCACCATGGTCCAGGCCAATGCCATGGCCCCCTCCATCATCACCATGACCTCCACCCCGGTTTCCTGTGTCTACTCTGGCCTGGCTGCCATGGATTCTCTCCAGAGCAGCCCAAGTGATCACTTAAGCTGTCAATCAAATTATATGGCTTCCCCCACTTAAAAGCCTCCAAAGCTTTCCCAATCTTATCCAGAATAAAATCCATCCTCCTCACCATGGCCCACAAGGCCTACATGATCTAGCCATTCCTGTCTGTCCCCATTGCCCATGTCACTCTCCCCGTCGCCCGTGTCACTCTTCCCATCACTCACCCTCCTCTAGCCACAGTGACCTGACATTTTCTCACAGTCTCCAAACTCTAACCTGCCTCTGGACCTTTGCACTCTCTGTTCTCCATGCCTGAAATGCTCCTCCTTCAACTCTGCTCAGCTCTTTCTCATTCTTGAGGTCTTAGATGAATTGTTCCCTACCTCCCCTCCCCCTTATGTCAAGTGGGTGTCTCCTCCAACCATCCCTCTGGTCATTTCCTTAACAGTGGGTTTTGAACACGGAAGATCGTATTTGTCTGTTTGTTTACTTGTATTTTGTTTGACTCCCCCTTTGATAAAAGCCCAATGAGAGCAGGACTGGTGTTTTCACCGTCCAGTTTCTAGTGCTAGTCCACTGAGGGTGCTCAGTGAAATCTGCAGAATGAATGAATGCATTCCGCACGAACATGCTGGGTACCTCTTATGTGCCAGGCGCTTTCATGTATACCAAATATATCATTTTCACAACAGGACTACGTTTTCCAGTTTCTCTTGCAATTAGCTGCTTTGGCCATGTAGTGTGGGCAGAAGTGAAGTAGGCCTGTTGCAGCTTTGACTCGGAAAACCCTTCCATGTGATCTCCAGCCTCTTTCTTCTTCATTTGCCAGTGGAAGCAGAGGATCCGGTGATGGATTCTGAGGCCCTGGGTGATGACAGTATCACAAGGTGGGAGGAGCCTGGGTCCCCGAAAGACTGAGTAGAGCAGAGTGTCCCCCACACCCCAGCCCCCTCTGGACTTTGCGTGAGCAGCACAGGAGGCTCTGCCATGTGAAGCGCCTGCGACTCCAGGGCTTGTTCATTAAGGCCGCGAGTCTCACCTTAATCACACATCAAGCATCAAGTGGAGGTGGCTGATGGGTGATGCTTTTGTTGGCAAATTTTCACCAAATGCAGATGAGTACTCAGTGTGGCCGTTTCTTGCATCAGCCCACGGAGGGCACTGCGTTCACACCTCAATGACAGCACATTGCACTGCTTGCAATTGTTCCAGTGTATCCTTGCTGGGCTCCTCCAGGGAAGTGCCTGGTTTGTGTTCATCTCTGTGGCCTCAGCATCTAGTCCCCAGGAGGCCTCGGGGAACATTTGCTGAATCCACACATGAGTGAACTGGTTGCCTGCATCCCTCCTTGCTTCTCCGTCCCTAAAAGCGCCCCAGCAATGCTTTAATTTTACAGAGGCCCAAAGAGAAGAAATGACTTCCCCAGAGTCCCAGAGAAGCAGGATGCCTCAGAATTAGCACGCCCTGGGGCTACTAAACATGGCAGCTATTGGGAGTGAAACCTGGCACCTTCCAGGGGCTGGAGAAAGTCTGAGAGTAGTGGGGGAGGGGAACAGGCTCCTCTATACCCCCAAGGTGACCCTAGCAGACCTCACTACCCACTGCCCCTCCTCCAGTAGGAAAGAAATACTCCAGAGCCTTCCCCCCTCCCTCCCCGCTAGCACTGCCTGGCTCCTGCAGCCTGGGTGTCCACCATCACTCAGTATTTTTAGCTTTACCACCTGGCACCTGTGGTCACTGTCTCTGCCCAGCCTGGCGGTGTCCCCTCTTCAAATCTTAAAGGGCCAGCGCCCACCAGCTCAGTGATTCTGATGTCCCATCTCCCCACATCATATTCATTCATTCATTCGTCCATTCGTCCAATCATTCAACAAGCATTTTGAGCTCTTACTATGAAAATAGTGATGCTCTCAGGAATTCATTGTTTTGGATTTCGAGAAACACTTCCACACCTGTGACCTCATTGAGTCGCCTAACTTGGCCCCGTTTGGCTTCAAGCCATCCCCACTGCTGGCTCCATCACCTATAGATCAAGTCCTTGGCTCAGCCGTCAAGGCTCTTGGTTATCTGGCCCCCACAGACCCTGTCAGCCCCATCTCCAACATGCCCACACAATTTCTTTTTCATATCACCAAGTCTTTGCTCTTGCTGTACCCCCTGCCTGGGATGTCCTTTTTTTTTTTTTTTTTTTGCAGTACGCGGGCCTCTCACTGTTGTGGCCTCTCCTGTTGCGGAGCACAGGCTCCAGACGCGCTGGCTCAGCGGCCATGGCTCACGGGCCCAGCCGCTCCGCGGCATGTGGGATCTTCCCAGACTGGGGCACGAACCTGTGTCCCCTGCATCGGCAGGTGGACTCTCAACCACTGCGCCACCAGGGAAGCCCTGGGATGTCCTTTACTTAACTTCACTCACCACCTGGCAGAGGACCTGTCCTTTAAGACAGACCCGCAGGGGCTCCTAGGGTTCCTGCGGGCAGAGGTGGTCAGTCCCTCCCCCTCACTCCCTGCACGCAGTGCACTCACGCCCATCAAGGCGCCCATCGCTCTGCCAAACTGATCGGTTTGCTTTCGGGTCTCTCCTAGCAGGCTGGACCCCATGAGGGCTGGGGCCCTGGCGCACTATGAGTTCTCAGTCACTGCTGAATGATGAACTGATAACCATGCAAGGAGCAGCCCACCATTTCCCAGATGAGGAGACAGACCCGCGGGAGGGAAATGACCTACCCAGGTCCAACAGTGAGATTCAGGGAGGAACCTGTCTCAGGCTGCAGGAGCCCATACCCCCGCCCTCCTACTAGGGGCCTGGAGGGCACACCTGGGCTGGCCCTGAGCCTGCCCTTCTCACCACCCGGGGCAGTGCTGACTCAGGCAGTGATGGAGGCGTGGGCAGGCTGGGCTGGAGAGAGGTGACCCCTGTCTCCCCTACAGATGTTCCATCTATTCCCAGAGCTTGCGGTCACAGCTTGTGAAATGCACTTGGCTGGAGCCTGGGTTTTCCTGAAGGTGGGGGTAGGGAGAGCTGGCAAAAGAGACAATGATCTCTAGGGCATGAACCCCCCGACCGAGTCCCAGTGCACACTCCCTCCCCCACATAAGTACGTAGAACTCACACACACTGCCACAGACATGAACACATACTCACAGTCCCACATACTCACACCCAGATACCCAATCACATACACACACAAACCCTCATTCCCCTCCCCTCCCTTTCTTTTATACACAAACTCACATACACGCATGCATATGCACACGCAGACATTTCCACTTATTAATTCAACGAAAACCTAACACTATTAGGTATCAGTGCAGTGTAGGGAGGAAAGGTGGCTTTCAGCTTGGGATGGGGCAGGGGCTTCTTGGAGGGCTTCCTGGAGGAGGAGGTATTGCAGCTGGGCCTGGAAGGAGGGGAGCCAGGGGAAGGGAAGTCTGGGCAGGGTTTCACTGGGGGTGAATACAGGAGAGCAGAGCGAGATGCGGTGGGTGGGGCTGGCCTGATCTCGCAGGCCTTGAATGCCCAGCTGAGTATTGACTTCATCGTGTGGGAGATGGGAGCCATGGAGGGCTCTGAGCAGGGAGGACATGACCACAATGGGAAAGGACAGGAGGGTCACTGTGGGGGCAGGATGGGAGAGACAGGGAGGAGGCTGTGGGGATACCCGGGTGAGAGATCTGAGAGTCTGACACAGGGAGGTGGCGGTGGCTGGTAAGAAGTGGACAGACGAGGAACTCGGAAGCAGGACTTCCAGGCTCCCAGGGGCCCCATCCGAGCCCTGTGCCCTCACCCTGCCCACCCGCTGCCCACCTCGGGCACTGACCTCTGCAGTGGGACTTCTTCCAGCAGTTCCTCCTCCTCCTCCCTGTGGAAACAGACGAAGCAGAAGGCTGGCACATCCTCTGTTCCACAGCCCAGGGGCCAGGCCGGAGGCAGCTCCAGGACGGGGCAGGGGTGGCTGGTGGCGGCCTCGGCAGCATCGTCCCTTGCCTGGGCAGGGGTCCCCGAGCCAGCGTGCTCCAGGGTCAGTAGCCTGTTGGCTTCAGGACCCCGCGCCTGCACCTGCCCACCTGCCACCTGTGCCTTTTCATTCAGGTTACCCGTTGCCTCGGTGGGTGGGAGAGCCTGGGGCTCTGTCTGGTGGGATCTGCTGTCCTGACCCACAGACCTTCCAGCCACGGGGTTGGGCCCCGGGAAGCAGCTTCCAGCCGCCTGGACTCAGAGGCAGCTGGCTGGTGGACAAAGGTCCAGCAGGGCCCCTTGCTGCCCCTGGTGGCGCCCGAGGCCCCTCAGCTGCCCACTCTGCTGCAGCCTGTCAGAGGCAGGACCAGGAGGACAGGTTCGCCGACGTCCTGTCCATCTGTTCATCTGTCTGTCCGGCCGTCTGCTCCCCACTGTCCAGCCAGCACTGCAGTGGCGGTGGTTTCCCTAAGAAAGTTTGCTCTTCCCAGCTGGGGTGGGTGGCACGGCACGGGTGGCCTCCGGGAAGGACAGTCGGGACCTGAAGCTGGAAGGTGGGCAAGGACCAGGTGAGGCTGGCACAGTGCCCTCGCTCTCCCCGAGAAAAGTTCTGGACCCTGGAGTCCTGGCTCCAGTGCTGGCTCCCACTGGAGCTCCCTCTGCCCCCGGCTCTTCCGACTCCAGCGGCTGCTCTGCTCCGGCAGACCGGCTTGGCTGTGGGTATTAATAGCTCCACATTCACGCTGAGAAGCCGGGAGGTTAACTCCTTCCCTGCCAGAGCTGAGAGGCCGGTAGGCGGGTGGCCGCAGGGAGCAGAGGGAAGGCAGCGCCTGAGTTCTGCCCCCGCCTGAGCCTGGCCTGCCTCCCACGGGACCCTCAGATGCCACCTCTTGCCCAAGGATGACTGTACAGCGCTTGGCATCTGGATCTTGGTCAGAGTGCCCGGGGCCACCTGAATCCACCACGCGCTTCTCCAGGGAGCCGGGTGAGACTGGGGTCTCAGGGCATCGTCCCTATCATGAGCAGGGCACTGAGTTGCAGGGAGCATCCCTAGGACTCCTTCACTTACACATCCACTTCTGGATCCCTCCTGCATTCCCTTAACAAACAATTACCATCACCAAGTCTGGGTCCAGTTCTGTCACTGGCTTCCTGTGGGGCCCCCCCACACAATGAACCACAGGCAGCCCCTGTGGGACCCAGAAATGGACCACATGCATGGTGTATTCTATTGAAGAGTGTGGGGAGAGGGTGGGAGTGGGGGAATCCGAGTAGAATTCATTTGCTTGAAAAATGTTTGGGAATTCCCTGGCAGTCCAGTGGTTAGGACTCCACGCTTTCACTGCCGAGGCCCGGGTTCAATTCCTGGTCGGGGAACTAAGATCCTGCAAGCCAAGAGGTGCAGCCCAAAAAAACTGAAAAATGTTTATTGAGCACCAGCTACGTGCCAGGCACTGTGCTAGACACGACTCACAGCAATGGAGAGGGCAGACACTTCCTGAGTTGCTGGGCTTGCCTGTCGCAGCTGGAGGCCGTTGGGGCTGAAGCTTGTATACCCGGTGGCAGTGTGTGAATTAGGAAAGGTGCTCCCTTTGGGCAGGTGCAGCCCCTCCCACACACACACCCCCGCCCCTCTCCCCAGCACCAGCTTGTAGTGCATGGCAGGCTGGGTTCCAGCCCCACTCACCTCGTCTGCAGCTTACAACATGCACAGCCATTCATAGTGGCTTTGGAAGCACCAGTAAACAAAGGAAAAATAAATTCATCTTGTGTAAAGTGTTATGAAAAAATAAAACATGGAGCTGTGAGGGAGGCTGATGGGAGGTGGTTTGGCAGGGTGCTCAGGGAAGACCTCACAAGGAGGGGACACCGGAGCTGTGACCGGCTGGAGGAGGACCCAGCTGGAATAGCTGGAGGATATCTGGAGGCAGAACAGGTCCAAGAAGAGGGACCAGCAGGTGCAAAGGCTCAGAGGCAAGGACTAGCTGGCACGTTTAAGGAGCAGTGAGGAGCAGAGGAGAAGGTCTCGAAGCCGAGTTTCAGAGTGAGAAGGTGTTTCCCAGGGGCTCTAGAGGTGGGGCATCACCAGCAGAGAGCAGTGTACCTGCAAAGGCTCAGAGGCATGGAAAGATGCAGGGTGCCCTGCAGGACAGGAAGAAGAGGCAGGTAACACGGTCAGAGATGTAGGAGGTATTCATTCCAGCGCTGCCGCTCCCGGGGCTCTGAGGAGGAAGAGTGGGTGGGAGGAGGATGGAAGTGGGGACCTGGGTCGGCTGAGGGGCTGAGGAAGTACGTGGGAGGTGGAGCGGCTTGGAAGGAAACATCAATTCAGTGAACTGAATTCCACCGGCTGGAAGGACAGATCTGGGCCTCCTTGGCCAAGAAAAGGTGGGGGTGGGGACACAGCCCGCCACACACAGTTGTTTAGGCTGCACACACTGCACAGGGCAGCCCGGTGGGTGGTGAGTGGGGGCTGACATGCAGCCCTACCTCTGCTCTGCAGTCTTGCACCTTTAAAACTCTGACCGCATGCAGGGGTTGGGGAGCACCTTTTTCTAATTGGTCCACTCAAAAGAGTTCCTTTTTCTTATTGGTCAGCCTGAAGAGTGCCTTTTTAAAAATCAGTCCACTTAGAGGGGGGGTCGCTTTTGAATTGATCTGTTCAGAGGGCATGCTTTCATCTAATTGGTTCACCCAGAGGGGTGCTATTTTCCAATGGTCAGTCCAAAGCGGGGGACTTTTTTCTGATTTACATAAAGGTGCCCCATAGGCGGGACTTGGGGGGGCATGACTAGAGGCCCCAGGTTCAAGTATGGGCTCTGCTTACAGACCTGTGGTGTGCTTTGGGCCAGTCACCGTCCCTCTCTGGAACCATAGATCTATAGACTTAGCCAGAGGAATGAGCCCAGAAAGGGGCTGACTCCCTGGAGGTCACACAGTGACACACGGCAGGGCCAGGCATTCCCGATTCTCATCTCAGTGCTGTGTCTTCCTAGGCTGCTTGCCTTGGAGACTTGATGTTTCTTTGAGGAGAGGACAGGAAATGAGAAGGGATAGGAGGACTAGTAGAGATTCATGGAGGAGGGGAGGGGAGGGGAGGGGAGGGCAGGCCAGGTTAGGGCAGGCCAGACCCCAGGGAGGGAGTCATAAGGGGTCAGGTGCCCTAAGCCTCCAGGTGCCCCTTCCCCCTCCCCTGGGCCCCCTGGGTTTGTCATTTGTGGATGTTAATTATTCATGATGCTGGTGCTTTGCCTGGTTTTAAAGCACTCTGATGGTGTTCTCTAGCTAATGGGGAAAATCAATAGGTTTTAATTCTCAGTAGCTGTGAAGCTCTGTCTGTCTACTGTTTGGGTGGCTGGGTCTGCTCTTGGGCTGGGGATGGGGGTGGAGGATCAGACCCAGTTCGCAGGAGCCTGAGACTCTGCCTTTCCTTCTCTTGGCCCCACCCCCTTCTGACCCCCGCCTGGGGAGGGAAGATTAGAGTCACCAGGCGGCTCCAAACTTCTCCAAGCACCTCGAGAGAGTCTGAGCACTACACCTCGGCCATTTGACCCCCCTCCAAGAGGGATGGCCCCTGCACCAGACTTATGGGCCAGAAACACGTCAGCAGAGGCAGCCCCACCGGCTTTGGGGGGCTGGAGTCAGGCCTGCAGCCCTTGGCACTCAGGGTCAGCCCCAGCCATCCTCCTGGGCTCAGGCTTGGCTCACAGAGCTGTCTCAGGCATGGGGGGAATCTCACATTCCTGAAGAGACTTAAGTGTAAGCTTCTGATATGATTTCTACGTGCAGTTATACATTCAGGCATGACAATTTCTCTGATGGGATTGAGAACCGAGAACATTTATGGGACATTAAGAACTTGTCCCATCTCAGACCACATCCTCCCCTGACCTCTCCATGGGGTATCCCTGAGTCACTGTCCTTTATGAATCCTGTCATTACCTTGTGAACGGAACAACTATCTTGCACTGTATTTGCATGTATGTTAATTAGGCAAGTATAAACATCTAAGATACACCGTGGCGTTCATATGCTGTTTTTGGCACTTCTTAATGTTTCCAGAGCACAGTGAGCCTCTAAAAAAGGAAGAGGCCTGAGATGTGTTGACCTTGGAGAGGCCCACCCACCTCCTTACCTGAGAGCCTAGGCCTTTCCTGGTGGACCCTGGACCCACGCCTTTGCTGGCTGGAAACATTCAGGCCATCCACAGGGGCTGTCTGCCGGGTTCCGAGACTAGCACCCTGGCCTTCGTGAACCAGGAACCGGGATGTGAATAGTGACTGCCAGGCCTCACGTGTCCTGTCCACCCAGGCCCCAGTGAACACTCCCCCATGCCCCTTATTTTCCATTTTGGACTCAGGTGTGCAGAAGGTGGGGTTAATCTTTCCCTTCAGTTCATGGCACATTGTCATTCTTGGTCCACACAGGACCCTTTCTTGTTTTGATTCATTTCTCATTCCCTCTCACCCCTGTGGATGGTGGGCAGGCAAAATCTACTGAGGTTTACTCCAAATACCTACCTCGGGGGATGGTGGAGAGAATTATGTGAACCAGGGCATGTGAAATGCCAGGTACACAGTAAATGGACAGGCTCTCTCGCCCAGGGGCCTCTGAAGCTTGGACAAAGCACCTTCCCCTTTGGCACACCTGAGCATGGCTGGTGCTTTTCAAAGTCCTTCATTGGAGACCTGAATGATAGAACCTAAATTGCTCATAATCCAAGGGGGAAGCAAATACAGACACAAATAGCTCCCATTTCAAATTCAAATTCAGTAGTCACGGGGTGCACACTCTAGGCCAGGCCCCCCATGCTGAGTAGTGCACGTGGGGGCCCAGACAGGTCCAGAGAGGAAACACTCCCACCAGTGGGGGGTGGTTCTCTGCCCAGTAGAGGATGGGTGAGAGATGGCCCTTTACTCTCTATTAATTAGGGTGCAGCTAAGCTGCTGTAACAAAGAGGCCTTCAATTACAGTGGCTCAAACAAACCTTCTGACAAATTAAGAGCATATGCCAGGGACTTCCCTGGTGGTCCAGTGGCTAAGACTCCACAGTCCCAATGCTGGGGGCCCGGGTTCGATCCCTGGTCAGGGAACTAGATCCCACTTGCCACAACTAAGAGTTCGCATGCTGCAACTAAGACCCAGTGCAGCCAGATAAATAAATAAATAAATATTAAAAAAATAATAATAAGGAAATGCAGAATCTTGGAACCCGCCTCAGACCTGCTGAATAAGAACCTGTATTTTAACAAAATCCCAGGTGATTCACATGCTCCTTGAAGTTTGAGAAACCCTGACTTAGAAAGAGAACAGAAAAAAAAAAAGAAGAAGAAAAGAAAGAGAATGGCAAACAGAAGGAACAGCTGAAAGAGTTAAATTCATTGCCTTTAGGAAGAGACCTGGAGTACAAGAGAGGTGGGGTAGGGGACTGCTAATTTTTGATATAAGCTCTGTAGGGTTTTTTAAAAATTTATTTAAAAAAATTTTGGCTGCATTAGGTCTTTGTTGCTGCATGCAGGCTTTCTCCAGTTGTGGCAAGCGGGGGCTACTCTTCATTGCAGTGCGTGGGCTTCTCATTGCAGTGGCTTCTCTTGTTGCGGACCACAGGCTCTAGGCACGCAGGCTTCAGTAGTTGTGGCGCACGGGCTTAGCTGCTCTGCGGCATGTGGGATCTTCCCCGCCCAGGGCTCAAACCTGTGTCCCCTGCTTTGGCAGGTGGATTCTTAACCACTGTGCCACCAGGGAAGTCCCTAAGCCCTGTAGTTTTTTTTTTTTTTTTTTTTTTTTTTGTGGTACGCGGGCCTCTCACTGTTGTGGCCTCTCCCGTTGTGGAGCACAGGCTCCAGACGCGCAGGCCCAGCGGCCATGGCTCACGGGCCCAGCTGCTCCGCGGCATGTGGGATCTTCCCGGACCGGGGCACGAACCCGTGTCCCCTGCATCGGCAGGCAGACTCTCAACCACTGCGCCACCAGGGAAGCCCAGCCCTGTAGTTTTATTTGAGTTTTAAACCATGTGGAAGATTTATGTTGCTGAAAAAAAGTAAATCATGTGCATGATTTAAAATCCCCAAAGGGGGGCTTTGCAAACTACCTTTCTGCTGGGTCAGAGGCCCAGTATAGAAGGGGTAGGTTTGTGCCTAATACCTGGCACCGGGGCATTTCAGATTAGTGAGAAAAAGATGGGCTACTTGATAGTCTTTGAAAAATATATATCTGGATCCTCACTCACTGGATACCTCACTCGTTAAAGCATAGGAAACAACAGATGGATCAGAGATTTCAAAGTTAAAAATAAAACTATAAAAGAATTAGAAGAAAATATGAATAAATTTAAAAAATAATCTCAATGAGAAAGTGTTCTCCCGGTGAGAAACCAAGTTCAGAAATTATAAATCTGACTATAAAAAATTTAAAAGTTTCTACACAGCAAAAACTACTACAAACCAAATAAACACAAATGGCCAACTATTTTTTATTTTTATTTTTCCCTATGCGGGCCTCTCACCATTGTGGCCTCTCCCGTTGCAGAGCACAGGCTCCAGACACGCAGGCTCAGTGGCCATGGCTCACGGGCCTAGCCACTCCGCAGCATGTGGGATCTTCCCGGACCGGGGCACGAACCCGTGTCCCCTGCATCAGCAGGCGGACTCTCAACCACTGTGCCACCAGGGAAGCCCTGGCCAACTATTTTTAAAGTGTGTAGTACAAATGATAGATAAGAGCTAGTGTCCCTAATACAAAATTAGCTCTTTCAAATCAGAAAGAAAAGGACCTTGAACCCAATAGGACAAATAGCAGAGACTGTGAACTGGCAGTTCCAAAATAAAGAAATAGAAACAGCCAATAAGTATATGGGGAAGATACTCAACTCCTCTCATCCCTGAAGGGTCTTTGCATTTCCTGTTCATTTGTTTGGAACACTCCTCCCCCAGGTAGCAACATCACTTGCCACAGGTTCCTTCAGGTCTGTGTCACTCAAGTGTCACTGTATAGTCTAAGGGCTATAAATGACCAGGGGCCTGAATTTCACAATATCTAAGGTGGGAAGGCCCCTGGAAGGTCATCTGTGTGAGATAAAGCCAGCAGGGACCAGGCCATGCCAGCAGGTTAAGGGTTTTGAGTTGATCCTAAGAGTAAACAGAGGCTAATCGGGAGGAAAAGACATGATCAGATTTGTGACTTGAAAAGTCCCCTCTGGCTGCTGAGGGCAGGGTCGGGGTGAGGAACCCATGCGGGAGATGGTGCGGTGGTCCAGGCTAAAGGTGACAGTGGGCTGGAGCAGACTGGAGGAAGTGGGAATGGAAGAAGCGGATGAACTAGAAAGATATGTAGAGGTAAATCTCAGGCCTTGGTGAGGTTGTGGGAAGAGGGGGACTTCTAGGCTTCTGGCTCACGTATCTAGACCAACAGTTTTGTCAGTCACTGAAATAAGGAATGATGAAAGAGAATTGGTATGGAGCATCGTGAGGGCAAGCTTAGCCTGATGGGTCCCACGGGCGTAGGAAACATCCGGGTGAAATTGAGGAGTAGCAAGTTAGACATGCAGAACTGAGCCTCCAGGGTCGCTTTGGGCAGATGGTGACTAAACTCAAGGGAGTAAGTGACAACAAGGAGGGTTAGTGTGGAGTGAGAGGAAGAGAGGGGCTAGAACCCCGCCTTGAGGAACCCCCCAATTTAATTGCCACATAGACAGGGATGAGCCAGGAAAGGGGATGAAGAAAGGAAACCTGGGTCAGAGAAGTCAGCTTTTTAAAAGGGAGGGAGGGTGAGCAGTGCTGAACGCTGCCGAGGGGCCAAGAGAGATGAAGACTTAGGAAAAGCCCAGTGGGGGCTTCCTTGGTGGCGCAGTGGTTGAGAGTCCGCCTGCCGATGCATGGGACACAGGTTTGTGCCCCGGTCCGGGAAGATCCCACATGCCGCGGAGCAGCTGGGCCTGTGAGCCATGGCCGCTGAGCCTGCGCGTCCGGAGCCTGTGCTCTGCAACGGGAGAGGCCACAGCAGTGAGAGGCCCGCGTACCGGAAAAAAAAAAAAAAAAAGCCCACGGGATTTAACGTTTATGGCAGAGGCAGCCTGAATGCCGGGATTCTCAGCCTGGGCACTGTGGACATTTGGGCTGGATAATTCTGTGTTGTGGGCTGTCCTGTGCCTTGGAGGATGTTTAGCAGCAGCCCAGGCCTTTACCCACTAGATGCTCATAGCACCCCACTCCCCAGCTGTGGCAACCAAAATTGTTTCCAGATGTTGCCTAATGTCCCCTGGAAGGCAGAGTTGCCCCCGGTTGAGAACCCCTGCCTTGGCAGTGTGTTTTGAGTAGGCATGCAAATGGCAGCAGTGACATTAGGTAGTTGTTTCCAGAAGATTGCTCGTAGAGAAGAGAAATAATGCCGGAGAGGGCAACTTTGAAAATGTATAAATACCGATGAAGTGGCAAACTTTTGAATTTTCTTTTCTTTTTTTAAATTAATTTTTATTGGAGTATAGTTGATTTACAATGTTGCATTACTTTCTGTTATACATATGCATATATCCACTCTTTTAGATTCTTTTCTCATGTAGGTCATTACAGAGTATTGAGTAGAGTTCCCAGTTCTATACAGTAGGTTCTTATTAATTATCTATTTTGTATATATTAATGTGAAAACTTTTGAATTTTCTTTGCCATTCTTTGATAGGTGAGAAATAGCCTCTCAGTATGGTTTCACTGTATATTTCTCTTATTGTGAGTGAACTTGGCATCTTTTCAAAGGTCTAGGGGAAATTTTTCTTTAGAGACTATCTTTTTCATGTTTTTACCCATTTTTCCTATTGGTTCATTGGTCTTTTTCTTGTTGACTTTAAGAATTCTATATATTAGGCAAAAGAGTCCTTCATTTGTGATATGAGCTGCAAATATTTTTCCCTAGCTTGTCATTTTTTTAAAAAATAAATTTTATTTATTTATGTATATATGTATGTATGTATGTATTGGCTGCGTTGGGTCTTCCTTGCTGCGCGCAGGCTTTCTCTAGTTGCGGCGAGCGGGGGCTACTCTTCGTTGTGGTGTGCAGGCTTCTCATTGCGGTGGCTTCTTTTGTTGCGGAGCACACGCTGTAGTCATGCAGTCTTCAGTAGTTGTGGCGCGTGGGCTCAGTAGTTGTGGCTCATGGGCTCTAGAGCACAGGCTCAGTAGTTGTGGTGCACGGGCTTTGTTGCTCCACGGCATGTGGGATCTTCCCGGACCAGGGCTCAAACCAATGTCTCCTGCATTGGCAGGCGGATTCTTAACCACTGCGCCATCAGGGAAGCCCTGTCATTTTTCTTTTGACTCTTGTGAGGCAAAAGAGACATAGGTCCTTGTGTATATTTCTGATGGGTTGTGCAAATTTGTACAATTCTTGTGAATGGCAATTTGTCATTATCTATCAAAATTACAAATGCCTTGGGTGGGGAAGAGAAGGATTGGGAGTTTCGGATTAGCAGATTATTATATATAGGATGGATAAAAACAAGGTCCTACTCTATAGCACAGGGAACTATATTCAATATCCTGTGGTAAACCATAATGGAAAAGAATATGAAAGAGAATATATATATGTATAACCAAATCACTTAGATGTACAGCAGAAATTAACACAACATGGTAAATCAACTATAGTTCAATAAAATTTTTTAAAATTACAAATGCCTTTATCCTTTGACTCAGCAGTCTCACCTCCAGGAATTTATGCTATAGAGGAACTTGACATGGTTGAAAATGTGTGTGTGTTTGTGTGTGTGTGTATGTATGTTGGTTATTGTTTCTGTTGACTTTTTTTCTTACAAGACTGGAAATAGCCCAAGAAGCCATCAATAGGGGACTAATTTGTTGCATAAGAATTTTTGATAAGAAATAGAATTATCAAGCTTTTAGAAACTAGAGCAGAGAAAGAATAAGATTATATGAAATTTGAAAAGGTAAATAGTGTCATAGTTTTAAGCAATTTAAAGATTGTTAGATTGAAATTATTAGTCATTCATTCAAGTAATAAACATTTAATGAATACTTGCTATAAGTTAAAAAAAAGACTGATTCACTGCTATAAAAAAAAGAAAGTTTCTATGTGCTGTAGTGGAAAACTCGCTAGGACAATGTTAAGCCAAAAAAAAGCAAGAAAAGGAAGAGTATATTTAGAATGCCATCTTTTGTGTAAGACATGGGGGAAATGGGAAATATGAAAATATATTTTATTTACATTAAAAAAACACTGAGGGAAAAAAGTACAAAATGGTTATCACAAAAGGTTGGGACATAGGGAGGATGGGGAACAGGAATGACAAATATAACTTTATTTTTGTTCTTAGTTTTTTTTTTAAACCGGTAAATTATTTACTCTTTAAAAAGTTAATGGGGGACTTCCCTGGTGGTCCAGTGGTTAAGAATCCACCTTCCAATGCAGGGGACATGGGTTTGATCCCTGGTCAGGGAAATAAGATCCCACATGCCGTAGGGCAAGTAAGCCTGCATGCGCCGCAACTAAGACCCAATGCAGCCAAATAAATAAATAAGTGAATATCTAAAACAAATTAATGGGATGGATTCCAGTTGAGAGAAAGTGGTTGAAAATATAGAGGAGAGAGGTTCGCAAGAGGGTAGGAGGGTTGGAATTCAAGACCCAGGTGTAAGTGTTGGAATTTGCCTCAGTTTTGCCATCTGTAAAATGAGCTAACCATGAAAAGCACTTAGCACTGACTTATCAAATGTAACTCTCACTTCTTCTCCGAGGCCCTGAGTAGGCTGGGTGCAGATGCCAGCTTCAGGAAAAGACCTTGTCCATAACTCCTCTAAGTGCATCCTGGGAGGATAGTCAATGGTCAGTGGAGGGCCTGAGCCAGTCCCGAGCCTCACTGCATGCAAGGGAGGGAGACCACAAGTGAGGCTGAGGGGCAGGGAGGCTGCAGGCTGGCAGCCATCACTTCACAAGTCCACCCACACCCTTTTCCAGCTCCACAAGCCCACGGCGGGGACAGATTGGCCCTAAATTTAGCTGAAAAGCAGCCCCAGAGTGAGCTTGAGAAGCAAAATGCACAACAGCAGCCATCAGCATGTTAAACCCCTTGCTTCACAGTAGAAGAAACTGAGGCTCAGAAAGGTCTGGGGGGCTAATTATCCAGAGCTGCACAGCAACGTGGGCCTGGCCCTTGCAAGCAAGTACCTGTTCTGTAGTGTTGTCCCCCTCCCCCAACTGATATGTTCAAGTCCTAACCCCAGTACCTTAGAATGTTACTGTGCCCGAGGCACAGTGATGCTAAATAGATTGAAAAGTCAGAGTTTGGCCAGAGAAAGGTTTATTGCAGGGCCATGCAAGGAGAATGGGTGGCTCAGCCTCCAAAACCCGAATTTCCTGAAGGCTTTCAGCAAAGCATTTTTAAAAGCAAGGAAGGGGAGGGGTTAGTTGTTGCAAACTTCTTGGTGTCGGAATCCTTTGTTCTTGCAGCTGTCCACATAGGTCAGGTCACAATGTTCCTGTAAACCTCCAATGAGTCAAATGTTATTCTCTGTTCAGCAACTTTTTATCTCTATATAAATGGAAAAGTGTTACATTCTTAAAGGTCAGAGCCTTGAGAATGGGTTACCCTGTATATTTCAGGATATAGGCAACATTTAAAAAAAAATAGATTTAATTAATTAATTAATTTATTTATTCATTGGCCGCGTTGGGTCTTCTGCTGCTGTACGCTGGCTTTCTCTAGTTGTGGCAAGCAGCGGCTACTCTTCGTTGCGGTGTGAGTGCTTCTCATTACGGTGTCTTCTTTTTGTTGCGGAGCACAGGCTCTAGGTGCGCAGGCTTCAGTAGTTGTGGCACACGGGCTTCAGTAGTTGTGGCTTGCGGGCTCTAGAGCGCAAGCTCAGTAGTTGTGGCACATGGGCTTTGTTGCTCTGTGGCATGTGGGATCTTCCCGGACCAGGGCTCGACCCCATGTCCCCTGCATTGGCAGGCGGATTCTTAACCACTGCACCACCAGGGAAGCCCCTAGGCAACATTCTTAATTGGAAGCAAAGGCAATAGAACACAAAGGTTAAAGTAAAAGAAACAGATCTAATACAGAGTCAGATTTGTTCTTCCCTATTACAACTGAATTTGGAGATGGTGTCTTTAAAGAGATAATTAAGGTAAAATGAGGTCATTAGAGTGGGCACTAATCCAATGACTGGTGTCCTTATAAGAAGAGGAGATTAGGACACAGGGACACCCAGAGGGAAGACCATGTAAAAACAGGGAGAAGGCAGCCATTTATAAGCCAATGAGAGAAGCCTATCAACAATTTTGGATTTCTAGCCTCCAGAACTGTAAGAAAATACATTTTGTTGTTTAAGCCACCCAGCCTATGGCACTTTGTTATGGCAGCCCGAGCAGACTAATATAGTTCATTTCCCATTCATGTCAAATAGGTCTGGAGGCGGGCAGTCCAAGATGGTATGGCCATGTCACAGAGATTCAGGCTCCACTTTCTCTCCCACCTTTTATTTTCAAGGTCACCTCTTGGACCAAGATGACTGCTGGAGTTGCTTTATTCCAGGCAGCATCAAGGAAGAAGGGACAAAGAGTGGGTCCTTCCTTTTTAAGGCAACTTCATGCAAGTCTCATGGATCAGTTTTGCTTACATCTTATTGGCTATGGCTTAGTCACATGATCAAACCTTCCTGCAAGGGAGTCTGGGAAATGTGCCCAGCTAAAAACAAGGGTTTATTCCTAAGGAGCAAGGGGAGAATGGATGCTGGGGGAGGCAACCACAGACCGTGGCCTCAGTCCAGGTACTCAAGGGTACATGAAGATCTTTCTTTGCGTTTTCCACAACTTAGCTTAATTTATATCGCAAGCCAGGATGACACTGCCACCTCACTGTGTGAATGTGTCTAATTCCTGGGTGGCTTTTGAAATGCCCAGCTATGGTGGGCGATGTCTGTCCTAAAGTCCTCTGTCCATGCAGGACAAAACATGAGCCCTCAGCCGTCTGCCATTGACTTTTAGCTTGTACAGTCCCCCTCGTTTCTGTCTCTGCAGCTCCTTTGGCCTCTTTTGGACCATCCTCAAGGCTCAGGGATCATTCTGCTGTTCCCATGCCCGCATTCTTTCCATCTGCCCTTGGGCTTCTCAAACTTCTTTCTGGGGTCTTGTTCCTTTCCCCACAAGAAGTTGAGTTCAGGGCCTCACCCTCAGAGACTTCCCAAACTCTCTTTCTTTCATTACCTCTCCTCTGCCTCTCTCTTTTGTCCCATACCTCAGGGGAATATTTCTGATCCGAAGTTGGCAAGCCTCTATGTTTCTCCAATTACGACTTAAGCTATTGGGACACAAAAGCCAGAATCATGGCTTTTTACCCACTCACATTCCTCTCTTGAGGTGACAAGCCCAGGTTTTGGCTTGACAGCAGGAAAGAAAAAAGAAAATATCAGGAAATTTAAAAAAACATAGGTTAATATCCCCAAATTATTGTCCTGCCATATTTTCAATAAACTTCCCTGTGGTTGACACTATCTGGCATTCCTTACCTCCTTCTCTCTTGCTGTTGCCACTGTACAGCCTGGAAAAGCTAAAGATTTTCTTTCCCAGCCTCTCTTTCAGCTTAGGGAAGCTGTATTTCTCAGTTCTGGTCAATAAGATGGGAGCAGAAGACTGCTCAAGGTTTACGGGAAGGCTTTTACTTTATCCAAGAAAAGAGGCCAGGTTTGGCTGTCACTATCTCTTTCCCTCTGCTTCCTACTTAGAATGTGAACACAATGCCTGGAGCTGCAGCAGCCATCTTGCCACCATGAAGGCAAAGCTAAGAGAATCAGAGATGCCACTGACCCGTTGAGCAGCTGAGTTTACACAGCATCACTTATTTACTATTAAGCAAGAAAAATAAGTCCTCATTTTTATGTCTTTGTTTCTTGCTGCTGAAACCATTCCTAATGTATGTACTATAACTTTATTTAAGTTAGCACAAACGGGTTTCTCTTTATTGTCATGACTGGTGCCCAGAGAGTGACAGTGTCTTGGATTCTGGGCCATGTGGATGCAACAGTATTCCTAACCACCCTCCATCATGCTCAGCCCAGATGCAGCCAGCAGTTCTGTCCTGGTGATCCCCATGCCAGGCTCTATGTTTCAAAGTGAGTCACATAGGTAAGTAAATTCTGCTGAGGGGTACTGAGTGGAAAATCTTGGTTCTTCAAGCAGGCTGAAGGGTGGAGGTAGTCCACCAACTATTGTCAGACTTGTCTACTAGAGGGCTTCTACAGGTGTGTCATGATATGTTGGGCAGGTTCGTGACTGCTCCAGAGGAAAGTGCCAGGCTGAGGTCTTCCTTTATGCAAGGGGAAATCCCTTTGCTAATCCCTTCCTTCTGCATCTTTCTTCAACTGAAGTCATGAAGACCTGAAAATAGAGGGTTGACAGAGTACAGATATGGTTGGTGTTTGGAGAATGTGTACTATCCAGAACTTCAAATCTGACTCCATCCAGCTCAAAAGTGATGGCCCAAGCCAAGCCAACCTAGAATAAGCCCTAGGACTCTTCCCAGAGCAATTCAAGAAGAAAACCTTTCTTTCCTTTAAAATTATTCCTGAGAGGATGATAGTATGGAGGAACAAAGGCCCACCACTAGGGGAGAGCCTGTCCAAGAGCAAAGCAAAACGAAAGAGGTAGAGACCAAGGACATGGTAGGAGATCCTGGATCAGGCTATGCCTGAAGACCACCTACACAGAAACTTTTAAGAATATATGTGGGGTTTCCCTGGTGGTGCAGTGGTTAAGAATCCGCCTGCCAATGCAGGGGACATGGGTTCGAGCCCTGGTCCGGGAAGATCCCACATGCCACGGAGCAACTGAACCCGTGCACCACAACCACTGAGCCTGTGCTCTAGAGCCCGCGAGCCACAACTACTGAGCCTGTGTGCCACAACTACTGAAGCCCGTGCCTAGAGCCCGTGCTCCGCAATAAGAGAAGCCCACACACCGCAACAGAGTAGTCCCTGCTCGCCGCAACTAGAGAAAGCCCATGTGCAGCAACGAAGGCCCAAAATGCAGCCAAAAAATAAATAAATTAAAAGAAAAAAAGAATTATAAAAGGATATATGTGAATCAGAATATATCACTGTTTTCTTAAAGCCAGTTTGAATTGCTTTCTTTCATACAAAGTAAAAATGTCTTGAGAATTTCAGCTCATGAAGAACAGTGTGGCCTCTAGGCAGCTAGGCTGAGACTTAAGGCCCACATTGCCTGTTGTCAGATCCATTGCAGTGCACTGATGACCAGAACCTGATTCCAAAGTTTCCCTGGGAGAATTTGGGTGCATATAGCTTGTCTTGATGTTTCAGCTTTGCCTTGTCCCTGAGGATTTCCCAGACCATTGGTTCCAGCCCAAAGTGCATCTCTCTGCTCTCCACATTTGTCTGTGCAGTGCATTTGGCACTAAATTATGTGCCATCTCATCTGTTGTCCTTAGCTGGTCTTTAACTTTTCAACTTTTCTCTTTTTATGTGAACTCCTCCAGGCCAGGGGCTGGTTCTTATTGATTTCATTTTTCTACACAGCTTAGGGCTCTGCGCACAGATGGAACTTTGGGGTGGCAGCGTGGGACGATGGAAGATACACTAGCTTTGAATCCTAGCTTGGCCACTTATTATCTGGGTGACCTTCAGCAAGTTACTTAACTGTTCTGAGCCTCACCAGGGTTATTGTGAACACTAAACAGTATAAAATGTCATTCATTTGTTTCTTCATTCAATAAATACTTTTTTATAGAATTTATTTATTTATTTATTTTTGTCTGCGTTGGGTCTTTGTTGCTGCACGCGGGCTTTCTTCAGTTGCGGCGAGCAGGGGCTACTCTTCATTGTGGTGCGCGGCTTCTCATTGCGGTGGCTCCTCTTGCCGCAGAGCACGGGCTCTAGGTGTGCGGGCTCAGTAGTTGTGGTGCACGGGTTCAGTTGCTCCATGGCATGTGGGATCTTCCCGGACCAGGGCTCGAACCCGTGTCCCCTGCATTGGCAGGCGGATTCTTAACCACTGCATCATCAGGGAAATCCCAATAAATACTTATTGCGTGCACACTCTGTGTCAGGTATGGGGCTAGAAGCTAAAAATACAATGGCGAGTATATCAGTCAAGATATAATTTGGTTGGTAGTAAGCAATGGTGGCAAACACTGTTTCTTTGTTCATTCTGGCACACAGCTGGACTACATTTCTTAGTTTCTCTTGCATTTGGGTGGGGCTGTATGGCTAAGTTCTGGCCAAAGGATTTTGGGGCAGAAGTGATATATGACACTCCCAGGTCTTTTTCCTAAAGCAACTCCAGTGGAATCCTCCACACTCTGTCTTTTTCTTTTTGCCAGCAGATGCAGAGGATCAGATGAAGGACTCCAGGGTCCTAAAGGTGGGTTGAGTCCCAAGATGGAAGAGGTGTGGGACCCCAAATGACTATGTGGAGCGAAGCCCTCCTGCCAAGCCACTGTGACTGTGACATGAACAAGAAATAACCTTCTACTGTGATAAGCTGCTGAGAATTTAGATTGTCTGTTACAGCAGCATAGCCTACCCTGACATCACCTGTGGCCAACTTAAGCAAAAGTGAATTTCTTGGAAGGAAATGGACTGCTCATGGAGTCAACAGGAGGCTTGGAGATGGGCAGTTCCAGAGGCCAGGAAGGGGAAATAGTCACATGGAGCAGGCACTGCATCTGGAATCACAGTCAAATCATTTCGATCTCTTTGTCTCAGTATTCAAATTCCTAGGAGGAGGGCTCCATCTGACCTAGTTTTGGCTGTATGCTAAACTAACTTTCTTGGTCACCCAGGATTAAGGGATCACTGAATAATTTCCTTCCTTCATTACACTGAGGCTTTCTTATTCAATGTCAATCCTCTCACATCCAACAAGTGTTGACTACATGAGTAATGGAGTTCACACGTTCCCCTTTGCTAGAGGGGAGAAAATCTTTGATTTCAATCCCTGCTAATTGTATTTGTTACTGAGCAAGGGCTCATGTATCCACGACAGAGAAAGCCAAATTCTGACAGTTGGTGTTTGCAGCAAATTAAGGGTTTATTTGCAGGGTGCCGAGCAAGGAGAAGGGGCAGCTCATGTTCAAAAGACCTGAATTCCCCGATGGACTTCAGGCAAGAATTTTAAAAGACAGTGTTAGTGGAGAGGGTCATAGGATGCTTGATCAGCTTGTGGACCTTCTTCTGATTGGTTGGTGGTGAGGTAACAGGGTGATGTTTCAGGAATCTCAATCTTCTGGTTCCAATCAGCCTGGGGTCTGCTGCGAAGCAGCATCAAGTCACCATCCTCCACCTGGGTGGGGGTCTTAGTTTCTGCAGAACAACTCAAAGGTATGCATCAGATTGTTATCTGTTTCCCTTTAGGAGGAACTAGAGTCCTGTGGCTGTTGCCCTAATCATCAATTGCCTGAACCTGCTCTTTGGAACTCAGGGAAGCCCTTGGAGACTAAAGCCTTTTTTTCTACAAGCAAGAAATGGGGGACACAGAGGAACTTTTGTACCTGGGAAGGCCCTGCAGGGTCCTGCTCGGTTTTAATCCCCCCTTTTCTTTGATATTCCTCAACCCTGAGGGGAACAGGGGCGGGACAAGAAAGGGAATAAAGTTTTGGATAGAGAGATTAATCGTAAACTCAGCAGGAGAACTCAGTTTTAGGGGGGCTCGGTTTCATATTTAATAAGAGGAAGAAAACGTCAAAAGGGAACTGAGGGGGAGATGGATGTCGGGCAGATTGAAAACAAGTGCTCCCCAAATGAGCACACTCCCTTTTCTCTCAGAGTTCCAGCCTGCAGGAGGCCCAGGCTAATCACATACTCTCACAAGGCAGTACAATGGACTGGGGTGACCTCCATGATGGAGAAGTACAAGCCAACCAGACTTGGGCCAAGTGGTCAGGGAGAGTTTCCCAGAGGAAGCAACATTTGATCTCAGGCTTTAAGAGTGATGGTGCTGCAAGAAAAAAATGGGGTGCAAGAGGATGGTCACTTCCCAGGTCTCAGGTGAGTCCCTGGGACAGGCTGCCAAGTGAGGGTCCTTGGCTTCACGCAGGAAAGAATTTAAGAGTGAGCCACAGTAAAGTGAAAGCAAGTTTATTTAGAGATACACATTCCACAGACAGAATTGTAGTCCATCTCAGAAGGGACAGCAGCCCTGAAATATGGGGTGGTTAGTTTTTATGGGCTGGGTAGTTTCATAGGCTAATAAGTGGGAGGATTATTCCAACTATTTTGGGGAAGGGGCGGAGATTTCCAGGAACTGGGTCACCACCCACTTTTTGGCCTTTTATGGTTAGCCTCAGAACTGTCCTGGCACCTGTGGGTGTGTCATTTAGCATGGTAATGCATTATTATGTGTGTATAATGAGGCTCAAAGTCTACTGGAAGTCAAATCTTCTGCCATCTTGGACCTAGTTGGTTTTAACAAGTTTTTGTTGTATCCTCAACAGCTATGTCATTCTTTTAATGGTTGTGCCCTGCCCTCTTCCTTCCTGTCTCAGTGGGGATCTCTTATGTAAAGGGAGAGGTAGTGGCAAAGGAAAGAACATATGTAAAGGCTGTGAGGTACTATAGTAGATGCAAATTTCTCTCCTTTTTCTCCCACGTAGGGTTTGAAATCAGGAGGAATGCCCTCCTTGATTTTCCGTCATCTCTAGAAAATAGATAAAGGTAAGTAAAATGAAAATGATTTGCAGGTGATATAGTTTTATATCTGGAAAACCCAGGTCTGGGGCTTCCCTAGTGGCACAGTGGTTAAGAATCACCTGCCAGTGCAGTGGACACGGGTTCGAGCCCTGGTCCGGGAAGATCCCACATTCTGCGGAGCAACTAAGCCCGTGTGCCACAACTACTGTGGCTGCGCTCTAGAGCCCACAAGCCACAACTACTGAGCCTGCGTGCCACAACTACTGAAGCCCACGCACCTAGAGCCCATGCTCTGCAACAAAAAGTAGCCCCTGCTCACTGCAACAAGAGAAAGTCCACGCGCAGCAATGAAGACCAACGCAGCCAAAAATAAAAATAAATAAATAAATTTATAAAAAGAAAAATGAAAAATGTATATGAAGGAAACTTTAAAGCGCTGCTGAATGATGCAAAAGAAGACTGAACTCATGGAATGACAGACTTATTCTTGAAAGAAAAGTCAACAGCATAAAGATGTCTCTTCTCCCCAAGATGATCTATAAAATATATGCTATTGCAATTAAAAAAAAACTCTATTTGTTCGGAGCTCACTAATTCTTTAAGGCTCAGCACAAATGCCATCACCTCCTACATGAAGCCCCCCAGTCAGAATGTATTGCTCAGTGTTCCTTGACCTTTATTCTGCTTTCAATCTTTCATTAGAATTGGTGGCAGATAGCTGTGACTCTCCCTTGTGGTATTTTTTTTTCCTTTGGCCACGCCAGGCAGCTTGTGAGACATTAGTTCCCCGACCAGGGATTAAACCTGGGCCCCCTGCAGTGGAACCATGGAGCCCTAACCACTGGACTGCCAGGGAATTCCCTGTGGCTCTCCCTTAAGAATGAGAACTTGAGGGCAAGGACTCTCTCCCACTTCTCTCCATGTATCAGGTTAGTAGGGTTCAAGGTAAAGTTGACCATGAGGCTGGGCAGGCCTGGAGCCACAGACTTTACCAGAGGTCAGGCATGTGCAGGCTTCGTCTGGAGTGCTGGAAGCAGCTTCCCAGGCCCTCTCCTGGTCTCCTTGTCCCTCTGCTGCCTGGGGCCTTGGGCTTGCCATCTGATTCTGCTTCTTGCTATCATTCTGCTGGGACCTGTTGTTCGTTCCTGCTGTCCTGGAGTCTAAACTTGGCCAGTTCTGGGCACTATTTTCATTCTGTGTATCAGGTCCTAGCAACTGGCCTGGCCTCTTTCTGGGAACTAAGTCACCTTAGTCTGTGCCTGGTTTGGGTTTGGAGTCTTCTGTCTCAAACAACGGTTTGGATTCATACCTCACACTGTACACCAAAATAAACTCTTAAGCAGATCGGAGATTTACCTGTTGTCGTTGGGTGTTCTTTTTAAAGCTATAAAAGTACTTGAAGAAAGCATGGACAGAGGCTTCCCTGGTGGTCCAGTGGCTAAGATTCCGCGTTCCCAATGAAGTGTGGGGGGGTTCAATCCCTGGTCAGGGAACTAGATCCCACATGGCGCAGCTAAGAGTTCGCCTGCCGCAACTAAAGATCCCGCACGCAGCAATGGAGATCTTGTGTGCCGCAACTAAGACCCAGCGCAGCCAAATAAATAAATAAATATTTTTTTTTAAAAAAAAGACGGGCTTCCCTGGTGACGCAGTGGTTGAGAGTCCGCCTGCCGATGCAGGGGACATGGGTTCGTGCCCCAGTCCGGGAAGATCCCACATGCTGTGGAGCGCCTGGGCCCGTGAGCCATGGTTGCTGAGCCTGCGCGTCCGGAGCCTGTGCTCCGCAATGGGAGAGGCCACAACAGTGAGAGGCCCGCATACCGCAAAAAAAAAAAAAAAAAAAAGAAAGAAAGAAAGCATGGACAAATTCCTTCAAACATTGGCATGGGAGTATCTTTGGGAAGTATGGCTCAAAATCCAGAAATCATAAAGGACTGATTAATTCAAGTATAAAAAATAAATTTTAAACTTCTTGGAAAAGTAAAACCATAAGCAAAATCAAAAGAAATGACAATCTGGGGAAAATACCTGCAAGTTAGTATCACAAATAGTTTATCTCCTAATTACATAAAGAACTCCTAGAAATATAGGCAAGAGTCCAACAATTCAATAGCAAAGAGGGGCAAAGTACATAAATTGACAGTTCTCAAAAAAATTGTGATGGCACCTCTCAGTTTGGCAAAAAAATTCAGAAGTTTGACAATATATCCTACTGGCCAGTCTGCGTGGAAATAGATACTCTCTGTATAGCTTAGAGCAGTACACAACTCCTCTGGAGGGTGATTTGGCACAGTCCATCAAAAACACCATTTGACCCAGCAATTCTACTTTTGTGAATTTATTCTATGGACACTCTGGCACACTTATGTATGTAGATGCACAAGATTTTTTATTATTTAGTTATTTATTTATTTTGGCTGCGTCGGGTCTTAGTTGTGGCACACAACTTTTGTTGCAGTGCGTGCGGGCTCTTGGTTTCGGCTCGTGGGCTTCTCTCTAGTTGCGGCGCATGGGCTTAGTTGCCCCGTGGCATGTGGGATCTTAGTTCCCAGACCAGGGATCTAACCCGTGTGCCCTGTGTTGGAAGGCGGATTCTTTTTTTTTTTTTTTTTTTTTCGGTACACGGGCCTCTCACTGTTGTGGCCCCTCCCGTTGTGGAGCACAGGCTCCGGACGCGCAGGCTCAGCGGCCATGGCTCACGGGCCCAGCCGCTCCGCGGCACGTGGGATCTTCCCGGACCGGGCATGAGCCCGTGTCCCCTGCATTGGCAGGCGGACTCTCAACCACTGCGTCACCAGGGAAGCCCGGAAGGCGGATTCTTAACCACTGGACCACCAGGGAAGTCCCCAAGATTATTTTTTACAGTATTGATTTTGTTAGTAAAAGAATGGAAAACATATTATCTTGGGTCACATGCTTAACCCTGACGTGGAGTCAGTCCACCCAAACTTTAAACACTGAGAGTGGAGGAGAGGTACCTTCTGAGCAAAATTGAGGTTATCAGAAGAAGGGACAGGAAAAATATAGGAGTCCCCTGCGTTATTTATATTCTTCCAGTGTAACAAGATGGAGACAACTTCCTTCATCAGAATGTTCCAGAGCAAACACAGCTGATACGACACTTGTGGTAAGATTTCAAGATGTGTTCAGGTAACCAGAGATGGTGGCTAAACCACCTTTTAAGGATGGCAAGTTCTGTTGACGTGAGGGCCCTTTGCTCTGCTGAGCAAATGATGAGTGTGCATATGCAAATATGGGGTAGCATCCAGGGCAATGTCTCCTCTCTGTATAATAGTGAGGAGAGAAACTTGAGATTTGGAATGAAATTCCTCAGGGAGAGAAATGAACTAGACTGCCAGGCACTATGAGAGATGAGAGATGATGGGCTAAAGAAAAAATGCCAGTAGCAGTTTTGCTGATGAAGGATTGTAGAAAAAAGCAGAGTGTGAATGAAGGTTTTAGGTTGTTTGCAATGGGGTGTGTGATGTAAGTCTCCTCTTCTGTATCCTTATGAAATCTTTAGTAAAGATGGGTCCCTGTTGCTTCGGTGCACGTTTACTCTGTTGAGGATGGCACTGCCCCAGCAGCATTAGAAACGTGGGCTGTTTTTACTGGCCACAATGACTGCTGGGGGTGAGGGCATGGTCATTACTGTCACGGTGGCTAGGATCATGCTAACTGGTGAGATGTTTCTCACACACGGCCAGTCGCACCCCATTGGAAACACTGCTTTGGTGTGAGTCAATTGTTTTGGGAAATTTGAAGATGTTTTGGGTTTTGCATCCAGGTTGATGTAAGGCAAAAAGCAGAGCACACAGGAGCCAGAGGACAAAGACACAGCTGACACCTGGGTTACACCTGCATATAAGACTTTTGATTACAGGGACTTCCCTGGTGGTGCAGTGGTTAAGACTCCGCCTGCCAATACAGGGGACACAGGTTCAAGCCCTGGTCTGGGACGATCCCACATGCCGCAGAGCAACTAAGCCTGTGCGTCACAACTACTGAGCCTGCACTCTAGAGCCTGCGAGCCACAACTACGCAGCCCATGTGCCACAACTACTGAAGCCGACCACTGAAGCCCGCGTGCCTAGAGCCTGTGCTCCACAAGAGAAGCCACCTCTATGAGAAACGCAAGCACCACAACAAAGAGTAGCCCCCGCTCACCGCAACTTAGCGAAAGCCCGCGCACAGCAACAAAGACCTAACGCAGCCAAAAATAAATTAAAAAAATAAATTTATAAAAAAAGACTTTTGATTATATTGTAGCTACATCACTTAATTTCTCTTTTTATATCTTCCCTCATTACAGCCCTAGATTTATTTCCTCTTTGTTGTCTGCTTCATAATAAATTGCCCTTTTCTTTTTTAAATTAAAAAATTTTTTTTTTTTTTTTTTTTTGGCCAGAGCACCGCACAGCTTGTGGGATCTTAGTTCCCTGACCAGCAATCAAACCCATGCCATCGGCAGTGAAAGCCTGGAGTCCAAACCACTGGACCACCAGGCAATTCCCATAAGGTGTCCTTTTAATTTTCTGCATTTTACATTTTTTCCCATTAGGTCTAATCTGCATATAAAAGAGAGGTATTTTGCACTCAATTTGTATTCATTTGTCCACAGACCAGGGCTCATCTTCTCTTTTGTCAGCACCATATTTTTGGAACCATTTATGATCTTTTATTATCCTCACCATTTTCGTTAGCCATTAAAAAAGTAATTATTTATGGATTTCCTAAATTTAGATGTTGTTTGGGAAATAATTTAGGTAAAAATAACTCTTACACACGCTGTTCAGAATTGAGGTATTGCAACCTCGCAGATTTTTTTCTATTAATAATACATATGCCTTGCTTCATTCTCCCAAAGTTTGCCAGGTCAACAGAAATCCATTTCAACAGCTAACGGTGAAGGTGGAGGCGGGGGTTGGGCTTGAGCTGGAGGGTCCCTGATCTGAAGGTTGCCGGGGGGGGCTCAGTGAAGCTGTAGGAGGCCTGGGTGTGTCTTGAGGTTGGATGGTCTTGATCTTGCATGATGTGAGCTTCAGGCACTTTCTGTCTTTTAAGGACACAGTCAACAGACAATTAGCCAGGTCTCCTGTCAAGGGATTGCCCAGTGGTTGATTGGGGTTGTGGACAACTGGTTTTTCATAGTCCTACAAGAAAGGAGCTGTGATGGCTCCTTATGGGCTCCCTTAAAGGGCAGACCCTTACTATAGTGTTCTGGTTATGGATTGTTGCAGGTTCTGGGTATGTATTATTGTCTCCCAAAACCTAATGACTTAAAACAACAACTTATTATCTGTCACAGTTCTGCAGATTGACCAGGCCTAGCTGGGCGGTTCTCATTTGGGGTCTTTCATGCAGTTGTAGTCAGACAGGTGCTGGGCCTGGAGTCTTCCCAAGTCATGACTGGTCTCAACCATCCAAGATGGCCTCTTCCCTCACATGGCTGGTGCCTCCACTGGGCCAGCTGTGATGGATGAAAGCTGGTCAGGCAACACTCTCTTTCTTCCCACCATCTTTCCACGTGGCTAGCCAGAATTTCCTCACAGCATGGCATTCTTACATAATTAAACTTCTTACATGGTGGCTGACTTGCCCCAGAGGGAATATTCCATGAAACCTAGGCAAAAGCTATAAGCTTTCTAAGATCTAACTTTGGAAGTCATGCTCCCTTCCACTCCAATTCATTGGTCAGAATTGAATTCCCAGGACCAGCCCAGGTTCAAGGGCATAAGCCTGAGAATACTGACAGATATGATTCAGAGGGGGCTCATCTTTGCACACATGGTCATGTGTACCAGTCAGGAAAGGCCAGGTTATGCTGCAGTAACAAACTACCTCAAACTCTCAGTGCCTCAAAACACATAATTTATTTATTTATTGCTTGCTCTGCTGGTCTGTTGTGGGTCTGGAATGGGTTCTGTCCCACGTAGTCACTCATTTCATGGTACCACAATTTCAACATGGTGCCTCAGGGTTTACTATGGCAGGGGAGAGCAGAATGGAAGGGAATTGCCCAGGCAAGGAAATGCTCTGGCCCAGAAGTTACATGGGTCACTTCCACTCAGTTGGCATCATCCTACCCAACTGCAAGGAATAGGGACATGTAATCCTCCCCTGTACTTGGAAGAGAACAGGGGCAGATATTGCTGGACACTAGGCGTCTGTCCCCCATGATGCTGTACCCATGGATGATTCCTGTTGGATATTTCTGGTGGATGTTACAACTAGTTAAGTCTTCAGACAATATTTCTCCAATATCATATTAATGACTGTTTATTAACTGCCCTTTATTCCACAGGAGGAGGACACTTGGTAGGAGACATGTGAGTTTGGTCTTTGGGATGAGTAGGATTTTGAAAGCAAGGAAAAGGGATTAGGAAAATGTCATTCTAAAAGGATGAACAACCTAAGCATAGGCTCAGAGACATGAAAGAGGCTGCTGTTTTCCAGGAGCCATGAGGATTCTAGCTAGGTGAGAGAGAGGAGATTGAAAGGAGGACTGGAACTAGGATAGAGATAGTAATTAATAACTAAAATGATTGAAAATCTTTTAATATGCCAGACATAGTTCTAAATACTTCATGGTGCTCAGCTGGGTCTCTTCCATTTCCCCTTCTCTACCTAACCCTGGGCCCAGGAGGTTGGCCTCTATGAACTGTATCACCAGCCTCCCTTGATCTCTGGCTTCTAGTTGGATTTATGCAATGGAGAGCCCCAGCAGGAGAGAGAGGGAGGAAAGAGAGTGAGGTCAGTGTATTTATTCCACTGGCTTCCTCCCTGCAGGATCACCTTGGCTGGATGCTTCCTTCATCTGCTCTCACATGATTCTCCCTTGCTAGATTCTGGCAACCATTCCTCCTCTAGCCCCTTTAGGCCTAGGGGTACTAGTAGTCCTGCTGTTACTAGGCCTGGGGTATTGCATTATCCTTTGTAGGGTTTCCCTACAAAAACCCCTTTTGAAACACCCCTTTGTCAATTCTTCAAATCTGAATTAGAGTTTCTTGATAGAACCTGACTGACACAGGTACCTACCCGGCCAGTTAGGTACTGGTGTTGTTCCCATTTGATGGATGAGGAAACTGAGGTACAGAGAGTTTAAGTGAGTTGTTCAAGCCCACACAGCTAGTAAGAGGCAGAGTAAAGACTCAACCCAGAGACTCTGGTTACAGACTTTCAAAGACTGTCAAAGGCCTTGAATGACAGGTTAAAGAGAGTGTGCTCCCGTCACCTATAGAGGGTGCCAGACACTCACCCTTTTTTCCCTTCTTTCATTAAGTCCATATTGAGTGCTACTGTTAACACCTATGTCTTTTGAGAAACTAACATGTTTCTTCATCTGCAAAATGGGAGAATTCTCCAGGTTCTAACAGCCTGGCAGAATTGTGGTGGGGCTCAGAGAGATCTCGGCCATTGAAAGAGCTATTGTGGAGCTTGGAGGATGGAGCATGTGATCAAGGTCCAGCCAATCAGAGCATCATATTCTCCCTGGTTGCAGTGATTGGTTCAGGAGCAATCCAATGAAAGCCAATGGGATTATATTCCTGGAACATTTGTAGGAGAGGTATACTCTCTTCTCTATCAGGCTTCAACCTGGGAGAAGATAAAGCCTGGGTATGTAGGGCCCACCATGTGGACCGCCACAACCAAGGAAGCAGAACCAAGAAATGGAGAAAAACTGAGTTCTGTGACATCACTTCAGATCCAGAATCCAGCCATGTCTAAAATCCATGAGACCATTTGGATCTCTCCCAGAGACAATATAGTCCCTTTTTTCCATATGATAGTTAGAATTCCAACTCTAGAGTCCCAACTTTGTCACTTGCAGTGGAAAGAGTCTTGGCACAGTACAAGACAGCTTGGAGTGGGAAGAGGAGTTGGGGACACTGCAGCAGTCAGGTGAACTTCTATTTATCCAGCAAGACCCAACTAAAATGTTACAATTTCTGTTTAGCCTCCCAACTACTCCCCCTGCCATAGCTAGAAGGCTTGTACACACCTCTGTTATAGCACCTCTCACACTATACTGTAATTTTGGGTGGCTGTTTCCATCATGAGGCAGTGAACAATTTGCCTGAATCTTATTCATTTTGGAACTCTTAGGTTTTGCAAAAGGTCTGGCAGAAAGTTAATACTAACTCATTGAATGTTGAACAAATAACTGAATGAATGAGACCAAGGCAGTAGCAATAGGAATGGGCAGGAGGAGATGGATGGGGGCCATCCCTGCAGTGCCAACAAAAAGTAATAGCAGCCTTAAATCTTTTTTTGGAATAGACAGGCCTGAGATTAATATTAATAACAGGATGTTATTTAATTGACTTGGACAAAATCCCTGGAGTAAAATTAATAATAACTGTGATTTATTGCATGCCTTATGTGCTAGATGCTTTGTGTACATTAAATTTAATCTTCACTCTAGCCTGGCAATGGAGGTATGATGGACGTGTGGTGACTCCAACAAATCCACTTTTTTCTGGGGAATTGAAATCAGCCCAAGGGGAGGATTCTTTAAGTCAATTATAGCAATTCCGTCTTCCTCCACATGGCTAGTTCAGGGGTGGGCAGGCCTGGGTCAATTAGGACCGGTAGGATAAAGCTTGCTGCCATGAGATAGGACATGAGAAAAGGTGCTCTCTCTTGCTGGATGTGAACAGGGAATTTTGTGGCCCTGGCTGGCTCTGGCAGCCATCCTGAGGACAAGGCTGATACATGGAGGATTGCAGAGCCAAGGAAGTCCTAGAGGAATGGATCCAGGGCTCCCATCACTCCCAGCCTGAAGCTGACTTATTTCTGGTTGTCCAGTCATAGGAGTTATGCGAGGCAAAGGCATACCTCTTATTGAGGGTGAGTTGACTTTCTGTTATTTCATCCAATCACACAGTGAGAAAATTAAGACTTCTATAGTTCCTTGCTCAATATATCTCAGCTAGCGGTAAGAGCTGGGTTTCCAACTTCAAATCTGTCTCATCCTAAAGCCTTTGCTCATCTCACTAAACTGAGCCAAGAAAGGACAAGTCACTTGGCATGGATCCTGATTCATCTGTTTATCTTCTTTAAAAAATATATTATATATTTATTTGGCTGCACCCGTTCTTAGTTGTGGCACTCTCTGGAGTCTTAACCACTGGGCCACCAGGGAAGTCCCTGTTTATCTTCTGAGATGGCTTCTCTTGTACATGCAGTTTATGCTGCCTAGGAGATTCTATGTCCCCTCTCTTTGCCTAGCAAACTACAACATGTCATCCAGGCCACAGCTAAATAAAAGTCACTTCCTGACTGCCTCTGCATCCCAACCCCCAAGATTAGCTTAGATCCCTTGGCTATTAACTCTCAAGTGGTTTGTATTTTACTTTAATGCTCTTATCACAATTGTAAGTGATGACTTATTATTATTTTTTAAATTAATTAATCAATTTTATTTATTTATTTTTGGCTGTGTTGGGTCTTCCTTGCTGCGTGCGTTCTTTCTCTAGTTGCAGAGAGCGGGGGCTACTCTTCGTTGCGGTGCGTGGGCTTCTCATTGCGGTGGCTTCTCTTGTTGCGGAGCATGCGCTCTAGGCACGTGGGCTTCCGTAGTTGTGGCTCGCGGGCTGTAGAGTGCAGGCGCAGTAGTTGTGGCGCCCGGGCTTCGTTGCTCCGCGGCATGTGGGAACTTCCTGGACCGGGGCTTGAACCCTTGTCCCCTGCATTGGCAGGCGGATCCTTAACTGCTGCGCCACTAGGGAAGCCCGACTTATTTTGTAATACTTTTAAAATAATTTGTTTCTCTATTCCATAAGGGCCCACGTGTGTCTGTTTTGCTCAGCACTGAATCCTTGGAACAGTGGTTGTCACTTAGTGGCAACAATATTTGATGAAAGAATAAACGAAAGCGGTTGCTTTCTGTAGCCATGAGTTATATCAGCAGTTCTCCAAGGGTGATCCTGCAGCATAAGCATCACCTGGGAACTTGTTAGAAATGTAAATCATGAGCTTCTACTGTTTAGAAGCCCTAGGAGTGGGGAACGGCAATCAGTGTTTTAACAGGCCCTCCAGGTGATTCTGGTTCATGCTGGAGTTTGAAAGCCACTATACAGATTTGCTATCCAGCTTATGCACACTAGCAGCACCTCTGCTGCCTGGGATTGTTTCTTGCTTCCATTTCTTAAGCTCAGCACTTTCACAAGTAAAGTGGTTGGAGGAAAGGAACAGGAACCCAATACATCTTTACCCTCTGAGATCCTCTGCAGTTGCTGTTCCTTCGACTTTTTTTTTTTTTTTTTGCGGTACGTGGGCCTCTCACTGTTGTGGCCTCTCCCGTTGCGGAGCACAGGCTCCGGACGCGCAGGCTCAGCGGCCATGGCTCACAGGCCCAGTCGCTCCGCGGCATGTGGGATCTTCCTGGACCGGCGCACGAACCCGTGTCCCCTGCATTGACAGGCGGACTCTCAACCACTGCGCCACCAGGGAAGCCCTCCTTCGACTTTGATCACACTTCCCGCTACTGACTTTATCCTTCAGGCCTCAGTTTACATTTCCATCCCTCCCTTCCATTTTCTATCTTGGGACCCTGCGTGTTTGTTGCGTTCATTTCACTCACAGCACTCCTCGTTTCTTACAATTAATTTATTCACTTGCTCTCTACTTGCTTCTTATCTGCCTCCTGAGGGCAGAGACTACAGTAGTCTTGTTTACTACACTAGTCCTAGCACCCACAGCGGCGCCAGGTCCATGGCAGGGCTAAAATGTGTGGGCTGAATGGATGTAAGTTCCACAAGGGTAGAGGCTGCGTGCCGCCGACTCCTAGCCGGTACTGGGCACGCAGAAGGCGCTCCATGAAGATATGGGGAATGAATGAGCGCAGGAAACGAAAGAGAAATCGCCACTTTACCAAGGTGGCAGGTCCGGTGCCCTTTACCAACATGGCCGCCGGCCCGCGTGGACTGGCGGAGGGCGCCGGGCGTGGGGCGGGGCCGAATAGGGGCGGGGCCAGAGGGAGCCGTCAGGTGCGGCCCCGCCCCGCGCCCCCCCGGCCTCCGCCCGCTCGATTCCGGATTGGTCCGGTTCCAGCGCCGCAGCCCGGCGGCCGCGCCGTGGGGCCGCGCCGGGCACTCGCCACTTCCGGCGCGTTGGGGCTGTTGGTTGGGGGTGGCCGCGCGGCGCGAGCGGGCAGCTCTGGAGCGGGCGTGCGCAGGGATGCTCCGGTGGGCGGCGGCGGCGGCCGTGTGGGCTGAGGCGGCAAGGATAGCTCGGGCCCTCGGGCCTTTCCCCTGAGCCGGCCGCTCGGGCTGCGCCGCCGAGGCTCCTTCAGCCTCCGCCCCTTCAGCCTCGGGGTCGGGCCCACCGCCACTTCTGAACGCGGGGGCCGGGGAGCCCCTGCCTGGGCCCGGAGCCTCCCATTGGGGGTCGGGCCCGGGCGGGGGGCCCCGAGCCGCTGCTCTCCTCGCCGGCCTCCGAGCCCCATTTCCTGCTTTTTCAGTTTCCTTGCGGAGGCGCGGGTGGGTCTGGATGAATTGTTCCGGGGGTCCCCGATGAGGCGGGCCGGGGGGCCGCGCTCTTTATAGAGGGTCCCCGCGGGGCCCGGGTGGGGAGGCCGTTGTCTTTGCATGGGTGGGGGACTTCCCGAGCCTGCCGGGACCATGACCTGAACTGTGCGAGCGGGACGTGTCCGAAGCCCGAGAGCTAGCTCACCTGAGCCGCCCTCTCCCCCGGCCAGCATGGTAAGTGGGGTCGGAGCACCTTTTCTCCCGGGTGCCGGGTCTGAGCGGTGGGAGCGGGCCCGGGACTGCTGAGCCATCGCTTCTCCCCGGGGCGGGGAGAGGCGCGTGCCGAGCCCGACACTGACACATGCGTGCAGGGTTTGCAGCCGGGCTCTGAGCTCCCATCCCCCCTCCCCCTCGGGATCGCTTAGAACTGGGAGGGACCTGGACGCGGAGCGGACACAACCCTTGCATCTGGTGTTTGCCTCTCTTACATTGTAGCAGCTCATCATGATGGTAGCTATGATTGATTTATTGAGGGCTTACTGTGTGCCAGGCGCTGTGCTAAAGTGATTTGACATGTGTTATTTAATTAGCACACCAGCCCTGTGTTCTGAAGTGGGGACACTGAGGCACAGAGCAGCTAATTACCCAGCTCAAGGTCACTCTTAAGTAACAGTGGCAAGATTTGAACCCAGGCAGTCTTGATTTCAGAACTCCTATTTGATAGAACACACTTCACAGAGCTGGAGGAGGTCTTGCTGTAGGTTTATATACGGGGCAGCTGAGAGGGTTTGTGGTTTTCAGAGGTCACTTGCCTAGATCATAGGAACTAGGAATCAAAGTCAGGAACTGTCCTATTCTTTTGACACCCGTTCTGCCTTTCTTTCTGCTGCATGCTCTGGCCTTTTTCCTGGTAGTGCCTGGAGAGCTCTTCATCTTTCTAGATCTAGTTCAGAAGCCACTTCTGAAGATAACATTCCACATTTTCCAGACCCAAAGGCACTGTCAGTACTCCCTTAGGTTTGTGCAGTCACATGTTTTTAAGCATTTGTCTTATTGTAATTGTCTATTGCAGTAGACTCAGTTCTCTCAAAGATGAAATTGTCTGAACTTTTATCTACCCCAGCTTTTGGAACATAGTAAGCCCACTGGGGGTGGTTGCCTGGCCTGTGTTTGACCACTTCCAGTTACAGAAGTGTTCTTAAGGTTGCCCATTTTACATCTTCCACACTAGTGGTTTAGTAGAGAAGGGGATGCAGTGACATCCGTAATATAGCTGGTCAGGCCAGTGGGGTTTTCAGAAGTTTCAAAGGACCTGTGGGTTATATGTTAGGTTCTGGGCGGAGAAAGAAGACCTAAGGCGTAGCCCTTGCCTTCGTGGGGCTTACAACCAGTCAGATAAAATGCACCATTAATGCCAAGCAGCACTGTATAATAGATACTGTATGTAGGATAATGGCAGATCAGTTAAGCTCTCTGAGTCCCAGTTTCCTCAGCTATACAATGTGGAGACAGGGATTTTCTAATGAATAATCTAAAGGTATGAGGTATAATATTTAGTGAATGATGAAAGTAGTATTCAGTAATCCTTCATTGATTCTTTCAATGAATTTTTTTTAAATGGTGGTAAAATATACATAACATAATATTTACCATTTTAACCATTTTTAAGTGTATAGTTCAGTAGCATTAAGTACATTCACATTGTGTGCGTCCATCCCCAGAACTATTTTCATCTTGTAAGACTGAAACTGTACCCATTAAACAGTAATTCTCGGGCTTCCCTGGTGGCGCAGTGGTTGGGGGTCCGCCTGCTGATGCGGGGGACACGGGTTCGTGCCCCTGTCCGGGAGGATCCCACATGCCGTGGAGCGGCTGTGTCCGTGAGCCGTGGCTGCTGAGCCTGCGCGTCCGGAGCCTGTGCTCCGCAACGGGAGAGGCCACGGCAGTGAGAGGCCCGTGTACCGAAAAAGTAAAAACAAACAAACAAACAAAAACCAGTAACTCTCATTCCCTTCCTTGTCCCCTAGTGACCACTATTCTACTTTCTGTCTCTATGAATTTAACTACTCTAGGTCTCTCATATAAATGGAATTGTACAGTTTTTGTCTTTTTATGACTGGCTTATTTCACTTAGCGTAATGTCCGCGAGGTTCATCCGTGTTGTAGCATCTGTCAGGATTTCCTTCCTTTTTAAGACTGAATAATATTCCATTGTGTGTGTAGACCACATTTTGTTTATCCGATCATCTGTTGATGGACACTTGGATTACTTCCACCTTTTGGCTGTTGTGAGTAATGCTGCTGTGAACATGGGTGTACAAATCTTCTAATGAATTTTAAGTAGCCACTGTATTAGAGGCTCTAGCGAATGTCAGGTAAACAAGACAGACACGTACCTCCCCTCGGGTAGCTGGCAACATTGCTTTAGAACCTTTGGACAGAATTTTATTGTTTATTGACTTAAGCTGGCCAAGCACTCTTGTATTCAGGTTTCATTTTAATTGGCAGTCAGGAGAGCGTTATGAAAATGACCACCTTTGAGCAATTAATTGTGAAGTAGTAGTACTTGACTTCACAATTACCATTTACAATGTTTAAGTTTTGAGTCAAGTTTTCTGTAACCTACCCCTCACTTATTTTAGCACACAGTGGGTGACCACAGCGGATTTGAGGTGAATAGGACTGTCAAATTACATCCTTTTTGCAGTACTCACACCAGGGGTTCATCTCCTGTAGGTGTTCCAGGTTCAGGGGTGTGGATGGGGCAGGCCTTGTCCCTGGATGCAAGGAAGCCATTGCCTGATTTGTGTCTTCCCGGAGGAGGGTCTTTTGCCTGGGATCACAGTTCTTTATTCCAGGAACTTTTTTCCATTTCTTACTGACTTAACATTTTTACTTTAAAGAGCGTTTAAAGAGTTGGCAAGTAAGTTTGGGCCTTTGTAATATCTTCTTTTTAAAACTTCAACTCGCTAATAAGATGAAAATGGTGTAATATGATAGAACTACCATTTATTAAGTATCTATACTAAGCTAGCTGTTTTTCATTTATTTGGTTTTTCTTTCAGTCACTCAGTATCAGTTAAGCACACCAACACTGGTAGGTTGGTTACCTTATTGCCATTACTACCAGAGGAGGAGGTGAACAGGCCTGGTGTAGGTACCTGTTTAACAAGCGGTGGAGCTGGCATTGGGTCCAAGGTGCTCTTCTCCAAAGCCTGTGCTCCTTGAGGTACAGGTGCTTCCTCATGTGGAAGTTGGTTGGGAATGTCATCCAACTATATTTTATTTGGTTCTGAGTAGTGATGAGGGCTGGGGAGCATGGGAATTTCCTTTAAACTGTCCCTCTAGGAGGAGGGATTTTGACCTGCAAATTTAGAACTAGTTAAAAAAGATTTGTAGTTGCAGTCCAGAATTCCTAGAACAGTTAAACTATGACTACATTTGATTAAATCATCATTTTGGGTTGAATTCCCATGAGTTCTCAAGTGATGTAACATCTTAGAGGTTCCCACTACTTCTCTGAAAAATTGCTACTTAATATCAAATGAGCTTTGCTTATTATGGAAATTTTGTGTAAATTGAACCCTTACTTAAATTAGCATTTTTTTTCTTTTTTAGTTTCTTAGAAGATTTCTTTGGTTACAAAGTCTTCTCATTTTTGAACTCTATATTTTTATTATGTTTGGCAGTGCCGCGAGGCATGTGGGCTCTTAGTTCCCCACCAGGGATCGAACCTGTGCCCCTTGCAGTGGAAGTGCTGAGTCTTGACCACTGGACCAGCAGGGAAGTCCGCCTTCTCATTTTGCTTTTTAATTATTTTATTTTTGGCTGTGTTGGGTCTTCGTTGCTGCGCATGGGCTTTCTCTATTTGCGGCGACCAGGGGCAACTCTTCTTTGCGGTGCGCGGGCTTCTCATTGCCGCGGCTTCTCTTGTTGGGGAGCACGGGCTCTAGGTGCGCGGCCCTCAGTAGTTGTGGCTCACGGGCTCCAGAGCGTGGGCTCCAGAGCGCGAGCTCCAGAGCGCGGGCTCAGTAGTTGTGGCGCATGGGCTTAGTTGCTCCGTGATATGTTGGGATCTTCCTGGACCAAGGCTCAAACCCGTGTCCCCTGCATTGGCAGGCGGATTCTTAACCACTGCGCCACCAGGGAAGTTCTTATTTCCCATTTTATAGATGAGAACATTCAAGGCCCAGAATGGTTAGGCAGCTTCTCAAGCTCACACTGCAATCAAGTGGCGGAACTGGCATTCAGAGCCAGGCAGTCTGGCTCAAGAGTCAGTGCTCTCAACTGTTACACTTTCACCCCAGGAGGGATAATATTGTCCCTGCCCTCTAGAAGTCAGTTTAGTGAGGAAATGGGACATATATTCTGGTAATTATGAGAGGCTGTGGTAAGGGTGACCATAGTAGAAGAATGCATTGATACAAAGGTGGCATACCTGAGGACAGGGAACAGGGAAGATTTCCCAGGAGGAATATTTGAGTCTTGAAGGGTTAGGAAGAGTTTGACAGTTGGACACGGAAAAAAAGGGCCTTCTAATTGAAAGTTTGCAGATAGTTACAAAGAGTAGATATGTATTAATAAAGATAATAGAAAGTAATAGGTGTCAGGGGTGGAGGTGAAAGAAGAAATTAACATTTGTTGAGTGCTTAGGACTTTGTAGGTCTTTATGTGCATTTATACGCACAGTACACGAACATGCTATTTTTTCTCATCGTGAATACCTTTATTCCTACTTTCCTGGCCAGCTGCTGCCCCATTTCCTTGTTCCTCTTTGCAACAAAACTCCAGGAAGGAGTGGTCTTTGATTCCTCACCTTCCATTCTCTCCCAAGCTCACTTGTCAAGGTCCCACCCGCTGCTGTTGAACACAGGGGTTAGTTCTCATCTTAGTCAATCTGTCCGTAGCATTGGACATGTTGAATACTCCCCTTAAAGTCTTTCTTCACCTGGTCTCCAGGACACTAAAATGTGCTTTTAGTTTTCCGCCATCTTACTGGATATTTCTTCCTCATCGCACTGATCTTTGAATAGCTGGAGTGCTCTAGGCCTCAGACCTAGTTAGCTCCCAGGCCAGACCTCCCCCCTGAGCCGCAGTTCTCATGTATCCAGCTGCCTACTTGACATGCAAGCTTGTTTGTCAGGCATGTCAAATGTAACCTGTCTAAAACCCAACTCCCGACTTTCCCCTTAATTCTTTTCTACCCACAGTCTTCTCTTTCTCAGTTGGGGGCAGCTCCATCCTTCTAGTTGCTTGTGGCAAAAACTTGGAGTCATCCTTGACCTTTCTTTCTCTCATATCCCACATCTGGTCCGTATCAGGAAGGCTGATTGTTTTCTCCCTTCGAAATGTAGCCAGGATTTTATCACTTCTTGTTCCCTCCACTGCTGTCTCTCTAGTTTAGGCCTTCATCATCTCTTGCCTGAATTACTGCAGTTGCCTCCTAACTGTTCTCCTAGCTTCTGACCTTGTCCCATGATAGACTGTTTTAACACAGTAGCCTCAGTGATCCTTTGAAAAATCGAAGGCAGATCATGTCTTTGTTTTGTTCCCGTGGCTCCTCATCTCACTTAGAGCGAAGGCCACAGTGGCCCACTTGCGCCTCCATGGCCTACTGTGCCCTCCATATTCTGGCCCATGGTTACACTCTGAGCCCATCTCCTGCTACTCTCCCCTTGGCTCACTCTGTTTCAACTCCCCTGGCCTCCTTGCTGTCCTTCAGATGCTCCAGGTGTGTGCCTGCCTCAGGGCTTTGGCCTGGCTGTTGCTTCTGCTTGGACTGCACTTTCCCCTAGATGTCTATATGACCAGCGTGACCTCCTTCAGGCCTTCTCTAGAGTCATGTTCCCGGTGAGGCCAGTCCTTACCACCCTATTTAAAATTGTAATCCCATCTCAGAACTCCCAGTCCTTCACATCCTGCTTTACTTTTTGTAGCATTTACACTTTTAAACATTTTACATGGTTAATGTTATTTATGAAATCTATTTTTTGTTATCTCTTTGTGCTAAAATATTAACTCCCTAAAGCTTTGCTCTGTTCACTGATGTATCCCGAGAGTCTAGAACAATTGCTGGCATAGTAGACAGTTACATTGTAGTTAGGAATGCTGTGGAGGTCTTGGGTGTTCAAGACCTTTAGAGAAAGGGAGTAAATAGAACTTGCACAGAGGGGGTATTTCAGAAGAGGAGAAGGGTGCAACTAAATGTGTAGTGTTAAGAAAGGATCTATAATAGACTGGTTTGGCAATGGTGGAGATTTTTGTGAAGAAGTGGTTGGGGAGAAAGTTTATAAAAGCAGTTAAGGGCTGGGTTATGAAGGGCCTCCAGTACTACTCAAGGGAGTTTGGCTTTGTTTTTTGGCTGATTTTTCCTTAAAGGAACATTAATCCATCTACTGTGTGTAGGTTAGATTGGTGTGGGAAACCAGATACGACACCATGCCTGGGTGGATGTGATAAAGGCCTGTTCTTAGATTTGGAGTTAGGTGTGGAGAGGAAGACTTGACCAAGAGAGTCAGCACTTAAAACTGACTGATTCCAGATTCAAGGGATGAAGAAAAGGGAGGAGCTCAAGCTGATTTTGGAAGCCTCTAAACTGGTGATTGGGAATAGTAGGAAATTTTAATTAATTGGTGGTTGGATTTGGTAGGAATGGAAGAGATGACAGGTAAAGAAACTGACAGGGAGATGACAGGAGACAGTCCATGTGCCGATAAAATAAGGGATTTGGCTCTGTAGGTAGGGAGGCAGATGCTGCTGTGTTGAGATGAAGGTAATTGGCATTGGGCAGGACAAGGATCTTGACAACTTTTAGGTAGTTGGATTGTTGACATATATGTCCAAGTCAAGGGAGACGTGACTGTACCGGCTGGGGTGAAGAGGGAGGGAATTCCTGAATGTGTAGCTGTTACTTTCTGCTTCTTTTTCATCCTCCCTTTTCCTCTCCACCAGTGGTTTGTTGTGCAACCCACTGCAGACTGATTGTTTGTCTTCACTACTTTTCAAGATCACCAGTGACCACTGTGTGCTGACTCCAGTATATACAGTCATCCTTTGGTATCCACGGGGGCTTGGTTCCAGGATCCCCTGCATATACCAAAACCTACGGATGCTCAAGTTCCTTACATAAGTTGGCGTAGTACAGTGAATGCATAAATAGCCTCTTTTCAGTCCTTATGCCATCTTTTGGCTGTTGGCAAACACTGGTCACTTTTTTTTCCCCCCGAAACACTTTTTCTTGGTTCCCTTGGCTTCCATGATATAACTCTTGTTTCAGTCTCCCTTGATCTTCTTTCTTATGGCTTCAGCTGTGGCCTGTGTACCAATGAGAACTCAACCACCCTCTCCAGCCTTGGATATCCACCGGAGTGTCCTGTAGACATCAAATTAAACATGACTAAACCAAATCCATCATCTTCCCCTTAGGTTAGCGCCTCCTCCCCCATGCCCTAGTTCTCTTAATGATCTTATTCACTGGACACTCAAGTGATAAACCTGAGTCATCTTTAACATCCTCTTTGCCATCAGTCCTCCACTTGTAGACCTGTTGATGCTGCAGCTAACTTATTTGTGTCCTGACCTTGGCCTTTCCCTCCATTCCCTCCATTTTGGTCAGGCCATTGTCATCTCTTGCTTTCATGGGTGGTGTCTTGACAGCTTCCAGGTTCTTCCTCCACCAGTCCATCTTCTTTCTGTATTCCTGCCAGAGCTACCTCATGGAACTCAGATGTGGTCACGTCGCTTGACCCCAAATTATTTTGAGCAGAGGGTCCCCAGTGTTGTCAGAGACCAAGTTTTTATCACGGCAGAGTAGTGGAAAGCACATGGGTCCTGGATTTTCACAATTTCTCTTTTACTCCTCTCAGTAAGAAGAAGATGATTTATTAAATGCTTAAAGTGATTCATTCGAAATATCATTTCAAGACTTCTCAAGTTATATCTTGTTCTCTAGCCACAGCAAGCCACTTGTCATTCCCAGAACACCGAGTACGCTTTCGTACGTCTCTGCCTTTGTTCAGTGCTGTTCCTTCTGCTTGAATGTCCTTTTCTTCTTTTTGAGGCCTTACCTACCATGAACGTGACCTCTTTGAGGCTTTCCAGCCACTGGTTTAACATTTCTCATCTTTGATTATAGTTAGGTGTTCTTTTTTTTTGCTTTTATTATTTTGATTTATTTGTTTTTATTATATAAGAATTACAAGGCTACATTCTTGTAGTAAGTGTCAAATAACTCAGAAGTTTGAAGAGCAAAATGTGAACCTCCTCCATCCTTTCCTTGGCTTCCTCTCCTTTCCTCCCCCTCCAAGCCTGGGAGTGGAGAGGATTAGTTCTTTCTCTTTATGAGCCCATATCAGAATGAATCTCAGTCTTCTTTACATTTCCAGTGCCCCGTAGGCATTCAACAGATATTTAGGTAATTGAAAGGGTCAGGTGTGATGGGAATTCCCTGGTGGTCCAGTGGTTAGGACGCTGTGTTTGCTGCCAAGGACCTGGGTTCGATCCCTGGTCGGGGAACTAAGATCCCACAAGCTGTGCGATGTGCCCCGCCCCCCCAAAAAAGAGGTGCGAAAACAAATCCAAGAAGGTCAAGGTAGGCCCTTGAGGTTAGTAAATGATAGTAGCAGCATTTAGAGAGTATAGTAAGCTTGAAATAGAGTATGAATATAGTAAAAACCCTGTTTTTCCAAAAGCCATGCAGCCAGCAAGCTCAGATAGCAGCATTTTTGCCCTGGGCAGGTGGAGGTGGGGAGCAGGTAAGCAAGAGGAGTTGTTAGAACAAATGCTGTGCAGATGGTACACTTCCTGTGAGGCTCCAAAAACTGATTGCTTCTGGGAGGACTGCTGGGGAACAAGTGGGAGTAGGGGTGGGGTGAGGTGAGAGCTGTGGATGTACCTGAGGAAACCCACAAGGCAGAGAGAAGTGAGGGAGGTGAAAGAGGCTAATGGGAAGGGAAGGAAGCTGGGGCTCAGAGGGAGAAAAAAGGTCTGTGAGTGTTTCATAATTACACTCTGTGTTAGCCGTTGTTTAGGGGCCCTCATGTATACTACGGGCGGTACCTCATTTCATTTTACAGCCACCCTGCAAGGTAGGCATTACTGTCTGTTCCCATTTTACAGTTGAGGAAGATGAGGACCCCGAGGCTCAGGGAGGGTAATATAAGTAGCTTGTTTAAAGTTACATAGCAAGTTGATAGAGATGGGATGCTGACCCAAGATTCTAAACGCACAGCCCATGTTTTTTCTGTAGCACTAGGTTTCTTCTTAAGCCTATGCACATTTACATAGGTATATTTACTTCAGATGTAACCCAAGTGAGTATATTGTCCCAGGAAAAACAGTACATCTAGCCATCTAGCCTTAAAACTTGCATAATTTACCTTTCATAACAGAAAGGGCAAGATGGTAAAAGTTTGCTGATGACAAACGTTACTTGAAATGTAGCCCAACTGGGTATATTGTCCCAGGAAAAACAGTACATTTAGTCATCTAACCTTAAAACCTGCATAATTTACACCTGGTAATGGAAAGGGCAAGATGGTAAAAGTTCACTGATAACAAATGAGAAAATATATATTTCTGCATATGCTTTAATGTGATAGAATAGAAAAAATGTGACTCGAGGGCAAAGTGGTAGCTGGAGCACATTACAGGACAAAAGAGAGGAAGGTTGCTTGGCTTCTTTATGTATTTCAGTTCAGTTAAGCCCATTAGGCTTAGCATACGCAGTAGTTAATTTACATCAGAGCAGTCTGCTGCTGTTTTATATGAAGGTTATAATGAAAAATATCTCTGATCTCAGACTCCTTGAAAAGGTAAAGGTATTTTATGAGTTAAATGCAGTTGGTGGGGGGAAGTCATTAGTTTTTAAATTGGCTAATAATCAGACCTGGGATAGATCAGGGTTTTTTTTTAGATTAACAATTGAATAATTTTTATAAAAATTATGTATGCTCATTAATAATCAAGCAGTATCAAAAGGTATCAATACAAAGAACATGGCAAAAAAAGAAATCCCCTAAATCCTCCTACCCTGAACTATGATTAACAATCTATATATCTTTGTTTCTATCTATTTGCCTATAAGATAAGGAGGATAGATATCTAAAATAAGTACTTTTATTAAAAAAGTGGTGATGCTGATTTTTTGGGTCATGCTAGTTTTAAAATAAAAATCAATTTACTATTCTTTGTATTTAAAAAAACATACTTTTTGAAATATTTATATACTTACAGGAAGTTGCAAAATGAGTGCAAGGATTCCTGTTGTACCCTTCACCCAGATTCCCCCAACGGTGACACCTTACATAGCTGTGTGCAATACCAAAACCAGGAAATTGACATTAGTACATGTCATTTGTTGACTAGACTACAGACCTTATTCAGTTTTCACCATTTTTTGACCTGCATTCATGTGTGTGTATGGCTCTATGCAATTTATTCCATGTATTGATTCATGTAACTTCCACTGCAGTCAAGGTACAGAGCTGTCCCATCACCGCTGAAGATCTAACTCATGCCTTAGTATTTTTTTCCTAATACTCTTTCTATTTGTAGCCCTCCTCCCTCTCGCCTAGCAACCACTAATCTGTTCTCCATCTCTACAGTTTTGTCATTTTGAGAGTGGTATAAATATAATCTGCAGGCCGTAACCTTTAGACATTGATTTTTTTTCACTGAGCACAGTGCTCTTGAGGTCTCGCTGTCTACTTGAATTTATTAATTTAATTTAATTTATTATTTATTTATTTAAAACATTTATTTATTTTAATTTTTTATTTTTGGCTGCGTTGGGTCTTTGTTGCTGCACACGGGCTTTCTCTAGTTGCGGTGAGCGGGGGCTACTCTGTTGAGGTGCGCGGGCTTCTCATTGAGGTGGCTTCTCGTTGCGGAGCACGGGCTCTAGGTGCGCGGGCTTCAGTAGTTGCAGCATGTGGGCACAGTAGTTGTGGCTTGCAGGCTCTAGAGCACAGGCTCAGTAGTTGTGACGCACAGGCTTAGTTGCTCTGCCGCATGTGGGATCTTCCCGGACCAGGGATCAAACCCATGTCCCCTGATTGGCAGGCGGATTCTCAACCACTTTGCCACCAGGGAAGCCCCTCACTTGAATTTAATAGCAGAAAAATAAACAAGTGAAACTGAAAAATAAGTTGTCAGATTTCAAATAATCTTTGCCACAATAATTATTAGCTCTTGATAAATCCCCATAGGTTAAGGAAAAAGATTATGAAAAACATTATGAAGATGGCATCAATTTTTTTTTTTTTTTTTTTGCCATGCCACACGGGCATGTGGGATCTTAGTTCCCCGACCAGGGACCGAATCCACATCCCCTGCATTGGAAGCGTGGAGTCTTAACTACTGGACCACCAGGGAAGTCCTAAGACGGCATCATATACTTTAAAATTTAAAAAAATTTTTTAATTTAATTTTTAAATTTTATTTAATTTTTTTATACAGCAGGCTCTTATTAGTTATCTATTTTATACATATTAGTGTATATATGTCAATCCCAATCTTCCAGTTCATCCTCCCCCCCCCCGCCACTTTGGTGTCCATACATTTGGTCTCTACATCTGTGTCTCTATTTCTGCCCTGCAAACCAGTTCATCTGTACCATTTTTCTAGGTTCCACATATATGTGTTAACATACGATATTTGTTTTTCTGACTTCACTCTGTATGACAGTCTCTAGATCCATCCACGTTTCTACAAAAAAGATGGCATCTTTTTTTTTTTTTTTGTGGTACGCGGGCCTCTCACCGTTGTGGCCTCTCCCATTGTGGATCACAGGCTCCGGACGTGCAGGCCCAGCGGCCATGGCTCACGGGCCCAGCCGCTCCACGGCATGTGGGATCTTCCCGGACTGGGGCACGAACCCGTGTCCCCTGCATCGGCAGGCGGACTCTCAACCACTGCGCCACCAGGGAAGCCCAAGATGGCATCATTTTAAATAAATAAATATATACTATGTTTCAGTTCTAGGCAGCATCAATGAACTTCATAATAGGAAAAATAAGAAAATTTGTACTCCTTCCCCTTTTCCCTCCTCACTCTTGTTATTTTATTTTGTCAGTGTCTTTAGAGCATTTACAGTCTGTTCTATAACCATAACTCCCTCAGTATTTTGTCTTAGTTTTACATTTTAAGGGATTCAAATGTCCCCCACTAGTTCTTTTAACTATGGTCTTTCCATATCTGAATTTTTGGATTCATTTTCCTGTTAGCTAGATTTTGTTGTCAGGGTTTTTTTTTTTTTTTTTTTTTCGCGGTACGCGGGCCTCTCACTGCTGTGGCCTCTCCCGTTGCAGAGCACAGGCTCCGGACGCACAGGCTCAGTGGCCATGGCTCACGGGCCCAGCCGCTCCGCGGCATGTGGGATTTTCCCGGACCCGGGCACGAACCCGTGTCCCCTGCATCGGCAGGCGGACTCTCAACCCCCGCGCCACCAGGGAAGCCCTTGTTGTCAGTTTTAAGAAACGGTGCCTTATTTGGTGAATTAAGAATGTCTCTATCCCTTTATGTTTGAAGGATGTCTTGGCTAGGTATAAAATTCTTGGATTGTGGGGGACTTGCCTGGTTGCACAGTGGTTAAGAATCCGCCTACCAATGCAGGGGACACGGGTTCGAGCCCTGGTCCTGGAAGATCCCATATGCTGCGGAGCAACTAAGCCTGTGTACCACAATGACTGAGCCTGTGCTCTAGAGCCCACGAGCCACAACTACTGAGCCTGCATGCTGCAACTACTGAAGCCCGCACGCCTAGAGCCCATGCTCCGCAACAAAGAGTAGCCCCTGCTCGACGCAACCAGAGAAGAACCCACGCGCAGCAACAAGGAACCAACGCGGCAATCAATCAATCAATCAGTCAATCAATATTCTTGGATTGTGGGACCTCCCTGGTGGCACAGCAGATAAGACTCCGTGCTCCCAGTGAGGGGGCCTGGGTTCGATCCCTGGTCAGGGAACTAGATCCCACGTGCACACTGCAACTAAGTAGCCCGCCTGCCGCAACTAAGACCTGGCGCAACCAAGTAAATAAATAAAAATAAGATAAAAGGCCAGGCTTCAGCTCTGGTTGATTCAGTTATTTAAAAAAAGAAAAAAAATTTCTTGGATTGTACCCTCAGATCTTGTAAACATTGTTCCGCCATCTGGGATTCAGTGTTTTCTTGAACCTTTTAATCTATTTAACATTGATTAGCTGATATGTGTGTGTGTGTGTGTGTGTGTGTGTGTGTGTGTGTGTGTGTGTGTGTATGTATATATATATATATATATACGCATATATATATATATATACTTTTTTTCCAATAGAGTTCATGGTTGCTCTGTTCCCTGAATTAATTTGTTTTGAAAATGTCTGTCGTCCTTATCCATAAATGGTAACTTGGCTGGGTGTAATACTAATGGGTCATACATTCTTTTTCCTTAGAATTCTGTAGATATTTCTCCATTGTTTTCTTCCATTGAAGGTTGTTGTGTGGAAAAGCCTGGTTAGCCTAATTCATTCTCTCTTTACCTCAGTGAGAGAGAACTTGCCTTTTTTGCATGACTGCTAGGAGAACTCTGTATTGCTGAAGTTCAGTAACTCAATTAGGATATCTTTAAGTGTGGATCATTCGTTTATCATTTTGCCCTAGAACATGGTATGCCTGCCTTAATGTTTTTACCTAGTTCCCTAATGTTGGATATTTAGATTTCCAGTGTGTGCTGCATCGGTACTACAATAAACACATCAAATTTCTCTTTGTCCATTTTGTGAGATTGTAGGATAAGTTTCTAGAAGTGGAATTGTGGGGCAAAAGGTACATTTAAAAATTCTGGTATTTAGTGCTTTTTCTACAAAAAGATTGTATCAGTTTATATTCTCACTAGTGGGATAGTTCCTGTTTCCCCACCTTCTGGCTGACACCAATAAAACTTTTTAATGTGAAAGATGAAAATGGCACTTCAGGAATAACATGTGCAGTCCTTTAGTTGTGAGTGAAGTGGAACATCTTTTTTTTTTTTTGTTTTTTTTTGTTTTTGTTTTTGTTTTTTGTTTTTTTGTGGTACGCGGGCCTCTCACTGTTGTGGCCTCTCCCGCTGCGGAGCACAGCCTCCAGACGCGCAGGCTCAGCAGCCATGGCTCACGAGCCTAGCCGCTCCGCGGCACGTGGGATCTTCCCGGACCGGGGCACGAACCCGTGTCCCCTGCATCGGCAGGCGGACTCTCAACCACTGCGCCACCAGGGAAGCCCGAAGTGGAACATCTTTTGATGCTTTATTTCCATGTGTATTTTTTCCTATGTCACTTGACCATTCCTGACCTCTATACATTTTTCTGTTGGGTCAGCCAACATTTTTTTTTTTTTTTATGTAATTTGGCTGAATAGTTTTAGAATGTTGATAAAATTAGGTTTGGAATAGCTTGCACATTTGGTTGATTAATCTCGTGCCACTAATTTTAGTCAGGTTAAGAACACTATCATTTCTTGTGTACTAGTATTGTGGACTTGAATAAAAAGATTGTCTTGGTGAGGGGGCTGTACTCTGATAGTTTTCTGAACCATCAGACCTTTTGTCTGATGATCCATGTAATTAAGTTGTCTATTCCTTCCCACTTGGTTTCATATGTATTTGTCATAACATGATGTAAGAACAGGTTTAATCATAGGAAAGCACTTCTGTTGCCAGAAAGTTGCAGTGCTCACCCTGGTGAAGTGATTTTTCTGGTAATCATTTGTTGCTGGTCCTGTTAATTGGGTGCATGAATTGAGAATGTTAAAAGATATATGAAGTTAACTGATTCACTTTGTTATAAAGCAGAAACTAACACACCATTGTAAAGCAATTATACTCCAATAAAGATGTTAAAAATAAAAAGATATATGAAGTAGCTTCATAGGAGAGTTTACCGATCATGCTTAGGGTTTCTCTGATTTTCTACTGAAATTCCTCTAATGGCAGAGAGAGCCTACACTTGCTTAAGAGAAGGCCCTTGTCCTGGGGCTTAAGGTCATAGCAGCTCTCTGTAAACCTGAAATTTCTTGAAAATCTTAAATTGTATGTTAAACCTGTGTTGTTGAAGAGTCAATATATATTTTTTCTTTCTTCCTCTCTCCCTCTCTTCTTTTGTTCCTCCCTTCCCTCCCTCCCCAATCTTTACAAGCAAATTAATGATCCAGGCACATCCATTATTTTGAGGAGCACTGTGTAGCCATCATCACATTTTACTGTGGGGGTGACTGGTCCACGTCTCCAGAGCTCTGTGGACAGGCATACTTTTATAAGGAGCGTTGAAAAATATCCTGGTGTATCTGTAAAGGAGACTTCTTATGAAGAGAAAAAACTTTAAGGTTTTTGAAAAGACCTCAAAGAAATATAAGGAAACATTTTGAGAAAATACCCCTTTACACCTCAAGAGGGAACAGATTGAAAGAGAGCTTTGAGTAGACTGCTTTTATTGGCATACGCAGTAGACCCTTGGTACGTAACACTTGTGTTTTTGATTATTTGTCCGTAACCTTCAAAGCCTTTGATAAGTCATTTGTTATTTTAAAAAAGTATGACTTGCAATGCCTTCAGGTGTCTGGAGCAACTCACTTGGCTGGCACATGAGTGGGCCCGGCTGATCTCCTAGCTCAGTACAGCCTGGGTGTTCTTTACTCTTCAGGGTTATGACAGTCTTCATTACTTTATGAAAGATAATCCCGCAAAGAAATCCAACTAATAGAACTGGTGATGCAAATGAAATGATCTGAGGAAGTTAAAGTTCTTAGTTAGCAAAAAGGAGTTATGGACAAATTAGAGAACAATGTTAAAAACTTGGTGCCTTGAATCCACCATACTCTAGGTGTGGAAGGAAAGGAAAACAATTCCTCATACTAGGTGAATGCTAGGCCATTGCAAACGTTGCTGATTACTTAGAGTTGAAAAGACACTTAATTTGTGGTGTTATTCTATTCACTGGAATGTGTGTAATTTGTAATTCTTTACTGAAATGGAAAGTCAGGAGCTGGAGGAAACATTGTTGATGAATTTGGGGGCTCACTTGCAACAGGGTTGCAAGATAACTGGAAGCTGGCCTACAGCTATTGAATGTAAGCATGGAAAAGGGTGACTAGAAGTTACAGAAGTTTATAACTTCTGGAAAAGATGTGCATGTCAGCAAATGATTACAATGCTGGGGAATAAGTACAGAAAAAGAACCTTGTAAGAGGTATAACAGTACTTAAAGAAAAAAAAAAAAGCCTGGCCACACTGGGGATGGGAGGGTTGTATCAGGGAAGGCTTCCCAAAGGAGGTGGCAAATGAGTTGGGTTTCAAAGCAGAAGTAGGAAGTCCCTAGGCATAGAATTTGGGACATGAGGTGGTGGGGAAGCAGAAGGGCCATTTTGGACAGATGGAGCCACAGATATACACAGAAGAGTAAAAAAACGCAGTGTGTTTAGGACAGGTTGTGAAGATGAAAGCTTTGAAATGTTCAAGAATAAGGAGTTCTGATAGGCAGTGCAGGTGACGTCTGTGAAGGCAACTACTCCTGGAAAGGTTTTTATTTAATTATTGAGGGAAGGAGCCATGTGCTTTATTATTGCCTAGGAAATTATTCCTCTATATTTTGCATTCTCTTTTTAGAGAAAGACAAATTTAATTTTTATTTTAAAAACTTTTATGGCCACATTGTGTGGCATGTGGGATCTTGGTTCCCCAACCAGGGGTTAAACGTGTGTCCCCTGTGGTGGAAGTATGGAGTCTTAACCACTGGACCACCAGGGAAGTCCCTAATTTTTATTTTTTATTGAAGTATAGTTGATTTATAATGTTGTGTTAGCTTCAAGTGTACAGCAAAGTGATTCATATATATATATAATATATGTGTATATATATAGAATATATGTATATACATTATATATTCTTTTTCAGATTCTTTTCCATTATAGGTTTTAACGAGATATTGAATATAGCTCCCTGTGCTCTACAGTAGGCCCTTGTTGTTTATCTATTTTATATTTTTAAACTATTTATTTATTTATTTGGCTGTCGGGTCTTTGTTGCGGCATGTGGGATCTTCATTGCTGTGTGCGGGATCTTTAGTTGTGGTATGCAAGCTCTTAGTTGTGGCATGTGGGATCTAGTTCCCCAACCAGGGATGGAACCTGGGCCCCCTGCATTGGGAGCACGGAGTCCTATCCACTGTACCACCAGGGAAGTCCCTATTTATTCAATTTAAACATCTTATTTTGAGTTATTTTAGACTTGCAGAAGAGTTGCAAAAATAGTACAGGGAGTTCCTGTATACTCTTCTCCCATAGGGATTTATTAAAGACAAAAACAAAAACAAAACCACAGTAGCCAAGTCTTCCAGTAATTTAGCTCAGTTTCTGCACCTTCTTCCTTCTAGTACTGCTTGGCAGTTAAAGTAGGTACTGATGTGATCACAAGGTCTTCTCTGCCATTTTTTGATTTTTGCTTATTTTTCCTGATTGTAAAAAGTGTTTTGAACTCTGTAGACTATTTGATAGTATAAAATAGACAAGAAATTACCCCCATCTGATTCAACCTCTAATAACGTTTTTGTTTCCTTCCAGTCTTTTTTTCTATTTACTTTTTAAATATGGTTGAGATCACACTGTAAATGTACTTTTTTCTTTTGCCTTTTCCATTTCACATAGTATAAGTAGTTTTCCAAATCATTAAATACTTCATATATATTTACAGTGGCTCTATAATATCACATTGCATGATTCTTTGGCAGTTAGATTGTTCCATTTTTTGCCATTGTAAATAATATGTGATTAATGTTTTTGCAAAAAGCTTTTTCTGTATTTCAGAAAATTGCCTTAGGCTAGATTCCCAGAAGGGCCCAAGGGGGTATGAAAAATTTTTTTTTAATAGATCTTTTATTTTAAAATAGTTTTAGATTTAGTATAAACATTTTTAAGGTATGTTGTAAGCTATTTTCCAGAAAGTTTATTCTTCCACTAGCTATGGATAAATACTCATTAGCATTGGGTAGTCTAAAGAAAATTGTTGTATAATTAGTAGATTAAAAAAATGGCTTTTCATTATTCCTTAATATCTTTTTTTTGTAGGAAAAGTTTTTACCAAGTTAGATTTTATTTTTGTTTGTTTATAGGAGACAGATCCCTTATGCTTACTTTAGTTACTATTTAAGTATTCTTTACGCTTACTGTAATATATTAGAAATGGTGCCTTTAACTTTTTTTCCATAGTCTTAAGTTGATTTTTATTGTTTCTTTAAATACACATAACAGAAAGTTGACCACTTTAAAGTGTACAGTTTAGTGACATTAAAGTACATTCACCCTGTTATGTAACTACTCCCACTCTCCAGTTCTAGAGCGATTCATCACTCTAGAGGAAACCCAGTACCCAGGAGCAGTCACTCCCCATTTCTGCCTCTTCCTAGCACCTGACAACCACAAATCTGCTTTCTGTCTCTATAGGTATGCTTATTCTGGATGTTTCATATAAATGGAATCATATAATACATGGCATCTCAATATCTTTTAAAGCAGAAAAAAAGATGAATTAGATTAAATAAAATTTGAATTGAGTCTATGTATTAATATTAAAGTTTGAAAATTGACAGTCCATCTGTGGCAACAGTCTTTTTTTTCTTTCTTTTAAAGGTTTTTTTTTTGATGTGGACCATTTTTAAAGTCTTTATTGAATTTGTTACAGTGTTGCTTCTATTTTATGTTTTTTGGTGTTTTTTTTTTTTTTTTGGCCACGAGGCATGTGGGTTCTTAGGTCCCCGACCAGGGATCGAACCCGCACCCTGCATGGGAAGGCGAAGTCTTAACCACTGGACCTCCAGGGAAGTCCCCGCAACAGTCTTGAATTCAGCACATTTAGTTGGTCAAGATGTCCCATTCCTAGTTTACGGTTGTTGTTGGTGAACAGAGGGCTACAGGCCTTGGGGGAGGAGGGAACCTAAAATAGGGACAAAGATAGGAAGAATATGGGCTTGGAGAGTGAAAGCCAGTGAAATGAGAGCGCATTCCATGGCTGGGACTATATAGGAAACTCGTCTAGAAGTTAACCTGTGCAGCAGCATGATTTGGAGAACTTTAGGTAAGGTGCTTCCCTCTGTGTCATCAAAAAATAACAACAATAGCAACAAAGTAGCCAGCCTAAAAATGAATGAATACATTTGTGACAGTGTCTAATGTATAATAACCTCAGGAAATGTACGAATTTTTGCTTAGGAGTAAGAGTGGTGTTGGGGACAGTGAGGACAACCAGAGAGGGTCCGGGGTGTCTTTTTCGTGTTTGACATCTTCATTGGAAGTCCTTGGTAGTAGGGGAAGTTTTGTGTGTTTGTGTGGTTTTTCATTTTTCAGGTAGTTTTTCCAAAGGCCTTCAGAGTTTGATCAGGCACCCACTGAAATGGAATGCTTGGTGTAGATGGAGGATTTTATTTATGGAACAAAGTATAGCTTCCATGGTAAATTCTGTGGGCAAGTCAATGTCTTGTTTTCATTAGTCAGTGTGTTATTTCCCCAGAGCCGGATACCTATGAGAGTGGGGTGGGGTCATTGTGAATCAGCAAAGCCAGTGATCAGAACTTGGATTAGAGATACCTCAGTCCCCAAGTAGGCAGTGGCCTAACTCATTTTATTTCAACATTGCTTATGATTAAGCAGTTAAGGACGGGTTTTTGCAGCAAGTAAGGAATGCATTCAGTGTTTAGCAATTTTAATACATTCCTAGGTATCTGAAAAATAGTATAACCTCATGTTTAAGAGCATGGGTTTGGGGCCTGGGATTGAATCCTGGCTCTGCCACTTAACCAAGTATGTGACCTGGGACAAGTTACTTCATTTCTCTGGGCCTCATTTCCCTCATCTGTGCAATGGGATTGTTATGAGGATTAAAGGAGTTGATGTCAGGTCCTTAGGACAGTGCCCGGTATGTACTGAGTGCTAAGTAAATGTTAGTTTTTTAAGTTATCACCATTGAGTAACTACTTTATAGCTTCACTTAGTATAAGAGAAAGAGTTAAAATAATTCCTGTAACAGGTGTTTATTAAGTGCCTGCTGTGTGCTAGTTAGACCCTGGGAACAGAGATGACTAGCAAGTAGTCTCTGCCTGTGCACTCCAGGCTACTGGAGAGACCCACACATTAGCAGGAAATTTCTTTTTTCTCTAGTTGTTTTCTCTGTTTTCTTTTTTAAACAAGTGAGCATTGTACAAAATTTAAATGATACAGTAGAGTGTACAGAGAAAAGTCAGCCTCTTTCCCTTCTCCTGTCCCCAGAACCCCATTTTCTTCTCTAGAGGCAATCACCGTTACCAGTTTAAAGAAAAGTGTGTGTATTTTCACATTCCCTACTCTACCTCTACTAATGGGTAGCATACTGTACATACTGGTACACTGTTTCGTGCCTTTTAAAAAATTTTAATGTATTGGATGTAGTTCCACATACCTATGTGTATAGAGCGTTCTCACTCTTTTTCACAGTTGCATAGTATTCCATGATAGGGATGTACCTTATTTAACCAGTCTTGCTTTGATGGAAAATTAGGTTGTTCCCAATCTTTTGTTTTACAAACAGTGTTGACTTGAAGGTCCTTTCACACATAAACTTTTGGAGGAAAAAAAAATTGCTATAAGTATACTCGCTGGGTGAAGTTGTCTATGCATTTAAAATTTGTAGATAACTGCTAAATCGTCTTCCGTTGTGGTGGCACTGGTTTATGATCTTGCCAGTGTTGTATGAAAAGTGAAAGAGGTCATTTCAGTTCACCGTGTTCAGTGTAATGTTAGGAAGCCCACAAAGAATGGCCGGCCCTGCTGGGGGAACTTCAGTAGGCTTCACAGAGGTGGTGCCATTTTCAAGGAGTCTTAATGCATAGGTAGGAGTTTTCTGGGTAGAGAAGTGCATCCTAGGTAGCAGGAATGACATCTGTGAAGACATGGAGCTGTTATGTGGAGAAGCTGGGTCTGGCTGGGGCACAGGGTGGTTGAGGAAACTGAAAGAGGGAGCATGGGGATGGTGACGTCCAAGGGGCAGGTCAGGGCCAGGTGATGGGGTGACTTGATCACCCCTGATGGTCAGGTGGCAAAGACCCTGGGTGGCGGTGAGAGGCTTGCAGTTGAAAGTTACTTGAGGGAGAATTTGCAAACCAGTCTTTTAGCAACCATTTATTACCTGAAGAAAACTTGCCAGACTTGGTAGAACCTGAATCAAAGCTGGAAGGGCTTTTTTTTTTTTTTTTTTGGAGGGGCTTTAATTCTGAGGAATTTTAATGTGGTACTTTCTTGGAGGTGTCCCAAATGCTGCATAGGCGTTTGGGTTCTCTTCCTTCAGCCGCATTAATTAAGCAGTCTCTGATTGAGTCTATTTTATGTACTGGGATTCTATGTAATATTTTTTTCTTAAAAAAAAGACCAAACAGCTTTTGCTGCTGGAATCATGGATCTAATTCCAACCCGTGTTGTCCCAAACACAAATAGAAGCCTGGAAGACGATGGTGCTGTTCTTTTATTCTTTGTTTGCGGCACTGGTAGGTTGATTGCTATAAAAATGAAAGTGAAGACGGTGGCATTCTTGGAATTTTTTTGAGCATTTAGTTGACTTATGTGGGATTTTTGTTTATTTGGTTTCTTCCTTTTTTTAAAGCTTACTCATCAGTGAAATATATAGTGAAAGAGTTCTGCTCATTTATGGTTAAAGGTGCCAAGGGGTTTTTTATGTCATTTACTTCTCACAGCTACCTGGTGGGGAGCTGTTGTAAATCCACTTCGCAGGTGAAGAACTGAGGCTCAGAGAGGTTAAGTACTTTGTGCCAGGTCATGCACAGAGTAAGTGGTAAAGTTAGAGGTCAGATACAGACCTGAGGCTGACTCCAGAGTCCACACCCCACACAGTTACGCTGTGACAATTCATTTTAAGGCATTCCCAGGATAGGGAGTACCCAGCCAGCTGGATGGTGGAAGGGCACGTTCAGGTGGAGTGGTGTGGAATTTCTAGTCCTTGGCTTTGGGCTGTTGCCCAGAGTGAAGGAGCAGAGCTGGGAGGTGGGACTCAAAAGCAGCACTTTATCTTTACCTCTGTTCCACTCCTTTCCCCCATGTTCTAGCAGGGTCGGTTGGGGACTGTAGGAAGGGCGGTTACGTGCTCCCGTCTCAAGCTAATTATGCTTGTTGTGTGGGGTTTGGAGGCTGATAGAAGGCTGCTTCTTGAGCCATCCCTTCATTATCCAGGGATGTGAGCAAGGCCAGGATTCCTGGCAGGATCAGACAGTTGGACAGGAGCTAAGTATCCATTTCCTTTCTCCTGTGCACCTCCCACCTCCACTTCCCCCACTCCTAAAAAAACATCCCCAGAACTGCCATTGTTCTGTCTTTCTAACCCAGTGAATCTTCAATGGGGTGGAGGAAGAGAATCATGAATAGTTTCAATATTACGATAGCTTTCCATATTGTAAAAGTTACAGCTTTTTAAAAATCACAGTTGTGATTACCAAGCATACTATTGAAAGTAAAACTTAAGAAAATTGCATCGACTAATAGTGCTGTGCAGAACCCAGCACCCAGGACAGTCCCTGGTGGAGAGAGTTGCTCTCACCAGAGCATGTGATGTCTTCTTTCTTGGTGACTAGTAGTCATCTGTGGTGATGGGAGGAGCATCTAGAACTCCGCAGTCAGGAAGAGTCACTTCCTACTGAACGCAGATCTCTGCTTGTGTAGCAGCATCACACTTCCTGCAGAATGTAGCACCGTCAAAGGTCCTTCAGCAGCTGCTCTCGTGGGTATCGTTGTTTACATTGTGTGGGATACATAAGCACCCTCTGGCATTCAGCAGTGATACTTGGAGAGCCTTAGAGTAATGTGACTGATCATAAATTAAGAATTACAGCATTAAGGTGGTGCTGGGTGTATTGAGAGGGACAAGCTGATGACAACTTAGGAGACTTTGCCTTTATAAAAGCAAATCCAAACGAGGGTAGGCTAAGAGAAACTTGTAGTGAGAGAGGAACTACTCTATTAGCCAACATTTACATAGTGCTTTATAATCAACACGCAGTACACACACTTGATTGCATTTAGTACCAAGGATGCTCCAAGAGCTGGCAGGATTTGCCCAAAGTTATGCAGGCTGTATTCTGGAGCTGGGGCCGGCTCTCACTCAGTATTTTCTCTGCCAGGCTGTGGCTGAGGACCTCTCAGTGGTAGCATTGGTTCCCATGCAGCCTGTTAGTTCTGTCATTACTCGTGTAAAGAGCACCTTCTCTGTGTCCCCTCATTCCTGCTTTGGTGCACATTCAGGGGATTGTCGTCTGTACCCCAAGTGGAAGCAGTACTGGAGCACAGTCTCCTGGACCCCGTCTCCCTCCTCGCATTTCTTCCTTCCCACAAGAGTGATTGATCTCTTGATGGTTGCACTGGGGGGAGCCCAGCACCAAGGCCTGTATCTACTAGGTGCAAGGTCACTCACTGCATCAGAACACTGCCCAGCTTTGTGCCTGTGCCCTCTCACTTGCTTCCTCTCAGGAGAAGCTTGTCTTCCTCTGTGAACGAGAAAGGGGTTGCAGCTTTACCCATCCTGAGGAGGACATTAGACTTTGACCTGTACTTGATCTCTTGAGACTGTATATCAATGGATAGAACCAGGGAGGGTGAGAGAAGGGAAGTGATTATGCTCCCCCAGATTCCAACAGTCTGTAATATAGTCTTTAGAGTTTTGCCAAAATTACAAACATGTATTTTAACTGTTATTTAAAAGGCCATTCTGGGAGTAATTCAGGAGGAAGGTGGTATGGGTTTACAAGAGACTTGCTCTTAAATGGTGCAGGTGGTAACAGCAGTGAAATGTAATTATTTACATTTGAGCTGTAGTGTTAATTGTGATTCAGATTTACAGCATTTTTTAAAAAATATATTTATTTTTGGCTGTGTTGGGTCTCTGTTGCTGCACGCGGGCTTTCTTTAGTTGCAGCGAGCGGGGGCTACTCTTCCTTGCGGTGCGCGGGCTTCTCATTGCGGTGGCTTCTCTTGCTGCAGAGCACGGGTTCTAGGAGCATGGGCTTCAGTAGTTGCAGCACGCTGGCTCAGTAGTTGTGGCCCACAGGCTCTAGAGCGCAGGCTCAGTAGTTGTGGCACACAGGCTAAGTTGCTCTGCGGCATGTGGGATCTTTCCAGACCAGGGCTTGGACCTTTGTCCCCTGCATTGACAGGCAGATTCTTAACCACTGCACCACCAGGGAAGCCCTGCAGCGTGTTTTTGTGGTGGTCCATCAACCTTGCACCCATTCATTTCCCGATTTCATCAAATGCAGGGTAATGCCAGCTCATTCATCGTTCCCACAGCCCTTGGAGCAGAACTCCTCTGGGCTTCTTTAAGGGGTAGAGGAGCTGTCGCTGGGAAAGGACTCTGCTGGCCGAGCCGTCGCTGGGAAAGGACTCTGGTGGCCCTGCCCAGTGACTTGACCAATAGCTGGCTGACTTTGGGCAAGATACTCTGAGCTTCATTTTCCTCATCTGTAAAATGAGGTTGGACTTGCTGTTCTCTGGGGTTTGTTTATTTCTCTCAAAATTCTGTGGTCCTCTTTTAGGAATTCTTGGTAGCATGCCTTGTGTTAATGTGCTCACTAAGTATCTTTTGAGTTTAATTGACTAGGCATGCTGATGTAAACATTCATCCTCCTGGGATATGTACCTGGGAAAGAGAAGCAGATGGGATTGTGAAGAGAGCCTGTTCTTGGCTGTATTACACATTTATTTTAGGCAGTTTTTTGCAGAATAACTATTTTTATCATTTGCTTTTTTGGCTGTCTAATTAAAGCTTTTGGACTAGAATATGAATAAATAAGTGTATAAGTTATATGTATTTTAGCTCTTAGTGGGATGTGGTTCTTGTCCAACCAGCAGATGCAAGATTTTTAATGTCTAGGCTATGTATTATCCTTTTTCAGAAACAGTGTGAGATAATAAATCTGGCATCTGAGGGAGTAAAATAATCCTTTCCTTCTTATTGTACTCTTTTGTCACTTTTTCTTTCCTCTTTGACCAGCTAGCTTGGAGCAGTGAGGAGCAAGGTGGAGGGTACTAATCCAACAGATGAGATTTTAAAAAACTTTTTAGTTGGAAAAATTCCAAATGAACAGAAATCTTGCAAAGAAGGAGTAGTACCGAGAACACTCTTAAACTCTTAGCCCAAACTCACCTACTGTTAACATTTTGCCATGATTGCTTTTATTATTTGCACTTCCTCTCTATGTATATTTATGCACATACATACATACACACACACACACACACACACACACACACGATATTTTCTGAACCGTTTGAGAGTAAGTTGCCTATATCACGGTCCATTGCCCCTAGATAGTATATTTCCTAATAGGGATATTCTCTTACATAACTATAGTGCAGTTGTCAACTTTAATTAATTTAACATTGATTCAGTACTTTTATCTGATCTACCATCTGTATTCCAATTTTGTCAGTTGGCCCAGTATGTCCTTTATAGCATTTTTTCCCTCCAGTACAGGATCTAGTCTAGAATCAGGAATGACAGTTATTTGTCATGACTCTGTAGTTTTCTTCAGATTTGCTGGAAAATTTTGAAACCAGTGCACCTGTCCATTTGTAGCTAATTGGTGCCTCTTGTTATTATAGCTTGTCTAGTAGTAGGTGGATTGGTTTTTCCCAGCATAAAACACACTGTCCTCTGTGTACAAGATGTTTCCTCTAATTGGTCCCCATAGGACAGAATATACTGCTTTGGCTTTCTCACTATCATAGTGGGACCCATTGGGCTTTCTGGCCCAGATGCCTGGCAGTCATCCTGCCCCTAACTCCTGGTCCTCAGCAGTAAACAGATCCTTTTGGTCATGGAAGGGACGGAGAATCTGACTGAGCACTTTCTGCAAACCCAAGAAATATTGGGGGTGGGGGGGACGGGAATGTCTTGTAGTTGATCAACTTTATAGTAGTTTTAGACTAAAGCAGATAGATGCCTTTTAATGATTAGAGTTATGTTTAGATACAGCCACAGTATATGTTTTAATCAAATATTAAGTATCTGCATGATGATATCATACAAAGTTATGTCTATAGTTACTCTCAAAGGGCAAATATTGTTCAGATTTATAAGCTGTAGGTGAGACAACCAGGAGCCTTTTGAGGCACACGTATAACTTTAGTAGTTAGTTCCAGTCATGTGTTCGTAGAGTTGTGGTAAGTGCATCTGCCCCGGCCTTGCTTTCCCGGAACATGGTGTAGCTCTCCATGTCTTTCCTTCAGTAGAAAATATTTTTTTTCCTTGCAACTTTTGTATATGACTTTTATTTTTTTTATTTTTAAATTAAAAAAATTTTATTTTATTTTTATTGTTGGCTGTGTTGTGTCTTCGTTGTCTTTGTTGTTGTCTTCGTTGCGCGCGAGCTTTCTCTAATTGCGGCAAGTGGGGGCTACTCTTTGTTGCAGTGTGCGGGCTTCTCATTGCGGTGGCTTCTCTTGTTGCAGAGCATGGGCTCTAGGAGCGCGGGCTTCAGTAGTTGCAGCACGCTGGCTCAGTACTTGTGGCTCTCAGGCTCCAGAGCGCAGGCTCAGTAGTTGTGGTGCACGGGCTTAGTTGCTCTGTGGCATGTGGGATCTTCCTGGACCAGGGCTCGAACCCGTGTCCCCTGCATTGGCAGGCGGATTCTTTTTTTTTTTTTTTAACATCTTTATTGGAGTATAATTGCTTTACAATGGTGTGTTAGTTTCTGCTGTATAACAGAGTGAATCAGCTGTACATATACATATATCCCCGTATCTCTTCCCTCTTCCATCTCCTTCCCACCCTCCCTATCCCACCCCTCTAGGTGGACACAAAGCACTGAGCTGATCTCCCTGTGCTATGCGGTTGCTTCCCACAACTATCTGTTTTACATTTGGTAGTGTATATATGTCCATGCCACTCTCTTACTTCGTCCCAGCTTAACCTTCCTGGCAGGCGGATTCTTAACCACTGCGCCACCAGGAAAGCCTGGTATATAACTTTTAGAGTTAATTACTTCACTATGTATCTGTACCCTTTGTCTCCCCTCTGTCTTTGGTGGAAGCATTTTCAACACCCCCAGGGTGACTGCACTTCTGAGTGTTAGACTTTGAAGATTGAACTGGTTTTACCAATTTGCTTTCAGAGAAATAAAGTGAGATTTCTACTTCATCATGGTGTGTTTAGTTTGTTTTTTAAAAGGACAGTATCTGCAGGTTGAGACACAAAGAGCAGTGATGGGAAAGGTGGGAAGAAGACTTGTTCTGTGTATTCTTCTCCTGCCTGGGGCTTCCTTGGTGCGCTTCTTAGCATTTTGAGCTGACTGCAGGAGGGAATGGATAGATGCCACATTGATTCCCATTGTGTGTTATTTTAAGCTTAGTATTTCATCTCTACTTATATGCAGGCCTAAAGGCCAAAGAGATTTTTTTCCCTCGTCTGTTTTCTTTGCAGTGGTGAAGGTATAGGGAAGAATGAGAGTGTTCTTTTGAGAGTTTAGGCATCCATGGTAATCCTGTTAGCTCCCAGAGTTTATATGAGATTGAATTTCTTTGCTAATGGCGTCTGTTGTAACACACCAGGTATGTTTTGCATACTTTTTATTTTTAACCTTGGTCAGCAGTTAGTATAGAATCACTTTTCTCAGAAACCTTCTTTATGTATAAGTAAACAGAGTAGTAAAACTGTTCTAGATATGCCACAGGAGTATTTGACTTGGGACTCTGCTATGCTCGCCGTCATTTTTTTAGGTTTACTATCAAGGAAGCATGAACCTGAATACAGAAGGCTCATGTGATTCACCTCCTTGAAGGACAGACGAAATGTGGCTCCTGGCAAAAGTGGCAAAAAAGCTTGATAAAAACCTTCTTTAAAAAAAGAGTCATTTTTTTCCCAGTATCTATTTTATAAAAAGTTTATGTGTTAGAGAGGGGTGTTATAGAGGCAATTAGGTAAAACATTACAGATTTAATCAGGATTTGAGAAAACTGTCATCTAGGTGTCTTAACAAACAAAGCACCATATTACCCATCATCAGTCTCAGTGCTTTTAAGATAAGTTATTAGCAGTCTCCTGGTTTTCAAAACGTATTCATTGAGTGCTTGTGAGCAAAGGTCATTATGATCAGAGCTCTTAAAGGGGGAGATTTAAACAGAGTCATATGTATCTTGAATTCGGAAGGCATTACCATTATTCCTGAGAAAATAAAACTGATACTAACAGTCTACTTGTTCCTTTTACTCTCCTGAATTTGTTCTGTAAAATATTTGAATACCAGTCCATACTGGACGTTACAGGAAATACAAACATTAGGCAGAATCTCTTTCCAGACAGTTTATGTTCTGGTTAGAGAGGCCTAATATCTATGAATTATTAATAGTTACAGATATGACTTTCAACTCTTACTTTATTCCTGGCATTAGGTTTACTACATGCTTTACATAGATTATTTTATGTAATCCTCAGAACAACCCCATGTATTAGTTTCTCTTATCCCCAGTTTTGCACGAGAGGAGAAAGAGTAATAGGTTACATAACTAGGCCAAGGTGCATTCTGATTTGAACCCAAGGAACCTGACACCAGAGCCTGTGCTCTTTCATTGTGCCATTCCGAAATGAGCAGAGAACAGTGCCATGGGCAAAATTCTGTGATACTGATTACAAGAAAAGACAAAAGATGAAAACAAGGAAGGGATCTGCACTGTAAACTTTGTAAGAAATTTCATGAAGGTTGAACTATGAATTGCAGACCCAGGAGCAAATGCAGGATGGGAATAGACATTTGTTCTGAGACCATGAGTATTCAGAGTGGAGTGATGGCTTCCTGTGGTGAGTAATGGTGAATCAGGCATGCTTTCCTTCTTTCTTCTTAGTAAACTCTGCATTCTTCAAATCCCAACGTATATTATCATCTCTGTGAAGCTTTCCCTGTCTCCCTCAGACAGAGTTAGTTCTGTTTAGGCTCCTAAAGCCATTTATACATATGTCATTACTATAGGATGTAGACCATCACATTCTACGTTTTTATTCATAGGTTCTACCCTTCTCCCCGCCCCCCCCCGCCCCCCATGCCATCTCCAGTTCTTTGAAGTCAAGGACAGTCTTACTCATCCTGGTATCTCAAGGACCTAATGCAGCATCAGTTACTTAGTGAATATTGAGTTTATTTGTTGAGTGGATAGCTGAGTGTCTCAGTTGGCCCAGATTTAAAGCCCCTTTAAAGCTAGGTTTAGACTAATTGAGGCAGAAAATGCATATTTAGGAGTGTTTATCTGGTAATGAAGTACAGATTGGATTGGAATTGGGAAAGCTGACATCAGGAGGACTAGGTAAAAGAAGTTATAGTAATCTAGGCAGGGGGTGATTAGGACCTGGTAGAAGTGGTATTGAGGGAAAAGTCAAAGAAGATTTCAAATTACATGGCCCTTGCCCTTCTTGCCAATTTTTCTTATAAGTTATTAGGTGATTGTGAGTCTTGGTTGACTTAGCAGTTCCTTAATAAATGAGTCAGTCGTATAGTATAGTCTTTGAACTGCTGGACCATGAGCAGAGCAATAAAAATGCAGATAAAGTCAAGGCAGGCATAGTTGAAAGCTCCACTTGGCAGATTTTAACTCTTTTTGGAACACAAAAGATTTTTTAGATATACACGTAGGTCTCCGAGAGTGTATATATTCTGAGCCACTTTTAATTCATCATCCTAAGGATTTTAATTTGCTGTTGAGGTAAGCTCAGGGGAAGCATAGACTTATGGGATTATAATACTTTTTGTTGTCACCCTTGCAGCTTTGAAGACAAATCGGTGATGATTCCTAGGAATCCAGGAGTCTCATGCTCAGACTTCACCTGTAGACCTCCCAACTGCTCTTAATAATTGTGCTAATAGAGGAAAAACACAATTTCTAAAATCAGAGTCTGCAAATACCAACCTTAATGTTAAAAATAAGTATAACATTAAGTTTCAAAAATTGTGTATATGTACTTACAGAAAAGTGCACAGTCACCCTGATGTAACTTTCAGATCAAGAAAACAGAATATTACTAGCATCCCAGAATCCCTCCTCCACAGAGGTTAATAACCACTATTCTGATTATAACACCATGGATTTGTTTTGCTTGTTTTTAAAAATATATTAATATAAGATGAATAATGAAGGATGTGTTTTGGCCTCTTTAATTCAACATTGTGAAATTCATCCATGTTGTTGTATGAAGCAATATTCATTCATTCTTTTTGTTTTTAAAATGTATTTATTTTTGGCTGTGTTGGGTCTTCGTTGCTGCGTGCAGGCTTTCTCTAGTTGCGGCGAGCGGGGTCTGCTCTTTGTTGCGGTGCTCAGGCTTCTCATTGATGTGGCTTCTCTGGTTGCAGAGCGCGGGCTCTAGGTGCACGGGCTTCGGTAATCACGGCACGTGGGCTCAGTGGTTGTGGCGCACGGGTTTAGTTGCTCCGCAGCATGTGGGATCTTCCCGGACCAGGACTCGAACCCATGTCCCCTACATTGGCAGGCGGATTCTTAACCACTGTGCCACCACAGAAGTACCTGTTCATTCATTCTTGTTGTCTTATAATATCTTCCTGATGAATAAACTACAACTTATTTGTCCATTCCACTGGTGATGTACATTTGGGTTCTTTAGACTTTTTGGATATTATGAATAATGGTGCTGTGAATATCTGTGTACGTTTTGTGGGATATCCAAATTTCTGTTGGATACATTGTCAAGGAGTAGAATTACAGGGTCATAAAGTATGCATATGTTCATTTTCCAAAGTGGTTATACCAGTTTATAGTCCCACCAGCCGCAGTGTGTGCATGTCCCAGTTGCTCAGCATACTCACCAGTACTTGTTACTGTCTTTTAAATTTTAGCCATTCTGGTAGATTTGTAGCACTGTCTTGTTTTTAATTTACATTTCTGTGATGACTAATGAGGTTGAGCACTTGTTTTATGTATCGGCTTTTTGAATATCCTCTTTTATAACTATTTGCCTGTTGAAAAAATTGAGTCATTTATCTTTTCCTTATTGATCTGTAGAAGTTATATTGTACTCTGATAGGAGTTCTCTGTTATCCATACTGGTGATATCTTTCCCCATCATGGCTTTCTTTTACACTCTCTTCATTGTGCCATCTGATGAATATTCCGATTTATCAATCTTTTCCTTTATGTTTAGTGTTTCCAAGAATTTTTTCCCTACCCCGGGGTCATGAGGATGATCTGTATTATCTTCTAGAAGTTTTATTGTTTTACTGCTTACATTTTATGTCTGCCATGTAACTGAAATTTTTTGTGTGTGTGAATGTGCCTCGCTTGGTTTTAAGCTAACCTTGTCTTTTAGTTCTGCAAGATCTGGGTCTTAGATCCCAAGTCCAAGATGGGAAGCAGTCAGGTGTCTCTGAATCCTGAATGTTGTTCATCAGTTAATCAGAGCATTGCTTGAATAGCCTTTGGGAATTGAATTGAAACCTCTCTTCCTACCACACCATGACACTTTTTAAAAAAAATGTCTTTGTCCTTTTATAACTTGAAAGTGCAGTCTGTATGGAATATTCCCATGTATTGATACTTATTTGCCACTAATTTTTTTTTAATAAATTTATTTATAAATTTATTTTTGGTCTTCGTTGCTGTGCATGGACTTTCTCTAGCTGCGGCGAGTGGGGGCTACTCTTTGTTGGGGTGCACGGGCTTCTCATTGCAGTGGCTTCTCTTGTTGTGGAGCATGGGCTCTAGGCACGCGGGCTTCAGTAGGCCACTAATTTCTTAACCCACTGCCGTCTGAATTCTGGCTCCACCATCTGCTTAAAACAGCTAGCAAAGGGTCCAGTGGCCTTCTTGCCAAATGGGGCTAATTCTCCAATATCCTTCAACCATTTGCAGGTCTTGAACATACCCTTTATGTCTTTATAGCTCTGTTCTGATTGTATGATCCTGGCAAAGTCTCAACCTTCTTTTCTTCTCCTCAAGATAGTTTTGTTTTGAAATCCAGTTAGAAAAAAGCCCCACTAGATAATGTTTGGGACAAAGCCCTTAAGCCTGAAGGTATGAATCTCCAGTTTCAAAGTAGGCCTGACCACTTTTGTTGTTTTGCTTTGGTCTGTTTTCATTTGGTATCTGAGACCAAATAAAAATGATAACAGCCATAACTGTGAATTAGATAACCTCTTGGAGTTTACATACCAACTTTACATGGAGCATTTCATTTGATCCTCCTAACACCCCATGGGGTAGGTATTCCTGTTGCAGTTAGCGGAATGATTGAAAATGCAAACAGCACGTTATTTGTTCTTGCTGAGAAACACCTGGTGTGCCACTGGATTATTAGGTTTTAGAGTTTCCTTTTTCGTATAACCATCATTTACAAAATCAGGTGAGACTATCATCCTGTGATTTTTGTGGATAATTTTGTCTTTCCACTTTGTGGGAATGTTAGCTTGGGTTGGAGCTGGGAGGGGGGGCGTTGATGGGACCGGGAATGGAGATAGGGTTGGATTCTCTGGGGAGTCAGAGACTTGCTTTCAGCAGCCTTTGATGTATGGCCGGTAATTGTCAAGTTCACAAACTTCTGCCTCAAGAACCCATATGAAATAAACCGTGACAGTTGATTGCCTGAATGTGATAAGCTCAGGTTTTTTCCAGGATCTACTCTAAAATGATTCATTGAAAGAATAAATTGTGGAGAGACTTACTTCCCTGGCGGTCCAGTGATTAAGACTCCACGCTTCACTGCAGGGGCCTTGGGTTCGATCCCTGGTCAGGGAACTAAGTATCCCACATGCTGCGTGTCACGGCCAAAAAAAGAAAAAAGAATAAGTTTTGTAGCAGGTGTGACTTGAAGATGTATCTTTAGTGTTCAGGAACCTGTTTTAGCTCCAGAAAAACTATCGATTTATTTTGACTAAATAGCTGATTTTGGTTCAAGAAATATGTCTTGATTTATGTTTATTTCTTTGCCAATAAGTTACTTTAACATAGGAGATTTTCCTTTGAGTCTTCTAAATCTTCCCACAGACATTTTTAAAAATTGTTTTTTCAAATGAAATGGTACACCAAGTTGATTCATGAAGCAGACCGAAGCATTCTTTTAATTATACAAATTCATTTTGAAATATGAATTTATAACACTTAGAAAATCTGTCACTGAGAACAGTGAGGCTGTTTTGATCAACACAAAAACTTGAAACAGGTTAAAGAGGATTGCAGTCTTATTTTTGTTCCACATTCCAGTTATTTCTGCATTAAAAAGCTTAACTTGCAATCCAAGGGTATTTTTTAGTTGAACTGATATATTGGTTTGAAAAAAGAGCAGAGGGCTAATATTTATCATAAAATTCATACCAGAAAGTCCCTCGGGACTTCCTTGGTGGTGCAGTGGTTAAGAATCCGCCTGTCAATGCAGGGGACACGGGTTTGAGCCCTGGTTCGGGAAGAGTCCACGTGCCGCAGAGTAACTAAGCCCGTGCACCACAACTACTGAGCCTGTGCTCTAGAGCCCGCGAGCCACAACTACTGAGCCCATGTGCCACAACTACTGAAGCCCATGCACCTAGAGCCCATGCTCCACAACAAGAGAAGCCACTGCAATGAGAAGCCCGTGCATTGCAACGAAGAGTAGCCCCACTCGCCGCAACTAGAAAAAAGCCCACGCGCAGCAACGAAGACCCAATGCAGCCAAAATAAATAAATTAATTTAAAAAAATTAAAAAAGAAGTAGACCCTGCTCGCCGCAACTAGAGAAAGCCCACGCGCAGCAATGAAGACCCAACACAGCCAAAAATAAATAAATAAAATTAGATTAAAAAAAAAAGAAAAAGTCCCTCAAACTCACAAGTGCTAGAACTATTAAACAATAATTCATCACTCAACATGTCAGAGTTCAGCTGTCATTGCACAGCTGTCACCATGACTGCAGCATGGGAGTGACAGCCGTGCCTGGCACTGCTTGAACGTGGCCCCCCGTGTGCTGTCTAGTGTGCTAACGTGTGCTGGTTGATGTAGGTGGGCTGGTGCAAGCCTGATTCAGCCTCTGTAATTAGTGCCAGTCCTAAGAACTGCTCGTTGATCCACAGAAATGGCCCAAGTTCCTCAGTGTCCTCAAAAGCCCATTACCAAGTGGAGGCCCCTGGTAATATTATAGCTTGATACATGATACATTTGAGTGTGGGCTTATTTTATTTATTTATTTACTTTTAATTTATTTTTTAAATAAATAAATTTATTTTCGGCTGTATTGGGTCTTTGTTGCAGTGCACGTGCTTTTTCTAGTTGCGGCCAGCGGAGGGCTACTCTTCGTTGCAGTGCGCGGGCTTCTCATTGCAGTGGCTTCTCTTGTTGCAGTGCACGGGCTCAAGGCATGTGGACTTCAGTAGTTGTGGCACATGGGCTCTAGAGCTCAGGCTCAGAAGTTGTGGCGCACGGGCTTAGTTGCTCCACGGCATGTGAGATCTTCCTGGACCAGGGATTGAGCCCGTGTCCCCTGCATTGGCAGGCGGATTCTTAACCACTGTACCACCAGGGAAGTCCCTGTGGGCTTGTTTTAAAATACAGTTTTAATAGTCAGCTCTCACTCTAGGGGCAGTGGAGAGGATATAGGGAAGGTGGATGGGAAGAAGGAAATTAGGAGATAATTAAGAAATCAAAACTGCTATTGGCTCCTGATCATCTCTAGGTAGATTATTGCCAGTGAGGATTCAAAAGGGGCCTACAAATGCTCACCTTGTTGCAGACTGGTTATGTGAAGGAGTGTTGACTCAAGTTCATCGCTGCACCTGATGTCCCCTCCTTCAGTGAGAGAAGGGGAAGTGGGTTTGGCGCTCTGTATGGAAAAGGGAGACGATGAGCCTTAGGGGGCTTAGGGTCCCTCTCTTATTCTCCGCCTGAGTGGTTCTGCTGAGAGTCTGGCTCTCTGTGGGTCTGAGGTTGGGAGGTACTGTCTCATTTTGAGTCCTTGCTCTGCCTGGCTCTTAGCTGCACCTTAATCTCTGTTGGCTGCTCGTGTGAGATTGAGAGTTGAGTGGAGGTTTGGCTCCTGAAGTCCCTTCAGAAAACCCCAGGAATCCATGCAGCAGTTTGACTACAGTTGCTCTGAATTGGAATATGGCTAACTATTCAGACATGGGCCAAATATTGTTGACAGATAGTCTATAAGGCACCCTAACCTTTCTGAATCTCTTCACTCTGCCTATTCAGTCAGGGCCAGGGGCTGTTAATTTGCTTTCAATATGTTTCCAGAATTAAATTTTATATTATTTGCTCTCTTTTCCTTAGCATAAATAATTGAAAATTGATAGCACGGTAGCATGAATTTATAGAGTATACTAAAACTTTGGGTTTTGAGTCAGCTGGGAAATTCCTTGCAGTTTTTCTGGCTTATATCATGTATTTGAAGAATGTTGAACCAAGTTGTTTTGAGGAAGTAAATTACTATGGCTGTTGAATGTGACCTGGAAGGAACTGAGGAACAGTAGAACTGAAAATACAGCTACTGATTTTTTTGTTTGTTTTTTTCAAATTTTTTTGTTAGGCATCTGAAGAAGCCTCTCTCAGGGCACTGGAAAGTCTGATGACAGAATTTTTCCATGACTGTACAACCAATGAAAGAAAACGTGAGATAGGTAAGTGAAATGTTGAGTAGTAAAGAGTCGTTTATAACAAAAAGGCCCCAGTGGGGAGGAAGGAGTTGGTAGCCTTGAAGTTGGCAGCCTCGTCAAGCCTGCATGTTTCCCCTTGAATTCTGGCTCTTTTTGCTCCAGTCCTGCTGGTTGGTGGCTGGTGAGGTCTACAAACCTAGCTGCAAGGGCTGTAGTCGGCAGAGCCCACTATAATCCATAGTGATAGATTTTCTTTGCTTTGACCATGTGTGGAAACCCCTCCCCCTGCTTTGCTCTTAATTTTAGCAATGTTAAACTTTTATAAGAAGTCTGTGACTTAATTTAAAGAAAAAACTCATGAAAGCATTAAAACAAACATGTTTTTGGTATGTAGAAGTCTATCCTGAACCTCATCTAGTGCCCAGAGATCCTTTAACGGGTGTAACCTTTGGGGCCTTCTTGCTTTTTCCTTATTGCCACTGTTATCGCTCTCATTCTGCAAGTTTTGTTGAATAAAGGCTTCAAACAACAGAGAGATGTAGGTGTAGTAGGTGTAATTTCAGGTCTTCTGGGAACCTTGGCACCTTCTAGAACCTCTTTTTGAATTTTATACTCACTGACATGCACAATATTCATTAAAGCATACTGTAAACTAGAAGGTTTATTTAAGTTGTGAGATCTCTGCTTCAGGGACATGTTGCACTGAAGTCCTAGAGTAATCTTTTTCTCTCTCTGAGTCCTCACTTAAACCCTGAACTTGAAGATGAAAAATGTTTTTCTTGATCCAAGCCTCGAGGCTTTCCCCTGTGTGTCTGGCTGCTCTGTACTGACCTCCATTGCTTTCACTTCCTGGGAGGCCTTTTTCTGTGTCTCCAGGTCTCTGCAGAGCCATTTCTCTGTCCCACATGGCTTCTCTAAGTCATGTTAGCCAGTTCAGTGTTATGGCTGACTTCTGCCCTTGGTCCAAAACTTGATTAGCGTTTGGATTTTCAGGTGGCCAGTAAACCTTTGGCTGCAGCCCATTTTCCCTTGCATCCTTTGAGTATCACATCAGCTGCCGGTGGATGTAGCTTCTTAATTTTAAATGTGGTGGTCTCTTGTGGGCCTGCCCTGTATATGCCTTCTTTTCTGAGAGACTGTGCTGTAGGGAACCAGAGAGTTTATGAACAGGGGATACTGACGGAAGCTGAGCCCAGTAGATGATCAGGCATCTGGCTTAGAAGATCCCCTCTGCTTGCTTCCCTAGGTTTTCTCTTATTGCTCAGTTGGGCTGACCCACCTCTTGCCCCCAGAGTGAGCCCCTTGTTAGTTTTATGCTACCAAAGTACCTCATAGTAAAAGTATCAGTGGTGATTTTTACCAAAGGAGGTGAAGGATCTTTCCCTTGTATCTAATTTCTCCGTAGTCCTGTTTTAAGCTTATAATTGATATGCTTTTGGTTTTTCTCTTAAGTTTTGGATTGCAAAGCTAATGTTGTTCACCTCAGCGTTCATGAATTAAAAGTGGAAGCTTTTTAACATACTTTTATTCTAATCTGATTTTTAAATAGTTTTAAATAACCAGATGCTACAAAAGTCTAATTTAAATCCCGGCTAAGGGGAATCCGGGGGTTTGGTAGTAGGCATGTCTTAGTTCTTTTTGTACCTAGTCTCCATAGCTTTATTTGAGTGTGTGGGCTGGAACCACTTCTTGCTTCTTTTTTGATGTCTTAGGATAAACCAAAGTCTTTCCTAGCTAGGTGGGAGAAAGGAGGGAGACCTTTTATTATAGGGGCTCCACCCATCCTCCACCAAAAGTGTGTTATTAGTGCTCTAGAGATAGAGCTGTTAGCAGGGAGCCTCAAGAGACAGTTTGGTCATTTTTAAAAGTGGAGAAGGCTGAAGCATCAAAGAGGAGCAGTGATTTGCTTGGGATCAGACTCAGTGAATTAGTGGCAAAGCCTAGAACAGAGTCCAGAGTTCCTCATTTCCAGCCAGAGATCACTCTCTGGTTGGACTTCACCTCTGGGAGTCATAGAAACTTTTGCTTAATTATAAGAATACACCATCAGCTTCCTTTATGGGATTTATAATGAGACTGCCTTGGTGCACTTAGCCTGAGTTGTAGGGCTCTGGCAGAGCAGTGACTTTAGGGTTAGAACGGGCTGCAGTGCTTGCTGCTTTTCCAAGGGCTTCCTAGAATCTCTCAGGGTTGTTGCCTTTGTATTTTTACCCACTCCGTGTTATATTTTATGACCAGCACAGCAGGTCAAGGTGACTAAGGGGCAGCATGTCCAGAAACACGGCGATAGACTCTTAATGCTTGCTGTCTGTCCAGCAGCCTCAGGAGGAAGAAAGCCACTTCTAACTGATTTGAGGTGCCCAGGGTGGTTCCTGGCAACTCCCATGACTGCCGCTCTTGTTTGCTGACTCCTGGGTGATATTTTAAAATAAAACCAACTCAGATGAAGGGAGTTAGCCATCTTGAATTCTCTTGCATTTTTTCCAATCCTTTATTTATAAGATTAGTCTTAATTTTTTCTTTTCCTGCTTTTCTGGCCATCATTGTGTGTGTGCGCGCACGTGTGTGTGTGTGTGTGTGTGTGTGTGTATAAGTGTGTAAGAACAGTGTTGAGTGAGTGGTGAGGAGATAACCTATAGCTGTACCCCAGAGGAAGTAAGTTACCAATTGGCCATCGTTTGTAAGGTAAAAATGATACTCTTATATCTGTCCATCTACACATTAGGTTAAGAATTTCAGCAGTGAAAGTTTCTCTGCCTAAAAAAGTGCCCATAAAAAAAAGGTGTCCATAGCTAGGTTATTGTTATTTAGGTGTCAGTGTTCATGGTCACCTCAGAGTCAGAAAAATATTACATGCTTTGTCCTTTCTATCTTGAAGAATCAGCTGGATTTTGTAGTTGGTTTTGACGTCATTACATTATGTGGGAGAGGTGTGTTTAAAAAAAAATAGTAAGACAGCTAGCCTTATGTTAATTTTGTGTATTTTCATAGCCTTCTCTTGTTGCTATTTAACTTTTCCAGAGGAACTTCTTAATAACTTTGCTCAGCAAATAGGAGCGTGGAGATTCTGCCTGTATTTTCTCTCCAGCACTAGGAATGACTATGTAATGATGTACAGTTTAACGGTTTTTGAGGTAAGTTGTCAGATACTTTTATACTATTCTGAAGAGTATTTTTTAGTCACATTGCCTTGTTATTGGCACTAGACTTTAGTTTTGATGTGTACATGGCTGGGAAATAGTGGTAACTCAGCTCAAGGGCTTCTTCCCACATATTGCCTTTGTCAAGATGTCAGGTTTTCCAGGGCGCCTTTCCATCTTCAGCACCAAAAGGTAACATAGGTGAGGTCGGGAGGTCGTTTGTGGTAACATCTAACTTTTCCTTCCATGTTATCATTTAAAAGAGAAAGATGATTAAAGAAAAACAGTTGGGAGGAGGGATGGTTCCCATTAAAAATCTTCATTCATTTCAACTCTCTTCCTGTGCACAATTTTTTTCAAAAAACCTAATTATAATCATATTGCTCATTTCATTTTGCATTCTGTTTTTTCCCCCCACTTACCTTTATATTATATTCCTATAAGTGGTTGTACCATTATTCACCAAGCCATTCTCCTATTCTTACATTAAAGTTGTTTCTGTCATTATTTTTTGGTGGAGACAGTGGTGTTATAGAAAGTTTTTGCACCTACACCTTTTTGTTTCTGTTAAATTATGTAGCTGTTAAATTATGTTCCTAGGAATGGGATTATTGTATCATAAAATTTGAATATTTTATTATTCTCATTGCCAAATTGCTCCAAACCTTTGTTTAAAAGCAGAGTTTCTTGTTTGAGGGAGATAGCTACTGTTGGATGAAAACCAGTTTGTTTTGTGTATAGATTGTTAACTTACAAGATGTATACTTGTTTTTCAGAATCTGATCAATAAAATGTGGCTTGGGGTCCCATCTCAGGATAAGATGGAAATCCGTAGCTGCCTGCCCAAACTCCTCTTGGCTCACCACAAAACCTTACCTTACTTCATCCGGAACAAGCTCTGCAAAGTGATTGTTGACATTGGCCGTCAAGATTGGCCCATGTTCTACCATGACTTTTTTACTAACATTTTACAGGTAAGGAGATAACCTACGGAAACTTTATCTTGTAAATAATTTGTTTGAAGAAGTGATTATTTTCTTGTCTTGAAGAGGATTTTTAAGATGAGCATTTTGGAACTGCAGTGGTGAGGTCATTGTGGGGTGGATTATCTCATTCACTTAACCTTGTGTTCCTGAGACATGTTGTACCTTGGTGCAGTGGAGAAGGTGGGGAATGGGAACCCCAATCACTTTGTTAATCTCTTGTGAAATTTTTGTCCAGCGAGTATTTGAAAGCCTGTTAGGTACCGTGCCAGGTGTTGGGTGCCAGGATGAGGCCTTCGATAGTTATAGTTTAGTGGGGAGAAAGCGATGGAAATAATAATTACCCAACAATATGTTAATGACTGTAGTGGAGTATTGTGCCGAGTGCAGTGAGGACACGGCACTTAGACTCAAGGAGCTGAGGTGTTTTCAGTGTTGCTGGTGATGAGATGCGAGGTGGTGGCTTGAGTGGTAGAGTGAGAGGCTAGGCTGATGGACAGGGCCAGAGCAGGGAGGGCTTTGCGTTTGCAGGGGGCATCAGTGTTTAATTCATAGTCCTTACTCGAGACCTAATGAAAAGTTTGGAGAAGGGAGACAACGTGGCCGCATGTTTATGTTGGAGTGACGACTTTAGCAGCAGTGTGGAGTCTGGATTGCAGAGGGGTGAGGCCGGAGTGAAGGAGACCTGGAAGGCTGCTGCTGGAGAAGTCTGAGTGAGCTGAGGGGCCTGAGCCAAGCCGGGGCTTACCTGCTGGACAGCAGCGAGGCACGGAGGAGGCTTTGGGCAGGGACTAGGTTGTAGGGAGGAGGGAAGGAGGAAGCTAGAATGCCTTCCAAGTTCCTGGCTCAGATGGCAGATTTTCTAGGCCATCTGAGGAAATGGGTTTGGGTAGAAGATGGTGAATTCAGTTTGGCAGAAAATGCGTTTAAGATTTGCGTGTTCCTTCTGTGCACGTCTAGTGAGACATTAGGAAATGTGGATCTGGGGTTCAGGATTTGGAAGTCATCAGGGAATAGGTGGGACCTAAAAGCCAAGAGGGTGATGCTTTTGTTCATTTGACTCCTGTGATAAAGTTGGAATCATTTATATTATCGAGACAGGCTTGGGTATGGAGGAAATGGGTATTATGTACAGATTATAGAAATAAAGTTCTTTGAAAATTGGTTATAGTCTTAGTGATGGCAGAATCTTCCGGAACAATTCCATTTTCTAATGTTCTGCTTGCTCTCCCTGCAAACCATTCGAATGATGCACCAATTTAAAAATTTTAGCATCCATATTGCTTTGTCTGGATTGCCTCTCAAGGTGGCACAGAAATTCTTCATTCAATATTATTTTGTTTTGTATGGTGATTCATTTATCTAGAGATTTATTGAATTGATATTGTAAAGGAGATTCATGCATTTATTCCATAAACTATTTGTTGAATACCAGCCATGTACTAATAACTATAGGTACGTGGGGGGATATAGTAATGAACAAATAGCTGCCTTCATGGAGCTTATAATCCCAAGGGGGAGGCATCAGTAAACAATAAGCAAATAAATTCTTTCAGGTAGGTATAAGTATTGTGAGAAAACTAAACCTAGGGTGAGGAGGAGGGAATATCAGGGGTGTTATTTAGATGGGATGATCATGGAAGCTTTTTCTGAGAAGCATACTCTTGAGCGGAAACTGAGTGGAAGTGATGGAGTGAGCCATGTGGGCTTCCAGGGGAACAGTGTCGTAGGCAGAGGGAATAACAGTGCAAAGAACCTGAGGAATGGCAAGGAGGCGGGGAACCTGGAGTGGTGGGTTAGGAGGCTAGAGGCTTTGCTGGCTCTCTCTGACACGCTTGCTTTCACTCCACGTTGAAAAGCAGTTGTGGTAAGTCTCCATGGCTCTCTTAAGAGGGAGCCAGGAAGTCCATGGAGATGGAAAGAACCAGGAAGGTGGGGGGGTCTGAGTGGATTCCATCCTGGGTTGGTCAGTGGTGTGTCTTATGTGAAGCAGCAGTGGAATGTGAGCCAGACAGAGAGCCGAGTCCTGTCGGCAACAGTGAGGAGAAACCATGTTTTCGCCCAGCTGGGATCATTTCCTTCGATGAAAAGCAGACATTTCTTGTCTGCCCATGAAGTATGATTAATGATGATAAATGAGAATTTGGAAGAGCATTTTTAGGTGAGGTGCTCATGGAGATTTCTAAAGGGTAGCTGTCTCCCTCTCTTGCCCACCACCTCCCGCTTTCCACCCTTCAGAAATGACTCCTTTCACCCCATGCTGCCTTCATGACTTTGAAACACCCCATAGTGGAAGGGGCTCGGGACTGGGAGGCAGTGGGTTTGGGGTCTGTGTCCATTTTTGTCACAAATCACCTTGATTTTAGTAACTCCTATGTGAGCCTCCATTTCCTTCTGTGTACAATGAGAGGATTGGACTAAGTGATCTTTAAAATTCTTTCCAGTTGTATTATTCCCCGCTTCTTATTCATGCATGAGAACCAGTCAGTGGCATGAAAGCCATGTCAAGAATGATTGGTGCTAAATTGCTGACATTTCTGATAATGATAATAAAATCTTTTCTTTAGGCATTGGTAAACAAGACCAAACTGGTTCTGGAATCAACTTCACAATTATATGATCTGTTGATTAAACCATCTGAAAGGTTTTTTTTGGCTTAGTTCCATTATGGCCTGCAGTCTGGGGTGCATAGCCTTTTTTTTTTTTTTAAATTCTGTAACATTTGGCCTGGGGCATCTGTGCAGTTTATGCCATAATTATGATGACCGCCATACCAGGCAAAGAGGAGTTGATTTGGGGCCCCAGAAAGATATCTGCAATTCTATGTGTTGGTTATAGTCTTTCTAGGCCATTGGAGAAGGAATTGTTGAAGTCAGAACCGACCCCTGTTCTCCCCACCTTCCCCCTCCGCCTTCACTAGCACATACATCACACCTTTCTAGAGTCTGTTCTTCAGAGTCCTGGAATCTGCTGAGCTGGACTTCTGGTCACATTGTGCCTGGGGCCAGATACTTAAAGGGCAAGCATCGAAAAGAAGCATAGAAAGAATTTTGATGTTTCTTCTCTGATTGGCTGGTATGATAAAAATTTCTGAAGCTAACACTAAGAACCTGAACTTGATTTGCAACCTGAAGGTGCTTATTCTCTATTAAAATAAATTGCAGAGATTACCTATGTCATGAGCTTTAATTATGTATGTGAAGATGGTGAAAGGAAACACTTTTAATAAAAAGCTTTCTGGAAACAAAGCTAGTGAGAAGGAAAATTACACATTTTATCAGGCTGTTCTTTCAAGTAAAGAATAACTTTCATTTTCAGCCAGCTCCTTGCCTGACTCTTCCTTTCTCCCAAATGATGAGAGAAAGGAGGACCTTTAAGATACGTTTTCCATACTGTAGGGGTATTTTATTTCTGGAGAGCACAGAAGCATTTCATATGTACAGGAAAGTATTGCCCAGTGGAATATTTGGTAATGAGTCATTCCCAGCTGAGAGAGTAAGAATGAGGTCTTGGGGGAAAATAGAGACAAAAGGGGTGGAAGAGAAAGAAGGAAATGAAAGGGGAGAAGTAATGGAAATCTTTTAAAATACAGATTGATAATCCAAAGGTGTCTGAATGAAAAGGGATGCTTATAAAGTTCTATTCACTTTATCATGTAAAGAAAAATTGTTAGAGGAGGGATTTCCTGTTTCTCCCCTACTGCATTATCTGAATTTTAAGTCGGTGTTAGAAATAGCCCGAACTTGTAGCAAATGAAGGGAAAACTTGTGGAGGATGTACTTGAAGTGTTAGCTGATTTAATAGAGAGCATTTTCAACACACTATTCCTTGCTGCTGAGGGCAGTTGAATTTCTCTTTAAGTTCCCAATATTGAGTTTTGCTCTTCGGGGATGTGCTTTTCCTTGGTCTGCAATGGGAAGAGTTGTTTTCAAGGGACAGGAAAGTGCCCTGTGTTTTTTGAAGTGGAGAATATCCTTTCTATCTGGGTGTAGTTCCTGGTGACCTCCTCTTCCCTAAGGCTTATATTTTATAGATTGAGTAAATAAAAAACTTATTTTTATCAGGGAATGAACTACATTTAAAGTTAACTATGATTAAAGAAAATGATAAAGTTTTTAATTTGTTTGCTCTTTCATAGATTGTAGCATATAACCCAATAGGATTTTAATGGTACCTTGATTATTTTTACCATTTCTGGAAACTAAAAAATAAATGCTTTGAATATTGTGAAATTGATAAGAAAGGTATAAGTAGTGTTATGCTATTGAAAGTGTACCCTTTTTGTCTCTTGTTTAAGGAAACTTTCCTATGGCATAGTGGATATTGCAGGTGATAGAAAAAGTACCTTAATTTGCTACATAGGTATTTGCAAAGTCCTAACCGTATCAGTATCATAGTTTAATGACGTGTATGTGTGTTTCTGCTCTGCCACATGTTTAATCTTGAACTTTTATGAAGCATTCAAAGCTTGGAACTGTAAACTTGATTTAACACCTGAATGTTGGAAAGATATCACAAATTGGTTTACACATACCTTAATCACTAATAGAGTAACCTGGGCAGAGTAACCAAGGCTCTGTTGGGAGTATGGACATGTATAAAAATTGTCAAGTTAGGTGTAAAAGAGCATTGTTTTCTTGTTGTTTTTAAGTTCATGGTGTTATTTAGAATTTTGTCTTTAAAATAAGATGAGAATATATTTTGATTGGTTAAAAAGGTACATAAGTGTACTCAGTCATTTTTCTAAAGGTTTGATTTATGTAGCCTGTTCATGTAAGATTAAACGCACAGAGGTACAGTTGACATTCCGTATCCACAGGATTTGAACCCTCCTGTATGAGGGCTGACCACACTACACCATTGAATATAAGAGACTTGAGCATCCTTGGATTTTGGTATCCACGGGGGTCCTGGGAACACCCCCCCACCCCACACGGATACCGAGGGACGACTGCACTTCATAGGTTCACCATTCGTCAGTCTTCTTTGTACCTTAATTAGCCAGGCACTCTGCTCAGAAACTTACTTTTTCCTGGCAGTTGATCCAGTCCCCTGTGACAACTCCCCTTGGGCTGATCATGTTGAAGACAACTTCCGAAGAGCTGGCTTGTCCCCGTGAGGACCTCAGCGTGGCTCGGAAGGAGGAGTTGCGAAAGCTGCTGCTGGAACAGGTGCAGACAGTGCTTGGGCTACTGACAGGTGAGCAGCTGGGTGGCACCAGAAGGCAGAGGCCTGCCTGCAGATGCCCGGAGTGCAGGCCCTGGCACACAAAATTTTTGAGCAGTTGCCTTAGCTGTTACTGAGACCGAACGTAAAAACAGAAAGAATGTGGTGCCATATTCCCAATACCTAGCCCAGTATTAAGCACACGGTAGGATCTCAAAAAATGTTTGTAATTTATTTTCCTTTCAAAGTCTTTGATTATTTGGTCCTCACTATAGCCGTGATTAATGTGGTATAGACCGGGTCATAGGAATGTGACTGAAATGCTGATAACTGCATTCTAAGTAAGGTGGGTGGCAGGCACATTATTTAAGATGATTTGAATTTAAATCAGGAGAAGTTGGAGGAGGAGGAGGAAGATGTGAACATTTCGAATTCTGAGTAGGGAAGTGAGACCAGGTGTGGAATCAGCACCCTGTGCTCCAGGTTGTAGTTGTATGTAGCGTTTGCTTCGTCATCTGGTCTGTTGCGTTAGAGCCTCGTGACTATGAGTGAAGAGTAAGAATAAACAGAAAGCAAACTGCAGAATGAGACAGGAGGGTAGGAAGAGAACGGAGCCCCTGTGTCTCCAGGGCGACAGGGCGAGGGCCGTGCCCGCTGTGCTGCCGGTGGAGCTGCTGGTTCTGAGGTGCAGGGGCGTTATCGGGCTCCGAGGCTGAGCCGCGCGCTGGAGGGAATGTTGTAGGGACAAAAAGGGTTTCTGTCTCCAGCTCTTCTACTCAGGCTGCTTCTTGGATATCTAGGGACTTTTTTTTTTTTTTTTTTTTTTTTGCATGTGTTACAAAAGCGGTCATCATGAGGTGGGCACTTAAAATTGGTTATAAGAGTGTTTTGATTAAAAGTAAACTTGTCATTTACCCCCCTCCCCATCCTTCCCCAAATCCCTAGGGGAAACCCAGACCTCAGAGCATTTATTCATTCAAAGCATATTTATTGACATCCACAGCTAGATGTTAAATTTCTGGAGTTAGGGACCATGTCTGATATCTCTGTGTCCTACTTTTGCGGACACTAAAATTTTTTGAATTGAGATATAATTCACATATCATAAAATCTACCATTTTAAAGTGTAACAGCTCAGTGGTTTTTAATATAGTCACAAGGTTGTGCTACTATCACGTTGTCTAATTCCAGAACATTTTCATCACCCCAACCTCTGGCAACCATTAGCGTAGTATCTGTCTCTGGTTTTTCCTATTTGGACTTTTCATAAAAATAGAATCATAGAATGTGTGACCTTCTGTGTCTAGCTTCTTTTACTTAACATGATATTTTCAGTGTTTTCCATGTTATAATATTAAATATTTTGAGAACAAAATCTTTTTAAAAGCTTTTATGATCATCTTATATGCCAGGTTCTGTAAGGAGATACAAAGAGGAATAAAACATTGTCCCTGCCCTCTAGTAATGTATACTCTAGTAGGGGAGAAAGACAATGTGTTAAGAGTTATGGTATGTTTTATGTGCAGGCAAAACTGAGCAGGGAAGACTTCCTGGAGGAGGTGACAGCTAAGTGGAATTCTCAGAGACAGGTAGCAGTTAGTTAGTCTGGTGAAAGGTCAAGTTGGATTGGAAGGGGGAGAGCAGTTCAGAGGTTAAGAAGGAGAACACATGAGAAAGGAACAGCTAGTAAATAGTGCAGTGTGATGAAGCCTGGGTGTGGGGTGGGGGTGAGGCCGGACGGGGAGAGCAGAGGCCAGATGCCGAGATTGTGTGGATGGTACTGGTGAGGAGCATGAGAATATTAGTGGCAGGTTTGTGGGGGAAGATAAATTGAGGGTGGAATATCCAAGTGGTGTTGTCCAGAAAAAGCAGTTAGACATAGAGACAGATGTTTAAGTACTGATTCTTGATCAAATATATCAGTGCATTGTTTTTCTAAATCTGATCTTTATATGTTAGGTGTCATTTCTCTCTTAAACTCAGTTTCTCCTTTCTTGGTAGGTATCTTGGAGACTGTCTGGGACAAACACAGCGTGACTGCTGCCACCCCACCACCATCCCCGACCTCAGGAGAAAGTGGTATGGTCTGCACCACACATTGTGTTCCTCTTTTTAAATTCAGTTGGGGGTCTCAGCAGGGTAGCAATTGCTTATCTATGCCAGACACAGATGCACATTCTTCCTTAATCTATTTTTGGCCTCTCTGCCCTTGTCTTCTGAGTAGCTGACTTTCTTAGTTTCTTGTAAGTACTTGTACTTTCTAATATAATATTTTGAACAACATAGCTTGTTTCTTCCTTGCCCATCAGGAAGGTGGCACCTTCAGCTTATGACTGCTGTCCCTCCTGGCTTATTTTTCCCTTTTTCTCATATTTTATGGCTGTATTGCTCATGCTGAGGTTGGTATGAGCCTGTGGGCGTGATGGGTCTGCTTTGCAGTCATGCAGGGGTCAGGTCATAGGAGGTGGGTGGCAGCCCGAAGGAGGGGACGTGGGCATGTGGAGTGCTTACTTCCTCATGGGCTCAGGGAAAAGTCATCTTGGCCTGGACACATTGGGAACCAGTGTGCAGTAATCAGCATTGACTTTACAAAAGTTTGGATTTATTTGATAAAGTGTGGGCATATTTACAGTGGCCATTAAATAGTTTACTGGTGGCTAGTTATTGTCCATAGTTATATTAATATCTGTTTCAAAAGCCAGAGTGCAGTTCACCTAAAAATGGCTACTTTCAAGGATGGATGGAAAGAGGAAATTGTGTCTGAGCAGGAACTTTTAGTTTCTAAATGGCTTCTGTTTACATTAAATGGTCACAAATGCTTTTCAAGTAGAGTACATTCCTGTGAAATGACACATACTACTTCCTCTACTGTAAAGGTTGATGTGGCTAATGAGAAATGTTTCCTCATCTTTCTCCTTTACCTCAAGGAAATAGGCTGTTGAAATCAGACATCTCTGAGCCCTAGCTGTTTCATGTAGCCTGTTGTTAATATGTGGAAGTTGAAATTCTTGCAGAGTTACTGTAGAATTGAAAATACATCATGAAGTTTTGAGGACTGCTTACAGTTTACTAATTTATTTCAATTCTATTTATCATACTTGGATTAAAAACTGTTAGAGAGTCATTTGTCATACTTCTTAGGTTAAAAACTATTACAGAGTTCTAGAGTATATTAAAAGCCTACAGGAAATTGAACTTTATTTGTATTTGGTGGGAAACCTTCATTTTCAAAGTGGATATTTGAGGTGACTTAGCAGATTTATATTTTGCAATATTTGAATGATTAAAGAAAAAATTACAAAGATGCAGAGATTTGATTTTTGAGTATACACCTTGGAATCTCTTGCAGTTTGGCTGATCTTAAAATTTGTCATCTCAGGAATTCCCTGGTGGTCCAATGGTTAGGACTCCGTGCTCTCACTGCTGAGGGCCCAGGTTCAATCCCTGGTGGGGGAACTAGAATCCCACAAGCCGTGTGGTGTGGTCAAAAAAAAAAAAAAAAAAATTATCATCTCATTTCAATAGTAGTTTGCAAAAATTGGTTCTTTTGATAGTTGAATACTATCTTAGTATCCAGGTTAAGTGAGCAGCAGCAGTTTACTTCAGTAAAACTTGTTTTTCTGATATCGTTTTCCAGTACCAAAAGCTATGAGTTTTAGTTGGCTTCTTTCAGGTACATGTTCTGAGCTAACTCAGTTGATACTTTGATAGACTTATATCCTGGAGGCCAGGTTGGAGAATATTAGATAATACAAATCAAAAATAAATGCTTGACTCTTTCATGTGTTGCCTAGGTTTTGTTTATGAGGTTAGGGGAAATAAAATAAGAACTCAGTTGACATTCCATATAAACAAAACTGAAAAATATGATGAATGCTTTTTGAGAGTTGCCTTTTAGACACTATTAAAATTTTTGAAGTCTTGAATTTTAGTGTTTGAGAAAAAGCAAAATAAATTGAGACTGGTGGGGGTGTGGACTAGGGAGTTAAATAAGCTTTTAAGTTGGTACACTTCCTCTTTTAAAAAAAAATTGCGTGTTCACTCGTTAGCTCTCTTTATGAGAGTTGTGCGTAAAGTCATCAGATCTTGCTTCACTATATGGGCAATGCTAATGATTTAATCAACATTTATTTTGGTGCTTTTGCTCAACTGCCTTTGTGCCCTTAAGACACCAAGTTAAGTGGTAAAATGTCTAGAAAATTCTTTAGCTCTCTTGACTGTGAGTTCAGTTTTATGGAGGAAATTCTGAGGAACCATGGGGCCCAGTGAATAAACTCAGATAATTCCTAAACATACCCCATCAGCAGTCCCTGCCAGACTCTCACTGGCCTGCCCAGCTGCCCATCAGACTTGGCCCCATGGGCTTTTGGTCTCTTTTGTCATATGTTTTCTTGTAATGTCATTTTCTGTCTGATGACTTTCAAAGAATAAAACCCCAGGGACTATTCCCTCCAACAACTGCTCTAACAGTCTGGTTATAGAAAAAATTTTGACGGGTGTGTGTAGTTTATTTCTCAGAATAGTTCCCCAAATTATTGCCTCATCTCCTAAACTCACCTCACTAGACCAGAATCCTGTGAAATTGATGATGGTTTTCTCTCTTATTTACAAAAAGGAAGCTGGGGTTCATGGCGGGTAACTTGTCAGAGGTCACATCACTAGTGAGGGGTGGGACAGTGACGTGAACCCATCATTCCCAGTCGAGGCGCACTGTCTTTCTTCTAAGTTTGCTGTCTCGGTCACTCTCACCATGTCTGCCCGCCTCCTCCTTCCCCTGGTTGAGTCCTGGCTCGCTGCTTACTTGGTTTACCTTCTCTGACCTTGGATGTCCTCTCTGTAGAAGAGCAACTCTGCTCTGAGGAGTGAGTGAGGGGAGGTGTGGATGTACCGTCTGTATGCCGTGGTGCGGCTTCCTTCTGTGCTCGTGCAGCCTCAGCCCTCTTCCTTAGTTACTCTCCTCTTGTCCTTGCTTCTTTTTGCTTGGAAAATGGGGAAAAAAGTGAACAAAACGAAATTACATAAAGACTGTAGTTCTGAGCTAGCTTTGATTGTTCTGTAATAAAAATTAAGGGGCCATATCGTTCTTGCACACATGGTATTTAGTTTTAAATATAGATGCGTATATATACGGGCGATGGAAAGTTTTTTAGGGTGAAGATGTCGTAGCCCTAATCGATTGCGACCAGTTTACACCTTCCGGTTTTTTCCCAAACTCTTTACAAGATGCACATGTTCGTGTACTTGCAGATCTTTTCATCTGTAGAAAAATGGGACTTGGGATCACAGCTCTTGTGATCTTGTTTCCTCCTCCCATGGGTCCCTTAAAAAGAGTTTCTCCCCATTTTACTGGACTGAGGCTACAGTTAGGTCGGAGGTTCTTCGTTGGGGTGATTTAGCCCTGCAGGGGATATTTGGCAATGTGGAGACATTTTTTGGTTAACATAAATGAAGAAAGAGTACTACTGGCATCTGGTGAGTGGAGGCCAGGGATGCTGCTAAATATCCTTCAGTGCACAGAACAATAAAGAACTATCCAACCCCAAATGTGAATGGTGCTGAGGTTGAGAAGCTCTTAGTAAATGTAGAACTGAATAGAAAACATGTGGAATTTCAATAAGTAAGAAAAGAAAAAAGCTGAGGGGATCTTTGTATGAAAGCCCATTACAAGTGTTCCAACCATGTCTGGGTTACTTCCAAGTTAGTAAATGCCCCAGAGTAGCCTACGTACTACTTGCGGCGTGGGTGTCTGTTGCTGCCAGGGCCTGGCCCAATTCAGGGAAGATGAGGTTGGTCATGGGTTTTTTAAAATCGAGGAGCCCTCTTACAAGCCCTCTTTATAATCAAGAGCTTGTTAAAGCTCTCTCAGCATAGCTTTGTAAATGCTGCAGCATGAAGCAGAGTCTCTGTTCTGTGGCGATTCCTTCACTTGGATTAAAATATAATTTGGGGGCTTCCCTGGTGGTGCGGTGGTTGAGAGTCTGCCTGCCAATGCAGGGGACACAGGTTCGTGCCCCGGTCTGGGAAGATCCCACGTGCCACGGAGCGGCTGTGCCCGTGAACCATGGCCGCTGAGCCTGCGCGTCCGGAGCCTGTGCTCCGCAACGGGAGAGGCCACAACAGTGAGAGGCCCATGTACCGCAAAAAAAAAAAGAAGAAAAAAGAATATATAATTTTCGAAAAATTCTTCTGTGATTTACTAAAATTCCCTGAAACATTTAAAGTTGAGTAAAATAATTTTTATTGAGAAACAACATTAAAAGATACTTGTTTTGAGGGGAAAAAATAGAGATCATCCTATCCACATAAACAGGTTTTACCTTTGCATACTCCCGTTCAGTCTTTGTCCTTGTGCTTATATCTTTGTATAGTTTCTGTCATGGTGTACACATGCTATTTTACATGTGACTTTGGATCTTACATATTTTTCTATTTTTGAATATTAGCTTTCTGACTGATCATTTTTCTTGGCTGCATAATCTTTCCTGACCTGGCTTCTGGGAAGGAGCATAGGCTTTGGGGCTAGACCTAATAGGTTTTAGTTTCAGCTCTGCCTCTGACTAGCTGAGGAACATGGGGGAAATGCCTCATCTATCTGTGTTTGAGTTATTCTAACTGTCTGTAAGTGCAGATAATCATAATACCTACTTTAGAGCTGGGAGCATTAAATGAGAATATGTAAAGTGCTTGGTGCAGCACCAAGCAAATAATAATAGCACATGAAATGGTAGCTGTTCTTTTTTTTTAAAAAAGCTATTATTTATTTATTTATGGCTGTGTTGGGTCTTGGTTGCTGCGCGCGGGCTTTCTCTAGTTGTGGCAAGCGGGGGCTACTCTTTGTTGCAGTGTGCGGGCTTCTCATTGCAGTGGCTTCTCTTGTTGCGGAGCATGGGCTCTAGGCGCCCAGGCTTCAGTAGTTGTGGCTCTCAGGTAGAGCACAGGCTGAGTCGTTGTGGCGCACAGGCTTAGTTGCTCTGCGGCATGTGGGATCTTACCGGACCAGGGCTCGAACCCCTGTCCCCTGCATTGGCAGGCGGATTCTTAACCACTGCACCACCAGGGAAGTCCTAGTAGCTGTTCTTAACATCAGTGTTATCATTGATGTGTTGCTCTCCCCACACCCCACCTTAGAATCCCATTCTGGAAAAATTCTTCTGAGCTGAAGAATAGGGCCAACTTTTTGTTTTGTTTTTGTTTTTAAAGCCAGAATTTATTTCTATTTAAGAATGTTCAAGAGACTTTAAAAAGGCCCAAGGGCTCAACAGTGTCCGGGTTTAGTATAAGATCATACTGAGGTGGTGTCTGTTGGTTCCTCCATTGCTAAAGCCTCCATTTGATCCTGGTTGATAAATGCCCTGATAATTCTAATAGTTGGGTAATGGTGATTTCCTCTAACTGGCATCTTTCATAAATGGCCGTCAGTCCATGAACGATGAAAAAAGCAATACCAGAAACAACCATTGATAGAGAGAAAGTTGTATGACTCAAGTGGAAAGCCACCACAGCAATTCCAAAAATCAAAATTATTAATCTAGTAATAAACAAACTGAAACGTTTGCAGAATCTGCTTGAACATCCTTCTTGCATTATTCTTTGAAACCAGGTCTTCTGATTACCAGCTTGAGTAGCTGAGATCATGATGAGTCTCATCTGGTATCAAATGCAGCTCTTTCAGAACAGAAACCAGCAAACACCTTTCAAGATAGATGCCAGAGGACAACTTTTTAATCTAGTTTTAACAATGGAAATTAAACTCTTATTAATAAATCACAAAATCCCCATTTTAATGGCTGAAGAGATTGAGGCTGAGAAACGTTAACTACTCTGTTCATATTAATCCAACATTAGTATAAGGCAGCAGTTCTCAACAGGTCTGGGGACCAAACCCTTTCAGGGTCCCAAAGGTCAACGATGTGGTCATAAAAAATACCCCAAACCCTTTCAGGGTCCCAAAGGTCAACGATGTGGTCATAAAAATACTAAGACGTTGTTTGTCATTTTTATTCTCACTCTCATGAGTATACCGAGTAAAAAAAGCTCATTCAGATTCCACATTGCAATTAACCTTTAAGAAATTAGTACTCATCAGATTTTAGTATTAGAATAGCTGCCGTTATCTGAAAAGGCCACTTCCTTCTCTTTCAGTTGTATATCTATGTGAAGTTGGGTTCTCTTCAGTAAAACAACATCGTACAACAGATTGGGTACAGAACTAGATGAGAGAATCTAGCTGTCTTCTTTCAAGCCACACAATAAAGAGATTTCCAAAAATGTAAAAACAGTGCTATTCTTCTCACTAATTTTTTGGAAGGCAAAATACAATTTTTTCATTTAAAAATGTTATTTATGCTAACATGTAATGGGCTTATCATTATTAAATGAATTAAATATTTGAAAAATTATTAGTTTTAATTTCTTAATATGACAAATATCAATAGAAATAACCTACAGAAAGAAGCTTTTTGCTGTCCTCAGTGATTTTTAAGAGTGTAAAGGGGTTTTAAGACTAAAACATTTGAGAACTGCTGCTATAAGGTAAAAAACAAAATGTAAAAATTTACTCAGTATTCCACCATACAGAAATAACATCATTCCAGACCTCTCTCTCTACATAAATGCAGTTAAAGATAGATTAAACTGAATAAAAGGACCAAATGGCATCGTATCATATATATTTTTTTGGTATCATATATTTTTGCTAAAGACTATTCAGTTTTAGTTTTACTTGAATTTAACAGGAAGTATTAAATGGAAGGAATTGCTGACCTTGAGATGCTTTTTCCACAAGGAATATTAGTTTGTAAAAGATATCTCCAAGAATAAGAAAAAAAGATTATGAAAACCAATTTCTTACTACATATTTTAATTTTAGACCATATATATATATATATATTTTTTTTTTAGAAGATGTTGGGGGTAGGAGTTAATTAAATTGTGTTGGGTCTTCGTTTCTGTGTGAGGGCTTTCTCTAGTTGTGGCAAGCGGGGGCCACTCTTCATCGCGGTGCGCGGGCCTCTCACTATCGCGGCCTCTCTTGTTGCGGAGCACAGGCTCCAGACGCGCAGGCTCAGTAGTTGTGGCTCACGGGCGTAGTTGCTCCGCGGCATGTGGGATCTTCCCAGACCAGGGCTCGAACCCGTGTCCCCTGCATCAGCAGGCAGATTCTCAACCACTGCGCCACCAGGGAAGCCCTAGACCGTATATTTTGAGACTTCGTGCTTGTGAAAGGTGAGAAAGTTAGTTAGCACACCCTTCTATAATTCCTCCATTTGTTTGGTCTTGATTCTGTATTTAATTCAGTGCTTGCATTAGTCCCTTTGCCACAGCTTCACCATTCTGTAATTCTTTTTTATTTATCTCTTTATTTGCATGATTTCATTGTTCAGTATCCTCCCTAAGAATTTGTGGGCAATATATTATTAGAATTTTTGCATGTTTGAAAAAAATGTCACCTTCTTTTATACTCAAAGGGGACCTTTGGGTTAAGTCATTCTTTGCCCCAGAACTTGTAGACACTGCACCACTGTTTTTTGGCTTTGACTGTTACTGTGAAGTCTGAATTCGGGGTTTTCTCCTTTGTATATGTGCTTTTTCTGCCTACATTCCCTTATTCCTGAAGTTTTTGTATTGATTACTCCTTATTTTTTTTCTTGGGGCAGAATAAGCCCTTTCATTTTGTATAGTCACACCTTTAATTCAGGAAAGGCTTCTTCTTGTTATAGTTATGAATGTTTGTCTTCTTTTGTCTTCTCTAAAATAATTTTATAGCCACCCCCACCCCCAATTTCATTTTGTGTGATTTCCTTTAGTGTTCAGTGCTTCTCAAAAATTAAGCAAGCATAAGAATCACCTGGAGAGCTGGTACAAGAACAGCTTCCTGCCCTGGCCCCCCAGGTTCTACTTCAGTGGGTGTGGGTGTTGCCTGATCATTTGTATTTCCGACAAACTTTCAGGTTATGTTGATGATGCAGGTCCACAGACCTCACCTTGACTAGCCCAGTAGTTTCAAATTTTTGGTCTTTGGACCTGTTTACTCTTTTTTTTTTTTCATTTGAGGTATAATTGACATATAACACTGTTAGTGTTAGTTTCAGGTGTACAAAATAGTGATTTATGTATATTTGCAAAATAACCACCACAGTAAATGTAGATCCGTTACCACACATAGTTACAAATTTTTTTCTTGTGAGAATTTATTTTACACTATTAGCAACTTTCAAATATACAATACAGTATTGTAAACTATAGTCACCATATTGTACATTACATCCCCGGGACTTATTTGTCTTACAGCTGGAAGTTTGTACCTTTTTACCACCTTCACTTGTTTTGCCCACCCTGAACCCCTTTACTCTTTTTTTTAAAATTAATTATTATTATTATTTTTTGGCTGCGTTGGGTCTTTGTTGCTGCACACAGGCTTTCTCTCTAGTTGTGGTGAGCGGGGGCTCCTCTTCGTTGTGGTGCGCGGGCTTCTCATTGCGGTGGCTTCTCTTGTTGCAGAGCACGGGCTCTAGGCGCCCGGGCTTTGGTAGTTGTGGCACGCAGGCTCAGTAGTTGTGCCTCGCTGACTCTAGAGCGCAGGCTCAGTAGTTGTGGCACCCGGGCTTAGTTGCTCTGCGGCATGTGGGATCTTCCTGGACCAGGGCTTGAACCTGTGTCTCCTCCATTGGCAGGTGGATTCTTAACCACCGTGCCACCAGGGAATTCCCTGGACACCTTTACTCTTAAGAATTATTGAGGGGGCTTCCCTGGTGGCGCAGTGGTTGGGAGTCCACCTGCCGATGCAGGGGACACGGGTTCGTGCCCTGGTCCGGGAGGATCCCACATGCCGCGGAGTGGCTGGGCCCGTGAGCCATGGTCGCTGAGCCTGCGCGTCCGGAGCCTGTGCTCCGCAACGGGAGAGGCCACAACAGTGAGAGGCCCGCGTATCGCAAAAAAAAAAAAGAATTATTGAGGTCCTCAAAGAGCTTTGTGGGTTTTATCTATTGATATTCAAACTGAGAAAATTTGGAAATATTTATTAATTCTTTTAAAAGTAACTGTGATGAACTCAGTGCATATTAACAAATAATATATCTTAATGAAAAATAACTTTTCCAAAGCAAACAAAAACATTTACTGAGAAGAGCAGCATTACATTTTTGTAAATCTCTTTAATATGTAGCTTAATAATAGATAGCATTTGCTTTTTCTCTGTTGCTTGTAACTTGGCATGTAACCTCTGGAAAGCTCCGTTGTACATTTGTGAGATAATAAAAGTGAAAAAGGAAAATAACATTCTTTTAAAAATGTTTTGAATTTGTGAACCCCAAAAGGGGTTCTGGGGGCTCTCCAGGGTCCCTGGACCAAACTTTGAGAACTTCTGCTTTATGCTAATGCTTGGTTTTTTGTTTTTGTTTTTTTTAAGGAGAATTACTTAAATTGGTTTATAAGAGATTTGATAGTGTTTATCTTAAAAGCCTTTTGTGTTTCAGGTGACTTACTGAGTAACCTGTTGCAGAGTCCTAGTTCAGCCAAACTGTTGAATCAGCCAATCCCCATCCTTGATGTGGAGAGTGAGTATATCTGTTCCCTGGCCTTGGAGTGCCTGGCCCATCTCTTCAGTTGGATTCCTCTGTCTGCCAGCATCACCCCGTCCCTCCTTACCACCATCTTCCACTTTGCACGCTTTGGCTGTGACATCCGGGCCAGAAAGATGGCATCAGTTAACGGCAGCAGCCAGAACTGTGTGTTGGGTCAGGAGCGCGGCCGGCTTGGGGTCCTGGCCATGTCCTGCATCAATGAACTCATGTCCAAGAACTGTGTGCCTATGGAGTTCGAGGAGTACTTACTGCGTATGTTCCAGCAGACTTTCTACCTCCTGCAGAAAATCACCAAGGATAACAATGCCCACACGGTGAAGAGCAGGCTAGAAGAACTCGATGAGAGGTAATGAAAACAGGTGTGGCATCGGTTGTGCCCTGAGAATGGGCCTTGACTGTTTATCACGTTGCGCTGCATAGTGTCTGTAATCCTCTTTGGTTTCAGAATCTGGGGCTCCTGGTGAGGAACGGAGAGGTAGGTGTGTATCAGTAAGTCCAAGCTTAGCTGGAAGGGCTAGGGTGGTTAAGGGAAACGAGTTGAGTTGGAAAAGTTGTGAATTGTGTGAATTGTGTAGGTTGGTTGTCTTCTTTGCCCGTCCATCTCCTGTCCTCCCTTCCACCCTTGTCCGCCCTCTCCTCACTCTTTGTCTGCAGGTCTGAGGTGGTGCAGGAGCTGGGACCGCTGCTCATGCGTAGCCAAGCACAGGAGAGGAGGCCCGTGGAGGTACAGGAGTACACTTGCCCTTCCTTGCTTGGTGTTGCTTGTTGGTTCTTACTATTTGACTTTTCTCAAGTGAACATCGTGCAGTGTATAGGAATGTTGTCACTATTGTGAGTTTTACACCGATGGCAAGTTTTCATCAAAAGAAAGGAGAGTTGTTAATGGGGCACACACCTGAGTTTCTTGGTTACTGTCCTCCTGAATGGAGCCTAAAATCACTTAGCCTCTCTTTATTAAGGACTCTTAGCAGATGGTTCCACAGTATGCTGAGGCATGGTCTCATTTATTTCCCTTACAGATGATGTCATTTATGTGTCTTACAGCTTTCATTAATATGATGCTACTGCTGTGTAAAAACAAAAGGGAAAATTGGAAGCTTATATTAAGAACATTATGTTGACTGTTCAGAGACTTTCAAACAGATAAATTGTATTGAATTAGTAAATATTTATAGATTGCCTGGCAGCAAAAGTTGTTAGTATTTTCATCAATTTTCCTTGGCTTGTTTTTGTTGTTAAGCTATACAGAGTTAAGCCATTTCTTTTTCTTTAGAGTAAGCAGTGGGATATAAAGTCAAGTGCCTAAAGTTAAGACAGTTTTAGTGCTTTCTAAATTTAGCAATTGTAATACGTTTTTCTAAAGTTGAAAAAGATGATACATGAGATTATTTTGGTTTGGTTCATTGTAAACAAGCTTTGTGTGAAATTTTCTTTGTATAATCACAAAAGAACTCATAATCTGATATGGTAATATGTTGGTTTTATTTTTCATTATTTGGTAATAGCTTCCTATTTGAATTCAAAAGCATCAACATTCAGACACACAGCTTATATGTTTATATCCTTTCTAGCTTTGGTTAAGAAAGGCTGTATTTTCATATGTTTAAAAAAATCACAACAGTAACCCAACTGCTTGTACCAACCATCAGATATCAGTTGTTCTGACTTTTACTTGTGGTGTAATGTTTGTTATGGCTTACATTTGGGTGGTATAAAAATGTCATCACGGATGATCTGTGTTCTGATTTTGTTACGTGTAACTTTTGTGCTCTTGGTTTTATATTTTAATCCTATGCTTCCTATTGCCCTGTGAAAGCTGAGAGGTGCCTGGAAGCAGAAAGGTGACATGAACAACACTGTGTGCTTGCTTCCTGGCTCTTGGGTCCCTTACCACTAATTCTAAACAGCTAAGTCCATTCTCAGTTGTTTAGGAGCTGCTTAACCAGGTTTCTTCCTCTCTTCCTCTACTGCCTTTTTTTCTAACTTTCTACTGCTCATTAGCACCTGTACCAGAAGGTGGGCAAGGGAAAGAAAATGAGGTGAAATAAAATCGGAGTTTTAGCTACTGAACACTCTTGCTTGTATTCTTTAAAAAAATTGGGTTGGAGATTCAAATAAAATTGAGATTGTGTGGTATTTGACCCATGACTTCTCCTTATTCTTTAATGGGTGGTAGGGAATTGAGTGCATCTTCCTGAAGAGCAGCAAACTGGTTGGTGTCTTTGAATAACCACATAAAAATGTGTAATAGGCTGAGCGAGGAATGAGGAGTTCCTGCTCTTGAGTATTAGTGATTGAAGGCCTCAGAGAAGTTTTTTTGTACTTTCCTGTCTCTAAAAACAGTTGATTAGTGCCTTATTGTTTTTCAAGTATTTGACCCCATGATCCTTATCAAACAAATTAATTTTTTTTTTAAGCTGCAAGTAAGCTTACCTGTGTGTGGCGGCCACACAGATTGGCCACCCTCAGGGTGCTAGGTCCCAGGAACAATGTGGGACATTTTATTATGGGCCAGTTTTGCTCTTCTGAGGAGTAGTCTTCTTCCCCTTTATTATCTCATACATCTTTGCTTTAAAAAAAAAAAAAAAAACACAGCTTTTTGCAGTTAGGCGTTTCAGAATTGCTTTTAGCCATCGTTCAATATTTGGCTAAGGCCCAGTGTATCTTTTATCTTTTTTAACCTGTCTCTGAAATGTGGTTTATGGAGGTATGCCCATCTCATTTTCTAATCACCTTTTGGTATTTAGGAGCTTAAAATGACAGTTTCTGAAATGTGAGAGTGATGATGTGCTGTGTATTCAATAACAAAAATATCTTATCCTTGCAGCTGTGACCCACACTCTTCTGTGAAATGATTTTTGAATACAAATGAATTGGGAATTCACTGTGATGTGAAAAGAAAGAGCACTGGATTGGGAGTAGATGGTAGTCCCATTCTTCTGTGAGCTGGCTGAGTGACCTTGGGCCAGTCACTTTATCTCTCTGGGCTTCATCTCTAAAATGATGCATCATTAAATTGTCCCTGAGTCTTGTCCAGCTCTAACAGTCCTCCTCCCTTAGATTTGAAATCACTTTTAGAATGGATTGAGACGTGCTATGTTTAATTTGCACCAGGAGCCAGAGGGTGGGAAAAAACATGAACATTAGGTTGCAAGACTGAATATATCTTACCTGGATGCCATCCATCCCTTTCCTATAGCCTTGTTTTGTTTTTGGGTTTTTAGCACATTCGTTTTAATATTTTGGCCTCCTAGCAAAGAAAACCAGCCCTCCAGACTTGCCACATTGAAATGACAGATCATCTGCCCATGGACCTTTTGAGAACCATTTCCTTTCACTTTAATTGGGTCATAACACTGAGTTAGAAAATATGAGTATGCTAGCTTATAAGATGCCTTACCTAGATAGTGTCTGAGGATTAAAGTTGCTTTTCTGCTATGTTTCAGGTGGTAATGGAATGAAGGGTTGCCTGACCTGTAGGTAATTGTTGCAGGCCTTTATATTTTTAACTGAAAATAATATTTGTTATAAATCTGTATAGTTTTGTACTGAAAGAAATTTGGATTGAATTTGAGTTCTCTTCTAGGGAGGTGGCCGAGTTTCTCATTGTCACCTTTTGTCTTCTTGTCTTCTTTAGCTACATTGAGAAGTTTACTGACTTTCTGCGGCTCTTTGTGAGTGTTCACCTAAGAAGAATCGAGTCCTACTCCCAGTTCCCCGTGGTGGAGTTTTTGACACTTTTGTTCAAGTACACATTTCATCAGGTAAAGCACTGGAACTGCCCATGTCTATCCCTTGCCACTCAAAATGTCTGCTTTGTTATTTTCAGGAGAAAGAACTTCTTTATTTTATTTGTCAAACATTTATATAGTGTTTTACTATATGAAGATTAACACATTTATCCTTCATAACAACCCTATGAGGTAGGTATTATTATCATCCCCATTTTACAGATAAAGAAACTGAGGCACAAAGATAACTTGCTGAGGGTCATACAGTTAGTAAGCGGTGGAGCCAGGATTTGAACCCATAGAGTCTGCTCTTAATCACTGTTATGTTGAAGAAACAAAATATAGAAAAGGTCTGAAGTTAGGGCCTTTAGTTCTAGTCTGTAACTGTCACTAAGACTTCCCACAAGGAGATTGTAAATAGTGAAGCTCTCAAGAGTTCAGTTTTGGTGGATCCAGTTGTTTCCCCCATTCAGCAGATGTTTTTCGAGCTCCTGTTGTGTTCCAGGAGCGAGGCATATAACCCTTGTAAACAAAGTCCTTGCCTTCACTGAATTTACATTCTGATGACTCAGTATTTTTTGTTTCTATATATATTTTAGCAGCTTTATTGAGATAACATTTACTTACTATGCAATTCACCCATTGTAATTGTACAATTCAGTGATGTTTGGTAGATTTATAGACTTGTGCAGCCATCATCAGAGTCCAGTTTTAAACATTTCTGTCATGCCCTATCACTTGTGCCCATTTGTGTGTCTTTTTAAAATAAGCTTTTTGGGGAGCTCCCTGGTGGCCTAGTAGTTAGGATTCGGGGCTTTCACTGCCGTGGTCCGGGCTCAATCCCTGGTCGAGGAACTGAGATCCCGCAAGCATTGCAGTGCAGCCCCTCCCCCCACTCCCCCAAAAAAGCTTTTTGTTGAACTATCACACATGTATGGAAAAGTGCATAAATCATACATGTATAGCTTTGTGAGTTTTCCCAAAACGAACAGGACATGTGACCACCACCTAAGTCAAGAAGTAGAACATTACCAGCACCCCCAGAAATCCCCTCATGTCCTTCATCACTCCCCTCCACATCCTCCCCAGAAGTAACCCCAGACCTGACTTTAATATCCCAGATGAGTTGTGCCTGTTTTAGAACTTCTCTAAATGGAAGCATACAATGTCGATTTGTTTTGTCTGACTTTTTTCATTCAACATTATGTTTGTGAGCTTCATCTGTGTTGTGTGTAGCAGTAGTTTGTTTTCATTGTTTTATAGGAAGTCATTAGAAAAGCCACTCTACTGCTGATTTGGGCCACTTCCAGTTTTTGGTGGTCATGAATCATGTTGCAGTGAACATTCTTGTGCCTGCCTTTTGATGTACATACGTAGCTCTTTCTGCGTATGTTGGTATATTACCAGGGATGAAACTGCTGGGTCAGTGAGGGCATCTGATTTTACAAGCAGTCTTTTTTGGCTGTTTCAATCACTGACGTTGTAACTTAATGAGGCTGGAGGAGAGGTAAGGGTGGAGGCTGGGAGGGGTGTGTGTATGTAAAAGGGGATTTGGAAGGGTGCGGATGGAGCAGGAGGATCAAAGGTTAAAGAAGTGACACAGACGATGTCTGATAGAGGGGCCAGGGGCCAGTGAGTGCAGAGCAAGAAGGAAGCACGCTGATCTCACTAGGCCTAAGAAGGGATAGAAGAGGTGATGAGATGTAGGAGGGTGAGGATGTAGGAGAGGAGAAGCATCAGAAGTGGGAGAGATTTGAGATGGATCTGGGGAAATCTTAAAGGGGACCAGGAAAAAAGGAAGGATTTGATAGATACCTTAGAATAAGTGCAGCAGAAACGAACGAGAGATAAGAAGCCAGTGCTGGGGGCAGAAGGAAGGGTTTGTTTGGGAAACAGACTGAACCGTCTTGCGATTTTGCTCCCTGTGTAAAATGGGACCTTTTTAGTATACGTGGTGTAGAAGAAAGCTAAAAAGTGTTTTGAAGTATGCACGTCTGATGCTTCCTTCTTTGGATGTGGACCCAAAAGTTCTGTGTTTGAGCTCTGGTTATTTCTATTACGTCTCTGTCCTTGGACAAGTCTTTTAAATTTCCTAGGGAGATAGACTGCAGTGGGCATCTTTAGGGTCTTTCCATATTCATCTTCTATGATTCTTTCACTAGAATCCTACGGGCTAATTTTCCATTGAACCGAGAGTGGTGGTTTTGTATATTTATATATGTTTTAATTACATACTGGGAGAAGAGATAGATGGTCATGAGGCAAACAGCAAGCTTCTGTCTTCCTCCCTCACCAGCGGGTCACTGTCAGCTGAGCTCCCTGTATTCTGCTGGCCTCCTGTGCAAGGACTTGCATTTCTGGGTGCAGACTCCGGGCTGTGTGGGTTGGTGGCCTCAAGGTGCAGGCAGAAGCCGATTCTGAGCACTGGCCAGAGGGGCAGGAACCTGGAAGGGGCTCCAGGGGAAGCTGCCCTTTGCTGGAGAGGCAGGGAGAGAGGAAGCTGGCAGGGCACACTCTAGGCCCAGGAGCTGGTAGTAAAAGATTTCTTTAGGATAAGATTTAAGAATAAGAAATTAAATTGCTCTCAAGAGAGAGCTTTAAGTTCTCATCTGTTCATTAACAGCGTGCTCTTCCTTTATCATAGCTTAGTTCTCTGTAAAGGGGGAAAATGTGTCTTTTCTCTTGTTTAGAGGGTTATTCTCAGTGTACTTTGCCTTTTGTTCCTACAATTCATGGAAATATTAGTCCTGGTCTACATTTTTTTTAAATTAATTAATTATTTATTTATCTTTGGGTCTGTTGGGTCTTTGTTGCTGCACACGGGCTTTCTCTAGTTGTGGTGAACGGGGGCTACTCTTCATTGCGGTGCGCAGGCTTCTCATTGCGGTGGCTTCTCTTGTTGAGGACCACGGGCTCCAGGCATGCGGGCTTCAGTAGTTGTGGCACGCGGGCTTCAGTAGTTGTGGCTCGTGCGCTCTAGAGCACAGGCTCGCTAGTTGTGGCGCACGGGCTTAGTCGTTCTGCGGCATGTGGGATCTTGCCGGACCAGGGCTCGAACCCGTGTCCCCTGCATCAGTAGGCGGATTCTTAACCACTGCACCACCAGGGAAGTCCCTGGTCAACATATTTTTAAAGAATAGTAATAAAATAAAGATGGTGGTAGTATCTTCCTGTAACCATTTCCTCTCTTCTGTTTATTTTTCTGCATTTTTTCTTTCACCTAAGTGTCCTGCCACAGTCCCTCCAGCCCCTAGTGCTCACCAGGTGTTTGCCTCCACCATTGCTGAGCCCCTGAGGTGTCTGTATAAACATATGGTCTCTGTCTTCCTGCTCCTTCTCTTGCTGTATCATTACCAATTCCTTCTTGGTCTTGCAGTTTCCATTTTGCCCCTTCTTCTTAAAACATGCCTGAGATAGTATGGCATAGGGGGAAGGGTCTGGACTGGGGGAGTCTTACGATCCACAGTCTAGTTCTGTTTTTGTTCTTTATCTTGTCACCTTGGGCAGATGACTTGACTTCTGGTTTCTTTATCTGTAAAATGGGAAGAAGAAAGACATCTCTCCGCTTTCCAGGACTGTTGTGAAGATCAAATAGACCTATGCAAATCAAAACAAACCACTTGGAGAGAAGAGTAGTATCATTAGTTTTTTAAAGGAACTTGCCAGGATCTTTAGTGACTAACCAGCCCTGGAATCTGAAAAGTAAAAAATCTGAGTATGGGTACATTTTAAAAATGGGTCCATGAGGGCTCTGCAAAGTTGTATGACTCCAAAAGTGCAGTCAGCCTATTGCCTTTATGACCTTAGCAATCTGTGCCCAGAGAAATTGTCAAAGGCCAGACTGTGGGCAGTGCATAAGGCCTCACAGTGGGGCCTGTAGAGGTGGATGTGAATGGTAGTGTTTCAGGTCCTACAGAGGGTGTGTTTGCCCAACTTTTTTTCCAGCCTTGAGCCACACAGTAAATCCTCAATTCAAACGCATGAGAAAGGCGTGTATAATTGTAAACTACTTTGACATAGCCATAACACTTGGATTTATATGGTGGCTTTTCTCGAAAGCACCTCCACATGCATCTGATCAGTTATAGTTTTTGGTGAGGGATCTGGTAGGTATTTATTTTCAAAGCAAGGAAGGGCGTCTGGGTGACCTCCTTACTGGAAGCACAGCAAGCCAAAGCCAGGACAAGACTACATCTCCTGGGTGCAAGTCAAGTGCCTGTCCACAAGCTACCCATATTATTTCCACACGGCTTATTGTTTTTTCTGCTTATTCTTCTGGTTCATTTCGTGTTCTGAGGATGGCCCTGCCAGTGGTCCTGATTGAGCTGTAGCAGTCCAGTTCCAGAGCTGCCCTGTGGCTTGTGAGTGGGGTCTGCCACATTTTTTAAGTTTACAGTTTTTCTGTCTCAGACTCAGCCTGGGTATACCACCACCGTCATTGGTAGTTATCTCTTGGACAGATTGCATACATGCCGTTGTAAACTTCTGGATTTCTTTGGCTCAGAGATGGAAGGAAACTGACTCAAGAAGATGATGGTATTATTTCTTTCCATATCTAATTCTGCCATCAAAATATGTGGTTTGATGAAGTAATCACAAGTAAAGCCAAAGAGTTCTTGTAGGTAGCAAGAATTTGAGTGGATATATAAGGGATTGGGGGGCCACAGATGAAACTGAATATGTGTGAGAAGGACTAGATGTTGGAGAATATAGTGCTTGGATTTTGCATGAAATAGAATCTCAAGGCTCTTGAGAAAGTTGATCAGTGCAGTGGTCCAGGCACTAGGACCCTACAAAGACTTGCTCTTTTCTTCTTACTTTGTCCTTATGGACACCTGGTAAGAGGTTGCTATTAGCCTGTTTGACATGTCTACTTTGCAGATGAGCTAAAGCCTGTAGGTCAGTCTTAACGAGCTCATTTTCAATCTGTTATGTAGGAAGACTGCAGGTGTTACTTTCCTAATGTTCAAATGTGTAAACTTGTCACTTTGGAGCCACTGAAACTTAGTTTTGGTTTTGTAATAGTATGTAGTGGAAAGAGCATTGGCTGGGGGTAAAGGGACCTGTTCCTACCCGTGACCTTGAACATATCTCTGGATCTCAGTTTCTTTTTCTCTAAAACAGATTTGAATTGGATGATCTGTAAGAGCTGTCCGCATCACAGTCTCAGACTTTAAAACAGGTGTTCGCTTGGCTTATTTTGTAAATTGGTTTGCCCTGCATAGTACAGTATCTCCTTAATGATGTGTTCCATGGTATCCTTGTCTTGTTAGGTTCAACAGGGCCCAATCGTGAAGACCGAATAAAAGACACCAATTGTGGTTACCAAGAAGCCGAGGGAACCTAGGCTTATGATTGTAGCATTCTGGTGGATGTAAACACTGGTGGGTGTGTTTCTAAGGAGTAGTTGCATTAAGTAATTTCATTGTCTGGATTTCTTTTGCACCATAGCCTACTCATGAAGGTTACTTCTCTTGTTTGGATATCTGGACGCTCTTTTTGGACTATCTGACAAGTAAAATTAAAAGCCGTCTGGGAGACAAGGAAGCAGTTCTCAACAGGTAAACCGCAGAAACATTTATAACTAGAAATAAACATTTTTGTCAGTTTTTCTTGTGGCCTAAAGAGAGAACCATGCAGTCAGACCTCTTTAGTGAAACTGAGTCATGTAAGCTGTTTAGGTAGTAAAGCCATTGAGCATTTTCTTCTTTCTTCCCCTTAAATATCTCATTTTTTAAAAACACATTTTTCTGATTAAAAAAGTAATATGTATTGTTAATTTTTTCGGTATGATAATGTTTTTGTGGTCCCCATCCTCCCCCATGGCCCTTATTTTAGAGATACAACCTGAAGTATTTATTGGATAAAATGATATGATATCTGGGATTTGCTTTAAAATAATTCCCTGGGGATAGAGGGGGAAGTGGGTTGGCCATGTGTTGATAATTGGTGTTGAACTTAGTTGATAGGAACTTGGGGTTCATTATAGCCTCACTCCTTTTGTATGTGCTTGAAAATTTCCCAAATAAAGTAATAAATACTTGTCAGGAAAAAAATATTTATTTTAAAAACTAGCAAAGATAGAAAAATACAAAGGAAAGTTATCTATAATCCCGCAATCCAGAGATAATCATTTTTATACTTCTAATTTTATTTTAAAAAACAGAAAATGGGGAAGTGTTTTTTTCCCACATTTCTCAAGCCCATTTTTTCTTGTTTGCAGGCAGAAAGTATGGTTCCTATACACTGTGGTCATTATATATCTAATTATTTGAAGCTAATATATCTAGAATGCTCAGCACATTACAAATGCTCAGTAAATAGTATTAGTGGTTGATGGTGGAGATAGTGAACGCCCCTCCCCCAGAAATGTGCCAAATGGAGGTGGTGAGGAGACCCCCCCCCGCAACTGGGGAGAGTTGGACTGAACCTCTAAAACCCTTTCCATTGCTGAGGTTTTATGCATTTTTAAAATTCAAAACAGTATTTGCATTCCAAGTTTAGCATTTGCACTTTCATTCCCAAAACTATTTTTGTGATTGCAAAATAGCTTCCAGCTTGTTATGGTGTCAGGTCACATGTGGTTATGGGTAGTTGATTTGTGTGTCAGAAACCTTCTTACACAACAGTGGATCCTGTTTTTGGTGAATTTGCCAACTGTGAGTAATTGTTTTGTTGAATGAGATTGTTCAAAGAAAAGGCACTTCCACCAAATTCTCTTTCTTGCATGCTGAGCAGTTGCATCCTTTGGTTCTGGGACTGTGCCTGATTTTGCTATATTTAAGTGGTAGCTATTCTTTCACATATCTCAGGCTTGTTGGAAGAATAAACTGAGGACATGATTAATATGAAAATGCTTTTTAAAGCACAGTACAAATGTGCTTTAGGTGTGGAGAATATGGTTCCATTGAGAAAATATATACTTGTGCAGACTGTTGCACCAATAGAAGGAGCAGTGGTGCAGTTTAAATTTCTTTTCTGCTTCATGGCAGCAGTGTTACTTTTGGTCAAATTACATGGTAATCACATTTCCTCTTGCAAAATGAGCATACTAATACTGATACCTCTTTTGCAGAATGGCTAGGATTCAAGGAAATTGTATATAAAATACCTGGCACACTATCGATCATGTATTAGGCACTCAATAAATGGACACAGTAATGACTACACAGTAATAATAAGTAATAGAAGGTGTTGCTGTCATTTGACTGAGGTGGTGACTGTGGGGTTAAATGACAGGGTCCCTGGATAGCAAAGACCTTCAGCCCACTTGCAGATGTTGTCTTGCCTGCCTAGGCATCTGTCATCTGTTGTCACAGTTGTCAGTGGTTCTTGCTGACCGCTTTAAACACTAGGGGTGGGATGATTTGGGAAATTGGGATTGACATATATACACTATTGGTACTGTGTGTAAAATAGATAACTAATGAGAACCTACTGTGTAGCACAGGGAACTCTACTCAGTGCTCTGTGGTGACCTAAATGAGAAGGAAATCCTTAAAAGAGGGGATATATGTATATGTATATACATTCATGTATATGTATACATATATACAGCTGATTCACTTTGCTGTACAGTATAAACTAACACAATATTGTAAAGCAGCTGTACTCCAATTTTAAAAAAAGCACTAGGGATTTTTCTCATTGATCATTTGGTTATTATCCTAAATAAGGCTTTCTAATTTTTCATGACTTTTTTTTTTTAAACGTACATGTATAACACTTTTATGCCTTTAAAAAACAAAAAAACCCCAAACCTTCAAAGCTTGTCTGTGGTTTATGCTGTTAAATGGTAACCATCATCTGGGGAACTGCTTGTCAGTCAGACACCCTCTAGTGGTCTAAGGTAGTAGACTACAAAAAAGGGTGTAGTCTGCTGAGGTGTGCAAAGAAAATAGTTGAACTTTAACTTAACATGCTTTTCCTTTCACCTCTTATGCTGTATATTTACACAGTGTGCACTGAAAAAAATTATTTATTTATTCTTAAAATTTATTTATTAAAAATTATTTATTTAAAAATATATTTATTTTTGGCTGCGTTGGGTCTTCGTTGCTGCACATGGGCTTTCTCTAGTTGCGGCGAGCTGGGGCTCCTCTGTTGCGGTGCGTGGGCTTCTCATTGCGGTGGCTTCTCTTTGTTGCAGAGCATGGGCTCTAGGCACCTGGGCTTCAGTAGTTGCAGCATGTGGGCTCAGTATTTGTGGCTCTCGGCCTCTAGAGTGCAGGCTCAGTAGTTGTGGCGCACGGGCTCAGTTGCTCCGCGGCATGTGGGATCTTCCCGGCCCAGGGCTCCAACCTGTGTCCCCTGCATTGGCAGGCGGATTCTTAACCACTGCGCCACCAGGGAAGCCCTGAAAAAATTTTAAATGAAAGTTAAACCACTGCTCTAGGTTATATTAGAGATCCTAATATATTAGAGATACACTGTTTTGCAGAAGCAACTGATAAAGAGCACTGGCTACAGATAATTACCACATTCATTTTAATGAAGAGCATGTAAATGCCATCAAATGGTTTTCAACTGAGAAAATGTATCTGAAAGAAGTTGGGGGGCTTTTGTGGCTTGAGCCAGAATTTCAGAAGCAACTGATCTTGCAGGAAGTAGTCAAGAATGTTTTCTTAGTATCTTAAATGCAAAACGTAGGTGTGGTTAAGTCACAGAGACAGCATTCAGTTCCTGTCCCTTGTGGTTTAAAGGTTTTGCATCATTCATCACAACAAAGTGATAGGCATTGTAGGCTACGAATTTAGAAGCACAAATGTACATGGATTTATTTTTGGTCCTAGGAGCTTGGAAATTGGAGCTTTGCATGTTCCTTGTTCAGTGAGGATGCTCAAGAGTTTCTTGATCAGAACTGGTGGGGACTTAGAGAACTTGAGTCCCAGTGTTAACAGAATAAACGTTCTGTAACATACCCAGTTGAACAAAATTGCTAATGGGGTTTACTGTCCAGGTTTGCCATTGTGAATCTGTGGTGTGGGAAGACCTAAATTTCAGTCTCCTTTTCTCCTCTTTGTACTTTGGGAACGGTTGTTCCTACTTTACAAGTTGTTGAGCAAATTAAATGAACCAGTGTGTGTAAAGTACCTTGGCTGACCGTAGGTGTTCAGTAAATAAGTATTGGTTCTCGTCCCTTTTCTCTCTCTCTCACTCCCTTCTCTCTATGCTTGTCAATGTGAAGGGAGACACCTGTGTAGAAACTTACTTTTACAGGAAGATTAGGAAACCTGAAGTGAGTTAAGCAACCTGAAGTTATTGAGTCATGTCCTGTGAACCCCTTTGTCATGAAAGTACTGGCAAGTGCTGGCCATAGACCTGCCAGGGATTCTGGGTGACATTCAATTGGACTATAAACAAATGTGGGTAAGCGTGAGAAAAATGGTTGCCCTTTTTTTCTGAGTGGGTTTTTCTGCTGAATAGAGAGGAAGTGCCATTGTGACACATGGCATTTTGATACAGTTAATAAAAGGTATTAACTAGGGTTGTACCAGGGCTTCAGTAGCTTTCTAGCTCTTGCTACGAGAAATTCATGCTGTTGACTACCCCAGAGAGCAAGGGAATGGAATCTTAGTTATTTCATTGAGTTGAAAAAGCTATCCAGGACTATGCTTCAGTGCTTCATAGTTATCTGACTTGTAGTTTTGTTTATTTATTGCCTGCGTGTTTATTCATTTGTTTGTTCTCTTGTTCTTTCATTCATCATATGTTTACAAACACCTACTATGTAGTCACCTTAACGTGTATAATTTTATTTAACTCTCAGAAGAAGTTGAGGTGCTTTTGGAATCACGTTTGTGGCTTGAGCCACCCAGGTCTATAGGTTTATTTGCATTGTATATTTAACCATGTAATGCTATAAGTTTCTCTCTGAGCACTGCTTTAGCTTTATCAAATTTTAATATGTTTTATTTTCCTTTCCATTCAATTTAAAATATTTTGTAATTTCTCTTGAGTTCCTCTTTGTTGTTTAATTTCCAAATATTTGGGGATTTTCCATATGTCTTCTCATTATTGTTTTCTAGTTGATAATGATCTGCAAACACATTTTGGGTGATTTCAGTTCTTTTCAATTTGTTAAGGTTTGTTTTATGACCTAGTCTTCTTGGTGATTGTTCATTGTGCACTTGAAAAGAGTGTGCATTCTGCTGTTGTTGGGTGGAGTGTTCTAGATATGTCAGTTAGGTCAGGTTGGTTGATGGTGTTCTACATGTTGTCTTTATCCGGTTTGTTCTATCAGTTACTGAGAGAGAGGTGAATTCTCCCAGGTATAATTGTGGATTTGTCTACATCTGCTTTCAGTTCTATCAGTTTTTGCTTCATTTATTTTGAGACTCTGTTGTTTCACACAAGTTCAGTTTTCCTTTTCAATGTATCTATTGAGTGTTTGACTGTATCTCTTTATGTGAGTTTTTTAAGTGGTTGCTCTGTATATTAAAATACATATACGGGCTTCCCTGGTGATGCAGTGGTTGAGAGTCTGCCTGCCGATGCAGGGGACACGGGTTCGTGCCTCGGTCCGGGAGGATTCCACATGCCGTGGAGTGGCTGGGCCCGTGAGCCATGGCCGCTGAGCCTGCGCGTCTGGAGCCTGTGCTCCGCAACGGGAGAGGCCACAACAGTGAGAGGCCCGCGTACCACACACACACACACACAAAAACCATATATATTTAATTTTTCAAGTTAACATACTGCCACTTCAAGTGTGATATAGGAACCTCATCACCATATAGATCTTTTTGCCCTCCCTTCTTTGTATTGAGGCTGCCATATATTTTACATCTGTGTACATTGAAAACCCCATCAGACAGTGTTCTGTTGCTTTCATCCAACATTCATATTTTGAAGATCTTAAGAGAAACAATAGAGAAACAGTCTGTTGTATTTACCAAGAGATTTGTCAGTTCTCTTGCTTTCCCTTCATTCTTGAAGTTCCAGGTTTCTTTTTCATTATCCTTTACCTTCTATTTTAATCAGCTCGGGCTGCCATAACAAAATACCACTGGCTGGGTGGCTTAAACAACAGAAATTAATTTTCTCATACTTCTGGAGACTGGAAGTCATGGATCAGGGTGCTGGCAGATTTGGTTTTTGGTGAGGGCTCTCCCTGGCTTGCAGACGCTGCCTTCCCTCTGTGACCTCACGTGGCCTCTCTTCTGTGCATGAACAGGGAGTGGGGAGAGTGAGCAGCTCGCTCCTACTTCCTCATGTCTCCTCCTCTTCCTAGAAGTGGATTAAGGCCCGCCCCACCCTTATGATCTCACTTAACTTTTATTAACTTTTTTAGGCCTTGTCTCCAATACAGTCACACTGAGAGGGCTTCAGTGTATGAATTTATCTATCTATCTTTCTATCTTTCTATCTATCTATCTATCTAGCTAAATAAATTGGGTCTTCGTTGGGTCTTCGCAGCATTGGGTCTTCGTTGCTGCACGCAGGCTTTCTCTAGTTGCGGCGAGTGGGGGCTACTCTTTGTTGCAGTGTGCGGGCTTCTCATTGCGGTGGCTTCTCTTGTTGCGGAGCATGGGCTCTAGGTGCGCAAGCTTCAGTAGTTGCAGCACACAGGCTCAGTAGTTGTGGCACACGGACTTTTAGTTGCTCCACGGCATGTGGGATCTTTCTGGACCAGCAACCGAACCCATGTCCTCTGCATTGGCAGGCGGATTCTTAACCGCTACGCCACCAGGGAAGTCCCTCAACATATGAATTTTGAGTGGACACAGTTCAGTCCAAAACACCTTCCAGCTGAAAGAACCTCATGGAGGATGGTTATAATAGCTGCTTTAAAAATCTTCGATAATTCAACATCTGTGACAATCTGTTGATTTTCTTTCCCTTGACAAATGTTCAGTGTCTCCTTTTTTTTGGTATGTCAGTTAATATTTTGTTGTTTGTTTGTGTTTTTTTTAGGCCGCACCGTGCGGCATGCAGGATCTTAGTTCCCTGACCAGGGATTGAGTCCGTGCCCCCTGCATTGGGAGCGTGGAGTCTTAACCACTGGACTGCCAGGGAAGTCCCTGTCAATTAATATTTGGATCCCTTTACCTGTTGTTCTACCAGCCTTAGGCATGGCTTCCATCTCCACAGTCACCTTATGGTCAAAGATGGATGCTGAATCTATAGACATCACACCTATGATTCAGGCAGCAGGAATAAGAGGGAGAGGTTAGACAAAAGAAGCTTTCCCAGAGGTCCCACCAAATGACTTCTTTCCATATGTCCTTGACCACTGAGACAACACAGATGATAACTGTGGGAAGCAGCTCCACCACTAGGGCTAGCGGTACAAAGGAAGGAGGTGTTGGGGTCATTAAAATGTCAAATATCAGAGGGACGGCCCCCATGCAGCTAGAGCTCAGATCTCTGAGGAGAGGGTATCACCCAACTGCCACAGGAGCTCAGAGGAGAGGCCTCAGGGAGCTGGGACTTAATCCTTTGGGGAGAAGATGTAACCTGGCTGCTGCTAGCACCTCTGAGAGTTCGAGATGGGGCTGGTTCGGGGAATGTGGAAGCTGGAACCAATTATTACTGCCAGGTGACCGTTGTTGGGGTGACACTGGCCAGGACAGCAAGCCCACAGGAAGAATGGGGTCCCTTTGCCCCTCCTTCTGCCTTCCAGTTTTCCTCCAGTGCCCCTGTTGACAGAGCCTAACAGGCAGAGGAGAAACGTGCTTTGTGTAGTCTGAGTCCCAGCATCACAAAACGTGGAGAGTGGACTGGCACTGAGAGCTGAATAACCAGCGTGGCTGGTTTGCCTTGTGAGTAAGACGAGCTCTGAACTTCTCGTAGAAACATTTCAGGACAGGCAAGCATTCAGGCTACTTGATTTGTTCTTGAGAAGTAGTGGTTTGTTGGCCCTTGTGATAGCAACTGTCACATAGAACTATGGTGTCTTCTGAGTTAGGTTCTTATCACATGTGGGAAATATCCAAGCCTAGGGCTCCACATGTTTCTTTGAGAAATTATTCTTAGACATAGATCAAAGGGTCATTGTTCCCTTAGGCTTTTTCCATCTCTCCTTTTAGGTTTTAAGTGTTCTTACAAATTGACTAGAATTGAGGTTTTCTGGAGTGGGTGGAGCAGGCTCCAAGCCTGTTGGTGGTTTATGTGTAGAGAGAAGAACATGACATGTTGAGTTAGGGAGCTCTGGGTTCAAACCAGCTAGCTTTGTGACCTTGGGCAGTTTATTTAGCTTCTGTTAACTGTAGTTTCCTCATCAGAAAAGTACCGATAATACCACCTACCTGTCACAGTTGTTAAAAGGACTGAATCACTGAATTAATAGATATTTATATATAGTACTTATAATTCTCAGGGCAACCACTGAGAAAAAAAACTTCAAAAATATTTGGTAAAAGAAATGGCAAGGGAATTAAAGTAGCACAGTAGAAAATATCTATTTAACACAAAAGGAGGCAGTACTGGAGGAACTGAGGAAAAAAAGATGTAGAGAAAACAAACGGCAGAATGGCAGAAGTAAGTCCTTCCTTATCGGTAATTACATTAAATGTAAAGGATTAACTTCTCCAGTTAAAAAGCAAAGATTGGCAAAATGGCTTAAAAAACATGATCCAACTACATGTTGTTCAGGACACTCACTTGAATTTTAGACACGAATAGGTTTAAAGTAAAAAGATAGAAAAAGATATTCCATGCAAACAATAACCAAAAGAGAGCAAGGGTAGCTATACTAATATCAGACAAAACAGATTTAAGACAAAAATTGCTCCCTGAGGCAGAGAAGGACATTATATAATGATAAAAGGTTCAATCCATCAAGAAGGTTCAATCCAGTATGTTCTACGCCTGGAACATAGTTAAATAAATAAACAAACACCCCTGCTACTGTTCCACTCTCACATAGCACTTGCAAAACCATAAACTAAGTCTAGTTTAGATGCTTCTTGTGTATGGTGATCCAACACAGACACCATTCCCTTCACAGTACAGGAGGGCTTTTTGAAATCCTAGGCTAAAAGCCTCCTTTCATCTGATGTTGAATTTCTCCCTGCCACATAGGTACGAAGACGCCCTAGTCCTCTTGCTCACGGAGGTGTTGAATCGAATCCAGTTCAGATACAACCAGGCCCAGTTGGAGGAGTTGGATGATGAGACACTGGATGACGATGTAAGCAGCACATCCTAATTGACCTTAATCACTGTCATGCTGTGGTATGAATCGAAATGGAGCCTTGGAACCCATGGCCCTTTGCTCTGGAGATTATTTTTAAGCCAGAGTGGTCTTATGATTTGAGTTATGCATTTGAAATTTGTATCCGACTGGTCCCTCTGGGTTCATTAACTGTAAAAAAAAAAGTTTTACAGGCATTTACCTATATGGACTAGAGAAGTAAGTAGAGAAAACCATATGTACAGTGGAAAGTGGTTTAGTAAGAACTCTGCATCTACCTCCTGTTTCCCCTGCCTTGCACCCACACTCTGGGCAACAAATAAAAGCTAGTTGGATGCTGGTGGAAATAGTTAAAGAGATACTTAAATGATAAGGCTAGAATGAAAGGATGTCTCTTTTGACTATATATATTTTGTAAACAGATATCTCTTAAAATCAATCTTGAATTTAATGATGCTGGTGTGCCCAACGTTTGTAAGGAAAATGTCTTTAAGGACACAACTCCAGTGTTCCTTTTTCTTAAGCACCATGTATTTAAAAAGTTTCAGGTCACTGGTATGACTCTCAAAATAACAGCCACTGTGGTGTGGTCAGGACCTTGAGGGAAGCCATATTTGGGTTCAAAATAGCCTTGTACTTGGAATCAGATGGCCTGGATTTGAATCTCTGCAACCCTGGGTAGGAAGGGGGTAGAGGTCTGGTCACTGAATTTCTCTAAGCTTTAATTTCCTCATCTCCCAAAAGAGGAAGGATATATCTGAACTGACCTGTGTTGACGGTTACATGTGAGGGTAGCACACGTGGATGTACTGACCACGTGCCTGGTGGATAGTAGAGGCTTGGTGAATTTTTTTTTTTTGTGGTACGCGGGCCTCTCACTGTTGGGGCCTCTCCCGTTGTGGAGCACAGGCTCCGGATGCGCAGGCTCAGCGGCCATGGCTCATGGGCCCAGCCGCTCCGCAGCATGTGGGATCCTCCCGGACCAGGGCACAAACCCGTGTCCCCTGCATCGGCAGGCGGACTCCCAACCACTGTGCCACCAGGGAAGCCCGAGGCTTGGTGAATTTTAGTTTCACTTCCCGTTACCTGTTTGATATAGGCCAGTGCATCTCATATTTTAGCCTGGATAAGAATCACTGGGACAGCTTGTTAAATAGACTTTGATTCAGGAGGTCTGGGGTGGGGGCACAGAGTTTGCATTTATGACAAACCACCAGGAGATGCTGATGCTGCCTGTCTGAGGACCATACTTTGCCTTGCACTGGTGTGGTTGGTTATACTTATACGTGCTTAGTAACGGGCTGTCTCAGAAGGTAATGAACCAATTCCTATAGCTGGGATGACGTAAAGGGGACTTGAGCATTTCACAGTTGGCTTTTTAAAAATATCTTATTCCTATGACAGTAGGGAGAAAAGTAGGTCATTCTATGTGGATCATTTGCTTTTTGAGGAAATAGCTTCTTGTGAAATTAATTCATTGGATTAAAAAAATTTTTTTAGCTTAGCCTTTTTAAAGTACCAAATAACCTGGTTCCATCATTTGCTATTTCTTCACATATTTTATGTCTGATAGTGGACTTGAGGTTGAGGACAGGTTGGCAGGGAAGATGATGAGACTCTGCCTGTCTGGGAGAGCTGATCCTTCTGTGTTTGCCCCGCAGCAGCAGACAGAGTGGCAGCGGTACTTACGCCAGAGCTTGGAGGTAGTGGCCAAAGTGATGGAGCTCCTTCCCACACACGCCTTCTCAACACTGGTAACTCACCACTTGGAGGGGAACGAAGAGCCTAATTATTTCCCTGCATATAGCACGAGTAGTAAGGCTTTTTTGCTCACCAGTATTATAAAATGTATGTATTTTAAACAGAATAATAATTACCATAACTGACCCTCAAATTTAAAAATGTTAACATGTCCCCCAGATATTTTAAAATCAACATTTGGAAGCTCTGTTTTTCTTTCCTAAACTCTTGGGTGTAATATGAATTTTACTAATGCTTTCATCAGTAGCTCAGAAGTGGCTAAGCCAAGTGGAAGATATATTTATAAAAATTACATTGTTGAAAAGTTAGCCTTTGTAAAGCTCACTCTTGACAAATTATTTGCTGGGTACTCTCTGCCCGTGTTTATGTGCTAGAATCCTTAGTCATAAGGACTGATTTCATTTACTAAGTGGTGTTTGTTATTTGAGGAGATTTCATTAAGTCCATCTCTCCTCTAGAGGCAGGATAATTTATTAGGGTCAGCTTTACATTGCACAGCCCAGCTATATCTTGTATTCTCTTATGGAGAGTGCCATTTTATATTTTGCCATCTGCCTTTCTTTGGGGCCTGTCGTATTAACATCTTAATTTTATCTTAATGGTGAGTTAGCAGCTTTAGAAAGAAAAGGTAGAGCTCTGGTTATGGAGGTCCTGTCTGCTAAATGAGTATGGAAAACTGACTCCAAATAATTTGGCTGTCTTTTCACTCTGCCATGCACTTTAATAAGGCATATCTGCTATTGCTTTCAAAGGCAGGGTTTTCCTTGGACTCGAAGGGAGGTGGGCCCTGTCTCAGAGCTCTAGAAGGTGTAGATCATTTGGGGGCTGGATGTCCTCTTTTAAGAACATAATAGTCATAATAATCACACCCAGCATCCAGTGCTTTGTTTAGAAAAAGTATCAAACTGGTGTGTTATTTTCTTTCTTATTCCAAATATTAACTGGTGGTTTCAGTTGTAGAAATTGTCGGGGGTGGGAGGTGCTGAAGGGTGCCACCTCTTCTTGGCTTCATATAAAGCTTCCCAGAGAAAAGTTTTTTATCCTGTTCCTCCCCACCATAGGTACTTCTTTCACTGTTGAAATGCTGTTACAATTCACATTTATGGTGGGTTTTTTTGTTTGTTTTTTAGTTTTAAAATCTTTGTTTCTTTGTTTTCAGTTTCCAGTTCTTCAGGACAATTTAGAAGTTTATCTGGGGTTACAGCAGTTTATAGTTACTTCAGCGTCAGGTAAACTGGCTTTTATTTTCTAATTTAATGTTCAGAAAAAATTGGACTGATATTTAATTACTGCCTTCTGTGTTGTCAGAACATGCTTTCTCCACTGTCCCCTCCCTACTGCTCCCTCTCTCTCCATTTCTAAACAGGGAAAATTAAAAACACACACACACACACACACACACAAAATCATGATTAAAAAGGAGCTTTGGGGGAGGTAAGAGATGAGGCTGTGATGGCATATTCCAAAGAGGCGTCTCAGTGAGAGAAAGGAAGCTGGTTTGGAGCAAAGAGGTAGGACTTTTGAAAAACTCTAGTGATTAGAATATTTCTCTGTGTCCTTTAAGCCAGCTAGTACACTAGAAAAAAATGGCCTTGGACTTTCCTGCGACGGGTTTGTTCTTCTCTGGCTTTTAGAATCAGGAGGACATGGGAGCACCTCTGCAGCAGGTGGACTGGTAGAGCTCACCCTGGGGGATTGTTAGCTCTCCTGTGTCAACAGCCCTGACTGTAGCCAGTTGGAAAGATTTTGGCCTGCTGTTGGCAGGTTTCACCAGCTTGGGGTTTAGGGTTAGCATTTTTTGGTTATTTTGTTAATAATAATGATAAAATAATAGCTTCTATTTGTAGAACACACATTGCATGCCAGGCACCATGTTATTTGCTTATGTTATTTAATTCTCTCAACTGGCCTGTGAGGTGTAAGTACTAATAATAGTTCTCCTGTTTTACAGAAGAGGAAATTAATGTTCAGAGATGTTAGTTTACCCAAGGTCACGTGGCTTGTTGGTGCTAGTACCAAGATGGTGTAATAGGGAATGATAAAAAGTTGAATTAACCAAAATCTGACATTCATTCTGCCAGCTGAAAACACACACGCGCCTGCACACACACACACACACACACACACACACACACGTCATTTCACACTGCTCTTCCTCACAGTTTTCCTTACAGGAGTTATGCCTGGCCCTGGCCGGGCTCCCCTGTCTTGTGTAACTCTTGTTTCAGCCTGGCACAGAGCTGTCCAGGGTGTAGCCCATTGCCTGGATGAGCTTGTTATTTGTGGCAGAGCCTCCCCAAGAGGCTCTTTCTGCCCTTCTTGGTGGCCTGTGACGGCTTGTTTCCATGACTATATTAGCTTCTAAATAATCCGCTGGGCCCCAGGAGGTTGATGGGACTTGGCATGCCCCAGCTTTAGGCCCTGATTGTGTAGATAGGGTAAGAACAGCTTATGCAGAACTTTGAAGAGACCACTTTTCAAAGCAAATGCGCCTGTAAAATGCTGTCAGCACTTATGGACATATGACTGTGTACAAATGCTACAGATGTTTCCAGAATCCATTCTTGGGAAAAATCATACTGTGCTGATCTCTCCCTCAGGGCCACTTATTCAAATTAGAATATACTCAGGACCCTAAAGACATTCTTGATCTTAAAAAAAAAAAGTCGAGCGTGTATTCCTTTCCCCCAAAATTGACTTCTAAAGTCAGTGTTAGTAGCTGACTATTTTTACATTACATTGAGTCGGTCTTCAGGTGAAAATCTGCAGTGATTCTTAAGTCCTTTTTCTGAGACATAATTGATAACTTAGAGCTTCTTATCTGAGAAGGATAATCTGAATGATTTTTCCCTAAATGAAATATCATATGCCTGCTCTCATTGCCGCCCATTTACTGGCAATTTCACAGTGCACTTGGCTCTTCCAGGTCATTTCTAAACCTCATCCCTAGCACTGATCATTGGTGCATATACTCCAGTGGCAGAACCTCTCAGGCCAGAGAAATCCTTATTTCCTGTTTTAAAATGAGCTCTCTTATCCATGACAAAGCAAAAGCCAAGTTTCCAATGCAAAGGCTATTAAAAAATGGAAACTCTGAGTACGTTTTGTTCCTTGGTTCCCATGGTCATTTACCCCTCATAAAACCTCCATGCTATATTAGTCAGCCTTACTGCCTCTTACCAGAAACTACGTTCTCTTTCCCCTGATGGGTTATGGCCCATTCCTTTCATCTGCATTGACGACCTCCCGGCCTGAATTCCAGAGCCTGTGAGATGGGAGTCTTACTCTTTACTCTGCTTCTGCTGATCCCCCTGCTTCCACTTCCTCAGTAAAGTCCAAGGCAAAACATGCTGTCCCTGTGGTAGGTACGTCAGTCACTGTGCCTCCCTTACCCCTGGGAGTCATCCTTTGCCCTCGCTGTTAGTCCCTTTTGTGGTTTGAGAAATCCTTAAAGCCCTGTTGTGCCCCTAGTGCTGCATTTCTGTCCTTATGTGGCCCTCAGGTATCCATTTTGTAGGTGATTGGCTTCTGCCACTCCTCACTGAGATCTTCCCTCATTGGGGCAATATTTCTGCTCTCAGCAGCCCTGTTAATTTTTCTGTTTAGCTGTGCAAACTTCCCTGCCTAAGAGATTGCTCCTGCTACAATATATAGATTTTTGGACTTAAAATTCTTTGTTCTGCTTAGGTTCGTTTATGACTTGTTTGTTCTCTCAGAGTGGAATACCTTAAATGCTAATTTTTATACCTTTATCTCCCAGCCTCCCCCCGCCCAAAAAAAAAAAACAAAAAGAAAAGAAAGACCGAATTGTATTTAACATTAAGATGTTTCTTTCCAGGGCAGTGATTTGCCAGTGAGCTGTTCTTTGGATGTGGCTTAGGTACATCTAGACAGCTGCAGGGTGACTTGCTTTCTGTAAGATAGGACTTCAGTGTGGCCATGATATTTTCTGTCTCTGAAACCTGTACCTAGCAAGTGTTCTCCCCTGCCGGCTCCACTTTGCGGATGTTCTATGCTGTTGACTGGAGGAGGGAGGGAACTAAGCCTTAGCCAAATAGAAGAAAATGTGGGTTGATCTGAACAGCTTTTCACAGTGGGAACTCTAACCTGCCCCCTCAGGTTGAGGTGTGGTACCTTGCATGATTTTTTGGTGGTGGTGGTAGTATGTGGTTTCCAGGCTGAGGGCAGGGGCTGGAGACTGATTTAGGGTACTTACTGCCTGTATGTTTGTCTGCCTTGCAGATGGAGCAGGGAAGAGCCAACTGCCATTTTGATTAATGTGAACCTTGGATGGCACATATGTATTAAGTTGAATTATATGGAATTGCAGTTTTGTTAGGTCGGAAACCGTCAAATATCAGCAATTTCATATGGTTCAAACTAATAGTTTGAGACACACATAGCAATTGCGAGCTGTTTTTCATTTTAGGTACTGCTTTTTGTCAGGCAAATTAGGGTAGGTTTAGAGGGGAGTGATCAGGATGGCAAGGATTCTTGAGGGAGGGTGACACAGAAAATGGAAGGGGCCCTGGGGTGTATTTCAGCCAAGAGGAGACTGGCAAGAGTGTGACCCCTCTCTCCATATCTCCCCAAGACTGTCATGTGTCAGCAGGCTTAGGCTTGTTTTTCTCCCCTCAAAGGGTGGGACCAGGGGTAATAAGGAGCAATTATAGGGAGACCCCTGTGTTTTTGACCAAGCTGTCCAGAGATGGAAGACTCCCTCAAGAGGCATTGGGCTCTCTAGTATTCAGTTGAGGTGTCCAGGAAGAGGCTGGAGGGGCGAGGCTGGAGGGGCAAGGCTGGGGGAAGGCCGTGCTTCAGATGTATGTGTGGATGCAGGGGCCAAAGGGGAAGGGGGGCAGGCCTGGTCACCATGATTTTTAAGCTGTCTCATGACCGTCTACTAGGGAAACATGATTTAGGGTGGTGTTTTGGTTTGGTTTTTAAAAGAGAAACACAGACTGTTTTCCTTCATGCTTAAAATATTTAAGAACCTAGTTCTTAGGTTGTACCTAAGGGTACCGAGTTCTTGGTATTTAGTACAGTGAATAAGTTGAAACCGGCTCGTCAGGGTAGAGGTCGGTGGGAGACGGGGTGGAAGATGAGGATGGGTGCGTGCAGGGAGAGTGAGGGGCCACTGATGCGGATTTGAAACCCGTCCACGTTGCTCTCTGAAAGAAGAGCTGGCCTCATCTCTTTTGAAGCCTGTACCACCACCACATCCAGTTCCAGGGTATGTTTTTCTTAAGGGTTTATTTCCCACAGAGCCCTAAGGCTTGGTTGGTGTGCATACAGGTGGAACAACAGGTTTTCGTTTACTCTGGGCTTCGGTTACATAGCAGTAACCCTGAACATCCTTGACATTCAGAAGGTGTGTAACTGTGGCACTTTTGTTAACTGGGAGAGGAGAGGAGAGAGGCATTTTTCCCTCTCATGTGACCAAGCGCGACCAGAACCACTTCTTGGTTCTGTGTGTTCTGTGGACTCCTCTGGCTGGCGGTGTGGGATGCTCACCCTCCTGCTCTGACTAGGGGAGCTGGGCCACCCTCCTTCGACGCCCACCCAGCGGCCTTGGCAGGGCTGCCTGAGGCTGAGAAGCCCACTCCGTGTTTCTGCACTGAGGCTCTGCTCTCCACGGGGAGTGTTGCAAGCGGACAGGTGATCGGGCAGGTCAGGGCGGGCTTTGTCACTGGCTCTCTCCTTGAGTTGCCCCTTCCTTTTGTTCTTCTGCTCCTTGGGGTGTGACCCACTGTAACAACACCCTGGTCACAGTGTCCCCTTTTCCAGTCTCCTGTCCTTCCTTTGGGGCTGTCACAGGCTCTCTTCCAGCCTCAGCACTTGGAAGTCGGTGTAGGAGCTGAGGCATCGAACTTGCTGCTTCACCCCCAGTCTCTTAGGTGTCATCCTTCCTTTTTCTTCTCCACCGGTGTCGCTTATCCATATTCACGTTTACATAGTAAAGTGAATGCTCCCAAGGGCAGTATGAGAAAATTCAGGCCCCCAGGACTCTCTCTCCTGCTCTAGTTAGCTCTCTGTTCTGTGTGTCAAATTCAGTCGTACATCTGTGGTCACTCATTCTGTACCAGGTGCCGTGCTGGCTGCTGGGCAGAGCCCCTCACCACGAAGGAGTTAACAGTCAGTGAGGAGACAGACTTATAAATCAGTAGTTTATCTCCTTACATGCACGGAGTGCCCTGGGGGGATGTAGGAGGGGAAGTGAGTTCCCCCTGTTGGGGGAGTGGGGAGGGAAGGCTTTCCAGGAGAGGCGATACTTAGGTGAGCCTGCAGGCTATATGAGGGCCGTGAGGTGTGCGTGGCCAGAGAGTGACATGGGAACTCCAGGCAGAGACCCCAGCTTGTGCAGAGGTGCAGAGACGAGGCACCAGGGGGTCATCAGTGGGTCCAGGTGATAGAGTGGGATCGGAGGAGGAGGTGAAGTCACAGAGACCTCAGCTGAAGCTGGGGAGGTTGGGATTTTCCCTTTTGGCCAGAGGGAGCCCCAGAAGGGTTTGGCACCTTGCCTGCTGGAGCTTTGTGCTTAGATCTGGGTTCTAGGAAGATGCCATGGAGCACCATGGGGTTGGGGGGACGTTCCTGCCTCCAGCAGAGTAAAATCCTGAAGTGGCAGTGGCAGGAGAAGGTTTGAAAAGTATTTAGGGAGTGGATGCATTGCAGGTGCCCTATGACAGTGATCTTACTGTTACTGCCCCTCCCTCCCTCCTCCTGGATGCAGGAGGAGAGGACTTGGTCAGACGGAGAGCGCTTTCTCTGGCTTGGCAATAATTAATACATTTTGTAGACCTGTGTGGGGAGAGGGGTCCAAAGGGCAAGGAGGTGGCTGAATTGAGGATGCTGCTGTCCTTCATCTTTGTTTCCTCCTTGCTCAACTTGAAGAAATGTTGAAGGAAAGTTTCAGGCCTTAGAAAATCACTAGCTCTTTGTTATTCATTATTGATTACAAACACTGAATAATGTTTTATAGTTTATAGGGTTTTTACACATTCTAATTCAGCCCTTACTATAGTGAATTAGGTAGTAGTGCTTGTTTCCATTTTAAAGATGAAGAAACCGAGACTTAGAGGGCTCTCTGAGGCACAGAGCTTGCACGTGGCAGGGAACCTGTGTCTTCTGAATCCCAAGTCCTGTGCCTTTGGTCCATACGGTGCTACCTGCGAACTGGGGTGGAGTGCTGAGTGCACCCTGTTCTTTGAACCCTGTCAACCCATGGAGACTCCATTCTGCACCAGGGCCATTTGCAGAAAGCCCACAGAGTCGCATAGACTTAGCTTAGGAGTCTAGCTCTGCCCTGGAAATACGACCCATGTTAGGCAAGTTACTGGGCCCCCCTGCGTGTGTTTCCTTGCATGTAAAATTGGCAGTGTCATTCCTCACAGGGTCAAGAGGAATCCAGTCATGGATCAGATCGGTCCATGTGAGCATGGCCCGGGCTATCTGTTGTCTCTGTTTCTCCCCCTGGCCTTGGGATGCATGTAGGTGGAGCCTGCCCAGTTTCCCTGCTTGGTACTGGGAAGCAGTCTGTGGGTTGCTATGTTTCAAAAATTGGTTTTGCTGAATATAGCGTGCCTGGATGTGCAGTTATCTGTAGTGGTCATTAAAGCATGTTCTTCGTGTTGAAAAACCATCTGAAGTGTTATGTTCCAGGACACAGGTTGAACATCACAGCAGAGAATGACTGCCGGCGGCTGCACTGTTCCCTGCGAGACCTGAGCTCCCTCCTGCAGGCTGTGGGCCGCCTAGCCGAGTACTTCATCGGGGACGTGTTCGTCGTGCGCTTCAGCGACGCCCTCACGGTGGTGGAGAGGTGGGTGGGCAGTTACAGCATGGAGCTCAGCTTACCTGCTTGTGTGAGGAACAGCTGTTGCCAGGCAGCTCTCCTCTGGCGCCAGGTGAATTGAGGCTCTGCCACATACAGGGGAGTGTGGAGCAGTCACTGACCCTCTCTGAACTTCAGGTCCCTCATCTGTAAAATGGAGTGGACATAGTATCCTGTAGGTTTATTGTGAGAATTACATGAGGTAAGGCACTGAGCACAGGGCCTAGCATGTAGCAAACAGTAAATATAAGCTGTTATTTCATAGAAGATCTTATATTTAAAGACAGGAGTAACCTCAGAAGAAACCAGGTGAGGTCATAAAGAGACATGAAGAAAGCCGTATTAATAAAAGGACAAACAAGTAGGCAGTAGGCACTATCCGAGTAGGCAGCCAGGCGCCAGAGGTGGGAGCTTTTCTGGTCCTTTTAGAATGGGACTGTTTTTTCCAGTCCTCTTAGGGTCCTGAGGATTTGAAGCTGGGCAGCCTCCAAGCCTGACCTGAGGGGTGGATCCCAGCCTTCCCACCACCAAGCTCCTTTTACTACTTCTTCCTTGAGGGTCCCCCACAGGGTTTACAGCTGCATTTGTTGAAGACCATTTCCTACTACCTAGTCTGCCCCCTCCCTTCTCATGAACTCATACATTTAAAAAGTCATATGCTTAAAATAAAAGTGACAGGAGGTTTTCAGATCGTTTCAAGGTAACCAGTGAGTTGATTCGATCAAAACTGGGTGGGTGTGGGTCCAGCCGAAAGTTGAGAGACACCTGGCGCTTTCATTTACCCAGTAGCTGTATCGTTGGTAACACATGAGGGGTAGCTGGGGCTCAGGCCTAATTACTTGCATGCCAGATTTTTCTTTAACTGTTACCCTTAGCCTAAAAGCAGCGATAACTAAGAATTTTAAATAAATCTTGAAAAGCCAGATTAATATTAATAATAAAACCAGCATACAGTAGTAGGAAATTTTCAAAAGTAATTTTGTACATTTTCTTTCATTCTATACTTTGAGGGACAGGTATTGTCATTTTATCTGAGTAAATTCTGGCCCAGAGAGGGTGAGTGCCTTACCTCAGGTCACACAGTTCATGAGTGGGAGCACAGGTACTTTAACCAGTTTCCTGAGTCCAAATATTGTGCTCTTTCCAAACCACAGAGCTTCTACTTCAAGTTCTTTTCCCTCTTTTTCCTGCACTAGGCCTGTTTCCGCTGATCGTTAGTAGGAATAGAACATGTCCTTCGTCTAAAATCCATATTTAATTTAAACTTAAGCAATATATTATATCCATCAGTCATTTCAACTTCATAGTGAGATGACTGTTCAGAGATCCTGGATTGCTATTTTATAGGTCCTTATATATACATCTTTCTGCACTGCTTAGGTTTTCAGGCTCAGTACGTAAAGATACTTTGCTGTTTTGTCTTCATTTAGAATAAAGTGTGAGAGAAGCCTCCTTGTTATGGCTATGTGATCTTAATAGCCACTGTGATTAGCAGTGTTTTCACTTACAGGTTACATAAAACAAACCTAATATTAAGATTGCTAGGGCCTCCCTGGTGGCACAGTGGTTGAGAGTCCGCCTGCCGATGCAGGGGATACGGGTTCGTGCCCCGGTCTGGGAGGATCCCATATGCCGCGGAGCGGCTGGGCCCGTGAGCCATGGCCGCTGGGCCTGCGCGTCCGGAGCCTGTGCTCCGCAACGGGAGAGGCCACAGCAGTGAGAGGCCCGCATACCGCAAAAAGAAAAAAAAAAAAGATTGCTAAACATAGAAATATTAAAAGATGTTCATTTTTAGTGTAGAACAACATTAAAGAATGCTGTTGAATGAAGAAACAGAATGTAAAGTCACATGCGGTATGATTTCACTTACATGAGGTACTTAAGAGTGGTCAAAATCATAGCGACAGAAAGTAGAAGGCTGGTTGCCGGGGTGGGAGGGGTATGGAGAGTTATTATTTAATGGGTACTGAGGTGCAGTTTTACAAGATGAAAGCGTAATGGAGATGGATGGTGGGGGTGGTAGCACGTTGTGAATATATTTAATACCACTGAACTGTACACTTAATTGTATGAATGTGAAAAATGTGGGGCAGCTTAAAGAATTAAATACTGGCTGCGCATTGGCATCTTACTTATTGATGGTGACTGACTTGATGCCTAGTTATTGCCACCACCACATCCCGCTTCCTAGGACTTCAGATTGAGAACGCTTGGCTCTTTTACCCTTATTTCCTTGACTGACTGGAAATTCGTCTTTCTGACTGCTCCCCAACCCTGAATAACTTGTGGCTCAAGCTTGTAGTTTTGTAACAAAGTCCTGCTTTCTCCCCACCATCAGAGAGGAGCATTTTTCAGAGTGTGGTCCACATGTATCAGAGTCCCCTGGCTGCTATTCAAAGATGCACATTTCCAGACCCCCCTCAATGCTACAGAGTCAGTCTGTGGGGCAGCACCAGCGAGCTGCATTTGTAATTAGTTCCCCAGTTGATTCTTATGCTCAGTGAAGTTTGAGACCCTCCTCACTGTTGGATTGGGGGAGAGAAACATGCACCGTCTTCCCTGGCGTCCCCCTCAGACCTGCTCCTAGGTTTCCTTACAGAGTAAGCACAGAGAGAACCTAGCCAGGTCTCTAGTTTTTTTGGTTTGTTTGTTTATGTTTACTCAGAAAGGAATGTCTGTCTCTAATGAAAGACGCATTTCCCATTTCCCACTAGAGCTGGCTATTAGTTATTGTATTTAATGTTCGTTTGTACTGATATATAGTGAGCCCTTGGGCAACCAGTGGGCTCAGTAACTTGCTTCTCAAAGAATTGTGCTTGAAGTTAAAAATACCTTAATCTACTTTAGAAACTTTTGTGGCCTCCCTCCCCCTCAGCCCATTTCAACTCTTCAGAAAGTTAAAAAATTGTGTAGGAAATAACCATAGATTCTACAGTGAACATTTTGCTGTATTTTCTTTATCATATACCTATCTGCCTGAAACATTCACTTTTTTTTCTAATTTTTTTTATTGTGGTAAAATACACATAGCATAAAAATTTCCATCCTAATCATTTTTATTGTGTATATTGTTACATTATATTATGTTCTCTGTGTTGGATATTTATATTGTTTTCAATGTAAGTAATGCTTCAGTTGGTATCTTAGTATATAAATCTTTATGCACATCTCAGATTATGTCTTTGGGATAAAATTGGAGACCTGGTCTGGATTCTTTTTGATTGAAAAAAATCTGTCCTCGAGACCTTGGTACCTAGTCCATTTTGTCTATTTTAGTCCATAAGCTGAATTTTTTTCTTATATTCTTCTTTGCCAACAGGCTGGTCAAAGTCACTTTGTATGGATCTCAGATAAAATTGTACAACATTGAGACTGCCGTGCCATCTGTATTGAAGCCTGATCTCATTGATGTGTAAGTATAGTTAGATGTTCGTGTATTCTCAGAAAGACTTTGTTATCTGGCCCCAAATGATTTTACAGATAAAAAGGGACTGTAGTGGCTGCCATGAAAAGATGAAAAACTCCCACCTCCAAACCTAGAAAGAGAAAGATTGTTTCATGATATCTCGGGGCCGGGGTGGTTGGAGTGAATGGAATTCATGGGGCAGATGAGAGCTGGCAGCGGAAGGTATATGGAGTAGGCATTTCAGGAGGAAAGAACAGCACAAGCCAAGCCACATAAGTGTTCCAGAGTCACACAGTTAGGGACGTGGTGAGCAGTTGGTGTGGCGGGAGGCAGGGCTGGATAGGCATGTTAGGGCTAAGTGTTTCACCTTGAATGCCATGACTCTTACCCTGTAGACCAGTGACTGAAACTGCAGGGTACAGGAGAATTGCTTGGGAAGCATATTCCCTCAGAGATTCTGATTGTAGCAGGATGGCATAAGCCTCGGGTATTTACATACTAAACAAGAACCTCAAGTGATTTTGAAAGTGGGGCATCCAGGGACCACACTTTGAGAAACTTTACAGACAGTGAAAAGCCATTAGGAAAGTGACATATGGAAGGGATAGAGGAATGGGGACTGGAGATGGGGCCATATCCCTGAGATCACACTGCCCAGAAGGCTTGCTCTAGACTAGAGCAGGAGTTGGCAAGCTATGGCCTGTGCCAGATCCAGCCCACTGCCAGCTTATGTAAATAGTTTTATTGGAACACAGCCATGCCCATTCATTTATGTATTATCTATGAGCTGCTTTTGCACTACAGTGGCAGAGTTGAATAATTCTGAACAAGAGTGGATGGCCTATAAAACCTGAAATATTTATACTCTGGTTTTTGCAGAAAAAGTCTCTGACCCCTGTTCTAGAGCATTCTTGAGCTTCAAATTAGATAAATAATAGAGAGTCTTATTTACTGTGGTAGTTAAAAAAAATTTTTTTTTAAAAATATTGCTTTCCTTTTTGAGAATTTAGAGAAAGCTTCTCCCAAGAAAGTTGCTAATTTGCTCATTAACACAACGCCTTGAACACAATTTCAGGAAGTTTTAGAACTCCTCCCTTCAGCCTTAAGGAGCTCTGTAAGTTTGATAGATTGATTGAAATTCTTAGGAACCTGCCCCCACCGCCCCGCCCCAAGACGCACTTTGATGTCTTCCTCCTTACTTTTGGTACTTACTTTTTGATCAATGGATTCTAAAGATAAAATACAGAATAACTGCTTTGTCACTATGAATATCAAATTCCCAATATTTATATTTTCTTACCTTAAGGTACCTAGTACCTTCTCTTACCTAACTTATTTTGAAAAAGTTCAAATCTATAGAAAAGGGGAAAATAGAATGAACACCCATATACTATACTCTCAAGCTAGATTCATCAATGATAAATATTTTGCCACATTTACTGTTTTTTTAAAAAATAAATTAATTTAATTAATTTATTTATTTTTGGCTGCGTTGGCGTTGGGTCTTCATTGCTGCATGCAGGCTTTCTCTAGTTGTGGCGAGCTACTCTTCGTTGCACTGCCGGGTTTCTCATTGTGGTGGCTTCTCTTGTTGTGGAGCATGATCTCGAGGTGCATCGGCTCAGTAGCTGTGGCACGCGGGCTCAGTAGTTGTGGCTCGCGGGCTCTAAAGCACAGGCTCAGTAGCTGTGGCGCACGGGCTTAGTTGCTCTGCGGCATGTGGAATCTTCCCGGACCAGGGCTTGAACCCGTGTCCCCTGCATTGGCAGGTGGATTCTTAACCACTGTGCCATCAGGGAAGCCCTGCTGTTTTCTTTTTCTTGTGCTTCTCTCTGTATACACAAGTGCACACACATACATTTTTTGTGTGTGAACTGTTTGAAAATAAATTTCAGACAACACATCACTTCACATGTATATCCTTCAGCATGTATCTCCTAGGAACATTCTCCTATGTAACCATAATACCATTATCAACACTCAAAAACTTTCATAGATACAGTAATGTCATCTCCTATTTTTAAGTGTATATGTATATATATTCCGTATTCAAATTTCCCTAATTGTCCCAAGAATGTCCTTTTTACATATATATCTATAGACATACTTTTTTTGGGATCTGAGTTCTAACTAATGAATCGCACGTTATGTGTGTCTCCTGTAACCTAGACCAGTTCCCCAAATGGTGCGTGTTTGGGAGGGGTGGGGTGGAGAGAGAGACTGACTTTCTGGAGATCCAGATCCTAATTTTTTTTTTTTTTTTTAAAGAAAATCTTAATCTGGATTTGTCTAGTTTTTCTCTGTATTCGATTGAGGTTAAACATTTTAGCAAGAATACTGCATAGGAGATGACATGTCCTTCTTGCATCATATCTAGAGGCACTTGAGGTCATTTTGCCCTGGGATTGTTGATACTGAGTTTGATTTTTAAATAGTGTCTGCCTATAACCTAGCTACATCCACTGAAAGGTCCTAGAAGCAGTGACACCCCAGTAGCAATGCTACCTCTAGTACTCAGGCTCTTGGTTTCTAAAATACTTTCTCCATCAAAAGGAAGCAGAGTTCCTTGGAGAAATGCTCCAAGTCTGGGGCAGGTTGACCCTGGAGAATCTTGTTGAGTCAGTAAGGAAGGTTGGGAACATATGAAAAGGACATAGGGGCTATAGCTTGAAAGGGTTTTTCCTGGTCACACTTGACAGTGTGATCATCAAGAAAGAATGAGGATGATAATGAGTTATAACATATTGAATATAAAGCATCCATATGATTTAAAAGAAAGAAAAAGATCAGGGAGGGAAAGCTGTTTTTTACAGAAGAATACAGCTAATGAACAGAAAAAGAAAGAATTAGAAAAACCACTAGTTTGCAGCCACCAGTGTAAGAATGATTTAGGCAGGGTTCCTCAATGGGTGTTTGTTGGGGAATGGTCTATTTATTTAGAGTCTTAAAGTGTCACCCCAAGATTACTTACTAATTTTTTCAGAAAAGGGAGAAATAACCCATTTAGGTTTATTAGAAGGTCTGGTGTTTTGTAAGCTCTGAGACAACTGCCTCACTTGTAAAAAGATTGATTATTATCTGATGAATTGTGAGCTTTTATGATGTGTATTTTGTTGTGTGAATGGTACAGTACAAAACTGGCAGAAACCAAACATAGTCTTTGCTACTTCAAGCCTCTAGCCAGATACCATGTATGGTATGATGGAAGCTTAAACTTGAGAGACTCATATCAAAGCTTATTTATAAAGCTATAATTCCTGGTAGTTTTCTACATCCTGATCTGTAGCTATGGATATAAAATTTTTACTAGTTCCCAAGTCAACACATTATCACTTAAGTTCTTTGATTCTGTTTTTATTATTTACCATTCTGTCGGCTGAGCTCACATGTGTCACAGAAAGATTGAATGAGATCTGATAGACATTTACTAACTGCCTTCTGTGTTCCGGGCAATGGTGGCAATATTTAGACAATGGGTTTTAACTTTTCGGTACTACGTGAGCAAGTAAATGGTTTCCACACTTTCACGTGTGTCCTAGAATAGTAAATGTGATGGATGAAATTCTTCCCTCCTGTGGAAACAAGTTTAGTGATAATATATTTTGACCATAACCTTTAAAATCACGTCTTCTCTCCTTTCGCAGGCACGCTCAGTCCCTGGCTGCTCTGCAGGCTTACTCTCACTGGCTAGCACAGTACTGCAGTGAGGCTCATCGGCAGAATACGCAGCAGTTTGTTACGCTCATTTCCACCACCATGGATGCAGTCACACCCCTGATCAGCACCAAGGTCTTGAAACAGCAAAGGCTGCACCTTTTCTTTAACTCCACGTCTGTCCTTCTGTTCATATACCCGTTTATTATAACATTAAAATACCACAAAGCATGAGACCCAATTCTTACTGCTGTGATAGAACTATGTGTCATTTCATGTTCCTTTTTAGTTGTTGTCCATATAAATTCAAATATAACTACTTTTTCAGTTCTCTAAGTCCCACATGAATACATGCTCATTGTCAAAAAGTAAAATACTGTTCAGATATACAGACTAAAAAATTATGGTACTCTTTAATCCCTACCTTCAAAACATTTTCCTTTCCAAGGGAAGCACTGTCAACAGTTCGTTGTATATCCTTCAGACTTTTTCCTGTTTTCACATACTGCATACGTAAAAGTTTGTAGATAGTTGGAGAGATATCTTCAGATATCTTCTTTTGCTTAACAGTATGCCTCGGAGCCCTTTACACGTGTCGATCAAGTTCAGTTTTTCAAATTGACCAATGCTATTCTGTAGTAGGGGTGTATAATGATTTTTCTGTTGATGGAAAGTAGATCCTTGTGTGTACATCCTTGTAGGGTAGATTCCTGGAAGTGTAATTGCTTGGTTGAAGGTTATATCCATGTAAAATTTGATAGATTCTAAGTCATCCTCCAAGAAGACCACCAATTTATATTTCTAAAGCATATACTTTTTTTCTTTTCTTTCTTTTTTTGGGGGGTGGGGTAGTTTTAATCATACATGGCATCCTGTACCACTATTAACAGAACAATGTATTGTTTTCTGTAAATTTTTGTTGTGTTTGTAATTGTAAATGAGTTATGATATCCTGTGAGGGGTTGTTTCAAAACTTACCTACCCATTGCTGGTATTTTACGTTGCCTCCGCTTGATAAAAAGTCACTCTGTAATGAATAACTCTGAAATGTGTGTACTCATGAATGTAGCTTTGTCCTTTTAGGTAGTTTTCTTAGAATAAGTGGGATTATAGGGTTAAAAGTTAGGGATATTTTGTGGTTCTAGGAAGTTATGTAATTTTTTTCCCTAAATTATTCTACGTGCCACTGACTGTTTGGTGTGTGTTTTCACCACAGTCTTACTAGCATTAGGTCCTGTTTTCAAAGAGTCTTCTCTTTTGCTAATTTGAAAGGGATAGAATGGTATGTGAACCAAGGTTTTGATTGGCATGTTGAGGTGAAGGAAGTAGGCGAGCCTGGTGCGATTGATGGAGTGCAGAAAGTGGGGGGGTTGCGTGGAGAGATCTTGACTTGATTGGAGCAAGAAGAGTGAGATGAACAATCCCCAGCTGTTTGAATGATATGCCAAGGAGTTTGCCATGTGATTTAAGAGCTGATGGGAGCCACTGTAGATTCTTGAGCTGAGAAGTGACTGAGCTCAAAGATGCTGGTGACTGAGAATGGGAGGAACTGGGCAGGGGGCGTTGGGGAGTGGTCCTGGCTTGAGGGCAGGAGCTATGGATGTGGCAAGGAAGAGGATGCCTTGTTGCTGGGCATCATTATAGGAAAAGTTCTTTGAGCCAGAGCCTAGGTGGTATACTTTGGCATCCAAGAACCATATTTAGCTTGTGGCTGCCTCACCAAGTTCTTCTGATAACCAGTCTCACAGGAGATGTTGTGAGCTGACGTATCATGTCCTCTTCCCTCTCCAGGTCCAAGACAAATTGCTGCTATCTGCATGCCATTTACTGGTCTCACTGGCCACCACTGTGCGACCCGTCTTTCTGATCAGCATCCCCGCAGTACAGAAAGTATTCAACAGAATCACCGATGCCTCTGCCCAGCGGCTGGTTGATAAGGTGAGGCCTCAGGGCTACCCTGGGGTCCCCAGAGCCATGTGGCTCAGGCTCAGGGAAGCTGAGGAAGAAGTCTAGCCTTTCTTTTTGCACTTAGAGCTTACAGGCTGTGCCAACACAGGTGGATTTCTTATATGCGTGGCACCGATGCAGCCTCAGTGCTCTCTGTCAGGACCTTCCTAACACAGGCAGTGTGCTGATTCACACATAAAATGTTCCTCCCAAGAGGCGTGGAGATTGTGCTGCTTTAAGAGCTGGCAATTTGGCTGGTGTTGGGAGAGTCCTCTTTGCATTCTTTCTGGTTTAAAACAGTCTGCTTTTGTTGTTAACTGTCTGTTTTCTTAGGGTTGAGACACTCCAGACAAGTATATTCTCCTAAAATCTTCCGGGAGGCTCAGGCTAGAAGTTTAAAAACAACAGAACGGGGGTGGGGTCATAGGGGAGTCAAAGCAGTTACTTAAAAGCACCTGGGATGTGAATGTGTTGCTTCTGACTTGACGCCAAGGGCACATTGACTGTAAGAGACTCTTACCAGCACTGTTCTGAGTAGCTTCTCGGAGGGTGTCAGACGGCGGCAGCTGAGGGACAGGTTGGATTCAGTGTCTGTGACTTCTCCCTCTGTAGTGCTTCAAGTACTGAATTAGAGGGGAAGTGCCAGCCCTAAGAGGGACTGTTGAGGCCGGCCCTGAGATGTGCTAGACCCAGAGTTTGTGGTTTTGCCTCCGTTTCTCTTTTCTCCCTGGATTATCTGAGTTGGGCCAAAGTCCCAGGCCCAGGTTTTAAGAAAGGAGCCTGAGGCCTGAGCTCGCTGTGTGTGGTAGGTACTGAAGGTTATGTCAGGCACAGCCCCTCTGCTGCCCATGTTGCTCGTAAACTTCTGATGGACGCCTTGGGTTCTCTTCCAGGCACAGGTGTTGGTGTGCCGAGCCCTCTCTAATATCCTGCTCCTTCCATGGCCAAACCTCCCAGAGAATGAGCAGCAGTGGCCTGTGCGCTCCATCAACCATGCCAGCCTCATCTCTGCGCTCTCCCGGGATTATCACAACCTGAAACCCAATGCTGTCGCCCCACAGAGGAAGATGCCCCTGGATGACAGTAAGTGGCCCCTAGGCAGGGACAGCCTGGGGAGATAGGTAGGGCAGGCATCATTCTTCCTTTGTGGCAGATGGGATTTGCATCTGGGGCTCATGGGTGAATTCATCTGTCCACAGTCACGCAGCTGCTAGGCAGCAGAGTCGGACTCGGGGGTAGAATCCTGCTCACCTGTGGAATTCAGTGAACACATCAGATGAACCTATTTCCTGAATGCAGATTGCCCCGTCTCTTACTTAAAATGTCCAAAATAAGGAAAACATCCATTTAAAGGCATTATTTGATGATGCCTTCCGTGGGTAAACATCCTACAGTGATTCTTGATCCATTTCAGATACTTGTATAAGCAATCAAAGCAGTTCACTTCTACACACTGGGAAACATGAAACTATCTTTTGAAACCGTTTCTAACCTTTCTCCAAATATATTTAAGAGGCTTTGAAAGAGCTTGGTATCTTCAAGTTTGATTGTTTATATTAAAGGAGGAGGAAAAAGAAGAATCAAGAGAACTCAGTAGTTCAAGTAGAAGGCATCAGCTTTCTCTGAAAAATCTTCCTGAAATAACAAATATTAAATATTTTGAAAATACAGTCTATTTTCACAGAAAGAAAATAATAGAACATTGCTGATGTCAGCAAAAATGCTTTGTGAACTGTTAGTCATGTGTACTCAACATTCTTTAAAAAAAGCATTACTTTTATAATTAGAAATATTAACATATGCTAATTGTACAAAAATACTAGAATGGTATACAGGTGGAAAAAGAAACTCTTAAATCTCACTATTTTTAGTATTTTAGAAAGTAACCTTTTTAACCGTCTTATTGTTAACAACCTTAATAATAATATACCGTAATAGCCAATTATTTTACCAGCAAAAGTGAGTTTATTCGGGAATAGCCAGAGGAATTGCAGTTCTCAGGATATGAGGACTACGGCAGACCATAGGCAAATCCAAAGAACTAGGAAGGGGAACTTGCTTTTATAGGGTAAAAGGGGGAGTTGCTAGGGGCTGTAATAACCAGAGTCCACTGGAGGAACCTGGGACTCCAAAGTATAAAGACTTCTCACTGGTTAGTCTGTGATTTGCTGGACTGTTTTCAGGTGGGAGAATAATTTTCTTCTTCCTGCGGGATAAGTAGGCAACACCTTCCTACTTGTAGTAACTGACAATAATACGTGGTGGGGCATGATAGCTCCCCCTGCAGACCTGTCCTGACTCCTGGTCTAGCTAAGGTTTGATTCCTCATTGTCTTCCCTTTTCTATTTGTAAGAATATTTTATAGTTATATAGCTGCATAAGAATGGCTGGCTTAGTGAGGGCATCCTGTGTGCCAGGCTCTTGCCTTGGCGATCTTACATCCTCATCAAATCTCTGGCTGTGCCAACATCAACCTTCAAAGTCTGGTCTTTGTCTGATCCTTGTTCTAAGTGTTTTACATTGAGTAATTCATCTAATTCTAGTAGGTACTGTTTATGAGTTAGGTACTGTTAATTATCCTGATTTTATCCATGAGGAAACTAAGGTATGTGAAGATCGAGTAATCTGCCTAGGGGTTCCATACAGCTATTGTGGAATCATGTTTTATAAAGCTTAATGGTCTTTTCTCACTTTATCTTGCATGTACTTACATCAAGTAGCATAAGCTAGGTTATGCTATGTGGTACCAAACAACCCGCAAAGCTTAGGGCCTTAATGCAGGGAAAACATCTATTTTCTTGCTCTTACTATGTGTCCAGCTTGCGTCAGGGGTTTGGGGAGGTTGTTCTTATTCTAGTCACTCGGGGACCCAGGCTGATGATGGCTCGGTTGTAGTCCGTGCTTACGTTGGGAAAGGAACATGGCGAATTGTGCAGTGGTTCTTAAAGCTCTTGCCTAGAAATGATGCTTGTCATTTCCACTCCCATTTCATTGGACAGTGAATGGTTATAGGGCCAGGGCTTAACTTCAGAGGAAGTGGAAAGGGTGATTGCCACCATGTGAGGAAATATTTGCTGAATAGCATAATGATTTCCACAGTAAACGTAATGAAAAACATAGTTAACATTTGTTGAGTGTGTACTCTGTCCCAGGCACTGGGCTGGGAACTTTATATACGTTATTTCACCTAGCTTTCCCTATAGCCCTTTGAGCTATGTCTTATTATCCTCGTTCTACAAGTGGTGAAATGAAGGCTGGAAAGTTTTTCCTATCCCAACTTTATAGTTTGAAAAATTTCCAAACCTACAGAACAGTTAAAAGATTAAGTAAATGAGGGACTTCCTTGGTGGCGTAGTGGTTAAGAATCCGCCTGCCAATGCAGGGGACAGGGGTTCGAGCCCTGGTCCGGAAAGATCCCACATGCTGCAGAGCAACTAAGTCCATGCGCCACAACTACTGAGCCTGCTCTCTAGACCCCGCGAGCCACAACTACTGAGCTTGCTTGCTGCAACTACTGAAGCCCACGCGCCTAGAGCCCGTGCTCTGCAACAAGAGAAGGCACCACAATGAGATGCTCACGCATTGTAACAAAGAGTAGCTCCCGCTTGCCACAATTAGAGAAAAAGCCCACATACAGCAACAAAGACCCAAAGCAGCCAAGAAAATACATGGTAGTAAAATAGAATTAAACCCCCATTCCAACTAAAACAACATTGTAAATCAACTATATTTCAATAAAAAATTTTTTTAAAAAGAAAGATTAAGTAAATGAGAAACTGATATCTTTCACCAGGATTCACCAGTTGTTAATATTCTGCCACATTTGTGTTCTCCCCAACCTCACACACACTTTTTCTTTTTAACTGAGCCATTTAAAGGAAGTTGGTGACATCAACACTTTATCCCTGAGTACTTAACCTTTATCTTTGAGAACAAGATATTCTCTTATATAACCAGAACACCATTAACACAGCCAACCAAGCTGTGGAACATTGTTACAATAATGTTGTTTAATAATATAGACCACATTTAAATTTTCCCTAGTTGTTATCAAACTGTCCTTTTTTGCTTTCTAAAAAAGGATACCTTCAAGGATCATGGGTTACATTTGATTGTCACATCTCTTTAGTTTCTTAATAAAGAAAAATATTCCTAGTTTTTGTTTGTCATGACATTGACATTTTTAAAGCGTCCAGACCTGTTTTCTTGTAGAAAGTCCCATAATCTTATTCTGTCTGGTTGTTTCCAGCAGATTTTGGCAGGAATACCACCCAGGTAGTGACGTGTACTTCCACTGCATCGCTTCTGTTTATCCCATTATTGGCGATGCTCAGTGTGATCACCAGCTTCAGGGAGTGTCTGCCAATCTGTCCACAATAAAGGTATCCCGTACCCCCTACCCCCCACCCCAGGCCTGGCAGGTGTATGTTGCTCTGGATCACAGGGGAAGTGGTGGCGTCAGGAGTGTGATTTAGGTCTGACTGGCTCCAGATCCGTTGCTCTTCACCACATTGCCCCTTTCTTCTTCTTCTTCTTCTTTTTTTAAATTAATTAGTTTGTTTATTTATTTATTTATTTATGGCTGGGTTGGGTCTTGGTTGCTGAGTACGGGCTTTCTTTATTTTTTTTATTTTTATTTTTTTTTTCTTTTTGCGGTATGCGGGCCTCTCACTGTCGTGGCCTCTCCCGTTGCGGAGCACAGGCTCCGGACGCGCAGGCCCAGCGGCCATGGCTCACGGGCCCAGCCGCTCCGCGGCATATGGGATCCTCCCAGACCGGGGCACGAACCCGTATCCCCTGCATCCGCAGGCGGACTCTCAACCACTGCGCCACCAGGGAGGCCCAACGGGCTTTCTTTAGTTGTGGCGAGCGGGGGCTATTCTTCATTGTGGTGCACAGGCTTCTCATTGCAGTGGCTTCTCTTGTTGTGGAGCATGGCCTCTAGGTGCGTGGGCTTCAGTAGTTGTGGCTTGCGGGCTCAGTAGTTGTGGCTCACGGGCTGTAGCGTGCAGGCTCAGTAGTTGTGGAGCACGGGCTTAGTTGCTCCGTGGCATGTGGGATCTTCCCGGACCAGGGCTCGAACCCCTGTCCCCTGCATTGGCAGGTGGATTCTTATCCGCTGTGCCACCAGGGAAGCCCCCCCCCCAACCTTTCTTTTTGTTATTATTAATTAGCCTTTCTTCTTGAAAGCAGTGTTTTTAATGGTTTTATAACATCCTATCCTGTGGAAGTACCAATTTACGTTATTTCCTGTTTTTGCATATTTAATCCATTTTCCTATTATTGCATATTTAGTTGTGCTTTTAGTTTTCCGCTTGCACATTTTTGTGAATAAATCTTGGTTCTTGTTTAAATACGCTCACATCAGAGGTCAGATTTTGGTCTCTTGACTCTGTTTGCCTTCCCTGTGCCTTGTGTGTTCTTGGGGAAGCGTCTGCCAGGTGCAGTTTTCTGGCTCAGTGAGCATCCGTGTGCTGGTAGTGTTGTGAGTGAATGGCTTCTTCAGGAGCTCAGTTTCTAGCATCCTTGTGACCAGCCTTGAGTGGACCAGGCCTGTTGCGAGCCATTGTCTTCTTTCATGCCCAGTCCTATGAGTGAGGCGGTGTCATCTCTCCATGTTTTCAGATGAGGAAACCGAGATTCAGAATAAGCAGAGTCAGGAGTCAAACCTGGCCCAGTGCCCCTCTAAAGCCTGGGTTCTTTCTGCTGTCCCCTTCCCTGGAAGCTGCTGCAGCCCTCACAGAGGCTGGTGGGCTCTGGGGGTCAGGGCCACCCAGAGAGCCCTAGCAGGTGGAGGCTGGCTCTCAGCCCAGCTCCAGTTCCTCCTCTGGAGCTACGCCAGCGTCGAGTCTGTCAAGCTCAGGCTGAGCCCTGTGGGGCTTCTTGAGGCAGCCGGTGGGAAGAAAAACCCCACAGGTGCTGGGGAATGGTGACAACTTCCTTGTGCTGGATCTCCTGATATGTCAGGTGCTTTGCGAGAATCATTCTGAACCTTGTCTCTAATCCTCACAGCAACCCTGCAAAGGTGGGGGCTATTGGCCAATCCTGGTGTACCGATGAGGATCCCACCCCCATGTGTAGCTGTGTTGACCACGTGCAATTCACATCCAGGCCCCTCTGACGCAGGCCCTTGCTCTGTCCTCTGAGATCCTGCCTGTTTGCTAGCCACTGCCTCTGTTTCCCCTGTGTGCTATATGGAGTCATCAGTGAGCTCTTACATCAGGGGATTGTTAGAAGTATTTATCGTCAGTAACATATAATACAATATATATTACAATATAATATAATGCAACATAATAATAATTATATATATTTTTTCAGGCCCAGTAGACCAAGAATTGATCAGGCAGTTGATTCCTTAACACAGCAGCAGTAGATGTGCATGGCAGGTGCTTGTGTGGATTACCGGGCTAGAGCCATGTCTGGAGTTGAAGGAGGGTGTTTGATCTGCATGTGTCCATTCTTGTCTGTGGTGATTACCTTGTGACACTTAACATTCTCACTGGTCTATCACCATCTTACAGTCTTGATTAAGTCCAAGACACCTAACCTGAGGGACATTTCATCTTCTCTGTGGACATGTTTCAGGTGGATAGAGGCAGAATAGAAGCAAAAAACTGAGCAGGCTGGCTGGCAGGCAACTGGAGTCCTGACAGTAGAAAGGGAACAAAAAAAGGAAGAAAAGGATGTAGAAAGAGAGATACAGAGAGAGATTGATAACTCAGTCAAGAGAGACTTCTGTGTGATTGTCCTCTGAATAACTTTGCAGGTTTCTTCCCCTTCCCTGTGTTCCCTCTTACCCTGCTTTATCCTCAGACAAGTCATAACAGGCAACTTAATCTTGGTTTGCAGCCAAAGTGATTATCCACCAGACACTTAGTGTCTTAGAAGATATCGTGGAGAATATCTCTGGGGAATCCACCAAGTCCCGACAGATCTGCTACCAGTCCCTGCAGGAATCCGTTCAGGTCTCCCTGGCCCTCTTTCCAGCTTTTATCCATCAGTCAGGTAGGAGCTGGCCGCAGGCCTCACTGCTGGGTGGTGCTGACAAGGACCGGAGTAACTGCTTAGCTCTGCAGGGCAGGCCAAGTCCGGTGGGGTCGGCCTAGATGGTGAAGGCGGAGGGCGGTGCTGTCGTGTGTCGCTGAGTCACTTGGGAACATGAATGGATGGGAGTAAGAGGGGCGTTGCAGCGGGATGGAGAACTTTTCTGATAGTTCCACTTATTTACTTACACGGCAAGGTGGATTCTGCTGAGATGCTTCACCTCCGCACACTGTCACTGTCACTCAGAAAGGCTCTCTCTGGGTCTCTGGATGTACTCGCCTGGCTCTCATGACCACTTACAGTGGTCTTGTCAGTCTTATGAGAGAAATATCCAGGGCTTCTCAGTCAGCAGATGTTCACCGATTGCCCCTGAGTGTGTGCGGTTCAAGCCATAACGTACTCTACAAGATGATTGTTTAGATCTGGAAGTGGAGCCACACTAAATGTAACCAATATATTCTGCAGTTAATCTATTTAATAGCCCAGGGCCATGCAATCTGAGTACACCCTCACTGTCCACGTTCAGCCCCTTGACCCTGGACCCAACTGCAGATTATCAGTCATAGAGAAGTGGCTGAAGCCCTCAGGGGCTGACCCAGTTCAGTAGTTGCATCAGCGAGTACAGAATAACCCACCTGCAGTGAGAATTCTGCGTGGCGCTGGGTGCTGGGCAGTGAGGGCGGCTTCGAGATGACCTTCTTTTCCTATTGTGAGCCATCAGGCAGAGTTCTCTGTACCAGAGCTGTTTTCTCAGCACATCCTTAATCATTTCCCACTTTCCGTCATTGGCTGTGATGGTGTTGGGGAAATTTCTTCCAGCAGGAAGTCTTAGAGAGAAAGGATAGTGCAGACTGCAGAAGGAAGTGCATCAAGCCAAGGGCTTCTGTTTATCCCTGTGTACCTGTCTCTAATCATTTGCTTTGTCCCTTTATGTAGATGTGACTGATGAGATGCTGAGTTTCTTCCTCACTCTGTTTCGAGGCCTTAGAGTACAGATGGGCGTGCCTTTCACTGAGCAGATCATACAGACTTTCCTCAATATGTTTACCAGGTAACCACAGACCCACTGTGTCCAAGGTTTTCAGACTCCACATGTGAAGTGGTGCGACCTGGCTACAAAGTGTGGGACTTTTTGCTCCTTTCCTTCACTTGCCACAAGTGTTGGTTTTCATACTGCTCCCCAGAGAAACATTTTCTTGGCTACTGTGTGCTTTCTCTGTCTGCAGAGAACAGTTGGCCGAGAGCATCCTCCACGAAGGCAGTACTGGCTGCCGGGTGGTTGAGAAGTTCCTGAAGATCCTGCAGGTGGTGGTCCAGGAGCCTGGCCAGGTGTTCAAGCCCTTCCTCCCCAGCATCATCTCCCTGTGCATGGAGCAGGTGTATCCCATCATCGCCGAGGTATGAGGGGCTGGGGTGGTCCCCTGTGCTGCCTCCTGCCTGAGATGGGGGAGGGAATGAAATATTGAGGAAAATGTGTTGTGTTTTAAAGCTAATTTGTTAGTTATTTTATTTTTCTTATAAAATATTTTTTTTTCTGAGAAAGAATGCCATTAGCGTGGTATGGTTTTTTTATGTTGGTTGAGTTAATTAGAGCTAATCTGGTGTAAGCATAACAGGTTAATTGTCACAAGGTTGATTGATAAGTAAGATCAGTGTCCCATGGCAAACAATTTAGAACTTTAGGTGAATATATGGTTTTCTCCAGCAAACATAACAAATGTTGTAGTAATAACACTTCATAACACTTTCCTATTAAGAAATTTCATGATCTCAAGGATACAAAACAAGTTCTTAGAACCATTCAAAGCTTTCATCATTAGAAAGCTCTTTGTCCTTCTTAGAAAACAGCCACTCAGCATGACAAAATTCAGAATAAATATATATTTAACTTAAGTTTTCTGTAATAGTTACGTAAATGAGGGCTAACCTTCCTACCTGCCCAAACTAAAGTTTAAGTAAGTCCAGTTGCTTTGCATCATTAAACACACCTGCGCCCTCTGAGGATTCCTGCCGTGGAAGTTGGTGCCCCCTGGTCTTAATTTAACTTTAATCAAAGCTGAATTAAATAGATCTGGGCCTTATAATTTTTAAGTCTGCTGAGACCTGTGGAATAATGTGACCTGTCATGCTCTTCAGTGACTTGGAGAGTTTTGGATAAATGTGAAAATTATTGCTGAGCCTGCCTCCCTCACCCTCTCCTCTTGCCATTGAGAAAGGAGACAGACTGGGAGAGCAGTTAGCGCCACACGGTGCCTCCCCCGAGGTGCTGCTTCCACCTGGAGGCCCTCTAACGCTGCTGTCGGTGGTTTCTAAGTGCTCTTTAAACTCCTTTTCTATAGAGGGCAGAACCTCTTTTAAACCTTCTTATTTGTCTTTATCCTCAGAGGTTGCATAAGACCAACAGGTTAGCTGGGACAGCTTTTTTTTTTTATACTGGCAAAGGAACAGCACCACCAAGAAAATGTGACAGATCAGATCAGCTGCTTGCTCAGCAGGAAATCCATATTCCTAATTGTTTTCCATTTAGTAGCCTTGTTTTCTTAGCTTAAAAAGCTGAGTGCTTCCGTCAGAAAAAGGGCCCCTTGGCACCGACCCAGGCATTCTGTGTCTCAACTGTGGCCATGTCTCTGCCGAAGAACTCCTCGTTTGAACTGCTGGCCCACAGGGGGCTTGACAGGACGAGAGTGAGGGTGGAAAGCCAACACACTGCTGGCTGTTAGGAGGCATCTCTCAGGCCTCTTTGCTGCTCCGGGCCCAGGCTGTGAGTGGCTCCCTGAAGGTTTGAGGGTCTGTGTGTGTCTCCACAGCGCCCCTCCCCTGATGTGAAGGCTGAGCTGTTTGAGCTCCTTTTCCGGACGCTCCATCACAACTGGAGGTACTTCTTCAAGTCCACCATCCTGGCCAGTGTCCAGAGGGGGATTGCTGAGGAGCAGATGGAGAATGAGCCTCAGTTCAGTGCCATCATGCAGGTAATGTGGCAGAGCTGGTGAGGCTGCCTTGTGATCGAGGAACAGACAGGCATCATTCTGGATACCACCTGGGTCCACTGGCCGACTGTCCCTTGCTTTGCTTCTGTGGCATATGGTCCCACTGCCTCTAACGTGGCCACTGCAGCAGGCGCCACACGGTGGCACTTTGAAGCCTCGTGGTCTTGGGTCTGAAGCTCAGCTCTACCTCTTAGTACCTATGAAGTTAGTTAACTTCTTGGAGCCTCAGTCTCTCCATCTGTGAGGTAGGGATAATAGTGCCTATTTTGTGGGTTTGTTGTGGGGTTAAATGAGAGTGTACACAGCGTTCATGGCACCCAGGATGCTGGATACATCTCAGTTCCCTCTGCCTTATAGCAGAGTTGCCCCACGTGTGAGGAGGCTGCCCATGTCAGGACCACCTGGGGCCCTCCTTACCTGCAGCAGTGTGTTAGTTGATCTGCATTTTTGAGAGATAATTCTGGCTTGTACCGTGTTGGGAGAAGCACTGCCCTGTGATTGTCTCCTTTTCTGATCAAGTGCGACTGTTAAACCCTAGAGAGTGAGCTCTGGGGGCTGAGCACACACCACTGTGGGAGGCGGGCGGCCTCCCGTGCCAGGGTGGCCGGCTGCTCAGGGACCGCTTTCAGACGCACTCCTTGTTCTGCACTCAGTCGTACAACTTTTTTATTCTAAGCCTCGGCTGAAGTAGAGAGTTATTTTTATTTTTTGGTTTTTCAGTGCTAGCTTTTCGTCACGGGGAAACCAGCGGATTCTACCGTTCTTCCATTCAGCTTCCTCCCAGCGTGTGCGCACACACACACGCTCACGCGCTCTCCCTGTGTGGAAGAGCGGATGTCGCACCCCTGGTCTTTGCAGTTATTTTCATGAACTTCCATCTCTGACAGCCCATCACGGGCCTGGATTGGGAGTATTCAAGTGCCTTCTCTCCTTCCTCTCCTACCTCCCTCTTCAACTCTGTCCTTGCTTTCAAGACTTTTGATGGCTGGTCCTCCACTCAGGGCCGGTAAAAGCCACTTTGGAAAACAGCTTCACAGTTTGGCAGTTTCTTATAAAGTTAAACATGTAATTACTATGTGATCTAGCAATCCCACCTCTAAATATTTTACCTAAGATAAATGAAAACATATATTCCCCCAACCTGTACACAGATGTTATAGCAGCTTTTTTCATAGTTGCCAAAAGCTGGAAACAATTCAAATATCCATCAGCCAGTGGCTTGATAAACAGACTGTGGCACCTGCTCCTCAGCAAGTAAAAAGGAACCTGTTCTCATTCGCACAACACAGTGACCTCCCAATACATTCCACCAGGTGCAAGAGTCCGGCTCCAAAGGGCTATATACTGCTGATTGCATTCCATCATATGACACATGTTCTGGAAAAGGCAAATCTAGGGGAATAGAGAGTGAGCAGTGGTTGCCTAAGGGTAAGGGGAGAGGACTGACCACAAAGGGGGCATGAGGGAACTTTTTGGGAGAAGGAAATGTTCTGTTCTGATCATTGTGGTGGTTTGATGACTCTGTGTGTTGGTCAGAATTACACAATGGTGAATCTCAAGAGGGTGCATTTCACTCTGTGTTACACTTCAATAAACCCGACTTTAAAAACTAAATAAAACAATTGGGCATCTTGGAGATTTTATCACTACAGCAGGGGTTATAAGACCCCCTTCTCATAGTTTAGCAGCCCAGGACAGAATGACGAGGCCATCACTGGCTCTTTCTGGGGAATGTCCTGCCCACCACTGGGTTTACATTTCATTGGCCTCCCCCACTCCTCCTCAGTCACTTTCTGTGGGAGCAGGGCTCTTTGTGTTTGGGGTGGGGGGTGAACTGGAAACTCCCACAGCCCAGAAACTGCAGAGTAGTTTAAAAATTTGCTATTGCTTAACCCCAAGGCAGAGGCAGCCAGGTGTGAAGGAGCCTTCAAGGATTTGTGGTTTATAAGACCTGGGATGCCAAGGAGAGGGTGGCTTATGGGCGAGTGGTTGGCTTGAGGCGGGGAGGGCAGCCTCTGGTATCTGCTAAGATGGCTGAGGTACTTGCCTAGAGGTGTTAGCTGCTTCCTTCAACGACAGATCCTGTGAAGGTGTGGAGGTTTATTACAAGAGGTGCAAGATGAGACCAAATAAGTGAGGCCCAGTGGGGAGGACTTGGGAGCTCAGACGACACAGGAGCGTTCCAAAGATCTGACCAGACAGGCCAGGAGGATGAGGCAGTAGGTGCCCCCGCCCTGCGTCGGCGTGGGGAACCGCCGCCAAGTGTCAGTGCTTTGGGCGTAGGGAGGTGCCCTAGAAGGGCTGGGTCTGAGGGTGTTGAAAGGCTGCTTATAAAATGGTGGTCTTATTTCCTAGGCTTTTGGACAGTCCTTTCTCCAGCCTGACATCCACCTATTTAAACAAAATCTCTTTTACTTGGAGACTCTCAACACCAAGCAGAAGCTGTACCACAAGGTAAGTGCCCCAGCTCTCAGATGAAGGTTTCTTCATCAGAGGTGTCGTGGGCCCAGGCCGAGGCCACCCTCCTCAGGTCAGTGGCTGTGGAGCACGACAGGGAGTAGGCAGGGAGCCCGCCCGGCCTTGGCTCACCCTGCTCTTTCCGTCTGCAGAAGATCTTCCGGACCACCATGCTCTTTCAGTTTGTGAACGTGCTGCTCCAGGTCCTGGTTCACAAGTCCCACGACCTCCTGCAGGAGGAGATTGGCATCGCCATTTACAACATGGCCTCTGTGGACTTCGATGGCTTTTTCGCGGCCTTCCTCCCAGAGTTCCTGACTAGCTGTGACGGTGTGGATGCCAACCAGAAAAATGTGCTGGGGCGGAATTTCAAGATGGATCGGGTGAGGAGAGAGAGGCCAGGCTAAAGGGAGGGCAGACGTGGGCTCTCAAGCCTGGCACCTGTTCTGAGAGGAGGGGGCAGGCTGCCTCACGCGTGCTTTGTGCCCTCGGCGGCTCCACTGTAGCTTGTGCGGGCTCCTGGATGACTCGGTGCCGTGGCTGGATTGAGGGGCACACGCTGTCCCCCAATGGTGGCCTCTGCAGCACGTATATTCTTCGTCTCAGCTACTGGGCCCGGTTCTGGCCCCAGCTGTCTGCCTGATTTGTCTCAGCTTCTTTGCACCCTGTCGAGCCCACCTCTGACTGGGGCCCAGCTCGTTTCCTCTGGGTCGTGAGCCAGTACAGCCAGGACTTGCAGACAGGCTGTGAAGATTGATGCTTGGGAGCCCAAGCACCAGCGGTTAGCGGTGGGGCCCTGGGCTCTTCCAGATGCCAGGCTCAGTGGGGCTGACCTGCTGCCAGGCCCTGGGAGGAGCCTCACAGCGCTCATGCTCTTGCCTCCCACTGCCCACCCAGAGACGGTCAGGTGGGCTGTTCCGCCTGGGCAGCCCCTTGAGTGAGAACTGGGGTGGTGAGGTCTGTGGATGCACGTGAAGCCATCGTTGCTAGTGTGTCCGGGTCCCGTGGTGCCCAGCCTCTCCTGTCCTGGGGCCTCCTTGCTGGGCCCTCACCTGTCCTCCTCCTTCCAGTTTCAGCTGCTAAGTCTTGGCTGCTCGCCCGCCAAGAGGCTCTTCCTGGAACTTTTCCAATCGAATAAGTAATTTTCGTCTTTCAGCCACTCACAGTTGATGCAGTGACACCTTCTCTTTCTCCCACATCCTCTTGGTGGTGTTGACCTGACTGCCGTGCGAGAACAGCCCGTCCCCATTCCACTTCAGCGTCCAGGGTTGCGTGTTGCTCTTGCTGGAGCAAATTCTTCGTCTTCCTTGCTTGTCTCGTCTGTGATACGTGTCAGGGTAGTTCTTTCTTAGACTCAGCTCCTGTTTTCCCTTGTCTTGGAAACTTTCTCTCCCTGGCGTTGATCTTGTTTTCTCCTGAGCTTCGTTAAGTTCACTTCAGCCAGTTGGGTATTTTGTCATCCTTATCCTGGAGGCCAAATCCTAATATTTAATGATCAGTTTCTAATGATGTCATTCTCAGTCAACTTCTTGATTTAAAGCAGTGGTTTTCAAAGCTATTGATAGGTATGCATCGGAGTACCTGGGGTGCTTATTAAAAATGCAGAAATATACTGCCATGTTCCATTCAAGACATTCGAATTTGGCATTTGGGTGACACTGATTTTAAAAATATCCCTTGGTTTGTTTTGAGGATGAAATAAGTAAAGGAATCAGCGCCTTCATTCATTCGTTCATCCATCCACTGTGTGTTTGAAGCTGGCTTCTACTCCAGCCCTGTGCCAGGTGTCCAGGAGCTCATGCCTCCCTGCCTTTAAGGAGTCCTGCTGGGAAGATGGGCAACAGCGCCCTCTGTGGACCACGCTGAGCCAAGCACCTTATTTGCCTCGGCTTTTTTATAGTCTTCCAGCAGCCTTCTGAAGTGTAGGTCCTGTTGTTCAACCCCACTTCACAGAGGAACCCAGGCTCGGAAAGGGCAGCAGTTGGTTGGCAGTTACAGAACTTGGGATTGGTGGAGCCAGGAAGCGGGATCTGGAGCTGGGGGTTCTGCCCCCAGGGCCTGCCCTCACTGTCCGCAGGCAGGGTGAGCCAAGGGCCTCAGAGAGCTTGGAGCAGAGGCACCGACCTAGCCCGCTGGAGCCAGGAAACAGGATGTATCCAAGTGGCCTTTTTGGAAGAGGCAGGCTTTGAGCTAAACTTTGAAGAGGAGGAGAGGTTAGCCAGGTGGCCTAGGGGGTATGGACAGGCACCGTTGATGTTACTTTGCCTGTGGACCTGCAATCCAGCCTTCAGTAATCCCAATCCAAAGATGAAGAAGCAGACCTCGGGTGGTCCTGTAGTGGTCCACGGTTGAATTTGGGCTTCCTGCTGTGAGGGGCCTTCTCTGTTTGTATTCTGTGGCCTAGCAGGCTAGGTGTCATGAGACATATGGGCCACTGTGACTCTTGATTGGCAGGGCCTACCTGGAGCCCTGAGTGGAGAAGGGCTCTGCAGATGTGGCTCGGCCGGCTGTGGTGGAGGGGAGCCGTAGCCGTGCTCGGGAGTGACTCCAGTCTGAATCCCCTGCCTTCCTGACTGTGTAACCCGTGGCAGGTTTCTTAATCTGTCTGCGCTTTGCTTTCTTCATCCTTCAAATGATGGTACTAACAACCTGCACCGCAGGCTGGCAGTGAGGATTAAACGACTTGTCTCTGAATCGCTTGGGACAGGGCCTGGCACGTGGTGGGCACTAGGGCAGTATCAGCTGTTGTTCTTTTTCTCCCACCGTGCCTTTGCTGACACGTGGGGCAAGAATGAGTGAAGTTTCGTGTTTTGTCAAATGTTCTCAGAGCTCCGGACGCCTTGTGGGACAGGAGTGGGCTGGTGGGGTGGGGGTGATTTGGGGTGTTGGGTGGGGCTGGGCTGCAGCTGTGCCCCTGCCTTCCAGGACCTGCCCTCGTTCACCCAGAGTGTGCACAGGCTGGTCAACGACCTGCGTTACTACAGACTCTGCAATGACAGCCTGCCCCCCGGCACCGTGAAGCTCTAGGTGCGGCCTGCTCACCGCCCAAGGGACATGGACTCCTGCCGCCGCCACCTGCACCACCTCCGCCTGCTGCCATGGGTGTCTCCCGGACGGGCCTCGGCCACTCCTCGGCTTCTCACGCCCGGAGCGGCGTCACCTGCCCTCACCCCCCTCCACGCTCCTCTCCTGCCACCCACCCAGCAGAACTGGCTCCGGGGTGTCCCGGGGTTTGGAGCAGGCAGGGATCATGCGGCCAGGTACCAGGGAGGCAACGGGAAACCCTGTGGGGTGGTCCGTGCAGATCATGCGTGTATCAGTCACGAGGCAGAAATGCCAAGGACAGCTGTGACAGTGCCACCTTCTCACCATTCCACCTCCCCACCCCTCCCGGCTCAGCCGGCTAAGGAGAGGCATGATGTTGGAACTACTATGGCACTTCTGTCAAGCCTCTCCCTCCCTCCCCCTCAATTGCCTTGAAGTCTCTGCTGTTTGTCAGAGATTTGCAGACCCATGGGGTTTTTTTCTGTTGTTCTTGTTTTCTCATCATTCCATTGTGATACTAAGAAACTAAGAAGCTTAATGAAAAAATAAAATGCTTATGTTGTTGTTATATAAACGCTGGTTAGAGAGCTTCTTTTCCACTCAAAACTTCCTCAAGGGCCAGCATCCAGGTGAAGGGGAGCGTCCTAGCAGGGAGCGGGGCAGCAAGGGGTGAGGCCTGTGTCGGTGCCTTGGGGGAGCCCCTCCGAGGAGAACTAACTTAACATCCCATCCTCTTCTCGACAACATCTTTAACAGTGAGAAGACGCAGGGTCCCTGTTTCTCAAGTTCAGGGACGGTGGGGGACTTGGTCTGACAGCTACCCTAGTGGTTGAGGTGGGCCTGGAGTCCAGATGATGTCCATACCCCTGCTTCTCAAAACGTGGGCTCCCACTCCTCCCCCTCCCAGAGAGTAGACCCCTCAGTGGACCAGAGTCTCGCCTGAGGACAGTAGGGAGGTGAAGGTCTCTTAATGGATTGTCTGAGAATGGGGGTTGGGGAGGGTGTAGCCGTGTGAGGGGCGAGGAGTGGGTGGGACTCAGGGCTTGCTGGTGTGTCAGAGAGGTGAGGCCTTGACCAGCTGTTCATGTGCAGAAATGGCACTTGTCCTTGAAGTTTCTAGGATAACGGATCGGCAGCTCCTCCTGCTTTAGGTGTGACAGGGACTGGACAGACAGGACTGGGGTTGCTTCTAATGAGGAACACCACGCCTGGCAGGAAGAGGTTTGCTCACCTGAAAGTGAGGGTAGGGGTGTTATGTGAAGGCTCATTGACAGAACTGGGGGGGGAGTTGGGGGCTGATGGCTTCTACTTCGAGGTCTTTCTTTATAAGAATAACTTTGGTGGGTGTGGGGCCGTGGGCTGGGTTTGAGCTACGTGTGTGCACGCTCACATGCGTGTGCATGCACACGTGCACACAGCCCCTTGCTCCGCATCAGTCACGGCCTCCCAGCTGCAGCTAGCCCCAGTTCAGAGTTCATAGAGGAGGGAATTGAAACTTCAGTCGCTCTTCTACAGAAGGGAATTAGCATCCAGTTATTCCTGGGCTATAAACACCACCTCACCTGCCTGCTAGGCAAGGCCGGGAGTGCTGCCTGTGCCCAAGATGATGAAAGGGCTTTTTGAATGCCTAACGACCGAGGGGGTGAGGGAATGGGTTTGGTCGCCTGTGAGCCCCACCCTTGGATGGAACACAAGGCAGAACTTGGGATGGTAGAGGAAAGGCCTTGAGGAGTAAGGTGGGCTGGGATGGAGGATTTTTATTCTAAGACTGATGGGCGTGGCCCCAGCTGCATGGATTGTAGTGAGCTCCCAGTCCTTGGAGGGGGACAAGAAGAGGCTGGGTGACCTGCAGGAAGGGTTCCTTCCCTGGGAGGGAGGTCAGACAGGTCTTGATCCGATTTCTCTTGACTGTAGTGCCCCACATAGGGCCTGGCACAGAGCAGGCCTTAGGACGCCTGGGTGGAATTGGATAAGTTCTCAGGCCCTTGGCAAATCCAGAAACTGTCTTTGTGATCTGAGGAAGGGGATGGGGAAAGGATAGAGATGGACAAGAGGGAGCCTTTAGGTCAGTCTCATCTGGGGACAGATAGTGGCTGGGGGGTTTCAATGAGGTGGGCTGCTTTCCCTGCCACCTTTGGGTGCAAGGAGGTTGTCTCGGCTCCATTTGATGCCCATGTCCTGCTTTTCCTCTGGTTTATGTCATTTACATCCACCAAAGGCACAGCCGCTGGCTTTGGGAAGGGTTCTGATGAAATTTTCTGGTTTTCACAATTTATGGCATTTTCCTCCATTGCCTACCATTGGCCTCACACAACGGAGGGTTGACATTTTTTAACAGCCTTTTTTCCCCCTCCAACTACAAAATGTTGTAGAAGAATATGTAAAAAATGCAGAAAAAAAAATAGGGTCATCTAATCCCAGTGCCCAGAGAAAACCACTGTTAATATTTTGGTGAATTTTCTTTCAACATTTCCCTATTTGTCTGCAAACATGTATGATTTTCCTTTTCCTTTTTTTTTTTAATAGAGGTCCTGTTTTTGTAGTCTCCTTTTGATTTATTTAACATGACCATTTTCTCATGTTGTTAAATATTCTACTAAAACATGGTTTTTAATGGTGGATGGTATTGTGATAGGGAAGAACAAATCTGACTCCATGTTAGATCTGTTTCTTTTACTTTAATCTTTGTGTTCTCTTGCCTTTGCTTCCAGTTAAGAATGTTGCCTGTAGCCTGAAATATACAGGACAGCCTATTCTCAAAGCTATACCTTTTTTTGTTTAATTGGCTTATAGTTGCTTTACAATCAGCTTTACGTATAGATATATATATACCCTCTTTTTTGGACTTCATTCTCATTTAGGTCACCACAGAGCATTGAGTAGAGCTCCCTGTGCTACACAGAAGGTTCTCATTAGTTACCTATTTTATACATAGTATCAACAGGTGTATATATGTCAATCCCAATGTCCCAAGGGCTATACCTTTTAAGAGTATTACACTTTTCTGCTCATACAGAGATAAAATGTTGCAGAACAGAGAATAATACTTGGCTTGTTGGAGGTTTACAGGAACATGGTGACCTGACCTATGGGGACAAAGGATTCCTGCACCAAGAAGTTTGTAACAACCAGCCACACCCCTCCCTCACCTTTTAAAATGCTTTGCTGCAAGCTTTCAGGTAGTTTGGGGTTTTGTGGGGCGTGAGCCACCCATCTCCTTGCGTGGCCCTGCAATAAACCTTTCTCTGCTCCAAACTCTGATGTTTCCATTTGGCCTCACTGGGCGTCAGGCACACAAACTTGGAATCGTTAACAGTATTCTATCATATGGCTGTACCATGATTTGTTTACAGTTTTTATTACAAATGATGCTGCAGTGAACGTCCTCATACATAAATCTTGGTACTTGTGTGATTATTTCCATAGGTTCAGTTCCTACATGTGAAACTGCTGGGTCAAATATTTTTGAGGCTTGTGATATCACTGGGGCCTGATTTCTATTCAGAAGAAGGATGAAAGTTAGACTTCAGAGTTGCAAAATGTCTGAGCTGTAAGGCTCCACTGAGACCATTTGGCCAAATCAGCCCCTAATTTTGTGGATCGTGGGGACCCTGAGCCCCAGGGCCTCCTGGCTGTTTAGTGGCAGCCTAACCAGGGCTCCTACCCACTTCTGAGCAATGTTAGTGTCCCCGAGTGACACCTCTGCGAGGCAGCTGGGACCAGGGAGAGGGACCTTGACGGGAGCCATGGTTGGTGGTGGCTCGTCAATTTTACAGACTTACCAAATGCCTCCATAAGCCAGGTGCTTGGGCTGTGAGGGAAGGATTTGGAGATTAATGAGACAGTCTGTGTCTGCAAGGAACTCACAGACCAGTGAGGAGAAAGGCAAACAGATTGTTGCAGAATCTAAGTACTTAGGACTGTGATCAAGGTTAGGAGTCCAGCAAATGGACAGAGGGTTGTAGAACTAGGGGATTAGGGGAGGGCTGAGGATCAGGGGAGGCTTCACTGCAGGTGATGATCATCTGAGCAGGTTCTCACCTCTGGGCAAGTGGACAGAGGAAGGCTGAAAACACAGTTGTGACGGCATCTTAAGGCTGGCAAGCAGGCTGGCGCTGACTGGAGACATTTGAAGATTGCCATGAAGCTTTGGTGGACAGATGGGTAGGATGACTATAAATTTTTTTTCCCCAAACCAGGATGTCTTGAGTGAAAAGAGACATTATCACAATAACTCTGGGGCAACAGGTGTAAACTGGGACTTCAGTTCTCCCTAGTCCTGGAAGAGAAAGTGTCCGGCCCTGGGAGGCTTGTTGTGTCTGGAAGACAGACGATCCCCGGCGTCCTTCCTTTCAGCTTCAGGTGCAGCCGCCTGGCTCATCAGGAGGGATCGACTCTGAGCTGGTCCCCAGCCCTGAGATAAACACGACGAGCAACATTGTATTCTGCGCAGCCAGCATTTTGGTGGTTGCAGTTTGACTAATTTGGTTCATCCCCACACCAGCTCCAGGGGAAAGCTGGGGTCTTCCCTGACCCTCTGGACCTGAGCTGGCTGCCCTCCTCCAGGTCCTCCACTCAGAAGCTCTCCTGCACGCCCCTTGACAGCGAGGCTTCCTTACTAACCATACAGCGCCTCTGTCCCCCACCGGGATGAGATCTCCTTGAAGGCAGGGAAGCATCTGTGTCCCCAGCGCTCAGTGTAGGGCCTGGAGCAGGCCCCCAAAATACTGAGTGTGTGAGGATTTTCCAGATGTATCTAAATGGGTTTTTCCTCAAAGGAGGAAGCTGGAGTCACACTGAGGTCTCTCCTGGCACTAATTTTTAACACAATGAAGCTGCGTCCTTGGTGTCTTCTCAGAATGCCTGGCCTTTCAGGCTCCTTAGGGAAAAGCACTTGAGAGAACGGCTCTTCAGTGAAGGATTTCTTCAGCTCAGGGACTCCCTTTTCCGCTCTTCCCTGTCTGCATCATTTGGAAACATCTTTTAAAAGCCATGTTAATTGATTGGCTCGGGCCCTAGGTGGGGTGGTGGGTTTCGCCACAGACATGGGTTATGAGGCCTCCTGGGTCTAAGCCGAGAGCCCTGTGTGGTGCCCATGGTGGGGGGCAAGGAGGGTGAAAGAGTAATTATTTAAACACATCCAGCAGCTCCATCTTTCCTTCTCTTTATTGTGCAAACAATACATGTTTTCAGAGAAACAAAGAAAATAGAAGTTTCTTAAGTCATTATAATGACTCAGTGGGTGGCCTTCCAGACCTTTCCTTGTGTGTATGTACATGCACACACCTCTTTCAGGGTGTACAACATGATGTTATGTGTGTGGCAGGGTTCTGCCCCCTTAGGCCTCTGTGCATATACACACCTTTTGGTGGGTCACAGACCCCTAGAGACCCCAGCTGTCTGGCTGTTTCTGCCTAAGCCATGACGGGGACCAGTGAGGTAGAAGTGCCCTCTGGAACATTGTAGGAGGTAATCTGGGCCCTCGTCTCTTGGACCCACGTTGGTGTCTGGAGTTAGCTTGGGGCCTGAGGCTAGAGACTCGTCCAGAGGTGCGGCTCCTTCTGGAAAAACCAAGACAGATACTGTCCAATCTCGGAGCCCTTGAGGAAGGCTTATCCCCACTTTGCCGAGGTGGGGCCTGAGGTCCAGAGGCTGCAACCAGCCCACGCCCTGTCTCTCTCTGCCCAGGTCCTGAGCTCCCCTGGAGTCGCTGCCACCTTGCTTCCAGCCTCTGAAGGCCACTGGAGTAGAAGTGTTTCGGACTCCAGAGAAGGATGTGCACAGCATCTCCAGCTTCCCCCTGCTGAGCCTACCTGGGGAGGGGCTGGGAGCCCCGAGGATGCTCTGGGGGCTGTTATTACCTTACTGATCTGTACTGTGGCATTTCCAAAAATGGTTCCCGCCTCCCCCGCTGCAGGACGAGACAGGCCGCCACTGCCTTCCAGATGCTGCCCAGGGCTTGCTTTCTGCAGGCACCCACCCCAGCCCTTAGGATCCGCTGCTTTCAGAGCAAACGCTAACAGATGAGGAGACTGAGACGCAGAGAGGGGAAGTGAATTTGAGGAGACTGAGACGCAGAGAGGGGAAGTGAATTTCCCAAGGCCACACGGCAAGTCATTGGCAAAGCTGGGGTCCAGTTTTAGGTCTGTGTGGTTCCAGAGCCTGCGTTCTTTCTGCTATGCCCGTGCTCACGGAGGAGCCAGCCTCTGCTCAGCCTCCTCTCAGCCTCACTGGGGAAATGGCCCGGCACGCTGAGGGGCCTTGGAAGCTTCTGTGCTCCTGTCAGTCATTCCTAAGCTCGTTTCCTCCCGCCTCCCTCCCTCCCTCCCCTCCTCTCTCTCTCTCCCTTCCTTCCTTCCTTCCTTCCTTCCTTCCTTCCTTCCTTCCTTCCTTCCTTCCTTCCTTCCTTCCTCTTTCTTCCCCTCTTTTTCTTTCTCTCCTTTCTCTTTTTTCTTTCTCTCTCTTTCTCTCTTTCTTTTTTTTATAAATATTTATTTATTTGGCTGCATCAGGTCTTAGTTGTGGCACGTGGGACCTTCGTTGTGGCCTGTGGGATCCTTAGTTGCGGCATGTGGGTTCTAGTTCCCTGATCAGGGATCAAACCCGGGCCCCCTGCATTGGGAGCGTGGAGTCTTAGCCACTGGACCACCAGAGAAGTCCCCTAAGCTCATATTCTGCTGAGCCGAGGAGACAGGACATTTGTCACTGTCACCCTTGAACTTGAAGGACATTGAGGCCCAGAGGGGTTATGTGGCTTGCCTGAGGTCACACAGCTTGTAAGTGGCAGGGCGGGAAACCAGGTCTACGGGATTCCAAATTCTGTTCCCTGCCAGAGGTGCTGTGGCTACTATGCCTGGAGTCGGATTTGTTCTTCCTTAGAGGAAGTGCTTGTGGATGGAACTGCTGGAGGAGTCCCAGAGCCAGAGCCTGAGCTGGTTGTGGGGACAGTGGGAAGCTGAGAGCCAGGAGTCTGTGTCCCTGGGGGCCCAGGTTCACCAGGTCTGCCGGGTCCCATCCCTTTCTGGTTTTGGAGCCTGGGCATGTGAGGAGCGGGACTGCTTCCTGACGCGCAGTATGCGCCACACAGTTGCTTCTGCTTCCCCTGGTGGCTTTGAGAGCTATTTGCAGAATCCAGTTTGTATAGATGACCCAGGTGGAGGGCACTTCTGGGAGACCCTGGGCACTCCGGTCCATCCCTGAGCACAAGGCTCCTTGGGGTTTCTCTGTGCACAGGGGCTGTGGAACCAAAGGCCAGCTGTGTAGGTTTCCCTTAATAGAATGATGTGTGTCTGACCCACCCTCAGCTCAAAGGTGTGTATCACTTATGCATCACTCACCTGTTCAGTCTGCCAGTCCATCACCAGACATTCACTGAGGGTTTATACTGTGACCAGTACTGGGTTGAGGACTAGGCCTGACGCGTGGATAACCATGGGTCCTGCCCTCAAGAAAGTGTTCCATGTCCTTTATATCATCATGATTACTTACGAGAGAGAGAGAGAGCGTGAGTGTGTGTGTGTGTGTGTGTGTGTACACAATGCGCATGTGTGGGGTGACGGACAAAATATACTCTGTGCTCTGACCTGACTCAGATGTACACAAAACGTACCTGTTTCTAGAAATCATCTCATCTTACACTGAAAAACTGGTGGCTGGAAAAATGTATTTTTTAAAAATTTGCCCATTAAACAGAAATCATTCTCTCCAGATTTAAAACAGGCTCTTCTGGATAAAATATTCCATTAAAGTTCAAACTTCAGACAAGTTTTGTGAGAATTTCAAAAGGCACCTCTTCCTCCAAATAGGTGCAGCTCTGCACCAGGAGAGTGGAGTGTAAGCAAGATTTCACCCCACACTTGCTCCCTTAGCCAGGCCTTCTTGGATGGTGAACAACCTGCACAGCTGTCCATGGCAGACTTGTCAAACTCCCCACTGAAAGTGTCTTGTCTCAAGAGGTCTCCCTTCCCCCTCACCCCTCTTCTTTCCAAGATGGCTTCTGGGGGTAGGCAGACGTCTTTATGGGGTTGGGGGAGGGACATCCAGGTCTTATTTTGGACTTTGGATCCTCAGACTAAAAGGCCACTATTAGATGATCATGGTCCCCTCAGGACTGAATATCCGAAAACGACTCAATCCTATGTCTGAAGCTAAGTGTGTCTGCATGCCATACCCTTGCCTGTGACATCTGACCTTTACCATCCCCACCAGGACAGAGCAGGTTGTCACCGGCGCCTGAAGTCTCCACCTTCCCGTCAGCAGAGTAGAAAATCAGAGTGAGTGGGCTTGAGGACTCGATGCTGTTTGGTGCCACAGCAGTTAAGTGGGTGGTGGAGCAGCTCCTGCCTTTCCAACCCTCCAGGCTGGGGGTGGCCTGTTGCCCTGGGGCAGGCCTCAGGCCCCTGCTCTTGAGCCTCAGCTTTCCTCCCCTACCCTGGGGACCGGGCTCGGGTGACTCGGCCGCCTCCCTCCAATCCACCTGGGCCCTGCGGGTTAGGGCTTCCCCTCCCACCTTCAACCACCCCCGGGGTCCAGCTCCCACCGCTCTTCCAGACAACTCTGGAGAGGCCATGGCCGTAGAAAAGGGAGTTGGCAACAAGAAGTGAGGTGAGGGGGGCAGAGCCGGAGTTCTGGCATAGATGGGCATCAGTCCTGCTGGTCAGTCTTGGGCAACATGCTGGCCGCTGCCCACACGAAGCCTCGACCCATGTGGCCCCGGAGGGCTTGGCTGCTCACTGGCTAGTCTTCAGCAGTTTGCACGTGGTGACAGCTGACGGTCCCCATCCCCATCCTCACGCTCCATCTTCTCTCCGGCCCCTCTGCCCACCAATCCAGCCTCCCAGGGGCAGAGTTTGGGGTCAGCCCTGGCCTTGCATTCTGAGGGGGCAAGCAGGGAGAACCAAGAGCATTCACTTCCCTAGGGAGGGGACGCTTCATGATCATGTCCAAACAGCCTCACCTTTCAGTGCAGACCAGCAGGACTTGGTGAGAACAGGAAGCTGCCCGGGCAACCCTTAACCAGGCTTGGAGCTCCGCTCTGAGGAGCTAAACTCCAACCGCTGGTCAGTCTTACCAACCACCTCTAAAATCTCAATGTCCCCCACCACACTCTGCCTCCTACTCCAGGAAGCTACTTGACTCTCTCCCAAATTGGAATCCTAGGTCGGCGCATGTGATGGCAACAGGGAGACTGGGACAGGGAGGCTGGGATGTGTGTATTGCCTTCTATGCCGGGAGATGGACACATACCGCGAGAATTTCCCCCAGATACAAAGGCTATTTAAAAGATGGTGGGCATGGGGCTTCCCTGGTGGCGCAGTGGTTGAGAGTCCGCCTGCCGATGCAGGGGACACCGGTTCGTACCCCAGTCTGGGAAGATCCCACATGCCGCGGAGCAGCTGGGCCCGTGAGCCATGGCCGCTGAGCCTGCGCGTCTGGAGCCTGTGCTCTGCAACGGGAGAGGCCACAACAGTGAGAGGCCCGCGTACTGCAAAAAAAAAAAAAAAGATGGTGGGCAGCTGCGTGTGTGACCTATGCCCACTAGATGGCCACACAGGTATTTCTGGATCCATAGGACTCCTCCAGCTAGGCTCACTCCACAGACCCTCCCCTCAGGTGACAGTGTGAGGGGCTGGCCTGGGGACCCCGTCCTCGGTCTTCCCCTCCCGCCCCCGCAGTCCCAGACCCTCTGGAGGTGCCGACGCAGCCAGAGAGGTGGGTGCCTGGGAGCTTGGAGTCTGTCTGTTCTTGTCGAGGTCCTGAGAGTCAGGTTCGGACAGATCTGGGTTCAAGTTCACATTCTACTGCTTCCTAGATGCAGGGCCAGACCCTAAACACTGGAAAACACTGGAAAAGTGTAGTGCCAACACCCCACCCCCAACCCCAAAGCAATTAAAAATAAAAACAATACTAAGTCAATTATACCTCAATAAAACTGGGGGGAAAATGAAAAAAACCCCACAATACTAAGTCATAGAATTAGATTTAATATTGTAAAGTGATGCTACACTTGTCTGTGGGCTGATTTCTCTCTCCCTTGTGCTTCCACACACAAGTCAGTCAGCCCAGCTGTGTGACCTCAGGCAAGTCACTTAGGCTCTCTGGTCCTCAGTCCTCAGCTGTAAAGGGGAGTTAGTATGAGTTCCTCCCAGGGTTGTTGAAGGACCACATGAGATGATGGATGTAGAGTATTCAGCTTCAAGCCTGGGTTGCAGTAGTTGTAGTAGAACAGTGGTCCTTTGGGTTGTTACTGATACAGGCTCCTTTGGGCCGCTGGGCTGTGTAACCCATAGCGCAGAAGGCCTGGCTTTGGCTGGTCAGCAGCAGTCGGGGTGACTGGGGGTTCAGCTGATACTTGATTGGAAAAGATGGAGACAGCTTGAGCAAAGTGTCAGACACGGGCCAGGTGTAGACATGAAGCAGGTGTCAGGAGAGAAGGTGGTCCCGGGCTGGGCATCCCCCCAGGTCCCTCATGCACTCCTCATGCCCCTGGAGAGGTGCATGGTTATCCTCACTTTCGAGGCAGAAGCTCAGAGATGCTCAGAGACACAGCAGGCGGGGCTGTGAGCCCAGGCATGGTGGCAGCTTGCTGGTCAGCCCTCTCCTGCCACATGTGACGCAGATGGGGCTCTTCCTGAGCACCCCTCACCCGCAGTGCTGGCCCTGGTGTCCCGGGATGGTCTGGGCAGGTCCAGGGGGGCTGGTGGACAGTGAGGCTTTCCTGGGCTGTCCCTATGGCCGCCTGTTGCCTCCAGATGCTCTGCCCTGTTCTGCATGGCTGCCACCCTGGGGACACAGCCTGTGACTTTGACATACACATGCACATCCACGCATACCGTCTGGGAGAGCAGGAATTGTCTGAGGAGGCAGAGAGCACATGGCCTCTCCGGGTGGTATTGACATGGCCTCCCTAGTCACAGCCAAGTTCAATGCCCCTGTTTTATAGCTTGGGAGCCCGAGGCCAGAGTGGGGAACAAGCCAGATATGAGAGCCAGGGTAGAGCCAGGTTTAGAACCTAGAATCCCAGCTCGCAGCTCAACTCCCTCCACAGCGCCCCTGGGAGGGGTCACCATGGTAACGGGGCCCAGGTCATTGGGAGGAATAGGCCAGGGAACTATCATTTCTTGAGAACCTATTAAGTGACTGGTTTATTGGGGCAACTAACTCACTGGTGTGTAAACATGAAATGGTTTCATTTCTTAAAAAATAAGGAGACAGAATAGCTACAAGCCTCGGAATTTCAACTGCCAGGGATCAAATCCTGGCCCCTGCCTCTTTCTGTGTGACCCTGGGCAAGTTTCTGAGCATCTCTGCCGCAGCCTCCTCATCTTTGAAATGGAGATAATAATAACATAATGATTAATATAATAACAGTATTATAGGGCTGTTGTGAAGGTTAAGAGAGTTACTAAATCTAAATAAAGCACTATGGGGCTTCCCTGGTGGCGTAGTGGTTAAGAATATGCCTGCCAATGCAGGGGACATGGGTTTGATCCCTGGTCCGGGAAGATCCCACATGCCGCGGAGCAACTAAGCCTGCACGCCACAACTACTGAGCCCACGTACCTAGAGCCCGTGCTCTGCAGTAAGAGAAGCCACCGCAATGAGAAGCCTGTGCACCGCAACAAAGAGTAGCCCCCGCTCGCTGCAACTAGAGAAACCCTGCACACAGCAACGAAGATCCCACGCAGCCAAAGATAAAGAAATAATATAAATAAATAAATAAATATTTAAAATAAATAAATAAAGCACTAGAACACTGGCTGGTACACAAGAAGCGGTGCATATGTTAGCTGGTAGCATTGTTATTATTATTGTATTTATTGTATTTTTATTATTCACATAATTGCCCTCAACTATACTCTGTCCCTCAGTGCCATGTTGGCCTGATTCTGCAGCTTCTGATCCCTTTCTGTTGGAACCGTCTCATTTCAGTCGTAGGCTCAGGCCTGCATGTTTCGAAATCTCAGTCTTCAGTTCACCTCAGAGCTCCCCCCCTCCCCTCGACCCTGCAAACTGCCTGCAGAGGGGTCCCACATACATCATGGAGCAGAAGCCAGCCTCACCTGGACCCCACCATGGTTCAGTCCCCACCATGGACCACGGACTCAGGCCGGGAGTCCACACCATGTCTCAGTTCTGTGGTCCCAGGAGTGGTCCTGAGACCTCCTTTCCTCCTCTAATCTCTACTGGGGATAAAAAGAGTCCTTTCCCACCCTTCTGAGGGCCACAGAGAAGAAATGCGATTTCCCCTGGTCTCCCCAGGTGCACACCACCACAGGCCCTTCAAGTGGAGATCATCTGTGGGCCAGGGTCCCTGCAGGGGGCCTCTCACCTTCAGAAGTCTCTGGCCACCGATGCCAGGTTCCCAAGTGCACCCCCAAACTCCAGGAGCCAAGCCCCGTGCAGTGGAGCCCTATCGGCTGCAGTTCTTCACCCCTCCTATGCCTCCCTTTGTCTGTGGCTTCCAGCTCCTCCCACTACAGCGGAGTGTAACTTGGGTTTGGCCATGGACTTTCCTTGGCCAGTAAGGTAAAATAAAAGTGTAACCAAGCAGGACCTATGAGGCCTTCCTAGAATAGACCCCTACCCATGTCCTCTGCCTGTCTTTTGTCTGTAGAAAAACTTTAGTCAAAGAATAAATTTAATCAGAGAAGTGAGAAAATGCAGAAAGAAAGGAAAACAGTCGAGCAAGACAATATAATAATACTTTAGCCATTAAACAAAGTCAAGGACTTTTAGTTCTTCCTCAGGGACTATAGATAATATTCTGAGCCACGTCCTTTGAGCTGTTTTGCAGATACTGAAAACCCCACCAGGTGGAAGAAGTTAACTGTACGCTGCCCACAAGCGCGTAGACCCCAGACCAGTTGGAACCAGAAGGTTGATGATGCTGACTCCCGATTACCTCACCACCAACCAATCAGAAGAATGTCCACGAGCTGACCACGCCCTGCTCCTTGAACACTGTAAGACTCCTCACTACCCCCTCCAGGGCGGCACACACAGTCTTGAGGGCATGAGCCTGCTGTGACCCCCTTTGCCTGGCACAGCAGTAAAGCTATTCTTTTCTACTTCACCCAAAACTCTGTCTCCGTGTTTCTATTCCGCACTGGTGAACAGAGGCTGCATTCTGGCAAAAACAGTGACAGCATGTCAGTTCTGACCTAGACCTTCAGGGGCCTCGTGCTCACTTCCTTGTACCTGTACTATTGTCAGGAAGAGTAGGCCTGGACCACCCTCCTGATCCCAAGAGGAGGATGAAGGACACACGGGGAGGAGCCGAGGCCACCCTAGGTCACCAACACGAGTCAGCTGCAGCCACCTGAGTGAGCCTGCCAAGCTCGGCAGAGCTGCCCTGCAGAGCCCAGCCTCGGTCACCCCCAGACAGGCGAGCAGGCCGAGCTGAGATGAGCAGACCCCAGCCACCCCTCTGACATGAGAGTGAGTTCGGCTGAGATCGTGGAGCTGCCCAGATGACCCAGCTGAGACCAGCTGACCCCAGCTAGCCCCTGGACATGTGAGTAGGCCCAATGGAGATCGGCAGAGCTGTCCTAGCCAGCTCATTCTAGATCATCCAACCCCGGTCACTGCAGATTCCTGAGCTAAATACATGTGTGTTGTTGATGCCACTGAGGTTTTGTGGCTCTTTGTTACACAGTGTTATCTTGGCCTTTAGTTAACTGCTACACATCCCCACCTTCTACCCCACAATGGAGGAGAAGAGCTGAAAATAAAGATGCATTACGCACCTCCATGGGCCCCGAGGAAGCTCTCTGCCCATGCTTCTCTCCTGTAGGGGCACCAGTGTGGGCCTGTGGAGCCTCTACCTCTACCAGCATCCAGCTGACAAACAAGATGCCTTTCCTTAAAGGCATCCCCAGTCTGTCTATACAATTCTCACAGAGCCTCCTGCTACTTAGAATGTGGGATCCCTGGAAACTTTGGTCCTCGGCTTCGGACCTTAGCTGCTAAGCACGGACAAAACAGGAAAAAAAGTCTCATTGGGTGGCCTGTTACCTGCATATTATCTGAATTAACGTCTGCAGCATCAGTGAGACTGCCGCCGCTTTACACGTGAGGAAATGGAGGTCAGTATGGTAAATGTCCTGCACAAGGTTGTAAGTGATGGAGCCCAGATCCCAACACACGTGTCTGACAAAGGAGCCCCTGCTATTAGTCCTGCCACATGCCACGGAAAAGAATCTCAACTGGGTGGTTGAAGCCAGAATCCCTCTCTGGCCACCTCATGGAGTCTGGGCTGAGATGGGCCTGGGACTTCTGGAAGAATCTCTTTAGGGCTCCTCTCTACTTGCCCCCATTGCTCCCCCAGATGGGCAGCTGCTATACTTGGGTCAGGTTTGCAGGTGAGGGTTGGGTTCCATTCGCCAGAGGCAGAGTGAGAAAGAAGGTGGGCAAGGTGCCTGTGGCTGTGTCTGCCTCTTCCATTCCCCCCGGCCCCCACTTGCTTCTTCACTTCTTTCTTTGACAAACATTCAGGGATGCTACATCCCGGGCTCCGTTCTAGGCCCACAGGACTCAACAGTGAGTGGCAGGCCTGGTCCCACCCTCATGTAGCTGGTGTTCCAGTGGAGAAGACAGAACAGACCATAAATGAACAACAGTCATAAATGACTAAACGTGGCCATTTGGGATCATGCCGAGGGAAAGAGACCGTGCTAGGGATGGGACGCCTGCACGTCACAGGATGAACGGTTGGGGACCTCAAGACCTGGAGCTGAGACCCAATGAGACCCAAGCGCGGTCTTCAGGAAGGAGGAATATTAGTGCAAAGGCCCTGTGGCAGGAATCAGCTGGATGTGCTAGAGAACAGAAGGAAGGCCAGTGTGGCTGGAATTTAGAGGGCGAGTGGGCAGAGTATTATGAGATATTATTTGATTATCCAAATCTGTACATGTTAATTTTAATATGAATTTTAAACAATAATTGAAAATCAACAATAGTACAAAGTACTACTCCCCAGTCCTGCCTAGGGAGGTTGTTTCCAAGTCCCCTGGTGGCTGGAGCGATGGAGGATGCAGAAGGAAGCAATGACGGCTCCCTACAAAGATCAGATGTTGAGCTGTGGGTTTAGTGATGGTGGACCCTGGGATAACGATCTGGTGGAGCTCTGAGGACAGTGGAACTAAAATTCTAACCCAGTGGTGGCAAACTCCAGTGCCTGCTGGGATTAGGTCAGGGATAGGAATGAGCAAAGTAGATCTGATGTAAGACAATAGGGAGTGGTGGGGACTGTGGCAAAGTGGGGAGACTGTATCCTATTTAAAACAGTTACTCAGTTCCAGCCCGTTCTGCTAGCTGGGAATGCAGGCCCAGTGCTGGCAAACTTTTAGATTGTCCCTAAGAAGCTGGAGAATCCAATTATTTGTATTCGATCTCCTGATTTAAAATCTTGGCTCATATTAAAAAAAAAAAAAGTCATATCAGGAGTTTTCCACAGGTTAAGTGGACTCTGTCATACCCATTTTACATTCAGAGGGGCTAAGTTGCTTGACCAGCAACACATACCTATGAGATGGCCAATCTGGATGTGGGTGACATCATAGTCTTCCAAGTGGGGGCTTTGTGTGACCCCATTCCCTAAGCAGAGTGGTCCAGAGGGCCCAGAGGGTCTCTCCAGCTAGGAGGTCTGGGTCCCTGATGCCTTCAGTCAGAGGGGGCAGGAGGGGGGTGTTCAGGTTCCTGGAATGACATAGCCACACTTGACCCTCCTTCTTGGTTGATGGAGAAGTGGCCGGGTACACACTCCCGTGTCTGATGGAAGCAGCTGTCACTCATGTCTGTGAAGGAGGCAGTTTTCTGCAAAGAAACCTTGGGAAATTGGATGTGGCTGCTGTGTGCCTGCATTCTTAGGGGCCTGGGAAAACACTTTGCATGCAATTAGCAGATTAGACAGCCCCTTCTGCCACCCCCCACCCGCCTCTTCACCCTGTCATTTCACAATTCCATCAGGACCAGCGATGGCGATAGTGGAGAAGGATTTGCTTTTAATGGGTCTGCCCAGAATTGCCTTGTTTTCTTGACGTTGACAAACTGTATCCCTTAATAAAAGTTTCATGACTCAATTTAGTGAGGGAGACATGTAATCCCGCCCCCTACTGTCCTGATCTCAAAGATTATCCCTGGGCGTAGGTCCCAGGAACATTCCTGTGTTTGACGCGAGCACTGTCTCTAGGGGCATCGCTGGCTGAGTTGCCAGGGCACCCGTGGGCAGAAAGATCCACCCACTGCCTGGGAAGGACTCTCTGCCATTGCTTCCCTCTGCCCTCTCGTGGTGGTCATTGGCCATTTTGGCCATCCAGAATCTGTTCTCTTGTATCTGCCCTAATCACCTGTGGGGATTGTTTGCAGACCTACCAACCCTTTGCAATACTCCCTCTCCCTTTAGATCTGGGCAGAAATGCTTAGACCAATAGAATGCATGGAAGTGACTCCATGTGTGTGCCTAGGGCAGAGCTTAGGAGGCCTTGTGGCTTCCACCTGTGCCTTCTAAGACCTCCAAGACACACGCAAAACAGGAGCTCCATCTAGCTGACTGGAGGGGAGGCTCACGTGATGAACTAAGGCACCCCACCAACATAGTACCAACTTCCAGGTGTACAAGTGAGCTCCTCATTGATCCTATGGCCCAGTCGAGCCATCAGAAGACTGCAACCCATGAATGGTACCAGGAGAGAGAAATATAGTTGCCTAGATTCCAACCCACAGGATCATGAGAAATAGTAATTGTTGCTATGTTTTGCAAGTTGTTAACACAGCAATAGATCATTGTTGTAGCCACCTCTCTCTGTCTCCTCCATGATGTTTGGGCAGGGACTGACCCCAGACGCAGCTCCAGGGGTGGGTCCTGACTGTCTTAAGCCAGTCGGAGCATCCCATTCTCTCTGTCTACGGTGAGACGTCAAGAGCCGTTTGCTGGGGCTTCTGGGAAAGAGAAACTTCCCCATCATCTAAGAAAGAGCTGGCGTGGTGTAAGAATGTGAGGTCAGGAATCCAGGCAGGTTGGACTTAGCGAGGGAGCTCTGTTGGTCTTGGCTGGCTTGGTCACGTATCTGGGAATCAGTTGGGGGGGCTGTCAATCAAGGTCCCCCTCCTGGGGCCAGCAACCTAGCCCAGGTGTGTTCTGATCACAGCGACGACAGAAGTGCAAGTGGGAACTTGCAAAATCTCATGAGGCCTAGACTGAGGACCAAGCCACCAACATCTTGACCTCATGCTCTTGGCAAAGCCGTGTCCAAAGTCAAGAGGCAGGGAAGCAGGCCCCGCTCACTGTGGAAGGACAGTGTAAAATGGCAAAGGGTACAGATACAGGATGGATAAAGAATGGGGGCCGAGGATGGGATCTACCTCATGTATTCATCTCAACAGCCTAAATCCACCCCCTGTGTGCCCACCCTTGGCTCACAAACCCCAGCCAAGTCCCTTCCTGGGGCAGCCTCCCCTCGGGGGTGCTGGTCAGGCGGTAGATTTTCTCTTCATGATAAACTTACCCCAATGAGGGACCTCTCTCCCTTGCACTGGGTTGAACCCAGTGTTTGGCTTTCCTCACTCCTGGGGTGACAGGAATGGAATACATCCCATTCTTCCTACTTCTGTTTCTCCATGCTTCACTGCCTTCACCTATTTTAATGTAACCCTCTTCTAACTTGGTAGAATTCTTTTCTGCTCAAAAACTCTACACAATGTTACATGTCAAATTTATTCCATTAGGAAAACCAAAAAACAAACAAATAAATAAAATGCCCTCCCAACACACAGAACAGAGTTGACCACTCAGAGAGTTGCCAGGTGGAACTTCCAGAAGTGATGGCTGCCAGGTCAAGGTATCCTGGGCCACAGGAATGGGAGTCACATACCTGGGGTTGAACTCTAGCTCTGCCATTGACCTTGGGCAGGTCAACTCCTCTTTCAGCCTCAGTTTTCTCATCTATGAAATGGGGATACAAGGGCCCCTGACTCATAGGGCTATTGCAAGGAGAAAATGAGGTCATGCGTATAAAGGTCTGGGTACACCGTATGGCACTTAGTAGATGTTCAATAAATCGTCTTTCTCTTTGCTTTACTTGGGAGACTAAACCAATAAAAGGAGTGTCAGGCAGTTGTGTGTGTGTGTGTATGTGTGTGTGAGCATCTCTACTGTTGAACAGATTGTGTGGTAAAGGTAAGAGGCTCCAGAATATATGTCTTGATCAGAAACCTGAGGAAGATAAGGCAGTGCGAGCACAGGCAAGATTCACCCTTTTTCAGTGAGTTCTGTGTCCCTCACCTCCCATCAGAGTGTGGGTGTCCCTTGTGGGCTGTGCCGAAACCACAGGCCTGGACTCAAATCCGCTAGAAGCTCATGGTGTCTCCTGGGTGGTGGGGGAAGCTCTGGTTCCCAAGTTTGAGGGTCCCCATGTTCTCACACTGGCCCCATCAACAGTCTTCCCTTTGCCAGTATCATCTGTCACAGTCGCAGCAACGATGTCCTAAACATGCTGTCCAGTTGGCTTCTCATGGTTTTACCACGTCCGTGCCATAGTTTCTCCATCTGTCAAAAAGGTCTAAAATCGGACCTGCTTCACAGGGCTGTTCGTGGATATAGTAAGTTAATCCGTCTGAGCCCGCTTACAAAGGGCCTGGCACAGGGTCCCTATTCTCTGTCATCGTATTTATGATTTATATTATTACTACTAAGAACAAGACCTTTGCATAGAAGACTCTTCAGTGATACTTCTTTTTTTTTTTTTACATTGGAGTTGCCTTTATTTTTTTTTTTACAACTTTATTGGAGTATAATTGCTTCACAATGGTGGGTTAGTTTCTGCTTTATAACACAGTGAATCAGTTATACATAAACATCTGTTCTCATATCCCTTCCCTCTTGCGTCTCCCTCCCTCCAGCCCTCCCTATCCCACCACTCCAGGCGGTCACAAAGCACCGAGCTGATCTCCCTGTGCTATGCGCCTGCTTGTTACGAGATGGGGAGGGACCCTGAGTGTGACTTCAAACAGCTGCTGAGCCTGGAGATGAGGCTCATGTATTTACAGACAAGCGCCCACATTCGCTGACCTCTTCTGGGGTGACACATGACTGTCGACTATTTGTCCCCCTGAAAATAAAGCACCTAATCTGCTCCTCTAAGAGGAAGGTAATTTTTAAACAATGGGAGAGAATGTAACTGTTTTTTTACATCTTTGGAAAGAGCATTTTGAAAGCAGATGTTTGGAAATGTTTCCATTGTTATGAGCTTGTATTGCCAAAAAGCAAGGAAAGTTTGTTTCCCTTAGAAACTCTCCAAGTCTGCACATTTTAAGAACTTGAAAACGGAAGATTCCAACCAATTTCAAAAAGCTTCCAAAAAGAAAACTTTCAGGGGGTTTTGAATCCATTTGTTAAAAATACATGAATACTAATCTTCTGATTTGTTTGCCGGACTTAGTGATGGATATCTAGAAAGACGAATGTAGATTAGCCAGATTTCACCAAAAACAGTTCCCTATTTTGAGAATGGGACTAAAATATGAATATTGGTATTTAGAAAGCACAGCCCATGAGGTGCTTCTTTCATTTGGATTTAGAAATCGTTGTATAAATCCAAATGAAAGCACTCTTTTCAGCTCTAACAGCCAAATCAAGTATGGAAATTACATAGAACCAGACTCCTGAATCACGACAGCACAGAGTGTTAACCCATGCTTTTCAAAAAATTTAAGAAAGCATATGCAGTTGCATTGCTAGCTGTAAAAACAAGTTATAAAGAATGTTCAAAGGAAGGCCAAAAGGTCTATTATACTGTTAGTAAGTAAAATAAAAACATTTAAAAGCCGTGTTTATTTAATCTTTATGCCCTTTTAAAAATATTTTTAGTTTTTATATATGCTTTATACTGCTGGTAATATATTTGTACTTTATAAACTTTTACGCCCACTTGGAGACCTCTGCTCTCAATCACCTAATCGAGTCCCAGGTGTCCCTTAGGTCGCTGTGGAGGCAATTTTAGCTTCTTGGTGGAGGGTGGATGGGGAGAAAGGGGGCTTTCTTCCTGGTCCAGGGAAGCAGAGCCTGCTGCCCCATTCTCAGCCTCTAGGGGGCAGAAGAGGGAAGCAAAAAACAGCTTGGGGGAAAAACGGACTCGGAAAGACAGCCCAAGAACGGCTGGTTTCAGGAGACACCTTAGAATGTCTGTTTTCTCCCCAGCCTTCCTCACTGTCCCTCCTCAAGACTGGAGTAAAACAAACCAGCTACAGCCCTGAGGACTGAGAAAAATCCCACTGAGTGCTGGAAACAAGGAGGGGAGTCAGTGGGCTATGGGGCTTTCACCTGGACGCTTGATTCACCTGAAGACGACAGCCAGCCAGGCCCTGGACTCCGGCCCCTGCCCTGCTACTTCTTGAGCCTCAGTTTCTCCAGCTGAGATTAAGAATTCCATAAGGGTTCAGTTACATCCCTTCGGCCAAAGTGCCTGACGTGCCCTCAGTCCTAAATAAATGTTCCCACGCTCTTTCTCGTGATTCATTCATGCTCCATCCCCCTGAGATCTTCCGTGGCCTGTCATCCAGAGGACATCACTGCTGATGGTGGGGACCAGTGTGAGGCCCTCCTGTCCTCCTCCCACTTCTCTCCAGGACTGGCTCACTTCCCTCCTGCCCCGGACGTCAGAGCTCAGGTTGATTTGTTGGTCACCCTATGGCTGTGGTTTCTGAGCACATTTTTGAGCAGACGTCCTGCGGTGCATGTGTGCCCTAGCCTGTTCTCTGTGAATGCGGCCAGATAACAAGCCCAGGCTTCCGTCTCATCACCAGAGCAGGTGTGGACCACAGCATGAGCCTCCTGACACATCTCCAGGATTCCTTACCTCCCAGCCACCCACCCTGCCGGCCCCCTGGGCAACCTTCCAGAAACACAACCCTGGGTGTGTCATGCTCTAGGCTCCACAGTCATCACTGGATCCTCATCGCTGATGGGGTAAGATCTTAGCTCCTGGGTTGGTGTTCAAGGCCGTGGGATAGGAGCTCTCCCCAACCCCCTGCACTCCAAGCCTCTTCTCTCTCCATGCCTCAGTTTCCTCATCTGTCAAATGGAGGCAACTAGCCTTGTGAGGGTTGAGAGTGACAGGGGATGGAAGTCTCCTCCTGTGGTGAGGAGACCCCTTCCCCATTTACAGATGAGAAAGCTGAGGCTCTGAGAGGTAGGGGTGGCCCAGATGTGGCAGAGCCAGGATTAAAATTCAGACCTTCCACCCTCGATCCGGGACATCTGCTAACACAACCCAGCTCAACCGTCCCTCCTCAGTGAGGCCCCTGGCTGCTGTCTCTTGCATCCAGTTTTACCATCTGCAATTATTGAATGTATGAGCGGTTTCCTTGCTCGTTATTGTCTCCTTTTCTAGAACATAGCCCCATGAAGGTATGGACCTGGTTGGTCTTGTTCGTTGAAAGCCTAGCACAGAGCCAGGGCCTGTTAAATTCTTCTTGAGTAGTTGTTGGAAGAGTTAAGACAGTTTCAAAGAAACTCCAGTTGATCACTTGCTAATGAAGTGGGTTCCTTTCTCCTCCGGAGACCCCACACCCTGGGACTTCTTTGATTGCACAGAGCTCCAGGGTCCCTTCCTCCCCTGGGAACACTGGCCCCAAGCAGTAGGCAGCCTCATAAACACACCAGCGTTGCGAGGCCGGCTTTCACTGAAGCCCTGGAGAGGCATATGAACTAGGGAGTAAAGTGTGTATTAGGCTTAGATACCTTGGGAGTCAATGTTTAAAAAACCTCACCAGGGGCTTCCCTGGTGGCGCAGTGGTTGAGAGTCCGCCTGCCGATGCAGGGGACACGGGTTCGTGCCCCGGTCTGGGAAGATCCCACATGCCGCAGAGCGGCTAGGCCCGTGAGCCATGGCTGCTGAGCCTGCGCATCCGGAGCCTGTGCTCTGCAAGGGGAGAGGCCACAACAGTGAGAGGCCCGCCTACCGCAAAAAAAAAAAAAAAAAACCTCACCAGTAATTGGAAATTGGCTAATCCCTTGCTATAATGAGGAGGGCCTGGAGGCCAGAGATGCTCTGGTTTCCCAGGATTTATTTTGAAGGTTTAGAAAACAGGAAGTGACTGGGGTTCCCTGATGGCGCAATGGTTAAGAATCCGCTTGCCAATGCAGGGGACACGGGTTCAAGCCCTGGTCTGGTAAGATCCCACATGCCACAGAGCAACTAGGACCATGCGCCAAAACTACTGAGCCTGTGCTCTAGAGCCCGTGAGCCACAACTACTGAGCCCACGTGCCACAACTACTGAAGCCCGCGTGCCTAGAGCCCATGCTCTGCAACAAGAGAAGCCACCACAGTGAGAAGCCCGTGCACTGCAACGAAGAGTAGCCCCTGCTCACCACAACTAGAGAAAGCCCGTGCACAGCAACGAAGACCCAACACAGCCAAAAATAAAAACAAATAAATAAATTTTTTAAAAAAAGAGAAAGAGGGCTTCCCTGGTGGCGCAGTGGTTGAGAGTCCGCCTGCCGATGCAGGGGACACGGGTTCGTGCCCCGGTCCGGGAAGATCCCGCATGCCGCAGAGCGGCTGGGCCTGTGAGCCATGGCCGCTGAGCCTACGTGTCCAGAGCCTGTGCTCTGCAACGGGAGAGGCCACAACAGTGAGAGGCCCGCGTACCACAAAAAAAAAAAAAAAAAAAGAGAAAGAAAACAGGAAGTGACTTAGGAGGTCCAGAAGCTGGTGAGAGTGTTTGCAGCAGCCCACTCCAAGTAGAAAGTGAGATGCATTTGGGTCGTGTCCCTTCAAAGCATATTCATGGTTCCTGAAAAGTATGAATTTCATTATTAACAGCAACAGTTTTTCTGGTAAATTTTGTTGAATATAAAAAAGGGCACAGTTCCCAGCTGTATGGCTCAATGAGTTTTCATAAAGTGCACACACCTATGTGACCAGCCCCCAGAAGCCCCACCCCCAGGGGCCCCTTTCGGTCACTATGCCACCTCGAGACTAACCATCACCCTGACTTTTAGCACCACAGACGTGCTAAATGGTGTTATCAAAAATGTTTGGGGCCTTGATTCCAGGTTCTCAAATTCAAATGCCCCCAGGGGCTCCCCACAGGTATCCCTAACGATGGAAGGGCCCAGTGGGACTGTGGTCCCTTGTGATCCGCTTTACGGGGAACTTTGGCAATGGTTGCCAGGCAAAAATGCAGGCCCAGTGTCGGCAGGTATCTTGATCTTGCCAGAGAAGCTGAAAGTCTAGATTTTTATGTGAAATCATGATTATTGAATGTTGGCAACTCATGAAAATTTAGCACGCTGTGGAGGCCAACTCTAACCAGGCCAAACAAAATATGCTCATGGGCCAAACTTGGCCTGCAGGCTGCTGGTGGAGGTGACCTTGAGGGACCCCCAGGCCCGTGGGGGAGACGAGCGTGAACACAGACATCACAGCTCAGAGGAGGGGTGAGGAAGGGCCAGACGGAGGAGGACAGAGCCAAGGAAGGCGCTGCCGTGCGTGGAGCGATGTGTGACCAGCACTTTGAAGAAGGCACAGGATCAGCACAGCAAGGGCATCCAGGCAGAGGGAGGGGGAGGGAGGGAGGCGGGCGAGGCCTGGGGGACTGTCCCAGCCCACGGTTATCAGGAAGCGCAAAGAGGCTTGGTGTGTCGGGGGGCATGGGAGGGGCTGAGATGTGGGCAGGGCCAGCCGTACAGGACCTGGAAAGGCAAACTGGGACATCTAGACCTTGTCCTGGGGCCGGCAGAGGGCAGTACTTGAGCAGGTTAAGCAGAGGCATTGGGGGAAATTCCCTGGCGGTCCAGTGGTTAGGACTCGGTGCTTTCACTGCCGTAGCCGGGGTTCAATCCCCGGTCGGGAGACAGGAGGCCTTGGCCTTTGACAGTGTCTGAAGAGGAGGGGACAGGGGCTTGGGCCCACATTTCTGGCCTCCTAAACAAGCTCCCTCCCCACCCCAGCCCCACCCCAGACAAAGACCCTCCTTGACCAAACCTTAGTCGGGCTCCTCTGAGCCTTCTTCTCAACTAGGCCCTGACCTTGGGCTCTGTCCTTGGCCGGCTTACTCCAGTTTTAGCAAGAATCCTGCAGGCTCAGTTTAGCAAGAATCCCTCATCCTTGAAAGCCAATCAAGTTCCTCATTCCCCACTCCAGACAGCTTATCCTGCCGGGCCGCCTTCAGCAGGAATCCTGTCAAGTCACTTTAGCCAGAATCCCCCCAGCCCTGAGGTTTCCTCCGTCCACTGACCGCCCCCCTGCTCCGTGGCTATAAATCCCCTGTTGTCCCTGTGTTCAGAGTTCAGCCCAATCTCTCTCCTGTGGCAAAACTCCTTTTGCAGTGGTCCCTGAATAAAGGCTGCCTTACTGTCTTAACAAGTGTCATGAATAATTTTTCTTTAACACTTGTCCACACCGCAAGGCAACTGTAACATTATTTGAGGATAAAAATAGGTATCCTATCCAAGGGGCTTGCTCATGAGTTTGGATTCGGTTCCGGAAGGGTGTGTAGACACATGCAGTGGCTCCCTCTGGTGGCACAATCTCCACCCCCTCGTCCTTATCCTCACTTTGAGTACAAGGTCCAGGGCAACATCAGTCAGAACTCTGGAGCTTCCCCGCGCCCCGACCCCACCGGCTCCAGCTCAGCACAGGGCAGCTCTGTCCTTGCAGGAGCTCCTGCCAAACACCTCAAAGGCATCTTACACATCCCACCTCAGATCCTGCTCGACCTGCTTTTGAAAATTGACACAGATGCAGAACCTCGTTGCAACCACCCTGGTCTGAGCCGCTGGCATTACTTGCACGGATTCACTCACTAGCCCCCAGCTGGTCTCTGTTTCCCCCTTCTTAATTCAGCATCTAGAGTGGTCCTGTTATACTCCAAGTCAGATATGTCTCTCCTCTACTCAGAACCTCCCCAGGCTCCCACCCAACTCAGAGTAAATGCTGGAGTCCTTGTAACTGACTCCACACACCAGGACCTGTCCCCTCCCCCCATCACCTCTCTACTCTCCCTGCTCACTCATCTCCAGCCACGCTGCTTTCTCAGTTATCCCCTACCTCAGGGCCTTTGCACTGGCTGCTCCCTCTTCCTGGAACCTCCTTTCCTGGGATAACTCCATGGCCTGCTCCCACCCTCCTTCAAGCCTTTGCTCCAATGTCAACTTCCCAGTGAGATCTCCTTGAAGCCCTGATTTAAAATCACAGTCTGCTACCCTCACTTCTATCCTCCTCCCTGCTTTATTGTTCTCCCTGGCTCTTAACACCTGCCGACTCTACAACGTACTTATTAATGCTGCTCATGCTCTTTTCTCTCTGGTGCTGAGCATCCAATGGGCACTCAGAGAGTGGAAGAGTGTCTTAGATGGAAATTTCAAACCCCTCTGTGCTTCCTCTGGGTACTTAAGAGAGTGTGGTCCCTGAGACATATGTCACTTGGGCTCTCCCGGCTTTGAATGCCCAGGACAGGGTTCCCAGCCTGTAGGTCCCTGAGTGCTACACACATGCACATGAACCACCGTCTCAAGCCAACTTCTGAGGGACTGGTTTTCAAATGTGTACAGATACTCCTCCGATGAATATTGCTAGGCCGTTTAAAAGTCTCACTGAATTCTTTTCAGCTGTTTGGCCATGATGTATTTTCTCTCTCAACCAATACCCTCAATAATGAATGGAGGTCCTCCTCAAAATAGCTGGGGACGCCTTGCCTAGGGCCAGAAAAGGGATCTAATGAACAAGTCTGGAGACCCTTGGCCATCCTTCATATGGGTTCCTGCCAGGAACGCTGCCCACAATTATTCTCACCTACCCCCAGGCAAAGTAGCAGCAGCTGCCAGGGAGCACAGGCTCACCCACTAGAGTAAGGCAATTCATAATCCGCTAACCTTGAATTCTGCAAGCGCTGCCACTCCACGAGCAGGGGGTTGTTGGAGCATTTCTCAGCTTGGGCAGAATTCAGATGAGCTCTTGTAATCAACATGCAATTAACTGTTGCACATCCTGGGTATCCGGGCACCCTCTGCTTTGCAGTGTGACGGGGCTTCAGGGGACATGGTTATTTTAGAGCAGAGGTGGGGATGGAGCGTTCATAGTTGGGCAATCCCACCTTGCACAGGAGATCCTGAAAAGGTCTGTGCGAATTTAGTTCTCTGATCTTGGTTCAGATGTTAATAATAATAATAATGATGGCCAGTGTTTATTGAGCACCTACTATGTGCCAAGTGCTTTTTGCAGGTGTGAGCTCATTCCGACAGCCCAATATTCCTCCTCTCTTTTATAGACATGGAACTGAGACCCAGAAAGGTTTAGTACAATAACTTGTTCAAAGCCCACAGCTGGTCAAGCCCCAGGGTCGCCTGACCCCAAAGTCAGTATTCTTGACCTTTCTGTTCCCACCCCCCACCTTGGAGATTCTGGGTTGGCAGCCTCTGTAGGGCACCCCTGCCTGATAACTGCAACAACTTTGTGTCTGGTGTGGTACCTCCTTGGGTCCTACTGCTAAGGATCTCAGGTGGGTGGGGATGCCTGCATGGGGAAGTCCCATTCGTCATATCCAACACTTGGCATCCTGTGTGGCACACTTCTTTGCCACCCTTCGTGCTGTACCATGCCATGATAAGGAGCCCGGGTGACTGCAGCTTCATCCTGCCAGGGGAGCCTGTCCTGTTGGTTCACACAGCCCAAATCTCCCTGGGAGACCCCCAGGGGAAACACAAGCCCTTTAGACTCTACAACCCCGCATTTCTGGTGAGGTACCCCTCCTGACAGGTCCTGCAACTCCAGGATCAGTCATGAGGCATCCTTTTCAGTGGGCCCTGCTGCTTCTTGGGTGTGGGAAGCCCCAAAAACTCGACTCTGCAGCTCAGACTCTTTGGGGCTCCTTCTTCGGGCTCCCTACCGGGCCTCCGGGGGAGGGTGCTGCGGGTCCATGCTCCTCGTGGGGAGCCCCGGCAGGCTCTGCCCTTCTCTTCAGAGGGCGGGACTTCTCTGGTTCCTGTGTGAGATGACCCCTCCCGGCTGGTTTTGTTGCCTCACGTCCCTGGTGGGAAGCCTCTTTCTCCGAGAGCGCCTTCTGGCACTCTCTTTGCTTCTCAGACTCTCCACTCGGGTGCGGGTCTCTTTAGGGGGCGCCCTTCTCTGCCGGGCCCCCGCCAGCGCCCGGCGTGGGGCGCCCCCTCTCCCAGTGAGGGCGGGAACCAGAACAGTGTCGCCGGCCGCCTGCAGGTGTCTCCCCACGGAGGGGCGCGCGTCCCTGCGCCGTGGCCGCTGCCAGGCGCCAGCGGCTCCTCGCCGAGGTGCACTCGCGTTCCGGGCTCCGGGCGCGCAGGAGCCGCTCCGCCACCGCCCGCCCCCCGCGCCCCCCGTGCGCCGCGCCCCCACCCCGGGGGCGGGGGCATGGGCCAGCGCCGCGTCCGCCGCCGCCCATCGCAGGCGCCCGAGCCCCGGGGCGCGGCGGGCAGCGGCCGCTGACGCGGGGCGCCGGCTGCCAACTTCGCGCGCGGAGCTCCCCGGCGGCGCGGTCCCGGCGGCGCGGGCGGCATGAAGACGAATCGCCGCGGCCGAGCGCTCCTGGCCGTGGCCCTGAACCTGCTGGCGCTGCTCTTCGCTACCACCGCCTTCCTCACCACTCACTGGTGCCAGGGCACGCAGCGGGTGCCCAAACCGGTCTGCGGCCAGGGCGGGAGCGCCAACTGCCCCAACTCGGGCGCCAACGCCACTGCCAACGGCACCGCCGCCCCCGCCGCCGCCGCCGCTGCCGCCGCCGCCGCCGCGGGGAACGGCCCCCCTGGCGTCGCGCTCTACAGCTGGGAGACGGGCGACGACCGCTTCCTCTTCAGGAATTTCCACACCGGCATCTGGTACTCGTGCGAGGAGGAGCTCGGCGGGCTTGGTGAGTGAGCGGCGGCGCCCCGGGGCTCCGCTCCCGGCTCCCCCGGGCTGCGCGGCCCCGGCGCCCCAGACCCGAACCCGCGCTCCCTCCTCGCGCCCGGGCCGGGGGCCCGCGCCACCGCCGGGACGCCGTGCCCCGCGCTCCGCAGGCTCGGCCGAACGTTCGGGGGCGGGGAGCGCGGTGGGCAGGTCCGGGGGTATCGAATGATGGCGTTCGGGACGCTCCGCCGTTTCAAGGTTCGGGCAGAGCTCGTGCCCCTTGCGAGCCCCAGGCGCCTGTGGGGACGTCGCCGCGCCTTGGAGAGGCGCGTCTCCCGGCACCCACCCCGTTCCTTTCCGAGCCAGAACTCATCTCCATGCTCGCCCCTTCCCCCTCTTCGTTTCGCGGGGCACTGGCTACTCCCATCCATCTCTTCCCGCCTGGGGTGGCGGTGGTGTTGGCGCAGGGACTGTTGCTGTCAGCCGCCCCTTCCACCGCAGCTCCACAGAGCCAGAAGCCGAGGGGCTCGTTCTTCCACCCCCATCCCCAGCCCGCGCTAAACCGCTCCCGGACCGGGTTTGGGCAGCACGGGAGTGAGGAGTGGGGGCAGTCCGGTGGGTTCCCGGCAGGGAGCCCTTCGCGTCCCGGCCCCCGCCCGGGAGAATATGCGGCGGGAAAGCGGGACAGCTCGGCGAGGCTCGGATCAGAATTGGGGCGCGGGGTGGGGGGGCACTCTTCAGAAGGCAGATCAAACTGTTCCCTCGGCCTCGCACCCTTTCCTGGACCCGTCGCCGGAGGCAGCCAGGGTCGGAGTAAGTGTCCCCGAGGCAGGCATTGAGGCTAGGGCAGGGCTCAGGGGAAAGCTGCCTGGCAGTGGTTGTACCACATGCTGAGGATGCTGGTCCACACCACCCGGTACCTCCCAGACGATGTTGCTCCGAGTCCAAGTCTGGGGACCCTCTTGAGTTGAATTGACCTCTTTGCCCAAGGTTAAAACTCCCCGTGCCTGCCTAGCACTTTGATGTCAGCGTGGGCTATGTGTGTAGTCTCATGTAGACAGGAGTGGGCCACAACCGCTAGTTTGCCCTGAATACGGCGTTGGCCTGACTGGTTTAAAGGACAGAGGGAGGAAGGTGTGAAATAAACCCGGGGAGGCTGCTGCCTGCCTCTGCCTGGAATGCCCTTCCCCACATCTTCCCTGGCTGGCTCCTCCTGAGCTCCAATGGGACTTCCTGACCCGCCTTCCCAGGCCGGGTCCCTTCGAGAGAAGACCTCCCTATCCCCCTCTGGAGGCAGGGTCTCCCCATCTTTGTTTCTCATCACCATTTTTATCTCCCCCATCACACTTGGCACACCTGAAGTTTTCTGGGGGCATGCCTTTGGTCACCAGCTTCTTGTCCCCCTTACCCATAGGATGTCACTCCATGAGGGCAGGGTCCCAGCCGTCTTGTTCATTGCCATGCCCAGTCTCTGGGTACTGTCTAGTGCATAGAAGGTCTTCAATACCTATTTGCAGGATAAATGTTGGATGAGGCTTCGGGACCATGAACCAGAGGTTTCCCGGGGTGCTGCCTGCTCTGTCTTGCCTGTAGGGGTGCCCCACTGAACTTTTCTGGGACCACCTGCTTGATGCCGGCTGTCTGCCAAAGACACTCTGAATAGGGTCCCACCCCTGACCAGTTTCACCCCATCAGACTCACTTCTGGTGTGCACTCAGGACTTGAATTTTTACTCTGGGATGTAATAATAATAATAATTTAATGATTTAATAATAATTAACCTTAAAAGACATCTTGGCTAAAATTCCCTGCTTTCCGCTCAGCCCAATCCTCTCCCATGGAGGCCTCGGAATGCCTCGTCCTGGGAAATATATGCACCCTTTGGGGTAGGGTCCCCCTACCTCACCTCCGCCTCTCACCAAGTTTCTCCTTGGTGTAAAAACGCAGACTCCCTGCCCTTTCCTTTATGTACACACTTAAATACCATGCTCTGTCCTGCAGCGGAGTTGTCCTGTCTCTGCCCCACGGAGTGCCTGGGCCCTCAACTGGCCAGCTGAGCCTCTCAATTGTTTGAGGTCTCTCCTAGCTTCTTCCTGAAGGTCACGCCCCCCAACTCTTGCAGTTATTTCCCTGTAGCTTGTCTGTGTAGCTCCTCCAGGGCTTGATACAGGATGTTTAAAGCTAAGCATTAAAAATTTGTTAATTAAAAACAATGCTAGCTCACATTTATTGAGCCCTTCATGTGTACCAGACATTGTTAAAACTTCTCACGGGCCGGATCTTGTTGAATCCTTGCCAACACCCTTGTGGCAGGCACTTCTGTGGTGCCCATTTTTCAGATGAGGAATTTGAAGCTAAGAGAGGTTTTCCTCTGGCCTCACAGCTGATGAGGGGTCCTGAATTGTCTTCATGGGGCACAAAGGAATCAAAATGAAGTGATCAGGGAAGAGAAGGGTGCAGTTGGAGGTCAGAGAAAGGTGTGATCTGGGGGGCTCAGCATAAGACCCTCACCCCCAGTCCTTGGTTAGTAAAAACATTGATGGTTAGTTTGTTGGGTAAATAAACCAAACCCACAGTTTTCTCTTTCCTCTTGATCACTGTTGGCTAGAGATCGCCCCTCCCAGAAAATCACAATTTTCCTCCCTGGGAGCTTGGAAAATAGTTATCAGCCTGTCAGTGCTGGTGAGAAATTTGGGAGATCTGAGCCAAGCTTTGGATGGTTTCCCCCACTGATCCTACAGTGCCCAAATCCTGCCCCTCCACGGTCACGGTACTGAAAGGGTGTCAGGAGGTACCTGGCCTCAAACTTTTGTTGCTATGACAACCTTTCTTCTGGGTTCTGCGACCATTTTAAAATTTATTTTCTACTTGAAGAGAAAAAAAAAAACCCACCCCAACAGCCCTCCCCCCCGAACAAAATCCTGCCCTCCCCGCCAGAACATCGAGGACCAACTTCCTTCCCTCACACCCATGAAACTACAGGGAAGGCTTTCTTCCTTTCTCTGCATTTTATGTTCACTCCAATGAAAACACCAACCACGAAATCCTAACCTCTCCGTGAGAAGCAGCTGCTAAATGTTCCTTCCTCTCAAACGCCTGTTTGGTAATTTCTTTCTGTGCTCAGAAAAACCTCTTCCCATTCTGGGCAGCCACAGGGAAATCTAATAAACCCTTTTCCCACACGAAAAATCTACGGCGTTCACAAAGAAAACTGCAGCCTGTCCTAAACAGACACAATTTCCCCAGACCCGGCACAAAGGAAGCTTTTCTCCTTCCTCCAAGAAGGAGCATCAGTCTCCTTCAACAAACAGAAAGAGAAGTGTGGCCTCGACACAGAATTACCCCAAGCCCTTCACGCAGATTGCATTTCTCTTCTGGATTAGATGCTCGGAAGGCTCGGATGGGTGCAGGCGCAGGCACTGGGGTTGGAGGGGCAGCAGAGAAAGACCTGGAGGGTCACGAGTGAAGGTCTGGAGGCGGGCAGGTGGGTATGGCAGGCAGGTGGCTATGCTGACTGGGAGCACAGGTGATGTTGGACTTCAGTCTCAGGGAGTGTGTGTTTGAACCTCAGGAAATGGGTGGCTCCGGAGGCTTGATGGGGTGGCAGGGTCTAGGAGGGCTTGTGAGGGTGGCCGGCGGGAAGTGGGATTGGGGTGGCCAGAGAGAAGGGAGAGACCAGTCAGGGGGAGGAGGAGCTGGACGTTTGGTGTCCCGACTCTAGACCCACTCTCTCCCTGTCATGGGTGGGACAGTGCCCACTCTCTCTTGTGAAGGATGGATGCCATGTGCTGCCTCTTTTTAGCAATGTGGTTTGGGCGAGGGCCTCAGTTTGCTGCCCTGTAGAATGGGGTTAGGGAGATCAGAGCAACTAGCAGCTGCTCATGGTGCAAGGATTCAGTGAAATAGTGCAGGGAAGTGCCGGGTACCTGTTGGATGTATGAGTGCACCTGGTCACCTCTGGGCTGCCACCTGTCTGAGCCACCCACGTCTCTCCTGTGGACTTCTGCAGCAGCCTCCCCGCTTCCACCATTGCCCCCACCCCTGCCAGTCCCCTGTCCACCCTGCATCTGAGTAATCGTCAGATCCTGTCTCCCCTTTGCACAGCCCCCCTCTGACAACTGCCCCTCCCCCCCACTTAGAGTCAAAGCCACATCCTCCCCAAAGCTTGAGGCCCTGCGTGAAGGTGGCCCTCAGCCCCTCCCCGGCTACATGGCCTCTCTGCCCCTCTGGGGTCCTCTCCTTCTCCCACCTGGTCGCTGGCTTCTGCCACACTGGCTCCTGACACCAAGCACACTCCACCTCAGTGCCTTTGCACTGCCTTTCCCTCTTCCTGGAATGCTCTTCCCCCAGTTGGCCAAAAGACTGTTTCTGGAAACTTCTTGAAGTCAGCTCTTTCCCAGCACCCCATTCAATATTGATCTCCCGACACTTCTGCTGCTTGATTTTTCTGCTAGCATTTGCCACCACTGACTTTTCCTCAGTGTTCCTCATTTGTTTTGTGTGTGGTCCACCAGCTCCGTGAAGGTAGATGGAGGTTGAGTTTGTGTTGTTTCACGGCTGGCTCCCCAGTGCTCAGGACACTGGCAGCAGTGGGTGTTCAGTCAGCATTTGTGGGATGGATGTTGGTTGTTATGTCTGTTGTTCTTTGTGTCCAGTTCTCTGCCAGGCTCTAAGTGTCTTCTTATGCTGCAGGGCAGCAGGGGGCCCGGCCGGGGACCCCTCCTCTTCCGCTGAGGCTTCTGCTACATCTACCCCTCCTTACACACACACACACACACACACACACGCATGAGTGTGGGGCGGGCCCATAGCCCCTCAGGAGAAGACCCCTGCCACCCCCCTGGGTTTCTTGCTTCCCCTTCATTTCTACAGAAACCCCCAGCTCTTCTGTCCGTCCCTTATATCATGCTGCTACATTTTCACAAGTATGAGGATGCATGTGATGTCCCCAACCTGGGGACTTCTGGCGCTTGGGAATACCTTGGTGTAATATTAGACAGGCCAGGAGCAGCTGATACATGAAGAGTTGGACTTTGAAGGGCATGGCTTGAGCCCCCCAAAGTGTTACTTCCTTTTGTTCCCATAACAGCCCTATGAGGTAGGTGCCATGGTTACACCCGATGAGGAAACTGAGGCACAGAGAGGTGAAGTGACTTGTTCAAGGTCACACAGCTTCCAAGTGGCAGAGTTGTGATATGCAGAAGGCTCCAGAGCCTGGCTCTTGCCTGCAGTGCTGTGCTGCACCCCGTCCCCCCCCAACCCAGTTCATGCAGCCTCCCCAGGCACCTCCAAGAGGCCTCATTGAGAAGGGCGCTGCACCAGGTGTCTTGAACCCTGGGTTCAAGTCCAGCCTTCAGTGCCAACTTGCTGAGTGACTTTAAACAAGTCACACTCCCTCTCTCTGTGGCCTTTTCTTTCCTTACGTGTAAAATGAGGGTTTGGTTTTGTTTTTTGTCTGGTTGATGGAGGCGGCAGAGCCCCCCATGACCACAGGCCTTGTGGTCAGACAGTTCAGGCTCCAGCCCCCATGCCACCACTCACCTGCTGTGTAACCTCTGGCAGGGGCTTGCCCTCTCTGGGCCTCAGTTTCCTTGGCTGGGACAAGAGGACGATGATATCTGCTTCATGATAGTGTCCTTGGAGTTAAAGCAGATAACGTGGATGCTTGGCTGGTACACAGCAATCACTCAATAATGGAGCTTTCGGTGACCTGACCTCGTGTCAGAGGCTGCAGACCCATGGCCATCGGGTCAGATCCAAACTGTCCGTCTGTTTGTTTGGCCCTGCAGTGTCTTCAGCATCTTTGAATAAGTTGCCAATATTTGAAAATTGAGACACTTCACAGAAACATCTGGATTTATAGCTTTTCTCAAAAACCTGGCAGATCCATCAGCGCTGGGCCCAGGTTCCTGTGCGAGTGGCAGCTGCCCCTTCTGGGAGTCCATTGCCCGCCTCTCCTCACTACTGAGGTAAACTTTGCCACCTTCCAGGCGCTCAGGACCCAAGCCTTGGGGTCCTCCTTGGTGCCTCTTGCTCCCACATCCCACGTCTCATCCATGGGTGAATCCTGCCAGCTCTTCAGTCAGAATCCAGCCCCTGCCTGATCACGTTCCTCCAGCTCTGCCCTGGCTGGGCCCCTGGTGCCTCTCCCCTGGACTAGGGCAGTAGCCCCTCCCTGGGCTCCCTGCTCCTGCCCTTGGCCCCCACCATCTGTTCTCCACCCAGCAGCCAGAGGAATCCTGTTAAATCCGAGTCAGGTCACTTCCCTCCACTGCTCAGGGCCCTCCTGTGCATCCCATCTCACTCAGTTACAGCCAAACATCCTCCAAAGCCTGTGGGCCCTTTGAAATTTGCCCCTATTGCCTCTCTGACCATCTCTCCCCGCAACTGCTCTGGTCCAGCCATACCAGCCTCCTTGCTGGTCCTTGAACAGGCCAAGACCTCCTGCCTCAGGGCCTTTGCACTTGCTGTTCCTTCTGTGTGGGAACTCTTCTCCCAGATGTCTGACAGCTCCCTACCTTCTCAGGCAGGTCTCTGCTCAAATGTCCTCTTCTCAGTGAGACCTTCCCAGACCACACGATGTATATCAGTGACCTCACCACCCCCAAGCACTTCTCCCTCCCTCCTTATTCCCCCATCACTCTGATTATTGTCTTACCCACTACATATCACACTCATTTATCTTCTTTCTTTCATTAAAAAAAAATTTAAAAATTTTTTATTGGAGTATAGTTGATTTACAATGTTGTGCTAGTTTCTGCTCTACAGCAAAGTGAATCAGTTATACATATACATATATCCACTCTTTTTAAGATTCTTTTCCCATATAGGTCATTACAGAGTATTGATCGAGTTCCTGTGCTAAACCGTAGGTCCTTATTAGTTATCTATTTTATATATAGTAGTGTGTATATGTCAATCCCAATCTCCCAATTTATCCCTGCCCCCCTTTCCCCCTTGGTGACCATAAGTTTGTTTTCTATACCTGTGACTCTGTTTCTGTTTTTCACTTGTCTTCTTTTTTATGTCTCTGCCCTGCATGGATGCTAGCTCCATGGTGGCAGGACTTGGTCCATTTCACGTAATGCCATATCCCAGAAACTAGATGAGCTGGCATTGAGTAAGGGTTTGGTGAATACTTGTTGAAAGCATTTGGGATTCTAGGACCTTCTCAGGACTTGTGTGTGCAGTGAGAGGCCCCAAGCTCTGTGCCCATCATTCCCATGGACTTGTCAGATGTTCTTTCTGCCCTCTTCCCTCCCCTGTTCTGCTCCCAAGAAGAGGTATTTAGTGGGCTGCTGTGAAGGGCTGAGGGGGTTCACTGTGGTCATCCTCCCTGTTTAAATGCTGGGGTACCAGACTCAGAACCATCTTGCAGGAATGCTGTGACCTCGGGCCTCTGTGCTGCCTGTGGGACCATCCGTGGTGGTTAAGCTCTTCTGGTCCCAAGTGATAGAAGCAGACTCAGGCCACTTAAGGATAAAGGGGAGTTTTAAAGAAGGATGCTGCTGCTGCCTACAGAATCCAGGCAAAGGCCTCGGAGGTCAGAGCCGGGACCTCCTGGGCTCCTGGAGGCCAGAGTTGATGAGTCCTCCCTCAGGTCTAGAGCCACCAACTAAAATCCTACAGGGACCAGATTGGAAACCAAAGAGAGTAAACATACAGGGAGTGGAGGGGACTGTGGGGAACCGGGAGCAGCTGCCTGGCCTAAAGCGGCAGCTACTGTTCAGCTCCAGGTGACCATTATCATTGGGGGAGGGGAGCCCACGTGGTGCCAAGTTGTCCATTTTGTCAACACTCTAGGTTTTTATACCAAACCTCTTTTTTTTAGTAAGAATTGATACCTGCCACTTTTATTTGTTTTATTCTTTCTCTGTTAGGAAAACATTAACAGGAGATGGATATTTATTAATAAAATAATACATTTGTAGATGAGTGGTTATTATAAGAGCAATTGAAATAATATAGTTTTATTAAATCATGGAAATAGATGAACGGAAACTTACTTATATTAAAAATTGTAGATGTTACATTTTTAAAAATTTAGCTAAGTTGTTGAGGTATATTAGCTTGCTTTTATTTAAAATTTTTGAAAAATTGAAAATATTTCAAGTGTAATTTCTCAAATTTTGTTTTGACATATATACCAAACTTTTTGATGGTTGAAATTTGGCAATGAATTCAATTAAAAATAAGAAGCCCGCTCTGCAGGCCCAAAGCCAACACTTATGAGGGGTGAGCAGACCCTGTCCTGCCAGTTTGCAACTTCTAGGCCAGAGCTCTGTTGTTCATGTGATTGGAGTCCCAGCTCCTTGTTTCCATGGTTATTGGTTCATGGTCTTGAGAGACAGTCTGATTGGACAGTGTGGTGCTGGTGGCCATGATGGCTGGTCCAGTCTGCTCTGTTCTGGGAGTGGAGATGTAGGATTACACAGCTCCATCCTGTGGATAGAGGGAAGGGGAAGCCAGGGGAATAGGTAGGGGCTTGGGCAGACATCCCCAAAGGAGTCGACCCTGTTAGGCAGGACACCAGGACTCACTGAAAGTGAGGGTAACTCACCTGAAATGGGCTTAAGAAAACAAACAAACAAACAATTTATGGTCGCTCTTTTTTTTTATTTTTTAATACAGCAGGTTCTTATTAGTCATCAATTTTATACACATCAGTGTATACATGTCAATCCCAATCACCCAGTTCATCACACCACCATCCCCACCCCCCCGTGGCTTTCCCCACTTGGTGTCCATACATTTGTTCTCTACATCTGTGTCTCAACTTCTGCTCTGCAAACCGGTTAATCTGTACCATTTTTCTAGGTTCCACATACATGCGTTAATATACGATATTTGTTTTTCTCTTTCTGACTTACTTCACTCTGTATGATGGTCTCTAGAACCATCCACGTCTCAACAAATGACCCAATTTCGTTCTTTTTTATAGCTGAATAATATTCCATTATGTACTACATCTTCTTTATCCATTCATCTATCGATGGGCATTTAGGTTGCTTCCATGACCTGGCTATTGTAAATAGTGCTGCAATGAACATTGGGGTGCATGTGTCTTTTTGAATTATGGTTTTCTTTGGGTATATGCCCAGTAGTGGGATTGTTGGGTCATATGGTAATTCTATTTTTAGTTTTTTAAGGAACCTCCATACTGTTCTCCATAGTGACTGTATCAATTTACATTCCCCCCAACAGTGCAAAAGGGTTCCCTTTTCTCCACACCCTCTCCAGCATTTGTTGTTTGTAGATTTTCTGATGATGCCCATTCTAACTGGTGTGAGGTGATACCTCATTATAGTTTTGACTTGCATTTCTCTAATAATTAATGATGTTGAGCAGCTTTTCTTTCATGTGCTTCTTGGCCATCTGTATGTCTTCTTTGGAGAAATGTCTATTTAGGTCTTCTGCCCATTTTTGGATTGGGTTGTTTGTTTCTTTAATATTGAGCTGCATGAGCTGTTTATATATTTTGGAGATTAATCCTTTGTCTGTTGATTCGTTTGCAAATATTTTCTCCCATTCTGAGGGTTGTCTTTTCATCTTGTTTATGGTTTCCTTTGCTGTGCAAAGGCTTTGAAATTTCACTAGGTCCCATTTGTTTACTTTTGTTTTTATTTCCATTACTCTAGGAGGTGGATCAAAAAAGATCTTGCTGCGATTTATGTCAAAGAGTGTTCTTCCTATGTTTTCCTCTAAAAGTTTTATAGTGTCTGGTCTTACATTTAGGTCTCGAACCCATTTTGAGTTTATTTTTGTGTATGGTGTTAGGGAGTGTTCTAATTTCATTCTTCTACATGTAGCTGTCCAGTTTTCCCAGCACCACTTATTGAAGAGACTGTCTTTTCTCCATTGTATATCCTTGCCTCCTTTGTCATAGATTAGTTGACCACAGGTGCATGGGTTTATCTCTGGGCTTTCTATCTTGTTCCATTGATCTACGTTTCTGTTTTTGTGCCAGTACCATATTGTCTTGATTACTGTAGCTTTGTAGTATAGTCTGAAGTCAGGGAGTCTGATTCCTCCAGCTCAGTTTTTTTCCCTCAAGACTGCTTTGGCTATTTGGGGTCTTTTGTGTCTCCATACAGATTTTAAGACTTTTTATTCTAGTTCCATAAAAATGCCATTGGTAATTTGATAGCAATTGCATTGAATCTGTAGATTGCTTTGGGTAGTATAGTCATTTTCACAGTATTGATTCTTCCAATCCAAGAATGTGGTATATCTCTCCATCTGTTGCTATCATCTTTAATTTCTTTCATCAGTGTCTTATAGTTTTCTGCATACAGGTCTTTTGTCTCCCTAGGTAGGTTTATTCGTAGGTATTTTATTCTTTTTGTTGCAATGGTAAATGGGAGTGTTTCCTTAATTTCTCTTTCAGACTTTTCATCATTAGCGTATAGGAATGCAAGAGATTTCTGTGCATTAACTTTGTATCCTGCAACTTTACCAAATTCATTGATTAGCTCTAGTAGTTTTCTGGTGGCATTTTTAGGATTCTCTATGTATAGTATCATGTCATCTGCAAACAGTGACAGTTTTACTTCTTCTTTTCCAATTTGTATTCCTTTTATTTCTTTTTCTTCTCTGATTGCCGTGGCTAGGACTTCTAAAACTATGTTGAATAGTAGTGGTGAGAGTGGACATCCTTGTCTTGTTCCTGATCTTAGAGGAAATGCTTTCAGTTTTTCACTATTGAGAATGATGTTGGCTGTGGGTTTATTGTATATTGCCTTTATTATGTTAAGGTAGGTTCCCTCTATGCCCACTTTCTGGAGAGTTTTTATCATAAATGGGTGTTGAATTTTGTCAAAAGCTTTTTCTGCATCTATTGAGATGATCATATGGTTTTTATTCTTCAGTTTGTTAATATGGTGTATCACATGGGTTGATTTGCATATTTTGAAGAATCCTTGCATCCCTGGGATAAATCCCACTTGATCATGGTATATGATCCTTTTAATGTGTTGTTGGATTCTGTTTGCTAGTATGTTGTTGAGGATTTTTGCATCTATATTCATCAGTGATATTGGTCTATAATTTTCTTTTTTTTGTAGTATCTTTTTCTCGTTTTGGTATCAGGGTGATGGTGGCCTCATAGAATGGGTTTGGGAGTGTTCCTTCCTCTGCAAGTTTTTGGAAGAGTTTGAGAAGGATGGATGTTAGCTCTTGTCTAAGTGTTTGATAGAATTCACCTGTGAAGCCATCTGGTCCTGGACTTTTGTTTGTTGGGAGATTTTTAATCACAGTTTCAATTTCATTACTTGTGATTGGTTTGTTCATATTTTCTATTTCTTCCTGGTTTAGTCTTGGAAGGTTATACTTTTCTAAGAATTTGTCCATTTCTTCCATGTTGTCCATTTTATTGGCATAGAGTTGCTTGTAGTAATCTCTTAGGATGCTTTGTATTTCTGTGGTGTCTGTTGTAACTTCTCCTTTTTCATTTCTAATTTTATTGATTTGAGTCCTCTCCCTCTTTTTCTTGATGAGTCTGGCTAATGGTTTATCAATTTTGTTTATCTTCTCAAAGAACCAGCTTTTAGTTTTATTGATCTTTGCTATTGTTTTCTTTGTTTCTATTTCATTTATTTCTGCTCTGATATTTATGATTTCTTTCCTTCTGCTAACTTTGGGTTTTGTTTGTTCTTCTTTCTCTAGTTCCTTTAGGTGTAAGGTTAATTGTTTATTTGAGATTTTTCTTGTTTCTTGAGGTAGGCTTGTATCGCTGTAAAATTCCCTCTTAGAACTGCTTTTGCTGCATCCCATAGGTTTTGGATCATCATGTTTTCATTGTCATTTGTGTGTAGGTATTTTTTAATTTCCTCTTTGATTTCTTCAGTGATCTCTTGGTTGTTTAGTAACGTATTGTTTAGCCTCCATGTGTTTGTGTTTTTTACGTTTTTTCCCCTGTAATTCATTTCTAATCTCATAGCGTTGTGGTCAGAAAAGATGCTTGATATGATTTCAATTTTCTTAAATTTACTGAGGCTTGATTTATGACCCAAGGTGTGATCTATCCTGGAGAATGTTCCGTGGGCACTTGAGAAGAAAGTGTAATCTGCTGTTTTTGAATGGAATGTCCTATAAATATCAATTAAATCTATCTGGTCTATTGTGTCATTTAAAGCTTCTGTTTCCTTACTTATTTTCATTTTGGATGATCTGTCCATTGGTGTAAGTGAGGGGTTAAAGTCCTCCACTATTATTGTGTCACTGTCGATTTCCTCTTTTAGAACTGTTAGCAGTTGCCTTATGTATGGAGGTGCTCCTGTGTTGGGTGCATGTATATTTATAATTGTTATATCTTCTTCTTGGATTGATCCCTTGATCATTATGTAGTGTCCTTCCTTGTCTCTTGTAACATTCTTTATTTTAAAGTCTATTTTATCTGATATGAGTATTGCTACTCCAGCTTTCTTTTCTTTCTTTCTTTTTTTTTTTTTTTTGCATTACGCGGGCCTCTCACCGTTGTGGCCTCTCCCGTTGCGGAGCACAGGCTCCGGATGTGCAGGCTCAGCGGCCATGGCTCATGGGCCTAGCCGCTTCACGGCATGTGAGATCTTCCCGGACTGGGGCATGAACCCATGTCCCCTGCATCAGCAGGCGGACTCTCAACCATTGCGCCACCAGGGAAGCCCCCAGCTCTCTTTTGATTTCCATTGGCATGGAATATCTTTTTCCATCCCCTCACTTTCAGTCTGTATGTGTCCCTAGGTCTGAAGTGGGTCTCTTGTAGACAGCATATAGATGGGTCTTGTTTTTGTTTCCATTCAGCAAGCCTGTGTCTTTTGGTTGGAGCATTTAATCCATTCACGTTTAAGGTAATTATTGATATTTATGTTCCTGTGACCATTTTCTTAATCGTTTTGGGTTTGTTTTTGTAGGTCCTTTTCTTCTCTTGTGTTTCCCACTTAGAGAAGTTCCTTTAGCATTTGTTGTAGAGCTGGTTTGGTGGTGGTGCTGAATTCTCTTAGCTTTTGCTTGTCTGTAAAGCTTTTGATTTCTCCATCGAATCTGAATGAGATCCTTGCAGGGTAGAGTAATCTTGGTTGTAGGTTCTTCCCTTTCATCACTTTAAGTATATCATGCCACTCCCTCTGTCTTGTAGAGTTTCTGCTGAGAAATCAGCTGTGAACCTTATGGGAGTTCCCTTGTATGTTATTTGTCATTTTTCCCTTGCTGCTTTCAGTAGTTTTTCTTTGTCTTTAATGTTTGCCAGTTTGATTACTATGTGTCTCGGTGTGTTTCTCCTTGGGTTTATCCTGTATGGGACTTGCTGCGCTCCCTGGACTTGGGTGGCTATTTCCTTTCCCATGTTAGGGACGTTTTCGACTATAATCTCTTCAAATATTTTCTCTGGTCCTTTCTCTCTCTCTTCTCCTTCTGGGAGCCCTATAATGCGAATGTTGTTGTGTTTAATGTTGTCCCAGAGGTCCCTTAGGCTGTCTTCATTTCTTTTCATTCTTTTTTCTTTATTCTGTTCCGCAGCAGTGAATTCCACCATTCTGTCTTCCGGGTCACTTATCCGTTCTTCTGCCTCAGTTATTCTGCTATTGATTCCTTCTAGTGTAGTTTTCACTTCAGTTATTGTATTGTTCATCTCTGTTTGTTTGTTCTTTAATTCTTCCAGGTCTTTGTTAAACATTTCTTGCATCTCCTCGATCTTTGCCTCCATTCTTTTTCCGATGTCCTGGATCGTCTTCACTATCATTATTCTGAATTCTTTTTCTGGAAGGTTGCCTATCTCCACTTCATTTAATTGTTTTTCTGGGGTTTTATCTTGTTCTTTCATCTGGTACATAGCCCTCTGCCTTTTCATCTTTTCTATGTTTCTGTGAATGTGGTTTTTGTTCCACAGGCTGCAGGATCGTATTTCTTCTTGCTTCTGCTGTCTGCCCTCTGGTGGATGAGGCTATCTAAGAGGCTTAAGCAAGCTTCCTGATGGGAGGGACTGGTGGTGGGTAGAGCTGGGTGTTGCTCTGGTGGGCAGAGCTCAGTAAAACTTTAATCTGCTTGACTGCTGATGGGTGGGGCTGGGTTCTCTCCCTGTTGGTTGTTTGGCCTGAGGCATCCCAGAACTGGAGCCTACCCGGCTCTTTGGTGGGGCTAATGACAGACTCTGGGAGGGTTCACCCCAAGGAGTACTTCCCAGAACTTCTGCTGCCAGTGTCCTTGTCCTCACGGTGAGCCACAGCCACCCCCTGCCTCTGCAGGAGACCCTCCAACACTAGCAGGTAGGTCTGGTTCAGTCTCCCATGGGGTCACTGCTCCTTCCCCTGGATACTGATGCGCACACTACTTTGTGTATGCCCTCCAAGAGTGGAGTCTCTGTTTCCCCCAGTCCTGTCAAAGTCCTGCAATCAAATCCCACTAGGCTTCAAAGTCTGATTTTCTAGGAATTCCTCCTCCCATTGCCAGACCCCCAGGTTGGGAAGCCTGACGTGGGGCTCAGAACCTTCACTCCAGTGGGTAGACTTCTGTGGTATAAGTGTTCTCCAGTCTGTGAGTCACCCACCCAGCAGTTATGGGATTTGATTTTACTGTAATTGCACCCCTCCTACCGTCTCATTGTGGCTTCTCCTTTGTCTTTGGATGTGGGGTATCTTTTTGGGTGAGTTCCAGTGTCTTCCTGTTGATGATTGTCCAGCAGTTACTTGTGATTCTGGTGTTCTCACAAGAGGGAGTGAGAGCACATCCTTCTACTCCAGCATCTTGGTTCCTCTCCTATGGTCGCTCTTGATAGAAAGTCTCCTAAGAAAAGTCCGGGGTTGTGTCATGGCTGGATCCCAGTGTTACTGGGAATTTCTCTTTCCAGCCCTTGGCTCTGCCTTCTTCTGGGTTAGCTTTATTCTCAAGTACACTCTCCCACTGTGGTCAGCCCCAAAAGCTTTGAGCTTACCTCCTGTCCTTCCAGTAACTTCAGGGGAAAAAGAGATCCTCCTCCCCAAAGTTCCAAACAAAAGTCCCAGAACTGGTTCTCATTGGACCAACTTGGACTGAACTGATGGGTGTAGCCAGAGGGTAGATGGTGTTGATGAGGATGGGTCCCCCTGAGCCATGAGGCCTGAGAGTGGAAGAGGGATATGTCAGTTGGCCCTTGCCTCAGCAATGCTGTGTAACAGCAAAACCTCAGGGGCAGACAATTGTAAGCATTTACTTAGCTCAAGAGTCTGTGGGTCCACATTTAGGCCCAAATGTTAGGGCCTAAATGTTAGGTAACTCACATGTGTTCTGGTCGCTGGCTCTTGGCTGGAGTGAAGGAGGCAGGTGGGCCAAGTGCCTCTTGTCCCTCAACAGGCTGGCCTGGGCGTGTTCTCAGGTGGTGTCAGAGAGGTAAAAGCCAGAGCAAGCCAAATTGTGCAGGCGCTTTTCAAGCCTCTGCTTACGTCACATTTACTTATATCCCATTGGCCAAAGCAAATCACGCGGCTGAGCCTGGAGTCACTGTCGGGGGGCACCACAGAGTTATAATGGCCAAGGGCATGGATACAGGAGGGGTGAAGAATTGGGACCATTAAAGCAATCACTGTATCGTAGGTGGTTCGTCAACATCGGGGACTTGTCCCAGTAAGAGGGGAAATAGACGCTGGTCAGATAAGAACGACAGATGCCCCCTACTTACACAAGGATACATCTGGGGACTGAAGGAGTTTGTGGCCATGCCCTCCATCCCTGGCCTAATTCCTTTTTAGCCAAGACACTACAGCTGTTCTTGAGTCAGAGGTTCTTAATTGTGTGGGGCTCTGGGGCTCTGTGATGCTGGGATGAAACCAGGGGCCTCTATCCAGAGAAATGCGTCCCCCTAAACACACAATTTGGCCTACAGTTTCCCGAGGCCCACACTGGAGACCACACCAGGTTGAGAACCTCTGATTCATCTGGTGTTTCCCAAAGTTGGCTGTGCCCCAGAGTCATCTAGAGAACTTGTTAAAATACAGATTCCCAGAGTCTTGCCCTTGGACTTACTGCTGGATGGGTCCGGGGTGAGGTCCAGGGATCTGTATTTCCGCAGGGGGTTCCAGAGCACTGCAGGCATGGGCTCCAGTGTTCCCACCCAGGCCTCTCCTTCTGCATCTGGGACGGAGGCGGCAGGCAGGGCTGGCGCAGAGCGCGGGCAGAGCATGACCGCCAGCCCACCACAGCCTCCTGCTCCCTGCTGTGCCTGGCTGCTTCCCTCCACTTCCAGCCACATCGAGCTTACTTCCCACCACTGGGCGTTTGCTGTTCCCTCCCTCTAAATATGCAGAACTTGTCTCAGCTGTCATGTCCGCAGACCCTCCCCAAGCCCCAGTCCTCACTGCTGTGTCCTCCCAAGGTTTCTTTTCTTCACAGCACTTACCACTCGCTGAAATGACCTTGTTTTTTTTTTTTTTATTTCTGTGCACATTTACGATTTGTACCTCTCATCCTAAAGTGAGCAGCTGAGAGGAGACCAGAGACCATGTTCAACTTCTCACCGTGGTGTCCCAGGACCAGAATGCAGTGGTCCTTAGGAAGTGGCAGAATCCCTTTGGGTGGGAGAGCTGATGCCCAGGGTCTCAGTGTCCCAGGGTGCGGGTCTTCCATGGGATGTGCACGTTATCTTGGACATGCTTAAAGCAAAATTAAGCATTGAGGGCTGCCAGGAGGGCCAGGTTGTGTGTGTGTGTGTGTGTATGTGTGTGTGTGTAGGGGGTAGAAGGTGACAGGCGGGATCGGCCAGCCAAGCACAGAGGCCCTCCTGGCCAGTGGGGAGTGCCCCACGGCCCCCCAGGCCTGTTCCGGAGGGTGGAGCCCGGGGCTCCAGGACTTTCCAGGTGCTGGTCAGAGGCGAGGAGAGGCCCTCAGCACAGTTGGAGTGGAAACCTGGGCAGGCTCGCAGGACTCTGAGGAAGATGTGGTCTTGATGGGGACAGAGGTTTAGAGCAGAGCAAGCAGGAGCTTTTCCTCTTCTGAGTTTTCAGAGGAAACGTGGTTCTCAGTTTCCCCATCTGACAAGTGGGATGATAGTCCTGAGCTCTTGGACCAGCTCCTTCCTGTGATTCCTGGTTGCTTAAATGTACTCTAACTGGGAGGGCAGAATCACTGTCAAAAAGTGATTGTCAAAAAGGCACTGGCCTCTGTCATTGGATTCTAGCTGGGTGCTGGTGTCGGCAAGGTGTGAGAGGTGGCCTGGCCCCAACCTGCCCACGCTGAGGCTGCCTCCTAGTGGCTTTTGGACAACTTGGCTGCAGGCTCCTCTCTCAGGGGCTGCCCCCTTCCTGCTGGTGGACACCAGCGGGGGTGTCCTAGCTCCAGATTCCGGGAGCTGAGCTGGAGCCTGGGGGAGGGGCAGTGGCTGTGGGGACCTGGTCCTGTGTCTCAACATCCCAGCGATGGGTCAGAGATGGCAGATACACCCAGCATATGGGAGGGACCCAGGGAAAGGCTGAGATCAGACAGAGGAACCAGGAAGGGAGGTAATGAAAGAGAGTGACAGAGACAGAGAGAAAGGGGACACATACAGGTGGGGCGAGAGCAGGAGTTGGGGGGAGCGAGGCAGAGAGACACACAGAGATACAGAGAGAGACACAGGGATGCAGAGAGAGTCACAGACACAGGGACACACATGCAGATGATGGAGAGACACAGGGATAAACACAGACCGAAACCAGGAGAGAAACAGAGAAACTGAAAGGGAGAGATACAGAGAGAGAGAGAAACACACACAGACACACACAGACAGACAGACAGACACACACACACGCACAAGAGCAGGCCTGAGGAGCTGGGAGGAGAGGCAAGTGAGGGGAGCCTGAAATAGCCCCCGGGAGGCGGGAAGGAGCACACATGGCCCCTTCTTGCTGCTCTTTTCCAGGACGGCTGTGTCCATGGCGAGAGGAGGTGGCTCTGCCCAGGGGCCTCAGCTCCCGGTGACCGGCAAGTGGGAAAGGCAGGGCAGCCAGGCCAGTCCCTCCCCCAGGCTCCTCCCTCCTCCTCCCTCCATCCCTTCGCTGCTGGTGGGAGTGGGTGGGCCTGGCTTTTTGGTGCCGGAGGGGCTTCTGCCCATCACGGCTCTCCAGCCCCTCTCTGAACTGTCACAAGTCAATAATAATGATGATGGTGATGACTCATGTATGAGAATAATAAAAACATCTTAGCAAAACTATGATATATTTTCCCCACATCTTTATTGGAGTATAATTGCTTCACAATGTTGTATTAGTTTCTGCTGTACAACAAAGTGAATCAGCTATACATATACATATATCCCCATATCCCCTCCCTCTTGCGTCTCCCTCCCACCCTCCCTATCCCACCCCTCTAGGGGGACACAAAGCACTGAGCTGATCTCCCTGTGCTATGTGGCTGCTTCCCACTAGCCATCTATTTTACATTTGGTAGTGTATATATGTCCATGCCACTCTCTCACTTCGTCCCAGCTTACCCTTCCCCCTCTGTGTCCTCAAGTCCATTCTCTGCGTCTGCATCTTCATTCCTGCCCTGCCACTAGGTTCATCAGTACCGTTTTTGTTTAGATTCCATATATATGCGTCAGAATATGGTATTTGTTTTTCTCTTTCTGACTTACTTCACTCTGTATGACAGACTCTAGGTTCATCCACCTCACTACAAATAACTCTGTTTCATTCCTTTTTATGGCTGAGTAATATTCCATTGTATATATGTGCCACATCTTCTTTATCCATTCATCAGTCTATGGATACTTAGGTTACCTCCATGTCCTGGCTATTGTAAATAGGGCTGCAGTGAACATTGTGCTACATGACTCTTTTTGAATTATGGTTTTCTCAGGGTATATGCCCAAGAGTGGGATTGCTGGGTCATATGGTAGTTCTATTTTTAGTTTTTTAAGGAACCTCCATGCTGTTCACCATAGTGGCTGTATTAATTTACATTCCCACCAACAGTGCAGGAGGGTTCCCTTTTCTCCACACCCTCTCCAGCATTTATTGTTTCTAGATTTTTTGATGATGGCCATTCTGACTGGTGTGAGGTGATTCGACTCTGTGGTTTTGATCTGCATTTCCCTAATAATTAGTGATGTTGAGCATCCTTTCATGTGTTTGTTGGCAATCTGTATGTCTTCTTTGGAGAAATGTCTATGTAGGTCTTCCGCCCATTTTTGGATTGGGTTGTTTGTTTTTTTGATATTGAGCTGCATGAGCTGCTCGTACATCTCGGAGATTAATCCTTTATCAGTTGCTTCGTTTGCAGGTATTTTCTCCCATTCTGAGGGTTGTTTCTGTGTCTTAAAACTCTGGTTTATTAGTCATTCACAGCCTAAGTAAACTCAGTACACAGGAGGCAGCTTCTCCGCAAGTCAACTGGATCTGTACCCTTGTCGCCTCTGGGACACACTTGTGGAGCCTCCCCTCCCCTCTGTCCTGTTTGTCCCCCCTTCGCTCTGGGCCTCTGTCCACCCTACTTTCTCTCTCTGAGGGTGCAGCTCTGGAAGAACTCCCGTCTGTCCCTCCCATGCTCTCGGCTGCTGGCTTTGTCCCCTGCTGCCCCACTCTGCCGAACCCCACCTCAGGAGAAATCTGGGTGGTCCTGGAAGAGGTGCAGAGGGAGGGAGACCCTCCCCAGACACAGCCGGGGTGGGAGAGGGTGGACCCAAGTCTCAGTGTCTCCACTCAGTTGATATCTCTGCTCAGAGCTCTAACCAGCATCTCCAGTGAACAAGCCCTCAACCCGCCGCCTGTTCTGCTGCCCTCCCCAGCTGGGGTAGGCTGGGTCACTCTGCTCTGATCATCTGCAAATCCGGGAGGGTTCAAACAACCCTGGGGGCTCCGTTCCCTGCTGTCCCCATCAGGGACTCAGGTAAAAGAGCCTCTGTCTCCGGGTTCCTTGGCTGTAGAAGCAGGAAACGGGGATGAGTTTCTGCCCAGAAGTGGCTCATGCCATTTGGCTTGCATTTCATTGGCCAAAGCAAGTCACATGGCCATAGCTAATCTCCTTGGGGGCCGGAGTGTTGCTGTCCTACCAGGTGCCTAGAAAGCAGAGGACTGGGAAGATTGGTGACACCATGAAAGGCTACCTCACCCACCCCTCTCAGCTCCATCTCAAGAAACAGTAAAGGACAATGCCATCTTTCCCAGGCAAAACCTTGGAGTCCTCTTTAACTCCTCTGTCTCTCTCTCTGTCTCTCTGTCTCTCTGTCTCTGTCTCTGTCTCTCTGTCTCTCTGTCTCTCTCTCTCACACACACACACACACACACACACACGCACGCACACACACACACACACACACACACACACACCCCACCACTACCACCACCACCACCACCATTCAATCCATCAGCAAATCCTGTTGGCTTCTTTTAAAAATACCTCCAGAGTCCAACTGTTTCTCCCTCTCTCCTCTGCCACCCTGGTCCGAGCCAGCACCATCTCTTACCTGGACGACTCCAGCCCCCCCTCACTGGTCCTTCTGCCTCACGTGTCCCCACAGTCTGCCGAGGGACCCTACTACACATCAGACCTCCTTCCTCTGCTTAAGCCCTCTAGTGGCTCCCATCTCACTTGGGTGTAGCCAGAGTCCTCCCAGTGGCTGCAAGATGTAACTTGTCCCTGATGTCCCTCTGCCTCGTCTCTCACTACATACTTTCTTGTTTCCTCAGCTCCAGCCCCGCTATCCTCTGGGCTTTTGCACAGATGCCCCAGGCATGTTCCTGCCTCAGGGCCTTTGCACTTGCAGTTCCCTCAGCCTGAACACTCTTCCCTGAGATTTCTGCCCCCTCACTTTAATAAAATGCCTCCTTTCGTTCGAGATCTTTTCTGGTCACCCTATTTAAAATTGCGACCCCAGCACGCCCTCTTCCACCACTCAGCTTAATTTTTTTTTCATAACACTTTTCCCTTGTGACATTCTATCAGTCCCTGGGCCTACCTCAGTGCCCCAGGGATCTGCCAGCCACACTCTGAGAACCACTAGCTGCTTAACTCTGTTTTATGGCCAAGGACACTCAGGTCTCTGCAGGGGAACAGACCTCCTGTAAACCACACCTGTCACTAGCAGAGTTGGTGCTGGGTCCTGGACTGCATCCCCCTCAGCCTTGGCTTCTAGTTGCTGGTCCTCGATTATCCCTTGAAGATCCACAGACCTTGACTTCTAGTTTCCTGACTTTTGCTCTATTTGTCAGAAGAGCTGTTATTTAAAAAATGGCACTCCTTGGCCTCCCCAAAGTCACATTTCCTGGGACTGGTGGGAAGTTGGAAAACTTCAAATTTTTATTCATTTTTTCATTCATGTTCATGAATACCTACTATGTTCTTTCTAGGTTTTGTTTAGGTGCAGAGATTATGGCAGCGAACAAGACATGAAGCTTTTAATCTCATGGAGCTTACATTCTAGAGCAGGGAAAGAGATAGTAAGAGGTTGTTTATATATTTGTGCATTTAACCTACATTTAACTGAGTCCGTGTTGAGGCCACTGTGGATTCAGTGGTGAACAAAACAGACAAAGGCTCTGACTTCATTGAGCTTACGTTCTAGAGGGGACGGACAATGAGAATGGTTTTATCGCTCATCATGGCTTATGCAGCACCAGATTCCCTGGGACTCAGGGGCCAGGGAAGCAGTTGGACCCCCTGAGGGCTAACAGGCCACTCACTGCTTCCATGTGTGTTGTTAATTGTATAAGCCAGTCACATCTCTGTGACTTTTCAAGGCTGCTTTTTTTTTTTTAAATTGAAGTGTGTTTGATTTACAATGTTGTGTTGGTTTCTGGTGTACAGCAACATGACTCAGATATATATATATATATTTTTTTTTCTTTCTCAGATTCTTTTCCATTGTAGGTTATTACAAGATATTGAATATAGTTCCCTGTGCTATACAGTAGGTCCTTGTTGTTATTATATTTTATTTTATTTTTTAATCTGTGGTAGAGTCAGAATACTCACTCTTTAATGGAGTTTTTAAAATTGAAGTATAGTTGTTTTACAATCTCGTATTAGTTTCAGTTTCAGGTGTACTGCACAGTTATATGTGTGTGTGTGTGTATATGTATATATATTCTTTTTCAGACTCTTTTCCCTTACAGGTTATTACAAAATATTGAGTATAATTCCCTGTGCTATATAGTAGGTCCTTGTTGGTTATCTATTTTATATATAGTGGTGTGTATCTGTGAATCCCAAACTCCTAATTTATCTCTCCCCGCCTTTCCCCGTAATTTAAGTTTGTTTTCTATGCCTGTGAGTCTGTTTCTGTTTTGTAAATAAGTTCATTTGTATCATTTTTTTTAGATTCCACATATAGGTCATATCATATGATATTTGTTTTTCTCTGTCTGACTTACTTCACTTAGTATGACAATCTCTAGGTCCATCCATGTTGCTGCAAATGGCATGATTTCATTCTTTTTTATGGCTGAGTAGTATTCCATTGTGTATACGTACCACATCTTCTTTATCCATTCATCCATCAATGGACATTTAGGTTGCTCCTCAAGCCTGTTCTTCATTCCCCTCTAATGGTGTTGAAGTAGGGTTTTGAGACCTGTGGTCACCTTCCCTCATATGAACCCTCACCTGCTGGCCCAGTTGTCCTGACCCTTGAAGTATTTTCCAGGATAGTTATTTCCATCTGAAAGATTTGTCCTCCTTTGTAATAAGAGGTTATTTGGAAGGATTTTCTGGAAGCTATCCTCTTGTTTTCTTTGGTTTTCATTCATTCAGATATGTTTTTTGAGCACCTACTCTGTGCTGGGTCCTTTCCTCTATATCAGGAATACTTGGTGAACTCGATGAATGAGGTCCCTGCTCACAAGGAGCTCACATTCCAGTGGAGAGAGAGAAAATAAATAAGTTAAAAAGCAATAATTTCATTTATTATCAATCAATATAGACCTAAGTGCTATGAAGCAGGGTCATGAGGTAGCACGTGAGGGTGGAGTTCTTGATGGGGTGTCAGGGAAACTTCTTTGAAGGGGTGACATTTGAACTGAGACCTGAATGACTAGGATAAGGTGGCCACTCAGAGTTCTGGTGCAGGGGAGGGCATTCTAGGCAGAATAAGTTCATCTGTTTTCTACTTCTTGAGTCAATTTTTAGTGGATTGTATTTTCTCTGAAAACAATTTATTCATCAAGAGATTCGAACTTATTTGCATAAAATTTAGCAAAGTATTTTCTTATGATTAGAACAAAAAGTCTCTCTTTGATGAGTTTCCTCTTTGTACTCCTAGTCCTGTGTATTTTTTTCTCTTTCTCTTGATTTACTTTGCTGAGATCTGTTGAGGGTGATATGGGTCCTGGTGAAAATTGCTTCTCAGACCTTCCAGAAAGAGCAGACTGGCTTGAAATATTTACATGGGATCTGAACTGAGATGTCATATCCTCGGGTTGGAGGCTCTGGTAATTTGTTCCAGCTTCCTCCCTTGTTTTTGGTCCAGGTCTTGCCAGCTAGGCCTTGCCCTCCCCAACTTTTTTTTTTTTCCCCCAAAGAATCCATACTCTTGTATTTATAAATTCTGTTTGTTCAGATTTCCTAATGCATCATTAAATTTCTTTTGGCTTACTTTTCTGAGGTTTGTTTTGTTAGTGTTGTCAAGTATTTGAGTTGAAAACTTTGTTTCCATAGTTAAAAAAAAAGAATGTGTTTAATGCTGTGAGTTTGGCTATGAGCATCACTTTGGTCATATCTTGTGAGTTTTAAAATGCATGGGACTTCCCTGGTGGTCCAGCGGTTAAGCTTCCATGCTTCCAATGTAGGGGACATAGGTCTGATCCTTGGTTGGGGAGCTAAGATCCAACATGCTGCATGGCCAAAAAAAAAAAAAAAAAAAAATGCAGTGCCTTTTGCAAAATTGTTTTCTAAAAATTCTGTAATTACAATTTTGTTTCTAGCAGTTCTGAAATTTTAGTTTTGTTTCTTCATTGATCCAAGAATAATTTAGTGGAGCATTAAAAATTTCTTGGTGCTTTGCCTTATTTGCTTAAATTTTTGTCATTAATGTCTAGTTTTACTGAATGTTGGAGGAGGTGGCCTGTGAGGTTCTACTTCATACTTTTTCTGGTAAAAGTTTTACTTGAAAAAGCAGGTAATTTCCCTGTATGTAAGGGAAAGCAGCTTTACAGAATTTAGAATTTCAAGGATCATTTTGTTATTTGTTTCTCTTTGCTTTCTTGATCTGTCAAAAGCTGGATGAGGTAGGTCAAAATCTTTCTCTTCAATAGAATTCTTTCCATTTTTACTTGTGTTTCTGATAGTTTTTGTTTTTATAAAGTTTGATTCTTTGTTATTCATCACAAAAAGATTTGTGACAGTTATATTTTCACTGTGGAATTGTGGATTTTATCTTTTGTCAAGATAAAATGACTATTTTCCCCTAGTGAATGCTTTTTGCCTTGGCTTCTATTTTTTCATATTTTAATATTGCTATCCCAGTTTTCTTTTATTTGTGTCCTCTTGCTGTATCTCTTTCTAGCCTTGTTATTTTAACTTTTTCATGTCTTTCTGTTAGGCGCATATCTGGTAAGAACAGCATAGTTAGATTCTGTCTTTTGGTACAACCTAGGGGTCTTAACCAAATGACGTTTATTTCTACAGTCAGTAAATTTGATCTCATCTCTCTCTTTTTGTTGAATGCTTCAGTTCTTTATTCCTTTTTCTTTAAACGTTTTCTTTGTTTTTATCCTTTGGTATGTGGATTCAGTTTTGTTTCTTTTTTCTTTACTAGTGATTTAAAAAGTATACACATTGCTGTGAATTCTGTTTTTAAAACTTGGGTTTCTATTTCTCTAACTATGAAGAGCTGTATATAGTGCATCTTCCATGGTAGGATGAGGTTAGTTGCTCTTGATTTCTGCTTTTTGCTCATATTTGTAATAATAATTGTAGCTTGATCCCTTGTGTGACTGGTTTCAGTACTAATTGCAAGTCCCTTTAGTTCATTTTCCCGCTCATTTTATTCATATCTTGGTTGGCTTTGAATACTAGATACGATGGTGTATGTTCTTGCCACCAGCTGTGTGCTGGATCCCATGCTAGATGCTGAGATGCAATGGAGATGAGGCCAATGAGGTAGGTTCCCGCCCTCCTGGAACTTCTAGTTGTGTGTATGTGTGTGCACACATGTGTGCTCATGTGCTCATGTGTATATAAACAATACACAAGGAAGCAAACCCATCTCCCTCTGAGGAGGGGAATCTAAGTGAGACTTGAAGAGTGAGAAATAGCTGGCCCTGAGCAGGCAGAGGAAACAGCAGTGCAGAGCCTTTGCAGAGGGACAGAGCTTGGTGAGTGGGAAGAATGGAGAGAAGATGGATGTGGCTGGAGGGTAGTGAGCTAGGGAGAGTGGTGTGGGGCAAAGTGGAAGAGGGAGCAGAGACAAGATGAGAGCTTTGTAGGCGTGGAGGGCTGTGCTTTATCCCCAGTGCACATGATCTACTTCTTAGCTCTTGTTTATTTAAGAACAGCTCTTTGTGACCTTTGGCTATGAATGACAACACCATGGCTGGGTATAGAAGCCACAGGTTTTAAACCTTTGCCCTCAACATCCTGTGGGCATCGCTCCATGTTTTCTGGCATCTACCATTGAGGAAGAGATGCCTGAAGTCAGCCTAATTTTTTTCCTTTGTAGGCAACTTGTTTTGTTTTTTCCTTAATCCTTGTATGATGTTTTTTCCTTAATCCTTGTATGATTTTTTCCCCATTCATCCTCAAAATAGAATTTCATCACAGCATAAATAAATCCCTTTTTAAATTGGCCAGGTACCTGTTGCAATCAGCTTAGGAAAGGTTAGTTGTATTATATTTTCAACTATTTCTACTATTCCATTTGTCCTGGGCTCTTCTTCAGAAACACCCACCTCATATTTATGGGATTGCTTTCTGTTCCCTGACCTCTATGGCTATTATTGTCTGTCACATAATCTTAATGTTCTTTTTGGCTCATTGTTTTGGAGTTTTTCCTGTTTGGTATTCTCTGAGCTCCCTGGATCTGTGGTTTGGTGTCTGATGTTAATTTGGGAAATACATTTATATATAAATATATATATTCTTTTTCATATTCTCTGCCATTATGGTTTATTACAAGATATTGAATATAGTTCCCTGTGCTATACAGTAGGACCTAGTTGTTTATCTATTTTATGTATAGTAGTTTGTATCTGCTAATCCCGAACTCCTAACTTATCCCTCCCCCACTTTCCCCTTTGGTAACCATAAGTTTGTTTTCTATGTCTGTGAGTCTGTTTCTATTTTGTAAATAAGTTAATTTGCATCACATTTTAGATTCCACATATAAGTGATATCATACTATATTTGTCTTTGTCTGACTTACTTCACTTAGTATGATCATCTCTAGGTCCATCCATGTTGCTGCAAATGGCATTATTTCATTCTTTTTTATGACTGAGTAGTACTCCATTGTATATATGTACCACATCTTCTTTATCCATTCATCTGTCCATAGACATTTAGGTTGCTTCCATGTCCTGGCTGTTGTAAATAGTGCTTCCATGAACATTGGGGTGCATGTATCTTTTCTTTCTAAAGATTTTATTTGATCTGAACTATTTTTTAAATCTTTGTTGAATTTGTTACAATATTGCTTCTGCTTTTTATGTTTTGGTTTTTTGGCCAGAGGCCTGGGGGATCTTAGCTCCCTGACCAGGGATCGAACCCACACCCCCTGCACTGGAAGGTAAAGTCTTAACCACTGGACCACCAGGGAAGTCCCACAGGGGTGCATGTATCTTTTCAAATTAGAGTTTTCTCTGAATATATGCCTAGGAGTGGTATTGCTGGATCATATGTTAACTGTACCTTGTAATTTTTTTCTTAATAGCTGGACATCATGTGCTGGGTAAGAGGAACTGCTGTAAATAGCCTTTAGTAATGTGGTTGTGAGGTGTGGGGCAGGGCGAGTGTCCTGTCGCCCTGAGACCTAAGTGACTTAGGTCTCAGCCTTTTCGTAAGCCTGTGCCCCTGGGCTGTGAGTTTCCCAAGTGCTTCTCAGTCCCCTATCCTGTTAGGTGGCATAGGATGCCTGGAGTTGGGTATTTCCCTTCCCCCAGGTCAGTTAGGCTCTGATAACACCCCAGTAGGTTAGGCTCTGGTTAACTAGTTTGTCCTGAGGGCAGGCCTTGTTGAGAACAGAATGCTCTGATGAATTTCAAAATGGTTCCTTTTCCTCCTCCTGTCCTGAGGCATGAGGGGATTTTCCTCTGTGAGGACCTGGTCGAGCTTCTGGAGGTAAAATCACAAAAGTGTGAGGACCCCTGATGTCAGAGTCCCCCCGGGAGTTTTCATCTCTCAGACTTGTCCACACTGAGCCTCAAGCAATTCGTCAATTACAGTTCAGGATGCATTAAGCCGGTGCTGGTTCCACAGTGGTTTCTACTGCAGTAAGTTGTATTTCTCTGAATCCACCTGTCTCCAGTTTTGGGGGCAGCCATTTGCCCTGTGACCTCACTTCTCTTAGGGCTCTAAGAAGAGTTGTTGATTTTTCAGTTTGTTCAGCTTTTTTACTTGTTCTTAGGATGGATTGGCGACTTCCAAGCCTCTTCCATGCTGGTCCAGAAACCAGAAGTCCTGTCTCATTCTTTTGTATGCCAACATAGTTTAGAAAGTTTGTTCTCCAGCTTTTGGTATCTCTGAATGCTCAAGAGAGTGGATTCCAGACCCTATATCCTTGATGCTTTTTTACTCTAGTGATCACGGTTAGACCATGCTCGGGCAGCTCTGAGGGTGCCCTGGTCTAGTCTCAGAGGTTCCCTTGCTTCCTCTTCCCTGTGCACAGACTGATTCTGTTGGGACCTCTAAGGGTGTGAAATGTGGTGCATCCACCAAAGCAAGAGGAGGCTCCAGGCCCTAGTTTCAATTCCAGCTGGGAGGAGCAGAGACACAAAAGAAGATTCTCTCTGCCTTTGAACTGTGCCTCCTTGTGTCCCTAACTCATATCAAAACATCTCTTCTTGGGCAGTGGTGTAATTTTCTGGAGCTCAGTGTCACTGACATGCTGCAGTGTCGATTCCATTTTCTGTAGGGTTGAGTCTGCTCTTTACTGCTTCACATGCGTATTTGGATTCTGTTTTTTGCATCTTTAGTTCCTTAAAGTCCTTTCTTTCACCTAGACTGCCTTCCTGGTGGCTTTTCTCAACCAAATCTGTTGTCTTAGTCTCCAATCTGTTGAGTCTCAGTTATAGAGTTTACATCTTCTCAGGGACACAAACAAATGCTTTCATGAATTATCTTGGAATAAGTACATTTCGAAGATGTGCTTCTGCTCCTCTTTTTTAGGTTGTAGAATTATCCCCAATGCCCTGTTTGTCATTGTTTTCCTCATCTTTGGGTCTGGAAAGGTCTCTCCAGGCCTAATGTTTACTCTAAAATAGGATGTGTGGATTCTCTTTCATCCATTTCACTTTTCACCTGGTTGCTGTTAGATTCTTCCTCATGTATCTGAAGTGGTACCGATGGTTGGCATTTATAACCTTAAGCCGATTTCTGTTTTTTTCAGGATTTATTTACATTTTGTGACTCAGCTTGCTGGAGGTGGGACCTTCCTTTCTCCCTCCTGGTGGTTTGAGTATGGAAAGGAGGAATGACCTTCTTGTTCTATGCAGTGCTTTCTAGTTCTTTTCTTAACAGAAATGGCTGATGTAAAACTCCAATTCCCACAGCACACCATTCCTACATTTCTTCTTGTCTTTGCCCCATTTTACTTCAACTCAAGATGCAATGCACTGTTGCTCATCCGTTCAGACCCTTGCCATGTGCCCTCACTGGGCATCACAGATACCGGATGGATGGAGGCCGGGGACTGAACAGTCCTGTGGGTCCTGGGCTACAGAGGGTGGGCACCACCTCTACCAGACCTAGTGATGTCACTGCACTAGGGCGGTGGGACCCCTTTGGTCTTCCTTCTTGGCTGCAAAGATAAATCGATTAATAGAAATTCCTTCTTGGTCTGGCAGAGATCATTGACTCTAAGCCCAATTTCTAGTCCCCTTGTAACATTTCACTGCTTCATGTGTCTCCCTGAGCATTTTGATTGAAAGATGGGTAAAAGGGGCAAGTCATACATCCCTGGTGTGCCACCAGTCTTAACCCAGAAGCCCTGCACCCTCTGTTGAGTGTAGGGTTTTTTTTTGTTTGTTTGTTTTTTGCGGTACGCGGGCCTCTCACTGCTGTGGCCTCTCCCGTTGCGGAGCACAGGCTCCAGACGCGCAGGCTCAGAGGCCATGGCTCACGGGCCCAGCCGCTCCGCGGCACGTGGGATCTTCCCAGCACGTGGGATCTTCCCGTACCGGGGCACGAACCCATGTCCCCTGCATCGGCAGGCGGACTCTCAACCACTGCGCCACCAGGGAAGCCCTGAGTATAGGTTTTGATAAAGAGGAGGGGAAACTTGATCGCTATTGGATTTAGAATAAGAAGATGTGAATTGGAATTGTGGCTCAGTTGTTCATTCATTTACTCACTCGTTCATTCCACGACCATTTATTAAGCTCTGAATTATTAAGCTCATATTATATCAGGTGCTTACCTGATAGGTACTAGAGATAAAAGACGGCTAGCATTGGGTCTTTGTCCTCTGAGGAATTCTTTCATTACCAGCTCTGTGTGATCTTGAATAAATGACTTGACTTAATGGTACCTCATTTTACCCATCACTAAAATGGCCATAAAAACCCCAAACATCTGGAGGGTTGTGGTGAGGTCGAGAGGATGCAGGCAAGGAGTGCTCTCCCATAGCACTTGGCATAGGCAGCTATGTGCACATTTGCTACTTTCAAGTCTGAATAAAGCACTTGGAATTTAAAAGGAGGGCCTGGGACGGGAATACTGTTGAGAAAAGAGAGTTTGGTTAGATCTTAACTGGTTCCAAGAAATGCCTGGGAAGCCAGTTGGCACTGCCCTGCCTCAGGGGGGCGGGTGGGAGGCCCTGGAGCTACCCGCAAACCCCCCACCTGCCTGAGTGTCCAGAGGGGCCAGAGCTCAGCGAAGAGAAGGTTCTCAGTTCTGGGGCTGTGAGACTGTCTTCATCTCCTGGGTCTTACCCAACAAAAGGGGTCTCTTCTTAGGTTTCTGGAAAGGCATCTATCCTTGAAATTTCATTCATTCATTTATTAGAAAACATTTTGAGTACATGCTGCTTTTTTTTCTTTTTCTGCTTTTTTTGGCCGTGCTACGTGGCTTACAGGATCTTAGTTCCCCAACCAGGGATTGAACCCTTGGCCCTTGGCAGTGAAAGTGCAGAATCCTAACCACTGAACCGCCAGGGAATTCCCTGAGTGCATGCTGTATGCCAAATGCTGTGTGTGTGTGTTTTGTTTTGTGTTTGTTGGGGTTTCATGGGGGTAACGAGGAGGAGACAGTGGTGAAAAAGGTCTCTACTCTTATGAACTTTTAAATCTCTTTAAGGGGAGTGATGAGGCAACAAATGAATAAATAAGATGGTTTCAGAGAGTGAAATTACAATGGAAGAAGGAAAAAAATAGTGATGGGCTGGAGGGTAACTGAAGAGCTACTTTAGCTCGGGTCATCAGGGCAGGGAGGCCCCTCTGGGGAGGTGATGTTTTTCTTAAGACCTGAATGTCAAAAAGGAGCCTCCCAGTGAAGATCTTGGGAAAGCAGAACAGGCAGAGGGAACAGCATGTGCAAAGGGCCTGAGGTGGGAGCAAGGAACTGAAAAAGGTGGGTATGGCTGGGGGTCCAGTTAGGAGGCAGTTACAGTGGTCCACACAAAATGGTAGATTGAGCTGGGGTGGGGGGCCTGGAGGAAGGGTGGGTGAGTGTGGGAATTGTTTTGCAGGAAGAAACATCAGAACTTGATGATGAGGCTCACAAAGGAAGGAGAAGAGTCAGGGATGAGCCCTAGGATGTTGACCTGACAAACAGTTGGTACCATTTACTGAGACGGAGGAAAAGGGGATGGAACACGTTTAGGGATAAAATCAGGAATTTTGTTTTTTGTCATATTAACGTCTAGATACTCATGTTGACATCTGACCTGCTGAGGACCAAGGACGGAAATCCAAACTGTTGTGTGCATGTGTGTGTGTGTGTGTGTGTGTGGTGTGTATGCGTGGGTGTGTTCTGCTTCTGCTGAGGGTTTCTCAACCTTGGCACTGTTGACATTTTGGACTGGCTCATTCTTTGTTGTGGGGGACTGTTTTTGCCTTGTAGAGTATTTAGAAGCCTCATTGGCCTCTACCAACTAGATGCCAGTAGTACCCATCCCAGTGGTGACAATCAAAATGTCTCCAGGCATTGTCAAATGTCTCCTCGGGGACGAAATCGCTCCTGGTTGAGAATCAACATGAAACCTTCCCAGGGACGTTTGCCGTTGTCATAGGAAGAAATGGAAAATACACAGTACAAGCGCTAGCACCACTCTCTCCCTTACCATGGTCAACATCCCTAAGTGATCACACTACTTTTTCCTACAGATCTCGATACCGCCTCAGAATCCTTAATACAGCTGACCAGTAGCTCTTATCTATGACTGGGATTGGTAATGAGGGGAAGCCCATTTATTCTCCTTATTCTAGGGTTAAAAGAAAAAAATAAAAACCCAGAATGCTCTCTGTGGCCCACACAGTGATTTACAGTAAAATCCTAGACAGTAGCCTTTATCCATCTGTGCCTCAGTGTCCCTCCAAGTCAGATGAAAGCAATTCTAACTGCTTTCTATGGATCTGAGCCTTAAGTGGGAGGATCAATGAGATAATCTTGGTAACTCAATTTGAGTTTTTGGAGGTGGGCAGAATATTACAGAAATGTGCAGTGGATCATTATCTCACGGCGTGCTGTGAAGGTGAACCTGTAAATGACTAGAAAACATTTAGCTGTTATCAAGTGCCATATTTAATAATGGGAATAATAAAAAAGGAAGGCTCTCAGAAGCGGGCGGGCAGGTTGGAAGGCCCTGCAATTGGCTGTCACAGGCTGTCGCTGGGAGGAGGAGTGGCAATGCTCACGGCTACGGTAATCTGTGTGGTGTATGATGTTTTGTTCAGGTTCCGTGTAACCATGGAGACAGACTTTCCCCCACCTTCTTTCTGTGGAGCTGATTCCACACTCCTGCACATATGTACTCACCACACACGCACGTTCCCTCTTCCCTCTACCCAGACTTCTCCTGGCTTGGGCAGAAGCGAGGAGTCAGAGGACACCCTAGAGAGGGACAGCACTGTGGGGTCCGGACGCCAGGGCTGTGGGTTCAAGTGCTGCCTCTGCCCCTCCCTGACCATGTGACTGTGGATAAGCGGCTCAGCCTCTGGGAGCCTCCGTCTCCTCATCTGTGAGATGAAGATAAAGTACTCCCCCCTCCCCGCAAAGTTATGGGAGGATCAAACTCCATCTCCAGTGGGGGAGAGCCCTGTGAACTCTCAAAAACTCTTAGAGTGTAGCCTCACTTGCTGTATTGTTAATAGGGACCTCAGGAACCCATAATGATAGGAATCTAAATCCTTGATTAAAAAAAACACAAACAGGGCTTCCCTGGTGGTGCAGTGGTTGAGAGTCCGCCTGCCGATGCAGGGGACACGGGTTCGTGCCCCGGTCCGGGAAGATCCCACATGCCGCGGAGCGGCTAGGCCAGTGAGCCATGGCCGCTGAGCCTGCGCGTCTGGAGCCTGTGCTCCGCAACGGGAGAGGCCACAACAGTGAGAGGCCCGCGTACCGCAAAAAAAAAAAAAAAAAAGAAACCACAAACAAATGAACACATTCAACAAAACCAAACCTGTGGTTCGTGCTGTCCTCTCACCAAAGGTCGACGTGTGGCCTCACTGTGTTTTATTTATGTATTTGATAAGAACCCTTGAGAATGAGACTACCCAAGGACTAGCCCATGACTCTGGCAGCCGGCAGCTTGGAGCCGTGCTGATGCCAGGTTGTGCAGCCTGGCTGGGCACGTCTCAGCTCTAGCCTTACTGGATGTGTTATTTAGCTTCTCTGTGCCTCAGCTCCTCAGCTGTAAAGTGGGATAATAATAGTACCTACCACAGAGTTGTTGTGAAGATTAAATGGATTGATACTTGTAAAGCTTTTAGGACCGTGTCTGGCTGCGTAAGTGTTCATTAAGTCAGTGAACTTAACGGGACTTCCTTCGTGGCGCAGTGGTTAGGAATCCTCCTGCCAGTGCAGGGGACACGGGTTCGAGTCCTGGTCCGGAAAGATCCCACATGCCGCGGAGCAACTAAGCCTGTGCGCCACAACTACTGAGCCTGCGCTCTAGAGCCCACGAGCCACAACTACTGAGCCCACGTGCCACAACGACTGAAGCCCATGCACCTGGAGCCTGTGCTCCCCCGCTCGCCACAACTAGAGAAAGCCTGTGGGCAGCAACGAAGACCCAATGCAGCCAAAAATAAATAAATAAATAAATAAATATTTTAAAAAGTCCATGAACTTAACAAGCCTGGTATGATATCCAGTTTCTTTAGAGGTTGCTGCAAAGCCATGGCAAGATGGGGAGAAGTGGATCAGTTGTGCGTGCGGGTGTCTGCGCATCCAGACCAGAGGACCAGGGGTTTAGAGGTGGTGGTGAGGATCTGTCCTTGATGCTGAGGTGGACACATTTAATCCATGACCTGCAAGAGGGATTGGGGGCACTCTGACCAACCGTGTATCTGTCAGACAGTAGCGGGAGGGTTCAGGGTACAGAGAGATGGGGAGAGGGTGGTGGTGGCTGTATCCCACTAGGGGAAATATTAGATAGCAAAACGTAATGTGAGGCGCTCAGGTCCAGAGAGCAAATGACAGGATCTAATGAGCAAGTCCAGCAACATATGAGAGACTCAGCAAGGCTCTGGTTAACTGTGAATTTGGTATAAGAACAGGGCCTGGCACATCATATATATTTATATATATATATATAGTACTATATATAGGTATATACTATATACCTATATATATATACACACTTATATATATACTATATATGTATAGTACCTATATATATAGAGTGTGTGTATATATATATATATAATGTCTGTGCGTATATATATATATATAATGTCTGTGCGTATATATATATATATAATGTCTGTGCGTATATATATATATATAATGTCTGTGCGTATATATATATATATAATGTCTGTGCGTATCTATCTATCTATCTATCTATATATATATATATATATATATATATACACACTACTGTTATCTTTGCTGCTGCTGCTACTGTTGTTACTGTGATTTTGTGCCAACAGTGAAAAATGGCTTCCCCAAACCAGAATGTGACCTTGGGTTACATCACTAGAAATATTATGTATAGCATGAGGGAGGTGTGGCCCCTCTCTTCTCTGCTATAGTGGAGGCACACCCAAAGCATTTGGCCTTAAGGGGGACGTTAATGAACTATCATGGGTCTTCTGGAGAGGAACCAGGAGGGTGACTTCTTCACAGGGAAGTGGAGGCTGTGTCTTATTCATCTGTTAATGGCTTGCAGTTCTAAGAATTAAGAAAGGTACAAAGAGAAATTCTGCCCTCATGGAGTGGACACTCTTCTAGGGAGTATAAACCAGGCCCGTGGTTCTCATACACAATGGGAAGTGCAATGAACACTGTGTGTGTTGGGCGGAGGGTTTCAACCGTGGGGAAAGGCATTTTAAGCCGAGGAAAGAGAAGCAGGGAAGGGGGAGTGGTCTGGGGGCATCTGGGAGCTGTCTTGAAATGTCTCAAGGACTTCTGCGGTGAAGAGCGCCCTGACTTGTCCTAGGAGACCCCAGAGTCACCATCAGAGGGAGACTGTGCTGACAAAAGCTAATGGAAGGAGGCTTAGCTCAGACCAGCCTGGGCTGCTCGGCTACTGCCTTAGAAGCTAACTCTGAAATGAGGACTTGATTTGTGTGCCTGCAGTTTATTTGGGAGGGGGTTCCAGAAGCCCTGGTGAAGAGGGGGGGTCATGAGACGGGGTAGGGAAGGCAGCTGGTACAGTGCGTGTTCCAATGCGGAACCCCACGGAGGACTCTGGGGGACAGCTTGAGACGCGGGGGAGTCAGGCATGTGCCCCACCAACTGCCATGGGCCATCGGCTGAGGGCGTCATTGACTTCTTCCCCACTCTGGGTGCTGGCTGAGCACGCGCTGGGGCCAGAGGAAGCACCGGGGGGTGGTGAGTGCCAGGGCACAGGGGAGGTGTTGGGAGCTGGCAGTGAGCCTCCTGAATGGGGTTAGGGAAGTAGTGCCTGGATGACCGCTGGGGAGGAGTTGGGCTGAGTCTGCCCTGGGTCATGTGGAATCTTGAAGGCATTTAGTCCATGTTGCCCACTTGAGAGATGCTGTAATCCCGGCTCTTTATCCCACAGGTGACTGGGGGAGTTTGGAGGTGGGTGGACATGGAGGAAGAATAGCTTTTACAGCTGGTTTTCTTTTTCCTAACCACCACTGCAGCCTCACTCTCAGGCTAATTCCAAGCCTGGGAGCCCACTCAGATGCTCAGTTGATGGTCAGAAGTGCCCAGTTTGCTGACCCAAACGACTCCTACACTGATTAATGGTGTTTTCCCAAGGGAGTGTGGCTGGGTGGCACCGAGGTGGCCCAGTGACCCAGGGGACCGGGCTCTCATCCCAGCTTTCTTGTTTATGAGCTGTGAGACTTCAGACAGGTCACGTCCCCTTAGGTGGGAGGAGCTCAGATCTCCCATCTGAAAAATGAGAGTTGGATGAGGAAATCTCTAATTCTAGAGCTGATATTTCCCGTCTCTGGAAAAGCTTGAATAAGACATTAAAGCAATTTATTATTTGAGCTGCCATTAAACTACAAAGACCCTGTGTGGAAATCGGGGCTATTATCATGGTGTGTGGTGAAGTGCTTCCTAATATTTTATGAATTAATCGTGGCCCCATTAGAGCCCTGCTGTGAAGGGGCACCCGTGTGCTATAAAACCGGACCTGTATGTACGTGGGGGTGAGTGGATGATAAATAATTACTGTCAGTGAGACGGGCTACTGAAAAGCTGGCAGTTGGGGTTCCCACGAGAGAAGGATCCTCACCTATTTTATTTAAATTAAAAAGGCACCATAGAAACCCAATTAATATACATCTTCTTTAAAAAATAGAGCTGTTGGGACTTCCCTGGTGGTCCAGTGGTTAAGAACCTGCTTTCCAATGCAGGGGATGCGGGTTGGATCCCCGGTCGGGGAACCAAGATCCCACATGCTGCGGGGCAACTAAGCCCGCACGCCGCAACTACTGAGCCCGTGCGCCACAACTAGAGAGCCTGCCCACCACAACGAAAGATCCTGCATGCCGCAAGGAAGATCCAGCGTGCTGCAGCTAAGACCCGATGCAGCCAAATAATAGAACAAAAAAATATGTAGCTGTAATTAGTGTAATAAAGGAGGGGAGAGAGTTTACGTGCTAGGCACTCTCCCATTTTACAGTGGGGGAAACTGGCAGTCAGAGAAGTTCAGAAATTCGCCTAGTATAGGGGTTCTCGGCTGCAGGCGGGGGCTGCTACTGGCATCCAGTGGGTCAGGGCCAGGGATGCTGCTAAACATCTCACAGTGCACAGGACAGTCCTAACAACAGAGAATTATCTAGCACCATAGGTCAATAGTGCAGAGGCTATGAAACCCTGGCCTGGTATCACCCTGCTGAGATGTCCTGGAGTCCTAACCCTGCCTTTGTTGCCACGCCAGTCCTGCGTGGGCACCTTGTGAGCCTCAGTTTCTGATCTCGAAGATGGGCCCATGCTTAGAGCTGAGATGTTACCAATGTTTTTCTGTGTTGCACACTCCCTGGAGAAAGTGATGAAAGCTATGGGTCTTCTCTCTTCAACAGTTTGACAGTATTTTCCCTTCTCAATATACTCTTTTAGAGTCTGCTTTTCCATTATTGTCATAAATGTTTCTCCACATTTCTGCAGTCTTAATAATGATCATTATTAAGTGCTTCATACTACTCTGCCCTATTCACAAAGCAGTATTTCCTGAGTCCTTCCTGTGTTGCTGGGCATTTATTTTATTTTTAGTTTTTGGATTCCTTGTAGTTTAACGCCACAATGATTATCTTCTTGAACAGAACATTTTTGTTTGTGGAATTGTTTCCTTAGGACAATTTCCCAAGAGTATTTCTCTCTCTCACCTTCTCCCTGTTTTCTTTTTCTCTTCTCTCCCTCCCTTCTTTCCTTCCTTATTTTATTTGATTTAATGAAACATTTTGGAATAATAATATATGCACATGATTTAACATTCAAAGGCATTAAACAATGCACAGTAAAAAATCTCCTTCTTCCCAGCCACCCACTTCCTCTCCCAGGGGTGACTTCTGGTAGCACTTTTCAAGCATTTGTCTATATTCATGTCTTATAAATGGGGTCACGCTCTGCCCACTGTTCTGCTTGTGGGCTTGTGCGGGAGCAGATCTCCTTTGGACGGGAGGGGAGGCAGAGAAGGCCTCTCTAAGGAGGTGACATTTGAGTGGAAGCCTAGAAGATGGTAAGAATGGAAGGAAGAGTGGTATAGGAAGATGAGGCAGCAAGTGCAAAGGCCCTGGGGTAGGAATGGGCTGGCAGATTGCAAGACCTCGAAGGAGGTCAGTGGGGCTGTTGTGGAGCAAGAAAGGTCAAATTGCTTGGGAGGGAACTGGTCATACAGAGCCTTGTTGGCGGTGGTATAAAATTTGGACTTTATGCTAAATACACTGGGATGCCTTTGAGGGCTTTTAAGCAGAGAGGTGAAAGGATATGATTTGCATTGAACAAAAGAGCATTTTGACTGATGAGTGGAGAATATTGGATAGAGGCAGGAATAGGAGGCTTAACAGGTGATGGGCCAGGTGAGAGATGCTGGTGGCTTGGCCTCGGGGGGAGGTGGAGAGAACTGGATGGATTCAGGGTATAGCTTGATGATACAGCCAACAGGATCAACTGACAAATTGGATGTGGAGTGAGGGAAAGGAGACACTGAGGACAACTCCTAGACTTTTGTTCTACACACATGATTGTGTCCACGATTGGGATGGAGAAGGTTGAAGTGGGAACAGATTTTTGTTTTTATTATTTATTATTAATTTATTTAGCAGGAGGGGAGGGAATCTTGAGTTCAGACTGGCCGTGTTAAGTTTATTGTGTCTGTGTGACAGCGCAGAGACCATGTCAAGTAGAGGGGGCATGGTAGGGGCGATGGGGTGAGGAAGGGAGATGGCGGGGAGGATGGGTTGAGGTTACCTGGGAGTGCTTAGTGCATACATCAGTGTAGGAATCTATTCGTTTCACCCTAACTATACCAGCTCTGCATGTTATCATTCATGTTTTTTATTTTGTAACTTTCTAATTTTCCAAAACAAACGTGGCCTGTAGTGAATTTAAAGACATCGGTTGGCTGCTTGTATTTGGATTTTAGGAACTCTCTTACTTGTTTCAGTAGCTTTACCTAATCTATGGGAGAATCAAATCTGCCGGATACCCAAATTAAGAAAAAAAGTGTTTCTCATTGAGTTCATGCGTCTCCAGCCATTTCCACCCTGAAAGCCAGGGGTGCTCACTGGAGAGGAACCTTCCTGTATAGAGCTGGAGCTGTCTCTTCTCTTCCCTGTGTATCTTGAAAACCCAAGAGACGCGGCTCCCTGCTGATCTTGGCATAATACATTCTCGTTGTTTTTTCATTATAAATCATAATATTCTCTATTTCTAGATTATTTTCCTTTCCAGCAGGGTTGTAATTCCTGTCAAGGCTCAAAAAGCCCCAGGATGCATTTTTTCCCTCTGTGACATCAAGGCTCTCCTTGGAGGGCGTGCTGATGGAAATTGGCACGGAGTTCACCTTCTGCGCTCTGCACATCCAGAAAGCGAGTCTCGTATTTATGTTAACATTTACCTAAGGTAGCATTAACCGATTCATCGGGCAGCTATTTATGGAGCACCATCCGCGTGCTGGGGTCACAACTGTGCTTATCTCTCAGGTCACATCAGCTTGCTACAAAGAGTCTGGGATCCTAAAGTAGGCAGGAAATTAAGGTCACCCCTCTGGTGAAGCCTCTTATGAGTGGACAAATGGACACATCCATTTGGAACCTAGAGGGGCCTCATGTTCTTGGACACCTTGCTTTGGGAAAGTTAATGGATGAGCTCAAGCAATGATGCTCATACTAATGAACCACTACAGCATGGCCTGTGCACAGTTACCATAAAGGGTGGGGCTGAATCCCATCCCTTTCCCAGTTCTGAGTTCCTGGTATGGGAATTGAGATACAAAAATGAATAAGGCAACTTGTTTGGCCACAAGTGACAGAACTCAAACTGGTTGAAGCAAAAAGACTTTGGGAAAAAGAGGCTTAAGCAAACAAAATTTTATTGGCTCACGCAAGGGAAAAGACATGGCTTCAGGCTCGGTTAGATCCAGGTGCTCCTATGTTGCCAATGGGATTCAGTGTCTGTCTTTCTCTCCACTTCCCTTTGTTTCTCCTTCTGTTTCTGTTTTTTTTTTTCCTCTCCATTTCAGAATTCTTTATTTTTTGTTGGATTCACTCTATGGTAGCCCCCAACAGCTCCGTGTTTTTATTCCCCCCAGTTTAGCACCAGTAAACCTCCCAGGCAGGGCTCGTTAGCCAGGTTTGGGTCACCTGACATCACTAACCCTGCCATTGTGAAAAATGTGGCCCTGATAGTCTAGGCCTGGGTCACCTGCTCACCGTTGGAGTGAGGGGTGGAGTCAGCCCCAACAGAATCTCACACACTGAGGGTGGTGGTGCCCCAAGGAGAGTCAAGATGCCACTACCAGAGTTGGGGAGCATGGGTGCTGGGCCGGCAGAACCACAGACAGGCATCTTGCTACATCTTTCTTCAAAGAGCTTCTCCATGCCTCTGTGTCTTTTGCAAGCACTTCCCCTCTGAAATGGCCCCCACCCAGTCCTCCTGGAAAAGTCCTTCCTCCTCTTGCTTCGAGGTTGTGCAAGCGAGGCTCCCGCCATCTGTGACCTGGTGTGCCTCATCTCGCCCTGTTCTCCGTCCCCCCAGCTCACAGAGAAGTGCAGAGTCATCTCTCCGCCCACACTCTGTCATAATTACCTGTTCACCAGTGAAAGTGCAGTATGCATGAGGGGAGCCCCGGTGCAGTCAAGCCACTGTGAGTCATCTAGGGGTCACCCACACGTCCTTTGAGCCTAATTCAAAGTCAACGCTGCTTCCCTGATGAAGCTTCCTTGGCCCCTGTAGGTGCGGTTAGCTGCTCCCGCTTTGTGCCCCCATCACTGAGGTATTGAGAGGGGCTGGGAATTAGACTGCACCAGGTTACTACCTGCTGGTCCCACCTCTGGCTCAAGGAGGGCCCCAGAGACCTACAGTGAGGCAGACAAATACTAAGACTAACCCATCATAGGTAGGCTGCCTGGAGGACAGCCCACTCCAGGTAACTGAGAATTCTGGTGAGAGGCCAGAGCTCTTGGTCCCAGCCATTCTTGAAAATCCGTTTGAGATAAATCAGTGCCCCTTGGGGCTGGGCTGTGCTGAACTGCACGATGGATGCCTTTTGGGGATCTTTCACCTTGACCAACCTTACCTGCAGCCTCTTGAACACAAGCCTTCCTTGCGTGGGTCTGGGAGTGTAGCTGGCGTAGGAGGCTGGGGAGAAGGCAGACTCGCAGAGGGCATACTCCGGAAGTTGTTTTAAAAAGTACATTTTAGGGAGCGACCAAGTGGTGCCAGGCCAGGTGTGTGAGTCCGTCAGTCCTTCCATGCCCAAGCTGGAAACCAGCCCCGGAGGCCGCCCGGCACTTAAAAAAAAAAGTACATTTTAATTTGAACTTTTTTTTCACAACCCACATCCTCTGCCAAATTCTTCCTCAGGACAGCACAACCAATACACACACACACACACACGCACACACACACACACACACACACACGCTCCCTGTGCCTTGAGGGTTTTGGGTATTGGGATCTAATACCAGAGTAAGATTCTGACCCAGCCAAGAGTTGCATCCTAAAATTTCAGTTTCATCACCCATCCCTCCTCCATCCATTTATCCATCCATTATCCATCCATCACTCATAAATACATCACCCACTCATTCACCACCCATCCATTCATCCATCCATCTTTCATCCATCTGCTATACATCCATCATCCATCAATCCTTCTTCCTTCCGTCTATCCATCACTACCCATCCATTCATCCATCCACAATCCATCTATCCATCATCCATCCCTTCATCCGTCCATCCATGCCCTCATACTCCCACACATCCAGTTCTCCATTTATCCATAATCCATCCATATAACAAATATTTGTTGCTGTCTCTGCTGTTCTGGGCACTGCCTTAGGCAGTGAGCTCCCCAGATGGGTAAGAAGATCCCTGCCCTGAAAGAGCAAGAGACAGATACAAAAACAAAGAAAATTCAAAAAGTTACAGGTGCTCCCATCTCACCTTAGTGTCAGCCATTTACTTTGTGCTGATGATTCCTACATGCAAATAATACACTTGTACTCAAATAATAAAAATGGCATCAGTTCCTATTTATTCAGTTCTTTACACGGTGCTTTCTCATGTATGGCCTCGTTTGTTTCTTAGGACCATTCTTTGGGGGTAGGTATTGTTATGTCTGTTTTTCAGATGAGGAAACTGAGGCCCAGAGAGGGCAGGGAACTGCCCAAGGACCCTCACCTTGGTACTCAGATACGGGCCTTTGGCTCCTGATCGCATGCTGTGAGTCAAGGCACTTTCTGCACCTCCACTCACTGCGGGTTGAGAATCTGCCCACCAGCTGATGCAGGCTGTATGACATCTGGTGGTGTCACAGAAGGCTGCTGGTCCCCCAGTGCCCTGCCATCCATCACCCTCTGAAACTTACCTGGGCTGGGAATGAGAGCCTGGCAGACTGTGGGGCACTTCCACAGGCTCCGAGAGCTCCCTGAAGCTGAGGCCTCCCGTCTCTAACTACTGCCTTTCTGGCTACCAGGAGCCATAGTACCTCTAGAGAGAGAGAATTGCTGCATCTTCTGGAGGCATATAGCATAGAGGTTAAGCACAGGGCCTATTAGAAAGTAATAAATCCCCTTTAGATAGTATGGTCGGCTTTGAGCCTTAGGCTGGATCTCTCTGCACAAGTACTAGAGAGGCATTAAAGACACATCAGCACTAAGCTGGGACTTTCTCCTTGGTATTAATAGAAGGATGACAGGAGCATTGAAAAGGGAAGAATTTTCTTTCTCTGAGAGTTAAAAGCTTGGGCTCTGAGGCAAAACCACCTGGGATGTATATTCTTGGGCATGCAATGAGTGCTAGAGCTTTTTTTTTTTTTTTTTTTTTTTTTTTTTACATCTTTATTGGAGTATGATTGCTTTACAGTGGTGTGTTAGTTTCTGCTTTATAACAAAGTGAATCAGTTATACATATACATATATTCCCATATCTCTAGAGCTTATTAATATTAGTCTTATCATGACCATGGACAGAGTTTAAAAGCCACAGACAGCATAACGTGGTGGTAAAGAGTTTACATTCTGGAATCCTATAGGCTGATGTTCCAGTCCTGTCTTTGTCACCTTTGCCACTTTGCAGGGTGAGCCTCAGTTTACTCACCTGCAGGATCAGGATGAAAATAATAATAATAAAAAAAAACAGTTAACACTAGGGACTGTTTGCTAGGTGCCTGGCACTGTTGTAGGCAATCCACATTTAATAACTCACTTGGCCTTCACAGCCCTCTGAGGTAGGGATGACCATCATCCCCATTGGACAGAATAGGAAACTGAGGCATCAAGAAGTGCATACCTTGCCCAAAGCCCTACAGCCAGTACTTGGTGAAGGTGGGACTCAAGCCCAGGCCATCTGGCTCCCGAGTTCCTCATGGGCTTATTTAGAAAGATCAGTGAGATGACACATGTATATCAGCTGAATGCCTGGCACATAGTAGGGCAAAATAAATGGAGGTGATACTGCTGCTGATGGCATTACTTGAGACTCTTTCCACTTCTGATGATGGAAACCCTACTAGCTTAAGCAAAGCAAAGAAATTTACTTGCTCTTATAAGTGACAAAGGCATCAGGTTCAACCTGATGGGACCCGGGGTCCCCAAAAATCATAAAAGTGTCTTCCATTTCTTAGATGACTCTATATTGGTTACATCCAGTATGTTAGCCACTAGCGACCTATGGCTATAAGATTGAAATGAAAAATGAATTAAAATAAAATAAAATTTAAATTAAACCCGAAAGAAAATGTAAACTTCAGTAACTCATCTGCACCAGCCACAGTCACATGTGGGCAGTGCAGAACATTTCCACCATTGCTGCCATATTGGACTGTGCTGCTCTCTGTGGAGATTGGTGTGGACACTTGTAAGCCCTGCACTCACACCCTGCCTGCTTAGCAACCCCAGATGGAAGAGAACATCTTTCCTGGTAGCCCTGGCAGAAAGGTCTCAGGGAGAGCTCTCATTGGCCTGTTTACACCACATTTCCATTCCTCAACCAATCATCGTGGCCTGGGGGTGTGAATGGGATACTCCGATTGGCTGGCTTAATTCCTCTGCCTACCCAGTGGTGGGGATGAGTAGGTCCGCTCACACCACATGGAATATATTTCCGGAGTGGAGGAGAGGGGAAGCTGGAGAGTGAAAAAATAACATACTCTGCTCGATAGTATTATTTATTCACAATTATTCATTTCCTCTCCACCATTACCATGTGTCCCTGGAGGCCCTGTGTACTTCCTACCACGTTGACTTTGGAATGGTCATGTGACTTGCTTTGACCATTGAAATGTGAGCTGACGTGATGTCTGCCATATCCAAGCATGGCAAGCCTCTGCCCTCCGTCAGCTTTAGACCCCTGTCATGAGAACACAGAGCCCCAGATAGTGGCTGTTTCCTCTGCCTGGTCCCAGAGAGAGGACACGCAGAGCCCAGTGCAGCCAAGCCCAGCTGAGCCCAGCTGAGCCTGCTTGAGCTGTGGCCAACCTGCTGCCCTTGTGTAACAAGCATAAGAAATAAACGTTTGGTACTGAAAGCAGCTGAGATTTTAGGACTCTTCATCATTGCAGCAAAAGCTGCCTCCTACACATCCTGATCCTCTTCCTTCTGCCCCATCCTGCTTCCTGCTCTCATCCACTTTGGGATCTGAAACCTATGGCAGCATCAGACTCCAGTGAGGACCAAACTCAGGCCAGGGCAGAAGGGGCTCCTCTCCTGACTCCTCTTGAGCTTGCTGCCGTTCATTCAGTCAGAACCATTTTCTGAGCTCCTGCCCTATGCCGGGGGCTGGAATTGGAAGGTCTTACAAGATTCAGTCCCTGCCCTCCAGGTGCTCACAACTGGAAGGGAGAGTGATTGGCAAGCAAGTGACGAAGGGGCAGCAGGACCAGGGAGGGCTCTGGTAGACCCAGGCCCAAGGCGACCTGGGAGCTTGGCTTCGTTGAACACGGGGCTGGCCTTGGACCTGGAGCACCGTGTTTGTCTGATCAATTTCTTTAAAAATGACCCTGGAATAGAAGTGTGGTCCTACAAGTGCAGGTAGTCCAGCAAGACTGAAGGCCTCTAGAGACCTTCTTCCTGTATGTAGCAAGGAGCATCCTTCCCCAGCTCATTATCCTCCACCAGTGCCTGCCATGGTATGTCTCTGCCTTGGCTGTGGGTCACATTTTACTCTGTTGTAGCCCTTGGGGCCATCAGAATGACAGGCACATCACGCCTAACTGTCAGCGCTCTCCTGTCCTAACACACTGTTCTCTGACTTCAGACCTCACTGGTCCTAATTATAAAAGGACAGGCAAGGATGGGGGTCCCCGCTCTTTCATAGGGTCCTAGAGGAAGGCCAGGCGTGCGCTCTCTCTCTCTCAGTCACTTATTCATTAATTTATCAGACAGATAGATAACCAATTATGTCCAGTTGGGGGGTGGCGGTTCCAGGGAGAATAAGACCCAGTTAGTCCTTCTAGCCTGGGACAGGTGTGCGACGGCCTGGGGGAGCCAGGGAGGTGGCATTTGAGCTGGGTCTAGGAGGATGGGTGAGATTGACAAAGCAGAGAGCATTTTAGGCAGAAAGAAAAGCACAAAGACATGGAGGTTGGGGTGGCCCTTTAGAGGTGGGGCTCCAGTCCTCCCAAGCCCTCCCCTCCTGGGAGTTCCCATATGGGGAGTGTCAAGCTCTCCCATCACCTTGGCTTCTCGCCTCCTTCCCTGCTGATGTGGCTCGCCAGCAGCTCCATGGCAGGCACAGGACACAGCAACTCCTGGTTCATTTGCACTTACTGGAACTCCAGCTTTTCTGACATGGGCTGCTGGGGGAACACGACTCATTCCTCTCAGTCCTGCAAGGTTTGCTTTCAGGACCCTTGCATGGGGACTTTCTCTTGGTCCTAGGAGAGGAGGTCTTGTTACAGACACCGTCAGAATGGCCTGAGCCCCCAAGTGGGGAATCAGGTTGCCGTGATCCTAACACTCCCATTTATCAAGCACCTGCTATGTACCCAGCACTTTCAGGGCTGTTGCAGCACACGGCAGGCTCTGGCAAAATAGAGAAAGCCTCCTGCTCGGGCATGGAGGATGGGTTTGACTGAAGCCCCACTCACAGCCTCAGGTAAATGTCCTTGTTTGTGCACAACCTGAACACCTGTGCTTGGCAGCCCTGGGCCCTGTCTAGTCACTGTCTCATTTAATCCTCATAATAGTGCTAGGAGGTCGTATGTGCTGTTTTCATTCCTGTTTTACAGTCAAGGAAGCTGAGTCTTTGAGAGCTTCAGGAATCTGTTTAAGGTCACTTAGTCGGCGAGTGTGGGAGTCGTTTCGCACCCAGGCATCTCTGACTGCAGGTCCTGTCCTCTCTGCCACTGTTCATCATCTCCTGCTGCCAGCTGCTCAGGCCTCCAGTCTGATGGGCTCTTAGCTGATTTTCCAATAATTCTCCCTTGCTGCTCTGGGGCCTGTTATCATTCATTATTGAGTTTTGTAGCTTCATAGATTGTTTTATTTTTTACTCTCAGTGGCTTGTTGCTCGGGAGCAGCTTAGAACCTCGTGTTCCCATGCTGTAAATGCATCGTGTCAGGTGCAAGTTTATCTAATTTACTATCAGAGTTGGCGGTGGCACCTTGTCAATTCCATTTCGAGCTCATTTCCTCCCCGATGATTTCCATGCAGGTGGTGGTCTACCTGCCAGACCCCAGGCCAGGCTCCACATGCATCTCACCTGGTTGTGACCTTGGGGACATCAGGTTGCCTTTAGCCCCTCGGTAGGGGGTATCCATGGCATGTCTCAAGAGCACCTGTTCTTTAAGGATCAAAACCCCACATCTGGGCTTCCCTGGTGGCGCAGTGGTTGAGAATCTGCCTGCCGATGCAGGGGACACGGGTTCGTGCCCCGGTCCGGGAAGATCCCACATGCCGAGGAGCGGCTGGGCCCGTGAGCCATGGCCGCTGAGCCTGCGCGTCCGGGGCCTGTGCTCCACAACCGGAGAGGCCACAGCAGTGAGAGGCCTGCGTACCGCAAAAAAAAAAAAAAAAAAAAAAAAAAAAAAAAAAAAAAAAAAAAAAAACCCCACATCTTGGCAAGAGCTTGGGTTTGGAGGCAAAAGATCTGAATTCAAGTCCCTGTATTGCAACTTCCTTGCTGTGTGGTCTCAGGCAAATCGCTTAAGTTCTCTGAGCCTCTGTTTCTTCATCTGTGAAATGGACAATTAGGAGGCACTAGTTTCCTTCCCCCAAATGGCCAAAAAATGGAGCACTTTGAGGATATCATGAGTTGGTAAGGATGAAGGAACATGGGAATCCTCACATGATGCTGGGGGGAGAGGCACCAGTACAACCACGATGAACACTATTTTGGCAACGTTTATTAAAACTATCAATGTTCTTACCTTTTGCCACAGCAATCGCAACTGCTGGGGTCATCCCTAAGGAAACGCACATGTCCACAAAGATGTTCACTGCCGTCTTGTTCAAATTAGAAACACACCAAATATTCATCAGTCGGGTATGGCTAAGTGAATTGTGGAATATCCACTCTGTAGTATATACTGCAGCTGTTAAAAAGAATGAAGTAAATTTTCAGGTGACAAATGGATAGACTTATTGGTGAGTGAACAGAAGCAGTGTTTAGAAAGATAGAACGAGAAATTTGCTATAAAACAGAAGTAGAGAACACATAGTTTCTTAAACTAAGCCTTTTAAAACTGTGAATTGTACTTACAGAAAGGTACACAAAACGAAAACGCCCCGTTTAATAAGTTATTGCAAAGCCAACCCCGTGGAACCACCTCGGAGGTCAAAATAGAACATTGCCACCACCGCAGAAACTTCTCTCACACTTCTTCAATGACCCCCACCTTTACCTTGAGAAGTACCCACTGCCCTGGCATTTCTGGTGGTCACTGCCTTGATTCACTTGATAATTTGGCCACCTAAGCCTACAACCCTAAACACCATAGTATAATTTTGCCTATGTTTTGTATTTACGTTAGAGGAGTCACACAGTGGATTCTGTTGTGACTGGTGTCCTGCTCAACATTATTTCGTGAGACTTCACCCCGTAGTTGTTCTGCTGTGTAGTTTTTGGGGGACATAAACATGAATATAAATGACTAGAAAAAAAGATCTGGAAAGGTACCCACCAAACTGATGATGTCAGTTTGGGAGAGGGACCTGGAGGTAGGGATGGGAGTGTTCTAAGGAGATTTAGGGATCTTATCTTCTAATTGATTTTTTTTTTGAAGGAGGAATGCATTGATGCATTACTTGGCTAATTACATTTTAATAGAAAGAATAAAATGGAGAGAATATTATGTGTTTGCCAGAGTGGTTGGGAGAGTGAAATGAATTAATATAGGTAACACTGGGAACACAGAGCAGGCACTCAGAGAAAGGGAGATGAATACGGTTAAACACAAGCTGGATCTCTTTTGGAAACAGCCAGAGGGGCAGTATAGTGGAGTGGTTAGATGCAGGGGCTCAAGATGGCCTGGGTTCAAATCCTGGCTCCACTACTTGCCAGTTAAAATAAATAAACAGAAGTTTATTTAACTTCTGCCTCCCTCCCTGAGTTTTACCACCTGTAATAGTTATCTATTGCTGCCTAACAAATCACCTCCAAAACCTAGTGGCTTAAAATAACAATAATTGTCAACTCTCTCTCTTGGATTCTATGGGTTAGGAATCTGGGGGCAGTTTCATGGGTGGTTCTGAGTGGGAGTTTCTCATGAGATTGCAGTAGATGAGGGTTGGGCCTGAAGTCACCTGAGGCTTTCTTGGGGCTGGAGAGTTGGCCTGCAAGGTGGCTCACTGTCTTGTTGCCAGGCTGGCACTGGCCAGTGGGTTCCTCTCCACATGCCTCTTGCCATGGGGCTGCTTGAGAGCCCTCACAATATGGCGGCTGACTTCCCCCAGAGCAAGCGGTCCAGAAACCAAGTCAGAAGTTGCAGTGCCTTTTGTGACCTGGCCTTGGATGTCACACACTGCCACTTCTGTAGTAGTCCATTATCCCTGGTTCATGCACAAGGGTGTGTAGAGCAGGAGGTAAGGCTCCCTGGAGTCATGTAGGGGCTGGTTGCCACATCCCATCTGAAATAGGGATAGTAGTACCCACCTCGTAGGGTTTTTGTGAGGATTAAGTGAATTAATCTGGGTAAAAGCACTTAGAACAATGGCTGACATGATAAGCTTCATAGGAGCCCTAGTTGTCATTATTATTTCAGAAATGCTGCCAAATGCATCAGCTTCATGCATTTTTCTGGGCTTCATTTTATTTCCTAATTTTGTAACTGTAAGTCGGTGCTCAGGTTTCCTGGAATGACACACCATGTAACAATAGTCACAAAGAGCTGTGCTTTAGAGTAACCGCCAGAGCAGCATTTGAGCCAGTGTGCAGAGATGGCACCCCACATAGCCATTTTGCATGTCGGCTTCACTGCATGGACTGATGCCCAGCAAGATGGTAGGGCTGATTTTCATCTCTTTGGGAACAAGCATTGAGTCTGACTTCAATCATGTACCGCATCAATGCCCCAGAGCGAATGAAGGCACTGATGAGAGAGTAGACTTGTTCCTTTCACCACAGAGCAGGAAACTTGACTGTCTTCACTGCTTTAGTTCAAGGATCCAAAGCTCAAGTGTAAGACCAGACAGGTAACCCAAACTTGGGAAGTGGCCAAGGGCAATAAGAACCATGTGAGCGTGATGATAAACAGCAGTCAACCCCTGGCCTCAGTGTTGGAGAAACAATAGGGAGCGGTGGGGACTGTGGCAGACAGGACAACAGATGCCCTGTCTCCAGGGCCGTTGTATTTCAGGTGCCAGGCACTCATTGTCTGCAGGACGGTAGGCCAGAACTGCCTGGATTTCTGCTCCCCCGCTCAGTGCTTTGCTGCCATGCCTACCACTGTAGTGAACTTTTGGGCCCTCGAAGCTCAAGTTGCCAGTTGTGTTGCAACCAGTGGGTAAAGTGGCTAGTGGCCTCCCCTGACTAGCTTCTCCCTTTTCTATAGGGTCTGGCATTGGGGTCATCACCATCACACACCAGAGTTCCAAATGACCAGATCATGACAGCAGGAGGACTTGCTGTCTTACTTCATCATCTGATAACGACTGTTATTGATTGACAAAGTGAGGTTTATCACTCTGGGCTGGGGTGGGGGCTGGAGAGCAAACGCTTTTCAGAGCACCCCCTTCCCAAGAATCTCATGGAGGAAACAGACACATCTCAACCATTCGTTTCGGGGCTGTGTAGTATACACTCCAGTTTCCACGTGAGGCATGGTTTATTTGACAGATCTGAAGGCACCAGTGGTAGGACAGATGTACTTCATTTGCCTAGAGGTGGGCGTGGGTTGGGACAGGCATTATGGTTTCCTGCCCAGTGGGCATTCCCTCTCCTTCCTTGTCTATCTGACAGGGAGGCTGAAAAAGGCAGATATTTACCCAGCCCCCCTTGTGGCTAGCAGTGTTGAAATGACCCAGTTCCGGCCAGTGAGATGTAAGTGGAACTCTGCTGGGACTTTTTGGGAAATATTTTCCCCTTGATGAAAGGATGTGGGCATATGAGGGAAGTCTTCCTTACTATCCTGGCTCCTTCACTACTTCCTACTTCTGGAAGTGGTTGGGTTAAGATGTGATGTCTGGAGCTGCAGCAGCCAGCTTGTGCCTCTAGGAGAACTTCAGAGAAATGCATCACTCAGCTCCTTGATCAACCCTTAACCACCAACCTTCTTGTTATGAGAGATCATTGAATGCCTTTATTATTTAGGCCACTTCTAGTGGAGTTTTTGATTTCAACCGAAAGCTGCATTCCTAATATTATAGGGAGTGCTTGAGCATGTTATCTGAGGCTATGGAGAATTGGCTGCCCCTTAAACATCCACAGAGTCTTGAATTTGCTCTATCCTACCCCAGGCCATTTTCTTTCTTTTCTTTTTTTACTTGTAAACCTAAAAAATTGTGAAATATATCATTTATGCAAAAGAGTGTTTAAAACGTAAGTGTATAGTCTAACAAATAATAATAAAAATACCGATATACTTACCACCTAAGTTAAGGATTTGAACATTACCAAACCTTAGATACCCCCTGTTTCCCTGTCCATCACACCCTAATTCTCGCCAAAGCTCACTACTATCCTTAACTTTATGCTAATCATTTTCTGCTGTTCTTTATAGTTGTTTCACCCATGTGTCCACAAACATATGATGTTTAACGATGCCTATCCTTGAATTGTATATAAACGGAAGCATTTGGGATGCTTGCTGTTCTGTCACCATTGCCAGCAAGGCTGCTCTGGATATTCTTGTCCATGTCTCAGGGTACACACGGGCAAGAGTCACTCTGGGGCATATGCTTTTGAGTGGAGTTGCTCGGTCATAGGAATGCACATGCTACCTTGGTTAGGCAATGCCAAATGCTTTTCCAAAGTGGCTGCACCCATTTATACTCCCCCAGCAGTGGCTGAATGCTCGTGTTGCTTACACCCTCACCGACATTCGATTCGGTCCTGGGCGTGTTCTCTTCTGAATGGCCCTGTGGCCAAGCAGGGTTGACCTTTGATCTTTAGAGGTGCCCTGCCCCATTTGCCATTAAATGTCGGCTTTCATACTTCTTTAAGTGATCACCTCCAAGTAATTTTGGGTGCCTTAAGGCCATTGCTTCACTCATGGCTTTATCTCTGGGTTCTGCTGATTTTAGAGTTCCCAGTAAGGGTAAAACTGATTTGACATCCTCAGTCATCAAAACTGCCTCTGGTTCAATTTCCTCACACGTCTGCGGGAACTTCCCTTCAAGGTCAGCATCCAATTTCTCTCCCTTGGTTCTCACTATGTATTTTGAATAATCCACTCTGCAGGCGGAGGCACATTCTAGGATTCTCAGGCGTGCGTGCGTGCGTGCTGTAGGGAGGTGAGGACGTGGGGCAGGCAAGGAGATTTGAAAGGACGCGAGAGGGCCCTCCCTGGCTCTAATTACCGACTTGGGCAGGCCCCCTACCCTCTCTGAGACTCAGTGTTCTCTTCTATTAAAACGGGGATGATAATGTAGGATTACTGTGGAGAGAGGGGGTGTATAAGTCCTTTAGCACAACGCCAGCATCCAGTAAGCCCTCAATGAATGTTAGCAGCCACTACTGGTCGTAGTTCTCATCCAGAGTGGTGCGGTGTGGTTGAGAAAAGTTCCAGGTGTCACTGCTCTCTTGCCATAAATGCGCTCTTGTGAGACACTGTGATCTGTATAATTGTGCACGAATAAGAACAGGGCCAACGAGAAAAGAAGAGTTCGGGTAGACTGCTCAGAATCTACCAGAGCACCACAAAATCAATACCAATTCTAATAAACACTTGAGCATGTGCAGACGCCCAGGGGCATTCGAGCCCAGCTACACACTCATTCACACGTTTCAGCCTTAAACCCTGAGGCTCCTTTTGCCTCCTAAGAGGGAGGTCCTGGGGGGCAGTGGCTTCTAATCGGGACCATTTTCACTAAAAATATGATTGAAAGGATAGCCTTCGTCATTAATCCATTGTTTCAGGAGAGGGAGTAGGAATGACTTTATAGCTTCTTCATCTTAACTTGCCATGTCTCCACATTGCTTAATCCCGTGACAGCATGGAGGTCCTTGGAGCCACTGATCCAGCTACTACTTATAACAAGCGAAGGCACTTCTACAGAATTCTAGTCTTTTTCTTAAGTCCTTTAAATCCTGCTAAAGATATTTTTTTAAATTGTGCTTGTTCTGGACTATTTAAAAATACTAGCGTGCTGGGGAAAATCATGTATGGGCACAATTTCCCTGTTATTTCAACATCCTTTCCCTATTTACCCATCACAGATGAAGTACCCTTGTTAAAGGAACCTGCCTTATAGCAGAAGCGACTGTGTCCTCAGAGGGTCTTTCCAGCTGCGATGTTCTAGAACAGGGGGTAGGCAAACTACAGCCTGGGGGCCAAATCCAGCCCACTGGCTGTTTTTATTTTTTGTTTTTTAATTTAAATTAAAATGTTAATTTTTAATTGTAAAAAACCATAATATAAAATTTACCATCTCAGCCATTTTTTGGCCGCGCGGCATGCGGGATCTTAGTTTCCTCGCCAGGGATTGAACCCATGCCCCCTGCATTGGAAGCGTGGAGTCTTAACTGCTAGACTGCCAGGGAAGCCCCACGTCAGCCAGTTTTAATATGCAGTTCAGCAGTGATAAGTATATCCACATTGTTGTGCCCACTGCTTGTTTTTGTAAATAAAGTTGTATTGGAACACAGTCATGCCTATTCGTTTATGTATCTCGTATGGCTGCTTTTTTGCTACAACATCAGAGTTGGGTAATTGTGACAGGGACCGGATGGCCCAAAAAACCTAAAATATTTACTCTCCGGCTCTTTACAGAAAAGGTATTCTGACCTCTGTTCTAGAATTATGAAAATGGTCAACTTCCTAGGTCCATGGCCTCTTCCTGCTCTGAGGTCCCAGGACCCCATCCCTTTCCCAGAAGCCAGGTGCAGTTGTGATAAAGGTCTGCAGCTATAACAAAGAGGCTTTACCATACAGTGAGTACAAGTTCACCATTGCCAGCTGGGCTGCCTCAGTTCCTCCCTGATGGCCGAGGACAGATCAGATGTGAGGAGTCACTAATTGAAAAAGCTGGGATTCATTTGGCCACCTTTTCTGTGGGTGGGCTTCGCTCTCTGAGTCACCGTCCATCCTGTACCACAGGAGACAAGGGACCCATCCTGCCTTTGATGGGATGTTGCCCAGGCCTTCCCTGTTTAGCCATGGCCTGGCCCTATGAGGTCACATTTCCTCGCTCCTGGCCCAGGCAGAGAGGGTGAACTCCCTGCCTCTGAGACTTCTGTCTCTGGGAAGCCACTAAGCTCAGACTTGACTAACTGGAAATTGATTCCTAACCTCCCTGTCCCAGAATCCCTGAGTCCCACACTCTGAGGACCAGTAGTTACACCAGGGCCTTCTTCCAGAGCTCACGTCCTGGACGGGCAGGGTAGGACAAGCACATTTCCAATTTGCTTTAGAAATACAGGAAAGTTTTATTATAGTGTGATAGGTATTCATCGTCAAAAGCAACAATAGCCCAGTAGAACAGAGAAGTGAAAATAAAGAAAATCCCTCTTCTTCCCTTGTGCTGCGGCCCCACTCCTCAGCTTAGCCTGTATTTTTCCCATTATTTTCTCTCCATCTATAACCACATTCTTCTGCAGAGCAATGGAAACACGGATGTATGCACTTTGCCTTCTTCTCGTAACAACAGAACTCGGGCATTTCCCCATGTCTGCACGTATGGATCTGCCTCATTGTCTTTATTAGCTGCTTAGTATTGCCACAATGGTTACACACTTATTTATTTGGAATACAGACTTCCTTAAAGCCTAGTGCAAATGCCATCTTCCTCCAGGAAGTCTTCCTTGATTCCTGCAGCACAAAATGGCCACTTCCTGCTCCAAACTCCTAGAACCACGTCTCTTATCAGGTGCTGTGTTAGTCAGGGTAAGGCTATGCTGCCGTAACAAAGAGACCCCCCCATACAGAGGCTTACGGAACCGAGAGGCTGTTTCTCTCTTAGGTAATAGTCTCGGTTGGTGGAGCAGCTCTGCCCCTGCCGGTCATTTCAGGAACTTGGTTCCGTCCAAGTCATCACTCTGCCAACACTTAGGGCACCCAGTTGTCTGCATGGTTGAAACTGGGCCACCCAGGAAGCTGGGAAAGAGTGTGGAGGAGGCCTGCCTGGCGTCTTCATCCCTGACCTGGAGTGTCAACTCATAAGCCTTTGGCAAGAGCTTTGTGTGGCCATGCCTGCTGCCCAGGAGGCCTGCGTGGCATCAGTACCATGGAAGAAAGGAAACAGGTTTTGGTGGACAACGGCTAGTCTCTGCCACAAGCCTTGAGCCTTAACCTCATGTTTGGGGTCCCCTATTCGTGCTTCCTGCTTTGGGAGTGGCAAGGCTGAGGGCATGACCCAGGACTGATCCATGTCTGCATCTCCCTTCAGTCCCACCCAGCACCTGGTGTGTGGTTGGTGCTTTGGCAAACACGCAGCCAGTGCGTGGTAACGTGTTAGTCATTGAAACAGAGGGTGGTGGACTCTGAACAGAATCTTTCACTCCTTTAGCAGATATCTGTTAATGTTTGCTACGTGCCAAGCTCTGATCTGGGCCCTGGAGACGCAAAGGCACAGCTGCTCTGCTCTCAGACATCATTATCATTATCCTGTTGGGTTCCTGGAAAAGGACATTCTCTTCCTGCCTCAGGGCCTTTGTATATACTCTTCCTTCTTTCTGGGACTGCCTTCCCTGCAGCTCTCCTCACGGGCCTTAGCCAGCCCCTACTTTCCGTCTCTTCATAAATGCCACCTCCTCAAGGAAGCTTTCTCTGACCCCCTCCCCAGGACTAGGTTGGATCCCCCCGTTATCCACACATGGTACTTTTCCTTTGTAAATTTAATCGCAACTGCACTGAAGTAACTTTTGTTGTATAAGATTTTCTTTCAAGGCAGTCCTTACCGTGCGTTTGTAAGCTTCACGATGACAGGTGCATTTTTGTATGCTCAGCACTTAGCAGGACACCTGGCACGATAGGTATTCTGTCTCTACTTGTTTAATCGATTATCACCAGTTCACCCATGAGGAAACTGAGGCTTAGAGAGGCTGACTAACGAACCAGCCCAAAGATCACACAGCTTGTGAGTCTGGGCACTGAGATTTCAGTCTGTCTGCCTCCAAAGCCCTGGCTTTCACAGCTTGATGCAATTAGAATGCCGCATGATGTAATAGGATATTAATAGGGTATGTTTAAGGGGTGGTGGGAGGGCAGAGGAGGGCATGACTGACTCAGCCTGGGGGAGAGGATGGCTGCCTGGAGGAGGCGGTGACCTTGAAGGCTTAGAAACTGTGGGTAGTTTGGAGTAGCTATCGCGACTGCGTGGGAGTGTAAAAGATGGAACCAAATGCAGGGCTGGTTGTGCAAGCCCTGCTTTGGGGTTCCAAGGAGTTTGGACTTAGCCGAGCTGACGGGAAGTCTCAGAGGTTCGTAACCAGAGGAGCTACGTGAGCCCATAGGGTCCGTTCAGAACATCACTTCAGGTCAGGGCTGCAAACTGGCCCCGGCTGGCTGACAGAGCTGGCTGGGCTCACTTAGCCTCCTACAGTGGAATTTGGGGCCAACTGTATCTGTTAGGATTTTAAGTCTGACCGCTGAGCCAAACACCCCAAAATAACAGCAGCTTACATGTGATCGAAGCTTTTTTCCCTCTCTCACATAAGAGCCTGAACTAGTCAGGCATCTCAGCTCCACACTGGGGACCCAGCATTCTCCTAGATTGTCACTGTGGCATCCCCAAATACTGCCCTCGTCCACATGGTCCGAGATAGACCACGGTCATGGCCAGATTCCAGCCGCCAAAGGAGGAGAGGGTGGATATTGGGGCTGAATAAGAGTCTCTTTCACTTCAAACTGGAAAGATCAGGAGATTTCATGGAAGCCTCAGGGTTCAGGCTGTTGGACAACAGGAAGACGCCAGCAGTGGTGGGTCACACAGGGCCACACAGACATGAGTTGAATAGCATCCACCCTTTTGGACAGGGCCTGTATCCTCAGTTCTCCACAGTCCCCACCACTCCCTTTTGTATCCCTGACCGTTTGTTGGTGTCAACCATCTTATATCTGCTCCTTCACTCACCTGCGTCACCCACCTGGTCCCTGAGGCATGTGAGTTCCTTGCCCTGGGAGCTGGCTCTCCCTGGGGGTCCCCACGCAGGGGTGAGAGTGGCTGGCCCAGCAGAGCCCCCTCCTCAGCCCTGCCCTCAGAGGCTCCCTGACCTTCGTTCCCATCCCCGAAAGGGCTGAGGCTGGCATAGCGGGAGCCTTTTGGCCTGGGATGCTGTTCAGACTTCCTCCAGTCAGAGGCAATTGTGGGCCGTTAGGCTGCATATGGATTTTGCAGTCGAGGCCCCATGGAAGCTCTAGACTATATTCTTCCCACTCTTGCTGGGGGGCCAGTTGCCAAGGAATGATTTCCTGTGTCAGGATATTTGCCGCCATCCATCGGTATCCACGATTGCTGACACCAACGCCTCCGTAGCTGGGACTATCAGGCAGGAGGGGGACGAATAGGTCTCCTTTTAGGGGTGAATGTCGATGAAGATACTCAGGTGGAGCTGGAGAGCAGAGAAGCTTGCCTTCCAGGGGCTGCGGGACTCCTGGAGACCAAAGGTCCCTGTGGGCAGGAAAAGGCATTGCCACCTCAAGGGCAGCCAGCGCTCCACAGTGTGGAGAAGGCTCTCCCATCCCAGTAGAGTCTGGTCTAATTTGCTCTTCCTGAGCACCATCTCTCAGCTGGGACCTCTGTCCCCCTGGAGAACCAGGTCCATCTGGCACAATTCTCCACAAAGCATACGGCCTCTGGGGCCCATCCCCTACTATTTCCAAGTTCCCAGAGGCCCCCTGTGCATTCAGGGTCTGGGTTTCCCACAGCTGACTCCCCTAATGAATGGGGTTAGCTCCAAGATGAGATGCTGTCCTTTCTTTGGTTTCCATGGTGACAAACCCCTCTTCAGAGAGTGAGAGCGTTGGGGGATTTAGCTGACTTTACTGAAGATCCGTGGGAGGCTACAGCGCACAGTGTGGAGCTTCTGGCATCTGACAGGCCCCTCCTTCCCCCTGGGTTTCCCAAGATGTGCCTGATGCCTCTCCCCTGAAGCCTTCCCCATTGGAGCCAACATACAACCTTGTGTGTGCACGTGTGGTGGGACACTTACCTTGTACTCCAGCACCCATCCAAACATTTTGTTCAGCAAGGTCATTTCTATCCCCCAGAGGGATTCTGGTACTGGCAGACTGGTACTGGTCGTGCTGCTCACAGCTGTGAGGTTGGCTGAAGTAAGTCATCACCCCCATTTTACAGATGAGGAAACCGAGACTCAGAGAGGTGCAGTGAATCTCTCAGGGTGACCCAGGTGGATGAGGTGCGCCCTGGGACACAAGTCTAGGCCCACTGACTCCCAAGTCCAGCCCCCTTTCTGGGGCACCTCTGCCTGGGGCACCAAAACCTCTTTGCTGGAGCGTGGTGCTGAGTTTGCTTCCATTGTGAGTCTTCCTGGTATGAGCAGAGATGTGGGTAACAGCAAAGCATTCGTTTACTCCTTCAACCAGTATATGATGTGCCCACGCTCTGTGCCAGGAACTGTATTAGGGAATTAGTGGTGAATAAGACAGAGGGGACCCCCTGCCCTCACGGAGCTGAGAGTCCGTGGAGACAGACGATGAGCACACACAGCACAGGAGCAAAGGCATCTGGTCCCACAGTCAGGTTTGAGTGCTGATGAACCACGGCCGGCAGGGTCAAGGGGGCAGGGGCAGAGTGCTGTCTTATAATGGGGTCAGGCCTCTGAGAGCGCAAACCCCACAGATGTCGGGGGAAGAGGGCAAGTAGGTGCGAAACTCTGAGCCTGGATGGTGTGGGTAGCAGCACAGAAGCCACGGGGTTTGGAGTACAGTGAGTGAGGAGGTGGGGGAGGGGCCAGCTGTGACAAATTGCCACAAATGTAGTGGCTTTAAACAACACAGATTTATTATTTTACAGTTCTGGAGGTCAGAAGTCTTGTACAATCTCACCCCCCTAAACTCAAGGTGTTGGCAGGCTGTATTTCTTTCTGTAGGCCCTAGTGTAGGCTCTGTTTCTGCTTATTTTGATTGCTGGAAGAATTCAGTTCCTCAAGGTTGTAGGACTGAGGTCCCCAGGTTCCTGCTGGCTGTAAATCGATGACTGTTCTCAGCTTCTATAGGTCGCCGTGTTCTTGGCTTGTGACCCCTTCCTCCATCTTCAGAGCCAGCAATGGTGATTGAGTCCTTTCACAGCGGGGAAAGGTTCCCTGCTTTTAAAGACTCGTGTGATTACGTTGTGTTCACTTAGATAATCCTGGATAATCTCCCCATTTCAAGATATGCAATTAATTACATCTGCAAAGTCCCTTTGTCGTGGAAAGTAATATACTTACAGGTTTTGAGGATTAGAGCCTGGACATCTTTGGGGGCCATTATCCTGCCTAACACACCAAATAATGATAATTAAGATGGTAACGTGACTCACACTTAATAAGCATTTACAGCTTGCCAGGTTTTATGTTTAGAAACTCACGAATCCTCAGAATGATCCTCTGGGGAAGGTAGATGAGAAAATGGAGGCACAGAGAGGTTAAGTGATGTTATGGGTTGAATTGTGTCCTCCCAGAATTCATATGTTGAAGTCCTAAACGGCCCAGTACCTCAGAATGTGATAGGAGATTGGAGATAGGGTCTTACAGAGATAATCAAGTTAAAATGAGGCCACTAAGGTGGGCCTTAATCCAGCACGACTGGTGTCCTTATAAAATGGGGGAGTTTGGAGATGCACACGCATACGTGGAGAACGCCATGTGAACATGAAGACAGCCATTTATGAACCAAGGAGTGAGACCCGGAACAGATTCTTCACTCACAGCCTCAGAAGGAACCATTCCTGCCAATGCCTTGATCTTGAACTTATAGCCTCCAGAACTGTGAGGCAATAGATTCTTGTTGTTTAAGCTGCCCAGTTATTGGTACCAGCAAACTAATACAAGTGACTTGTCATTGGTTGTGGTGCCTGGATTTGAACCCAGGCAGCTCTCCCTCTTTGACTCTCCAGTGGTTTTTCTCCTTGCTTCTGTCTCCGTCTCTCTCTCTCCCTTTGGTTTCTCTGGCTCTGCTTACTCTGTCCTGATCTTTCTCTCTTCTGTCTTTTTCTCACTCACTGTTCCTCTGTCTCCTCACTGCTAACCCCCCTTAATCCATCTCTCTGCCTCCCTCCTTCCCTCCTCTCCTCCTGGCCCTGCAGATGAGAGAGGACCCCTCCCAGGTCCCCCATCCCCCTCCAGCCACCGTTCCTCCCAGAGCGGCCCTCTGTATTGCACCGCTGACTAATCAAGGCCCAGACATGCCCGGGTCCCAGGGTGCCCGCACTGTCTCAGCTTGGGGCCCTGATGGCAGCAGCAATGAGCTGACAATGGAGATACCTCCCTACCTGGGAGAGAGGGCACCTGAGCCGCAGAGGAGCCAAGCTGAGCCCCCCACTTTCTCCGTGCTCCCCGTGGGCTCTGTCCTTCCTCCTTGAGCCTGCCTTGCACACATGAGCCTCCGGCAGAGTGGCTGTCAGCCCCACCAGGCCTGGCTGGCACTTGACACCAGCCATAGGCACCAGCAGCTGTTCTGGCAATCACCCTGACCCTGCGGCACTGACTCTTGTTTGTCTGCACCTGATTTCTGGTTCCAGGGTCTGCAGAGTAGGCTTTCTCCCTGTCAGACCCCAGCCTCCGTCTTCAGGATTTGGCCTGTCCCCTCTGTTGCCCCTGCTTCTGGGGTCCTCTGATTCTCTGAGTGGGAAGCTCTCCCACTTCCTAAGCCCCAGGGAACTTTGGTGGTCCGGCCAGCCCACGGTCTCCTGGAGAGTTGGGGGTGGGGACTGAGATGGAGACTGCAAATGCAGGAAGTCATTGAAGGCTGCCGAGAGGGAATTCTGGGGAACCGCCAAGCAGAGGGCACTTGGAGGTATCTGCCCAGCCCTCCTCTCTGGGAGCTTCCCCACCTACAGTTGCGGCCACTGCCGACAGCCATGTTTTCCTGGGCAGCCTCGCCCTTGCTGGGGGCTGTGCTGATTGGCCACTAGGTTGGGCACGTGGTCTGAGCTGGGCCAATCAGCCTCAGCCTCCTGGGCATTTGGAGGACTGGTCAGACTCTGGAGGGCTGGATGCAGAGCAGGGGCCGGAGCACGTGCTTTGGGCCTGTGGTCTGAGGAGCAGAGAGGGGTTGAGAAGACAGACCCCGGAGTGGAGATGACCAGAGAAAGGCTGCCCTGGCTCCCGATTACTCCCAGATCCTTGCAGTTCCTGCATCTGGGTTCAGCAAGATACTCTTGTATCCTTCCAAGTTAACAAGGTTCCGTGCATTAGCTTGTGAGCTGGTTCAGTCTTTTGTAACTACACAGCCTCCAGATAGAGCTTTTAAAAAATGCAAATCAGATCACAGCACTGTGCTGCTTGGATTCTTCCAGTGACTTCCCAGAGCCCCAGCATAGCTCCTCAGCCTAACCCCAGCCCGAGGCCCGCAAGACCCAGCCCTGCTGAGTCCTGCTTCTATTCACCCAGGACTCACTCAGCCCCAGGCCCTCCAGACTCTTGGCTGCTCCTGCAGCCCTGCAAGTGCATTCCTGCCCCAGGGCCTTTGCACGTGATGAGCTTCTCTGGGATGCTTTCCCCCTGGACCCTTACATGGCTGGCTTGTCTTCATCAGGTTGCAGCTGGACTATTCTTTCATTAGAGAGGAGGAGATCACTCTGTCAAAGAAGTCTCACCCACCCCAGTCATTCCGTCCTGTTTTGTTGTATTCAGAGTGTATATCACCATCTATTATTTACTTATTTGTTTACTTATTTACTGTCTGTCTTCTCTGCTGGGATGAAATGTCTTGTTTACTGCTGACTCCTCAGTGCTTTGAATAGTGCCTCGTAGGGGCTTAATGAAGATTTGTTGATTGAATGCAAGAAAATGGTAAAAGGACTGAGGGTTAGATCAGCTGGAGCTTGGCTGGGTTTGCTGGGAGAAAGGTAAAGGACCCATTTCATTCTCCTCACATAGGACCCCCCACCTCTTGCCCATTGGCTGCTCTGACCCACTAGATGATGGTTCTAAAGGTTCCCAAGCAGTGGGTGGAGACTGGGCTGCCAGGCGGCATGGAAGTGGTGAGTGCAGCAGAGGTGGCCCAGTTGTACCTGGACTGACCTTGGGTCCCCTACTGGGCTGATGTGCACTCTGTCTCCTGGGCCAGTGTCTGTTCTTTCTCTTGTGGGCCCTGGAGACGATCTCCTCAAGTGGGTCCCCTGTGTTTCCTAGAGTCCTTCAGTAGGGGACCATGGTTCAGATTCCTTAGGAATGGGGGCCTTGGCCTGGGGAAGGGCCTCGTGTCAGAAAACAAGCCCCTTCTTGGGTCAGCTGGCAAAGATGATTTCATGCGAGGGTGAGTTGCCTTCCATCTGTCTCTCTCTGCTTTGTTTTAAAAAAGTTCATTGCATTTATTAGATAAGCCATTACACGTTGACCCCTCGACATATTTCATGATGTAAAGAGACAGCCCCTGCCATCAAGCTGTGCGCCGTAGCTGACAACACACTCACAGCTCACAAAAGTACGCGTGCTGTTGTGAAGTGTGCAGACATCACAGGCTGGTGGGAGCAACCCTGAGGATGGGAGATCCAGTCCGGTACCGGCCATAGCTCCCTTTTCCTTCCTGGAGAAATGATTGTAAACATCGAATCATCTGTGTGATTGGAGAAGAGGTAGCATGAGCAGATGAGTCCAGTGTCCGAGTTGCCTCCTTGCCAAACAGAAATGGCTGACCAGGAACTCCTCTTGGTGGCTAAGAGTTTGGCAAACTTTCTTTTCCTTTCTTCCCTGCTGATGGAAGTGCTAATGAGTGGTGCCAGGCCCACAGGGAGGGGGGAAGCCAGAAGCCCGAGGAATCCACTCCCTGAATAATCAGCCCTGAATAACTGCGAATTGACTTATAATTGCAGTTGTGTCAGCTGAGATGCTGATGCTACAAGGCAAGGAACAGGCAGACTGGAACGATAGGATCTGGAGAGAGGATGCAGGATCTGGGATTGATGCATAGCAAAGCAACTTGGGGCCGGGGTTAGGGGAAATCTTTCTGTTACAATTTTAAACTGCAAGGGCAAAGGGCTAACGCCATGGGGGAAGGTTACAGGGAGGAGGAGAGGAGAAACATATACAGGAAGGAGCGATGTTTCTTTGCAGACGGTAAACAACTGCCAAATAAACGCCAGAAATGACACTCGGAGAACGTCTGTGGGAAGCTTAGAGAGCTGCTTGTCCTGAAAGAGTTATTGGTTTTGTTCAAGCATCATCTGATGCTCTCTTAAAAAAAAATAGATTTTGTTTCCCCTCCTGCAGCAGTCTGGAGGGGAAAATCAAGCACAAAACATCTGCCTCGTGTCATCATTCAGATGCTTATGAATAAACCGACACTGGAGGGGTAAGCAAGTAGATGGTGGAACCGGACCTGGCCAACTTCTGATTATCTCTGTGTGGATTATCCGATATGGGGATTGTCCAGAGGAAACGTCCATTCCAGGGTGGCATCCTTCCTGCCACTCAGCAAGGTCCCAGGCAGGCCTTTGCCCTCTGTGGTGGCCTATGAGCAAACAGTGGTCAAGAGTGTGGTCTGTGCAGGCAGACAGACCTGGGGTTGAATTGGTCTCCTCCACACACTAGCTGCACGGTCTTGGGCCGTGTCTCCATTCCTCTGATCCTCTGTTTCTCCAGCGGTAAGAGGAGGCAGGTAATAACTGTGGCGGTGACTGCTATGCCTATCAGTATCCATGAGCTCCTCTGCATTTCCCAGCCTCCTTTGCAGTTGGATTGGCCATGTGACTGGTGTGGCCAGTGGGATATGAATGGAAGTGACATATGTTCTCTTTGGGCTAAGGTGGGTAAGTATCCAGTGTGTTCTCCCCATGCTTTCTCTCCCTCATCGGTGGTACAGCTGCACCATGGAAGGAGCCGGGGCCCTTGAGTCACCTCGTGGATGGGAGTCATGCAGGAGAGACATCTGAGAAAGAAACATTTAGGGTTTTGAGGTGTTTGTAACAGCAGCTAGTATTCATTACCCAGCTACTGTAGTAGTCCTTTGAGAGTCATTGTGGAAAAAATAAGGAGGGAGGCAGAGCATATAAAAAGCTTAGCCAAGTGCCTGGAATACAGGAAAAGTTCAATAAATATTGGGTATGCTTATTAATTTATTTACACGACAAATATTTATTGAGCTCCTATCATAGGCCAGGCACGTGGATTGACAATGACAACGACAACATACTGTAACAACAACAGACACATAAAACCATATTTGGATGACAAATTATATAAATATCAGTAAGTAAATATATGTATGAATATATATACACACACATATATACATATATACACATCTATACATACATATATGTATTGTACATATACATAATATATGTATTTTATATGTATATTTATATATATTTTTCATGCCATAGTAAAATAGAAAGGATTAAGTCATTCATCCCTTCAGTGTTTGCTAACCCTACTGTGTGCCAGGCATCATGCTGAATGGTGGGGATGTGTGGTTGAATAAGTATTCACGCTTAAGTTGCTTGCTGGCTACTGAGAGATGCACGTATAGGCAGATAACTCAAATGCCAAGTGACAAGTGTCATACAGAAGGGTCTTTCCAGAGTGCCAGCAGTGTCCCTAATTCTGCTTGGGGGAATCAGGGAGAGCTTCACAGAGGAGGGGGCTATGGAGTTCAGCCTTGAAGGTTTGAGTAGGAGTCTGGCAAGTGAGAAAGAGCATTTCAGGCAGAGGGATGGATACGAGATCTTGGGTTTGATGAGATGTGACCAGTGCCTTGGTGGCTGGAGTCCAGAGTATCCACGGTGGGCAGAACAATATCCCCTCCCCAAGAGGTCGGCATCAGACTCTCCATAACCCGTGAATATGCTGCCTTAATGGTGAGAGAGACTTTTTCAGATGTGATTAAGTTAAGGATTTTGAGTTGGGGAGACTATCCTGAATCTTCCAGATGGGCCCAGTCTAATCACATGAGTCCTTAAAAGAGGAGAACCTTTCCAGTTGTAGTCAGACAGGGAGCTGTGTCTATGGAAGAGAAGAGGTTCAACACGGCTGACTTTGCAGATGGAGGAAGGGACCGAGAGTCAAGGAGTGTGAGAAGCTAGAAAAAGCAAGGCTAAGGAATTGTCCACAGAGCCTCTACAGAGGAGCACAGCCCTGCCAGCACCATGATTTTAGCCCAGTGGGACTCATGTTGGAATTCTGACCTATCGAATTATAAGATAAAAAAATTGTATTGTTTAAGTCTTTAAGTTTGTGGTAACTTGTTATAGCAGCCATAGGAAACTGATACAGTATCTGAGGGAGAAGATTGAGCCCACACTGGGTAAAAGAAGGGGCAGATAGAATTGTTTAGATTTATTCTGTAAGAGCGGTGGGTCTCAAACTTCAGCGGGGTATCCACTTTTTCGTGGAATATGGATATTCTGTGCTCTGTACCTGTTTGTTTTAATGGGCGTGAATATTCCATAAATTGAATGTGTATTTCTTATTCAATTCATGGGAATTTAGATTATTTCCAGTCCTTTGTTATTAAAATAATGATGCAACAAATTATCTTGACCTTGTGTTGTTTTGCACATGTGTGAGTATGTCTGTAAGGTGAATTCCAAGAAACGAAATTGTTGGGTCACAGAGAATATGCATCTTTGAGAATCTGCATTTTTAATAAATGTCTGAGGGCACGATGATTCTGGTGAGAACTGAAATTAAGTGGAGGCTCCTGAACAGAATTTCAGATCTGGGCTCCATAAACATCCCTGTGGCTGACAGTGTAGAGGCAGGGAGGCCGGAGGAGAGGCTGAGGGAGTGGACCTCGAGAGAGATGATTGTGTGTGTGTGTGTGTGTGCGCGTGAGTGTGTGTGTGAGAGAGAGAGAGAGAAGTTTAGGACTGACCTGGCATGGGTGAGTGTAAGTTGATTTTCTTGTTTTGTTTGTTTATCAGCTTGGGAAATTCATAGGACACGAGAGGCTCTTTCTCAGTGACCCTGGGTCAGAGAGCCATGTTGGGGTCCCTGGGGACAAGTGAGTCCATGTGTTCACATGTCAGGCCTGAATTCTAATCTCCTTTCCCTTCTGCCCGGTCATTTGACTCTGGGTGTATGGTTACCTTTGTGATTTTTGGCAGGGAGGGGAGGAAAAAAATGTGTGCTTGCAGCCTTTAAACAAGGTGTTGCCAGTATTAGACCCCACCTGAGAAACATGAGAGCACCAGCATTCCTACTGCTCTGACCTCACGATTTTTGATGTTTGTATGAGTTTTACAAAGTCAGGGTTGCATTACAGCCTCTGGCTTGTAAGCCCCTAATATCTACAATAGTTTCATTTTGTTTGTGTGTTCACATAGATTCCTTCCTCACCTTGGTGATTTTACTATGAATTCTCCATTCTTGAGTTGATTTTGGTTCATCCCTGGGTGAGCTGGATCTCAGTGTCAACTAGCTATTCCAGGAATGGTTCACAGACTCTATATTCTCCAAGTGCCTTTGTGTCTGTGGACGTCTGCCCGCTGCCTTTGTAGCTGAACATGCAGCTCACTTGCCATTCATCTTCCTGCTGCATCCCCCGAGGAGAACCCCATGCCTGGGGTTCTTCCATTCATCCTGAGGATGGGTTGGGTGCCAGCGCTGCTTGGGCAGCCTGGGGGCCCCCTGAGCAAGGGGACATTGTGGAAAGATCAGAGAGTGCTATAATTTGGAGTGAGGAACTTTGACTGCCAATTTCAGGGCAGCTGAACAGAAGATTACTTCTCTTTTATCCTATGTTTGGAGTATTTGTTACTCTAAAAATATCCATGCCTGCTGTGTACAGCTATGCAGGCTGTGCACTGCATGACTCCAGGGAATCTCATGTGTATAAACCACGATGTGGACTGTGCTTCCAGCATTGTGCAGGATGGTGACCCGCAACCTCTTAGCCTGGAGGGGGCCTAGAAGCATAGAAGGCTTTTATCCCAGTGTTTGCCAAACTTTAGTTATTCTTATAACACCTTTATGAATTAGTTCTTAGTCACATCCTCCTGTTCTACTATGAATTTTTTTTTTTTTTTGCTCTATATTGGCTCATATTTTCCTTACATAAATGAAGGGGAGCTTTCAATTCCGACTGGAAATAGAAAATCAGCGCGGCTTGCCAAAAATAGAAGAAATATATACACATGCGTATGTGTATGCATACAAGACAACAATGCTATCAAATGCTAACTGGATATTTTTGCCTTTTCTCCTTTTTTAAAAGAGAAGATTAGCAAGTGTTAGAGCCATGTTAAGGACAGGCTAGCGCAAAACTGATATTTTTTTCCTGGAAGTAATCTTGAAGGGTTGGAAGAGAATTGGGAAGGGAAATCGTTTACCCATGATGTGATTCAGTGTAATTTAGTGCCACATCCCCCATCATAAACCACCTGTGGGACACGTGAGGAAACACTGGCCCAGTCAGATATCCCACTGGCTACTTAAATCTCTTGGCAACATCTCCACGTGGGAATCCAACCCTTTCTTACATCCCCTCAGCAATGGGAAGTTTGTTTTTGTTCTTGGTTTTGTTTTCTTTTGGCCGTGCCGTGGCTTGCAGGATCTTAGTTCCCCAACCAGGGATCGAAACCAGGCCCCCTGCGATGGAAGTGCAGAGTCCTAACCACTGGACCGCCAGGAAATTCCCTCACCACTGGGAAGTTTAATGCCACCTTGGAGGGGCCTTTTTTTATGGCTGGACTCTTCTTTGGTTGTGCCAGGTAGAGAGCTGCTCCTTGGGCCCACAGGGTTTAATTCTGCTCCCTGGAGTCAAGCAGGAAAAAAAAAAAAATGCTTCCTACAAGTTCCATCCCTCCAAACATGATTAAAAGCGAAGCTTCTGGAATTGGAGTGTCCTGGGTGGAATCCTGGATCCACCACTTACTATCTCTGTGCCTTTGGGTAAGATACTTAACCTCACTGTGCCTCAGTTTATTCATCTGATATATGGGAACAGTAATAGCATCTCCTTCCTCTGGTTGTTATGAGAATTAAAGAAGGTGGTGCATATGGAGATTTAGAACAGTTTCTGGCACCTAGTAAGTGCTCAGTAAGTGTTGGCTACTGTTATTTTCTGTAGCCTGGGGCCCCTGTCCTCCCATCCCTTCTTCTGGATGAGAAGGCAGAGGACTTGGGTTCCAGCTTCAGCTCAATATTTGCCTGGTGATGAGATCGTAAGCAACTTACGAGCCCTACCTGGGCCTTGGTTTCCACGTCCGGAAGCTGAGGGTGGTGGGATTCATGGTCCCCAAGTCCCCCCTCCCATCTCCAGCCCGGGTGGAGACTTCTGTGTTGAGGGAGGAGAAGAGCCAAACAGGAACACTGATGATTGTGGGCCATGATGTCCCTGTGTCAGCCAGAGTGTGCCCCCAGAAACTACCCATACCTTCTCCCTCCCTAATTTCTCTCAGGACATTCTTTTGAGGAGTGACAATGCAAGAAGGATTCCTGATAGTATCAAAAAAAGGGTGAAAATAAGACTGAGGTATCAGGAAAAGCAGCTTTGCTTTGCTTTAACTAACCCCAACATATGGGATGACATAAAAAAAAAATCACGGGCTTCCCTGGTGGCGCAGTGGTTGAGAGTCCGCCTGCCGATGCAGGGGACACGGGTTCGTGTCCCGGTCCGGGAAGATCCCACATGCCGCGGAGCGGCTGGGCCCGTGAGCCATGGCCGCTGAGCCTGCGCGTCCGGAGCCTGTGCTCCGCAACGGGAGAGGCCACAACAGTGAGAGGCCCGCGTACCGCCAAAAAAAAAAAAAATCACAATATCCTTTATTTATCAAGTTCCCTTGAAAGATGACAATAATTGTAAACACTTGCTGAGTTCTTGTCACGCACCAGCTCTCTCACATGTAGGGTCTCATTTTATCCCCAACTATGTATAAGGCAACAACAACTGCTGTAACAAATAAACCCCTGAGATGGCAGGGGATTAACACAGTAGCTCATGTAACACTTCGGTACAGGTGATGCTGGTGGATGGCAGCTCTCCTCCACACAGTGATTTGGGGACCTGGCAACTTCCATATTGTGCCTCTACCATCTCCTAGGACCTTGGAGGCCTCTGCATCTGGGTGGAAGGGGAAAGAAAAGGCACGTCTACTTCATAAAAGCCCACCCCAGGAAGTGCCTCACATCACTCACACTCACATTTTATAGGCAAGACCCAGTCACATGACCCCAGCAGGATGTAGGGGGTGCTGGGAAATACTGTGCCTGGTGGGGCAGCCACTTTCTAGCAATAACTCCACACTGCAGAAGGAGTAGCACATTTTTTGGTGGATAGCTAGGTAATTCTGTCACAGCTTATGTGGTGGAGAAGACAGTTATACCCATTTTACAGATGAGGAAACTAAGACCCAGAGAGTCTGGCCTGGGTCCCAGGGGTTGTAAGTGGCAGAGGCTCTGTGAGTTCAAAGCTCTTACATTTAACCACTATGGTGTTAATTTTAAATAAGTATTTAGGTTCCTCTGGCTGTAAAATTCTTCAGAACAAATTATTCCCTTCAGTTTACCCAGAATGCCCCCAAATGCCCAAGCAAGGTACGTCTGGAGGCCATGGTGATGCAGTCATGATGCCAGGCAGGATTTGAGTTTCCAGTGTTTCATCCACTTGGAGAAATGATTATCTCCAGAAAGTTGACCCATATTTTGAACTCCTGCCAGAAATCAAGGCCTGGTACCATCTGTAAGAGGTAAATAAATCAAAATATCATCAGCAGATAAGTGTGTGCCATCTGCTGCCCTGTCGGTTGAACTGGCAGAGGCCTCCGGAGAATTCCAAGGAAGTGCTTGCCAAGGCTCTGCCGCCAGCCTGGATAGCGCGAGGAGAAGCTTCATGCAAGATCTGCTGGCATTTCTCTTTACTCCCCGCTCTCGGTGCTGAATTCCTTGAATCCAGCCTAGCGAAGGTGTGTGGATTTTCACCCTTGCCAAACAGTTAAAATTGTTTCTCTTTGGCCACATTTGTTGGGGGCCAGGACTGTTTTTCTCTGCCCTCCCAGCAAGTTGAAAGCTCCTACTATAGAGAAAACTAGCCATGCACCTGCCCAGAGGTTGGGCTCCGTGGAATCTGGGTCTCAGAACCAGAGTCAAAAGCAGAACCAGCCATGTTTGGGCATCTGGTGGACATCTCGAAATGCAGCCACATCCTGATGGATGCTGATTTCTCCTGCCACATGTGGAGTCCTCTTGGAGGGCATCTGAGACTTCCCTTAGAAAGAATAGATTTTTCTAGGGCTTCCCTGGTGGCGCAGTGGTTGGGAGTCCGCCTGCCGATGCAGGGGACGCGGGTTCGTGCCCCGGTCCGGGAGGATCCCGCGTGCCGCGGAGTGGCTGGGCCCGTGAGCCATGGCCGCTGAGTCTGCGCGTACGGAGCCTGTGCTCCGCAGCGGGAGAGGCCACAACAGTGAGAGGCCCGCGTACCACAAAAAAAAAAAAAAAAAAAAAAAGAATAGATTTTTCTAGAACCTGCTTACTCTCCTAAGAGGCAGCACAGGGTAGTGGCCAAATGCAAAGGCTCTGTGGCGGTCTGTCTCCATTTGAATCCAGGCTCCACCATTGGCTGTGTGACCTTAGACAAGTTACTCAGTCTATCTGTGCCTCAGTTTCTTCATCTGTAAAATGGGGGTGGTAGTTTGTAAAGCATGTTGGGCCTAGCCCCTCACCATGGGGCTCCCTCCGGGTGCCCTCTCCCTGCCTTGCAAGCCACAGAAACCTCAACTCCACCATCAGATGGGTTGTGAAATTAAGTCACGAACCTCAGACCCATGATCTGGGGACCCAGCCAAGGACACTGGGCTCCCCAGTGCCCCCTCCTCTTGCTGCCCGTCTTCCCGCTGCCAACCAGATCTGGCTCCTGCGTGTTCATGCCGAGGGCAGCTTGGCTGACCCTCAGCGCTCCTCACCCTTCTGCCAGCCTTGGGCATCTGCCTCTGGCCACCTCCCTGGATTCTGCCCGTGGCCCTGCCAGGCTCCCCCCACCTACTCCCGCTGAAGTGGCACAATTACAGCCTCCTGCTTCTGGCTCAGGCTCTCCTTAGGAGGAGCGCAGTGTGACTCTAACTTAGGATCCAGGGATGGAATCAAAAATAGCGCTTATTTACGGAGCCGAGCACGGGGCAGGCATTTTCTCACACTCCCTTCCGTTTTCATCCTTTTTTGCAAGCCTGGAGGGCAGAGCTGAAATGACTTTCATTTGGCACCTGAGGAAAAGGCTCAGATTTGTGAAGCCACTTCCTGAGGTCACGGGGCCAGGGGAGGCAGAGGAGGGGTTTGAACGCACGTCTTGTGGCTTCTGAACCCAGACACCTCCGTTTGCCTTCAGAGCACCCCCTTTCGAGGAGGGAGCCCAAGAGCTGTGATGAATGACGGGCTGGGGATGTGGGTGTCAGCACATCAAGCTGATCCCTCGCAGGTGCTGCCTGATTTAAATCCTAACTGAAGACGTCTTGCTTTATACCCGTTACCTCATTTAGCCCTCAAGCAACCTCGTGAGGCTGGAATCATCATCCTTTACTGGCCAAAAAACCCAACCAAACGAATAAAAACGATGGTTCCCCCAGAGTTCCACGGCTAGCAGGTGGCAGAGCTGGGATTTGGCTTCAGGTCTGTGTGAAATCAGAGCCCAGGCTTTTCACCAGGGAGCACAGCCTGCCTGGCTCCCATGGACCCCAGGCTACCCGCCTTCCTTGGCCTCCACCACGAGTTTCTTTCCCAAGTAGATCAGACCTGGAGGAGGGACCTCGGGGTAAGATTCCTGGAATGAGGCATGAGTGCTGAGCCAGAGAGGAGGCAGCTGTGACCCTCCCATTGTCTCTGGTGTGGATTCCTGGAAGCCTCGATTCTGCCAAGGGCCTTGCCAGGTGTTCCCTTTGGTGGTGGGATTGGAGCACCGGCTGCCAAGCTGAAGATGCTGTGTTGAGGGCAATTTCTGAGCCCCCTCACCCTTAGCTCAGCCAGGTCCCACAGACAGTGAGTCAAAAGGAGTCAGCAGCTAGGGTAGGTCAGGGCCTCTTGGGTTGCATGTTTTGTTCCTGTGGTGCTAAAAGTCAGCAGCCCCATAGGGTGATGCCAGAGTGTCTAAGAAGAAATGACCTTCCATTTGTCTTTTCTGAGCAAGGGAGCAAACCCTTCAAAGAGGCATTTAGATTCAAACCTCTGGGATTTGTTTCAAGATAACCCCACTAGTGGTAGGCTGCTGGGTGCGGAGAGACAAGGTGAGTTTCCAAGCTGGGCTGCCGACATGGGACTCTTCATACTGGTCTCTCTGATTTGTAAAAGATGGGAACTTCACGTAATAAAATGTTAAAAAAAAAAAAAGATATTTCAGAGACAGTGTTGATTTGCTGGAGTCCAAACAAGCTGGTCTGGTCATGGAATGTCCTGGGTCCCTGTCTCCCTCTGGACAAGTCAGTCCCTTGCATGATGGAAAGAGCTTTGGAAAGACACAGACCTGGGTCCAGCTCCTGGTTCTGCTCCTTCTTGGCTGCGTAACCTTGGGTAGGTCGCTTTGCCAGTGTGAGCCTCAGTTTCCTCATCTGTAAAGTGGGGATGGATATTGACCTCATACAGTTGTGATGTGTGCCATGCTCTTAGCATGGTGCTTGCCCTGGATTCTCCTTGGGTCATTGGATCCTGGATCTTAGGCAACATGACAAACTCAAGCTTCCACCTGATGGTGGGTAGATCTGCTATTAACAGCCCAAAGGGGGTAAAAACGGGCCAAGCTGTGCCCAAGGTAGAAAGTGACCGTATCATGGGAGATATCATGATAGAACACTGGGAATTCAGAGCGGGGAGACATCTCTTTGGGGCGGGGCAGGTGGTTGGTGAACAAGGCAGGCTTCACGGTGGGGGAGCTGGTGGGTTTGAAGGCTGGGGCTGCGTCAGACATGGGGAAATGGAGGGAGAGAAGACGTCGAGATTGAGAGGTAGGAAAAGGTAGGTTGTAAATCTGAATCAGCAGGTGCAAAACAGCAGAAAAGGAGGTGAAAGGCGACCATCAAAGACCTCACGCTCAGGCTGATCTCCGGGCTCCTCTGCTTCGTGGCAGACATGAGGCTGGGCATGGCTGCTCTTCCCTGGGTAGTGAAGACCCCCGCTTTCTGTTTGCCTCTTCCCCCGCAGATGGGCCCCGAGACGTTCCTGAGCTCAACTTTCATTCGCACCTCTGCCTGCAGGTGTGTTGGCCATACCTGTAGGGTTCTGCAGAGGCGCCCCCCCTTTGGTGTAATCCTTAATAAAGGCAATCTGTGAAATGCTCTTCATTTACTATTCCACCATCATGTCCGGAGCACCCGTTAGTGTCCCAGGCTTTGAGGACACAGCAGCGAATGAGACACCTGATCACAGAGCTTCCGTTTGTCTCAGAGATGCTGTCTGGCACTGTTTACGTATTTATTTTTAATTTTTCAATTGATGTTAGTTGATTTACAATGTTGTGTTAATTTCTGTCGTACAGCAAGATGATTCAGTTATACATATATACACATTCTTTTTTAATATTCTTTTCCGTTATGGTTTATCATAGGCTATTGGATACAGTTCTCTGTGCTGTACAGTAGGACCTTGTTGTTTATCCATCCTGTGTATAAAGCTTACGTCTGCTACCCCCAACCTCCCACTCCCTCCCTCCCCCAACCCCCTCCCCCTTGGCAACCACCAGTCTGTTCTCTACGTCCATGAGTCTTGTTTCTGTTTCATAGATAGGTTCATTTGTGTCGTATTTTAGATTCCACATATAAGTGATATCACATGGTATTTGTCTTGCTCTTTCTGACTTACTTCACTTAGTATGATAATCTCTAGTTGCATCCATGTTGCTGCAAATGGCATTATTTTATTCTTTTTTATGGCTGAGTAGTATTTATTGTATATATGCACCACATCTTCTCTATCCATTCATCTGTCGATGGACATTTAGGTTGTTTCCATGCCTTGGCTATTATGAATAGCGCTACTATAAATATAGGGGTGCATGTATCTTTTTGAATTAGAGTTTTGTCTGGATATATGCATCTGGGCACTGTTTAGATGAGCTGGGGGACGCCCTCTTTTGGTGCAAGGATTCCAAGTGTCTATACATAGACTTTAATATTAGAACAGCAGCTCTGCAAGGGTGGGCACTTGCCTTCTGGTTCTCTGCTGCACCCCCAGCACCTTGAATGGTGCCTGGCATGTAGGTGCTCAATAAATGTTCATTGGGCGTCCCTGGTGGCGCAGTGGTTGAGAGTCTGCCTGCCGATGCAGGGGACACGGGTTCGTGCCCCGGTCTGGGAAGATCTCACATGCCGCGGAGCAGCTGGGCCCGTGAGCCGTGGCCGCTGACCCTGTGCATCCGGAGCCTGTGCTCCACAACGGGAGAGACCACAACAGTGAGAGGCCTGCGTACAGCAAAAAAAAAAAAAAAAATGTTAATTGAATATAAATGCGTGAATACTAAACACTGATATTGGGAACCAAAGAGAAGTATGTTTTTAGGGATCAAAATTAATTCAAACATGGGACTTCCCTGATGGTCCAGGGGTTAAGGATCTTCCTCCCAATGCAGGGGACTCGGGTTTGATCCCTGGTTGGGGAACTAAGATTCCACATGCCATGGAGGAACTGAGATTCCACATGCCATGGGGCAGCTAAGCCTGCACGCTGCAACTACTGAGCCCACGCAATCTGGAGCCCCTGTGCTACAACTACAGAGCCCACGTGCTCTGGAGCCTGCGCACCACAACTAGAGAGAAGCTCATGCGCCAAAACGAAAGATCCCGCGCGCCGCAGCTAAGACCGGATGCAGCCAAAAATAAACAAGTAAATAAATATTAAAAAAAATTAATTCAAACATCCCCAAATATCACTGCTTGATGTGATTTGGATTCCTAGGATTCAGAGAGAGAGAGAGAGAGAGAGAGAGAGAGATCTCATCTTCACTGTTGCATCACTGTGTGCAGCCTCCAGCCTGGTCCAGAATGTGGTCAAGCCCACAGCCTATGCATACCTACATGTAAATACAACCCACAGCAGAGGAGAAGTCCACACACATCCTGTAGAGAACACAGATAATAAACACTTGAACAAATGCGTACACAAGATCATTTCAGATAGTAATCGTGGGAAGACTATGAAAGAGACAAGCATGCAGGGTGAGAGGATGAGAGTGATGGGTGAGGAGGGGTGAGGGCCACCTGGGGTAGGGGGGCATGCTGATTGTTCGCCGTTCACCCCTCCATGTCTGTCCACTGCCCCCTGGGCCGTGGGAGACTGCCCTGTGCCGATGCAATGGCCCGGACTCCTGCGTCCTCTGGTTTCTTATTGGTTCTGGCCAGTGGAAGGCATAGGAAGGAAATCAGAGGGCAGAAGGGGAGAAAGGTCGGGGTGTTTCCCCCTCCCCTGCCTCGTTCTTGGCCTGTTGAGGTTTTGACAGTGACTGCATTCCTCTAAGGACTGGTTCTAAAGTGTGGTCCCCAGACTAGCAGCATCAGCAACCCCTGGGAATTTGTTAGAAATGCAGATTCTCAGGCCCTGCCCCAGAAATTCTGATTCTGATGCTTGCTTCGGTGCAGCTAAGCTCCGAGGGGCAGTTCCTCCTCTGTGGCATCATCTCTTGCAGCCTCCTTTCCCTCCCCACCCCCTTCAGGCTGGAAGAGGTGAGGGCCCCCCACTGTTGCTCACCCCTCGCCCCTGTCCACACGTCTATGAAAAGGCCCTTCACTCAGCAGTCTTCAGTGAGCCCTTTCCAGGGTGCCATCTGTTTCCTGCCAGGATCCTGACTGGTCCAGATGGCCAGGATGTTAATTCATATTCCTTTAGACAGGGCACACCTCCTCCAGGTTACCAGTCCCCACAGGCCTCCCCAGTCATTGCTGGGTGTTGAGATCTCATGTATTGTCCACGCTTGCATTGGGACTGGGTTCTAAGTCCCATCTGTTGACTACGGACCTTGGAGAAAGATGCAGTGATGAGGAACCTTGTGCAGGATGTTTCCCTTCGAGGCTATGGTGGGTCCGAATCGGCACGCTCCCTTCTTACAGGCAAGGTACTTCCCATTAGTTTATTCCTCTGGTCTAATGGGACTGAACGTCCATTCTCTGGGATAGTGAGAAATTCAGACCTCACATAATGAAGGTTCCCTCACAGCCCTGGGGTGATGTGAAGTTTTTTTTTTTTTTTTTTTTTGCGGTACGCGGGCCTCTCACTGTTGTGGCCTCTCCCGTTGCGGAGCACAGGCTCCAGACGCGCAGGCTCAGCGGCCATGGCTCACGGGCCCAGCCGCTCTGCGGCATGTGGGATCTTCCCAGACCGGGGCACGAACCCGTGTCCCCTGCATCGGCAGGCGGACTCTCAACCACTGCGCCACCAGGGAAGCCCTGATGTGAAGTTTTCAGAACTTTTGGGAGAACCTCTGGTCTTCTTCTGCCCCTCTTCTCCCCATTGCTGATGGTTTCCTGGGCCCATGGGGGCCCTGAGACCCTCACTGGGGTGCAGGATTTTTGTTAAACCTGTGACCTCTGACCCCAAAGCCCAGCTTTCCCAGGCTGTTTTCCTAGAAGGTCCTGACATCTCCATAGGGGGCTGTGGAGGTCCTGTAGCTCATGGACCCCCGAAAACTTCTCCCCAGGGGTCTGCTGGCTCTATCCTCCTCCTGCACAAATTCCCTCCTCTGCCTCTCCCTGAAGTGGGGCAGCGTTACCCTCCAGGGGGCCTCTGGGAAAACAGTGTATCTTTAGGGAACTCTCCTCCTGGGGAGGAAAGGCTGACAGCCATTCATCCTCTTGATCTTGGTAGCTCATCTTGGGTCAGAGGGAATCAGAGTGGGAGGAAGTGATGGGAGGAAGGGCATCTTCATGGGGCAAAAATGAGGCAGTTACCAGGCAATGTCCAATGGTTAGGGGAAGACAACGGAAGGTGCAGGGCCGTAGGGGAACCCATGTATCCCTGCAGCTGCCACTTGGCAGGACTCCTGCCTGCTGAGCTGTCCTAGCTGTGTCACCTGGTGGTTGGCACCAACCCCTACAGATCCACCCTGTAATAAGCACTACAGAAACACCAGCATTAGTGATTTTCACTTTTTATAGGTAGGGAAACTGAGGCACCAAAAGGCTAACGGTGATGTTACATATCTAGTAGGTGATGGAGCCAGGCTGAACCCACGCAGGTCTGGCTCTAGAGCCACATGCCACCACCCCTATGGTGGTCCAGGCACCAGTCTTGTCTCTCTTCCCATGATGTTCCATGTTTCCTCTGACCCCTGTGTGGCAGGTGATGATTATGATGGTGATGACAGCCACCATCTCCTAAGTTCCCACTCTGTTCCAGGCATCCTGCCTAAGTTCTTTGCCCATGTTGAGTCTTTATAACACCCCTGTAGGTGCTGTGCCTATTTTGCAGACGAGGAACTCAAGGTCCAGAAAGACTGTGAACTCACATGACGGGAAGTGACAGAGCCAGGATTTGAAGCCACCTCTGCTGATTCCGGAGCTCAGGCCTTGGCCACTCTGCTATCCTGCCCCATAAACACTGTTGCTGGAAGGAGTGTCCCGTGAGATAGCACCAGCTGTCACTAAAATGACTTACTATTGCTTTTCTAATGTTGAAAATAGTTGTTTTTGCAAATCAGATTGGAATGTGAATCTCACCCTGGCTGTGACTGGAATCACCTGGGGGCTTTGAAAACCCACTGATGTTTAGGCCTGCTGCTGACCAGTTAAACCAGAATGTCTGTGGGTGGGTCCTGGGCTTCCCAGGGCTGAGAACCACTTACGTTGGATGACCTTTAAGATTCTTTCCAGGGACTTCCCTGGTGGCGCAGTGATTAAGAATCCGCCTGCTAATGCAGGGGACATAGGTTCGAGCCCTGGTCTGGGAAGATCCCACACGCCACAGAGCAACTAGGCCTGTGTGCCACAACTACTGAGCCTGTGCTCTAGAGCCTGTGAGCCACAACTAGTGAGACTGCGTGCTCCAACTACTGGAAACAGCATGCCTAGAGCCCGTGCTCCACAACAAAGAGAAGCCACCGCAATGAGAAGCCTGTGCACTGCAACGAAGAGTAGCCCCCGCTCTCTGCAACTAGAGAAAGCCCGCATGGAGCAGCGAAGACCCAACGCAGCCAAAAATAAATAAATTTATTAAAAAAACAAACAAAAAAAGATTCTTTCCAGCTTTCTAGTTCCGCAGTGCAAGGAAGGTATGCTGCCATCAGGTGGCAGTAACAGGCCACAGCTCCATGATCTAATTGACAAGTTTTGGTCTGAAGAGATAAGTGCACTTTTCTTCAGTTTTACACCCAAATGAAATCCCTTGTTGAACATACAAATGTAATAATAACTGATAAAGATGTTAAAGTTTTAAGGGCCACTTCTGAAAGCAATTAGCCAATATGGTACACTTTGATATCTTTCTCACAAATGGTTAGCTAACCTTTATCATGGAACTGAGGGTCTGGAGCCAAGAATCTCTTCTGTGTTTGGATTTTAGTTATTAGACTTGGTGACCATTGAAATATCCAGTTGTCCTTATGTCATTACTATGATTTTTCCTTAAACCTCAGCTTTGCCCTGCACAGGGAGTGTGGGCCAAGTTTGACCATCTCTGCTCAAACATCTTCTATTCAGTCTTGTCCATGTAGCAGAAATAGAAGCGTGAGAGCCATTTTATTTAGTCCCTGGTGGATTTTCCCTATCTGCATGGAGGTATGTTCTCAGAGAGTTACTTTTAGGACCTAGTAGCTCTGCACAGTGGGAATGGCTAGCTGCAAATGGGAGTAGATAGCTGGAAAAACTTTAGGGCATGGAGTTTGGAGTCTATGTGCTGGGTTGAGTCCATCACTTACTGGCTATGTGGTCTGGGGCAAGTCACTGAAAGCTCAGAGCCTCAGTTTGCTTGTCTCTAAAATGGGGATTCTCAGAACTACCTTGTAGGTTGTTGTGGAATTAAAGAGAAAGTAAACACACTTTTGCAATAAAACTACTCACCAAACTAGAAATAGAAGAGAACTTCCCCAACCCGATAAAGAGTATCTATGAAAAAGAGTACAGTTAACATCATACTTGTGGTACAAGAATGAATTCTTTCCCTTTCATATCAGGAGCAAGACAAGGATGCCTGCTCTTGCCACTTCTATTCAACATTATACTGGAGGTTTTGGCCAGAGCAGTTAGTCAAGAAAAAGAAAGAAATGGCATCGAGATTAAAAGGAAAAAGTGAAACTGTATCTATTTGTAGATTACTTGATCTTGTATATAGTAAATCCTAAGAATCCACTAAAAACTGTCAGAACTAATAAATGAATTCAGCAGGATTCAGGGTACAAGGTCAGAGCAAAAGCCCATAAAATGTTTTAATTTCTTTCAGAATCAGAAGGAAAAAAACCTTTTAGGTGAAGAAAAAATTTAATATATAATGTTAATATATTAATCTTTAACCAATGCATTTGTAAAATACAATTTTTAATTTAATGTGTCTTTATTGAGGAAGAGACTCCAAAGGCAAAAGAGCCTAGGGTCCACAAAAGTCTTAATGGGGCCCTGGCTGCTGGTCTGAATTTAGCCATTAAAATTTTCCCTCTCTAGCTCTGAGAAAACAATATAACATAAAGAAAGTTTAAGATGATGCATTCAAAATCCATCCATTCTTAGCACACTACCTATTCTCATTTTTAAAAATCCTCTCTTCTGGTTCTTGGCTGTCAGCAAACATCTCTTTATAATCTCGGTACCACTGACTTGCTGTGTGGTCCTGGCTGATCACTCAGTGGCCCTGAGCCTTTTCTATAAAGGAAGGAGAGGGTCCTACATCTCAGTATAGAGCCTGGGGAGGAAGCAAGCACGATGGAATCACAGGAGCAGCATCCATCCACCTGTGGCCTCATGATTCTTTGGAAGGGGTGACATATATAAGAGAGGAATCCACTCCTTAACTCAGCACTTAAGACCCTTCGTGATCTGGCCCCAGCCTTCCTTCTCAGCCTCATCTCTCACCACTCCCTGATATCTGCCTTTGCATTTGTATGGGGCTGGAAGGAGGTTCAGGAGCCCAGACGGGCTTCAAGGGACCTTCTTAGAGGAAAACTTAGGAAGCTTCAAGCAGACACGAGAATTGAGAAGGCTGGGAGCTTCCAGATTCTTTTCATCCCCAACCTACATTGACTCCATTTGGACTCAAAGTCTATCTCCTTGTTGGGCTCAGCAGTGAAATCTATCTCTTGCTGCTATGCTCAGCAGTAAAACCCTTGAACTAGGAGTTGCAAGCTCACCCTAAAGGTCAGCGAATCTAGTGTCTCAGGGACCAGTGAGGTCTAAGGTCTAGGGGTAAAGCAGGGTGTGGTGGGGACTGTGGCAAAGTATAGAGCACGTGTCCCATCTGAGAAAGGACCTTAAGGCTAGGTCACATCTTGCTCTCACTGTGTCCTTGATGGCCAGCATAGGGCCTGGCATCAAGGAGGCTGGACGGAAAGACTGAAGAGTTGAAGTTTCTTATAGGCATAAGGTTTGGGTGGAAGGCATTCGTTTTTTCATTCATTCATTTACTTATTTGTATACCCCTTCAACAAATATTTATTGAGCACTCTCTATGAACCAGGCAGTGTTCTAGGTGCTAGGGGTCCAGCGGGAAGAGAGATGGGGAGAGTCAGGGAAAAGTTGTTTGGAATATTAAATAGACTAGCTAGGAAGGGCCTCCCTGAGAAGGTAAAACTTGGGGAAAGTGATAAAGGAGAGGAAGGGTAAACCATTCAGCTGTCTGGGGGAGGAATGCTCCAGGGGGAAGTAACAGCACGTGCAAAGGTCCTGAGGCAGGACTGCACATTTAAGGATCAGCAAGGAGGCCAGTGTGGCTGGAGTGGAGTGAGCGAGGGGCAAGCCAGTAGGAGATGAGGTCAGGGAGGTGATGGGGGCACAGATCACACAGGGCCTTATAGGCCATGGTAAGGACTTAGGTTCTGACTCTGAGTGAATTGAGGACTGTGGGAAAGTTCTGAGAGGAGACGTAATCCATCTTAGGTTATAACAGGACCCTTCTGGTGACTGTGTGGATAAGGGCAGAAAACAGGGAGACCCATGCAGAGGCTACTGCGGTAATCCAAGAGGAGATGATGGGGCTGGGACCAGAGGAGGTGGTGAAAAGTAGTTGGATTCTAAGTATATTGGGAAGCTGGAGCTGCAGATCAGATGGGGAGGTGTGAGAGAAAGAGAGAAACAAAGGGTGACATCAAGGTTCTGGCCTCAGCATCTGGGAGGATGGAGGTACCATTTTCTGAGCTGGGGATGAATTGAAGATGTGGTACCTGCCTTCACGGGGCTTCCAGCTTGTGAACCATCCATCTGAGAATCACACACAAAATGATAAGAGTTATAAGGTGACTAGCTGCCCCCTAGGAGAAGGCCACAGTGCCATGAGAGCTTCTAATAGGGATGAATTGTGTTCCCAGTCGGGGGGTCGGGGAAGGGAACACGAAGAGTATAGGAGCTGAGAGGAGGGGGAGGGGAGGAGGGGCGGGGAGGGCCAGTCCTGGATGCATGTGAAGGAATTTGGGCTTTATTTTGGGATAAAGTGTTTTGAGCAAGAGTGTGTGTACTTGCGTGTGTGCATGTGATGTAATCAGAGCTGCGTGGTTTGAAAATATCCCTCCAGCTGCAGTGTGGAGAGTGTATCCGACAGAAGCCAGAGTGGAGGTCCAGGGAGCCCAGTGACGGCCTCTGCCCTTGTCCTGCTGGGCCTGGACGGCGTGGAGCCCGTGGAAAGGGCAGGAGGGCTTTGAGGAGGTGGGAGTGACAGGGCTGGATGGATTGGACTGGGAGGTGACGGAAGGAGGCATCATGGGGACTTGCGGCTTCGCCATCCACATTCCTCAGGATGTTGGCTTTCTGGGAATTAGGCTTTAGAGAAAGATGCTGCTCGGGTTAGAGATGTTTGGGCCCCCCTACCCCCAGATCCGTACAGGGCTCGTGGGAGGGGGAGAGGCGGAAGCCTGAAGCTCTCACTTCCTTTCATATTCTGAAAACCTTTCTTTTTTTTTTTTCAAAGGTGAAAAATGCCGCAGCTTCATTGACCTGGCCCCAGCATCAGAGAAAGGTAGGTGTGGCCCCAGCTCAGGTGTGCCAACCTTGCCCTCTCCAGGGACACTTCCCGAAGGCCTGGGTGATCCTGTCCTTCAGCATCCCCGGGTGATGGTGCCCCAGGGGCCAGAATCCTGTTGCAAAGCTCTGAGTTCCTTGAGCGGTTAGTGCAGGGGGAGAGGCAGGTGGAGGGACATTATCTTGCCCTCCCCCGCCCCCCAAGTGGGATGGTTCTGAGAGTCATTACACGTCCCTTACTTCCAGCGCGTGCTGGGACTTTGGGGGAGGTAGGATGGGTGTGCGGACGTTGGGATCAGGCAAGACCAGTGGTGGCATTGCTTCCAAGTGTAGGATTTGACCCTGGGTGGGGGGAAGCCAGACATTCTGTCTCTGTCATCTCACAAGTGTGGGGAGGTCCAGCCTGATCGGGCACTGCCATTCAGAAAGGACCCATTGGTGTGCAGGGCTTGACAGCAGAGATTCTGAGCCCAGTGATGCTCAGATATGGTGATTAGGAGCGGGCTGCAGCTTGTGTAGGGGGCAGAGTAGTCAGGATTAGGTTTAGCTGCAAGTAATGGCGACCCCAAGAACTGGCTTCAGTGGAGAAATGTACTTACTCCTTTTAAAAGTTTCAAATCTAGGGTGGCTCTGCTTCACGCGGTCTTCAGGATCCCGGCCCCTGGCGGCCTCTCCATCACCCCTGGGACGTTTGTCCTGATGGACTAACAGGATGGCTAGAGCTACAGCTGTCACACCTGCACTCCAGGCAACAGGGCAGAGGAAAGGCAAAGAAGAAAGGGCAAAGGTTGCATGTCAACAGTAACGTTCCCAGAAGTTGCCCCATGACACGGGCTTATATCCCCTTGGCCAGAACTTGATCACAGCTGCAAGGGAGGCTGGGAAATGAGGTCTTTATCCTGGCAACCATGTGCTCAGCTGAAAGGCAGGGGTTTTATCATTATGAAAGAACAGGAGAATGGATACTGGAGGATATGCTGCCACAGGAGCGTAGGGCATGGCCACCTCCCTACTTCCCTACCCTGCCACCAAGGAGAGCCCTTGCCAGGAGAGAACAGGTGTGCAGGTCTCTTCAGACAGCCTGGAGATTAGGAGAGGGCTCTGGCCCTGGGAGTCGTGGTGGGGAAACTGAGACAAGAGTTCAGTCCTAAACTGTCCCGACATGGGGGGCCTTGGTGGGCCGAGGCTCAGGGGAAATTCTTAAAGCCAGGATATGCGGTCACCCTCGCCCCCTGCTGGTGGGGTTGAGTTTGCAGTTTCCCTGCAGTGCCAGGAGGTTCAAGGGCCTGAAGTGCCCCGTCTCTGACCCCTCCAGGGTGTTGGGAGAGGTGGGACAGGCAAGGGGGCTGCGTGTCTTTGAGGCTGGTGACGTTCCTGTCTCACAGACGCTGTCCCCTTGAAGAGCTCCAGCCAAGTGGCAGCTGGTGAGACTGAGGGGCATGTGGCAGGGAGCCCATAGTGCTCTCGGGTCCAGGAAGAGGCTGGGCTCCCCCTCTGAGCAAGCTTTTTGCAGTGGGGACTACCTCCTCCGTTTCCTCTGCTTCCCAGTGAAGATGCCCTGTTTAGTGGCTACTTGTGGCCATCCCTGAAGTTTCGAGCTGAGCAACTTGGGCCACAGCTTCCAAACTGAGTTTTCCAGAAAATACTACAGCTGCTAATAAATGGCTGATATTTACTGAGCAGGTACAATGTGTCAGGCACTGGGCCAAACACTTTAAATGTATCAATTGAGAAACCTCCCCACAACCTTGCTAAGAAGGGGCTGACATTCTCACCCCACTTGACAGATGAGAAAACTGAGCCTTAGAGACATTAAGCCACTCACGTCTCACATCTCATAAGGAGCAGAGCCCATGCTCCGTACCCCTCCGTTGTACTGCATCTGAGAAGCCAGTACCTGTAGGCAACCTCTACGGTGCTCATCCCATAATCCCCAAGGCCTTGGAGTTCCTGGGTCTCCTCCGCTCCAAATCTGGCTTCCAGGAAGCTGGGCCCGTATGTGCATATGTAAATGTGTGTGCATGTCTGGTTGAGGGCAAGGGTATGCATGCGTGGGCAGGTGCTCCTGTGAGAGTGTGCACATGGGTCTCGTGTGTGTGCCTGCATGCACACTCGTGGGTGAGTGTGGGCACGGAGGCATGTACACATGTGTGCACATATGAGCGTGTGGATGTGTGTACATGCATGTGTGTGTCCACATACAGTGTGGACTGTATGGTGGCTTATTCCTGCCTCGTGTATGAGGACCGAGGCCCCAGAGGGGTTGTATCTTTGTGTTTTACTGGCCTCGTGATTTTACTTTCAGGGCCTGGTGGCCACGCCAAAGACCTTCTGGCTGTGTGTATAAAAATGTTTATAAGAAGCCTGAGTGGGCTGGCTTTGCAGACCAGTTTTCATGGACTCACTGCCTCTCAAGCACTTAGGCTCACCTTTGGGGCTGGCGGGGTTTGGTCAGGCAGCTCTGTGGCCTGTTACCGAACCTCCCGACCCAGCCCTCCCAGGGGCACCTGCAGGAGCCTGGTGTCCCCGGACCCCTCCGTGTGCTCGCCGAGTCCTCTCCACACTGTCTGTTTCACAGATGAGGAGCCCAGGCTGCAGAGAGAGGGGGACTGGTTCAGGGTCACACAGGGAGTCTGGGCCGATATTGGAGCTCAGACGTGTTCTCTCCCAAAGAACACTCTTCTCCCAGATTCTGGCTGCACCCACTCCCGCTGTGACTTACTTCCTGCTCTGCAAAATCCGATCATAATAATTAGTGTTAGGTGACACTAACACAAACTGGCTTTCATGCGGTGCTTACCACGTGCCAGGTGCTGTTCTGAGAACTTTATACCTGGTGGCTCATTTAATCCCCATTTTACAGATGAGGAGACTGAGGCCTAGAGAGTTAATTGACTTGCCCAAAGTCACACAGTTAGGATGCTGGGATTTAAAACTGAGCTGTCTGGCTCTTAAATGCCTGGTTCTTCTGCTGAAAAGCTAGGCCTTCCAAGTCTCTGTGTGTGTGTGTGTGTGTGTGTGTGTGTGTGTGTGTGTGTGTGTGTGAGAGTAATTGAGGCCCTTCTGAAATGGGCCCCGTCTTTGCCATTTTCTCCAATACCCTCCGTCCTTTCCTCCCTATCCTCTCCCCTGGCAAAATATGTGTCTGTCATCAGTGTTTTTACCATGGCATATTTTTGTTAGTTCTCCTGATCATTCTAGCTTTGTGCTTCACGTGGGAAATATCTTTTCATTTTAAACTAGCCTAAGCCACAACCATTTTTCATCTGGATTCCTGCCACAGTCTCTTAACTGGTTATGTCCTTCCATTTTTGACCCCTGCTTCACTGGTAGCCAGAATGATCCTGTTAAAGCATAAATCATCTCATGTGGCTCCCTGTTTAAAACCCTCCCTTGGCTCCCATCTCGTTCAGAGTAAAAGTCAGTGTTCTCATCTTGGCCTGTAAGGTCTGGGGGATCTGGCCCTGTACATCCAGGATCTCATCTCCTGTAATCTCCCCTCCCTCACCATACTTCAGGTCTCCAAAATCTTTACTGTTCCTTGAGTCAGCCAAGCTAGTGTGTGCCTTGGCACTTGCTGTTTCCTGCTCCTGGAACACTGTTCTCTCAGCTCTCTGCACAGCTGGTCCCTTCTCATCACTCAAACGTCACATCTTCAGGGCAGCCTTCCTTGAACATCCTTAGAGCAGCCCTTCCTCCTGCCAAGTCCTTCTCTACTCTCTTCAATGTTTAGTTGTCTTTACATCACATATGAAATGTACTCGGTGCTTCTTTGATTCACAGTGGTCTCCCCTAAAAGAATGTCAGCTCCATGAGGGCAGGGATTTTTGTCTTATTTGTGATTTACTGTATCCCCAGGGCCCAAAGCAATGCCTGGCACTGTTGAATTAATGAAAAATGAACATTGATTTTTAACTGTATACACTCTTGTTATAAAAATTATAACAATGTTTAAATGTGTAAATGAGAAATGAAAGTCTCTTATAAGCCCACCCTTAGATATTCACTGGTAATGGTTTGGTTTATTAGTCCCTGAAGAAAGTTAGAAGGATGAAAGATAGATAGATAGGTAGATAGATAAATACACACCCATACGTATATACACATATATACTTATACACCTGTATAAAATCATAGATTGCTTTTTATATCAATACATAGAACTCACTCATCTTTTGGAACAACTGTATAATAGCCCATCACATAGAGACAATTTATTTAAACAAGCCCTATCACTGGACATTCGGATTATGTCCCCAGTACACTTTGAGAATCTTGTATCACAGCTGAGTAATAGTAACCTGTACACATATCTTTCTCCCTCACAAGAATGGGGCCCTCCGAGCAGTGGTTTCTTATTTACCTCTGTGCCTCCAGGGCCCAGCCTAGCACTGGAGCCCTACTGGCAGAGCAGAGTAATAAGTTCTCTGACAAAGATCTGCCCAGCAGCCCATGAGAGGCAGAGGAGGAGGAATGAATTAAGGACACTTGAGCAGTTTGTGAAGATGAAATGTGCAAATGCAGATAAACAGCAACGTCTGTGTATTGTGAACTTGTTACTGAAAATGCAGAGGAAAAGCTTCATATGCTTCCTAATCTTCCTCTTCAAGGTTTCCCTTGTCTCTCCAAATCTCAACTTCTTATCCCCTGGGGCCAGATTCTCCTACCAAATAATTGTGACCAACTGGATACTTTTCAAACCTAGTGTGTTGGTCAGCAATAGTCACTATAATGCTGTGTAACAAGCCATCCCCAAACTCAGTGGCACTCAGCATGTATATTTTTGCTTGCATGTCTGTGGGTTGACTTAGGTTTAGCTGATGTAGGCTGTCTTGGTTCCAGGCTGCAGACTGGGCTCAAGTCCACTCCATGTATATTCTTTTTGGGGGCCAAATAGAGGGGACAGAAATGCAAGGTGGCTAACTGCACAAGTACATTAGAAAAAAAAAATTATTCTTTTTTTTTTTTTTTTTTGGCTGCACTGTGCAGCATGCAGGATCTTAGTACCCTGACCAGGGATTGCACCCATGCCCCCTGCCATGGAAGCGTGGGGTCTTAACCTCTGGACCGCCGGGGGAGTCCCATGCACAAGCACATTTAAAACCTTTGCTTACATCCTATCTGCTAACATCCTGTTGGCTAAAGCAAGTCATGGGGTTGCATCCAACATCAATGGGGCGAGAAATACACGACCCACGTGGAGGATGGAGTGGGAATGGATATTTGCTGAGTGATATTTAAAATTTAAAATCAGTCTAATCTGCCACACCTGGGCCTGACCACAGGCCTTAAGGATGATTGACAGCTGGCTGTGCTGGAACTGGCCCAGCTGGATTTCTGGGTGTATGTGCTTAATTTGCTTATCAAGGTCTCCTCTGGTCATTGTCATCCCAAAGTGACTTATTTATTTTTCCAAAAGTAACCAAAATATTTGAAGGAGGTAATTTATTCCTTCCCCAAACAATCCACTGAGCAGCCTCTGCATGCCAGCCATCTGCACACATGCCTTCCAATTCGACACACATTTCCTGAGTACCTACTTTGATCCAAGTTCTGGGCCAGGTAGGTATGGGGGGCAATGCAAGGACGAATGAGGTGAAGGGCCCTACCCTACAGGAGTGGGAGAGAGCTACGGAGATGGTTATCCGGCATCGTGGGAGGGCTCCAGCCGAGGAACAAGGAGGCCACCCTCCAGTGCAAAAGGCTGGGGACATGATGGCTGCCACCTCCAATCCTGCCGTGGGGCGGGGGTGGGGGGGGTCCATGAGGATTTTTGGGTTTTCTGCCCTTTGTTATGTTAACTGGACCCCCCAGTAAAGATCTGTCCCAAGTCATTTGTCAAGGTGCGGTATGGGGAAAATTCCCAGTTCCTCAATCCCAGGTTGGAGCTTCCCCTCACCGGTGGATGGGTTCTCACTGTGAATGAATGAATGAAGAATGAATGAAGGAAGGAAGGAGGGAAGGAATTAAGCTCGTCCTGATTCATGTTTGCCATCAAGGCTGTACTGGTAAATCACTGTGATTCCTCAATGCCCATCAACACACACCGTGGAGTACTGTGCAGTCTCCAACTTCTCTCAGCGGTATGGCTGTTGGGCAAACGGAGCTGGATTCAAAAGAACACACAGTATGTGATTCCATTTGTATAAAACTGGAAATCAGGCAACACGGATCTGTGCCGTCAGAAGTCAGGACAGGGGTTACCCTTGAAGAGCGAGTGTGACTGAAAGGGAGCCAGTGGAGGGCTCTGGCAGCTGGTGATGTTATGCTTCTTAAGCCAGGTGTTAGTTACACGATGCGTTCAGTTTATGAAAGTTCATCAAGCTGTACGTTTGTGATCAATGCCCCTTTCTGTATATGTGATACTTCCATAAAAAGTAAAACAAAAATTTCCCACACTGAATTCTAAATTATCTTTCTAAACTGGAAATCCGGCTCCATCAGCCTCCTGCTTAAAGGCCTTTCCTGGCTCCTAAACATACACCATGTAACACGGCACTCGTGGCCCTTCGTGATCTACTGTGTGTCTGCCTTTTCCACTCCACCTCCTGTAATCCCTCATGTGGACCTTGTGCTCCAGCCCCGCCTCCTTACTTGCATACATTTCCCTCCAAACTCTCCATCATATCTCATGCCTCTGTGCCTTTGCATATTCTCTTCCCTCTGCCTGACCTACTGTTACCACCTCTTGTTTGCCATGAGAACTTCTATTTATCCTTCAAAACCCAGTTAAGACATGAACTCTTCTGAAAAGGCACCTCAGACCCCAGAAGTACTCATGGTGACTGGTCCTATTAGCACCCATCACACTGCCTTGAGATGATCTCCTCCACCAGACCGGACACTCCCTGAGGACAGGCTCTGGATCTTGTCTTTCCAGTGGCTCCCGTGCCCCAGATGGGGTTGGCACACAACAAGAATTTAATGAAGTTTTGTTGAATGAAGGAAAGAAGGAGCAGGGGCCATGTTATAGATACTGGGTGTCCCATTTGGGTTTGGAAATCTGGATCCTGACTCTGGAAGCCGTGGTCTCCTCTGTCCCGCCTGGGCTGAGCTGTGTTTTAAGCCATCCCGGCTCCCTGTCCCTCTTTCCCAGGGAGCTGGGATTTTTGGCAGCTACCAGCTGGCAATTTTTGTGAAACAATCTCCTAAGCTTGTAGGTTTCATTTGTTTAATATTTCAGGGATATGCAACAATGTGGTGGCTCCGTGGCCACAATCCCTAGTCTTGCGTGAATCATTTCTCAACTGCATTCCTATAATAGTCTCTTGTTGGTTCCCTCAACCTCTCTGTTCTCCGTCTGAAATCGATTTACAATTCTGCTGCTCACTTTATTTAGTGCATTTTATTGATTTATGTCATAGAACTGAAAGGTGCATAGATCAGAACATGCCAAACAGGAAAGGGAGAGGGGAGCCAGCTTCCACAGTTGCCCAGACTCTAACATCGAACTGCAAGCAGGTCAGCCTGCTGGCTGCAGCCTGAACACACCGCGTCACTGGTGCATCCTTGTGCCTGTGCATTAATCCTGGGTGATGTTTTCTCCCTGGCTGCTTGGGGGACTCACTGTCACCTTCACCTGCCAACCCAAAGGCCCTGCCTCTGTGAAGTCCTCTCTGGCCCCCAGGCTGGGTTAGTTATGTCCGCCCTGGGCTCCCAAGTCACCGAGTACATGCCTGTGGTCCAGGGCCTGACAAAAAGGGAACTCTGATTCTTTCATCCCAACAAGACAGACAATTCAGGACACAAAGAGGCACGGGACTGGCCCGAGTGGTCCACACGTCCATTTTTCCCTCTCACCTGCCATTCCCAGACAACATTGAGCTGGTTTTTGCAGCCCTCTGACCGTGGGTGGGAATCATCATTTGTCTGAATGGCTCTGGTCCTTCTGTGGAGACAGCAGAGCTCTGGAATCCTCCTACAGAAGGAGATCATTTCCTGGCCATTCTCAATAAACTCACAACACAGGCCACCTCACCTGGAGCCATTTCATTCTTGGAAGCAGGGCAGGCTGCAGCCCTTGTTTTCGGGGAAGGGCTGCAGGGACCTTTGTCCGCCTTCCCTCCACCTTCCCAGGGCAGGCTAGTGGGCAGCATCCCTCGGTGCCAGGCTGTGTGCCAGGAGCTGGGTCAGTGAGGAGAACGCCTCACAGCTTCCGATCTTGAGGAGCCTTCTAGTGGGGGAGACACACAAGGAGGTGGAGAGTCACATCTGTGAATCAGGGACCCATGGGGGTGCCCAGAGGCCTGTGAAAGAAAGATGGCAGTATTAGAAGGCTGTGTGGAGGGTTCCATATGGGGAGGATCCTGAAGGATGAGTGGCATTCCTTCTACCGCATAAGGGGCACGGCGGTGGGGGGGGGCGGGTGTCATTCCTGGTAGAATGAATGACATGTGCAAAGACGTGAGACCCAGTATCCTTGTGCCAGGCACGTGACAGATGTGCAACAGACACTTGCTGAATGACTGAAGAGTGGAAGGAAGGTGTAGCCCCGGGAGGTTAAGTGCCTTGCTCAAAGTCACACAGCAAATTTAGGTTAGAGTCAGCCTCACCTGCCAGGATCCTGAGGGCTTTTAATCAGCATCCCGCCCACCCTGCCAACACCACCCATCCTTTCTCATCTCACCCTTCCTTCCCACCCATTCCTCCAGCCTCATTTTCTCTAGCATCACACATGGTCCTCCCACCTCCCTTATTCTGAAGTGCTGGTTCTGCCACTTTAGTTCTGAAATTCTGGATTCCTCTAATTACGTGCTCTTATTAAAAGTGATTAAACCCCCGTGCCGGTGGAGGACAGCTCCCGGAGATCACAACATCCAATAATTGCTTTAGTTGCTCTAATTCCAATTATTCAAGATTATCTTTCCAGGTAATTAGGTGTCTGGATAGTCTCGCCTGTTCGCTCTCTCAGAGAGTGTCATATTAACCCCAAACGGTGACCAGCTTTCATGTTTCATAATTGGAAACAGTTTCTCCATGGTGAGAAGACTCTGTTAAGTGTAAACAGTGGTAATTAACATTTCGAAATGACTCTTCGGTCTTTTCATACTTTGGTGTGAGAAATTACCTCGGATGCTTAAATCCAGCTGTTTGCCCCTCTGAGCAGAGGTTTCAGCAGCATTGGGGAAATAGGGCTTGCTGAACTGCACGGGGGCGGAGGAATTTGAAGGATGCCTCCTTTGCACATTCTAGGAAAGTCTTTGCATGGGCTGGTTTCCTTCTGGATCTCTGCCTGGATGGGAGGCCTTGGGATGGAACTTGCCATAAGACCCTTCCATTGGGCCCAGGCTTTGCATTCACACAGGGCCTTCACTTTAGACAAACGATGAGTCCTTCAAATGAAGTTTACAATCAAGGCCACCAGGTGCAGTTGTGTAGGTTACCCACTGTGCAACTCTGGGAGTCATGATTCATCTACGTGAGTGGCATTGGGTTGGGCAGTGCACATCCTGTACGACTGTAGGCAGGGGCTGGGGATACACAGACTGGGTTAAAAGAAGACAACATTCCACATACAGGTCTATACCTGCACCTCATTGCTGAACCACACGGCCTGTGATGAGCAGGGAATTTATAACCCTATTTTGTCATGTTTCTTTTTTAATTGATATAATTTCATTTATATAATATACAAAGAGTGAACGGCACAGAGTTTACATGTACAGTTCAGTGAGTTTCAAGAAATGCATACATCCATGTAGCCCACATCCTTGCCAAGATGTAGAACCAGGGCCAGCTTCGTGGGCACGTGACCTTATAGTCGCATAGGGTTCCGTGCACGGAAGGACCCTCCATTTGGTTTAATGCTATCCTGTAACTGTCTTGAAATTCTTTTTTTTTTTGAGTTTCTGAAGCAGGGTTTATTTATTTATTTATTTTTTGGCCAGGCCACACATCTTGCAGGATCTTAGTTCCCTGACCAGGGATCAAACCCACACCCTCAGCAGTGAGAGAGCGGAGTCCTAACCACTGGACCACCAGGGAATTCCCCCGAAGCAGGGTTTAAATAGACTTTACTGTTGCAAGGGAAGCCCTACCGAGCAGCGCCTTCTAAATGGATACATGTGGTCCCAGGATGTCAACATGGAGCAATGAAGAGGTCATGATCGCAGAAGAGGTCACTGTAACTGAAGGACATGATCCCGGGGAGGCCGGCCAGGAATGCAGCAGACATGATCAGGACAGGCCGGGGTGGCCAGGTCACAGGGTGAGGGAGAGGACAGCTACTGTCTCTCCCGCTTCTTGTAGTTCTCCGGGTGTGACAGGACCCAGCCCGACGGCAGGAGGAAACACAGGAAGCAGGAGGTGAGCCCAATGGCGATATCCATAGTTCCGAGCTGCTCCCGCGGCGGCTTCAATGGATCTGGGCCCGCGGCACGGGGAGCCGCCGGGCAGGGCCTGTCAGGCCCCTCAGCAGCAGTGGAGTCAGCACAGACATGACCGCACGGAGTAGACTGCAGATAGCAGACAGCCGGAACCCAAGGTCGCAAAGTCAAAATCTGTCTTGAAACTCTTAATAATTTTTTCAACAAGAGGCCCTGAATTTTCTTTTTTTTAAAATTTAATTAATTAATTTATTTATTTGGCTGCATTGGGTCTTCGTTGCTGTGCGCGGGCTTTCTCTAGTTCCGGCGAGCGGGGGCTACTCTTTGTTGTGGTGCGCGGGCTTCTCATTGCGGTGGCTTCTCTTGTTGCAGAGCACGGGCTCTAGGCGCGTGGGCTTCATTAGTTGTGGCTTGGGGGTTCTAGAACGCAGGCTCAGTAGTTGTGGCGCACGGGCTTAGTTGCTCTGCGGCATGTGGGATTTTCCCGGAGCAGGGCTCGAACCCGTGTCCCCTGCATGGGCGGGTGGATTCTTAACCACTGTGCCACCAGGGAAGTCCCCTGAATTTTCATTTTGCACTGCCTTCCCGATTTGGACTGTATACTGCACCCCCATATTATTATTCACTTACTATTTCTCTTTACGTTGATTCACTTACAGAGTCGAATTATTTTCTCCCCATCCTGAGCAATGAGATCTGTCAATGCACGGTTTTAGCGTGCCATGTTATTTTTTTCCGAGGTGCTTTAAAATAAATAATAATAATGCCAAAAACTTATTTCTGTTTTGCCAATGTGTCAGACCCAGCTGATTCCCCCAACAACTCAGTGAGTTTGTGCTGTCATTAAACTATGTGACGGGTGGGGAAACTGAGGCCCGAGAGGTTAAGTTAACTTACCCAAGACCATATGGGTTGCGATGGTGGAGCTGGGTTGGAACCTGGGCAGGTGGGCTGCAGAGTCCTTGTGCTTTACCATTCCACTTGCTGCCTTGATGCGAGCTATTAAAATAGAAAAAGAATCCCCGCGACTAGGGAAGGACTAAAATCTAATGAAAGGAAGGGATGAGGTAAGTGTTGTCTGGGTGTGGCTGGGAGGGAGAAGGGGCCGTCATACCACATGGGATGACACTTGTCATCCTCCAAAGCCCTTATGACTCATGCATCTAATGCTGCTTCCTTCTTGTTATGATTCTAGTTCCAAGACAGGAGTCTAACCATCACACGTGGGCTGTCAGGTGGGCAAGCCTCAGAGAGCTGGTCTCACCTGCTCCATTTTGCAGATAAGAAAACTGAGGCCCTGAGATAAAACTCTTCATGGCTGCCGTGGCCTGAATACAGGTAGACCTCAGAGATATTGCGGGTTCAGTTCCAGGCCACCACAAGGAAGCAAATATCACAATAAAGCAAGTCACACCAATTGTTTGGTTTCCCAGTGCATAGAAAAGTTATGTTTACACAATACTGTAGTCTATTAAGTGTGCAACGGCATTATGTCTAAAATACAACGTGCATACCTTAATTAAAAATACTTTATTGCTAAAAAATGCTAACCATCGTCTGACAATGCAAGATTGCCACAAATCTTCAATTCGTAAAAAAAGCAGTATCTTCAAAATGCAATAACAAGGTGTGCCTGTATAATGAGTGTACAAATGGCATACCAATCCCTGAGAAGTGGAGTCCCCACTCTGGGGCAGCCTCCCCCAGCCCTGCCCTGGCAATTCTTGGAACACTTATTGAGCACCTGCTACATACCAGTCCCTTTCAGGCATATTATCCCATTTAATCTTCTCAACAGCCCACAAAGTGGGTTTACTGTTATCCCCCTTTTCAGATCAGGAAGCTGAGGCTCAGGCTAAGACACTTGCTCCTGGTCCAGGGAGGGGCAGAGCTTGGATTTAATCACAGAGCTGAGTGCGGTGTTAATGCAGAGCGTGGGCTCTGGATTCAAATTGTGACTCCACCTCATTAGCTGTGGGACCTCAGGCATGCTTCTCACCCTCTTTATGGCTCACTTTCTTCATCTGAAAAATGGGGATAAATAGCATCCACTTTGTGGAATTCTTCCGAGAGTCAAATGGAATAATCCACGCGAGGGGTTAGCACAGGGTCTGTCTCAATCAACACCAGCTTGAATGAATATTCCAGCATATTTCCGCCATCTCCTCAGTTCGGCCCAACCAGCTGGAAAGCTAACTTGGAAAGAACTCAAATTTGTGTTTACTTCTACTCAACTAACCCTCATTGAATCATGCACAGAATGCCATTCCCTGCTAAATACTTTCACATCTCTTGGTTCATTTAATTCTGTTGACACCTCTTTGAGGAGGTGCTATTATCTCTGGTTTACACCCCAGGAAACAGGCTCAGAGAAGTTGAGCTACTTGCCTGAGGTCACACAGCAAAGCGATGTATCCCATCAGTCAGGTGCTATTTCTGCCACACCTCACAGGTCTTTCCACCCTGCCTGGGGCCTCCTGGCCCCTCTTCCACTCCTTGGGCCCAGGAAGTTCTTTGGTTGGCTTTGCTGTGTGTTCTGACCCAGCTAGGTGGCCCCATTGGCTCACAGCTGTCAGGGCCTGCGTGGAGCAGAGGGAGGTGGCAGCTAAGGGGACCCATGGCTGCTGCTGCTCCTGGCACCCTCTGCTTCTCACGCACCACATCTGCTGGCTCCTGCAGACTCGTCATTTGCAATCATCTGCCGGGCTCCCTGGAGGCGCTAAGTCTGTGATGTGACACAGAATCTCCCAAATCCCCTGCCTTTAGCCTGTGTGAGGAGCAGAGGGGTTTAAGCCCCCGAGACCTTATCTATATCTTGGACTTAAGTTAGAGGCCCTTTCAGGCCCTGGAGCGCTGAAGCCCCTGCCCTGGTTTGCTACCCAGGAATTGGCTCCTGCAGACCTGGTGCCGGTTCTGGAGCCAGCCTGACTCCCACGGGCTCTGCTTCGCTTAGGCTTTCCCCTGAAATTTCATTTTGAGTTTAAAAAGTCCTGTGTCTCTTGGCAGGGATGCCCTGGTCCCCTGCTTGTCCACAGAATCTCTGGCCTCCGTGGGCTCCTGGTATTCAGCACGTGTCTTGCCAAAGGCAGAGAAAGGCCCAGTGTGTGTGTGTGTGTGTGTGTGTGTGTGTGTGTGTGTGTGTGCGCGCGCGCGTGCACTTGTTCCGGAGACATGAGGAAGGAAAGTGGTTTCTCCGAAGCTGGTGTCTGTCTGTTGGTCTCATCACACACTCCCCTTCCCTGGCCCGTCTCTGGTGGTGAGGGCAGAGGCTGTTGGTTTTATTCATTAGTTAAAAATTTTTTTGATTGGCGGGTAACAGCTTCTTTGAGATATAATTCACTTACCATTTGTTTGTCCCCTTAAAGTTCAGTGGTTTTTAGTGTATTCACAGAGTTGTGCTATCATTACCACTATGAATTATAGAATATTTTCATCACCCTGGAAAGAAACACTGTTTCCTTTAGCTGTCATCCCTCAATCCACCAGACCCCACAGACTCACACAACCAACGATCTCCTTTCTGTCATTGTAGATTCGTCAATTCTGGACATATATGAACAGAATCATATAATATGAGGATTTTTGTGCCTAACTTCTTTTACTTAGCACAATGTTTTAAAGGTTCATTCATATTGTAACATGTGTCAGTACTTCATTTCTTTTTATTGCCAAATAATATTTCATTGTATAGATATTTATTTATCAACACTTTTTAAAATTGGGAAATACAGCACGATTCCAAAAAGTACATAAAATATATAGCTTAACAAATAGTTGAAAGCAAAAACTTTATTACCACCGAGGTCAAAGAAGAAGATCATTGCCAGCATGCCATGTGCCCCTTCCTGAGCACTACCAACTCCTGTCCCCAGAAGAGAGTAGTCACTGCCTTGCTTAGCTGTACATCAGGGGCTGGCAAAGCATGGCCCGCTGCTTGTTTTTGTAAATAAAGTTTTACTGGAACACAGCTACGCTCATTCCCTTATGTATATCCCTGGCTGCTTCCATGTTATAATGGCAGAGTTGAGCCGCTGTGGCAGAGATGGTATGGCCTGAAAAACATAAGATATTTCCTCCCTGGCTCTTTACAGAAAAGGTTAGCTGACCCTGCTTCATAGTTTACCATCAAATATGCAAACTTAAACACAATAGATTTGCTTGTTTCTGAATTTTCTACATAAATGTGATCAAATGATGAACCTTTTTTGTGTCTGGCTTCCTTTGCTTAACATTATGTTGATCATTACTGTAGTCCATTCGGGCTGCTAAAAACAACAGAAATTTATTTATCACCATTTTGGAGGCTGGAAGTCCAAGACCAAGGCATCGCCAGATTCAGTGTCTGGTGGGAACCTGTTCCTTGATTCACAGATGCCTGTCTTTTTTTTTTTAACATCTTTATTGGAGTATAATTGCTTTACAATGATGTGTTAGTTTCTGCTTTATAACAAAGTGAATCAGTTATACATATACATATGTTCCCATATCTCTTCCCTCTTACGTCTCCCTCCCTCCCACCCTCCCTATCCCACCCCTCCACAGATGCCTGTCTTCTTGCTGTGTTCTCACAGGGCAGAAGGGGTGAGGGAGCTCTTTGGAGTTTCTTTTATAAGTTATTAATCCCTTTCATGAGGGGTCCACCTTCATGATCTAATCACCCCCAAATGCCCCCACCTCCAAGTACCATCACATTGGGAGTTAGAATTTCAACATAGGAGTCTGTGTGTGTGTAGGGGACACAAACATTCAGTCTACAGCAATCACGTAGCTGTAGTTTGTTCATTTTTATGGCTGTGTAATATTCCATGTGTGACTCTATGACCTTCTGTTTGTTCGTTTTACTCTCAGTGGATATTTGGGACATTTTCAGTTTTTATTATGAATAACGCTGTTAGTTAAGTGTGGTCCCCAGACCAGCAGCATCCGCATCACCTGGGAGCCTATTAGAACTGTAAATTCTCAAGCCCTACCCCAGACCTCCTGAACAAGAAACTCTGGGTTGGGGCTGGCAATCTGTGTTTAACAAGCCCTTAGGGTGGTTCTGATGCATCCTCCAGCTTGAGAATCGCTGCTGTTGTGTTTACCTAGACATAGAATTACTGGGTCAACTCTGTATATCTTTAATTTTATTAGTCGTCTTGTTTTCCAAAGCGGGCATACCAATTTATACTCCCACACACGTGGTATGAGAATTCCCATTGTTCTATTCTCGACAATGATTAGCTTTATCAGATTTTTTAAATTTGCCAAATGTGTGGATGAGAAATGGTATCATACTGTGGTTTTCAATGTGCATTTCCTTGGTTATTAAAGGAGTTCAGCATCTCCTCATGTTTATGGTTATTTGGGTTTTCTCTTGCATGAAGTGCCTGTTCACATCTTTTGCCTATTAGATTGTTTGTCTTTTAGTTATTGCTTTTTAAGGTTGTTTTTTTTTTTACATATTATAACCCTTTGTTGCTTATAGGTATTACACACTCCTTTTGTCACTCTGTGGGCTTGCCTTTTCACAGATGTCTTTTGATGAATATAGATTCTTTTTTTTTTTTTTTTTAGATATCCTTGTTTTATTTTTTTATTTTTATTTTTTTGCAGTACGCGGCCCTCTCACTGTTGTGGCCTCTCCCGTTGCGGAGCACAGGCTCCAGACGCGCAGGCTCAGCGGCCATGGCTCACGGGCCCAGCCGCTCCGCGGCATGTGGGATCTTCCCGGACCGGGGCACGAACCCGTGTCCCCTGCATCAGCAGGCGGACTCCCAACCACTGCGCCACCAGGGAAGCCCTATAAATTCTTAATTTTGAAAATTGTGGTAAAACATCCATAACACAAAATTTACCATTTTAACTGTACAGTTCAGTGGCATCAAGTACATTCACGTTGTTATGCAACCATCACCACCATCCATCTCCATACCGTTTTTATCCTCCCAAACTGAAACTCAGTATCCATTAAACACTAATTCCCATTCCCCCCTCCCAATCATCATTCTCCTTCTTGTCTCTATGAATAAGACTGCTCAAGGTACCTCATATAAGTGGGATATGCAATATTTGTCCTTCTGTGCCTGTCTTATTTCACTTAGCGTAATGTCTTTGAGGTTCATCTATGTACCTCACTGTGGATGTGTCAGAAACAAAATGTTTTGGTGTGGTCTGGTATATATACTATATACTATATATATATATATATATATATATATATTTTTTTTTTTTTTTTTTTTTTTTGCGGTACGCGGGCCTCTCACTGTTGCGGCCTCTCCCGTTGCGGAGCACAGGCTCAGCGGCCATGGCTTACGGTCCCAGCCGCTCCGTGGCATGTGGGATCTTCCCGGACCAGGGCACGAACCCATGTCCCCTGCATCGGCAGGCGGACTCTCAACCACTGCACCACCAGGGAAGCCTATATACTATATTTTGTTTATCCATCGGTTGACGGACGTTTGGATTGTTTGTACCTTTAGGCTATTGTGAATAATAGTGCTGTGAACATTGGTGTACTAACATCCATTCAGATCCCTGCTTTCACTTCTTCCACCCAGAAATGGAATTGCTGGATCATATGGTAATTCTATGTTTAATTTTTTGAGGAACCACCATACTGTTTTCCATAACAGCTGCACCATTTTACATTCACAATGCACAAGGGTTCCAATTTCTCTACGTCCTCACCAATGCTTGTTATTTTCTGTTTTGATAATAGCCATCCTAATGAATGTGAGGTGGTATCTCACTGTGGTTTTTTGTTTTGTTCTGCGGTGCGCGGGCCTCTCACTGTTGTGGCCTCTCCCGTTGCGGAGCACAGGCTCCAGACGCGCAGGCTCAGCGGCCATGGCTCATGGGCCCAGCTGCTCCGCGGCATGTGGGATCTTCCCGGACCGGGGCATGATTCCGTGTCCCCTGCATCGGCAGGCGGGCTCTCAACCACTGTGCCACCAGGGAAACCCCTCACTGTGGTTTTGATTTGACTGGTGATGTTGAGCATCTTCTTGTGCTTTTTGGCCATTTGTGTATCTCCTTTGGAGAATGTCTATTCAGGTCCTTTGCCCATTTATGAATTGGGTTGTTTGGTTTTTGTTGTTGAGTTGTAGGAGTTCTGTATATATTCTGAATATCATTCTTTATCAGATAAATGCTATGCAAGTATTTTCTCCCATTTTGTGGGTTGCCTTTTCATTCTGTTGATAGTGTCCTCTGATGCACAAAAGCTTTCAAGTTTGATGAAGTCCAGTTTATTTGCTTTTTCTTTTGTTGTCTGTGTTTTTGTTGTTGTAACCAAGAGATTATTGCCAAATGCAATGTCATGAAGTTTCCCCCTGTTTCCTTCTAAGAGCATGAACACACACCCAAAACTTATTCATCCATCCATCCATCCATCCATCCAATAATTTTGATTCTCCAGCTGCATGCACATCCTTCTGGCCTCATGAAAAATACTTCAAGGCTGTCCCAGGCCCATTTGTCTGGAAAACCTTTGCAAATATTCATTTGTTCCTGTGCTGTGCTGGGTGCAGGAGAACTCTTGAGTCTTGCTACTCTCCTTGTCTTCCTTGGGAGATTGGGTGATTTCTGCTTTAAGATTTCCTAGTCTGTTATTCTCTCCCTGGCAGGATGGTGTGTGCATGTGTGTGTGTGTGTGCACGCGTGCGCGTTGGCAGAGGGTGCAGGGGCCCCCTTCAGTGATCCACTCCAGCATCTGTGGTTTCTTGCTTCCCTTGAATTAGCAACACTAGCTGCTGTAACAAAGAAACCTCCAAATCTTTGTCACCTTCCGTGATAAGAGTTGGTTTTCCCAACACGGGAGGTCCTGTGCAGGTGATCCCATGGCCGACCCCCTTCCTCATGCTCATCCAGAGCTCCAGGCTCCTTCCCCTGCAGGCTTTGGAGTCTTCTCCATCCAGCCAGAAGTTGGGGAAAGAGGATGGTGTGGGAGGTCCCTGTGGGCCCGGCTGGGCTGGGAAGTGGCTCCTTTCATTTCCACCCACATTCCTTTGGCTGGAACTCAGTCTCATAGCTGTACTCAACTACAAAGGCTATAGGGAAATGTAGCTTATTTGTGTGCCCACGAGGAAAAGGAAATGGGCTTTGGTGACACATGGAAGTCTCTGCCATACCCTCTGTCTTCCCTTTCTCTGTCCCCCAGGCCAGGGGAGCTTTATTAAGTGTGGGATGTCGGGGGGAGAAGGGGCAGGAGAGGGGAGGTAGCCCAGACCTCTTCTCTTTTTCTAAATACAATATTTACAGTAAAAGTTGTGGCTTTTAAACTTAAAAGTCCAGGCTTTTGCAGCTCAGAAGCCTTGCTCTTGTGTCCTGAGACCTGGCCCTGCTTTCCCCCGGACCCCCTCCCCTGCAGCAGTGGATACAGGTGGGGAAGGACAAGGGGTTCAGGAAGGCTCTGGGAAACCTTACCTAATGTCTCAAAAAATTATCCTGCTACTGTTAACTCAAGAATCCACTTGTGTGTCTGCCACCCTTTAGTTTGCAGATACTGGTTTCTTGCACTTTTTAAAATCAAAACTCCCATACCTGCTTTCAGGTTCTTGATTCCTCACTGGTTCCACAGGATTCCCCCTGCACAGCAACAAAGGGCCACCAATCCCAGGTGCGGGTCCCTGCACCCTGGACTGTGTTTATTTGGTTTGGGGGCTGATTCAGGAAGCGCAGAACTTCGCTTCCCTTCGGACTTCGGCTCTACCTCGCCAGTGCTCACTCTGCCCTTTTCACTTTAACTGATCCTCTTTCGTGCCACAGAAGTCAGAAATAAAGCAGAATTTAGGGAGTTCCGATCACTTCCTGTCATGCTTTGACATCGGACTGATGGCCCTGAGCAGCCTGTTTGTTCCTGCCCAGTTGTTCTTGTTCTGAACAGAACTGCAGAACTCACTTTTGCTCTCACCAGCAGTTTTCACCCGCTCAGTCCCTGGTGGTGGGCGCCTACCCATCCCGACAGGATCCTGACACCCTGCCTACAGGGCCTTCGAGATTTCCTTCCCTATTAGGGCATCTGCTCCCATCCCTGCTGGACTCCAGCCCGTGTCGAGGCATGTTTGCCTCGATGGAAGCCTTTGGGGAGCATAAAGTTTGGACTCTTGGAAGGTCAGTGGTCATCCTGCATGGCCCTATGCTCTCTCAGGAGACCATCTCCCTTGTTGACGGGGGATCTGAAATGGGCAGTCTACCTCTAGATCATCCTAGTGAGACAGACTCAGGCAATCGCCCAATGCCCCCAAAATCCTTGGCACCATTGTTGGACTGGGGACTGGTGGGAGGTTCTAGAAAAGAAAGAAGATTGGCTGCAAGAGCCAGAAGCCTGCTCAGACCAGCTTAACTACAAAGGCAATTTTGACAGGACAACCCCAAAAAGTCCAGATGAGAAGTATTTAAAGACCAAAACTTAGGATATGAGAAGGGGACTGACCAGGAGTCTTACTTCTCTTCCTCTGCACATCTGTTTCTTTTCTTGTGGCCTCTCCTGCCTGATGACCATAGCCCTATAGTAGTCTACTGACCTTCCATCTGTTAACTAAATCTCTAGGTCCCATTTTCAAATACTTGAGGACAGAGAATCTGATTGGTCCAGCTTGGAGCTGGGAACAACTCAGATTGGATGAGCTGAAGCAGGGTGCGGGATCACCCAGGATGCCCCAGGGTTGTGGTCAGTTTCATTAAGAAGGTGGTGTGGTCAGGGAGGAGATGATTGGCAGGGCTACTGTGGTGGGGGGATGGGGAGTGAACCATTGTTTGGTTTAGGAGAAAGAGGAGGACTTTGAACCAGAGAAACCCAAGATCTGGGTTCAAATCCCAGCTCTGATTTGCATGCCAGGTGACCTTACCAACTCTGAACCTCAGTTGCCTTATTTGTAAAATGGTCAGGATCATCACCCAGTTAAGAGTATTGTGAATATTAGCACCTCGTTTTCCCTTGCCTGGCTTGTGATGGCACTGGGCATGTGAAATCCTTAGTGTCCTGGCAGGCTGGGTGAAGGTCAGGTGGGGTCCTGCGCGGGTGGGGTTGACCCTTGGGTCCTGGGATTGAGGGGTCTGAGATTATGGCCCAGTGTGGGTCCTAGAGCTAGGCCTGACCATGCTTGGGGTAGGGATCAGATTATCAGGTGGGGGTTACTGAGCGGTGCCATCTTGATGTACCTTGCAGGCTTAATGGTTAAGGTAGGGAAAGGCATTCCAAGTGGGAGGATCAGCAGGTGCAAATTCAAGGAGATTGGATGCCCGTGGCCCATTCTGTCTGCAGCAGCTACTGGCTGTAGCTGGACACTGACGAGTGGGGGGCAGTTAGGAGCCAGGCTAGAGGGGTCAGCCGGGCTGGGTCGCAACAAGCTTCAAATGTCGTATCAAGAAGCTTGGTCTCGGGCGTCCCTGGTGGCGCAGTGGTTGAGAGTCCGCCTGCTGATGCAGGGGACACGGGTTTGTGCCCCAGTCCGGGAAGATCCCACATGCCGTGGAGCTGCTGGGCCCGTGAGCTGTGGCCGCTGAGCCCGCGTGTCTGGAGCCTGTGCTCCGCACGGGAGAGGCCACAACGGTGAGAGCCCCGCGTGCTGCAAAAAAAAAAAAAAAAAAAAAAGAAGAACCTTGGTCTCTATCCTGGAGGCCACCAGAGGGTCAGCAACAGGATAAACAGTGGTAGATCCGACCTGAACTCTGGAAACTGATTCATAGCTACCCCTAGGCAGAAGGGTGGCCTTGGTTGGAAGCAGCAGCCCCTAGAACTCTGGGGGAGCTTGGGGAGGGCCTGAGAGGGTCGTCTGTCTCTCAGATGTGGCTGAGAGGCTGGCACTGAGTTAGCTGTCAGTTGAGATTCTGACTACATGTCCTACGGATTCAGGGTAGAAAGAGCCCAGAATCAGGGCCTGTGTCATAGACTTCAGGTGTCATTGGGAATAAAGGCCCAACTAAAGCCCCCATTGCTGACTCTAAAGCCCTCCTTTCCTCCAATAGGGTGTGAAGAGCTGAGGAGGTGTGGCCAAGGCCACTTTTGGAGGACCTGTGGGCGGGGCCTTTCTCAGCCGTCCTGGCTGCGCTTCCCCTGGGAAGGGGGCACTGTTTGCTGATGAGAGTGGGGGGATCTCTTCCTGCACCCTATCTATCTGCACCAACACTTCCCACGTGGGCATCTTCCCAGCTTGCGGTCTCACCTCAATGTTCTCTCCTCGGAGAAGCCTTGCCCTGCCAGCCTGTCTGAAATGGACACCCCCATCTCTAATCACTCTGATTTACCCCTTCTGCAAATCCCTAAAATGATCTTGTCGGATGTGTTTACTTGTTTTCTGTCTTGTTTCCGAAACACCTTGAGCTACACGAGGGCACAGCCTAGCCTGCCTCATTCGGCGCTGAATCCCCGCATGGTGCTTGGCGCCCAGCAGGAGCTCAGCCAACATCAAAGGTACATTTTGGAGGCTCTGCTGAGCCAGGCACTGTGCACAGAGCATCTCAATGAATTCTCCTAACAGCCCCACGGGACAGGGGCGATTCTTGTCCCCATTCTATACATGGGAAAACTGAGGCTCAGAGAGGCTGAGCACACTGCTCACACGCACACAGCTGCAAAGCGACAGCATCGGGGTCCAACCCGGGGCCGCCCGGCCTCCAGAGCAGGCTCTGTGGTGGCTTCCGAGCCAGTCGCTCTGGGTTTCCTCTACTGTTTGTTCTCTTCCAAATCTAGTTTCCTTGGAAATAAAATTCATAGCTCACTTAAGTCCTCCTTCCCTCTCTGCACCTCAAGGGCATTCCATCCTGAGGTTTATTTAGAGTTAAATAAGCTGAAGGGGGAGGGGCCCTTACAAATGGACCGGTAACCTGCTGGGCACGGGAGGCTGCCCTGCCTTCCTGGCTTCCCCTCTGCTGGCTCATTATTTCCCGTGGAGTTCTCATCAACATCCCTTTACGACTGAAGTTGACAAATAAACTGGCTGAGACGGTCAGAACGATTTAATTTAGTTCAACTGTGGCCCTTCCCCCTCCTGCACTCATGCCAACAGAAGGACCACTGAGCCGGGCTTCAAAATAGGGCCTTCACCTCCAGCAGATCTGGGGCCAAGCAGGGCCAGCACCCAGGGGACCTTGGACTTGCTTCTGAACCTCTCTGAGACCTGCAAGGTAAAGGTGACAAAGACCCTCCCTCCAGGCACTTGAGTTTTGCATTCTGACAAAATCGTGTGAACCTTTCTTCTGGAAGGGAGAGTTCTGGGGTTCCGAGAGTCAAAAAGGCTTCACCCATTGTAAAGCAGTTATACTCCAATGAAGATGTGAAAAAGAAGGGAAGAAAAAAGAAAAAAAAATTGGCTTCAGATTTTTGATCTTAGTCATTGATTCAACGGGTATTTCTTGGGCACCAACTGTGGACCCCACCCTCCCAGGGTTATTTTAGGTCCCTGCCCTCCTGGGCTTGGCTTTGTTGAGGCAGAAACTCAGGGGAAGAGAGTGAGCCCTTGTTACTGCTCTGATCAAGGCAGTGACCATCAGTGGTCCGTGCGAGTACGTGACTGATGGATTGATTTCTCTTTATCCCCCGCACCCTCCTCCCACTCCCCTCTCTTCCATACTGGCAACCCTCAGTTCTGTTTAAAGTATTTATGTTTGTATATATTCTTGCACATGTATCACTTTTTGCATCCTTTATATTTATATAAATAGTACACTATTACTATTTCTGCAGTAAGGCTGTACTATAACAAATCACCCCAAAACTCAATGGCTTTACAAAAACAAGCTTTATTTTTCTTGCTTGTGGGTCTGAGAGTTTGGTGGTGACTGCTGTGGGTTGTGGGCTGACTGGGCTTGGTTCCAGGCTGTGCCTTGGGTTCAGGTCTGCCCTGGGCGTGTCCTGTCACGTTGGGGCCGGCATCTACCTGGAGGATATTCTCATGGCGATGGCAGAAATGCAAAAGGGATGAGAGAAACCTGTGATGCCAGACATAGAGAACAGACTTGTGGCTGCCATGGGGGAGGGTGGGTAGGGGAGGGAAGGAATGGGAGTTTGGGATTAGCAGAGGCAAACTATCATATATAGGATGGATAAACAACAAGGTCCTACTGTATAGCACAGGGAACTATATTCAATATCCTGTGACAAACCATAATGGAAAAGAATATGAACAAGAATACACACACATATATATATAGCTGAGTCACTTTGCTGTACAGAAGAAACTAACACAACATTGTAAATCAACTATACTTCAATAAAATTAAATAAATAAGTAAATAAATGAAAGTCCCGTTCACGCATGAAAAACATCAAGAACAAAAAGAAAATCCTAAAAAAAGAAAAGAAATCTGTGATGCCTTCTTAAGTTGGCTAGGGAGTGGTGCATGGCCACTTCTGTCCATATCCCAGTGGACAAAGCAAGTCACACAGCCAGCCCCAAAGTTAGTAGGGTGGGGAAGTATCTCCTGCCCCAAGAAGGAGGGGTGAGACTGTTTGCTGAACAGTAATGCAGTTGATCGCAGTATCTGTTTTAGGTCTCACTTTGTTTCTTAAGTCTCCATTAAGCACTGCGTGTTTAAGCTCCATCTATGTGGCTGTGTGCACACCTAGTCCAACACCTGCCTGATACGCCACGCTGAGCATCTCCTCTGGTGCTATTTGTTCTCCTAGAGATGGACACCAAGGTTGTTTCTCACTCTCTGTCAACACAAACGATGCTGCAAAGAACATCCTTGCGTCTGCCCTGTGAGGATGTCCTTGAGGTGTACACCCAGGAGCAAAATTACGGGGTCATAGGGTAGGATATACTCTTACTTTGCAACATTAACGCCAGCGCCGCTGGAGGGTCCCACAGCCTCCAAATTCGGACCATCGGACTCACATCCGGGTATCAGCCAGCTTTCTAATGTTTACCTGTCTAATCAGTAGAAAGCCTAAAGTCATGTCTCCTTGCCTTAATTTGCATTTCTCTGATTAGTAATGCGTCTGAGTGTCTCTTCACGTGCCCCTCAGGTTTGAGTTTCCGCTTCTGGAAACTGCCTCTTCACATCCTTCACACTGTGTGCTTCCTACCAGGAGAGAGAGGTCGGGGGAGTGGGGGGGGGGCGCTGGGAAGGGGGCTGGGCGGGGGGCAGAGGTGTGCAGGCCACCCATTTGGACGTGTTGGGCTGAGGTCAGAGCACAGGCAGGAGATTTCACCCGGAAAGAAGTCCAGACTCATCTGCTTTGTCCCGGTGGCATTAATTATTTAACCTTTATTAGCAGTCCCTTGATTGGCCCCATGAAGAGCCTGAGTGAAGAAACAGATGTCACATTATTTGCTGTATTATGAGTGACCTGAGAGGTACCCCCAAACCCTTCTTTCTCAGGTTGCTATGGAAGTCAAGAAAAGAGCATTTCTGAACCACAGTCGAGGACCTATGCTCCGGGGGCTGAAAGATAATGATATCACCTCAGGGATGATACCAGGACCTTGTGAAGACTGAACTCGTTCATTTAGTCAACAAACATTGATTGAGCACCTACTATGTGCATGGCGTATGCTAGACCCTGGGATACAGCAGTGAATAAAAGGGAAACAATTCTACCTTCCTGCAGCTCACCTTCCAGTGGGGAGTCAGATAAGAAGTGAATGTGGATCATGTAGATTATTTAGGTGGTTGGTGTTAAGTGCTAAGCAGGGAAGTGGGGCAGGGTGAATGCACTTGTAAATAGGGCCGGAGGAAGGCTCCTTTGAATAAAGACCCAAAGGGGATGAGGGGATTGACCTCGTGGGGTCAGCAAGGCATTACAAAAAAAGCACTGAGTGGCTCCTGACACCTAGTAGGCCCTCTGTACAACGACTATAGTTTATACACGAGGAAGCGGAGATTCAGGGGAGTCCTGTGACTTGCCCAAAGGAGCTCCTCTTGCCCACAGGAGCAGGCTGAGACTAAGGTGAAGGGCCTTGGGTACAAAATATAAGGAGGGGCTTCCCTGGTGGCGCAGTGGTTGAGAGTCCGCCTGCTGAGGCAGGGGACACGGGTTCATACCCCGGTCTGGGAAGATCCCACATGCCGCAGAGCGGCTGGGCCCGTGAGCCGTGGCCGCTGAGCCTGCGTGTCTGGAGCCTGTGCTCCGCAACGGGAGAGGCCGCAACAGTGAGAGGCCCCCATACCGCAAAAAAAAACAACCAACCCCCCGAAAAAAGCCAAAAACAAAATATAAGGAGACCCTCACTCTCGGAGGCATGCAAGTCCCAGCCCTGGTCAAGAGGCGCAGCTGGGCTCAAACCTGCTCTCTAACACGCAGCATGGGGCACTCAGTAAGTGCTGCACATGTGGGGATGGCCAGCTGTGCAGGGCTTGGCTACTGCTTCATCACAGAGAGTTTTTTCTGGGGTGTGATCTGGGCTGTAGGAGACCCATAAGAGCAGGAAAGATGAGAGTGTGATAGAAGAGATCAGAGAGCTGGGATTCTGCCCACCCATTCCTCATTCTCTCACTCTGAGCTGGGTGCCCCAGGCATGTGGAATGGAATCTGGCCCACAGCCTCACCTCACCGAGCTCACCATGGAGCAGGCAGACTAATCCCAACTCCAGCCATCAAGACTTTTAAAAACCGTACATGACAGAAACACAACTCAGGCAAGCTGAAAGGAAAAAGGAAATTTCATGGGCCCAAGTAACTGAAAACAACCTTCAGGCATGGCTGGATCCAGGACTCACACTACATCTCTGGACTCTATCTTCTTTTCAGCTGTTGGCTTTACAGTTCCTCTGTTATGGCGTCATTATCTGGCTGACTTTTTCCAGGAGGTGGCCCAGTGACTGCTGGAGAGTCCATACATAGCAATCCCAGAGGAGAGACAGCTTTTCTTTCTCAGCAGTACCCACAAAAGCCCCAGGCTGATTCTCAGTGGGATGACCTGAGCTACTTGCCCTTCCTGAATCAATCACTGTCATTAGGGAGACAGAAAACTCTGATTGGCCAGGTTTGGGTCATGTGACCTTCCCGGGGCCAGCAGTGAGACTGTCCCAAACCAAGGGATAAGAGTGGGGGGAGGGTAAGGAAAACCAGGCAGCTGTTACCAGAAGGGAGGATGGACTGGGTGATTTTACCCTCTGTCACCTTCAAGGAGCCATTTAACCTCTTGTGCAGTGGTTCTCAAGTCTGGCAGCAGGTTAAAGCCACCTGGGTAGATTTTAAGAAATACAGGTTCCTGGGCCCTACCTGGCTAGACACAGGTCTGAGGTAGGACCCCAGCCCCATTATTTTTTAAATGCTCCTCTGGCAGCCAGAGCTGAGAATCACTTTCCTGGGTTCCCACTCCTTAATTCACTCCACGTATTATCATTCTGTGATTAGGAAAGATTTTTTCAGTCTCCCAGTTCAGAAGGAAGAAAGTTAAAAGGGACAGAAATCCATAAGCAGACTCTAAACCCCTCAGCCAGTCTCTGGCTTATATTAAACTAAGCTCCAGGCCAGTGTTCGGGTCTCCAGGGATGGAGGTCATCAGGGTGGGCTTCATCAGAGTGTGGCTTCTGATGGGCATCAAAGCCACTGAGGTTAAAGTCATACTGCCTGGGCCGTGGGCCACTCCGAGGACCCTCTGAGCGAGGCCTTTGTTGCACCCTCCAGCACCAGCCAAGTGGCCGCAGGAAGATCCAGTTCAGCTGGACAGAATCCAGTTTGATGCCTCTCCCTGGTGCGCAGTAGGCCTGACACCTGGAGCCCTGGTCTTTGTTTTGTTTTCTCTCCACTCACAAGGGTTTTATTTTCCTTAGAGCTGGGCTCGGGGGTGAAGAGGCTGGGAAAGACCGAGTCAAACACTTAATCAGAGTCTCCCTTGGGGCGGCAGCTTCACAGATGTTATTTTTTACCATGATGTGAGGAGATGGGCAGGGTTGGGTAGGGAGAAAGTTCTGGAATCAGATGGATCGGGACTGGAATCCACCCTCTGGGACTCGCTTCTCTTTGTGATCTTGATCCTGGTTTGAGACTCAGTTTCCCCATCTGTCAAATGGGGCTAATAGGAATTCCCACCTGATAGGGTTTTTGTGAGAATGAAACCAGGCAGTGCACGTGAAGTCCGCGGGCCTGGCACACACTGGCTGCAATGGTGATCCTCACCCACAGAATAAGTATTATTGTGTGCCTGCTTTCTCAGGAACTGTGAGGGGTGCTTGGGGAAACCCTCTGCCCCCATGGAGCTTATAGTCTAGTGGAGGAGACAAACATGAATAAGATTATGATTTATGCATTGAAGAAATTATGATAAGGCACTGATTCTCCACTGTGGCTGTACCTGGGGAGATTTTCCCCATACTGGGAAGTCAGGGAGGGTATCCTGGAGGAGGTGACAGGTGGGCTGAAGGATGGGTGTGAGCCAACTAAGGCAGGAGCTTGGTTGGGGTGAAGGTGAGGTAGAATGCTCGAGACAGGGAGGAGCATGGGCAAAGGCCCTGTGGCATGAAGGAAGTTGGCATTGGGGAGGGGGTCTGAGAAAAGGCCAGTGTGGCTGGAGCACAGAGAGGATGAGTGTGGAGACATGGGAGGGGCCAGACTGCACAAGGCCTTGAAGTCCGTGGTGAGGAGTCTTTCCTCCATCTGAACGGTAAGGGAGGCCTCTGAAGGATCCTGGTGGGAGGTGACAAGGTCAGATTTGCATTTTCAAAAGATCCCTCTGGCTGCTGTGTGGAGGGTGGATTGAAGGGGGATCTAAGTGGACATGGGAGACCCATCAGGAGGTTACCATAGTCATCTGGGTGAGCAAAGACGGTGGCTTGGATGAGGTGGTGGCTCAATGTAGAGTCAGGGGCTTGGGTTTGACATCAGTCTCTGACGTGTTCCTTAACCCTTCTGAGCCTCAGGTTACTCATCTGAAAAGGGAGGATAGTAGTGATAGCCACCTCACTGGATTGTCGTGATCATTAAGTGGGAGATAATGACCTGCTTCCATAGTGGATACTTCACTGAGGTCAACCTTCTGTGCTACCCTCTCACTCTTCAGTCGTCGCCCCAGATGGCACGTCTTCCAGCTCGTTGCTTCTCCACTGGGATTCCTTGTCAATGCATCTTATCAGCTTGTCTTGCCCTTACCTGCATCCCCCACTAGACTGAACACGAGCTCTGCAAAGGCAGGGACCATCACTACTTGGATCATGGCTCTCTTTCTATGATTCTTTTTCATGGTTCTTTTTCTGTGCCTGGCACATAGCACGCACTTAATGTTTGTGGGTACGTGAATGAATGCCAAGAAGGAACAAATAAATGGAGAACTCCTCCCGCATTTTACGGAGCCAGGACTGAGTCCAGACTGACCTATGGTCAGGGTTGTGGAACCCTTCAGTGATGGCTTCCCACGCTTACAGTCTAACGTCCAGGGCCTTTCCTTGGAGAAGATGGAACCATAATTGTAGATTAGGCTTTGTCATTCCTTTTCTCCATCTTGTATTCTTGAAGCCCGTTTTATTGAAATCCAATGAGAAGCCCCACTTCAATTACTGCAGAAAAACTTTCACGGAGGATGCCTCTGGAACTTTAACAACACACACCATTTCATTCAGCTAATGTCTCCCCTTCCCCTCCGATGTTGGCATAAATGCATTTTTGTTTGGACGTCCTGGGCTGCTCTCTGCTGTCGCCATTCGAGGTGCTGGCACATAGCCTGGAGATCTAGGGCTCTGCGCCCGCCGCAGGTCGGGTAGTGTTCTTTATTTTTGCTTCTTTGCTGACTTGGTTAATGATGTCATCATTCATCTCATCACCCCCTGCCCCTTGGCCCCTGTCCTAACATGAAAGCACCGCTGCTTCTGTGGATCCCACCTCCCTGGATGGGTAGGCTCTCTCACCTCCCTCCCATGAATGCTGCGCTGGGGTGAGCCTGTGGCATTACCCTTGCACGACTGTGCCTTGTTCCTAACCGGTCTCCCTTCACCCACCTCTCTCCTGCCCTGCATCCTGTATCTATGCCCAGGATTTTCCCCCCAAAGTTCAGCTTTTCTGTGTTGTTGTTTTTTTTTTTCTTTCTCTGAAACCTTCAGTGGCTTCCCATGGCCCCAGATTCCGAGTCCAGCCTTCTTCAACTAGCATTTAAACATTTATTCCAATTTGGCCTCCATGTAGCCTTACATTCCACCCCTCCTCACTTCTAGCACCCAACATCCCAATTTCCCTGGGACATTCATTCTTCCTGGAAAATGCCCCACAGTTTACTGCACCTCTCACTCTGCTCATGCTGGAACTTCAGCCTGAAATGTTGGCTCCTCCCACACTGTTGACATTTACACATCCTCCAAAGCCCAGATCAAATGTCACCTCCTTTAAGCATTTTAATCCCTTTACTCAGACTTAATTGCTTCTCTAAGTTGGATGTAAGTGAAACGTCCAAACGAGGAACAAGGCACATACGTTAACTGTCTCCCCACTATCTGTCCGCCCTACCTTTCTTCTTCCAAAGGAACTGGTTTCTGTTCAGCTATCCACATGTATCCACTTTTGGGGAATGTAACCCTATATCCCCAGCCTAGGAATGAATCCCAGTTGGTCTAAATCAACAAGGTTGTCCTGTCCCTTTGGCAGTGATTAGCTTAGAAGTAGGTGTGTGACCCCGTTCTGTTGGGAGACAGTGGAAAGCTTTTCCTACTCTTAAGAAGAGACATAAGGGGGCTTCCCTGGTGGCGCAGTGGTTGAGAGTCCGCCTGCCGATGCAGGGGACGCGGGTTCGTGCCCCGGTCCGGGAGGATCCCACATGCCGTGGAGCGGCTGGGCCCGTGAGCCATGGCCGCTGGGCCTGCACGTCCGGAGCCTGTGCTCCGCAACGGGAGAGGCCACAGCAGTGAGAGGCCCGTGTACCTCAAAAAAAAAAAAGAAGAGACATAAGAATCAGTCCCTTCTTCCACTTCAGCCCGGATCGCTGCAGTCATATAATGATCGTAAGGGTCTTAGGACAATCCATCATCCAACCCCTGCAGATGGCAGAGCCCAAATATAGAAAGGATTTTGTGATGATACTGTTGAGCTGCCAAATTAATCAACCCCAGAGATGCTTTCCTTCCAAGGTTTCATTTATGTGAGATAAGAAAATCCCTTATTGTTTAAAGTAGTTGAATCAGGGCTTCTTGTTACTTGCAGCCTAAAGCACCCTAGCAGATATAAGGGCAACAGCTAAGTCAATCCAGGTCTATCTACTCATTGGAGTATTATACAGCCATTAAAAAAGGAACTCTAAGGTTGTGTAGTCACATGAAACAGTGCTGATACCATTATTTATGCCCAGAAATCAAGGCACAAAAGTGTAGGTCCAGCATGATATAAAAATGTATGCAAATGAAAAAAAGATCAGAAGAAAAGAATTTGAACAATGATGATAGCTGTTAGGGTAGTGAATCTGTTCATTTCTACCCCTGCTTCCTGCTACATTTAGTAATGTGCACACACACAGGCACATATACATTATACTAAATATACTGTATAAAGTATAGTATATAGTGTACTATAATAACATCTAATATTGGTTACATAGTTCAATAAGTATATATGGTATATACTAATTATATATGATATATATAATGATATATATTTGTGTATGTGTAGATGTATATTCATACATATATATATAATTTTGCTCCTACAGATTAAACACTTTATAAATATAAATATTATATTCATAAATTTAAACATTAAACATTAACACACTGAGTTAATCCTCACAAACCCTCTGAGGAATGTACTATTATTCCTATTGAATAATACTTTGAGGAGATTGAGGCCCAGAGAGGTTAGGTAACTTGCATAAGGGCACAAAGCTAGTAAGCGGAGGGAGGAAAGATTTGAACACAGATAGCTGGGGTCCAGAGTTTGTGCCTGTTTTTTTTTTTTTCTTTTTACTGTGCCGCGTGGGTGGGGGATATTAGTTCCCCAACCAGGGACTGAACCTGGCCATGGCAGGGATAGTGCCGAGTCCTAACCACTGGACTGCCAGGGAACTCCCCAGAGTTTGTGCTCTTAATCACCATGGTACACTCCTTTTGAGTGTCCCTGAAAAAAATGGCTCCCACAGTATTCTTTGTAGTTGGTCTTTTGGAACTTTCCTGAAGCATGCCGTGTACCATGGATTTCTGGTGAGGTCTCCCCTTTTGCAGCAGGGCAGGGCATTGACAGAGTGTATCAGGGGTGTAGAAGTGAGAGGTGGTCCTCATCCTGGGGCTGTCTAGAGCCTCTTGGGAGCACAGGGACAGAGGCAGGAGCTCAGCAACAGGTGCCCAGATGGCCGTGGTGTGCTGAGGACCACATAGAGCCTGACCCTAGCCAGCGGCAGCAGCGCAAAGCTTAATGATCATGCCCAGCCCATCTCCCAGCACCAGGCTTTACCCAGCCAGTAAATACTGGTCCAATTTGTCAAATCTGTATATGCAAATAGTATGTTTAAATGGTGATATGTTGAATCAGTTGTGGAGAATGAGGGGGGATGAGGAGATTGAAGAGCATCAACATGGGATGCCTCCACTTGTCTGTGTTTGGGGAGAAGGCTGTTGTGTAGGATTCAGTGCATCCACCTTTGGACTCCGAACCCTGGGGTAAATGGTGCTGGGGAGCTGTCCAGCGGGCAGTGCTGAAGGCTTGGGTCACGAGAGAAAGCAGAAGGCAGAGTGAACAAAGGAAAGGAGATAGGGAGGGAGTCACAGAGACTGGGAATCAGGTCAGCATCTGCATCAAAGAGTCCCATCTTCCCCTAGAGGTGATTGGTAGTATTGATCGGGGGCCAATCTATTGTAATCAAGTAGGGAAACTTGTTAGGTTAAGTAGTAAGTATATAAAGTGTATTTGGTTATAGGTATGTGAAGGAAAAGGGTATAATTATATGGCCGTGTGTGTTGGAAAATGTTTTATAGGCCTGTTTTGTTGGGAGAAATAGAATATATTGGATCAATGGAAATAGACAACTATCTTGTGCAGCAAGCTACTTGGAGACACATGCATGATAAAGAGGGGAAAACGGCAGTTTTGACATTCTTATGGCCACAAGAGAGATGGAGGAACTAGAGTAGTGCAGAGGAGAGAGAAATAAGTCATCTTCAGGGTGAAAAGGATGAGTGATGGATAAAGGAGATGTGTACAGGCATGGTCACAACAAGGGTAAATAAATGTAATGTTGATAAATTTGTTTATTATGTTTGCTCATCAGCACAGCTGATTAGAGGACATGGTGGATGGAGGGAAAGCTAGAGATACTCTTCTGGTGGTCTTTAGGGGGTTGGCTTGAGTTATTATATAGATACTGTGACATCCTGATGCCTTGGTTTCCCTCCCTGTCTCTTGCTGCTGCCAAAAAAAATGGGTGACAGGTACGATCAAGGTAGAGTCCTCATCTTAGGAGGGGGCTACAGTCTAAGACACATCACCAAAACAGAAACTTGGAAAAGAAATCAAGAGAGATCTGGTTATACACAGAGCAGAATTCAAGCTATCAAGCCAGTTCCTCAACTTGCAGGAAGCTCAAGTGTATGAACTGGGGCAAAACTGAGAAGGTTTGTGAAGGATGCGTAGGGGTTTTGAAGGAAAGATGAGGGAGACCGAAAGCTAGGTAGGGAGAATGTGCCTTGTTTAGTCTTGCTTGGGGAATGGTGGGAAATTCATGTTACTGGGGTTCATGGTGATTGTGTTGCGAGAGATAAGCCCAGAAAAGTTAGTAGGAGCGAGAGTATAAAAGAATATGCCAGATGAAAGGCTATGGACTTTAAATAGTGGAGAGTGATATTCAAAATCTTTTAATAACACTTAGGCACCAACCGTAAGTACAGACTCTGGCCATGGTGCTGGAGAAAGTCTTGGAAGGGAAAACTAAGGGTCTTGGAGAGGGGCGAGGACAGTGTATGTGCGTTGGAGGAACACTGGGGACAGGGAGGTGGTGCTCAAGATAGCAACTATTTACCTGTATGAACTGATATGAAAGTATTTCAATATTTGAACCATCAGAATGGCTGTACCGGTGCATATCAGCTGACCAGCAGACCTGAGTTGGGAGCAAGGGAATGATACAATTGGATTTATGCTCTAAAAAGTGGCTCTGGGGCTTCCCTGGTGGCCCAATGGTTGAGAGTCCGCCTGCCGATGCAGGGGACGTGGGTTTGTGCCCCGGTCCGAGAAGATCCCACATGCCGCGGAACGGCTGGGCCCGTGAGCCATGGCCGCTGGGCCTGTGCCTCTGGAGCCTGCACTCCACAAAGGGAGAGGCCACGACAGTGAGAGGCCCGCGTACCGCAAAAAAAAAAAAAAAAAAAAAAAGTGGCTCTGGTCACAGCAAATGTTTGTTCACCAGGTGGATTGATGGGTAATAGAATTTTAGAATGGGTAGGGGTCTGGGCTGATTTCTTTCCACCTGACAGAATATAAAAGTTTCCAGTCCTTCTCAGCCTGGGCCTGGCCAGAAATCACCTGCTTCCATCTGGCCCCTCATTCCCTGTGACTAAACATATCCCCAGCTCCCCACATTGTCTGCTCTTGGCCACTGCAGCCCAAGCTGCCTCTGTCCCTGGCTGGCTGTCTCTGCTCAGCCCTGTCTGGACATGCCCGCTGTGCCTTGCTCTTTTCTCCCCTCGCCAGCGAGAGAATTGGCAATCTTCTGGGATTTAATTACAGGTTCCCTGAGGGCTTTTCAGCCCATCACAAGGCTCCTGCAGGCTGTCACTGGGAGGGTGACAGGAACATGCAGTGATGAACAGCAGCTTCCCGGCATGGTGGCTGTCCCCAGTGGCTGTCCCCAGTGGCTGACCCACGCTCCTTGGGCCACTCTGTGTTTTCCCAAGCAAAACATGTCTCATTCCCATTTTGCGAGATCAGTTAGCAAGCAGGGAAAATGCTTGCAGCGGGAGAGATGATAAAAGAGAAAGAGAGCCATGCAGCCAGGGCAGAGGACAGAAAGCACAGCAGTTCCCCTGGAGGTGGTACGTGCTCCCAAGGACTTCTGGAAACTCTTTAGATCTGTTAAATAATGACCTAGTAATTCTGCTCACTTTAATTATGTCAACCTGGTGTGCTGACAGCTCAGGTCCAGGGGGGATCTTTTTGGCCTTAGGCAGCCACTCTAGAGTCCAAGAAAGTTGGTAGCTTAGGGTCAGCAAATACACAGCAGGCATGCCACGGTTTCCCACTCCTCCGCCCACGGCAGACATTGCTAATTGATCGTGGCACCACTAACCCTGAATGTTACAGGAGCGTGGACGTGAATGTTGGCTATTCAGGGCTTGGGGGTATCTTAAAATAAGACAATGAGAGATCTTTTTTTGGGGGTCCTTTTGAAGTACAATGGTCATGTAAGGCCTCAGTAGGCCTCAGAGGAAGACATTCTGATCTTGGCTAACGAGCTTCCTTCCCTGCTGTCAAGATTCCCCAGTATTTCACCAATACAGCCCTCTCTGAATATGCCATCTGCATGGAGTAGGATGGACCCTCATCGGGAGAGATGGGATAAATCCATTTACCTTTGCACTCTTTGTTCTTGGTCCTGGGATAATAAGCATCCAAACCTCCTGTCTCTCAGGTTTCTCCTTCCAGGTGAAAACCAAATGATATGGACTCTACATTACCAGCTAGAGTGTCTGTGGAGCCCTTCCTCCCTTCCTCTGCCAGTGTGCTGTAATTTCCTCATGGGCAACCACCTCTCCATCACTGTCAGCCTGCGTGATCAGGATGAGGCTGACTCTACTCTCCAGGGATTCAGGATCCAGGCCTGGCCAGTCAGCGTTCCATCTTCTTGGCTGCCACAGTGGGTTCTGGAGTCTAGTAGGCTAATGAGACTCAGGCTTAGGGGTTTTGCTGCACTTAGTGGAAAAGTGGAGCTCTCCTTCTGTGGGGTTTGTGGGCTAAGCTGGTGGGATGTTAGGCTTGAGCTGCTGGTGGAGGTCTTTGTCTCCCCATGGGGAAACCTTTCAAAGGCACTGAGGAGTGGCTGAGCTTGGTATGTTTTGAGGAACAAAAAGACAGGATGCCTGGGGCTGCAGGGTGAGGGGAGCTTTGTATGAGATGAAGTCAGAGAGAAAGGCAGGAGCCAGCCTATGAAAAACCTTGCAGGCTATGGTAGGGAATTTGGAGTTTATTCTAACAGCAGTGGGAAGCTATCACCACTTTGGGCATCTCCACACCCTCAAACCTTCTTTGCTCCTGACTCATCCCTTTATATGAGTCACCTTGGATACTACCAGGATTAATTAGGAGTAAGAAGACTAGGGGCATCCTCAAGCCCTGCTGATGACTTGCTCAGTGAAATGGGCCAGTTGCACCCTTCTCTGGGCCTGTTTCCACTCTGGCTCATGATGGAATTGGACTCGTTCAAGGATAACAAAAAGATTTCATCTTTCATCCCTTCTCTGTTCACTTGGTAGTTTGCCTGGACAGCTATGGAGAGAAGGATTGTGAGTATCACCCAGGGTCTCTGGGAGAGTGCTATGATCCATTAGCAATGTCTGCCATGGGTAAAGAAAAAAGGAGTGGTGAATCATTCACCTCAAGACCACATGCTCCCGGAGGTGTCTTCTATAGCATTTTATGAGACTTTAAGTCAGATGTATCAGCAGCTTGGAGCACCAGACCAGGAATAAAAATGTCTAGCAAGTTAGGAAACTTACACAGGGCTTCCCACTTTACAAAGAGTTTTCATGGCCATTTTCTCACTCAAACCTAACAATCTATTATGTTTGTCTCACACCCAGCATCCCTCCTTCTGGTAACCATACTCTGTTTTTTTTCTTGGGCACCAATCCCTTCCTGTGCTCAGGCTGTGTGTTTTGGGGCTGAGGATAGGATACGAGAACCAGGCCTCTACCATGATAGTCACCTCATCATGGCAATGGGTCAAGTGGTGGACCCATGACCCCACAGAGGTTATGAGATGTAGTGAAATATGTGCTGCAACCCCTAGGGAAGGCTACTGTGCCCGTGGATTTGAAGGTGTTAGGATATAGGCCTAGGTGTGCTGAGGCTGTTTCCCATGTTCTTAAGAGCTCATTTTGCACCTCTTCTCAACTTGACGGTCAGTGATGTCACACCGGTAGCTCGAAGTCAGCCACAGTGGAAGTATTTGCCACAAATCAGGGACGTTTTTTTCCCTGAGAGCTGACTTGTCAGCACTCCACTGGCCTGAGGGCTGCCAGAAGCTTTCTAGCCACTGCAAAGAGCCAGAGACCCAAGCCACAAAGTTGGAGGTAGAGCCCAAAGAGAGAGGACCAAGTCCTGAATCCAGTTGTGCCTGAAGCTACACCTGCCTTTATATTTTTCAGCTGATAAATGATTCTTCTGTTTAAGCCTATTTGGGTTGTATTTTCTGTCTCTTTCAACTAAAAGAAGACCTGCTATAAATTTTATATTTCAATATGCAAAAAACAGATGGTTTAATATTCATTTCTTCAAAACTTTGTGAATAGTTCTCCGCTGCCTTGGGAGGAATGTTCAAGTTCTCACCCAGCATCCAAGATTTCCCACAGTCTGGCTCTACTCTCTCTCTCTGGCTTCAGATTAAGGTATCCTGTGCTCTAGGTTAATTGGGCTTTCAAACTGCCCTCAACCGTCTCCTCCTTTCCCGCCTCTGTGCCTTTGCTCATTCTGTTCCCGCTGCTTGGAACATCCTCTCTTTCTCTTCACATCTACATTCCTGTCACTGTTTAAGGTCCAGCAGCTCTCCACCCCCAGGCTCCCCCAGGTTTCACCTGCCCCTCTCTATCAGCACTTTCTAGATTGTAGAGTCCTGATGCTAAGGCTCGCTGCCTCTTCTGGATATGAACCCTTTGATGTGAGATTCATCTTTGAATCCTTCCAAATACTTGTTATACTGCCTTGCACAAAACAAGCCACCAGGAAGTACTCGTTAAGCCAACAACTCCATTCTTAACTCATCAACCAGAGTGATCTGCAGTGTAAATCAAATTAGACTACACCCTTACTTAAAACCCTCTGAGGTTCCAGCCACACTGGCCTTCTGTTACAGGAACAAAGCACTAAACAACATTATTCCCACCACAGGGCCTTTGCACTTGCTGTGTGTGGATTTCTCTTCATCCAGCTCTTAGTTGACTCCTTTCCACCACTCAGAGTTTAGCTCAAATGTCACCTCCTCATAGACACTTTCCCTGGACACTTTTAACTACTGTAGCCCCTTAGACACTTATTTTGCATTAAACAATTTTATTTTTTCTTTAATAATTATGAATGCTTAAATAGCACTTGTAATGTGCTATCCTAAGCACTTAAAAGTATATTTAACTTTATTGTGGTAATCATTTCACAACATATACATATATCAAATCATCACGTTGTGCATCTTAAACTTACACAATGTTACATGTCAATAAATATTATTATTATATATCTCAATAAAGCTTGGGGAAGAAAAGAAATATATTGACTCATTTAGTCTTCAACAACAATTCCCAGAGAGAAGTGCCATTATAGCCTCCATTTACTGATAAGAATGAGTGTCTTAAGCTAGGTTCCCTAGAAACACAGTCTAAGATGTGTATTCTGGTGCCCAAGGTTTTTGAGAGAGGCACCTTCAGGAGAAAGGGGTGTGAAGGAAGCAAGATGCTGCAGAGAAGGGCTAAGCAAGGTTGTGGCCTCTGAGAGACTGGCTTCAATCTGATCCCGCGGGGAGCTTTGGAGCGTGAATTGCACCGCAGAGCTGGTCCCACCTTCAGACAAAGGGGGCGGGCCTTTTCCCCTCATTGGCTGCCTCAAGAATTAGAGGGAATGAACATGACCTTCCAGGTGAGGTTGCTGTAAATAGGCCAAGGACATCTGCAAAAGGGGGCAACGTGAAGCCACGTGAGCATTTAGTGGTCCACAGTCAGGGCAGCCAGGGATGGGGGCAGAGCACGGGTAGCATTCACTACAAAGAGCTTAAATGACTTGCCCAGTGTCCCTACCTAGCAAGTGGCAGAGTCAGGATTTGAACCCAGGCTGTCTGGCTCCAGAGTCTGTACCTTCAGCCACTCTGCTCTGGCTGGCACTGTGTGAAATGATCTCATTCCCTTCTTTTTCTTAATTTTTAATTTTTAAAAATTTTATTTATTGAACTATAGTTGATTTACAATATTGTGTTAGTTTCAGGTGTACAGCTACAGATTCTTTTCCATTATAGGTTATTACAAGATTCATTGACTTCTTAAAGCTTGTTTATTTTCAGTCTCCTCAAGGGATCCGACTCATCATTTCGAAAGAAACAGCTACATCCCCAGTACTTTGAACAGTGCCTGGCACATAGAAGGTGCTCAGGAAATGTTCCTGGTGTGAATGAGGACTGGTGGGGCCATGAGCCCAGGAAGCCAGTTGACTCTCCCCTGTCGTTTGTCTGCTCACTACCGTGCCCTGTATGCCTGATCTTTATTTACGGCCCCCAAAGGCCTCCTGCTGTTGATGGATTTCTTTGCTTTCAAATATTTCTTTCCTAACTGAAATAGGAGTCTGGCAAACGCTCCCTAAATCACCAGACTTCCTGGGCAGGAGGTCACGTGTTCAGACCCCATCCCATCCCTCCCTCCCTCCCTCCCTCCTTCCTGTTTTGGAAACCAAATTTCGGTGTGCTTGTGTGTGTGCATGCGTGTGCACACACATCCTCTAGGGGAGAGGATCACCCCATCACTCAGCTCGGTTCTGCCTCAGCTCCGATCAGTACCTGCGTAGTAGCGGCTCAGTTCTGTCTGCAGTCAAGAGCCATTTGCTCCTTTTTTGGTTGCAGGTATGTTCTCATCAAAGCCCATTTGCGATCACAGTCCTTCGACAAATGATATGGAAACAGTCCTCACAGGGCTGCAAAGTTGAGCCAGAAGAGTGCCTCCTGCCACTTTGCTGGGGCCCCTTCCAGAAGCTTGTTATTTTTTACTTAAGTGTGGGTGTAGCCAGGGGCGATCTTCAAAAATTTAGCAGCTGGTAGGATGCAGGACTGACCTATCAGCCTGATTATATCCTTTTTTCCCCATTTATTTATTATTATTTTTAATTATAATAGCTCTAGGACAGAGGATGCAGGCCATTTGTGCTAGATGCTTTCAAAGCATCATCTCCTGTAATCCTCCTAAAACAACTCTGCAAGGTATTGTCTCCACTTTGTAGATGAGGAAACTGAGGCTCTGAAAGACAGCCATTTTTCTTTTCTTTACGATCGTCACACTTCGTAGCTACAGAATATTCCATCCAATAATGTACCAAGTTCCTATAATGATTCTCCTACTGCCAGCCCATTCATCTTGTTTCCAGTCTCTTTGCTGGTATAAATAATGCAGCCATGACAGTCTCCATATCATTAAGAATTCCTTGAAGAATTCATTTTGGATGACTATATATTTCATATTGTCAACAAAAATGTGTGTACAAGGATACTAACTGCATCATTACTTATAATAGCAAAAATTGAATGTAATTAAGCCACACAGAAAAATGCTTCTAAGATGATATTGAGTGGACGCAGTAGGGTACAAAATTGCATAATCAGCGTGCTCCTGGTTATGGGTGGGGGGGAATGAACAGATGCATAAAAAAAAGGAAGGAAATATCTCCCAATTTTCCTAATGGTTATTGCTGGGTGCTGACCTTATATGGAAAACTGCTATTTTTTCATGTTGCCATATTTTTCAAATTCTTCACAATGAGCATGTATCACTTCTAAATTAAAAAAATAAGTACAAACATTTAAAATAATTAGTTTAGTGTGTGAGTTTGGCTCAAGGCTCTAGCCTAGGGTTCAGCAAACTTTTTTTGCAAAGTGGCCAGATAGCAAATATCTGGATAGTAAACATTGGCTTTGTGGGTCTGTGGTCTCTGTTGCAGTTAGTCAACCTTGCCATTGTAGTGTGAAAGCAGCCACAGACAACTCATAAACAAATGGACATGGCTGTGTTCCAATCAAACTTTATTTGTAAAAACAAGATGTAAGCCACACTATGGACCATAGTTTGCCAACCCTCCTTGCTCTAGCCTTCCCTAGTTATTGTTTTCCTTTTTTTAGTTTTTTTTTAAGCCATGCCCTGTGGCATGTGGGATCTTAGTTCCCCGATGACCTGTGCCCCCTTCAGTGGAAGCGCAGAGTCATAACCACTGGACCACCAGGGAAGTCCCTGTTTTCCTTGTTAAAAACACCTGACTTCATTAAATATTGGAATAGATACAAAAGAATATTTATGAAAATAAGTTCAAAGTACCAATAATAAAAATGCAGTAAGGGACTTCCCTGGTGGTCCAGTGGCTGGGCCTGGACCCCAGGCAGGCTGGGAGCTTGGGTGCCAGATAGTGGGACAGTGGTGGCTGTCAGACCCTTGTAGAATTTGTAGGAACTAACCAAGCCTCAGCCTGAACCTCCACAGTAGGTAGTCAGCAGTTTGCAGCTTGAATTCAAAACCGGCAAGTGAATCATTTGTTTATTTGACAGATATTGAATGCCTACTCTGTGTTAGGCACTGGTCAAGATGCAAGGGTTCAGTGGTGTAAAAAGGGACAAAAATCCCTGCCTCCATGGAGCTTACCCTCTTGAAGAGAGAAACAAACATTCAAAAAGTAAAAGTCATCAATTACATGGTTTTCTTAGGTGGTGATAAGTGTGGAGAAAAAGGAGGGAACGGGGAGCGAAGGGGTGTTTGCGTTTCAGATGGAGTGGCCGGAGCAGACCTCACTGAGAAGGTGACATCTGAGCAAAGATCAGAGGGAGGTGGGGGAACAAGCCATGAGGATATCTGGGGGGGAGTTGGGGGGAGAATGTGCTAAGCATCAGGAACAGCAGGTGCAAAGGCCCTAAGGCAGGAGAATGCCCAGTATGTTCAAAGAACAGCCAAGCAGCAAAGAGACCATTGTGCCTGGAGTAAAGAGAGAACAGAGGAGAGTTAGGGAGGTGAGGCTAGAGAGGAAAGGGGTCAGACTGTCCTGGGCTGTGCAAACGGCAGGCTTGATTCTGGCTGCCAAGAAACTCTGAGAGAGTCCGATCAGGCTGGTGGGGGTGGCAGAGTCTGGCAGCTGCTGGGGAGGAAGTGGTTGGTATCAAAAGAGACTGTTGGGGCTCCAACCCTTGCCTGGGGTTCTGCGCAGGGAACTGGAGTGTTTGGTGGAGACAGAGGCAAGCTCCCACTGTGTAAGGCAGGTTGACAAGGTGTGTGTACCTGTATGTGTGTTTGGGCATCTCTGGTGGGAAGACTGGCGATCATTAGTATTCATTTCCTAGTCTGGGGCAACAAGACTAATGCCAGAACTCACAGGCTGGTGGGACTCAGGTAGGGGTGAGGTTGAGTCTGGAGGAGGTGCCGGGGCAACCAGGCTGAGCCCAGAACAGGGTAGTAGCCACAGGTTGAAGTGGTGCTGGGGTGCCCTCTCCACCTCTTGGATCCTGTCTTCCACGAGAGCCCGTCAGCCTAGAAAGCTCCATGGCACCAGGCAGCCTATTCAAATCCCAGCTCTGACATTTACTAGCTGTGTGACCTTGAGCAAGTCAATGAACCTTCTGTGCCTCAGTTTCCTTGACTGTAAAATGGGGATAATCATAGTCATACCTCAGAGAGGTTTCTGCAAAGATTAACTATGTTGAAATAAGTCAGTTGATTAGAACAGCACCAGTAATACAGCAAATGCTTTACAATATTAGCTATTATTATTATTTATACCAAAGGGAATCATTCACTTTTCTTGTCTCTTTGTCCCAAATATGGACAGGACAGGAGGGGCATGTACGTCACTTAATTGCTCTGTGATCATGGGCAAGTTATGTTGCTTCTCTGCATCTTAGTTTTCTTAGCAATGAAATGGGACTGTTAATGCCCTCTTCAGAGAATCAGCAGTGCCAGCTTATCCAGACCTGGGTCATGGGGGGTGTTGGGTCACTTTACCTTTTCCATCTTTCTATGGTCCAGGCCACAGGCAGGTGGTGGTGAACAAGGTGTGGGTCCTGACTTCTAGAGCCCAAATGCCTTCATGCCTTGATGAGGGAGCCAGATAATTGCATTGTGGTGTGATAAGCACCATGGTAACAAGAGTAACAGCTAGGTGTATGGTGCCCTGAAATCTGTGCTCCAGACGCGGTACTCAGCCCTTCCTGTGGGTTATCTATGAGGTGGGTGCTGTTATCATCATCTCGATTTTCAGGTGAGGAAGCCGAGGTTTAGTAAGGTGACATGATGGGTCCAAAGCCCCCAGAGCTAGTGAGTGGTGGCACCAGAACTTGAACCACACTGTCTGACTCCAGCCTGTTTTAACAGAGGGCTGTTGCAGGGGCACAAAGAAATGAACTACCTTGGGGTGGGACGGGAGGAGGAAGTTCCTGAAGGTCATCATTGGATGAGACACTTGAGCTGAGTATTGAAGGATGTGTAGGAGTTGGCCAGGCAGATCAGAGTGGGGATGGGGAGGTCTTCCAGGCAGATGGAAGAGCCCTTGCCAAGGCTGGAGGTGTTTGGGGGACTTGGAAGATGTGTCAGTGATCTCTTGCCAAGGTAAGGACATGTGAGTTATGTGTCATATGTGTCAGTTACCCTTTGCCACGGGCATGACCTTGTGGCAATAATAGAGGTGCAAGCAACAGGGCACACCTATGCTTGTGTCTCATCCACTCGAACCCCATTGGCCAAAGCAAGTCACGCGGTGGAGCCCAAAGTCCCAGCAGGGAGGTAGTGCAGAGGACGCAGACCCAAGGAGGGGTGAAGAATTGGGGCCATGTCTGCCATCTATTGCACCGGGAGTCTGGGGGATTGGAGAGCTGGGGTGTAGCTGCAGATGAGGCAGCAGAGGTCGTTTGTCTTGTCTTGGGGACAAGTTTGTGGAGAATGACTGGAGGGGCCGACAGGAAGTGGTGAGGAGGCTGCTGCAGCCATGGGAAAGGACGCAGCCTCAGACCACGGCAAGAGCGGTGGGGATGGAAGAGATTGATTATGCTACTTTTGTCCTATAAAAACCCAGGCAGTCACGCTGAGGTACTGGGTCTGTTACACAGATGTCACAGATGGCCCGGGGATATAATTGGCCTTGGCCTCTGCAGAAAGGTTAATTGCTCAGATCACACAGTCTGAAGCTTCTCGACTGACAGAACAGCTCCCCAGTTGAGGACTCCGAGCTACTGAGCTTTCTGTCTTCTCTCGTCACTTGGCCAGGGCTGTGGAGGGCAGTGGAGGGGCAGAGAGGCCACAGGCCCTGCCAGGGGCTGTGGGGAGCTCACAGCCTGAAGGGACACTGGCCAATAAGCAAACATTCCGGGGGCTGTGACAGGCATTCTTAAAGGGCCAGTGAAGGCTGAAGGCTGTTTTGGTTGCAAGAGACAGACAACTCATTGCAACAGGCTTGAGTCAAAGGAGGAATGTGCCGGCCTAGGTAACCCAGCAGTCGGGTAGATCTTCAAAATGCACAGCGGGGTCCACTAGGGAGCAGCTTCTGTCTCTCAGCTTGGTGTTCCTGTCAGCTTCATTCTCAAGTGGGTTATGTAGTGTCAGAGATGCCCCTGACAGCTCCAGCTTTCCATCTTCCCAAGTTTAGCAACCCACCATGGAAGAGGAATACCTTCTTCCCAGATGTTTCAGCAAAGCTCTGGACTGACTCTGATTGGCTCAGCTTTGAGTCATGTGCCCATCCCTGAACCAATCACCGTGGCCTGAGTCCCAGCCCCACTGGAACTGGGTGGGTGGGGGGTCTGTCTCACCCATTCCAGGGACTCGAGTGGGGAGCGGTGGTCCCTAGAGGGAAAAGCAGATTCCATTCCCAAAAGGGATGCTGGGCTGGCCAAGGGCACAGGAGCGGGAGAGGTGGTGGAAACGGGGTGGGGGTGGGGGAGGGGGATGGGCGTGGGGGTCAGTACCTACCACGAGTCCCACAAGTCATGTCGCAGAGGATGGGCCCTTAGGAACTGTTGAGTCCAACTGCCCATTTCACAGATCAGGAGACTGAGCAAAGGATATGATCATTTTAAATGGGAAAGCTGCTAGGAAGATGAACAAGCTGTTAGAGTGGGGAGGGCCTGGGGAGAGGAAGGTTGGATTGGCGGAGAGACTGGGACCTTTCAGGATCCTGTCTGAAGAGATGGCATCTGAGCTGAGACCTGAATGGAGAAAAGGGGTCAGCCATGTGAGGATAAGGGAAAAGAACATTCCAGAAGGAACAGCTTAGGTGCAGAGGGCCCCAGGCTGAAGCAAACTTGGTCTACACACCAACATCTCGACCTGTGGTCTCCCACACTCCCCGTAAGCAGGGGTGAGGGCTACAGAGGTCACATGCCGGCTTTTCTATGCATTTCCTCAAAAGTGATGCATGTTTCTGCTCAGAGCACAGTGGCCAGGACAAGTCACACAGCCCTCCCTGTCTGCAAGGGGTCTGGAACACCGGGGATCACATGGCTATGGAGTAAGAAGTGTTCCTGCAAGGGAAACCCACTTTCCTTTAACATCTCTGGCCAGAAACTCTTACCTGAAAAACCTTTGCTCAATATGCTGGTTAGAGGTGGTATTTCATGGATGTGTTCATTTAAATTTTACTACTAATGAGGTTGAATCTATTTTTCCATAGAATTTTAACTACATTCTTTTCTTCTTTTGTGAATTATCTGGAAACCTAACCTTTTGGGCCTCTTTAAAATCTGCCCCCGCCCGCCTTTTTTTTAAAGCCTGAAATATGAGGCATTTGGAAGCTGTGATCTCAAAGGCCCCGTCCAGCTTGCATATTCTCTTGGATTCTCTGATCTTTAAAAATACCAAAGGAAATGCCATTTATATTGGCAAAAGCTTTGTGAGTGCCTCCCAGATGAGAGAATAAAGCCCTGAAGTTGGTAAGTTTAGGTATTTTTAGAATCTCTGCTAGAGACATAAAACTAGGATCCTTTTGACCAAGGTGGTGACGGCGGGGTGGGGGGTGGTGAGGGAGGGTGCAAGAGAAAAAGTGCTGTCTGGCTCCAGGGTAATAAAATAGATTCCAAGTGCAAGGGAGACTCAGGCAGAATCATGCATTACTCCCCCAACCCCCGCCATGATGAATGTCCTACTCACATAGAAGAAGCCCTTCCTTTGTGCTAGAATAGCCCTTCTCACACCCTTGCAGATAAGTCCTAAAAGATTTCTGCCCACAAGCATTTTTTTCCCCCTTATTCCGTGCATGCCTTAAAGGTGTTGACATGACCTTGACTAGCATTTTCCTCTTTGTGTGGTGGTCTAGTGTAGCACTGTAGGAGTTAAAGACATGTCTGTTAAGAATCAGAAGTCCTGGATTGGAGTCCAGTGTGCTGCTGTGTGACCTTGTTTAATTCTTCTTCCCTCTCTGGGGTGAATTTTTACCATCTGAATAATGAAGTGGAGAGGACTCAGTTATGATTGGGTTTTGAGTTCTGTGAAGGATGCACACTAGTGTTCTAGGACCCCGCCACAGCTCATCCGTGTTTGACTCACGTGGTGTTTGGAAATATTAGAATTTGTTGCTGATGTTTCAGAATGGGGAGATTTCACATTAAAAAGTCAGGATTCCTGGCTTTTGAAAAGTTGGAAGATCTGGCAACCCTGGTTACACCCTCCCACCAGTTGGCTGAGTTGAGCCAGCCTCTCCTTTTACCTGGGGTAGGGCCCTCCAGGTGGCTGCAGTTGCCACCCTGTTGCCCTCTTGTCTTCCTGACATGGAAGCCGGGTGTCAGTTCCATTTATTATTGTGCTTGTGCCTTTACTTAAGGAAGAAAGTAAGACACTTCTTGCATCCATGTTTTCTGCCAAAGGTAGGGAAAAGCATGTGCGAAGGCCCTGAGGTAGGGATGAGTTTTGTGCATTTGGCTCAAGGAGGAAGGGAGATCAGGCCAGACAGGTGGGCAGGGGCCAGGTTATTTAGGGTCCTGGAAGGAACTTGGATTTTATTTTGAGTGTGATGGGAAAACATTGGAGCATTGGAGGGCTTAAAGGAATGAGATTCCATTTACATTCTAGAAAGATCCCTGTGGCTGCTGAATGGTGATAAGTGCTAAAGAAAAAAATAAAAAGGGGAAGGGGCCAGGGAATATTGGGGAGGGGTGTGACAGTTTTAAACAGTGGGATCAGGGAAGACCTCACTAAGAAATAACATTTGGGCAAAACTTAGGGGAGGGGAGGGAGATCCAGGGGAAGGGAAAGACAAGTGCAAAGGCCCTGAGGCGGGTGTGTGCCTGATGTATTTAAGGACCAGCAAGGAGGCCAGTATGACTAGAAGGAAGTGAGCAAGGGGGAGGAGGGTAGGAAATGGGGTCAGGAGGTGTGGGGGAGTTAAAGGCTACTGTACTGATGCCCCCAACAGGCTGAGCCCACTGGAGGATCTCGCACTGGCTTCGTGGAGGACCTCGGAGAGGGTCTGTGTCTTGGCTGGGCCCTCCTGGGGCCAGGACTTCCAAATGAGAGCTTGGGGAGGAGGGTGGAGCTGCAGTCTGTCCACTGAGCCCTGGACTCCTGGCCTGCTCTGCAGGGGTTGATGCCCTGGTGGCCCATTCCAGCTTTGAGGCTGTTCTCTGTCCACAGCCCCCAGGATGGAGTCTCAACAGCTGAAGTCCCCTCGCCCCCGCACTACGAATAGGCTCCATCTGTGACCCTCAACCGGCCATGATGGAGTTGGGGGAACAAGGGTTGATGGTGTCAGGTGGAAGTTTGGTGGCCACCTCAGGTACTTGTCCTAGTGGGACATGCATCCAATTAACTCGCCCTGGAGTCCTCAGGGGTGAGCCCTGTGGCTGCCTTGGTCACACTATCCAGCATTGCCTTCTGGATACCCAGAGTGGTCTCCCCACAGGTCAGCGTCGACTCCAGGCTCACCCCTCCCTCCCCTTTCTGCGTGGCACCAGCATGAACTTTTGGACACTAGATCCCCGTTGCCCTCAAGATAAAGTGGCCTCCTCTGCCCAGCCCCAGCCCTTTACCTCTCGGCCTCTGTGGTCCAGCCACACCTGAAGTTCCCTGTGGTCCTAACTCCTTCTCCTCCAGGCCTCTGCCCTTCCCGGTCCCCTCTCGTCCTTCAAGTCCCATTGGAGGCAGCATCTCCTCCAGAAACTCTTGGAACTTCCCAGCCTGGCCACAGCCCCTGCTTACAGGCTCATGCGTGAACCATCCGTGCTTAGCTGGTCTTTCTCCTCATCTCTCTGGTGTGTCCTGAGAGTGGCCTTTCATCCTGACATTCCAGCTCCATCACAGTGCCGGCACATTTAGGAAATAAAAGATTGCACTTGCTGGGCACTTGCTGGGCGCTCACTGTGTACCAGGCTCTATTTCCACATAGGTCATTGAATCCCTGCTACAACCCTTGAAATGGGCATTGTAGGCATTCCATTTTACAGATAAGGAAACTGAGGCCCAGCAGGATGTAAATAATTTGCCCCAAATCACACAGCTGGTACGTGGAGGAGGTGGGATTTGAATCCACTCTGTCAGGGCTCCCAAGAGCCCCGCTCTTTCTCCCTGGACTCCTGGACTGCTCTGCCGGGGTTGTCCCTCCCCCCGCCCCGAAATTGAATTAATGACTCGGGCACCCACCCAGTCCAGATGACCAAACCTCCAAACTGGCTGCCTCTCCTTCCCTCTCCCTCTGCACTGAAGCTTGAGCAAACCTCCCCTGGGCCGGCCGGTTCTCATCATCAAAACCCAGGGGGTCTGCACCGCCAGCCTCACCACCCACTCCTTCCCTAGCCCCTCAAGGCAGATTCCCCTTGGCATCGTCCCCTCTGAAGACTCTGCCTCTCTCCCCGCAGATGTCACTAGATGGGCTCAAATCTCCAAAGCCCATGGCCTTTTTCTCATCTCCTGGGCCTCATTTTTTCCTGACCTTTGGGTGGCATTCACAGCAGCAGCTGCCTCATCCTCGAAGCAGTTTCTTCCCTTGGCTTCTTTGCAACTGAGGGAGTCTGGCCGTCTCCTCCTTTTCCTCTCGGCTTGTGTCCTTTCTTAATTATTTATTTAACAACTTTTTACTTAGTGTCTCCCGGGCCAGTGCCAGATACTGTTCTAGGAGACAGCACTGGACGGTCTGACAAAATCCCTGCCCGCGTGGAACTTTCACTGTGAATGGAGAACAGACCACACATGTTAGCCAAGAGAAGACGCCATTTCAAATAATGAAAAATAAAACAGGGTGAAGGGCAGAAAGTGACTGTGTGTGTTGGGTGTGTGGCTCATTTAGATGGAGTGGTCTGTGGCGTCTGATTTGGGAAGCAGTCAACCAAGTAGCACTGGGGGATGAGCATTCTGGACAAGAGGTCACAGCAAGTGCAAAGGCCCTGAGGTGGCTGGAGCACGGTGGGTGAGGAGGTGTCAAAGGGTAGGCAGAGGCTTGACAATCTGGGGGCGGGGCTTGAAAGCCGGGCAGGAAGTTGGAGTTTATTCCAAGTGCAGTGGGAAATCTCCAGAAGGTTGCAACAAAGAAGAGACTTCATGGTATTTGCGCTTTTGAAAGACGCCTCTTTCTCAAAATATGGCCCATGCATCAGAATGACCTGGGGTGCTTTTCACAATGCAGAGCCCAGCCTCTTCCTTGTCTCTGCAGCATCAGCTTCCCTAGGGCCAGCCTGGGAATTGCATTTTAGCAAGCACTTACATATTTGAGAACAACTGCTTCAGGCAGAAATGTTTAACCTGGAAATTCCCAAGGGGTCAGTGGTCAGAATTCAGGGGATCCCAGAACTTGGGTGGCAAAATATTACATCTTTACTCTCACTAGCTTCTAACTGGCAGCTAAGCATTTCTTTCCATGATATGTGGAGTCCTAGCCCCACCTGGGACTTTGTCGCCAGTTGGAATCACAGTTTTCATAACACATTACAGCGTTTGCAGAGGTCTCGAAAATATCACTTTCTTCCTTGCTCCTTGAAAGTTACCGAAGTTATTAGACTTGCACTAGATCTTGTTATTTTGTGCATTAGTAAAAAAGCACATAGGTTAATGTTATACATTTGATTTTTAAAAATGTCTTGATAACTCCATTTCAATATAATTGGTTTCCTTTGCAATCCTGTATGTTTGTTTTATTTAAAAACATTTTTCGGAGAAAAATGTTAGGCTTCATCAGATGCCATAGGGGTCCATGGCCCAGAAGAGGGGCAGAGCCCCTGCAGAGAGCTGGAAGGGGGCTCAGACAGAACTGGGCACCACTCATGACTCCTCCCCTTGCCAGTGCTGTGGGACCTTGGGCAAATCACTCTCCTTCTCTGTGCCTCAGGGTCCTCATCTGTCAGATGGAGCCTGTATCAGCTGTTTTGAATGCTTGTTGGAAGGGACCAGGGAGGCCACCCAGAGGTTATCAGGAAGTGCCCTGTTTTCCACTGGCTCACCAGACCTTGAGGCCAGCTGGGCTTGGCATGCAGGAGGACCTGGACTGGCTGGCCTTTGAATCCCAGTTCTGCCACTTATTAGCTATGTTCCTGGGCTCGGTAGTTAACCTCTCTGTGCCCAGTTTCCTCTCATCTATAACTCAGAGAAAATAATAGCACCCAAGTCATAGGGTTCTTGTGGGTTGAAATGAGCTTCTCTTTGCCAAGGCCCCAGCATGGTGCTTTGCCCTCCTTAGATGATATATAACGTGGTTGTCCTTATTGGGTGAATCTCAGCCCTAAGGTTAAATTTGGGGTTCCCAGAGGGCTGGATCCAAGTCTGTTCCCCTCTGCATTCCCCACAGTGCCCTCTGCAGAGTCTGGGTTTGGGAAATTTGTTTGGTGCAGAGACTATGGTTTTTCAGGTGAGTTTAAGGGAAGAGGGACACTCTAGAGGTGTGGGGAGGATTGGGGAGGGCAAGTCAGAATGCCCTTGATTTAGCAAGGGGACCACAGGGAGGCCAAAGGCAGAGGGCTACACTGTGCTTCTTCTTGACATCCTGGGCAAATGTTGAATCCAGATCACCCAGTTGACAGTACCTCCCCACTACCCACTCGGCCTGGCTCTGTCAGGCTTGAGACAGATGAATTTTTTCTTCTTCTTTCCAAGTCTCAATATTCTCATCTGTTAAATGGGGATAGCTGACATATATTGAGGCCTATCATGAGCTGAGCCTGGATTATGCCTCTTTACATGTCTCATTTAATTCTTTTTTTTTTATTTTTTATTTTTTATTTTATTTTATTTTTTTTATAACAAATTTAATCAGTTATACATATACATATGTTTCCATATCCCCTCCCTTTTGAGTCTCCCAATTCTTAAACCACCCTCTGAGGCGGAGGAGGAAACCGGCTCAGAGAGGTGAAGTAACTTGCCCAAGGCCACACAGCAAGTCATTAGCAGAGATGAGATTTGCCTGTAGGTGGTCTGGCTCCCCAGGCCATGCCCTTAACCACTGGGCACACTACCATCTCACAGCAGATAATCATTTCCTTCTTTCCCCGACTCTGCAGTGACCAGCCCAATTCTATGTTCACAGCTGTGTTCTCCAGGGTACTACTCCTCCCACCTGGCAGCAGGTGGCAGCTGGAGTAGGAACCAGCTGGTGTCTGGGAGGCCCTTCTGATGCAGCACCTTCCCCAGCATCCCCTGCAGACCTCCTCCCCGAGCCCTGCCCATCTCTGTCCCCTGGCTGCACACCGCCTGGCATTCCCCACCCCCCAATGGCTTTCTCCCAGCTCTCATTGTAAAAGAACCTGCCTGCACTCTGGGGTCATTCCCTGGGCTGTAGCCCTCAGCCTCCAGGGCAGGAAATTATAGGGAAGGGTGAGGACTCTGGCAAACTAGAGAGAAACTGCCTGCAGGGAGCGGCCACCACCGGGCTCCAGCCATTATCTTCCTGTAGGAAGGTGGCCCTGGTCAACCAGATTTCCAATAGAATCTAGATTTTCATGTGATTTTCCCATTTTTCTAATTCAAAATTTTAAAAATACCACATATAACAAGAGAGAAAGACAGAACGACAGAGACAGAGTGACAGAGACAGAAAGACAGAGAGACAAAGAGAGAAGGAACCAAACCAAAACAAAACACCAACCCAGGAAACACAGCAAAAAAATCTCAAAAACTTGTCTTCAGGCCAGTTTGCAACTTCTGACCTACCCCGTCCTACTTCCTTTGCCTACATAGCAACCCCATTTTAGAGATGGGGAAGGGGGAGGCCCAGAGCGATGAGAGGACTTGCTAAAGTGATGGGAGGTCCGGGTGGGGTGTAGTGGCCAGTACTCAACCTCAGACTTCTAAGTTCTTCCCACCACGCTCCCCCTCCCAGCCTCCTCCCCAGGCCCCGGCTTGTGTGGGCCAGGGATTATTTTCAAGACCAGCTTCTGGATCCTAAAGAGAGAGAAAAATCATTGTAGCCTGATGCTGAAGGCCAAGGTCACCAAGACACATCTCAAATGCTCAGTGATTGTCCCAGGGTCCCAACAGAGGCATTTCTAAAGGGCATGTCTGCCAGAGTCATTTCTAAATTGACAGGGACTGGAACCTTGTGGAACTCTGGGGGCCATAAAACATTGTCAAAATCCATTCCAGTGATAAACTCGTTTATTAATTGTGAGCTCAGAGGAGGAGAACGACTCATTTCTCTGGGCCCAGCCTGTCAGCTTGATACACATCATTTACTGAGGACCTACCATGTGCCAGGAACTGGACTATTGGGGGGTGGGGGCAGGTTTGCAGCCACAATCTCATTTAACTTGCCCAGAAAATGTGTGAGATTGGTGGTGTTGACTCCATTTTATAGCCAAAGAGGCTGAGGCTCAGAGAAGTTAGGTAAGGGTCCAAGGTCAAATCCAGACCTGCTTGACCCCAAGTCCAGGCTCTCTCCATCTCAGCGAGGCACCTACCTGGAAGTGATGGAGAAGTTTTCTTGTTTGCTGAGGTCTGTCTGGGGGCCGCAGTGGGGGCTAGGGTAGTCAGGAGAGGCTTCCTGGAAGAGGTGATCTTGAACAAAGAAAGAAGATGTATTAGTTTCTTATTGCTATCGTAACAAGTTAGCACAAACTGTAATGGCTTAAAATAACATTAATTTATTCTTTTTTATTTTTATTTATTTATTTTTGATGTGGACCATTTTTAAAGTCATTATTGAATTTACCACAATATTGCTTCTATTTTATGTTTTGTTTTTTTGGCCGTGAGGCATGTGGGATCTTAGCTCCTCGACCAGGGATTGAACCTGCACCCCCTGCATTGGAAGACGAAGTCTTAACCACCTGACCACCAGAGAAGTCCCTGGATTTATTATCTTAAAGTTCTGGGGATCGGAATTCTGAAATGAGCCCTTATGGGGCTAAAATCAAAGTGTTGTCATCCCTTTCTGGAGGCTCCAGGGGAGAACCTGTTTCCTTGCGTTTTCCAGTTTCTAGAGGCTGCCTGCATTCCTTGGCTTGTGGCCCCATATCACTCCAACCTCTGCTTCTATTGTCACATCTCCTGTTCTTGACTCAGACCCTCTTGCTTCCCTCTTATAAGGACTCTTGTGATTACATTGGACCCATCCAATTAATCCAGGATAATGTCCCCATCTCAAGCTCATAATCACGTCTGCAAAGTCCCTTCTGCCGTATAAGGTGACATACTCATAGGTTTTGGAGATTAGGGCGTGGATATCTTTGCCGTTATTCAGCTGACCCCAGAGGAGGACAACACTCCAAGGGCCAGGGCCATGCTGGAGGCACAGGAGGGCATGGAACGTTCAGCAAGCAGCCAGTGCTGAGGTGGGCAGGGCTACTTAGCACCTGCTTGTCAAGGATGCGGGTCCCACATTAAAACATATGAACTTCATCCTCTAGAGCAGTGCTACTCACACTTGAACGTGTGTTCGGGTCAGCTGGGGATCTGGTTAAAATGTAGACCTTGAGTCAGTAGGTCTGCTTTGAGTAGAGAGGCTCTAGAAAAGGACAGTTCTGGAAAAGACGGCGACTGACACAGAAAACAGCCCCGTGCAGGCCCTGTGTTTCCAGAGCAACGCGCTGATGGGCGTTTGAATGGCATTCCATTCCCAGGCGCTCTGTTACCCAACGTTTTTTGCACATCCATGAGAGCAGCCACCTAGGGTCTCCACCATGACCTCCAGTCAAAGCCTAAAAGGTTCCATCTGACTCATGAAAGGAAGATTCCCAGTGTCGTGACCTCGGGCTACTCACCGGCCCTCTCAGGCCTTCATGGACAGGATGTAGGGCTGGGGTGGACAAGATGACTCTTGGAAATAGCGTTCAGACCCAGGCTCTTGGCTCAGTTAAATCAATCTGGGCATATTTTTAGAGCTGAATGCCTTTCCTCTGAATCTGACTCTTTGAAAATTGGTACCCTCATGTGTGGGGTAGCATGGTATTTGCTAGAACCCCCTATCCCTGAGGAAGTTGGATAACTGAGACTTTGCTGTGTATTTCACTCCCACATGTAAATATCAGGGAGGACCATACAGGGTCTCAAAATGTTGCATCGCTGCCGAGTGTCAGGGATAGAAATGACCTTAGACAGCATTGTATGGGGGGCTGTAAACCCAAATGCTCACGAGTGCTAGGAAGGAACCATGAAGGGGTGAAGGGCGCTGGCTGGGGTCTGGGCTGCCCTGTTTGAGGGGGGCCGCCCCAGCTCAGCCTCACAGTCATCATCATATGGGGATGCGGGTCTTTATATTGCTGCATCCACCCATTTTGCAAACAAATCCAGAAATCTGGATTTTTATGTGGTCTCCTATTTTTAAATGTTGATAATGAATTCAGATATTTTTAAAATACTGTGTGGGCCAAACAAGACAATTTTGCGGACTGGCTTCGGCCTGTTGGCAGCTTGTTTGAGAATCCACTTGTTTTACCGGGGGGGAAACTGAGGCCCCTGGAGACACGGGGGGCCTTCCAGAGGTCCCACGGCATCAGGGCTGGAACTCAGGGCTACAGACGTGCGGTGCAGCCACCATCTTCAAGGCAGCCCCTTTCCCCTAAAATCTCAGTCCCAGTGCCTGTGATAAGAGTCACCCCAATCATGCAACATCGAGCAGCCAGGGAGGTGGCAAATCCACCCCTACCCCAATCTGCCCCCAACGTGCTTTGTGACAGGGGCACATCCTAACTCCTCTCTGGGCTAACTTCTCATCTGCAGATGGAGGGCTGGGGGCTCGGTGACCCCCAAAGTCCCTCCCCACGGTTCTTCGAGGCCTCTGGCTTTCTCCTCCCATCCCCTGTGCATCTCTGCCTCTGAGCTTCCAGTATTGACATTTCACAAACAGCAGCTATCATGGAGCTGTTTCCAGCCTCAGAGGTCCTGGCCCACGCCATTTACATGATTTAACATGCTGGGTTTCAGGGGGCGTGTCACCGAGCCCACAGCCAGCGGCCCCTGCACCACGACTTATTGATTTGACATATGAAACTGATGGATTTGGGGAGGAAAAATGTTTTCTCTTAAAATGCCATTGCATCTTGGGATTTCATATGATTTTACCACAATCCCCCTGTGCACTGCCACCCCCCCACCACCACCGCCATAAGAATATTTGTCCAGTGGCTGAGATGCAATTGTTCCAGGCTGCCTACTCCTTGGCTACGTCCCATGGGAATAACAGCGATGACAACAATAATAGTAACAGTAACTGACGCTTACTTAACACTTGCTATGTGCCAGGCACTGCCCTTAGCACTTCACTCATCAATTAACTTGCTTTATCCTCACAACAGTCCATAAGTGGGTACTAGATCTATCCCCAATTTATAAGCGAGAAAACAGGGACAGTGTGTGATACCACTTGCTCAGTCTCCCAGCTAGTAACTGGCAGAGTTAGTGTCAATCTAGGTGGCCTGGCCCATGTCTGGCTCTTCACCCCTATGCCTCACTGCCTCTTGTAATTATTGTAATTGCTAATAATTATACTAATTAGGAAGTAATAGTAATACTTAGCTCTCTTGAATACTTTCCAAGTGTCAGGCTTGTGTGACTTAAAGATATTGTCTCATTTAACGCTCACAAGTCTATCACGCCCATTTTTCAATTGAGGAAGCAGAGGGCAAAAGGTTAAGGCCCCCGGCCAATGTCACACATCCAAGATGGTTCCCACCTGTGACTTTCCCCTCAGCCAACGAGCTGGCCCTGGAAAGTGTCTTAGCAAGGGAGGGATTCCTGGGCAAAAGGGAAATGGTTCTTGCAAACCATCAATTGCATCAGTGGAGGGTCAGAGCTGGCGTCATGAAGATGTTTTTTAAAAAGGCAAAAAGTGCAGCTAACAGGATTAGCTGTCACCCCACAGGCCCCGCACCTGATGAGAAATCATTTCATTTCTTCTGCCCCGGGAGGTCACCAGTTCTCAGCTGCAAATTGAGCCATTAGCAGCAAGTTTCAGAGATTTGAAACAATCATCTCTGTGATTATTGAGCCTTTCCGGGTGTCACCAAGGCTCCCCGCTGGTCCTGCCCAGAGGCTGTCAGCCCACTGTCCTTCCCAGCTTCCTTTATTCACACGTGGGTGCGTTCCATAACGCTAATAGTGGGCATTGATTTTAGACCAGACACTATGATGATTCCCTAATTGTTTCATTGTTCCCATTATACCTTCTCTCGTTGGCCAGACGCCAACACCTAAGGTCTAGTATTTATTGACTCAATCCCCTCCCCCACACAAGTCGACTCTCTTTTTTCTACATACATTTGAAAGAGGACTTCAGATCAGTGATGCTCATATTTGAATGTGCGTCAGCATCACCTGGAGGGCCCACTAAGACACAGATGGGGGACTTCCCTGGTGGTGCAGTGGTTAAGAAACCGCCTGCCAATGCAGAGGACACGGGTTCGAGCCCTGATCCGGGAAGATCCCACATGCTGCAGAGCAGCTAAGCCTGTGCACCACAACTACTGAGCCTGTGCTCTAGAGCTCACGAGCCACAACTACTGGGCCCATGTGCCACAACTACTGAAGCCTGCGTGCCTAGAGCCCGTGCTCTGCAACAAGAGAAGCCACCACAATGAGAAGCCCATGCACTGCAACTAGAGAAAGCCCACGCGCAGCAACAAAGACCCAAAGCAGCCAAAAATAAATAAGTAAATAAATTTATTTAAAAAAAAAAAAGACACAGATGGGTTCTACTCTCAGAGTTCCTGGATTCAGTAAGGCCCAAGAATTTGCATCACAAGTTCCCAAGTGCTGCTGCTGCTGCTATTCGGGGCCTACTCTGGGACCACTGGCTAAGATCACTCCTCTAATTGGATCCCTTGCCATAAAAAATGATGTGCCAAGGAGGCTGTCTGCGGGAAACAGAATCTCCCAAAAGGTTCAAATGAAGGCACTTGGATGAAAGAACTCCTAACAGAGGCATGGAAAGGGTTAAGAGAATTTGAGGCCCCCAAGGGCTGATGACAGAGGGGAGCTGTTACCAGCCTTGGACAGGAAGGAGAAAAGGGCAAGAACAGTGTTCTGGGGTCTGTAAGAATAGTAGCCGTGACAATGGAGCTGTAGTCATGGGCAAGAGGATGAAGCTGATGCCAGAGAAGTAGACAGAGACAGAGAGGGAGCAGGGCAGAAGCACGCTGACCTCTCTCCTCCCATGTGCCGACTTCCAACTGGTGTCCCCCATTGCTGAGTCAGAGGACCAGGAGCCTGGGGATGTCCTTCTAAGGAATCAGTCCCCTGGGGCCCAGAGTAGGGCAGAGAGGGGTGGAGAGCTGTGGCCTGGGAGGGGAGGGAGAGGATGGGGGTGATGGAGAGTCCCCAGCACAGAAGGCAACTGTCAAAATGTTCTTCAAGTCTGCTTAGGAACTGCTGAAGATCTGAGTCCTCTCGTTGTTTCAAACAATTAACAAGTGTTAGGAAAGTGTTAAGGGCATATTATCGCCAAGTGGAGACTCTTTTGATTGGGCTGATAAGAATTTTAAAAATAATGGAAAAGCGAATAGCGTTTTCACTCTTTGATGCAGACAATTTAATGTTGTGGTTCTTCACACTTAACACCATCTCTCCCCTGGTGGTGGTGTTATTGAGTCCAAGCTTGTACTGCTCATGCATGGCAGGACAATAGAGTTGCTGGGGCAAGGAATAGCGACTTTATTCCAAAAGCCAGCAGACTGAGAAGATGGTGGACTCGTGTCCCAAAGAACCATCTTCCCCAAGCTAGAATTCAAGCTTCTTTTATACTGAAAGGGGAGGGGGTGTGGTTTGTTGATGTAAACTTCTTGGTGCCGGAATCCTTTGTTCTTGCAACTGCCCAGCTAGGTCAGGTCACGATGTTCCTGTAAACCTCTAACAAGACAAATGCTCTTCTCTGTTCTGCAACTTTTTATCTCTATATGAATGGAAAAGTGTTACACCTATAAAGGTCAGAACCTTGAGAATGGGCCATCCTGTATATTTCAGGCTCTAGGCGATATTCTTTTTTTTTCTTTTTTTTTTTTTTTCTTTTTGCGGTATGCGGGCCTCTCACTGTTGTGGCCTCTCCCGTTGCGGAGCACAGGCTCCGGATGCGCAGGCCCAGTGGCCATGGCTCACGGGCCCAGCCGCTCCGCGGCATATGGGATCCTCCCAGACCGGGGCACGAACCCGTATCCCCTGCATCGGCAGGCGGACTCTCAACCACTGCGCCACCAGGGAGGCCCTAGGCGATATTCTTAACTTGTAGCAAAAGCAATAGAGTATAAAGGTTAAAGGAAAAGAAACTAATCCAATATGGAGTCAGATTTGTTCTTCCCTATTACAGTGGGAAACACAGGTATAATTTGTACTTATTCATCAGCTAACATTAGGCATTGGTTGAGGGCTGCTTCTGAGGTGGAGGGCAGGGTGGTGTCAGTCTCCCAGCAGGTGGGGACTAGGCTCTGGTGACCAGGGCAACCCCTGGGGCAGAGAGGTGCTGGCAGGTGGCAGGTGCATTGAAGTGCTGTCGGCAGGGATGGGTGGGACACCCACAGTGTCACTACACCTTCGCAGCCCCTCCCCACCCCTCCCCTTGAGTATTAATGTTCCTGTGGATTCTACTTCTTACCCTTTTCTCTTTTGCTCTAAATGCTTTTTTGGGGCATCCATCTCTTTAACAATCACAGCAAACATTTAGTGAGTGCCCATGTCTTGCCAATGTCCCCACATCCCTGTCTGAGCTCCAGCTGCCTCCTGCACATCCCCACTGGAGGTCCTGCAGCTGCTGCAGACTCTGCACATGTAGGAGTGGCCTCACCACCTTCCTGCCTTAGCATCATCCCATTCTCACTGAGGAACGATGACTGTCTGCTCAGATGCCTGTGCTGGAAACATGGCCCCACTCTGGACTCCTCCGTCTCCTTTGCCATCGTATTCATGGGTCAGCAGTCCACTGAGCCCACCCCTCTGGAGTTATCAAGCTCCCCACTTGTCCTCACCCCCGCCCCATTATTGCCACGGCCCAGGCCACCACCATCTCTTCATGGAGCGCGGCCCAAACCTCCACCAGGTCTTCCAGCCAGCCCCCTTCCAGAGCAAGCCTCCCTGCATGTCTTTCCCTTGCTAAGCCCTTTAGGACTGCACCTGCCTCTGCAGCATGGGTCAAACCCATCTTTTCCAGCCCGGTTCCCAGTGTTACCAACCAGGGTTCTTGGCCTCCTTAATCAATAGAAATTGATAAGAGGCCAGACAAGAAACTCAGGCAAGGCTTTACCCGGGCCCCTGCTGCAGCAAGAGGGAGCGAAAACAAGCAACAGTTAGTTTCCCTTGCTTGCTGGCTCCCGGAGTGGGGGTGGGGTGGGGGTAGGGGTGAGGTGGTTCCTTATATGGGGTGAGGGTAGGGGCGGGTCCAGGGGTCGGGCCAGAGGCATGGCTTAGGTGGTTTGCCCACCCCTTTGGTGGTGCTGTGTGCAGGGGCATGCGCAGTACTGTGCTTTTGCTCCTGGCTCTTCAGAAGTGGCAGTTGGGTTTTTTTTTTTTTTTTTTTTTTTTGCGGTACGCGGGCCTCTCACTGTTGTGGCCTCTCCCGTTGCGGAGCACAGGCTCCGGACGTGCAGGCTCAGCGGCCATGGCTCACGGGCCCAGCCGCTCCGCGGCATGTGGGATCTTCCCGGACCGGGGCACGAACCCGTGTCCCCTGCATCGGCAGGCGGACTCTCAACCACTGCACCACCAGGGAAGCCCCAGCAGTTGGGGTTTTTGTCTTTTCGTATCTTGTTGTCCATAATCATAATTTGCCCCAACTGCCAATGCGCGCAATTATTTTTAGTCCTTTATAGTTTCTTTGTGTTTCGTTGCTCGAAGAGACTTTGTCCAGGTACGAGCATTGCAGCAAAGGGTCCCAGGTCCTAGGTCCCAGCCTGAGTCACCAGCATCCTCAAGACCCATGTGCTCTTCCCTGCGACCTCCTTCTCCACCACACCTGGTGGCCAGCTGGGCTCAGGATCACTGAGAACCCCCTCCCCCACCATAATCCCACTCCGTGGCCATCTTCTTGCAAGAATTCCGATGCAGGAATTCTTTGGGATGCTGGAGTGCATGTAGATGAGAGCCATCGTCAGGGTACCCAACTCCCCCGATATGACTTCAGAGTGGCCATTCTATCCTGATAGGTTACAACCTCCCTACCCATGATGGTTTCTGGAGTCAGAGAGGCCTGCGTTTGAACCCAGATTGACTATATCACTCACTATCCAGCTGTATAGACCAGTGGTTTAATCCCTCTGAACCTCAGTTTGCTCATCTGTAATATGGGTGCTGCCTTGCAAAGTTGTCAGGAAGACTGGGGGAGATCATGCATGTGAATGCTGGTGTTTGAGGCCAGAGTCCCTAGAAACAGGCTCTGGGCTGAGGGTCCATGTGCAAGTCATTTATAAAGGAAATGCCCCGGAGAACAGTAAGGGAATTGAGGGGAGCAGAACAGGGAAGGGAGGAAGGCAAGTGAGGGGGTGATGTCAGACCAGGGCCCAGAGAGGGCAGCTTCAGTTTTGGCCCTGAGGGAGCTTTGCAGTGTGGGTCACCACCTGGGGTGGTCTCCACCGGAGCCATGGGGCAGGACTACCCCAGTTGGCCACTGGTTGACGACAGAACAGAGAGGAAAATGTAAGTTTCCAGGCACTTTCTGAATGAATATGGGCAAGATGTAGTCCAGTTTCCCAAAGACAATCCTCCAAAGACAGAAATGCTAAAAAGAGGTGCAAGGACATTGGGTGGAACATTAACATTGTCCAGTATGACTTGGCACGTGGTAAACACCTAATATCCCTTGGCCCTTACTGTGACATTGTTGCTGCTATTAGCATAACCTCAGCAACAATTCCGCTTCTTACTATAGTTATTAATTTCCTTGGCTTAGGTGAGCTGTAACTTGCAGACAGGTGCTCTGAGCCCAGTGGCTAGACAGGGAAATAAATCTGGCAGAAAAAAGAAGCATAACCCCAGCCATGCAGCTGAGATTCCACTGCCTGTTTCTCCATGGTTAACTTAACTCCTGGAGCATCTCAGTCCCCCACGCCCATCCCATCTGAAAGAGCAGAGCTGGGCCCTGCTATGAGGGGTGGTGGGTGGGGTGGAGGCTTGGCCAGGGGCCCACTTGGGCAGGATGAGAGCATCCCCTGGGGGAGCGGGGCCACTGCGGGGGAGTCAGCTGAGTCGGTGAGCCTCACCCTGGTGAGGCTCCACCCACCAGCAGGGCAACAGCAGCTGGAGGTGAAAGCTGCTGGGAGGGAGAGCAGGCCTCCCGGAGGGCAGCCGCACCCCTGCATGGCCCAGCTCACCCTGCACCTCCTGCCTTCCTCCTCGCTGCCCGGTGGGCCTCGGGCCAGCAAAGGGCCTGAGAGGCTGCGAGTGTACGGTGCCAGGGGATGTTTTAACAACATCCAGGCTGCCAAGAGCACATTATTCTCTTACAGAAATCCAAGGAATTGCCCAGGAGATGCGATATTTTTGTAGCAGAAAAAGAAAAGAAAAAAGTTCTTCAAAGCTCTGAAAGCCCCGTTGCATTAGGAATGATAGTGGGTGTTTGAGAATCTGGATCCTTCATCAGAGAATAGATAGGGGCTCAGATGTTGCTGTTTGTTTGCTTCCTTCACTGAATGGTGTATATCGGGTGTCCCTAGCGCATTAAGGTGGAAAGAACCACTTGTGCAAAGGCAGAGCGGTAGGGAAGGACGGCTTCCGAGAAGAGAAAAACTGAAGATCCGGACTGTCGGTTGCAAGAGACAGAAGTTGTACCCCAAACCAGCTCAGGCAAAGACAAGGATCTCTTGGTTCATGGGATTGAAAGAACAAATGACTGGCAGCTTTAGGCATGGCTGGATCTGGGGGCTCAATGTCACAGGACACGGTCTTCCTCCATCTCTTGGTGCCACCTTCCTTGGCCTTGGCTCTGCCCTCAGGGAGGCCCTTGCTACTTGATGCAGTCACTTCCATCCTTCCATCTTCCCAGCCTCAAACCCAGTGGAAAAAAGGAATTTTCTTTCCCAATAGTTTCAGCAAAAGTCCTGTGCCTGACTCACTGAACTGATTTGGGTCATGTGTCCATCCCCGGCTGGCCAGGCCTGGTCCATCCATAGTCCCTTCTCAAAACCTATGGTTAGGGCTTCCCTGGTGGCCCAGTGGTTGAGAGTCCACCTGCCGATGCAGGGGACACGGGTTCGTGCCCCGGTCCAGGAAGATCCCACATGCCGTGGAGCGGCTAGGCCCGTGAGCCATGGCTGCTGAGCCTGCGCGTCCGGAGCCTGTGCTCCGCAACGGGAGAGGCCACAACAGTGAAAGGCCCGCACACCGCAAAAAAAAAAAAAACACCTATGGTTAGTGTGGCTTGGAAGGTAAGTCACACGATGTGCTCCATCTCTTACTCACCACCCTTTTTCTCAGAAATCGTGTCTGCTCCCACAGTGTCATGTCTCCCTCTTGACTGTCTCTAGCCTTGACCTCACTCAAGGACCCCTTGGCTCCATTTTCAGTCCCCACCGTGTTCCTCCCGTCCAACAATGGTAATGATGCACGTGAACTGAGCTCTTACTATATGCTAAGCACAAGCTCATTACGTTGCTGTGTGAATCCTCGCAGCACCACAATGCTATGAGATAGGAGTTATTATTATTCCCATTTTATAGGTTAAGAAACTGAGTCATAGAGAGGTTCATTCCTGAACCAACGACTAGAGTCAGAAGGACACAGAGTTCTGATTGGCCAGATACGAGTCATGGAGCCAGGGTGTGAATCTGATGCAACTAAACTGCACAGACTGAGAGAGGAAAGGGGTTCTTCAAATAAAAAGTATGTAGGAAGAAGGAAGAATAATGTAGGATGGGAGAAATAGAAGATGCCCCCTAAATTAGGTGGCAAATAATGGTAACCCAATTCAGACCAATTTGGGGGAAGAGGGAGCTGTGCTATCTTAGGGAATAAAAAGAAGGTTTGGGTAGCCAAAACACGGGCAGGATGGGGTGCAGCTGGCCTTCAGGAACAGGTGGAACCGGTCGCTCATACTGGCAGAGTGCCTGGACTCCCATCTGGGCCTCTCTTCCTGTCTACTTCAGTGGGTTCCAAGCACAGATTCCTAGAGAAGGGCCTTGACTGGCCAATTCTAGGTCACGTGATCACATTGGATCAATTAGCTGTGCCCAGTGGGGTGGGACCACAGCAGAAGATGGCAGCTCCCAAGAGAATCACAAGGTTGGTTGAAGCTGTGGGAATAGCAGTGGTGGTTTCTAGAAAAAAGTGGAGTAGGGAACAGGGTAAATAAAAATGTAGGTGTACCTTGAGGGCAAGCATGGTGTGTGTAAGAGTTGGGATGCTTATAGCTGCAGGTAACAGAGAACATCATACTGGCCAGCTTAGCCACAGGGAAGCCCTCGGGGCTGGTGGTTGCGTGGCCCAGTGAGGTCATCTTTCCATTGCTCTGCTCAGCAACCAGTGTCAGCTTCATTCTAAGGCAGGTGCTCTCTGGGCCATGAGATGGCTCCCAGTGGCAGTCATGTAACAGATGAGAAGAGAAAGAGAGCCTCCCATCCAGCCACAGGATGGAAGTTCCTCCCTCCAGTCTGAATGGACCCGCTTACTGGTCACATGCCTCCCTGGACCAGTAACTGTCATCCTGAGAGTGCCACGCTCCGACTGACTTAGGCTGGGGTTCCTGAGCCAGTCCTGGTGAGGAGGATGGCTGGCCAGGATCGCCTTACCTAATCAGGACCCACCCTGGAACCGAGGTCTTCTCTAAACCGACTTGATCCCCCAACCCAAGGGCGTGGGGTGGAACGAGCCCAGGGAGAGTCCTCCCTGTGTGCCCCCGTCTCACGGCCTCCCTCCCTCCTCCGTGCAGGGGTCCTGTGGCTGTCGGTCGTCTCCGAGGTGCTCTACATCCTCCTGCTGGTGGTTGGTTTCAGCCTCATGTGTCTCGAGCTCTTCCACTCCAGCAATGTCATCGACGGGCTCAAGCTCAATGCCTTTGCGGCTGTCTTCACGGTGCTCTCAGGTAAGGCAGAGGGCCTCGGGCAGTGGGGCAAGAACACACCGGAACCAACCCTGTGCCCAGAGCAGAGGGGAATGCGGGAGCTGGAGCCACCCTCGGGCTAAGTCCTGATTGGTCCCCCTAGGTGACCATGGGCCAATCACTTCTCTTCTCTGAACCTCAGTGTTACAGTTTGTAAAGTAGGATTTGTCTGCTCCCCTATTCTCTGATTCAGCATGTGTTTACTGAGTGTCTCGTGTGCCAGGTCATGTGTTTAATAAGTATGGGGTTATAGTAATGAACGGAAACAGACAGTTCCAGTGCTTCATGGAGCTTAACACACGTGGGAGAGAGAGATGGGTTTGCTGGAGATGTATTCAGGAGATGAACGCCCCATGGCGAGTGGTGGATTGGATTTGTGGCACGAGGGAAAGGGAGGTGGTCGTGAAAATGGGCGGACGGTGGCGCCTTTCACAGGGATATGAAAGGGGAGCCTGCTGGGTGTGGTGGGCACATCACTCATCTGCTTTATTTTATTTGCCCTTGAGACCTCCATGGGGAGATGGCCAGCAGGAAGCTTGACGAACAAACACATCTGGAATCTCAATGGTGAGGGTGGGGTGAGCAGAGACTGTGGACAAAGGCCAAGGACTTTGAGGGTTTTAGGAAAAATTGGATGGTCCGTGGCGGCAGCATGACTCAGGGAGGTGGAGACAGAAGGCTCCAAGCAAAGGTCATTGGATTAGGTGGCCAGGTGCCCCGAATAGCGTCAGCAGACCCGGCTCATAAGGGGTTAAGCCAGGAGTTTGCCAGAAGGCAGTCAAAGGAGCCAGTAAACCATAACTTCAGGAAGCCTGACGGAGCAGTGGCTTGGCTGTGTACGACATCTGTTCCTAAAAAGCCAAATGTAAACTGAATTTCTATAAATCTAATCTTATTCTTCATGCGCTGGAAGAACTCTCTATTTAATGAAACCGAAACGATGAGCCTTTTGGTAAGGGAAATAATCGCCCCCTAATTGAGGTATGTGTATATAACAGAAGGATCTCTCAAAGAATAGAAAGCGGAATTCAAGAAATTATAGCATGCTGCATAGATCAAAACATGCGCATTGTCATTCCCAGGATGTGGGAAATCTAACCAGAATAGTAAAGGGAAGAAAAGAAAAACAGAGTGATCCTCACAGCACAGTGTCGATGTTGGCCGCCCTCCCCTTCCCCCGTGACCCTGTTTTCGGCTATTCCAGATCGAGAGATGGGTTATTCTTTGTTTGCTGTTATTACGTGTGTTCATTATGCCTGAAATCAGTTTTTTTTCCATATTGTATTCATTTACTTAACCAACACTCACTGAAGGCCTCCTGGGCTCTGGGGTCCGTACTAGGTTTGGGGGAGTCAAAGAAAAAATGACTCAGTCCTGGCCTCCTGAAGTTTGCCATCTTGTAGCGACACAGACTCATCAAACCCTTGTAACATGGCCAGTTGACCTTCATGAACTGGGTGTGGTGAGTCCTGCAAGGGGGCACCTACGTTTGCCCAGGGGGTGCCAATGGGTGGGGTGGGACCTGAGGAAGCAATCATTTGAGCTGAGACTTGGAAAAAAACTTTAAGAGTTTGCCTTGATGGACAACTCGGGGAGGGCATTTTGGGTGGAAGGAACAGCACAGGAAAAAGCTTAATGAGGTGGCATATTCTGGAAACTTCACGTAGTTCAAAATAATGGGAACGTGAAAAGGCAGGCGAGTAGGAGTGTTGAGAGATGAGGCTGGAGAGCCGGGTAGGGGTCTTGGTGCTTTGCCATGGTCTGTAGGTTTTATCATGCAGGCAATAGGGAGCCATCGAAGAATCCAGAGCAAAGGGTGATACGGTCAGGTTTGCATTTGCGGACGAGGGTTCAGGGTGCAGCACGGGAGGAGTGGAGCCAGAATGGAGGTGAGGAGGCCGGCCAGGAGGTGAGAAAGGGTGAGGCCCCAACCCCATGCAGTGGCTGTGGGGATAGGAGATGCAGGCACAGTGCCTGCAGACTGACTAGGAGAGGTGGGCAGGAATGAATGGGTTGGAAAAACCGAGACTCTAGGTCAAAGGTTCCTAGTGTGGAGTCCACAGAATTCAGAGAGTCCATGAACCTGGATGGGGGAGAAGTTACATCTTTATTTCTCTAACTTGTAACTGACATTTAGAATATCTTTCAAACATGAACGGAGGCAACGCATCACAGTCGTGGGTGGCACCTGTGACATAGTCACCAATAGGAACCACGTTTTTCATATGCACATATCTTAAAATGCACTCCTTCAAAAGGGCAATACTTCTGAGAGCTTCCGCTGAATCTTATCTAACATGCTAATGAAGAAGCACATATATTACTATGCAACACATTTATTTGAATATTTTGCTAATTGCATTTCAGTGTAACTGGTTTCTTCTACAATCCTTTTATTTTATTTTATGGAGCTGAAAACATTATTCTGGGGAGGGGCCCCTAGGTCCAGATGGCCAGACCCCTGATCTGGGCTGGCATTTGGCCAGGATGGGATGGTACCATCAAGATGGGGAAGGTGGGGAAAGAGCAACTGGGGGAGACGATGGGTCCCTTTTGAACAGGTTGGGTGTGAGGTGCTGCGGGGTGTCCAGGCTCCTTTCCTTGTCAGTGGTTTCATCTCTCCTTTTCTTTCTCTCTACCAAGCATCAGAGAATCCCCTCCAGGGCTTCCCTGGTGGCGCAGTGGTTGAGGGTCCGCCTGCCGATGCAGGGGACACGGGTTCGTGCCCCGGTCTGGGAGGATCCCACATGCCGCGGAGCGGCTGGGCCCGTGAGCCATGGCCGCTGAGCCTGCGCGTCTGGAGCCTGTGCTCCGCAACGGGAGAGGCCACAACAGTGAGAAGCCCGCGCACAGCACACACACACAAAAAAGAATCCCCTCCATTATCCCAAGCATCCAGCCCTCCCCTCAATCTGCTTACTTCCGTCACAAAACAAAAGCTGGTGGCCAGCCCAAGGCAGCTGCCTATGGTTCTTCAAGCCTCTCTCGTGGGGAAGTGGATAGGGGGGCTCTTCCCCCTACCTCAAAGGGCTTATCAAAGTTTTCACCCCTCAAAAAACCCCAGTTTCCTTCTAGCGGGGAGTCCCACTGCTAAAGAAAATAAGATCATCTCCGTAATTTCAGGCAGATACACGATGCATGGCTCAGGGAGGTTAACTGACTTGCCCAAGGTCACACAGCTGGTCAGTTTTGGAGCTGGGATTAAACCCGGCTCCTGCTGGCTTCAAAGCTCTGCTCTTTTCTCAGGATGTACTGCAGGAGTGACCGGGCGGGCAGGGAGGGGGAAGACTTTTAAGTCCTCAGAAAACAGTAACTGGGAAGGATGTAGCAGCCAGATGATGTGATAAGCAAGTGGTGGAGAGAAAGGATTCTGTATTCATGCCTGGGAGAAAATAAACCCGGGAGAAACATGAGACCAGGAGAGAGCCAAGCCCCCGACTTGCCTGGCCTGGAGGAACCAGGAAGCTGGCCTTTCAGGAGCCCCTTGAGAACAAGGCAGCTGGTGGGGGGGGGGAGTTGGGGGGGAGGGTGTTTGGGGAGGGTGAGAAGCTTGGAGGAGGTGGGTGGGCTTCTGGTTTGCTGCTGTGGGAGGGGAAGGAGTGGGCAAGCAGGGTGGGGGAGAGCCCATCCACCGAGTCCATGTGGGGAGAGGGTTGGGCTCTGATGCTGCCAGGGCTGCGATGCTGCCGGACCAGCTCACACCGAGGGGTCCTCAGCCCAAGGTCAACGCCTTCTAGGGTAGAGGAGAAAGCAGAGGCAGGGCAGCCCCTACGGGAGCCAATTATTATAATTAATTATTATAATGAGCCAGTGGGTTAGGATTAATCGTAATTGCCAACACGGACTGAGATGCCATGCTGCACCAGCACTGGGCTGAGCCTGCTGCATGTGTTAATATCTTTATTCCTCAGTGTCCTTGTGGGAGGAACATTACGTCCATTCCACAGATGGGAAAACTGACTTGCCGGCAGTCACGTAGCTAGCCAGTGGTTGAGCCCAGAGCCTGCCACACAGAGTGCTTTGAGCAGGGCCTGGCCCCCAGGACTTCAGGTTGTCACCGCTGTTATTATTATTATTATTCCTAGTTGTCCCTGAATAAACTGAAGGGCAGATCAGGGCCCCAGGGACCAGCCCTGTCACAGTGAGGCTGGGGTGAGGGATTTGGACTCTACAGCCAAGGGAGAAGGGGTGGTGGGGCAGGGCCAACAGAGCTATGTTCCCACTTCTGGCAGGAGGGTGGTTGTACAGATTGTTGGTCTGCTGGTCCAGAGCCTAGAGCTCCCAGTGCTTCTCGGGGCCCACAAAGGGCTTTAATTTTGACTGCTTTTAAAATCAGAAGAAAAAAATAGAATAATAATGAAGGCATAAGAATGAATCTAGGCTGGACTGCCATCATAAAATGTAATTTTTAATATTTCTTTTATGGAGGAACGGGCCCATGAAGTCAGAAGTGCCTGGGGCCCTTGAAAGTCATAATGTGGCCCTGCACTGGGCCACGGCTTTTCTCCATCTCTCAGGCCTGAGCAAGACTAATTCCAGATGGGGGCGTGGCTCCAGCTGCCAGTGTCCCCCCGCCCACCCAGTCCTGTGACTTTAGCAGAGGTGCTGGAGAAGATGGGGTTCCCTGTGTCGCTGTCTCTTCCGCCAGCAGCCAGGGTCTTGTATCTTGGAGGGGATGCGAAAGCAGGCTGGAAGATGACTGTTCTTCCCCAGTTTCTCTGAAAAATGAGGCTGATCTACTTAGGAAGAAAAGAAAGTCATTTGGAGAACTCCTGGACGGTCAGGCTAACACAGGTGGGCTTTTAGTAAAAACTGCACTGGAATGAAGAAGAGCTCGTCTGTTTCCAGGAAAAAGTCAGACCTCATGGAGAACTCAGCCAGAGTCTCTTTTGTTAAGTATCGAGAAAAGGAAATTTTGCGATAAAACAAAACATGACCAAGGATGAGGTAGCTCTTTGAATCTGGGAAAATAGAACCTTATCTTTTATGTAATCTTGGCATATTTGGCTTCATCATAAAGCATGTATTTCACTGCACAGTACACCACTCTTAATCTCGTATTCAATTTCTTAACCTTATATACGTAATGTATGATTTGAAATTTTTAATTTTCTTTCTGAAAAATACAGAATATCTTAAACTTGAAAGGCAGTTGAATGGAGTATGATGGGACTTGAGGATGTTTTGATGCTTTTGTGACCCAAAAATACAGGGCTAGTGGAAACTTAGGTTAGGAATTAAAGTTTGAATCTTATATGTTTTTCTTTGAAGGAATTCTAATCTTATGCATGCAGAATGACTTCTAAGAATTTTGATGAGAAGCATTAAAGTCTTCACCATTGCATACACTTTAAAAAAATTTCAGGGGCTTGCTGGAGAGGGTGGGGAGAAAAGGGAACACTCTTGCACTGCTGGTGGGAATGTGAATTGGTACAGCCACTATGGAGAACAGTATGGAGGTTCCTTAAAAAACTAAAAATAGAACTACCATATGATCCAGCAATCCCACTACTAGGCATATACCCTGAGAAAACCATAATTCAAAAAGAGACATGTACCAAAATGTTCATTGCACCTCTATTCACAATAGCCCGGAGCTGGAAACAACCTAAGTGTCCATCATCGGATGAATGGATAAAGAAGATGTGGCACATATATACAATGGAATATTACTCAGCCATAAAAAGAAACGAAACTGAACTATTTGTAATGAGGTGGATAGACCTAGAGTCTGTCATACAGAGTGAAGTAAGTCAGAAAGAGAAAGACAAATACCGTATGCTGACACATATATATGGAATTTTAAAAAAATGTCATGAAGAACCTAGGGGTAAAACAGGAATAAAGACACAGACCTACTTGAGAATGGACTTGAGGATATGGGGAGGGGGAAGGGTAAGCTGTGACAAAACGAAAGAGAGGCATGGACATACATACACTACCAAACGTAAAGTAGATAGATAGTGGGAAGCAGCTGCAGAGCACAGGGAGATCAGCTCCGTGCTTTGTGACCGCCTGGAGGGGTGGGATGGGGAGGGTGGGAGGGAGGGAGATGCATGAGGGAAGGGATGTGGGAACAGATGTATATGTATGACTGATTCACTTTGTTATAAAGCAGAAACTAATAAAAATAATAAAAATAATAAAAAAAGAAAGAAAGAAAGAAAGAAAGAAAGAAAAGAAAAAGTCGTTGGTGTATGCAAATTAGGGTACTATGACGCAGAGACGCAGCGTGAAGCGTGGGTATAAAAACGGAGGTATAGGGGGCGCCTGGAACCCAGAGTGGTTTCTTCGTTAGTCGGAGGAGCTTCTTCCGTTAGTTCGGCGACTGCGGCTCTTCATTGGGCAGCGGGAGCGGCGCGGCTGTCGGAGAAGCGGCGTAATACTTAGGCATTGGGTGAAAGAAAATGGCCCGAACCAAGCAGACTGCTTGTAAGTCCACGGGTGGCAAAGCGCCCCGCAAACAGCTGGCCACTAAAGCGGCCAGGAAAAGCGCCCCCTCTACCGGCGGGGTGAAAAAACCTCATCGGTACAGACCCGGGACCGTTGCGCTTCGAGAAATCCGTCGTTACCAGAAATCCACTGAGCTTCTGATCGGGAAGCTGCCTTTCCAGAGGTTGGTGAGGGAGATCGCCCAGGATTTCAACACCGACTTGAGGTTCCAGAGTGCCGCCATTGGTTTGCTTCAGGAGGCTAGTGAAGCGTACCTGGTGGGTTTATTTGAAGATACTAATCTGTGTGCCATCCACGCTAAGAAAGTCACCATCACGCCCAAAGACATCCAGTTGGCTCGCCGGATACGGGGAGAGAGAGCTTAAGTGAAGGCAGTTTTTATGGTGTTTTGCAGTAAATTCTGTAAAATAAAAATAATAATTATAATTTAAAAAAAAGAAAAAAAAATTTCAGGGGCTATTTTCAAGGTGAGGTATGAGTTGAAGGGCAAGCCTGCAAGGTGGACACCTACCCGTGTGTTTTGGATAGACCTTTGGGGATCTGGAGGCCTGGGGCCTGAGGGACAAAGCAGGCAAATCCCACCGCACCGCAGACACCCATGGGACCACCAAAATCCTCAGGAGCCAAGCTGTGAGGCATGCAAAGTGCGCACACCTGCTCCTCTGGACCCACCTCCAGCCCCATGAGCCATGAAGCCTATGAGTTCCAGGAAGGCAGTTTTATAGAGCCATTGGCCCTATGACCTGGTCTGAGGCTGCCTTCTGTGAGCGAATGTAAGCTGGTTAACCCATCAGGTTTGCCTTTCACTGGCTGCCAGGAAGCTTAGATCTGTTTGTTTTATGTTCAGTCATAGCAGCTTCCACCAAGTGAGGTTGCCTGCGGTCTTGAATTCCTCCCCAGTCCACACTTCACTTAATTCTTTGGCTCTTCCTTAGAGCTTACTCTTGGTATGATGATCTGTAACTTCCTACTGTAAACTGCCATTGTATTTTAGGGTGAGTTTCCTGAGACACTAATTTCACTAGCTACCCTGCCACCTTGGGCCTGTGCTAAAAAGAATCTCCTGCCCGTAGCTCCCTCTGTTCAGTTCTTCTGCCCTGGCCAGACTGGGTTTCTTGCTCATAACTGAGAGACCAAGTACTTTTGTATATTTTTGTGTCTAAAAGTACAGAGGGTCTAAATCAGAGAAATGAGTTTTTCAATATCATTAAAAGCTCCTTTTGCTTGCAAGTGACAAGAACCCAATCAAATTAGCTAAAGGAAGAAGTTGGGGGCGGGGGCGTGATTGAACTCTATTGATTCATGTAATTGAAAAGTACAGGGTGGTTATGCTTCAGGCATGGCTGCATCCAGGTGATCATGTCATCAGGAATCTAGCTGTATCTCCAAACTCTGACTTCGTTTAGCTTCTGTCTCAGTCAGGCCCATCCATGTGGAGAGTGGATAGTCATAAGCAGCTCCAGCCTTACATAAGATTCCAGAGGCAGAGAGGACTCCTTTCAAGTACCTCCTGCAAAACTCCAAGGAGGACTATGATCAGACCACCTAGGTTCATAGGCTCATTCCTGAACCAGTCATCATGCCGGAGGATGAAATACTGTGATTAGCCGGGCCTGGGGCTCTAAGTACACCTGTGGTGTGGGCTTAGCCGTGGACCAAGCAGGATTACTATGCAATGGTGGACAAGTGGCTGCCCAAAGGCATTGTTAACTGGAAGTCCTAGTGGTTGGGAATTGGTTGGCTTGTCAAGTTGGGAGATTATCAGGTCAGCAGTGGAGCTAAAGGACTCAAGAGCCCCAGGAATGGTAGAGGTCTTCATTTGGGTTCTTCCAAAGCAGACCCTAAGGTGAAGATATGGGTGCAAGTAGTTTATTTGGGAACTGATCCCAGGAAGTATGGTCGGACAGTGGATTTTTAAGACAAGAAGGCAGGAGGGCCAATAAAGGGAATGTTGGTAGGCGGGTGACCACTGGTGGCAACTGCGTTTCCCTCCTGCTGGGGACCCTCTGAGAGACTGTGTAGGACACCCAAGGGGTGAGAAAGCAGTGGAATTTATTCACCATCTCTCATCCATCACTGGTTTAGGGGGCACTCCTGAGTCAGTAACTCCCCCAGCATTTCTGGCCTTCGCCACCTAAGATGGAAAGTGTTTGAGGAAGGAAGCCACCAACATGCACCGGAGCTGCCAGCTAAAGCTGCAGGTGACCTCTGGTTCCGGCCAGGGGGGTATGGGTGAGGACAAACGAAGGCAAAGGGTGTTGTTCTGACATTGACTTGTGCCCTGCAATACAATTCTGATGCTATTTGCCATCAGATGCCACAGTCCCTAGCAAGACTGCCCCACTACAGGTGCCACCTGTAAGTTCAGGGGGTCCCTGGGCTACCCGTGCCTCTAACCAACTGGCTTCAAATCAGCTTTCTCATGACCCTCTTAAGTTTGATAATTCATTAGGACTACTCACAGAACTCAGCAAAGCACTATACTTAGGGTTACAGTATCGTCATAAAGGATACAAATCAGGACCAGCCAAAGGAAGAGACACCCAACGAGGTCTGGGAGCTAAACCAAGGACAAGGTGAGGTTTTGTCCTCTAAAGCTAACCTGGCCTGTGTGATTCTCATACCCTGAATCCAGCTATGCAAGGAACACACTGCATTTCTTTCATTTCTGGAAAAGAACTTCATTTTGATTCTGTGCTCCCATCCTCCTGGGCTGGTAGAAGATTTATTGTCAGAATTTTGAGGGGCTTACTCCCTACTGCCTTTGCCTGGGGCCGTGCTGCAATTGTCTGGTCTTATGCAGTGTCAGACAAAGAGGGGGTGGGGTTTAATCTTTGTCATTATCATCTTCATCATACAGCTTAGTCCCTGATCTGAAACCCTTAGGGCTAGAAGTGTTCCAGAATTTGGAACGTTTCAGATTTGGGCAGGTAACGTAATACATAAACTATCCATTACAGAACACCCCAGTAGGGGCTGGGGCAGCACTGTGTAAGCAAACAGAGTGAAACACGTGAATATTCATTCTAGGGGGGAATAAATAAAGACGGTCAATAACCTCATGTCCATTCAGGTCAGGTTTTGGTGCTAAATGAGTTCAGGCCAAGTCAGATTTTGTGGCCAGATGAATTATGAAGAAGCTTTTGGATTTCAGAACTTCTGGGAATTTGAAATTGCAGATAAGAAATTATGGGCTCAATAGCTTCCATTTATTGAGCATTTATTATGCCAGACACTATTCTAAACATATTCCCTCTGTTGAACCCTACAATGGTAGGTGCTATTATTATTCCCATTTTACAGTTGAGAAAACTGAGGCACAGAGTTAGTATGTGGCCGTTCTGGCTTCAAAGCCATGTGCTTTACTGTTACATGGGTCCATGTAGGTTGCCACTGAGCCTCCTCTAATTCCCTGTTCACAGGGTCCCTTCCAGTCCCCAGAGCTCTTTGCTTCTAGGGCCAGATGGGAGGTGGGAGAAGGGGGCTGGTGACCTCAGTGCCTGTGGTGATCAGAAGGGGCTGGTGACCTCAGTCCCTGCAGTGCCTACAGGGACCATGTAGGTGACATAAGTGAGTCAAGCTGTCCAGATGTAACACAGCAGTGGATGTGGGGATGGCGGCAAACTTGGGAGTGCACACCCCATCAGCACCCCATTGCTGCCATGGAGGAAGATGCACAGCATTCAAGGAGAGCCCAAAGCTGGTTTTTTTATAGGAAAACCTCCTGATTTTTAATTCAAAATGTTTTTTAAACAGCTTTATTGGGATAGAATTTACATATCGTAAAGTTCACCCATGTAAAGTGTATAGTTTAAAGGCTTTTAGTAACCGTCACAGAATCTAATTTTAAAATCTTTTCATCACCCCAGAAAGAAACCCCATACCCGCTAGCAGTCACTCCCTATTTTCCACCAACCCCCACCCCATCTTTAGGCAACCGCTGATCTACTTTCTATCTCCATGGATTTGCCGATTCTAGACATTTTATATAAATGGAGTCATACACTATATGGTCTTTTATGACTGGCTTCTTTCACTTAGCGTGATGTTTTCAAGATTCATCCAAGTTGTAAGATGTATCACCACTGCATTCCGTTTTATTGCCAAATAATATTCCATGGCACAAATATACCACATCTTATTTCTCTGTTTGTCAGTTGATGGACATGTGTGTTGTTTTCCACTTTTTGGCTAGTACAAATAATGCTGCTATGAACATTCATGTCCAAGTGTTTGTGTAGACATATGTTTTCCTAGGAGAGGAATTGTTGGGTTACCTAGTAACCCTAGGTTTAACTTTTTAATTCAAGATGTTTCAAAACATTGTATTAGCCAAGAAAACATCACTGCAGACCCTCAGCATCCTCTCCTGCCCCGGACAAGGACAATCCAACCCTTTTTCTTTTGTTTTTTTTTGGGGGGGGGCTGCGTTGCTGTGCATGGGCTTTCTCTAGTTGTGGCGAGCAGGGGCTACTCTTCATTGTGGAGCACGGGCTCTAGGCGCTTGGGCTTCAGTAGTTGTGTCTCGCGGGCTCTAGCGCACAGGCTCAGTAGTTGTGGCCCACGGGCTTAGTTGCTCCGTGGCATGTGGGATCTTCCCAGACCAGGGATTGAACCCTTGTCCCCTGCCTTGGCAGGTGGATTCTTAACCACTGCGCCACCAAGGAAGTCCCCAACCCTTTTTCTGTCCTAAGGACTAGAAGACAGCTCACTCTTTCTCTCCCTGACTCAGAGGTCCCTGTCCTAATCTCCTTGGTAAATTAAGGCTTCTAAAGATGAAAGCCAGGAGGGAAGGATTTTGCAGATGGGTTTCTCCTCTTTGCTGCAAAACCTCTGGGACAAAGAAGTCCAGAGCCTCTTACCGTTTGAATGAAGTGAAAGGAAAAGGGGGGAAAATACAGGGGAAAAAAGCATGAATTACCATCTAAAAATATTCCACCACACCTATTTGCCGAATGGTCATTTTGCATACGTAGCGACTGACCTCAGGTTGATACTCATCAAGTGTACGGCTCTCCGTGTGATAAAGTTCCAGCTCCTTTAGAGTTTTAAATATAGAGGGCTTTTTTCTCACTTCGCCTCATTGGACATTTTAGGGGATTTTTTTTTACAAAGTCTGTTTTTGTCATTTCTAGTTGGTATTTATCAGATGTTACTTTTGTAAACAAAATCTAAACTCCATCCCAAGACCACAAAATGTGGCCTTTGCCGTCCTCTCTAACTTCACCTCCTACAATCAGCCCCTCCTTGCTGGCCTTCACGCTCTCTGAGCTTGGCCCTGCCCAGGCCCGTGGTCCCCTCCGTGGGGCTGCCTTCCCCGCATGAGCCTGGCTCACTTCCTCCTTCAGCCAGCTGTCACTCAAATGGCATCTCCTTAGGAGCTCTCTCCTTTCCCCCAGTCATTTCCATCCCCTCCTGCTTGTTTTTCTTTCCTTTTTAGAAATCTTTATTTCTTTATTTCTTTATTTTGGTTGTGCCGGATCTTAATTGCGGCATGCAGACTTCTTAGTTGCGGCATGCAGACTTCGTAGTTACAGCATGCATGCAGCCTTCTTAGTTGCAGCATTCGGACTTCTTAGTTGCAGCATGTGGACTTAGTCACAGCATGCGCGCGGGATCTAGTTCCCCGACCAGGGATCGAACCCTGACCCTCTGCGTTGGCATCGGGGAGTCTTACCCGCTGGACCACCAGGGAAGTCCCCTGCTTGTTTTTCTTAATGGCACCTACTGCTTTCTGAGCATCATCTAAACCATGGTGGGCACTCAATGAATATTTGTTGAATGGATAAGAGAACGTATATACTAATTTGTTTACTTGTCTGCCACCCCATCTCTGCTCCTCAGACCAGGTTTTCTCAATGGTGGCACACTCTTTGCTGGATCATTCTTTATTGTGGGGGGAGAGAGTCTGTCCTGTGTGTTGTAGGGTGGTGAGCAGCATCCCTGGCCTCTACCCACCAGACGCCAGATAGTGCCCCACCCAAGTCGTGACAACCAAAAATGTCTCCAGACGTTGCCAGATGTCCCTTGGGAGGCAAAAAGCACTCCTGGTTGAGAACCACTGCCCTGGACAGTGGGCTTCCTGAGAGCCGCGACTGTCTTCGCTGCTGTATCCCCAGGGCCTGGCCCTCAGAAAATTCTCCTTGAATGTAGGAGTGCACTGTAGAAGCGACATGCGTGGGCCAGACCCCTCACAGTGGGGTTGTTGGCGTTTGAGCTTTGGGGTTTGCAACTCGCCCCAATAGGACAAGCAGGGACTCTGAAACCAGATAGATCAGAGCAAACCACAGTTGGGTCCCGTTGAAACTGCGTGGTCTGGCAAGTTCCTTATAGCATCTTGTAGCATCTGCACAAGATGGGTTTGAGCAATGAAATGACATCCCCCAAACCACATGAAGAGCCAGTGGAGCGGGTGGACACGCAGCACATTCTCGGTCTTGTTTGTTGAAGAGTTTGGGTGAGAACAGTGACACCGATGGGATTGGGTACAAGGCTGTACACTTCTGGGTAGGCGACCATGTGTCCAGGTGTGCCCAGGACAGTCCCAGCATCATTATTAACAGGGCCCCTTTCACTCCCAGAAGCGTCCTGGTTCAGATGATAAACTGCCTGCTCACCCACTTTTGGGGGCTCTGCTCTTGCCTTATTCTCTGAGTTTCTTCTTAAAAGAATCCACATCTTCCCCTCCTCTTTCCTAAGGCAGAAATCACCCACCCCAATGCCAGCCCTTTCTGGCTGTCACTCCTTTGAATTGTTCCTTTTCTCCTAGTCCAGTGCTTGGTCTATTTCTGCTCTGTTTCTCTCGGCTTGCTGGAACAATGGGACTTCTTTTTAAAAAAAAAAAAATTTTTTTTTTTGACTCTGAGTTGCTGACTTTCATCTGGGCTTTGTTTTTCTTGTGGTTGTTGACAGCTGGGCAACAGGGAGGGAGGCCAGGCAGGATGGGGACGGTTTGGAGCTGGGGGATGGGGCTGTAACAGCAGCCTCTCCTCGGGTATAAGTGTTAATTCCACCCTGAAGCTGACAGACACTTAGAGAAAGACTCTCTTAGCCTTAAAGGATGGGTGGAAAGGTGTGAAAACCCTTGCCGGGGAGGAAGCAGGATGACGGATGCAGAGGCCGGAGGGACACACGGCATCCATCCTTCATTTCTCCTTCCTTCTTCCCTTCCTTCCACAAAGAGTCCTAGAGCATTTCCTCTGTACCAGGTACCAGGAAAACAACCAGGCAAGCTCTCTGCCCTCGGGGGCTTGTGTCTAGTGGGGGAAGCAGTGAATTAGTGAGCAGTTGGGACTGTGATACGAAGAGACAGTCCCAAGGCTAGAGACCACGCACTACTGGGGGCTCAGGGGCCCCTCCAGAGGCCCTAAGGATGGGAGGAGTTAGCTGGTTGAGGAGGCAGCGGGGGTGGAGGGGGTGAGAGAGAGTGCTCCAGGCAAGGGGGCAGCAAATGCAAAGGCCCCATCCAGGCGGGATGTCAGAGGATCTGTAAGAAGGTGGCCATGGGAGGAGACTGGGGAGCAAAGGAGGGCTGGGGATGAGATGCAGAGGCGGATGGTGCAGGGCTTGAGTTTTCTTAGCAGAATCACAGGGAGGAAGCCAGGCATTTGGGGTTTTCAGTAAGGAGGTTTCAGGGAAGGTGACCCCCTGGAGTTACTGGACATGGATGTGCTGGGCAAGGGCGGGGAAGTGGAAACTGGGGTCTGATTGTGACTGGCTTTGGATGCCAGGCCAGGAAATGTGGGCCTTGCCAGAGTGGGGGTGTAGTTGGGGACCTCTGGGGCTTTAAGCAAAGAAGTGGTAAGGTCAGGGGCGAGTTCTAGAAATATGGTTCTTGGGGTAGAGGGAGGGTGGTGGGCACAGATCCAGGAGGCCGGCTAGGAGGCTATGTTGGTGTCTGGCCACAAGGAGGTGGTGGCAGTGGGAACAGAGAGGGATGGGGATGGATTTGAGAGAAGGGTTGGCAGCACCTGGAGGGCAGGGGTGGGAGTTGTTGATGTGCCCAGGTTGTGACTATGATGGGGAAGTGGGGAGTCATGCCCTGAGGTCAGGAAGACAGAGGGGTGCATTCTGGGTGTGTGAGGGCTGAGACGGGACCTCTCATGGGAAATACTTGCTCACCATGTCTCAGTCTGTCCAGGGCTAGGAGGGAGGGGGCAGGGAAGAGAGGAGAGTAGAAGGTCCCTGGTAAGGGAAGAGATGGAGCAGGAGACTGGGGGAGGCAGAGGGAGATGGACAGACCCCCTAGGATGGAGGGGGACACACACACAGGGAGAAAGAGACAGCCAAGGGGGTGGGGGGAAGGAAGGAAGAGACACAGCAAGAAAACGGTAGCAAAGACACTAATTTTTACTGAGCCCCTACTGTGTGCCAGACCCATGATCAAAGTTAATCCTATGATTAACCCCCTCTCTGACTCGAAGACCTTGGGGACCCTCTACTGTTGAATAAAGTCTGGAATACAGCTGTGTGTGTGTGTGTGTGTGTGTGTGTGTGTGCGCCTTAATGAATTACAACAGAATTCCGAGAATAGCGATAGCAATTATTGGTTCATTCATTCATTCAACCAGTGTTTATTGAGCTCCTACATACAAGACATTGTTCTAGAACAGGGTCAACAAACTCTTCCTATAAAAAGCCAGAGAGTAAATATTTTAGGCTTGGCAGGCCATTGGGTCTTCCATCAGAGTCACTCAACACTGCTGTTGAAAGCAGCCATAGACAATATGTAAATGACGGGCATGGTCATCTTCCAAAACAACTTTAAGGATGGCAGTTCCTAAAAAAATTTTAAAATAGACCTACCATATGATCCAGTAATTTCACTTCTGGGTAATTCTTGGAAGGAAGCGAAATCACTGTCTTGAGAGATATCTGCATTCCCATGTGCATTGCAACATTATTTACAATAACCAAGACATGGAAACAACCGAAGTGTCCATTGATGGATGAATGGATAAAGAAAAATGTGAGATATATACAGACACACACACACACACACACACACACACACTGGAATATTATTCAGCCATGAAAAAAGGAAATTCTGCCATTTGTGACAGCATGGCTAGACCTTGAGGGCATTATGCTAAGTGAAATAAGCCAGACAGAGAAAGACAAATACTGTATGATCTCACTTATATGTGGAATCAAAAAAAAAAAAGAAAAGTAGAACTCATAGATGCAGAGAACAGGTTGGTAGTTGCCAGAGGAGGCACGTTGGGTTGGGTAAGATGGGTGAAAGTGGTCAAAAGGACAAACTTCCAGTTATAAGATAAATAAGTCCTGGGGTTGTTAATGTACAGCATGGTGACTGAAATTAATGACATGGTATCATATATTTGAAAGTTACTAAGAGAGTAGATCATAAAAATTCTCATCATAAGAAAAAAATCATAGCTATGTGAGGTGATGGATTTTAACCAAACTTATTGTGGTAATCATTTTGCAATACAGATCTTCCTCAACTTGTGAGGGGGTTATGCCTGATAAACCCATTGTTTTAAGTTGAAAATGTCATAAGTTGGAAACACGTTTAATACACCTAACCATCAAAGCTGAGCCTGGCTTGCCTTAAACATGCTCAGAACACTTACATTGGCTGGCGGTTGGGCAAAATTATCTAACACAAAGCCTATTTCATAGTAGAGTGTTGAATATTTCATGTAATTTATTGAATATTGTACTGAAGGTGAAAACCAGAATGGTTGCCTGGGTACCGAATGGTTCTAAGTGTATCGGTTGTTTACCCTCGTGATTGAGTGGCTGCCTGGGAGCTGAGGTGGCCACTGCTGCCCAGCATCATGAAAGAAGCACGTATCACTAGACTGGGAAAAGAGAAAATTCAGAATTCTGAGTGCCTATCACTTTCACACCACTGTGAAGTTGAAAAATCATAAATTGGGGACTATCTATACATACAAATATCAAATCATCACGTGATTTGATATAGCAAATCACCAATTACCTCAAATGAATACAATGTTATCTGCCAATTATATCTCAGTAAAACTGGGAGGAAAAGAACTTTGTTTACAAAAACAGACTACCAGCCACGTTTGGCGGGTGGGCCACATTTTGCCAACCCCTGCTCTAGACCTGGGAAATATAACAGTGATCAAAACAGACAAAATCGGGCTTTCTTGGTGGCGCAGTGGTTGAGAGTCCGCCTGCCGATGCAGGGGACACAGGTTCGTGCCCCGGTCTGGGAAGCTCCCACATGCCGCAGAGCGGCTGGGCCCGTGAGCCATGGCCGCTGAGCCTGCGCGTCCGGAGCCTGTGCTGCGCAACGGGAGAGGCCACAACAGTGAGAGGCCCGCGTACCACAAACAAACAAATAAACAAACAAACAGACAAAATCACTGTTCTTGTGGAGTGTACAATCTGGTGGAGGAGATGGACATATAATTAGATAAACAAAGATAATATGATGATATAATGTCAGGTGATGTAACATGCTTTGACAAAAATACAGTAAGGGGATAGAGAGTGATGGAAGGAGGGGCTATTGTAGACAGGGTGGTCAGGAAAGGCCTCTCAGCAGAGGTATTTTACATTTCAGTAGAGACTTGGAAGAAGTGAGGGAGTTGTGGGACTATCTGGAAAAGGGCATTTCAGAGTGAGGGGACAGTAAGTACAAAGGCCCTGGGGTAGCAGTGTGTCTGGTGTTTCCTGAGGAATGGAAGCCGCCTGTCTGGGGTGGCATGAGCAAGGTGGAGAGTGTTAGAAGGTCGAGAAAGACCAGGAAGAGCGGGGGTTAGATTGTAGAGTCCTTGTCGGCCACTTTATCCTTTATGAGGACTTTGGCTTTGACCCCAAGGAGATGGAGAGCCATTGGAGTGTTCTGATCAGAGAAGCATGATCTGATCTAGTCTTAGAGGGACCACAGTGGCTGCTTTGTTGAGAAGCGCAGACGCAGGGAGACCAGTGAGGAGGCTACCATGTGGTCCAGGTGAGAGATGTGGGTGTTTAGATTTGGGGGGGCAGTGGTGGAAGCATGAGAGGGGGTTGGCTTCTGGATGTGTTTCAGAGGTAGAAACAACAGGCTGCACTGATGGATCAGATGTAGGGGAGATGGAGATGGACATTAAGAGAGAGAGGGATTTGAGCCACTGAAAGGATGGAGTCTCCTTCAGTCAGGTTGGGCAGACGGGGTGGGTGGAACGTTTGGGGGATCAGGAGTTTAGATCTGGGGCACACTAACTTGAGATGCCCGTTAAATGCTGCAGGTGAGTAAGACGCAACCCCTGTCTCCAAGGAACTCAGAGTCTAGCCTGGAGAAACCATCCAGGACATACCTTAGTGACAATCTGATGTGTTAAAGATGCCATAGAAGGGTGAACACAGCATTGCAGGCCACCTGGAGCATCTGGAAAGGTGAAGGAGACTTCACAGAGGTGACAAGTTGACTGCTCTTTGAAGGAAGATCAGGTAAAGAATCGGGGAAAGGCATTTCAGGCAGAAGGAACAGCAGGTGTGAAGGCAAGGAGACATGGCCGAGCTTGGAGTGTGCAGGTGAATCTGGAGTTTCCTGCAGCTGCAATGTGAGTGGTGGGCGTGGGCACTGTGGGTCGAGATGAGGTTTGAGAGGCGGCCATACTGGGCAGTTCAGACTCTCCCCTGGAGGCAGTGGGGAGCCAGTGATGGTTCTAGATCAGGGGAGTGAGATAGTCAAAGTGCCTTTTTGGAAGGTCTGCTCTGCTAGTCAGGAGGCCTCCCTCTGACTCACAGGTGGAAGGCCAAGATGTGCAGCCAGGACAGCGTTTCTCAACCTTACATTCATTCTTATTCCATGTTTTACACTTTCTTTTCCTAATTGCCCCTCCTTTCATGAAATCTTAACTCCACAGATACACTATATATCTGTTTACACACATGATGTACATCTGTGCTTTCTACACAGTTAGATTTTTTTTTTTTTTTTTTTTTTGCATGTGCTAGGATGACAGTGACCTTTTAGGTTGAGCACTTTCACATAGAGCCTGCCTGAAGGTGAGTTAAGCCATGGCCCTGGGACCTGGGGGCCTGGCATCTACCCTCCTCTCTAACTGACTTGTTGGCTGTGGGTCTTTGCTGACTTGCTTCGTCTTTCTGTGCAATTTAATTTCCTTCACAGAGTACCTGCTATGCGCTGTGCCTATGCTGGACCCAGGGCTGCAGACCTGATCTGGGCCTGGCCCCTAATTTCTATGAGCTTATGGCCTGGGAGTGGCAGAGGGAGGAGACAGGCCTTGTCCAAGGCTGACAATGATGGGATGCCCAGGTGTCAAAGTCCTGGGGTCGCTCAGAAAGGTTGAGACTGCAGAAAGGTTGGGTTCCCAGTGAGAACTCTAGTTTTTTGTTTTTAAATAAAAGTCCAGTTATCAAGGAAGTTGATCACCCCATACATTGTTGGTGGGAAGGTAAAATGGTACAGCCACTCTGGAAAATAGTTCAGCAGTTATTTTCAAAAGTAAAGATGGATTGACCGTAAGACTTACCAGGAGACCCAGGAATTGCAGCACTCTTGGGCATTGATCCCAGAGAAAAGAAGACTTATTTTCACACAGGAACTTGTACAGGAGTGGTCATAGCGGCTTTATCTGTAATAGCCCTGAACTGGAAACTAACCAAATGTCCTTCAGTGAGTGAGTAAATAAACAAATTGCAGCACATCCATCCCACAGAACATTCCTCAGCAAAAAACAAACAAACAAAAAAAACCCACTGCTGATACACACAATAGTTTGGATGGACCTCAAGGAAATTGTGCTGAGCCAACAAAGCCAATCTCAAAAAGATACATATTGCATGATTCCATTTATGTAACAAAAGTATCTCCAGAGATGGAGAACAGATTAGTGGTTATGGGGGATTAGGGATGGAGGGCAGATGGGTGTGGATAGTAAGAGGCAACATGATGGGGTCTAGTGATGGTGCAGTTGAGTATCTTGATTGTGGTGGTGTTTATGCCAGGCTACACAAGTGAACACACACACACACAGACACTTAACAGGTGCATGCAGAACTAGTGAAATCTGAGTCAACTATGGATTGTGCCGTGGTCAATTTTTTGGCTTTGATATTGTACCCTAGGACCATGCAGGGTGGGTCAGTGTTAACACTGGGGGAAGGGTGCATGAGACGTCCTTGTACATTTCTTTGCAACTTCCTGTGATTATCTCAGAATAAGAAGTTTTAGGGGCTTCCCTGGTGGTGCAGTGGTTGAGAGTCTGCCTGCTGATTGCCCGGGTCCGGGAAGATCCCACATGCTGAGGAGCGGCTGGGCCCGTGAGCCATGGCCGCTGAGCCTGCGTGTCCGGAGCCTGTGCTCTGCAACGGGAGAGGCCACAACAGTGAGAGGCCCGCGTACCGCAAAAAAAAAAGGAGTTTTAAAAAAATTCCAGTAAGAGTTACAAGGTGGCTTACAGATGATATAGTTGGAAACCTCCCCTTCTTATGTCCCCTACCCTTTGTGGGCTGCATCTCCTGTCTGTGGCAGGTCCCAGGAGATGAAGCACAGCTGGGACATTCCTGAGTCAGGAGCCCCATCAGAGCAGCCAGTGCCAAACTCAGCAGGACTGGGAGGCCCAGAACTGGCTGTGTCTCTCTTCCCTGCCTTTGCTTGGGCTCTTTACTCGTCCAGGCTGCCTTCCTCCTTCTTCCCCGCCTCCCCCTGCCCCCTCTTGGGGAACACATGCTGATCTTTCCTGACCCAGCTCGAAGCTCGCTTCCCCTTCCAAGCCTTTCCCCAAGCCCAGGTAAAACTGACCCCTTCTCTCCCTCCAGTCCTTTGCAGGGGTTGAAAATGTAAATGCCTTGAGTGGCCTGGAAGGAAAAGTGGATGCGTGAGTGGGTGGGAATATTACAGGGTTGGCAAAGGCAGCAGACAGGGAGACGGTGGCCCCATGGGCACCGTGTAGCCTGTGAGGCTCAGCCACCACAGGTCCTCACTAAACAGCATGGCTCTGATCAGCTCCAGCTGAGGGTCACCGAGGGGAAATGTGGACCCAGTGTTGCCACAGTTTCTGATTTTTACTAGAGAAGGCCAAACTCCCATCTTTTAATGGAAATCCTCCAGATTTTTAAATGTTGGCCGCAAAAACTTCATCATTTTTTACAGCTCTAGCCAACATCTGCAGGTTGGATTCAGCTCATGGGCTGCCAGTTTTCGGTCGTGACTGTATATATTTCTATTTTGGTATTTGTAATCATTGATTTTCCATCACTATTTATGTTGTCCTCCTCATTAGCCTTGGGGGAATGGCCATGCCATAGTCACAGCTGTATCCCCAGTCGCTGATCCAATGCTTTGCATATAGAGAGTGCTTCACAAATGTTAGCTGAATGAATGAGTTGGAGTGTTAGAAGCAAGTCAGGGACCTGCAGAGGGGTCTGAAGATTCTAGAAGGGAACCAGGACCTGTCAGCTGGGGGGCAGCCGGTGTGTCTTCAGGAGGTGGTGCTGAGGGCACAGCCTGTGTCTGTCCTTGACCTCGCTGAGGCTGGTCATGGTGATTGAAAGTCTGCCACATCCTTTGAATGCTTTTGGAAGCAAGGACTGGGGGAATGTGCAGCCCACTGGGCCTTTTATACAAATGAGGCTGGCCCCAGGCACAGAGCCGGGCAGCAATTGGGCTTTGAGGGGGGGATAGGAGGAAGAAAGAATTTTAATAAGTTCAATAAAGATTGGAAGTAAAACCCACAGTCCTGGAACTGCTTGGTTCTAGGTGGTTTTAAGCTACTTAGCAGAGTGGGTGTAGCAACGGATGCCAGGTACTCAGGGGCCTGGTCTCTGGGGAAACATGAGGGGGGCCAGGCACTGGCCCAGGGGACGCTGGACCCTGAGGGACGTGGCCAGGAAATGGAGGTTGTGCATATTGTCCTTTATATCTGAACTGTGACTAAAGCAGTAATGTTAAGACAGCCTAGGAAAAACATCAGTTTCCTAACATTAGCAACAAGAATGGTTCATAAAACCCTGTAGCTCTATCCTGATGCTGCATGGCACTTATCTTGTGTGGTCCTAAATTGGTTCGTGTAAAATAGTTCTACTTCCTCAAAAGGTACCACTGACCATGTTGCAGATGCTGCAGTTGCCCTTCAAACCAGATGTGTATTTAACTCTGTGTTATATAACTTCTGGTTCCTTTAGCCAAGATGCCTAGTCCAACTTTTTTTTCTCCAATTAATCACATCCTGGGATTGATTATAAATCCAGTATTGCATGTCTTGTGCATAACTGTTCTAAAGAATCTTATTTTATGTACTATATGGATCAGAATAGTGTACATTGCCATGTAATGTAAAAAAGAAAAATCGACATAAATAATGCAGGCAACTAAGTGTTATACCAGCTAAAACAATAAATAAACCTTGAACAGTGAAACGAAACAAAACAAAACAGCCCTCACTTGCCTCTGCTCCTCCATAGCTCGCAGACACAGCTGACCCCCGTGGCCTAAGGACCCCCCCCCAGCCCTCATGTCTGCTCTCAGCACCCGGGGAGCCCCAGTGGGGGCACCTGCCTGAGTCCCAGGCCTTCCTTGGAAGAGGGGCTGCAAAACCCATACCTGTCTGAGGAAGGACCAGAGGAGAAAAGCTGAAGGTCTTAGGCACAGGGGCACCGGGGCCATAAGAGCAAAGGCAGTGGTGTCCGGACCCCCGCAGTGAGGCGCGTGACACATCCTGTCCTCCAAGAGCGCCCCAGGCAGTCCCAGCCTCTCACCCCGAGGGAGCTCTTAGCGCCACCGGAGGGTGACTGGGGCAGCCCCTCCACATCCAGCTCCCGCTCGTTGCACCGTCTCCCTCCAGCTCTGTCCTCCCGTCACCCTGGCCGTGCGTGGCCGGGTCCCAGTCTTGAAGGCTCCCATCTTAGCTCCTGTCCCAGGACAGAAGTGGGCCCAGTGGGGCTTGCAGTCCACTGGCATCTGGGCCCCTCTGAGTCCTCCTGAGCCAGGTCAGGAAGGGGGCCTGCGGAGAGACCCCCAGAGCCAGCGTCACTCACGAAGGAGGAGGGGCTGATGGTTCTCTGCCCCCACCTCCTCACAGCTCGTAACCACACCTCCCTGCCGCCGTGGAGATGAGGCGCCTGCCCTCTTGGGCTCCTGGACTGAGGACAGCTGGCTTCCTTCCCATCTCCAGGCCTCTGTGCTTGCCCTCATCTTCGCCTAAGCCTCTCTTCCCCAAATCTTCAAAAAAATGCAGGTCTCGGTTTAAAGGTCACCTTCCTAGACATGCCTGCCCTGACTTCCTTGACCAGACTAACTACCCAATCTCTCTTTTCCTCATGCCCCCTCTTTTCCTTCACAGCATTTACTAAACTCTGAATTTTATTTTAATTTATTTGTTTTAATTAATTTATTTATTTGGCTGCATTGGGTCTTAGTTGTGGCACGCGGAAACTTTGTTGCAGCGTGCGTGATCTTTCGTTGCAGCAAGCGGGCTCTTTGCTGTAGCTTGCGGGCTTCTCTCGAGTTGTGGTGCGCAGGGTCCAGAGCACACAGGCTCAGTAGTTGCGGCATGCAGGCTCTCTAGTTTTGACACACCGGCTCAGTAGTTACAGCGCAGGCTTAGTTGCTCCAGGGCGTGTGGGATCTTAGTTCTCCGACCAGGGATCGAACCCGTGTCCCCTGCATTGGAAGGCAGATTCTTAACAACTGGACCCCTAGGGAAGTCCCCTAAACTCTAAATTTTAGATATGCTTCTGTGTTTATTTTCTATCTTCCTTCATAAGACTATCAGCTTCGTGAGGGCAGGGACCTTGCTTGTCTTACATACTCCTTTATATCCTGAACCATGAAGAGAGCCCGGTACACAAAAAGTACCTAACAAGTGTGTGTTGACTGAATGAATGGATGGAAAGGGCTATGATGGAATGGTAAAACATCTGGACTTGGAGTTGGGCAGACCTGGACTCAAACACACTCCTTTCATGCTGTGCTTTGCTGGGTGGATTGCTTTACCTCTCTGAGCTTCACTTTCTCATTTGTTAAATAGGGTGTCACCAAACCTAGCCTTCTTGGGATGAGGCAAGGATTATATGAGATATGGGACAGTTGAGTGCTTTACAAACTGTAGGGTCCCCAGGGAAGGGAAGGTCTGTGCAGAGGTTTTGTTCTCTAGAGGTTCTGCAGTAAGGCATCTCATTTTCCTAGTGCACAGGCAGCTTCCCAGGCAGTGAAACTAATTGGATGGTATCATAGCCTTGCTGCGCTGCGGGGAAGTTGGAAGCTCAGAGCACTTAAGATCTAACCGGCCAGAAGAGTCGGATTTGCATTTCAGCTTATGTGACGGAAGCATGGAAGGGTAGCCCTGGGAGGAATGTTCTCGAGGCTGCTTCTGAAGGTCTCCACTCACTCTGTGCTGAGGTGGAAAGAGTCAGCGGGCAGGGGGTGAGGCGTGGGCCTGAAACTTCAGCCCCAAACCCACCCCAGGTTTTTCTGTGAAGGCCAGGGTCCCTCATGGGCCAAGTGGGAGGTGAAGTGGAGGCCCACTGCATGAGACATGAGTACAGTGACTATTCCTGCTTATAACTTGGGTTCATGTATCTAGATATTCCTGGGGCAATGAGAAAGTGAGAGAGAGAGAGAGAGAGAGAGAGAGAGAGAGAGAGAGAGCGCCAGACAGAATGAGAGTTAAAGGCAGAAATAGAAGAAAGAGGGAGACAGAGCCAGAGGCAGAAAGAGAAAAAAGCCAAAAGGAGGGGGTCTGCCTAGTGGCCCCTATGAACACGTGCCCCAGAAGGACAGTGAGATGGGATTGTCCAGTGTGCTGGCCCTGCCTCCATTGATTCAGGGCTCCCAATGCCTTTCATAAGGCGAGCATCTTGCCTCAACGAGTGTGCTTCTAAAGATTCTTATCTTTCATACCACTTGGGCCCCCAAAGTTTAGCCAATTCCTTCTTCTGGTGCCCAACCCAAGAGAGACAATCTGTTGCCAGGCAGGAGGAAAGCTGGCCTTGAACTCCCGAGGGAAAGGGCGTGCTCTCCAGGATGGCATGCCCTGGGGGATTCCCAAGCATCACACACACACACACACACACACACACACCAGCCTTCAGCTCCCTTAGGTGCCACACGCCCCACTCTCACCTGACTCAGCGTTTCTCAGCCCTCAGGCCTGGGCATTCTTCCTCCACAACTATAGCCACATCCATGTGCCATTATTTACTTAGCATTTTTTTCCCTCTAAATCACTCACTTTTTTTGAAATTTAAATTTATCCAGCAAGGAAGCTTCAGATCACTTTTGGAAATAAAAAGCCAATATCCCTTGCAGTAAATAGAAGGGAATTGTAAATCTGTAAAAATAAAAACATTACCACTGTAAAGACGTTTATGTAGCATTTAAAACGGTGGTCTCTCGGGGGGGTGGGGGGGATGATTTTGCACTCTCAGCTCCCTCCCCACCCCCGGGGCTATTTGGTAACATCTGGAGACATTTTGATTATTTATTTATTTATTTATGTGGCTGTTCCGGGTCTTAGTTGTGGCATGCGGGCTCCTTTTTTGTGGCACGTGGACTTCTTAGTTGCAGCATGCGTGTGAGATCTAGTTCCCTGAGCAGGGATTGAATCCAGGCCCCGTGCATTGGGAGCATGGAGTCTTAGCCATTGGACCACCAGGGAAGTCCCAACATCTGGAGACGTTTTGGGTTGTCACAACCAGGGGAGCCGGGAGGTGAATGCTCCTGGCATGTAATGAGTAAATAACCTGCCATGCACAGGGCAGCTCACCCCCGCAGCTAAGGGTTATCTGGCCCCAGATGCCAATAGTGCTGAGGCTTAGAACTCCTGATCTAAAATAAGCTTGAGCACCCCAGGGAGGTATGCCCCATACTTGGGCAGCTCTGACCTGGTTAACTGCGCCTCATTCTTCAGGCTCAGCTGGAACACCCGCCCCGGGGACGCCTTCCCTGACCCTCAGAGCAGAGGACTCCAGATGTCAGGTCCTATGGCCCCTGACCCTCCTACTTCCTAACTCTCTGACCCTTGGCAGTTGTTTTCTGCTTGTGTCTGTCTCCCCAACTAGACCTTCAAGCAGGCAGGGGCCATGCCTGTCTCATTTATCTCTTTTTCCAGCCCCTAGCACAGTGCTGGCTCATAGTAGGGGCTCCGTTGTTACGTGCAGACGGAAGGAAGGAAGCAATGAAGCAAGGAAGGAAGGAAGGAAAAAAGAAAGTTTTGGGCAAAAAAAAAAGATGTGGATTCTGTTCCCGGATTCCCCACTGTCGGTCAGGCACGTAACCTCTCCTTGGTGAACTTTTTTTTTCTCACTTGTGAGACGGTCACCGTAAGGGGAGTCTGTCCCCATCAGAGAAACAGCAGGTGTAAAAGTCCTTGGCAGAGGGAAAGCCCTCGGTAAAGGTTAGGGGCATCCACAGGTAGAAGGGGGATCCCTGGAGAGATTGGGGCTCATTCCCTCATTCATTTATCTACCACCATTGTCAAGAGCCCGTATTCCTCTTGTCCCAGGGTAAGTTTTAGTTACATCCCTTTCATCTCAAAGGTGTCCTGGCTTGGGCAATCAGTGATATGGTCCCTCTCACTCTCAGCCACTGTACCTAGTAGGGCAGTGGAGAGGTGAGCAGTGATTAAGCCTTGAGAGGGCCGTCTGCCCTGGCTATCTCCTCCACCCTGTAATCTGATCCTTGCCCCCACTGCTCCGGACCCTGCGCTAAGTGCTCAGGGATCCTCAGGGATCTCCGTTTAGCAGCAGGGCCTAGAGGCTGCAGGTGGGGCTGGCTGGGAGCCTCTGAGAAGGTGCCACATGGCAGACTTGTGGCTGGGAACATCATGCCCAGGTGAAGCCAAATCCGGCCTCTGTACCCCAACACCAGATTAAATCTCGGAGACAGTTTGGGGTGAAGTAGAAAAGAATAGCTTTTATTGCTTTGTTAGGCAAAGGGGGCCACAGCGGGCTAAGACCCTCAAAACTGTGCATCCCGACCTGGAGTGGGTAGTGAGGAGTTTTATAGTAATGGTTCCAAGAGGGTGTGGTCAGCTCGTGGACATTCTTCTGATTGGTTGACAGTGAGGTAACCGGGAGTCAGCCTCATCAACCTTCTGGTTGCAACCGGTCTGGGGTCTACGTGCCTGTGGGCAGTGTACAGTTAACTTCTCCCACCTGGTGGGAGTTTCAGTATCTGCAAAACAGCTCAAAGATATTCTTATGTGTATCCCTTAAGGGGGAACCAGGACCCTGCCCCAAGGCTGCACTATTGTTTCTTGACTGTTCCTCCCTTGTCTCCCCATCCAGTCCCTTCCCTAATTAGCAACTCTTTGAACCTACCCTTTGGAACTGAGGGAAGGTCATAGAGGCTGAATGAAGCCTATTTCCTGTAATCAAGAAATGGGGGACCCAGAAAGGCTTTTGTGTCCAGGAGCCCCACAGGGTCCTGCTCAGTTTCATAGGGTCAGGGCTGTTCCCCACAGAGGCAGCCCAAGTCCAAGGCTTGGGTGGAATGTCAAGACCCCATGCCGTGGTGCATGGATTTCCGGGGTGGAGATGTGGGAAAGGGGCAGGACTGTGACTTGGGTGTGTGTGTCTGTGAAGGCGGCCTCCGGCCTCTGCCTGGATGTCTGTGTGAGGTTCCCAGCGTGCTTTACTCAGTCCCACCCAATCACAGGCTGGGGGACTTTCTCCTCTTCCTCGCACCATCATCCTCTAGGCCAGAGGCCTGACCCTCCATCCTGGGGGGCTTAGGGGCATCCAGGGCTGTCACAGTGGGGCTGTCCACGTGAAGAGTCATACGAGAGTCGAGGGCCGGGACCCAGGCAGACTGCAATCGTTCTGAACAGGATGTACTGGCCCTGTCTGTGAGCACGTGGCCCGACTCCCAGGATGTTCCCGGTCCACTCAGATGGGGACAGGGCCCTTCGTGGAGGCCGCTTCACTCCCATGTGTTCCCGGGAATAAAGAGGAGGCTGGGCCCCCTCAGGGGCTGCCCTGCTCACGCCTGCATCGTTGCATCCATTCTCTCCTGGGACCCACTATCCTCTCCTCCTCCTCCTCTTCTTCCTCCCACTTCCCCCAGGCGGGCAACTTTACCTAGTCTCCAGGTGGAGGGGAGGAGGAACTGCTTGATCATATATGCTTCCAAACCTTTCTTCGAACACCTGCATGTAGGCTTTTGAAATCCCCAAAGCCAGGGGTTTGATTCTTGTTTTCTCAGTCCTCTGTGATAGCCGAGGCCATCGAGGTCTTATATCTAGTTACCCTAATGAAGGAGGGTATGGGGACATACCCACTAATATAGAAAAAATCATCCACCACCAAGTTGCCCCGGACCACCCCAAGATTCACTGGGAACTGGGGGCGTAGCCTCAGGACTCATTCTAGACGCTCGCCCCCACCCGCCCCGGGTGAGGGGTCTGTCTTAGCCCGTTCATCGTCTCAGGGCTGGATGGGGGCAGCCGGGTGGACGAGGCTGGTGAGGGTTCAGTAAACCTTGGTCCCTCATTAAATGCCACCTCTGATTTGGGCCACTTCACTTGAAAAGGCAAATAGAGAAATGGGCAGAATCCAATCAGGAGTGGTGCTGATAACTCAAGGGGCCCAGAAGGAGACCTTTGGAGCAAGGGCAGAGTAATTGGAATGATGTAGTGCCAAGAAGACAGAGTTGAGGGCTGACTCGGCAACTGCCAAGCTCCGGGAAGGTTCTTCTCAGGGAGATGCCAACCAGCTTACTCCCCAGCCCCCTTGTCCTCAGAGGGCAGAGCAAGAAATTAGCTTCAATTGGCGCTGGAAAGATTTAGGTTACGTGTAAGGAAGAACTTTTTAAAGCCTGAAATGTGCTACCAAGAGAGGCTGCGGATTCTCTGGAGAGTATCTAAAAATAGCCTGTTCTTTAAAAATAGATCTGGGCAAGCTTTAAACAGCATCAGCTCAGCTTCTGGGGATGGTTTAAAGTGCAGGCCTCCGCAGCGGGCGGGGTGGGGTCCTCCCCAGGCCAAAGGGCAGAAGGGAGAGTCAGCCTTTAGCCCCTGTCGGGGCAAACATCTGGATGGATGTTTTAGATCTGCATAGATAAGGGATTTCTTTTTCCGTCTGACCCCAGTTGATTGGTGTCATGAAATACCAGCCCTTAGGATCTCAAAGTTTTCTTTCTGTGGGAGGATGTTTTAGGGCTGATGCTAATTGGGTCAGTCCCACCAGCTTCTCCCAGTCCGTCCCCATTCCTGAGTCAGGGCTCTCCAGTGCCCTGAGGCTTTGCTGGGAATCCGTCCATCTCAGCCGTGCCAGCTGTGACTCCCTCCAGCCACCTGCTTGCCCACCTCTTAATCTCAGCACCCTTGGCCTGGCCTCGTCCTCTCACTGCAGCTGCCCCTCCCGGACCTCCCTGCTCCCACCTACTTGCCAATCTGTCCTCCACCAGCAGGAAGAGAGGGCATTAAAAAGAGGCCGCCTGGTTCTCGCCCATTACTTACATCTCGCCCATAACTTACAATTATGCAATTCCTGCCCATTGCCCTCAGGAGAGAGCCTGAACTCCCAGGATGGCTTCAGAATTTTCCATGCAGCGTCTTGTTTACCCTCCCAGCAGCCGCTCTCTCCACCCACATGCCCTACCTAAGGCCCATTAAGGCCCCACCAAACCACTTCGCCTGTGGGCTCTGCTAGAGCTGCCCCACTGCCTGGTCCACCCTCCTGCTTGGATGTCACCCCCTCTAGACGCCTTTCCTGACCTCCTCACCTAAACCTGGCCTAGGAGCCCAGCTAGGGTTCCCGCAGGCCCCTGGCCTCCCCCGTTGGCTGCCCTGCCACACAGTAGTCCCCAGTTTTCTGTCTCTCACCTCCCTGAGAGCATTGAAAGCCAGGTCTCTCATTCCTAGTCATATTCCCCCAGGTAGAAGGAGGCCTGGTACACAGCAGGTGCTCAGTACATGCTCAGCGACTAACTAAAAGTCAGGCTGCCCTAGCAGGGGTTTCCCTTTGCTACCTTTGTGTCTCACCTCATCTGGTTTCAGCTTCCTCCAGGTCCCCACCGGCCCCTCTGTCTTACGTCCCTGACATGACATGCATGGGATATTGGCAAATCCAGGCCAGTGCCCACGTACACGGAATGTTTGTTTAGACATGAACACTCCCCGAGTGTTCTGAGTAATAACTTCTTGAACAGCATCTTTAATGATAAACTCTATTATAAATTAATTCATCAGCTGATTCCTCTGCCATCTCAATTAAATGGAGCATGCCACTAACATAATATGTACAAACCCTGCAAAAGAGAAGTGGGGCTGCAGGCAAGAGGAGTTCTGGAACTCAGTTGGGCATCATTGCTCTGTATCCCTATCTGGGGGGAGGCATCATGGCTTGGCCCTCCTGTGTGTCCTCCAGACCCAGGAGGCACCACTCTGCATGACCAGGCTGACTCCTCTCCCCTCACCCGAATCCCTTGGCCATGCTGCCCGGTCTCACTTTAAATTCCTGAGCTCAGGCCTCACACGCAGCAGCACTGCCCCACCGGCCACACGCACTGCCACGGTTTTTCTATGCTTTCCCACGCTCTGAAAGGACCATTTCACACCATCTCCTGGTTCCTCAAAACTCCTACATCTGCCGTCTCGCTCTCGGCTGGTGGCCTGGCCTCATCGGGGCGAGGGAGAGGCAAAGCCGCCCCAGTACTGGGATCTTCACTCGCACGCCCTGCTTCCCGTTCCCTTGGGCCAAGCATCCCTGCTCTCATCAGAAGCCAGCTCCTCTGTCTTCCAGAACCTTCTCTCTCCCTTGCTTCTACAGTTGCTGTCTGGCTCCTCCGCACCCTCAGGCTCCCCCTGTCTACTCGAGCATTCTGGGTAAATGCAGGAGCATCCTATATCTCCCCTCTTCAGGATCCCTCCCTGAACCCCAGGCCTGCTCCAGCTATCACCCCATTTTTCTGCTTCTCCATACAGCAAGTTTGGACGTCTTCTCTCTAACCGTTTGGCTATTTTCTGTCCTCTGCTCAGCGTATTCCATGGAGCATCTGTCCCCCATGGCCTCCATGTTGGCAAATCCAGCAGTTACTTCCCTGTCTTCATCTCTGATCTAACAAACCACTTCCTCCTCCTCGATATGCATCCTTCTCCTGGCCCCGGCAATGCCGCACTCTGGTTTTCCTCCTGCTGCCTGGGCCTCTGGTCCTCACCCTCCTCTGCTGGCTCCGCCTATTCTGCTCAGCGCTGGATGTTGGCTCCATCCTGGCCCTTCTCTTCTCTCCCTACAGGCCTCTTCTAGGCCCATGTCCTTACGCCAATGACTCACGCATTTAAATCTCCAGCTCTGACTACCCCTGGACCCCAAACTTGTACACCCAAGTGCTGCTGTATTGTCTCAGCTTGGGTATAACATAGGCACTTCAAATTAATGTAGCCCAAATGGGGTTTGACCCACCCAGACAACTTCCTCCGTCTTCTTCTTCATCAGTGGCACCATCGTCTGCCCCAATAGCCCAAACTCAAACCCCAAGGTCATCCCAGTCTCTGGGTAGCCCTGTTCCCTCGCACCAAGCCCATCAGCAGGTCCTGTGGACTCCACCTTCGAAACCTGCCCCAAAGCTGGCAACAACTTTGGACCAAGCAGCAGCAGCTCGGCCTGGGCGCCCTTCTTTACCCCAGCTTCCATCATCTGTCTTCACACAGTAATCAGAATGATCTGAAAACGTACATTAGGCCCCTGCTTCAGCCCTCTACTATGGCTTCCCATAGTACCTAGAAGAAAGCCAGATTCCTCACTGTGACCTACAAGGTCCTGGATGACCTGGTCCTCGCCTGCCTTCCTGACCCGTCTCTACCCCGCCCCCCGCCCCGCCCCTTTCCCACTCTGCCAAACCTTCTCTCCCCTTGCCCCTAAGGTCAGGCTCTGGTTGCCTTCAAGCCTTTGCCCCAGCCGGTCACTCCCTCTGTCTGGAATGCTCTTTCCCAGACCTCTCTGTGGCTGCCTCCAGTTCCCCATTCAAACCTCTGTTGAAGTGTCACCTCCTCCGAGAGGCCCTCCATGACCTCCATGACTGCCCACTCTGAAGTGAGCCCCAGGCATTTGCCCTATTTTATTTTCATCGCCACACTTTTCACTGCCTGACTTTGTCTTGTTAATCAATGTGCTTATTGTCTGGATCTGTCCACTAGAACCTGAGACTTCTGAGACCAGACCCCTCCCCCGCCCCCAGGAACAGTGCCTGGCATGTGAAAAGCAGCGATAAATATTCATGGAATGAATGAATGAATGATAAATAAACAAATGATGAGTCTGACGTTTGTTCCTGTACAGAGACAATTTGCTCTCCAGAGTTCTCAGATCTGGCTCTGTCCTAGCTCATTCCCGTATCCCAGACCCTGGACCTTTGCACCAGTGCAGCTCTCCGAAGCACCTTGCAATCAGCATTGAACGGAACGAACCGTCTATTCATTTAACAAACACGTATGGAACACTTACTGTGCCAGACCCTGGGCTCGGTGCTAGGGATTCAGTGGAGAGAAAACAGACCTGGTCCCTGGACTAGTGTGTGGTCGAGCAGGTCTACATAGTGAGTCTCAAACATACATTCATTCATTCATTCATGAAACACTTATGTAGGGCTTATTATCTGCCAAGCACTATTCTAAGTGCTTTACAGTATAAGCCTCTTAGTCCTCATATCAATCTATAAGGTAGGCATTATTATTATCCCCATATTACAGCTGAGGAAACTGAGGCACAGATGGGCAAGGTAATCTACCCAAGGTCATACAGCTTGTAAGAGACAGAGCTGGAAACCAGACCCTCCCTTTCCCTTTGTTTCACCCCTGCTTTACTGTGGGCTCACCTTTTGACTCTCCTGACTTTGGCTCTTAATTCTGGCCCCGACACCAGCCCCTCCAGCCTTGACAACAGATTTCGGCTTCCTCAGTCTGACCGGCGGAGGGGAGGCCTGGGAGTCATGGCAGCTCTTTTTGCCTTGGGTTCTGGGTGGCATCACACCCAGCCCAGCTCTGAGCCCTCAGCCAGCATCCCCCACCTGTCAGTGCTCTCCGAGGTCCCGAAGGGGCAGGGAGGAGCCATGCCTGCCTCACCACAGGCGCTGAGAAGGCCATTTATGGTGTCAGGAGTTGGGAGATTCTAGAAACCACAGGATGAGAGATTTACAGCTGTGAGTTTCGTGGTGTGAGTCCATGCCAGGAAGCAGCAGAAGCAGCACAGAAAGCTGCCTTCATTTAGTTGCCCCTGATTTAGGAGGTGCCATAACTCAGCAGAAAGTCACTTTTTAATTCAGAATGAGCTGGAAACAATTCCTTCTGCTGAGGATTGTTACAGCAGATGCTGTTGGTGGGGGACCTCACTTTACAGAACAAACATGCTTCCAGAAACTTGATTGAGGACTCTCTTTTTTTAAGCAGAATCGTTAGAATGCAATCAGAAAATCTCACCAGCCTATCTTTGAATGATTTGTAATTTTCATTTATTGAATTTTCTTAAAGCATGGCCTTTCATATTTGGGAATAAATGGGATTCAATTGAGAAATCAATGCATTTCTAAACTAACAATTTGGAAAATTAATTTTTCTGCCAACAGGCTGGGTCCAGCTTCTGGGTCTGGTGGGTAGTTTCTGTATTAAAATACTGTTCTGTCCCCACTGTCCTAGTACATGGAGTAGTTGTTCTCATGAATGTTTTCCTTCTTTAGTGGATGTTCTCTGGAATTACCTATGTCTACTGTTATCCCCACTTTATAGATGAGAGAACCAAGGCACTGACTGGTCAGATAGCTTGGATAGCATCTGGACAGACATGGTGAGGAAGAAGCTGACCGTTACAACAGCTGAGGGTTTGGAGAGCAAGTCCAGCCTTCAGAAAGGGACCTGGGCAGTGGGTGGGGTTGGGGGGTGGGGCTAAAGAAGGGGTCCTGCCCCACAGAGGGAGCAAGGTTCTGGGTAGGATAGCACTTCTAGGGGGAATGAGCAGTGGGCCGAAAGGAAGAGAGACCTGTCCTTCCAGCTAACAGACTCCACCATAAGTTACAACGGTTAAAAAAGCAGGGGGCAGGAATTCCCTGGCGGTCCAGTGGTCAGGACTCTGAGCTTCCACTGCTGGGGGCCTGGGTTCGATCCCTGGTCAGGGAACTAGGACCCACAAACCATGCAGCACAGCAAAACAAAAAAATAGTGTGGCATTGTCACAGGAACAGAGAGAGATCCATGGCACAGAATGAGAGTTAGGAATAGACTCATGTAATGTGAGGCTTGGAATGTGGTATAAAAGTGTTATCAAAAATCATTGGGGAGGACTTCCCTGGTGACGCAGTGGTTGAGGGTCCGCCTGCCAATGCAAGGGACACGGGTTCGTGCCCCGGTCTGGGAAGATCCCACATGCCGCGGAGCGGCTGGGCCCGTGCGCCATGGCCGCTGAGCCTGCGCGTCCGGAGCCTGTGCTCCACAACGGGAGAGGCCACAACAGTGAAAGGCCCGCGTACCGCAAAAAAAAAAAAATCATTGGGGAAAGAGCAGACCCTTCTATAAGTGTTCAGAGCAATTAACGACTCATTAAAAAAAATTAAGTTAGATCCTTACTTGACACCATTCACCAAGATAAATTCCAGATGAATTAACATAACTATCTATAAGTATGTTAGAAAAAATATAGGATAATGTGTTGATGGAGTTGGTTTTCTTAAGGTAGACACAGGAAGCAAAAACCAAAAGCAAAAGACTGCTAAATTTGACTGTATTAAATATCAAAATGTATGACAAAAGCAGTTTTGTTCATAATTGCTAAAACTTGGAAGCAACCAAGATGTCCTTCAATAAGTGATGCATCCATTTGGTGGAATATTATTTAGCAATAAAAAGAAAAGAACAAACAAGCCATGAAAAGATAGGGGAGAACCCTTAAATCCATATTGCTAAGTGAGAGAAGCCAATCTGAAAAGGCTACATACTGTGTGATTCCAACTACATGACATTCTGAAAGCACCCCAACTATGGAGACAGTAAAAAAATCAGTGGTGGGGCTTCCCTGGTGGCGCAGTGGTTGAGAGTCTGCCTGCTAATGCAGGGGACACGGGTTCGAGCCCTGGTCTGGGAGGATCCCACATGCCGCGGAGCAACTAGGCCCGTGAGCCACAGCTACTGAGCCTGCGCGTCTGGAGCCTGTGCTCCGCGGCAAGAGAGGCCGCGATAGTGAGAGGCCCCCGCACCGCGATGAAGAGTGGCCCCTGCTTGCCACAAGTAGAGAAGGCTCTCTTACAGAAGCGAAGACCCAACACAGCCAAAAATAAAAACTAATTAATTAATTAATTAAAAAAATACAGATTCCCAGCCCCACTGTACACTTAAAAAAAAAAATCAGGGCTTCCCTGGTGGCGCAGTGGTTGAGAGTCCGCCTGCCGATGCAGGGGACACGGATTCGTGCCCCGGTCCGGGAAGATCCCACGTGCCGCAGAGTGGCTGGGCCCGTGAGCCATGGCTGCTGAGCCTGCATGTCCGGAGCCTGTGCTCCACAACAGGAGAGGCCACAACAGTGAGAGGCCCACGTACTGCAAAAAAAAAAAAAAAAATCAGTGGTTACCAGGGGTTCAGAAGGAGTGGGGAGGGAGGGATGAACAAGTGGAGCACAGGGGGTTTTAGGGCCATAACTATTGGACACAGCAATGATGGATACATGTCACTATGCATTTGTCAAAATCCATAGACTGTACAACACAGAGAGTGAACCCTAATGTAAACTATGGATTTCATTAATAATAATATATCACTATTGGCTCATCAACTGTAACAAATATACACTCTGTTGAAAGATGTTAATCATGGGAGAAACCGTGAAGGCAGAGAGAGGGGGCATTTGGGAACTCTGGAACTCTGTATTTTCCGCTTAATTTTCTGTAAACCTAAAACTGCTCTAAAAAATAAAATCTATTAGTTAAAAAAAAAAAGTGCTTTTTCCCCTGTGCTGTACAGGGGGAAAGACAAGCAGTAAGCTATTTGGAGTCTATACAATAGACAGGTTTAGTATCCAGAATACATAAAGAATTTCTATCAATTGATAAGGAGAAAGATTTTTAATAAAAGGAAATTGACAAAGGATACAGACAAGCACAGTCATAGAAGAAGAAATAAAAATGGTTAATAAATAACATGAAAACTGCCCAAGCTCACTAGTAATGAGGGAAATTATAAAACTTAAAACAATGTTGAGGTGTCATTTTTTACCATGCAATGGGCAAAATTGTTCATGTCTTATAACATCAAGTATCGGTGAGGATTTGGGTGAGGACTCTCACGAAGCTGGCGGAAGTACGACACGGTACCTCTGCTCAGGAGAGCAGTTCACTGACACTGATTAAAATGTAAAATGCACACGCTTTACGACCTGGCAGTTCCCCTTGTTGTTCACGCTGGAGACATACTTGCTTGTCCGCACAAAGAGACTTGTAGAAACGTGTTCATTGCAGCATTGCTTAGAGAGCAAAAAGCTGGAAATAACTTAAATACCATCAACTGATTGGATAAATAAAACATGGTGTGTCATTATCAGGGAATCTTATGCATCAGTTCCAAAGAATAAGGTACGTCTGTTATGTACCTCTTGGAAGTTGACCAGGAATTGTGTCAAGTAAAGATAAATAAGATACCCAAGTGGCTCAGCCCTTGTCTCCTTTTAACAAACGGAGCCAAGGCAGAGGGGACCCGAGAGGCTTCTAGCATACCTGCCGGGGTATGACTGGGGATGAGGTCTAAGCCTGGCAGAGACAGCTGTGGAAGGCTGAGCCTTTAGGGGATCTTTGGGGGCCTCAGCACCTGTCACAGTCACCCTCTCCCTGGATTTCCTGACTCAGGTGCTCCCCGCCAGCCCTGGAGAGCAGCTCTCATCTGAGGCCAGAGGTCCATGAGGGGCTGGCCCCGGCCCAGAGATACAGGCAACCAGCTCTGAGTCCTCTGTCTCCGAGGGGCCTGGGGTCAGGTGGCTGGAAGGAGACAGGTGTGCTGGATCCTGCTGGCTCAGCTTCCAAGACCTGGCTGTGCACACCTCTTCTCTATTCCGCTTTCAGTGACATTACACGGGTAGCTTGAAATTGGCCATGGTGGGATTATTCACACCATGGAAACTGGCAAACGCTACAAATCATAGCTTTTTCTCTCTCTCTCTCTCTCCCTCTTTGGGGAACCTGGTGTTAAACATTTACCTTCACACCATGACAACACAGGATGTCCCCCTTTGCCCTCACACCTGCCTGCAAGGCTGGGTTACAGGACTCGGTACCTCACTGCCTCTTTACTTCTGTCTTTTCTTATCTCTACCCCTCCTCTCCTTATCTCCATCTCTTCTCTGGTCTCCACAGGGGAAAGGGTGACTGGGGCAACAAGGGAAGGACAGACGCATTCTAGGCAGCGTGGGAAGAGCCCTGGCTTTAAGGGCCTTTGGATCTGGGCCCCCGTCACAACGAAGCCATCTACTCCCTTTGTGACCTGGGACAGGCTTGACCACTCTGAACTTCTGTTTTCTCACCTGTAAAATGGGAATAATCATATTCAGGACTACTATATACAGCCTTGGAGGTGTGGTTCTGCTTCAACACCAGGGAGTGATGTGCACATAGACTGTGATGTGAATGGAACCGTACGGAGATGTGCAGTGGGCAGCCTGAACAGCGGTACATGGCCCACATCATCATACTTACTTCAGAGGGTTGTCATGAAGATTAAAAGATTAATACTGTAATAGAGGTGAACGAGTCTGACAGAGTGCCTGGCACACAGTAGGTGCACATGCATTGTTGGTTTCCTTCCTTCCTCTTGTCGTCTATCTCTTCCCTCCTCATCAATACCGTATCACTCCATCTGAAAATTAGGTCCACGCCAGTTAGCCCACAGAGGCTCCAGATGCCACAGTCCACACGAGCAATGTCCCCAGGTTCATAATAATCCTGGTAACTGTAAAGATTGCATGCCCGCTAGGCAGCAGACATGGAGGCTGCCTTGCTTCATTTCAGCCACTTTTCACCTTACTTGTCATAATCCTCATCTTAGGGTTGAAAGACTTGAAGCTCAGAAGAGTGAGGTGCCTCGCCCAGGGCCACACAGTGGAAATGTGGTGGAAAAGGATTCCCACTCATATCCCTTGGAATCAGAGTTCTCCCAGCCAGTGGGATTTTTTTCAAGATTTTTGACATGAGCATGGAAAAACTTTTCATATTACAATCACTATACACACGCACGTGCGTGCGCACGTGGACACGCACATGTATAGAACTGAAAAGTTTCACAAAACAATATTTACTTCTGCTACATTTGATGGTATCAGATATCTATTCCATTCCACTCTTGTTTGTTTATTTTTTTTAATTTTTTAAAATTAATTTATTTTGCTGTGTTGGGTCTTCGCTGCTGCATGCAGGCTTTCTCTAGTTCTGGACTTCTCATTGCAGTGGCCTCTCTTGTTGCAGAGCACAGGCTCTAGGCACGTGGAGCACGGCATGTGGGATCTTCCCGGACCAGGGTTCAAACCGGTATCCCCTGCATTGGCAGGCAGATTCTTAACCACTGCGCCACCAAGGAAGTCCATATTTGTCTGTTTTAAATGCTGGTTGCAATCCATGAAGTTGACTTCACAATCCACTAGTCTAGTGAGTCAAGACCTGCAGTTTGATAAACATTCTCTAAGCAACTTCTCCCAAATGACCTTCTAACACAGGTATCAGCAAACTCTGGACCACAGGCTAAATCCAGCCCAACACCTGCTTTTGTAAATAAAGTTTGATTGGTACACAGCCATGCTCATCCCTTTATGTACTGTCTATGGCTCCTTTGTGCTGCTACAGTAGATTTGAAACCCAGAAAGCCTAAAATATTTACTTATCTGGTCCCTAGCAGAAAAACTTTGCCCATCCAGAAGCAGATCTGACTCTGTGTCTCCCTTGTTTACATTTCTCCAGGGTCTCCCTTTGCCCTCGGGCTCAACTCAAACTCCTTGGCAGGCTTAGAAAACCACCGCCCTCTGGTCTTCCAGTGTTCCAGTCCTGCTGACTGTCCTTCCCTGGGGGTCCATGCTCTCCCCGGCACTAACAGGCCCCTGGTGGGTAGACAAAGCCCCACCTTGCTTCCTGACACCTTGTCCTGCTCCCCCCTCACAGGCCTCCTGGGAATGGTAGCCCACATGATGTACACGCAGGTGTTCCAGGTCACCGTGAGCCTCGGCCCTGAAGACTGGAGGCCCCATTCCTGGGACTACGGGTGGTCCTTCTGGTAAGTGGCTTTTGACTTTCAGACACCAGAGCCCCGAGGCATGCTGGAACTTCAGTAGCTCAACCCAGTTGGGAAACAGAGGAAGGTGGGGCGTCGGGGGGAAGCCCAGAGTCCAAAGATGCTTTGAGATCCTAGAGCTGAGGTTGACAAACTATGGCCTCTGGGCCAAATCCAGCCCATCACCTGTTTTTATGTAGCCCTCAAGCTAAGGATGGTTTTTACATTTTTAAATGCTTGAACAGATAAATCAAAAGAAGAAAAATATTTGGGGACATGCGAAAATTATGGGAAATTCAGATTTCAGTGTCCATAAAGTTTTCTCGGGACATAGCCAGGCTTCTTGTTTACATATTGTCTACAGCTGCTTTCATGCTACAATGGCAGAGCTCAGTGGTTGTGACAGAGACTGAATGGCCCACTAAGCCTAAAATATTTACTATCTGGCCCTTTACAGATAAAGTTGGCCAGCCTCTACCTTAGAGGCTGCTCTGGAAGGTGGGATGGAAGCTGTAGAGCGCCTAGTGAAGGGTTCTGACTGCAGGGGCCAGCACCTCAGGGGCCAGCACCTCAGAGCATGGTGTGCAAGAGAAAGGCAGAATCCGTCAGGATTCTTTGGCTTGTGAGTGATAGAGTCCCAAGCTTAAGTAAACAGGAGGTGTGTATTAGTTCATGGAACTGAAAAACCCAGTTGGCTCAGCTGGGGGTGGGGGCATGGATTGTAACAGAAAAACCCACCCACCTCAGTCCAATCAATAAGGAAATACCTTGGTTCCTGTAAATGGAAAGTGCAGCTTGGCAGAGAACATTTGATCCAGGGTTTCTGATGTCATCAGGGCTGAGTTTTCTTCCTCTGTGGTCACCTGAGCATTGCCCACTCCCCATGTTAACTCTGTCCCTGGGTGGGCTTCCCTCCTAGTGGTGAGAAAGCTTCTTTGAAGCTGGTGCTTCTTCTTTCACATACAGGAGGGGAAAGAGCTCTTTCCCTAAGATTCACTAAAGTCCCAAGCCTCCCTCTGATGAGCGCAACTTAAGTCATTTTCTCTCTTCTGAATCGTCACCATGGCTGGGGGAGAGTCATGAGCACATTGGCTCAGCTGGACCATTCCTCTGGAACAAGGAATGAGTCCAAAACTCTCAAATGGTAAGTGAGTGGAATGGATGCTGGGTGAGCTACCACAATGTCTGCTTCAGGCACAGCTGGATCCAGGTGGTCAGGTGATTGATCAGGAACTCAGTCATTCTCTCCCCACTTCTGACTCCATTCTCTTTGTGGTGTCTTTATTCATAAGCAGCTTTTCCCCAAGTGGTAGCAAATTTGGTCACCAAGCCCAGTTCTAGGCTTACATGTTACAAATGTAGCAATACCAGCAGAGAGATGGGGCCTCTTTCCAATATCGCCAGACAAAATCTTGGTTATGACTTTCACTGGGTTAGCTTAAGTCATGTGACCATACTGCAACCACTGATTTAGACCCTGAGGAGACTCAGCTGCTCTAATTGTCTGGCCTAAGTCATGTGGTGCAGAGGGTGGGGTTGCCCCATCCAAACTCTTGGACAGGAAGATGGCGGAGAGGTCCTCTAATGGAAAACTGGGGGTGGGGCAAGGGCGGAGCGAGGTGTTCTCAAAAGGAGGAATGTGCCCTGGAAAAGGCAGTGACCACAGTTGTCTGTTACGCAGGGCATCCAGGTCCGGTTCTGGTGCCTAGGGGCATTTATCCACTCAGTCATTTAACACATATTAACCGAGTGAGCACTTATTTGGGGGCAGCTGGTGCTGCGGCTCCTAGGTGCTGGGGGTACAGCAGTGGCTGAGACAGCGTGGTAACAGGGGATTAAGACAATGCTCAAGCAGTACTCTGAACCACGCTATGATGTGGGTGGTTGGCTCGGGGAGGGAGGAGTCACAGACAGCCACGGAAGCACAGAGAAAGGGTCACTGACCCAGCTTCCCCTGGGGAGGGTCCTAGGGGGAGAATCTGGTCAGGCAAGCTGGTGGAGGAGGGAATAAGATAGCGTGTTGGGCAGGGAAATGGCAGGTGCAAAGACTTGCCAGTGAGAGGGCGTCTTGGGGGGAAGGTGGTCAGAATGGAGCAAGAAAGGCTTCGATTGTGACCAGTGGGGACTCCTGCTGTGTTTCTGCCCCTTCCCACTCTCTGCTTGGCTCCGCCCCCTTAAAGCTAAAGGCATGTGCCCTAAAGGGACCTTGACCCATCAACACAGACCCTGATCCCTTTAAGTAGAACAGTCGTGGGGAAACCTCACAACAGCGCTATGAGGTAGGTGGTTCATGGAGGGGAAACTGAGGCACAGAGAACTTAAGTAACCTGTCCAGGGTCATCCAGCTTGTGAGCAGCGGAGCTGGGATTTGAACCCAGGCAGTCTGGCTCTGGAGCCCACGCTCTCAACCTCTATATTCTGCCTCCCAGAGGGGATGATGGGCTAATAGCAAGACAGTTCATGTGTGTTTAGCACATGGCACATGTAAATGCTCAGGGAACACTAGTTCTTCTAATATTATCGTTATTGACATGAAATTTAACACGCACAATAACCCCCTGTTGCATATGTAGACACTGAGGCTCAGAAAGGTTGGGTCACTTGCCCAGGATTCCGAACCCCCTCCCCCGATGTGCCTCTCTTTCCAGCAGCCCCTGGCTCTCCACCTGGCCTGGAGCCCAGGCTGCTGGTCTCCCACGGGAAACTTTCTTCCCCTGAAAGCCAGGCCTCCTGCCCTGCTCCTCAGCTCCCCACTGGGCCAGCCTCTCCAGGGGCACCCAATTCCCATTTGACTTATTTAAGGCCGGTGCCCAGTGTGCGGCCCCTATTAGGTCTGATCCATTTCTCCTTGTCACTGAGGCCCGCAAGATGGATCAGCCCCATTTTTCATCCCTTGCATCTGGGGGCCTTGCCAGGGCTGTGCAGTGTCATCTCTCTTGTTTAATATGTGTGCGGCCATTTGTCAAAATTCTGCCCCCAGCCCCCCACCAGGGAGGAGGCCAGCTCCATGGCAAGACAGCACCAGCCTCTGTCTCCTGGCCCAGCAGGAGAGGAAGAACGGGCTGCAGGGGCTTGTCGGTTGGGGCTTCTGAGGAGCTCAACGGATGTTGGGGACCAGCTTTCGAGAGCCACACCTGCATGGGAAGGCGAAGGTTCCATGGTTAGGGGTCCACCAGCCTGGGTTCAAACCTCGCCCTGACGGGCACTGCCGGTCACCGTGAGCAGCATAAAGGTGTGGTTGAGGGGTGGCCTCGGGAATCAGGCAGCTTGGGAGCAGATCCTGACCCTGACCTTCACCAACTGTGGGCCTGGCCAAGTCACTTACCCTCCCTGCACCTCAGTATCCTCAGCTGTAAAATGGAGACAGCCTGAGTTTCCACGTCATGGGCTCTTGTGAGTGGTGCTCTAGTTCTCTGTTGATTTATCAAGCGTCATCAGAAAATTTAGTGGCTTAAAATAAAAAATATGGGGCTTCCCTGGTGGCGCAGTGGTTGGGAGTCCGCCTGCCGATGCAGGGGACGCGGGTTCGTGCCCCGGTCCGGGAAGATCCCACATGCCCTGGAGCGGCTGGGCCCGTGAGCCATGGCCGCTGGGCCTGCGCGTCCGGAGCCTGTGCTCTGCAATGGGAGAGGCCACGGCAGTGAGAGGCCCGTGTACCGCAAAAAAAAAAATAAATAAATAAATAAATAAATAAATAATGTGTTATTATCTCTTATGGTTCAGTGGGTTGACCCAACTCAGCTGGGTGTCCTGCTTCGGGCTTTTCCACGATGTTTCAGTCAGATGCTGTCTGGGGTCAGTCCTCTGGGGCCCCGCTGGGCTAGGCATCCAGGGTGGCCCCTCACAATGCTGGCAGTCGGTGCTGGCTGGCACTGGGAGCTCGGCTATCAGCGAGACTGGCTTCTCAGGCATGGTGGTTGGGTCCCTGGAGAGTGTCCCAAGAGATCCAAGTGGAAGCTGCAAGTTTATTTTATGACCCTGCCTCAGAAGCCATGCAGTGTCACGTCTGCTGCATTCTGATGGTCAAGAGCAAGTAATGGGGCCAGGGCCAAGGAGGAAGTGCTGCACAAAGCATGAACCCCAGGAGATGTGTCTCAGGGGTGGGGGGCATCTTTGGAGACTGTGTGAAATAACGCACATGAGGCACTTAGCACAGAGAATGTGCTCGATGCGTTTTGCTATTAAAGGCAAGCTACCCATCCTCTCCGAGTCTCAGCTTCTTTATCTCTAGAGTAGGGATCACAGTAATGCAGGTCTAATGGGGTTATTATTGTGAGGGCCATGTGACACCCAGCTCTTAAAGTGTGCATACACAGTAAGTGTAAGTGGCAGTGATTACAAATGGTGATAATGACATTGGGCCTTTGGTAATGCCACTGTCACTTTTTGAGAGACATGTGACCCAAATGTCCAAGAGGATGACATCGGTGGGCATGCAGGCAGCCCCTTGCGCTCCGTTCTCCCCAGTCTGCCCCGACTTGCTGCTCACGCTTGTTTTCAGGACTTTAGTGTTTCCTTGAGATCCAGCCCTGGCCGCACCCTCCCCTCACGCCCAGACTCCCCTCCGTGGGCCCGCACTAAGCTGTGGAACCCCATCCCTGCCCTGCACCCCGGTCCCTCCAGCTCTCCTGCCTGCTCCTTTTTTTCAGCTCTTTGTCTTGACTCTCTCCAGGTCCTCCTATGACAGTGCCAAGGCAAGACCCTGGGAGGTAGGGGGCACGGGGACACAGCAGATGCTTGGTGTGGGGAAGGGGTGGATGAGACCAAGGTTGGTCAGCACCTAACTTTGTACCAGGCACAGCAGGAGGCACTTTACAAGCCCTGAGCTTTCCCGTCCTGCCCTTGACTCCTACATGGAGGGGTTGCCATGTCTACTTGAGGGGTGAGGACACAGGCTCAGAAAGGGCAAAGGCCCAAGTCACACAATTAGTTTCAGAGGCTCCAAATTGCATGAAGCCCAGGGCTGAACCCAGCCTGTAGATATTTTGTTTGACCTGACACAGTGGTTTAGTTATTTTTTTTAATTTGCATTTATTTCTATCATTCAAATTCATAAAAACTTTACGTAAACAATCCAGGTTTCTGGCTTCTCTTGACTACTGGAAGATATGTCTGTGTCTAGCCTGAATTGCCGCATGGCAGCAGGCAGCTTCAGCTGAGTAGAGGCTGCCCCCTTTAGATGAGGCACCTGCTCTCTACTTTACCCCAGTCCCCACTGCTCCCTATTGCCTTCCCTTGCCTTACAATTTCCTCACTTAGTCATTTGTCTGACCTTGCAGGAATTGGAGTTTGTGACTCCGGTTGGAATGTCAACATGTCAGTTTTCCTGGTGGTGGTGGGAGAATGGAAAGCTAGTCACTTTCTACTTCCGCTTTGCATTTGATCAAAATGGAGAGGGGTGGATAAAGGGGCCCTCCTACCCTAGTACACACCGTGAAACCCCAATCCTGAGCATTCACATGACAGAATGAGGGTAGTAGAACATCATGGAGTTGTAACTTATAAAAGCTAGATGCCCAGAGAGGTTAAGTAGTTTGTCCCAGGTCACGCAGTGAGAGTAGCAAGTGAGGCCAGGTCCCAGGAGGGCGGTCCCTCTCTGTTTGCTTCTGGGGCCCATCTGTGTGTCATGTGGTGGCCTCACCACTGTCCTCCTTTCTTCCCCTCACCTCCTCTTCAGTCTACATGACCCTGTGGAAACAGCAAGCTAGCCCTTTCCCTCTCTGGGGATCCCAGGCTGCCCTGCCCTCTCTGCAGGGCCGAGCTGGCATTTCAGCAAGTTGATCCCTTGCAGTGGGAGGAGGGGGGTTCTGGAAGAGCCTTGGCCACAAAGAACCACTGGACAGGGTGTTTGCTGGTGTTACCGAGAGGCTGTGTGGTCAGCAGGAATCTCTTGCTCTTACTCATCCCCCCTCCTAGGCAGGTGGCACTGGCCTCCTTTTCTCTAAGACCAGGGCAGGGAGAGAGCACTGTGGTGCCCAAGGGTGCTCTGCTGCCATGGATGGACCAGCTGGTGCCCCAGAACCTGCCATCATCATCTCCTGGCTCCTTCAGTTCACAGGCACTGAAGATGGCCTACCTTAGGAGCATCTGCACCATGTCCTGCCCCACACAGTGACTCTATGCCCATCTGGCCTGCAGGTGGATGGGGGCTGCCTCCCTCAGTGACCAGGTACAATTTTTCCACCGAGCAGGGCCTGGGGTGGATTTCAAGGTGGCATCCATGCATCTCTGAATCTGGTCCCCTAGCATCCCCCGACCCACCCGTATAGCTCCCTGAAGACAGAGAGTTAGTTGACAGCCACCCCCTTCCCCTCCCCCATCCGTGTCACAGTGTCCACTCTGTCCTTGTCTCCAAACACCAGGCCAACCACCCATGTACCTCACTGTACCAGTCCAGCCACGTAAGCTGCAAACACCAGCAGGCATTCTAGATGCGAAGTTTTCAATCTGTGCCCTGCATGGGGGCCTGAGGGCCGGGGGTTTTGGGGAGCAGAGAAGTTGAAGACTCACAGATGCACCCCTGAACCCCTCACCCACATCAAAACCAGAACAGGTTTTTTTTCTATCTGTTTTTATTTTATCTGTATTTATTCATTCTACAAATATTTATTGAGTACCTGCTATGTGCCAGGCACTGTTGCAGGTGCTAAGGATATAGCAGTGAACGAAATAAAGCTCCTGTTTTCATAAAGCTGACATTCTGGAGTGTGGGGGAAGACAATCCGAAAACAAATAATAAGGACTTGCACTTCTGGGAAGATGGAGCAGACACACTTCTCCCTACCTTCCTGCTAAGTACAACTGAAATCCCAGACATTATATATAAAACAAACATAATAAGCCTCTGAGAGGTGATGGGAAGACAGTAGGCTGGCTAAGGACCCAAGGGATAACACACTGGTGAGTACTTTTTGTCTCCTACATCCCAGATTTGGAGCTGAAGAAATCAGCAACTCAGAAATGCCAAAAGGCACCGACCCCCCTCGCCGCCCCCCCAACAAAAACGCCTCTAAAAGTCTGCTTTCTAGTCAAAGAACCAGAAAAGGGCCAGCCTACCAAGACAGAAAACTTTTAACAATAACTGCTCTACCCAGTCACCCATCACAGGAAAAAAACAAAAACAAAACAAAAAAAACCCAAAACAACAACAACAGCAAAACCACCCCGTGGCTCTACCCCACACATGCCAAGTTTAGATCTCATGTCATCAGGCTATAATGAGGCACTCAACTGCACACCCACGTCCTGCCAAGCTGGTACCAGAGTAGGGAGCCGTGACTTTCGCCCTGCTTGACGGTAATATGCCCTACCCACCCCTGAGTGTCAGTGGAGGTCACCTGGAGAGCCTGGACTCCCACCCCCAGTAGGCAGTAACAAGTAAGGACCCTCCCTATCCCTGCTGGAATGGTGTCAGAGGAGAAGTAGTGGAGAGTCAGGATTTTCACCACTGCCCAGTGGTGATGAAGTCATCCCCCTCCCTGTGGTGTCAGTGGAGGCAAATTGGGGAGGAGTAATGAGGCACTTCTGCCCCTCCCAACCAGAGTGGTATCTGCAAAGGCCTAAGGGGTCAGAACTCCCACCCCTGCCCAACAGTAACCAGGAACCTTTCCATCTTGAATGTCAGTGGTGGCCCAGTGGGAAACCTGGACTTCTACTCCTACCTGGCATTAACAAGGCAGTGTTCCCCCTTCCTGTGTCAGAACAGTGTCAAAGGAAGTCAGCTAAAGCAGAAGGTTTAAACAAGATCCAGAGTCTCATAAAAAAAGATACCCCAAATGTCAAGTTTGCAACTAAAAATCACTCTACTATATCAAGACCTGGGAAGATCTCAACTTGAAAGTAAAAAGATGAGGTCCCAATACGGAGATAACAGAGATGTTAGAATCATCTGAGAAAGATTCTAAAGCAATCATGAAAATGCTTCAACAAGCAATTACAAACACCCTTGAAACAAATGAAAAAATAGAAAGTCTCAGGAAAGAAATAAGTCTCGGGAAAGAACTAGAAAATATGAAAAACAAACAAGCGGAAATTTTAGAACTGAAAAATACAATAACAAATAAAAACTTCTGTGAGCGGGCTCAACAGCAGAATGGAGAGGACAGAGGAAAGAATCAGTGAACTTGAAGACAGAAGTTACCTGATCTGAACCACAGAGAGAAAATAGACTTTAAAAAAATGAACAGAGCCTCAAGGACCTCTGGGACTATAACAAAAGATCTGACCTTGGAGTGCCAGAAGGGGAGAGGAAAGAGGGTGCTGAAAAAATACTCAGAGAAATAATGGCTGAAAAACTCTCCAGTTTTGTAAAAGACATAAGCCTACAGAGTCAAGCTGAGTGGATACCCAAACAGGATAAACCCAAAGAAATCCACACTATGATACATCTGTGTTTTAAAAAAACCTAAAGTCAAAGAAAAACAAATTGAAAGCAGCAAGAGAGAAACAATACCTTAACTGTAGGGAAAACCAATTTAAACAGGGGATTTTGCATCAGAAACCATGGGGCTAGAAGGAAGTGACATGACATTTCAATTCCTGAAAGAAAAGAATTCAGAATTCCATTTCTAGCAAAAATATCCTTTAGGAAAGGAAAGGTGGATCAAGACATTCTCAGATGACGGAAAACTAAGAAAATTTGTTGTCAGCAGACCTATCCTAAAAGAATGGCCAAAGGAGTTCTCTAAACAGGAAAAAAAAAAAAAAATGAAAGAAGGCATCTTGGAATGTTAGGAATGAAGAAAGAACATTTTTACTTTTCCTCTTGAGTTTTCTGAATCATGCATGATGATTGAAGCAAAAATTATAATGTGGTCTGATGTGGTTCTAAATTACTCAGAGGAAATACTTAAGGCAATTATATTATTGATGGCAGAAGATTAAGGGGCATAAAGTGAAAACCACATAATCATATCAATCAATGAAGAAAAAAGTTTGATAAAATTCAACATCCATTTGTGATTTTTTAAAAAAACTTGCAGAAAGCTAGGAATAGAGAGAAACTTCCTCAATTTGGTAAAGAGCATCTACAAACACCTACAGCTAACATTATACTTAATGGTGAAAGGTTGAATGCTTTCTCCCTAAGACTGGGAACACCACTCTTACTCAACATAGTGCTGGAAGTTCTTGCTAGTGCAGTAAGGCATGAAAAGTAAATAAAAGGCATAGAGATTGGAAAGGAAGAAATAAGCTACACCTATCTGCAGATGACATGATTGTCTCTGTAGAAAAACCTAAGAAATCTACCCCCTCCAAAATGCCTAGACCTAAAAAATGAGTTCAGTATGGTTTCAGGATACAAGATAAAAATATTAAAAAATCAATTATATTTCTATAAGCTAGAAAAAACAGTTGGGCAACAAAACTAAAAAATACAATACCATGTACACTTCAAAAAGTGAAATAGTCATAAATCTAACAAAACAGCTACTTGACTTGCTTGTTGAAAACCACAAAATGCTAATGAAAGAAATAAAAGAAGATCTAAATAAATGGAGAGATATACCGTGTTCATGGTAAAGATGTTGATTCTCCTCAAGTTGGTATAGAGGTTTAATGCAATTCCCATTAAAATCTCAGCAACATTTCTTGTAGGCTTAGACCAGATTATTCTAAAACTTATTAGGAAAGGTAAAGGAACTAGAATAGCTAAAACAATTTTGAGAAAGAAGAATAAAGCAGGACGGATCAGGCTACCCAGTTTCAAGACTTACTATATAGCTACAGTAATCCAGACTGTGTAGTATTGGTGGAAGGATAGGCCTACAGATCAATGGGACAGAACAAAGAATCCAGAAATAGACCCACACAAATATGCCCAACTGATTTTTGACAAAGGTGTAAATCCATTCAGTGGAACAGGGAATAACTTTTTCAACAAATGGTGACAAACAGACGAACAAACAAAACCCAATCTTGATCTAAACTCCTTACTTTATATAAAAAGTAACTCTAAATGAATCATTGTCCTCGATATAAAATGTAAAACTGGGCTTCCCTGGTGGCGCAGTGGTTGAGAGTCTGCCTGCCGATGCAGGGGACACGGGTTCGTGCCCCGGTCCAGGAAGATCCCACATACCGCGGAGCGGCTGGGCCCGTGAGCCATGGCCACTGAGCCTGTGCGTCCGGAGCCTGTGCTCTGCAACGGGAGAGGCCACAACAGTGAGAGGCCCGCGTACCGCAAAAAAATAAAATAAAATAAAATGTAAAACTATAAAATTTTTAGAAAAAAATTAGGAGAAAATCTTTGGGATTTAGACCTGGCAAAGAGTTCTTAGACTTGACATCAAAAGCGTCAAAGGAAAAATTGATAAAATGGATTTCATCGAAATTAAACACTTTTGGGACTTCCCTGGTGGCGCAGTGGTTAAGAATCCTCCTGCCAATGCAGGGATATGGGTTCAAGCCCTGGTCCGGGAAGATCCCACATGCCGCAGAGCAACTAAGCCCGTGTACCACAACGACTGAGCCTGTGCTCTAGAGCCTGCAAGCCACAGCTACTGAGCCCGTGTGCTGCAACTGCTGAAGCCAGCACACTGTGGAGCCCGTGCTCCAAAACAAGAGAAGCCACTGCGATGAGAAGTCCACGCATTGCAACAAAGAGTAGCCCCCACTCACCACAACTAGAGAAAGCCCGTGCGCAGCAACAAAGACCCAACGCAGCCAAAAATTAAATTAATTAATTAATTTTAAAAAATTAAACACTTCTGCTGTGCGAAAAACCTTGTTAAGAGGTTGAAAACATAAGCTACAGACTGATAGAATCTATTGGAAGCCACATATTTGACAAAGAACTAATATCTAGGATATATAAAAACTCTCAAAACTCAACAGTAAATAACAACAATAACAAAACAATCCAATTAGAAAGTGGGCAGGACTTCCCTGGTGGCGCAGTGGTTGGGAGTCCGCCTGCCAATGCAGAGGACATGGGTTTGAGCCCTGGTCCGGGAGGATCCCACATGCCGCAGAGCGGCTAGGCCCGCGCGCCACAGCTGAGCCTGCGCTCTAGAGCCCGCGAGCCACAACTACTGTGCCCGCTTGCCACAACTACTAAAAGCCCACGCACCTAGAGCCCATGCTCCGCAACAAGAGAATCCACCACAATAAGAAGCCCACCCACTGCAAGGAACAGTAGCCCCCGCTTGCTGCACCTGGAGAAAGCCTGTGCACAGCACCTAAGACCCAATGCAACCAAAAATAAATAAATAAATTTATAAAAAAAAAAGAAAGTGGGCAAAAAACATGAACAGCCGTTTTACCAAAGAGGATACACAGATGGCAAATAAGCAAATGAAAAGGTGTTCAACACCATTAGCCATTAGGGAAATGCAAATGAAAGCCACGATGAGATATTTCTACATGTCTCTCAGAATAGCTAAAACTAATAAATAGTGACAATGCCAAAAGCTGGTGAGGGTGTGGAGCAACTCATACATTGCTCTAGGAATCCGATTCAGCAATATAAAGGAACAAATCCTTGATACACACAACTTGGATGAATCTCCAGAGAACTATGCTGAGCAAAAAAACCCAACCCCAAACATACGTACTGGGTGATCCCATTAATACAACATTCTTGAAATGACAAGATTATAGGAATGAAGAACTGATGAGTGGTTGCCAGAGGTTGGGAGCCATGTGGGTATGTCTATAAAACGGCAACAGGAGGGATCACTGTGGTGATGGATGGAAATGTTTTGTATCTTGACTGTATCAGTGTCAATATCCTGGTTGTTACTATATTTGCAAGATGTTACCATTGGGGGAAACTGGGTAAAGAGTACACAGGCATCTCTCTGAATCACTTCCTACAACTGCATGTAAATCTGTAATGATCTCAAAATAAAATGTTTAATTTAAAAACAAAGAATAAAAAAATAATAGATAAGAAGACACAAGAGAAGTACAGGGTGTTATGAGGACTGTGGTGAAATTAAACAGGGGTATGTGATGCTCCATCTTGGTTGGGTCATCAGAGTTAAGAGTTAGACCTGTTCAGAGTAAAGATCCCTGGTTGTAAAGACTAGAAAATCACTTCAAAAGGAACTTATGCAAAAGAAGGGAATTTATAGAAAGTAATTGTATAAGAATTTTTGTTGCCAATGAAAGAAACCCAATTCAAACTGGCTTGAGGGGGGAAAAAATCCAAAAAAGGAATTTGGGCTCCTATAATTGAAAAGTCCAGGAGTAATGGCTTCAACTCAGGGATCTAGCTCCTTTTTGTGGCTCTGCTTCCTTTAGAGTCAGCTTCATTCTCAGGGTGGGGGGGCGGGGGTGACCAAATGGGCTCCAGCAGCTCCTGGCTCAAATCCCACCAGCTTGGCACCCCAGAAAAAAGATGAGCCCTGTTTCCCAATAGCTTCAGCAAAAGTCCTGGGAATGAGTCTCGATAGCCTAATTAGGGTGTCACATGTTCATCCCTGAACCAATTACTGTGGCCAGATGGAAGCGACACTCTCATTGGCCAGGCCTAGGTCATGTGCACACCCCTAAAGTTTGGGGGTGAGGCCAACCCCACAGGAACCACACGGCCCAAGAGGAGGGGAGTAGTGGTCCCTTTACAGAATGGGTGCTGGTCAGGCCAAACCAACAGACGTGTACTCATGGAATCCCAGAAAAAGCCTGCTTCTTCATTCTCTGTCCTCATGTTCTGAATTTCCATCACTAGTTCAAACAGACATCCCAGATTGAGCTAGACTCTTAAGTTTCATTGTTCACAAGAGAGAACAATGTATCTGATTGGACCAGCTTGGGCCAGATGTTTGGCCCTCCTCTAGTCATCTGTGAACAGTAGGGTGGGGTCACCTACTAGGCCCTTTGATGGACAGGGTAGTTCTTAGAGGGGCCAGACTGACACCCTGCAGCTGTCTATTATACATACTCAGAGTTTCTAGAGGACCTAAATTAGTTTCTTATGAAAAACGGGAATCTCCTAAAGGGTTTTGTGATAAAGGATAGACAATGAATGGGGATCCCTGGGAGAAAGGTGGAATCCTCAGATTTCCCTTTGCTTTCCTTCTGGGGGCTCTGAGGCTGACACAGAGAAGAGCAGTGGGTATGGGAGGTGGGCTGCACTGACCTTGAGAAATGCAGGGGTGGTGACGTTGAGAGACCCAATGGGTGGCTGGTGGAAGGGGAGGCTGGAGGCCCTGAGACAGTGCAGCGTTGGCAGCAACAAAACTGAGCCCTTGATGTGTAGGAAACCAGTTATCAAGACAGAGACTGGGCAACAGGTACCTGGGAACCAGACCGGGTGCAGCTGGAGCAAGGCGGGTACCTCACTTCTGGTTCTACATGTTACTGCACGGTCTTGATCAGAGGAAGCAGGCAGGAGGCCATTTCTAGAGTGGGCGCTGGAGCAGAGAAGACCAGCATCCTGGCCAACTGACTCTCCTAGCTCCACACCCCCCTTCCCTTCTCTCCAGATGTGGGCAGGACAGATTCTCCAGCTCTGGTTGACACCCACATCAGGTGAGCGCAGCCAGGAGTCCCCAGCTGTGCCCGGAGGAAGTGTGAGCAGAGAGCCTTAATCTAACAGAGAAAGAGCTTGGAAACCAAGCCAGCTAAATTGGGAGATTGGGACTGACATACATACACTAATATGTATAAAATAGATAACTAATGAGAACCTGCTGTATAGCCCAGGGAACTCTACTCAGTGCTCTGTGGGGACCTAAATGGGAAGGAAAGACAAAAAAGAGGGGATATATGTATACATATAGCTGATTTCACTTCGCTGTACATCAGAAACTAACACAACATTGTAAAGCAACTATATCCCAATTAAAAAAAAAAAAGAAGTGGGTAGGAGGATGTTGATAATAGTGATGGCAGGAACGAGGGCAAACCTTTCTTGAGTGCCTACTATTTCCAGGTGCTGTTCTAAGATATTTTTAATGGGTCGTTTCCTTTCATCTTTGCAACAGGCCTGTGACATGGTACTCTGTGAGGCAGAGAGGCAAAACACCTTTGCCAAGGTCACTCGTGAACAAGGGTGATTTAACTCTCATGGAAAATCAGCTACTAGGGCATCTGACCCCCCTCTACTTTTCCGTCATCAACTCCAACTAACCTCCTCACACCCCCTCACTCGGCACCCCAAACCTCCTACAGTTTGTGGAGCGCTTCCTCCTGCCTCCTGTCTCCACGCCTTTACACATGCTCTTCCCTCCTCCTGGAATGCTGTTCCCCCTAGTAAGCTCTCACTCATCCTCCAAGACCAACGGCAAGTGTTGTTGTATTCTGGTCACTTTCCCTGATGCCAACCTGTGGATGGAATGACTCGCTCTCTTCTTGCCTCTCCCAGTAATGAACTCTGTGGTGTCTGCATCACAAGGTACAGATAATGCTGTCTCCCAGGCCAGACCACGGTGGGTCAGGCATCAAGTCTTACTCTTCTCTGCGGCAGCACGTGCTCAGGTCTGGATGTCTGGTGGGTGTGGTTTTCTGTCCCCTGCCCACCCTCACCGTGGCACCTCTCTCCTCATCTCTTGGCAGCCTGGCGTGGGGCTCCTTTACCTGCTGCATGGCAGCCTCTGTCACCACGCTCAACTCCTACACCAAGACGGTCATTGAGTTCCGGCACAAGCGCAAGGTCTTTGAGCAGGGCTACCGGGAGGAGCCGACCTTCATAGACCCTGAGGCCATCAAGTACTTCCGGGAGAGGTCAGTGCACATGGGGTCACCTCTGGCCACCACTGGGAATCAGAAGCCCGAGGCCCGGCCTCAGTGACCACAGGGCGCTGGGGGCTTGTGGGTTGGAAGGGGCAGGCTGGGTGAGGCAGAATTCGGACCCCACTATGTTGGAATTTCTGGGACATTTCAATGTTTTATGGGGCATGAGGTTGCCTTGGGCTTATGTGAACAGAGCCCGAGAAACCAAGAAGGGAATCAAGTTTGAGTGTTTGCCCTTGGGCCCCATGCTGCCTAGAACCAAGATAGGGTCACAGAGAGGCAGAACCAAGGTTTCCTTCTTGGGCTCTGTCACAGCACTGAGTGAAAAAAAAAGACTCAGCAGTGGGATCGGTGATGGTTGCTAGAGGAGGAGGGCTCCTCAAGGTCAGGGACCACATCTGATCACCTGAGTCCTTAGAGTCCAGCTGGGAATAGAGAAGATGACAATAAATAGTGGTGGATGTATGGATGGATGGATGGTTGGGTGGGTGGGTGGATGGATGGATGGATGGACAGATGTATGTATGGTTGGGTGGGTGGGTATATGGATGAATTCGATGGATGGATGGATGGATGGATGGTTGGATGATGGATGGATAGATGGATGGATGGATAGATGGATGATGGATGATGGATGGATGGATGGATGGATGGATGCTGGATGGATGAATGGATGCTGGATGGATAGATGGATGGATGGATGATGGATGGATGGATGATGGATGGATGGATGGATGGATGATGGATGGATGGATGGATGGATGGATGATGGATGATGGATGAGTGGAAGGACAAGCAAATGGTTATCATATTTCCTGGGACCATCTCCTAAATAAACTACCTGTGCCCAAATCTTTATCACAGCCTGCTTTTGGGGAGCTGATTGGACATGCCATAATGCCTTTTGGTGGCAGGGAACTGAAAGGTTCTCAGAACTGATGACAGAGTCTGAGGAGGAAAAGGGGGAAGGAGACTGTAGAGCTGGGCAGCGTTGAGGACTTGGACTCTCCGTGGGGCACATGGAAGGGTTTAAGCCAAGAAGTTGCACGGTGGGGGATGGTGGGGGCCACACTGGAACCTCCCTCTGACTGCTACAGACCCCATCATCTCTCCCTTGCCCCTTGAGCCTCCTTTCTGTCTCTTGAACACTACAAGCTCATCCCCACCTCAGGGCCTTTGCACCTGCTGTGCCCCTACCTGGAATCCTTACCTGGCTGGCTCACTCAGGTCTTGGCTCAGATGTCACCTATTCAGCGAAGCCTTCCTTAATCACTTCATCTAAATTTGTACACCCCCATACACCCAGTCCTGGTCACTCTTTATCATTGCTATTTTTTCATATCACCTACACAACCTGACATTATTTTATTTGTTTATCTGTTTGATAGTTTGTAGACCGTGAGCTCCATGATGGAAGGGCTCTGCTGACTTCTTCCCCACTGTATTCTGAGCACCAAGGACTGGGCCAGGCACCTAATAGGTGCTCATTTAACATTTTGGGGGTTAGTTTGGGGTGTGTGTGTGCGTGTGTGTGTGTGATTGGCTGAATACTTCTCTTTGGAGACCTCAGCCCTGACTGCCTCGTCCACTTGCAGCTCAAGCCCCACCATCACTGGGTAGGTTCAGCGTCCCAGCACCCCTTCATCAAAGTCCCAGGTCAGTTGTCCAGTCCTGGGCCTGTCAGGTGTGGTCAGGGAGGTCAGGCCAGCCTGCCACACAGGCCCGCCTTGCCCATGTCTGTGGACAGAGCATGTCCACTAGGAAGGTGGTGATGACTGGCAGAGCACGGGACCCATAGTAGGTGCTCAGGAAATGTTTACAGCAGCTACATGAGCAGCCTGGTGTCTAAAGCTGCTCCATTAACACTGCCTCCTCTGTTATCTGGGCTGTGGGAGAGCCTGGAGCATCCATGGGCACCCTCATTTTGCTGAGGCCGAAGACAGGACCTCTTTGTACCTCATCAGCAAGAAGCTGCTGTTTGCTGGTCCTGAACAGCTCAGGCCCCAACGACGTGGGAGAAGATAAATGCTTCCCAGCATATGTGCAGAATATCACTTTACACGTTCATAACTTGAACATTATGCAGAGGTTCATCAAATTTTATTTCCCTTCCTCTCCAAGGAGAACATTTCAGCTTAGCTGGGCTGTTCATTTTTTTTTTTTCTTTCTTAATTTTTTTTGGTACCTTCTCTGCAAAGAGCTCAGAGCACACAGACAGATGTCTACACAGGTCTGTGGGGACCCAGCAGCAGGGCTGAACTCCTGCAGTGGCCAGAGTCCCCGAAACCATAGCCAGGGACGTGAGGGAAGAGATCCTTGAGCCCCCCTGCCCATGTTTCTTACTCCTTGGGGAACAGGGCGTGCTGTGGAGAGAATAGGGGGTTGAGGGCCCCCCTGACCTGAATTTTCCAGTTCTGTCTTCTCACTGCTATGTGACTTGGGGCAAGTCACTGAGCCCCTCTGTGTCGATTTCCGCTGACCTACAGTAGGAGAACCCAGAGCTCTCGTCATCTTGGCAAGGCTCAAATTGGACCCAGGTCACGTGGTAAGCACAGTGCGTGGCACATGGAGGGCATTTCATGTGTCCCTTCTGCGACTGATACACAGTACAAAGCTTGGGAATGACTAGCTTAGGATGGAGGTGAAGACAGTGTTGTGGATATTGGGCATCTAAGAAGCACGTTAATAACCACAGCAGGGGCTTCCCTGGTGGCGCAGTGGTTGAGAGTCCGCCTGCCGATGCAGGGGACATGGGTTTGTGCCCCGGTCTGGGAAGATCCCACATGCTGTGGAGTGGCTGGGCCCGTGAGCCATGGCCACTGAGCCTGCGCATCCGGAGCCTGTGCTCCGCAACGGGAGAGGCCACAACAGTGAGAGGCCCGCGTACCGCAAAACAAAACAAAACAAAACAAACAAAAAAACAAAACACAGCAAACAGGTGGGTGAGGTACGAAGTGGGCTGTGAATACGGAAGAGCGGTGTGGGATAAGACGTGCCCTTGGAGAGGGTGCAGGTTTTCCCAGGCGCCCCCCGCCCCCGCCCTTGCCATTACTATCATCGAGAGAGCCACCCCTGACTGAGGACAAGACGGTGCCCTGTGGAGGCTGATGGAGTAGCAGGGCCCGTACTGCCGCCCGCCCCACTGCACCCCATCCCTGTCTTGCTGGATTTTTCTCTGTGGGAGCCAGTTGTGAGTCTGAAGAGTGATCGGGCAGATTCCGAACCGTTTTCAGAGGTTGTGGAATGTAGTGGTGTGTGGAAGAAGGGTATGTGTGTGTGTGTGTGTGTGTGTGCGCGCATGTGTAGGGGCCAGTGTGCCCCGTATGTTGGGCTTGTGGGGGAGGGCGAACCTGCTTCCTCTGAGCAGCCTTGCCTGTCCCAGCTCTGAGAAACGTCTGACATTAAATCCTCCCAGCCTCACCCTGCCTGTCGTCCCCAAGGAGGGCGTCTTAATCGGGCCTCCCAGGGGAGGGTCGAAAGCTGCAGGACGAAAGGTAAATATCTGCACATCGGGGCTTTCTTGAATGCTTGATGTTCAGATCTCATTTAACAATGCTGGGAAGGAAATGAGACCCTGTTGGATTGGACTCCAGGGGGAATTCAACTGAGCCAGCATCCCGCTCCCGGGGAACCCGCCGTGAGTGGGTGGGTCGGAGCAAAGGGCCGGGGCCTCCAGGGAGGAGCGCAGCTGCCCTCCCCAGGGTCAGATCACCCCGTCATATGCCCTTGCTCCAAGGCATGAGGCGCGCGTCCCAGTCTCTGAACTTGTGCGTGCACTTTATCTGCCTCCGCACCAGAGCAGTGAGCTTTCTTGGCTTCCGCTCTGTCCCTGACACCTAGAGCCACAGATGCTCAACAAGTTATTAACTTTCCGTAGTAATTATATTGTTCATTATCGTGGTGCAGTCCCCCCTGTTGCAAGCACTGTTCGAGGGCCTTACCTGTACACTCTCACTTAACCCTGTGGAAGCCATGAGGAAATAGACCAGGGCTGGAATGAGCTCTGCAGTTTATTAGTTGTGAGTCCCCAGGTGAGTCACTCACCTCAGAGCCGTCCAGCCTCTTCCATCACCTGCCGGCCCCCCAGCTCTGGTCTCGGGAGGGCAGCAAATCACCCTGGGTGCCGCGATGGGGTCTCCTGGAGGTCACTCCAGGTGGAGGGCTGGGCACCCCGGGGAAGGCAGAGGCTAGAGAAGCCTTCACAGACGAGACCCTCAAGCCAGGTTTTTAAAGGTATGCACAGCGCGCATGGCCAGACGGGCAGTGGGTGGGAGAAGGCGTTCCCAGGCACAGGCAACAGTGCGAGCAAAGGCCAGGACGGGCAACACACAGGGTAGTTAGGAAACTCTAAGCACTTTGGTGTGATTTGAGAGTAGGGTATGGGTGGGAGTTCGGCCTGGCTGTCTCATCTCTCTCATCCTCCCACAGCATTTGGGGCGGGGGGGCTGGCACAGTAGCGGACTGGATGTTACTGGGATGAGAAGGCGGCATGGGGACCGTCCCCAAGCCTCCTTCCTGGGTGCCAGGCCTCACAGGGCTCTGGGCAGACGCAGAGCAGCTTCACCCCAACCTGGGGGCGATTGGCTTGGCCATAAATCGTTCTGGCATAGTGGAGGACCACCCCCTCTTTACCCATCCCCATGACTGGTGCAGAAAGGGCCATAAGGACCCCACTCCCCACTGGCTCTGCTCTCTCTCCTGTCTGTTGTAGGGAAACCTTTGGAAGGGCTGGTCTTCACCTCCTCCCCTCCCCTCATGGCTCAACCCACTGCAAGCTGCCCTCCATCCCTGACTCTGCTGAACCAGCTCCCAGAGGCCTAGATGATGTGCACACACCCTCCCCCCAGCTCCCACCAGCCACTCTTCTGGGCTCCAGGCAGCCCTTCCCAACCCCTCCTCCTTGTTCTGTTAAATGGAGATGCTCCCAAGGTCAGTTCTAGGCCCTTTCTCGACATTAGCCTCAGCGGCCACATACGCGCCAGGACTCCTGAGTTCTTAGTCCCCTCCTGACCCCCAGCCCCATATCCAGCCGCCTCCCTGGTGTTTCCACCCTGGATCCTCAAAGCCATCGAAAATCAACACGGCCAGTACCCACTCATGATGGTCTCCACCAAACCTGGTCCTATTTCCACGCTCTTCTCCAGGGTGGTCCTGCTTGTGCAAGCAGATTTCTGCACATCATGTCAGGACACCCCAAATCCAGTGCTTTTCCCCTATGGGTGGGTCACTTCTCTTTGTCTTCACTCCCATCATCCTCGTCCAGGGCAGCAGCTCTCACGCCCTACATGGAGGTGAGATGTAAACCCCACATCTGTCCTCCCCCAGCAGCCAAAGCCTCTTCACTAGACTAATGTGATCAGGGTGCCTCTACCCTCATCTTTCTGCTAAAACACTGCAGTGCCTTCCCACAGCCCCAGGACAAAGGCCCAGCTCCCCGCCATAACTTATGAGCCTCCCTGTGGACCCGGGCCCCTTCTCCTGCACACAGCTGCCCCTCCCCTGGAAGTTCCCCAGACAGAGTCGTTCTGCTTCCATGCAGCCTCAGGATGGCTGTCCTCTCTATCTGGGGTGCCCCCCATTCTTTGCCTTGTTGTTTCTGGGCCTGCAGATCTTACCTCAAGCATCGATTCTTTGTTTTCTTTTCTTTTTTTTTTTTAGAATCAATTTTATTTATTTTTAGTTGTGTTGGGTCTTCGTTGCTGCGCGCGGGCTTTCTCTAGTTGCGGTGAGCGGGGGCTACTCTTCGTTGCGGTGCGTGGGCTTCTCATTGCGGTGGCTTCTCTTGTTGTGGAACACGGGCTCTAGGTGCGCAGGCTTCAGTAGTTGTGGCACGCCGGCTCAGTAGTTGTGGCTCACGGGCTCTAGGGTGCAGGCTCAGTAGTTGTGGCGCACAGGCTTAGTTGCTCCGTGGCATGTGGGATCTTCCTGGACCAGGGCTCGAACCCATGTGCCCTGCATTGGCAGGCGGATTCTTAACCACTGCGCCACCAGGGAAGTCCTCAAGCATCGATTCTGAACTGGACTGAATTCCCCCGCCCGTCCTCTCTCAGCACTGGCCACGGATGCAAGTTCCACGGGGCAGGGATGCAGGTCCACTCCCTTCTTTATTCCCAAATAGGGGATGGATGGAGAGGGTGACAGCAGAGGGGAAGGAGTGGGGAGGTCGCTGGTCAGTCTGTTGGCCAAGGTGACCTTTGTCCTCTAGGAGCTGCCACTGGCCTTGCTTCCATGGCCTTTCCCACACTGCTGCCGCCATGCTGAACAGCACGCTGCTCAGGTGCGCTCACCTCTGCTCACCTGGTCTTTTGATCTTTGAGATAAGTCAGGTGTAGAGATTTTCATGTTGTCAGGGGCCTTTGGAACTGTTGAAGGTGGGCACGGGGTGCGGGGGTAGGGGCTCCACTAACGCTAGTGATTGTTTTTCTGAGTAATAATTTCTAGCCCATGCTGTTCCCAAAATAATCTCAAGGCGCTAATATCTAGAGGTCTCTTTTTAAAACCCAATAGAGAAACAGGAGGTAGAACTGTCAACCACACACAAAGATCAGGGGAGGGCGTTGGCACTGTGGCTATTTATCTTCCCTGTATTTTCCAACTGTTCTGTATCATGATGATCTTACTCACAAAATAGCAAAAGAGAGAGAGAAAAAAGAATCTTTTAAAAAACCCATTTATTTCCGCCGTCTTGGAATGGCACTTCTGCTGGGATGTTATAGAATCTTAATCTCCTACCTGTGGTCATTTGCCAAATTTTCTTTTAATTTCATCCTTCATTCCATCATCAGTGCATCATTTAAAAATCATTGTGTGGGCTTCCCTGGTGGTGCAGTGGTTGAGAGTCCGCCTGCCGATGCAGGGGACATGGGTTCGTGCCCCGGTCTGGGAAGATCCCACATGCCACGGAGCAGCTGAGCCTGTGAGCCATGGCCGCTGGGCCTGCACGTCTGGAGCCTGTGCTCCGCAACGGGAGAGGCCACAACAGTGAGAGGCCCGCGTATCACCAAAAAAAAAAAAAAAAAAAAAAAAAAAAATCATTGTGTTCTTTGTCTTCTGTGACTGTTTCTTAGCCATTTAACCTCTGAGACGTGTTCGATCGCAGCTCCCTCTTACCTGGATGTTTCCACTCTCGCCGCTTGAATATTACTTCTCAGGGATGCCTCGCACCTCTCGCGGGGTGCCCAGAAATTAGAGATGGCTCCATGGAAATTTCAGGGCCCTCCCAAGATTAGCTCGATGACCAATGCTGTGTGAAAAGAAAGCGAAAAGAACAGAGTGGTCCTTGAACTGGAAATGATCCTGCAGGACAGCTGCTCCCTGACCTCCATGTTTTCTCCAAATATCAGCCCAGTGGAGGCGGGAGGGCTCCGGGTGCCCTCCTTCCCACCGTCACTACTGTGGGCTCTTCGGTGAAGCTCATTTGCAGCTGGGACTGTGGGGAGGGCACTGGAGGCCTGGGCCCACTGGGTGACAGCCCAGGACGTAGAGGGTGACTGGGCTGACCCTTTGCGGAGCCTCACAAGTGCCCAGAGCCCAGGGTCCAATGGCTAGTTCCTCAGGTGTGGTCTGGGGCCCAACAGCATCGACCCCACCTGGAAACCTGTTAGAACGCAGGCCTTGCCCCAGACCCACTGCCCCAGACCCACTGAACCAGAATCTGCATTTTTAAAAGCTCCTCGGGTGATCTGTGGTCACCGGCACATTTGGGAAACGTCGGGCTAGAGGACAGAGCAGATGCAGCCCGGTTATGGGTCAGGAGGTGGACATGGCCAGTAGGGGCCAGTGGATAAAGAAGGGTTCTACACCTCAGTGCTCCTCAAAGTGTGGTCCCTGGACCAGGGCCCATTTGCAAACGTCCATGATGATATAGGGAGAGGAACTGAGACACGTGTTTGGAAACTTTCATGGTGAGTTGATATCGCTGGTACACCCAAGCGTACCTTTTGTGTGTGTGTGTGTGTGTTTCATTTTCTAGCAACTCATTTTTATTGTATTTTATTAAAAATTTGATCCGAGGTAGATTGAGAATTAAGGGGGAAAAACATAGTCCTTTATCAGACGGTTTGAAAAGCACACGTCGTAGACTGCCACTTTGTACCAGGAAGTGACTGGAGATTTGGGAAACAAGCCAGCCTGGGGCAGCAAGCAAGGGTTTGGCTTTGAGGATGGCACAGAGAGGGCCACGGCAGCTGGAGAGTGTGCTGGGAGCTGTGTGCTGGGGAGGCCTGGGGCTCCCACCACAACAGAGGTAAGACCCGGTAGACCTCTTGCCAGTGCCCCAGCTGCTGTGGCCACACTTGGCTCTGGAATTAGATGGGCAGGTGCCAGGGGTCTCCCTGTAAGACAAGACGTTTGTTCAAACCATCAAATCCTTGGAGCCTCCCTGCTCCATCGCTTGCGTCCTTCTCTTCTCTCAAAAAGAGCAAATGCCCAGGCTCAACCCGATTCCAGATGTTGTGGGTCATTGGAGCAGTGACTCTGTGACAGTGTGGTCACACCCCTCACCGCCATTTGCACACCTTCTGGCTGTTCTGGGAGAGCCCGAGTTGGATGGTGCCCAGCCCCACTTTCCACGGGGACCTCATAGTGTAGGTGTACCCATGGTGAGTCTGACAGAACATCCCTTGCCAGCCGGGAATCTGCAGGGCACAATGGAAACAGGCTTGGGCCTGTTTCTTGATAAACCTGAGTTCAAATCCCTGCCCTGCCACCAGCCAGCTGCCGGGGTGGAGCTGGCCCATGAGAGCAGAGTGTACAGATGCCTTCCTGGTGCCACGTTCAGTGACATCACACGTTCAGTGATGTCCAGAGGTGTTTGACAGTTTTTGTTTGTTTGTTTCTTTGTTTTTGCGGTACGCGGGCCTCTCACTGTTGTGGCCTCTCCCGTTGCGGAGCACAGGCTCCGGACGCACAGGCTCAGCGGCCGTGGCTCACGGGCCCAGCCGCTCCGCGACATGTGGGCTCCTCCCAGACCGGGGCACGAACCCGTGTCCCCTGCATTGGCAGGCGGACTCTCAAGCACTGCGCCACCAGGGAAGCCCGTGTTTGACACCTTGAAGCCTTTTCTCTGCTTCAGATCAGCCGTGCTGGGAGTATTCACCCCACAGAGGTCCACAAACACCCCAGAACAGAGCACTTTCTATGGCAGAGCTGGTTGTTGATCGTTACCAGCTCACCACTAGACTTTGGGCAAGTTACAAGGTTTTCACAGCTGTGAAATGGGGATGATGGTAAAGATGATGACGATGGTAGTGCCTCTGTGGTTGGGATACAGGTTTGAATCAATGTAAATATACCGCAAATAATGAGGTGTAATTATACCGCAAATAATGAGGATTTAAACAATGTACAAGTTTATTTCTCTCTCCTGTGAAAGTCTGAGCAGTTACCTCTGTTTCTGTCGCCTTTCCCTAGGGCTCATTCACCTTTCTGTCACAGCATCGGCTCACTCAGCCTCTGCTCTGACTCTCCTTGTCCCCAGTTTGGGGAGACTCTTCTCTTCTGGGGCATAAGGCTGTGCTGTGACTCCCTGTGCTTCCCTCTGCCCTGAATCCAGAGGTGTTTCATACTTTGAAGCCTTTTCACTGCTTCTTGGAAAACATCCCTTTCCTGACTCAACGAGGTCAAAATGATGGAATGAGAAGAAGGGGTGTATGTGGGGGTTTTTGAGGGGGAGCATTGGTTAATATGTTAAAATATTATCCTTCTGCATCAGGAGCTGGGAGGTAGAGTCACAGAGTGACCGACCGCAAAGGCCCCAGCAATGAGGATGCTGACAACGATGATAATAACAGTTGTGCCAGTAGCAAGTGCAGGCAGTGCTGTAAGAACGCCAAACAGATGGAGCTAGAGCATGTATTATGCACTGAATCCTTATGACAACCCTAAGAGTGGGTACATTATAATGCCCATTTATCAGGTGAGGAAATCGAGGCTCAGGGATGACAGGGACGTGTCCAGACTCAGAGAGCTAGTACATGGTGGAGCCACTGCTCCACCCCCTCACAGAGGAGACGCTGAGACCTGGAGAGGAAGGTGACACAGCAGGTGCGTGGAGGGCCTGAGGGGCCCTGGGACCCACCCGCTGCCCCTTCTGAGCACTGCTTCACCCCAAGCATCCCCCGCTAACCCTTCAAGGCATTTATTTAGATTCATGGGTCACCCCTCACACCACCATCAAAAAAAACAAAAAACAAAAAACAAAAAACCCTGTCTTCAGAAAGCACATAATATTTCCTGCAGGAAGTACTTCAAATTAAAGAAGACAGTCATCTAGTGACATTTGAGTATTTCCTTTTCTTTCAATACAAAGCTCAGCCTCCCTGGATGAACCTGGGCTGCCTCCCCGGTGGTCTGCTCTTAGCCTTGGCTGCTTTTCCTCAGTTCCCTTCCTCCCTACCTACCCCACTCTCCCTTCCCTCCCTTCTGACATTCTTTGGGATACTTTGTGCCATCGCTGTGCTAGACCCTGAGACTACAAGTGGAGAAGGAGATAAACTCCATCCTTCTTCTCTCTGAGTTTAAAATGTTTGTGGGGAGACCAATGATTAAACAGATTGAAAACCAGTAGTAGTGCTACTCTGTTCTGAGCCCTCCCTCTGTGCCAGGTCCTGGGCTTCTGACCTCACAACAACCAATGGGGCGGTGGGAGCTGTCCTACGGTCATTCCTACCACCACTGTCCTGCCCATGGCCACGTAGAAAACTCCAGATCACAGAGATTCAGAGCGGGTGAGCTGTCCATTCATAACAGAGCTGGGCTCAGCCACGATCCCGCCTCACTGCAGGGCCCAAGGTCTCAGTTGTGCCCAAAGCATCCTCTTGTCCTCGCGTGTTTTCTGCCAGGAAGCACGGTGGTTAGGGGGACAAAGGGTCACAGGCGTTGCCGTAACCGAGCGTTAGCCACTCACCAGACAGCTGCCAGGACCCTGCAGGCTGTTTATTTTCATTGGTGAACCTGGTGGAGAGGGCTACATTTGTGCAAGGAACCAGCTTTTTGCAGAACGGCCACACAGCACAGCAGAAAGACAGGTAGACCTGCGCTGGATCCCAGCTACCTCTCTGAGAGGCGAGCGCGTCCTGTGGGCTTTCGAGATGCAGTTCCAGCATCGCTTCCTCCCGTGAAGCCTCTGCTGGTCCCGACACAAGTGAATCTCAACCCTGTTTGTACACTCTGATCACTGGGCAACTTGAAACTCCCCTGGTGACTTCAGGGGGCCTCCACATGGAGAACCACTGGCTAGATCAGAGGTTAAACCTACTATCTCCCGGAAGGCAAGTCCAGGCCACCACCTGCTGTACATAACCGTCTATTAAACAATGTGCCCATTCGTATGCATATTGTCTGCGGCTGCTTTCCAACTGCAAGGGCAGTTGAATAGTTGTGACAGAGATCATGTGGTACGCAAGGGCTCATATATTTACCATCTAGACCTTTAGAGAAAAAGTTTGCCAACCCCTGGTCTAGACAGTCACCCTTATTCAACCTTCGTAATGTCCTTCTAGCTTAAAACTTAGTACATGAAGTTGTGATTATTGGTTCATGTGTATAGCAGGTGTGAACATCTCAAGGGTGGGGACTTTGAGCTGTCCCTGTGGCCCCCAGCTCAGCAGGTGCCCACTAACTGGCAGCTGTTCTTATATGTTGACTATTGAACTTTGGGCTTCTTAGTAGCAAGGTTTGGGTGACCAGGGACGGGGCTTACCATGCCAGGTGGGGCTGTTCTCTCCTAAAGCATCAGCTCCTTTACTCGCTGGCCCCTCTCCCCAGGGCGGGGCTCCCAGCAGAGCCTAAGGAGGTGCCCAGCACGAGGCCTGGAGGAAGATGATCTCAGGATAAGAAGCTATGAGAACTGGGAGCTGGAGTAGATCGAGGAATGGGTTCAAGGTTGAGGCTGTGAAATGCAGGAGGATGTGGGAGGCCCAGTACTTGGCTGGGCTGGTATCTATTGACCCAGAGGTTCTAGCCGTGGCCAGGAAGGTGGTGCCCGGGATGAAATGGGCTCAGTTATCTGCTGCAGCCTCCTATCCAGTGTTTGAATCCAGTTGCACCTTCTTATTTTTATTTTTTTAAATAAATTTATTTATGTATTTATTTTTGGCTGCATTGGGTCTTCAGTGCTGCATGCGGGCTTTCTCTCTAGTTGTAGCGAGTGGGGGCTACTCTTCGTTGAGGTGCACGGGCTTCTCATTGCGGTGGCTTCTCTTGATGCAGAGCACGGGCTCTAGGTGCCCGGGCTTCAGTAGTTGTGGCATGTGGGCTCAGTAGTTGTGGCTCACGGGCTCTAGAGCACAGGCTCAGTAGTGGTGGCGCACGGGCTTAGTTGCTCCACGGCATGTGGCATCTTCCCGGACCAGGGCTCAAACCCGTGTCCCCTTCATTGGCAGGTGGATTCTTAACCACTGCGCCACCAGGGAAGTCCCCAGTTGAACCTTCTTGACTGGGCATTCTCCCGCCTCTAGCACCTCTGCAGAAGGGAAACTCACCCCCTTGCTAGATACACATGCACCATTACTTGGAAGAGTGAACAAACTGGAAAACACCTAAATGTCTATCAATAGGTTATTGGATATTCATTATTCTTTCATGTACAGCTATGAGGAAAGATGAGCGGGACTTATGTGTACTGATATAAAGACATTGGAACTTTAAGGGTAAGTTAAAAAATCAGATTACAGGGCTTCCCTGGTGGCGCAGTGGTTGAGAGTCCGCCTGCCGATGCAGGGGACACGGGTTCGTGCCCCGGTCCGGGAAGATCCCTCATGCCGCGGAGCAGCTGGGCCCGTGAGCCATGGCCGCTGAGCCTGTGCATCCGGAGCCTGTGCTCTGCAACGGGAGAGGCCAAAATAGTGAGAGGCCCACGTATCGCAAAAAAAAAAAAAAAAAAAAAAAACCAACCAAACAAACAAACAAAAATACATCTTCCCTTATACTGAACCTCCCTTGAACCTTCCTATAGCGTCAGTTATCTATAGGATATCTGCCTTCCTATAGCATCTACACTCAGGCCTTTGTTCTGCCATCTGGGGCTTCCTAGGCCACAGAAGGTCCTTGTTAATAAGATCTGCGTTCAGAGTTTGTCTCCTGGGAAGCACAGGCCTAGCCCCTGGTGCAGACATTATCGTAGGCAATCCTGAAGTGTGTTATTTAATGCATGGCATTTTCTAACTCGTGTGCGTGCTTGACTTCCTACTTGACTAGAAGCTCTTTGAGGGCAGAGACTATGAAGTAGACATTTCCACCCTCTGCAGCATCTGGTACAAACTACACAGAGCAGGGCCTCAGGAAATCCCTGCTGAATGCGTGAATGAACAGTGTTAGGAGACCCAAATTATCATTGCATGAGTATTTCTTTCCCTTCTACTGGGGACACTTCTGGAATTGCTTGCTTGTCAGTCACCGCCTGCCCCACGTCTCCTCTAGCCCCAAGCTTCTGGACACAGCTATGCAGCTAGGAATAAGAGGTGATGGGAAGTGTCAGAAAACAGGGGTGGGGCATTTGCTTTGGAAAGAATTGAGACATCCTTGCGTGAGAGAAAAGAGGAGAGCAGTGGAAAGGAGAGGACGGTGGGGAAATGGGAAGACACCATGCTGGGGGCACTGGAGAGAGCGTAGGGGGCACTGAAAGTGAGATGTGAGACGAGAGATGTTCTAGGACAGCTGCAAGGCAAGTAAAAGCAAAGCAAGGGATAGAGGGCCGATGTCAAGGTTCAGGGCCACAGATAAGGAATTGGGGGTGCTTTCAGTGTTCTTTAGGACATACAGTAATGGTTAGAATTGTTTCTACGTTGGAGGCGTAGGTTATGTTTGTCTAAAGTTGAGGCACGTGTGGACTGGACCTCGTGGAGCTCTGGAATGTATTTGGGTTACACATGGATGAGTGCCAGGTGGGACTATGGCCCTGCCCATTCTCTGGCTCAGCCATTGGTGGGATGGGGGTCAGGGTCTAGGTCTGGAGCTGTGTTAGAGAATCTGCAGCTGCTTTCACTCTGACCCTTCCTCTGCTCTGTGCTTGTCATCCCATCCCCGGCCAGGCCAGTAGAGACAGCTCCCTCTGGAACTGCAGTGATCTTGAGATGCCAGAGGAGAAATTCTCACAGTGGTTGGTGGGAAAGAGCACTGTGGCAGAGGTCAGAAGACCAGGGCTTTGTTTTTATGTAGAAACATCTTTAGGGAATGTTTCGATTTAGTTAAAGAAAGTGACACAGCTAATAAAAGTCCTTTGCCCCCAAATCAGGAAATAGGGCTTAGTTCAAAAAGAAGGTTCTAGATTTAATCCACTATATTCTCACTATCTGGGGTTAATCACCACTAACCCTTTGGTATATGTTCTGGCAAGTAATGTTTTGTGCATATTCGTGTGTAATTTTTAAGCAAATCAAACTGTACACATTCTCGTGTCACATGCTATTTGCACGTGATTGAACATCTTTTTGTGAGAGCACGTAGGTTTGCATCCCTATTCTGCCTTTAATTTATCAGCTGCATGGCACCTGATTGGTCACATCACCTTTCAATACCTCAGTTTCTTCATCAATAAAATGGAAAGATAACGATGCCCATCTCACAGGGCCGTGGGAAGGATCCCGTGGGACAATGGGCCAAGTTGCTTCACAAAATGTTCCCCAGAGGGGCGGGGCTGCACTTTTCCAGGTCCCGGGTCTCTGCCAGCTCAGCCTGCTCTTTCTTACACCGGCTTTTGGCTTCTTTTCTTTCCAGGATGGAGAAGGGGGATGGGCGCGAGGAGGAGGACCTTCACTTGGATTGCCGCCACGAGAGATACCCTGCCCGTAAGTGGCCTCACCTGCAGGAGCCAGTGCTGCAGATTCATGAGCCGTCTGAGAAGAGAGGACCCTGGAGATGGGCCAGGCCAACTTCTCCCTGCCCCCCTGCATTCTTCCCCAGACACATACTGCAGATGGCGAAACTGAGGCTGGGGTCTTAGCAGAGCAAGTCTTCCGCACACAGCAGCCACAGCCCTTGCAGTGGGGTCGGCATGCTAAGGAAGCAAGGGGGACATGGGGGTGCCTTAAAGACAGGCAGGCAAACCACAGCTCCATCCAGGCTGGGGTTAGCCATTGGCTGGAAGGGACAACAGCTCTGGGGCAGAACTAGCCAAGTCAGGGAGGTGATAGATAGCCCACAAGATCTGCTGGATACTTGCGGCAGCTCGGAATGCACTGACTTCATATGCCTCACTGTGGGGGTCAGAACCTAGGGCTCCTATTCAGAAAACAGATGTCTGGACCAGAAGGCAAAGGGGAGGTCAAAGGAGAGAAAGGCCTTGCTCTGCACAGAAAAGAAAGGAGCTGAGGCTAAAGTTAAGGTGACAGAATCTCATCCGAGCCTGCTGAATGCACACCCCATGCCCCCTGCCCACCCCACTCTGTACTAAGGGCTTTTTATGCCTGATCTCCTGTTCTTTTTTTTTTTTTTTTTTTTTTTTTTTGCGGTACGCGGGCCTCTCACTGTTGTGGCCTCTCCCATTGCGGAGCACAGGCTCCAGACGCGCAGGCTCAGCGGCCACGGCTCACGGGCCCAGCCGCTCCGCGGCATGTGGGATCTTCCCGGACCGGGGCACGAACCCGCGTCCCCTGCATCGGCAGGCGGACCCTCAACCACTGCGCCACCAGGGAAGCCCTGATCTCCTGTTCTTGCTGACCGCCAACCCCTACAGCCGGGATTACCAACCACACGTTGCAGAAATGAGGGCTCAGAGAAGTGGAGCAACTTGCCTAAGGTCACACAGCTTAGCTAGTCAGTGGCAGAGCCGTTAGAGCAGGTGCTGTCTGTGCCCTGCCTGTATCTCTCAGGCCTTTTAGGAAGCTACAGTGCCTCCCAGCTGCCTACGTATCTGCATCTCTGTGCCTGGGGGCTTGCCCCACCTCCACCCACAGAAGGCGGGAAGTGCCAGGGAAGCTGCCATATAGATACCCTGGCTCCCTCGCCCCTTGAGTGGTATCGTCCCAAGGTGTGTGATTTGCAGGATTAGCCAGGTTTACCAGGTCTAGCAGCTGCCTGGGTTGGCCGCCTTCCTTCCCCTGGGCCATGTCCCCTGCTCTGTCAAGTTTCCCTGCATCTTTGTAGTGTCACCCCTTTGCTCCAATTCCTATCTCAGGGTTTGCTTCTGGGGAATCTGAACTAAGACAGCAGAGATTTAAACTCAGGTTTGTCTGCCCCCAACCCCTGGGATCCTAGTAACGGAGTGAGAAATGGCTCTGCTGAGAGGAGAAGATGGAGGTGGGTGAAGGAGCCTGGGAGGAGGCCCGGCTGGAGAGGAGGAGAGGGTCTGGTCTTCACGCTGAGGGAAGAGGCTCCTGTAGGAGACACCAGCCCAGGAAGATGTCCAGAACGCTAACTGCCTGACCGAGGAACTGGGGTGGATGCTGGACCCACAGACTGTGGCTTCATGGCAGGTGTCAGGGTGGGGGCCTTCCTGGAGGAAGGGGTCAGGAGCCAGGGCATGGAGGGGGCTGGGGAGCGCCTGCCTCAGGGATAACAGAAGAGAGCAGGAATCCACCAGAGGGGTTCAGGCAGCACATGGTAGGGACACAGGCTGAGAGCCTTGGCACGTTCCAGAGTGCCACTGGCTCCCCTGCTTGGGCTGGAGCCCCCTGAGGCCCCTGCAGAGTGAGCAGGAAGCCCTGGGTGGAAAGAGGTCGTGGGGCTTGTCTTGGGGGCAGCTAGGGAGCTGGAAGGAGGAAAGGCCAGATCCCTGAGGGCTGAGGATGGAAGAAAGAGTCCAGAGAGCAAATCTGGCCCTGAAAGCGAGCCCTGGGATGGAAAGTGAGGACAGCCAGCGTCGGCGGAGCCGCAGAAGCCCTCCACCCCCAACCCAGCCCCTCACCTCTGTCCTGGCATCCACTTCACCTCCCAAGCATCACATGCATTCCCCAGGTCAACAGCCTGCAGAGAATTCCATCTTTCGTGCCCTCGGCAAATACTGAGCTGTGCAGACCCTCCGTGCTGGCACTGGAGCTGCAGCCAGAGCAGGCAGAGCTCCTGCCTTGTGGGGTGGGAGTCTAGAGGGAGGGAGAATCAAGAAAGGAGTGAACTCCGAAACAAACATGGTGATGTCAGGTGCTAAGGAACGTGATGATAAAGAGTGATCGGGGGCGGCCTCTTTAGAGCCACCTCTTTGAGGGGCCGCTGGAGCTGGGGCCTAAGGAAATAGAAGGAGTCAGCCAAACAGAGAGCCTTCCAGGCAGAGGGGCCTGCAGGTGCCAAGTCTCCACAGCAGCCAGCACTGGAGGCCACGTGGCCGGAGCAGGGAGAGCGATGGGGGGTGGGGATTGGGATGCGGGAGGAGATGGGGCTGGGGGGCCCATGAGGCAGGACCATGGGAAGGAGCTGGCTCTGCAGTGGGGGGGAGGGGCATTTTGAGCGCAGAAGAGACTTGCCCAGATTATTTATCTGTATCTGTATCTGTAGCTGTACCTGTGTCTACATCATCTTTACCTATATCCACATCTATCCATCCCTCCTTCCATCCATGTGCAATGTGGGAAAAGGATGGGAGGGGAGGAAGAGTAGAGGCCAGCAGACCAGCTTAGATACCGTCCCCTCATCCCCGGAGTGACGGTGGCCTGACCTGTGACAACAGAGATAAAAGTGGGAGGATACAAGAATTTTTTGCTGGAAGAGTCGTCTGAGTGCTTTGTTTGTGCTCCTCTGGAGGCAGATCCTGAGATAAGGATCCAACAGCAAGTACCTTATTTGGGTGATCCCAGAAAATACAAATAGGTGCCAGGGAGGCAGACTAAGCGGGGAAAGGCAGATGGCAGGTGGAAGCCGTGTTCCAGGCTGGTTATCACTGTACGCCCTGCTGGGTGACTTGGGGAGCCAGTGCAGAGCACACGGTCTGAGTTTTCCCTCCAGGCATGACAGTAGCTCTCCTCAGGTGTTGTTTGAAGGCTGCTGGGGTAGGGTGGGGTGCATGAATTCTCCTGGGGCGGGTGGAGAAAGCTCTGGCGCCGTAGGAGGTCAGCAGCCTGCTCCACTGGGAGGGAGGGAGGGCGCACCCACAGCATCAGCTTGGGTGACCTGAGGTGACGGATGGAGGCGGCCAGGAACCTAAGATACGCACAGAACTTTCAGGCCAGCAATCAAGGGCCCGATGTCACCCACTGATGGACCTGGAGAGGACAAGTTTGAGGGGCGTGTAGGGTTGAGAACAGAGATGGTTGAAGCTGGGGGACTTTTGAGACCATCGAGGGAGATTGGGGAGGGGAGAGGTGGAGAAGCCACGAAGTCCTAACACCCTGGGGCTCAAAGAGAAGCATGGAAGCTGGTGGGGAAGGGTCTGTGGCTCCCACAGGTTTTCCAGGTCCCAGCCTCTCGGGGAAGAAAGGAACCTCAGAGTCCCCAGCACCTCTGCCATGTGTGCAGGTAGCCGAGTTATCCGGATGGCTGTCTGTCCCCGGGGACCAGCGGAGGCGCTGGGGTCTCAGAGTCACAACAGTGAGGAAGAGGTAGACCCCATGTGCTGTCGGAGATGACGGGGGGGGCACCGAATGTGGGCTGGGCACACCCCATCTGCCAGACCCCAGGCAGCGTTTGGGGATGCGGGGCCCAGCCACCTGTGGACTGGCTCCTCACATGGTTCATGGGCTGGAGAGCAGCCTGATCAGACCGTCTAGGGAAATGACACCGTCTCCAGAATGCGGCCTCTTAGCTGCTAGTGGGATTTTGGCCAAGAAAATGGTTTGGAAAGGCCTGGACAAGTTTTGCAACATTCCTCTACTGAGCAACTGCTCAGATCTGGTTGGTGTACTGACTTGCCAGCAGGATGCACGGGAGAGGAGGAGTGCCAGGAACCTGCATTATTAAGCACTTACTGTGTGCAGGTCCCGCTGAGCACTTCACAGCTGTCTCATCTGATGGCTGGCACAGCCCTGGGAAGGAGGGTTGATTGTTTTTATGGTGTAGACTGAGAGGCTGAGGCTCTGAGACGCAGATTGACTTTGTTGAGATCTATGGCCCCCCGGGCAGTACAACTCAGCTTGGCGTGTAGATCTATCCCCTTATCCTGGGACCCAGGCCGTTCCTGCTCTGGCCCCCAAACTCTCCACCTCATTTCTTCCCACTCTCCCCTCCCTCATCCTGCTCCAGCCACCCTGGCCTTTCTCTTTCTTGAACATACAGAACTCATTCACTCCACAGGATCTTTGCATGTGCTCTTGTCTCCACCTGAAATGCTCTCCCTCTAAATCTTTGCATGGCTGGCTTTGTCTCCCTTTTTTTAAATTTAATTAATTAATTTATTTATTTTGGGCTGTGTTGGGTCTCTGTTGCTGCACATGGGCTTTCTCTAGTTGTGGCGAGCAGGGGCTACTCTTCATGGCGGTGCGCGGGCTTCTCATTGTGGTGGCTTCTCTTGTTGCAGAGCATGGGCTCTAGGCACATGGGCTTCAGTAGTTGTGGCGCATGGGCTTCAGTAGTTCTGGCTCGCAGGCTCTAGAGCACAGGCTCAGTAGTCGTGGCGTACGGGCTTCGTTGCTCTGCGGCATGTGGGATCTTCCCGGGCCACGGCTCGAACCCACGTCCCCTGCATTGGCAGGCGGATTCTTAACCACTGCGCCACCAGGGAAGTCCCTTGTCTCCTCTCTGAGCTTTTCCTCAGAGCAGCTCCCCTAACCTGCACCAGCTTCCCCAGTCGACCTCATATCACTGTGTTTTCTTCATCATATCTGTACCTCTCTGAAATTATACTTACATACCTGGTTTTAGTTTTGTTGCCTTTCTCCGCTGGGTTCAATGAGATTAGGCACCCTGTCTTTTGTTTTGTTCACGCCTGTATCCTGAGAGCCTACAACAGTGGGTGGCACACAGTAGGTGCTGAATTGCCTCTCTAAACTTCTCATTTTCTCCCACCATATCCCACCCGAGAAGCCACTTTTACATAAAGAGTTACATGAACTTTTGGTTATCTTAACTGTTCCAAAAGTTGCTATTTTTTCTTGGGCTACCGTGATATAGATTCTGCCACATTTTTTTTTTCTTCCTGAGGAAAGAGTTTGCCTTTGAAACCTGCCTTTGGGGCTTTGCAGTGCCACCAGCTAGCTCGGGGGCACATCAGATGTGACATTTGATGGTGGCAATGCTGCCATATGGTCCAGGTGTCTGCGTCTTCCTTTTAGGGACAACTGGGGTTTGCAGCTCATTGCAGCTGTCCAGTTCAATGCCCGAGACAAGCTTTTGATTTTGCCAGGTGTGTCTGTGAGGCTGGGCTGAGTGAGAGGCTGTCACTCGCCGGGTATAGAGGTGGCTTCTGGGAGCTCCATCTAGACGAGTCTCTGCCGCTGCTGCCCTCAAAATAGCAGAGGGAATTTCAAGGCAGACTTTTCTGGGCTCAGAGCAACTTGGCATTTTTATTAGATCAAAATCAAATCCAATATAGTACTGCTTGAGTCTGCTTCCTTTATTAAAATGGAAACAGAAAATATTTCTGAAATAAATATCAATGCCAACTTGCTGGGCACACAGACAGCCATGCAGCTTGGAGATACCTGAGACCCTGGCACTGGGGTAGAGAGAGCTGAGCCAGTGTCAGCATCAGAATCCCCTGGAGGGCTCCCTGAAACACAGATTGCCCGGTCCCACCCCAGAGTTTCTGGCTGAGGAGATCAGGGTGGGGCCTGGGATTCTGCATTTCCAGAGACGCTGCTTCTGCCGCTCCACAGACCAAATTCTGAACTGCACTTGTCCCTGGGCTGCTGCCAGGAGGGAGTCTGCATTTTGTCACCTGTTTGGGCTATTGAGCAACTTCTGGGTGGAAACTGCTGCTTCTCGGGCCGATTCTCTTCCCATCCATCTTCCTAAGACACAAAATCATGTCTTCTCCACCCCCTCCCAGCCCCAAACCTTCCTGTGAGAGCATCCCTGGTGGGTGTCAGGTCCTGTGCCGACCCTCCTGGACATTCCCCGGGAAGCCTTCTCCAGCCATCCCGCTCGTGCTTCAGCTTTTCTTTCAGTCACTCATCACTCCTGGAATCCTCCTTTGCTAACTCTCTCCCCACTGGAATGGAAATGTCATGAGGACCAGGACCTTGTCACCACATTTGTGGGGCAGCCCCAGTGCCTAGCACGGGGCTGGTCCTCAGTACCTTTCCAGTGAATGGTTGAGCTCACTTTGTCTTCATGGGGTAGTTTCTCTGAGGACTATTTCCATTTTTAAAATCCATTCCATGGATTCCGAGCAACAATGTCATTTTCCTTGGCTCAGAAGCCTGGGCGACTCTAAGCTCAAGCTGTGTCTTAGTTCCTTATGCCCATTTTTGCCCAAGGCAGTGTTTCTGCAATCATCCCCAATCCTAAGAAACACTTGGGGACAGTTGTTAAAATAAAGATTTCCCTGGAGATCCCAATTCCTTGGTTTGGGGCAGGCCAGGAATTGGCTTCAGGTAAGTCTGATGATACAGCAGAAACCCCAGGTGCAGGATAAACCCTGTACCCCCCAGGGGCCTGCCGGGCCATTTACACCTGGCACCCAGCATCTTTGCAACTGCAGCCTTCCACTCCTCACCCCTCCAGCCCCGTGTACTGGGCTTTCCAGCCTCACAGACCATCTTGCTTTCCTCCAACCACTAACATCATGAGTTTTTTCACACCTCCTGAAAACCTCATTTACCTGCCAAGAACCTATTTCACACCCTGTTCCTTCTGCCCGAAATGACCTGCTCCCTGCCTCCCTTTGGCAAAAAAAAAACCCACAAAAAAACCAAACCCTACCAGTGGAATTGTGAGCTTCACAGTGCTTTCCAAGTCTAGCTCAGATGTCCAGCAATAGTAACCAGTCCCCTCTCCAGCCCCTAGCAGAGGTGGTGTGTTCACCTCTGCATTTCCCCTCCCTGGCACTCGAGTAGATGAGGGAGAATTTTATAGTGGTTACAAGTCCAGCCTGTGGAGTGAGGCTGCCTAGGTTCAAATCCCAGCAGTAAGACCCTGGACAAGTCACTTAACCTGTCTGAGCCTGAGTTTCCTCATCTGTGTAATGGGCATAGTAATGGCACCTAACTCCCATTTCTGAGGATTAAATGAGCCAGTGAACACGAGGCACAGTGAATGGCTCCTGACACAGTGAGAGCTGGAGGCATGTTTGCTCTTGTCATCTCTTCCCCTCACTAGACTGTGAGCACCCAGAGGACAGGTCTGCATCTGACTCCTGTCTGCAGACCCAGCACCCAGATGGAGGCGGACACACAGTAGGTGCTCAACAAATGAGGAAATGAAGGAATCGGTGGCTCTGGGGAGAGGTGGCAGGTTCAGTGGACTCAGCCTGATCCCGAGTGTGGGAAAGAGGTGGAGAGAATGCTATGGCCCAGGAAGGAGTCCCCAGCAGATGGACTCTAGTGAAGAGAGGGGTGAGACCCCCATTCGATCTCCTAGGAGACAACCCATCCCCAAGGTAAACCAGAAAACCCAACCTTCCCCTCCACATGGATCCCACACAAATCCTTCCCAAATCCTCCAGCGTATTCATTCAACAAATCTATGCTCTCGGCACTGTGTGTGGAATTGTGCTGGGTGCCGAGGACACAGTGATGAATAAAAGCAGAGCTAGTCTGTGTCCTCATGTTCCATACAGCCTAGAAGAGGAAAACGGGAGGAAACAAGTAAACAGATATTACCAAATATGATGGAGTTTCTGAAGCGCCCTCAGCATGCAGATTTACAGAGCAGGGTTGACTTGGAGAGGCAGTCAGGGCGGCAATGGAAGAGGGATGATGGTGTCACTAGCTGGAAGGGTCTCCAAAGCCAGACATCTCAGTGCCAACCTTGATTCATGTCCCCATCTCTCCCCACATCCCAGGTCTTTCTAGAGGTAGGAGTTCAAGGTTGGGCAGCCAGACAGCAGGCTCTGGATGGGCCCATGAGTCCTGGAGAGGGTTCTTCAGTACCTTGGACAGCGGGTGGAGAGGGTCCATCTGGCTCTTCTCTGATAGGCTGAGCTCCTATGGAGTCAAGAACGGCAATACCAGCCACCTGCCCACCCTCACTAATTCCTCTACTGGCTTTGGAGCACCTTGGACAAGTGATCGCCCCCATTTCTCTGTCTGCACATTTGTGATGCCGCTCTGGGTCTTGAAGGATCCTTCCAACCCAATGAATCCATTTTGGAACAGTAGATGTGATTTCACACAATTCAGCAGAGCTGAGAGCGGATCTCCCGGGATCTTGGTGCCTTGGAGAGAGTTCGAGACAGTGATTTCCCACTGAGGGATTGAGATGTTAGGACTGGAAGAGGCTGAATGTTAAAAAACTTCATGTTTGATATTTGGACCAAAAATGGAAGATAAATCACATCTTCTGAGAACCTCCTATGGGCTGAATACTCTGCTAAGCCTGGGAGGTTCCAAGGGAATTTGAACCCCATACTTGCTGCCAACCCTCTGAGTGAGACCTTGGATAGATCTCTTCCCACCTCTGGGCCTTGGCCACCTCATCTGTGAAGAGAGGTGGTTGAACCCAAACCCCCTCTATACTGGCATTTTAAAATTTTCACATCTCTCTGAGGTCACATAATGAAAGGCTTCTAGCAGGGGGCCTGCAGGGTCTGCTGACTCCTTAGTAACTAACATCCATTTGCGGGCCCAGAGAGGTGAAGTTACTTGTCAAAAGTCACACAGCTTTAAAAAAAAAAATAGGTTCACTCAGCTTGTCAGTGGTGGAGCCTGGATTTGAACCTTTGACTCTCAGACTCCAAGTACAGTTCCCCACCCTGAGTCTGTACCCAAAGGAGGAGAGGCTGAGCAAAGAGACTCTCAAATGTACAGAATCTCAGGGAAGGTGGGCCGAGCACGTGCCTCCAGCTCAGGGATCGCTCCTTCTCCTCCCGCCTGGTTTCTTTATTTGTTATAAAAAGTCAGCTCAGGACATGCTCTGTGCCCAGCCAGGTGCTGGGGGCTGCGGGCTCCGGGATGAAGCAGACCCACTCCCTGACGGCACTGAGTCCCCAGGTTAGTTGGGGAGACCCCGACAGCACAAAGGGACATGCACAGGGAGAGAAGGATGTGCAGCTTGCCGTGTGGGCACAGAGGCCCATGGAATGCTTCCCAGAGGAGGGCGCATTCACAAGTGAAGAGTGGGGGACTCAACGGCCAGAGGACAGTAGGGAAGGGTGCCGCGGCCGAGGGTCTGGAATGTGTGAAGCCACAGACCTGAGTCATGGGACAAAGATGCCGGCCGGGAAGTAGTCAGAGGTCAGAAATGGCCTCCTGTGGGCTGAGTCCAGCCTGAGAGATGCTGCTTGGCCCACAGACAGTTTTAAATGCTTTAAAAGCCTTAGTTGTCATCATTTAAAAGCCAGGAGATTTGATTTCAAAATCCCGATTTTCAGTTTCTCAGATCATTTTGGGAGATCACAGCCCACATTCCCCACAACAGTTAACCAAAGCTAAGGAAAGGCTGCTTCTGGCCACTTCACCCAATTATGTCATTTGCTTGGGCCAGTAGGCATTTTGAGGTGGGATTCTCTGATTTACAGCATAAGGCTTTTTCTTTTTTCCTGGCTGGTGACTGGCCCCAAAGTAAAGGAACCAGGAGAAGGGAAGTGAGTGGGGAGTCGTGGTGGGCTGGTGGGGTGTATGGTGAGGACAGGGCTCCCCTCACTGTAAATGGCTCTGGGCCCCAAGCCCCTCCTGGGAGGCTAGAGAAGGGAGGAGGACCCCAGTCATCAGCGAACTGACCTGATTTTGACTCACAGAAGGATAAGGATCATGGCCCTTCTTTTTCCTTAAAATCACATGATCACTTTCTCTCTGTTCCAACAAACTCTCCAAGGTTCTGCCTGTTGGCAATGGTAAGTAGCTACCATCATTTCTAAATACTCATTTAGAAAAACAATCAAGGCTTTCTGTGCACCAAATATTTGCTTTTAGATTTAAAAAAAAATCCCAACACCTATATCTTGGCAGCAGGCACTTCCAAAGAATGCAACTGTTTCAGTGACTGGGGCCAAAACAAATGTTTTTCCTGAGGCCAAACGATCCCAGAATGTTTGGCAAATGTTTCCCACCCCTTTTTAAAATATAGTAAAATTAGCAAAGCACCAACATTAGAGAATATTAAAAACAGAAGAAACGCCAAAGGAAAAAAAAATCACACATGCACACTCCGCACAATTGGTACAACCATCCCCATCTTTGCCTGTTCCCTTCCAGCCTTTGTTATGGGGAAGAATCTCCCAATAGTCAGAGCTACTTTGGGGGTGGAGCAAGAGTGATGAGCTGTCTGTCTTTGGAGGAGTGCAAGCAGCCACTTGGCTTCAGCAGGAATTCTCACCTCAAGGGGCTTGCTCTGAAGGATGTCTGACCCTAAAGGATGAGAAGTATATCTGAGCATCCTTTAGAGCTTGGAGGGGGAAACGAACCAGCAGAGAACACATTTCTTTTAATGCTGAAGTTTCGAATCAGGAAGAAATTAATTCAACCCAGCAGGCCTGTAGCTGTGAATCCTAAGGCAGCTGCTTATGTTGGCTGAGTCTCAGTTTCCTCATCTGTAAAATGGGCTCAGGCTTGCGAGGACAGAACCTAGGATGGTGTGTAGACTATAAGCACTCTGTCACTGTTAGTTTTCCCCCTTGCCCTTTGAGCCAGTCCCACCCACCATGCCACACAGTCTCTCCTCCCTGTGATCTCCTTTGTTCTTATCTTTCTGGCTCCATTGATTCACCATGGAATATTCTCCAAGGGTTGAGCCATTTTTCTCCTGGGCTGTCTAATGCTGGGCGGGGTGGGGGGGGGCGCTGACAGAGCACCACTTGGAGTGAATGCTCTGAGAGAGGGAGACCCCTGAGGCTGGAGAGAGGATGTCCGGAGGGCTTCCTGTAGGAGGAGAAACTTGAGCTGGGCTTTGAGTGTTCAATTCAGCAGAAGGTAAAAGGGCATTTTAGGCAGGTCCCAGCTTGGAGATGGAAATGGGTCTGGTGTGTTAGGAAGACATGAAGGAGGTGCTTGGGTGAAGGCAAGGGAGCAAGCTTCCGAGAATCAAGAAAAACAGAAAAGTGAGCATGTTGGATCAGTCGAGCCTCCCAGCCCCTGTGCTTGCCCAGGCCGTCAAGAGCAGAGGGCCGTAGTGGGAGGCGGTAGAGTCTCTGCCCCATGTCTTGGCCCAGGGAGCTGCTCAGGGCCGGCTTTGGGATGTCCACGTACTTTCTCGCTGGCCTGAGGTCAAATACAGTTGGGGCCCAGGAGTCATCTTCACTGTTCTCCTTCTAACCATCCCACAGCTCCTCGAGCACGTGGGAGCACACAGCGGAGCCCAGGGAAGCCTGACGGGGTGGATGGCTGGGGGGCAGGTGAGGGTGTGGGTAGGTGAAGGGGGGGAGGATGGAAAGTTGGTGGGTGGATGGCTTGAGTGGGGTGGGTGAATGTCAGGGCAGGTGGGTGTGCAGGGTTGGTGGTGGGGCGGTGTGGGATTGTTGGATGGATACGTTGGTGAGTTAAGGGGTAGAGACTTGATGAGTTAGTGGATGTGTTGGCAGGTTGGGAAGCCGATGAGTAACCGGGTGAGTTGGAGAGTGGCTGGGTGGCTGGATGGGTGGATGTTTCAGGTTATGGGTAGATGTGTGTGTGGGGAGCCAGGCTGGTGGGAGTATTATGGGGTGCTGGGGGGCTGGATGAGGCAGTGGTGGGCGTATGGGTGTTGAGAGGTGGGAGATGCTTGAGTGGGTTCTAGGGCTGTGCAGGCTCCTGGGGGTTCGTGTGTGAGTGATGGTGGATATGTTGGTGGGTTGGTGAGTGGATGGCAGCGGATACTGGCAGGTGGATGTCTAGGTGTTGGTGGACCGGTGGGCAGATGGGTGGGTGATGGGGGTGTGGCAGAGGTGGAGAGCTGGGTGGGCGGATGGTGATAAGGTGAGTGGGACAGTGGGTAGAGAGCTGGGTGCAGCTTGATAGATGGGTGGGTGGGGAGCTGGTGGGTGTCAGTGGGCCGATGGGGTGGGGGTGGAGGAAGGCAGCCGTTGGCACTGACCACGCCGTCTCTCGGCAGGATACCAGCCACACATGGGAGATTCCTGGCCCCGGAGCTCTGCACAGGAGGTGCCGGAGCTGAACCGCCAGTGCTGGGTCCTGGGGCACTGGGTGTGACAGCGACCAGCCTGGCTCCAGACCTCGGACCGTCATCGGCACCAGCCCCCTGCTGCAAGACCACTGGTCTGGCGCCTTTGGAAACCTGGTCTGTGTGGGACACGTGTGGCCTGCCCTGCCTGCCACTGCCTGGGTCTCAGGGTCCTGGAAATGGGGCCAGGGCAGCCAGAGGGACTGCACAGGGCTGCACAGCGTGACTCTGGGACAGCAACTCCTAACTCTCGCCACCGCCACATGCAGAGCCCTCCTGGGTGCAGCTGGGATGCGGGGAGAGACACAGACCTCGGCCACCGAAAACCTGGGACCCACGAGCCAGCCGGGAAGTTCAGGAGGTCCCCAGCGTGTGGAGCCCTGCGGAGGGCAGGGAATGGGTGGGGCTTCCTGAAGGAGGGGCAGTGGCGCTGGCACCAGGGGGATCACACAGCAGGCACACAGCAAGGGCTCAATAAATGCTTCTTGAATCTGTTTCCTTGCCGTGTGTGGAGGCCAGTTGCTCTCTGGGCCATGGCTGCCCCCTTCTGGCCCCCCCCCCATCAGGTCCCTAAGGAACCTGAAGATGAAACAGCCCTGAGTGTGCTGGTCAGGGCCAGACATTGAAGCATGGGCAGGTGGGGCAAAGTGGGGAACCTGGAGCTGAGGCTAGGTCTGGGGGGTGGGGTCAGGATGGAGCCAGGCTGGCAGGCTGCCTTGTATTCCAGAGGGTGGGCGAGATGGGGGCCGGGCAGGTGGGAACTTTGGGTGGACAAGAGACAGGCCCTCAAACCCAGGCGCTAAGCTACCCTGCCTCCCACAGGGACCCTTTACCCTGTGTCTAGAGCCACATTTACATGGAATCTTAAGACTTAGGTGACTGGGGAAACATTCCTATTGTGAAGACGAGGGAACCTGGGGTCAGAGAGATGACGTAACTTGCCCAAGATCACAGAGCTAGCAAGCGGCAGATGAGGGTTTGAACCAGGACTCCTGACTCCAAGAGGCCTCATCCCTTCCCAGAAGGATTTCTAGAGCTTTCCCTCAAGTAGAGAATATTTTTCATTCTTTCATAAACCCATCATCCAACCATCCATCATCCATTTTCCATCCATCCATCCACCTATCCAGCCAGCCAGCCAGCCACCCATCCATTCATCCATTATCCACCAATCAGTGGTCTTTCTTCCTTGTATCAGACAACCATCCATCATCCTTTCATGCATCACCCATCCTCATTATTCAACCATCCATCCATCCGTGTATCCATCTATCCAATGATATAATTCATTCTGCCCCTACTATGTGCCAGACACTGTGGTAGGCACTTGAGACAGGATACCGAACCATCCAGAGGGGGCATCTGTCCTCACAGAGCTCACAGATGGGCAGGACACATAACTAGACAGATGATGATACAGGACAGCGTGTGAAGTGCTCTGGGACCAGGCAGCCTGGATTCAGATCCCAGGTCCTCCACTTGAGACCTTGGGCAAGTTACCTGACCTCTCTGTGCCTCAACCCCATGGGCACATGGGGATCATCAGCACACCTACCTCTTGAAACTATTCTGAGGGTTAAAGGAGGGAATGTATGCGAAGCATTTAGAACAGAGCCTGGCACACAAACGCTCTTGTCGGTGTTTGCTGTTACCTCAGTGAGGGGAACTGAGGGTGGGGGGAAGCTGCAGGAGCCCAAAGGCAGCACCTGTTTGTTGCGGGGGGGAGTGGTGGTCAGGGGAGGCTCCTGTGGGAAAATGACATTTCAGCTGAGACATGAAGTTGTCTAGATGTCGGGCAGGCAAAAATGTAGAGGGCAAGAAAGTTGGGAACATTATAGGAGCTTTAAGATAGTCTAGATGGCAGGTGCGGAGAGAAGGGAGAGCAGCGGAGGTGGTGAGAAATGTGGCAGCAGAGGTCGGTGGAGCCAGAGGGACTCTGAAGCCTCTTTAGGATGGGGCAGCAGGGGATGCTTTCAGCAGAGTGGGAAGCGCCCAGCTGTGCATTCCAGGAAGGTCCCGGCAGCTCTGGACAGAGAACAGATGCGGGAGGACAGCTCCCTTCCTCATCCTCACCACACCTGAAGGGAGAGAAGAGGGTGGGCTGCTTTAGCATGGAGGCCCTGGGATGGGACAGTGAGAGCAGATTCAGGAGCTCGTCAGCAGGGAAAATAGGCCGATGTGGGGGGAGGAGAGGGGGAAGTCAGCGATGACTCTCAGGTTACGGGCTGCGGGAGGTGGGGGCAGGGTCAGATGTGTTGAGTCTCAGGTGCCTGGGGGACACCCAGGCGGAGGTGTGTGCTATCCATCCATCCATTCATTCATTCATGCAGCTGTTAAGTCAGTGATTCTTTCATCCAGTAAATATTGCAGACCTACCGTGAGGGGTGGGAGCTGGGTCTGGGAGACAGACTGGAACCCAGATAAAAAGGCTTTGAATGTCAGGACAAGAGGGTCAGGCGTTGGCCTCCGGGCGAGAAGAAACCACAGCAGCAGAGTGAGGCTGGGCAGGGGCGTGTCCAAAGGGAGATCTGGCCCAGGGCCCCTTGGAGCTCTTTATTCTCACCCAGGATCCTTTCAAAGTTACAAGTGGACCACAGAGGTCCGGGAGATGATTTTCATTGACACATGGGAAAAATTTTAATCTATTTTAATAGTTGTGTTTATGTAAATGTGTATTAGGAAAAAAATGTATAACGGGCACATTAGTGCCATGATTTCACAGACGTTATTGCTTAAGATGAAACCAAAGTAGGCATTTAAGTTTAAAGAAAAAAAGTTGGCTTAAAGAAAAATATTAAATAAATAATCGTGGAAGTGGTATGTGATTATGGTACGCGGACGGCTCAAGCAATGGCCATTCTTACCCTCTGCTCAGGCCAGAGAGGGAGACGGGGAGGAGGGGGGAGGCCCATGGGATGGCTCAGGCTTCACGTCCTTTTGGGCACCTGCTGGGCAGCGGGGAGAAGTAGCTGTCTTTCAGAGGTCTCACAGAGGTTGCAGCAAGAAGGCTGCAGGTTAGATTAAAGGAAGCACTTCCAGGCAGGCCAGGCGAACGGTCCCAATGAGTCCCTACTGAGAGTTACTGGAAGGGTTGTCTTCATGCAGGGAACAAATGCCACACTGTCTGTCTGAACTTGGGAGGAGGAAGGACCACCTAATTTGAAAGCAGGGGTGCTGGGTGAGCACACAGAGGCTTGGATGGGGAGGCAAAGGCGCCCTCTTTCCGCCCCAGCAGACAACTTTCTCAGCTCCATCCCCTGCACTGAGCAGTCATGGATAGAATGACCATCCGTCTGTCCATGGATAGAATGGCCGTTGGCCTTGGATGTTGACCTTGACCCCCATAGGTTGGCCTGACCCACAGCCCAGAGTAGTTCTTATACAGCCTGTTCTGCCCTGGGCACCTGCTCCCAGCCTCCCTGAAGCCACACACCCTGGGCTTGTGTGCACACGCCAACCTCGACATTGTATAAGCTTGAGTTAGCAATTCGTACATGCACAGCTGCTAACCCACCCTTGCCTGTGTGCTCCTGCTGGCCCTGAGCACGTGCTCATGTGGGCACGTGCTGGCCCTGGACATGTAACGGCCCTGGACCCGTGACTGCACATGCCCCATGCCCTGAAATGAGGCTCTGCCCTTTTGTTTACTCACGTCACCCCCTTTCTCCCAAGGTGCCCTTGGGGCCATGGTCCTTCCCCTGCCCGGGGGCTAACGGGCAGGTCCAGGCCTCTGGAGGTCACTGGGCTGACTGCCCTCTTCGGCTGGTGGCTGTGATGAGCCATCCTCCCCGCCACCAGCACCAAAGCCAACCCGTCCTGGCCACACACTCCCTCAGGTAATGGAAGCGTCAACTTGATTCATGGCCATTTGTCCGCAGCAGCCAGGCCTGAGGACAAGGCACGCTGGGAGGCTCATCTCTGGGAAGAGCTGCTGCTTCCAAGGTGCCGACTCCTTGTTTGGGAGGAAGTGGGGACAGAGGAAAGCAGCTGGGGCTGCAGAGTTAGTTCAAATCCTGAGACCACCACTGACCTGCATTGGGCCTCATTCATCGAGAACTATTTGCCGAGGGGCTTCCGTGTGCCAGGCGCTGAGTGTGCACTGGAGCTGCCATGGTGAGTCAGAAAGACACTGACTCTATCCTCATGGAAAGTATATTCCAGGGAGGAGACAGAGATGACTTTAATAATTCTAACAAAAATATCAGTTCAGCTCCTGAGAAGCGCTGTGTAGGCGAACCATGGAAAGACCGGATTTAAACTGCAGGGGTGAGGGCGGGCCTCTCAGAGGAAGGGCCATGGCAACAGGGATTGAAGGATGAGGAAGGAGGCAACGAGGTGGTGTGGGCAGAAGTCACAGCATGTGCAAAGGCCCTGGGGTCGACATGAATGCCGTGTGGTTGTGTGTGACACTGGGACAGTATGCCTGGAGCTCCAGGCGAGGGCATGAGGGCTGCTACTGAGCAGGTGTCTGGGGTCAGAGTGTGTGGGGTCGTGTGGATTACGGCAAGTTTGGCCTTCACCTGGAAGGCTGCAGGGAACCTCTGATAGGAGGGTTTTAAGAGATGGACACATCAGCTCTGCGTTTTGGGAAGTTCATCCAGGTCTGGGAGATGGGGTGCAGGGCAGAGGCAGGGTGACCAGAGAGGAGCTGCTGCAGGTCCTGGAGGGAGATGGGGAGGCGGGGAGGGGCACCTGGACTGGGTTGGCCTTTCTCTGAGCCTCCCTTTGGGGCTTTGATACCGTGCAGGCAGGGATGCTGTAGGCCACATGAGGCCTTCGTGGAAACCAGGAAAGAGTGTCCTCTGAGTGGATGACTTAGAAAAGATCCTGTCCCCAAAGCATGAGAGATGGGGCCCTGGAGCACACAGCCTGGGAGGCCTGGAGTTTAGCTCCTCTCCCCCCTCCCCCCTCCCCCAGGGCCTCTGGGCAGTGAAGGAATTACACTGCTGCGCTGGTGGACAGCCCCGCCGTGGGACCGAAGATAAATTCAGCCCAGTCGGACCACCAGTCATGAGGAAAAAACCAGTCTCCTCTGCGTGGGGATTTACTGCACAGACGGACAGGAAATCATGGCGCGGGACCTCTTCCCTGTGCCCGCACAGCCCGGCCCACCATACCCTGGAAATTGCTTCTCGGGCCACATTTCACCCCGGACTGACGCTGTCTGAGCCTCTGCCTTCGGGGAGGCCGGTGGCTGGGGGACGGCCAGAGGCCTGGCAGGGGAGCAGGCAGCGGCCAGGACTCGCCAGGACATTGGGGAGGGAGGGGCCCTGGGACTCGGGGGGCGGAGAGCGGGAAGGGGCCTCTGCTTGGGAGAAGTTCCATGGCATGAGGCCAAGATGGTGAGTCAGTGCACCAAGCCCCCTTCCCTGGACCCTGCTGACCCTCCCCCAGAACTTCCAGGGTGAGTGGATGGGTGTCAGGGGTGGGAGTTGCAGGCAGGGTGGGTTAGAGAGAGGAGACGAGGGAGGGGCTCAGAGCAGGGACAAGAGCTGGTGGGGGAGGGGAGAGCACTCACTCTCTAAGGCCAGTGCCCTTTGAGGACGACCAGTTGAGGCTGGAGGGCATCCCGGAAGTTCAGGTGGGCGGAGCGGGAGAGAGTGCCGCGTTGCTCTGGTGAGGAGCCTCGGCCCGGAGCTGGGCAGCCCTGGGGTCCCATTTCAGCCCCCAGGCCACTCTCTTACTGTGAAAGCCTCAGTTTGCACACCTATAAAATGGGGGCAATCGGGCTTCCCTGGTGGCGCAGTGGTTGGGAGTCCGCCTGCCGAAGCAGGGGACACGGGTTCGTGCCCCGGTCCGGGAAGATCCCACATGCCGCGGAGCGGCTGGGCCCGTGAGCCATGGCTGCTGAGCCTGCGCGTCCGGAGCCTGTGCTCCGCAACGGGAGAGGCCACAACAGTGAGAGGCCCGCGTACCGCAAAAAAAAAAAAAAAAAAAAAAAAAGGGCAATCATGGAACTTAGCCAGCGTGCTCTCCCTCCCAGGAGATGCCCTAAGGGCACCCAGAGCGACTCCACGGATCAGGCACGGCTGGCACCCTGCGACCTGGGTAAGGAAGCTGAGGAAGCGCAGGGCATAAAGTCACTGGAGAAGGTCGCACAGCTAGGAGGTGGTGGGGCCTCACTTGAGCCCTGGCTGGCTGGCCCCAGGGCTGTTGCTCCCATCATCAGCACGCTGGGGAAAGGGTACCCTCGAGGTCTCGGTGTCTCACAGTGATATGCACCATCAGTGACGAAACCCACAGAGCATCCAGCTTGGTACGGGCTTCGCATGTATTGGCTGTTATTATTTTTGTTGTCATTATCACAGAATATGACTACCAAAGGCTGCCCCTTCGGCAGGGGCTGAGTGGAGCAGTTTCCCAGAGGCTGGGAACCTGGAAGTGGTGTCGTGAGTGCCACGTAGAGGTCCAGGGACATGCCTGACCGCCAGCCCCATGGCACATTGGGACACACGACAGACACCTCGCCTGCTTCCCCTGGCCCCCTGGTCTGGGCCTGTTGCCTGACTGGATGTTTGAAGCTTGAGTCCCAGGCCCCCAGGAGAGCTCTCTGCCTGCCTAGGAGGCTGAGCCCCACCCCTGCCGGGCCCTACAGCACTGTCCCCCCGTCCCCCCTGCTCTTCCACATGATCAAACTGTCTCTGTCTCAGGGGTGCCAAGTCGGATGCTGTGGAGTTGTGACATCGCGGCCAGTGAGGCAAAAGGGGCTGGTGGGGACTGTGGTGATCTGGGAGGAGCTGCCGGGCTCAGGGCCAGCTCTGGCTTTGGGGACCATCTGGTAATGTGGGATGAGAGCTACCAGAGCTTCCAGTTTTTCCAGAGAAGCAGGGAATTGCCAGACCAGTGCAGCCAACCAACCCCGAGGAGGCTGAGCCTCCAGACTGTGAGCTGCCGTTCCACTCAGAGGCCAGGGGGTGCCTGGAGCCTCAGGAAAGGGCCATCCTGGCTCCAGGTGGGGTGGGAGGTGAGGCCTGCGGAGGGACCCAGGGCATCTCATCAAACATGTCTGGGCATGGGGCAGCTGTCACCTGTCTGGCTACAGAAAAAACAGCCTTGGCAGGCTCTGCGGGACCCTCTGGGCCCTTCTGAGGTCATGGTGCCAGTGCTGGAACTGTTTGGAGCCAAACAGACAGACAGAAGCAGGTCCTTCCCACTGTAGATCAGAGAAGGCAGGTCCCCAGGGCACGGAGGCCTGGGGGAGGCTCCCCTGGGAGCCTGTGCCTGCTCTTCCTTAATCCTCTTGTCAGCTGTGGCCAAGATTCATTCCCAGCAGACCATGCCTGGGTGCCAACAAGCCCCTGCGTGGTCTGGGTGCCAACTGACGGCTCTGGTTTGGGGCTGATGTACACCCCTGTGTTTACAGGGTCGGGGTGGGATGCAGGGAACAGGAAGCGGGATGTGGAGAGAGAGGAAGGCCTCTGTTCTCCAGGAGGGCTGGGGGTGGGGACTGTAGCTCCAGTGGGCAAAGGTTACCCCACTGACCCCTGCCTTTCTGCCCCTGGGCATTGAGGGGCGGGGCTGAGGTCTCAGGAATAATCTCCTCCCTCCCTTTACCTCCCTGGAGAGGCAAGGAGGGCTGGGGGGAACCAGCCCTGGGCACTCATGGAGCCAGGGGTCAGGGACTGAAAGCTCCCGGGGGCCAGGAAGGGAGGGAGGGCTGATGTTCAGGTTGAGCTGGGGTGGACGGTCAGCTACGCAGGACTTGTAACCGGATTTATTTGGCTCATTCAATGTTTACTTTAACTTAAACAATTTAGAGCCAACATTTAAAAGTCCGATTTCACATTAAAAATAATGAAAACACCTGGATTCCTGGCTTCCCTTAAAACCCCTGAAGATCTGGCCTTGCGGGACCCTGGGTGCTGAACTGCAGCTGCCCCCTAGAAGGGGCCCATGCTGCCCTGTTGACCAGGTCCTTGAAGGCCAGCTTTGCTCCCCGACGTTGCTTGCCTGGCTCCTGAGCAACAAGGACCCAGGCCCAGGGCCCTGGCTGGTGGCTGGAGAGGCTTAGAAGTTGGGATGCCCGGCCAGCCTCACAGCCCACAGCTGGAGTGCGGGAAGGGCTGGCCTGCATTCAGGATCTCCAGGGCTGGTGCAGAGACACAAGCCCTGGCAACACCAGGGTGGCTGACAGAGCAGGGCCCTTCTGTCTTCACAGGAACTCAGAGGGGAGCAGGGGCTGGGGCGGGCCCCCTAGAGGCCCTGCCATCTTCCCTACATTCGGGCAAGACAGAGGCCCTCTCCCCTCTCACTGGTTCAGTGGAGGGAGGTGGGGTCTCCAGAGGGCCCTCTTACCTAGTGCCAATGCAATTGCTGGCAACCGAGCTGTAGTCTAGACCCCTGGCCCCTTCGACTGAACCTTCTTCCCACTCAATGACTGCTTTAACCAGATGCCAATGCTCACCCCTAAGGGACGCAGGGGCGTGGGGAACTGCAGGAGGAGCCAGCAATCCAGCATCTGGGGGCTGGGCTTTCAGAATCCACACATGCTGAAGGGAAACCCCAGGGCCCAGGGAATTTCACCCCATCTCAGCTCTCCCTTGGTTATCTCAGGATTTGTGTACTGACTAATAGCTCCCCAAGCTGTGTGTCTTGGGCAAGTTACTCCACCTCTCTGTGCCCTGGTTCCCTTGTCTGTAAAAGGGGGATCATAATCATACCTACCCTACAGGGTTGCATGTGGATGAAATGAGTTAGTTCCAGGCAGGTAATAACCACTATAAACGTACAGGCTTCTATTACCTGGCCAGGACCACGACCCCATTTGCAGGTGGGAAAACAGAACAGCCAGCCTCCAGTGGACTCTGACTCAGTTCTTGGCGGCAACACAGGCTCCCTCTGTCTGACCCCAAATCCAGTGCATCAGACCATATTCTTAACAACATCTTTTATTGATTTTGCAAGAGGAAAAAATAGAAAGTTATTTTAGAGTTAATGCCTGTACAGCTTTTCCCCCCCCTAAATTGCATGGTACATACAATTATTCTAAACATCAACTGAGACTCCAGGAGCAAGTGTGTGCGGTGTTCGTGCAATCTCCCGGACACGTCTGACCTGTAAACGTGCCTCGGCGGGAATGGAAGGCTGGGCTACCCTGAAAGCCACGGCACTGGTTTTGGTCACTAAAAGCTGGTCAGGTCTCCTGGGAGCACCGAGGCCCCGGAGGCACTTGCCACATCTGGGAAGTGAGCAGGGCAGCCGGGGGCTTGCAAGCTACAGAAATGATGGATCTTCTCCGGGAGCAACAATTCCTTATCTTCACATCAGCCCCACGCTTCAAATGAGAAGTGCATTTGCATAGCTGCTCGGCTGAAGCTGCAAAGCTCATCAAGTATTTGCTGGGGCTTTTGGTTGCATAGGAACTACTCTGAGTACAGTAACGCGGCGGGGCTGGGCCGGGCGCCAGGAAAACAACGGATTAATATTTGGAACAAGAAATTACCCACCACTGGGAAACCAATTAGGTCCCTTATCCGAGCTTGTTACACGGGTGGAAATAGATGCGTTTTGGGCTTCACGCAGCCGGGGGTGCAAGGCCTATTTCCAACTTGCTGGGAAGCTGCTCGATGAGGGAGAAGGGGTGGGGACCCCCGGCAACAAGAACCTCACTGCCTGATGCCCAGGACACGGGGTCAAGGACAGATGGAAAGGGAAACAGCAAGCGCGAAAAGCCTGGATCAGACCGAGGGCAGGGACAGGCGGGGAGTGAGGGCCCCGCCCCCTCCAGGCTAGTTCCAGCGGAAGGGGGCGGGGCTTCTGGGGCCCTGGCACCGGTCCTCTGTCTCCGGGCCCTTCATCCAGAAGGCATGTGGGTGGGTCCTACTGGCCTTCTGGGGTATGACGCTGCCCACCTGTCCTATCTGGGCCGGGCAGCACCGCAGGGACAAGGCTCCGCATGCCAGGGTGGGGCCGGCTGTAGGCCGCTGGTGGGTTCAGCTCCTTCTGTTGCTCAGCAGGACACATGCCCTTGGCACATCCCTTCTTGGGCTTGACCAGAGGACAGAGGCCCTGCAGGACCGGCTCCCCTCAGGGGATCCCGCCTTCTCAACTGGGCCTGGGCGGGACCCAGGATGGGTGAAGGGGCGGTAGCAGTCCAGGCTAGACATCTGGAGGGGGTCCAGGGGAAAGTCCCACCCGCTCAGCTGGCTCCGCAGCCCCCAGATGAGGCGGGGATGTGGTGGGGGTGGGAGCTGCTGGCCCCTCAGCGGGGGCCTCGGGAGGCAGGACCCCACGCCTGTCGGTATTGGTGTCTGACGCCTAGCCTCCTTCGCCCGCTCAGCCCTACTCCAGGCCCTGGCACGGCTGGCCATGGTACCTTCCTGCCTGGAGTCAGGCCGAGCCCGCGGATCCCACGACAGGCCTCAGCGGGCTCGGGCCCTGCTTTGCTGGATCTCACGGTAGAGCCACGGAGCCAGGGGACCCCGGGCTCCCTGCAGCTGGCCCCAGGACCAAGGGGGACAGTGGAAGGCCACACCACACCACTTCTTCCACCTGCCCGGAACTCCTGTATTTCCCAGGGCCGTTCACCCCTTGAGTGCCTTCTCTCCAGCGGGCTCCATCCACGCTGCAGCTCCCTTCCAGCTCCTGGGGTCTGGGGTCTGGGCTGGCCCACACGGAGGCCTGAGGGCGGGGGACATGGGTGCTGAGGGGGGGCCGGGTGACGGAGACCCCCCCGGCTGAGAGGACCAGCTCCCCCTCCTTCAGCGGTCAGCACCGCCAGCGTCTCGCTGTCTCCTTCTCGCTGATGCACGTTTTGGGGCGTAAGGCTGTCAAGGGAGAGCACAGAGGGAGCAGTGTCACCCAGCTGCCATCCCCAAGGGCTGCCCCATGCCCCTGCGGTGAAATCCAGACTACCCGGGGGTTGCCATTCACGGCCCCTGGAGACCTGGCCTCCGCCCCCAGCAACCTCGAGCTCGGAGCAGGCTCTGCCACGCTGTTCCCTCTGCCTGACCAGCCCTGAGCATCTTTCAGGATCCAGCTCAGGCATCCCTCCTCTGGGAAGCCCTCGCCCTGTGCATCCTCTCCTGGTTTCCCGCGGCCCAGGGCAGGGCAACCCTTTCAATATAGCGTTTCTGCCCTTAATGGCCCTTTTCCCTTTGTACATGCAAGGCTTGGCTTCTGGGAAGCACACGACATTGCTCCCGGGGTTCTGCCCCCATCAGCACCCCCGCAGCCCCCCGGGGAAGGCTCCTGGGCGGAGGAGAGGGGTCTGAGGGCTGGCAGGGGCGAGAGACAGTGCGTGATGCTGCGAGCTCCTTCTCTGTTCCGACCAGACTCCTGAAGGGGGGTGGGAGGGGTGCTCTGGGCAGAGAAGGAAGCTGACCTGGGTCAGCTGCATTCTGCTTCCTTTTCGAGTTGGTAACAATTTGGTTTTCATTCATCATCTGCACGTCCTGACCCTCCACCTGATTACTGCGGGGAGGGAAAAGCCAGAAGGTTCCATCAGGCTCCAGGCAGGCAGCGTGTCCCTGCCATCCTTCCTTGTTAGGGCTGGCAGGGGAGGTGATGGGGGAGGGGAGGTCACGGGCTCGGGGCGCACCTGATGGCGGTGTGCTTCTCCTGGTGACAGATGTCCGTGTCCTCGGTGAAGAGGATGGTGTGGTAGGGTACTGTGGGCTCGCACGTGGGCAGGATGCCCCTGACCAGGTGGCCCACCATGGCCAGGATCCCATTGTACACGAGCAAGTCATCCACCAGGAGCTGGACAGACAGAGGAGGGGCTGTGTGGCGTGTGGTCCATCATCCCCCTCGTCCTTCCCACGTGTGACCTCGGGCAAAGTGCATCACTGCTCAGAGCCTCGCCTACTAGGTGCGCGGCCCGTGTTATGACTTCAAACCTTCATGACGACCAGTAAAGGCGCCTGGATTAGCCCCACATTGCAGATGGGGAAGCTGAGGCTCAAAGGGCTAAAATCTTTCACCCATGTGGCAGGGCTGGGAGGCAAACTCAGGTCTCTGGTTCCCCAGGGCCCTAGCTCTCTCTACCCCAGAGTCGCCTCCGGCAGGAAGAACTCCCTACACCAGTACGATTCGAGAAGAAAAGCCACTTTGTTTTTTTCGGGGTGATGATGCAAATCGCTCGGAGGTTTTGAATTCACGGTTGGATGGCAAATCTCCCTGCCTCTGAGGACCAGGCATTTGTGTCTAAGGTTGTATCTGAGAGAAGTAAATCAAACTGCGGCAAATGATAATTGCTGGCAGCCTAATTACCAACGAGCATAAATATCTCAAAAAACCCAGCCAGTGGGCTTCCCTGGTGGCGCAGTGGTTGAGAGTCTGCCTGCCGATGCAAGGGACATGGGTTCATGCCCCAGTCCGGGAAGATCCCACATGCCACAGGGCGGCTGGGCCCGTGAGCCATGGCCGTTGAGCCTGCGCGTCCGGAGCCTGTGCTCCGCAATGGGAGAGACCACAACAGTGAGAGGCCCACATACCACAAAAAACCAAACAAAAAAACCCAGCCAGTAAGTACTTACGCCAAACTCCTTCACCCCTCGATGGGGTGTTTTCGCGTAATTCCACAGTTTGATCATTGACACCGTGGTAGGCCGATCGAAAATCACATAAACCCGGTTCACCTGTCAGAGAGAAGAACTAATTAAAACAGGCATGTTTAGGAACAGAGGCACTGGGCTGGGCCCGGGGTGCCAGGCGTGGGCCGGGGCGCCGGGGCGGTGGGTGCCCGAGGCAGTGCCGGCCCAGGTGGGCCGCCTGGGCTGCTCGGGGCCGCTGTGCGTGGGGTTCCCGCCGCCTTTCTTCTCCTTGCAGCCCATCTTGAGTCAGGTCACGTGTGGCTGCGTTTGCAACAAACCGCTGAGCTGGCTGTTGAAAGGCCTGTTTTCTGGGCCTGGCATGGCCGTCATTTAAATGCCTGCGGAGAACTGGGCGCGCCCTTCCCTTTCCTCCAGGTCAGGTCCAGAAACACAGTCTGGGGCTCCAGGGGCCAAGGGAACGGTCCCCAGCTCCAGAGTCAAGAGGCACGACCTCCGAGCAATCAGCACAGCCTTGACCCCTGTTTGTCCTTTCTCCGAATCATAAATGAAAAGCACAGCCGAGTGGCCCTGAAGGCACCGCAGGGTGATTTTCAGCGGAGATCTTTGAACCTCTGCTGGCGGAGGGGGAGGGAGGTGTCCCGATCCGTGGCAGATCAGCTAGTAAAGTGGGACCCAACAGCCTCCTCACCCCCAACAAAGACTCACAAATATTAGGGGGCCCCTTGCAAGACAGAAGAAAGCAGTAAGAATTCAGTGTTGGCCACAGGCTGCAGACTTCGTTTTGTTCCAGCCCTGGGTCTCAGCCCCAGGAGGACGTAGGGGGATGTGGAAAGGGTCGGCCTTCTGCTTGTACCATGGAAATAATAAAGGTCTAGAGAAGGGTCCTCAAACTCAGTTGCCCACAGCGTTCAACTGGATACAAATGTTTGAGTCCAGCTAGAAGAGGGAGAGACGGAGAAACTGCTCTACACCCAAAGGCCTTCATGTGAAAGATGTTGGCAAATGCCTGCTGGCCAAGGTCAAGATGGCAGCCGGCTGGACTGGCCAGGGGGCCACCAGTTTGCAGCCCCAGGTCGGAGGGCTGATAGATCTATGTGGTTCTCCTTTGCAGTGGTGGGGCTGAGGGGTTTGGCCTCTTCTCAAGGGAAACTGATGGACCATTGAAGGGGTGCTGCCCCTTCCTGTGAGGGTTTTGAGAGGAAAATGTACCCCTTATCTTCCCACCCAGTGGTCACAGGGGTAGATGCCCAGCCCCTGCTGCACATCTACACAGGCATCTGGCCCCGTGACTGAGCGGCTAGGGAGTGCTACCCAACCCGTCCCATCTCCTGGTCTCTCACCGCCCTCTCTACCACTATCGACCAGGCTCAGGTGGGCAAAGGCCCACCCCGAGGTTCGCCATCAGGCCTTGGAGCAAAGAGATAGGCAGGACCAACTGCAGAGTCTGAGATCTGGGAGACGGAGTCAGTTGGTTGGAAGAGCTTACCAGGCAGGTCTGAGGCCAGAGAGAGGGCAAGGTTGGGGTCAAGTGCCCAGTGGCATAAAAAGGGAGCAGAAACAGTGAATGTGGAGAGGCTGGGGCTGGGAAGAAGAGCACAGAGTGGACTCTGCAGAGAGAGCCAGGGGCAGAAAAGAGAACCATACAGGGATGTCTTGCAGGGATCGACAGATGCCCAGGCCCCCAGGACTGCTGCACTGGGCTCCTGGCCTCAGAGTCCAATGTTGCCCTTCATCTCCCTGGTGTCCCCTTATCATATGCACCCTCAGAGCAAAGGGAAAGAACTCTGGCCAGGAAGAGCCAACCTGTCAGATGTGTTAGCAAAGACCCAAGGCTTCCTGGAGGCCCCTGGGCATTTTGACTTGTTCGAGGTTAACCTGGCCTGGAAGAAAGATGTGTCACTGAGACCAGGGACAGAAAGCCACCTGCACCCCCCCCCCCATCCACCCCAGGGCTGAGAGCCTCCGGAACCCACCAGGCCGGGCAGGATGGGAGCCAGCCACATGTGTCTGCCGTCACTGGTGTCGTTCACTTGGTCGATGAGCTTGTCGGGGGTCCGGACGTCCCCACATACGCCCTCCAGAGAGTTGACGCTGTCGGGGAAGGCGGCGATATCTGTGGACGCCTCTAAGCTCTCATAACCCAAAGCAGAATGCTCAGCACCGCGCACCGTGGGCCACTCTTGCAGCCTCCAGCCTCCATCACACTGACGGCGCGGCTCGGGGGGACGCCAGGGCAGGCGCACCTGCAGGGCAGAGCCGCCATCTGCTGCTCTGGGCAGCCAGAGGAGTGACAGCCAAATTAGACATGTTCTGGGGAAAATGAAAGCAAGGAGGCTGAGGGGAGTGGGGGTGAGAGTGGAGGCGTGGCCAGTTTCAAGGAAAGGGGAGGAGAGCAGGCAGAGATCAGGCTGAAAAAGACGGGTTTCATGGAAGTGCTGGAGGCGGGAATAAAAACTGTTGCTGTCTCTTTGGAGTGTGGAGAGCAGACTCTGAGGTTTTCCTTTGCGAGGGGATGGACGGGGTCATGGCTGGATTCTGCCTTGGCATGTGACCACCCTACCGAGATTGGAAGGATGTGGGGGGCGGAGCCTGACTCAGCTATTGCTACTCAAGGGATGGGCATTAATGCGGACGGAGAGGACATGGTCCCAGCTCTGACTCTGCCATCCTGACCTGCGAGATCTTGGGCAAGTCATGGGCTATCTCTGGGCTTGTTTCCTCATCTGTAAAATGGGAATAAACATCTCTATGTCCCAGAACTGATGAAGACTTATACATCTAAGGAATCACTAATAACGATCAAAACCACCAAGAATCACTTATCCCAGGTGAGGAGCATGGTGCCACCAGGGCAAAGCAGAAAACGATCCAATCAGAACCCAGGGACCCCAAAGAGATGCAAGGGAGGCTTTCAGGTTTGACCTGCTCTGGTAGTTCCCTAACTGGTGCATCAGGGATCACAGATCAAGAGCCCAGAGGGGTCAGGCAGGTTGTATCAAAGGGAAGCAGGACAGCTCAGTGGTCAAGAGCAAGGTCTTTGGAGCCAGACTCCCAGCTCACTGGCTGTGTGACCTTGGGTAAGTTACTCAACCTCTCTGTGCCTCACTTCACAAGATTGTTGTGAGGGCAAATGAGGTACATGGGACAAGCCCTGGCACCGAGTGAGCCCTTGGTGAATATTAACACTATGTTTCTGGGGCCTGGGAGGTAACAGTGGAGGTAGAGGACTGGGATCAACCCGGTGGATGCGCTTGGGGAGAAAGGGCAGCAGACACTCAGGTCCAGCCATCATCACTATGCAGGACTGTGGCCTCGCACTGCCAACTTCTCAAGAGAAGCTGAAGATTGGGTTGTCATCTGAAACCTCCTGATTTTTAAAAAATATTAGCGACTAACTCAAAACATTTAAAAACTCACTGGGCTAACAGTTTGCTAATTCTGGTGTCGGTATTCTGTGAGCAAAGGGCTCCATGGTCAATAAATTCAGGACACACTGGGTTGAACACAATAGAACAGGTTTCTCCCTACAGGTCTTGTCAGAGCCTTTACAACTCCAAAGTGTCTGTGGTTCTCCAAGAGGGGGCTGCGGTTGGTAGCCTCTCCCAAATTCCTGAACCACAGGACTCTTTGTTTTATGGATGTCTTGGCAGGTGTGCCTGGGAGCTTCTCTCTGCTTTGCAAGGGTCACATCTGACTGTAAGTAGAGCCCAGTGGCATTTTTAATTTCCAGGTCTGGTTCCTGCAGGGACATTTCTCTCTACATTCGAGGATTTGGCTTCTTCCCCCGACCCTCCCATGCTCCCTGCAGTCTGGGTGGAGCCCCCCTTCTGCCTAGAAAGGATACTGTTTTCCGACAGAGGGATTTTTTCTCCCCGTTCGTCATACAGCTCCAGGCCGGTAAGACCGATGTAATAGGGGTCACCCCAGCTGGTCAGGAGCTGAAACTGGAAAATGACTGGTACATGTTATTAAGGAAACACAGGCTTAATTTTCTGGAGAACAGAGGAGAACAATTACAAAGATAAAAGAGGTATGTATATATATATATTTTTATAGAGATGAACGAGAGAAAAAAATGATTTCTTTTTCCTTTGAGACTGAAGTCAATCAAAATATATGTGGCACGAAATTTTCTTTAATTTAAACTGCATATGAATGTGTGTATGTGTGTTTTAAGAATTCAAAAGCTTTCTCCAGGCCCCAGGAGGTAGGAGGACACGCGGGGAGGGTGCACTCCAGGGAGCTGGCAGGGGGGACGCATCTGTCACAAACTCAGTATTTAGAGCTGAACAGTGACCAGGCCTCAAACTACCTCCTGCCTCAGTTTCCCTGGTTGTAAAATGACACAAACACAGTGCCTGTTCCCTGCTCCACCCGTTTCAAGTGTGCAGGGCGTGAACAGGGTGTGGGGATGCGGGAGCATCACAGCATTGGGGGGATGGGCCCTGGCAGGGTGACCCCCCCACACTCCCGCATTACTGACTGCGCCTCACACAGACAGCCAGGCATCCAGCCCTTCCTCACCTCTGTCCCCCACTGGCTCCCAGCATCCCCAGGAGCAGGCAGGCCGGGAAGTCTGAGAAGTGGTAGGGTGGTCCCCAGGCGATAAAGCCGGAGGGAGAACAGGCTAGTGAGAGAGCCAGGCTGTCTGTGTTCACTAACCCGGTCCTACCCCTTCCCGGCTAGGTGGCCTGGCAAGTCAGTTAACCTCTCTGTGCCTCAGTTTTCTCAGCTGTGAAATGGGGATGCAGTAGCCACCTCACAGGGCTAACACATGAGGTTCATACAGGCGGCCTACTGCAAACAGTGCCGGGCGGCAGAAAGGGTCCAGCACAGTTGAGCTATGATTCCTTCTCTCTTCACCTCCTCCCTGCCTGGTTCCAAGGAGAGACCCCAGCCCAGTCCCCGGGTCGGTTCCAGCTCCTCTGGCCCCTCCCAGCTACAGTCCTTGGCGCTGCCTCCTGAACCTTGGCCCACCAGGGGGGCGGGGCCTGGAACTCCTCGGTCCCAGCAGCACCCAGTGTCCCCAGGGACCCGGGAGCTCTCCCAACCTCCCCTTAGTTTCCCTGCATGGGCTCCAGCTGCCTTGGCTGTGGCCTGGCTGAAACCCAGGGCAGCAGCTGAGGCCCAGACCCCACCTCAGGGCCCGTGAGGAGGCCACAAGGGCCTCGCCCTCTCCCTGGGTTCTGGGCATAGACCCAGTGGCCGGGATGTGAGGCGGGTGGAGGAGGATACAGCCACAGGGCATCAGGGGCGCCTCATAGTCCATGCTCGCCCGCTCCAGGCTCTTTGTGTCCAGTCTGAAAAAACACAAAACAGCACCAGGAAGCAGAGGATTGCAGTGGCCCGAGTCGCTGGTCAGTTATCCCCCGGGGAGGCAGTGGGGGAAGGACAGACAAGCTTCTGGAGTTTCCATCTACTGGGGGAGGCTCGTCACCTTGGGTTTGACTCGCATTCCTCAAAACAACCCTGGGAGGTGGGTACACTCACATCCCTGTTGTGGGTGAGGAAGCTGGAGCACAGGGAAGTGAAGTCACTTGCTCAAGGTCACACAGCTGGGAGGTGGCACAAGTGGGATGTGACCTGAGGTTGTCTGGTTCCAGGGTCCACACTCTTAATCACCCCACCCAACTTTAGCCCCTTCATGAACAAGGTAAGTCCACACCATTCTGAGAGCTGAGTGAGACCCACGATGGGCCAATGGGGTGGAGTGCTGGGAGCGGGCAGGCTACCCCAGGCAGTAATCAGGGAAGTGATGTCTGAGCTAAGGAGGAGGCAGCCATGGGAAGAGTCAGAGCCGAGCCTTCCAAGCCAAAGAGCACCCAGAACAAAGGCCCTGAGGTGGGATGGGGCTGGACAGTTGATGTTTGTCCCAGAAAGCAGCCAGACGGGCTGAAGTGTGGGGTGGGATGGGAGGCGGGCAGGGAGAGGAGGCAGGGAGGTGGGGAGAGCCCTGAAGTCTTTGCTTCATGATCTTGAGCAAGAGGCTTCACTCGCCTGGGACTCAGTTCTCACATCTGTGAAATGGGCCTAACAATCCCTGCTTCAAAGGGTGGTTGGAAGGATTCCCTGAAGGATGACTACAAAGCATCTGGCTCACAGAAGGCACACGGGAGGGAGCCTCTCTCCTCCTCCAGACTCCTCCCCGCGGGGCTTCTCTCCCTGGTCCACGGCCAGTGCCCTCCAGCCCTGGCCTGGTTTTCTTCAGTTTCAAGGGCAGTGTTATAATTAAGTGACTATTCCCAGTATCTGGCCCAAGGAGTGATCCCAGCTACAGTGGAGGGAAAACTCATTTTGTTTTGAGAGCTTGGCCTCTGGTACTTGGACATCAGGGGGTTTAAATGAATAAACTTAACGTGGCATTTACAAATTGTTATGAACTTAATGCAGCTGAGATGGGCCAAGCAATCCCAGTGAATCCATGAAATGTTAGGCTCTATTTTTCTCCTTGAATCTTTCTAAATCAGGAATATAGAAACAAGAGGAGGAAGGTCCTTCCCCGAATTGGCCAGCAGGCATTTCTGGAATCTAGGCAGGCTTGAGCCTCTCTTCCCAGCAGGAAGCACAACGAAGAATTTAAAATCTCAAGCACTCCAGACTGTGAGAAACCCAAACATCCCCAGACAAGGTGGGTACATCCCCCAGGCTTCCGGAGAGGCTTGGCTAAGCTTAAGAAAACAGCCAAGTTGAAAAGCAATGTGTTTGATCATCATTTCAAAGCCCTTTAGGTACACGTTTCAGAGCACATGCAAAGCCAGTGCCCTTGGGCCGGGAGGGACCATTCATGGAGCCACTCCCCTCACCTCTGGGCTGGTGGGGGCAGCGGGCAGGGGTGCAGGTAGTCCACAAAGAGGATTTCTTGAGCAAAATCAAAGTGGCAGTTTCCCGGCCCCTTCCGGATGAGGAAGCCCTCAGGAGGGGAGACGCACAGGCCATCCAGGGAGACGTGGACGATTTTGGCCTAGCAAACAAAAGAAATAACAAGTCTGAAGAACAGGAGCCAGTGTGAGGAGGGCGGTGAGCGCTGACGTGGCTGGTGCTGCTGGCAGCTGGCATGTATGACTGGGGGCCTTCACAGAGCCCCCAGGCCTTTCTCCCAGACCAGAAGCACTTGGTCGGGGTCCCCTTTCCAGTGCCATCCCTACTCTGTGCTGGGCACTGGACGTATAGCAGGGGAGCAGGCAGGTGAGGCCCCAGCCACGGTGGACACGCACAGACCTTCCCTGGTCTACTCAGCTGCAGTGGCCTGAGGAGGTATGACATGGTGGTCAAGGGCATGGACTCAGCTGCTCTGAGATCCACCATGAGTAGTTGTGCAAGTTACTTGACCTCCCTGCCTCAATTTCCTCATCTGTTAAATGGGCTCAACGAGGAGCTGACTTATATAAAGTCTCCAGAACAGAACAGTGCCTTGCACAAAATACACACTGCAACAGTGTTAGCCTAGACTGATCCTTCTTCAAACCCTGGCTCATACCTCACCTCCTCTCCTAGCACCTTCCCCTGCGACAGAAATGGGCCCCTTCCTGATATTCCTTCTCACAGCCGTTGGCTTGTCCTTTTAAGGGCATGTATTCCCTAGCTGTGTCCTCCATGGTTTTGGGGTCTCCCCTGATGGCAGAGACCCCAGCTGGATTATCTCTACATCTGCCTCTGGGCATGGCACACAGTAGGAGCTTGCTGAATTGACTGGATCTGGGCCACCATGGCCCCCTGTTATAGGCCAGATTTTGCCAGCCGGATGGCCAGGATCTGCCAGTAAATGTCAAAGCCTAGTGGCAGGATCTGAGGTGGCTCAGCTCTGTTCCCCTGGGGAAGGGCGGTGGTAGGGGAGCAGAAAGCGGGGCTAAGCCAGTACCCTCTCTGACTCCACATTTTGGAATCAGGGCTCCTTGGCACCTCACTCCACCTTCACGGTTAGCAGCCCAGCCAGCTGCTGACCAAACTGGTGGTGTTTCACCCTGGAAGACACAGAGGGCTTCTCCATGAGGAAAGGAAGGGGCCCTGTCCTGGGTCTCATGGATAACAATGTACCCTGGGGCTCTTCACCCTTCAGCATTTAGGGAGCCCCCGTAACTCAGTCAGTCAGTCACAGGGTGCATAAATCTAAAAGGTGTAGAGGGGCTGGAAATGGCGACCCCAGAGCTATCTCACTACACCCCCACTCTGCTTTCCTCAAGCCTAATTCCTGCCTGGGCCCCAGGGCTGTGACTCAGGCCTGGCCAAACAGAACTGTCACCCACTGGCCATGTGGATGCAAGAGCCACGTGGTTCTTGGGGTTTTGCTGGCTTGCTCTGCTAGACTTGGAGCATGCAGGATGCAAGCCCAGAGCTGCCAGGGTTGGCCCGGAGGAGAAAGCCACCTGAAGTGAAGCTGGCAACAGAGCAAAGCAGAGGTCCAGGAAGTCCCTGTCCCTCTTCTAGGGCCACCACCACCTCCTGGGAGCATCTCTGACTTCCCCAGACCCCGGTTCATTGCCTCAGAAGGGGCTTTTATTATCACCTCCATCTTATAGCTAAGGAAACTAGAGTTCTGAGAGGCTAAGCAATTTGCCCAAGGACACACTGGAGGGGTGTGCAGCCCACCTCCTGGACTGCCAGGCCTGGCTCTAACCTCATGCCAGGGGCTCAGAACCAGGGTGCCCAGTGGTGCCTTGTGGGGTAGGCAACTGATGCACTTCCCTGGGGAGGGAGGGGCCAGAGTTCCCATTACTCTGTGCCCTGGGATCGCCCTCTCAGATGGCGCTCATCCCCCCTCCCATGGTGGCCACTCATCACTGGCATCAAGGCTGGTGGGGGCCAGACCTGGGAAGCAGGGGCTCTGGGCCCAACGTTTCCAGGCGGTAAATCCAGGTCGTGGAAGCTCAACTGGAAAGAGGGATTCACTCAAGGGAAGGGAAAGGCCCAGAGGCACGAGTTGAGGCAAAAGAATGTTTCTTTAACGCCAATATAGCTGACATTTTATTCGCGCTCGACCCAAGAGCACGCTTACAAAGACACCAGGGCGGCCTGGGGAGGGTTTGTAAACGACACACTCAGGGGAGCCAATGCTCCTGAAGGCAAGCACCGGGGGGCTGGGGGCTGCTCACTCCGCTGTGATAAACCACCACAGTCTTAAGTCCCTGGACATATTGGGGACCCAGAACTGGGCTCACAGCATCCTCACAGGCTGGGTCCTGGCTTTGTCAACTTCCGTGGGCCAGAGGCAGGTATCCTCCTCCTCCTCCTTTTACAGACGAGGAAACTGAGGTCCAGGGAAGGCGGGCCACTTGCCAAAGGTCACACAGCTGGTAAGGGTCAGAGGGGGGGATTCAGATGCAGAGCCTTGTGCATTTAGGGCCCTAACTGCATTGCTATATTTTAGGTGACCTTGTCATCATCACTTCCATGTAGTGGGAGGGGACAAATGTCTCATGGTTCATGGTCACACAGGTCAGAAAAGCCCATGAAAGGGGGCACTTCTTTTTTTTTTTTTTTGCAGTACGTGGGCCTCTCACTGTTGTGGCCTCTCCCGCTGCGGAGCACAGGCTCCAGTCGCGCAGGCCCAGCGGCCATGGCTCATGGGCCCAGCTGCTCCGTGGCATGTGGGATCCTCCCGAACCAGGGCACAAACCCGTGTCCCTGCATTGGCAGGCAGACTCTCAACCACTGCACCACCAGGGAAGCCCCAAGGGGGCACTTCTGATGCTCTGTTCCACATGCCAACAGAGGCCCCTGCTTTTTCACACCCAGAAGGAGAAGAACATAGTGTAGAAATTAAGAGTGTAGGCTCCAAGCTCAGCAGACGTGGACTGGGCCTCTAGCTGTGTGACCTGAGACGAGTGACTGGACCTCTCTAAACCTCAGTTTTCAATACCCTGAAAGATGGGGCTAATAACACCTGCCTCCCAGAGGCTGGGATGTGGGTCCAATGAAATGACAAAGGCGTGAGAAGCCCTCAGCCCGGGCCTGGCCCCCACAGCGCTCAGTGAACAGCAGGGCTGCAACCAGCCCCTGTGAGTTAGGGGCTGGGCCTGCTGAGGAGCCCTGAACCCCCAGAAGAGACAAGGCGCTGCAGTTCTCCGAGTCTGCCCTGGGCTCTTTAGCCTGCACTTGCTGTTTGCAGAAGAAGGAAACAGCAGCAGCTCTCTCTCCCTGGCTGTAACCTCCCCCAGCTTCATTTGGCAAGTTCTGAAGGATTTACGCTCCTCTCTGGCAGCCACGCCAGCCATTCATCAAGGTGCTGTTTCCCTGACAGTGGACTGAGCGCGGCTGCTGTTGCCCGGCTTACCCCTCGATAGGTGTCCTCGGGAGATTTATTGTAGTTCCAGAAGCGCAGGCCTGCGATGCTCTCGGCTCTGTCGAAGTGGATCGTGACCACGTGGTCCAGCCCCGGCAAGAAGGGGATCAGCCACATGTGCTCACCCTCCATCGTGATGTTGGCTCCATCGATTAACCTGCGCTCAGTGGGGAAGGAGCGGAGAGATGGGGGCAGCCCGGTCTGCTGGGAGAACTCACAGTGTAGGGTCTACACCCACTCCTCTCCCCATGGCAGCCCCTGCCTGGCATGAGCCTGGCTGGATCCGGCTCATTACGGGGAGGTGAGACTAATTAAAGCAACAGTGAAGAGCCATCTCCCATCTGTGAAGTCAGACAAAATAGGAAAACAAGGGGGAAAATAACAGTCTGTGCTGTTAAAGGTACAGTGAAGCCATCATCAAGGTTTTTAAAACGGGGATGCGGGTGTGTGCTATTTTTTAGGACCCTTTAACCCAGCGATCCCATTTCTAGAATTTATTTCCCCTAAGAAAAATGTATGCAACATGTCAAAAAGCTATCTGCACCAAGATACTACTTACATTAGCAACAAACAAACAAACCCTAAAAGGTCTCAAAATAGGGAAAAGTTCAGTAAATCTGTACGGTAGTTAAAATGATAATCACAAGGATGATGCAGTAACGGGAAAAGGCAGGCTACGGGACGGCAGGGGCGCTGATTTTAATGCTGCAAAATGAGGACAAGGACCAGGAGAGATTATGCAAAACTGAAAGATATATTTCTGTCAGAGGGGATGGGGGAGTGTGACTATTTCTATTTTCCCGAATTTCTATAAAGTGATGTATTGACTCCATGGTACATTTTGAAAGAATTCTATTCCTTCTTTCTTTCTTCTTTTTTTCTTTTTTTTTTTCTTTTGTGTGGTACGCCGGCCTCTCACTGTTGTGGCCTCTCACTGTTGTGGCCTCTCCCGTTGCGGAGCACAGGCTCCGGACGCGCAGGCTCAGCGGCCATGGCTCACAGGCCCAGCCGCTCCGCGGCACGTGGGATCTTCCCGGACCGGGGCACGAACCCGCGTCCCCTGCATCGGCAGGCAGACTCTCAACCACTGCGCCACCAGGGAAGCCCTATTCCTTCTTTCTTGTGCTGGGGGAGAAAGATACTAAAGCACCAGGGTGAAGTTGGCAGCTCCTGGCGTAGGACAAGTACAAGAAGGGGCAGGTGCCTGTGGGGGGGAGATGGTCTGGCCTGTAGTCACCCAGCCTGGGTATCCCAGGGCAGCCCGCCACCACTGGGAAGGAGCCCCCGGCACCCTCATGTTCTAAAAGAGCCTGTCACCACCCTGCAGTCCCATCCTGGCCAGTTTCTGGTTCTCCTGCTTGGGACATCCTGCCTCAGCCTTCCCAACTCTGCCCAGCACAGCTCAGCCCAGACCCCAGCCCTGATCTCACTACCACTGAGAGGCCTGGCCCTGGAGATAGGGGCCCAACTCTCAGCCTCTTGGGCGACCCCCTCCCCTCCCCCTCCCATTTTCCTGGTGACTTTGAAGCTGCTGCCCTGGGAGGGACACAGGCTGCTGCCACGTTTCCTAGATTTTTTTTGTTTTAAACATTCTATTTATTTATTTTGGTGGCGCAGCATGTGGGATCTTAGTTTCCAGACCAGGGATCGAATCCATGCCCCCTGCATTGGAAGCACGGATTCTTAACCACTGGACTGCCAGGGAAGGCCCCATGTTTCCTAGATTTTAAAATAAACTTTATGTTTTTCCTCCTACATTTTGAAGTTTTGGACTTGGAATAAATCTTACAATTGAAGTGTTCATCCAAGGAGGTAATGTTTCTTTTTTTCTCTAAAAGGCTGTTATTAAATTGATGGATGGTGTGTCTTACAATTGCTGGCATCTTAAAAGTGAGGAAATGCAGCAATTTAACCCTGGGGTGTTTGTGGAATTAAGCTGACTGACGTCTAAAGCTAGAGAACCTTCTATTTCCTTCCAAAAGCAATTACCTCTCTGTCCTAGATATGGTGCCACCTCCAAAGCAAAACTACTGCCCAATTCTGAGAGTGGAGAGAACCGATGAAGCGTTTATAGCTGACAGTGAAGGGAGGTCCCTATAGACACCCTCAAGAATATCTAAATGATACTTCCTAGCTCTGTCCACAAAAAAAGCCTAGAAACAAGGATTGACCCAGTAGCAATGAATATCCCTAGTGGCTAGATTATGGTCTCTAAATACCATTTTCCACTAGAAGGAACCTGGGCTTCTTGGAGAAATAGCTGATTCCATGCCTGGGACAATACACATAAAAGAGGAACCTGGACTACCTTGTCACATCAGAAAGCAAGGCAGCTACCAGAGATTACTATTTTACAACAGGATTTGGGAGGTCCCAATGTCCAAAGAGGGATCAATTTGAGCATCAATAGGATAAAAACCGTAATAGATCGAAACTCTTCAAGCACAGTAGGTTTAAATCCATGAGTTTATGGTAGTCAAAAGCAAACAAATGTTTTAAAGGATGCTAGAGAAACAATTTGCTCTTTTGAAGACTGAAAAATAAAGGGAAAGAATCAAACATTTAGGTTGTCTTTCCTGTTTGAATTGTACCTCAAAGTAACCAAATAATTGAGGGAAATTTTCCCTTTATTGACAAAAAAAGAGTGATAGGATCAGTGTATCACTGTTTCACAACCCCCAATAGAGTAATAGATCTAACCACTAAGTATTGGCTGCCAACATCACAGAGAGCCTGACAACCAGATATTCCATGAGTCCTGAAGGGAATACACAGTGACATCTACACCCTGATGGTTATGTCTTGCCCTAATGGTCAAACCTCAATCTGATCAGGCCTCTAGATCTGGTGAACAATTTACAAGAAATACAGGGGCCTGAAGAACAGGCTAAATGATACCATAGTGATGCAGCCAGTAAAATCCAGACTCAACAGGGCAAAAACCCTGGTTTCTTCAACAGATAATTTATAAGGAAAAAAAGAAGAAAGATGGAAGGGAACCTAGAGATTATGAGAGGCTTAAGAGACATATCAACCTACAAAGGAACTTACTTACAAAACAGAAATAGACTCACAGTCATAGAAAACAAACTTATGGTTACCAAAGTGGAAGGAGGTGGGGGAGGGATAAATTAGGAGTTTGGGATTAAAATATACACACTACTATATATAAAATAGACAACCAACAAGGACCCACTGTGTAGCACAGGGGACTCTACTCAATATTTTGTAATAACCTGTAATGGAAAAGAATCTAAAAAAGGAATATGAATATATAGATATATATATCTGAATCACTTTGCTGCTTACCCTAAACTAACACAACATTGTAAATCAACTATATGTCAATACAATTTTTAAAATAAATAAATAAATAAAATTTTAACATTAAAAAAAAAAATTCTTTTTTGGCTGTGCCACTCGGTTTGTGGGATCCCAGTTCCCCGACCAGGGATCGAACCCAGGTCCTCTGCAGTGGATTGTGGAGTCCTAACCACTGGACTGCCAGGGAATTACCAAAAAAAATTTTTTAAAACGAGGCATAGGGCTTCCCTGGTGGCGCAGTGGTTGAGAGTCCGCCTGCCGATGCAGGGGACACGGGTTCGTGCCCCAGTCCGGGAAGATCCCACATGCCGCGGAGCGGCTGGGCCCGTGAGCCATGGCTGCTGAGCCTGCGCGTCCGGAGCCTGTGCTTCGCAATGGGAGAGACCACAACAATGAGAGGCCCACATACCGCAAAAAAAAAAAAAAAAAAAAAAAAAAAAAACGAGGCATAACAACCAATCACAATGTATGGACCTTACCTGGATGTCAATTCAAGGAACAAACTGTTATAAAAGGGGGAAAAAGATGGTCAGGGAAATAGAAACATGCTGGATATCTAGTAATTTAAGAAATGACTGTTACTTATTTAGCTGGAATAATGATACTCAGATTATGTTTAAGTCCTTATTGTTTAGAGCTACCTACTGAAATATGTAGAGATGAAATACTATCAGACCTGGGATTTGCTGCAACACAGTCTGGGTAGAGGGTGGGTGTGGATGAACGAGCAGGGCCAGCCATGAGCTGATCACCTTTACAATCGGCAGCGGGGACCATGGTGTGCAGGAGTGTGACTCGCCAAGATGGCCCGCGACAGGCAATGACAGCAGGCTGTGAGGGCCGCAGCCAAGGGGCACCTTAGAGGAAAGCAGGTAGGAGTCCACCATGGACCCCACACATGCTCTGGGCCAGGGACGGGGCGCAGCTGTGATGTGGCAATCCCCCTCCCACCCTCCAGCCATGGGAATTAATTATTGTCCCCATTCTACTGATAAGGAAACTGAGGCATAACTCAGTGGTTAAATGTATGGGTGTTGGTCTCCCATGGACCCGTGTTCAAATCATGACTGCCACTCAACTAGTGTGGGTGACAATTTTAACCTCTCTGTACCTCAGTTTCTTCATCTGTAGAGTGGGGGCCTCTTCGGGCTGTTTGAGGTTTAAATGAATGAATATCTGCAACCTGCTTTGCATGGTTCAGTGTCTGGCATTTAATAAATGCTCAAAAAATGGCAGTTATAATTTCCATTATTATTATTATTGTTATCATGACTATTATTATTGGAGAGGTTAAGAAACTAGCTGGTAAGGGGGCAGGGACAGGATTTGACCTCTCATCCCTCTGACTCCCCTAGGCTCTTCTTGTTTGCACCTCCAGGCAGGGCCTAAGCCTGACAGCTGTCCTGATTCAGGGGGACTGAGTGCCAGTCTGCAGGTTCTGGGGCCCCGTGGATCAATGCTATATTCAGGCTTGTGTTCTCTTATTGACTTGACCCAACTGGGCTTATGAATCTGACAAATGCAGAGGAAAGTGCAGCTGTAGCCACCTGTGGAGACTTCCTCAGCCATCACCTCTGACCTCAGGGAGGGGAAAGCTTTCAGCCCCCGAGAGGTGGGGTCCCTCGTGCCTAAACACCGAGCTAAAGGCTTACCAAGCAGCCACCATGTGCGAGGCCCATGCTAAGCACCGTGAAGAAAACACAAAGCACACCTGGGTCTGGAAGCAGGCGAGCCTGGCTTCCAATCCTGCCTACCTCTTCCAGTTGTGTGGCCCTTTCCTGGGCCTCAGTTTCCCTTGAGTATAAAATGGGCAGCCCCCAGACCTCACGGGGTGGCTGGGAGAAGGTGGAATAGGAGACGCTGGTTGATGGTTGAGTCTGAAACCTACGATACAGATCAAGTCCCCGAACCCCTGCTGTCATGAGCCTTGCGCTTCTTACAGACACTCACTTGTCCAGGGTCCGGGAGTCGTTGGTGTACTCAGGGAGGTCATTTAAGTCTCTGGGGGAGGCAGAGATCTGGTGCAGGTTGATGGGCAGTGCCTGGCCGTCCTTGCCCACCACTTCCAGACCTGTGAGCCCCAGGTAATGCAGGTCTCCCCAGGAGGCGGTGAAATTCAACTGGAGGCCTGCAGCAGGAAGAAAAGTGTCCCGTGAACATCAGAGGTTCCAGAGGAGGTGCCCAAGATGGAGAGAGGAAGAGGAGTGATCTTCAGCCTCTGCATTCTACCAACTGGAAAGCTCAGACGTCAATGAAAGGGCCTTCAGAGTGGGCTCTGCACCTTTCCTCTCAGTGGCCCTTGGGCCTGGGTCACTGTTGATGCATAGGAAATGTCTGCAGGATGAGTGCGCCAGTGTGGTTTAAACTTGCAGACAGCCCTGGGTCTTTTCTCCACTTATCAATCACGTTGCCCACCCCGTGCTTAACACCTTAGCGTGGCTTCCCATGCTGCTTGGCCAGCAGGCTTCGTCATCTGGCTTCTGCCTACTTCTCTAACCTCACCTTGCACCCAAAATCCCTTGCTCCACTCAGACTATCTTTCAGTCCCTCATATTTACATTCCCCTCTCCCATCACAGGGCCTTTGCACATGCTGTTCTCTCCCTCCTGACCTCACATGGCCTAGGCTAACTTGTGCTCATCCTTTAGATCCCAGCTACTTCCTCAGGGAAGCCCTCCCAACTTCTTGGACCACGTCAAGCCTCCACTCACAGCCTGCCATGTCACTATGAACTTCCCCTTACATGCTCTGGTCACCAGTGTGATCTTGTGATCGTTTGGTAAATACCCATCTGCCCTGAGGGCAGAAATCCCATCTGTTTTGCTAGCTCATTGTGCCCCCAGAGCTTGGCACAGTACCTACCACACAGTAGGAGCTCAGTACAGATGGAATGATTAAACAAGTAACTAAATAGAGGAGGCTACAGCAGTGAGCCACAGCGTCAGAAATGGACATTTTATGCAAATTGGTCACTATCATAAGGATTCAAGGTAAAGGAAGTGACCCATGGTGACACTCCCATGTTTTTGCCCTTGTTCCACCCCTTCTCCATCAGGGAGCATTTAGGAGTGAACTTCTGGGCAAAACTGCCCAGGTGAGTCATTCATTTGCCCAGAAAGTGCAAAGCAGATGAATCTCTATCCAATATCTGGCTGGAGTTTCTCTTTCCTTAATGGTCTCCCATTACAGCAGGACCAGGATCAAGCCCCATGAACTCTTCTACCCTTGGAGAACTGGGGGCCTACTTTAGCACTCTTTTGGGTGGCTGTGTTCCAAAGAGTCACATTTGTTGCAACTTTCACAGAATGCCAGCACCATAGCACTGGAAGAAGGAAGCCTGGATTCACGTAGCTCAACCCATTTCAGCTCAGGGAGGTTGCAGATGTCCTTGTGGCTGGAAGGGAGGCCAAGCCACGTGACCTCCCTGGAGCGTGGCTTCCTCTCCTACGCCCCTGTCGTTTCCAACATACATTTTGTAACTTGGTCTCAGATCCCTCTGCCCTCCATGGTGCCAAGGTAACTCTGAGCATCTTGGGGGCACATGAAACAGATGTGTGACCAGCGTGGTCCTGGGCACATCATAGCTTCTCACAGCACCAGAAGCCTGAAAAATGGCCACAAATTCCTCCCACCGAGTCCTTGCCTCTTTGCAATGTGGTTTGCCGCTTCTCCCATCCAGAAGTGGAGTCTATTTCTTCACTTCCTGAATCTGGGCCATGTGATTTGCTTCGGCCAATGGGACAGAAGCAAAAGTGAAGCACGCAGAGGCTGTAAAGCGCATGTATACAGGGGTTTGGCCTCTCTTTCCACACCTGGAGTCTTGCCATGTGAAGGAGCCAGGCTAGCCTCCAAATTACAGGCCATGTGGGTGAAGACATCCTAGGTCATTCAGCTGCCAGCCCATCTGCCAGCTAACCAGACACATGAGCAGGGCCAGCAGAGGCCAGCCCGGCTCAGATGCAAAGGAATGCCCAGCCAAGCCACTGAATTATGATAAATCACAATTAATGGTGGTTATATTAAGCTGCTAAATTTGGGGTTGGTTTGTTTCATAGCAGAAGCTAACTGATGCATTCCTTCTCATGATGAGTCTATACTTAATTGTCATCTCCTCAGAGAGGCCCTGCCAGCCACCTGAACTCAAATAGCACTCTCTCCCATCACTCTCAAAACCCTTCCTCTGCTTTATTTTTTGTCACCTGACAAGATGTTCTACATTGATTTGCTTATTTGTTTTCATCAGTCTTTCCCACTAAGACGGAAGCTCCCTGAGGGCAGGGGCTCTGTTAGCTGTGTTCACTGTTGTTATCTCCAGAGCCTAGAATAGTGCCTGAAAACAGATGCTCAATTAAGGCTTTAAAAAAAAAAATGATTGATTGAAGAGTATGTGTTTAGTAGATACGTGTAGGTAAATGAATCAAAATACAATCATTTGAGTTTCACCATCACAGTCAATGGTAAACATATTGCTACTATGGTACCAAGTCCTGTTCTTGGCACTGGAGATTTAGGGGTAAATACATAGCAAAATCTTTCTAGGAGCTTCCACTGCAGTGAAGACAGACAATGAACACACATCAAAAAAATAATCGGATAGTTCCATAGAGTGATGAATACCATGAAAAAAATGAAAGAGATAAGACAGGGACTAACTAAGCAGGAATAGGGCTGGTCACGGAGGGCCTTTCTGAGGAGGTGACATTTGAGCTGAGACCTGGGCGATAAGATGGAGGCCGCCATTCTGTAGCATTTCTGGAAGAACATTCTAGGCTGAGAGGGCAGGAAGGGCAAAGGCCCTGGGATGGGAACATATTTGATCTGTGGTTGGAACCAAGTGACTGAGGTAGAAGGTGGAGGAAAATGAGATCAGAAGGTTAGGTGGAGGCTAGATCATGTCATGAAGTCTGGATTTTCTTCTCTGCAGCAGGCAGCTAGGGAGGCTTAGATGTGGAAGCCGAGAAGTGACATGATCGGACCCGTGTCTTGGAAAGCACACTGGGGTTGGACTCCATAGGGAGGTCAGGGAGGAGGCTGTTGTGATACCTGTAGCCTGGACAAAGGCGGTAGTGGTGAAAACGGGGGCAAAGTGGACAGATTCAGGATCTGTTTTGGAGACAGCATTGACAGGGCTCTCAATGGCCTGTATGGAATTGATGAACAGAGAAAATGTTTCTGACCCAAGGGACAGAGTAGCTGTGGGTACCATTCCTGAGATGGAGAAGGCCTGGAGGTGGAGGAGGGAGTGGATTTAGATCAGGGGGATCCCTGTGAGGGAGAAATGCCACCTCCCCCTCGAAACAAGAGGCAGCACCCCAGACTCTCCCAAGCCTGCCACCCCTTTGTTTGCCTGGCAAGATGCACCGGGATGCCATCTAATCTAGGGCTGCTCTGAAAGTGATTACTCTCCTTTTTGAGCTATTATCTGTGTTCCATATTCATTTTCCTCTGGTGTATCAATTAGTATTTATATAAATGGAAATTAATTTTGTTATTTCTCTCCCATGTTTCAACTCTCTCAGCTCCTTTCCTATTCATCACCGCTGATATTTGCAAAACTTCCAAAATTAGTGTCATCTGCAAATTAGCAAGTCATATATCCCCGTTCAAAACGTTAATAGGATTGGCCGTATTTACCAACCCCAACGCATCCCCCCTGGGTCACTTTATCAAAGCTCTCTTCATTTGCACAGGCTGGGAAAGTAGGGTTAGGATTTGGGATACAATGAGGAAAAAGCCAAAGGTTCAGAGAAGAGAGATTCGGAAATCACAGGCCTCAAAACGGGCAGAGGGGGTCCTTGATCAGGAGGTTCTTCTGCCTTCCTGCTGAGTAGATTACACTTTCCTTGCAGCAAAAAGGTCTGGGAGCGCTACTCCAGGGCAAGACTCCCAAAGGCACTGAAATAACATTTCCTAGGAAGGTCAGAAGCCGGTTCAGTGGGACAGACATTTACAGACAGCATCTTTGGGGAAATCATCAGAGGAAGAGGACAGTGGCTGCTTCTGGCCTTCCTCCCTCCCTCCCTTCCTTCCTTCCTTCCTTCCTCCCTCCCTCCTGCCCTCCCTCTTTTTCTTTCTTTCTTTCTTCCTTCTTTCCTTCCCTCCCTCCTCCTTCCCTCCCTCCGTCCCTCCCTTCCTTCCTCTGGTTATGGCACTCTAACCTCCTCTGAAGCACTGTATGGGAGGCTGACTCCTCATCCTTGGCTCCAAAGATGGGCTTCTGACCCAGGCCGGGCCAATCCGTGTTTTCCATCACACACCCCTCCCTCCCCGCCAAGGTGAGCCACGGTGATTATTAGTTAAGGATGGGCACGTGACCTGAGCCAGGTGAGGAGACAATTCTGGGACAACTGTTGGACTTAATTGGGAAACAGAAGTTCTTTTACCTGGGATTACCAGGTACAGCTTCTAGGGGCTCCCATGTGGATAGAGTCTGAATGGGAGACGGACAAGAGAGTGAGAAATAGGGCAGAGAGATGCAGGGAGATGCCAAGGCTTGACGACGTCATTTGCACACCTGGATCCAGCAGTACGGGGAAACTAGCAACGCCTGATCTTTTTAGTTGCATAAGCTAAGAAATGCTCTTTTTTGCTTAACTCAACTGGAATTCAAGTTCCATTGTTCCCCCCTGACCCCGCCCCTCAGGATCCTGACCAACCTAGGGGAGTCCAGACTAAACAAGAAATGATTGCTGTCTTCTAGGACCTTACAGCTCTGTGGGGATGCTGACTCTTCCCAAAGACCTCTGAGGTGAAGCAGCCTCTCAGGGAGTGTGTTGAGTGGTGAGGACCTGCGCTTTGAATTCAGATATGCTTGGTCCCGTTCTTGGCCTTGTACTAGCTGTGTGACTTTGGGTGGCTTTCTCAATTTCTCAGAGCCTCAGTTTCCTAATCTAATCTGAAAAATGGGGAGAATAAGGGCTGTGGAGATAAGGGAGGGAAAGCCCCAGCACACTGCCTGAATGGGATACGCAACCAAGCCTCAAACCAGGCTCTTGACTACATTAGGTTGGCTTTTAAATTACTCGGTTGTCCCAAAGTCCAAAGTAATTGAGAGAGAGTTCTGGAAAGTAAGGGGCTGTGAGGATTCAAAGGAAGACTTCGTCTTTTCTAAGAGGTCATTTGTCCTTGTGGAGTGAGAGAGGGAGAGCTGAATTCTCAGTGGGCACCGTGGGGAAGGCTTCTGGGGATGGGATTACAGCAAGGCCTTAGGAAGGCGGAGTGGAGGACAGTGCGGGGCGCCACCCAGACCCCACCTCCCATCCCCAGGGCTGAAGGGCTCGTTCCTCCAGTGGCTGGGAGTGCTGACAGCTGACAGCCCACAGCTGAGTCCCCTCACTTGTGACTAATCCTGGCTTTGCCCCTCGCCAGCCCATATCCAGTGACATGTTAACACAGGCATGTAAAGGCCCAGCCCCCTTACTCAACTCAGGGACAACTTCCAGGGGACTTTGCAGCTCCCTGTGGAGCTGGCAGAGGCCTTGGTGTGACTGCCCCGCGGCCCAGTTCTCCCTTTGCCCAGCCCTGCTTCCTGCCCTCCCCCAAAAGCATGCCCCCAGGAAACTCCATCTCAGAGGCTGCTTCTTGGGAACCCGATCGACAGTCGACATCCTTTCAATGGGCAGGGATGGAGAGCAGGGAACAGAAGCCTGCAGGGGGAGGTGGGGGCGGGGAGGAGGCTAAACTCTGACACATTCTGGCTCCGGCTTCGTTCTGGAGACGATGGTGGGGAGGTGGGGAGGGGGCGTGACAATGGCACGTCTCTTCTTTTCAGAAGATAACTGGAGGCAGATGACAGGCACAAGGGGGCAAGAAAGAGCAGGAGGGGGACTTCCCTGGTGGCGCAGTGGTTAAGAATCCGCCTGCCAATGCAGGGGACACGGGTTCGCGCCCTGGTCTGGGAAGATACCACATGCCGCGGAGCAGCTAAGCCCGTCGTGCGCCATTACTACTGAGCCTGCGCTCTAGAGCCCCCGAGCCACAACTACTGAGCCTGTGCTCTAGAGCCCGCGAGCCACAAATACTGAGCCCGCGTGCCTAGAGCCCGTGCTCCGCAACAAGAGAAGCCACCGCAGTGAGAAGCCCGCGCACTGCAATGAAGAGTAGCCCTCGCTCGTCACAACTAGAGAAAAGCCCGCGCGCAGCAAAGAAGACCCAACGCAGCCAAAAATAAAAAAAATTTTTTTTAAAAAAGAAAGAGCAGGAGGGGAGGCCGCAGCGAGCAAGCTCCCAGAGCCTGTGAACAGGGAACCGGTGGGAGAGATCACAGCGCAACGCTGGGCCTGAGGATTCCCTGGGATGCAGGCGGAGGTGCTGGTGGGAAGTACGCGGAGTAAGAGAGGAACTGGCTGGAATGGCACACAGGCAGAGGAGACAGAAGAACAGACACAGCGAAACCCAGACGGGATCTGCTCAGAGGCCACCACCAGCAGCCGGCTGGCCGAACACACGTGTTTTGTTTGGCTCATAGGGTGTTTTAAAATACTGTAAGATTAGTCACCAACATTGAAAAATCTGGAGATTTCATGTAAAAATCCAGATTTCTGACTTCTCAGAAGACCTGGCACCTGCGCCAGTACTCCTGCTGCCCCACCCCACCTAGAGCCAGGAGGATGCAGACTTTCTCTGCTCCAGCACCTGCTCTGTGGTCCAGTTTGAAGGGGCAACTCAAACCCCTAACTGACAGATGCCCAAGTCTCTCTGGCTCTTATGTTGTCTTGCTCTATAACTTCTGGGCTCCAACTCCTGCCTCCCGGGTCAGGGCTGCAGCTAACACGTAAGACGTCTGCGTGTGAAATGCAGAAGTGCCCCTCTGGGAGGGCACACTGCCAGGAGGACCCCTCCTCTGAAGGTATGCAGCCCTGCCCGGGCCAGTGTTGCCAATGCAGGCTGGTTTCAGCCCTGACTTATCCCGGGGCCTGGTGTCTCTGTGCCAAGGTACAACCTGCCCAACTGTCCCAGGAAACCCCGTCCCAAGTGGCCATGACTCCCTCCCCACCCCTGACCCGTGAAGGTCCTCCTTCCCCTGACATTGCCCCCAGAGAAGGTACTCACAGATGCCCTGGTAGACGCCCGGCTCTGGCGTGGTGACTTCAGGGACAGGGGGGCTGGCGGGCAGCTCTGGTTCAGGCGTCTGCACACAGGTCGGAGAGAAGCAGAGGGAACGGGGGTGATTTTAGTGATACCCACGCAGCTCACTGGACATCTTCCCAGCTAGATGCCCACTCTGTGCCCCAGGTAAGTCCCAGTGTCTTTTCTTGTGTTTTCTGCCCTGGTGGGAGCTCCATGACTGGTAATACGGGCGGGCCCAGAAACCCTGAGTGCATCTGAGTCCTTGCCGGAAGTTCTTACTGGTAGGGGAGGAGTTTGACACTAACCAGCTCAGGTGATTAGATTTTCTGGTACAGGGAAGGGCCCTATCTAGTTTATCTAGTGAACCAGAGGAAGCGGGGAGGGAGAGAGATCTGGAGGGAGGGATGGAGGGAAGGAGAAGAAAGAATTCAAACGTAGAGAGTGGTTCTCAATCCTGGGGCCTCTGCATCTGCATTTTTAAAACCTCCTCTGTGATTCCCATGGGCAGGCAGATAAAGAACCCTTGGTCTACAGACACGGTGGGCTGCCACATCCTGCTTCTTGGGTCTCTATGTAAACTCTTTTCATTAGATCTCTGCACCATAAGTCAGGGTAGAAGTGCCTGTACTACGTCACAGACAGGAAAGCTGAGATGCAAAAAGAGGTGAAGTCGCTTGTCTGGATCTTAGAGTTTTTAGTGGGGATGGTGTTTCGGTACCAATGACACCCTGATGACCCCTCAGTCCAGTCCCTAGGGACAGCCTCTCCAGGCCCCTGCCCGGCTATGGGGAGGAGGGAGAGGAAGGTTGTCTGCCAGAAGTTAACCCCTGATGCTGAGTGGCCTCCCGGAAAGCTGCTGCCCTGGAACCCACATGCCTTCTCCTGCTTTCCCTGGCACCCTGCCCTCCCTGAGCCTCCTGCCACGCCCCCTGGTGGATGCACCCGACCCGGGACACCTAGGTGGGCGTGGGGCAGCTCCAGCCCAGCCACCTGCTAGGGGTGTGACACTGACATGACCTCCCTGAGGTCCTATCTTTAAGGCAGAGAGAGTGATCCCTCCCTGCCCCTCCCAGGACTAGATCCTATCAGAGCTCCTGAGCAGGGACTTTGCCATTTGGAAAATGTTGGGGGAATGAAAGGCCTCAAGGCCATCTCCCAGCTGGAGGCCTGCGCAGCAAAGCCAGACCACGGACATGTTTTGTGGCCCGCAGAAGGGTTGAAAACATCATGGATTAGTTGCCAACATTTCTTAATGGGGAGATTTTTACATAACAATCCAGATTTCTGGTTTTCTTTGAAAAAATCAGGACAACCATCAACAATGAGCTAGCTTGTCTGAGTGGGCGGGGCAGGGGCATGTCACTGTACCGCCTTGGTCATGACCTTCTTGTGTCCGAACCTTTTGTCCGTGGTTCCTGGTTCTTTCCACTCTTCCCCCCACCCTCTTTAACCATCTCCTCTTTCTCCTATGGCCTCAAGAACATCCCCGGAGACCCTGGTGTCTCTTCACCTTGATTACTCGTCTTTGACTTGGGCTGACCCTTGCCCTGAAGGTCATCTTTCATTTTTGATAATTTGTCCATTAAAAGCACAGACTCTGGGGCTTCCCTGGTGGCGCAGTGGTAGAGAGTCCACCTGCCAATGCAGGGGACACGGGTTCGTGCCCCGGTCCGGGAGGATCCCACATGCCGCGGAGCGACTGGGCCCATTAGCCATGGTCGCTGAGCCTGCGCGTCTGGAGCCTGTGCTCCGCAATGGGAGAGGCCGCAAGAGTGAGAGAGGCCTGCGTACCGCAAAAAATAAATAAATAAATAAATAAGCACAGACTTTGGAGTCCTGCATTCAAGTTCTAGCCTTGTTATTCTCCCAAGATGTGCCCTTGGGTAAGGCCCTTAGCCTGTCTGAGCCTTGGTTTCCTAAACGGGGATATTAATCATCTCTACTCCAAGGGCTGTCAGGAGGGTTAAACACCATAACAAGGTGCTCCACAACTGGATCACGGTATGTGCCCAATAAGTGATTGCCAGGATCATCATTCTTTTAATTCTCAAGTCGCCTATTAAAAGCATTTCTAGCCCTTCCATCAAAAACAACAGTGAGTGATCAAAATGTAACCCAAAGTAAAAATTCCCCTGAGACTGTCAACCTCTAAATTAGAGAAATGACACAGAACTGATTTCCCTTGGCTTTGATTAAAATTTGAATACTTCCTTCACTTTGGTTTAAAAAAAATAAAAAATAATTAGAGAATGAAATATGACCTACAGAACAAAAATGAAGCAGAAAAATGGGAAATGTCAAAACGGGAGCACCAGCAGCTTAAACGAGATCCATCTTCATTCCTCCTGGTATACTCTGAGTCAGGAGAAGAAGTCTCTCTGGGGCGCCCACCCGCCTCCAGTCCTACCTGGTCATCAGCCCAGGAGCCAGCCTGGGTGTAGGGCCTCTCCTCCCCCCAGCCGTCGGCCGTGCTGGGCCTCCAGTCCTACCCGGTCATCAGCCCAGGAGCCAGCCTGGGTGTAGGGCCTCTCCTCCCCGCAGCCGTCGGCCGTGCTGGGCCTCCTCAGCGCCTCCTCGCACCGCAGGCTGCACAGGCTCTCCACGTCCAAGTCAAACGTCTCATCAGAACAGAAGATGGCCTCAAGAATGTCATCATCGGTTGTGAATAAGATCGTGTCTCCAAAGTGCTCTGGAGCTGACGGGGTACCAGGAAGACAGAAGAGTCAGCTCACCCCGTGTCCCAGTGATGTGCAGACCAGGAACCTAAACCCACCAATCTTTGGGCTAGAAAGTCCCAAACCACTAACAGGTCTTGATTTGTGTAACTGAGCCTTATTCTTCTTTACGTATTTGCAAATGGAATTCACAGACCATAAGAACCACATAGATTTAATGAAGGCACCCAATCTAATGAGAATCACTGTGGTCTGTCATGAAATAAGGGATGTTTCTTAGGCCCGGGTGAGGCACGGTAGCTGATGCTGTTGGTGCCCCATCCAGATCCTTTGCCAATCCTTATAGGGGGTCTTCCTGGAAGGGTGTGGGAGTTATGTCCCAACCAGGGGAGTCCAAGGGTTCCAAAGCCCTGCTGCTTTGCCTTAAGGCAGGACAGACCCTGCAATTTACACTCCAGAGCTCCCCTTGGGATCAGGCTGAGGCTGGGCTTCCCCTGAAACGATATCCTTGCTTAGCTTCTTCCCCCCACCCTTCCATATCCTACACCCCTCCCTGCCCTACAGGGTCTCCTGAGAGCACTCCCTCCATAACTCACTTGCACTCATCAGGCTCAGGCCCTAGGAAGCTAAGTAAGGCTGGTACCCAGGGGAGGCGTTTCAATGAGGTCAGCTCTTTCACACCCAGCAGCAAAAGGGGAGGAGCGGGCCAGCTCTTGGAAAAGGAGAGAGACCTGTCCGTCACTGGCTAGCCACTAAGGTTAGTTTTTCTTCAGAGCCTCAGCCAGTAGCAGGTAGGGGTTTTGAGAGCATTCTTACAGACATTCTGTACCTCCCGTCAGGGTTCCCGAGGCTTTGGCGATTTCTCCCTTAAAGATGCACTGCGTATCTAACAGCATCGTGATGTCCTTCACACCCCGGAAGGAATGTATCCGCGATTTATTGTAATTCCAGATCCTGATCAGGGCGACTTGGCAAGGCTGCACGAAGTCGATGGAGATGGAGTGGGACTTGCCCGGCGTGAAGGGGGCCAGCCAGACATGCATGTCGTCCTGGGTCCTATTCACCCCATCGATAAGGTTGGTGACCACACGGGGGTCTTTCCCATAGGCCGGTAAGATATTGATGTCCGGGGGGTCGGCTTGAATGTTCACAATTTGCACCGGCTCTCCCTTGGAACTGAATATTTCTATCCCGTTAAGGCCAACGTAGTGCCTGTCCCCCCACGTGGACTTGATGTCGACGACCAAGTGCTGTCCGTAAGGCAAGACGGGGATTTTAAAGTCACCCCCGTCATCTATCTCTAGGGAGCCGTGGTCCTGTCCTTTCATGGGCTCCGGCTTCTCCTCCTTCCAGGGGTGCGGCTGGTCGCTGTGCCGGCTGCTCTTCTGCTGCTGCAGGAACTCATCCAGGATGTCGCCTTGGAACTCCACGTTGGAGATGCGTCCCTGGTGGGAGTGGTCAAAGACGGTGAGGGAGTTCCACGATTCACGTAAGGTGTGTTCCTGCTTGCTGTGCCACTGGGGCCGCAGTGGCGTCCGGGTGGACCAGGCATCTTCTGGAAGGAAGGACACAGGAGAGGCGAAGCCCCATTAGTGGCGTGTGTGGAAGTGGGGACCCTTAGAGATCGTTTCACCCAGTGGCTCTCAGCTGGGTGGGGGTCACCCTCGGGGGAAATTCTAGAAACCAGTGGGTGGTTCGATGCTCTTGGCTATCTCAGTGCCTATTGGCCCTGCTGGCACTTGAAGGGTGGGACCAGGGATGTGACTCTCCCTCACTGCCAGGGATGGTTCCAGGCACAGAGTACACTCTCCTGTCTCAGGCGCCATTCAGGTCGGTAAAAAAATTGTTTATGGTCACCCGAGTCTGGAACCTAGTTGTTTTACAAAGAGCACAGTGTTTCTCGGTGTACTTTGAATTCTCTAAGAATGCGACTACCATGCAAATCAAGGGAACACTCTCTGCTTGTGTGAGAACCTTTTCAGAAACTCACACGACCCAGGGCGATGCTGCTGCCTGCGGAGTCTGAGTCAGCAACCCCAGGGTCTGCTCTGAAGACTGTCACAGCCACGTGACTCTAACGGGGTGTTTCAAAGACTGCCTAATAGCAGGCGGAAGGCTTGTGAAAGAATGTTACATGGAAAAACAAAGAGCCAGGGGGCTTCCCTGGTGGCGCAGTGGTTGAGGGTCCGCCTGCTGATGCAGGGGACACGGGTTCGTGCCCCGGTCCGGGAGGATCCCACATGCTGTGGAGCGGCTGGGCCCGTGAGCCATGGCCGCTGAGCCTGTGCGTCCGGAGCCTGTGCTCCGCAACGGGAGAGGCCACGACAGTGAGAGGCCCGCGTACCGCAAAAAAAAAAAAAAAAAAAAAAAAAGAGCCAGATCGGCCATTTTAGATGAGGCCTCTCCTAGTGTGGGCAGCATGTCCCGACGTGTTAATATCAGCGTTTCTGCGTGGTGAGTAGGAAAGACTTGTACTTTCTTCTCTGACACCGTATCTTCTAAGTTCCCTACGTGTAATTTTTATAATCAGGGACAAATTCTATTAAAAAACCAAACAACCCAGGTATATTACAAGGTAAGGAATTTACTTCTACTCGTGCTTAAACTGGCTCCAAGAGCCGAAGCTGCGTCTGGGGCATGCGGAGAACACGGGCCTGGCCCTCAGAGGCATGGCTCTGAGGGCCCTGCTCTCCTGCTTGTAGAATATTAAAGCCCTGGTGTGTGCATCTAAGCAGCAGCCGGTCCTCACGGCCACGCCGTGGCTAACTGCCATCTAAGGGTGTCATTCTGGAAAAACAGCAGCTGATGACACTGACATTCTGTTTTTCCTTCTTTCATATCATGCTGCGCCCTGCACTCCATTTTCTGCCTGTCTCCTCGGGGGCCTGGCCCCATCAATTATCTCCTCTCTCCAGAATCTTCAATCACTCCTTCCCCACTGGCATCTTCCCCTCTCTCTGTCTGCAGACATGCATAAATCTCTCCTACCTGAAAGAGAAAGGAACCTGACCTGATCTTGGGGCTCCCTCCCACCACCGTCCTATTTTCTCCCTCCTTTCACCGAAGACACTACATCCTCATCACCACTGCCCTCTCTCACCACCATCACCCTCTCTCGACCCCCTGAAACTTGGCTCCTGTGGGCAGAGTTGCTGTTTTGCCCACCCAGACTCCACTTCTCCTTCTCCTAGGAACAAAATTCTGACTCTCCCCACCTTCAGTCCATGCAGATTAGGCAAAACATGGACAGCATCCTTCCAAGCTGGGCTCGTGAAAGGAAGTACGGGGAGAGAGAGGGGCTCTCTTTAAATTGGCACCGCTGAGCTGGTAGGACGGAGGGGTGGAGTTGTTGGTGGCCATTTGCTACACTCTGTGTGTGGGGAGCCTGGCTGAGAATGAAGCCAACCTGGGGAACGTGAGCTGAGAGATGCAGAGTCCTGATGACAATCATTTGAGCCCCTGGATCCAGCTGCACCTGAAGTCAATCCCTTTGTGGTTTTCTGTTCCTGGCATCCGTAAGAGTCCTATAATTCCCACAACCCTCCACTGAAGTGACTTTCTCCAAGTACACAATGACTCCAAGTACACAACCTTTTCTCAGTTCTCCTTCCCTGCTCGACATCCCAGGCAAAGCTCCTCCACTCAGCAGTGCCCCCCTCCACCAGCTTAGGAGACATCATCCCTTCCTGGTTCTCCACTTCCCCGGCCAACAGCTCCTCTCTTCGTGTCATGGCGCCCTCCCCTCCTCCCTGCACGCTAAGTCTGGTTGTGCCCAAAGCCCTTAGCTCCATGCAGTCCTCTCCCAACCCTGCCCTCATCCAGCTCCTGGCTCCCATGCGGGCCCTGCTCACTGACATCAGCCAAGTTCTGGCCTCTCTTCCTGGGGTACCATCTTCCAATTCCAAAGACCCCTTGGACGGTCCAGACGTGTCCACTCTGTCACTTCAAACTCCGGGTACCTAAAATGGAGTTTGTCATCAACCCCTCTAATTGGCATTATCTCTACTACATTGAGAATAAAGAAACTCTAACTCCTCACCGTGCCCCTAGGGCCCTGAGTGTGGACCCCCAACTCCCGGCTGACTTCTCCAGCCTAGCCTCACACCCTTCTCTCCACGAGCATCCCACTCCAGCCATGCCAGCCTTTCATTCCATGGACACAAGTCTCTCCTTGCCTCAGAGTCTTTGCCCTTACTGTGCCCTCTGCCAGGAACGCTCCTCCCCCAGAGCCCCACTTTGCTGGCTCTTCTTGACACCCTCCTTCTTGGAGAGGCCTTTTCTGCCCTGTTCCCTGCTGCATCCCAGGGCCTGGCACAGAACCTGGTGCCTGGAAGTGCTCAATAAATGTGTGCCAGTAAAGGGACGGGTGGTTGGCGCCACCATCACGTACCCCCTGTGCTCAGGGCTGGATGCTGAGGGACTCCCCCTCCACCGGTCAGTTCTCCTGCACCTCCTGTCCTCTCCCCTCCTCAGCTGTCATTAACAAGACCCCAGGAGTTCCTTCCATCCTTTCTTCCAGGCATGAGGCTTAACATCTGGCAGAAGGAATTTCCCATGTGGATCGTCATGACCTCAGTTTACTGTGATTTGATTTCCACTGACTGAAATGAATGGGCTGGGTTGGTCTGCAAGGGCAACCGAGGAGAAAGCGCCAAAAGTCACGTGTCAGGGGACTCAGCCTGCCTTTTTCTGCCAGGGTGTGCAAGAAAGGCAGGACTTGGCTTTCATCCTGTATCTGCTTTCTGACCTATTCTCCCTGAGATGTACGTACGTCCTGGGTTTTAAAAGCAGAGAGGTATAGACTTTGTCTTGGACCTCTCAGGTGAAACAGCAGGCTGGGGCCCACGTTTCCCTCTGTCACACATGACTCATTAGACTTTGGGAGTTGGGCAACTGCTGGGATTGGTGCTTTGTCCTGTCTGTCAACATTCCTGCCAACAAATCTGAACTGACAACAGAAAGCTACGGCTTTAATCTGTAGTCCACACGGTCTGGGAGGGACCAGTATGAGATGATGGGATTAAAGGTTCAAAACTACTCTTTGGTGGAGATTAATATGAACTGCAAAGTTCTGAACTTCAGTTTATAAAAATCACTGGCACCACTATGAGGTAGGCATTAATTGCTATTAAAATGGGAGTGAAAAAGCATGTAGTGAGATGCAACAAAACCACGTTTATTCGAGGTGAACAGCCAATTAGCCATAGCTGATTGGACTAGGAGTGGACACCTGACCCATGCCAGCCAATCAGCTTCTGCCCTGAGACTCTGGAATTGTATTCTGGAGCTAGAGCTGGGAAATTGTCACTTTTGGACTGCGAAGCCATTTCCTGCCATGTGCACAGAGGAGGGGTGAGGAAGAGTGGACCTGCAAAGAAGCAGAGGCAGGGCCCAGCAGCCCTGGAGAGTCAGGGAGAAGCTTCCTCGGTGCCTACTGGCTTTCTGGTTCCTCCTTCAAATCCCATGTGATGCTTCCTGTCTTTGGGGGTCCAGGAGCTTCTCAAATAACACCCCATTTTACTGCTCAAACTGGGCCGATGAGATTTCATTCACCTGTAGCTAACTGACCCCTGATAAAGACACTTCCAAAATGCAGATGTCATTACAATGAGATACTTTGTTTAACAAAAGGATTTCCAGGCTCTCTATTATGGTGACAGCACGATTCCAGTCCCAGGGAGGATCGTTGGCATTCATTCTACAAGCACTGTTGGAGGGCTTGGCCCCCACCTTTCCTGAAGGGCATGGCTATGGGATTTGGCTCTATGTAATGGGTAATTTAAAATTTCTAAGCAACTTTCCTTTTTAGCACGACCAGCTTAACAAGCATGAAATCTCAGGGGCTCAGTTCTTAATGTGTGTTGAGCCAAGCAGTGAAATGCCTGGAAGGAAATTAAAGTGAGACAAAGTCTTCTGAACATGGACAAGTTAGAAAAATGCCCATCACCTCATAACTCCCAGAGGTTCTTTGGGTCTGTTTACCAGGAAGGTTTGGAATTGCCTAGCTCTTCTGGGGCAGGTGGCTGATGACAGCTGGGGAAACAGGACACTGTAGGGTAGTAGTTCGAAGCATGGATGCTGGAGCAGGACTGCCTGGGTTCAAATTCTGCTCTAACACTTATTGGCTGTGTGACCCGAGGAAAGTTACTTAAACCTCACATTTTCTTTTCTTTTCTTTTCTCTTTTTTAATCATATAACTTTCAGGTGTACAGCACTGTGGTTCAACATCTGTATACACTACAAAGTGATCACCAACATAAATCTAGCTCCCATCCATCACCATACAATTGACCTCCTTCATCCATTTCACCCACACCCCAACTGCCTTCTCCTCTGGTAGCCACTAATCTGCTCTCCATATCTATAAATTTGTCTTTGTTTTATTTTGTTTGTTTTGTTTATTAGATTCCACATATTAGTGAAGTCATCGGTATTTGTCTTTCTCTGTCTGACTTATTTTACTTAGCATAATACCCTCAAGGTCCACCCATGTTGTTGCCAATGGCAGGATTTCATTCTTTTTTATGGCTGAGAAGTATTACATTGTACATACATTATTCCATGTACATATATACTATATATATGTATATATATATATATATATATATATATATATATATATATATATATATATACACCACATCTTCTTTATTCATCAGTGGACACTTAGGTTTTTTCCATATCTTGTCTCTTGTAAATAATGCTGCAATGAACATGGGGGTGCATATATCTTTTCAAATTAGTGTTTTAATGTTCTTCAGATAAATACCCGTAAGTGGTATAGCTGGGTCATATAGCAGTCCTATTCTTAATATTTTGAGGAATCTCCATACTGTTTTCCATAGTGGCTGCACCAATTTACAATCTTGCCAACAGTGTACAAGAATTCCCTTTTCTCCACATCCTCTCCAACATTTATTATTTCTTGTCTTCTTGATAGTAGCCATTCTAACAGGTGTGATGGGACATTGCCTTGTGGTTTTGATTTGCATCTCCCTGATAATTAGTGATATTGAACATCTTTTCTTGTGCTTGTTGGCCATCTGTATGTCTTCTTTGGAAAAATGTCTATTCAGACCCTCTTCCCACTTTTAAATCTGTTTGTATCCTGTTGTTGAGTTGTATGAGTTCTTTATATATTTTGGATATTAACCCCTTAAAAGATATATGATTTGCGAATATCTTCTCCCATTCGGTAGGTTGCCTTTTCATTTTGAGGATGGTTTCCTTTACTGTACATAACCTTTTCTGTTTGATGTAGTCCCATTTATTTATTTATGCTTTTGTTTCTCTTGCCTTTGGAGTCAGATCCACAAAAACATTTATAAGGCTGATGTCAATAAGGTTACTGTCTATGTTTTCTTCTAGGAATTTTATGGTTTCAGGTCTTATATTCCAGTCTTTAATCCATTTTGAGTTAATTTTTGTGTACGGTGTAAGATAGTGGTCTAGTTCCATCCTTTGCATTTGGCTGTCCAGTTTTCCCAACACAATTTATTGAAGAGATTGTCCTTTCTCCATTCTATGTCTTTGCTCCTTTGTCACTGATTAATAGTCCATATGTGCATCGGTTTATTTCTGGGCTCTCAATTCTATTCCATTGATCTGTGTGTCTCTTTTTGTGCCAGTATCATACTGTTTTGATCACTATAGCTATGTAGTGTAATTTAAAATCAAGGAGCATGATACCTCCAGCTTTGTTCTTCTTTCTCAAGATGCTTTTGGCTATTTGGAATCTTTTGTGGTTCTATATACATTTTAGAATTATTTGTTCTAGTTCTGTGAAATACACCACTGGAATTTTGATAAGGATTGCATTATATCTATAGATTGCTTTAGTAGTATGGCATGGACATTTTAATAATATTAATTCTTCCAATCCATAAGCAAAGAATATCTTTCATTTTGTGTGTGTGTGTCTTCTTTAATTTCTTTCATCAGTATCTTATAGCTTTCAGTGTACAAGTCTTTAACCTCCTTGATTAAATTTATTCCTAAGTATTGTTTCTTTTTGATGCAATTGTAAATGGAATTGTTTTCTTTACTTCTCTTTCTGACAGTTCATTATTAGTGTATAGAAATGCCACATATTTCTGTATATTGATTTTGTATGCTGCAGTTTTACTGAATTCATTTATTAGTTATAACAGTTTTTTGATGGAGTCTTTACGGTTTTCTATATATAGTATCATGTCATCTGCAAATAGCGAGTTTTATTTCTTCCGTTCTGATTTGGACGATTTTTATTTCTTTTTCTTGCCTAATTGCTGTGGCTAGGACTTCCAATGTTGAATGAAAGTGGTGAGAGTGTGCATCCTTGTCTTGTTCCTGATCTCTTAAAGGAAACACTTTCAGCTTTTCACCATTGAGTATGATGTTAGCTGTGAGTTTGTCACATATGCTCTTTATTATGTTGAGGTATGTTCCCTCTATACCAACGATGTTGAGAATTTTTATCATAAGTAAATGTCGAATTTTGTCAAAACCATTTTTTAAATCTATTGAGATAATCATATGATTTGTATTCTTCATTTTGTTGTATCATGTTGATTGATTTGTGGATATTGAACCACCTTTGCATCCCTGGGATAAATCCCACTTATTCATGGTGTATGAGACTTTTAATGTATTGTTGGATTACGTTCGCTCATATTTTGTTGAGAATTTCTGCATGTATGTTCATCAGTGATACTGGTCTGTAATTTTTTTTTTTTTTTTGGTGATGTCCTTGTCCAGTTTTGGTATCAAGGTAATGCTGGCTTCATAAAATGTGTTTGGAAGATTTCCCTCTTCAATTTTCTGGAAGCGTTTGAAAAGACTAGGTATTAAATCTTCTTTGAGTGTTTTGTAGAATTCACCAGTGAAGCCGTCTGGTCCTGGGCTTTTGTTTGTTGGAAGATTTTTGATTACTGTTTCAATCTCCTTACTAGTAATTGGTCTATTTAAATTTTCTATTTCTTCATGATTCAATCTTAGAAGATTGTTTGTTTCTAGGAATTTATCCATTTCTTCTAGGTTGCCCAATTTACTGGCATATAATTGTTCGTAGTAGTCTCTTATGATCCTTTGTATTTGTGTGGTATTAGTTGTAACTTCTCTTTCATTTCTGATTTTATTTATTTGAGCCCTCTCTCTTTTCCTCTTGGTTAGTCTAGCTAAAGGTTTGTCAACTACATTTATCTTTTCAAAGAATCAGCTCCTAGTTTCACTGATTTTTTTCTATTTTATTTTAGTCTCTACTTCATTTATTTCTGCTCTGATCTTTATTATTTCCTTCATCTACTAATTCTGGGCTTTATTTGTTCTTTTTTTTTCTAGTTCCTTTAGGTGTTAAGTTAGATTGTTTATTGGGAATTTTTCTTATTTCTTGAGGAGGGTCTGTATTGCTATGAACTTCCCTCCCAGAACCACTTTTGCTGTATCCCACAGATTTTGGTATGTTGTATTTCTGTTTTCATTTGTCTCCAGGTATTTTTTGTTTCTCCTTGATTTCTTCAATGCTGCCCCACCCCCAGTTGTTTTGTAGCATGTTGTTTAATCTTCTTGTTTTTGTGGTTTTCCCCATTTTTTTCTTGTGATTGATTTCTAGTTTCATACCACTGTAGTTGGAGAAGATTCTTGATATGATTTAAATCTTCTTGAATTTATTGAGACTTGTTTTGTGACCTAACATGTGATTTATCCTGGAGAATGTTCCATGTGCACTTGAGAAGAATGTATGTTCTGCTGCTTTTGGATGGAATATTTGGTATATATCTGTTCATCCGATCTGCTATAATGTGTTGCTTAAGTCTGATGTTTCCTTATCAATTTTCTGTCTGGATGATTTATCCATTGAGGTAAGCAGGGTGTTAAAGTCCCCTACTATTACTGTATTGCTTTCAATTTCTCTAAGTCCATCAATATTTGCTTTATATACTTCGGTGCTCCTATGTTGGGTGCATATACATTTATAAATGTTATAACTTCTTGTTGCATTGACTCCTTTATCATTATGTAATGTCCTTCTTTGTCTTTTATTATAGTCTTGTTTTCAAGTCTATTTTGTCTGATATAAGAATAGCTACTCCAGCTTTCTTTTCATTTCACTTGCATGGAATATCTTTTTCTATCCCTTCACTTTCAGTCAGCATGTGTCCTTACTTCTGAAATGAGCTTCTTGTAGGCAGCATATAGATGAGTGTTTTTTTCTTTTAATCCATTAAGCCACTTTCTGTCTTTTGATTAGTGAATTTAGCCCATTTAAAGTAATTATTGGTAAGTAGGTAATTACTGCCATTTTGTGAATTGTTTTTTGGCTGTTTTTGTAGTTCTTCTCTGTTCCTTTCTTTTTCTTTTCTCATTTTCCTTATGTTTTGGTGACTTTCTTTAGTGCTATATTTAGATTCCTTTCTCATTTTCTTTTGTGTATTTACTGTGAGTTTTTTCCTTGTGGTTACCATGAGGATCACACATGCCATCCCAGGTAAGCTGCAGTCTGTTTTAAGTTGGTAGCAACTTAAATTTGAACACATTCCAAAGCTTTGTCTTTCTACTCCCCCTCCACACATTTTATACTTTGATGACAAGTACTACATCTTTTTATTTTATGTATCCCTTAACAAACTATTGTAATTTTAGTTAATTTTTAACATTTTTGCCTTTTAACCTTCAAGCTTGCTTTATAATTGATTTTTTAAATAGATAAATAAACACATTTATTTATCTATCTATTTATCTATCTATCTATCTATCTATTTATTTATTTTTGGCTGTGTTGGGTCTCTGTTGCTGCGTGCAGGCTTTCTGTAGTTGTGGCAAGCGGGGGCTACTCTTTGTTGCGGTGCATGGGCTTCCCATTGTGGTGGCTTCTCTTTGTTGCAGAGTACAGACCCTAGAGCATGTGGGCTTCAGTAGTTGTGGCATGTGGGCTCAGCAGTTGTGGCTCATGGGCTCTAGAGCACAGGCTCAGTAGTTGTGGCATGCGGGCTCTAGAGCGCAGGCTCAGTATTTGTGGTGCACAGACTTAGTTGCTCCACGGCATGTGGAATCTTCCCAGATCAGGGCTTGAACCCGTGTCCCCTGCATTGGCAGGCAGATTCTTAACCACTGCACCACCAGGGAAGTTGTGCTTTATGACTGATTGATCCACTACTTTTATTATATATTTACCTTTGCCACTAAGATTTTTACATTTGTATGTTTTCATATTATTAATTAGTGTCATTTAGTTTAAAGGAGTCACTTTAACGTTTCTTGTACAGCCAGTTTAGTGGTGATAAACTCCTTCAGCTTTTGCTTACCTGGGAAACTCTTAATCTCTCCTTCAATTCTGAATGATAAACTCGCTGGGCAGAGAATTCTCACTGGAAGTTTTTTTCTTTCAGCATTTGGAATATGTCATGCCATTCCCTTCTGGCCTGTAAAGTTTATGCTGAAAAAAAATCTGCTGACAGCCTTAAAGGGATTTCCTTGCATGTCACAAGTTGCTTTTCTCTTGCTGCTTTTAGGATTCTCTTTTTATCCTTAACTTTTACCATTTTAATTATAATGTGTCTTGGTGGGTGTCTCTTTGGGTTCATCTTATTCAGAACTCTCTGGGCTTCCTGGATGTCTGTTTCCTTCCCCAGGGAAATTTTCAGCCACTATTTCTTCAAATAATTTTTCTTGCCCTTTCTCTCTTCTCCTTCTGGGAGCCTATAATATGAATGTTATTCTGCTTGATGTCCCAAAGATCCCTTAAAATATCTTTATTTTTTTAAAATTCTTTTTTCATTATGCTGTTCTGTCTGGGTGAGTTCCATTGCTTTGTCTTCCAGCTTGCTGATTTGTTTTTCTACCTCATCCAATCTGCTGTTGAACCCCTCTAGTGTATTTCTCAGTTCAGTTATAATTTGTGTGATACTTTCTATTTCTTTGTTGTTCTCGCCATGTTTGTCCATTCTTCTCCCAAGTTCTATGAGCATAATTTGACCATTATTTTGAGCTTTTTATCAGGTAGATTGATTATCTCTGTTTTGTTTAGTTCTTTTTCTGTGGTTCTGTCTTGTTCTTTTGATAGGAATATATTCCTCTGTTTCCTCATTTTGCCTAATTTTCTGTGTTTGTTTCTATATATTAAGTAAATCAGCTACCTCTCTTGGTCTTGAAGGAGTGGCCTTATGTAGGAGATGTCCTATGGGGCTCAGAAATGCAATCATGCCTGGCCACCAGAGCCAGGTCCTCAAGCAGTGTCCCCTTATGGGTTGCGTGCACCCTCTTACTGTAGCAGGGTCGTGGATGCTGCTGCCATGCATTGGTGGGCAGGGCTGGCCCCTGGAAAGATTGCAGTGCTGGCCACAATGGCTGATGGGTTCTAGTGGACAGGGTTATCACATAGTCAGCTGTGAGGCCTGGCTGAGGTGCAGGGGTGGGTGGGGCTCTAAATGGGGTGTGTCAACTGGTGCTAACAGACTAGAGGGAGAATTTCAAAATGGCACCCACCAGCATTGGAATCAGCAAGGTAGCCTGAGACTGGAAAAACGGCTCCCTCCAGTTTCTCAGTCCCCAGGGAGCATCCCAACTCATTCCTGCCTCTTCAGCAGATGCTTCAAGATTAGTATGTGGATCCCATTCACCTACGGTCCATGCACTTTTCAGTCTGGTGTTTTTTTGCTGGTTTTCAGGTGGAGTGAGTGTGAGTGTGCCCTTTAAAAGCTAGCTTTCCATTCTCTGCAGTTCTATAGTTTTGAGTGTATTCCCCATTGGTTTGCAAAGCCAGATGTTTTGGGGCCTCATCTCTCTTGTGCAGGATCTAAGGACTGGGGTGCCTGACGTGAAGCTCAAATCCCTCAATCCCCAGGGAAAGTAACTGTACCTGGGTAATCCCTCCCATCTGTGGACTGTCACACCTGGGGTGTGGTTTTTTTCCTTGATGAGATCATCTCTCTGCCTCTCTTATCTGCCTTGATGCTGCCCTTTTACCCTTTCTTGTGGAGACTCTGTTCATCCAGTTTTCAGGTCCTTTTCAGAGGGAATTAGTCTACATGTAGCTGTACTTTTGTTGTGTCCATGTGAGGAGCTGAGTTCAGGATCTTCCTATGCCACCATCTTGAACCTCCCATCTCACCCTGCTTTCTTACCTCACATTTTCTTTATCTGTAAAATGGGACTGGTATGAGGATTAAATGAACCCGTTTGAGTAACGTGCCCAAATGATAGCCTGGCTTACTGCAAACATGCCATGCATCTAGCCATTGCGGTTCCTTCTTTCCATCATTTCTCCCACACTGCAGAAGACCCACCATGAGTCAGGCACCTGGGTCCTGGGGACCCCAACACAAATAAGATGCAGTCCCTGCCCCCAAAGAGCTTCTCGGTTCTGTTCTCCTACTCTTCTCTTCTCCCTGATACCCAGTCTCAGGGTTAAGTCTTGGTGGGGGTGGGCAGCAGAATCTGTAAGGCTGGGGAGCCAGAGGGGAAGCTCTGCCTGGGAGAAGGGAGCCAGCTGCTCACCATGGAAAGGCACTCAAGAGTCTGAGGGACTTGCTCTGCCCTAAGTAACATTAAGGGTCTGAGAGAAGCCACAAACTCTTCACATTTCTATGTGTAAACTCTGGCTAAATGCAGGCCTTTGGGGTCTGTCCAGTAGACAGTAATAGTGCAGATACTAATGTAATTCACTAAAAATATATACATTGGCTTCACATACAGATACACCAAGAGGCAGAGTCACCGAATGGGAGTGACGATGACAATGATGATGATAACAATAATAATAATAATAAATAGCAGCAGCTAACATCTGTTGGGTGCTCTATGTCCCAGGCACAGTGCCAAATACTGCACATGTAGGATCTCATTTGATCCTCCCAGCCCCTCGTGAGTTGGATATTACTGGTGTCCTTATAAACGAGGAAATTGAGGCTCAGGGGGATTTCAGAACTTGCCCACGGTGTGGGTTGGCAGTGGGGAACCAGGATACATGCCCAGTCAGTTTGACTCCAGGGCTTCTGCTCCTGTGTGGTAGGGGGTGGGGATAAACTCAGAGGATCTAGAGGTGAGCCTTGCCTTGGTAGGTCCAGGAGCTCTGTGGGCAAGAAAGGATGTAGAAGCTAGTGTTGAAATCATGGCCACCACTTCTGGAGCACCTTCCACGTGCCAGGCTCTGGCTATCAACTCATTTGAAGCTATCAACTCATTCATTTTGCACAACACTGTGGGGCATGGGGGTTCATTCCCATTTCACAGATGAAGATGCTGAGGCTCAGAAAGTGGAAATGCCCAGCTCTGTAGGACCCAGTCTAGAGGTCCCAGACCTATAAGTAGCAGAGCTTGAATTCAAATGGTTTGGCTCCTTGTTGCTATGCTACACTCCATCCCAGTAACCAAATCTGAGGGCAAATACTCAGAAACCCAGCCGTTGGCACCTCCTTTCAGATCTCTTAGAGATAATCTACTGCGAAGTTCACAAAGCAGGTGAATCCTGCTAGCAGATGTATATATATATATTTTTGACCCACACAGTGGTTTAAAAATAATCTCCATCAGTTGCCAATGTTAAAAAACAAGAATATTCTACAATTTTGATTTCTCTTGATAAAAGGAAAAGGGAGATCTGGCATACTGGTCTTGTATTCCCGAATACCATAGTCCTCACCATTCCCTATAGTCCTTCCAACCCCCAGGCAAGAATTGATTGCTATTTTTCATCACACTTGTATTATTTTTTCTAATGGTATGGTTAAGAAGAAGTGAAGTTCTTAGAGACCAACGTCTCTATCGGAGGTGGGATAACAGTCTAGATTGGAAAAGCCATGTTTTGCAAGAAAAATGGACAAAGGAACATATCTTGGAGGTAATGACAAATATACCTATGAGTTTAACATGCAAAGTGTGCCTTGCCCTTTTCACTCATTGCTGCCACCCCTGTGGCCCCTGAGACAGGGAATTTGTGACCCTTAGTTGAGAAGAACCCACTTGCTTTGCAGATGAGGAAACAGGTCCAGGGAGCAAAATGGCTTCATGCCAATCAGTGGCCCTGGGCTCAGGTAAGATGGCCCCGAGTCAGACTGTTTCCCAAGCTTACCTCTGCTGTCTGGCTGGCCATCACCATGACTGTTGTTGAGGGCATCCTTCCTCAGGCCCCTCCTCCCACTAGCAGGGTGCTCCCTGTGGGAGGGTTGGTTAAAGATGTCGAAGTCATCACCGCAGACTCTGGGGGTCGCTCTCTGAGCTCTCTCGCTGGCAGTGACATTCCAGCTGCTTGCCCGCCCTTGCTCACGCCTGGGGCCTTTATCTCCAGCCTCGGTCTCTCCAGGCCCCTCACGGATGATATCTGCTGATGGAAGCCTGCCTCTCCAGTCCAGCGGCTTCTCCGGACTCAGCCAGAGGGGTTTTGACTTCGGGCCTCCCTGCTTCCTGCCTTTCCCTGTGGGAGAAGGTTGTAACCAGGATGGGGTTTTCCCTGGAGGCTCAGAGACTTTTCTGCCCATAAGGTTTTCCAGCTGTTGGATCAGCGAGAGCTCCTGGTCAAGAGGAGGAGGGCATTCCTCAGGGGAGGAGTGGGGAGGGACACTGGGCATGCCACCTGGCGAGGATGGTGCGGCTAAAAAGCTGCACTCTTCCTCTAACTTGGACAAATTGTCTTCCATGCAGTCAGGAGGATTCATCCTTCCACCAAATAAATTTCCTTGTGAAGAAACCTTCACATCCTCTGCTGCTCCAGCTGGCTGCGAGTCACTGGCACCGAGCTCCTCGTCCCCATCGGTGCTGTTCCTCTTGCGGGCACCTTTGCTTTCTTCTGAGTGGGCAGCAACGCTGTTTTCCATTCTCTCATTTTGCAGGCCCACCAGGATGCTCTGTGGGGCCTCGTCACCTCCTTTGTCTAAGTTGCCATCAAAGATGAGTTTTTTGTTGACATAAAGCTTCACGTTTTTGGCCCCAATGTCAAGATCCTGAAAACACAAAATTTCACGAAATGAAGATGCGTGGCATAGGACTGATGTATCAGAATTTGAAGGGAGCAGATGAAAAAGACAAATGTGGGACGCTGGAAACGTGAGCTTCCTGAGACTACAGCACTGGGGCTGTTAAATCAGACTCCTTTTCATTTTGGCACAAAGGGTTACATATGTTATAAACCAAAGGATTTTCACAAAGAGGCGGCCTCCATGGCCATCTTCATCATCATTACCTCCTGCTGGGACACATGTAATAGCGTGCTAATTGGTCTCCCTGCTTCCTGTCTCTTGCTCCTCCGACCTCAGCTTCACATTGTCACCTGTGTTAGTTTTCTACAAAAGCAGATCTGGCCCAGTCACATCCCTTTGTGAAATTCTTCATGTTTTTTTCACTGCCTATAGCAGGGTTCTTTAAAGTATGGTTCCTGGGCCTCCTGTGTCAGAAAAGCTTGGCAGGCACATAAAATGCAGATGCCCTAGGTTCCATGGGTGCCATATTTTGGGGGCCCTGAGAGCAGAGCCTGAGACAAGGATTTGAGTGCAGGTAGCTTATCAGCAGGTGCTCCTAAGAGGGAGAGTCAGGTAGGGCAGGTGAAAACCCAAAAAGGTTTTGGGGCTAGTCACTGCTGTGGGGAACCGGGGCTCCATCCAGCTGGGACACTGTGAGGGACCGGCAGAATGCATCTCAGAAGTGTCCCTACAAAGGCGGGAGGCTGGGTGTTTATCCACTGACTCCCTTCCCTGCTGTTGATGGATGCCCCTGGGGACACTGACTCCCCGCCATGACCACAGGCTAAGCCCTCTAGAGGCTTTGGCAAAAGGACCCAAGCAGAAAGGCTTAGAGCCTGGAAGCACTGGAAGTGGTGCCCAGTCAGCACGCCTGGGACTGTCCCAGCACAGCTGTGGCCACAAGTGGAGGGGAGCCCAGAGGATGCGGTGTGAGCGCTGCACTTGTGTGGAGAACACCAGACCCATGAGATGAATTCCGAACCCCTCAGCATGACATACGGTAACCTTCACAAAAGGGTCCCTGCTAGCCTTCTGTCTCCTCCTTTCCCAGCACATGTGCCCCGTATCAGGCAGGTATTCAACGCTTCTTGGGTCATACTTAAAATTAGGGGGCTTCCCTGGTGGCGCAGTGGTTAAGAATCCGCCTGCCAATGCAGGGGACACGGGTTCGAGCCCTGGTCTGGGAAGATCCCACATGCCATGGAGCAACTAAGCCCGTGCACCACAACTACTGAGCCCTCATGCCACAACTGCTGAAGCCTGTGCGCCTAGAGCCCATGTTCCGCAACAAGAGAAGCCACTGCAATGAGAAGCCCTCGCACCACAATGAAGAGAAGCCTCCACTTGCTGCAACTAGAGAAAGCCCACGCACAGCAAAGAAGACCCAACGCAGCCAAAAAAAAAAAAAAGAAAAGAAAAAAAAATCAAATAACACCTCCTCCTGCTACTGCCTTATTTGGCCATACCTCTTTACACAAAAACATTTTTAATAAACAGCTTTCTCGAGGAATATAATACATACCTCATACAGTAAACTGTACATGTTTAAAGCATACAACTTAATGGATAAAGAAGATGTGGTGTGTGTGTATATATATATATATATATATATATATATATATATATATATATATATACACACACAATGGATATTACTCAGCCATAAAAAAAGCATGAAATAATGCCATTTGCAGCAACATGCATGGACCTAGAGATGATCATACTAAGTCAAGTAAGACAGAGAAAGACAAATATCATGTGACATTGCTTATATGTGGAATCTAAAAAAAAGATACAAATGAACTTATTTACAAAACAGAAATAGACCCACATTCATAGAAAATAAATTTATGGTTACCAAAGGGGAAAGGAAGGGATAAATTAGGAGTTTGGGATTAGCAGATACACACTCCTAAGTATAAAATAGATAACCAACAAGGATCTACTTATAGCACAGGGAACTATATTCAATATTTTGTGATAACCTTCTCAGTGAAAAGAGTCTGCAAAGGATATATATATACACACACACACACACACACACATATATATATAACTATATATAACTGAATCACTGTGCTATACACCTGAAACTAACACAACATTGTAAATCAACTATACTTCAATAAAAAAAAAACATACTGCTTCATAAGTTTTAACACATATACACCCATGATCAAGGTAATGAACACACCTATCACACACAAGGTTTCCTCATACCCCTATGTAATCCCTGCCACCCTATCTTCTTCCCCCACCCCAAGCCAACCACCCATCAGCCTTCTGTCACCATAGATTACTCTGCATTTTCTAGAATTTTTCTATAAAAGGCATCACACACTATGAACTCTTTGGGGCCTGGCTTCTTTCACTCGGCATAATAACTCTGAGATTCATCCATGTTGTGTCAATGAGTAGTTTTATTCCTTCTTATTGCTGGGGTGCCCCACAATCTGTTTGTCCACCTTTACAGCAAACTCTAAGAGTCACAGTCATAGCTGCACCTCCTGCCCACTGGCCTTTGCCTCCTCCTCTACACGAACCCACCCTGCCAAGGGTGCCAGAAACTGGGTCACAGAACTTCCCTGTTTGCCTGGACGATTCTGACTTATTCCCGTTGCCCTGGTCTATCACTCATAGAGCCTTCTTTTCACTCCAAAGGGTGCCCTGGTTTGGACAATCAGCTTTAGGGTCCAGCAGGGTATCAGACCCACCAGGAAGTTCTCCGTTCTCAGGTAGGCTGTCCTCCTGCCCCCTGCTCTCACCGCAGCCCAGGCTCCCCGCTGTTGCTCCTCTTCAGCTGGGCCTTGACCAGTTGGGCTGGTCCCCGGCCTCCCGATTTTCCTGCACCCTCTCACCAGGGGGTCCCACTCAGGCCCAGGGCCCTAACTATCATTCTCTCATTGGTGACTCCTGACTATTTAATTTTACTTTATTATTGAAGTATAGGTGATTTACTATGTTGTTTCAGTTTCAGATGTACAGCAAAGTGATTCCGTTTTATATATGTGTGTGTATATATATATTCTTTTCCATACTCTTTTCCATTATGTTTTTTCTTTAAATAAATTTTATTTATTTATTTATACTTTTGGCTGCATTGGGTCTTTGTTGCTGTGCGTGGGCTTTCTCTAGCTGTGGCGAGCGGGGGTTACTCTTCGTTGTGGTGCGCGGGCCTCTCATTGCGGTGGCTTCTCTTTGTTGCGGAGCACGGGCTCTAGGCGCGCAGGCTTCAGTAGTTGTGGCACGTGGGTTGAGTAGTTGTGGCTCACGGTCTCTAGAGCGCAGGCTCAGTAGTTGTGGCGCACGGGCTTAGCTGCTCCGTGGCATGTGGGATCTTCCTGGACCAGGGATCGAACCCGTGTCCCCTGCATTGGCAGGTGGATTCTTAACCCCTGTGTCACCAGGGAAGTCCCTTCCATTATGTTTTACTGCAAGATATTGAATATAGTTCTTTGTGCTATATAGTAGGTCTTTGTTGTTCATCTATTTTATATATAGTAGTTTGTATCTGCTAATTCCCAACTCCTAATTTATCCTTCCCCACCCCCTTTCCCCTTCGGTAACCATAAGTTTGTTTTCTATGTCTGTGAGTCTGTTTCTATTTTGTGAATAAGTTCATTTGTATCAGTTTTTAGATTCCACATATAAGTGATATATGATATTTGTCTTTGTGTGATTTACTTCACTTAGTATGATAATCTCTAGGTCCATCCATGCTGCTGCAAATGGAATTATTTTTGTCCTTTTTTATGGCTGAGTAGTATTCCATTGTGTATATGTACCACATCTTCTTTATCCATTCGTTTGTCAGTGGACATTTAGGTTGCTTCCATGTCTTGGCTATTGTGAATAATGCCAATGAACACCGGATTCCTGACTATTTTAATCTCCAGTCCTGACCTCTCCATCCAGCCCACAGTGACCACGTGACCTCTCTTCTTGGATATCTAACAGGCGTCTCAACCTTAACAGGCCCCAAACAGAATGATCAACCCACTCTTCCCAAACCTTGTCTTCTTTCATCTCAAAAGTGGTTCCGCCGTTCAGCCAGCTGCCCCAAACCTAGGAGTCCTTGAGTCTTCTTTCTGTCTCACTCACACATCCAATCCATCAGAAGCCCTGCAGCTCTACCTCCAAAACCCCTCTGGAATCTGACCTCTTCTCCCTGAATGGCGGCCGCCTCCTAGCCCGGGCCACAGTCATCTCTCCTGGAGACAACAACCGTATCCTCCTAAGTGCTCTCTGCGTTTCCACTCTGCACCGTCACCCACCCACCCCCACCCCACCCCGGCACACACACTTCGTTTCCAGCAGCCAGTCTTTCTTAAAAAACAACTTAAATCAGGGAATTCTGTGGCGATCCAGTGGTTAGGACTCTGCGCTTCCACAGCAGGGGACCCGGGTTCAATCCCTGCTCAGGGAACTGGGATCCCACAAGCCGCACGGTGCTGCCAGAAAAAACCAAACCAAACCAAAACAACTTAAATCAGATCACGGCAGGCCCCTGCTTAAAACCACCCAGTGGGGCTTCCCTGGTGGCGCAGTGGTTGAGAGTCCGCCTGCCGATGCAGGGGACACGGGTTCGTGCCCCTGTCCGGGAAGATCCCACGTACTGCAGAGCGGCTGGGCCCGTGAGCCATGGCCACTGAGCCTGAACGCAGCAGGAGAGGCCACAACAGTGAAAGGTCCGCGTACCACAAAAAAAAAAAACCAAAAAAACAAAAAAACAAAAAACACCCAATGGTTTCCTACTACGCGGAGAATAAATTCCAGCTCCCTTCAGTGGTCAATGTGGCCTGCGTGATCTGGTCCTGTGACGACCTCTCTCTCCCCTCTCCTTCTGCTTCCAACACACCGCTCTGCTTGCTGCTCTGTGACCCCAGGGAGCTCCTGCCCACCTTGGGACCTGGGCACCTGCCTGGAATGTTCTGCTCCAGAAACCTGCAAGGCTGGCACCTCCTTGTCTTCAGAGAGATGTGGCTGCTCTCCCTAGAGCAGCCCCCACCCCATCCAGTCACCTCTCTAGCCCATGGCCCTGTTTTCTTTCCTTCTGGTCTCTGAAATGGTCTTATTTATCAGCTTTCTAACTTATTTATTGTCTCCCCCACTCAAAGTTAAGCTCCAAGACAGCAGAGACCCTACTAATCTCGTCCAAGGGCGCCACAAGTGCCTGGCACATAGCTGCTGCTCAGTAATCCCTTTGGAATTATAAGTGAATAAACACAGGTATTTTTCTCCCCGGGGAACACTGTTCTCTAACAATCTTCAGAGAAGAAACCTGATCAGAAAAATGGTAGCCTGTTGGTTTCAACCCCAGACCATTTTCCATCTTGCTTTGGCTTCTGATCTGCTCTTGGGATACAAGATCTGAGATCCCAGAGGTGTCCATCTATACTTATTTCCCCCTGCCTTAGCCCTCCTGAAAGCCAGGCAATGACGCTCCAACTAACTTCCTAGTTCACTAAGTTATTGCTACGAAGGTTTCCGTAGCAATTTAGGATGAGAAACGTCAAGCCCGTGTTACACCACAGGAACCCAGCTTCAATCGTCCAATTGCAGGATGGCAGGCTACTATTTGCCGCCTGTCAGTTCTCAAAGCCCTCTTTTACATGTTTATACGGATGTGTTCTCTGTTTAGCGGAAGCGCAGCGCAAGTGTGTGCTGTGAATTAATCAGGAAATAGCTGTTTGAGAAGGACAGCCTGGGCAGCTTTCAATGACTAGTCCTGCAAAATTTCCGCCATGGAAACATCTGGTGAGACAGACACGCTCTCACTGAAAGAGGCGGTGGGGTGGGGAGGAGACCTTTCAGTCCGCATAGTCATCACATGGGCATCCTGGCTTCCGTAAGGAGATGCCTGGTTTCCACAATGGGCTCCTTGACCGTCCGTGAACGGTCTAGAGCCCCGACTGACCTCAGCTCTCTCCAAGAAGCCTGGCTGAGTGGGGACAGAGAGGGGAGCAGGCTGGGGCAGGGGTGTGACCTCTCATGCCCCTAGGATCAGGCAGGTAGGAGAGAGAAGAGGGTTAGGGTGGAAACCACAGGGAGTGGTGGGGGTCATGGGGAGCTGAGAGGTTCATGCCCCCTACCTGATGGTGTTTAAACCTGCCAAGTTTCCAACACCCTGCAGACCAAACAAGCCGTATCTGTGGGTGGATTTGGTCCAAGCATCATCAGAGTGGGATCCCCGGTGGGAAACGGTAGGGAGTCACTTCTCTGGGGATTCTATGTGCTAAAAAAAGAAAAAAAAAAAGCTGCATGCATTGGCCCATGCTGTCTTTGGAACAACTCCCCAAGGTCTTGGGCATTAGGGCCCATCTGACAGATGAAGAAACTGAGCCTCAGCATTCTCTGAGGTCACACAGCTGGTGCACAGGGAGCCACTCTGGCTGACACCCTGAAGTCCTATTGCCACCTCCCTTTGGGTCAAGCCAGACCTGGAGAGGGCCTCCGTCTTGGCCGTGCTAGCCTGGCCACCTGCTCTGGGTGGAATCCTGAGTCCCCACTTCTATTTCTTAATTAGTCCCCATGGACCAACTATCTCGTACTCCCATCCTAGCTCTCTCCTCACTCCCTAGAGGCAGTCATTGTGGGCACCGGTGGGGAGCATATGTACGTATGCTTGTGTCCTTCCAGACTTTTCCTACGTATTTACGTACATATTGATGCAACTGCCATCACACCTCAAGAGTGTGGTCCAAAGCTATGTGAGACACATGTCTGCTCCGTGGAGAAGACGGGGTCGAGATTTTGCAGGTCTGTACTACTTGGTATCCCTCTGTAAAGCTCTGCATGAGGGGTGCCTTTGGGAATAGATCCAAGGGAAAATCCTTTCACTCCTAAACAACCAACCTGCTTCCTCCTTCCAGCAAGAGGGCTCTAGTCCTGGCTGTTTCCTCCTTTGCCTCAGCTTCCAGGAAATCGAGGTGAAACTCCATGCTGCTGACGACCGTACCCTGAGAACCATGTGTGTGTGTGTGTGGGGGGGGGGGTACTTGCTTCCTCGGTGCTCCTATTTTCTTCCTCGTTTAACTGGAGTTATTGCTATGCCTTTTGTTGATGCCGTCTCAAACCCCTTTTGCAGTGGATTTTCAAAAGGACACTTTGAAATTCTGTGGCTGCCATGTGGTCAATGCGAGCACCTTCTCTAGTCCAAAGAAGGACTTTATCCTTTTTTCCAGTTGACGAGGACCAGTCACGTTGAGACTGTAATGCATTTTAAACACAACAACATTAATATTATTTTGATCTAAGTAATTGAAGTGACTCGATAAGGCCACCTTCCTCCCTGGTCCTGGGGTCAAATGACATGTCTCTTCCAATGAGCACATGAATTGCTCAGCAAAGATTGATGGCGGCCCGGGTCCATCACGACAACAACCCAAGCAGAGCGGGGGGCTCCTGTGCTCACAAAACACTTTCCCTAGAGACCAACAACTGCCCTCAGCACAGGCGAAAAAGCCTGAAGGAAATCATCTGGAGCAAAGCATTGGCCAAGCCTACGTGCCGGATGCCAGGGAGCGTCCATTAAAGCAAACCCTTCCTCGGCGTGGGTGACAATTGGAGTCGAACCAGCTGTGTGTCGCTGGACCTCATTCATGCACAGCCTGAGGGGGCCCACACTCTAGGGGTTCTGTCACCAGCTGGGCACCCACGCTGGCTCCACTGCACCTGGAGAACATGGGCTGCCGTCCCTTACTGCTCTCTTTGCCGGGAAGTGCTGGGTCCACAACAGGAGGGGCCGAGGGGCTGTGGGTGATTGGGAGGCTTATCAAGCACGGGCGACTTCGGGGAGTGAGCTGTGGCTGCCCAGAGAGCTGCCATGTAGGCTTCGGGACCTGGCTCAGGAGCTGAAGACCCCTCCGGGAAGCCCCTGGCTCTCCCGATCTGCCCCTCCCGACCTGCCCCTCCCCGCCTCCTCGGGTTGAGTCGAGGGTCCTCCTCTAGGCTCTCACAGCTGGGCTTGCGACTGGACCCTTGCGCCTACTACCTCGTGGCCCCATGTGCTCACCGGTCTTCAGCGGATGGAGACCTTCAAGGATGGGGGACAGGCCTATCCCCATCCATCTTGAGGCCTAGCTCTGGGAACTAAACCTGCTCTTTGCACCTGAACTTGAATGCTTTATTGAGAGGAGATCTCAATGACCTTTCATATGTCCCTCGGGAGGAAGAGCAATGAAAACCCTTCTTTGTGATATAGCCACTTGAAGAAGATGGGGGGGACATGTGACATTTAACAAGCTACATTTAACCTGTTACATGCCAGGCTGGGGGCCAACGACTCTGACCTCCCGGTATCACAGACTCAGAGGACAAAGGACGGGGATGGGACCTGACAGACGGGGCCACTAACCGGAGGACCTACAGCTGGATCTGGGCTGGTTTGGCCCATAGTTAAAAATTTCAAAACCAGCCGATAATATCTTAAAACTGAGAGCTTTCACAGCACAGTGTGCCTTTTTGGCCTCTCCTGAAGATTTAGGCCATCTGGCAGGACGGGGCCAGGGCAGAGTGATGGCTGCCCTAGGCAGGGCCCGGCTTGCCAGGGACCACAGTTACTCTCTATTGAAAGGCGGGACCAGGTGGTGGGCACCAGATTGCCTGGTAGTCATGTGACTACCAGCAAGTTCTTCTGCTTCTCTGGGCCTCAGCTTCCCCATCTGTAGGATGGAGCTGATCACCACAGTATCAATCTCATAGGACTGCTGTACGGAATAAACGAGCTCATACGTGTAAAGTGCTTTCAATGCTGACTGGCACATAATACATACTCAAGAAATGCAAGCCGCCATCATTGTCTTGTACCCAATCTACTGCCTGGATGGAAGTACCTGCTGAGGCTGGCTGCTCAGGGCTAGCGTGGCTGGAGACTCCCTGCTCCCCTAAGTCCTGGTGCAGCAGTTCCCTGTTCCTGGAAGAGGCTGGCAGCAGGCACAGGAGAACCCCATCCACTCCAGAGTGGAGCCTAGCATTACTCTTGCTGACTTAGGTCAAGATTCCCCTCAAGATGGGATTGACATATACACACGACTATATACAAAACAGATAACCAGCAAGGACCTTCTGTATAGCACAGGGAACTCTACTCAGTATTTTGCAATAACCTATAAGGGAAAAGAATCTGAAAAGGAATATATATATATATATATATATATATGTGTGTGTATATATGTATATACATAACATATATATGCATACATATATATAACTGAATCACTGTGCTGTACACCGGAAACTAACATGATATTGTAAATCGACTATATTTCAATAAAAAATAAATTAAAAAAAAAAAAGATTCCCCTCGATCTGGGCTCAGGCCCCAGCAGGCAATTCTCGCAATTTTATTCAACCCAACACATACCACATGGGGGCCTTTCAGGATCCTGGCCTGTGTGAGACACAAAAGATGACAGCAGGTCTCCTCCCCTTAAGGAGTTCACAAAAGTATGAATAATTAGGTGTCACAGACTCAAATGCTTGCAGCACCACAGACGTGAGCGGCACGGGGATGCTGGTGAGCTGGGGAACGCACACCTGCAAGTCCAGAGGCTGCAGGGGTCACTGGGCTCCAGCCGGTGGACGCCACAGAGGGAATATAGCCAGTTCATCAAAAGCCAACTTCCCAATGCTGTCAAATGTTTCACAAGCTGTACAACATCGTGAGTGCCAAACGGAATACGCCTGCAGGATAGATTTGGCTGGGGGCACCCGTTTGGGATACCAAAGGCTCAGGAAACTGAGGGATACCCTAGGGAAGTACATGACTTGGTGACTGGAAGGGGTGGCTGAGACCACCAGAAGGGGCCTGGGGCAGGCTAAGGGTGTGCAGGAGGCTGGTGGGTGAAGCAGAACCTTGATGTTTCCAAAGGCAGGGTTTGTAATGAGACCGACTAGGTATTCCAGGTGCTGGGAAGGGCAGGAGCAAAGGCACAGAAGAGAGGAATTTCCTAGGGACCAGAGGGGATGAAAGTTGCATAAGGATGGAAGAGCCAGAGAGCCAGTTTTGGGGTCTGAGAATGGAGAAGGTCACCAGTGCACATGCACACAGGGCCTGGGCAAGCATGGCAAATGGGAGAGGTGGTGTGGTGTCAGGACAACTGTGCCACTGTGTCGGGGACACAAGTAGGAGTGGTGGGGACTGTGGTGCCATGACTCAGCTCCGCCAAAGCTTCCAGGAGTAGATGTGACCTCGTGTCACCAGATCGTCTAGTTTCTCAATAAAAGTCAAAAATCCCTATTTTGCATGGAATCCCTTCCAATTTTTAAATGTTGGCAATTAATTAAAGAACTTTGAAAACACGCTGTGAGCCAGCTGCAATCTGTGAGCTGCCTTTGGTCAGTTGGGGCATAGCCTCTTCCCAGGATGCCCCGGCAGCACGAGCTGGCCGGGGACTGTGGCCTCTCCCCTGAGGCATTCTGCAGTGGCGAGGCCCTTGGCTCATCTCCCGCCACTGTCCCAGCCCCACTGAACTGTGGTTTGCCATTATCCCCCTGGGCCCTCCTGCCTGGGTGAGAGCTCGCAGAGGCAGACAGCGTGTCTGATTCCTGGCCCCAGCAAAACGCCTGAGTGTGGGGCGATCGATAACGGCTCTGCTGATGAGACGCAGGGACCGAGCAGATGAGTGAGCGGAGCGGGGAGGTGGTGGGGGCAGCGGGCAGCAGGGGAAGGGGGAGCTGGACTTGGAAGGAGACAGGTTTGGGCAGTGGAAACGGTAGGACTTAGGGATGACTGGCAGTGAGGGGCAAAGCGGGGAGCGGAGGATTCATAGGTGGGAGTCGGGCGCTGCTGCAGACAGTAAGAGGAAGCGGAGCCGGGACTGGGGCCGAGGGGCCTGGGGGTGGGGATACCAAGTTGGGGTGTCGGTGCAAGGCCGGGCGGATATGCCGAAGAAAAGTATCTCATGGCTAGGAGCGAAGCTTGGTTCAGAAATTAAGCCTTGGGGAAGGTTTAGTGAATAAATTCAACAGCATGTGATTTCTGCATTCTTAGAGGAAAAGAAAAAGGACCTAGTTTGGCTATCGTTTTCTACTTTTCCTGGTGATGTTCCCTTCTTTTGGAGACAGCACCTCAATTTTTCATCAGGAATCCACCCTTCCCTCGACCTGACTTCATGTGGATAATGTGGGCCTCACCCCAGGTTGCAACCCAGGCCTGGCCAGTGGGGCCTCAGTCGGGGACTTTCTTGAGGAGAGTCTCTTTCTGCAAGGAGTGCTGAAATCAAGAGCGATGTCATCAGGGACCACCACTTGGAACCTGAGGATGACGCCAACACAGAGGAAAGCAGAGATATGTGATGGAGGGAGGCAGCTTCCTGATGGCATCCTGTGAACTCCTGGATCCTGCCATGCCTGAAGCCAGCAAACTCTTACTCTCCTGTAACATGGGCCAAAGAACACTTTTTTGTCCTTAAGCCGGATTTAATTGGGTTTTCTTGTCCTTTGTTACCAAGAGAATCCTGGCTGATACATTAGCGCTGGGAAATTTAATCAAAAGATTCAGCTACTAAATCAGTCCTGGCCAAGGCAGGCAGGAGATGGGGAGCCCTACCGCCTAGGGGGTCTGGGATTTATCTTGCTGTCCTAGGCTGGCCCCTGCACATGGGTGAGCAGTTCTCCCTACTTAGACATCTGTCTGGTCCCAGATGCAGCCTGTCCCCTGGTCTGTACAGAACAGGATATCGGCCTCAGCTTCTACCCTGGTTTTGCATCTGTGTTCTCATCCCTGGTGGGGGTACAGTATGGATCTGAATTCCAACCTTCTGGTTGGAGCCTGAATACCTCGTTGAGTCCCCTCTCTCAAGGCAGAATTCTCTCCTCACCTCTCCTTCCCCTGCTGGCTGGGGGTCTGCTTCAAACCTGAGTCTCCTGGGACTCTCAAGATGATCACACCTGTATCTTCCCCAGCGTGGACTCTGCACATAGATTTCAGATCCTGCAGCCCACCTACAAGAGAGCACCCTCTGGTGACAGGCAATGGCCTAGACCAAGCCGGAGGTCAACACCTAAGGAAGGCTCTTGTGCGCCTGGGTTAGTGCCTTTCCCACCAGCTGCCCTGTTAAGATGCCATCATGATCTCCAGGCCCAAGGGTGCACAGACCCCACCATACGGCAGAGCCATCAGGCTACACTGACTCAGCTGCCCAAATGAAGGTCACATCTTTGACTTCAAAGCCATTGCCATGTTTGGCCTCAGTTTGTATCCTGATCCAAACAAATCAACTATTAAAAAAATAGGGCTTCCCTGGTGGCGCAGTGGTTGAGAGTCCGCCTGCCGATGCAGGGGACCGGGGTTCGTGCCCCGGTCCGGGAAGGTCCCACATGCCGCGGAGCGGCTGGGCCCGTGAGCCATGGCCGCTGAGCCTGTGCGTCCGGAGCCTGTGCTCCGCAACGGGAGAGGCCACAACAGTGAGAGGCCCGCGTACCGCAAAAAAAATACATAAATAAAATAAAAAAAATAATAATAATAATTGGGGGGCAATCAAGGATATCTGAATATGGACTGGGTATTACAGCATAATAATTAATTATTGTCAGGTATGATAGTGGCATTGGGATTATATAAAAACAAACTCCTTATCTGTTAGAGATGCATACAAAAAATTTATGAGTGAAATGATAGGATAGCTACAATTTATTTTTAAATGTTAGGGGAAGAGATGGAACAAAAATGGCAGAATGTAGATAATTAATGAAGCTGGTGAAAGGTACGTAGGTCGTTATTGAACTAATCTCTTCACTTGCATTCATTTGAAAGTCCACCCCTGCCCGCCCCCCTGCCAAAAAAAGAGGCCTTTCTGAAAATACAAATACTGCCCTGGGATGAATTGAATCTACCCATGGTGCACTCCAGAGGCACTGTGACCCTCATCCAAGCCACCAAGCTAGACTATGCTAAGAGCCTCCTCTTGGGGCTCCCTCTTCCCTCTGATCCCTTCTCCAAACAGCAGCCTGAGTGATCTTTTAAATTCCTCAGTCAGATTGTATCACCCTTTGCCCAAAACCCTTCAATAATGATACTAAGAGCTGACCTTTGTAGAGTGCTCACAAAGGCCAGGAATCATTCTGAGCACTTCATACGTATTAACCGAACAATAATCACCCCATTTTCCAGATGAGGAAATCGAGGCATAGAGGCATAGAGTAACACGCCCAAGGTCACATGGCTAGGAAGAGGAGGAGCCAGGGTTTGCCTCAGCTGGGCTGGCTCTGACCATCCTCTTATTCTGCCTGCAAACCAGTAAGGCCCACACGACCTGGTTCCCACCTACCCCTGGGACCTCCCCTTACCCTCTCCTCTGTTCACCAGCTCAGTCTCTGCCTAAACTGGTTGTTCCTGCCTCCCCTCTTGCTGTGCCCCCTGCTGGGAACTCTCTTCCCACTGATGTTAGCATGGCTGCTCCTTCTCCACATCCAGGTCGGGGGAGGCCTTTGATCACCTGTCCAGAGCAGCCCTGCCTCTTTCTCCTCCTGCCTCTCTCCCGTTGCCTGATTTTATCGCCTTCAGAACACTTAGCATTACTTGAAATGACACTATTCACTTGTGCCCTTTTTTTTTTTGGTCCCTTCCTCATGAGAAGTGACAGGGCTGCATGAACAGGACCTTGTCTATTTGTTCAACATGGTTCCCTGAGCACCAAGACCCTTATGGTCCGATATGTAGTCACCAGCCACATGTGGACAATTATATTAATATTAAAATGAAATAAATTGTAAAATGCGGTCTCTCAGTTACAGGAGCCACAATTCAAGTTCTCAGTGGCCACCTGGGGCTAGTGACTACTGCCCTAGACAGGGAAGATAGAGCATGTTAATATCATCAGAAGTTCTATTGGGCAGTCCTGGCCTGGATCACCATGACAAGTCACAGAAATATACCACTGGAGTTTGGGATTGACATGTACACACTGCTATTTTAAAAATGGATAACCCACAGGGACCTGCTGTATAGCACAGGGAACTCTGCTCAATATTACATAACAACCTAAATGGGAAAAGAATTTGAAAAAGAATAGTTATATGTATATGTATAACTGAATCACTTTGCTGTATACCTGAAACTATCACAACGTTGTTAATCAACTATACTCCAATATAAAATAAAAAGTTAAAAAAAAAAAGAAAAGAAATACACCCCTGGGGAAATCTAACATTAATTAATTAATTAATTCAAGAACTACTTAGTGAGCACCATTTCCATGCATAAAATATATCACTGGATCCTGCCTCACTTGCTGTTGTAACCAGGCTGGAGGTGGCATCTGCATGGTGATGCTGCAGGTGAAAATGGTGATGGAATGGTGCCACGTAGATGATGAATGTGCTTATTATAAACGAAAACAGATGGACCGTGGCGAGCAGCTGAAAGCCCACTTTTTGGATGGGTTATTACATCCTAGAGGAGGGAGACCATTGATTCCTTCCTCCTAGCAGATGTCGCTCTGCAGGGGAAGCAATGTCGAGAAAAACCGCAGGGAAACCCACAGCCCCCGTGTTCCCGCCCCACCTCCGGCCCGTACTCCTCACGAGCTGGGCCAGTCATTTAATCTGGGGAAACATCACAAAATGTGACAAACATATTATCGCGTCCTCCTCCTGAGCCCAAGACAGGCATCGCTGATCAATCACACACCCTTTCCTGGATGAACCAGAAGGAAAGCTCTAAATCCTTCTCAAGACAGCACTCCAGGCAGCCATTTCCAAGCAGAGTTGGCAAAAGAGACGCAGCTATCTGTCCCATAGGATCTCTTTATCCTAAGCCCCAGCTTCTTTATCTACAACATGGGGCCCGACAACATCCACCTTGTAGGACGGTTGGGAGGTTAATTGAGATGATTCATTTGTTCAGTTATTTGTTCAGGCATCAAATGTTTACGGAGCACTCAGTGGGGGCTTCATGCCTGCCTGATGCATGCAGCATTGGGTAAACGGCAGCTGTGATGAGTACCCACATCTGCGGGCCGCCCTGTGTGCCTGCGTGGACGGATGCTAGCCTCCGTGTCCTTACCCTGCCCGGAAGTCCTCTCCTCCGGGCCGGTTCACGCTTACCGCATCACCTAACGTGGCAGCAGATTTTCCAATAAGAGACTCCTTTTCTTCTAGCACCTTCTTTTCTTATGCTCTAAACAAGCCTTGGTTGGATCAGCGCCTCACATTGAACTTTGCTTCCTTGAATTCCCAGACACAAAACACTGTCTTAACAAGCCGTGTCTACTGGGCTGAGCTATATTTCCAATAAACTCTCATTTTATCTCCTCTAAAACACACAGTAATAGCATTCTCTGGAAGAATATTAAATGAAAACAACCTGCAGCTGCATTTGTTTGTGCTTTCTGTCCCCGGAAAATTCTGTCAACAGATAGATGTGCGTTACATAAGTGGTGGCCCTGTCAGGGACTGCGGTCCTCCACACACTCCTCTGTGTAGAAACACCTCAAGTCTCTAATCCCCGTAGCCGGCTGCTCCCCAAAGCGCCCGCAACAGCAATGACGCCCTGATGTCCTGCTCCTTTTCTATTCTCAGCACACAGGGAAGGCCGAGTGCAGGTTAAAGAAGAAAGGCAGGCCTCAGCCAAAAGGGGCGAAGCTTATCTTCTTTGTAATATAGCACATAAAATCTGCCTTTCTTGGCCTGAGCAATATAGTTGATGACAGGGCCGAGCTACAGGGCATGGGCTTGGGCAGCCAGCGCCATTTCATTAACCATTCCAGAAGATGCTGGTGACCGCCTGCCAGGAAGTGCCGGGCGAACTGGAGAAGGAGAGGACCCAGCCCTAGATGCTGGGAACGCGCTGCAGCTACATGGGGCCGGGGCTGCATCCGGGGCCTAGAGGACAGCCCCTGCGCACACCCCGGGCAGGGGAGGCTGACACGCCCACAGGAACTTTCTCATTTGTTCCAATAGTTTGGACTTTTTCTCAAATTTAAACTTTAGGCATTTGTTTGAAAAAAAAATCAAAACACAGAAATCAGAGAATGCTTTTTGTTACTTCTCTGGGGCAGCATCGTGTGTGAACAGAGCCGGCTGGGACCGCGTCTGCCATGTTAGCCTCCAGATCCCCAGAGCCCAGCAGATGGTTATTTGGAAGCTGGAGAGACGGCTGGGTGAGTGGGTGGGCGGAGAACCAGCCAGAAGAGGTACAGGAGGGGAGGACGGCCAGGTGGGAGGAGGCATGGAGTCTCCTGGTTGAGCCCCAGCTGGCCTCTAACCTTCGGTATGACCTTGGGCAAGCATCCTAACCCCTCCTACTCTCAGTCTCTCATCTGGATCTCAAGAAGGATGAGACAATTGCTTATGGGCTCTTGGGGGAATGAACTCATTCATTCATTCGACAACCATGTATTTCTACTTGGAACAGAGCAGTGGTGGAGATGACTCAGGCCCTGCTCCCAAGAGGCCCACAGTGTGATGGGGGGGCAAGTGCCCATCCTGGTACAGGGGCGATAGAACCAGTTCATGAGGTCCAGAAGTGCACAAGGGTCAGGGGGTCAGGCGAGCATCCTGGAGAAAGGGAAGTCTGGGTTTCCCAGGAATACGAGGCAGAGGCAAACATTTTGAGATGAGCGAGATGGGAGGGGCCAGGGACTAAAGATGCGCCTACCAGGGAGGGCGGTGGAGAGCCACGAGCAGCTGGCACTCTGGAGGGTGGCGTGGTCAAGGGGCGGGTGCCGAGAGAGAAGCAGGCTTGACGCACAGGGATTAGGGGCCCTCTGTCCTGGATTCTCTGGATCAAGGGGAGCCTTTGAGGGCTTGAAACAGTAGAGTCGTGATAAGACCTCCCAGTGGCTACTGGAGACAGACCGGAGGCTTGGGCCTGGGGTCAGGGAGAGCAATTAGGAGGCTGTACTCTTCCACACCTCCACGCCTTTGCCCGCGAAGCTCCCTCCACCTGGAGAGGCTTTCTCTTTTCTGTCCAGCCCAGTGCTTCTCTTTTCACTAGAGCTCAGGTATGTGCTCTTTCAAGTACCTTCCCTGACCTCTCCCAGCCTGAGGCAGGCTCCCTCCTCCAGGCTCCAGCGGCAGCAGACTGGGAAAGGCTAGCTCCAGCCCAAAGATGAGTTTGGTTTGAACTGTATGGTGGCTTCAAAAGAAGTGAAACTAGCTACTGACATCTGCAAACAGAATAGCTCATCTCAAAATCCAGATTCCCAGCTCTCAGGGAACGTTCAGAAGATCTAGCAGCACTGGCTGGCATTGCTCCGTATCAATCATTAGTTAAAGCTGAAAAACGCCCTGCCCTTTACCTGGGCCACGTGCCTGCCAGTCTGCCACGTTCCCCACCAGGCCCTAGCGTCTCTCTAACAACATTGAGGCCGAGGATTGGTTCCCATTTATCATCTCGCTTGTACGATTGCTTCCCTTATAGCAGATTAGAAAGGAAAGTAGAACAAGTTTTGTTCCCTTTTCTGTCATAAGAGGGGAAACCAAGACAGGCTGAGGGAGTCCTGCCCCTCCTTGTTCACTGCGTTCCCTGCTGAGTCCCTGGGGCTTCTGTTTGAAACCCTTGGCTCTCTGGGTTCAGCTTTATCAAGGCCTTCATCACACTGCCTCATACTTCCACATTTACTTGTCTGCCAGCTTTTAGACAAGGAGAACCTCCAAGGCATGGACTGTGTCTTTACATCAGTGTCCTCACAATTGATCATGAAGCCTGACGGTACCTAGGATGTGCTCAATAATCAAGGTTGAATGGAGGAATAAATGCATATGAATATGTGAAAAACAATCCGGAGAAGAAAGCAAGGATGAGGGCCCGGGTAGTGGTATGAGGGTAGGAAGGAGGGGAGGGGTTCTGAAACCAGAGGGGCTGCAGAGCACAGAGGTTAAGAGCCTGGCTGTTTAGAGTGGGGTGCACACACCAGGGGCACTGGTACATGTGGGAGCTGGTTAGACGTGCAGAATCTTGGGCCCCGCCCTAGACCCGCTGGATTAGAACCCGCTTTTTATCAAGATCCCAGGCAAGTTGTTGCGGATACGGTTTGAGAAGCGCTGGCTAAGCCAATGGGCCTGGAGTCTGACTGCAGGGATTCAAATTCTCACTCTGACGCTCACTGGCTGTGTGCCTTGGGCCACGTTACGTAACCTCTCTGTGTGTCTGTTTCCTTATCTGTTAAAACTGCGCCTCGGTTCATATTTCTCCAGTTCCCCCGAAAGGTGACCTGATTCTACTTCCCAAACCTTCAGCGGAGGCTCTGCTCCTGGAGGCTCTGACAACGCGAAGTGAAATCCCCCAGCAGGCGCTTGCTACACCCAGGAGGAAGGGCAACGGGGCCTCCTGGTCCCCATTTTGCAACTTCGGGAATCAGGCTATGGGAAAGCACTAAATGCTTCCATCAGCCAAATGCCCAGCCAGGAACCGGAGCCCGTTACTTACGCCGTCAGCCGTGCAGTAATTCCAAACTTTGATCTTGGTTAGACCAAAGTCACGCAGCTGTCTCGTGTTGCGGATAACAAAAAAGAGCTGAAGCGGCGGGTGGAAGGGGCACGTCCACAAGGAAGGGTCTTTCTTGCCCTGAAACGCCAGCAAGAGAAGGAAGTTGTTATTGTTAGCACAATTCTGCCTTACCCTAAAGTAAGCGGGCAGTGACTATGGAAACCAGGGGAGGATGAGGGTGGGAAGCCACCCACCTTCTCTACTTCATCCTGGGTGGGGTCTTAGATCTCACCCCATCTGGACTGCATTTTGGAGCAGGTTACTGACCCTCGTCCCCGGCACAAAGCTGTCACATGGGGCCCTGCCATCCAGAGCAAATTTAAAATGCAGCGGGCTTTATTTTAATCGACCTAATCGGCTTTGCTGGGGAGAGAGACTGGAGGAGAAGGACGGGAAAAGAGCCATGACTTGAGCTATTTGATTAACCTGGCAAACAGAGCCTTTGATTTTCTTTTGTAAAACCCTGTAGAATTTTAAAAATTTCAAAATAGAAAAGAAAGAAACCGGCTCAGGCGTTTGTTGGGACGGGGCCATGGCACTGAGCCTTAGGATTTATTCTGTTCCCTTTCAGGGTTTCCAAGCCTTGGGACCCCTGTGTGCAGTTTCCGCCTGCCAGCGAGGCTGCCAAGGCCATTCTCAAGGCCAAAGAGGCAGAGGAGCAGGGGAGCCTTGCTGTCATTTTCATTTGCACCAACAACATTTCATATAATGAGTGTTTGGGACGCAGATGGGAAAAAGTGAAATCGGGGGACTTTTCTCAGCCCTGGTCACCCCCTCTCGTCTCTTTGGGTACCTCTTCTGCTCTATGTCTGGACAAAACGCACAGTTGTTCCCAAATATGTCCATGCTGGCTCGGCCTCTGTGCCTTTGCACAGGCTGGGCTTCTGAGTGCAGTACTCTCCTGCCCTTCTCCCCCTGGGAACTTCAGCTCAGATGTGCTGTCTCCCCCACTGTCACCCCTTCCCTTGACACAGTCACTCCCTTCTCCAGGTGCCCACGGCTCCTTGCAACACCTGAGGTTATGATGGTTTTTTTGTTTTTTTTTTTACTAGGGAAGCCCTGAGGTTATAATTTACTCAGTGTCCCACAAGTACCTGTCTTCATGTCTATGTCACCCCACCACCACCAACACACGCATGCGCACGCACGCACGCACACATACACATACATGCACACTCAGCTGCAAGCTCTTCTAATTCATTCCAGAACCCTTAGCGTTCAGCACAGTTCCTTGGCACATGGTAAATGACAAAAAAATCTTTGAATTGAATTTTTTGAACAATCGTTGAATGAAGAAATGAACAGATAAGTGAAATGTACCTCCTAATATCTGTCCTCTCATTGAAACTTTAAAGAAGAGACTAAACTGATCTGGCTGGCAGAGCTATTTTGTCTAGCTCATGAAGTGTTGTTGTTTTTTTTTAAGGCAAATTCGTTGCCAAGACTTAAAGATGGAAGATATCCCCTCCCCCTCAGAGCTAGGTGTCTGGCTTGTCTACAGACTTAGGAGACACGGCAACACGGGGTCCCTGACAGCTGTTGGCTGGAGCTGAGTACACTGCTCTGGTGGCCAGGGTGGGTGCTCTCCAGTGCCCCAGTCCTCACCATTCCCTACTGTTCTACACCCACCTCACCTCCCTGGTTATGCTTCCGCCCGGCCCCTGCAGGCATGAGTTTAGGGTCCCTGCTTAGGGGCTGAACAGTCACAAGTCCCATCTGCCAATAAGCAACCTGTATCTCTGACACTGGCTGAAGTTGTTCCTTTTATCTAAAAGGAGCATCGCTCCGTATTTGAGAGCGTCTCCATGGGCTCCCATCCCCAGGACCGTGCCTGCCTCTGGGGTCTGTTGGCCCCCAGGAGACGTGAGGCTCAGGCTCCAGCTGCGCGGAGGACAGAGGTGGCTTGTCCCAGTGACAATGGTGCCTTTCAGGAGGGAGGAGGCTGCTTTGTTAAGGGGGAGAGATGAGTTCAAGGGGTTCTGACTTATTCTGGCAAGTTTCTCAAGCTCTGCGAGAACTTTTAGTGCTCTGGGCAGCTGCGAGGGGTCAGAGATAGCACATCTCAAATCCAGCAGGGGAGTCTCATTCCTTCTCTTCACTGGAGCCTAAAATGGGTCGCTGAGGCTGCTTGACAAAGGCAGAGACTGAAGGCTGACCCTTAGACACAAGCGAGGGGACTGTAATTGATTTCCCATCACGTTTCCGTCAGCGGGAGGGATAACGGGAGGGCTAGGTGGGAGTCGTGGTGTTCAAAGCCGGAGAACATTAACCTGTGGGTAACTCTGGGCCTCATTAGCAACTGGGCCTTCTGTTGTTTCCTTTCCACAGACAGAGTCCCCGAGAGGAAGGCTGCCGGGAAGCTGCCGAGGGCTGACCCAAGGCACACTGGGCAAACCTCCAGGTGCCAGGCCAGCAGGAGAGCGTCTGCTGCACCTGCCCATTGCAGGTGGTAATCAAGATGGCAGAACAGGGCTTCCCTGGTGGCGCAGTGGTTGAGAGTCCACCTGCCGATGCAGGGGACACGGGTTCGTGCCCCGGTCTGGGAAGATCCCACATGCCGCAGAGCGGCTGGGCCCGTGAGCCATGGCCGCTGAGCCTGTGCGTCCGGAGCCTGTGCTCCGCAACGGGAGAGGCCGCAACAGTGAGAGGCCCGTGTACCGCAAAAAAAAAAGAAAAAAAAATATGGCAGAACAAGAATCAGGGCACCTGGGCACCGCCGTTATCTCACTGGGTTCTCTCCAAGCCCTGGAAGGTGAGTACTGCAGTAACACCCATGTCACTGAAGGAAGACCAGAGTCCAGCAAAGGTGTGGTTTGCCCAAGTGATGGAGTGAGGATTTAAACCGAGGTTTTTAATTCATTCATTCACTCATTCATTCACTCATTCATTCATTCTGTGTTGGTTTGGATTCCCCCAGGAACAGACCCTGAGGCAAGGCAAGTGTAAGGAGTTGATTTAGACAGTGAAGGAAACACCAGTTGGAGGGTGGGGAAGTGAGAGGGGGAGAGGCATTCCATAAAGAATGTGTTACCAGGCTAGGCACACCTGTGAGCTCCACGTCACCAGGGAACCTGGGAACCAGTGTGGAACACACCTCAGGGTGACTCCACTTCCGGGACAAGGGAGCTGGGGTACCCACAGCCCGGTTCCCATCAGTGTAGGTTCAGGGCTGCTCCTGGGGGCTCAGTTCCCCACCAGTCTGGGCCTGCTGCAGGGGAGGCAAAGTGGGCCCTGGAGGCCAGAAAACAGATCCTCCATTGGAGAAATGTGTGTGCTGGCAGTGGGAAGAGGAGCCAGCAGAGACCAAAGTGGGAAGGGCAAGGGCCTGCGGGAGGCGCCAACGGCATCTGCTACCCACTTGCTCAACAAATACCGAGTGCGGGGGGGTGCCTGGCCCAGCAGATCCCAGCTCTGTGCCAGGAGGGGAGGCAAACAAGTAACATTGCCAAGAAAAAAAAAATCAAGTGGGGCTGGGGGTGGGGAAATAAATTCGATGAAGAAAATATGAGAGAATTATTAATGGCCAATGGAAGGACTGTTTTAGAACAGATGGTCAGAGAAGAAGGCCTCTCTCAGGAGGTAACTTTCTAACTCCTAACATAGGTGCTTTCTCCAGCTTTAACCTAACACAGATCCACACACCCCCAGGGAGATGCTGGACTGCCCTCAGAAGTAGCCCCGATTTAATAAGTTATCACCTTAAAAAGGAACAAACTCTTGATACAACAATTTCGTTAGGTGTCAAGGGCATTATACTGAGTAGGGAAAAGTCAGTCTCAAAAAGGTTACATATAGTATGATTCCATGTATATAGCATTCTTGAAATGACAAAAAGTATAGAGAATAGGTTGGTGGCTGTCTGGGTTAGGGACAGGGGTGGGGAGGGGTGGCTATAAAGGGTCGCATGAGGGAATTCCTTTGAGGCGATGGAGCTGTTCTGCATCTTGATGTGGTGGTGGTTCCACAAATCTACATGTGACAAAACTGAAAAGAACTTACACACACACACACACACACACACACACACACACGTGTATGAAGGTCTGCACGTTATACCAATGTCACTTTCCTAGTTTTGATAATGTACTATGGTCACATAGGATGTTACCATTGGAGGAAGCTGGGCAAAGGCACATGGGACCTCTCTATACTTTTTTAAAAATTGAGATATAATTCACATACATGAAATTACCACTTTAAAGTGTACAAGTCAGTGGTTTTTTGGTATAGTCACAAGGTGGTGCAACCATCACCACTATCTTTTCCTAGCATATTTTTATCACCCCCAAAAGAAACCCTTTAGCAGTCACTCCCCATCCCCCACATTCCCCCAGTCCCTGGCAACCTCTAGTCTACTTTCTGTCTCTATGGATTCACTCATTCTGGACATTTCATATAAATGCTATCATACAATATATGATCCCTATGTCTGACGTCCGTCATTCAGCATAATGCTTTCAAGTTTATCCATGTTGTAGCATGTATCAGTACTTAACTCCTTTTTTATTTTTTTTTGCGGTACGCGGGCCTCTCACTGTTGTGGCCTCTCCCGTTGCGGAGCACAGGCTCCGGACACGCAGGCTCAGCGGCCATGGCTCACGGGCCCAGCCACTCCGCGGCATGTGGGATCTTCCCGGACCGGGGCACGAACCCGTGTCCCCTGCATTGGCAGGCGGACTCTCAACGACTGCGCCACCAGGGAAGCCCGTCTTTATGGTTTTGATTAGCATCTCCCTAATGGCTAATGATGTTGAGCATCTTTTCATGTGCTTATTGGCCATTTGTATATCATCTCTGGAGAAATGTCTATTCAGAGTACTTTGGTCATATTTTCACTGGGTTGTTTGTCTTTTTGTTGTTGAGTCTGAGTCCTTTTCTTCATATATTCTGGATACAAGACCCTTATCAGATACATGATTTGCAAATATTTTCTCCTTTCTTGTAGGTTATCTTTTTACTTTCTTGATAATGTTCTTTGAAGCAAAAATGTTTAAAAATTTTTGTTTGTTTAAAAATTTTGATGAGGTCTGATTTACCTATCTTTTTCTTTTGCTGTTTATGCTTTGGATGTCGTATCTAAAACTCCATTGAAAAATTCCAGGCTATGAAGATTTACACTATGTTTTCTTCTAAGAGTTTCATAGCCTTAACACTATAAAAGTTTCAAGGTATTTGACCCATTGAGTTAGTTTTTGTAAATGGTGTGTAGGAGTCCAATTTCATTCTTTTGCATGTGGAAATCCAGTTGTTCCAATACCATTTGTTGAAAAGACACTATTCTTTCCTCATCAAACGATATTGGCATCCTTGTTAAAAATCAATTGACTATTGATGTATGAATCTATTTCTGGACTCTCAATTCCATTCCATTGATCTATATGTCTATCCTTATGCCAGAACCACACAGTCGTAATTACTGTGGCTTGGTAGTAAGTTTTGAAACTGGACTCACTCAAAGTGTGAGTCCTCCAACTTTGTCCTTTTCCAACATTGTTTTGGCTCTTCTGGGTTCTTTGAACTTCCATTATACACTTTAGAACCAGCTTGTCAATTTCCACAAAAAAGGTAGCAGGATTACATTGAATCTGTAGATAATTTGGGAGCACTGCCATATCAATGGTATTAAGTCTTCCAATCCATGAACACAGATATCTTTTCATCTTTCATCATTTAGGTCTTTTTAATTTCTGTCAACAATATTTTGTACTTTTCAGTGTACAAGTCTTTCACTTATTTGGTGAAGTCTATTCTTAAGTATTTTATTCTTAAATAGCATCAAACTATTATAAATGGAAATGTCTTAATTTCCTTTTCGGATGGTTCATTGTTAGTGTATAGGAATACTACTGATTTCTGTATATTGACCTTTTATTCTCTAAGCTTGCTGAACTCGATGTTAGCTTTACCAGTAACTTCTGTGAATTCTTTAAGATTTTCTGTATATAAGATCGTTTCACCTGCAAATATAGTTTATTTCTTCCTTTCCAACATCTTATTTCATTTTCTAGCTTAACTTCCTTGGGTAGAATCTCCAGTACAATGCTGAATAAAAGTGATGAAAGCAGGCGTCCTTGTCCCATTCCTGGCCTTAGAGGGAAAGCTTTCAGTCTTCCACCATTCAGTAGGATGTTAGCTGTGGGTTTTCATAGATGCCCTTTATCAGACTGAGGATGTTTCCTTCTATTCTTGGTTTGTTGATGTATTATCATGAAAGAATGTTGAATTTTATCAAATGCCTTTTCTGTGTCTATTAAGACATCATGTGGTTATTTCCTGCTTTGTTCTATTAATATGTTGTATTCTGTTAATTTCCACATGTTGAACAACTTTGCATTCCTGGAATAAACTCCACTAGGTCTTGATATATAAATCTTTTTATAGACTGCTAGATTTGATTTGTTAATGTTTTGTTGAGGATTTTTACATCTATATTCATAAGGGATACTGGTCTGTAGTTTTCTTGTGATGGCTTTTTCTGGTTTTGGTATCAGGGTAATACTGGCCTCAGAGAATGAGTTGGGAAGTGTTCTCTCTTCTTCTATATTTTAGTTTGTGAGGCTCGGTGCTAATTCTTTAAATATTTGGTAAGATTCACCAGTGAAGCCATCTGGTCCCGGGCTTTTCTTTGTGAGAAGTTTTTTATTGATCACTAATTCAATCTCTTTTCTTGCTATAGGTAGGTCTATTCAGATTTTCTATTTCTTCTTGATTCAGTTTTGGTAATTTGTGTCTTTCTAGGAATTTGTCCATTTCATCTAGGATATCTAATTTGTTGGCATAAAATTGTTCATAATATTCCCTTGTAATCCTTTTTATTTCTATTAGTTTGGTAGTGATGGCCCCTTTTTCATTCCTGATTTTAGTAATTTGAATATTTCCCCCTTTTTTTTTCTTGCTCAGTCTAGCTAAAGGTTTGTTCATTTTGTTGATTCTTCCAAAAAAACAACTTTTGGTTTGTTGATTTTTCTCTATTGTTCTTCTCTTTTCTGCACTGTTTTTTTAAAAAAGATTTCCTGTGAGTCTATAATTATTTATTTTTAAAAGTTCAAAAATGTATTGCTCTATGTGATAGGGATATAGTGTGAATAGGACAGACAAGAACTTACAGGTTGGTGGGAGGAGACAGATCAGAAACAAGTGAACAAAATCACTTTTTTTTTTTTTTTTTTTTTTTTTGCGTTACGCGGGCCTCTCATTGTTGTGGCCTCTCCCATTGCGGAGCACAGGCTCCGGACGCGCAGGCTCAGCGGCCATGGCTCACGGGCCCAGCCGCTCTGTGGCATGTGGGATCTTCCCGGACTGGGGCACGAACCCACGTCCCCTGCATCGGCAGGCGGACTCTCAACCACTGCGGCACCAGGGAAGCCCCACAAAATCACTTTTGATAGTGGGAAGTGGTCTGAAGAAAATGAAAAAAGCTGATGTGATAGAGACTGGCGTAGGGAGGGAACAGGACTCCTCCAGCTTATAGAGTCCAGGAAGGTCTTGCTGAGAAAGTGATACCTGGGCTGAAATCTGAGTGACGAGAAAGGAAGGAGCCACATGAACATCTGGAGGAGGGATGCTCTGGGCAGAGGGGGCAGCAAGTGCCGAACCCACAGTTGAGAAGGAGCTTGGCAGGTCAGAGGAGAAGAAGGGAGCCCTGGTATGTGAGGCAGGTGGAGAGGGAGCTGGTTCACAGACAGCCTCTGGGGCCACAGAGAGGCATCCAATTTTCCCCAGAAAGTCAAGGCAGGGGTTTTAAGCAGGGGAGGGCTGCAAGCTGACATTTGTTAAAGGTCCCTTGGATACAGAGTGGAAAATGGAGTGGATGAGGGCAAGAATGGAAGAAAGGAATGAGAGAGGAGACCACTTAATAGTTCCAGTGAGAGGGAGCAGCTGATCAGACTTGGGAAGAACCAGTGGAAATGGAGAGAAGGGGCCAGATCCAGGCTCCATGTTGGAGGTGGAATCAATAGGACTTCCTGATGTGTTGGAAGGGGAAGGGGCGTGGGGCAACCAAGGAAGACTCTTAAGTGGTGGGCTTGGCAGCTGAGTGGGTGGGGATGCCATTTACTGGGCTGGAGGAGGAAGAGATGAGGGCGTGGGCCAGGGAATCAACACTCAAGTTTCAGGTCTCGGAAGTCTGAGATGTTGAGCAGAAGCTGACATTCAAGTCAGGAACTCGTAAGCAGGCAGGGCTGGGCATATAAATTTGGAGCCAACTTGAAGCCATGGGCCTGGGGGTGGCGATGAGAGAGATGGGGTGGGCAGGGCAGGAAGGAGGGTTTGCACTGAACACGGGGCACTCATACAGCCCCCCGCACGCCCCTCATTCACCTCCACTGAGGCAACTTCTCTTTCAAACCCAGACTCTGCTTTCAGGTATCTTCTCCTCAGCTTTCAGCCGAGCCCCACCACTCCACAGCAGTGTGGCCTGGATGAGTCACTCATCCTCCCTGAGACTTGGTTTTCTCATTTATCAGATGGGGAAAGTCATCCCGAGGTTCATGTGAGGATTCAATGAGGGATGCCTGAGACCCCAGTGAAACTGAATGGTTCTGAGAGGCAGTGTGTTCTGGTGGCCCCAGGCGTGGTTCATAGGGCGACTATCAGAGAGATCCCAGGCCAGGGCAGCAGGGGGAATCGAGCCCACCCACAGCTGGGCCCAGAGATCTAGCAGCCCAGGGTGAGACAGCTGCCTCAGGGCCCCAAGTTTAAAAAAAAAAAACAAAAAAACCCCAAAAACGAAACCCACCAAAACCCCGGGCCAAAGTCCTCACTGCTATCACATGGCAATGCTCATCAGCCTCTGCTAAACGGAGAAAAGGGGAGAGCAATCATCAGAATTTGTCCCCATTAAATCCAGTGATGCTTTTTATCGTCCCTGGTATGCTCCGTTCTGTACAGTAGGCTTCCAAAATGCCACTGCTTTGTGCACGAGGGGGACGGGAGAGGTTTCACAAGGGCTGGTCCAAGCCTCAGCAGCTTGCACGGGAGCCTACAGACTTGAAGCAGAGAGCAGAGCAGGGAATGCAAGGCCAGAGCGTCCAAGTGGCCATGACCTGTTTCTCTCAAGGTCCCATAGCTGCTGATCTGAGTGGGCTCAGAAACCACTCAGCCCAACCCTATGGACAGGCTGTGTTTCCTGGCTATCTCACATCTACCCTGCCTTTCTTTCAGTAACAACCACAAATTTCTTCAGGGAAAATTCCCTCCCTGCCCCACTGGGGCATCTTAGTGGAACTGGCACCAAGGTGCCTGGCCCTCCTAGCCAGGTTGGTCCATCAGCCTTCCTTTCCTGGACTGGATATCTCCAGCAGAATGACAAGATGACAAACCAACGAACCAACCAATCAACCAACAAACACTGCACCCTCCCCCGCCACCAAAAAAAAGACCAAACTCTCGGTATTCATGCATCCCAGGATGCTACCCAGAACCCCAAGTTGCTCACAGGGCCTGTCCTCTTTTGGCCTGGGTGACAGTGAATACGCCAGCTACTCAAAAGCCTTGCAACAAATTTCTTTTCAAAAATTTGCTAAAGAGAGCCAGACTCAGTTTCTTTTGCTGGCAAAATAAGAATCATATGAATTATCCAGGCCCTCCACTCCCATTCTACAGGGGGCAGAAAAAAGTGACTCTCAGAGAAGGTGGGTAAGATGCCCAAGGCTAGAGAGTCAAGACCAGAACCTGGGTCTCTAGAGCTGGGGATTTCAAAGCCCTCCTTTCTTGCTTCTTTTTCTTTAAATGGCAATAATATTTACTTCATAGTGGTATTACTGCTACGACGACTAGTAACAACGGAAACAGTAACAGCTAATGTTTTGGAGCCCTTTCGAACAGTGAGGATCATATTTACATGTGATCCTTAAAACATCGTATCAAGGTAAGTATTATTATTACCCCCATTTTACAGACGAGGAAATCAAAGTAGATGTTAGGTGAGTTGCCCACGATCATGAAGCTGTAAGTGATTAAGCTTTGAACCCAGGCCTTTCTGCTTCTCCAGCCTGTACACTGTTTCGTTTAAATAAGATTATACACACAACACACTTAGCATGGTGCTGGGCACAAAGCAAGAACTGAACATGTGGCAATTGTCTTCATTTTCAATACCTTTAAAAAATTAATAATCTGTTCTTTGGAATAGCAAATACATGTATGTCGCAGGAAATTTAAAAGGTGCAAAAAAGCATCCAAGGGAAAGTCTTCCTATTGCCCTGTCCCTTGCTCAGCCAGTTCCGTGGCCCAAAGGCAACCTCTATTCCCCATATCTCGGGCCCCTCCCAGAGGTCACGGTGACTGATGCTGAAGCACGGAGCACCATAAAGATGTCAGTGCTGGGTGGTCTGTCTAGTCTCCTGTGTCCAGCTTGCAAGCAGCAGGAAGAGAAAATGCCAGTACTCTTCTTTTTTTAACTTTCAGATATTTAAAAGAAAGTGATGTTCCACATTTGCTGGGTGCGTACTCCATGCCCCAGGGAAGCAGGACCCTGGCCCTGGGCCAGGCTGCAGGGGGTGCATTTGCACCGCCCCCCTCCCCCCTCCCCGACCTTCCAGCTGTGTGACCTTGGCCAAGTCAATGCCCTTGTCCAAGCCTTAGTTTCTTCATCTACAAAACGTGGGTGTTGCCCTCAATGACATCCCGAGGTCCTGTGTTTGGTGGTTACTGTGGGAAACTGCAATGTAGATAAAGGGGGTGAACTGGCTCCTCTTTGGCCCCTCACCCCCCACAAGAACCCTCTACAGAGCAGGGATCTGGGCAAGAGCTCAGGGCGGGGGTGGGGGGGTGCCGCTGGAGGCCCCTCCCTGTACCTTGCCCTCCGGTTCCTCCCCACCCTGCCCAAATGAATGGCTATGGATGATTACATCATCCTTCCCCTTGCTGCACCCACACCCTTATCGTGGGCTTATCGTGGGCAGAAAAAATGCACCAAAACATGCGGCCAAGACTCACACAAGGCCGCCTCCACTTACAGCTAAGTTCCTGCTGACCAAGTGGCCCGGCTCCCCGGGCGTGTCCGAGTTCCGGACAGCCACATCGCGAGGCGACACATAAAGCTTTGTGTTGTTCCGGTCGAAGAATTCCACTTCCGTGAGACCCACCCACGACGCGCTGCCCCAGTTGGACTGGATTTCCATGGTCACGTAGACGGCATCTTTGATCTCTTCTGCTTTCGGTCCCGATTTGTCCTTAGTGAGGAGAAAAGTAATGCCAAAGGATGGAAACACAACAGATGGAATCCAGCTCTACCACTAAATGACAAGGTATTTAATCGCTCAGTGGCCGGGTTTCCCCCTCTGTACAATGAGGATAAGAAGAACACCCATTACAGATGGTTATCATGGAGATTAAATGAGCTCATGTTTGTAAGGCATTTCAAACATAGTTACTAGAGGAATTTCCTGGTGGTCCAGTGGCTAGGACTTGGCAATTTCACTGCCGGGCCCAGGTTCGATCCCTGGTCGGGGAACTAAGATCCCGCAAGCCATGCAGTACGGCCAAAAAAAAAAAAAAAAAAAACCTTACTATGAACCCTGGCACTTAGTATTTTCTGTAAGAGTCTGCAAATAACAAAGAATGTTTAAAAGGCATCAGATTCTGCCTGAACACGTACTTTTCTCACCCACTACCAAGGGTTCATGTCCTATAGGCATGTCACAACTTATGCTGAATTGGGCTTGTGTTTTGGGCTAAATTGTGTCCTCCACACACAAATTCAGATACTGAAGCCCAAACCCTAGTAGCTCAGAAGGTGACTGTTCGGAGACAGGGCCTTTAAAGAGGTAATTAAGTTAAAACGAGGCCATTAGGGTGGGCCTAATCCATTCAGACTGATGTCCTTACAAGAAGAGGACATTTGGACACCTAGAGAGACACCAGGGATGGGCAGGCACGAAGCAAAGGCCATGTGGGGACTCAGTGAGAAGCTGGAGAAACCCAGCTTGCCCACACCTGGACCTTGGATTTGCTTCCAGAACTGTGAGAAAAGAAGTCTCTGCTGTTTAAGCCACCCAGTCTGTGGTACTCGGTTGTGGTAGCCTAGCAGATGGCCTATCTAACACAGTAGATAACACAGGACCCTGGACAAGTCAGTTGACATCCCCCTGCCTGGTTGGGGACCAGGAGATGACACCATAGATCTGACAATCCTGTTCCAGAGATTAAGTGGGATACACACCCGGAGAAGACCCGGTCAGCAGTCCTGGCCTGCGTGCACTCTGTAAGTGGCCATTTCCGCCCATTTCTCTCCTCCATGGATTTTAATGCCTGCCTCCTTCGCGGGTAGGTTGTCTGGTCTGAGAGGTCGTGGATGCCATTAATCAAGCCACACCGCGGAATGGCTTCCCGAGGCCCCTTCGGGCTCCGACTGCAGTGCTGGTCGCCACGGATCAGCCGTTCAGAAAATGGTACCTTCCCCGCATGCACATGCCCTCTCTTAATTAACACCGTAATCTGCGATGGTTCTGTGAGCAGGAAGCTGAGCAAATGAACAGCAACTGTTCCCTACTTATTTTTTTAATTAATAGCCAGCGAGACGTGCTAGTGCTCTCAGCGTGTGTTTGGATGAGCCTTGATTGTCAGGTGATGGGATGGGGACATGAAGGGAGGGAAGTCAGTTGTCAGCTCCCGGAAGGAACGCAGGGGCTGTGTTTATTAGCAGACCCCACGGCTTCCTCCTTCTCTGCCGCGGGGCCTTGTGGGCCCAGGCCAAGCTCTCTGCTACCCTGGGCCTGAGTCCCAGGCAGGCAGGATGGTGATAAAACTCTACTGGCCCGGCTCAAGCCTCGGGGATCGGGAGGTTAATGAACTCGTGCTTGGGAGGCGCGTTCCGCTGCCAGGTGCGCCCCGTGGGAGGCGTGAGGATGCGGCGCTGGTCACCGTGGTTGTTGGCCGTTGGGAGGAGGCCAGATGGGAGGCGAGCTGCCTCGAGGAGGGGCTGCTGGATCTCACGCACAGTGCAATCTAAGATGTGCAAACTCCTGCAGCGGGGTTTCTAAACGAAGAAGCTGAAGGGTCTATTAACTAAGGAAGTGTCACAACTTGTCAGCGTTGCAACCCGATGGCCGCCCCTGCTCGATTTAGGATCGAGGGGTCTGAGGCAAACACTGGCTGGCAAGCTTCTGGTCCCTGGCGTTCACTGCCCCGCTCTCAACAAGACCACCTGCTTTTCCTTTGGTGAAGCTGCTCCTTCTCTTTTCTCAGCCATGAGGTATGGGGGATGGACACTTTCCTACCCTAAGGAGGAGATGAACTGGTCCAACTGATCAGTGTGTCCTGTTACCCGGGCCACCTGGAGGGAATGGCTCAGTGATGGGCACATGACCCAGTTTCAGATCTGTGTGTGGAGAAACTGCTCTTTTCTCCTGACCGTGGGGTCTGAGGGTATAAGGGCAAGAGGTGGGAATCACTCTAGCTATTGAGGGGTCACAGGGAAAGAGCAGAGCTGGGACTGGGCATTGAGGTGGGGATGAGGCTCAAGATGCAGCTGACACAGTACAGACATAGTGTGAGCTTCTGGATCAAGCCCTACTTGATCCCGACTATGGCATTCAGTACAAAGAAATGTGTCATTTTTCTTCTCTTTGTTTTTGTTTTTTTTTTGCGGTACGCGGGCCTCTCACTGTTGTGGCCTCTCCCGTTGCGGAGCACAGGCTCCGGACGCGCAGGCTCAGCGGCCACGGCTCACGGGCCCAGCCGCTCTGCGGCATGTGGGATCTTCCCAGACCGGGGCAAGAACACGTGTCCCCTGCATCGGCAGGCGGACTCTCAACCACTGCGCCACCAGGGAAGCCCTTCTCTTTGTTTTATAAGTCAGTTTGCACTGGGTTTTCTGTCTCCTATAATATAAGGAGACTTGATCCATCCAGGCTCTTTTTAATATGGCTGAGGTTTCACCACACTTAGGATCTTCATAGGTAAGAAAGCAACTATGCCATACAGGGGTGAACAAAGCTTTGCTTTCCCCGGATTTTTTTAGACGGCATATTTCCTGATTCCTCCTTGCCTTGTGCCAGGCACCGAGCCATCTGCCCTCACAGACCTTTCCTCTTCCAGCTGCACAGTGGCCCTGTGGGCTGTGGATTATTTACCCAGTTTGACAGTCACACACCCCCAGGACCAGACAGCTTAAGAGGCTTATGTAAGGTCACACGACCTCTTAATGATGATGCCAGACTTCAAGCCAGAACTCCAGTCTGGGCTGGAGCAGGGCTCTTTCTGCTTTCATATGAGCTTTACGTGTGACCTTGGGAGGGCTTCCTGTTAAGTCCCAATTGGCCAATCACAAGATGGGTGACCACTGAACCAAATAGTTATAAGAAAGGCTTGGGTAGAGGAAGAGATGAGAGGATGTGCTGGACACACACCTTTTGACCCAAAAGAGAAAAGCATCATCCGTTATCCCTCCACCCTGATGCCACCTTGCCCTTTCACCGTTCATGTCGCAGCTCCATCGACCCGCTCACAGCCATATCCTTGCCCAGTCGCTGCAATTGTATTGGACTCGATGAAGATGAACATCACTTTTTGCAGCTAACTTTATATCCTTAAACTTTTCTATCTGCATAATCTCCATAATGAAAATTTCCATCTTTGTACACGACTGCATTGTGCTGATGTATCATACTTTCCTGATTAACTCTACTATTGTGAGACATTTATGTTATTTCTGTGTTTTTTTCTCTCACCTTTCCCTACTTCCAATAATTGTGCAATAGACATTTTTGCGCCTATAGTTTTATTTCTGTTGAGTCATTTCTTCAGGGTAAGAAAGTGGGATCGTCGGGCTGGAAGACATAAGTATTTCTAAGGCTCTTCCTAAGAGCCTTTCGGCTTTTCAAAAGCTTTCCACCCATTTCTATTGCTGCCAGCAGGGTAAGACTGCCAGTTTTACTGTAACCTTGCCAGTGCTAGAGGTTATCATCAAAAATAATTTGTTAACTGAGATTTGTTAACGTCAAATGGGATGTTAAGGTTGCTCTAATTTGTATTTTTTTTTTTGGGGGGGGGGTGGTTCATGGGCCTCTCACTGTTGTGGCCTCTCCCGTTGCGGAGCACAGGCTCCGGACGCGCAGGCTCAGCGGCCATGGCTCACAGGCCCAGCTGCTCCGCAGCATGGGGGATCTTCCCGGACCGGGGCAATCAGCAGGCGGACTCTCAACCACTGTGCCACCAGGGAAGCCCTAATTTGTATTTCTTGATTACAAGTGATGCTGGATATTTTTCTATGGGCTTACAGGCTATTTATATTTCCTCTTGTGTGGACAGGCTTCTGTCTTCTGAAACTTCACGCTCCATTGCATGGATGTCTATGTGCTGGGGAGGAGGGGGGGATGGAGACTGGGGCAGAAAGATGCTAAGTTCACCACTGTCAGAGCAGCTCCCACCGAACAGAAATGATTGTACTGAGGGGCCCTTCCTCCCTCAGCCTCCAGGCAAGACATGAATGTCTTAAGAAACCCGCATAAGTCAAGGTTCTCACCTCTGGGTCCAGAACTTGCTCCTCAGTGGGTGAAACAGCCTGGCTGAGTTGGGCGGAGTCACTTTCGATGGCCTGGAGGACTTTCAGAACCTTCTGCTGGTGTCTGAAATTGATTTTGTTTTAGCAAACAGGTATGATAGTAAGGATACATCATAGAGAACGTTCCCATCAAGGGTACCAGGCTTACTTTTCTATTTCAGAGAGAAGTAACAATTTGAGACGAAAATACTCACACCCCCGCAGACAGATCAAAGGCACACACCAGCTGGTTTTCTCCCTTTATAAATAATTGTACAATTGGCGATGAAAGAAGGGCCAAGTAAGAGAAATTGCTTGGGGCCAGATGGCCAGCTGATCTCCTTAAGCTGACTGCTAGGCTGTAAGAGTCTAGAGCGGGTGTCTACACAGTACATACAGCCTGCAGGTCAAACGCAGCCCGCAGCCTGTTTCTGTGTGGCCTGCAAGCTAAGAATGGTTTTTACGTTGTTAAAACAAACAAACAAACAAAAAGTGAAAAGCCTGAAGTATTTGCTATCTGGCCCTTTACTGAAAAAGTTTGCCAGCTCCTGATCTAGTGACCTGCCTTGCATCTCTAGTTTCTGAGGACACAGCATTCCAAACCTAGCAGAGAGTTGTCTGCAAACACACCCTACTTGTGCTGTTTAAGGCTGAGAACTCCCAAGACCCTGAAGCACAAAGGATCTTGATGATGAAGAAAGAAGCATTTGGTGATGTGTGTGCTGCTTGTAATATATCCTGTATCTGTATCTGATGTAACATATCCTCATGGCCCAGCCCTTTCACTCGCGGAGGAAACTTCAAGTTCTTATTTATGGCCACAGTGGTCCACAGCATGGTTTCGAATCTGGGGTGTGCAGACTCCTGGAGGAGTGGCTGGCACTGCCTTTAGCCTATTCAGAGTTTTTCTACAAATTATCAAAGGCGAACACCCTCTGGATGGACACAGATCTGGAGGGTACATAGACGGGCCAGGAAATTCCTCCTTTGTGCAGAGAAAAAGCCCCCACTCCTTTCGGGGCTGGTGCAGCCTCAGGCCAGAGCCTCAGCTTAGCGACCACTGTGGAGGCTGGATTTCAGCTGCGCTCACCGCTCAGCCAGGCATGGGCACTGCACAGACTACCACGCGCCCAGCTCTGCACAGCGGCCCGGGGAGCATGGTGGGGCTCAGATGCATGCTTGAAGCTATTGGCTCGGCATGGTGCATCTTTCTGAAGATCAGTGTTGCCTGATGACTACAGGAAAGGCTTTATTTTGATAATGAAACTTGACAGTGCCAATCACTGATGCTATGTGTGAACGGAAGAGAATGCTGCATTTGAACAAACTCTGAATAGAGAAAAGAAGGTTCAGAGGACACTGCCTTGGGTCACTGTCTGCCGCGTGGGCTGCTTCCGTGGAAACCTTTGAGGAGACTGAAGTTTTACATGGGCTGAAGGGAACTGAACAAGCCAAGAGACATGTGTCTGAAAGGAATCAAGTCAATTTCAGGCTTTTGGGTTGGAGGGAGGGTGAGGGGGGATGCAGTCTAAGGGAGCAGTTTTAAATGGTCTGGAATCATAATGCAAAGAAAAACCTCAGTTAATAAGATCCTCGTGGCTGGATGGCTACGGGTTGCTGTTTTTGTTTTGAAGCTGCCTCGATAAGTACCTGCTCCCCAGAAGGCCGCTTCTGTCGATGGCTTCACCGACGGCTCTGGCTCCCCCTGCTGCCCTGGACTGCTCCTGCGTGCTGGTCGCTGTGCTCGTTGCCGCGGTGATGGAGGGCAGCTGAGGGAGGATGGAAAAGCTTATTAAACAGATGTCCAAGGCGACCCTCCTGGCCCAAGACACAGCAGAGCCACCGTCAAAGGGACACACTTCGCAGGCCGTCAGTCTTGTTGAGGGAAACTGGGGACAGGAAGGAGGGTGAAAGCGACTACCTGGGGCTGATTAGATCTAGAATCCCCTCACACGGTCTTTGCAAAAAAGGTGGGATCTCAGTGTCTTATGATCTGGGAGGTCCCAGGAAATGGTCTGCTTCAATGAGCCATTGAAAAATTTCTCTCATCAAAACCTTTCCCCTCCTCCAGTGAACCTCTGTTCTGTTTGCTACAAAGTAATGGGACTCCATGGAGGATGCCAGGAACATTAGACCCCTTGATTTTTAATCCTCCAAGCCTTTTCCCCTTTTTTCCATTTATCATCTAAACTAGAAATGTGCTTTGCTCTTTATCTGCAAATAATTGTAGCCATTGGAAGCTCTGTGAATCAGGGGTCAGGTCATCCAGAAATCCTGGACCGCAGGGTGGGCAAAATGGCAAAACCTGTCAGAAAGATTGGCCGGCAATGGTTTCAGATGGCTGGGAAGTAATAGACAAAGTAGGAGCGATGCCAAAAGAAAACCACTATGTTGCTCTGGGTGCTGCCCTGCCCGCCCTCTGTTTCATGAGCGTTCTCTCCAGTTCCCTACTGTCCACGCCTTATCTTCCCCTGTCCTCTTCTCCTCCACGACTCTCCCACTCCTGGAACAGGCCAGGCTCATTCTCACTTCGAAGCTTTTCCCCTGTTCCTTCCACTTGGAATGCTGTTCCTTTGTTGGCTGTCTCCTTTTTTTTTTTGGCTCCTTCTTACAAGGCAGGGCTAAGCCTAAATGGGACACCTTCCAAGGGGCCTCCTTGGATCCCCCTGTGGGAGGTAGCCACCATCCTATACCCTGTCACTCTCTCACCCATTAGCACCTTGTATCGCCACCTGTCTCTGAAGTCACCTTGGTTATATACGGCTTTACTCGTATATACTCGAATCTTGTCTGAAAGCTCCGAGGCCAGGGGCTACTCTGGTCTGACTCGGTCACCTCTGTATTCTGAGGACACAGCATAGACTTGTGCACAATCTAACAAAGACGTTCCCAGGTGTTTTATTAATTCACGACCATATTTCCTGGCGTCATCTTTGCTGAGATGGGCCTAACTGACCTAGATAGATGTAGATATAAATTTATTTATTTAGGATACTAAGATCCTTTTCTGTGTTATCTTGTCAGGAAATGGAAGCGTAACAAGGGACTGGAATCAGCAGGCCTGGGTGAGTTCTGGCTTCCACTCGTAACCTTGGGCAACGTGCTTCAGCACGGGTCTCCCCATGTGGGAGATGGGCAGAATGCTGGCGTGCTCAGGGAGCACAGTGAGGTCCTGCTGGGACCGTGTGGGGAAGGCCCTCTGGAGACTGTTGGCTGCTGTGGGAATGGGGCTCTGCTGTCCCTCTCTGGCCTTCAATGACCTCAGGGGTCTCCTCCTTCAGCAGACCGGTCCATGACTCTGCTGGTGGTCTCTCTGTGCCCTGGAAGGATGGAATCACATGATCTGAGGTCAGAATAAAGCCACCCACTTTATATTCTTCACTGATAGAGGTACAGACTGTCTTGAGGTCACAGACACAAATGTCAGGGGCAAAGGGCCGAGCACCAGGAAAAGAGACAACAGATGCTGCTTGATGATCACCCCAAAGAGCAGCCCGCCAACAGGGCCTGGGGAGCAACTAGTGGGGTGGACGGGGCCCTAGGCTTTCAGGCAGGCAGACCTCAGCCACTTCCACAGACATGCCATGAGAAAGCCACCCTGATTCCCTGGGTGCCATCAGCCATATCTATAAAACAGTGTGATGAAACCAGCCCTGCCTGTTTCAGGGCTACTGTGATCATCAAGTTAAGGTAAAGGATTTCAACAGGTGAGTCAGGGAGCATGCTTCTGAGAAAGAAGTAGACATTGAGGGATGTCCAAGGCCTCCAGCTCCCCAGAGACCCCCGCTCCACCCCACGATCCATCCTCCTGTTTGCTGCTCAAAGCCGAAGGCTGCGGGCACCAACTCAAACACTTGTAGGGCCAGAGGGGTTTCCTGAGAAGGTGAAGCAGGCCAGGAGCAGGACGTTAAGGAGTGGTGAGGACTGCGGAGGCTGGAAGGGCTCATGCTCTGGGGAAGGGGGTCTTTCCAGAGAAGCCAGAGCTGGTTGTTTGCGCCATCCTGTCTCTGACCCACCAATGTTCAACTCTAGTTGAAGGTATTCAGGGTTTGTAAGGAAATCAGCAAGAATTGGAGGCATAATAGCGTCCAATTAGGCTTAGGAAACAAAAGATGGGAAGGAGGTGGAGGAAATGGGGAGACTTCGACAGGTCAGTAAGCAGCTGAGCATCAGACAGTGGATGTGCTGATTGGTCTAAGGTCAGGGGTGCCTCCACTGCTCTCTCTCCTCACCACGTGCTCTTTGCAAGCACCGCTCAGACACTGCCTGGTCCCTGAGTAGCCCAAGTCCTTCTCCATCCTTTCCCTCTGCCTGGGAACGCACCTGTGGTGGGCTGGCGGGGGGCTCAGCCTTTCTGCTGAGGATCGCCCTCTGCAGGGCTTCGTTCTCCACCTGGATGGCTCTGAGCACGGCTGAGGCGTCCTCCTCTCGGTCCTCATCCTTGCGCACGAGTTTTCGGGTTGCTGATAGGGGTCTCTCTCGGCGGCTTCCAGGTCCTGGGGGTAGAAAACAGGGGGCGAGCCTTTAGATTGCATTCTTGGAGGACAGCTCCAAATCGATTAGACTCAAATTGAGGAACATTCTATAAAAACAACTGGCCCATACTCTCCAAAAATGTCAAGGTCAAAAAAGACAAAGACAGCCTGGAGAGCTGCTCTAGATGAAAGCAGTTGGGGCAGACATGGCAGCTGAATGCAATGGCGATCCCGAGGCTGGATCCTGGGTCGGCAAACATCCCTGTAAAGAACATTGTTGTAGCAAGCGGAGAAATCCGAGTAGAGTCTGTGACTTGGATAATAGTATTGTATTAATGCTAAATATCCTGAATTTCATACGTAAGTGCGCTGTGGCGATGTAAAATGAATGCCCTTGTTCTTAGGAGATACATACTGCAGTGTTCAGGGTAAAGTGGGATGCTGTCTACAATTTAATCTCAAATGATTTAAAAATACACACACGCAGAGCAAATATAAAGCAACTGCAGCAAAATGTTAACAACTGGTGAACCTGGGGGAATGGGAGTGTCATTTGTACTATCCTTGCAACTTGCCTTTACATCTAAAATTGAAATAAAAAGTTAAAAAGTTAGCCCTCTAACAAAGTGCCTATAAGGACTAATACCTGACATTGTGAAGGAGGATGGGTATTTGGGAATATTTTTGCTTTGTTTCATATTTACATGGGAAATAAGAGTTACAAAGAAATTACTCCTCAACTGAAGAAAAAAAAGTATTGCAAAGCTGTAGTCGATTCTGGAAGTTCTAAGGAGTGGAACACTGATTTTATAATATGCAAAAATATTTGCAATATATGAAAAAGTACCCAACAAGACTGGTTGGAAAAAAATACATTATGGTATGTTTACCCAATGGAATACTACGCATCTGTAAAAAGGAAGGCATTCTAAAATATCTATAGATAAATATGGTGACCTGAATTTGCTTCATAATCACCTGGGGTGTGGGTGTGGGTGCAGATGAAATTGGCCATCAATTGACCATTGCCAAGGTTGGGTAATGAACATGGGGGGTTATGATAACATCCTCTCAATTACTTATGGTTGGATTCTTTCTCTGTTAAAAAAAAAAATCTCCATTTAAAAATAGAACTGCTCAAAATGTTTCCATTGGGATGTTTAAAGAGGCTTTAACCTACTAAATTTCAACCCCTAGGCAAATATTTATTGAGTGCCACTCTGCCAGGCTCTGTTCTTAGCACTGGGGACACAGCAGCGACCATACAGATCAAGACCCTTGCCCTTGTAGAGAGAGGCAATAGGCAGAGAAACAATAAATACTCTAGGGTGTTCCATGTCAGAAAATGATATGGAAAAAGAAGAAAAGCAGAGCAGGGTAACAGAGATGGGGTGAGCAGGGTGGCAGGGTTGGCCTGACGGAGCGTTGGGGAAGTGTGGTCCAGGAACCAGTGTGAAGTGAGAGGCCTGAGAAGGGGTGGGGAGGGCCAAGGCAGGGCCTTGGAGGACACTGTAAGGCCATTACTCCGAGAGAAATGGGGAGCCACTGAAGGCTTGAAAGCAGGGGACCTGATTTGACTTAGGTGCTGAGTGGAGAACAGAATGAAGGGAGGTGAGGGGGAAAGCAGAGAGGCCAGTTAGGGCTCCTGCAGCTGTGCAGTGGAGCGGGGACACAGACTGTGGTCAGTTTCTGCGTGTCTGTTGCAGACAGAGCCAACAGGATTTCCTGACAAGAGTAGATGTGGCTGGTGCAGAAAGAGAGTCAAGAATGATGCCAGGGTTCTGGCCTGAGGAAACAGATGATGGGGTTGCTTTCAGTTGAGCTGCAGAGGGCTGTCAGAGGAGCAGGTTTGGAAGCGAAGAGCAGGGGCAGCTTGGAGCCCAGAGATGTGATTCTGGCATCAGGGTGGAGATGTGATTCTGGCATCAGGGTGGAGCTGTCGAGTTGGCCTGTACACACACTCGAGTGTGGAGTTTGGGAGGGTGGTCTGGGCTGGAGATGTGAATTCAACCTAGGCAACTTGGTTGCATCATTTAACAATAGTATCAATGACTGACATTAACACTGGCCTATAACTAACTAACTGGGAATTGATAGCTATGACTTCTCTGGGGAGATATAGATATAGATATAGATATAGATATAGATATAGATATAGATATAGATAGCCTGGTACAAAGGCTTGTTAAAAACCAGCAACCTGGGCTTACCTGGTAGCACAGTGGTTGAGAGTCTGCCTGCCAATGCAGGGGACACGGGTTCGAGCCCTGGTCTGGGAAGATCCCACATGCCACGGAGCAACTAAGCCCGTGTGCCACAACTACTGAGCCTGCGTTCTAGTGCCCATGAGCCACAACTACTGAGCCTGCATGTCACAACTACTGAGCCTGCGTTCTAGTGCCCATGAGCCGCAACTACTGAGCCTGCATGCCACCACTACTGAGCCTGTGCTCTAGAGCCCGTGAGCCACAACTACCGAGCCCATGTGCCACAACTACTGAGCCCACGTGCCTAGAGCCCGTGCTCTGCAACAGGAGAAGCCACCGCAATGAGAAGCCCGCGCACCGCAACGAAGAGCAGCCCCCGCTCGCCACAACTAGAGAAAGCCTGTGAGCAGCAATGAAGACCCAACGCAGCGCGCAGCAACAAAGATCCAACGCAGCCAATAAATAAATAAAATTTGAAAACAAACAAACAAACAAAACCCCAGCAACCTTCCATCTCATGACCTCAGTAAACAGGCACCGCTGATTATTAGAGATTTAGTTGGAGCCCTTTATCCTCCTGCTATGTTAGAATCTGCATCTGAATGAGACTTCAAGTAGCAACACCAAGAATGGCTTTGGCAGGAGAGGGAGTATAGCCAGGTACTGGGTTGATGGAAAAGCTAAGCTAAAATGAGGGCAATTTCTTCCAGGCATCCAGGAGAGGGGCTTTGGATGTGAATGCCCAGGGACTGGGCAGGCACTCTGAGTGAGTGAGACTGAACTCGGGGTCGGGGTGGGGGAGATGGGAGGCAGCTGAGCCACTGCCCAGCTCCAGCCAATGTCTGCCAGACAGAGCGGTGCTTCTAGCGTTGCCAGGTTTTTCTCCAAGAAAAGTTAGAATCTGAAGTTTATGTGAAATCCCCCTGAATTTATTTGTTCATAAAGTATTTCAGTTTTTAGGAAATGTGAAAGCCAACAGAACCCAAGGGCTGGTCTAATACAGGCCACGGCAAGTCCAAGCTGCTCCTCCAGGAAAGTCAAGGGCACACAAAGGAAGCCTTGCATGCCTTCGGATGGCTGGCTGGATGGCTGGCTGGGTGATAATGGCAGTGGGTCATTCTCTGACTTTGATGGACTCTTGCTGTGGCTCCAGTACTGCTCCTGGGGACATAGAGTAAGGCACTGCTGGCAATGTGACCTGGGGATTCTGTTCTCCCCAGTCAAGGCTGCTTTAACTGTTTTCCTTTCTTATCAGCTACTCAGCTCGCTCTGCAACTCAGGGATGAGAAGGTGAGAGCTGGAAGGAGCTGATGGAGGTGGGGATTCTCGTTGCTATGGAAACACTGTGGGTCCAAGGGGTGTGGTGAGGCCACTGGGATCTTCCTCACCCAGGTCCCTGAAGCAGCTGGGAGGACAGGAAAAGAGAGTGAAAGAAAAGAAGCGGCCTTGAGACCCTCTGGAGCTGGAACTGAGGAATCCTGAAGCACCAACACACCCTCACCCCAAGGGGAGCTGAAGCAGAACTGGGTTCCCCGCAAGGCACAGGCATTAATGACACAGGCTCTCAACTGTCACTGCACTGTGGGATAAGATGCTGCTCTGGGTGCCGGGGTACAGACGTGGGTGGGAAAGGCATGTCCCTGTCCTCACAGACCTCACAGTCATGGGGCAGGGACAGACACGGATCAGGCACACAGGACACGCCAGCAGCAGGTGATGAGTTCTGGGGAGAAAAATCAAGTGGGATAAAAGCTAGAGATGACAGGAGGGGGAAGGACACTATTTCAGACACTCGGTCAGGGAAGGTGACATCTGAGCAGAGACGTGAAGGCGGTGAGCCTTGTGCATACCCATATGGGGAGGCTGTTCCAGGCCAAGGGAGCAGCAGGTGTCAAGGCCCTGTGGTGGGCGGAGCTTGGCACAGGGAGGAATAGCAGGGGGGCTGGCCTCGGGGAACGAGGGGAAGCCTTGGGGGCAGCGGGGGGTGGACAGGTCTCATGGGACCCTGAGGCCACGTAAGCCCCAGAGGCCTCCTCCACGCCCACCTTGTTTGCTGCTATGCCCTGGCTCCCGGCATTATGACCGTTGTCAAATGAATGGATGGAAAATGATTTCAATTCCGAACCTTGTCAATCTCAGTATTTGCGAATATCATTAAAACATGTCATTTCCTCCTCCATCTGCAGTAAAGCAGAGCTGAGAAATTCAAGGCCCCTTCAGATCCTACAGAAGATCCTACAAATAAGGGCCGAGGATCTTGTGTACAGCTAAACAAACGCGACAGCACCCTGACACTGGGGGTGCAAACTCCAGCATCAGTGCGAGGCTCGGGCAACGCCAGGATAAGCAGAACCTGAGATTCGTAAGCTCCTTCTGCATTTCCTGCCTCGAGCACTTATAGAGTCAGTCGAAGGAGAGCCCCTGCATGGTGACCCTTGCCTATTTATTGCCACTATGTGGGCAAGAGCCCCGTCCGCTTGTGCCTCAGTGGTCTGGAGCTATGGTGGAGCATCGCGCCCAACATAACTATCTGTTCTTGGCCACTACAACCTTACGATCACCTGTTCTTGGAAAAGGATAATCAGGAAGGCATTTTCTTCCAGCGGGGTTCAGCTTTGTCTGCACAAACCCTTCTGCCCTGAGCGCCTTTCACCTGGGAGGGAATGCTCCTGCAACAACACGATCGTTGGGTCCTGCCTGTGCCCTTTGAGTCATATTAGGCTAAGAAGATGCTTTTAAAAATTAAATCAGGCTTTCTCTGAGTGAAGGTCAATGCCACAGCTCCACCACCAGAGCTCTCCCCACCCATGGCTTCACAGAAACGCGTGTACACAGTGCCCGTGTCCTCCTGAATCACATCCCCACTGCCCGGCTGTGTAGACTGTGCGTTTCCTCATTGCACACGAGGTCACTGCCTTTTGATTCCATTGGAATTTCTCCTTGCTCGCTTGGGTGAGCCGTTTCTGCACTGGCCTGAGCACCACGTGAGGGTGGATTTATTCTCATCACTGATCTGGAGAACGGTGGATTTATTCACACAATAAATCGGTGCCACCAGCAAAAGCCAAATGGCACGTTTTAATTTATCCCAAGCTGCTCTTTTCTGGTAGAAAACCACTCCTCTACTGTTAACTTCACTTTCTCTTTGCTTCACTAGAACTTGGCTTTCATCTCTCTTGCAGGGAAACAAAAGAGCGTATCAATTCAGGAGATTTACCATGAATGCAGCACATGTCACAAAGAAGACATGAGGACATGGGGGCTGTCCGGTCAGCTCACCAGCCAGGTGGCTTCTTCCCACTCGCCAGCTATGACTCGAAAAGCTCAAAGTCAGAGTCTCAGCAAAATGACCCCTTCCCACATGCAAGGGACCTCTGAGATCACCTGGGAATCCACTGAAAAGGCAAACATTACATCTGAGAATCACAAGGGTCTAAGGTAGAGCTCATAGGCCGGAAGCCCAAAGGCTGAAGCCAGCCTGCAGATTGCGTTGTGTGACTTTTTTTAAAAAATTGGAAACATATGCTAAGTTAAAAAAAAAAAAAAAGAATAGGAAATCCACCTGAAAATTGGGATTCCTGGCGTCTCTTGAAAAGTCCTATGATCTGACGTGGCAATCGTGAGCTGGGGAGCAGCGCCTGCTGCAGACGGGGCATCAGTGGTGGCCACGTGCCTGTCAGCCCGGAAACTGTGCACAATTTGTGCGGTGAAATGTCCAGGGAAACAGCTGGCTTAGCCCTGTTTTGTCCTGAGCTGCACATACTCCCTCTAAACTCCAACCAGGAGGGGGAAGGGGGCTGCCCGCTGGGACAATAGCTTACATCGGAGTATTCCAGAGCCTCTGTGCATTTTAAGTTGGCTCAGCCTCAGCAGGCTACACACTTCCCACAGCGTAGGAGACCGCGACAAATGGCCACAAATGCCTCCCACCTGCAATGTGCCACATCGCCCTGTGACGCTGCAGCATGTCCCATCAAAAGGTGGGTGGAGGGCCTCCCTGGTGGCGCAGTGGTTGAGAGTCCGCCTGCCGATGCAGGGGATACGGGTTCGTGCCCCGGTCCGGGAGGATCCCATATGCCGCGGAGCGGCTGGGCCCGTGAGCCATGGCCGCTGAGCCTGCGCGTCCGGAGCCTGTGCTCCGCAACGGGAGAGGCCACAACAGTGAGAGGCCCGCATACCGCAAAAAAAAAAAAAAAAAAAAAAAAAAAAAAAAAAGGTGGGTGGAATCTGTTTCTCTAGCTGGGCATGGCCTGGTGACTTCCTTTGGCCAACAGGTCCTTAGCAGTCACGACCAAACGGAGCCTAACTTAAGAAAGCACGTACATGCTGGGGTGTGTCCTCTTGGGCTGCCTGGAGACCACCAGGCCCAGGATAATGAGACCACGTGGAGCAGAGACGAGGTGTCCCAGCTGAGGTCCTTGGGCCAGCAGGACCGCCAGATGCTGTGAGGGTGGCCGTGCGAGACCAGCCAGCCAGGCACCCACTATGGAACCGGCCAGCCCCACCGCAGCAATAATAAAAGCATTGTTGCTTACAGCCACTGTAGTGTGGAGGGGACTGTTAGGCGGCGAGAGATAGCTGATACACCTGGCTTGTCCAGGCCTGTGCTCTTCTCATCTCTGAAGCTTATTTAGGGGCCTCTCCACAGGCAGATGCTGTCTGTAACCCTTAACACTCATTCTTCCGCTGCGGTCTCTTCGTGAGCCCAGGGATGCACGTGACTTTTAATGATTTTTCAAGGAAGGCAGTCAGCCCCCATGTCCCCATCCCTGACTAAATAAATGACTTTACTCTTTCCTTGCATATTACAGTCCTTTGCTCCGCACCCGGCCCCTGAAGAATTTGTAGCAAAGTGTCCTGTGTGGTTAATTTTTGTAAGAAATGAGCAGCAGTTGCTTTCATCCTCCCAGCAGCAGTGACCTTCACGGCAACCATGTTTCCCTTCAGGGAACCACCTCTTCTCCATCTTCTCAGTCTACATGCTTTGGATGGATCTGGATCTGCCCCCACTCCTGGCCCTGCCTGGGCCCTTGGGAGAACAGGTGCCTCTCCCTGACTACAGAGACTGGAGATTGGTTCAGGGTAGAGCTGGAACTATTTGGAGAGGAGCAGTCCCTTTCCCCTGGGGTTGCTAAGTCAGTAAATGTGAGCCTGGAGCCACCAGGGACCATCTCTGGACCATGCCTGAGACTACAGATGTGGTTCTCAAAGTGTGGTCCCTGGAGCAGTAACATCAGTATCACCTAGGAACTTGTTAGGAATTAAAGCACTTAGGCTCCACCCTAGATGCACTGAATTAAAAATTGGGCAGGGTCCAAAAATCTGGTTTTAATTTGCTTGGCCAATAATTCTGATGCATGTTCAAGTTTGAGACCCACTGGACTCAAAAAGTAGAGCTAAGTGATGAAGAAACAGTTCCTGGTGATAGCATCATCTGAGTACCTGGATCCCACCATACCTGAGGGCAAATCTATAGTCCTGGACTTTTCAGGTCTCTGAGCAATACATTCTCCCTTGTTGCTTCAGCCAGTTTGGATTTCTGACACTTGCTATTAATAATGAATACTGACATATGTTATGAGACTCTGGACTTTGGCAGAACGGTCTTCCTGATGCAGGTTTTCTTGACAGAAATGCTAACTGTGCTAACTGCAGGGCTGTTAGGGTCTTCTAATTCACTCATGCTGAGGGGTGTTACTTTATTTCTGTGGTTGGCAGCTTGTCTGGGAAAAGTGGTTCAGATATATAACTTCCCTAGAGCACTCTGACAACTTGGACAGTAAACTTTCTGCATTAAAGACTGATGTTCTTTCACCTTCAACAAGACAACAGGTCTCTAGAAGTTTCCTGGAAGGCTTATTGATAGAGACCAAAGTAACCCAGGGCATGAGGCCCTTTCATTAGAACAAGGGACAATTATAGTGATAGAGAGGAATTAAGCTCTCGTGGAGTTGCACCATATGTACATTTAATTGACATAAATTCAATTTTATGACCTTGGCCAAAGATAAAGGAGCAAGGAGAGAAATAACTCTTTTAAGATGGCAGGCAACAGGTTACACATATGGTAATGGCAGGCTATCTAATCCAGACCAACCTGTCCCTGGAGCACAACTAGAAAACCTGGACTGAATAGTAGTATAAAAATCTGTTTATAAAAAGAAATCTGTTTGAAGGCATGGAGAGTGAACAGGGCTGTGAAGGGTTACAGGCAGGAGAACAGAAACCTAGAGAGGTGACCCCAGCACCTGGGAAGTGTTTCCCCTCAAGGTGCTGCTGATTCTAAGAGCTGTTGCAAGGCTGAGAAACTGAAGATAGCTGGTGATAGACTCAGGGCTACAGTCTGAGAGTCAGGATGACCTAGAAAGAGCCAGGCGTGAAGGGCACAGAAAGGTTAACAATGCAGGCAAATCTAAATTACTGTTGACTATTTTAATAATAATAATAATAATAATAATAATAATAATAATGATGATGTCTGGTGAGGTTTAATATCTAGAGAGAATTAAAATGCATGACAATAATAGCATTTAATTTTGGATGGGAGTAAATGGAGTTACAGAATTGTAAGGTCTCCACTGAATGAGAAGCAGTCAACTTGCTAATTTAAAGTAGACTCTAATACGTCAAGAATACATGTTGCAACCTCTGGTAATGACTAAAGAATAGTAAAAGAAGGTATAACTAACAAGCTAATAGAGAAGAAAAAAGAGGGATAATGTAATCAGTTCAGAATAGGGCAAGAAAGGAGAGAAAAAGGAACATAAAACAGGCGGAACAAATAAAAAGCAAACAATAAAATGGTAGATTTAAACTCAAATATATCTGCAATTACATTAAACGTAAATGGACTAAATGTGCCCATTAAAACACATAGATTGTTAGAGGATAAAAATAAAAACCAATTACATGGGGTTTACAAGAGACAAACCCCAATGTAAGGATGCAGACTGTTTGAAATGAAAGGATGAAAAAGGATACGCTACATAAACACTAACCAAAAGAAAGCTGGTCAACTTTAAGACAAAAGCATTATTAGAGTGAAAAAGAGACAACACATGGTGATAAAAGGTTCAGTTCACCAGGAAGATATAAAAAGGCTGATTTTGTATGCCCCCCAGAAAGACGTCGCCCCCACAAACAGAAAGTAAAGCATCTAAGCAGTCCAGATTTTGCCTGGACAAGTGAGAGCTGGTTTGAGTCTTCTGTCCTTTCAGCAAGTCTCAGGGTCCTGTGCCTCTGGAGGAAGAAATATCTCAGTGACCTCAGCATAATGCCAGTGCTTAAAGTCACATTTTCCCTACAACCAGACCCTAAACAAGGCCAACTGCTTCATCTGGGGCTTGACCAAGAAGCTGTATTGTCCCCACCCTGGAGGAGCAATGAGTCTCTTGGGCTTAAGGAGAGGTGATATGGCTGTATGGGGTTTTCTAGATGGAGCCACATATGCTGCACTTGATCATCAGTCTGAGGGATTTTCAAGGGTAGCTTTAACCACCTGCACTTTTTTTTGACCTTTAGAACCTCATCCCCGTGGGACATGCGGCTCCAATGTCATCCCATTTCAGTATGAGAGTGGTGACAATGCCATGGTTTTCAACTTTCCTTTTTTTCAAATTTGGCTTATGTAGGAGCCATGTATATTTAACAGATAAAGGCTGACCTCCAAACCTGTTCAAAATGAGGATTCCACCACCTCAAACAGTGCCCTCTTTAAGGGAATCAATGGGACAAACTAAGAACCAAGTGCCAGGGACAGCTGGTAATCTGATTTTTACCAGATGGACCCAGTGACATGTGTTGTTTATGTGAATGCATTGCTTCCTTGCCATGGTGGTCAGGAAACTCAAAGTCATGAGTGTGACCCCCTGAGGCATTCATCTGTTCACCCCTTGGTGTCAACTTATTGTTCCTACTCTTGTTTTCCCTTTACCTTCATTTCCTTACATATTTGTTAAAGTCTTCTTGCACTACAAAATTTGTTAGAACATGTCAGAACTTCTTGGAGAAAGGCAGATTATAAATAATTAATGAAACTCGACTTCTCAAAATGCTGTACATGAAGGTGTGACTTGTTGAAGTCTTAACCTCCTAGTACCTGTGAATGTGACCTTATTTGGAAATAGGGTCTTTGCTGATGATCGAGTTAAGATGAGGTCATTAGGGTGGGCCTCAATCCAATATGACTGGTACCCTTATAAAAAGGGGAAACTTGGACCCAGAGACAGATGTGTATACAGGAAAGCACCAGGTAAAGGTTGGAGTTATGTTGCCAAAAGGCAAGGAAATACCAGAAGCTAGGAGAGAAGCCTGGTACAGATTCACCCCTAGTGCCTTCAGAAGGAACACGGCCCTGCTGACACCTTGATCTTGGACTTCCCAGCCTCCAGAAATGTGACACAATAACTTTCTATTGCTTAAGCCGATCAGATTGTGGTACTTTGTTACAGCAGCCCTGGGAAATGAATACAGTATTTGAAATGATTTTAGCTGATACATGGTTTAACTTTAAAAATGTTAACAGTTATATATTTATATTAATGAACATTAGAAAAAACAGAACAAGTGACTCCAACCTGTGGATTTTAGACACGTCATTGCTTAGAACTAGATTGATGTGGGTATGTCGCAAGCAAATAGCAGTTTAGTTGACACACAAGGGGCCATGCAGTGGAGTGATTGAGAACAGATACTCTGCAGCCAGGTTTTAAACACTGGCTTTACACTTACTGGCTGTGTGACCTTGGACAGATTCCTCAACCTCTCTGTGCCTTGGTTTCCTCTGTATAATAGTGTTGATAATAGCAGTACCTACTGCACGGGGTTGTTTGGGTGATTAAATGCAAGATTAACACGTGTGGTACAAAACACAGCCTGGGAGCTGGTTCAGTCCTTTGTAAGTGCTGGTTCTTCATTTTATTACCCAGAAACGTAAATATTTAGTGATCGGGCTTCTCTGGTGGTGCAGTGGTTGAAAGTCCGCCTGCCGATGTGGGGGACACGGGTTCGTGCCCCGGTCTGGGAGGATCCCACATGCTGCAGAGCAGCTGGGCCCAGGAGCCATGGCCACTGAGCCTGCGCGTCTGGAGCCTGTGCTCCGCAATGGGAGAGGCCACAGCAGTGAGAGGCCCGTGTACCGCAAAAAAAAAAAAAAAAAAAAATTTAGTGATCATGGCCTGCACATGAAGGAGGGAGATCCCAGTGAGCCCAGTAGGACGGCTGGGAAGGGTGATTGACTGCCAGTGTGCTGCTCCCACTCTACCAGGGGCTCTGGCAGTTTCCTGCACAGTGGCACTCTACCCTTGGTTTCATTTCTTTTAACAACTTGTCTTGGAGGGATTTTCTAAAAAGCCATTTTTTAATTTTTTCACATAGAGTGAACACCAGCAGTACAGACTGGAGTCCTGTCAACTCGAGCAGTGGTCAGTGGAGCCAGTCCAGGTGTAGAAGAAACAATGGCTCAGGGCTTGCCCTCCACACTCTCCACCAGCTGACCCTGAGCAAGCACTTGCTCTGAGCCAGGTGCTCCTCTAAGCAGTCTATCCATCCAGTCCTTTAATCCTTATTCTGACCCTCAGAGGAGAGTCTTACTCTTATCCCTGTTTGGCAGATGGGAGAGTGAGACCCAGAGAGGTTAAGTAACCTGCCCAAGGTCACAGAGCTGGTAGGTGGACGGGAAGGATTTGTAACAGGTGGTCAGGCTGCAGAGTCTGCCAGGCCTATTTTCTGCCAGGGTTTCTGGGCTGGTGGGCTGTCAGCCCAGAGCTGCTGGTGGGCTGTCTCACCACCCTAAGAGCCTTTCTGAGAATGTAGGGCATAAAGGAGAAGCTGACCAAGAGGTGGGGAGAGGCAGACTGCTGACATACTTTAATTACTGGGGTCTGGCTGTGCCCAAAGGTTACCCCACCTTTGAAAGTTCATTTACATGGGTTGATGTAGATGCTTTTCCTTCAATCCACTATTTTTATCACTTGCTCTCTAAAATGCTTTGCCTTGTATTAGTCCGGTCTTTTCCCCCCATCAGTTTGGGGCTTGATAAGGGTTACTCAGGGAATGCTTGGGTGCCACCTTAGCCAGACCTCCACCTGCAGCTCTGCCTCAGGGCTCCACCGGCACCCAGAGCCTCCTGAGCCAGAGCACTGGAGGGTCAACACCACCAGGCGCAGCCCACAACCCAGGACCGAAGGGAGGGTCCCTCATCCACCCCAGGGTGGGAGCAGGCTTCTGCTCAGCCCCGCCCCCTGAACTCCCCAGCAAGGTGGAGCTCCACTTGCCCAGTGAACTTGCTTGGTGATGAAGCCAGTTTGGGCTCCTCCCCTTTCCTGTCCCCTTCCAGGGACCACCTCCCAACTAGATTACTTGTTCTGAAAACCTTATCTCAGAGTCTGGTTCTGGGGAATCCAAACCAAGACAACATTTACATAGCAGGGAGCAAATGCTCAGTAAGTGAAAGGATTCTTATCACTTCCTCCGCCTCCTTCCAGCTGCCCTGAGCTGCTGGGAAAAGAGCTTCAAGCCTCAGGCCTCATGCATGGAGTGCACTGGTCCAGATCTGGGAACTGTGACTGTTTGGAGTAGGGGTTGCTTCCTGCCACCAGGAAACAGTCCCTCCAGCTCCTCAGTAAACGTGGATGGAACGTCATGGCCACAGAGGTCACTTGTCTAACAAGGCTGGCTGCCTGGGGCTGGATTTTGCCCTAGGCACCCCACAGTTCCAAATTCTTAGGACACCAGGATGCCTTTACTCTCTGAGGTTCTTTGGATCACAGAAATCAGAAGCAAGTTGCCCTCACAGAGTCACTCCAGCCACTAGTTTGGATCCACAGCATCAGACTGAGATGTTTCATCTGCAGCCACCAGTGTGTGCAGTCTGCTGGTTAAGGACACAGCAGTGGAGTCACTCCACCAGGGTTTGAGGCCTACATCTGCTGCTTTCCAGCTGTGTGAGTCACCTGCTCTGTGCCTCAGTTCCTCATCTGAGAAATGGGCACAATCGGAGAACCCACCTCAAAGCCTGGTGATAAGGATTATAATTTGCCTACACATATAAATTACATATATAATTTACTTATACAGTAAGTCCCCTACACACGAATGAGTTCTGCTCTGAGAGTGGGTTCGTAAGTCCAATTTATTCCTAAGTCCAACAGAGTTAGCCTAGATACCCAACTAACACAGTCAGCTATATAGTGCTGGACCGTAATAGGTTTATAATACTTTTCACACAAATAATACATAAAAAACAAACACAAAAAATAAAGAAAACATTTTTAGGGGACTTCCCTGGCAGCCCAGTGGTTAAGACTCTGTGCTCCCAGTGCAGGGGTTGTGGGTTCGATGCCTGGTTGGGGAATTAAGATCCCACATGCCGTGCATGGTGTGGCCAAAAAAACAAACAAACAAAAACAACAACCAAACATTTTAAATCTTACAGTACAGTACCTTGAAAAGTACAGTAGTACAGTACAACAGCTGGCATCCAGGGGCTGGCATCGAGTGAACAGGCAAGAAGAGTTATTGACTGGATGAGGGAGAGGAGGTGGGAGATGGTAGAGCTGAAGGATCGTCAGCAATAGGAGATGGAGGGCAAGCTGCAATGTCACTGAAGTCTGATGTTGATGGAACGCATGTTCACATCTTTGAAAGTTTGCAACTTGAAGGTTCGTACATAGGGGACTTACTGCATATAGATGAGTAAATTTCATATAGAATATATATATAAGTAAACTATATAATGTATATAAGTAAATGATAAGTAAACACATAGTAAATTGTAATAAATAAAAGCTTACAATGGTGGCTGGCTCATGGTAAGTACTCAATCAATGGACCCCCTCATTTCATTAGAAGGGCGGCACATGGACCTTTCACCATAAACTTCTTTGCACCTTTAGAAATGTAGTATCATCTGCATGTATTGTTACCCATATAAAGTAAGCAAATTCATTTAAAAGTAAAAACAAAAATAAAACAAATTTTCAATTATAACCACACCTTGGTTGTAGACCCAGAAAATAACTGTGACAGATAATTTTAGGTGTCCACTCGACTAGGCCATGGGGAGCCCAGCTATTTGGTCAAACATTATTCTGGATGTTTCTGAGAGGATGTTTGGGGGTGAGATTAACATTTTAGTTGACAGAAGAAAACAGACTGCCCTCCATAGTGTGGGTGGGCCTCATCCAATCAGTGGAAGGCCTGAATAAAACAAAAAACGCTGATCCTCCCATGAACAAGAGAGAATCCTCCAGCCTCCGGATTTCATCTGCAACACTGGCCCTTCCTGCCTGCTGGCCTTCGAACTGGAACACTCACTGACTTTTCCTCGGTCTCCAGCCTGCTGACCCATCGTATAGATCGGACTTGGCAGCCTCCATAATTGCATGAGCCAATTCCTTACAACAAATTTCTCTCTGGGGGAAGGAAGGACTGGAGGTATGGGGTTAGCAGATGAAAACCATTACATACAGAATGGATGGACAACAAGGTCCTACTGTATAGCACAGGGAACTATATTCAATATCCTGGGGTAAACCATAATGGAAAAGAATATATAAAAGAATGTATATATGTGTATAACTGAGTCATTTTGCTGTGCAGCAGAAATTAACACAACATTGTAAATCAACTATACTTCAATAAAAAAAATAAATTTCTCCACCTCTCTCTCTCTATATATATATATGTATGTATATATATATATGCATATGTATATACACACACATCCTATTGGTTCTGTTTCTCTGGAGACGTTGACCCAATAATACATTTGCTAAAGGTCAGCTCAGGCCTCGGGGAGGAGGGTGATGAAGCAAGGACTCCTCCATCACGGCACCCCAACTGACCCAAAGCCCAGCCCCAACTGCTCGGGGGTGGGCACAGAACTCTTACTTGAGCATGCCCTCTCCTGATCTGGGAACACGGTCAGGGGCTGGGGACTCAGGTTTGGCTCAGGTTTGCTGGGAATGAAGACCTCAGCGTTGTCCTTCCGCTTAGCAGACAAATTCCTTTCCTTTTTATTACCTGTAAAAACACAATCGTTTATATGTCAAACACTGAGTGCAGGCAGAGTTGGGAAATTCTGCTCCAGCACCTGTTTATTTGTGCATTCACTTATTCATTCAACAAATGTTGATGGAATCCCTGCTCTGTGCCAGGCACCATGCTCATTTTGGATTTGTTGCAGACAACAAAACAAGTTTGCTGAGAGCCGTTATGTGCCAAGTACCACATTTTGGTAAATAAGTGAATTCTTCTAGGACACACACAGGTTTTCAAGTTTTAACATTTCTGAATAGGGACAAGTCTTATAAACAAGGGGGTGCTGGGTTTAATTGGCAGCAAGATACATAAAATAATGATGTAACCAAGGATATGCAGGAGCAGGAAAAGTATAGTAGGACATGTTTGCTGCCCTCAAGGCACATTCTCGCCAAGGAAAAGGACGGTTGAATGGATAAGAGAGCAGGGCTGGCACAGAAGATCCAGTACCAGGGTCACAGAGGAGCATGCAGCCTGGAGGACAGGGCTGGCAGGTGTGTAGCCGACATGAAGAGAACCCTTACAGATGACCGGGGTGTCTCCAGGGCACAGAACTGGGGGGCATTCAGACACAGGGAACAGTGTGTGTGAAGGCTTGAGAGCTGACATGCGTGTGGCAGGTGGGTGGCTAGGGTCTGGGCTGGCGAGAGGAGCCGGACAGTGAAGGGCCCACGGGCCATGATTTATAGTCAGTGTTTCCCAAAGTGGGGTGCCTGGATCACTGGTGAAATAGGTGATGACTGGCACTTCCCTGGTGGCTCAGTGGATAAGAATCCACCTGCCAAAGCAGGGTACATGGGTTTGATCCCTGGTCCGGGAAGATCCCACATGCCGCGGAGCAACTAAGCCCGTGCGCCACACTACTGAGCCTGCGCTCTAGAGCCCGCGAGCCACAACTACTGAGCCCATGTGGCACAACTACTGAAGGCTGTGTGCCTAGAGCCCATGATCTGCAACAAGAGAAGCCACCACAACGAGAAGCCCGCGCATCACAACAAAGAGTAGCTCCCGCTCGCCTCAACTAGAGAAAGCCCGCGCGCAGCAATTAACACCCAACACTGCCAAAAATAAATAAAATTAAAAAAAAGAAAGCAATTATCTATCTTAACGTGTATGGGAAAAAAATAAGCAACCAGTGTATCAAACCTTGATTTCATATATATTATTATGTGGAACAATCCTAGAATTATGAAAGAAAAGAAAGAAGGAGTGAGGAAGGAAGGGGTGAGGGGGTGGAGAGAGAAGGAAAGAAGGAAAGAAGAAAGGTGACTGGTTTAAATAACAGCTAAAAAATAGTATGAGTGGTCTGTGAATTTGGCAAAAAAAAAAAAAAAAAAAAATTGTGAAGAAGGTTTGCAAAGGGCACAAGTCTGGGTAAAGTGGCTCCAGGCAGGAAAGCAGCCCAGGGGGCAGCGAGGCAGGTGGCTAAATGGAATAAAGAGAAAAAGCAGGGAGAAGAGTTAGGTCCCTGGACTTGGGAACCTCCAGCCTGGGAAGGCAGAAAACCTGGGAAGTGTCTGCTCAAATTCAAAGGAAATCCTGGGGCCTGTGGTGGCCCAAAGGAGGGAAGCCCCAGAATCAAGGGCACTATGGGATTCTTGGGAGCTCAGGGTAGATGTTGGGGATGAGTGTGGGGTCTGTCCGACTTGCACTAACCTCTCTGCTATCCCCCCTTGACTTTGCAAAGGACACGTGTTTCTCTACACTTTCTCAAGGAGTGCATGAATGAACAGCCCATAACCAAGCACATCTTTTCAGGTGTCTGCTGACTGTTCTTGAGTAAACACTCAGGATTATCTCAGAACTCCAATCCCATGCTGGGGTCTGGGGAGACCTTGTAACAGGCCCCTCAGCCTCCTTCTTGCTCCCCTTGTTGGGAGCCTGTCTCCTGCTGGGGCTGAGAAGCCAGCCAGGGGCTGCAGATGAAAGGGGCGGCTGAGAGCGGCGGTAGGGGGTGTTCGTGACGCCCTCGTGTACTGCAGACTGGGCACCCGCCGCCTGCATCAGACGTCACCAGGGTCAACTCGGGGCCTGCCGAGCAATCTAATTGTTAAAAAATGTAAAATGGCAAGAAAGTGAAGTTCTCTCCTTTAGCCATTTTTTTTTTTTTTTTTTTTTTGCGGTACGCGGGCCTCTCACTGCTGTGGCCTCTCCCGTTGCGGAGCACAGGCTCTGGACGCGCAGGCTCAGCGGCCATGGCTCACGGGCCCAGCCGCTCCGCGGCATTGTGGGATCTTCCTGGACCGGGGCACGAACTCGTGTCCCCTGCATCGGCAGGCGGACTCTCAACCACTGCGCCACCAGGGAAGCCGTCTCCTTTAGCTTTATGCCCAGTATCACTATTAAACTGCCTGGGGTCCAACTGCTCCCCTTCTATGGCCCGGTCCTCCACACCCGGAAGTGACTGTCATACCCATTCCCACCTCCATCCCCGCCACACCCCAGTTTCCAGGGCAGAGGCCCAGTCAACCCCCTCACAGCACTTCCCTTCCCCTTGGAGGAAACACAACCCACAGCAATGATGCAGCCCCAGTGGGTCTCACTCAAAAGGGCATGTTCATTGCCGTGACCACCAGATGCTTTAGCAGGTGGGCATAGTCCTTCATTTATTTTAAAGATTTCCCGAATGGCTTGAATGTGCCAGGTGAAGGCTGCAAGCTGGGGATGCAACAGAGGGGAAGAGCTGGCCTGTGCCCTGGCAGAGCTCACAGGCCGGAGGGAGAGAAAGGCAACTGCGGGCATTGAGACGAGTGCCATGATGATGCTACAGGAGCAGAGCAGGCACCGACCTAGCTGGCCAGGCTGGGAGTGCCAAGAAGGCTTCCTGGAGGAAGCAGCCTCTGAGCTGAGTCTCGAGGAAAAAGCAGGGAGCCAGGTCTCATGGGCCAGAGTGGAGAGGAAAGGAAATGTGGTGATCTAGGTGGAGGGAACAGCCCAGCAAGGAGGTGAGAGCATGTCGGAGGGACAAATGTTCTCTTCGCTGGAGACATCAACCGTGGGGTGTAGATTTTCCAGAGTTGCCTGTTATTATGTCCCCCCAAGACTCATAGGTTCAAGTCCTAACCCCCAATACCTCAGAATATGGCTGTATTTGGAGGTAGGGTCACCAGAGAGGTAGTTAAGGTAAAATGAGGCCTTTAGAGTGGGCGCTAAGCCAACATGACTGGTGTCCTTATAAGAGGAGGAGATTAGGACACAGGGACACACAGAGGGAAGACCATGTGAGGACACAGGGAGAAGGTAGCCATCTGCAACCCAAGGACAGAGGCCTCAGAAGACACCAAGCTTGCCGAAGTCCTGATCTTGGATTTCTAGCCTCCAGAACTGTGAAAAAAATGACATTTCGGTGGCTGTTGATGCCACCCCTGGTCTGTGTACTTTGTTACGGCAGCCTGGGCAGACGAATATACTCACTGCCTGATTTCAAACATTCCCTCATTTCTCCTTCCTTAGGTTCACTCATGCTTCCCCATTGGTTGGTCTTGGTATTTGGTTCAGGAAATACGGCACCTCCAGCTTTGGGGAGAATGCCCTAACCGTAACCCTCCCTGCCACCCACCAATTGTTCTGTTGACTCTACCTTCTAGGGTGATTTCTGAAAAACCTGCTCCAGTGGACAGTTGCTGTTGGGAGAGCCCAGCTGCTTTCCTTCTCCTTCAGATTCGCCTTAATTTTCCTTTGGAAACTACTATCTCCGTCCATGTGGTTTGGGTGGCGATAACCACACCCCCAGTCCTGTTGGCTGGACCTGGCCAATCAGAGCCACAGTGACTAGTTCAGAGATGTGACCCCACGTGGGTTCAAGAGCCAAGTCTGGGACTTTTGCTGGAGCTTTTAGGAAGAGAAATCCACTTTCTGATGGAGTTGCAAAGCCAGTGTCTCAATTCTGCGTCTATATGTGGAAAGCCCACTTGAGAATGGTGCCAAGAAAAAAGAAGGAAGAGAGAAGAGGGAGAAAAGGAAGAAGGGAAGGGGAGGGGAGGGGAACGGAAGTGAGTCCTATTGCAGCCTTGGACTCCTTAGTTATCCAAGTCAATAAATAGTCCCGGGCTTCCCTGGTGGCACAGTGGTTGAGAGTCCGCCTGCCGATGCAGGGGACGCAGGTCCGTGCCCTGGTCCGGGAAGATCCCACATGCTGCAGTGGCTGGGCCTGTGAGCCATGGCTGCTGAGCCTGCGCGTCTGGAGCCTGTGCTCCGCAACGGGAGAGGCCACAGCAGTGAGAGGCCCGCGTACCGTAAAAAAAAAAAAAAAAAAAAAAATAGTCCCTTTTGCTCAAGTCAGTTTCACTAGCCAGTTGCCACATAGATGCTGGTAAACTTCCTACAATGCACAGGACAGCCCCCCACAACTATCTGCCAAACATTTACCATCTGGAATTTCAGGGTCATCTGTAAGCTTTTGGGAGCCTTCACCCCTTGCAATCAGCAGAGACCTGATATATACCCCGGCCTATGAGATGGTCTACCCAAAGCTGAATTCAAAGTACCACTGGAAATTTAAGTCCTATTATTAGATCCAGAGACATCAAAGGCAAAGAAATGCCACATAAGACAGAGCTTACTTTTGGAAGCTGGGTTAAATTCCAGCACTACGAGGGTGTCTGGGCCCTGGGGAGGGCGTCCGTCTGTCTCCTGGTCCTCGGAAACATGCTTCTGCACGGAGTCCCCACTGGGAAGAGGGGAGTCATCTCTAGGATGGCCCACCAGCACCTGGTCCTCAGGCTCCGGCTCAGAGAGTACATCTTCTTCGATAGAGTCATACTCATCACTGGAACCATCTTCTTCTTTCCTTTGTAGGTTGACAATAAGTTCCAGGCTTTTTCTCAGCTCCTGCCAAAAGTCAAGAAGAGAAGTGAAAAATGAAATATGTTCCTTTGAGGAAAAACTCTTTTGAAAATAGATCATTAGAATCAAAGAACTATTCCCGTGAAACTAACATTTACCAAAACCATCTCAACCCATGTGTTATCCTCACTTTGAGGATGAGAAAACAAAGGGGCAGGGGCAAATAAGAAACTCTCCTCTGGATGGAGCAGAGTGTAGTTTTATAGTATTAATTGTGGTTTTCTGTAGCTGTTTGCAAATTTTTTCATATGTCTTCTGTCTCTAAGAGACTGTAGATTTACAATCTTAAGACCAAGCATTAAGCTATACTTACAGTGATCAAAAAATTTATCACTGAAGCCAGGATAGTTTGAATTTATTTATTTATGGCTGCATTGGGTCTTCGTTTCTGAGCGCAGGCTTTTCTCTAGTCATGGAAAGCGGAGAGCAGGGGCTACTCTTTGTTGTGATGTGCGGGCTTCTCATTGCAATGGCTTCTCTTGTTGCGGAGCATGGGCTCTAAGCACGCGGGCTCCAGTAGTTGTGGCTCATGGGCTCAGCAGTTGTGGCTCACGGGCTCTAGAGCACAGGCTCAGTAGTTGTGGCACATGGGCTTAGCTGCTCCACAGCATGTGGGATCTTCCCAGACCAGGGCTCGAACCCGTGTCCCCTGCATTGGCAGGAGGATTCTTAACCACTGCACCACCAGGGAAGTCCCCAGGATACTTTGGAAGGGGAATAAAGGCACTACTACATTTACACTGGGACGAAAGTGTACACTGGACTGTCTGGGGAACCCAGTATATCTGGTTAGCCTAGCTAGGCTATCCCTGTAGCCCTTGTAGTAACTAACATAGTTGTGAGAGCGTGAGAAGCAATCAAGTTTACAATTGACCATAAACTTAATAGTTGCGTGGTAGGCTGAATAATGATTCCCCAAAGATGTCCAAGTCCTTATTCCTGGACCCACTGAATTAGTGAGGGCTCATGTACAAGTGAGAAGCACCACATAGAAAACTTTGATCATCTTAGAGAAATCATCCTAAAAAGCCCAATGATAGAAATACGGACATCAAAGGTGCTGCTGGTGAGGGCTCAGGAAATAAGGAACATGTTATTGGGAACTAGAGGACAGAAAATCCTGTTATGTGGCAGCAGAATCTTAGCCAAACTGTGTCCTATAGTTATACTGTAAGAGGAACTTGTAAAGGATGAACTTGGATATTTAGCTCAAGAGAGTTCCAAGCAAAGTGTTAAAGATACAGTCTGGTTCCTTCTTGCTGCTTAGAGTAAAATGCTAGAGGAAAGGGACAGACTGAGAGAACTGTTAAGTAAAAAGAACTGGGAGGTGATGATTTGGGAAGCTTTCAGCCTACTGCAAAAGATGCTAAAAAAAAAAAAAAAAAAAAAAGCATGAAAAAGCCAGGAAAGCGTGCTCTGGAGAAAAAAACGAAGGGTGTGGCTCAACAACCTTTTGCCAAAACCTTAGAAGGATCTACAGTTTAGAGCAGCAGTCCCCAAACCCCGGTCCATGGACCAGTACCAGTCCACGGCCTGTTAGGTGAGGTGAGCAGTGGGCCGGCCAGCGAAGCTTCATCTGCCACTCCCCATCGCTCACATTACTGCCTGAACCATCACCCCACCCCGTCTGTGGAAAAACTGTCTTCCATGAAACCGGTCCCTGGTGCCAAAAAGGTTGGGGACCACTGGTTTAGAGTATTCAATCACACTGAGGGCTCTTTGAAGAGATTAGACATGTGACTCATGAATCCCCTTAGACATCTCAGCAGAAGCCAGGAAAAGAGATGGGATTATCCAGGAAAGATTTGTGGAGGAGCCTCTTGTCTAATGGAGTGAATCCTAGAGACATACAGAGGAGACGCACATGGTTTTTGAGACTGTTATACCAGCAGAAACACTGCCAGCTTGGACTCAGTGGGAGAGGGAAAGGACAAAATTAAAGAAAGCTGACAGGTTCCCAGAATTCTACAGGCAGGAAACAGGTTAATGAAATTACGTAGGTGCAAACACATGCTACCCTTCATGAAAGAGGAAGAATGACTCCCAGGGTGAAGCCATGGGCCCAGAGGGTGGAATCCTGAGCCACAGTGAATTATTCCTGTGCCTTGAAACCTAATGGAGTTTGCCCAGTTGGATTTCAAAATTGCTTGGGTTTGGTGGCTCCTTTTTCCCTTTAATTTTCTGTCTATTGTAATGGGAATGTCTATAACTGTTATCCTGTGCCTGACCCACCACTGTACTTGGGAGCAGATAACTTGCTTTCTAGTTTTAAAAGTTCCCAGAGGGAGAGAAATTTTGCCTTAAGATGAGTAATACCCATAGACTCACCCCTAGCTAATTTAGATATAGATAATGAGCTTTGGGAGTTTTGAGCAGATGAGACTTAAATGATATTTTGCACTTACGTTGCTACTGTAATGGGTTGAGACTTTTGGGAAACTTGGGATGGGATGGAAGTATTTTGCATGTGAGGTGGACATGAATCTTTGGGGGCCCGAGAGCAGACTGTTGTGGACCCCAAAGATGTCCATGTTCTAATCACCTTGGATGGTGAATATTACATGGCAAAGGGACCTTGCAGATACGATTAACGATCTTGGGATGGGGGATATTATCTTGGATATCTAGAGGGGCCTATGTAATCACAAGGGTCCTTCCAAGGAGGCAGGAAGATCAGCCTCAGAAAGATAAGATATAAGGGTGGAAGCAGAGGTTAGGGAGGAGAGAAGATGCTACCCTGCTGGTCTTGAAGGAGGAAAGGGCACAAGCCAAGGAATGTAGGTGGCCTCTAGAAGTTGGAAAAGGCAAGGAAACGGATCCTCCTCTAGAGCCTCTAGAAGGAACATAGGTCTGCTGACATCTTGATTTTAGACCAATGAAACTGAATTTGGATTTCTGAGCTCCAGAACTGTAAGATAAACCACTAAGTTTGTGGTAAGTTGTCATGGCAGCAATAAGAAACTTTTTTGGGGTTTTTTTAGACATGCCTCACAGCTTGTGGGATCTTAGTTCCCTGACCAGGGATTGAACCCAGACCCCTGGCAGTGGAAGCACTGAGTCTTAACCATTGGACCACCAGGGAATTCCCCAGGAAACTAATATAGCTATCAATCTTTTATAGCTCTCTCCCTCCCACCCTGCCCAACATCAAGTGTCCGTGATATTTATTGAGCAAATAGAACACTGCCTGGCACATAGTAGATGCTTGACAAATACGTGCTGAATGACTCATTTATGTCAGTGACTGGGTAGAAGCTGTAAGCAGGGGTGGGGAGCACCCACCTGCCTTGGCAGTGGCATTAGTGATGTGACTCTTAGAAAGTTACTTAACTTCTCTGATCTGCATTTTGCCATCCATAAAAATGGGTTAACGAATCCCAACCTCACTGAATTGTTTTATTAAAGTAGTGGTGTGAACTGGGGATGATTTTGTCCCCCTCTCCAGGGGACATTTGGCAGTTATTTGGAGATGTTTTTGGTCAGAACTGGGGGAAAGGAGCGCTAGCGGCATCTGGTAGGTGGAGGCCAGGGATGCTGCTAAACATCCTAGAATGTACAGGACAGTTCCCACAACAAAGAATTATCTGGGCAAATGTCAATAGTGGTGTGAGTGAAAAACCCTACATTAAAGTGAGCACGTATTCACCAATGGCATTTCAAAAGATAATAGCAAGGTCTTCTAGTTGAGTGTATTGACATGATCCATGCAACCTTCACGGAAGCCAGACTGAAGTCATGGCTCATGTCTTCAAAGTCTGACTGTGGTCGGCAGTTGGAGGGCGAACAGATTTACTGCTCCTCCGTGGTGAAACATGAGTTCCTGGGTGGCCTGCTGTTTAACAGCAACTGCAGTGACTCTAAAGCTAGTAATCCTCTACAGTGGAATAATGTTCTGTACTTTACAAAACATTTTCAACTCCCTCCCCCGTGTGATCCTCACAATGACCCTGCAAGATAGATGGGCGGAGTGCGACTTGCTTTGGTGATAACGTGAACTCTGGCCACAGCAAGATAAGCAATTGGTCCTGGTTCTTGGTCGACCCCACCCATCTCAGATGGGGTCATCTTCAGTTCTCTGTTCTGCAGGGGTGGAGGCAAGGCTAGGTGAGAAAATGGGGCAAACGCGGTATTCTCACCCAGTCACGGTGGGAAAAAATGGTAAAAGCAATGCCAGCTAAACTGGGAGACTCCCGGACGGGAGACTGCTGTGACTGTCCAGGAGATCTTGGTCAGTCCCAGGGCCCAGAATCTTCCCCACTGATGCCTAAGGCCTAGTGGAGCTACCACCCACTGCCAGTTCCAGGAAATAGCTGGATGGGGCATTAGGATTCTAGAACCCACAGTCAGCTGAGCAGGTTCCCTCCAGCCTCTTCATCACCTTCACCTTGTGGTAGCCCCATATTTTAAGTGACTGAATTTCTGGAGTCCCCACAAGTCAGAGGACTGAGGCCTAGAGCCTTTAAGCTGGTCTCACCTGTCACAATGATTAAGTGGCAGAGTCGTGACGTGTGCCCTCAGCCACAGCTCCCTGCTCCTTCTAGACTATCCAAGTGTAAAACAGACTCACTTTTGTGGTCCAGCCAATGGGGAAGAAGATGTGGCAACTATTATCATTCATTTATTCACACACGCAGGTGTGCTACAGGAGCTTCATTGAGGGCTGAGGTAATGGCAGGGAGTAAGATGGCGAAGCTTCGGGCTATCAGTGCACAAAGAAAAAGAATCAGAGGCATTTCAGATGTGGCCAGGACTGGGAAGGAAAGAGCCTGCCTGCATGATGGAACCACGAGTGAGTAGGCTGAGGGCAGCCCTGTTGAAAGCTGGTCAGGGAATGCTGGGTGATAAAGAAACGCCCAGTGAATGTCTGGGGCACAAGGTGTGTCAGGAGGAACAGCAGAGGCAAAAGCCTGGAGGCAGCAATGGCTGGAGGGCAGCGGGTACCAAACACACTGGGAGGAGAGGGCCGGGAGCAGGGAGGGGGTCACAGGGGCAGTGCCTTGTAGGCCTCAGAGCAGAGTCTGGATTTATGTACCATGAAGGGTCACGAAGGGTGCTAAGCAGAAATACAACATTATCTGATTTCTGTTTTTAAAGATCACTATGGCTCTTGGATACCAAGTGGATTTTGAGAGGCGGGGCCAGGATGGAAACAGGACAGACAGCAGACAGCTGCACCTGTGGTAGCAGGTAAAGAGGAAGGTGGAAGCAGAGGTGGGGAGAGGAGATGCATTTTGAGATGTATTTTGGAGGCCGAGATGACAGAAATGGCTGACTAGAAATTAACAATGTGCATACCCTTCACCCCAGCCCTTCTAGGAATTTACTCTTCGTTCTTAAGTATGCAAAGATCGTTGAGGCATCATTTATAAAAGAGAATGACCGGGCTTCCCTGGTGGCGCAGTGGTTGAGAGTCCGCCTGCCGATGCAGGGGACACGGGTTCGTGCCCCGGTCTGGGAAGATCCCACATGCCGCGGAGCGGTTGGGCCTGTGAGCCATGGCCGTTGGGCCTGCGCGTCCGGAGCCTGTGCTCCGCAACGGGAGAGGCCACAACAGTGAGAGGCCCGCATACAGCAAAAAAAAAAAAAAAAAAAAGAGAATGACCTGCATGTTCATTAGTAAGAGATGGGCTAAATTACTAATAGAGCAGGCGTTGACGGAGCCCCAGGCAGCCCTTACAGAGAATGAGGTAGGTCTCATGCACTTATTCAGAAAGACAGCAAGATATATGTTTAAGTAAAAAGAAGCATGTTGGAAAATGTACATATAGTATAAACCTGATTCTTTTAAAAATTATTATATTAGTATGTATACATACAGGCATACACAAAGTCTGGAAACATCAAACTCTTAACAATATTCTCTCTGGGGTGGCATTAAGGGGACTTTGTTTTCTGCTTTGTCTTACTTAATTTTTTATTATAAGCATGTTTTCAATTTTATAAATAGAAAAATATCAGGTATTTACATTTATGTTTAAATCCTTACTCCTGAAAATAAATAAATTCCATATAGGAGTGGTAGGAACAGTGGTGTGGAGGACCCTGAACGGCCAGTTGTCTGATAGTCACTGATCTCTAGCCCTGGAACACATCTTGTCCCCAAAAGAGGGATTCAGAAATGGGTGAGTTGCAGCGCTCGATGCTGGCAGATGATGGAGCAGCGTCTAACTTACTGTATCCACTCAAGTGGTCCAGATTTAAAAGTAACACGCCACCAATCTCAACAGGGAGAAATTCCGGTAATATAAATATAGCACCCATAAGTCCTTCTCAGAAAAAAAACCTCCAGAGGACAAAATCCAAACAATGAAAAGTAAAATCAAAATAAAGAACACAGGGCTTCCCTGGTGGCGCAGTGGTTGAGAGTCCGCCTGCCGATGCAGGGGACACGGGTTCGTGCCCCGGTCCGGGAAGATCCCACATGCCGCAGAGCGGCTGGGCCCGTGAGCCATGGCCGCTGAGCCTGCGCGTCCGGAGCCTGTGCTCCGCAACGGGAGAGGCCACAACAGTGAGAGGCCTGTGTACCGCCAAAAAAAAAAAAAGAACACAGACCAGGAGACCCTATGATAAAAGGTCTAATGGTGAACACTGAAGACGTTTAGAGACTAAAGAAATACAAGTGACCCTTGAACAACATGGGGATTGGGGCCCTGCCCCCCATGCAGTCGAAAATCCATGTAGTGCTATCTCTGCCTCAAAAGCAAAGGAATTGATAACTGGCTCACCGAAGGGCAGGAAGCTGAAGCAGTCTGGAGAGAAGGGGACTCAAACCCCAGTTCTTTTGATTTCGCATATTGTGATCTCTAACCGAACACAAACCTTTCCCCATACTTAAAGATCTGTAAAATGAAAATACAGGAACTATATTTATTGAAAAAAAACCCACGTACAAGTGGACCCATGCAGTTCAGACCCGTGTTACTTAAGGGTCACTGTATAGACAATTGTATGTTTCCGGATTATGGACCAAAATGTAATGTTCTAAACCTAAGCTCTTAGCTAAGCTCACAAAAACCAGAAGAGGGCAGGCAGTGTGGGTGCAACCTGGCCTCATTTTCCATAGCATATTAGTCAATTCATATCCATCTTAAATGGAAACAACAGGGTTTTAAAAAATGGCAACTCCAATCTCTTAATATTTTGTTCATAATTTATTAAATAGACGGGATGTTTTAAGAAATCTCTCTTGTGATAAATCTGAATTTCAATAATTCTGTTTCAATTTGGTTTTGCTTCTGGCAAATTAATGCAAATTTAAATGCCATAATTGTATTTACTATAAATATATAGTAAATATATATATAAAAGAAGCCTAGATTCTGCATTACTGCTATCTTGTTCACAGAGGAAAAGAATACATTTGCTTACACTGGGTGAGCACACTTTAAGAACCTAGGCCCTTATAATGCCCACGTGATCTAAAACCATCTGTTCCAGGGGCAAAGGGGAGATGAATTAAGTAGCCACATTCCCTCGAGAAAGCTGTTTAAATCCTTTCCACCTGGAAAGATGAGGACCTTGGGTTGGTCGCTTTGAAAGACAACCTGCTGATACTTCAAAGGGATACCCTGCTAGGGCATCTACCATTTGCTTTGAAGCTGTCATCCAGAAAAAGCTCTGTGAAAACTTACTTTATAGCTTTGCTTTAAAACCTTGTTATATGCAATTTCAATGCTCAGCCCTTAAAATGTTCAGTTCAAGCCCTTTCAACAGAAAGCCTTCTGCATGAAGGCCAGGCTGCAAATACCACAGGTGGGGAGCAGATGATGGGACTGTATACAAATTGGCCTTCTTGCTAGAGAGCCAGGGAGGAGGCGAGGGAAGGAAGGATGCTGGACCAGTGACTAAAACGCAGCCAAGGTTTCACGGTCAGTGGATTAGTGCCTTACATGCCTGATCTTCCTCTTTTCTGCTGGGCTAGGAAAAGAGCAAAACCAGGTCACCATAGCACATGAAATGTCTGCAACAATAGCAACCACAACTGTAATATCAACAATGGCAGCAGCTGCCGATTACAAAGCTTTTGCTACATATCAGGCACCAGGCTAACCCCTCTACACACCTCATCTCCCTGCAGCCTCCCACCACCCCTGTGTGTGGGTATCCTTATCTTATAGGTTCAGGGCACTTAAATGGCAGCCCCAGGTCATGTGGCTAGCAAGGGCAGAGCCAGGGTTTGGATGAAGGACTGTCTGACTCCAAAGTCCAGGTTTTTCAATCCGTGCCCACATTTATTCCCTGCCTGGCATCAATGCATTGGAAGCCAGTGGTCTCTAGAGCGAGATGAAAGTCAAGTGCTCTGTGATCACCCATTGGCTTACACGAAATTGATGACAACCGCCTGTAACAGCTTTTGACACAAAGCTGACATGAGGCCACTAAATGTGTTAAAGCATGTGTTCGGTGTCAGTGGATGAAGCATTAAACCTCTAACTCCACTTAGAAAAGGGAACAGCTTGGCCTAAGTTCTGGGTGTGGGTACCAGCCCGGCTCCAGCCGCCCTATGTCCCCAGGCAAGTCCCTGAGCCTCAAGCCCCCACGTCTCATGTGGGAAAATGTTCCCTGACAACCTGACAAGTTTGTGGAAGGGATGCAATGAGATAATAGCTATGAATTAGTGTTTCATGGTTGCTCTATCAGAGGTCTAGTTTTTACAGAAAAGTGAACACTAAGATGACAGTATCTTCTTTTCTATCTCTCAGACCCTATTGACACTGCCTACAAGAATATCAGGTGTTTAGCCCATGAAGCCACACTGGGTACTTTGAGCCCTCAAGAGGAAGCAGCAGTCTCTGCGGTAGAGGTCATGGACATGCCGCGAACCCCCAGTGATGTCCTCATCTGATTGGCAGTTTTATAAAAGTGGGATTTGCATGCACTGTTAGTTGCAATAATTTCCACCAACTCCTACTGCCTTATATGAGCCATTTTACATATATTAAACTGCCTGACCCAGAAATGCTTTTTACCCTGCAATGAGGGGTTAATTAACTAATCTGTCCTTCTTTCCATTCATTCATTCATTGTTGAATATATGTGTCCCCGTAAGCAGGTCTGACTGCTAAGTGCTAGGGACAGAGTGATGAATAAGACAGAGTCCCTGTTCTCATGGAATTTATAATCCGGCAACAAAGACAGCCATTCCATAAGAAACTACCAATATAACGAGCATCAAGAACCCACATCTGAGGCTTACCAGTCCACACCTCAAGCCTGGTGGCATCTAGATCACAAACTTCCCAGAATAAAGTGACTTGAGCTCTAACTATAGGGTCCATGCTGTGTATATTTTAAACCACATTTCCCTACATCTATTCTGATGGAACTATGGCTAGGAAAATATGAGTTTTATCCGAGCTTCAAGTACCTGTGTGATGTTTTTGGTTTTCTGCTACTTTCTTACTGCCCCCTTTCAACCTTGGATTTTCTTTCACTGATTTTCATTCAAAGCTAAATTTATTTATGAATCCCCCTAGAGTTCAGTCTCAAATGTCCATTATTATGAAGAAAAAAGCCATCTTTGTCTTAAGGAGTGGAGTGATATAAGAGGAAGAGCACAGACTCAGGAAGCAGAAGGGTACCATTTCCTGGCTATAAGGCCCTGGGCAAACCCTGTGCAATCAGTGTGCTGTGGCTGCCTCACCTGAGCCTGCCCAGAGCAGGGGTGGGAGGGTGGCCGAAAGATCAAGAGAAGGAAATCAGATAGGGATGGCAGGATAGAGACCAAACAACACAGAATGCTGCTGGATCACTAGAAATTTTGAGGAATTCTTGAAAGGCAAGAAAGCAGAGATCACATCTATGAAGCAGTAAAAGCAGAGGAAACTATGGACCAAAACAAGGGCAGTAAAATTTTCCATACAAGGAAGTGTGTGTGTGTGTGTGTGTGTGTGTGTGTGTGTGTGTGTGTGTGTGTGTGTGTGTGTGTGTGTGTGTGTGTGTGTGTGTGTGTGTGTGTGTGTGTGTGTGTGTGTGTGTGTGTGTGTGTGTGTGTGTGTGTGTGTGTGTGTGTGTGTATAGCTGAGTCCAGAGTCAAGGTGGAGTGAGAGGAAGCCCTGGGGCATTCACTGGGGGCTGCTTTTAGGGCTGCTGGCCCCTCCCCAGCTGTATTAAGTACACACAGGCTGATGTCTGGATGTGGGCAATGCTCTAGGAGGTCATTTTCCCCAAAGTAGACTAGGAGTTCCCATACCTGGAAGAGGAGCTAAGGCACACAGCCTCCAGGAGCATGCTGTGCCCCAACAAACATCAAGGTCAGGTTATATTAAATAGAACAGGCAGAAGAAGTAGGATTCTCAAATACAAAGATGAGCTGACAACCGAGAATGACCAAACATTTGGGAAAACCAGAACTCTGAAGAGTGGCACAAAATTTAATTAACAAAAGAACGAACACCCAATGAAAGCAAGTTAATAGAATAAGCAGAGGAAGACTTTAGAATCCTGAAAATGAATATCCCTGGAGAGATTTGAGAGGACATTTCATCCATGAAAAAGAAACAGCTAGAGATCTCAAGTTTTAATTTTATCATTAACATTTTGGAAAAGATAAACTAAGTACAGAAAGAGCTAAAAGGTGACAAATTAAATGTGCTAGAAATTCAAGCCAAACAATATCACATGGACACAGTATAAAAAGACAAAAAGAAAAATATGAAAGAAAAATTAAGAGACTTGAAGATCTGGGCCAACATTTGTCCAAGAGGAGCTCCAGAGGATAGAACAGAAACAATGGAAAATAATAACAACAACAATAATAAATGAACATTTTCCAATGCTAAAGAAAGACATAAGCCTTTAGACTGAAAAGGCCCACCTAGTGCTTTAAACAGGACAAAGAGAATGATACTGATATATTCATATGGATTAAACAAACAACCTGCCAGAAAACATCTTGACTCTATATGTACACAATGACAGATTTGAAATGTATAAAGCAAAAACAGAGAAATATAAGGGAACATTGATAAGTTCACAGAAATCACCCAGATTAAATAGACAAAAATTAATTAGGGCTCTATTGCAGTGGTTTGCTAATGAGCATAAGAATTTTCTGGGAGTCCTATTAAAAATGAAGATTCTGAGCACTCCATGCCCCCTGTAAACCTAGCTCTATATCTTTGAACAGGGTATGAGAATTTACATTTTTAATAAGAAGCCAAAGTGATTCTGATATAGGTGGTCTGGGACTATACTGGGACATACATAATTGCCTGGTTAAATAACATAATTAATAGCTTGCTTTAATAGATATACTGAGAACTTCATACCAAAAAGAGAATGATTATTCTTTCGAAATACCATAGAGCATTCATAAAAATTATCTGGTAGACCACAAAGTCTCAAAAACTTCCAAAACAACAGAAATCAAGCAGACCAATCTCTAACCATAATGTAGTAAAATTAGAAATTAACACAGAAAGATAGACAAAAACTCTCTACTTAGAACATTTGTAAAACTCTTCTAAATAAAGAGAAAAAAATCCCTAGAATCACAAACCAAAAGAAGTAAATGACAATGAAAACACTACATACATGCAAAATTTGTGAGATAAGGACAGAGCAGTATTCAGAGGGAAATTTATAGGCTTAAAACTGCTGTATTAGAAAACAAGGCTGAAAATAAGGGAATTAAGCATTTAAAGTAAGAAGCCAGGTTATGGGATGGGGGTGGGGGGAGAATCAAAGCAATAAATTAAACCAAAAAGTTTAGGGAAGGAATCAAGATAAAAGCAGAAATGAACTGAAATAGAACACAGTAAATGAATGAATGAATGAATGACAAAATAAATAAAGTATGCATGCTCAGTAGAACTGAAAGCTGGGCCTGGTGTGTCTGGGCGGTAGAGAGAGCTTTTCCTATTTTACTCAGTTTACTTCTTAATTGTTTGAATCTTTTCTAATGAGAAATCACTCATATATTAGATGTTACATAAAATGACAAAATAATGTGAAAATACCTAAGAAATTCTAAGTAGACTATAAATGCAAGAAATAAAAAAGATTATTTATTCTGGTATTGATTCAGAGATCATTTTAAATTTTCATTAAGATTGAAAAGGATGCTTTAGGAAGTCAAATACCATCCAGTATCTTCATTTACAGGGATGCTCTATTAGGTGAAAGAATTACATCTCTCAGTCCTGGACCTGTATTTTATGGGTATTTAGTGCTTGTTCAGCATCATTCCACACAAATCATTCATGCTCATAACTGAATTATTCCTGCTCAGCTGGCTTTGTGCTGTCTGACCTACCTGCTCAGGGACCTTCCTAATGCCGTTAGCCAGGTGGTCCTTTGGTCTGAGCTATCCAGCTGGGCATCTCTGGGTACATTCAGGATGCCATGACCCTGATGGTTCTGGGTACCAGAGGGGCTAACTCAAGTGTCACTGGAAAGGAAAAAACCTCTTCCTCTTCTCTTGTCAGGAGCTAACAAAGCTTTCATTGTCTAAATCAAAAGTTGCAAGCTGGTGGTCTGAAGACCAAATCTGGCCAGCAAGCACAATTTGTTTGGTTCATAGAAAATTGTGAATTAGTTACCAACATAAAAAAAAATGGGAGAAATCGAACACAAACAAGCCCAGATACTTGGCTTCTCTTAAAATTAGAAAGCCTGGCACCACTGGGCCCCTATGATGACAGTCAGCTGAGCTGTGTAGAGAGTGTTCCCTACATCCCCACTACTTTCTACCATGCCCTGACACCCAGGCCAAGTGCCATCCTTGGTACCGCCCCCCAGCCCCCCTCACTCATGTCACTTAAAATATTCATTTTAATTAGCACCCTCTGCCAGAAATCCCAATATTTCAGAATCCAAGCTATATCTCCCAAACTGACACTTCTACCCCAAGCAGCACAGAAATTCTTTGTCAGATTATGTGTCCTGATTCATAGTTTGGAAAATACTGTCATCATAATTATAACTTAGCGATGTGATAACTGAACTCAGCTATGTGTGGGCTGGCCAGGGTGCCTAATCAACCTCTCTGCCACGCTAGCTCATTGATTCAATCAATCAACTACCCAATTCACTTGCTTAACAAAGATTTGCAAACTAACTCTACGCCAGGCACTTTTCTAGGGACCAGAGATACTACGGCAGGCAAGAGACAGCACATGTCTCTGCCATCATGAAGCTTAGATCTGGGATGGGGGGGGAAGGGTGTTTCAAGCCCTAAATATGTAACTTGCAAACAGCCTCCAGAAATGGTCCTTGGATGAGTGGAGGGCTCCATGAACTACCATGTATCCTCTCTTCTTGTGGATTTTGCAATATGGGAACACCTATAAACTCCCCCTAGGATGTATGATTTCAGAGCTGACAGGCACAGGAAATAATCTATCCCTTTTTGTTGTAGGGAGGAAGTGGGGCTCCAAAAGAGTGTGACTTAGCCAAGTCCCCACAGAGTTTATAGAAGAGCTCAAACTACCCTCTCCAGACTTGCTGAGTCACAGTCACTGGTTCTTTTTCCTCCCTAAAACAGGAGCCACAAGCTCCCTACATCTTCAGAAAATGTAATGCCGTGTGAAACAGCAATGGGAGACACAGTGTCAGACAACAGGGAGAGGTGAGGACTAAGGCAGAGTGAAGGCTGCATGCTCAGAATAAAAGTTTTCTAATTCCAAATATTGGTTTGGCCAAAAAGTTTGTTCGGATTTTTTCCAGTTTGGCCAACCCCATAAAACAGCAACAATAATGATTATAGCACAACACCAGACCAGCCAATGAAACACACCCATGAGCTGAAGCTGGCCCTTGAGGTCACGGGTCCAAACCCTCCCCTTTGGATATACCCTCTTCCATTTATCACTACATTTCTACCCTTATCTTGAATTTAAGCACAACTTTTTCAAGTCGTAACTAATAAGAAATCCTCTCTTACATGCCGCTATTTTTTCTGAATTTTTTCCCTCAAATTTGAGACCTATTTTGAATGTGCGACGTATTTTGAATGTGACCGAAGTGAGAAAACCAAGTATGAAGAGTGCATATTCATTTTCTTAATATAATAATGCCTTAATAATATAAAATGAATTTTCTATTTATCTAAAATTCACCCCTTTAAATAGTCAAAAACCTAAATAAAATAATTTTAAATGAAAGTATTTCTAAAATAGATAAGATTTCCTTGTCTTCTTAAAAGAGTATGTATATTAAACATAATTTAGTCTTTTCTTAATACGAATGATCAATATTCTGGATAGAAATTGATCTATAATACAGGAGATATTGCCAGGAGCTCTTATGCTTTCATATCTTTCATTTATTAAGTGACATCCTCTCTTACCCGAGTTTCCAGAAGTACAGGATATGGTTTGAAGACAAGGGAAGAGCCCCCTCTCATCCCTTTCTGGCTTTTGTGAACCTCTGGATTTTTGTTGTTATTTTATTTTGCTTTTTACTTTACAGTTATCTTAATTTTATCTGACATATGAGATTCTGACTTCCAATTTTAACATTTCTTTCTTTTATAGTCCCCAAATCAAAGCCACAAAGTCCAAATGATCTCGAAAACTTTCCTTCCATTTAAGAGAGACTCTAATCTTCAGACCTTCTGATTCAGAATCCCCAGGAGTTCATCTGTTAAAAACTGTGCTACCTCCTGTAAACAACTCTCTTGGCATAAAAATTAGACCTAAAATATGCATTTAAAAAAATACCGTGGTGGGCTTCCCTGGTGGCACAGTGGTTGAGAGTCCGCCTGCCGATGCAGGGGACACGGGTTCGTGCCCTGGTGCGGGAAGATCCCACATGCCGCGGAGCGGCTAGGCCTGTGAGCCATGGCCGCTGAGCCTGCGCGTCCGGAGCCTGTGCTCCGCAACGGGAGAGGCCACAACAGTGAGAGGCCCGCGTACCACAAAAAAAAATAAAAATAAAAAAATAAAAAAATATATATATATATATCCTTAGTGATTCTTTTTGTTGTTGTTGTTATTTACTTTTCCCTTTTTTTTAAACATCTTTATTAGAGTATAATTTCTTTACAATGCTATGTTAGTTTCTGCTTTATAACAAAGTGAATCAGCTATACATATACATATATCCCCATATCTCCTCCCTTTTACGTCTCCCTCCCACCCTCCCTATCCTACCCCTCTAGATGGTCACAAAGCACCGAGCTGATTTCCCTGTGCTATTCGGCTGCTTCCCACTAGCTATCTATTTTACGTTTGGTAGTGTATATATGTCCATGCCACTCTCTCACTTCGTCCCAGCTTACCCTTCCCCCTCCCTGTGTCCTCAAGTCCATTCTCTACGTCTGCATCTTTATTTCTGTCCTGCCCCTAGGTTCTTCAGAACCATTTTTTTTAGATTCCATATATATGTGTTAGCATACGGTATTTGTTTTTCTCTTTCTGACTTACTTCCCTCTGTGTGACCGACTCTAGGTCCATCCACCTCACTACAAATAACTCAATTTCGTTTCTTTTTATGGCTGAGTAATATTCCATTGTATATATATGTGCCACATCTTCTTTATCCATTCATCTGTCGATGGACCTTAGTGATTCTTGTGTATATCAAATTTTAAGATCCATGGCTCTATCTTTTCCTTATAACGGTGATTCTCAAACATTGCTGCAAATTAGTCACATGGGGTGCTTAAACAGAGAAATCATGTCTGAGTCCAAATCCAGAATCAGAATCAAAACCTCTGGATGATATGACCTGGACATTTGTGTTTCTTTTATTTAGTTAGCTTTTTACTTTTGGTTTTGAGCTAACTGTAGACAATACAGAGCCATACCATGTACCCTTCATCCAGTCTCCCCCACGGTAACATCCCGTATAACAAGAGCACAATAGCACAGTCCAGAAACTGACATCAATACAATCCTACTAAGCTTTTTAAACTAGGTCTCCTTTTTTTTTTACTTTTTTCTATTTCTTCCTTTGCTGATGCTTAGCTCTACTGAAGGAGCTTATCTCCTCCTTAATGTACTGGCTTCTTAAAAACTTGGTTTGAAAAAATGTAAAACCCGTAGAAAATTTATCAGCATAGTATAATAGAAGGGTATAATGAATGCCCAAATACCCATCACCTATATTCACCAATTCTTCACCAATGCTCAGAAACCTGAGAACAGGGACCTTTTCTTACATAACCACAATATAATTACCGAACTCAGGAAATATAACATCAGTACAGTATTATTTTCTGATATAATATGATTTTCAAATTTCATTAATTTCTCCAAACCATCCTTAAATTTAGAGCAATCCCCCCAACCTCCCAGGATCTCACATCGCATAACTGTGGTATCTCTTTAGCCCCCTTTAATCTGGAACAGCCTTTCTCTGTCTCTTATGCAACTGACATTTCTGAAGACTCCCGGCCAGTTGTTTTGTAGGCTGTCCCTCAATTTGGCTTTGTCTGGTTGTTTCCTCATTGGACTTCACTTTTGAAAAACATTTTTCATCAATGTTCCCAGCTTGGGGTTCACTGGAGAAATATTTGTCAGAGGAGAGGTCTTCTCCAGGTTGTTTAAAACAGTTAAGCAGAACCGATGGATGGCCACCTCTGAACACCTTCCTCCTAGGCAGAACATCAATGATACTCATAACAGACCCTGCCCAAAAAACAGCTCAGCGCAATTCCCGGCCTGTGATTGTTAATTTCATGGAACAAGGAGTCCTGGGGTCTGGGCTTCCAGTCTGGGCTTCTCTGAGGCCTTGGTGAGCAACATCATTTCTCATCCCTCAGTTTCCTCAAACTATAAAATGAGAATGAAAATTCCTAGCAAGTAACTTGCAGGGTTAATGAATGCAGTGACGGATGTCATACACTGCACACAGTGCTAGGTACTGAGTAAGTGCTCATTTAATGTGAGCTTTTTCTATCTGGTATTAAGTCAAGCCTCTTGTGTGTTGTTTGAAATCTTCTGGTGGGTAGGCCAGAGGTTTTTTGTTAACATCCAATCCTGTTGTGATCTGTGTTGTTTTCCCAGGTGTAAATGGAGACTCTCTCGTGGAGTCTATCTTATGGCCCAGCTGCTTGGTGTGGAGAAGACCCTGGCCCCTGACAGTTAGGATGTGAAAGTCCATCTTACCATTACATCCTGAATAGTTAAGAGGATCCTTTCTCTGTCTATAGCGCTTGGAGGGTTGGGGCATCCATGTACATTCAGAAGGGAGAAATTAAAACCACAGGGCATGGTGCTGATGGGAGATTTGGTATCCTAGGGGCAAGCAGAGAGAACTGGGTGTAGTAAAAGAAACTTACATCCCTGGAGATGTATGGGGTCCTCTTTCTCTCTCTTGGTCTCTATGCCTCCCTAAGTCATTCTCGCTCTAAAAGCTCATCTGATCAAACTCATCCCTGCTTTACCAACACCATTGCAGGAACACAGTTGGTAAGTGGACCAGGATTCAAACTCTGGCCACCAACAACCTAAACAGTGTTCAGAGCCACTGGGTTCAGATGGCTGAGTGAGTACTGGTGTGGTAAGATGGCCCTGGCATGTTGTTGACTAAAAACAGTGGAGCTATCAAATAGCCTGGATAGTATAATCCCACTTATGTGGAAAGAACAATAAAAGATCAAGAAAAGGGACTTCCCTGGTGGTGCAGTGGTTAAGAATCGGCCTGCCAATGCAGGGGACATGGGTTCGAGCCCTGGTCCGGGAAGATCCCACATGCTGTGGAGCAACTAAGCTTGTGCGCCACAACTACTGAGCCTGCGCTCTAGAGCTTGCAAGCCACAACTGCTGAGCCCGCTCACCTACAGCCCGTGCTCTGCAAGAGAAGCCACCGCAATGAGAAGCCCGCGTACGACGAAGAGTAGCCCCCGCTCACCGCAACTAGAGAAAGCCTGTGCACAGCAACGAAGATCCAATGCGGCCAAAAATAAATAAACAAACAAATAAAATTTTTTTAAAAGGCACTCGCTCAAAGGTTATTTATATGGTAATCTGAAACAGCAGAAGTTCCCAAGCAATAGAACTGCCCTAAAAAACGATCCCTTGGGCTTCCATGGTGGCGCAGTGGTTGAGAGTCCGCCTGCCGATGCAGGGGACGCGGGTCCATGCCCCGGTCCAGGAAGATCCCACATACCGCGGAGCTGCTGGGCCCGTGAGCCATGGCCTCTGAGCCTGCGCGTCCGGAGCCTGTGCTCCCCAACGGGAGAGGCCACGACCGTGAGAAGCCCGCGTACCGCAAAAAAAAAAAACACCCAAAATGATCCCTCCTTTTTTAAGTCTCACCATTGAAATTAATGAAGGGTGGCTGAAGGGATTTGCTGAAGAGCCCTGCCGGGGACAAAGTGGGGCGGGCTGGTCCACTGAGGGATGCTCCACCAATGATGGCACAGCCCCATAATCTACATTGTACCGACAGGTGGGTGAGCCGTCATGGACCACAGCAGAGTCCACATGTGGCAGCCCTGCTGGTGGCACACGGGTTAAGACAGGTTTTTAGTTGTTATATGTGTCAGCAAGTAACAATGACTTCAAAACACTGAATTGTAATTGTGGCCAAATATCCAGTTCACGCCACTCCAGGATCTACACAATGGAAAGAAAAACTCAGAGAAGGTATTCCAGAAGATGCTGGAGTGGGCCAGTCTTCTTCCCATCACCTGTCATGCTCTCAGGGATGGATAAGATAACGCAGAAAATACCACTCATTGGGAACAGGCCAGGACTGGAACATTCCAGATCAACTCTCTCATCTTGGATATAATTAATATATACTTTCAAGGAACAGAATGAATATATGCAATTTTTAGTCTGGATGGTAATATACCCACCTATTCACAGCACTAATCTCTGGGGCAGTGGGATTAGGAGAGGACTTTTATTTTCTTTGTTATCATTTGAATTTTTAACATTGATCACGCATTGTCAGGAAAAAAAAGGATACCTTAATAATAGAAAAAAAAATGTGTACTTTCATTCCTGGTCCTTAAATGGAGCCGAAAGCATTTAAATGGAGCCTTATTATCCATTGTAACACATACCCCAAGGCAAGCCAACATAACCCAGAGCTGGCACTTAGGCAGAACTCTCTGGAAAGAAAGAGGTGTCCTCCTTTCCCTGGAGTTGTTAAGCTACAATGGCTTACAAAACCCTATGATGACTTCTCCTCTGACTCAAAGGAGAATCCCTCACCTTTAGCGCAGCCCTCAAAGCCCGGTGCCATCTAAGCCTTGGCTACGTCTCTGGCCTCACCGCCTCTTCCTTGTCCCCTTGCTCACTCACCTCCAGCCACACTGGCCTCCCTGCTGTCCTCCCTCCTCGGGGCCTCTGCACCTGTTGCTCCCTGTGTGTGGAAGCTCTTCTCTATCTACTCATTCCCTGGCTTCCTTGAGGCCCCTGCTCACACAGCACCTCATCAAGGGTAAGCCCCGTCCTCCCATATCACATGGCAGCCTCCGCCCACATTCTCTAGCCCCTTACTCTGCCCTAGTTCTCTTACAAGCCCCATCACCTGCTGGCATATTATGTACTTGTCTGTTTTAGCTTCAGCGTCTAGATGGTGCCGGGACATGGTGGGGACTGTGGTACATGCAGCACACACTTGTCTAAGGGGACAGGTACCCTCCAGCTCCACTCGCGGCTGTCATTTAAGAATGTAATTCCTAAATCTTTCGACTTTTCAAGAGAAACCCCCAATTCAGATCTTGACATGAACTCCCCTGATTCTTAAATGTCAGCTGTAATTCACATCTTTTAAAAAGGCACAGTCAATGGGGGGTGAAGGCCAACAGAACACGCCTGCATATGCTGGTCTGTGAACTCAGAGCGCCAAGAAATTGAAGTTCACTAAGGATCTGATGGAAGGCGAAAAGGCTGGTGTGTTTCAACAGTGAAGGTCAGATGAAAAGTACACATGCGGACAGCAATTCCTTTTGCTCCATTTCAGACTGCACTTGCAAACAGTGGGAGGGGGGCTGAGTATATGTAGCCAGGCATTATTTTTCTTTCTCTGTTCAGATTGCATCTCTTAAGGCTTCTGCCTTTGCCGAAAACTGGCATGGCCATTTCACTCTTTCACTTAGCAGGAAAATAACTCTAAGGGGAAACTGACTGTGAAGGCTTACGGAGTGCCGCCTCAAGATGGGGAGAAAAAGGGAAGGAAGAAATACAATCAGGCACTCACGGTGGAGAAAATTAAGTGCGGGTGAGCAGGGAGATGCTGATTCAGAGCACGCTCACACAGGAATGCTAATGGAGCTTAATAGCTTGTGAGGGACAGGCTGCGTGGTGTTGCAGGGAGCTTGGAAGCTTGCAAAAGAAGGAATACTGTATACGTTCAATTAACAGGGGGTACCAAATGGCCAGAGGAGAGGACGAGCATGCCTCTTGCTTGAAGGGCATGCACGCGTTCTGAGACAGGGGACGGGGCTAGGGTTGCAACAGACTGAACTTGGCTTCAAACCAGCCTCCCTAAGGGAAGCTGAGGGCTGTTTGCACAGACTGATCCTGAGCAGAAAACCTTTTGGTTGATTCAAAAGCGTGTGTGTGTGTGTGTGCGTGTGTGTGTCTGTCTGTCTGTCTGTGTCGTGTGGGAGGTGCGTGTTGAGGGCAATAAAGACCACGATTTTGCCTACTGTAAAAATCCCATTTCTATGGACTGTTTTTAAGGACTGTTTTTAAGTCTTTGGGTCCTTCCATAGAAAAGGACTTTTTTTTTCCAGGAAGACAAAAATTTGCAATTAACTTTAACTTTCAGATTTTTTGCAGCCGGAATGTGAAACAAAGTGATCCCCTGCTCCTTAAATCGTCCTTCCTTTACAAGCAAAGAAGGAAACACCAACATGCAATGGTGATCAGAGGAATGTTTCCTGGATGACATTCCCATCTCCTTTTTGAGTCATTTTCATTTCAGAAAAGCAGGTTTTTGGTACAGAAGGCACATGCGGAAGGAAGTCTGTCGTCCTGCTGAGGCTCTGGAATCCGCAGCCCGGGTCCATGGCTGAACAATCTCATTCTGGCAAATGGGGCAGGACGGGCTTAGCGAATTGCCTCTGCCTCCTCTAAAAGTTAGCTTGTATATAACCATGGAGATAATTTACGCACTCACTCTAATTATAAAAGCGATGCCCTTGAAATAAAATTCAACTCTCCGTCCCTACCCGTGCCTGGTCTGCCCCTCTGCCCCACCAACCTCATCGCCTTCTAACTCCCCTTGGCTCACATCATGTCCACATCATGCACCCTTGAACAAGCCCAGCCTCAGGTCACCCGTGCTCGCTGTTCCCTCTGCCTGGAATGCTTTTCCCATTGCTGGCTCCAAAGCCGGCTCCTTCTTATCCATCAAGTTTCAGCGGAAACGTCATACCCGAGAGAGGCGTTCCTTCCCTCTCTCCCATGCTGTCTGATCTCCTGGCTGTCCCATCTCCCCTTTCTGTTTTTTTTTTCCTAGAACATATCAATACCTGAAATCGCATTATTTATTTCTTGGTTTTATTCTTTATTGTCTGTCTCTCCCTTGGGAACATGAGTTGTTAAGAATAGGCCCCTTGGGGCTTCCCTGGTGGCACAGTGGTTGAGAGTCCGCCTGCCAATGCAGGGGACACGGGTTCGTGCCCCGGTCCGGGAAGATCCCACATGCCGCGGAGCGGCTGGGCCCGTGAGCCATGGCCGCTGAGCCTGCACGTCCAGAGCCTGTGCTCCGCAATGGGAGAGGCCACGACAGTGAGAGGCCCACATACCGAAAAAAAAAAAAAAAAAAAAGAATAGGCCCCTTGTCAGTTTTGTTCATTTCTGCATCTCTGGTGCCTAGGACAGAGCCTGATGCTCAAAAGTAGGGACCCAACAAATGCTTGTTGAATGGGAGACTGGGGTTGAATGGGAGACTGTTGCAATTCCAAGGGTTTCAGAAATGAAATGACAATTTGAGGAAGGGGAGTGAAACACCCCATGGTCACCCCTGTGAGTTGCAACACGGCCAGGGACTCTGAGCTACAGCTACACAGGGCCTCTGGGTGTTTCCATGTGTGGTTTCTGGTGCCGTGGCAGGAGGGGGAGGGGGCGCAGATATTCAAAATATTTAACAACAGGTTTAGGCATATAGGTGTGGACAGGCTGAGTATCAGCTCGGCTTACCTACCCTTACCTCCCTGGCCCTCACACTCTTACCCACCTTTTAGGAACCAGGTAAATGTCACTCCCTCCAGGAAGCCTTCCTAGATACTCTCCCTCCTGGTCCCGCTATGCCCTGCCCCACCTGTCAGCTCCCTCTTGTGGTAAAGGGATTATACGCTTTTGCCTCTTTTGGGTCAGACACCAGCCTTGCTGACCTTTGGACACTGGATCCCTCCCTAGCAGAGCGTCTAGCACAAGATTTGTCTACTTGTTAAAGTGCTAAATAAATGCGAGAGTGAAGGAAGGCAAGGGCTCGCAAAGGAATGAATAAGTAACTGTTAGAAAGCGCCCCCGCGAGCCACTATAGCCCCGAGCTGAGGCCGGTCCTACCTGTGGACGATCCCCAGAAGCATCCTCTGCCTTGACAGTCACACCCCCACGTGCCTCACAATCTTCAGAACAGTCCAGAGGAGGCTCGATGTAGAGCCGCGGGCCAGCTTCCGTTCTGATCTGCACAGATTTCTATACACAGAAAGTCAGACTGTTTCAGATACGGTGAAACGAACCTCTTGTTTCCTCCGAGGGGCAAGCACTGTAGGGGTTCGCTGCACATGACAGCAGCCAGGTCAGGGTGCACCTGGCCCAGCATCATCCCGGGAAGCCCAGCTGGGTGGGTCACGCCACTTCCACTCAAGTCTTTACTGGTTCTTACCGCCCACAGTGTGTTCAGTAGAGTTTTTCAGTAATTTTTTTGGTTTGAAATAACTTATCGGTAGAATTTTAGTGGGTGTTAAACTTCCCCAAATGGGCTTTGTGATATAAATAAGTTTAGGAAAGCCCGGGTTTTGGGCCAGGACTTCTCAGGGCCTTTAATGGCCCCCTCACCCCCTCCTCCACACACATTGTGGATTTCCTAAAACAGAATACAGATGGAACATACTCCAAACTTTTGGGGCCATGGAAACCGTGTGGTGGGACTTCTTCCTCCTAGCACTCCCTGGATCATTCTTTAGTATACCCATCCTTTGGCCTGGTGTGGCAGCCCACAGGCCATCCCTGGAATGTCCGTTTCCCCTTTCTCTCTTGTACTGAGTCTCCAGATGTGCAAGTGATGCTCCCAGCATCCCCTGCGGCTGGGAGGGAGCAGGTGAACACGTTCTGGCCCGTGATGTGTGTGGGTGGGGGAGAGGGGCGTGTACATCTTTGACGTTGTGCCCGGAAAGGGAAGGGGAGAGCCCCCCCTTGCCCTGCCCCCCTTCCTGACGACTGGAACGAGGAGGTGGCAGCAAGCTGCTGAGGACTGTGGGGAGGGGGCGACAGCTGGAGGATGCTGGAGTGACAAAAGAGGTTGTGCTGGGGTTCCTCCGTGAACTCTCGGAGCAAGGTGACTGCCCACCACTAACCTGTGTCAGAGACATCAACTTTCATGTTGTTTAAGCCAATATTTGGATCTCCTTGCTTTAGGAGCCAGACCTGTACCCTAAATGGTGTATACCTGGCATGTGAAGGTCTCTACAACACGGCCCCAACCAATCTTTCCCGCACTGATTCCCACACATACATTCACACACCTGACACCTGGGCCAAGCAAAATTGCTTCCTGTACGCCAAATATCTGCAGCTTTGTCAGCCCAGCATCCATTCCCCAGCCTGCAGGAAAGGTCTCCATCATTTTCCTCCAGGCCCCATTTCCCTCCCCGACTCAGTCCACATGTGGCCCAAGGGAGGGTGGGAATGTGACTCAGGCCTGGCCAATCAGCCCATTCCATCCTTCACAATACGCCTGGCCAGCGGTTCAGAGACAGGAATGGACCTATGGCAGCCAATGACAGTAGCTCCAGGACTCCTGCTACAGCTGTCGGAGGAGGTGCTCTCTTCCTACAGGGGTGCTAAGCTGCAGGGAGGCACCCCAGGAGCTTCTGGGGACCACTGTGCCCCTTCCACAGAGATAAAGAGAGCTGAAAGAGTGAAGCAGAGTCCTGGTGGATTTGTTCAGAACCCCTGGATCCAGCCATGCCTGAAGGAAGACATCGCTGAAGCTTCCTCTCTTTTGCTTAAGCCAATGCGAATAGCGTTTATGTTGTTTGTGACACAGTCCTGACTCTCGCCTAAGCCCCAAACTCTCCCACCTCTATGCCTTTGCTCATGCTGTTCTCCCAACCTTAAGGCCATTCTTTCAAATCTTCTCCATGTATCCAAGTCCTATCTAAACTTTGGAGACACTTCCTGACCGCCCAATAGCTATCCATGGCCCTCTCCATCCTGACTTAATGGAACCCCGATTCTATCGAGTTGGCATTGTGCCCCTTTAAGATGGTCATGTCGCTGGAGGCCCTTGCAGCTGGGAAGGCGTATGAGGCAGATGTGAGTGGCTGGAGGAGCCACTGAGGAAGCCACTATTTCCCTGTTAATCAAGACTCACTCAGGGGGGCTTCCCTGGTGGCGCAGTGGTTAAGAATCCACCTGCCAATGCAGGGGACACGGGTTCGAGCCCTGGTCTGGGAAGATCCCACATGCCATGGAGCAACTAGGCCCGTGTGCCATAACTACTGAGCCTGTGTTCTAGAGCCCACGAGCCACAACTACTGAGCCAGTGTGCCACAACTACTGAAGCCCATGGGCCTAGAGCCCGTGCTGCGCAACAAGAGAAGCCACCGCAATGGGAAGCCCATGCACCACATCAAAGAGTAGCCCCCTCTCGCCGCAACTAGAGAAAGCCTGTGCGCAGCAAAGAAGACCCAACGCAGCCAAAAGAAAAAAAAGACTCACTCAGGGACACAGGATTTTTGCCCTTTATCCTTCTACCCTTCTCCCTGATGGAATGTGGATGTAACATTTGGGAGCAGGGTAGCCATCTTGTGAGAATAAGAAAGAAAGCCACATGCTAAGGGTGGCAAAACCGAAGGAGCCTGGGTCCCTGGGGGCATCATCCACCCGTCCTAGCAGCCTGGCTGCCTCCAAATGCCTTGTTCGTGTCAGAGGAAGAACAACAAGTCTTTAAGCCCCAGGGGTTCAGTGTCCATTACGTGCAGCTGAGCTGCACCCTAGTGGGTAACCCTGCTTTGGGCACTCGTCACTCTTTGTGGCTGTTTTAGAGTTGCTCACATGTGGCTTAGGGCCTGGGTTCTAAATTCAGGCAGACGGGTTCGAGCCCTGGCACTCTGATGATTATTCCCTGTGCAGCCCTGGGCAAGTCACGGACCCTCGCTGAGCACCGGTTTCCACATCTGTCAGAGCGGCACTAGTGACATCTTCCTCGCAGAACTGCCCTGAGGATGACTCGTGGTGATGGGCTGAGCCCTTGGCGAGGGGCTGTGATGAGCAGTGCAGTGGGCTGCACCGTTTGCCTTAGGTGGCATCAAGTCTACACAGGGGGCCAGACCTCCCCCCAAGGGTATGTTTCATCCACCATGGACCCAGGACCAAACTGCCTGGGTAATCAAGCAAAGAAACCGCCACCGGTCCAGCACTGGCTGTGCTAGACTTGGTGAGCAAGGCTGGGGCCTGTGTGAGGCGAGCCAGGTGCCCAGGGAGCAACGTCTAAGGAGGTGTTCCCTATGGCTGAGGCTGCGCACGTGCACAAATCCGAGAGCCAGGGCCTCCTTAAATGTCACTCTGAGAGTCAGAAGAGGTCCACCAAGCCATGTGGACTGGACCTACTTCCTAGCCGAGGGACAGTCAAGGGTGATTTAGAGCTTGCATTTCCCCTGATGCCCCAGCGTAAGAACCCTCCACCCCCGGGGTGAGATTCAGCTTCCCCACAAGCTTAGTGAAACGAGCTATTCTTATATCTAGATGATGAGGATGGTGAGCCTTGTTGACCCGTGGGACTCTCGTGGGTTAGGACGGAAGTTCTTTCTCATCGCGTCCACGCCGCCGGCACTCCCACCCCACCCCCTGCCGTCACCTGGGGCACCAAGTCACTTAATGCAGAGAGGGTGCCACTCCAAGAGCTTCAGGGGCATTTGCTCATTTAGTCCTCACAGCCATCCCAGGGGGAGACCGGGGCACAAGGGTGTAAGCCACGTGACCAAGGTCACACAGCTAGGAAGCCACGGACCTGGATCTGAACCCCAGCAGCGTGGCTCCAGAGGCCTTACTCGAAAACAGGGATGGGCCAGTTTCCTGTAAAGAATAAATATTTTAAGGTTTTGCCAGCCCTGTGGTCTCTGCTACAATAGTCAACTGTTCCACTGTAGCTCAGAGCAGCCCTGGACGATGCCTACATAAATGGGCATGGCTGTGTCCCCACAGCACTTGATTTACAGAAACAGGCTGTGGCCGAATTTGGCCCCGGGGCTGTAGTTTTCTGACTGACCCCAGTCCTGCACCTCGACGCTGTATTGCCCCCAACAGGCAAGTGAAAAAGAAATGTATCCAGCCTGGGCTACAGTGGCCTTTGGGGAGAACAAGGAAGGATTCAAGAATTTTCTGAGACTATTTAACACTAAAGGGGCAGGGGCTGGGCTCTAGATCATTCCAGGAAAAAGCCTTGGAGAGAGAGTGTAAGAGGCAGAAAAAGGCAGGTAGGGAGCTCCCCGTCGGAGAACCGGGAGGCAGAGGTGCACAAGGAAGGGGCCCTGGGGCACTTTTCCTCCCACGGGCGATGCCATCTTGTGGCGATGTTCGCCAGACTCCAAGTGCGCCTTGCTCTTTCTGGAACTGCACCTTCCACCCATCTTCCTTTTGGCCGTCGGCCTCGCTGGCCTGGGCTCTGGCCTCCCGTATGATGTCACTGACTCCCAGGCTTTGTCAACTCGCTCTCAGAGCATTTGTTGGCGCCAGCGGTGGGCACCACGTAGAGGGCGGGCACCACGGAATCCACAGGCCTGGGCCTTTCCAGGCCAGGAGGCTCCTGGGGGCTTTCCCGCCTTGGACCAGGATGAAGCTGTGAAGGCTTTGAAGTTCATGGCTGGGATGGGTGTTCCACAGTGTGCTCCTCCCTCCTCCCGGGAACCACTCAGTGACGTTCAAATGTTGGGAAGAAACAGTCCTAGAGCGGAGGAGGGAAGGGGGAGGGGGAACAGAGCGAGGACCACTGGGCACGGGGCCCAGGCCTGGGGTGCAGCCTGGCTCCTCCATGGGTTTCTGTTCCTTTCTCTGGAAAGGGAGGGCTGGGACGAGGATCCAGGGACCAGCAGCATTGGCTTCTCCTAGGAATTTATGAGAAATGCAAAGTTTCAAGCCCCACCTCAGATGCAGGAATCAGAATCTGCATTTTACCAAGAACTCGGGTGATTTACACGCACATTAAAGTTGGCGAGGTGTGAGATCAGGAGGTCTGTGAGGTTTTGTGCTGGGCACTGTTGCTTCTGCCTGTCCAGCATGCGTTCCCCTGTCTTCTGGTAAAAGTACCCTGGTTTTCTTTTGGGAAATCCTCCCTTTCCCCACTCCCAACCCAAGCATTCATGTGGAACTGCATCCAGGGGTGGGTAGAGCACATGACCCAGGCCTGGCCACTCCGAGCATTAGATCCTGCTGGCCCACGGTCTCTGGGTGATTGGTTTAGGGAAGCCAAAGAAGTGTAACAGCAGGTGAAAGAATGTAAGTTGGGAGCTGCTGGTGGCCATCTTGGTTCACCCAGGGCAACATGGAAAAAAGCAGAGTTGGGTGACGGTGAATGAGCCCTGCTATGTTGTCTGAGCACCTGGATCCAGCCATACCTGAAGTGGAAATTCCCACTGGCAAGTAAGAGAGTTGGGATTAATGCAGCTCTACTGGTCTGATCTTAATTATAAATATGAGAAGGCACTCCAGCGTTCAAGGAGAAGAGTCCATGTGTGTCTCTCTCTGTTCTGCAGCTTTTCCATCCTCCCTCCAAGGAGCTTAGCACAACTGCTCACCTCACCAAGATATCAGGAGACAGGTTTGCAATAGGCATTAAGGAACAATCAGCAAGTCCTTACCGAGTGCCAACTGCATACTAGGCTCTGGAAACATGTCAACATATAAAAAAAACTTTAAAACCAATGTCCGGGCCTCAAGGAACCCACCCAGCACACATAACGGAAAATGTGTTTATGAAGCAACATGTGACAAAATTAATGCGGTCCAGAAAGAGTGTCTAAACACTGAGTGGGTGCTGGAGAGGGAAATAAATAGTCTCTCCATCTGGCCGGCTCTCCCGCCCCAGCCCCAGGGAGGTGCCTCTACCCACATCGGGAGGAGATGGCAAGCAGCCCCGCCCATACGAGGACGCCCACCTGCTGCTGAGGAGCGCGAGGCGGCAGGTTCCAACCCAGTCCCCGGGCTCACCCGCCGGCTCCCTGTCTCCCACCTTCACGCCCTTGCGAAGATGATGCCCAAGCTTCTGGCTGGCTCCCCGCTCGGCACACTGCTTTACCCGGAGTGGGTGTTTCTAAGCGTCTGCTCTCTCCTGCCTACTTGCAAGCGCCCAGACCTGATACTCCCTTGCAGTATCGACCGTATACTGGAACAGGGTTTAAAAGCCCTCATGCCTAAACACCCATGTTCCAGTTTGCCAGCCCAAGGCCAGCTTGTTCTGTACTCAGCCACACTCAGCCCAGTGTCATGCTCAGAGTTTTTTTTGTGTGTTGCCACCCCTCTTAGCAAAGTATTCTAAGAGGTCTGCATTAAAGAAAAAAAGAGCAAGGCTGGGGGCTGCCCTGGATGGTTGCACAGGTTGTGCAGTATGTAAATGGCTCCCTCTAGAGGTGGGAGAGCTCTGAAGACACTGACAGAGCCAGCTTTGGGCTAGGGTGGGGAATAAATCGACCTTATTTGATATGTTCTTCCCGGATCTGTCTGATCTCTTACAAATAACAGCATTTGCGTTCTGACAGTCTGTGTCAAGCAAGGTCACTGTAAAGGCTGATGCTTTATGGGTTGTTTCATTTACTGTCCTCACTGCAGGGGGTTTCAAAACTCAGGAAAAAAAAAAAAAGAAAACAAAGGGAAGGGCCCCACACACTTCACATTTTCACTTATGAGCTTTCCTGGAGGTGTTTAAGCTGCCTGGCCCCCAACAGGAAAGCGGATATGGCGGCAGAGCGAGGACAAAGCCTTTGCTTTAATAATTGCAATGAACTTGCTTTCCAGGCCTTTAAGGAAAGCCCACCCCACAGTAAATTGCTGGAAGGCCAATCCCTTCACTACCAATTTACTGCTAAGAGCCGATGACGTTCATCAAATCTGACAGCATTTTGGTAAACGACGGCTCTGTTGATTAGGCCTCTGTCCACCCAAGTATTACAAGTCTGAGGAAGCCATAAATCTTAATCCACTGATAGCAGCAGAAAGATCTAAGGCCGGGAAGCAGTGGGGGGAAAAAAGGACAGCACCAACAAGAGCCATTTATCACCACCAGCCCGATCCATAGCGCAGGCGGCCACTCGGAAGCCCAGCCTAGTGTCGCCAGCTGCCTCCCTGGCTCCCCCAGCACTGGAGAGTCAGGGAAGGGTTTTACGGGTGGAGTGGTCAGCATCTCGGCCAGCATTTGGATGACTCTCTGACCTTCTGGCCCAGGTATCCTCGAGCCCGTGCACCTGCGGCAGCCCCTTCCATCAGGACAGCTCCACCCAAAAGTGCTTCCTAGTTGGTGGGCAAGACCCTAAGCTGGCAACTCTGTTCTACTGGAAGAGGCATTGGGCTTGGTCAGTGGAAAGGTAACGTGGGACTCAAGAGAGTTTAGGGGGCCGCTCAAAGAAACGGGCAAGGTGAGAAGTCGGAGGGGGCGGGGATGCAACAGGGAGGAAGTGGTGCTGGCTGGGGGCTGGCTGTGACCGCTGTGTCCCCTGCTGACCCGGCCACGGCCTGTGTGAACACACCCAGCGACTGTGTGGCCCCACCTGTCCCTTCTGCTGGGCACAGCACACAAGAGGACTGGGACAGGGCTGTGGTCCCTCTCCTGATGGGGTGGCTTTTGAGAACTGGCCACCAGTGGCCATGGAAGATTCTGCTGCCTTGACCACTCTGCCTGACCTTGGCCGCCTCCAAGGGCGGTGGTACCCATCCGAAAGGATGGAAGTAGAGAGACCGTCTTCCTCTCTATCCTTTGCACCCCCAAATCTGTCTCCGTGTACTTTCCACCATGGAGAAATGTTCTACTTTACTCCACTTCTTGGGGCCAAAGGAAGCCAATCCATTCCCTCTTCCTCTTGACAATAACAATGCAGTTGGCAAATCGAGTCTATTTACTGTCCTGCCTACAGCCTCCTCGACGAGAAGGTGGGGACCCAGTCCCTGCTCAGGGGACAGCTCTAGGGCAGGCAGGCTTTGAATCGTCTGACCTGGTCCCCACCTCCAGTCCCGGCCGACTGAGGCCTGAGTGGGCGCCTCGTCAGGCTGACCGGCAGGCCAGGCCGTGCCCAGAGTAACAAAGACGAGCTGAGAGACTCAGAAGGTCTCTCTCTTGGAAAATGTCAACAAACGAATACTGAGGGAGATAAAAACTGTGACCCGGAGAAAGCTGAAATGAGAATTGGAAGCTGGGGGAAGGGAGCAGGTGCAAGGGTGGGGCTGGGGAAGGTTGGGAGAGAGAAAAGGCCCGTTAGGCTTACGGGGAGCCCTGCTTCAGAGCCCCCACCTGGTCCTTCTGTGTAACCGCTGCAGATGTTTCCAAAACAGGAGCCCAACACACAACTTTCCTGCTGAAAACCCTCCAGGGGAGTCCTCACATGTAAGATGATATGCAAGCTCCTTTCTGGGGTCTTCTAGACCCTCTGGCCTATGAGCCCCGACCCGCACACCAGAGCTGGCCTAGCCTGCCTCACTTACTGCTCTGACCCCAGCACCTGCAAGTGTCCAGTAGATGGTCCCGGAATGAATGAAGGACTGAACAAGTGAAGGAACCCTCTGGAGTGAAGAGCCGCCCTCGGCATCTGCCTGCCTCTCAGCTGATTACAACGGTCACTACCATCTACTGTCAGCTTCCTCTGTGCCAGGCACTGGTTGGCGCGTTCTACAACTGGTTCGCTCACTCAGTCCTCAGCAACTACCCGCTGAGGAGGGTACCATTACCAGCCCCACTTACAGATGAGAAGACAAGCCACTTATCCAGGGCCGTACAGCCAGCAACTGGTAGAGCTGAGGCTTTGAACCCAGGCTTCTGGGTTCCTGAGTCTGTGCTCTTAACCATCTGGACTTGTGTGTCACCTGCCTCCAGATGCTCCTACCTGAGGGAGCCGACAGCCCCTGCTGATGGACCGCCCGTGACACATACTATACACACATTCCTTCCCAGCAGCCCTGGGAGGCTTTATGGATGGTGAGCCCAAAGCTCAGAGAGGTCACGTGGCTGGCTCCAGGGCACACAGCTAGTAAGCTGTTTGTCTGACTCCAAAGCCCATTCCCTTCTACTCTCCAGGGGCCCAGGTTCAAATGCCCCAGTGAGTCAGGTGGGGAATGGCAAAGGGGGAAGCTGCTGGGTATAAGAGAAACAGCAGCCAGAGCATGATGACAAACTGCAACTACCACTCGGCCTCGGCGCTAGGGCTCTAAAGGGAGTGGTGGGGACCACGGCAAACAGGAGGGCTGCTCGCTGTCTAAACTGGGAACCGCCACTCGGCTGCCACTGATGGCTGCCTTCTGGGTGGCGGCCCAGCATGGAAGTCAGATCTTCCCACTTCCCTAGGCAAGGAGGAATCGAACTTTTAAAAAAATGTGTAAAATCTTTTGAATTTAAATGTTAGCAAGTGATTAAGTTGTTTTTTTTGTTTTTTTTTTTTTTTTTTGCGGTACACGGGCCTCTCACTGTTGTGGCCTCTCCCGTTGCGGAGCACAGGCTCCGGACGCGCAGGCTCAGCGGCCATGGCTCACGGGCCCAGCCGCTCCGCGGCATGTGGGATCTTCCCGGACCGGGGCACGAACCCGTGTCCCCTGCATCGGCAGGTGGACTCTCAACCACTGCGCCACCAGGGAAGCCCTGATTAAGTCTTTTTAAACTGTGTGAGTCCAAAAACCATTATCTGGGGGGCCAGTTCAGACCACAGGCTTCAAGCTGTTAACTTTCAGAGTCTACGGGGCTAGCCCTCCGTATGTTGGAGAACAGCTGTTGCACCTCCCCCCCCAGGATAAGCAGTGCCCATGTCTTCACAGTCGGATCTTCCAGGGCAGGAACTGAGCCTGATTTTTGTTTTTTAACCCCAGAGCCTTGCAGAGTGCCTGGCCCGTGGTAATACATGTTCGTTAACTCAATAGATGACTTCTCTCATGATATGGCTCCCAGTCCACTCACCACTTCCGAAGGTTCCCGGGTTTGTTTCTGTCTCTGAGGGCTGGTCCCCAAAGGACTGTGTGTGGGTGGAACAGAGTCGATGCGAAGGTGGGGGGAGCGCCCCCCCCAGCACCCGTTCCGCTCTCCTCCAAGGGTGTGCCTCTCTGCTCAGTAGAGGCTGGAAAGCCAGACACTGCATTTCCCAGCCTCCCTCCCAGCTGGGGTCTGGATGTGACGTGGGTGCAGCAGATCAGATGGCCTCATGGAAGGCAGTGACAGCAGAAGTGAGGTGGAAAGGAGGGGACACACGCTGGCTGTTTCTGTGCTAAGCATGTGGCAGAGGCCATGAGTGTTCTCATCCATGTCCCACCCTGGCTGGATGAGCTGTGAGCAAGGTCTTTCTTCCAAGTGTTGCTCTAGCAGACACAGCATCACTCTGAGGCCAATGGTTGTGGCACTGGCTTCCTGATTCATGGATCACAGCTCAGGTGACACATTCCTGAGGCTGATCCCAACCTTCCCTCCTGTGTCCTAGGTAGCAGCTTTCCTGGCAGGTCTGCGTTAGGATGCTGGGTACCATTCCTGGAGGCCTGGCTCCGAGCCCATCCTCTCGCCGGATGCAAGCACCCAATTCCCTGCCTCCCATTCATTTATGCTTCAAATAGCCTGCCAGGTCTCTGTTGTTAGGCACTGACTGACCCCTGACGGATTCGGTACAGAAGGCCAATTACAGCCTTCATGGCATCAGAAAGCCAGGAAATTAGCCATGATTAGGCCCAGTGAAGTGTGGGACCACAGGGAGAGACTGGGGAGGGATGCTAATTAATCTTAGGCCAAGTCTTTAAATTGCACAGACTCGGGGGTCAGCCATTAAGTCACAGTCTAAGATGCAAATATGGCTCCTGATAATAGAAGGCACTCAAAACAGCTAGGAGAACTCTCTGAAGTGCCAAGTGGAGAAAGGCCTCATTATTGGGAAATTAACATTCATTGCTGGGGACAAAAGGAAGCCTCCAGGCTGTGTGCCCTGAAGGCCTTGCTCATCAGCATGGAGATGAGGCTTGGGAGTTAGCTGGCAGGAACACCCCTCCCCATTTCATCAGAGACCCACAGACGTCCCTGCCGAGAAGTGAGGACCGCTGGGTCTGGAGTCACAGGTCCAGGGTGCAAACCTCAGCCTACGTCCTCCCTTAGTATCTATGGGAGCACGTCACCTTATGACCTCTCTGCTCTCTGGGCCTCAATTTCTTCAGTGGCACAATGAAGGATACTTATGTACCTCCAGGGTTATTGCAAAGATGGCAGATAAAGCGTAGGCAAGTATTTACCATAGACCCATACGTATGGGCAGTGTGAAATGTTATAAAGCAGTACTTCCCAATCTTGGTGAACAAAGGATTAACATACACACGCACACACACAGATATATACATATATATATATATGTATATATATATACACATATACTTATATGTATGTATATGTTGCTTAAGCCTCATCTCAGACCAAGTGAGCCAGAATCTCTGAGGGTGGGGCCTGAGAATCCCAGGTGATTCGAATGTGCACTGGGGGTCCCACTGGTCCCAAGTAAGGCTGAGTAACTGCAAGGGAAGGTGTCAGGACTCTATGAGCAAGAACATGGAGCTTGGAGCCACAGATCTAGATTTGAATCTTGATTCTGCCACTTCTAGTGGTTGACCTTGGAAAGCTCACTTAACTTTTCTGAGCTCAAGTGTCCTCAGCATCATGAAAAGAGGAAGGACTTTGGAATTTATCCTATAGGTCTGCTGTGAGGGTAAAGGAGAGGAGTCACGTGGGAGCTCAGCTCACGCCTGGTACTGGCAGGTGCTCAAAAAAGCAAGCTGCCAAATCAGCAGCATTGGTAGCAATCCGAAGAGGCATCTCAGGTCTGTGGGGCAGGGGTTTTGTCTCATCCACCCACCGCATCCATGGCATCTAAGACCACGCCTGGCACATCACAGGTGCTCAATAAAAAACAGCTGCACGAATACATCATCATGACAGGGCTGTGAGTTTGACCTGTGATGCTCCTGAGTGGGGCTAGGGTGGCCCCAGCCAGAAGGGAGGATCATGCCACAGAGTGGGCTGGAGGGTCCCCAGGGCCCCTCTGCTCTCCAGAGGCCAGTGCCACAGGCGGAGAAGGCACCATGGCAGTGCCCAGCCAGACCCAACCCCTGCCTGCGGGGATTCCATATGCTCTGATTATGTTTCTATTCTCACAATAACCCTGCTGCTTATTCTAAAGTGTGAGCTGGGGCCACCGCCTTGTCTCTGCCCAGGGTTTCCACACCTGGTGCCATCCTCGGCGCTGGACTTTGCTGGGGGCTGTCCGTGAATTGCATCTTAAAGTTTCTTCAGCTTCTCGAAACAGGGTTTTTCGTCCGCAATCTGCACCAGAGATGAGGGAAAGAGACTTGGTGAGGCCCCGATGACGAGCCGACACTGATGGTGGTTTTGTAACTTACATCTACAATGCCCGTCAGGGTGCCCAGAGTCTTGTATGTGAAGCAATACACTTTTGTAGCACTGTTTGTAGCCAAAAGGCATCAGAAAACAAGCTAAATGCCCAACAAAAAGGGATGGGGTATCAGTCACAGCACCTCTGTGCTATGGAACAGTAGGTATGTTCCTGAATTGGGCAGGTCTATGTACAAAAGGAGCAATCTCTAAGATACAGAAGCAGGGTACATAGGACAGGGCGCACAACAGACCAGCATTAGTATAAAAGAGGGGTGAGGGGAGAGAGATATGTTGAATGAGTAAATATACTGCTGGGGACCCAAGTACAGAGACTCCTGTTATCTGCACCTCCCTGAAACCTGGACCAGGAAAGGCCGGCTTCTCCTAACTAGCTGCTCAGCCAGACTCCTCCCCCATGAAAGCTAGGAGAGTCCATCCCACTTCCCTCTTTGCCCTGGGGGCTAGGAAACTCATGCTAAACTCAAGCAGAAATGCAGTGGCTCTCATAGGGGAAGATTTGAAGACACCACTTTCTCCTTTTATCCCCTTGTTGTTGTATTGACTTTTACTGTCTATTAATAGCTTGGGATCTTACCGTACCTGTGAGGCAATGAATTAGAACACAAGTGAAGATTATTGTGTGCTGGACACTTTACACTTCTTATGTTGTTTAATCTTCCTGGGAAGCCTGTAAGGTGGGCATAATTACTCCCATTTTACAGAAGAGGAAACTGAGGGTCAGAGAGGACCCAATTGCCAGAGGTCTCAAAGCTAGAAAGTGGCAGAACAGGGTTCGAACCCAACCCTGCCTTGTTCCAAATCCTCTTCTTGTAACCCAGTAGCACACTGTCCTCTTAGGCAAAGTGACCCGCCTTGAAGGGCACTCTGGCACTCATTAGCCCCATTTTAAAGATGAGAAAACAAAGTCACAGAGAGACAAAAATGGTTTCCCCAAAGCAATACAGCCAAACTGGTATCTGACTCCTATGCACTGCCATTTCATTCATTCAACCACCAACAAATCATTTTCGGTGCCTATGTGGGGCCAGCCACTGGGTCGGGTGCCTTCTAGGCCACTTCCCAGATTTTATTTCATGTGTCCTTTATTACAGGACACCTGAAATCCACTTAAAGTCTGCAGAGTATATATTAACTAAATTCAGACATGAACAGTGGAATCAATTATCACAGGGGTTAGGTACTGAAGTTAAGACATAGTGAGTGAAAATCAAGTATAATCAAAATTATCCTTGACATTTCCTTAAACGACTGGCACATGAGACCTAGGAAATGTAAAAGCCAGGAATTGACTGCTCTGGCCACCTTTGCCCTGGGGGGGGTGGAGACTGAGACTAGTTTAAAAAGAAGTGGAAAAGGATTTCTCTCTCTCTCTCTCTCTCTCTCTCACTTTCATGTTCTTTCTTTCTGGCCAAGTGGGTAGAGTTAACTTGTATAGGTTAACTAGTTTCTGTGCATGGGGTGTGGCTCCACTGTCCCTAATTTGTCTGCAGAGCTGTTGCTGGCCTGTGCTCACCGTGAGTCCCCTCGGCGTGGGAGGCACTTCTGGAGAAGTTGGAGTGGACGGCTTTCCGAGGGTGTGTCTTCAGTTCAGAATTGGCCCCGTTGACGTAGACAGAGAACCCGTGTTCCAGGTGCTCCAGCCTCAATTGCATGGGGTCCTTGGCTTTCAAATGCTTTAATATCCTGGAAGAGAAACGAATGCTGGCTTCTCATTCTAGGAGCCTGGGCCACCGCCCACCCCCACGCGGGGAGGGACCTGCTGCTCTGACAGCCAAGAGTCTCTAATTGGAGGCCGGGTGGCTGGTGCCCAGCTGTTCATCCATAAACAGCCCTGAGAGGCCCATTACACACATGCAGGAGCAGCAACGGGGAGGCTGTTCTGGACCCTGCAGGGGTGTTTCTGCTTTTCATTCTGAGGCTCAGACATACGTTAGCAAAACCTTGGGCACCCAGCCTCGCCCCCAAGGTGGCTGAGACAAAACAGGCGCGTGTGCACGCTGCGGCACACAGCCCGGATCTCCGGGGATGATCCCAATTTCGCGCATCTCTACTTTGCGTGGATAGCAGCACTTTGTTCCACGTGTAACAAAACGCGGTCTAAGCCTTTGTGAGAGAGATTGCACAGAACACATACACACATCAGGAAACGGCCGTCATCAGGCCAGGTGGACTGATTTTTGGCTTCAGGAAATAAATGTGTTCTCAAACACTCACCCCCTGATATCCCAAATGTCATTATTTTATCTTCTGATGCAGTTTAAAAATACACCAGTGCAGACTTTGCTCAAGATTAATGATGTGTGTGATGAGCACACCCTTTGGCTAAAAGGGTCTTGGCGTGAGCACGGCCGGGTCCATTGTTCAGCTTTCTCTAAAGCCCGACCTCGCACCTTGGCTTGGTCCTTTTCTCCCCAGTCCTGATGTTCACTGCCGTAAACGGTGTGCAGTGGTCTCTTCGGAATTGCTCCCGTGTGATGCCAAACCCTTCAGCACCTTTACAGACACTTCTGGGCACCCCGCACAAACCAGAGTTATTTCCCCACAAGAAGAAATACAACCAACCAACCATCATGGCAACAAATGTGCATCCTCTTCAGTGATTAAGTAAGTTCCCACCAAATTAGCAAAATGTACATTTTAAAAAATAATAGTAATGGTAATCACATAAAGGGTAGAAGGCCAAACCCTGTTCTAGATGCTTTGCATATAGTCAGTTCTCATTATTCACAATAGTTATGTTCTATAAAGTTGCCGCAAACACTGAATTAGTGAATACTGAACCACTGTTCCGAGGGGAAAATACAGGATTTGGTACCTGTGAGCCTCTGGTCACAACATTTTCATCAGCCGATCAATACAAAACCTTGCTTTATGTGTGTTTCTGCTTGAAGGCACCTTATTTAATATATACTTAATACAATAACACTGAACTCATGCCAGCAGCACTTCAACTCATGAGTGAAGGAAGCTTATCTAACACGCGTATTTTCTCTGTAAGGGACATCATAGCCTTCTTGGGCTTAGAAATAAATGCGAGACATCACTTTACTCCTATGCCAGGGGGCCAGTTTAAACAGCAAAGTCATCAGTGAAAGGCACAAAAATATAAAAAACACGGTGAAACAGAGCAGGACCCTATCTATGGTCTTTGTCCCCCAGGTCCTCAGCCTGCCTTTTGTCTGTGGGAAAACTTAGCCAAAGAATAAATTTCATCAGAGAAGTGAGAAAATGCAGAAACAAAGGAAAACAGTCCAACAAGACCTTTAGTTCCTTCTCAAGGGCTATAGGTAATATTCTGAGCCATATCCAGTGAGCTGTCTTGTAGATACTGAAAGCCCCACCAGGTGGAAGAAGTTAACTACATGATGACAGGACTGTAGCCATGACATAAGCTCCCACAATTCCAAGAATTGGCCTCAAGGAAATGGGAACAAACCGACCCTGGAACTAAAGATTAACTGTACTTAAAACAATCAAATGATGCCGGTCAGACCACCGCAGGACCAATTTCAAGATGACTGTCAAGAGCTGACTGTTCTGTTTCTGCCTGTAGCCCCCTTCCTTTGTCTATAAAAGCTCTTGCCCACTGATTGTCAGTGTGGGGGGAGTTGGCCTTTGGTCAGAAGTCCGCCCTCCCCTCTGGTTGCCGGCATCTGAAATAAAGCAAACTTTCCTTTCCACCAACCTGGACTCTTTATTGGCTTTTTTTTTTTTTTTTTCTTTTTGCGGTATGCGGGCCTCTCACTGTTGTGGCCTCTCCCGTTGCGGAGCACAGGCTCCGGATGCGCAGGCCCAGTGGCCATGGCTCACGGGCCCAGCCGCTCCGCGGCATATGGGATCCTCCCAGACCGGGGCACGAACCCGTATCCCCTGCATCGGCAGGCGGACTCTCAACCACTGCGCCACCAGGGAGGCCCTCTTTATTGGCTTTTGAATGGTGAGCAGCTGGACCCCACTTTCGGTTACAACAGCGCTAAGTAAAATGTGAAAAGGACACTTTACAGTGTAAGATCTGAAACAAGAAGGCAGAGTGTTCCCTTGTTCTACCTTAGCTGGGAACGTGTGTGCTGGGCAACTAAAATTTTTTTGCCATCCGCATGTATCTTTGAGTGACCACAAAAGCATTGCAAGTATTGATTTGGAGGTTACAAATAAATTTTAGTGAGTGGGTAAATTTGCAAATATGGAGTCTGTGTATAATAAGGACTGACTGTATTAAGACTTTAATCTTTACAACAACCCTGTGGGGTAATTACTTTTCTTAACTTCACTGAATAGATAAAGAAACTGGAGCACAGAGAGGTTAAGTAACTTGCCTAAGGTCACACAGCTAGTATGGCATCAGGGCTAGGATGCAAATTGAAGCAATGTGGCTCCAGAGTCTTCACCACAACAAAGGCGACTTATAAAGCTAGCAAGCTGAAACTGGCAAACTTAGACATTGCTGGAAACTCAGAGGACCTTCTCAGAAGTAATATGAAAATACAGAAATGCCATATGCTTGGTCTTTGCCCAGTAAGCAAATTGTTTCTGATCAGGAACAATGGTCAGCATTCAGTCATAACAAAACCATGAAAGCAACTCGAATGTCCAACACTAGGGAAGGGAAAGCCGGGATCTCATGCAGCTGTTAAAATTACGAAGAGTCTGTCGAAACATAGGGGATTATTTGTGATCTGTTCAGTGGGGGGGTGAAAAAGGCAGGATAAAAATGGTATATATGTGATAAGTGCAAAGTTGGAAAAAAGTGTGTTTGTGGACCCAGAGCGGAGGGTGATAAATGTGAAAATTAAATCAGCTGTTGAGGGAGGGTGGTGATATTACTGGTGATTTCTTTGTTTGCTTTTTAAATGCTTCTTTAACGGTTGATACATCCATCTTGCCAATCGTGGCAGGAACATTTATTACAGACTGCTTATCTCTTGCCAGCCTCGGAAGCCTGGGAGATGCCTGATTGTTGGGCAACAGCATAAAACAGACGGAAAACACAAGTAACTAAGAGACAATTTCCAAACATGGCAGTAGTTGCATTCTCTGGAGCAAACAATCCAAAGGCGCAGTGGGTACCAGCAGTCCCCGGGGAGGGAGAACAGGGAGCCCAGGGAGGGGCGGCACGAGGAAAATCTGACCATCTAGACAGGGAGTGCCTGCCTCAACTTCCTTCCAGAGACCACCCGGTCTCCTGATGCTACCTTAATGGTCACGGTGGCATCCCGTTATCCAGGCTCTGTGGCTGGCGCTCCACAGAGGTCTCTCTTTAAGCAGAGTGATTTATGAAAATGTGGATTTAAGAAACTGATAAATGAGGAGATAATTATTCAGACTGTGAAAGGAATCACTAAAGGAACTCCCCTGCTGCAGCTGAGCACATCAGCAGTACACACGTGGCATCAAAGAAAAGTGAGCGTTTTTTAACGGATAGCTTACTTTGCATAAAAAGCTGCCCTTAGTGTCAGGGATTCAAAAAAATCGGATTAAGTCCCTGCCCTTTTGGAGATGGAGCCCCCAGCCACCTGCTGCCCTGTCACTCTCTATTCCCTTACAGATTCTGTTTGTTTCAGAGCACGTGTCTCCCTGCCTCATGCTATGGAATAGTATCTGTGTGCCTGTTTATTCTCCCTTCCTGCCCCCTGGGTGTGGGGTCCGTGATGAGTGTGAGGAACGGTGAGGAATAGTCTCAATATTTCTGGAACTCAAGGTCTAGCAGGAGAGAGAAGGCATGGACGCGCCCCCTAATACAGCTACCGTGTATCTAACCACGTCACAGGTATCATTTCCGCTTATCTCGTAATGACCTTTGGGGTCACTTGTACAGAGAGCTCTTTTGTTCAGAAGAGGAAGTGGAGGTACTGTGAGTTAGAGCACAGGGTGTCACGTGAGGGACTGTGACGGGGTCGGGGGGGACGGACATGAGATGCTTGACGGCTGGGCGGTCAGGGCACAAGCAGGGGTCCAGGTGGTGAGAGGACTTAGCTGAGCTCAAAGGGCAGGTGGCGTGTTGCTCATAGGCCTAATTGTGACTGGGTTTATGACTGAACCATCTCGGTCTCTAAGCGCCACAGTTACTGTGTGACTGTGGGCTGGCCACTTGCCTCCTCTGGACCTCATTTACCCCCAGAATCAACTGAGGGGTTCTCTAAGGGTCAGGCATTCAAGGATTATCTGGACATCATTTGAGAAGGCATGTTTATCATTAAAATGATGATGATGGGGCTTCCCTGGTGGTGCAGTGGTTGAGAGTCCGCCTGCCGATGCAGGGGACGCGGGTTCGTGCCCCAGTCTGGGAAGATCCCACATGCCGCGGAGCGGCTGGGCCCGTGAGCCATGGCCGCTGAGCCTGCGCGTCCGGAGCCTGTGCTCCGCAACGGGAGAGGCCACAGCAGTGAGAAGCCCACGTACCGCAAAAAAAAAAAAAAAAAAAAAAAATGATGATGATGATGATGATGATGATGGAGAAAGTATACTTGGATGGGTGGGCTTAACTGTGGACCTCCAAGCACCTCATCCTGCTTAATCCTTCACTGGCCCAGGGATTAAGTTCCTACCATTGATCTGTTTTATAGATGAATTTGCCCAAGGTCAGAGAGCCGAGGAAGCAGCCAGGATTTAAATTCCAGTCCATGAGGCTCCGGAGCCCGTCTCCCAGCCACATCACTGTGCCATTGCTTGTCTCCTCACCAGGCATCATGCCACAGGGGCTCCAAGCAAGGAGAGTTCAGAGGAGAAGCAGTGGCTCCCAGGTGGGGGCTTCTTGGAGGTGGTGGCATTTCAGTGCAGCCTTGAAGGATGGAGAGGAGGAAGGCAGTGGTGCCAAGAGCCTGCCATTCCTCCCAGAACCTGGGGGCCCACAGGCTCTGTAATTTGTCTTCTAGGATGTCACCACCCCCCACCCATGTGGGTGGAGGACAGAGCTCCATAGTGGAGGCTCTGCCATTTCCCAGCTTTTGTGACCTTGGGCAAGTCCCTACACCTCCTGGGGCCTGTTTCCTCTTCTGTAAAATGAGACCAAGGATGCCTGTGGCTCATGCGGATGGAAGGGGATACCAGATGAATCTCCAGCTCAGAGACAGGCCTGTGCAAGGCCCACCCCGGGTGCTGGTTCTCCCCTTTCTTCTTTCTGCCTGAATCTCCTCTTGGGGCAGTGGGTTCACCTCTCATATGGGTACGTTTTCCTGTAAGTTTCCCTCAAACAACCTTTTTCAAAAAGCAGATACCAGGCTTCCCTGGTGGCACAGTGGTTGAGGGTCTGCCTGCCGATGCAGGGGATGCGGGTTCGTGTCCCGGTCCGGGAAGCTCCCACATGCCGCAGAGCAGCTGGGCCCGTGAGCCATGGCCTCTGAGCCTGCGCGTCCGGAGCCTGTGCTCCACAACGGGAGAGGCCACAACAGTGAGAGGCCCGCGTACCACAAAAAAAAAAAAAAAAAAAAAAAAAGCAAATACCATTGCTGGATTCTTAGATCTTAGATCTGCCACCATCTAGCGCGTATATTATAGTCCCTCTTGGCCATTAGCCCTTAACTGTTCCTCATATCTCAGCCCTTTGATGATTCTGGTTGGATTTTCATGAGTCCTGTTGGCCATGATTACATCTTTCCTGAAGCTGAGTGACTAGAACCACTAAGCACCCTCCGGGCGAGGGCTGTACGGGGGTGAAACAGGGCGGCCACACCTTCTCCACTCGCCCCGGTCCTCTCCTGGAGCACGTGATCACTTTCTGCGCTTCCGGCAAAGTCACAGGTGGCCTTGTGCTCACTTGCCGCTGCCTGGGGAGTTCCTTGAGGGCCAGGGCTGTGTGGTGGGCACCTGTTCTTTTTGCCTGCCCAGCAACTCTCCCCCATCTTCCAAACACAGCCCCTCAGGTTCCCCTCGGGAACTGCTCTCCGCCTCCTCTTACTCCTCGTGGTTTGGGTGAGACTCACACCATCGCCCAGGTTAATGGGGTGGCCCAGGAGTGGCCAGGCAGACCCTGCCACCCCCACCAGGCACAGGGCGGCAGTTGGCTCAGGGATGGGAACGGGGCCCCAGCCAGACCAACGGAGGCCCTCCTCAGCACTTTTGCTGGAACTATTAGGAAAGATGTGCTCTCTTCCCCTCGAGGTGGGATGTAAGTGTGGGGTTTCCAGTGGCTGCCTTGACCTCCGTGAGGCAAGTACCTGCCTGAGATGATTCCAACATGAGAAAACAGAACTGAGAGATGGAGAGTGACTGATTTCAGTGACCCAGTTTGAGTGCCTGGATCCAACTATGCCTGAAGCCAGTGTATCATCCTGGATTTGTTAATTTCACAAGTCAATACGTTTCGTTGTTTAAAGTCATTTACCTTGGGTTCCTGTCCCTTCAAGCAAAGGAGCACTAACTAATACAGTCTGTGTCTCCCTCATTGCAATGTTCTCCTTCATACCAGTGGTAATGCTAGGCACTGAGTCAGGTACTCAAGGAATCCTGCTGAATGAATAGAAGAATAATGTCACCAGCATCTTGTGGGCAGCTGTGTTCTGGGCAGATGTCTAAGAACTCAGCCCAGTGATTGCACACCCCCTTCTTGGGTCACAAGGCAATGCAGATAAGCAGCCCGGGTTTTCACCTTCCTCTATGCCCAATATAAAGTTCAGAGGCTGGTTTTCTACCCAGTCTTATAACTACATTTCCAAGTCAATTTCAGTTTATTCCCACAAAACTCCTCCGTTGTGAACTTAGAGCCATTGGCAACCCTGGCAGGTCTCTCTCCTTTTGATTATTGATGACAATGTCAAACAAAACATAAATAAGAAAGCACCGCCCAGCTCCACCACTTCCTGGCTGCAGGACCGTGGGCAAATTGCTTGCTGTCCTGGTCTCCGCTTCCTTATCTGTAAAATAGGTGCAATAACTGTACCGACGGGGTTGAGGTGCCTGCCACACAGCTGGCACTCCAGCAAAGGTGCCTTTTCAGGCTTCATCTGATGACAGCTCAGGGGCACTCCCACTCTGCAGGTCTCCACTTGGAGGTGTTCTAGCTCTACTTTCTAATTTCCTGTCATCAAGCCAGCTCGCTCTTGGTGACAACGCGTCCCCCCAATTGCACGGCAGCTCCATGCTGACGTATTTTTTAATGGCCTTTGTGTTGCAACTTCATCTCTGGATCTGTTCAGCTATGTTATTGGTCGGTGCCCTTTGATCACGCACGTATTGATCTCTCGATTAATGAGAAGCAATTTGCTCATAAAGAACTATGACACTCTCCTCCCAGACAAGTCACATGTATATGATTCAATGATCGCCCAGGTGTTCAGTGGCACCATCGAGCCTGCCAGAAACTGAATAAAAACATTCTGTTCCCGGCATTAATGATGATAAAAACCCACACAGGTCTAACCAGCACAAGCCTGGGTTTGAGGCTGCCCCTTGGATGGAGAGAGATGAGTGCAGAGCAGCTGGGCACATGGGATGTTGCCTGGCATTTCTGGCGCGTCCTGGAGAGTTGATCTATTCAGAAGTTCTCTACGCGGGGGCGGGACCGCCTTGCAAGGAGGCATCTGGAATGCGGGCAGGTATTGTTGTCATAGATACTGGGGGTCTTAGTGGAATTAAGTAAAGGGGTGGGTAGGCAGGGATGCTAAACTCCTACAACACATGGGACAATCCCACACCATAAAAACTTGCCCCATGTGATATGCCACTGGGGCCCCAGTTGACAAGCACCGGGAATCCAGCCCATCAAACAAGGGCTGAATTCACATTCAGAATAACAACCCGCAGACTCTCTTACCTACAAGACCCCAAGCCCAGCCCACAACACAAAGCCCCACATTAGTACCCCTGTCCTTCCCCCTCCTGCAGATCTGTCTGGGGGGCCTGCGGTATTCCTCTGTTTGTTTTGTGCTTTGATTTGAATTCATTACCAACATTTTAAAACTCAGGAGATTTCACCACACAAATCCAGATTTCCAGCTTCTCTGGCCACCTTGGAGGATATGGACCCCTTGGCCCGTGAGAGTTCCAGGTGCCCACTGTCCCCACTGAGCCAGCTTCACTCCCTGCCTGTCCCCTCCTAGCATCGGAGTTTGCAAACCCAGCTTTCTGTAAGGTTCCAGGCCTGAAGACAAACCACAGTGAACTGCAAATGAACTTGTGTAGCCCTGCAAAGTCACGGAGGACATGATACCCACTCTCTTTCAAACCAGACCACAAGCCTTGACCCCAGTCACTACACATGGCATGGCTGCAGGCTTTTGTAAGAACCAGCACTTCAGAGTCAAAATCAGGACTGACTTAACTTTAAATGACATCAACCAACTTCAAACACAAGTGTAAAAGGACTCCTCCTTTATACAACAAGGCATGATTACGGGCTCAGATTTCCAGGGACCTTCAAAGCCTGTGAGATCACAGGCTGGCCTATTCAGGTGACTAATGCACAGGCCCTGCCAAATTCTAGCTTTTCATAGCAAACCCAGCTTCTCCCAGAACCGAAGCAGGGAAGCGAGAGGCGGCTCTGACACGTCGAACAGTTTGCTACAGCTCAATCAAAAGATGCAATTAAATCGGTGAATGGAGAAATAGGAACTGGGATGGCAGATATTATTCCAAGATTCTGAGTGGAGGGTGACTGCATGCCATTCCTATGTGAAAAAGCCTGCATGCTGTTAATAATAAATCTAAATAGGATTTTGATTTGGCTAATATTAAGGGCAGCCGTTGAGCGGCTTCATCTTACCGGTTCCTCTGCTGGAGCAATATTAAATACTCATCGTGTTTCTCATCAAAGTCTGTCACCATGTCCTTAGTGTAACCCTGAAATGAAGAAACAGAGCGGTGTGACATCGGAATGCAGGGAAGCTTTACTGAAGCCTGGGTACAGCACACACCACACAGGAGGCCGAGAGGCAGGGAGGCTGACCTTGACGAAGGCCCAGCTCCCTGGGCACACCACCCTGGTGACCCAGAGACTGTCTTATGGGCCACTGGGTCTTGAACATACACAACTAACAATCTACGAAAAGGAGAAGGTCGATTCCCCAGCCTTGCCACTGTTCTCTCCTCCCATGTCCTATAAAATCAAGGACTCTGAGAAGACTTGGGCTTTACGGTTTTCTCCACACTCATGATTTTGTGATCTCAGTTGTCCCAACCAGATGGAACCCAGATCAGTTGTTTAAGAGGGGAAGCTCATCCTTCTCTTGCCACTGTAAGAAAAACGCATGCTTATTATAAACAACTCAGTCATTACAAAAATATATGACCCCCCCCAAAAAATATATGACCCAAAGAATGAAGGCTCCTTTAAAGCAGACATTTGTGGTTTCCTCCTTCCTCTTCCGGCCACAGAACTCTGAGTTTCTTCGGGGGAACCGTTCGGCCCCCTTTTTTTAGTTCACTGGCTTCCTTAGATGCCCTTGAAAGTTCCTCTGGTCTCCTCTTGGGTCACATGACCTTGGCCTTGGTCTCAACCATCAACATAGTTCTTCCCTCAGCCACGATTCACTAGTCTAGGGATGAGCCATGGCCTGAGCACGGCCCTTGAAAGTCAGCCCTGGGACTTCGCTAATACTCCTGGGGAAAAAGCTGTTCTCTTTCCACTGGGGTGCTAAAGTGATGAGATGCAGGCCTGGAATTGCCTGAGAATGAAGTCAAGAAAGAAGACAGCAGATCCCAGAGATGGAGAGAGAGAGATTCCCAGTGACATAATTTGAGCCCCTGGATCCACCCATGCCTGAAGAAGTACTGGAACAACTTAGTTATTGCTTTAAAGTTTCAGCTGAGTTTCTGCCCTTTGTAGCCAAAAGAATTATAAGTCATATACCGTAACCTGACCATTAGAGATACCCCTATTAGAATTTGTTACAGCTTTATGGAGGGATAATAAATGTATAATAAACTATACATATTAAAAGCAACATGTATATACCAGTAAAACCCCCATTACAATCTGATACATATTTCTCTAGATGTTTTTCTTTGTTTACAATATACATATATTCATATTTATAAATACACACACAAACACACACATTCTTTTAAACAAAAGTAAGATGATACTGTAAACAATGCTTTGCAATTTTCTGTGTTTCTTAACTAACTTTTTGCCAAGGAATGGATTAAAGGGACAATATCAGCTGCATTCTAGTCACAAGTCACAGGTATTAAGTGTTAAATGGCAAGTAAGACATTTGTAAGAGAAACACAATTTGTGTGAAAATCCTAACAATTATCATGGGAAGAAGAAAAAAAAAAGAATCTCCATTATTCTCTTCTTAGCACCTCAAAATCTGGCCTTAACTCCACTAATCTACCAGAACTCTCCCCAAGGGTGACTCATAACCTCCTTAAGCAAATATAACAGCTCTTCCCAACTTCATCCTTTTCGCCTGCTCTGGGCCATGGGGAGCTGTTCCCACCCATCCGTCCCCAATTCCCCTCCTGTAGCTTCTGCGGTTCTGAATGAGCCTCCCTTCCCTCCTGCGCCTCCTCTGGCTGACCTTCCTCCTTGGCCTTGGACATGGATGGTCACTGTCTCTGTCCATCTCACCTCTCTGGGTCTCTCTCCCTCTTTCTTCTCTTCCTCCAAGGAAATGGGTCCCCTGGATGGGGAAGCCAGAGAGTTACTGCTAGTCCAGGCCTGACAGCCCAGTCTCCTTCTCTCCCCTTTTCCTATAGGACTTCAGGTTGTGGCCATCTGCTTCCCTCTTTCCCTGTCACCCCCACTTTTCCTCCCAGGCTCCCCTCTCTCTGGGCCACCTGGGGACAGGATGCTGTACTCCCATCTTCTCTCACCCGATGTCTCTGAAGCCTCTGGATTTTCCCGGGGTTTTCCGGCTTAGTTAATCTGGCCAATCAGGAAGTGGGGAATAATAAGAAAGGGTGACATTATGAAATCATAAGAAATGTAAACAAACTAGCAATAGGTGTTCCTATTCTTATTTCCCTGGCTTCCTGAGATGCCCAGAGATGTGCCCTTGTCCTCCTCGGGACTGAGCTCTGCCTCACCTTGACTGTGAGAAAAGCCCTGTGACCTCCGCCCTCTGGACAGCTGGCTGGTTGCGGGACACTGGGTCTGGAGAGGATTCTCAGTTCCTTCCACAACAACACGTGTACGATGCGGACAGTTGGCGCAGCAGTTCCATATACATGATTCTCCTTTGATCTTTGCAGCAGCTTTTGAGGTGGTTATTATTACCCCACTTAAGCTACAAGGAAACCCATCCCATGCATCTCCCCGGAATACAGATCCTACTCCATGGCAATTTACAGAACCATTTTGAGATATTAAAATGACCACTGATACATTATGGTATGGAATGAAATAGTCAATGACATTTTTAGATGAAATATGAGACTTCAGAGAAATCTCGGCTTGGGGTGGGCTGTCCTGGGCTTTTACCTCAAACCCTCCGGGAATACATTTATTCGCCTCTGCCAGGAGGGAGATGTCATAGGAAAGATTTGAAGAGCTCAGGCATAGATCCAGCCAAACTTCTCACCAGCCCCCTGCTTCTCAAATGCTGATGTGAACACAAATCACCTGGGGATTGTGCTGAAATGCAGGTTCTCCTTCAGCAGGACTGGGAAGGGTCCCAAGCCGACACATCTAACAAGCTCCCAGACAATGCCCGTGGGCCACACTTAGCCAGCAAGGCCCTAGACCAGCCCAGCTTATCCCTCACTATTCACAAAACGCCCACCTCTAATCAGATCAGCACTGAACTTGAGCTGTGAAGAATGTGAGCTTTGGAGTCCAGGCCTGGCTCCAAGTCACAACAGTGCTATTTGTTTCCTTATCTATCAAATGGAGGTAACAATAGTACCTGTCTGGTTGGATTTGTCTTTCCTTCACAGGGTCAAAGGTGGGTTGGATGCAATAACAATAAGAAAGCCATAGCACAGTACCTGGCACTTGGGTAGCTCTCAATGAACGGTTAGTTACATTTGCATTTATGGAGTTCCATTATTTAACTAGTACTATCCTGGCCCCTCTCCACTCCCAGCCAGCTCATTGCTATCCCGATGCCTTAATCATTCGATTCCCTTTCCCTCCAGCCTCCACCCAAATCCTTTCCAAGGCCCAGCTCAGCTCCCCAATTCTCCGCGAAGCCTTCCCCTACCATTCTCACCCCCCGCTCACTTCAGCTCATTCTGAAACCCTGCAATTAGTATTAAATTATATACAATACAGCGTGAAACCATATATAATTAAGTGCTACACTGTAAGCCTTTAACTATATCTATTGCTCACTCATTATCTGGGGATTTGGAGACCTGGAGGTGAGTCCTGAACCCTGCTACTTACTTTCTCTGAGCCTCAGTATCCTCATCTGTAAAAAGGGAATAGTAATAAGGTCTACCTCGCTGCTCTAAGGATTAACTAGGAGAAAAGTAGAAGTAATTTAGGATCCATTTCTTTCTTCTTATTATTGATTCCCCAGCTGGATTATAAATTCCTGGAGCACAGAACTGGGGAAGGAGGGGACCATCATGGGGGAGCCTGGAGTCCTGGGCTCCAGTCTCAGCTTCAACAACATCCAGCTCCGTGATGATAACTGCTAAGGCTGACCAAGTACCCACCTGGTTAACCCTCACCGTGGTCAGACATCAGACACTACCTCTCCCCAGCACGGCATATTTCACTTTGCTGAGGCTTTATTTCTCAGGCTATAAAGCGGAGGCATTAATTAATATTTAAGGCATCCCACAAAGGTGGGAGAAACTTAGAAAGCGCCAGGTTTATATCATCACTGTGTTTCAGCAAACACTGACCAAGTGTTTACTGTGTGGCTGTTACCTATGCAATGAGGGTTTAACAAAACACTGACCCAGCGTGCATTCAGATTCCAGCGTGCCTGCAGACAGTACCCAACCACCAGCCAGGGGCCGATCTGCACAACTCTGCCCCCATTCCTGTTGTGTGCGGTGTGAAGGGCACCCCCTGCTTTCATGTACCCAGTCAAGCAACACACTCTGGCCAGGGGTCCCTAATATGGGGGATGGCCCGCAGGGGGCTCTGGGGCACCGATTCAACTGAATGCACAAGGGTACTATTCTGGGAAGAGGGTCCATACTTTGATCAGATTACCAAGGGTGTCTGAGGCCAAAAAACAGAGACAAGTGATGATAGCAAAATGTATAAAATGTGATGCCAAGGACCTGAAGGAGGGAACAGGGAAGGCTCCTGAGGGCACGGCCAGGCCCAAATCCTTGGCAGTCATCTTCGAAGCGTAACTCACTAACTCACTCTCCCACTCCACGTCCAATCCATCAGCTCTATGTGAAAAATACCATGTATCCAAAAGCTGACCACTTCTCCCCACTTCCCCGCTACCACACTGGTTCGGGACCCTTCACTGGCCTCTGGCTCCCGCCCTCACACCTACAGTCCGTTCTCCTTTCTACAGCCGGGGGTCCTGATGAAAGGGAAGTCGAATCATGTCACTTCTCTGCTCTGGACTCTGCACGGGTCCCAGCGGCCACCAGGCCCTGCCCATTGGGCCTCCATCCACGTCCCTGACCTTCTCCCACTGCTCCACCCGCCTCCTCATCACTCCAGTACCCGCAACACCCAGCATGTGCCCACCTCAGGGCCTTAGACCCACCATTCCTTCCCCCAGGTAAATACCCAGATTCCTCACCTCCTCAAGGCTTGTCTTAGATCTTATCTTCTCGGGGAGGTCCTCCCCAGCCATCCTATTGAAAATTGCAAGCTGTGCGTGCACGTGTGCGCACACGTGCACACACACACACACACGTACACACATACACACACTCCCAACCGCTCGCTAATAATCTCTACTTTATCTTGTTCATCAAGCCTTTTATTTATTGGGCCATCCCCTGCATTAGAATGGAAATTTCAGGAAGGCAGGGACTGCGTCTGTTTTGATTATTGGTGTATTCCAAGCCCCTAGGACATTGTCTGGCACACAATGGGCCCTAAATGAATAAATAAGGAGACATCTGAGCTGAGATTTGAAAGTTGAAAGGTTTGCTGGGCAATAAGAGAAAGGCATTCCAGGCAGCAGGAGCAGCACAGGCAAAGGTTTGGGGGCCTGAAAAAGCCTGAAACGTTCATGGATTGGCCAGAGGTTGGGTTTGACTAGAGTGATGGGTGCCGGGGAGGCGTGAGTTAAGTACGGGAAAAGGTTTAAGGAATTTGGACGTGATACGAACGCAGAGTCCCACTGCCATTACTGTTATCCTTCTCATTTTCATCCCTAATGCTGGCCCCAGAGATGGTGTAGAATTCTATCAATGGCCATATTATTAATTCTCTCTGGGGGAGAAAGAAATGGAATTGGAGAGAAACGCCAAGAATCAGTTATGCTTAAAGGAACTCGATCCAGTCTGTATTTCAGGGATCACGTATTCCTCTGAGGCCAGAATATTGGAATTCTCCTAAACAGGGTTGATTTAGCGAGTGCCAGAGCCTGAGCTGCATTAACGAGCAGCTTAGAGCATAGGGTTGGTTTCCAGGGCTGGAGGACATTTGAGGACCTGACTTTGTAGGTGTCAAGTCCCAGCGGGAGAAGAACAATAACTTGGAATGGTTTAATAATGAGCTGTGAACACACTGTGTCGGGGGCACGGGGGCACCACAGAGTTCTCGAAGCACTTCTGCACACCTGACTGACCACTCCACCTGCCCTGCCCCTCCCCCTCCCCCAAATGCCACATCTTAACTGAGGGATGATTTATGAGCGACAAGCGAGGTTACTGCAGCCCAGTCTTCGGGCCGCTTTAATGACCATTTATGATGCTCTCTGTGGTGCTTATTGTGGGTGTCTGCAATAATGCTATGCCCTGGGGTCATTATCCTCATTTTACAGAGGAGGCAACTGAGGCTTGGAAAGCTGAAGCGAATTGCCCAAGGGCCATGTCCAAGTGGACATAGTGGACATTTGTTGTTTCCGTCGGTTTAGCATCTATTCATTTTCTTCTAGTTACATCGTCTTGGTTTTCCTTTGGGAAACCACATCTCCTCCACTCTCAGTCCATGTGGTGTGGGTGGACATAACACTGCTGGCACCTCAAGGGCGAGCACATGACAGAGGCCTGGCCACTCAAGGCCACGCTAGTCTGGCTAGTCCGTTTCCCTGGCCATGTGACTGGTTTAGGACTAGGCACGTGCCCAAAGCCAGGTCAACAGACTCAACCCAGGGATTGGTTGAATCTGCTGGAAAAGTCCCTCTTCCTCTTCCCCTGGAATTATTAGCTGATGTGAGCTGAGAGCTACAAGGGCCACCAAAAGGAAGAAGTTATTATTATTATTAATTTTTTTTTTTTTGGCAGTACGCGGGCCTCTCACTGTTGTGGCCTCTCCCGTTGCGGAGCACAGGCTCCGGACGCGCAAGCTCAGCAGCCATGGCTCACGGGCCCAGCCGCTCCGCAGCATGTGGGATCTTCCCAGACCGGGGCACGAACCCGCGTCCCCTGCATCGGCAGGCGGACTCTCAACCACTGCGCCACCAGGGAAGCCTGGAAGAAGTTACTTTTTAATCAACTGATTAGGTTCACTATTATGCATGTCCTTCTATGTTCCATGAAGAGATCTGTCCAAGAGTGACACCAACATAGAGGGAGCAGAATTGAGGACACAGAGAGACAGACCAGATAGAAAGTAGAACTTCTTAACCGTGTTCAATCCCCGTAACCAGCCCCGTGTGGAGCCAGCACTATCTTGGACTTTTAAGTCACAAGAGCTAATACATTCCTTTCTTCACTCAAGCCACTTTGAATTGTGTGTGTGTGTGTGTGTGTGTGTGTATGACTCACAGTTGAGTGAGTTCTCGGTGGTACAGTGGAAGAACTAATACTCAGAGGTGTCTGAATCTGAAGTCTCTGCTGTGTCCTACGGCCAGAGGAGCATTTAGTAGAGGATTAAAATAATTCCTTAATGAATATTCTCAACGATGGCCCTAAGCCCACAGAAAGCGACAATCCAAATGTATCTCACAGTACAAAACTCCTACTCTTCCTTCAAAACCCACCCCAGTGATTCTGTTCTTTGTGTCCCGGTGCTGTATAGTAAGTCCTTAATGCATATTAGTTGAATGAAAAGGTATAGTTCTGAGTTTGTTTTCTGCGGCTTTTGCTGACATATCAGATGTACTCCCATCCTCAAAACAAGAACAATAAATACTCCACATTTAGTATGCTTACATTGCAAGACCTAAAGCAATGGCTGAGACTGCCTCCTAGAGGTGGATCAAAACCACACAAACACTGAAGCAAAGATTGGAGTGTCGCATGCCCTGGGTAGATGTGCCAATAAAATCACATGCTATTCGCAAACCAGGTGGATAATCCAAAGAAGACTTTGGGTTATTTCTCAAATACCTATGCACCATTATTTACTGCAACCAATGTACACCTTGAGATTTGATACTTAGTTTCAGGTTCGTAGAATATTGATGCAGATCCAGAATCTAGGGCTTCCTCCTGGTCTCCAGGACACGGTACGCTGTATATTTATGAAAATGTTTTTCTTCCACGGCTATCTAAAAAATCATTTTCAATACATAGCCACTAGAAAATAATTAACGTTTCTTTGTATTCTCAGAAAAGTTTCCTTGTAAGATGGCAATGTGTATTATAAACTATCTTTTAGGCTGGCAAATATAGATTTTTCTTTTTTTAATCTTGAATGAGCTTGCTTTAAAAAGGAAACTTTATATTAATGCCATAAATGGAAAATCATTATCGCCTGCCATAAACAGAAGGCAAACAGAAATACGGCCCTACTGAAATAGCATGTTTACATGCCACCTGCAGTGCTGTGCAAGTGTGCAAACCACATACTGGGAAGCTCGGTGCCTGAAATCCCACATCCACACAACCCCGAGAGGCGGGAGGCGCTGACCTCATCTCCCCAATTCATTTGTTCACTCAGTATTTATTGAACACCTCTTCTGGACACACAGTGGGCACATCAAAGTCTCCACTATCATGGAGCTCACATTCTAGCAAGAGGAGACAAGTAATTAAAAAAAAAAAAGTAAATATATAGTATGTCAAATGATGCTCAGTGCTACAGAAAATAGGAGGTAGAGAAAAACAGAGGGAGTGGGGAGAGAGGTGCTATTTTAGCCAGGGGGTCAGAGAAGGCCTCTGGTGAAATGACATTTGAGCAGAGACTGAAGGAAGTGGAGGAGAGGAACCCCTGTGGGAATCTGGACAAAGGGGGTTTCCAGGTGGCAGGAACAGCAAGTGCAAAGGCCCTGAGATGGGGGTGGAGGCCACGGTGAGGACTCTGGTCTTACTATGAGGTGACCAGGAGGCTAGTGGAGGGTTTTGAGCAGACCTGCCACGGGCTGAGGCTGTTCCCACCGTCCACCCTGAGGAGAGTTCGGGAGGGGACGTAGGCCTGCAGGGCCCACTGGAAGCCCAGTAGTGTAAACAGCCTCTGACTGCTAAGGAGGGAACAAGGCACGCCTGCTCTTGAACTCCCAGACTGGTGCTAAACTGATTTAGGGCGGCTGTTACCTGTCAGAGCCTCTAATCCCACAGCACCCGTCACTTGGCCTGATGGGAGGAGAGAGGCGGCCTGGGTGGAATTTTCCCTCCAATCGCTGCCTCCACCACCTGATTTGCATCCGAGAATTTTTCCTTCTAACGGAATGAACCTCTCACAGAGCGCATCCATCACCAGGACCTTACCTATCACCTCCTGCCCAGCAAGCTGGGCTTCCTGAGTGGACGCTCTCCTCCCAGGGCTGCCCCCCCACCCCCTAAAGGGGGAGCACTCAGGGACCCTCCCCACTGATTCAACAAAGACTCCTTGAGCTTCTCCTATGGGTTGGGTGCTGCGCTAAGGGCCCGAGACAGAGATGGATGTAATCTGGCTCCACCACCCTCCTGAGCTCATTCCCACCTCCCGCACCCCCCTCAGCCCAACAGCTCTTCAGGCTGTTTCTCAGAGAGGCCCCTTCCTCCTCAGGGCCGAGGCACTTGCTCTTCCCCCTGCCCGGATGGCTTCCTCTTGTTCATGGGCATGTGTGGCCCTTCTTGGGGCCTCTTCTGACTGTCCCCGGCCTTCTCAGCCTCCTCGACGTGGCAGTACTTCCCTCTTTGCAAGTATCTCCGTTTGTTTGTTTGTGGTTCCCCTGTTGGGATGCCAGACCCATGAGGGCAGGGCCAGTGTATTTGTGGAAAGGAAGGAATGAGGAGGAAGAGAAATAGAGGGAGGCAGGAAGGCAAGATCCCTGTCCTCAAGGAAATTAGAGGAGCAGCAAAGACACTGCTCTGAGGCCACGGAGTAGGTGCTGTGCCGGGGGCGGTGGGTGGAGAGGACGGGTCCTTGGCATCGCTCCAGGGCGGGGCAGGCCCTGCAGAGGAGAGGACAGGTGCCGACACTAAGGAGCTCAGAGGGGGACGGGGTGGGCAGGGCATCCGGGCGGGAACAGCGTGTGCAAAGGCCCAGTGCCAGGAGACCCTGGGAGCTCATCTCGGGGCTGGGATGGAGAGTGGTCAAAGCATGTTGGTTGATCGCAGGGGAGAGCCCTGGCTTCCGACATTCCAGCCAGCTTAAAGCCCGATGAGGGACAAAGCCTGTTTGTGCCAATAACAGGTGCTGAGTGGTGGAGAAAGCCAGGAAGGGAGTGAAACGTTCTGCTCAAGTCTAGGGCGGTGCAGTGGGGCTCAGGGTCCCCATTTTGATGTTGTCTCACACACTAGTCAAGATTTCTGCCGTGTGAGATCCTGGAGATCCAGGAATGTAAAGGAGATGGTTCGCCCCGCCCCCATCTCCTCCCTGATCACGTGGGGCTGTGATCCTTTCCTCCCTCCCTCCCTCCGTCTCCCCTTCCCCCCTTTAGGTTGATTGAGCACCTCCTATTCCACATGGGGACAAGTTCCCTTGCCTTAGGGAATGGACCATCTAGGGAGGGAGGCCAACTTGAAGCAAACGACCCCACCACCAAAGTACATCGTCAGCCATTTCTGGAGGTAGGTGCGTGGTGCCTTGAGAGGTTTTCAATGGGAAACACGACTGTGGCAGGGAGGTGAGGTGACGCTCCATGGAAGGGTGACAACAACCGCGATGTGAAGGACGAACAAGTTAACTTACAGGCGCAGAGCAGGGTGTGCTCTAAGCAAAATGAACACATGTGTGAAGGCCACGTGGTGAGACGGAGCAGAGAGTAAGGGAGACAAGCTGGGATGGGGGACCCTTTGCTGCAGTGCTGCAGTGCTGCAGTGCTGCAGTGCTTGCACCTGGACAACTGTCTCCTCAAGCTACAAATTACAAAGAAACTATAAGGGACTAAAAATAACTGCGTGCATGTGCAGTTGGGGCAAATTATAGACAAAAAGATACAGAAAGACCAAAAAAAGCCCCAACTGACACTTCTGAAGGGCCGGGAGCAAAAGCAGGGTACTGTGCATGCCCCCTGCACTCACCACCTAAGGGGTGAGCAAACCACCTAAGCCACGCCTCCGACCCCACCCCTGGACACACCACTACCCTCACCCCATATAGAGTACCAGCTCCCCCGCCACACACCTCGGGGAGCAAGTAAGGGGACCTGTTACTTGTTCTTGCTCCTTCCGGCGGCTGCAGGGGCCTCAGTAAAGCCTTGCCTGAATTTCTTGTCTGGCCTCTAGTCAATTTCTATTGCTTGGGGAAGGCCAAGAACCCTGGTCGGTATCAAGAGGGACAAGGAATGACAGAGGGGCTGGAGCCGGGGGGCAGGGGAGCAGGGGTTGACTCGGGACTGAGCGGGCAAGACCACCATGTGGGCCACAGCAGGGAGTTTTTCCCTTAAGCCCAGACCAATGGGAAGCCACGTGGGGTTACTGGGGTAGAGGGTGGAGGTTGGAGTGAGAGGCACCTGGGAGTGGGAGCTGTGGGTGTTCCGACAAGAGGTGTCAGCCACATGGAGGAAGCAGGGAGAACATGCTTCCAAGGTGAGGGCGGAGGACTTGGTGACGGGCTGGAAAAAGGAGGCGAGGAAGAACGAAGTATTGATGATTGTGCAGCTTCTGGCCTGGGTAACTGGAGGGACAGTGGTGCCATTCTTGGAGAGGTGAGGAGGTCAGGGAGGGGCGGGGCTGAGTTTGGTTTGGAGCAGTCGTGTGGATACTCTGAGGCACCCAAGAGGCGCAGTTCGTGGACTGGCGGTTGGAATGTATAGGTTTGGGGTTCAAGGTGCATCGCACAGTTAAGATGCCCCTTCCTCCCTGCTCACCCCCATCCCAGGCTGGGTTACACCCTCCCTCAGCTGTGCTCCTGAAGCATCTTCACAGACTGTTCCCTGTCAGGACACTGATGAAAGCCACCATGGACATGGGCCTAGGTGTGTAGAGTGGACTCTGTGCTACAGGCCCAGATCACCCACTCACACCCCAGCTGCTGGGAGCTGTGTCCCTTCCCAGAGAGAAGCCTGTCTTGCCCCAGGTTATGCCTGATCTCTGATACTGATTAATGACAAGGGTACAAAGACCCAGGCTCCTTGCCTCAACTGGGAACATCTCTGAAGGGCCACCCATCCCCACCGCTCCCTGTGGGGTCAGCAAGGCTGGCATCACAGTTCAGCTCCTCCCTCTGTCCAACCCTGCTTCCCTCATCCTCACAGGTGTTGTTCCTGAGAGCCCTCCCCAGTCAGCCTCCTGCACGCACATCTCCATCCCACAGTCTGCTTCCTGGGGACTGACAGCAGTTACTTGACCATGAACTCCCAGGGCAGGGCTGAATCTTGTTACATCAAAGGCCATTGGTAAACGCAAACTGAATTGAATGGACAGTCCCGACTCAGCCAGGACTCCCCACCATGGTCCTGAATTCAAACAGGACAGACCCAAGTCCCCCAAAAATGAATTCCTCGGACCATGGGGCCCAATAGTTAATTCTGAAACATGGTTGCCATGAGGGTGTGTGACATAGGTCCTCAATTTCCAGGCCTTAGTTCGACAGCTAAACAGCCAAGTTGGGTGGTCAGGGCTCGGCTGTGAAGCCAGGCACCTGGGTAAGAATCCCATCAGGCTCTTTTGAGTGGGAAAAGATACTTGTTGGGATGCCATCCTAGCGGTGTTGTTCATAATAGCCCCCAAAATGGAAGCAACCCAACTGTTCATCAATGGATGAATGGATAAACAGGCTGTGGCATATCCATACAATGGAATATCATCTGGTCATAGAAAGGAATGAAGCACAGGCACATGTCACACATGGATGACCCTGAGAACATTATGCTAAGTGAAAGAAGCCAGACATAAAAGGCTACATATTGTATGATTTCATATATATGAAAGGTCCAAAATAGGCAAATCCACAGAGACAGAAAGTATCAGTAGATTAGTGGTTGCCAGGGAATGGGGGAAAGAGGAATTGGGAGTGACTGCTAACAGGTACAGGGTTTCTATATGGGGTGATCTAAATGTTTTGGAACTAAATAGCAGTGATGGTTGCATAGCTTTGCGAGTATCACTGAATTGTACACTTTTTTTTTTTTAATTTGCTGCACCGTGAGGCATGCGGATGTTAATTCCTCGATCGGGGATTGAACCTGTGCCACCTGCAGTGGAAGTGCGGAGTCTTAACCACTGAACCGCCAGGGAAGTCCCAGAATTGTACACTTTAAAATGGTGAATTTTGTGTTACATAAATTGTATCTCAATTAAAAAAGGCAAAAAAAAAAAAAAAGTGGGATGACGATTAAAAGCATCCACCTTATAAACACAAAATATTTAGAATATTGCCTGGTGTGTAATACGTGCTCGATAAATGTTAGCAATGAAGATGATGCTGATGAGAAATATTTCGAAGTTTCTAATTACAATGGCACAAAATCTGAACTTGGAGTTGACCCTAGACCCAGTTCCCTGAGCTAACCCTAAAGGCATTTTATACCACAAAGTTAACACCCGCCTGAAATTCATGCAAAGAAAAGATGACGTAACTTTTCAAAGGCTGCAACTTTGCTTTTCCCGTGTAGGAAGGGGAGAGCAGCTGGGTGTAGGATTCAGTCTGCCTCAGGAGTGGGACTGCGATCACACCCTAGGAACAGGCGCCAAGCTGGTGACAAACACAACCTTGGGCGTGCACCAACCCTTGAATGTGCCGTCGAGGGTGGCAGGCAAAGGATGCTATCAGGCTGGGGTCAGGATAAGGGGCCCACTGATGGAGGAGTTGGTCTGCTCTAATAAAAGTAGCATTTTTATAATGTCTTGATTGGTGTGTTTTTCAAAAGGGGATGACTTCAAGCTGGTGAGGAGGGCCAGGAATAGAAACTGGCTGACAGGGAAGAAGCCAGGCATGCAGGCTGCAGGAGAGATGGTATTTCATTTGTGCTAATCTATTTTCAGGAGGAAAGAAAGGGATTGGGAGCATCTCTCCCAGCCCCTAAAGTAGCCTGTGTCCTCTCTGAATGTGGGTTCTCAAGAGCAGAACAGCAGCCCACAAATTCCCTGCTCGGCTTCCTGCGCGCTCCTTCCAACCCACAGCCTGCCACTGTGCTTTGCTCGACAACACAGATCCCTGTGGCCTCCCTCATGAAAAACCTGCCACAGCTGGCGAGTAAGGTGACAGAGGCACTTCAGGAAGCAATAGCAGTCTCCACTAAACAAGACAAAACAAAACCCTGAATAGCTTCGGTCTACTCAGACCCAGCCATTTCACTCCTTGGAATCTACCAGAAAGACTCACACAGGTGCCGGAGGAGGAATGTACAAAATGCTAATGCCCTCCATCTGGAAAATGACTAAATAACCCACAGTCTGTCCATAACATACCGTAACAAGTTTAGAAAAATTTGGGTTTGTTTGTAACACCGAGGATGGATCTTGAAGACATAGTTCAGAGAAGAGAGGCAAATGACAAGTTACGAAAGCACATATGACACGTTCATTATGACACCGTTTTGTTAAAATACATACACTCCCCAAATACCACATATATTTTATGGATACACTCAAATATGTGGATGTGCAGAGAAAGGTCTGGAAGGATGCATGCCAAGCTTGTGACAACAATTAGTCCAGGAGGGGAAGGCTGGGATTAGGGAGGGTTGGGAATTGGCACAAGGGACTCCAGGCTTATCTAGAGGGTGAAAAATATTTTCTTAAGGAAGCTGTCTCCTTGTATTACTTGCCTAACTAATGACCTCCATCCATCCACTTCCCTTCTCCAAAAAGTAAGAAAAAAAAAAAAAAAGATCAATGGTTCCAACATTCCAGACAGATGCAGCCTGACATGACTTTTCCCCAGAATTCCAGATTCCCATACCCAGCTGCGGTTTCAATCGAGGTCTTAACAGGGTTTAAGCTGAATTCCTGATCTTCCCCCTAAAACCTGCCCCCACTCTCGTGCCCATCTTCGGAGATGACCAATCTCTCTGGTTTTCAGACCAAAACTTAAAGTGTGTCTTGACTCCTCCTCTCTCTCCTCCCCACCCATATCCTGTCCAACCACAGATCCAAGCGACTCCATCTTCACAATGCTTGGGACCTGGCACCTTCTCTGCTCCTCCACTGCTGCCCCCCCAAGTCTGAGCCACCGTCACCTACACAGAGTTTCTGCAACAGCCCCGACAGGTCTCCCCATCTGCCCTTCCCCACTGTCTGTTCTCCACATACAGCCAGGGAGCGTATCCTGCTAAAATCGGGTCCTGGCCCTCTTTCACTGAAAATGCTCCCATGACTCCCCCCTCACTCAGACGGAAGCCCAAGTCCTTACTAACGGCCGCAAGGCCCTCCACGACCTGGCCTTTGCCCCTCTCCTCTCCTCCCACCACCCTGCCCCTCATTCCCCCAGTTCGGCCTCCACCCTCGGGCCTCTGGTCTTTGCTGTCTTCTCTGCCCAGAGCTCTCCCCTCTCACCTCCTCTGGTCTCTGCCTGAGGACCTATATAACATAACAAGCCGCCTAGCAGCCCCCATCCCACTTCCCTGATTTATTTGTTTCCCTGCTACCCTTTATATTTTACTCATTTATTTGCTTGGTGTCTGCCTCTAACCACTGGAATACAAGGGTGTGGATTTGTGTCTGTTTTGTTCACCAAAATCTACAGGCCCCAGGGCAGTGCCTGGCACACAGCAGGCACTTGACAAATATTTGCTAAGTGGATGCATGAACTGATTGCTCTATGCTGGCCATATGTGGTTTACACGTATTATCTCATTAAATCACCACCACAACAACTAACAAAGTAGGTGATATTATCTCCATTTTACAGTTATGGAAACTGAGGCACGGAGAGTCACCAGTAAAAAAGTGGCAGAGCTGGAATCTGAACCTAGCTTTACTGGGCTCCAAAGTCTGTGCTTATCCTCTTAAGTGTCAGGTCCCTCATCAAAGTTGTGTGTGAGTCCTCTGATGGCCAGCACTGAGGCATCTGATGAGTCACCAAAGAAACAAGCAAACCAACCAACCAACCAAGGGTCTCAGAGCCCTGATCTGGGACATGGTGAGGCATTAGGTGGGTGCTTGAGCTGCCCCACTAGAGACACAGGCCAGCCTTCACCAGCACCAACACAGGCACCGCCCTGGGACCACGTGGCCCAGTGTAAGGAACAGAGCATCAACAATACAAGCTTCAGCATCAGATAAACCAGGATTAAGTCTTGATTCCTCTACTTACTTGCCATGTGACTCTGGGCCTCCCTTTCATTTGTAAAATGTACAAATGTCATGCGGCAGGACTCTGGATGTCGCCTGCCCCATGGCCACCAGGTCACAGCACTGAGACTCCTGGGGGTGATATCCAGACACTGTGATTCCACCACTGCCGAGAAGCAGGCACCTGACCCAAGCAGAGCCAGTAATCCTGGGGAATTGGGACTAACAGGCTCAGGGAAGATCTGGCTGTTTTCTCAAAAGGGGGAACATGAACTCAGAGTTGCCGGGGGGATTATTTTCTGCCAGGTGAACTGAGAAGCAGAGAAAGCTGGTTTGTACCAAGTGAGAAGAAGGACACGGATACTGACAGATATAAAGATAAGAGCCATAGAGAGAGGATTTTCTGGGACCTTAGGGGCCCCAGGCACTGGTTCAGCATTTTGGACACCATTTTTGTCATCGTGCCACCCAGATGCATCCCTGCCCTTGGCTTCTGGGAAGCACCTGCTTTTTAGAGCTTTGTAATGACGTAACATAGTTTAAAAAAATAAACTCTATCTTTAGCAGAACAGGGACTAAGTCCTAAGTAATACAAATACTTACCTTATAGACTTGTTATAAGAAATAAAAATAATATATGAAAAATGCTTACCCCAGTGCCTGGCCTGTAAATAACACCCAATACATGGTTGTTAATATTATTATTATAATCAGGCCACAAGGACAGAGTATTAAAGGAACTGGACAAATTAATCATCTTGCCCAGTCATCTAAATTACTCTTCCCTTGAGGGGTGGCATGCCATGGGGTTCTGTCCTTGGTCGTATCCCAGGCCGTAATTTTTATCAATGGCCAGATCTGGCTGTTGAAGGCTGTTTATTAAGTCTGCAGATGATATTCAGATGGGTAGCACACAAAGTAAACTGGATGACGGAATCTGGGTTCAGATCAATTTCTACGGGCTAGAGAGATGGATCAAGAACAGGTTGATAAAATGCACCACGGCCAAGGTAAAGGTCCTATACCAGGAGAGGCACTGGAAAAGTCTGCTTGAGAAAAGTTCACGAGACATAGGCAGGGCTTTTAGCTAATGTGTTCAGTATGAGCTAACAGAGTGATGTGGCTGCCAAAAACTGCCACCACCACAGCAAACATGGTGAGTGATAGAAATTTTGTCAGGATCAGCGAGAAGAAGGGAACTAACATGTTTCAGCACCTACTGTGTACCAGGCCCCACCTTAAACACTTGACACACTATCGCAATTGATACTTTCATTAACCTATGAGGGGGGTGTTATAATCATTATTTCCATTTGACAGGTGAGGAAACTGAGGCTTAGAGAAGTGAAGGGACTTGACCAATGTATTGACAGTAGAGACCAGAGTTAGTATTGGAACCCAGTTCTTATTAGAAAGTACACTCCATCTCCGTAGTCTACACTGATCTGTTCATAGTTGGAATATTCAGTTTGGTTCTGACACAGTGTACTTTTAGAAAAAGATGAACTTGTCCAGATGAAGGTGACCAGGAAGGTGAAAACTCTAATGAGAAGTCACCTTGAGACTGAATCAAGTTGGGAAGACCAAGAGCAAGTACACACATCAGCCTCTCCCACCCAAGTCCACAGAAATGACACCACTTAAAATTCACAAGAGCACAGGAAGATATGGAGGGGTGCTACTGGCAGCTTTAAAATGTTGAGAAACTCCTGAGAAATGGATGGCAGACAGAACTGGATTAATGAAAAGAAGCACAGGCCAAATCCGAAGCTAGAAAGGACTGCTGGGATAGGGGAAGGTGGTCTTAGGCTACTCCAAACCTAGAGGCAACACATTCTCCAGGGAGAGGAGGGGGCCTAAGGTCAAAGGTCAAACAGACTGATTGAGAATGCCTGTGGGGATGCTAGGAAGTGGCCCTTCAATCCACCCAGCTTGTAGGAGCTGTGACTGTGGGTCTCTGGGACAGAAAGGCAGGACGTGTCCAGAAGGAAAAGGAAGATTCTGTGCTCAGAAGACACACTATTAGCATCACACTTCTTGTGGCAATTTCCACCCCTCTGTCCACAATCACTGGCAGCAAATTCGAGTAAAAAGAAATAGCATCCACAGAGAAGAAAACAGGGGATCAGATTACATAGAAGAACACATATTCACAAATCACCAAACATTCCAGGAAAACTCACACCATGAAAGAGAAGAGCCAACTCAACAGACGGAACTAACAACCAAAGAAACACAGATAATGATGCAAGCAGAGATATTAAAAACACATTTAATATTCTTAGAGAGATAAGAGAGGACGTTGACTCCATCAAACAAGAGCAACCTACTATGCAAAAGAATTAGAAATCATGAATAAAATATTTAATCATCAAAATCAGAAAAAATCAAAAGTTAATGAAGAACAGAATAGATACAGTTATAGAGAAAATTACTGAGCTGGAATATCAGGTAGAGGTATTTCCCCCCAAAACACAGGAATAACACAAAGAGTACTGGCAAAAACAGCATAGGCTGTTAATACCCCGTGTCCCCTGCATTGGCAGGTGGATTCTTAACCACTGCGCCACTAGGGAAGCCTGAAAGCAATTCTTAACAATTGCGCTATTTGTCCCCTTTACCACACCCACTACACAGTGGCCAGGTGATGGACAGCGGCTGGGCTTTGCCTGCCCACCAGCCTTTCCCATTTCTTCTGGTAACTGGATCTTGATGGTACTTCAGGAAAACACCCCTTCCTTACCATGTGCTTAACGTGCAGACTCTCTTTTGCTGAAATTGCTGAGAAATTTGTTAATAATGACAGGAAAAAGTAAGAGAAGAGGAAGAAGCCTCTGTCACTCACTCACTCACTTACTACATGTCAAGCACCGTATCCCTAAATGTCAGGCAGAGTATCCCTGACAACCAGCAGAGGTAGGTGTTGCTCTCATCCCCATTCTACATATGAAGAAACCAAGGCTCAGAGGCAGATAAGCACTTGGGTCAGTGATGAGTCAGGATTCGACCCCAGGCTATCTGGCTCCAGTGCCTGTGTGATTCCCACCACTGCACCCCTGCACCCGTAAGCTATCCAGCCTCTATGCAGTCGGCCTGGAGCTGCCAGTGGCCAGTTTACACTGAGCAGGACCAGAAGCTGCAGAATGGCCACGTCTTGGAAGAAGGCAGGGTCAGAAGGACTGAGCCAGAGCACCTGGATCCAGCCATTCCTGACGTGGTCCACCCCTGAACTTTACAGCTAGGTGAGGCAACAGATTCCCTTTTTTGCCGACGTTGGTTTGAGGAAGGCTTCCATCACTTGAACAGAGCCTAAGAGACACAGCTTGTGAACCCTAATGAAGTTGAAGTTCACAGGACCATTGGCTCTTATCAGACCCAGAGCGGGGAGACTGAGTGTGCCTCCTGTCAGCCACGGTGACTCAGGACTGGAGCCCAGGTGCCCTGGCACTCTTACAGCCCTCGTTCTGCTCCTCCAGAGGTGTCCCCAGACTAAGGAACAATTCTACAGGCGCATTTTCACCCAGGACACATACCTTTCATCAGTAATTTGCAGAAAGCTTCTCCCTTTAGATACTATCATTCTTTTTTTCTAACCATATTCTGTATTCTATAAAGTGATTTGGGGGGGCAGTGGAGAGGGTGAAGGGAGACTCAGGGCAATTTCATGCCTAAGATCTGAGGATATAGGAAACTTTGATGATGCTCTGGTGGAGGGCACAATGCTTATCCAAAACCGACTCAGGAAGAGGAAGCTGTCAACATTATCTCCTTCTGGTCACAAATTGCAGGTCTCTGATGGGTTTTTTTCCCCAAGTTTAATCTTCTCCTGGAAGCTCAGCTGATACCAGGAAGGTTTTAGACATGTCAATCTCCCCCCTGGCATTTTATCAGAAATTGATTCTCTTTGCTTGTCAAAGCTCAAGTCTTGGCCTTGCTGTTGTTTAACTTGGGTTACGGGCACGGCATCTGTATACACGTTTCTTGCAGCTCCCAGCCTGATTGCAGGAGTCTGGGAGTAGGTGGTGATTCAAGGGCAAAGGTAATTCTCACAGGAGGGATCATGTGCTGTTCCATCACAGCGAAGGGGTGAGGAACAATGGCCCAATCCGTGTCCTGCTTTTTCTTAGAAAGAGTTCTCATCCACTTCCGACTCGGAAGGGATTAACGAGCCATTTTGCCCTCAATATAATACTAATTATAATACCAGTCCTAAATTATAATACTCAACACTTATCGAGTTCCTAGTAAGTGCCAGGCACTGTTCAAAGTACTTTACACGCATCAGCTCACTGAATCCTTACCTCACCCCTAGGCTGCCGCTTCTATATTATCCCTACTCTTTTTTTTTTCTTTTTTTCTCATTTTTATTTTTTTATTTATTTATTTATTTTCGGCTGTGTTGGGTCTTCGTTGCTGCGTGCAGGCTTTCTCTAGTTGTGGCGACCGGGAGCTAATCTTCACTGCAGCGCACGGACTTTTCATTGCGGTGGCTTCTCTTGTTGCGGAGCCCGGGCTCTCGGCGTGCGGGCTTCAGTAGTTGTGGCACACGGGCTTAGTTACTCCGCGGCATGTGGGGATCTTCCTGGACCAGGGCTCGAACCTGTGTCCCCTGCATTGGCAGGTGGATTTTTAACCACTGAGCCACCAGGGATTCCCCATATTATCCCTACTCTTTAGAAGAGGAAGTCAAGTCACAGACAGGTTAGGTATCTGGCCCGAGTGATGGCACGAGCCTAGGGATCCAGGCTGTTTGGTTCCAGGGCTCACTTGGCTACGCTGCTTCAAACCCTGCCATGTGACTGCCCTGCCCTGCAGAAATCAGAAGCTGTTCATGTCACCAGGGCCCCCACTTGTCCAAATTCTCAAAGCAATGGAGACCAAGAGCACAAGAAGCAAAAAAACTGACAACGGTAACTTCACAACTGGGAACACATTTGGCAGTTGGATGTAAAATGGAGTTAGTTCTTCTCTGCCCAGAAATGTGAACTTTTTCCAGGAAAAGTGCAGATTTGGAATGTCAGCTGTCACATCAGACAGGCTCTTGTAATGCAGCACCCTCAGCTTACACTGTCTTTTTTTCTCTCCCTTCCTTTAAAAAAAAAAATTTTTTTTTAACATTTTAAACAAAGCAGTGGAGATCTGTAAATATGCAAGGGGCAGCTCCTGATTCCCCCAGGAGACTGAAGCTGCAAGAACACTGAGAACTGAAATGAGGAAAGGGGAGGGTCTCCAGGCTAGTGGGGTCTGAAGTTTCCCACTGGCCTCCTGCAATTGGCCAAGACAGGTGCTTGGAGTTGAGGGCCCGTGAGAGATGGCATTCAGAAATCGAGGTGCTGGACATGTCCCTAAGTCCTTCTCAGGACAATGCCCTGCTCCTACTCCCTGCTGAGGAAAGCGGACTGGGGAACTACAGCAGAGGCCACTGAGTGTGGGTGCCTCAGCCAACGGTAGCCACACTTGAATCTGGCCAGAATGCTACCAGCTGTCTTGGAACAAAAAACTCTGCCCACCTCGTGCATTGCTACAAAACAAATCAGAAACACTCATCTAAAAACGCATACCCCTGTGATCCCTTAATTCTATTTGCAAGAATTAACCTTTGGCTATTCCTGCACAAGTGCACCGAGATGCCTGCTTTAGAATATTCTTTCCAGTACTCTTATAGTAGCAGAAGACTATTGATAGCCTAGATTAGTCATTAACCGGGAACTACTCATGTATTTATAGACAGGCCCACGATCCTTTATATGTCATTTTTTTAGAAGCAAAACCAGATCTGAACTGACATGAAATTTAAAGTCTTGATTTACCCCACATAGTATGAATATTCTTATTTTCCTACAGATATATTAACATATTTGATTATAGACTGCTGACCCAGGCCTACTGGGATGGTATTACTTTCTAAATTCTAAAAAAAAGAAACACATTTGGCCTCAAAGATTTCATATAAAGGATTGTGTTTCTGTGGATTCACAGTGGAGTACTAGGCAGCCGTAAAAAAGAATGGATGAGGGACTTCCCTAGCGGTGCAGCAGTTAAGACTCCACACTCCCAATGCAGGGGGCACGGGCTCAATCCCTGGTTGGGGAACTAGATCCCCCATGCCACAACTAAAGATCCTGTCTGCCACAACTAAGACCCGGCGCAGCCAAATAAATTAAAAAAAAAAAGAATGGATGAGATTTGTACTACAGAATGTTTTCTAAGACATGTTGTTAAGTGAAAAAAAAATCCAGAACAATGTGAATTGCATGCTATCATTGTGTTAAAAGGCAGGGGGTAGAGGTAAGGGCAGAGGGGATAGATAGAATATTTCTGGAAGGACACAAGAAATTGATTTCAATGGTTGTCTCTTGGGAGGGCAACCAGTGGGGCTAATGTTAAGAGTACTGTACCCCCTCAATGCCCTTTAGCATCGATTAGCCAGGTTGATTAGACTCTCTCTCTGGCCTCTGAGCTGAAAGAAGGAACAGCTGGGAGAGAGGAGCATAAAGACGACAACGAGGTACAGGGAGGGACCAGAGGGGAGCAGAGGCGTGTGCGTGGTGGCACACGGAGAGGTTGTTGGGATAGCCCCATCCCTGGAGGCACCCTGGATCCTGGCCTCCCTCCTTTGCTGTGTTCCCCTGAGAACCCAGTCTCCTCCTTTGCTTGGCAAGATGAAAGGCATCTCTAGTCCTTGCACCACAAGGCTCTGCTTAATAGCAAGAAGTGTTCGTATGTGTGCACGTGCACGTGTGCACACTTAGGCATGCGTGCAAAGGGAAGGCTTAACATTTGCTAGGTGGTTGAGTTAAATGACTTTTGCAGTCCTTTACAAAGTGAGCTCAACAGAGGAGTGTGCCGTCAGAAGCATTTTGCAGAATCTCCAATCAGCTGCACAAGGAGGCAGTCCATGATCACAGAAGGCCTTCAAAGTGGTTTACAGTGGGGGCCCCAGAGCTAGCCTGCCTGGGGCTCGCTTGCCTAGGGGCGCACCGCCAGGAGCCTGGACGGCTAGAATCAGCCTAAAGTCCAGCTGGAGCAAGGGAGACCCCTTCAGTACTAAGTGAAATTGTGCTGCCTTTTCCGTCCAAGGCCGTGACTGTCTCTCTGTTAAATTCTAGACACTCTAAGGAATGATTACAATTATGAAGCAACCAACATTTATGGAATGTTTACTATGTGCTATGTTAGGCACTTTATTACTGCCTGGACTCTGTATACTGAGTCTCCAAGGTGGGAATTATCAAATCAGGTGTGAGGGGTCAAGAGACTTGTTCAAGGTCACCTGACAAGGATTTGAGACAGAAGCCCATTGTGGGCACTAATTCACTGAGTTGCCTGGGGCCTCCATGCCTCTGTGCAGCAGCAGAACATGTCCCCAGCGCCATGTTTGTGAGCCCCAAGGTGCCATGGCCATCCGTGTGGACGCTAGTGAGGGGGGGGGTGATGAATAAAGATTTCTTCCTCCACTGTGGTCTCCTGGTTTTTTTTTTTTTTTAACACTGTATAATAAATTTACTTTCTAATGATTTTTGAGTAAACTACAATGACCACGATTTCAAAACCATTAATAATTCATGACCAAAGGCCATAAACACTATATAATCTCCACAGGCAGTGAATTCTTGCTAGAGAAGAAGTGGAGAATACTTTTACCAGCTACTTCAAAAGTATCTACCGACTTCAAGCCAACCATCAAAGATACATTTTTTCAGAAATGACTGTAACCCTTCCAAAGCCTCGGTGAAAGCCGCCTCTTCCAGGAAGTCTTCTCTCTCTCCTCCAGCACCCACTGGGGCTTTAACTGGGTCTCCTCTGTGCTGGCTGTCATTCTCTGCTATGATCTGTGCCTGTCTGTGTCTGTGACAGGGCTTGAGAACCGAAGCATCCTTGGTGTAGGGCAGGCATGCAGCGCGGGGGAAGCACTGAGAACCAGGGGTTATTTAATAACCCGTAAAATGCTGGTTCTCATCCATGGCTGCACATCGGAACCACTTGGGAAGATTAAAAAATTCTGATGCCTGGGTCACACCCCCAGACATTCTGATTTAACTGGTTTGGAAAGAAGCCTGGACATGGGGGTATTTAATAGCTCCCAGGTGATTCTAACGTGCTGCAACTTTTGTGAACCGTTGACATCAAGCACCCAGCACAGGGCCTGGCATCATGTGGGTGCTGATACCTGCTTGCTGTTGAGCGGGTGGGGGGTCGGGGGGGACAGGGAGGGTCCCATCAAAAGGGGGACATGTCCTCATCAGAAGCCATTGCTCACTGTTGCCTTATAGGAATGAGGAAGGACTCAGTGTTGTCATTCTCCATTTTTCCAGAGAAGCCAGAAGTCTGCATTTTTATGTGAAATCTCCTAATTTTTGAATGCAGCTGCCTAATTTTTAAAAACTGTAGTAGGGTATGGGCCAAATAAAACACACCTTTGGGCTGAATGTGGCCTGGCAGGCTCACTGAGAACAGCTTCCCATCGTCCCTTTGCTGTGCTGGCCCATGACCATGCAGGATGGTACCCAATCCCCACCCAGGATGGAAACTGCACATCCACCTGCCAAGGTGTGAGCTGGCCCATATACCCTACCTCCGAAGGAACATGATGACTGTCCTTGTCTGCTTGTTCTAACCAGCTTGTCTTTTCCTTGCCTTTCATAAGGACAAAGCTTCCTCTATACCTGGCATCCTGTGTAAGCACAGAGTATCAGGAAGTGCAGATTTCACAGACAACGGAGTGGGGGCGGTGGGGAAGGATGTGGAAAGAGGAGGTGGGTGGAAAGGCACCTTATAATATATCAAGATGAGCATCCTGGCAGCTTGCTATTAGTTTCTTTCTCTTGTTTTTCTAACCAAACAAAAGCCTTGTTAAGAAAGCACTCTCTTTTTCAGAGGGCCTGAAACCATTTTAAACATCTTTCAGGGTTAAACTCAGATGTTGTGATAAACAACCCCACTCTCCCTTTTCCCTCATTCAAGCATTTTTCAGAAGAGTGATCTGAAATGCTCTCGGGCGACTGGAATGATGGGAGTAGCCGGGAAAGAGGCAATTAGGGGAGTCCTGTTGCCAAGGAGAGAGAGGAGGGGAGGGAAAAAGTATCTCTGCTAGTTACCGGCTGCCCTGCTCCATCATTTTTCCAGAGAATTTCTTAATGTGGATAAATCAGATGCTGTCATTCTGCAACCAAAGGCCTCAGGTTTAAACAATTCATTCCTGGCCTAGGGGGACTGGTCCCCACTCTTGGTTACTTTTTTTTAAAATAGATTTAATTTTTTTAAATTTTTATTTATTTTTGGCTACGTTGGGTCTTCGTTGCTGCGGGCGGTCTTCCTCTAGTTGCATCGAGCGGGGGCTACTCTTCACTGTGGTGCACGGGCTTCTCATTGGGATGGCTTCTCTTGTTGCGGAGCACGGGCTCTAGGCACATGGGCTTCAGTAGTTGCAGCATGCGGGCTCAGTAGTGTGGCATGCACGCCCTAGAGCGCAGGCTCAGTAGTTGTGGCGCATGGGCTTAGATGCTCTGCAGCATGTGGGATCTTCCCGGACCAGGGATTGAACCCATGTCCCCTGTACTGGCAGGCAGATTCTTAACTACTGCACCACCAGGGAAGTCTCTCACTCTTGGCTGCTTAATCGAGGGAGACCAGGTGCCTGCAGGTGTGCGCTCACTCCCATTGTGGCTCCTCCATCCTGAGGTTTCTGGAAGGACTTTGTGGAGACAGGGACACCGCTCCTGCCTCCAGAAAAATGCCTCCACCAGAAAGTGGGAAAACCCACCCTGGTTCAGCTTCTAGAGTGTCCACTGGGGCTGACATGGAGGTCTTTGCAGCAGCATCCAAGTTACTAAGTTATCTACCAGCCCTCATCCCAGACAGGTCGATTCAATAAGGAGGAAAGACACACTGGCTCTTCTGGCTACAGCTGAGAAAGGAGGCAACAGGAGACAGGATGAAAGTCACAGCAAAGCACACAAGGCCCTTTGCAAGCCAACCCTGACCTGCCTCCTCAGAGCTGGCTGGGGTGAGGCCAACACCGAGGAAGCAGAGCCATGAGCTGCAGACAGAAGAATCAAGTCTAGTGGCCATTTTTGAGCCGCTGGACCCAGCTGAGCCAGAGAAATTCCCTTTGGTCTTTGGAATCAGGTCAGTTTACAGTCAAGAGCGTGAGTACCTAAGTGTCGACGAATTTCAGGATTGGTTGATACTGATGATGAGCAAGAAGCCTTCACACCCCTGCTCCCATCAGCCGCGAAATAAGACTCAAATGTAAACTCCCACAAGCTTGGGTCTTAATTGAAGGGCCCTTCAGTAATTCATGGGTCCTAACTGCCACTTCCCACCTCAGGCTCAATGATCTTGCAGCTTTCCTTATTCATATCTCTCTGCCTTTGATTACTTATTTTTTTAATGTATTTATTTATTTATTTTTGGCTGTGTTGGGTCTTCTTCGCTGCGCGCGGGCTTTCTCTAGTTGCGGCGAGCGGGGGCTACTCTTTGTTGCGGTGCGTGGGCTTCTCATTGCGGTGGCTTCTCTTATTGTGGAGCACGGGCTCTAGGCGGATGGGCTTCAGTAGTTGTGGCACATGGGCTTAGTTGCTCCACGGCATGTGGGATCTTCCCGGACCAGGGCTCGAACCCGTGTCCCCTGCATTGGCAGGTGGATTCTTAACCACTGTGCAACCAGGGAAGTCCCATCTCTCTGCCTCTGACCATGCTATTTACTTGGCCTGGAAAACTACTCACCCTCAAGAGTTGGTCTTTACATCCGCTTTTCTGCAAAGCCTTTCTTGATACTACTGGCAGAGGTAGGTGACCCTTTTTCCGTATTGAAATCCCACTCTTTGTCCTTCTCTCCCTGAACTGGCACTCTCACACTGTATTGTAATGATCTCATTGCACATCCCTTCCAACTACGCTGTGCACACCCTGAGTCAAGGGCTGTCTCTCATCCATCCCTTAGTCCCGGCCCTGGTGCCCAGCACAGCGCAGGTGGGCTCAGTGTGGTAAATTTCAAAAATTTCAAGAATGGTAAATTTCAAGAATGTGGTAAACTTCAATATTTTTTAGCTCTTCCCATTAAGAGGTGAGGCCTATTCCCCCACCCCTTGAACCTGCATTGACCTTGTGATTTGCTTTAAAGAACAGAAAGTGGCAGAAGTGACACCATGCCAGTGCTGAGCCTAGAGCTCAGGAGTTCCTGCGTCTTCCAATCTCATGCTCTTGAACCCCTGAACCCCCATGTGAACAAACCTGGGTGGCTTGCTGGAGGATGGGAGAACATCGGAGGAGAACTAAAGCACCCTAACTGATGTTCAGGCAGCCCCAGGGCAACACCTCTGTTAACTGCAGATGCGTAAGTGAGCCCAGCTGAGGTCAGCAGAGCCTGGCCCATCAGCAGAACTGCCCGGGGAAGCTGAGCCCAGATGGCTGACCCTCAGAATCATGAACTAAATCTGTGGTTGTTTTGAGTCACTAAAATCTGGGTGACTTGTTACACAGCCAAAGCTAACTGATACATTCAGTAAGAGATTATTACTATAAGTGACACTGGGTTGATAACTCCAGTTGAGAATGAGAGAAAAGAATAGGAGAGCCAGGGATACTTAATCACCAGCCCACTCCCTCATGTCTCTTTAAATAGAGTTGCCTCCCACCTGCCCTCCCCAGTGACTCATTTACCTCCTTCTTCTCCCGAGAGCAGGACCGGCTTCTCTCAGCCTTCTGCAGAGTCTGACCTGTAGCTGTTCAAAAGCAGAAACAGAAATTAAGGCTGTTTTAAAACAGCTAGTTTATCACCACAAAAGCTTTTTATTTGCAAACCGAATAGATGGGACCAATCACAATCAAGTGATTTTAAGAAAATGTAGCCTATTATGATAATGGGAAAATGGCATACTCTTGAAATAGACCAACAGCAATGAAATGGTAATTCACACACTCATATTATTTGACTATAATGAACAAAGCCTCCACTCTTTAATCTGGAACATTATCTGCACTCTGCAAGGGCTGACAGACTAGTTTTTCCCAGTCGAATTACATTTTTATTAAATTGGAGTTATATAAAATGCCTTCCACTGTGCACATACACATAACCTTTGATGAGTGTGTGCCAATACACTGCACCAAACCCCCAAACTCGCCACATAAGTGCTGGTGCAGATGTGAATTAGCAGTAATCACCTGCATTTCACATAATGGGGCAACTTCAGAGAGAATTGTTGCTTTTCTCGGAAAACTAATATTGAAGTTATGCATACATTTCACTGATCGACATCAGAATGTTTAAATATGCTGTTCCAAGTGCAGTTTTACAACTTCGATGGAAATGTCCATTATAAAAGGAATCCTTGATGGGGAGTTAATGGATCGCCTTGGTTTTAAAACATAAGATGCGAGTCTCACTGCACGTTGTCAGTGTGTCTCCCAAACTGTCCAGCTTCACTTTCAGGTGGCTATTTTTTAGAGTGCCACAACCATATGTCCCATTAGCCAGGAGCACTCTGAAGGCAGGAACAAAAAGGCTTAGTGATGACTTATTGAGAGGCGAGAGATGGGGACCGAATCTGAGAGGAAAAACGTTTGTCTTTGGATGTGGTCACTTGCAGTGGGTCCACACGTGAGGGGGATGCAGAGGGGCTCACAGCTAGTGATAAAGCTCAGGTCAAGGGATGATGCTCTTTCCAAAAAAGTGAGAATAAGGGAAAGAGCAAAGGTCCAAAGATGAACTTCTGGCACTGGCCAAACTTTGGGCCAATACATAAGAGGATGTAGAAAAGAGGCAGCTATTTATAGGAGACCCTGGGATGTACAGTATCATGATATGGTAGACATCTTTGGGGGTATCTGCTCAGCTCATAATGACACCCTAGACTGCTCCCTTCTCTCTTTTCTTCCTCCCCATCGCCACAGTGGGGTCCTGTGGCAGCCATGACTGTACATGACCCCATACCCTGAACTTCATATGCTGCACTGGGTATGGGCCCTTGACCCAGTTGCAGCCAATCAGAATCCCAGCCCCTAACACTGAAGTTGATTCTGAGAGAGAGAGAGAGGATAGAGGGCCGGAGCAGGGCTACCTCCATGTGTGAGCAGCCACCAGCCACTGACCGTGGGGACAGACTAACACAGAATGCCAAGACGGAATGAACAGATCTGAAACCAACTGCATGCTTGCCTTTGTGTTCCACAGACACCCACTTAGATTAGGTTCTCTGTGTGTGTGTGTCTGTTGCCTCTTTTTTTTTTTTTTTTTTTGCCTTAAGACAAAGAAGCTAGGGTTTAAAGATGAAAAAGAGCCCAGGAAAAGATACCACTGTGATGGGGTATGTCGACAGTGGGGGAGGTTTTACATACGTGGACAAGGGGTATATGAGAACTCTCTGTACTTTCTACTCAATTTCGCTATGAACCTAAATCTGCTCCATAAAATAAAGTTTATTAACTAAAAAAAAAAAAAAATAGCCCGGGATTTAGGGATCAGGTGATCCGGGTTGTTATGTCAATCTTATCCTGACCTCCTGATCCCTGATGCTCTAGGGCAGGAGCTTGGGTGGACAGCTCCCCCAAACCCTTATCCACACCTGCTCTGGCTGTCAGTCAAGGCCTCAGCGTAGGCCCTAAGGTTGACCGGAGAGGATGACACACCAGGTAGTAGGCCACGCAAGGCAGAGCCAGGAGCTGGGAGGTGGGTCTGGAGCTGGAAGGGCGCAGAGCAGACTGGAGGGCAGGAATGCTGTGCTGACAGGCCAGGGTGCTCTAGCCGCAGAAGCAGTGTTGAGGCAAGTAAGATGTCAGCAGAGCCAAGAAAAGCCCAGAGCAAGGGTAGGGAGCAGGAGGGAAACAGTGCTAGTTCGGGGGTGAACACGGCAGACCCCAGGGTCCGGCTGAGGCCCTTCCTGTTCTGCTCAGACTCATGCCTGGGATCCAGTCCAGTGGATTGCTGACCAGTTATGAGATCTTAGATAACTCACAAGATCCACCAGGTTCTCTATGGACCATATTTTCTTCCTATTTTTTGAAAATGAGGATTAGACTGAATCACCTCTGGGTTTGCTTTCCATCTCTAAAGTTCTTTTATACCAATAAAGAACAGTAAAAAAAAAAAAAAAAAAAAAGATTCAGGTGAGCCATAAAAAGAAAATATTAATACAAAGAACAGAGAGCTTAACCACTGAAATTTGCAAGCAAATCTCTCTACTGGAGTTAATTAGAAGCTCCTTTATTCATTAAATTGGAAAATAATTTGCTTATTTTCCAATGAAGATAATTCACTCTAATTATGCACATTTGTTATCGAATGCCTCTGTCCTCGCCCCACTGAGCCCCTCTCTCCTCCAGGTAGCTCGACGTGGAGACGACTCCTTCTCCCCAAGGACAGAAGGGACCAGGTTACACTGTGCCTGTCTACTGCACTTAGCTTTTCTGAGTAGCTAGCTTCCTACCTAGATCTCATCTTATCCTCACAACGACTTAGAGAGGGGTAAGAAGGTGACATTAATATCAATATATGCTGCTTGCAAAATTAAGGGGGTGTTCCTCTGCATTTTTCAAGGTGACCTGCCAGCTTCAGCCAGGAAACAATAAATAAGGCCAAATGTAAATACCATGTGTATACCTCACCTTAGAAAACAGATGTGTGCCTGGGGAAAAGAAAAAGTGACTGCATTGAATTGTTGTAAATATAATACCGGTCTCCCACTTAGGATTTCAGAGAGATTTTATCTGCATTTAGGATTAATTTTCAGTGGTTAGAAGATTCTGACACTTTAGTTTTACTTTGCTCTGGATGCAGGTAATAATATTCATCACTACCTTTTAGAGGGAAGTTGTGTCTTCCTTGGATGTTAGCTTCTGAAGTCCTCAGGCAGGGGAAAATCAGTGTCAAAATTCCCCTTGAAAAAGAGCCTTAAACCTCCTGTAAAGTACAGCCTCCAGGACACAGATTTTATATCCACTGTTGTTGACTAATGTGCATGTGTAATATCTGGTGCATTTGGAAATGCATGGTACACAGTAAAATACATATGCAAAATATAATTTTATGGTATTTCTAATTAAGCTATTGATATTGTAATTATTCCCTCTGTTTTTCATCTTGGGGTAGGAGGAGAGGGCGGGGGCGGGGATGGTGGCAAGAACCAGGCACTGAGCTCCTGAAGCTTAAACGCTTAGTTGATATAGCTCCACTGTACCAGACACCTGCTATGGTCCAGGTTCTATGCACAGGCTTCATCTCCTGCATCCTCACAGACGTTCCTTTAGATCAGGGGTCAATAAACTTTTTCTGTAAAGGCCCAGAGAGTAAATATTTTTTTAGTTTATAGACCATAAAGTCATGAAGTTATAAGGTCTCTGGTGCAACTACTCAACTCTGCCATTGGAGCGTGAAAACAGCCATAGACAATATGTAAACAAATGGGTGTGGCTGTGTTCCAATAAAACTTTATTCACAAAAACAGGCAGCAAGCCAGATATGGTGCCCAGGCAGTAGTTTGCTAACTCTTGTTTTAGGTGGACAGAGCTATTCTCATGGGAACAAGCCAATGAAGAAATGAGAAACAAACTGAGAGTGAGTGATTGAGCTGCTTGCTCAAGGCCAGAGAAGGGTAGCTTGTAGGTGGTCAGGCTCAGTGTGCTCCCAATGGCCATCATCACCAGCACCAGCACCAGCACCAGCATCACTATCACCACCGTCATTATCATCATCATCATTACCACATGAGCTCACCTTAGTCAGGGTTTCTTATGTGCCAGGCACTGAGCTCCAGGCTAAGTACATGAATCAACTCATGTACTCCTTTCTTTTTTTAAATTAATTAATTAATTAATTTTTTTTTTTTTTCATTTTTTGGCTGCATTGGGTCTTCGTTGCTGCACACGGGCTTTCTCTAGTTGTGGCGAGAGGGGGCTACTCTTCGTTGCGGTGCGCGGGCTTCTCATTGTCGTGGCTTCTCTTGTTGCCGAGCATGGGCTCTAGGCATGCAGGCTTCAGTAGTTGTGGCACGTGGGCTCAGTAGCTGTGGCACATGGGCTTAGTTGCTCCACAGCATGTGGGATCTTCCGGGGCCAGGGCTCAAACCCGTGTCCCTTGCACTGGCAGGCAGATTCTTAACCACTGCGCCACCAGGGAAGCCCCTCATGTACTCTTTATAGCTACTTTATGAAATAGGTACTATTATTATCCCACTTGTCCAAGGTGGGCACGGAGACCCAAAGAGGTTAGGAAACTTGCCTAATATCACACAGCTAGTAAGTACAGGAGCCTGGATTTGAATCTGGGTAGTTTGGCTCCAGAACCTGCACTCCTAACCACTAGACTATACTGCTCCTCGGTCAGGTTAAAGACAAGTCTGAGAAGGCCAGCATGTGCAAGGGAGGGAGTCTGACTTAAGGATTTCTTTCTGTGATGCAGCTTTTTAATGTACTTTGGACTCCTAGAGTAATTAATAAGGGGATTAGAACAAAATGATTCCCCAAGGGTCAAGGAAGATGGAGTTCCCCATTAGCCAGAAAACTGCCATTAAATGCCAAATGTGGAAAGGCAGGTTGGCATTAGACACTCACTCCCATCCACTCAGGTACAATGCTCAGCCTTGGCAAGCAGGGTTGGGCTTTGGAGAATAAAGGCGACTCAATGGGAATCCAAGACCATGCAGGGACCTCCCCATCAAAAAGGAGTTTTAAATGAAGAACTTGTTTCTCCCAACTGGGGTGATGGTGCTTCTACTAGGTTACTAAAACGAGCTTATTTCTTCTGCGGTCCAAATATAAGGGCTCACCCTGTTCTCATTTTATATATCTATGTAACTTAATTCAAATGGCAAATATCCCAGAGATGCCACTTAATCTTACCCACTGGATTGGCAAAAATCCAGAGGTTTGACAATATACGGTTGGCAAGATCTGGGAAGCAGGCATTTTCGAGCACTGCTGGGAGAAATATAAAATGATACAGGCTCTGTGGAGGGGATCTTGGCAATATCTTCAAAAAGGCATTTGGCAGTATCCCTTTAAGCTAGCAATTTCACTTCTAGGAATCTACCGGGAAAAATTACCTCCACAAACAGGAAACAAATGCATGCACAAGGTATTCACTGCATCATAATTTGCAATGGAAAATATTAGAAGTGACCTATAAGTCTATCACAGTGGGGACTGGCTGAATAAATATGGTGGATCCACACAATGGAAATACAATACTGGGTGAAAGAATGGCAAGCTGATAATATGACCATATGTTAAATGAACTCAAGGGGGAGAAAGTTGACGTAGTATGCAATTTTTTCTCTATGAAAGAGGGAAAATAAGAATATATGCTCCTGGGACTTCCCTGGTGGCACAGTGGTTAAGAATCCGCCTGCCAATGCAGGGGTCATGGGTTCGATCCCTGGTCCGGGAAGATCCCACATGCTGCAGAGCAACTAAGCCCATGCGCCACAACTACTGAGCCTGTGCTCTAGAGCCTGAGCCACAACTACTGAGCCCATGCACCTAGAGCCCGTGCTCTGCAACAAGAGAAGCCACGGCGATGACAAGCCCACGCCACAACAAAGAGTAGCCCCCACCTGCCGCAACTAGAGAAAGCCTGCATGCAGCAACAAAGACCAGATGCAATCAAAAATAAATAAATAAAATAAATTTTAAAAAAAACCCTATAAAAACAGATTTCTCTAAAAAAAAAATGGTACAAATGAACTTATATATATAAAAAAGAATATATGCTTATATTGGTTCTGATTATACAAAGAACCACCCGGAAGGCACATGCACAAGAGCGACTTCTCAATGTAAACTTTTTATATTGTTTTTATTTTTGAATGATTTAGTTGGAACTATTTCCTACTCAAGAAACTAAAATAAACTTAAAACATTAAACGTCCAAAAGGGCTAGTTCAGATTTTTTAAAAATATAGTGAGAAACGCTGTGGACACTCCCACCTAAGGTCCAAGGGTGTGGTCTGCCGGAAGGAGACAAGAGTAGCCGCCATGGACCTCGGGACCCCGAAGCTTGCTCGAAAGGACACAGTATTTTCGGAGGACAAGCTGCCTTCTTTTAAGAGATTAGTCTGTAATGTGTGAGAGTTAAGAATGAAATGATGACAAAATATGGCTTCTGGACATTGAAACAACAGTTTCTGAGCTAAGCCAGTACGCTGGTGGTGACCTGCTCGTTTACTTGAGGGCTAAGTTGTTTTTTTTTTTATGAAACGGCTAGACAAGATGAGAAAGGAAAAAGAGAAAAAGAAAAAAGGAAAGGAAGATTGAGACCTGCCCAGATGACTTGTCTGGAACTCGTGGTTTCCTAGTGCTTACCGGGCATGGTCAGGTTCCTCCCCAGGTGATGGTTCTTGGGATTCCCTCACTAGCATATGCAACAACAAAGCCGTGAGGCTCAGAGGAGCGGAGTAACTTGCCCAAGGTCACAGAGCAGTGAAGGGAAAGAACTGGGGTTAAGAACCCATCAGCTAGCTGCTAATCCCATGTTCACTACATCCTGCGGCCCGCCTGCCTGCACGCCTTCTTCACCTCCAGGAATGCCAGAGCTCCAGCCCCATTGGTCTTTCTACACCACCCCACACCCACCTTCAGCCCCATCCCAGCCTCCTGAACCTACAGCCTCTGCAGAGATACGTGTGGCAGGGTGGGGACAGGGCAGTCTGGCAAGCGCCTGCCCAGCCTGAAGAGGAATCACTATTTGTCTCCGGCTGCAGGTTTCCAGGCAAGAACGTGGGCTCAGTTTTGTTGGGTGAGATTTTTCCAGAGAAGTCCAGTTGTATGAGAAAGCTTCTAATCTTTACATGTTGACAAGTAATTAAAATTTTTTTAGAGCTCTGGACAGGCCCAACAAAAGAGGCCTCTAGTCTCCAACCTAGTAGACAACTAGGCAGAAGATGGGAAAATCTCCCACTCCTGCCGTTATTTCCTTACCTCAATGCCATGGACCCTTTTTGGGGAGGGGGAAGGGGGACCTCTTTAAGGAAATATCATCACTAGAACAGAATCTATTAGACAAAGAGCATGACTGTTTGGGAGCCAAGTAAACAAACATTGGCTCTGAGACACATTTTTGTCTTCAAATACTCCATGTGCACCTCCAGGCGGGTTCTGGGCCTTTAAGTTACATCCTGTCTTCTGAAAGCCCGAAACAATATCCCTGTCACTCTTCCTTTGCATTTTCTGTATAACTCAAATTCCCAGGGCCCAGTTTACTGCCAAATTACCTGAGATAAACAAGTCATGCTAAGATTCTCTTTTCCTTTCCAAACCTAAACAGCAGCTGGCAGCTAGAAATGGTTATTTATAACCTGCACACCGTTCTGCGCATTTGCTTGGTTTAGAAATGCTTAGCCGTGCATTCTTCAGCCAGCTTCATAATCAGATGAGAGCCTGGGGACGATGCTGTTCGTTGGCTGAGGCTAGGCTCTGGGTCAGCCTGTCTCGCTCAGCCACTAATTACCTGTTTGGGAATCCTAAGAGTTCCGATTCCATTTTTAGGGTTAAGATAGTACATGTGAAACACTTAGAACACTGCCCTGCACATAGTAGGTACTTAGCAGTTAGCAGTTTCCTTCCGCAGAAACAGCTGTTTGTGGATCTGAGGGAGTTCCGCTGAATTCTGCTGCCCAAACATATCCTGAATCTGCTCCTTCCTCTCAGTCACCCCTTTGTGTGCCCTGTCATCTTTCCAATAGCCACCTGGTAGGTCTCCACCCTCCACTATTGCTGGCTTTTCCCACTGCAGCCATCTAAAAATAAGGCCGTAAGTCCAAGTGATGACACTTGCCTGCCTGACCATCCTCTGGTGTATTTCACTTTGTACATTTCCCTCTTCCCTCCCTCACATTCACACCTCTGCAGCCCCCAGTCTTTCTTCTGCTCCTTGGACTCAGGATCCATTCCTGCCTCCGGGCCTTTGTCCTCATTCCCCTAGGTCTTCTCATGCTGGCTCCTTCTCATCAATCAGATCTCAGCTTAAAGGGACCCACTTGCTCAGAGTGGACTAGCCCCCAATCCTCCCTACTTTAATCTTCTGCATAGCACTTATCTGATCTTTATTTGCTGATGTAGTCTGCCTGCCTCACTAGCTATCAGCTTTGTGAAATCAGAGGCTGCTTGTCTGGCTTTTTTATCACTGAATTTCCCACTGGAACAGTGCCTGAAATGGAGTAGGCATCAGTAGACATTTCTGAAATCGATGAACGAGTGAATGACCAAATTTCTGAATGGACAATGCTGGAAGGGCAGGGGGCATGATTATGAACTGCTATAAAGACTTCATCTTCTCTTACAATGTGCTTTCCTGACCCTTTCCCCCTGCTCTTTCTGGGATGGTGGTGAAATGAAATATGACAAAGTAAGTTTAATACACCATTGGAGAGCACAGCAACAAAGACCCAACGTAGCCAAAAAGAAATTAAATTAAAAAAATACATCATTGGAGATAATTGGAAAATATTAATTTTTTTCATTTGAAATAGTGAAGATAAGTAAATGCCACACATCTGTAATCTAATCAGTGGTGACACGCTTCCCAGGCGAAAATGGACTTTGGTCTACCTCTGTATCCATCACACAAGCTCCCAAAGGCACTCCCACTCCAAACCCCACCCAGCCCCCTCCTCCCATATCCCAGCTCCCCATAGAATACAAGTGAGGACACTGACTGCATTTGTGAAAATATGTGTATGTGTGTGTATATCCAAATTCAAGTATCTTTTGAGTATTTTCATCCCCCCCAAAAAAATGATCAGCCAAACAATCTTGGAAAACATGAGACTGGTTCATGAGATCCCTGGAATCCTAAGGAAAAAGATGCATTTGTTCCTCTGATAGCTAATTGTTACTGAGAGCCTATAAAGTGCTGGGCACCATTCTAAGGGCTTTAGATAGATGAATTCACTTGGTTCTCAGAGCATCCCTGTGGCAAGGTCCTACCGTTAACCGAGTCCAAACTTGTTCTGCTCGCCGCACGACAATAAGGCCAATAAGGTGGAGACGAGGTGTTGAGGCAAGAGGTATGACTTTATAAGGAAAGCCAGCAGACCAAGAAAATGGCAGACTGATGTCTCAAAATAACCATCTTATGGGGCCTGGATGCCAGTTTCTTTTATAGAATCAGAGAGGGAAGTAAAGTAAAAAGGCATAATAGGGCTTCCCTGGTGGCACAGTGGTTTAGAGTCAGCCTGCCAATGCAGGGGACACGGGTTCGTGCCCCGGTCCAGGAAGATCCCACATGCCGCAGAGCGGCTGGGCCCGTGAGCCATGGCCGCTGAGCCTGCGCGTCTGGAGCCTGTGCTCCGCAGCGGGAGAGGCCACAACAGTGAGAGGCCCGCTTCACGCAAAAAAAAAAAAAAAAAAAAAGGCATAATAGAGAGGGAGAGGTGGTGAGGAAGTAAAGTAAAAAGGGCCATCAGTCTTGCAAAACATCTCCTGGAATGGCCAGCTTTGGTGAGGGGATGTGTTAATTTCAGCCATTCACAGGTGGGCAGGGTCAGATTGTCTCCCAGTGAGCTGAACAAAGGCACTTTAGTTCAACATTCAGGCAGAGGGGCAGGGTTCCCTGAGTCAGGCCATTATGTATGATTATAATAACAAAAGCAATGAAAAGCAAAGGTTAAAGTCAAAGAAACAGATCCAACATGGAGTCCGATTTAGCTCTTCCCAGTTACACTCTATTAATCTCCATCTTACAATTTAAGAGTCTAGGTACTGAGATGGAGTAACTAACGCCCCTCCCCCAGCCGGGATCACGTGGCTGGAAAGAGGAGTCGCCAGAAATCGACGCCCTTTTGACTAACTCCATGAGCTCAGCTTCTTCCACTCCTTTCCAGGATGAGGAAGCCTCAGGTGAGCAAGAACATGAAGAGAGGGAGAGGAGAGTCTAAATTCTTGGCCCTGGTTTTCATAGTTCCACTCTGCAGGCTTAAAATGAAATCTCCATCCCAGTGGAGGCAGGAGGCAGAACTTCTGCTGCGCAGGCTCATTACGAGAAAGGCTTTGTGGTATGGGTAGGGGTGCCGGACTGAAAGCGATCTGAGCCTTGTTCACCTACTCTTGGGCCGCCCATCGGGGGCTCTTAACTACACCCCGTGCCTCGGCCTCCACATCTGCTACATGACAGTGATCAGACTACATCCAAAGTCACTCGCTGGCCGAACCCAGCCCATATACATTTGTCTGGTCTCCAAACTGTTAAGAAAGATTTTTCTTTTTCCAGCCAACATTTAAAGCTTGGGAGATGTCACATTTAAAAATCCTGAGTTCTGGATTCTTTTGAAAAACTGAAAAATCTGTCAACACAGGACCTGCGTTCCTGTCTGGCAGCCATTGTCAGGAGCTGAGGGCAATGCCCACCAGATGGCATGGTGCCCTCCCATCCCTCCCTGTTCCCCAGTTGCCTCCCTACCACAGAGGTCAAGTCCAAGTTGCCGTTTATCAGCAGGTCTGAGAGGTTTTTCCCTACAGTAAAGATGCAAGTGAAGGTTCATGTGTCCACGTCTCCAGCAAGAGTGAATCATCGTAATTATCAAAAGTACTTAACACGTGTACTTCTCATATGCCAACCCCTGATCTAAGGGCTTGGCAGCTACTAATGTATTTAATTCTCACAACAACCCTAGGAAGTGAATACATTTATTATCTCTATTGTATAGATGACAGAGAGATGGAGGAAGACACGTGCTTCAAGAAATTAGTAGAGGGACTTCCCTGGTGGCACAGTGGTTAAGAATCCGCCTGCCAATGCAGGGGACACTGGTTCGATCCCTGGTCCGGGAAGACCCCACATGCCACGGAGCAACTAAGCCCGTGCACCACCACTACTCAGCCTGCATGCTGCAACTACTGATGCCCACGCACCCTAAAGCCCGTGCTCTGCAACAAGAGAAGCCACCACAATGAGAAGCCCGCGCAACGCAATGAAGAGTAGCCCCTGCTCGCCGCAACTAGAGAAAGCCCACACCGAACAACGAAGATCCCACACAGCCAAAAATAAATTAATTAATTAATTTAAAAAAATTAGTAGACAACAGATTTCTTTAGGAAATTCTCAGATATGCAAAGTGTATTTAGGTGCTGAAAAAACCCGATGCAAATCAGCATAATGAAATAAACCCTGGCCACTGCCGCCATTATATTACCTGCCTGGTCCCTGCAGGCTTCTAAACTTATGACCTCTCTACAGGATCCTCAGTGTTCTGAGATACATCAGCATTCCCCAAATGGGATCCTAGACTAGATCTGTCAAGTCCCTTCCAGCTCTAACCTTCTGTGATTTTATGTCGGTTCATACAATGTATCTAATTAGTTTGGGACCCTTTGGAGTGGAAACACACACACACAATGCATTGCAAGTTCACTTAGAGTTTAGAAAAGTGTTGTAGTCCCTGCAGGGGACCTGTGGTTGGTGACTAGACATCTGTGATATTCCAACTTCCTGCCAGGTGCTGCATTCACCTGTAACTTTCCTATCCCCTAAGGACATAAGTCAGGGGCTGTGTCTGGAGAATCCATCAGCTAAGGGTGGTCAAGGTATAATAGCATCGGACTCCAAAATGAGTCGGGAGGTAGGAGTGACAGAGACTTTACTGGGAGAGGGAATGGGGGAGCATAAGAATGCCAACTGAAAAGCTGAGGAAGAACAAAATAAAACTAGAGGCTCTGGGGTATAGTAAAGGTAGCCAGGCTAGAGTATATTATCAGGACTGCATTGAATTGCTGCAAAGGACAGAGTCTGGAGGAACCATACTTGTCCACCAGAGAAAGAGAAACCAGCTGAGGTCTCTGGAACTTGGCCTGGAGGCTTGTCTACAAGGGCCTTTTCTCTGCTTAATGGAGACCAGCCAGCAATTCACTAAGGAACAAATGGATTCATCTCTTTCCTGGTTACAATGTCAACCCAGCAAATACTCATGGGCATCTCCCTGTGCCAGTCCTTGGGCCAAGTGTTGGGCATGCAAAGGAACAAGAATGGGTCTCTACCCACAGAGGAGAAAGGCATGGAGCCCAGTACCTAGGATACAGCGCCATGCCTGAGAGGCCACAGGATTCCACCACGTGGGAGGAATCAGGACTGCAGGTGACATTACTCACTGTAATCTACAGTGTGAAAGTGACATGAAAGAAGGGCACAGTTGGCAGGGAGCACAGCAAAGGCAAGGCAGGGAGGTGGGCGAGGATACGGGGTGCTCAAGAGACGGCCAGCTTTCTGAGGTGGCTTGGCTAGGGGCTGAAATCACAGATGCCTGTAGGGTCAGGCCAATATTCTCAATGCAGGAAGTAAACACTTGATGGCTGGCACCACCAGCCAGAAGACTGAGTCAAACTGTTATCACATGCCCAAGGTCAAGGGGGTGGCCACTGGGGCTGTGTAGGAAGGCAGGTCTACACAGCCCCAGTGCTAAAGCTCCCTTTTATCAAGAGACTGAAATGTCCAGGTTTTTATGGTAAATCATTATTTTTAAATGTGGGAAAACACATCTGTGGACCCAGTTCAGCCCAGTATAAAACCTCTGGGCATGAGAGTGGGTGGGTGAGTGTCTAAAGATGAAGAGGGAGACCAACAGAGGGATAGGTGAAAGGAGGGGGACTGCTTCCCCAGGGAAATTCTCCGATTAAAGGTGCTATGTCCACAGGGCAATTGTTAAGGTTACAAGGGTCAGGCTGTTCAAAACCCCATGGGGTGGACTTCCCTGGTGGTCCAGTGGTTAAGACTTTGCCTCCCAATGCAGGGGTGAGGTTCCGTCCCTGGTTGGGGAGCTAAGATCCCACATGCCTAGCGGCCAAAAAACCAAAACCTGAAAGAGAAGCAATATTGTAACAAATTCAACAAAGACTTTAAAAATAGTCCCTTTAAAAATAGTCCACATGAAAAAAATCTTAAAAAGAAACACGACGCACAGGCTCCGCGGCCATGGCTCACGAGCCCAGCCGCTCCGCGGAATGTGGGATCTTCGCGGACCGGGGCATGAACCCGTGTTCCCTGCAGCAGCAGGCGGACTCTCAACCATTGCGCCACCAGGGAAGACCCAACAAACGCTTCCTTATTCCTACATGAAGTGCTCTGTGAACAGCTCCAAGCTCCTCCTTCCAACCAACCATGTTGCTCCTCGTAAGCCCCTCCTACATGGACATAGAGGAGCAGCCACAGGGTCAGATCCAGGAGAGAGCCGAGACAGTAGTCGAGGACAGTGTCTTTTAAACCAGCCTAACGGGCAAGCCTCACCCGCAGACTCACTCCCCAGGTGTGAGAACCTAGCCACACACTGGCAGGGACAGGGCTGGGCTGCGTCTTTGATGACACACTAGAGTGTAGACTTTATTCAGCTGAGTCCTGCTTCTGCCACCAACTAGCTGTGTGGTGTAAAATGAGCACAATTATGGTATCATATTGAGCTGTCTGAAGGACCAAACTGGGTCTTCTACAGCAGAAGTTGGCACACTTCTCCTGTGAAGGGCCAGACAGTAAATATTTTTGGCTTTGGGGGCCATCTGTTCCCTGTCACAATGAGTCAGATCTGCCACTGAAACATGAAAACAGCCATAGAGTGTTGGTGTGCATTTGTATGCAAATAGGTGTGGCTGTGTTCCAATAAAACTTTATTTACAAAAGCCAGCAGTGGACCAGAGTGCTTTGGGTGTGGGGAAGACCTTTACAAATGTTATCTTCCGGGGACCCCCATGTTGGACAATAGTTATCTGTTTATGTGGGGCTTTCTCACTCAACTATGAAGTTCTTCAGTGAAGAGAATAAATCCCCCCCACCACTTTTTTTTTTACCAGATTAAAACTAAAAGAACAAGTAAAGCACAGTATGGCACACAATGAAGTACGTAGAGGTTTTCAAAATTGTCCCAGTTAATACTAGAGCAGGACTGTAACTTCAAATGCCTACAGAGGCGACTTCCCTGGTGGTCCAGTGGCTAAGACTCCACGCTCCCAACACAGAGGGCCTGGGTTCAATTCCTGGTCAGGGCACTAGATCCTACAGGCCACAACTAAGAGTTCACATGCCACAACTGAAGATCCCCGCATGCAACAACGAAGATCCCGCATGCCGCAATTAAACCTGGCACAGACAGATAGATAGATAGATAGATAAATAAATAAATATTAAAAAAAAAAAAAAAAGCCTACAGGGGCCCAGGCAGGTACCAGAGGCAGTGAGGGAAGCCAGCCAGGTAGAGGCTGTGATGGATTGGAAAGGGCACCTCCCTTCTAGGGGGCAGTCTCCACTTAGCTCCAGCTGAGGGAACTCTTGCCATGCAGAATTTCAATTCAGTGTTAACTTTATTGCTTTTTATTGAGATTGATAAATCGACTTTACTGATATTTTAAGGAAAACACCATAATCAGATTTATGAGAAATCTCCCAATTTTTCAATGTTGACAACTAATTCAAAAAATTAAAAAACATTATGGGCCAAATAAATAGGCCTGTGGGCTGACTCAGCCCAAGACTCTCAGTGTGCAACCTCTGATATAGAGACTTCAGTTTTAAATTTGCTACATTTCTATTTTTTAGGGTTAAAAAATTTTAACTTACATGCTTTTGAAAAATCAACTTTAAAGAAGATTTGGAGAAGACTACAGTAAACTCCCATCTACTCTTCACCTGGATTCAATCTAATTCATCTTGATATCTCTGGATCCCAGTGCACAGAAGGAGATGAATGTGGTAATTGAAGGAATGCCCCCAAGAAAAATAAGCAAAACAGAGTGTGCCAAGTTCCTGCGAGCTAAAACGACAGGATGGAATGAATGCTGAGGAACAGCAAGGGAAAAGAAATCAATCAGATAAAAGGATGGAAGCAAAGGAGGAAGAACCGACACAAAGACTACATGGACCACATGTTTATTTTGCCTGCTGAATGCTTTCTATGTTTTATTTTATTGTTATTTTTTTTTGCTTGGTTTATTTTAAGTAGGAAGAGAAACAGACAAATCACCAGGAGCCCAGGTAAACACCACAAAAGAACAGAAAAGATCAGACACGGTGACTGGACTTTCAGCAAAACCTAACTAATTCAACCATCACCCATTTTGCAGTTTGGGATTATTTAGACAAGCTAGGCTAAATTTCATCTTGGCATTATTAATTCTTTGAGAAAGTCTGCTAGGCAAATGAACAGTATAAACAGGGGAGACATCGAATATTTGCTCTGGGGGGAACCAAAGCAAATGCCTAGCTTTAAAATCCTTTCTAATTATCTCCATGTGCTGAACTTTTGTCTAATTATTATGTTCCTGGAAAGCTGAGCAGAGTTTTTTTTTTTTTTCTCAGCCATCTCATATTTTAAAAGCAATGGGGGAAATTCGACTTTGACATAAAGATGAACATTTACATAGGCAGGAGACTCACATATTGCCAATTTACTTTCATGTAAATAAACATAGGCAGGAGACTCACACATTGCCAATTTACTTTCATGTAAATAAACCATGTCAAACACTGGGTTTTCTTTTAAACAGAGTGAGCTAATTGCAAAGATTATTATTTGTTAGAGAGCTTCACCATATTCCCTCCTTCCTCTTCTGTCAGCAATGCAGAAGAAGTCTGCACATTGGCAGGTAATGACAGCATCAGTTACCACATAGGTGTGCTTTTTATATGCCAGACTTGGTGTTAAGTGCATTCATGCACTTAACATTGAATTCACAATAATAGATTCACCAACGGATGGGCACACAAAACAAGGTAAGCTTCATCATCACCTCCACTTTATTGACAGGAAAACTGAGGCTCAAAGAGGTCAGAGTACACCGCTGGGATTCAAATCCAGGGCTATTTGGTCTGCAAAACCTATGAATATTACACCACGCTGCATTGCAGAGCCAGATAGAACCTGTTGAGTCAAACCCAATGAGCCAGAAAAAATATTGTGAAAAGCTATGCTGACTAGGACAGGAGGAATAAACTAAACTACAATCCAGTTTGGGGATACTTAGCAGACATTTAAGCTTTTGTGGGTTTAGGAAGTAAACACCTTTCTAACAAGGCTGGACTTGGCTTATCTATCTAGTTGGCTAGAATCAAAATTCATCAGAGTATGCCTCACTTTACCCAATAGATATATGCCTGGAAAATTGTGCAGAGATCAAAGTTTTAAAAATTGCAAAGGAAAAAAAAATTGCAAAGGAAAAAGGGATCCTTTGAATGCTAAATCTGATCTTAGGGCAAACACTTTCTTAGAACAAATTTTTCCTTTTTGTAACCAATCTGAAAATGGACAAGTTCCTCCACTGGGCCATAATGCTCAGGAGCACTGAGATAATAACAGTTAGAACTGACTGAACAGACTTCTTGAAAATGGTCTACAGCAATGTTTCTCAAAGTGTGTTCCACAGATCCTGGGAGGAAGAGGGGTTCCCAAGGACAAGTATTATCTTCATCATAATTCTAAGACTTTTTCATTGTGTTGGTATCTGCACTGATGATGCAAAAACAACAGTAGGTAAAACTACTGATAGCTTGAGTGGCTACAAGGCAGCGGCACCAAACCGTATCAGTAGTCATTATACTCTTTAGTGCCATGTGCTGACAATAAAAAACCAAAAAAACATTTTCACTTAAGAATGTCCTGATGAAACAGTAAAAATTAATTTGATTAAACCTGAACCCATGAGAACACATCTTTTAAATATTTTGTGTGAAAAAATGCAAAGTACACATAAAGCACTTCTGCTATAAGCCAAAGTACAACAGTTGATCCTAGAAAACACTTGTGTGTTTAAGTTGCCAGCTGAAGTAGCCACATATTGTATCAAATGTCATGTCTACTTGAATGAACAACTAGTGGACAAACTATAGTTATTCAGACGTGAGTATCTGGCAGACATTTTCTTAAATACAAAAGTGAGCATGTCACTTCAAGGAAACAACTGATGGTATTTGTTGTCAATGATAAAATTCAAGCTTTCAAGTGAAAACAAGTAGGAAACTTGTTTCCAGTACTTTGAGTTTAATAGCTTTCCAATACTTAAACTCTTTTTTTTTTAAAAAGGGATACGAAGGAATGTGATTTTTTGATATTGTGTAATGACATGCCATTTAATATTGTATTTCCAATGTCAACATTTAGAAGATCTGCATAACTCAGTGAACTTTCCAAATGACCAATGCCTAACGTTACGGAATCATACATGGGTAAAAGATGCAATCAAAGGGCAAGATAGACCAATGGGCTTTAATGTAACAGAGTACAAACAAAAGTTCACCAATATGGTTTCAGATGCCACATTGTGACTAACCTTTGAGAAATTACCACTTGCTAAGTCTCAGAATACTATCAAAGAAGAATGTTTACAGCTATCTGAAAAGACAATTAAAATACTCCCTGTTCCAAAAAAAATGTCTGTGTGAGGCCCCATTTTCTTCAAATATATCAGCCAAAATAACAACACAACAGTTTGGTTGCTGAAGCAGAAACGAGTCTAGCTATTTCCTATTAAACCAGATATTAAAGAGATTTAAGAAACTCTAAAACAATATCATGCTTCCTACTAACCTTTCTGGTGGGAAATATAGCCACTTTTCAATAAAAAGTATTATTTATGTTCAGAAGTAATGCATTCATTATTGCTTTTAAATGAGTTGATAAATGACAAATGTCTTAAGATTTTCTTGGCTTTAATTTCTGATATGGTAAATATCAAAGGTATAATACACACAAAGCTCTCTTGAGGTAAGAGCATAAAGGCATCCTGAGACCAGAAAGATCTGAGTACTGTTGTTCTACAGCAACATTACATTGACCTTTCCACTGGGCAAACTGGTGAATGACATTTTATACTACCTCTGAAGTACAAAGGGCAAAGATGTCTTTTAAGCACATAACAGATTGTTCAATTAAAATTTTTTTCCACACTGTGTTAAGCAGATATCACAAAAGAACAACATTTCCCAGAAGTTAGGCACAGTGGTATAATGAGAAAAATTATGTGGATTCTGGCCGACTCTTCCCCTTTATAAAATGAGATATCAGGGTAGCCTATTTTTAGAATCATAGAATTCTATGATTCTTATCGGGGATCCCTAAATGATGTCCCACAGGCTGCATCTGGCCTTCAGACTGATTGGCCATTGTGGCATTTTGAGAAGCACCCCAGGAAACTAATTGGTTGGAGCTGAGTGAGAAGCTTCCCTTTCAGAAAAGAAATTGACTTTTAATCAGAAAAGAAATTGACTTTTAATCACAGCCCAATCCAGCCCACCAGACTTGCCCCTGCAAATATCTGCATTTGCAACTTCTGGAATGAAGGGCTTCTAAAATCCCCTTCAAATCTCAAACTCCCTAATTCAGCTCCAGAGACAGTGTCCGGGTTCCTTACTCAGTCTGCCACTTGATGACTTTGATTTGGGGCAAGATACTTCACTTCTCTGAGCCTCAGTGTCCTCATCTGTAAAATGGGATAACACTGACCTCAAAAGACTGTTGTGACGCTTATCGAGTTGCTTGACAACATTTAGAGTTCCTGGCACTGAACAGTATCATTAACATCAAAGCACAGAAAGAGAGTCTCCCGCGCATCCCCCTTACCAAGTCCCATTTCCCAGTAGCTGATGACTGCATTCCCCATGATGATGCTTACTTCCATACCAACTCCTGTATTCCACAGTTCCACGCCCCGGGATACACAAGAACCCACCCCCCACCTCTATTTGTCTTTCCCACCCTAAACCAAGATAAATGGAATACTGCCTGCCATATCAGTAAACAAAGGATGTCACAGTCATCAGCAATTGCAGCCCTCAAACAGGAGCCGGTGAGCCCTGAGGGAACTCGGGAAGAAAAAGAATATCTGCCATTTAGCACCCATCAGACTGCAGCCACTCCCTACATACTGAACCCAAATAGCTGAGGTGCACATCAAAGGAATGATTTCAGTGAGCCCAGACTCTTGCATCTTCCCATACACAGAAAAGCGCTGAATTCCTTAACTTGGGATATCTGGCTTTCTTTAATTAACAATAATCTTTCGACGTTCAGACTCTTGCATCTTCCCATACACAGAAAAGCGCTAAATTCCTTAACTTGGGATATCTGGTTTTCTTTAATTAACAATAACCTTTTGACGTTCAGACTACCTGCCCTTTGTTGCAAAACTCCTATATATCCGGGCTCCCCCCACTTGCCTCCTCCGAGCAGTTCTCTCAGGTTACTTGAGATGCTGCCTAGCGGGGTTGAAGTTCTAAAAACTCCCACCAAGTGAAACATAACTCTCAACTTTTAGGTTGTGAATAATTTTTCAGTCGACAACCTTTCCTCTGATGCCCTGGCCAGTACGCGGTTCCAACACAACCACAGGCAGCACAGTGACCAAATCACTGACCACTCCCCCCAGCCTCCTCTTCCCATCCCGGACCACTAAGGCTCCCTTTCCCTCAGACGGAGACCACCTTGGGTCAGGCAGTGGTGGTCCAGGGGTCTGTGGCCTAGGGCTCTGCCCGGGTCGGGGGGACCCTCAGGCGAGATGGGAGAGTAACTGCCCGACCTCCCGGGGGGGCCCATGAACACTCACCGTCCATCCCTAGAGGCGGCGGTTCCGGGTGCTCGAACCGGAAGCGGCCTCTACACTGTTTGCAGTTCCCCTGGTTACTGCGGGGCTCCGGACCAATGGCAATGGAGTTACACGGAATGAACCCGCCCCCAAAGGGAGTGACAGCACGACCATGCTCTGGAACTCCTCCTCCGGTCCCCGGATCCGCTCCGCCTCCCTGGCTGCCAGTCGTTGTGCGCAGGCGCTCTGGACCAGGGCCCTTGGCGGCGTGGTGCGCAGGCGCCCCGGGTGCTGCCAACTGAAGTAGCAATGGACGCGCTGGAGTCGTTGTTGGACGAGGTGGCCCTGGAGGGGCTTGATGGCTTGTGTCTTCCCGCGCTTTGGAGCCGTCTGGAGACGCGAGTGCCGCCCTTCCCGCTGCCTCTGGAGCCCTACACGCAGGAGTTTCTGTGGCGGGCTCTTGCCACGCACCCGGGCATCAGCTTCTACGAGGAGCCTCGGGAGAGACCAGATCTCCAGCTCCAAGACCGGTCAGCGGCCTGGCTCTGCGGGCGGGCGGGGGCACAGACCCGGGTCTGATGGAGCTGCGAGGGGGCCAGGTTCTTACGAGAGGGGAGAAAAAGGAGTGGAGCGGAAGAAAGACCCGGAGTCTGATGGAGGCGCAGAGAAAGGCTGATTTGGGGTCCCTCAGGCCTGGCAGGACCCAGGCGTCTGATGGAGTTTGGGGGGGGTCATCTGGTGATGTTCCATTATGTTCGTGTGTGTTTGGAGTGGTGGTGAGCAGGGCTGGGAGGATATTCTTTGGGTTTCAGAGAGTATTTCCTCTGAAGTGGAGCTTAGGATTGCAGCAGGAAGGCTGTTCAGCTCAAGACTGGAGGCAGTTGAGTTCTACAGAACAGCATTCATTCAGTGCTGGATTAGAGAGCCTAAGGCAACTAGAGATCTTCACGTCGGCAAGCTTAGCAACAACAAGAACAATAATAATAGCTAACATTTATTTAGTGCTCGTTATGGCCTCGTACTATTCTAAGATCTTGTTCCTGGAGTTTCAGGAGACTGAACCCACTTCATTCTCACAGTGACTCTGTGAGGAAGGTGCTCTTAGCTTCCCCATTTTTTTCTTTTTTTGGCTGTGCCACGGGGCTTGCGGGATCTCAGTTCCCCATTCAGCACCGAGTCCTCACCACTGGACTGCCAGGGAATTCCCAGTTATCTTCCCCATTTTGCAGAGAAGGAAACTGAGTGATAGAGATTAAGTAACCCGTCCAAAGTTATGGATATTGTAAGTGACTGAGTGTTGACTCAACCCAGGCCGTCTGTCTCCCAAGTCTGTGCTCTTAAGCCATATTGTGAGGGTCGGGAGGGGTTCCCAGAGGTAATACTGTCTAAAACAAGACTTAAAGGTTGGATTTAGGTAGCCAGTTGGCAGAGTATTCCAAAGGAAGAGAAGTACTTTAAGTTGGGTTGAAGTGTAGAACTGGAGATAGTGAATGAGGAATAATAGTTCACATATGTTTATTGTAAGCAGGAACTGTTCTAAGATCCTTACGTATAGCAAGTTATTTAAGTCTTACAACAACTTTAGGAGCTGGATATTCTTATCCCCATTTTCCTGAAGAGAAAATTGAGACGCAGAGAGGGTCATCAACCCAGAATCTGAACCCAGACTGGGAGAAAGTGGTACCAAGGAGGGGAAGGAGGGACTTTATTGGAGGTGGGGAGTGGCAGTCATAACTTTAGATTTTTTTTTTTTTTTTTTTGCGGTACGCGGGCCTCTCACTGTTGGGGCGTCTCCCGTTGCGGAGCACAGGCTCCAGACGCGCAGGCTCAGTGGCCATGGCTCACGGGCCCAGCCGCTCCGCGGCATGTGGGATCTTCCCGGACCGGGGCACGAACCTGTGTCCCCTGCATCGGCAGGCGGACTCTCAACCACTGCGCCACCAGGGAAGCCCATAACTTTAGTTTTGATCTTATCAAATCTGAGGCGTATACAGTTGAAGGCAGGATTAGTGTTTGGGGGAAAAACAGGACTGAGGATTTGATGGTGAGAATTGTTAACGTGCAAATGATAATTGAAACCATAAAAATGGATGGAAGTAGAAGAGGGATAACTAGAGAGATGTGGAAAGGTATCATCTTAAAGTAGGGAAGCCTTGAGTCATTAAGTCCAAACTTGATGGTTTGGAGACCAGGCACTGGATTGGGGGGAAAACAAAAGGCCATGACTTGGGCCAGGAAGGTGGTTCTGGTTTCAGCATTCAGCGTCCGGGGTGGATTCAGAGGCTCCTAGAAAAATCTCTTGTCTGGGATAGAGAGGCAGGGATGCTGCTTGTTAAGATGACCTGCGTTTGGAAGACGGGTGCGACCAGGTGATCGCGCTTACTCTCTCCGACTTCTGCCAGAGGTTGTCAGAAGAACACGCCAAACGTGTTATTTCTGAGGCTGGGCTGTGGTTTGATATCTGTGATCTCCCCCTTAGGTATGAAGAAATTGATTTGGAAACTGGCATTTTGGAGTCCAGGAGGGACCCGGTCCCTTTGGAGGATGTCTACCCCATTCATATGATCTTGGAGAATAAAGATGGCATCCAGGGCTCATGCCAGTACTTTAAGGAGAGGAAAAACATTACCAGTGACATCAGGACCAAGACGTTACAGCCCCGCTGTACGATGGTAGAAGCCTTTGGCAGGTAACTGATTTGCATCATGGGAAACTTGTGGGCATCTTCATGCTTTAAGTTGGGGGTGTGGTCAGAGCACCACAACTGGCGTGCCGCCCTCGTGCCCATCAGAGTGCGTCGGCCCTACCCCAAGCCAGTCCTCAGCCTTTACCACTCCCCTCCTCTTGGGGCTAGTTTTGCTGGGGGGTGGGGTGGGGCGCTGCCTTTCTTTTTCCCTTTGTGTCCACAGGCCGCCTGGCCCTTTGGGCAGGGCAGGCAGCTGTCATTTGGATTGGTGCCTTTCGCTCTCTTGTCCAGGCTGCGTCCTCTGCTGCCCAGCCGTAGTTTTGTGAGTCTTCAGTCAGGGTCCCAATTTCCCAGGCTGCCTCAAGCCCCTCGCTCCATCCCCACCTCCCTTCCTAGTTGACAGAACAGGGAGAAGCTTCCAGTGTGAACTCTTCTAGTTGCCACCGTCTTCCTCAGCTTGCAGGCTTGCCCGTATTTCTCTCCCCCTCCCTCACCTCAGGGGGGATGGGAAGCCTGGCCCTGCCTCGGGCAGTCATCTGGATGCTTCTCTTCCTCCGTTTCCCCCTGTACCTCGTGCTCTTTCTCACCTCTGTCAGCTAGCTCCTCTTTCTCCTTTATTTGCAGCTTTTGCCTGTTGACCAGTACTTTCTCGTCAGCCCATTACCATGGCTCGTTCATCTTAAAACAAGACCCTCTTGGCCTTGGATCCCCCGTAGCTGTGATTCTGTTGCTGCAGCCATGCTTCTTGGAAGAAACAGCTATACTCACTTCTTCTCCCTCTTGACCTCCCCTCCCCTCCTCTGGCTCTGGAGCTTTGCAGCTTCTGCTTCCTGACCCTCCCCCACCCGGCTTCCTGCTAGCTCAGGAAGAGCTCTCCCTGGTGACTGCACACACGCTCTCTTCACACACATAGGCCTGAACTGGGGCTCCTCGTACATGTCATTCCATGACCTTGACCACAGTTATCAAATCCCAGAGTAAGTGTTCCTTTTCTTGTCTTTCTCTTCAGTAGACTCTGAGCTCCGTGAAGGCAGATGCAGTTTTTATTTATCTTGGCATCTCCGGTACCTTGCGTGGCGCTTCGTCAGTGTTGGATAACCTCTGTGATGACCAGGGTCAGCAAAGTGGGCCTCGGGCGGGAGTCCTAGAGTTAGCTACTGGGAGATGTTGGAGTTCTGATAGGACAGGGGAGTAGACCACGCTGAACACAGTCTTAAAGCAGCAAATCAGCTCCCCTGTTTTCAAACTTTTCTCTTCTCAGCTGACCTCTTGCAATTTAACGTAATGAGCCTGTTTCGAGACAGAGAACACAGGTCCTAAGTTTGTAACACACAGACACAGAAAAGTAGACTTTCTGTCCGTCACGTGTATTCACAGCCTAACATTCTTTTTGAAGATGGACCATACAGACCCTGTGACTATGCAGAAGACTAATTATGGGTCACAGGCAATGTGAAAGAAGCTGCAGTTAAATGAAAATGTAGACATGGCAATGGGCGGTTCCTCCTCTTTTTCCTTTTTGCCTGTTCAGTGGGAGCAATAAAGTCATCTGGTATTGGGTGGCAAGGGGGGGCCAAGAGGAGGAACCGTCAGACTGAGCGGTGTGACTGCAGACAGGCCTTGCGATCAGGCATCTGTAAACCACAGGCTGGGAGCAGTTGATGGTGGCTCTAGGTGGGAGGGGTTGGGAGCCCTTGGGCTCTAATATGGACCCTTGGTGACTCATTCCCCTGGGAGAGGGAGCTCCTCCAGCTGGTGCGTCTCCATGCCAAGGAGTGAGTGCAGATGGCTTCTCTGCCAGCCCACCCTTGTGGGATCTCTGGCAGGGCCAGGACCTGAGACAGTCTGCACAAGATGGCCATTTAAGTCAGCAGCTAAGGCCCCAGGGTGGAGTCTCCATCCTCAGCGCCGTAGACTGTTCGACCTCAGCAGAGAAGTCAGTTTTCCCAGCTGCGACATCTCGAAGCACCTGGCTGGGAAGCGTTCTTGGCCTCTTTTTCGGGCATTATTTTTCACACACCAAGACAGTAGGAGGAACTAATGATTTGTCCCAAGGCTGGTCTCCAACAGGCTGCAGGCCCACTGATGACACAGGGCACTGTTTTTGATTCTGAAGTTTGTTTTATCCATCCAGTTCAGTAGGCGAGTTTGTTCACTTATTAGATATTTACAGAGACCCTGCTGTGCCCCAGAACCATTCTAGGCCCTGAGGATGTCTTGGGGACCCTGATGACAACCTGCCCCCTCTTAGGGCGCTTATTGCAGAAATGTGTACCCAAAAAAGCGGCCATTTCTGAGAGTGCCAGGTGCCATGGAGAGTCTGGAAATGGTCAGAGGCGGGGGATAGACTCTGGTTAGCATTTTCAGGAAGACCTGAGGTGTTGGTATCTGAGCAGTGGCCTGAATGATGAGAATCAGTGGCCTGAAGACGTGAGGCCGGAGCAGCCGGGCAGAGGACCAGCGGGGCTGTTGTGGATGCAGGGCAGGGCCGTGGGGGTGTGTAGGATGGGCCAGGCCCTGGTTGGGAGTCGGGGGTATGGCCTGAGGGCCCTGGCCGGAGGGGGAGGGCTCAGCAAGGAACTGGTGAGACTGGCTCTGTTCCCCCTGAACGCTCTGTGGTTCTAGGATGGAAACCTCCTTAACTGGGGGATTGTGAACCTCCAAGAAGAAGCAGGAAATGATGGTTCACTAAGGTTCTGCTTTTTTATATTTCGATTTTCTTAAAAATCAATTATAGTTATTTCTTCCTGTGGTGGCTTCTGATTTGCAGGTGGCGGAAGAAACTGATCATCGTTGCCTCCCAAGACATGCGGTACCGGGCCTTGATTGGCTTGGAGGGTGACCCCGACCTGAAGCTCCCCGACTTCTCCTACTGCATTTTGGAGCGATTAGGCCGGTCCCGGTGGCAAGGGGAGCTCCAACGAGACCTCCACAGCACTGCTTTCAAGTGAGGGGATGCTTTGCTTCTCTGCTGGAAATGCTGGGGCTCCCTGATCATTGGGCCCTGCCACCTGGGCAGTCCCCACATCCATGGTGATTGGAAGCACGATGCTTTCTCATTGAAGAGACCCTGGAAAAAAGACCAAAAAAAGGGGACTCCCTGGCAGTCCAGTGGTTTAGACTCTGCCTTTCCATTTCAGGGGGGCATGGGTTTGATCCCTTGTCTGGGGAACTAAGATATCCTGCATGCCTCATATTGCAGCTGAAAAAAAAAAAAAAAGAAAGAGAGACCCTGGGGTGACCATAGAATTTATTGTCCAAACCAGACATTTTGAGAGTGGAAGGTGGAGCTGACCAGAAGGGACGCCAAGGCAATGGGCATAAACTGAGACCACCTGGCGAGCCAGAATGCATGGCAACCCTAGTTACTGGCTGCTATGTGATTAGAGACCCATGTCTGATTAGCTCCTTGCTCATATAACCCTTACTGTCTCCCGCGCCAGCCACCCTTTCCCACTCCATTTCCCCTCTCCTCTACCCCCATCTCCCCATCCACCTCTCTTGGGGGTCTGGGGTGTGCCTTAGGCTGAGGCACGGCTGTTCTTTCCAAGGCCGTTGTCACATAGCAACTGTTCTCTTAGGTTGGCTGGATAGGAGGTGTGTGTCTCTGGTGTTCATGTCCTCCACACTGTGGGGTGAAAGCAACCAACAAAGCAAAATGACTGCCCACTCTCTTCCTCTCCTCCAGGGTTGATGCTGGGAAGCTCCACTATCATAGGAAAATTTTGAACAAAAATGGGCTCATTACGATGCAGTCACATGTGATCCGATTACCCACCGGAGCCCAGCAGCACTCAATCCTTCTCCTCCTGAATCGGTTTCACATGGACAGGTACAGTGTGAGACACCAGAATGCTCCCTTACCTCTGTCTTTCAGCCATGTGTATTATACCTTTAAGAATCCTAGAGGCCAAACCAGAATATGACTAGCTTTTAAAAAAAGATATTTACCACCTATTTTGGATTATGAGAATAAGTCTTGCTTATTTAGAAAATCTGGAAATTATATAGAAAAGATACCTATCACCCCACAGCCCAGCAATAGGAACTGTTAACATTTTGGTGAAATTTGGGAGTGTAAAAGTAAATAAGTCAAATTTGATTTGTTATGGTGACAAGAGTTCTGTGGGTAGAAGAGAACAATGGACTAAGTCAAGATCTGTGTTTAAATCTTTGCTCCTGATTTGGGCAGGATCACGTGACCTATCTGAACCACTGTTTCCTCTTCTGCAGAATGGCCATGACAAAGCTTGGTACTAGTTCATACGCAGTGAATATCTGTGCCTTCATCTATTCTTTCATTCATTGAAAGGCAGTAAAAATGGAGAAGTGGGCGTCTCTGGATCCCATATATATGCCCTCCCTGCTGCTAAACCTGTTGGCAGTTAAAGCCCAGTTCACCTTCCCCAGCTGTATGACAATACCTTCCTGTCTGCCCCTCCTCCAACACCCCCCCACCCACACACAGCTAGGGTAGCCCTTGGCTCCTTTAATAGCTTCCTTTGGCATCCATTAGCTTGTAAGCATTTATTATGACATCCACTTCACAATAAAAGTGCAAAGGAAGGGAAAGTCAGTCATGCCAGTGAAGTGAGAGATAGAAACCAGGGCTTCAGAATCAGAGAGGTGTCCTGATTACTGCAGAGGGCACTGTATTTCGAGGAAGAAGACCTGGGTTCACATTTTGTGCCTGAATTTTAGAAAAGCTTAACTTCTTTATGAAATAATCCCTATCCTTTCTTACCAAGTGATTTATAAGGAAATATGTTGGTGCTTCCTAAACCTTAAGGTATTGTCAACTCAAGAAATATTCACAATCTAAAAGTTGAGAGTTATGTTTTATTCGGTGGGAATTTTTAGAACTTCAAGTCCAGGGCAGGTAGTCTGAACGTCAAAATTTAATTGTTAAAGAAAACCAAGTTAAGGAATTTAGCGCTTTTCTGTGTATGGCAAGGTGCAAGAGTCTGGGCTCACTGAAATCATTCATTTGATATGCACCTAAGCTATTTGGGGCCAGTATCCTGTGTTTTCACAGGAGTTTCCTCAGGGCCCACCATGGGGAGTGGCTGCAATCTGATGGCTGCTAGATGGCAGGTATTCTTTCCTGAGTTTCCTCAGGGCTCACCGGCTCACCTTGGAGGGCTGCAATTGCTGATGACTGTGACATCCTTTGTTTACTGATATGGCAGGCACTATTCCGTTTATCAGTATGATCAAAAGATGTAAGGCATTTTAAAGAATCATCTCTTGAGAGTTTTAGCCGGAGGCTAGTCTGTACCCTGCCACTAGCTCGGTGACCTTGGCCGTGAGACTGAACCACTCAGAGCCCCAGTCTTTCCAGTTGTAATGGACAAGGAGTTGGGCTGGATGTTCTCTGAGACCTAAGACCACAAGGTTCTGTAGTTTGATATGTTGTCATTTAAATATTGTCATCTTTAAAAAACAGGCAGTCTTTAGCAATAGGTCTGGGAAAAAATGAAGTGTTTTATGTTTCTCACAGGAGGAGCAAGTACGACATCCTTATGGAGAAGCTCTCAGCTGTGCTGAGCACACGGAGTAACCGGACAGAGACACTGGGGAAGCTGAGGGAGGAACTGGTGAGCTGCCCCTGCCCGTGTGGGGGGCTGGATCCATTTGTAACGCAGTGGGGAGCCTTGTCAAGTGTAGATTTCAGTGCACTGCAGTTGAAAACCCTGTCGTGGACTTGACCATCCCTGGCTGTTAGCGAGTTCCAAGCCCGTTCTGCCCGCCGCACAACAGGCCAGTAAATCGGGAGACAAGGTGTTGAGGCAAGGGAGAATGACTATTCGGAAAGCCGGCAGACCGAGAAGATGCGGACTGGGGTCCCCATAGACCATCCTCTCCCGGTCTGGATGCCAGGGTTTTTTGGTTTGTTTTTTTAAATATTTGTTTATTTATTTATTTGGTTGCACTGGGTCTTAGTTGCAGCAGGCAGACTCCTTAGTTGTAGCATGCAAACTCTTGGTTGCGGCAGGTATGTGGGACCTACTTCTGTGACCAGGGATCTGAACCCGGGTCCCCTGCATTGGGAGTGGAGTCTTATCTACTCCGCCACCTGGGAAGTCCCGGATGCCAGTTTTTTTTATGGAACAGAGCTGGGTAGGAGGTGAGGAAGTAAAGTAAAATGGCCATTAGTTTTGCCTGGCTTGGCCAGCATCAGGGAGGGGATATGTTAATTTCTTCTTTTCTGCAGCCATTCACAGGTGGGCAGGGTCAGATTGTCTCCCTGTGAGCTGAACAAAGGTACTTTAGTTCAGCTTTCAGGCAGAGGGGCAGGGTTCCCTGAGGCAGGTCATTATGTATGATTATAATAACAAAAGCAAGAAAAGCAAAGGTTAAAGTCAAAGAAACATCAACATGGAGTCAAAATTGGCTCTTCTCTGTTACATAGCCATGAAACAAGCAGAACTTTCCTTTGCTTTATTTACAGAATGAAAAAGGGCTCAGTCTTTAATTTAAGTCCTTCCTGCTCTTGGGTGGCCTCCAGTTTTCCCGGGGATTTGCGCCAAGTCCTGCTATAAAAGTTCCTGTGGAATGGTGAATCTGAGCATTTAGATTTACTTTTGTAATCAAGCTTGTAATTTTGTTCCCAGTGGTTTTATGCTGAAATAACAGAGTGACTACTGAGAAGGAGGAGAGACAACACAGGGAGAAAAGCAGTTATGGACCTGCTTCATCTTTGGGTCCAGGAACAGAGGCAGTGATGAAGTGAGAGTGGGAGGAAGAAAGCACAGGGGTGATGCTGCTTCCGGTCTGATTTGAGCCCTCTTCGGTAGAAGTTAGGAAAGAGCCAGCACTGGAAACGGGAGGAAAGTAAGACGGCTCTGTAGGTTAAACAGTAGGATTTGAAGTCAAGATTTGGGGGTGATAGTAATTAGTCCCCAAAGGAGCATGGTTTGGAGTCTGGTTGTAGACTCCAGGTTGTAGACTGCAGGTGTAGACTCCAGGTGGTAGACTCCAGGTTGTAGACTCCAGGTTGTAGACTCCAGGTTGTAGACTCCAGGTAGATCCTTCTTGTTCCTCACCTTGTGCTGCCCCCGGGGGGCTCTGCTCTCTGATTTCACTGCGCTGAGGGAAGGGCTCTCTCCCCTCCTGCTAAATGCACTGTATGCCCAATTCTCTTTAAAGCAGAGGTTATAAACCAAAGCTTGTGGGTCAGATTCGGCCTGCACATTGTTAAAAAGAACTTTGACCTAGCATCTTTTAAAAATTGAGATTTTGCCTCAAAATCTAGGTTACCAGCTTCCCTTGAAATATCAGAGGCTCTGGGCAGCCTGGGCCCGTGGTCTCTTGTGATAGCGGTTACCTGGAGCTGGCTGTGTGCTGGCTGCCCACCCCGGGCCCCTTACCTCCTGTCAGCTCTCAGACACGCAGGCAGTGCCATTTGTCACCCTATGAGCACTGCTGTTCAGGAGGAGAGAACTATTTCTCGGTATCTGAGTGTCTGTCAAAAGTGGGGAATAAAAGGTAGACTGATAAGGCCTCTTCCTGAGAGGCCCTAGTCAAGATGAAGGAAACTCCTACAAGCGCAAAGAAATATCTGCCCGCTTTGTTCTTTATATTGTTCGTCCAGCCTGTGCAGACACTGAAGATCGAAACCCTCTGCCCTGCTGAGTCACTCAAGGGTAGAGAAACTGAGCAGTCTCAGGTCAACGCTGTGGACGATCTAAGTGACAAGATTTGACTGATACAGGACACTGTTTATTTATTTATTCATTCAACAAATACTTTAGTGAGTATCTGTTTGGAGTCAGAACTGTGTTTCGCACCACCGTGGCAAAAATGAACGAGGATGACAGTCTTACACCATCGCAGAGCAGTCTAATTGGAGGGGCTGGCATGTGACCACACACTCAGGCCAGACTGCTCCTTGGAAGGATGTGTTGGAGTTGCGTGAAAAGAGAGATGGGAAAAGCTTGGTAGAGCCAGTTCCAGTTGAGCTGGGCTTTGAAGATGAAGTCAACATCATCCGACAGAGGAGATACCATCTTTCAGGCAGAGGAGACGGGCTGGAGCAGAGGCGTGGAGCTGTGGGAGGTGATGGGCTGTTTCTGAGGTTGGCAGTGACACGGGGCAGCCAGGCGGCAGCGTGCCTGGCGGGAGTAGTGAGAGACGTGGCTGGAAAGGAAAGTTGGAGCCAGATAAGGAAGGTCTCGAGTGCCAGGCTGAGGACTTGGGTTTCAGCCTTTAGCCTGGTGAACTGCAGTTTGAGTGTTGGGGAGATGAACTGATGGATGGGGAGGGGATTGGAGGCAGGGGCGGGGACGTGGGTGCTGTGGCCTCGGGTAGGGTGGGGGACGCCTTGAATTGTTGGCATTATTTGGGGGGTGACACTAGCAGGACTTGGTGAGTGACTGAAGCCAGGGTGTGGGTGTCGGGTGTGGGGAGAGACGAAGGAGAAGGAGTCTGTTGTCTAGCTTGAGTGGCAACCCCTCCCTGGGGTGGACCAGAGCTGGAGGGCGGGCTCCTGAGGGCAGGGACTGCACCTGCCAACCCCCCACCAAGAGGACGGCCTGGCCCACGGAGACGCTGAGCCCAGATTTGTTGAATGGTGTACAATGACAGTAGAGAGTTCAGAAAGAGGAATGAGTTTGCCTGAGATTGAGGCACATGACAAATTTGATTTTAGGATTTATTGAGTATGAAGATCTTCTGGGACTTTGACTTGGTTATGTTTAGTCAGCAGCTGGAAATAGGGGTCAGAGAAGGCTGAGCAGGATTTAGTGAATAATTAACCTCTGGATGAGGTGGACGCCATGAATATGGATGCTGTCTTTTTGGGGGGAGTGGGGAAGGCCACTTTCTTTAACTGGGCAGTTTGTGTGAGTCCTCAACGGTAGCCCCCCCGTAAGGGAAGGACTATGTCATCCTCCATCCTCTGGGCAGATTATGTGAGTCCTCGATGGCAGCCCCCCATAGGATGGTCCAGGGCTCAGGACCATATGTTGAGGGCTAGGGTTTGATGGATGCATTTCCATAGGGTCTTTCCACGACGCTGGGGGCACGGCTGGATTAACAAGAGGTGCCATCTACCAGCCAGCAGGTTAAGTGAGCCGTATGTGAGTTGTCTGTATTTCTTTGATAACAATATGTTCTGCTGCCCAACAGTTAGCGTACGGGCTCCTCCGAGAGGTGATCACACGTATGTGGGTGGTGGCAACAGCCCTCAGACATATGCTGCCTTTCTCCACCCCTGGAGTGTAAGAGGAAACCTGGGAGGTGCCATGCACCACTCTTAGTTACCAGTGCCTCCTGCTGTTCAGGTGGTAACCTGCCCGGCTGTTCCAGTGGTGGCAAAATCAAATGCTAGTAGTGGCCAGGAGGGTGGTATGGATTAGTGAAATAGGCCAAGTGTAAAATAATTTTTTGAGGGAGTTCCCTGGTGGTTTAGTGGTTAGGATTCAGCGCTTTCACTGCTGTGGCCCGGGTTCAATCCCTGGTCGGGGAACTGAGATCCTGCAAGCCGCGTGGCGTGGGCAAAAAAAAAAAAAAATTTTTTTTTTATCAGTATGGATTCAAGAATTATTCAACTTTCCTCTTAACTATCATGAGAGAAAAGCAGCACAAAAATGGTGATAAACAGGAACTGACCTTCGGCCTCACCATGTAAGGGGTCTGATGGGCAGAGGAGGCCAGGGCGTCCAGGTCAGGCGTGCCTGTCTGGAGGGAGCCGCCGGTCCTCACCTCCCACTGGCTGATGCCAGGAGGAACCGCAGGCCTAGGATTTGTTGCCAGATCCTGTTTTTCAAGAGAAGCCAGAATCTTTTTTTTTTTTTTAACATGAACTCTCTCACTTTTCAATGTTGGCAAGTAAATTACTTTTTTCAAAAAAAAACGTGTAGATGAAAAAACACGGCCTGCACTGGAGGCTGCTCGTTGGTAACCTCGACAGTTAGGAGCGCTTGGGGTCATTTTGGTTGTGTTGCCTCCTTGCAGAATCATGAGTGACAGGGTGGATGTACGCATCCTCATTTTGTTGTAACTTCACAGATAGACTAAATTTTTTTAAAGGTCTTTAATTTTTTCTCTTCCACTGCCTGTGAGAGGTGTGTGTATGTATGTATATATATTCTATTAATAATTAATAATACGCTTACTTGTTTAAAAAAAACCAAAACGGCTTCCCTGGTGGTGCAGTGGTTGAGAGTCCGCCTGCTGATGCAGGGGACACGGGTTCGTGCCCCAGTCCGGGAAGATCCCACATGCCGCGGAGCGGCTGGGCCCGTGAGCCATGGCCGCTGAGCCTGCGCGTCCGGAGCCTGTGCTCCGCAACGGGAGAGGCCACAACAGTGAGAGGCCCGCGTACCGCAAAACAATATGAAAAGGTATACAGTGAAAATCTTCTAGTGCTGCCCCCATCTGCCTCATTCTCACCCCTTTCAGGTGCATCCTTTCAGGATCTTTTTAGGGAAATCTCTTTCCCCACTCATAATCAAATGGATGGTTTACATGCTGCTGCAGACTCATTTTATTCCCTGGACAAGGTAGCTTGGCAGTATTTTCTCATTAGTGCCTCCAGTGTTTGCTCATTCAAGATCGTCAGTTAACTCAGGTCCCCACTTGTTCGTTTACATGATTCTCCAATAGTTTCAAACACCTTGCTCTACCTAACAGCGGTGTTTCAATTTTGCAGGGGCTGTGCGAGAGGACATTTAAGCGTCTGTACCAGTACATGCTGAACGCGGGGCTGGCCAAGGTGGTGCCTCTTCCCTTACAAGAGATCCACCCTGAACGTGGACCTTGCAAGACCAAGAAAGGTAAAGGCAGTCTTGGCTCCTGCCTGGGCTGCACAGATAGTTTTCACTTCTCCCCTCTAAGTGCCAGCCTGTCCCTCTTACCACGTTCTGCCCTGAGGTAGGATGATTTCACGTTATTTTTTCAACTCTATTCCTCAGCGCCTGGCCCAGGACCTTCTATATAAAAAGCGCTCAGGAAACGTTCGCTGAATGAAACCCTTTCTGACTCCCAGCAAACACCTCTATGTGGATGTCCCTCCAACATCTCCCATTCCTGGTGTCCAGAAACTGAAATTTATCTTTTCCTTCTTATGCTAAGCCAGTATTTTTTAAGTACCTGATCTGTGTGTTGCATGATTGCATTTTCTAGCCCTGCAAAATAGGTGGTATTATTACCATTTTACAGGTAAGAAAATTAAAGTTAAAAGATGATAAGTAACTTATATGAGGTTAAGCAATCAGGAAGTGGTGGAGGTGGGATTTGAACCTTCTAAGAAAGTTAAACTAGGGACAGTAGACTATGAAACTTTAAAAACCTTCCTTAGTCCTTTATTTTTCTCAGTTCTTGATTTTTATCCCATGCTGTTTAACCCCTCCTGATTAACCAAAGTTTAAAAATCTTAGGGTCAGAGCTTTCAGTAAAAGATGACAGAAGGAATAGATACGGTTTTCTGCACTCTTCCAACTCCTTCCTAGTGATGATAGGCTATAAAAGGAATAAACCTTGCAAGTACAAAGAGAATAGGACAGGAAGTGATGGCAGGGAGAGTTGTCTACATTTTTGTGCTCAAAGGCAGATGTACAAATGGTAACTGACCGTGCAGACTGGGAAAGCTGAATGCTTGTGCGGGGCAGTAGCCAAGAGTGGACACCTCAAGCCTGAAATAAACCAGGGACCTCTGAAAGCACCAGTTTGGATGGGGCTAGAGACAAGAGGATTGGTTTATAGCCTGTGAAGAGCCATTGCACCCCCAGGTCCCCTCCCCTACTTGGCATAGCCAGGTAACAAGCCCTTTCCCACAAAGACAGAGGTCTGGACTTCGTGGCTTAGCAGTCTTTCCTCATTAGTACCTCTAGTGATTCCTCATTCCTTGGACTTAACCTCAAGAGAAGATATACTGGAGGCTTTTGAGACTCAGACATGAGATGCAGCTGGGGACAGGGTACAGTGCTGATAACAGGCGGTATGAGATAATCTCTATACACAATGAGGTAGGAGTCTTCACTGCCTTTCCCCCTGTGGCTCCTAAAACACTGGCAGCCAGGCTTACAGTCCCTAAGGCCAGAGGCTGGAGGCTTCTTTTCTGCAGAAACTGACCAGTCCAAGAGAAAAGTCTTCTAGATCCTGAAATTTAGGGGTTTCCTAGCAAAATAGCCGGCCTCTGCCTGCTCACCCTTCATGGAAGCCCACACAATGGCAGCCTCTCCCTTTCTCTTCGCGACCCTGCAAAACACAGGACTTTTAATGTACAGCAGTATCTTAATGAAGCATTTTAACTTTTCACCAAGCATTTGAGAACTCTAACATGAATGTAAGAGAAACAAACTAACTTAGGAAATAGAAACAAAGTGAGGAGCAGAAGAAAAGGAAAGGAGAGAGAAGGAAGATACTGCATCATGAAACCAGAGCAAGAGGCTATAAAGGAGGGACATGCAGAAAATAAAAAAGAGCTCTTGGAAATAAAAGAAATACGACTATTGCAAAAAGATTTGGTAGAAGGAAAGATAGTGAGATAAAGTTGAGAAAATCTCCTGTAAAGAACAAAAGCTCAAATGGGATAGAAATAGGAGAGTTTAAGTTGAAAATAAGAAGCTGAGCCTAAAAGATCCAATGTCCACACAGTAGGAGTTCAAGTTCACAGTAGGGGGAGGGAGTGTGTGTGCAAGGGAGTAGAAAGGAGGAGATGATGGGAAATGACATGGAATTTTCCCAGATCTGAAGGATGTTAAGTTCTAGATCAAAAGACCCAGCAGATGTCTAGCATGATGAACATAAAGAAACCCACACCAAGATCCAACAGCCTGAGACTTCAGAAGTCTGGGGCTTGAAGAGCCTCCAGAGAGGAGACATCAGACTTCCCAGTAGTAATGGAAGCTAGAGAGCTTGGAGCAACACCATCAACTTTCTGAAGGGGATGGACTTTCACCCTGGAATCTTCCAGTCAATGAGGTGTGAGAATAAGGACCTCACACATTTTCATACATGCGGATTGGAAACAATTCATCTCTGATCTCCCAAGTTCCCTTTTAGGAAGCTACAGGAGGATGTACACCATCAAATAACAGGCTAAGCCAAGAGACAGGAAAGCATGGGGTCCAGGAAGAGGGGGGACAATGGAAACCCTGGAGAGATGATGAAGGGAAATCATGATGACAGATGTGGGGGGTGGGGGATGGAAGTCCATGCAAAGGATCAGTTGCTTAGTGCCTGTGAATGTGTGAAGGGAAATTTGTATGCTAGCAGAGAGTCTGAGTGTGAATTCGATATGGGTACAGAGAAAACCAAGCAAATGGAAAAAAGTTATTAACGCCAGGTAAAACTAAAAGGTGTGTAATTTTAAAAAGCTTAAGGCCTATGTGCTTGACTATGTGGGCATAGCAAGTAACCTGTGGAGACTGGCCTCACTAACAGCCCCAGAGAACGTTTGCTGGCTGAGGACAGACCACGGCCTCCCCAACACTTGGCTTGGTGCCTGCAGGAGGGAGGTGGTATGCTTGCCGAGTGACCGAGCTGCCAGTCTGAGGGAGCTGTGTCTCTTCCTTTACTTCCTCATTTAGTTAATGGAATCACTGCCCACCCTGTCTGACTTCCCTAAGTCTTGTGGAGGAGATGGTAACACAGAGATATTACCAGACAACAGGTGTATAAAAGGCAGGAGCCCCTGCCTTTTATAGGAGGGAGGTAGGAAAGCCCCCCAAGAGGAGACTTCATCTTTGAGTGTCTTAAGTGCTGAGTAGATGTGTAACTGGTTGAATGACTGGAGTTCCTCAGGGGAAGGGGTGGGGAGCATCAGCCTTTAAGTAGACAGGAAACCAGGAAGTTCCGCTGGGTCCTGAGGCAGGGAAGAAAAGGCTTCAGGAACTGAGAGGTGTGCTGGGGATTCCCACCTAACATTTGACTTGGAAATAGGATTATCTGAATGCTTAAAATATCATGACCTGTGGATCTAATAAGCATTTTTATTTCCTGACTTATTGAAAGAAAGGCATTAAAAATAAGCAGATGAGTAATTTTTTTAGAGTAAAGAGAAATTAAGAAAGAAATAGCCTTAAATAACTTTTTTTGCTGGGCTTCTCCGTGGCTTGAGGTCCTTGGAAATTCAAACTAGCCCCTTGAGACTATCACACCTGAATGGACTTTTGATGTAAGACAGTCTGGGTTAGAATTCTTGTCCTGTCACTTCCTGTTGGGGAGTCCTTCAGCAAGTTTTGACCTCTCTCTGCCTCAGTTTCCTCATCAGGATTATCTGGAATAATAATATATATCTTTCCAGAGTGTCGTGGAGCTTATAGGCGACAGTGTACACAGAGCAGGGCCTTTGGGCCACATCTGGCAGTGTATTTTGTTGGCCTCATGGTGTTTGTTTTCATTGTAGTTGTTGGCATTTAAAAATCAGAAATTTCACCTACAAAGTCAGCCTTTCAACTTTTCTATAGAAATAAAACTAGGCAACATTGAACTGCATTTCTTTAATAGCAATTGGTGAGGCAGAGAGGTGTGCCACCCTCTGTTGAGGGAACCCACCTTCCCCATTCATTCAGCTGCTGTTTAACCCGCAGCTGGCTTCAGTCTGGGTATGTCGTCTGCCTAACCCTTGAAGGTGTGTCCTCATCACACCATGAGTGGTCCTAGTTTTCTGGAGGCCCAGTGCTGGGAAGAAGGGTCGGCACGACTCAGAGACTGGGTACTAAGGATGTCAGTGGTGAGATTAAGAGGGCAAATACATAAGACGATGAGACGACAGTCAGCATTTTTAGATTGTCACGCACACGCGCAGTGAGCCCATTTCTGACTGTTCAGGAGGCTCGTCTTATCCCCGCGTGGTCTGGTCACCACCTCTCAGCTCTTTAGGCTCATGGACAGGCCTGCCACGCTGTGTCTCAGCTATTTATCTGTGTGACTTTTTCCCAACTAAGCCACCCTCCTTGAGGGTGGCGGCCGCACCCCTCACATACTTTCTGTCCTTAATGGCTGTGCATTGTCTACTGGGAACAGAGTAGGTGCTAAGTAAATGTTTAGCCAATTTAATTTAATTAGGTGCCCCTTCAGTGACTTTCTTCGAGCAGGAGACAAGGGATGAATGCACAGCTTTTTAGTCTTTTCTTGCCTTGAGCTGTGTCTTCCCAGTTTGCAAAATTAACATAAAACCTTCCCTCCAAGCTGTTATGGAGTAGACAGGACTTAAATAATAAATAAAGATGATGTATTGCTTCATGTAAATTTGCAGGTGCGCCTGGATATATATGAGTGTTTCTAAAAGGCTGTTAACAAAGAGTTTGGATTTCAGCTTCTTTCAGATGTGTTACAGAAAGCTGCAGTGATCTGTTTTGCAAAAGGCAAAAATATCTTGGTAATGAAAACAGTCACCTGAACTGATGTGTTTTGCAAATTTGGATTATTTTCTTCAAGTGTTTAGCAGTCATTCCATGTTTATTAAGTTGTGCTGAGAACAGAAGGGAAGAGAAATAGAAGTTAACTTTGTAATCCCTCGGAAAAGGATCACAGTCGGAAGCAGTTGACAGAAGTCGGGCTCCCTAGAGCTAATGACTGAGACAGGCATTTAGCGGGTTTCCCAGGTTCAGTGGCAAGGTGAGTCCAGCTGTGAAGAGGATGGGGTAGTTCTAGTGTCTATACCTCCCTGTTTATGGTGTGGACTCTTCCCCCAAGCTGCTGCCCTGTGACTTTTCAAAAATAAAAAACAAGTTCAACAGGATTGCAGGACAAGATCAATAGACAAAAATCAGTTATAGGGCTTCCCTGGTGGCGCAGTGGTTGAGAGTCCGCCTGCCGATGCAGGGGACACGGGTTCGTGCCCCGGTCCGGGAAGATCCCACATGCCGCGGAGCGGCTGGGCCCGTGAGCCATGCCCGCTGAGCCTGCACGTCCGGAGCCTGCGCTCTGCAACGGGAGAGGCCACAACAGTGAGAGGCCTGTGTACCGCAAAAAAAAAAAAAATTTAAGATGAATAAAATAAACAGACCTTTTAATATGGCAAAAACTATTAAAGGCAGGAACTTAAAAGAGTTGAGAAAGGGGTAGAATCCTCAATGGCATAAATTCTGGGCCTTGGGTGACTTCACTGGGGTGGAGGCAGATCTCCTGAGGGGGCACAGGCACCTGGAGGGTGCCCTTGTGGGAAAAGAGTCCTTTCCTCTGTGTCCCCCCCAGGAGGGAACACGGGCTCAAGCCTGCTGGCCGCTCCATCAACCCCCCTGAGCAGGGAGATGGGCCTGCCCAGTCTGTGGGGTGGAAGGAGCAGGCTGGGAACAGGGGGAAGGGCGGTGAGGTCTGGGGCAGAATTCTGGAGAATGAGAGGGGGACAAGCTACAGTGGATGTGCCTCGGAGGTGAGGGACTGGTGACATTGTCCTTTGAGAACTTTCTGTGGTATGACTGAGGGATGAGGAGGGAAGCCTCCCCACGCTTGGAAGAGCCCGAAGGCAAGTGCTGGGACCTGTGAGCACAGGGCTGGCCTGCAGGTGAGCAGGTATTGAAGGGTGACTGAACCTCTAGACCGAGGCCGTTTCCACAGATTCCTAAACCTGTGTGAGCCCCGTGTGTGCTACTGTCAGGACCCGCGCTGCCTTGCACAGTTAGCCAGAGAGACCTTTGGCTCTGATGGCTTGTCTTAGGGCGTGAAAAAGAGGAAGGGGCTAGGGGAGATTCTGCACTTTGTTAGCCATTATTTTGCAGGGCACTGAGCCAAGTGTTAGTTCTTTGACTCTGATCCCTTTATCACCCCATCTTCTCAGTGCTACTCTTCACTGATAAGCAACTAAAGCACAGATCACTTGCCTAAGGTCACAGAGCTGGGATGTGCTGGTAGGGGAGTGAGCAGAGGAAAGTGTGGCTCTTGAGCCTGCGGCCATCAGGCCCCTCTGCCGCCTCCGCCTCCTGAGAGGCTGGCCTGACTGACAGGAAGTGCAAGCAGGGTGGGCTGGTGCGGGGTGAAGGCGAAGGCGTCCTGGGTGGCCGGGGGCAGGAGACTCCTCCATCAGCCCTTCTCCCACACCCACTGTTAACTTCCCGTCATGCCTGCAGAATGAAAAATAAAACCTCTACTCGGCTAGAGACCATCTGCAGTCTCCGTTCTCATCCTCATTCCCGCCTCTCCCACCAGCACCCCTTCCCAAACGACCAGTCCTTTTCCACCTCTGTGCCTTTGCTGATGCCCTTCCGTCTGCCTGGAATGCCTGTCCTCTTCTGACAGTTTCTTCCGGATCCTTTAATATCCCACCCAAATGGCCCCTCCTCTCTCTCTTCCCCTGCGTAGTCTTTTTGTTTGCCAGCTCTGTGGGTTTTGGAAGCAGAGCCCTGAGCACATTGTAGCCGATTTCTCTGTAGCCATCCAGCTGGATAGCGTACCCTGAGCACTTAACTCATTCACTCCCTTAGTCCTTACTCCCAGGTTAGTCTAGACACGTTGTAGAATTATCCCCGCCTTGTAGATGAGAAGCCTGAGGCTCAGAGGTTCACAGCTTGCTCATGGTAGAGCCGCAGTTCACGCCCAGGCCCGTGTGAAGCCTAATCACCCTGTCCGAGGCTCCCTGGCCTCTCTCTCAGACACAGCCCTTTGCAGGGGTGGGAACCCTGTCTTGTCCTTCTTTATGTGTTCTAGGCCCATCACACAATAAATGCTGTGAAATTGAGTGAAAGGCCCCAAGCAGCCTCCTGACATTTTCAACACCGGTGACTCCGTCTGACACTTGAGCCCCCAAGCTCTGTTTTTCTGAGGTTGTGGTGATGATAACAGTAATGATAAAGCAGTAGCAAGCACTGTCCTGAGCACTCTGTGAGGAAGATGCTATTCTTGTCCCCATTTCATAGCTGAGCAGCCTGAGGAACAGGGCTGTGGGGTCAGTTAGCCACGCTGATCCAGCCAGTAAGTGGCAGAGGCAGGTTCTCACCAGACAGACTGTCTCCAGAGCCCATACTTTTCCCCAGTTCCATCGCCCTGGGTGTGGGCTGCAGCACCCTCCTCCGTCCTTCTGGGTGCTGCCCTGAATGCTGTCCTCCCATCTCTGGTTAGGCCTCTCTGCCGGTACCCAAGGCAGTCACCTCCTTAGAATGTCCCATGGGCTTGCTTATAATTTCAGTTTCCCAGACTATCTGAATAACTCCCCAGCCCTGACCAACCCAGCCCCATTCAAGGGGTGTGTGTGTGTGTGTGTGTTGGTGGGGTGAAGGGGGTAACACTCTGAATTTACATAACTTCCGCTTGGCTTGCTAGTAGGACTGTCCCTTTGTCCGTGACCCTCTAAGAGGAAGTCTGTCCTGGGGCTCATTTGTTGCTTTTCTTCCTCCCTGGGTTGATCACAGTTCAGGGTACCACTCTGCTAGGAGGCTGGATGAGATGTTTCATTGGGAATGTGAGACACACGGGCTGTTGGTTCTATGTCACAGCCGCTCTGGCTTTTCCTTTACAAGGAACAGTGCTTTCTGATAGAAATGTGAAATTCAGGCCCAACCATGTGGCCTAGAGTGGAAGGAAGGCCACTTGCTGGGTCCGAGGCCACTTAGATCACTTGAGCCCTCTGAGCCTCCGTTTCCTTTTCCTTAAAATGGTGATAATAACTTGGAAAATTCACACGATGATTAAGTAAAATAGCCTCTGAACGGACCTAACACAGTGCCTGGCCCATCCCAGGTACTTAGTAAAGATTCTGTCCTTCCCTTCTTCCTTTTTGGATCTTCAGGACATCTAAATTAAGGCACTTTTCATGCTAAGGTGGAGCCCTTCCTGGATCATTGACACAGAAGGACTGCGTGGTTCCTTTGTGTAGAAATGCTGACCTTAGTGCATGCCACATGTTTTTGTGTGTGCAAAATGCCTAAAATTTTGTGTGTTTGAGAGCATGAGCAGTGATCTGGCCGGTTGTATCTCTCCTCCCTTTTGTTCCTGGAAAGAAAACCCTGCTCCCAGGGGTCAGTGGCCGACATCAGTGGGACCGCGATTCCTCCAGGGCGGTTGCAGGTAACCGAGGTGGCAGCTCAAATGGAGTGACAGGCCACGTTCACCTGCGTGAGTCTGCTGACCAGTCTTGCTCGAGCCCCTTCTGCTTTGACCTCAGCTGCCTTGTGCTCTAGAACAATATCCTTAAAAATAGCAAGTATGAGGGACTTACTTCCCTGGTGGTCCAGTGGTTAAGTCTCCACGCTCCCACTGCAGGGAGCCCGGGTTTGATCCCTGGCTGGGAACTAAGATCCTTCGAGCTGCGTAGCACAGCCAAAAAAAAAGAGGCAAGTATGAGCTGAAGGGATTTTAATAAAAATAGAAATTCTGAGTCTGGAAAAAACTCTAGAACTATGGGAAATACATAAAGATCAGTGAAACAAGTTCCAAGTGGTCCCTTGGATCATGAAGCTCAGACTGCACTGTGCCCCATCCTTTACCTGCTTTTTCTCCTGCCTCTCTCCCCCAGCCCCACGAGGCTGACATTCTCATCAGCCCTGGTTTGCAGGTGAGTCAGTGGAGGCTGAGGGAGGTCGACCAACTTGCCCAGGTTCCCACACCAGCTCAGGCAGAAGAGTCCAGATTCTTAACCACTGCGCAGGCTCGCTCTCTCTCACGCAAGGTTTTCCAAAGGAAAGATGCAAATGGCATGGCCTGAGGAAAGGGAAACGTTGCGGCCATCAGTGCGTTGGGTGAATGACCAGGGCTTACCTCTCTGACGGATACAGAAACAAGTGCAGTTGGGATTCAGGGCAGAGAAATCAGCTGTGCTCAGGGACAGGCAGAGCTGCAGACCCTGTGGCCCCAAGCCTCTTCAGGCGCCATCTGGATGAGTCACAGCAGCCTCCTGCTCAGCCCAGCCTTAGATGCTGGAGCTCACCCCTTGCCATGTGTTGGGACTCGCCCTCCCCCCACTGGGTCGCATGCTCCTAGTTGGTCGTGGGGCTCACAGTTCCCAGTGTAGTCGCAGGGAGCGGCCTGGTCCTCCTGTGTCACCCTCAGCCTCCCCCAGCCAGCAGCCTGCCTGCCTCGGCACCTTCCTGAGCCCCATGCTCAGAACCAGAGCAGGGGAGAGTTCCCATGGGACCCAGGAGCCAGGTCACCCTAACCGTGGGCCAGTTGTGGGGCTTTTCTACCTGGCAGGAAGGGACCAACCATCTTGAGTTCAGCTCCTGTTTGTCATGCCCTTGCACGGTGCTAGGTGCCAGTGATGCCATTAAGAGCAACTGCTATGTTAGTTGAGAGTCAGACAGCCTGGGTCACATCCTACCTCCGACACTTCACAGCTCCGTCACTTTGAGCAAGTCACTTAACTTTTCTGTGCCTCAGCTTCCGCGTCTGGACAGTGCAGCTTACAGGGGCCTGCCAGCCTCAGATCATGAGATCTGATGGGTTAATTTCTGTAACGCTCACAACACAGTGCCTGGCCCACGGCTCCACGCCAGCCTCTGTACAGACGTTATCTCGGGTCTCGCTGACACTAACCCGTGAGGGAGAGAACATCATCATCTCATTTCACTGAGTGGGGAACAGAGAGCTACAGCAAGTCACCCCAGAGTTACAGAGCTGAGGTTGAAACCCACATGTGCCTGACCCAGGAGCCCGTTTATCCCCACTCTCCTCTGAGCATCCTTCCATCCTGGCTGTCAGCAGAGGGCGCAGCTGAGCCATCAGGAGAAGGCTCTGATGGGGGATGCAGGTGAGAACAGCTACTCCCTGGGCATGAGGAGCAGAAAGCTGATGGCTGAGGGCGTTTTCCTTTGTTGCCTTAGAGTCCACGAGTGTACTAGTAACGTTTTTCCTCTTCCACTTAGCTTACTTTGAGGGCTGTTCTGTGTATCTTTTCTTGGCTAATTAGCCCCTAAGGAAGTTATAAAAGTGGGAAAGAGTCACACTGGGCTCTTGCCTGAGAGCGAGTCCGTCGGCCTCCATAAATGCTGCATTGTGTCACCCCTCAGGCGGGCTGGCCCTTGCCCCGGGTCACCTGCTGTTCTCAGTCACATGGGCATCTTTGAATTAGGGGCCGTATGTCATCAAAGGTTTAGGGCTTGGGCTCCGAGGCTGGACTGCCCAGTAAATCCCAGCTCCTCACTTGCTAAGGGATGGGAGTTTGGGCAGATCCCTTGGCTCCACATGTTCTCAGGTGTGAAACGGGGATGGTAGCCCACCTCCTAAGGCTGTGATGAGGACTAACCCATATAACCCGCCAGGAGAGCTTAGATCAGCGTCAGGGACCCGGCAGGCGTCCGAGGAGTGGTGGTGGTTTTATTGTTGGGAGAGGAAGTCGCTCTGTGAGCACCAGCTTAGGGGTGAGAGGGGGGCTGAGGGGCTTGGGAGTGGCTCAAGGTAGAGGACAGAGAGGAAGACCAGGTGGCGAGTGGCTTGGCGGCCAGTGTTCTGCCCACGTGCTGGGGGTGCTGGCCACAGGGAGAGCCCAGCCCTGGGCCCCGGAGCCTTGAAGTAGTTCTCACCCATTCAGATGGCCCAGGAGTCCCCTCGTTCCCAGGTCTTCCCTCTTGGGAGGGAGAGGCCGGGGCAGGCACCGGGAGCGAAGCGCAAAGCTTTGGAAGCAGGAAGGGAGGACCTAGCAGGCGCAGAGGGAGCCAGGGGCAGGGAGGCTGTGCCAGGCGCGGGCTTCATGTTTCTTCTCATGAAAAGTCGAGAACTGGGGGATTTTCTCTCACTGGCGGTATTGGAGGGGAATCAGCTGGTGCCCGAGCCCTGCCAAGGGTGCCCGCACACCTGCTGACCTTTGGCCCCAGGCCAGCCCTCCCGGAGGGTTCTGATTGGTCTGACTCTGAGGGTCAAGTCTCTGATATCAGGCCCCTGAGATGCTTTACTGCTTGTGAACTTCACTTGCAAACCATGTGCTGTGTCCCCCACCTACAGAGAATCCCGTGCCCGAGTTGGGGTGATTGGGCTTGATCTGCTCAGACGTCAGTCTGTGCTGCCCTGATGTGGGTGTTCCACACACCTTCACAGCAAGACCCTCAGTGGCACAGCTCCTGCTTAGGAGGCACTGGGTTGCAGAGACTGCCACTGCTCCTTGCCCTGGTACCCGAGGATTCTGCACCTTGGTGTGCTGGTGGACGCTGGTGGAGAAGCTGCTGATAGCCCTGCTGTAACAATGACTACAAATACAGTGACTTAACACAACACAAACTCGTTATTTTATCATTCTGAAGGTTGGAAGTCTGTCATTGGACTAAAATCGAGGTTTCGGCAGGGCTGTGCTCCTTCTGGAGGCTCCAGGAAAGAACCCATTTCCTGGCCTTTTCCAGTTTCTAGACTCGGCTTGCATTACTTGGCTCGTGGTCCCTTCCATCTTCAAAGCCAGCAGCGTAGCATCTTCCAGTCTCTCACACTGATCCTCCTGCCCTCCCTCTTACAAGGACTCTGATGTTATACTGGTCCCGGCCAGACATTCCAGGATAATCTCAAAAATCCTTGACCACCAGCACCACGACAAAAAGCCTTAACTTAAATCATGCCCTCAAGTCCCTTTTGCCACGGCAGGTAACATATTCATAGGTTCCAGGGGTGAAAGCGTGGACATCCTTGAGGGGCTGCTGTTCTGCTTCCCAGCTGTCAGTATCACAGGACACCACCTCTTCCGTATCAGAGACCTGGCACCTGCCTGAGTCACTTAGCCCCTGTCACAGGCTACTGGGGGTTTGGGCAAGTTAACGCGTCTGTACCTCAGTTTCTTCATCTGTTTGCCTCCTAGGGTTGTCAGGATCAAAGGAGTTAACACACGTAGTGTCGAGATGCTTTTCCTTTTCCTGTACCTCTCGTGTTACAGCCATAGGCGTGAGCTTGTTATTTTCCCCACATGGTGCTTCCATAGGTTGAGTACCGGTGCCTTGTGATTGTCTGAAGGCAGGCGCTCACCTGCAGAGTGTGGTGACTTGTCGTCCGTGTCCTGCCCCTTAGTCCTGGTCATTGTTAATATTATTCACAGAAGCTGGGTCTATAAAGAGTTCTGTGTGGACCTCTTACTGTTGGCAGTTTTGCCTCCTTTTGAGTTATTTCTTAGAGTAAATTCCTAACCTTGGCAATCATGGAGTTAAAGGCCTCTCGAAATGCTCTGGAAAGGTCATAGAACTTGTTCACACTGCTGCCATACCTTAGTGGCAACAGGTATTGGCTTAAAAGGGAGACAATTGTATTCATCCTTTCAGCAATACCGCCCGTGTGCCTGCTGTGTGCCAGGCACCGTTCAGGGGAGCGGGGGGCGGTGATGGGAAAAGACGAGCGCGTTTCCTGTAGTCATGGAGCTTGTCTGAAGCAGAGGCTGCTGTTTATTTAACAGGCCCCTCATTATTCCTTTCGTTTGCATTTCTTTGTTCACTAATAATATGTTTTTTGTTTTTAAAGCAATTTTATGGAGTCAGTATTCAGCTCTCGTGCCCCAAGGCGTGCCGCGTTAAATGTTCCAAGCTGACTGCCCTGTGCGGCCTTCCTCGGGGCCTCTGGGTCTGCTGAAGCTGCCTCCCCCAGGGCCGCACTGATTTGTCATCATGGAACCGTGTGCCTGTGTTCCCAGGGACCGATGTCATGGTGCGCTGCCTGAGGCTGCTGAAGGAGTTTAAGCGGAAGGTCGAAGACCAGGACGACGACGAGGACGAGGAGGCCATCTCCAAGGCCGTGCCACCGGTGGACATCGTGTACGAGCGGGACATGCTCACACAGACCTACGAACTCAGTAAGTCCCGTTCTCCTACCTGCATATACACAGGGTTCCTGAGCTTTGAGTCGAGGTGTGTTTTGGTCATATGTTGAAAGAGGGCCCTGCTGCCGAGAATGTCACGCAGCGGGAAGCTCCCTGGTCCCCTTGAGGGTTTAGGCTTTGGGGTCAGATTTGAGTTTGAGTCCTTGCTCTGCCCCTTGTCCACCAGCTGAAGACTTTAGCAAGGTCTCCGAGCCTCAGTTCCCTCATCTGTAAAATGGGGATATCTCCCCTAGCATGTAAGAGGACTGAATAAGTAGGATTAAAACATCTGGTGTAGCGCCTGGTACGTAGAAAGCACTAAAAAAATTACCTATTAATATTACTACTCAAAGATTTGAGAGTCACCTACCAACTTCTCAAATTGGTCTGGAATCATTGCAGGCTGGGGATTGTTGTGATGAAGGGGGAGGAAACATGTTTCTGTCCATTCCTCACCCTTCCCCTAAATCCCCTAAAATCTATGTAAGACAGCAGTGACCCAGTGCCATAGATGGTGTGGCCGCAGGTCCCTGTGGAGCGGAGGATGTCTAGAGTAGAAGGGGAGGGGCTGCAGGAGATCTGGTTCAGCCAGCAGGTACGAAAGCACCTGGCAAATCAGCACAGCCTTTAGGGAAGGCTGTTTGGCTGTTTCCATCAACTCTTCAACATCTCTCAGGATCTGTTCCTCAGAACACAGTTTGAGAAATGCTGTCCTTAACCCTTTCATCCCTGCTTTTAGCATGTTACTAGTTTAACGTAGGAACACATTCTAGTCACGTCTTTCCATTCTGCTGTTTATTTTTATGCGTGGACAATACAGCAAAACTGCCTTTATCTAGGTTGGTTTTACCTGGCGGCCTCCAGTGTATGCCGCATCAGGAAATAAAGGGGAAGCTCTTTCTGAACGGTCCAAGAGTGTTGCCCTGAAGTCTGCCCTGTAGTATTTTGCTGGAGGGGCTCCCGCCCACCGCCACCACCCCCAGGCTCCTTCCTGGAGTTCCCAACCCCTGAGTAGTCGAGTACATTTGAAAGGGCTCATTGCAGGAAGATACAGTAATAGCACAGCGTGTAGCAGGGCAGGAGCTGACACACCAGACAGAGCAAGTAATAGAGCACAGTTGCCTTTCGGTCATTTATTACAGGGCCAAATAGCATGATTTCCTTCTGTGGCCCCTGCTGGCCGGCACCTGTTACGGGACAAGGCAATAATCGGTGTCGGTAGTGCCTCTGAGTCTACCGAGAAGGATGGGCAGATGTTCTTCCTTAAAAATCCCTCCGGTGCTTTTTAAAAGGCTCAGTTTAATTTAGCTGAGAAAGTTCGTTCATGTGAAAGCACACTCTTCCTGCTGCAGGATAAAACAGCGTCCCTGGAGCTCGGTGGATCAGGCGTCGATTGCTTGACATACAGCTTTGACGTGGAAGAGTCAGATAGTGAGCGCTTAAAAATGAGCAATGAGTCGAGTGTTCAGAGTCTTGGGAGGGGAGGGTGGGAGGAGGCAGGTGTCTTACTCTGTCTGTCGGTTTCCCCTCATTGAAATGTCTGGGAACGGACCTGACTTGTGCAGAACGGCTCCGTGGTGGAGGCTGGGGTTCAAGCGTATTGTTTCACACAGTTGAGCGTCGTGGCACGAAAGGCATTTCCCAAGCTGAAATCCGAGTGGCTATGAACGTGGGAAAGCTGGAAGCCAGAATGCTGTGCCGTCTCCTTCAGAGATTCAAAGTGGTCAAGGTAACAGCGTGAGTTCGTTGTCTTCAGATGTGCACACAGCGTGGTTCTGAAGGGAGCCCAGGGCGGCCCTCCGTCTCGGTCAAGGAGGCAGATGGCTGCCAGGGAGGGCGGCAGTGCTGAACACAGCCCACAAGTGTGCCCCACCCCACCCCCACTGTGGATTTTGTTGGTTTTCGCTTTTTGAAAATTGAATGAGTTATCAGCATTGAAAAGTCAGCAGGAGATGCTGCAGCCCAGGGAGCAGGTCCCCCACTCCTGCGTGGGGTGTCAGCTGAGGTGGCGCTTCCGACGGCACCCAGAGACAAAGCGGGCACCCCCCAGGCCTCAGTCCCAGCCCGGCCCTCCCTGTCATTTACGTTCCTTGCCTGGGTCCTGGGGACACCGAGTTGGCCAACTGTGTCTGGTGTCCCCTTTCGGGACCCAGACCTGCTATCTCAGCCTGTTATGCTTCGCTCCCTTCTTGCCAACTTTTTGGCCATTTTGCTGGAAAGCAGTGTTAACAGTTGAGCTAATGATTGTGCAGCACTTAGCACTGTCCTTGGCGTGTGGTTGGTACATGAAAGGTGTTACTCCTTCTGCCATTAAGGGCAGAAAATCCCTTTCCCCTGTTGTAGAAGACAAAGGGGAGTAACTGAGTGACAGCTTCACCGCCACTCCCCACGGCAGTGGCCGAATGGAGCTGGGGACCTCAAGGCCCTGACTCCGAGTCTGTGACAACAGTTAAGAACCGTCCAATTCTGCTTATTGACCGTCTCTCGTAGGCCTCGTCCTGTGCCAGGCCCTGGGGGTTTGCGGAAGGCCAAGTTAGGGCCCTGCCCAGCGGGGAGCTCACAGTCTCCTAGAGCAGACACACAGTCAGGATTGCTTCCTGTGGAAGCAGAACCTGAGGGATGGCGAGACAGGAGGACCCACGAGGGGCTGAGCTGGGGCCCAGGCGTGAGGTGGAGGAGACGTGGGGGAACGTGGGAATGACAAGGAAATAGACACCGCAGAAGCCCGGTCACCCGAACACCTGGGTGTCCCGCCGTCCTCTGCAGTTTCTTAGACACATCTCGTCCCCTCCAGGGCTTCATGGAGGATGAAGGACGGCAGCGGACCACCAAGTACATCTCCTGCGTGTTTGCGGAGGAGAGCGACCTGAGCCGGCAGTACGAGAGGGAGAAGGCACGGAATGAGCTGCTGACCACCGTGAGCCTGGCCTCGGTGCAGGAGGAGTCCCTGCTGCCCGAGGGCGAGGACGCTTTCCTCTCCGAGTCGGACAGCGAGGAGGAGGCCCGCGGCGGCAGGAGGAGAGGCAGAGGATCGCAGCGGGACTCGAGGTCCTTCTCGAACGGCAGTCTCAGGACTCGGCCTCACCACTCCACCCCGAAGGGTAGGGGCGTGCTCGGGGTGGGGGGTAGGGGGCGTGGGCAGGGGGTTGCGCACCCTCAGTCTGAGCCGCTGCCTATCCCGCCTGGCTCTGGGGACGTTCAGTGCAGCAGACACCTGAGGATGACCTTGGTGCTGCCCTAACTAGGGACCTGTTGGTGTCACGTGCATCACATAATCATAAGCTTAGGAGATGCTTGTGTGGTCTGTCTCCAGGCTGCTGGCAAGTCATCTCTCCTTGGCAGATGTTTTGTTTGTTTTGCTTTTATTTGGTTGTGCCGGGGCTCCGTTTAGTTGTGGCATGCATGTGGGGTCTAGTTCACTGACCAGGGATTGAACCTGGGCCCCCTGCATTGGGAGCGCAGAGTCTTACCCACTGCCCCAGCAGGGAAGTCCCCTTGGCAAATGTTTTGTTTGTTATGTTTTGACTATTAAAGGGATGGAATTCCCTAAACGTCCTCTATCCCTTTCCCTCCAACAATCTGTGTAAGAAGCCCTTGGGGTTTTAGTTTAGTTATGGAATACTTTTCTTGAAACACGTAGAGGGTGGTGCTGATGACAGATGTGCACGTCGGGGTCGGGGTCGGGAGGGTGCGGCTCGCTGCTTGCTGGTCCACTTCCCTCATCTTAAACTGACCACATGGACTCCTTTGGCCTGGGGGGCTCTGGTCCGGCAGCTGAGCAGAAGTGCCCCTTTCACTTTGCCCCTGCTGTGGCCGCGGTTCATCCGTTCTATGCCTGTCCTCCACTGCAGGGGGGTGGAAAGTCATCAGCCTTCACCCATTGAAGAAGCATCCGTCTTCCTCCCTGGGAGCTGCTGAGAGAGGCTGCCAGAGCTCTTGCAGGGGGGACAACCTCCTGGACACCAGCAGCACCTCAGACCCCAGCGTGTCCTTGGGCTCCCACTGCATGGAGAGTCACAGCGGCGACATAGCCGTGATCGAAGAGGTCAGGCTTGAAAACCCAAAGGTGAGTGCCCATGGGGGAGGGCATTTCCTCTAGGAAGGAGCCTCTGGCAGGTGGACGTCAGCCTTGGCTTTTCTGTGCTTAAGAATCACAACAACAACAACAAAATCAATAATCGTAAAAGTGCCACATGCTCGGGCAGTGTAGGTGGGGGGGCCTCTACGGTAGGAATGCAATGCTCGTTGACACACCACCTTCACGCAGCCCACCTTAGCAGAGATCACCTGCATATTATTTACAGGGTTTTAAAATTTCCAACAACGTACTCTTTCTACTTCAGTTTATTTTGAAGGAAAAATGTGTATGGCTACTTTAAATCAGTGGTTCTCACTCTGGGCCGATTTTGCCCCCCGGGGGACATTTGGCAGTGTCTGGAGACGTTTTTCGTTGTCACGTCGGGGAGAGGGCGCTAATGGCATCTCGTAGGCAGAGGCCAGGGATGCTCTTAAATGTCCTAGACTATGCAGAGTGAACCACAGCAGAGTTATCCAGCCCAAAGTGTCAGCAGTGCTGAGGTTGAAAAACCCTGCTTTAGATGAAAAGCCAATATCATTTGCCATAAAAAGAAGGTGATCGTAAAATAGATCTGATGAAAACAAAACTTTCTTAGTCCATTCTGGTCAGATAGTGTTGTACTTCACAGTGTTAAAGACACTAGAATCAAACCAATACTTTTTCCTCAGTGTAATTAGAAGGATTAAAAGGCAGTTGACACAGGAATGCCTTTGTCATTATGTGATTCAGTGCTGTCCTTGGTGGCTGGAAGGTGCCTCAGATATGGCCAGTGGTGCCTCAGTTGCCCAGCACAGAACAGACTTGGGATCAGGGTGGCCTTTGATGCTGTTGCTGCTGTTTGGTTCGGGCTTCACAGCGACCCTGTAAGATGAAAGCCAGCTCTGGTCAGGAGGAGGCGAGCAGAGCCTCTGGGGACTGAGGGACTTGCCTGCTCAGTTAATGACAAAATGGAGAGTGGAACCCGTGGGTGTGGAGTTCCCACCCTGCCCTGCTTCTCCATTTCCGGTGTGGAAGCCTGAGCTTGGGTTCTCTCCCTACAGCAGGAGTGATGGAGCACGGGTTGGGGGAGATTTTCTGTGGAATTTTCTAGAACCTTCTAGCTGTATCCTATCATTGGATGCCATGACTCTATCAAGTCATGATTGGTCTTGTCTCCACCTGAAGCACCTGCTGGCAGGTGGATCCCACCAAGTTCCCAAAGGTTTTCCCTGCCATCCTGGCCCTGCCACCCGCTTTGCACCTCCTCATGAGGTCCACGTGTCCCCAGCAGCACACTCCCTCCAGGCCCTGCCAGTCCTGCTGCTAGCTTCCTAGCTCAGCTCTTTCTCTTCCTCTTAGAAATCTGTCCCCAGAGTAATGGCAGAACCTTGTCCTTCTTTTTGCCCACTTGCTGAGAAGAGGGGCGTGAACTGTGCTGTCTGGAGGTCCCTTGGTGAAGCGTGTGATCACTTTGCTCTGCAGCAGCGCCGTGGAAAGCAGGCAGATTTTCTCGCGTGGTTCTCCTCCAAAATGTTTGCTTTGAAACGCAAGAGAGAACCAAAGTCTTTCTGCCACTCTTGGGCCCCTTCTTGGATCTGTGACTCTTTCGCCCCTCGAGCCCCGCCCCCTTCAGGAGAGAACCGAGCCTCTTCCAGAGCACCGGTGCCTGCAGGGAAGTGATGGGACCCCGGCCCAAGGCGCCTCCTCAAGCGTGTTCTCATTCTCTGGAAGCGCTTCTCCAAGCGAGGAGGGCATCCAGCAAAACAGGCCATGGGACTGCCAAGTGGCACTGAATTATGCTGAGTGACTGGCCAGGAGTGCGTGAGGGTTATGATTTCCTTTCCCTTCAGGGTGCACATTTGGGCTTCAGCATCTTTGATCCAAAGGCAGATGGAGCAAGTTCAGATTCTAAGTTCCTGGAAGCTAAAAGGAACCACGAAGAGAGCAGTGGGCGTGGCAGCAGGGGTGGGGGAGGGCACCCGTCCGCTCTCCTCCCCGTCATTCACTCGCCACTCATCCTGATCCACTCGGAAGCCTGCCTCTGCATCTCCCTTATGTTCCCAGAGAGGCTGCCCGTGGCTTCCCTGAGGCGGAGGCAGAAGCCCGTCCTGGCGCACGTTCACGCCCTGGGACCCGGTGTGGTGGTTTCGCCTCACTGAGCCCCGGTTTCCTCTTCCGTAAAATGGGGACCATAATAATGAGGTGGTTGAGAGTTCTGGATGAAGAAGCCCCACAGAGTGACGGCGGGGGGTCGGCCCCCAGTCTGTCCATTTCCTCCCTTCCACTGCGGAAGAACCAAGTAAAGAGTGAATGCGGTCCCCTTCCCCGGGAAGGGCTGGAGTAGATGCCTCTGCTTTCTGTTCTCAAACCAGCTGATCTTCATAAGGTTCTGGGCTCCTCTTTTGGCAGATGTCTGTGCTGTTACAAAGCACTGAAATAGTGGGGTAGTGGGATCCTATGGGGGCAGTAATCCTCTTGACTGTTTTTCTTGAAATATGGCGTAGAAGTTCCGTAAGGAGGGAAAGCGTACTGGCAGGAGTGGTGTCTGGCCCCCAAACCTTGCTGAGCCCATAGTTTTCTCATGCTTTTGGTCCCTGTTCTAGGAGAGTAGCAGTTCCCAGAAGACTGGGAAGCACGGCCCAGGCCAAGACAAACCCCATGAGACTTACCGACTGCTGAAACGCAGGAATCTGATCATAGAGGCTGTCACCAACCTCCGCTTAATCGAGAGCTTATTCACGTAAGGAGTAGTCTGTCTGTCTGTCTTGCATTAATAGTAAATCCCACATCAATCAGTCATCACCATCCACAGAAATGACTTAGAGGCATTTGCATCTCTCTTCTGCTGCATAGATTCTCACAGGAGCCCTTTGTGGTAGAGAGGATTTGCAGTCTGTTTGTGTGATTTGAAAAGTGTAGACATTGAGGAATATCCATACACTTGACAGGGAGAGAATGATGGAGCAGGAAACAGAGGTCACGGGGAAAGTGCATTTGCCTTGTTCCTTCCTTAGGAATTTGGTGCTCAGGAAGGGGTGAGAGGAAACGGAGGCAGGGAATAGCATGAGCTTAGAAACATTGTTATTAGTTCTCCAGGGAGCCTTTTGTTCAAACAAAATCTTTTATGAAAACAAAAACAAAAGGGACTGTGAATGGATAAAGAAGATGTGGCACATATATACAATGGAATATTACTCAGCCATAAAAAGAAACGAAATTGAGCTATTTGTAGTGAGGTGGATGGACCTATGTCTGTTGTAGGGAGTGAAGTAAGTCAGAAGGAGAAAAACAAATACCGTATGCTAACACATATATATGGAATAAAAAAAAATGGTTCTGAAGGACCTAGGGGCAGGACAGGAATAAAGAGGAAGACATAGAAAATAGACTTGAGGACATGGAGTGGGAGGGCGAAGCTGGAGCAAAGTGAGAGTAGCATCAACTTATATACACTACCGAATGTAAAATAGATGGCTGGTGGGAAGCAGCAGCATAGCACAGGGAGATCGGCTCGGTGCTTTGCGATGACCTAGAGGGGTGGGAGGGAGGCTCAAGAGGGAGGGGATATGAGGACGTGTGTGCATGTGGCTGATTCGCTTTGTTGTGCAACAGAAACTTTAACACGGTATTGTGAAGCAGTTATACTCCAATGAAGATCTATTTAAAAAAGCGGGGGGGACACACATGTGGAGCTTCTGTGTCCAGGGTGCAGTGGAGGCTCTGCTCCCTGGTTTGGTCCTTCTAACCCACTGTTACCACCACGTCCTGGGAGGCATCCTTGAGCTTCTGGGCAGCCAAGGTCAAAGCCACTCGCTCAGAAGGAGCCTTACCCTTGAGTCAAGGATGTGAGTTCTCTAACTAGGGGATGGGGAGACCGCCTCTGGATACTGCTGCCTGGGTCTCCTCTTCTGTGCAGGTGAGATGGAGCTAGGTGCTCCTAATATCCCTTCTGGACCTGCCATTCTATGAGTAGTGATATGGAAACATCACCATAGTGACTCAGTAACATCTAGAGAGAAGATACGTGAGGAGAGGAGTCAAAAGAGCTTCAGATCTGAGAGTGTCAACAGTGGTAAACTGGAACATTCCTTAGCTGGATGTTGAATTAGCATGGAGACTCAGTGAAGACAGATTTCCATGACGGAGCTCAGTTTCTCCACCATCGTTGTCTTAAATCATGTAATCTCTTTAGTTCCTGGTGAAAGGCTCAGAACGTGAAGCTGCTGTGATTGGTGGCTTGTCTTTAGCTAACTCATTTATCACAGAGAGATGATCTTTGCTATCTTAAGTCATCCTTTCAGTGGTGAAACACCCTTTAATTCTCCCCTACTTTCTGCTAGATCCCATTAGGCAGGTGTCGGTTGCCTGGGCTTAGAAAGGCCTTCCACGGTTGAGACTGGGAATATTAACGGCTTATTTTGTGATGCTGCAGGATTCAGAAGATGATCATGGATCAGGAGAAGCAAGAAGGTGTGTCCACCAAGTGCTGCAAGAAGTCCATCGTTCGCTTGGTGCGGAACCTGTCCGAGGAAGGCCTCCTGAGGCTGTATCGGACGACAGTCATCCAAGACGGCATCAAGAAGAAGGTAGGGCTTCCCTGGTGGTGCAGTGGTTAAGAGTCTGCCTGCCGATGCAGGGGACACGGGTTCCTGCCCCGGTCCGGGAAGATCCCACATGCCACGGAGCGGCTGGGCCCGTGAGCCATGGCCGCTGAACCTGCACATCCGGAGCCTGTGCTCCGCAACGGGAGAGGCCACAACAGTGAGAGGCCCGCGTATCGCAAAAAAAAAAAAAAAAAAAAAAAAGAAGGTAACCACACAGACCACCGCTCGTGCTGGGTGTTCTCTTACCCGGCTTCCCACATCCTTGTCCTGCCGATAGTTCGGAATTTCCCATTATGCCTCCTCCCTGGGGCAACGGATTATCTCCACTTCCTGTGGAAGCTGGAAACAGAAAAGAGGAATAACCTGCTTGGATTGTAGAGCAGCCTGTGCAGCCCAAGGCAGGTGTCCTGCCCCACAGCCAGCCTCGAAGGAGAGGATGGAAATGGAGGCATATCCAGGTTCAGCTAACTAGCACTGGGAGAAGTTAAGCAGCATTTAGAAGGTGGAAAATTTAGGGCTTCCCTGGTGGCGCAGTGGTTAAGAATCCGCCTGCCAATGCAGGGGACATGGGTTCGAGCCCTGGTCCGGGAATATCCCACGTGCCGTGGAGCAGCTAAGCCCGTGCGCCACATCTACTGAGCTGCGTACCACAGCTACTGAAGCCCATGCGCCCAGAGCCTGTGCTCTGCAACAAGAGAAGCCACCGCAATGAGGAGCCCGCGCACTGCAACAAAGAGTAGCCCTCACTCGCCACAACTAGAGAAAGCTCGAGCACAGCAACGAAGACCCAATGCAGCCAAAAATAAATAAATTAATTTATTTATTTAAAAAAAAAAAAAGGTGGAAAGTTTAGACTAAGCAGCAAGAACATTAGCCACAGAAATCTGCAGAAACATATCCCGGAGGAAATGATGTCAGCGACTCAATTAGCATGCGTTGCCAGGTCGTCCAGTGAGGACAGTGGATCTCTTCTTTCCCAGTTTATCTGTTTCTGTAAAGTTTAAAGTTTGGGGCCATTCCCATAGCAACTGCAGCTCAGTGGCTTTGCACATATTCTAAGGCATAAATTTTTCAGGGTCAGAGTCACTTGAGATACCCGGCTGGGCGTTGGAACCAAAGGGAATGCTGCTGCGGAATAGGCATTTGTAATTTCCTGCCCTTTTTTCTGACAGTGTTTTAAATCTCTGCCTTAAGAAAGCTCTGCTTTGATGTTTTGTTTTCTTAATAAGGTGGCAAGGTCATTTCTGGTCTTTTTTACTTTGAAATTTGAGAAACATAGAGCAGTACCAGAAAATGACTTTAAAAACTGTGTTTCTGCCATTCCAAGTTGGGCAGCTCATCGGTTTTTATATCTTCAGTGAGTCCCCTTGACATCGCCCCTCTCCCTTCCGCAGGCTGCCTGCTTCTCGTCCCCCTGAGCATGGCAGGAGGTCCTGGTGCTGACCTCTCTCACTGGGGGACAACAGCCCAGCCGGTCAGCAGCAATGCCTCTGATTTCTGTTGGTCTTCACAGAGCAGGTCTTTCCGACGTGCAGCCTCCTCAGGCAGTAACTGAGAGCCGGGACATGAAATCTCCCCCAGCCTAGGAGTGGAGAGAGACTGTGTTTATATAGACATATGGACATCTGCCATGTCCCCCATGCCTATCTGGTCGCATATCCATCGGTGGTACCAGAGCGAGTGGGCAAGAAGTGGGGATGAGGAGTGAGTGTCCCAGGTGAACACTGATGATCAATCAGTGGCCCAGTACTGGGGGCCTCTTGCCAGGGGGTTACCACTGTAGTAGCCCATTTGCCAGGTGGAAAGGCCGCCATACTGTACATCTGCCTCCAGAGTAAGCTTCGGTTTCTCGGCAGCACCTTCTCTGGCACCCAGAGCATGTGCTGCTGGCTGGCTCCCGCCGACCTGCGGGAGCCACGCTGGCTGGAGTTGCTGCGTCCGGCACCCGCCTTTTGCCGTTGCTCCTGTGTCCTGCCCTGTCCATCGGACTTTTGGGAAGTCGGCCCGGCCATTTGGCTGTGGAAAGTGGCGAACTAGGAATGCTTTGTATTTGCACCTGGCTTATAGATTCTCTGAGGTGTTGCCTAACTGTATCTCATTTGAACCTCACAAAACCACGAAAACGGTTGGCAGGGCAGCAGGGAAGGGTCTCCATTTCCCAAGTGAGGAGCAGAAGAGATGGAGCCACGTGTGGCCTTTGGAGTCCCTGTCCAGGCATGGCCACCTGTCCCCTGTGACCCACCCTCTTCAGGCCGTTTTGGTCATGAAGCCTGCTGGCCAGAGTTACTTGTTTAGAAAACCTTACCTTGCTGTCTCCTGGGGCCCAGGCCTCACACTCCCATCTACTGCTCAGCCCCACTGAGTTATGGCCATTTGTCAGTCTAGTTATCACTCGAGAAACGATAGCCGCCTTACTGTTAAGCCTCAGTACCTTGGAAAAGCTAAAACAACAAAGGCAGCCCTGAATCCTCTGTCACTCTGTTTAGAGGCACAGCTGGCAGGTGTCCCCCAGTGACACTCTCAGCAAGAGGAGGTTAATGAAAGCCGCTTACCTCTTCCAGATGGAAGCCCTCAGGATTCCCGAGCAACTGTGGGAAATGCTCAGCTAGCAGGATGGGGCGTCGGGAGCAGCCCCCCAGGTAGCAGCCGGGACCAGTGGGCCGTGACAGCCCAGCTGGGGGGCTGCAAGGCGGACGGCTTGATTTCCAGGGCAGAATTCCTAACCAGTCAGAGCGGCACATGATGGATGGCGGAGCTTTCTGGCTTGGGCACTTGAGGGATCTTGATGGCAGAAACTGTAAGGGCAAACTGTTTAGCATTTCACTTCCCGTTTCATAACTGCCTTTTGGAAGTGTCAGTGACAGCAGGTATAACCAGGGTTCCACCAGGGAACTGAGTTGTGGAACTAAGTCTCCCCTGGCACCTCCCCAGCCCTTTGGGACCCCCTGACCTCTCTCCGCAGGTGGATCTGGTGGTGCACCCGTCCATGGACCAGAACGACCCTCTCGTGAGAAGTGCCATCGAGCAGGTTCGTTTCCGGATGTCCAATTCAAGCACAGCCAACAGGCAAGTGGCAGCTCCCATGGGAATTCACAGTGACGCTGCCTGGGTTTATGTTCCAACCTGAAGCAGTTTCCACAAAAGCCCTTTTATTCATACTTTTGTGAGATCAGTGAAGTCACTGGTTTGGGGTTTATGGTTCATGATCCCCTAGCCTCAAAAAGGATCAATTTCTGGATTCTTTAAGAGGAAAAAAATCCTAACATTCTTCTTTTTTTAATTTTTATTTTATATTGGGGCATAGTTGATTAACAATATTGCTACTTTCAGGTGTACAGTAAAGTGATTCAGTTATACATATATATGTATATCTATATATATATCTATATTAAGTTATACACGTATCTATTCTTTTTCAAATTCTTTTCCCATTATGGGTTGTTACAGAATAATGAGCGGAGTTCCCCTCTGCTAACATTCTTAATTCTATGCTCTCTGATAGAGTGTGAACGGAGTGCTCCAAGTCATAGGCCCTATGACATGTGAGACTTGCATAGTTTATAATATAGCTCAGAATGATTCTGGTTGCCTTTCTGAGGTCTTCTGTCATTTTGTTCATAAACCACCTAATGGACTGGCAGAAAGCTCGGTGGGAGAACATTCTCGGTTGGGTTTAAATTAGAGGTGGCGCCTGGGCTCACAGATGTTGGTTTGTGTGGCCTGCCATGCCTTGGCCACAGGGGCTTTGAATCAGTTACCAATTAATTTCATGTCAAATTCCTGATTTCTGGCATTGGTGAAAGTGTCAGAGGTCCCAGCACATTGGGCAGCCCTTCTCGTGAGGTAGCAGCTGCCCCGTAGGTGGGGGTCCACTGTCCAGGTCAGCCCCAAATGTCCAGTGCCCTGACACATTTTATCCGTTTACATCACCTGTTTGGCCCCTACAGGCAGTTGATTTGAAACCCCAGGGCCAAATTCTTGAGGACAGACCCTGTCCTTTCTCAGCCTTTGGTTTTCTAACATCTTATATTTGAACTTCAGGGTTAAAGCGCCCCAGCCTCCAGCGCCTCAAGGGGAAGCTGAAGAAGAAAGTCAAGGAAAAGGGGACCCAAAAGGATCAGGAGACTCTCAGCTGAATGCTTCCTCTAAAGTAGAAAGTGGACGGGTGAAAAAGACTGATGAGAAAATGGGCATAACCCAGCTGAAAAACTATCACCCTGTTGTAGGTAAAAAGCAGCTTCTTGTCAGGGTCTGTTTGTGTTTCGTTTGGTCTTCTGAGTCACTTGGTATTGGCACATCCGAGCCCTGGGCTGTAGGCAGAGAGTCAGGTCTGAATCAACAGCTGGGGTCGTGGGGGGCTGGTCACGTGCTGGCATCAGTTTTCCTGTGTAAAATGGGGGTGATTCTTGCCCGGAGTACCTCACAAGGCTGTTATGAGGGCCAGGTGAAATTATGCCAGGTCCCAACCTGAGGAATTGTTCACGAAGATTAACTCTTTGTGCTGCATACCCTTGGGCTGGAACATTCTGTAAACCACAGAAACTCTCTGCCTTTCCTGAGCCCACAAGCCTCTGGTAGTTACAGCCACTGATGGGTTTGAGCATTCATCTAATTTTCTGGGATGCAGATCTCGAACAGGGCTGTCTCCCCTCACCCCACACCCAGCTGCTCTGACGTCAGCTTGTGCTGGGCCGGTGCCCACGGCCGGGCCTTCGCAGTTGGGGTGTAGTTGTAGTTGCTGGTCACAGCATGCAGCTGGAGGAGGAGGGCAGTGGTGACGGCTCACAGACTTCTGTCAGGCAGAAACGTCCTGGTGGGGGACCCGGCAACCTGGGGATTCTGAGCAGGAGAGGTCATTTGTGTGACTTCCCTTGCTGAGGGCTCCAGGCACATGGACTTATCCCAGACTCTTAAGGTGTCACAGTTAGAAAGTATAGATGGAGGGAGAAACCTGTGCACGAGGCAGCGCAGCGGAGCAGCATGTGCGCCTGAGTGGACAAGAGGCAGCCGAGAGCTCCTCGCGTGGTCAAGGCCTGACGGCAGAGGAGGGGCCCTCCAGTCCCTGTTCCTCACCACCCTGTTCCTATGCCTCCCTTGGCTCTCACCTGTCTCCTTTCACTGGGGAAAGTCAAGGAGCACTTTGTGTCAAAGAAATAAGCTATTTAGAAGAACCTAGATTTTGGGATGTTTTGCACAGTCCCCATCAGCCTCAGGTCCTCTTGCTGGGGTCTGTCGTGGTGGCCCCCTGCCCTGTTACACTCTGGCTCACTTCCTGCGCACGCCTCCTTCCTGGCTGCACCCCATTGCTCGGGCTGGCCCTTCCTCGAATGTGCCAAGCACACCCCCATCTCAGGCTTCTTGCATTCGCCCTGGGGGGCATGTCGCCCAGGTATCTGCATTGCCCGCTCCCTCACCAACTCGAGGACGTCCCTTAAGGCCTCTCCCCAGTGAGACCTTCCAGGCCTCTGTAGAATTACAGCCCTCCTCTGCCTCCCTTGCTTTATTTTCTGCATCGCTCTTTCCATCCGATGTACTGTCTTAGATAGTTTGTTACTGTCTGCCCTTTCCCGCTAGAAAGTAAGTCCCGTGAGGGTGAAAACATTTGTCGTCTCCCTGGCCCTTGGGATACAGTGGCACTCAATAGTTTTTGAATGAATTGAACTTAATTGAATCTGGGATTTTCAAGCATCACCCTCCTTTCTTGCCCCAGTTCCTGGACTTGGGCGTTCTCTAGGGTTTCTGCCCAAAATGCCTCGCCTGCGGGTGATCCACATGTTTCTGTGGTACCTGATCTATGGGCACCCTGCCAGCGACACGGTGGAGAAGCCGGGCTTCAGCAGCGAAAGGAGGACGGGAGCCCCATCCTCCTCCGGGAGCAACTTGGAGGCCTCCTCCGATGCCCCACCCAAGGACACCCAAGATGGAGCCACCCGGGAGGGTGAAGTGGAGCTCTCCACAGAGACCGGTGAGATGCCCTGGGCAGGCAAGCCACAATGGGGTCCAGAGGGGAGTCATGGTGGTTCCTTGTCCTTATGATCTGAACTGGCTGAGTCCCCATTATTGCCCTGATCAAAACAAAGACATAATCCAAACTGCTGAGCCTCCAGGCTTCCTGCCTGACAAGGAGGGTGTTGCCCTAGTTTGTGGTGAGAGGGAACCAAGACCTACTGGGAGGCGATACCAGCATCATGACCGGGACCCTGTCTCAGGACTGACCCCTGTTTTCTCCCAGTGTATGTGGATGAAGCCTCGTGGACGCGCTACATCCCTCCCGTCCCAGTCCACAAGGACTTTGGCTTCGGCTGGGCTCTGGTCAGCGACATTCTTCTCTGCCTGCCCCTCTCCATCTTCACCCAGATTGTGCAAGTCAGCTACAAGGTACCGATGACTCCCAGGCTTTCTCAGGGGCTGGTCCCTCAGCTCCATACCAGAGGGCCTACACTCACCTGGTCAAGGGAAAATACTTGCAATTGCCTGGCTGGCTGGCTGGGTGGGTGGCTCGATAGATAGATAGATAGATAGGCTAGATAGATCGATAGAGTGGCTCGCTAAATAGATAGATAGAGTGGTTCAGATAGATAGATAGATAGATAGAGAAAGAGAAAGAAAAAGAAAGGCAGACAGAATAGATTGGGTGGATGGATAGATGGTGAGTCAAGGGAAATATTTCAAAGACTTGTTCTTCTAGATCAGTCAAAAGACAAGACAATTATGGTATAGCAATAAAATATATTTTTACAAATTTGGTAAATACAGAAAAAGGAAAAAATAGAAATTACCATAGAAATGCTATAACTTCATCACTCAGAGGTATCACTGCTAGTGTTTTTGGTGCATTTTCTTCTAGCCTTTTTCTTCCTATGCCATGTTTGTATGTAATGCATGTGTATATATGTGAGGTCTTCCTTTTTAAAAAAAACTGAATTGAGACCATACTGTATTTACTCTTTTATCATCTGTTCTTTCCACTGAACAATGTATTGTATTTTCCACATCGTTGCTTTAACTTGATATTAAGTAAATCTGCAGTATTCCTTCTTATGCACGTACCCTAGTGTATTTAACCAATACTCTATTTTTGGACATTTAAGCTCCAGTTTCTTGGTGGTGTTAAGTGACATGTTGATGAATACTTTTTGTTAGACGTATTTGTGGGCAGCTCCAAAATTTTCGTCTTAGGTTAAGGATAGAAGTAGAATCACTGGCTTTAAAGGCCATAAGCATCCTTCATCCGTTTTTAATTTTTTTTAATATGAATAAATATATTCCCCTATTGTCCCCCAGAAATGTTTTAGCACTTTGCATGCCCACCAGCAGTGAGTGAGGCCACCTGTTTACTGTACCCAGCAGTGTGGCAGATGGGTTGGAGGGGAGGGGCGTCAGGACTGAGAAATGTGGGAGGTTTGGAGCGACAGGCAAGAGGGGGCTCTGTCCCCATGGGACGGATGGCCAGATTCAGCGAGACCACAGCCTGGAAAGTAGTGGTGTTTTTTTTCACAATTCTTGCAATTCACCCTGTCCTTGAGGGTGAGCTGAACCTGAAATTCACCTCTCAGGTGGACAACCTCGAGGAGTTTCTGAACGACCCTCTGAAGAAGCACACGCTGATCCGCTTTCTCCCCAGGCCCATCCGGCAACAGCTTCTGTACAAGAGGTGAGGTCCCTGCAGCCGACTCAGGGCGGCCGAGGGTCCTGGTAGGCCCCTTGGAGTTAGGCTTCTGAGTAATCGTTGACCAGGAAGAGGAAAGGTTTCTGCCTGCCAGGTTGTAGCAACCCAAGGTCATTAATTCAGCCACCTGTGCCTTCTACATAAAGCGCAGAGGCAAATGCAGTGTGGGCTGGGACATTTTAGTACTTGCTTTCAAGGTTCTTTTAAAGTAAAATCTGCTGATAAAGACTGCAAGTAATGAGGTGGGTCTTCCCTCTTGTTACTTTTACTTTCGAACTCAAGGCCCCCAAGTAGGATCAGTGCCCCGTTGCCCTGGTTGGTGTTGGGATGGGAGTTCTGGGTCTCAGCACAGTTCAGGCCCGAGGCCCGTCCTCAAGGTCCCACTGGTCGAAGAGAGAAGAAGCAAGTCACATCCCTCACCCCCATGCAGACCCCCTGACGACAGCTAAGAACCCACCACCCCCCTCTGTTTTCCAGACGTTACATTTTCTCGGTGGTGGAGAACCTCCAGAAGCTGTGCTACATGGGGCTGCTCCAGTTCGGGCCCACAGAGAAGTTTCAGGATAAAGATCAGGTAACAGCCTCCAGGCCCAGATGAAGGTGGTCCTGACTGCTAAGCGCAGTGTCCAGACACCTCACCCGGTGCTGAGGCTGAGGCTCTCCCCTCACCCCATCCGGTGTCTCCCTCGTAGGTCTTTATCTTCTTGAAGAAGAACGTGGTCATCGTGGACACCACCACCTGTGACCCCCATTACAACCTGGCCCACAGCAGCCGGCCCTTCGAGAGGCGTCTCTACGTCCTGAACTCAATGCAGGACGTGGAGAACTATTGGTTCGATCTGCAGTGCGTCTGCCTCAACACCCCACTAGGTACCATCCATCTTTACTGGACTCGCTGTTTTCCCTCCTTTCTGTGGGATAGCGGGAGTTAGAGCTAGAAGAGACTAGAAGCCGCCTGCTGGTTTTCCGACTGTCCCCTGGAGGCCTGGAGTGTCCTGGAAGCTCCCTTAGAAAGGACAGTGGTGGGCCTTACCTGGGAGGGCCACTAGCCCTCCACCCCATTGAGCCCACGCTGCTTCGCTTTTGTCTTTATTCATTTGCTCCTTCTGTAGGTGTTTATTGAACACCTTGTGTGTGTCTTTTCCTGCACCCGATCACACAGCAACAGGACTTATGCTGTCTTGGCGAGGACACTGAGATCCAGAGTGTGATAAGAGCTGGGGAGGAAACACACCGGGTGATGAATCGAGGGTGTTTAACTGGGCTGGTCAGAAGCAGCCTTTCTGAGGAGGAGACTTTGAGCTGAGTTCTAAAGGATAAGGCCGAGCCAGCCGTGACCAGAGCTGAGGAGGAGCATCCCAGGCAGGTGCAACGGCCCTGAGTGTTGATGGAGAAACAGAAGAGGCCGGTGTGCGTGGGAGGGGAGTGGTAGCTGATGAGATGGAGAAGCAGGCAGGAAGCAGACTCTGGGGCCTTGCAGGACACAGGAAGAGTTCAGGTTGGTTCTAAGAGCAGCGAGAAGCCATTGGAGGTTGTAAGCCAAGATCTCAGGTCTTTCAGAGTTGCCCTGGCTGCTGTGTGGAGAACAGACTGAGAGGCACCAGAGTAGAAGCAGGGAGACCAGCTAGGCGCTGTGATTCAGGTCCAGGAGAGGTCCGCTGGTGATAGTGAAGGCCAGAGGACAGGTTGGGAGGTCTTTAGGAGGAGGAACTGACCAGACTGTCCAGTGGGTCAGATGACTTGGGCTTTGAGTTAAGCCTTGGCTTGTTTTTTCTTCTCTCTCTGGAACATCCCGACCTATGTTCACCTTGCAGGTGGCCACTCCTACTTCAAGCATTCTCTCTCCGAGAAAGCCTTTCCAGCATCTTTACTGTCATCTGATGTCATTCTGGGAATTCCTTGAGTACAGGAAATTTGGCTTGTATCCCCAGCGTGTCTCAAAGTGCCTGGTACATAGGTGACATCCCGTAACTGTTTGTGGAATGAATGGAGGGTTTGTAGAAGGCGTTAGAACCTCCAGTCTTGTGCTCTTTCCTCTAAGCCAGTTTTCGTCAGTTCTGTTCTTCCCGCCTGTCCCAGGAGGAAAAGGATGCCACATTCCATCTGCACCTGGGAGAGGACTCCCTCTCTTCCTTCTGTCACAGAGCTGGAAGATCAAGGTTACACTTTGATTTTTGCAAAGCAGGAGCCACGTGTTTATTGGGTAGAACTGTTTAATGCCAATAGGCTAATGAGCACTTGTATAGATACTTTAATGGGTTCAGACAAATTTTAGAAACAGTGTTTTGTAGAATCCTCTGGCATCAGCAGTGAGCTAGGCTTTTACCAGGGCAGATTTTAAAGTGCCCTTATTCCCCTGCATTTTATACCTAGATAAAAATTTGCGAACCAGTATGTTATTTGCACCAAAGTTTTTCAGGCTTGACAACTGGTGAATTTCCATCCCTTCTCATGTTCGTGAACCGAAATGTGGGGGGCTTATTGAGTCCGTTAATCAGGCATTGATTGTCCTTTCATTCAACGACATTTGAGGGGGTTCTTCCCCATCAATAATAAGATGTGAGCATCCTTTAAAGTGGGGCTCCCAGAGCATGAGTGCACACAGGCAGCACCTGGGGAACCCCTTGAAATGCGGATTAATGGGCGCGGTCCAGGGATTTGGATTTAGCAGCCCTGGGGAGGGCCTGAATCTGCGTCTCCCACAGGCAGCTTGGTGGTGCAAGGCGAAGCATCGCCTGAAGTCCTCTTTAAGTTCAAGGTCCATTCAAATGCATGACCTTGGGTAAGCTCTTTGTAACCTCCTGAGCCTCAGTTTCTTCATTTCTAATCTGGGAACACCACCACTGCCTTGTGGGGCTGAGGTGAAGCTTGAACCAGACATCTCACGTAAAGCTCCAGCTGGGAGGTGCAGGGCATGGGCTCTCCCCGCCGCCCCTCGCCACCACCCAGGCCAAAGTCTCCCGCTGACCATGTTATGAGAGGCTCTTCGGTAGTCTGCAAATTATCATAGCCTTCCCTGGCCTGACGCAAGCAACAGTTTTAGTCGTATTTTATATTTCCTTGCAAGAGATGCTTTGTTGTGGAATCACTGAATGTAATTTCCCAACGAAATTAATGCACCTCTGGGGCACTCAGGATACGTCTGGCTGCTCCTGGAGCCCAGTGCGCCCAGGAAGACTGTGATGTTGCCTCGCACTGTCTAGATCCCCACCAGCCTGACCCTGGCAGCCACCACCGTGTGCAGCCGTGTTCACTCGTCACTTCCTCTGTGCGACACACAACTCCCCGGAGCATCCCCCTGGAAGGAGGAAGGCGTGGGGTTTCTCTGGTTGCCTGCTCGCCTTGCTGCCTTAGTAGAGTACAGGCTGCATGCGGGCCCTTTTCTCAGGTTCACGACCAGCTTTAACTCTCTGCCTTCTGCATTTTGTGCATCTTGTGCAAGGAGGTCCACCAGTTTCAGACCCTCTCCCCTGGTGGGGATCCTGGTCACAGAAAGGGAATCCAGTCTTCTCTCGCCACCCCTCAGCAGGCCGTGGCCAGCAGACCGTGGCAGGAAGGTGTCCTCAGCGGGGCTTGTGTCTGGTTTCCTAGGCGTGGTGCGCTGCCCGCGCATCCGGAAGAACAGCGGCCCAGATCAGGGCAGCGATGAGGAGGGCAGTCTGCAGAAGGAGCAGGAAAGCGCCATGGACAAGCACACCCTGGAGCGCAAGTGTGCCATGATGGAGTATACCGCGTGCGTCCCCGCCCCTCCCCGCCCCTCCCCCACATGCAGAGCCCAGCGGGTCTGGCCTGCCCCCCATCGGGCTTCCCTGTCAGGCCCGGAAGCCTGAGTCTCCGGTGCCGAGGCCGTGGCTCACATCTGGCCCCAGCCATGCTGTAGTTAGCTCACCTATGGTCAAAAAATAAAAAGAACCAGTAGCCAGAGTGCAGAAATTGGGAATTTTACATAACAGTCTGGGTTTCTGACAAGCCCTTTACTTCCACCTGCCAGGTGTTTTTCTGGGAAGGTAACAGTTATAATAAATGCCCCCTGCCCACTCCATGAGCTCTCTTTTCACTTCCCAAGGAGGGCTTGTTTTCTGTTTATTTCCATCTTCCAGGGGCAGCCGTGAGGTCGTAGATGAAGGCTTTATCCCCGGAGATGGGCTGGGAGCCGCTGGGCTCGATTCCAGTTTCTACGGACACCTAAAGCGAAACTGGATCTGGACCAGCTACATCATCGACAAGGCCAAAAAGGTGGGCTTTCAGGATGGGGGCATCCATCCCCGGGCCCCAACCTGGGGGGGCTGCCATTGCTACTCACCTGCCTTTCCCTTTCCTGGCTCACAGTTTTTGAACTGGCCAAACCAAAACTGACCAGAGACACAAATAATTACTTCCATATATACTAAAGGCATGTCAGGCCCCTTAAATATCTGCCTGGCCTTTTTTTTTTTTTCCCCAACGGATTCTAATTTATTCTGTGATGTGGACAAGTACTCCTTTTTAAAAGAAAGAACAGAAAGTCTGTAAGACAAAGGTCACACGGGGAGGGGGTACGTGTGTGATAGGAGGGTGGCGGTCCCCACACAGTCTCTTCGTCAGAGACTTGTGCACCTCAGCGCTGTGGCTGCCCTGGGCTCCCCGGGGTCCATGAAAGCTAACGCTTGATCCAGTGCCATCCTCGTCTTTTAGGAGACCACCGCATCGGAGAACGGGCTCACGGTGAGGCTGCAGACGTTTCTGTCCAAACGCCCGTTGCCTCTTGGCGCTGGAGGTACGTGGGCCAGGAGTTCAGCAGAAATAGACGTGGGACTGTCTCCGGCCGACACGATCGCTGCACATTGGCTTTGACTTCTGGCCTTTGCAGAGGTCATTCTGCAGCGCCGGTGTCCTGTGTTTATTTCCAGGCAACGGCAGGTTGACTGTCTGGGGAGAAGCGCGAGCAGGATCGGGGCTCTGTGCTGACAGGGAAGAGCACTTTGAGGTTGGCCGAGAGCCCACGCTGGACAGGAACCAGAAAGTGAGGGGTGGGAAAAGCCAGAAGCGCAAACGGCTGAAGAAGGACCCTGGGAAGAAGATCAAGAGAAAGAAAAAAGGTTTCGGGATGCTCGTTCGTGTTTGCCAGGCCTGCCTTTGCATGCACGGTCTGGCTGGGGATGGACAGCAGCCTCCCCTCAGCCCAGCCTGAGCTCTGCCTTCAGACTCGGGTTCCGTCTCCTTCTCTTTGGAGCACTAACTCTGCATGATCACGTTTTATTTTCCACACTCAGCCTGCTGACCGAGAGGGCCTCAAACTGACTCTGTGCTTCCCCCTGCTTACTCTGTCTGTGCATTGTGTAGAGCCTTTTCACTTAGTAACTCCCTCAGTTCAAATTTCTAATTCCTTCTCAACTGGGGAAAAAAAACCTTGGCAAAAAATCCATAGCAAAGTCCGCATCACAACCAGCCCAAATCCTATTATTCTTTTGGTTTGCTTGTTAATATCTGCATCTGTGCTAATCAGGGCAAAGTTTAAAGTTATGTTGTGTTTTTAAATCAGAGGCAACATGGGCGTCACTTAAGCCTGCAGGCTCTCTCCAGATCTCGTGAACCCATCGTGTGTGGTGCCTCGTAGATTGCCCTTTGGAGTCTTCATTTGGGCGGTATTTACAGTGAAGGAGGGCAGCGAGAAGACCAGTGTCCAGGTTTTAGGCCACTTTTATATCACCTCAGCGGTGTGTGTGTTTTAACAGCAATCTGATAGCTATAGCTATTTCAGCTGAGAACAGAATATTTTAACAGGAACCTGTTTTTAGTGGTTTATTCTGCTGGTGCTCAAAACAAATAGCCTCACATCAGCTGAAACAGCCTCCTCTGTTTAGCCTGTCCAGATATGCATAAGATCAATTTGGCTCGCAAAGACCTGAATTCATTACAAGGCAAAATACGGTGGTGGTGTCGATTTGAATCTAAATGCTCTTGCCCACTTTTCTCCTGCCCTCATTTGGAAGACACTCATTAAACAAACAGTCTTTTGGAATTGGCAGAGTAGCATATGGTAGCATATGGCGTCTGCCTGTGAAACTGCCACCAGCGACTCCCCGAGGGGAAGAAACTCTGGGAAACCCAGTGGTTGAGAGCTCAAGGTTCCAATGCTGTCTGCTGCTTACTAGGCTCTGACTTCGGGCAAGGTGCTGTATCTCTCTGTGTTTCCAATTCCTCAGCTGCCAAATGGGGATAATAATTGTATCCTTCTCATAGGGTTGTTGCCAAGTATTATTTTTAATTATAAGTGAATATATGTAAAAAGCTTAAGCCAGTGTTTGGCACCTAGTAAACATTCCATAATGTTAGTGATATTATTTAGGTAGTAGCTACTTTGTGCCAGGTGCTGCGCGAGGTGTTTTATACCCAGTCTCGTTCACTCCTCGGGGCAGCCCCGTAGAGTGGGCCTTGTCCCCACGCTGCGCCAGAGTTTGCACAGCATCTCTGAGGTCGCAGAGCAGGGAATGGTGGGGACCCACTTACCCAGAGAGCGCACCCCAAGCAGGCTCCCTCGGCTTCTGTGCGAGGTGCTTTCAAAGGGCTCAGGACCTCCAAGGGAAGGATCAGAGATGGGCAGATAACTAACAAGAGGCTGCATCAGGCTGCCCAGCCCATCTCCACGAGATGTGACCAAAGAGAAATGATGAAAGGGGTAAAAAAAAATCTGTCAGGATGGGCTGAGTCTTTTGTGATTAATTTACATGACTCTGCGCACGATGAGATTCTGATAACCAGTACCTTGGTGCAGTCTGACCTGCTGGATAGGGACCCTTCCCCTCTCCACAGTGACAGCTCCAAACTGGTTATTAGAGGCCCCCTCTCCTCTTCCCCTTTTAGAAGAACTCCCGGAAGAAAAAAGCAAAAGGCTGCGTTACCACGACGAGACTGACCAGAGCGCCCTGCAGAGGATGACCCGGCTGCGCGTCACCTGGTCCATGCAGGAGGACGGGCTGCTTGTGCTCTGCCGGATTGCCAGCAACGTCCTCAACACCAAGGTACCCGGCCCAGCGCCCCCGCCCCCTCCCAGTCTCTGGCCCGCTGATTTGCGAGTCCCTCTCATCATGGGACCCATATAGGGAGGCTTATACCTGGGACCTCTCATCCATCCCACCTACTCCACTTGGCTGCTGGGAGAAGCATTTCCCAGAATCCTAGCAATGGATACCACGCTCGTTTTCTTGTTTTGTTTTGTTTTAATTTTATTGGGGTATAGTTGATTTACAATGTTGTGTTAGTGTCAGGTGTATAGCAAAATTAATCTGTTACACATATACATATATCCACTCTTTTTTAGATTCTTTTCCCATTTAGGTCATTACAGAGTACTGATAGAGTTCCCTGTGCTATACAGCAGGTTCTTCTTAGTTATCCGTGCGCCCGCCATGCTTATTTTTGCACATCTGTTTCCTGGCTTTGGCTCACGCATCTATGTCTTTGCCTGGCTGCAGGCCACACGGCTGAGATCTGTGCTGTCCCTCTCTCTTCACCAGGACTCTGACCCTTCCCGGCTCCCTGCCTCCCACCCTCATCTGCCTGGAAAACTCCCGTTTATCTTTCAGTAACCGCTTATCATCTCTGGAAAGGCTTCCTTGATCCCCCCAAAGGGAAGTACTTATTGCGTTCTCACTCTGCTCCTTGGACATGTACATTTCACGCTGCTCCTTTGGCTTCTGGCGCCTCTTAGCCCACTGGAGTGGCTGCTTCTAGAGGCAGAGAGACTACTTACTTGTTTTTGTAGCTGCAGCCCCTCGCGTGGTGCCTCCCACACAGGAATCGCTCTGTCCGTGTGGACCAAGTCAGCGTGGGACGGTGGGTGTCCCCAGTTTCACTCCCCACCTCCCATGCCATGCCGAGTCGAATGTCCCATCAGGCTGGTTCCCAGAAGCCACCCGGAGCGTGGGCTCTGCCAGTGTCCCGCCCAGGGCCCCTTCCAGGCAGTAATACCGCCAGGCAGAGTAGGTGAGGCGGCTTCATAGGAGCCCCGTTTGTGTTTCCTGTTCTCAGCCATACCATCCAAGAGAAACCCACTGAGAGGGCTGACGCTCTCTGCCTTCAAGCTCATTAAATCCCTTTTGTTTATTTTTGCCCCAGATTTTCTTATCCCTCCACCCCTTCCTAGATTCCCACCCAATCCCTTCTGCCAGGAGGAACCCAAAGGCGTGTTGCTGTCCCTGATACCTGGCCTTGTCTCATCACAGCACTGATGGGAGAGGCCTCTCCCCTCCCCCCCCCCCTCCACGCAGCCAGGGGAGCCAGGAGAGCCTTGCACGGACCCTCCACTTACTCGCTTCAACTTACACCAGATTCCTGGGCCCACTCCTGCTGGGGCGCTAAGAAAATAACCCTGTCATCAAGGCCCTTCCTTACCTGGGCTGTGCCTTCCTGCATGTGTTCACTGAGAGGGTCTCCTGGGTCTGTGACTCAGCACGTTCCTTTCCACTAGTGTAACCACAGGTGCCCTACACAGAGCGTTCTTGAGCGTACATGATGGGTACTTAAACCTCTAAAGCCGTCTAATGAAATGCATCTTCTATACTCCTGACCTCCTGTGACGCACTGCCCTCCAGTCAGTATTACCCAAGCACCCTCCGAGTACCTCTACTAGTCACCAAAAGATACTCTTCGCACTGGACCTGGAGGATTTGTCTTATTCCTTCCTCTCTGCCCGGCACCCGCTCGGGGCCAGGCACGTGGTCAGTGCCCAGTACAGGTGACTGAGTAAATGCACAAGGTGACAGTATTGAGTGTCCGCTGAGGCAAGAGCTTCCACAGAACGCACCCCCTCCTTTACATCAGTGACCCATGACGTGGGCTCCGAGGATACTGATTTTGTGTCTTGGCTCGTGTTTGATCCAGGTGAAGGGCCCGTTTGTCCCCTGGCAGGTCGTGCGGGACATTTTGCACTCAACCTTGGAAGAGTCTTTGGATAAAACATCCCATTCGGTCGGACGAAGAGCTCGCTACATAGTCAAAAATCCACAAGCCTATCTGAACTATAAGTAAGCCTCCTTTGAACTTCCATGACTCCAAGACGAGGGTATCCCAATGCTTCTAGTTCATTCTTTACACTTCTTCCATCCCATTTGCTTAAGAGTCGGCTGTAAACACCAGATAGACAAAATCTGAGTCGCCCAGTAGCACATCAGTAGTCTGTTGGGGACGGTCAGTGAGATTGTCCTTGATTGGGGGTGGCTAGGTGTGATTCTGGGCACTTTCACATTCAAGGTGCTATTTACACTTCAGAAGAGCCTCGTGAAGCATGTGCCACTCTCCTGTGTTACAGGTGAAGAAGAAACAAGCTAAACAGGCTAGGTCACAGCACTGAATGTTACCTCTTCACCTCACCTGAGTGGCATGTGGTGAAAGCAGAGGCCTCTGCCCAGTTCCACGAGGGTTTCAACACTCCAGAGCAGCTCTTGATGTCTCCCTGTCAGTGGTCCATCACATAGCTCACTCCAGAAAGAAGCTAGACAGGAACGGGGTCACTGGGCCAAATGCACTCGGCCATTTCCTCAGCAGAGCCGGGCGTTCCCTAAAGACGTGAGGGGATGGCAGCTGGCCAGGAGCTGCAAAGCCTCCCCCATCAGCAGTTGCCAGGGAGGCTGCCCGCCGTCTGTTTCCCTCAGGGCCAGGGTGTAAAGCTGTCGCCAGCCCCGTCAGACTCCTGCAGCTCCCTCCCGCTGCCGGCGTGGGCTCGAGTGGGGAAGCCCAGCAGGTGGTGTGGGAAGGTACCCGAGTGTTGCAGCCAGCATGAGGGTGAGGCCGGAAAGCGGAGCTTCTTCCACCAGCTGACGTTCGGGCCACGGGTCAGTGGGAGAGCTTGGCTCCGGGTTGGTTCCGAGCCGTGCGCTGCCTGCAGTCAGCCAGATTGCAAGGAAAGCAGCCCAGCCCTGGATTGCAGAGGAGACTCAGCCCTCTGCCCGGGCTTCTCAGTCTCGGCGCTGCTGACATGTGGGGTGGCTCATTCTCTGTTGTGGGGTGTCCTGGGCACTGTGGGGTGTTTAGCAGCCTCCCTGGCTCCACCCCCGAGGTGCCAGTGGCAACCCGCCCACCCACACCCCACCCCCACACCCCGCCAACTGTGACAATCAAAAATGTCTTCACACGCCCCCCCAGGGGGGCAGATCGCCCCGACGAGAACCGCTGGGTTAGACCCACCAAGGGGCCTTCCTGTGTGAAGCCACTTCCCCAGTGCATGGAAGACTCTTAGAATATTCTGCTGAAAGGGCTCTGATCACCTGGTCCAAAGTCCTGCTCTTTGCAGAGTGGAAACAGGCCCAGAGAGAGCGTGCAAGTTGGCTGGGGTGACAGTGAGCTGGCAGTGAAGTGAGATCTGGAAGTCGGGTTTCCTGGCCCCTGCCTGACGCTCTTCCTCTTGTCCTGCAGCAGCCGGGGAAGAGGGACATGAAGGGGGCTGCAGGGCGTGCAGGCCAGGTCTTCATCCACTGCAGCTCAGAGCTGTGGGACCTGGGACGGGGCATTCATCCCCTTAGAGGCTGTTTCCACACCTGTCCCACCTGCCCTGGCCCTTGGCTTCCGTGTGACCTCGGGGGCAGGGGCGGACCCTACACCTCACTGAGCTGTGAAGTGGAATGACAGTCTCTACCTTGCAAGCTCTTTATGAAGGAGCAGCTCCAGCTTTCAAAGTGCGCAGCTCCTAGGAACCCAGCAAACGCTGGTTGTCTTTCCCTCCATTTCCCTTTGGGCAGGTCAGGCTCTTTTGGTGCCTGGAGGTGTGAAGATGTGTGCAGTGGACAGAGTGCTGGAGGAGGCCGGAGCTCTTAATACCAAGCACCAGGGCCTGTTTCCAAATTTAAGATCCTCTTCGACATAGGTCTCTCCTGTGGTCCTGGCCAAATCCCCGTGAGGGCAGGCGTGTGGAAGCTACTGTTCTCAGTTTGCACGTGGAGGACAGAAGTGCAGAGAAGTCGAGATGTGAAGCATGAGCACAAACAGGCCGACCCCCAATCCTTCATTTTCAAAAGCTATAATCACCCAGCAGGCACATAAGCAGATCATACTTCCATGTTTACCCAAGGCCAGAACTGTTAGGACAGAAATCTTCCGGTGGTTCTGAACGTGGCCATCGTGACATTGCCCAGACTTCACTGTGGCCTGCTCTCCCCACAGGGTCTGCCTCGCCGAGGTGTACCAGGATAAGGCGCTTGTTGGAGATTTCATGAATCGAAAAGGCGACTATGGAGACCCGAAGGTGGGCCCCGCGCGGTGGTTGGGCTCAGCCTGCCCTGAAGGCAGGGATTTCTAGGTTCTAGTCTGGTCCTCTGGGTCCCACGGTGCCTCTGCCAGCCTTGCAAACATGGGCTTTTCCCCTGCTCATTTGGGAAATTGACTTGTCAGTTCTTTGGCTGTGGCCCTCACTTGATCTGGGTCCAGCATCAGTTTTAAAGATGATTAGAATTTGCCATGTCTCGTTGCAACGCTGCTGTGTCTTGGGTCTATTTTATTAAGAAAATAGTGTTGCTCTTCAGAAATTACAAACAGCTAGACTTCTGGAAAGCTCGTGGATAGGCCATGGGTTTTGGGGGGTTTTTTAAATTTTATTTAAAATTTTATTTTTATTTTTGGCTGCGTTGGGTCTTTGTTGCTGTGTGCGGGCTTTCTCTAGTTGAGGCGAGTGGGGGCTACTATTCGTTGCGGTGCGGTGGCTTCTCTTGTTGCGGAGCACGGGCTCTAGGCTCATGGGCTTCAGTAGTTGTGGCACGCGGGCTCAGTAGTTGTGGCTCGCGGGCTCTAGAGCGCAGGCTCAGTCATTGTGGTGCACGGGCTTAGTTGCTCCTCGGCATGTCGATCTTCCCTGACCAGGGCTCGAACCCTTGTCCCCTGCATTGACAGGCAGACTCTTAACCACTGTGCCACCAGGGAAGCCCGGCCATGAGTCTTCTTTCTGAGTTTTCTGTGGGCGGGGCCGGGACGGTGATTGACAAGGAAGGAAACTGTCTTTCCAGACCCAGCCTTCTCTGCTCTGTGGCTCAGAGTCTGCTCACCCCTCACTCATTGAGCTAACACCGGACTCCGCTGCGTGTATGTCCGGCCTTGCGCCAGGCGAGGCCAGCTGAAATGGAGCCACAGGGCAGTGGGACGGGCAGAGAAGTAAACGCGCGCCACAGAACAGTGCAGCCACCCTGAGAGAGGAAAGCACAGGCCGCTGAGGTCTCAGAGGGAGAATTAGGAGTGCTTTTGATGCAGGTGACGGAAAAAAAAACCATAACGGGCTTAAGGCTTTTTTTTCCCCGTGTGCCAAGCAGCCCGGAAGTAGGCCATCCTATGCAGGTGCAGCAAAGCAGAGATGTCCTCAGGGTCCCCCGTTTATCCTGTCACTCCGTCCCCATCCCTGGTGGTCAGCTTTCCATCCTCACGCTGGTCACCTCATGGCTGCCAGGTAACTGCTGGAGCTCAGTCCTCACAACAGAATCCCAGGGCAAGAAGAAGTGGGGAGAGGGCCCTTGTATCAGGGAGGGGACAGCCTTTCCCAGAAGATCCGTCCTGACTCTCCTCGGGAAGCTGGGCAGGCTGTCTCCCCACACCAAATTGGGGCTGGCTCCACTGCTAAGAAAGAACGGGATGAAGGAAGTAGGTGACCAACGGCATCTACTACAGAGGGCTTTTCAAATGTGTCAGCACTGAGCCCAGACTGCAGAGATGAGGGACCAGCCAAGGAAAGGCAGAGGAGAAAGGGGGGCGAGGTGCCCCATGGGAGGACAGCAGCGAGAGGCGTCAGGGAGGAGTGTGAACTTGTCCTGTAGCGCTGGACACCACGTGACAGGGTGACGGGGTCGGTTTGCCGGCCACACCATGGAGGATGAGTTGGAGGTGTGAGCCTGGGGGTGGCGAGGCAGTGAGGGACCACGCTGTGATCCAGGTCTGCACTGGGATGGTCGCAGGTTGGGTACAGAGGAGGAGGGGTTTGGTTTGGGGTTCACGGTTGAGCGTTGAGCATGGCGGTGGAGGCTGACTTGCACAGGTGAGTCACAGAGGAACAGACCTGGGGGGAGGAAGGCGACAAGGGGACACAGGCCTGCTGATTGGAGGAGACTGCACAGAGCACGTTGGGGGCTCCCATCTGGGCCTTGGAGGAGAGTGCTGGTGGCGCAGATTTAAGGCACCAGGTGTAAGGCTCTCCATCTCCGAGTGAAGTGGTGAGCATCTGTCACCTTCCGGGGGGTGGGGGCTGGGGAGGCAGGAGGGCACAGGAGACAGTGTTTCTGTCAATGTCTGTGGGAGGTCGCTGCCGAGGGAGTTTGCTACAAGATTTTCCCTCAATGTGTCTTAGTGAAACCTCCATTCAGGGAGAAAAAGGGCTTAACATCTCATTCTCTCATGTTGAAAGGTTTGTGCCAGCGAGTTTAAAGAATTTGTGGAGAAGCTTAAAGAGAAGTTCAGTTCAGCCCTAAGGAATCCTAACCTTGAAATCCCAGACACACTCAAGGAGCTGTTTGCCAGGTAAGGTTCCCTTGGGAAGGTTCTGTGTGAACTTTGGGGCAAGAGGAGAAGTCACCGGCCAGGACCGTCACGGGTGTGTCCCCCATCAGCCGTTCCGCTTGACCTTGCAGCGAACCCTGCACTACCCTTGACCCTGGACGCCCTCGTCTGCTCTCATGGGCGACTTGAAAATGGGAGGCACTGCCATCCCTCGCGCCCCACCAAGTACTCCCTTCCATTACATGAAGGCCCTGCTCTGACTTAATTCTGGCTTACTCAAGTATTTGAGTCCTTTTGCTACGATTGATCATTTTAAGCACAGGAAACTCTGAGGGGTACTTAACTTCCCAAGGTCACAGTGCTAGTGAGCCCCAGGCCAGGATTTGAACTTATGTAGGTCTGACCCCAGAGCCCCTGCTCTTTCCAGCTCAACCACTGGGCATCTGGAAAAGAACAGACTTGGGTTTGAGCCCAGACCTGTGAAACTTGAAAATCTTCAGTGCTGTGAACCAGACCTATTTCCGCTGCTTAATCCAAATGTGAATCCCTTCTCTTCACCATCCTCATCAGGATAGTCCCTCTCGCCACTGTATTTCCACATTTCTTCCTGTAGAGACACGTCCATCCATCAGGTCCCACTGTGAATTGTGTGGTATCTTTTCAGCAAGCCGTCTGCGTTTCAGTTGGGGATCTCGTCCTTTCATTCACCCAACAAATAGTTTTATGTCGTGCCCACTGTGTGCCAGGGCCAAGGAGCGATTTGTAGTCGTTTACAGATTTTGCCTTTGCCACAAACTCTTCCCCAGAACCCACAAGTGGCATGGTTTCTCTTGTCTTGAAGATGTTTCAAGTGGCCTGTTTACCTATATATAATTTCTGTCCCCACATATTTTCAATAAATTCCAAATATTTTCTTGTTTGACCAAAATCAGGTCACGTTTTTCTGAAAAGGTGCTTTGTCTTGTTCCTAAATTTTAGGAAGCATTTACGATTGCCAAGATGAGTTTTGACTTTAGTTTTGTAGAAACCAAAGAAATGTCTCAAATAGATGGCCATGTTTTTTTGTAGAGCTCTACGATTTACTTCTATATTTATTTGCTTGGTATGAACACAATAAAACAATATTACTTGGAGCTCAGAAAAGTAGATCGGGGGTTAACCTGTAATCCCGTCTCATGATACAACTTTGCCCTGTGGGGCGTCTTCTCGCCACCTTCTTCCTTATGCTTGTTCTTCATCCTGGTGACCCACAGCTGTCTGTCCTCCTCCGGTTAACACTTAACAGTCGCTCCCTGTGAGTTAACGTCTCCTTGTTGCCTCAAAATGGTCAGTGAACGAACATTCCTCATTTCCTTAACCCTCATTCTTGCAACACGCTCAATTCGATGGGCAGAACCTGGTGTGTTCTCATTTTAATTTGCATGCACATGTTTCAGTTTTAGGGACTTTACTATTTTTTCCGCCACGTTAGCCAGTCAGTAACCACCTCCCGCGAGCATCCCCTTGGCTATGGAAGGTCAGCTGGGCTCCATTCACAAGTTCTTCTGTTTCCTATGCAGATACCGAGTTTTGATGATTGGAGATGAAAAAGACCAAGTCAGGAAAGAGGATGAACTTAATAGGCAAGTACTGACAGAGACCCAGTACCTTTTCCTAGGCTGCTTGATTGGGTTGTCTGCAGCCTAGCACAGGGTCATCTAGGGCCGAATCTAGCCTGGCGCTGGTTTCTGGAAATAAAGTGTTATTGGAACACAGCCACACCCATTGCACGTGTAGTCTGCACTGCTTTCACGCTCTAACGGCAGGGTCGAGTGGCTGCAACAGAGACCACTGGGCCCAAAGAGACTAAATTATTCATTATTAGGCCCTGTGCGGGGAGAGTGTGCCGACCCCTCACCCTGCCTGTCACTGGCCCAGGTTGAGGACGGGTTGGGGAAGGGGTTTGAACTCCTAGCCCATGAACTTCCCAAGCAAAAACTCCCTTGGGACTTCCCTGATGGTCCAGAGGTTAAGACTTCCCACCGCCACTGCAGGGGGCCGCCGGTTTGATCCCTGGTGGGGAAACTAAGGTTTTGCACGCTGCGCAGCATAGCGAAAAGTAAAAAAAGAAAAGAAAAAGAAAGAAAGAAGCCTCAGCATTTTCTTTCCATCTTGGATAATCAGTATTCAATTTGATTTTTAGCTCTGTATTCAATGAAAAGCCTATTCTCATTGGAGAAACAGTTGTTTAAAATTAGACAAAAAGAAAATCTAAACACTAACCACATTTGTTAGTTGTCATGAAAACCCGTTTCCAGGTTATGTCACCCCTTACTCACTGGACTGAAACTTTTTCCCTGTGAAAATGGACCAATCAGTAAGGCATAAAAACCATCATTTCTTTTGTTTTGGTTTATGACTAGTTTGGACATTCGTATCACTTTTGTGAGATTGAAAACTTTTTTGAGACCGAATCTACCCAAGATGAGCGTGCCCTGCGGCCTGTGGGCTCACGTGGCCCTGTTGCCCCGTCTCTTTCAGCGTGGATGACATCCACTTCCTGGTGCTCCAGAACCTGATCCAGAGCACACTGGCCCTCTCGGACAGCCAGATGGAGATCTACCAGTCATTTCAGGTGGGTGTCGGGGACGCAACATCAGCTTCACAGCAGTGCTCTGGAACTCAGGGCCCTTCCCAGGCCGGGCCATGTGAGGTTTCCACCCCTTCACTTCACTGCAGGGCCTCAGAGGGCCTGATTGCCCCTGAGACTCTAGCCCTCACTCCGTTCATCTTTTTTTTTTTTTGGCCGAACCGCGCTGCTTTTGGAATCTTAGTTCCCCAACCACGGATTGGACCCAGGCCACAGCAGTGAGAGTACCGAGTCCTAACCCCTGGACCACCAGGGAACTCCCCCATTCATCTTTGAAGTATGGGCACAGGATCTGGTGACCTCCAGAATCCCTCCCAGCGCTGAGGTTTTGAGTCTAATGTTGAAGGCAGAAAATTAGGCAGAAGAGGAAATGAACCTCTCAAAAGAGCTGAGAAAGTAATTGGACTACACGGCATATCTTTTCCAATTATAACGGACAGATATCAACATATTTTGATTGCTAGATATCGCCCAGTGGGAAAGCTGCCTTTCTGCAGGCGTTGAGTCATATATCTCTTGAGAACTTACTAGAACTGTAATGCTGCTTTATCGTGGCCGAATGAGGATGAAAGAGAAAGGCGGATCTCATTCAGCCCCGCACTAAGCCTGGGAAGTACTCTTTTACAAGCGTGAAAACTTGAGGTTCAGAGAAGTTCAAAAGCCCATGCCCAAGATCCCAGAGCTCATCCATCTAACCTGAGTCTGTGTGGCTCCAAGCCCCCAGCAGAGGGGCCCACTCCCCGAGCCCGTGCTTCCCCTTGTTTCTAGTGATTGCAAAAGTGTGTTCCAAGTAGAGCCTGTCTACTTTTGTATTTAGTCTCTAAACCCAAAACTCAGCTCTTCAAGCCCGTTTGGGACATGAGGGGAAAAAAAATAAGAAAACAAAAGGCTGGTGTTATTTCTCATCCCACTGATCTGTTTAGACGGGTGCTGTCCCAGACTTTGTGGGGATGCTTCAGAGTCAACTGGAGAGCTCTTGTGGCACGTGGGCCCCAGGCCCCACCCCACAGTCTGCAGTCAGGAGTGGAGGGGGCAGGACCCTGACGAGCTCTCCTGCCCAGCCGGGGTTAGAGCTAGCAGGACCTCGGGGGTCGGTCCAACCCCCGTCAACACGAGAAAGCCCAGCCCCCAAGTTATGGCAAGAGCCTGGTCCCTGTGTCCCAGCCAGGGCCGTGGCCTCACTTTTCCTTCCTCTAGCTCCATTTCCAGGTGAGGTCTGAGCGGTAGGGATGGTGCCAAGGGGCTGTCACTCTCCCTGACCACCCAGGGTGTGGGAAGTCCCATGAGAGAGAGCATCTGAGCCCAAGGAGGACACAGGGCCCTTCTTCAGCAACCCCCTCCCCCTGGCAGCAAGGAGTGGGAGGTCATTAGGGATGAAGTCAGGGAATTCCCTGGTGGTCCAGTGGTTAGGAGTCCACGCTTTCACTACCAAGGGCCCGGGTTCCATCCCTGGTCAGGGAACTAAAATCTCACAAGCCACGTGGTGTGCCCACCCCACCCCACCCCCCAAGAAAAAAGAAAAGGGATGAGGTCAGAGGCCACCCGGGATCCTACCAGGCTCCCTGCAGCCCTGAGCTTCCGGGAAGTGTGCTGCAGGAAGGTGGACGTCACAGGCACCCCAGATGGCGGTAGTTCACTGTGTCTGTGACAGCCCAGCCTCTTGGGAGTCTGACGGGCTGTGCCACACTCCCCACTCACTGTGTGTGGTCTGTGCGCTCCTGTTCCACGTCAGCGGCCGTCTGGGGAGCGTGCCCATCCTCGTCTTCACATGGAAGAGGCGAGCAGAAGGTGCAGGTGTTTCACAGGAAGCTGGATTCAGCTTCCACTTCCGCTTGGGGGGAAGCAGTGATGACCTAACGGCTGCATCCTGCTTCTTCCCTCCGCCCCGCTCAGTCTTCCCCATCAGGCTGCTAGTCCGTGCGCCAGGACTGACGTAGAGGTGGTACCTGGAGATATCGAGGGCGCTGTGCGCACCTCGGACTGACAGGACCCAGTGTGTGCCCAGACCCCACTCTGTCTCCGGGAGAGCCACCCCCCATGCTGCCCCAGCACCCCAACTGACCACCACTTGACTCCCAATCCCCTGGCCACTGGCTCGAGGACGAGACCTCATCCTCTCCCTGGTCCCGCCCCTCCCAGCAGTGTGGCCTCAGAAGATCCCTCGAAGTCCATGAGCCTCAGTCTCCTGTCACCCTCGGGTCCCGGGGTCAGTGCAGAAGAGAAATTTCTAAGCCAGGATTCTGAGACCATGCCTGCAGGTTTTCTTGGCCGGTGCTTTGAACTTTCCTGGAGGCTGGTGTGTACTCGACGTTCGCTGTCAGTTGACTGAACCAATGCTGTTCGGAAAACGGGAATGACGGGACTGCCGGTCCCGCAGTCCTTTGAGCTGCGCCTCCTCTGGGCGGGATCCACATCTGCAAGCCAGGGAGCCATGGCGGCGTGGCCCGCGGGGGGAGCCTCTGCACCCAGGACCCAACACCGCCCTCCCTTTTGGCCCATGCTGGGTGCCAGGCGCCTGCTGGGGCAGCAGTACGAGTCGAGTCTGTGCTCCATAGAGAGTGACAGGGAATAAACACATGAGACCATTTCACGTAGACACGGTTACGACGGAGAAAGGGAAACGGGTCAGTGTAATTGAGTTGACTGCCGAGGAGCGGGACGGAGGAGGATTTGGCCTTTGAGGGGACGTGTGTGAGCTGAGAGCTGAATGTTAGGGAGTCAGCCACGCAGAGCCTGGGGGAGTGTGCTGTCCAAGAAATGGGAGCAGGAAGTGCAAAGGCCCCGAGGCGGGAGTGCCTTGGCTTTTTCAAGAAACGTAAGGAAGCCAGTGAGGCTGGAGGGTGGTGAGCAAGGGCTGCACTTATTGTAGGAGTTGAGGCCACGGTGGTGGGCCGGGTCCCACTCACGGGGGTCTCGTCAAGCCTAGTGAGGACTGGGAGTTCCCCCTGCAGACAGAAGCCGTCGGGGCTTTCGAGGCAGGGAAGGAACGTGTGGTCTGATTTAGGCATCAAAGGTCTACTTTGGCTGCTGTGCAGAGTGGTCGGGCTGGGGGCAGGGGGCCACGGGGAGAAACGATCGTGGCATGGCCCAGATGGTGGCAGTGTAGATGGCACAGACCAGATGCGTCTGGGAACATATTTCGGGAGTAGAGCCCAGCAGACATGCTGATGGGTTAGGTAGGGGTAAGGGATACAGTGGTATCAGAGATGATTCTGCGTCAGCTCCCAGCGTCTTTGCAGCCAGAGAAATAGGCATGGGGCGCAGCCCGCCTTTCCCTGCAGTTGCCTGTTCTCTGTACTCTCTGAGGTGACGTGAAGGTGGGTGCGGGCCGACCGTCGGGATGTGGGCTTCCTCCGGGCTCTCCCCCACCGCCAGCCGCTTCCTCCATCGACGATCAGCTGTGGCTTCTGTGCATCCACATCGGGGTCTTCCCCCCGCCGGCTGGAGAGCCCTGTTCACACACGGCCTGCTGTGTTACAGACGTTCCGCCTCTACCGGGAGTATAAGGACCACATCCTGGTGAAGGCCTTTGTGGAGTACCAGAAGAGGAGCTTGGTCAACCGGCGCCGGGTCAACCACACGCTGGGCCCCAAGAAAAACCGTGCTCTGCCCTTTGCGCCCATGTCCTACCAGTTGTCCCAGACCTACCACAGGTGAGCACGGGGAGGGCGGGGCCTGGCTGCAGAGAGGAGCACAGGTGAGCGGAAGTGACGGGCGTCCCTCTTCATCAGAGAGCAGGGCGGCCTGGGCCTCTCGTGGCCTCGTGTGCGAGACGCAGCCTCTGGGACCAAGTCTCTCATCAATGTCTGTCCTCCCTTCTATGGGAATAAGGTTAATGCTTGCCGTATTTTGTGTTGGGGTGTTTTACCAATTTTGTAGGTAGTTTGTTTCCCTTTTCCCCATAAAATTGGGTAAAATGGGTTTCTAATAATTAGACCAGCTAAGAGTGCACCCTTCCGGTTGGATGTAACCTTGGTCCTTATCTTCACGGCTCCAAGCTGTACCAGGCCGCCTGTCTTGCAGGCTCGCACGCTTCATTTGGAAGCCATCATGTACTTTTTGGGTTTTTTTTTTGTTGTTGTTGTTTTTTGGTGGTATGAGGGCCTCTCACTGTTGTGGCCTCTCCCGTTGTGGAGCACAGGCTCTGGACGCGCAGGCTCAGCGGCCATGGCTCACGGGCCCAGCCGCTCCGCGGCATGTGGGATCTTCCCAGACCAGGGCGCAAACCCGCGTCCCCTGCCTCGGCAGGCGGACTTTCAACCACTGCGCCACCAGGGAAGCCCTACTTTTTGTTTTTTTAAGTTGCTCGCTCTCTCTCTCTCTCTCTCTCTCTCTCTCTCTCTCTTTATTTATTTATTTATTTTGGGCTGCATCAGGTCGTTGTTGCTGCATGCGGGCTTCTCATTGTGGTGGCTTCTCTTGTTGGGAAGCATGGGCTCTAGGCACGTGGGCTTCAGTAGTTGTGGCACACGGGCTCAGTAGTTGTGGCTTGCAGGCTCAGTAGTTGTGGCGCACAGGCTTAGTTGCTCCGCGGCATGTGGGAGCTTCCCGGACCAGGGCTCGAACCCGTGTCCCCTGCATTGGCAGGCAGATTCTTAACTACTGCGCCACCAGGGAAACTCCATCATGTACTTTTTAGACCCAGTTTGTGGCATGTCAGCAAGAGGTTGTTACAGGGTCTGGAAAGTCACCCCTCTGGACAGAGGCAAGGGCTTGACTGCAGGCTCCGAGTGGAGACTGTGAGATCGAACACACGCATATCCCCTTCCCTCTGTAGGGGTTCAGGGCTTGCCTTGTGTAAAGATGATTACAAAAAGCACATTCATCTTCCCCAGTTTGGTACCGCGAGGCCTAGGGTGTTGGCTTAGATGAAAAGGTGCAGCACCTTCATCCGAGATGGAAAACAGGGCTTCCAGGGAGAAGCCGGTGTGTTTAGTGTTGACGGCAAGATATGAAGTGCCCTCAGCCCATCCTCACCAAGGCCTCCAGCACCCTGTCCTCAGAAAGGCCCTTCCCTTCTCTTTCTGCGTAGGATTTTCACGTGGCGATTTCCGAGTACCATCTGCACAGAATCATTCCAGTTCTTCGACAGAATCCGGGCTGCCGGCAAGTTGGACCAGCCTGATAATTTTTCCTTCAAAGAGCAGGATAATAACGACTCCACGAGCGACCTGGTGGCTTTTTCTTTGGACGGCCCTGGAGGACACTGTGTGGCCGTCCTGACCCTTTTCTCCTTGGGCCTTGTTTCCATGGACGTCAGGATCCCAGAGCAGATCGTGGTGGTGGACAGTTCAATGGTGGAGAACGAGGTCATTAAGAGGTGAGAGCCAGGGCAGCCACTGGGATGCTGCTCTGAGCACCGTCGGGGGCTTTGGGCACCATCACTTCCTCGCAAGCTGTGGCATCTGCAATTTTATTTCCTCGGTCATCTGAGTTTTATTTTCAACGAACACTTGCTGCGTTTCTCTGCGTTGTGCTTGGCATTGTGTGGGTATTTGCCATACAAAGACAGCAGGGCCTCGGCAGTGCCTTCCGGGAGCTCACGGGTCTGTGAACCAGGGGTTCCAATGCGGTGTCCAGTGCAGCACCTCCTGCTGGTGCCTCTGGGCGCCAGGGGAGCCAGAGGAGGGGGTGACTGGGCCACGCCAAAGAGAAGGACCCGGAACAGTGTGGCACGGAGGGTGGGGTAGGCAGAGCAGGGGGATCGTTAAAGGTTCCTTGAGGCTGTAATAGCTGAATTGGGATTTAATGGAAAAGCAGGCATTTTTGGACAGAGACTAGGAAGGGTTTCCAGGCCGAAGGGACAGCCCTTGCAGAGACACAGGTATAGGGACGGGGGGTGGGGGGGGGTATGGAAGGCGGACGAGGGGGATGAATCTGGAGCACAGTCTGTGCTGACCTGACCTCACAGCCGGATGCCAGGGCCGCATCTGTGGTCAGAGCGCCACTCTCTGAAGGGGCGGCCAGACCAGCAGAAAGCTTGGCTGGGCTCCGTCGTCCAGGTCCGTTTTCTGCTCCTAGCCTGGGAAAGGATGGCACCTTGGAAGAGGACGAGGACGAAGAGGAAGACCTGGACGAAGGCTCGGGGGCCAAGCGCCGGAGCATCGAGGTGAAAGCCCGCCAGGCCTCCCACACCAACTACCTGCTGATGAAGGGCTGCTGCGCCCCCGGCATCGTCAGCAACCGCAACCTCAACCCCAGCGACAGCATTGTGGTGAACTCCTGCCGGGTCAAGCTCCGGCTGCGCTGCACCCCGAAGCCCACCGGGCTCGGGCCCGCTGGTGAGTGCCCCCCCAGCTGCCCCGTGGCCCAGACCTGGGGCTCATGGCCAGGCTCCCAAGGCCACGTGTGGCAGCCACCACTGACTGAGCCAAAGCGGAAAACGAAGGAAAAGCCCTCCTATCCGTAGCAGTCGGCGCGGGGGGCACACGTCCTGAGTTGCCCACTTGGGGAGCGCTGGGCTGTGCCCGCTGTGTGGTTAGTGCTCACCATGGTCTTTTTGCCCGAGTGTTGTCTTTTGACCTCTTGCTGTGAAAGATGAGTATTCTGCTTATGTTCATTATCTCTTATCTCCTTTACTTCCAATTTTTACACTTTTCTGAGTTCTTCTGTTGATTGCCCTTGAGACGATAATGCCTTGCTTAAACCTCCATCCCCTGCACCCTTAGTTTCTGGCCGTCTCTCTCCTCCCTCCACGTAAAACGAGAATATTGGGGCCTCGTCCCTGCACTTCTCTTCCCCCTTCCTGCCCCTTTCCTGCTCTGTCTGACTTGCCTTTATTTTCACATGTTGAGGTGTTTACCTTCACAGCCACAGTCAGTATTCTGTGCTGTATCAGGAGCTTGGCCCAGGCAAAAATGTGATGACCTGTAGCCTGTGGTCTGAGCAGAGACACCTTGTACAGGAAGCACCAGAAACCAGCCGTGGCTGGTGTGAACAAAAGTCGGGACTTGGGCTTCCCTGGTGGCGCAGTGGTTGAGGGTCCGCCTGCCGATGCAGGGGACACGGGTTCGTGCCCCGGTCCGGGAAGATCCCACATGCCGCGGAGCGGCTGGGCCCGTGAGCCGTGGCCGCTGAGCCTGCGCGTCCGGAGCCTGTGCTCTGCAACGGGAGAGGCCACAACAGCTAGAGGCCCGCGTACCGCAAAAAAAAAAAAAAAAAGTCGGGACTTGTGGAGGGGTCCCGGCGTATCTCACGGGGTCTGCGGAGCCGTGGACAAGGGAGCATAAGGAAGGGTGGGGCCCGGGCAGCCTGAGTGGAGGGCCACCCCACTCCCTCCAGAGCTCTAGGGTTCTGGTTCTCAGATCCCAGCCCCACCTTTGAGCCCTTCCCTGTGAATCTTGAACAAGAGAATCATACTGGCCCTGGGGATCCAGTGGGCTGCAGTCAAGGGCCCAGGGCGGCATGTATCAGGAACCTGACTGCCAGGGGCCCAACCGTGTCCACCCAGAAGGCAACCCCTGGACATTTGGGGAGCAGTGAGTCGGTGTTGGAGCATGACCTGCCTCGGCATCGCTTGTACACTGGTCTGGGGAGGAGAGGGGCTTCTCAGGGCTGATTCTGGTCCTCCTGGTCTCCACAGCCACTTCTCTGGAAGAGCTGATGGTGGGAACCTCCTGCCTCCCTGACACATTCACCAGGCTGATAAACAGCCAGGAGGACACCTGCAGCTTGGAAGAGTTCGCCCACCGGCTGGCGCTGTCTGGGTACAAACCCGGAGACGTGTCCGCCGCCCTGGAGGTCCAGGGGGCCATCTCAGCGGCCGGTTGCTTTGGGGTGGACAGGGTGGAGTTGAGCCGCAGGTTCCCTGCCTTGGCGAGGACAGATGGGGAGCGCTCCCGGGCCTTCGCAGACTACGTCCAGGTGAGCTGTGCTCAGGCAGCCTGTGGTAGCCAAACCAGAAGTAGCCACTCACGGGCCAGACGCACGCTGCGGGTGGGCTTGGCTTGGGGCGTGTAGTGGAATTTTTTCAAAAGCTGGATTCGTTGTCAACATGGAAGACGGGAGATCTTGCCTGAAATTTTGCCAGCTTCTCCTGAACGTTAGAAGGTCTGGCCACTCTGGGCCCTGTTTCTTCAGCACAGCTGGCCGGAGCCCCCCCAAGCCATGGGCCTTGTCCTCCCCAGCTCTCTGCTGTCTCCAGATACCCTGCACCTGGTCCACAGTACTCACCACTTTGTTAGCGCAAGTCCGCGTGCCCCACGCGCAATGAGGCCCAACAAGCCGAAACGTCGGAGTTTGGAGGGGAGAAAGGTTTACTGCAGGGCCCTGCAAGGAGACAGGTGGCTCATGCCCCAGAGAGCCCCGAGCTCTCTGAAAGGTTTTAGCAAAGCATTTTTAAAGGCCAGGCGAGGGAGAGGGGTCTCAGAGTACGTGATCAGCTCATGTACAGTTCTCTGATTGGCTGATGGTGAGGGAACGGGGCGGTGTCACGGGTTAACGCTGTCAGTCCTTAGGTGGCAGTAGGTCTGGGGGCTGCGAAGTTAAATTTGTTCCATTTGATGGTGGGGTGGGGGGTTGCCTCTGTAAAACAACTCAGGAAAGTGCACCAGAGACTGTTACCTGGGTACTGCAGAGAGGAGCTGAAGCAGAGGGTATGGGGGAAAGGCCTGCCCCGCAAAGGCCCCATAGGGTCCTTCTTGGTTACAGCTTTACCTGCCCGCACCCATTTTCATCAGTGACCCCTGAACCCAAAGAATGTGAGAAGAGTTGGACCTTTTAGATCAAGTGCCCCAGGACCTGGCTTGCCCTCCTGCGTGTCAGTTGTTATGGATGTTGCGGAGGTGCCTGCCTTGCGTGTGTTCCTGGGGCAGGGGGGAGGGTGTGGAAGTCGATACTTGTCATTATCAAAGGAGTTCTTACCCATACAGGAAATGCAAGAGGGCTGTTGAGTACCTTTCACTTGGTGTTGGATTGTTCTTAAAACTCATGGTGCCTCTGGGGCCCTGGGAGGGAGGGTGAGGATTTTCCCCAGGCCCCGGTGCTGGAGCCCAGGCAGCAGATCCCGCCGACTGCTGAGAGGCGAGGGGCAGGCAGCTCCCTCTGTTCCTGGTGTCCAGCACAGGGCCCTCGTGGCCCATGCGCCGCTAACCCTCCCCAGACCCGCATGATGTGGGTGTGAGTCCTGCATCCAGGCTGTGAACAGGGGCAAACTCCTTGAATCTTGACTTGTGGTTTTTTTAATAAAAAAGAAAAAGATGTTGGTGAATCCCTGTGTGCTGCCCAGAGTTGGTGCAGCTCGTAGATAAGAACAAGGACATGGGAAGAGGGCGTGGTGAACGAGGGAAGGAGTCAGTCTCCTTCACTTGGGAATAATTATGGCTTTTGCAGAGGAACTTGGTAACCCTCGGGGTGGGGTGTTAAGTCTAGGAGGAGCTGGCCAGGCAGAAGGAGACGTGTAAGGTCACATCAGCTTTGAGGGCGCAGGCGGAGCCACCTGTGCTGAGGGAGCTGGGCTGGCCACTTGCTCAGAACGCTTAAACACCTCAGGCAGGGGAAGGGGACCCCGATGACCCTGGGGATCCCTACAGACGCCGTGTGTCTCCTGCTTTTCCTAGGACCTCTTAGAGCAACAGCAGGTGCTGGAAGTCGGCGGCAACACCGCTCGCCTGGTGTCCATGGCCTCTGCCGAGCCCTGGCTCCTGCACTCGGTGCGGCTAAAAGACAAAGAGGAGGGCACTGACCCTCAAAGAGAAGATCCCCAGGCCAGACCCCCTGAGGGGCCTTCCAGCGAGGAGGACCCCTCTGAGAGGCAGGCACCACCTTCTCAGGGCCCCCTGAGCGCCAAGAGGCGTGCCAGCTGGGCCAGTGCAGATGTGGACAGCCAGGGCGGGGGGGCCGACCCCGAGAGTGCCCCAGAGCCCCCCACAAAGAGGCCCACACTCCAGGACTTGCGTTTGGCCCCCAGCCTGGGGCCCAGAGCAGAAGAAGAACCAGAAACCCAGGTGCCTGCCCTGCCCACAGCTCCTGAGGACACAGACGTAAGGGAGCCTCCCCCCAGAGCATCGGAAGCCAGGCAGGAGGACCAAGAGGGTGTCGGGGTACCCAGCTCCCCAGGCCGAGAGCAGCTGAGCTGTCAGGCCCAGCTTCCGGAGGGCCCTGAAGACCCCAGAGGTACCAAACCCTGTCCCCCACACTACCTTCCCCCACCTGCCCATTCTCTGTCACGGGGCCTGATGGGCGGGCGAACCTGCTGCAGCCACAAAAGGGGCCTTTACATCAACTTTTCACGGCCTCGACTTCAAGGGGGAAGCTCTTGCCTGTTGACACTCGTATTTCCACTAGAGGGCAGAGGCCTCAGGCGCTCCTAAGCCGACCTGTGAATCATGAGGACACGGCGCTCTCTTGGTTCTGGAAAGAGGTGTTTCCTGAAGCATCCCTGTCAGGAAGCAGAAAGGGGAGGGCTCTGGCCTCCCCAGGGGCCTGGCAGGTGCCCCATTTTCCTCTCTCATGCTGTAATCCTCTGGGATGTTTTTGCCCAAGGGTTTCACACCCCTAGCTCTGCAGTCAGGGCTTCAGGCGCTCGCCGCTCCCCGGGGCGGGGTGTCCTCGGGCCCTGAGCCCAGCTGCACACTTGCACCCTGCCACCTGTCCCATGTTGTCCTGGGCGTGCAGGCTTTGCCCCCCACGCCCTGCCGCCCTGGGGTGAAGGCTCTGAGGAGCGGCATTGCTGTTGCTTTGTTCACTACTTTATCCCCAGACCCAGAAGGACTTGAGGAATGAATGGGGGAGGGAGAGATGGGCCTCACCTTCTTCAGTCTCCCACACCCTTTCTCTCTTAACAGGTTTGGCGGATGGTTCTGTGGCTGGGGGCCTCTCCCAGGCAGCGTGGGAAAGGTGAGTGTGCTTCAGACTCAGGTGGCCTGAGCGGTGAGGGCCTTGGGGGTTGTCCCCAGGGTCCAAGATTAGTTATTACGTGACGGTCTTTCACAAAGATCTGTCTGGCACAGGGGTCCGGGACACGGGAGGGACTGTTGGTCCCGCTCACTGGGGGACCAGGCAGGTGCTCCTCGCCCATGGTGGACGAGGGCCAGCAGCGCTGACCGCTGTAGCGCCCGGTCCGTCGGGAAAAGTGGGTGTCACAAAAGCCTTTCTGGCGAGGGGGCGCCTGCCCCAGTGTGTACATCACCCTCAGCTTGGCGGGGCCGTGCTCTCCCAGCTTAGATGTCGCCCCCCGCCAGGGCCCAGTCACGCGGTCAGAGCCAAGTGTCCAGCTACCCTGGGGCCTGGCCTGTCCCACGCTGGGACCCTGTGTGTCAGATCAGTCACTGGTTAAGCTTTTAGCAGAAACCTTCTAAGGAAAGTGTGTCTGGAACCCCCGTATACAGCACAGAAGTAGAACTCTTGAGTACAGACCTGAGAGCTTGGTCAGAAGGGGAGGCAGCCAGTGGCCCGGGTCCCAGATGGAGCTGGTAAATCCAGAGGTCCTAGCACTTCCCCGCCCCCTTACCCCCACCCCCGCCAGTGAGCGGTGATGTGGGTCCGGCGCTCGTGGGCCGTGGGGCTGGGACCCCGTCTGTCCAGATGGGAGGGAGCGGCGGGAGGTGGAAGAGCAAGAGGGAGACGGTCCCCAGGCCAGGGGCCGGACCTCGCCGAGCCTTGGTGTCCCATCCCCGGAGCTGGGACCATGCGAGCCTGATGCCCGTGTGCCCACCCCGCAGGGACTGTGAGAGCATCCGCTTCATCGGGCGCCCGTGGCGCATCGTGGACGGCCGCCTGAACACGCCTGTGATCAAGGGCATGATGGAGGGCATGCTGCACCACATCATGACCAGGCCCGGCGTGCCCGAGAGCCGCCTGCTACAGCACTACGAGGGCGTCCTGCAGCCCCTCGCCGTGCTCGAGCTGCTCCAGGTGTGACTGGGCTCGGGGAGGGTCCTCATTGGGTCTCCGTCCCCCACTGTGGCTCCCTCTTCCTGGGTCTGGGCTTGAGTCTCGGCCAGGGGGTGGTGGGCGCATTGGCCGAGCTTGAGGGTGTGGCTGCCACGTACAGGCTCCGTCCGCGGGGGTGCGCTGGCCTCCTGGCAGACAACCAGGCTCCTCAGAAGAGCCTCGGGCCCCAGGTGTCCCCCACACTGCTTACTCCCTGCCCCCCGTCAGCCCCACTTCCCTCCAAGGCCGCGGCGCTGGCCGAGCCCCACACCCGCTTCTGTCCTCCTGCCTCTGGCCTCTGTGCCCTTTAGCGCTGCTGGCGCCCAGCCTTCCACATCCCCCACCCCTGCCCTGGGTTCCTGTCCCCAGGCCGTCCCTCACAGCACCCTTTCCCAGCCCCGAGCTGTTGCCCAGGCCTATATGTTGGCGTTCCCGGGGTCTTGCCTCTGACCCTTTCTCTAGACCAGGGCTCAGAGGCTCACAGGCCCACAGGGGCAGGTGAGTAGTGAGTGACAAGCCCCCGTGGGTGGCAGGGAGAGCTGGAGACGTGCTCGCGGCCTCCTGAGGGCAGCTCGACCTGATGGCCGCCGTGCACTCTGGCCTTGTGTGCCCTGGGCCTCCAGCTCCGCCACAGAAGTGGAAACGGGAAGGTCAATGTGAAATTCCCCGCACTTTACAGCAGGTCTGGGCCCAACAGAACCGCATCTGGAAGCTGGCCTGCAACCCCTGCTCAACACGGGGCCGCTGTACAGATGCTGGTCACTCGCTTCTCTCTCTTGCCCTGGGCTTTTGCCTAAACCCCCCTGGTCAATCCCTACTCGTCTCTCAAGGCCAGGTTCAGGTGTTTGTTCTGGGAGCAGCTCCGGGCACAGAGGACGTGGTCCTCGAATGCCCCTGTGATCCGGTCTGTCTGTGTCGTCTGCAGGGCCTGGAATCCCTCGGCTGCGTTCAGAAGCGCCTGCTGAGAAAGCTCCCGGCTGTCTCGCTCTTCTCTAAGCCAGCGGGCGGAGAGGCAGAGTCGACCCCCAGCCCGGGCGGGAGCCCCATGGTCTTCTACGAGCCCACGCTGGACTGCACGCTCCGCCTGGGCCGCGCCTTCCCCCACGAGGCTAACTGGAACAAGTGGGTCCACTTCTGAGCCTCCTGTCCCAGCGCCGGCCCTGAGGAGAGGATGTTCTCTCCTGGGGGATGCCCACATGTGCGGTGCAGCCTGGCGAGGTCGGGGCACAGGGGGCCCTGTGTCCCGCCCGCTGCACGGGTACACTGTGCCCAGCCTGCTGCCCCGCCTGTGGTTCCCGGCCTGGAACTCTGGAAGGAAGGCTGCCCGCCCGCCTGCTCCCAGGCCCTTCCAGGGCTGCCCCAAGGACTGCGCTTTGTCAGCCCGGGGCCTGGGGGAGAGCTTGGAGACACTGGGCCTGCTGATCTCCTCCTTGTGTTCCCAATCTCTTTGGAGCCTGGGTTGTGGGGAGCGTCCTCCAAGGGCTTCCGAGGCGAGGCTGCCCAGGCCCCGAGCCTTCTGTAAGGACATCCACTGGCCAGTGAGGGGTCAGGAGCTGGGGGCCGCGGGGGTCTGCCCCATCCACGCAGACCTCGCCTTCCAGATTCCAGCCACCCCGCCGCGGAGGACTCTCCCTGCTCCCTGGAAAGCCCTTGTGGCCTGAGGGGCAGGGCCTCTTGGGGACGTGTCACAGAGCGGGGCTGGGTGCCCCACTGCCGAGGGCCCGGCATAGACTTCCTCCTCTCCAGGCAGTGCCCCTGACTCCTGGGCTGGGGCTGAGCCTGCGACCCGCCTGCAGGCCTCCTGCCACCTAGGAACGGGGAGTCCCGGCAGCTTTGGGGTTTGTTTTGTTCTTTCAACCTCTTACTAAGAAAAAAAAATCCCCTGGCATGTATTTATATATTTTTTAATTAAAGCAAAGTAAAATGCAATTTGTTGTGTGTGTTTCCTAAAGAATCTTTGATCCCCTGGGGGCTCCTTGTTTTTCAACCTCGGAACAGCTGGGAATAGATGTTACCTGTAAAATGGAAGAGACGGTGCTGGGCGCAGCCTGACCGCCTGCGGCTGCCTTGGAAGCCCATCCTCCCACTCAGCTGGGCCCGTGCCTGTCCCTTGACAGGCCTCAGGCAGCGCCCAATCCAGGGCAGGCCTGAGGCCAATCGTGGCCCACGATGCCAGCAGGCCACAGAGGTCTCAGGCCTGGGGCATGGATTTGGCCCGTGGCTGTTCTCTTTAGCCCACACTTCTTTTTCTGTTGTTTTTTTACTTACCAACATTTTTTTTAAATTGGAGTTTTCACATTTAAAAAAAATCCAGATCTCTATCTTCTCTTGAAAGATGAGAAACCTGGTAACACTGCATGTGACGGTCACACGTACGGGACATGCCCCCCCTAGTCACCGCCGCTGCACCCCCAGGCCCGGTCTCAGGCCCATTGCAGCTCGTCTCACTCACAGCCTGCAGCTCCTGACCTGGCCCAGCTAGCGGCACTGTGTTTCCATCCTCCCTCTGCCAGGCGCCTGGTCCCCGGGCCAGACTCCAGAGTGACGGGGCGGTGGGCAGGGGAGCGGGGCATGAAGTCTAGGGTCTTGAGGGTGAACCCCCATAGCACAGCCAAGACTTGGCCAAGTCTTAGCATCATTTTTTTCTTTTTTCATTTTTACTCAAGTGTGAAAAACTAGCATTTGGGGGGGTGGTTCTGAGATCAAGTAGAATAGTGGATGTGATCTGCTTTGTAAAAGATGCTTATGTGGGAATGCGTTGTGTGGCAGGAGCAAGGTAAGGGATCAAGTCTTTTTGTTCTTTAGCTGAAGAATAGTTGATTGACAGTGCTGTGCCGATCTCCGCTGTACAGCAAAGTGTCTCAGTTACACACATAGAGACATTTTTTAAATATTCTTTTCCATTAAAGTTTATCCCAGGAGATTGGCTAGGGTTCCCTATGCTTTGTGGTAGGACTTTGTTGTTGGGATCCATTCTTGATGTTCACATCTCAGGGCCTTGGTTTTCTCATCTGAGAAATGGGGATGCAATATCCCCCTCACAGGAGGGCCAGAGGAGCTGAAGAACACCAAGGGCAAGCACAGCTCAGCCAAGTCTGTTTCCTTTCCTGTTCCCCAAGTTGAGGGACAGTTTGGGCACGTGTATGGGAGATGGGACATAGGGATGTGGGGTCAGCTCTTGATGCTGAAATCTCAGCCTCTGTGCACCAGTGCCAAATTGAATCTCGGAAACAGTTTTGGGGGAAGCAAAAAAGAATAGCTTTATTGCTTTGCCAGGCAAAGGGGGACACAGCAGGCTCCTTCCCAGAAAAACTGTATCATGTCCCAACCCGGGAGGATTTGATGATTTTTTTTTTTTTTTTTTTTTTTTTTTTTTGCGGTATGCGGGCCTCTCACTGTTGTGGCCTCTCCCGTTGCGGAGCACAGGCTCTGGATGCGCAGGCCCATCGGCCATGGCTCACGGGCCTAGCCGCTCCGCGGCATGTGGGATTTTCCCGGATCGGGGCACAAACCCATGTCCCCTGCATCGGCAGGCGGACTCTCCACCACTGCGCCACCAGGGGAGCCCCCGGATTTGATGAATTTTATAGCAATGGTTCAAGGGTGGGGTTACTGATAAGATTAGGGTGTGTGCAGGGCCTGCACTCCTCTAATCTGGTCTCAAGTAATCTTGTTGATGAGCTTCTCTGGTATGACAAATGCTGACATCTTCCATTTGTTGGGTTTTAATTCTATAATAAATAGCTTAAAGACACTGATATGTGTATCCCCTGAGGTGGAACCAGGACCCTGCCCCCAGGCTGCACTATTGTTTCTTGGCTGCCGCTCCCTTGTCTTTGCATCCCTTTCCTTCCCGGGTTAGCGACTGTTCCAATCTGCCCTTTTGAACTCAGGGAAGGTCATGGAGTCTGGAGTCTGTTCCCTACAAGAAACGGGGGACAGGGGACTTCCCTGGTGGTCCAGTGGTTAAGACTCCGTCCTTCCCTTGCAGGGGGTGCGTGTTCAATCCCTGGTCGGGGAACTAAGATCCCACATGCCGCGGGGCACAGCCAAAGAAAAGAGAAAAAAAAAAGCGGGGGGACAGGAAAGCTTCCGTGCCCGGGAGCCCCACAGGGTCCTGCTCTGTTTCATTACTCCTTTTTACTTACATAAACCATGAGTTAATCCATTCTCTTTAAACACTTAAAACATTACAGATATGACTTAAGCCTCCAGGCTGCTTTTTCCTTCAGGCCTTTTCTCTTCATTTACATACCTTTTATGCTCCCCTACCCCCCGAGAAAACATAGACCTGTGATGACATTTTACATAGTGACACAGCTCCGGCTGTTCACCCTGCAGTGTCCCTGGCACATCTGTATCAGCACGTAGAGAGCTACACGCTACGTAATCTCTATGGTAGGAGTCCTGGCACTGAGGTCCTGATTTTATTCCCTCTTCACTGAAATTGCTTCCTGGTTTCCCCCACTGAGCATCCTCTCGGCTGCCTTCTCAGGATCCGCCTCCCTTCTTCCTGCAGCTCAATCAGATCTCGTTTGCCCCGCTGCTGCTGCCAGCCTCCTCCCACGTCCCCTCCCTTCCCTTGCAGCCTCGTTTCGCCCAAGGCCACCCAGGACCCTGGGCGGAGAGTGAGCTGTCCTCTGACTACCTGACCACCCATCCTTCCCTTGGGCCCTTGACCCACTTATGCCGGGGACTTTCCAGATGTGCATGTGCATATATGTGTTGTGTGTGTGAAGTATGTGTGTATATGTACATGTGTGTGTGTGCGCACACACATGTGATCTCCCTGCTTAGTGTGGTCTCACTGCCCACACTGCCCACTGCCCAATGCAGGTCCACCCACCCAAGGAGTAGAATTCAGCCCTTGTTGAATTTAAAAAAGAACCTACTGAAAATTATTAATTATTAATTAATTAATTAATAAAAAAGAACATACTGTGGTTACCAAAGGGGAGAAGGAGAGGGGGAGGGACAAATTGGGAGGTTAGGATTAACAGATACAAACAACTATACATAAGACAGGTAAGCAACAAGGATTTACTGTGTAGCATAGGGAATTATACCCGATATCTTGTAATAACCTATATGGAATATGGAAAGAAAGAAAAAAAGACACACACGCAAAACCCCCAAAAAACGGATCACTAGGCTATACCCTTGAAACTAACACAATATTGTAAACCAGCTATACTTTAATTTACAAAAAAGAACCTACCCGTTCACCTTGTGTCCTCTTCGCCACATTTCCACCGCATGGAGTTTCTGTGACAGTTGTGAAGCCACCTGACAGCGCTGGCAGATGCTAGTGGAGCCCCTGGACTGCTGCGCGGGGAGGGCACCGCCTTCAGCTGGCTCCTCAGCCAAGTTCCAGTGGTCACCAGCAGGCGGCAGCAGCAGCCCAACATCTCCGTTTCCTGCTGGTTATTCTGGGTCTCCAGATGTCTGTAGCTCGCTGTCTATCCACGTTTAAGGTTGAGATCAACAAAAGCTTGCTGGGGTGGGGAGGGACTTGGCCACAAAGATGATGATAAAGTGACAACATTTTCTGAGCACTTGCAATGTGCCACGCTGCTCTCCACACTTCATACATATTTAACTCTTGGTTTCACAACAGCCCTAAGAACGTATGTCCAATTAATATACCCATTTCATGTATGAGGAAACCAAGGCACAAGGAAGTAAAATAATTTCTGCAGGTTGGAAGCTAGTAAGTGGATCTGTTGGCTTCCCAACTCAGGCCGTCCAGCCTCAAAGCCCTCCCCCTTGACAGTTCTTTCTAGGGATGGGGTTTGCTTTGGGGTGGGCAGCTAGCATGATGCTGATGCAAAATTTCTTTTCTGGGAACATCAATTTTTAAGAGAAAACCCCTCAGGCCTGTTGCCACTATAGATGAAGGAAGATCCCCAGCTGCCCCACAGTGTGAGCAGCGGGGCGGGGGGAGGGGGGTGTCTCTTGCTCCATTCACAGACTTCAAGGAGTTCCCTATTTTCACTTTCATGTCCCATTCTTGGCCATTTCCAAGTCCAAGGGCAAGTGGATCCCTCCTGGTTTCAGTCCCCTCCCTCCTCTCTGCCCACTTCTTTGTCAGTCACAACTCTGCCTTTGATTGATTGATTCATTGATTCATTCAGTATTTGTTGAGCACCTGCTATATGTGCCAGGCACCATGCTAGGCTCTGAGACTGAGTAGTGGATAAAACAGACAAAATCCCTGTGCTAGTGGGACAGACAGTAAATATGATAAGCAAGTAAAAGACATATGTTAAAAGCACAATAAATGTAATGGAAAATAATAAAACTAGGTCTGTGGGGTGCTGCAGTTTTGAGTAAGGAGACTAGGGTGGGTCCCATTGCAAAGGTGACATTGGAGCAAAGACTTGACTCTGCTTGTCTTCCATTCATGTGTTGATGCTTCTTGACTGCAGGTGACCCCCTGAACCATCCCCTTCATTGTGGAGAGTTTATATGCCTTTCTCCTTTGCTCTTGGCGTCATGATCTCCCCGGAGGGGAAGTACACGCGCTCACTCTGCCATCACCCACGGAAGGCCCGTTCTGGGTTTTTTTTTGTTTTTTGTTTTTTTTTCGGCCAGAGCCCCATCCCCCCGTCCCCGGCCTGGCATCAGCCAGTGCTCCAGGTGTCCCCTACCCCTACTCCCCGGCCCAGAGCTGTGTGTGCTGGAGAGAGAGCTGAGCTGCTTCCATGGGGAGCCTGGGGCCCACGGGGTGCCTGGAACCTGTGGCCTCCTTGAGGATGTGAAAACCACAGCACATCTTGACCCAAGCGTCTCCAGGGTGATGGCGGGGGATGGTGAGGGCTGCTCACACCTGCAGGAGCTGTGGTTTCACACTTGGGTTCCCATCCGAGCCTCACACCTTGATCCCAGGTTAACAGTCCCACTATTAAGACCATCAGTGTTCTAGAACTTTCAGAACCAAGGAATCCCGTGTTCTCAGTGACTTCTTCCAACCATCCCCTTTTACAGAAGAGTCACAGAGAAACTATCAGCAGGATCGACAGCTGAACCCTCGTCCAAAAGCAGAGACAAGCCAGAGCTTCAGGCATTGCCCTGCATGCAGCCTGGCCTTTGGGGAGGACCACAGGCCAGGCAGGTCCAGGCCAGGGTAGGGATTCCCCTCAGGGCTCTGAGAGCCGGTGGCTGAATCAGACTCTACTACTTTAACCTTGCTTCATGGCCTTGAAAAAGCTGCCTCTAAAGGTGAGCACCCTTAGGAGGAAAATGATCTCTTTTCTTTCTTTCTTTCTTTCTTTCTTTTTTTTTTTTTTAAAAGTATGAGTTGTATGCAATATGCAGCACCAATAGCGAGCTCCTGTCCAAAGCTGATGTTCAATAAGGTGCCTTCAAAACGTCACAAAGAAGTATTTTCTTAGCATCCTAAATTCACATTTCAGCAGTTTCTCCGACAAATCATCAAAAAGAACTTGACTGGGCTTCCCTGGTGGCGCAGTGGTTGAGAGTCCGCCTGCCGATGCAGGGGACACGGGTTCGTGCCCCGGGTCCGGGAAGATCCCACATGCCGCAGAGTGGCTGGGCCCGTGAGCCATGGCCGCTGAGCCTGCGCGTCCGCAGCCTGTGCTCCACAACGGGAGAGGCCACAACAGTGAGAGGCCCGCGTACCGCAAAAAAAAAAAAAAAAGAACTTGACTTCCTCCAATTCCCCAGGACAAGCAAGTAAGATGCCAGGGGATCAGGGCCACCGTGTCATTACTGCCGAGTCCGGCCTGCGGCCCTCCCCAATGTGAGTGCCAAGGGGAGCGTCCTTTCGCTGTATCCCAGCACCTGCATGTACTCAGTAAATATGCTCAGTAAGTATTTCTGGGGTGCATAAAGGGAGCAACAAAATGGGCAGCAGGAGCCAGAAAAAGAAATCTTGGTTGGTGAGGGGCTGATTCTAAGAAACTAAGCTGATTTTAAACCTGGAATCCCCCAAGTGCCCCTCTGCAGGGTGGGACAGCCCGCAGGTACCTGGACTGTGTCTGGTTTCTCACTCCCACCCACCTCTAGCACAAGCCTTGGTCCTGGCCGCAGAAGGAAGGAAGCTGACGTTTACTGAGAGTCTGGGCTGCACACGGTACATGGGTGACCTCTCCAATTTCTCCCCAGGGTACATCAGGCCGCCCCCACTATTAAGAGAGGAAACTCCAGCCCAGAGAGGGGAAGTGACTCACCCAAGGTGGCACAGCCAGGTGTCAGAGCCAGGATTCAGACCCAGGTCCACTGGCTTCCCCCAAAATCTTCCCACCCCCAGGGTCACTGTGGGCTCACTTGGTCCCCTTCCCCTCCCCCTGAAAGGCGATAAGGAATAGTTTGGACTTTGTGTGACTCTGCAGGCAGAACCTGGGGGGCTGGGCTCGGTGTCTGTCCCAGGCAGTGTCCTGGTCCCAGCAGGCCCGGTGGGCAGCACTGGACCAGCCTCTCAGCACGTGACCCGGGGGTCACCCACGTGCCTCAGAGGGAGGGAGGCTGTCATCTTGGGCCCACAGACACGCGTGCTGCTCACATTCGAGCACACAGGAAGCTCACGTCGGCACAGACACACGAGTGGCCTTGGGAATATGGCAGAACCACGGGCGAGCTCCATGTCCACAGGCACGCAGGCTACTCACACGCGCAGCCACGCCAGTGGGCACCTGAGCCCCAGACACGCACTGTAAACACCAGGCTCAGGGGTCCCAGCCAGGAGACCAAGGGCTGCAGGCCTCTTTACACCTCGGCCCAGGTGACCCTGTCCGTGGCTCGTGGCTCAGTGGCATGGTCAGCTCTGGACGGCCACTCAGCCTCACTAGCTGGCCTGGGGCCCAGGCCCTGCAGATGGAGGGGCCATGACCACCCACTGGCGGAGGTAGCTCCTGGGGGGCCCTTCGTCCCTGGGGCTACTGAAGTCATGCTCCACGGGGCTGCCGCAGTCAGAGTCCACGAAGCCGCTGTCAAACGTGTCCATGTCCAGGCCAGCTGGGGGCGAATCTACCTCGCTGTCCGACACCCCTCGGGGCGACCCGCCATCCCAGGGCGGCCCGGGGGCCCAACCCTCCTCATCCTTGAGGTGCAGCTTTATCCTGTCAAGGAGGCTGCCCAGGGGGCCCCCCGGCCTGGCAGGGCCACTGGCTGAGACGCAGCCACAGGATAGGACCGTGGCCCCCGTGCCCAGGAGCGAGTCCTCCGTGCCCGGGCCAGGCTCCAGGCCGGTGTCCAGGTTCAGGGCTGGGTAGCCGTCATCCCCGCAGGTGCAAGGCCAGGTGCACAGCTCCTCTGCATCCACCACAGTCACCGTGTCGATGGATACCAGCCCATACGGCCGGTCCCTCTCCTGGCTGTGAGCTGAGCTGCCCAAGCTGCCGGCGGTGGAGGGGGCTGGGCCCCAGGAGCCCGGCTCAAGCACCCCGTCAGCTTCCACCAGGTCTGGGGGCTCCGGCAGCTCTATAGGCACCAGCCCCTTGGCTGCAGTCTGCGGTGGGCACTGGCTGTGCATCTCCAGGGACAAGGGCACCCCTGGGTTCCAGGATCTCAGCTCCAGGCTGGAGGCAGTGAAGGGGGTGCCCACCCATTTCTGCGGGAGAGAAGAGGAGGGAGAGTCATGGATGGGATGGGGGACAGGGGGCGGCGGGGGAGCATATCAACAGACAGACACAGAGACAAGACAGACAGCAAGAGAGAAAGAGACAAAGACTCCAGAAGATAAAGAGAGAGATGGGGGTGGGGGGAGATGAGCACCGTGCTGTGTCCCTATCCAGGGACAGTCCCTGCCGCTGTCCCGGCCTCCCTGGGCTTCAGTCTCCCTGCCTGTAGCAGGGAGCCACGGCCCTCAGCAGCCTGCAGGTGCAGACAATCCGCTGCTCAGTGGCCTGGGGTCTGTATGGGTGCGGGTCCAAGATTCCCAAGCTGTGGGGACGAGGGGCAGGAGGCCCTGAGAGCTGAGTGACAGAGCCCCCACCAGGCATTCTGTTTTATGTCCTCGGGGAGATTTCTCGAAACCACGCATTCTTCTGTTTGTGTCCTCACTAGAGTGGACACATGACCAAGGAAGAAGCCCCAATTCTTCTGGTCATGGCTGTGTCCCCAGAGGCTCACACAGTGCCTGGCACACAGTAGGCACCCAATAAATGTATATTAACTAAATGAATGAATGGAGTGAATCAAGGACCAGCCACTCAGAATAGATAAGGGCTGTGGGGTGACAATGGACTGAGGCAGCCGTCCCTAAACTTTAAGGATCCCCCTGCCCTCACCTGCCAGGGGTCCCACTCATGACACAGGATCTCCATCCAGTTGGCAGAGAAAATCCCTGAGAACCAAAATCTCCTAGTTTTGAGCCTACTCCATCAGAAAGCTCCTCTCAGAACCCTGCTGAGGCCACCACCACTGATTTGAAGTCACTTCTCAGCTGTGTGGCCTTGAGCCAATTACTTACCCTCTCTGTGCCTCAGTTTCTGCATCTGTAAAATGGGCCTGCTAATAGTCCCCACTCCACAGGGTGGTTGTGGGGATTAAATGATAAATTAAATAACATCTGTGGCGCTCCTAGCAGAGTGCCTGGTGCACAGCTGTATGTGTGTTGGTAAAACAAACACAAAATAGATTTGATATTTGGGCTTCAGGGAAAGTGCAGAGGAAAGAGGAAAGGGTCTATCCAATGTGGGCTGCAGCCTAGGCTCCTCTCCTGCCCAGCTCTGAGCCTCGGTCTCCTCATGGTTCCCCTGGGATGGTGGAGCACCCCCTCCCCACCTGCAGGGGCTGCTAAGAGGATGAAAGGGTGGAGGTGAGACAGCGCTCAGTGAGCGCCAGGCAGATGGCATGTCGGCATGTCGCACTTCCTGACTTCCAGGCTCTGCTGGAGCAGGTGGCTCACCACATCCTCTCTGCGGTGACTGGTGACTGCCGCCACCGGGTGGGTGGTGGTAAATAGGCACAGAGAACCCAAGGGCGATGGCGCTGGTGGCGGGGGTTGGGGCCTGGATGGGGCTGGTGTATTTTGCAGGCAGGGCCATATCCTTCCCAGAAGCTGCTCCCTCCCCACCTCCATAGCAAGGGCTTCTACCAAAGGACCAGGAGGCCACTTCGTGGCTCAAGGGACCACCTGGCTCACCCTCTCTCCCAGTTTGGCTCCTTGGGTTGGGAAACGCTGCAGGATCTTGTTTAATTCTTAGGCCAGCTCTGCCCCACTGGAATTATTTCCTGCACTTTGCATGTGCAGAGACTGAAGCCTGGTACCAGGCTGGGTTGGGGATCTGGGTGCCCCGGGCCTACAGGGTGGGGCTGGTGGTCTAGGTGTGTGGGTGGAAGCAAGCTCCCAGAGGGTGAGAGGCTCCCAGGGGCTCATCATGTGGTGGGGACACTCACCTTGAAGTCTCCGCTGTGGCCCATGTACAGGGGCTGGAAGAAGGGCTCTGGGCTGGGCACCTGCACCCACGCCTTTTTCCATAGCCTGGGAGGGCAGAGACGAGGTGAGCCCCCCGCATCTCCCAGAGGGCAGCTGGGCCTCCCGCTCAGATGCTCCCCAAATGTGTCCTGCGGGAGGCTCAGAGCCTCCAAGACACACCCAGGCCCCTCCCTTCCGCCCCTCTGCTCCAGGCCTCAGTTTTCACATCTGTAAAACGGGGCAGCGAGTCTCCTGAAGGTGTTCCGAGTTTAAGGGCTTGGCTGCCTATTCTCTGCTAAGCCAGTGCTGGCCCCTGAGCCTTGACTTCCTCCTCCACCACCAGGGATGAGCCAACAGCCAATTCCATGGGGCTGTAGGGAGGGGTCAGGAAGTGTAGGCACAACACCAGGCACCCCAGCACCCAGAGACTGGCCTGCAACACCCTCTGTGATTCGCAGGCTTCTCTGCCTTGAACAGGGTATGCAGGGCCCCCGCCCAGTGTCTGCCACTTAGCAAGGGCTCAGCCTCAGCCAGTAGCACGCACGAAGGCCAGGGGAGCTTAGGTTTTATCAATATTTGTAATCAGCATCAGCCCTTCTCTCCATGGCCACGTTCAGCAGAAACCCAATACATAAAGAGATAAAAGCAAAACCTCTGGTTTTGAAGCAGGATTGTCGGGGGTTTATCCCACCAGCCCTTAACCCCCACCTGGCGGCCCCTCCTGACCCTCAGGACTCAAAGCTTAAAATTCACTGGACAAGATCACAGCTGAGGTCACTGTTATGAGCACAGGTCGAAATTCCTTCTCCTCCACTTCACTGCTGTGTGACTTTGGGCAAGTTCCTAGACAGCTCTGTGCCTCAGTTTCCCCATTTGTCAAATGGAAGTAAATGCCATGTATCAAGCTCATATGACTGCTGTGAGGGTTAAGCATGTGCTCTACACAGTGCCCAGTAAACAGTTTATTATCACCATCACTGTCATTACTATTGTCATGGTGACAGGTGTGTCCTCCAGTCCTGGCCCAGGCTGGGCCCCTCCCTGCCACCCTGTTCCCTGGCCTTACCTCCAAAGCAGGTGGGTCTTCAGGCCTAAGAAGACAAGGATGGGGCATATGAGGACCAGGATGGGAAGCAGTTGAGGGTACAAGTCTCCCTTTATCTCTGGGAAGGAAGAAAACACTGGTTGAATTTGACCAACCTCTACGAGAGGCCACCTGGGCTGGGTGTGGAGGGCACTGGGTCTGGGCTGGAGTGGAAGGGGGTGGGAAGGCTGCTGGTGTCTCGCAGTGGGATGGACCTGGCTTCAACTCCTGCTCCCATCCTCATCCTAGGCAAGTGATTTCATCTCTCTGAACCTCAGTTTTCTCATCTGCAAAATGGGGATAATAATTCCCACTTCACAGATACATTAGGAGGATCAGAGGTCCCGCCAGGAGAAGCACCTGGCACCCAATGCAGGGCCTGGCAAGCAGGGGCCCCAGAAATGCTGTGGAACAGCTACAAGGGGATGCATGACTGAGTGGGTACCTTCCAGCCGTGCTGAAAATCTCAGGGCTCAGGGCTGCTGCACTAGGACAAGATTTAGTACAAGGAGTTGGTGTCCATCCCTGCTTCACATCTTACCTTCTGGCTGGGTGTGAAAGACGACTGGGTCACTCCACTCGCTCCAGGTCCCCTGGAAGGAGGAGCCAGGCTGGGGCCCTGCCCGCACCTGCAGCTCGTAGCTTGAGCCTTTGTGGAACTCCAAGGGGAGGAGAGAGACGCTTCTTGAATCCACAGAGATCAGCTTTCTCCCTGGACTCTGCCAACACAGGGAAAGGATGCATTGGGTTAGGACCGCCCAGGCCAACCCCTGCCTCCAGCAGAACCACCCTTTACCAGCCCCCAGGAAAGGGGTGGAGTTTCTCCTGGCAAGTCTCCGCCCCCTCCACAAGAATCAGTCTGAGTTCTGGCCATTCCAGTGTGGGCAGCACAGAGCCATGGGCGCTGCCCCGGCCTTGCCTGTGATACAGTGCTTTGTTCGGTTTCTCACTGATCCCAGCTCAGTCACTCACAGTCCCACAGGGGACCCTTCCTGCTGGGCCTGGGAATGTCCCAGGAACAGCAGTGGCCATTCCTGGGAATGTTTAGCTGGCAGCATTCCAGACTTTGGACACTTCTGTAATTCTTCAACAGTGGGTATTTTCAATAGTGGGCATTTCTGGGCGTCTTTAACTACAGGCGTCTTAGCAATGGGTACCTCTGGAAGTCTTCCACTGGGGATGGTCTAAACTATGGCATTTATGAAAATCTTAAACTGGGACCATTCTAAAGGATGGATAATTCTAGAACACTTCAGCTGTGACTGTTCTAAATAGTGCGCCATTCTGGAACTCTCCAACACTCTAAACAAAGAATGCCTCTAGAAGCCTTCACGTTTGAAACAATGGTCCCTTTGACACTGAACTTTCTTGGTTATTGATACTTCTGGAACTCTCCAACTATGGCCATTCTAAGCAAAGTGGGAAGGTTCCAGACTGCCCCATTTCTGAAACTTCTTCTACTGTGACGGTACTAGACTTGAGATAGAACCAGGGACAGTGCTGATCCCTTCCTCCCTGGCACACCGATAGAGGAGGAAACAGGAAGGCATGAATTTTACGGGGTCTCCTACCCCAGGGAGAAATGAGGCAAGGGCAGCACGGAGTGGGAGAGCACAAGGGAGAGCATCCATCCCCGGCGAGTCCTTGGTTTCCACTCTGGACTGTGAATTACAAGGTCACCTGTGTCTGCCCCTCCCGCCAACCCGGATGCTCGGCACTGCCCCTCCCCCTCCCCACCCCCACCCCGCCCCAGTCCTCTGAGGGTCTCACCAGAGCCCAGGGGTCTCCGAGCTTCCTGTACCGCAGCTCATACTGAAGTTTGCCCCGCAACGCGTAGAAATTGTAATTGGAGCTCCAGGAGATGTTATAATGTCCAGAGCAGGTCACGGTCACGTTGAAAGGGGGAGATGGCTTGACTTAGAGGAAAAAGCCAGAAAGATAAAATGGGATGAGATTTTGCAGTAGCTAAGAATGATGCTCTCCTTGATGAGATCAAGACTAATGACCCTGAATGACTTGGCATAAAGCATCCCCTGTCTCTGGGTCTTAGTTTACTCATCTGAGAAACGAGAGATTTAGATGAGTCTAAAGTGGGGGTACTATGACTCAGGGGGGCAAGAATGCAGACCCACGTGGCCGGTGGTGGTGGTGGGAAACCAACAAGGCCCACTCATTCTGCATTTCTGTTCTAAATGATGGCATCATTTTCTTTTAACTCTAGCTTCCTTGAGAAGTCCAAAGGCTGTAATTAGCATGATGCTAATTAATTAGCACCAGTTATGCTAACGACGGAAGTTACCAGTCTGAGTGCCTGCCGGGCTGCTCTACAACGAGCATTTTGATGCCCGCAGGGGCCCTGGGAACTCGATGCGACTGTTGTCATCTCCCAGACATCTTCTGGAAAGTGCAGGAGCAGCGGTCCGGGCCACACCACCACACCCTCCTGGGCTCTGTGATCCGGCTGGCCATATGCCCCTGTCTTGGGGATCTTAGCTCCTTGGGACAGAGGTTTTGTTCTCCAGGTCAGTGCCGTGTCCGCAGCTCCTAGGACAGAGCTGGCACATAGCAGGCCCTCAAGAGGTACTTGTTAAACCAACAAATGAACCTTCCAGGGATTCCATAAAGGAACTCTGAGGCTACGGATGACTCGGCACCAAGGCCTGCGATGGGAGAAGGTGAGTGTTCAGGCGGCTGCGGTGAGGGCTTTATCCTCATTGCCCTTTCAGCCATGGGTCCTTTGGGACTGGACTAACTGCTAAGCCCTCTCCTCTTTTCCCCAGGCCGACGGAGACCTGGTTTTCCACTTCCCTGTACGTCCTGGGCTGGGTGGTGAGGACCAGAGCTGGGGATCGGGGATGGGGTCAAGGACAGGGGCCCAGAGCCCAGGAGGGGGAAGGGCACAGGCCTGGCTTCAGGTCCTGGCAGGGAGGGGGAGAGGGAGGGGCCAGAGAGAAATGGGACTTGGAGCCACCCTGCGAGGTGGAGGGGCCGTGGAGCAGTTCCTTCTCCTCTGCAGGGGCCGGGGGAGGCTTGCTGTCTGCCCCGTTCACTCAGAGGGGCAAGAGCGTGCCCCTGCTCCCACGCCTGGATCTGCATGGCTGAGTGAGCGTGTGCGTATGTGTGCATATGGGCCTGTGTGAGAGAGCGTGGGCCTGTGTCCAGGCTGGCTAGGCCGAGGGCTGCTGGGACACCCGTGCATTTGTCCAAGGGTGTATTTATGAGTGTGTGTGTGAGAGACGCTGGGTGTGTGTGCGTGTGTGTGAATCTTCATTCACACCTTGTGGGGTGCGACACCCACTCAGCGAAGTGGTGCAAACCTGGATCCCCTCCAGGTGACAGACACCCTCTCACCCGCCTGCCCCACCACTGGGAACCTAGGGCCAAAATCCCCCAGAGATTCCTCGCAGAGGCTGGGCCTTCCCGAGGAGGGCAGGACTCTCTTAGCAGTCTGCGTTTGCATGCCTCTGAGCACGGGCTTCTCACCCCCTCTGTGGAAATCCCACTTTGGACACACACACACACACACACACACACACACACACACACACACACACACACACACACACACACACACACACACACACACACACACACACACACACACACACACACACACACACACACACACACACACACACACACACACACACTAAAAGCTGCCTCCTGGACCTGCCTTGGGTCTGGACCCACAGAGACAACTGCTTCCACCAGCCAGGCCCCCGCTCTGCCCCTGGACTCCTCCCTAGCCCCGGCCTGGAGGGAAATTCCAGGCCTCACTGGAGCTAATGAATGGGAGGAAACTCAGGGAAGTTTTTCTCTTGGGACTCAGTGTCCCCACTTGCCTCATAATGTAGACAGAATCCCTAAGAGTCAGGGTTAAAAGGGCCCTCACTCTACAAATAGGGAACCAGTCCAAGTTCACAGACAGGCAGGGGCTGAACCAGAACTGAAGGCCAAGATCCTGGGTCCCAGTCCAGCTCCTTTTCATACTGCCGCTGCCTCTCTTTGGTTAAAGCTCAAACCTCGTTATCAACCCATCACACCTTCGTAAATATCAGTGCATCTACAGAGCAGAACTCTAAGGGGAGGTAAGGACATAGGACAGGTCAGCTATGATGGTGGGGGAAGGGGAGCCGTCTCAGGGACCCTGTGTCCTCCTCAGCTCTGGGGTCCAAGGGATACTCACTGCTTTTAGCCAGGACAAAGCTGCCGCACTCCTGGGAGTGGTTGCCCGAATGGTCTGTCATGTTGACACTGAAAACGTCGTCGGCCATGAACTGGAGCACATCCATGTGGCACGTGTACTCTGCATGTGTGGCGTTGTGGGTGGACCAGCGGAGGCTGCAGGAGGTGACCTCGTCCTCCAGTTCTCCATATGAGTCTTGCCTTCAAGGACAGAGCAGCCGGTTATGGCTGGAAGCCAGCGGGGCTCAGGGCACAGGGCCAGGACCCCAGCCCAGAATCTTGGGGCTGGGAGGGAGTTGAGGTGGCGCCGGGTGTCACCTGGTCCAACTACCCCTTTCCCCGGGAAGATACTCCTCCCCTGAAGTAGCCCTGATGGATGGTGTCCAGGCTCGGCTTGTATGCCTCCAAGGGACTGGGAACTCACTACCTCATTTAAGGACAGCAGCTATTAACTTTGGAAATTTGGGCCATTCTTGCCTGGACTGAGCCTAAATCTGTCCCTGTCAGTTCCATCAACTGTATCACTGTACTACAGAAAGGGTGCTAAGCATTTCAGTTCTCCTTCCTGCCCTCCTCTGTCCAACATCTGCTGAATACCTAATAAGTGCTTGTGCTCAGGGCCAAGATAAGAGCCAAATGAACTTCATCCCCTGCTTTGGGTGAACTACCAGGGAGGCTATTGGTATAAGGTTGGGGGGAAATGCTCTGGCTTTTTAACTGCCAGTGGGCAGAAACAGTGGGTTTTGAAGTATGTATAGGAGTTCACCAGATATTTATTTCCCTACCTACATCTTCAGGCTGTGAGCATGACCACCCTTGAGGGCTAATATGGATGTGTGGACTCAGTTCTTTGCTAAATATTTGCTGGAATAGAAACTTCTGCTGAATAAAGTCTCTCTAAACCTCTTGCACAGCAGCCAGGAGGATCTTTAAAAACTGCCTGTCACCTCCATGCCTAAAACCCTCGGGTGGCTTCTCATCACCCACACAATAAAAGCTGGCCCTTGCTTACCTCTCATCTCCTTTGCTTTGTTATTCTCTCTCACACTGGCTCACTCTGCTCTGGCCCAACTTACCTCCTCGCTATTCCTGACTCAGTCTCTCCCTACCTCAGGACCTTTGCACTTGCAGTGCCCTCTGCCTGGGCTGCCCTTTCGCCAGCTCACTGGCTGCCTCCTTCTCACCCAGAGAGGCCTGCCCCGACCACCCTGGCTAAAGCAGACCTTCTCCCCATGTCACTTGCTTTCTACCCCAGGGTCAAGGTTCCTGGACTTTAAAGCACTCATTATTCTCAGAAAGCATCCTGTTGGTTGTTTACGTGTTTCTTGTCTGTCTTCCCAGTCACTCCCCACCTGCAGTGAGTCAGTTCCGGGATCAGCTGGGACCTTGTCGGTCTTAGGCTCTACTGGGCCCCCAGTGCCTGCAAGTGTCTGGCAAGAGCTTAATAAATATGTTCTGAAGAAGTAACTGAATGAACGAATGAATTGGTGATGACAGAAGGAAAGCCAGCTGTTCTTTATCCTGAGCAGCACATTGACAAAGACTCTCCTTGACCAGGCTCAATTCAGGCTCCTCAGAACTCTCTCCTCAACTAGGCCCTGACTTTGGGACTTCCACGCTGGTCTCTGCATTGTCTAATTTTAGCAAGAATCCTGCTAAGTCATTTTAGCCAGAATCTTCCATCCTTGATATCTGATCGAATTCCTCATCCTCCAAAACCCCCAGGTGACGTAGGCTCACCCTGGGCTGCCATTAGCAAGAATCCTGTTAAGTCAGTTTAGCTGGAACCCCCCTTACCCCTGATGTTTCCTCTTAGTATTTTTCTATCCATTGACCTGTTCCTTGGCTATAAATTCCTAATTTTCCTTGTTGTATTCAAGTTGAGCCCAAGCTCTCTTCCCCACACCAAAACCCCACGCAGCGGTCCCTACACCGATCATGATGGTCTTTTTTTTTTTTTTTTTTAAAGAATCCCTTATATATTCTTTTTTAAAAATAAATTTATTTACTTATTTATTTTTGGCTGCGTTAGGTCTTTGTTTCTGCGCGCGGGCTTTCTCTAGTTGTGGTGAGAGGGGGCTCTCTTCGTTGCGGTGTGCAGGCTTCTCATCGCAGTGGCTTCTCTTGTTGCGGAGCACGGGCTCTAGGTGCATAGGCTTCAGTAGTTTTGGCACATGGGCTCAGTAGTTGTGGCTCAGAGGCTCTAGAGCGCAGGCTCAGTAGTTGTTGCACACGGGCTTCGTTGCTCCATGGCATGCGGGATCTTCCCGGACCAGTGCTTGAAACTGTGTCCCCTGCATTGGCAGGCGGATTCTTAACCACTGAGCCACCAGGGAAGCCTGATCATTACGGTCTTGAATAATGTCTGCCTTACCATTCTTTAACAAGTGCAATGAAAAAGTTTTCTTTAACAATAGGGACCCATGAATCTTGGAGTCAGACTGCCTGTGTTTGAATCTCAGCTCCACCATTCACTGGCTGTGTGACCTTGGGCAAAAAAATCATGTGGCAGTCTGGTCATCTTGGGGTCTCAAAACCACAGTCTGGCCTGTGTGGGCAAGAGAGTATGGTCTTTGGAGCCCTGCTCACTGGACAAGTCTCGTGAGTCCTGCGTGGGCATCTGTAAGATAGGCACAGTGATTCCCAGCTCCCAGTCCCAGATCACGGTCAGTGATTCTCAGCTCATGGTGAAACCAAATGCTGTTGGTGAAAGGGCTGAGAGAGCCCCCAGAAGTGGCAGCCATTATTTTTATTGCTAAACTACCTGCCAGGCACACAGTAGGTCCAACTCCGTCTGTGGCCTCTGGCAGTCCTGCCCCACCCCAGCCCTCCAGGGCTACCCTGAATCGCATCCCCGAGGCTGGCGAGGCCTGGCCACTTACCAGGTGAGGGTGAGCATGTCAGGGTGCGGGGCCCATGTCTCCAGGATGCAGGTGACCGTCTGGATGTAATCGGTGTAGCAGACGAGGTCTGAGCAGCCCCAGGCTGGAGGGTCAAGGGAGACAGAGGCCTTGGTTGGGGGTGGTACTGGTCGGGGGCAGCAGAGCTGATCACCCCCTCACCCCCTTGAGGGCTCGAGGATGAGGGGAAGCAGGGGTCCCAGAGCCAGGATGAATATGACGACCCTAGGGCAACTAAGATAAAGGCCTGGAGCAAGGGGGTCCTTGCCACCTAAGAATTCTATTTTTGAGCCCCCAAAGTTGTGAGGTTGGCTATGGAGACAAGACTCTCCTAGCGAGAAACATCATAAACTAAGCGGGTCCCCACCCAGCGCCCTCCCACAAGCCCTGTGTCCAGACACCAGGTCCACATCCCTCCTGGCCGGCCTCCCTCTCAAGGTGGTGTGTCCTGAACTCCCCGGTTGCTGGGGGAATCTGCACATCCTGCGAGAGGGATTCGTGTGGTCAGCGAGAGACCACATGCCCCCTCTGTTCCCCGCAGCTGGTCCAAGACAGGACATGGACCTCGGTGACCTGGCAGTACTTCGAGGGAGCAAGAAACCTTCAGAAAACTGAGAAGCCCTTGGATACTTTTGCCAAGATGTCTGTATTATCCTACTGCCCAAACCATCACCACCACCACCAACCAAGTGACACAGGTATGGTCCCCCTTGGGCAATTTTATTGCAAGATTTAATACTCTCCCAGCTCCAACATGAATTTGTTCTAAAAATGTTTGACAAAATCCAGTTAATAAGTTTTAGTTTAGTTTTGTTTTGTAAGATCAAGTGCCAACGCTGCTATTCCCCCTGGCTCCACCCCCCACTATTTACCAGAAATTTGTTCCCCTTTTAAATGGATTCATTCTTAGTGGCTTTTTTCTATTTTTCCTTGACTAATGAGGATCCAGGGGGTAGCAGTACATTCCTCCTGGGTCTCCATCTAGGTCAGAAGCTGGATTTGCAGTCAAGAACACTGTCACTGGAAACATCCCTTATGTCTACTCCCATCACATTTAACCAATGAGAACACTGAAGCTCTGAGACTGGGCTGCCCCTCTTGTCTCACTCTTGGTCTGGGCTCAGGAGACCCAGGAAAGGCAAAATCGAATCTGTGCTAGTTCTTCACACCCACACACGTGGCAGACACCGCGCAGCGATCATGGCACTCACTCCCTTGGGTGTGGCCTCAGAATCCTTCTCAACACAGTTGAGCGGCTCCAGACAGCCACTACCAAGGGATCTGAGATGTGGAAATGAATCCTGTTCTAGGAGGAAGTTTCTTTCGGAGAGGAGCACAGGGCTTGTTGGTGGACACAGAGCGGCCAGTTCAGGTACTTTGTGGAGAAAAGAGGACTGGTTTTGGCAGGACCAAAACCCACGTGGCTGTGTCCTCTCTGAGTTCATCGTATTCTAGTTGTTCTCTTTCAGGGCTCCAGACCTTGGAGAGGAGCTGCCTTTCCTAGGTAGACTCAAGGCCACCAAGGGACAGAGTTTGTCCAAACTTGTAATGAAACACTGGAGAGGGGACAGTAGTCCCTGAACTAGTGTGGAGGTGGCATCAGGGACCAGAGGGAGTAAAAACCCTGTCACCAGTCACGACCCTGAGCCCTGGGCAGAGAGCCCCCGGGCCACCCCCCCCACCCCGCCCAGGGTTATCACAGCGTGTGGGAGGCAGTGGGAGCCGTGAAAAGTGCACCCGTGACTCACGAGTGCTCTGAGTCCCTATTTGTAAGCTGGAGACACTGGCCCCTTGGAGGGGGTGGGGAGGTATTTAGATGATATCACACCAGTGCAGCCCACGCTGCCTGCACGTGGCACTCACCCAATAAAAGCAGTTAAGACCACGGGAATCAGGCAGGTTTGGGAACCCATCCCAGCTCTGCCACTGCCCGGCTGTGTGGCCGTGGACCTGCCTCTCACCCTCTCTGAGCCTCACAGGTTGTCGGCAGAAGGGAATGAGGATGCTCGGCCCCCCGGGACACAGCAGGGGCTTGTTACTTGTGCTCACGGGGTGGGGAGAGGCAGCGGGTGACCCAAAGGCCCTTTAGAGGCTAGGACAGGATGCTGACCACTCAGAAAGGGAAAACAAAGGAGCCTGACATCTGTTTCCTGATGGAGCTAGTTGAGGCTTTCGGTCTTTCGGTTCCCATTCGAGCCTGTGTGCTGTGTCCCACCTCCTCTGGGAAGGCTTTCTGGATCTCTCAGCCCTGACTGCGCCCCCAAGTCTAACACCTGGCCTTTCCCTGCTCGGGTCTCGAATATCCCACCCTCTGACTGCAACATCTTCTGCTCTTCCGGGGCTTCCTTTTAAGGCTTTGGCTACTTTTATCTCCACAGCCACTCTCCCCACCAGGGAATATCTGTGCTGGCAGTGGATCCAGTGATTGTTGAGAAACATCTAGGAGATGAGGAGAGACTGTGGTTAGATCACAGGCAGGACTTCCTCACTCTGAGAATTGGGAGCCAGCCAAGGCAGAGAGAAGAAGGATGAAGTCCCTCATCCTCCCACCCCCCTTCCCTGGCCAGTGAGATGTGGAGACCAGGACAGTGGGCTGGGCCATGTGGGACTCACTGCTGGACAGTGGAGCTCTCTGGTGGGATGAGCTCTGGCTAATGCAGAGATGGCTACTGGACTTGTGTCAGCCGCAAGTGGACAGATGCCACAGACTCTGACCCTGTGGCCTCTACCCTGCCCTGGAGCCCACAAGGCCAGCCGGGCCGCTCTCCACCCGCCTACCACGGGGCAACTACTTACCCCTCTGGAGCATCAGCAGGAGCACAGGGGCAGTCCAGCCGCAGAGCATGCTGCCTGCCAGAGCCTGGAAGAGACACACAGGGAGAGCGTGGGCCTGGGGCCTGGGGACCAGGGGACCTTGAACATCCTCCCTCTGGTCCCCATCCCTCCTTTGGAAGACTTGCCTCAGTTTCTTGGATCTGTTTCTGAGAAACAAGAGTTTGAGGAGCCCGTGGCTGCCCCCAAGGATTCCTGTCCCTTAGAAGTGGCTTCTTTGCCCCTTGGATCCCTCCCCGCTTCTCCCCGCTTCTGCCTGGGCCCCCAGCACCATGACAAATGAGAGGGGCATGTAAAGGGTGAAGAGCTCGCTGCTGATCCACCCCTGCTAAGCCTGTTGATGTAGCACCACGTGTGCATATTTATCCATCTAGATAAGAAAGAGGGAGGCAGGGAGGGGAAAGTGGCTTGGAAAGTGGTATTTGAGGGGCAGCGATCTTGAGTCCTCTTTCTTTTTCTTTTCTTTTTTTTTGCGGTATGCGGGTCTCTCACTGTTGTGGCCTCTCCCATGGCAGAGCACAGGCTCCGGACGCGCAGGCTCAGTGGCCATGGCTCACGGGCCTAGCCGCTACGCGGCATGTGGGATCTTCCCGGACCGGGGCACAAACCCGTGTCCCCTGCATCGGCAGGCGGACTCTCAACCACTGCGCCACCAGGGAAGCCCTTGAGTCCTCTTTCTTACGAAACCCCCGTGTTGATGTTAGCCCAATTAATTGGCTTCTTAATGAGTAGCAAATCCAAGATTAACCCACAAAGGAGACAGTTACTGCATACCTAAGATAAGTTTAGCCCAATAGCGAGGGTTCTGACCCAAATACAGAGCTCCCCTGGGGTTAGCCCACCAGCAGGCACGGGGGAACCCAGCTTGACCACACGAAAGTGCCCTGGACACCCTGATCTGCATGAGATGGAGAAGAGACCTCTTTGGAGACCAGAGCCAGCCTGTCCAGGAAGAGCGGACTTTGGTACCTTGGGCAGAAGAACAACCCACCAGGCTGGCAATGCCAGGCTCTTGCTGGCACTTTGTCCATTGCACCCCCCAGCTCTGTGTCTACTTGGGGAGGTACCAGCCAGAAGCCAGTGGGTCCCAAGAACCCTACCCAGATAGATCCCGTGGACAGGGGTGTAGCTGGAACAGGAGCCCAGAGGGCTGACCCGTGCAGGGACCAAGTCACACACATGGCTTCTTCCAGACACCATCCCTGAACCTGGGTTCCCCCAGAGCCTACTCTGGCCCCGCCGGGAGCTTCCTTTGAGCTCCCAAACAAGTCACCAGGCAGGCAGCGGTGCAGGGCGCGGAGAGGTTCAGCTGTGTGGCTCTTGGCTGGTCACTTCCCCTCTCTGAGCCTTAGAAGTAAAGATGGTAAAGCCTGCTTCCAGGATTCTTGTGAGGATTCAAAGACTCCATTTATAGAATCACTGGGCGCCTGGCATAGCCCCTGGCACATAAACACTCAAGAAACAGTGATGGATACAGGCTTTTAAAGCATCAGAACGGACGGACTCCCTGAGTGATCTACCCAAGAGGTCCCCAAATGTCTCATTTTCCAAAAGTTGGCCATATTTGTAGATCATGTGTACTATTATTTAGTTAATGTATTTTCTGGAAACAGACCCTATTAAAAATTTAACTCCAACCTCAACCTAAGCAATAATGCACATAGTTGTGTATTTTTTCCCCATAGCTGTGTGTCATTCCCCAGTCAATGAATGTAAAGCATTTGAAACAGTGCCTGGCATATAGCAGATGTTATATAAGTGTTTCTTAAACAAAGCAATCAACTTACCATAAAACAAAATGCAGTGAAATGTAAAAACTAAATACAAGGAAAACAAAAGACAGTAATTGAATTTCAGTGAGATACTATTCCCTGCTTAAGACTCTGATGGGGCTTCCCTGGTGGCTCAGTGGTTAAGAATCCACCTGCCAATGCAGGGGACACTGGTTCGAGCCCTGGTTTGGGAAGATCCCACGTGCTGCAGAGTAGCTAAGCCCGTGCGCCACAACTACTGAGCCTGCACTCTAGAGCCCGTGAGCCACAACTACTGAGCCCGCATGCCACAACTACTGAAGCCTGTGCACCTAAAGCCTATGCTCTGCAACAAGAGAAGCCACTGCAATGAGAAACCTGCACACCGCAACGAAGAATAGCCCCCCCTCTCCACAACTAGAGAAAGCCCGCGCAAAGCAACGAAGACTCAATGCAGCCAAAAATAAATAAATAAAATAAATAAATTTATTTTTAAAAAAAGACTCTGATGAGTTGGAGATCTACTTTGCCTTTGTTTAAAGAGTATTAGAGAGGTGTTGAAGACATAGTAGCATCAAGTGGAGATTCTCACCCCCTCCCTCATCAGAGGATAGAAAGAAATTTGAAGACGGTCTCACTCTCTCACTAGGGGGTCCAGGGATATTTAACACCATCTAAAACAAGCCACTCAATTCTGGGAAACATCAGCCTTGAATGATGACGTCTCCTCCTGTTTCCACAGCACCAAGTAGGAACACCTCCCAGTCCTACTGCCCTCCCTGCCCTGAATCCACCCCTTATGGGGCTTCCCACTCAGCTGACTCCTGAGGGCAACAGCAACTTACTCCCCAGATGCACCCAGACCAGCAGGTGTGCTTCCTGAGTGAAGGACAGAGGGTGCCCTGCAGCCTCCTACAGAGGAGTGAAGAACACCTGGCTTGGAGTCTGTCAGGTGCCAGCTGTGCGACCTTGGGCAAGTTCCTGACCTCTCTGATTCTCTGTTTTCTTATCTTTGTTGTAGGCACTAAATGCATCATAGCATGTGAAGCACTCCAGCGCAGTCCTGGATGGGATGGAGCCCTAAATTGGTGCTTAAACACCAGGCTCCAGCGCCTGGAAATGACTTCTGAGGTTGTGGTCCTTCAGACTAAAAGTTGGTCAAATTTCAGGAGAGTCTGGGGATGTGGAGAAGACTGGGGGGAGGAAGTCAAATGGAAGCAGGTACTATGGAGAACACAAAAGTGCTTAACTTCACAGTCAACAGAGAAATGCAAATGAAAACCACAATAACAGTGCCATTTAAATTTTATCAGATTAGTAAAAACTAAAAGTCTGACAACATCACATGTTGCCGAGGACACAACGTAATGGGAACTCTCATTTACAGCTAGTGGAGATGTAAATTAATACAACTAGTCTGGAAAATAGTTTGGCATGGTCTAATAAACTTGAACAAGTGTTTACCCTAAGACCCAGCAATTCCACTGTGAGGTATACTACCAAGGAAACACTGGCACATGTGTACAAGAAGCATAGGCAGAAATGTTTATAGTGGCATTGATTTTAATATTGAAAAACTGGAAACAACCTAAATATCCATAAGCAAGAGAATGGAAAGATAAATTATGGTGTAATCACTCAATGTGAAAATGAATCATAGCTTCACACAACAAAGCAAATGACTCTTACAGGAAAAAAAAACAACAACCAAAAAACCAACCAAAAAATCCACAAAGCAAATGACTCTTTCTGAAGCAAAAGAAAAATTAGAAAAGAACACAGGCATAATAACACCGTCTGTGTCACACTTAACACCATGTAAAGCAGCTCTATATATTGTTTGGGTGAATGAATATATAGAGAAATCCAAGGGAATGAAAAACATCAAATCTTGAATAGCGTAGACAAGGAGGGGATGTGATGAAGCGAGGGTCTCCAGGGGTCTCAACAGTTTGGTAAAACTGAGTGAAGCTATCATGGGTGTTGATTATGTTTTTCTTTATAGCTTTTTGTATGTCCAAACTATTTCATAACATTTTAAACGTAAGTGGATCTTGGATTTATAAAATAAAATGTGGAAGGGGGACTTTCACTTCTGGCCATGATGCAGCTGGTATCTGGGTAACCCTCTTACTAAAACAACTACAAGAGGAGAAAAAAAAAACACTAGAAAGCATGAGAAAGCAACCAAGTTAGATAGTACTTGAGAGGCCAGGGTGCCAGAGAGAAGGAAAATGTGTTGAAATTCTGCATGCAATGTCCCCTCAAATAATTTGCCAAGTCACTGCAGATGAGTTACATTCCAGGAAACCTAGCAGAAAGCATCTGGTAACAGGCTAAAAAGCTAAGAAGACATTTTGTCAGTTTCACAATGCTAAGGAAAGAATCAGAGTCTAAGAAAAATGGGCCCTGATAAATACCCAGTTATTCAGGAAAGGTTATGCCTTGGGAATAAGAAAAATCAGAAATAGTTCAGTCTTCACTGCATCAAGATGATCTGCCTATATGCCATATGTCTGCTAGAAAAAAAATTAAAACCTATCTGGAAAAACTTAGCTTCATCTAAAGCCTCCATACTTTTCATACACAATGTCCAGCATTGAATTAAATTGATAAGACAAACCAGAAAACAGTACCAAATGACCAAAAGCCAAGAAGATAAAACCAAAACAAAACCAGAAACAGACCCATAAGTGATTCAGAAAATGGCCTTATGAGACAGGATTTAAAATAACTATGATCAGTATGTTCAAGAATTCCACCAGAAATATGGCATCTATTTAAAAGTAGAAACTCTAGAGCTGAAAAATGCAATAATTGAAATTTATAAGAACTTAATAGATGGATAAAGGAACATATTAGAAAATCAGAAGATAGGACTGGTGAACTGAAAGAATGGTAGAAAATGAACAGATTGAAGCATGCAGAGAAAAAATGTTTAAAAATACAGAAAAGAGCAAAAGAGACACATGAGACATTGTGAAAAGGTCTAACATAAATGTATTTGGAGTCAAGAAAAAGAGGAGAGAGGATAACTCAGAAGCAATAATAGAGATACTGGTTAAGAATTTTTCAAAACTAACAAGAAACCTTAAGCTACAGATTCTAGGAGTTCTACAACCATCCCTCCCCCGCCACCCCAAAAACAAATACAAAGAAAACCACATCTAAGCACATCACAGAAAAACTGTTTTAAAAATTAAAGACAAAGATATACTTAAAATCCAACTTAGAATGTTATATCCAGCAAAAATATCATCAGAAAAAGAAGGCAAGCTCAATATGATAAAGGAATCTACTAAAATCCCACAGTTGATATCATACTTAATGATGAAAAATTGAAAGCTTTCCCTCCAAGATCAGAAACAAGACAAGGATGTCCACTCTCATGACTTTTATTAAACAAGGATGTCCACTCTCATTGTACTGAATGCCTTGGTTCTAGCCAAGGCAATTAGGCAAGAAAAAGAAATAAAAGGCATCCAGAATGGAAAGAAAGAAGTAAAGTATTTCTGTTTGCAGATGATATGATCTTGTATATACAGCATCCTAAAGAATCCACACCAAGAAAATAAAATGAAACAAAGCAAACAAGCAAACAAAAACTATTAGAACTAATTAGTGAATTTAGCAGGATTACAGGATACAAGATCAATATACAAAATCAACTGTATTTTAATAAATTAGGAATGAACAATCTGAAAATGAAAATTTTAAAGTGATTTCATTTACAATAATATCAAAAAGAATAAAAGGGAAATTTAACTAAAGGAGTGCTAGACTGGTACACTAAAAACCATTGTACAAAACATTGCTGAAAGAATAATGGAAGATCTTAATAAATGGAAGGATATCCCATGTTCATGGATTGGAAGACTTACTATTGCTAAGATAACTCCCCCCAAATGATCTACAGAGTCAAAGTAATCCCTATCAAAATCCCAGCTGGCTCTTTTGAAGAAATTGACAAGCTGATCCTAAAATTCATATGGAGATAGAAGTGGCCAGAATAAACAAAATGATCTTGAAAAAGATGAACAAATTTAGAGGACTCAGACTTCTCAATTTCAAAGCTTACTACAAAGCTACATTAATCTACACAGGGTGGTACTGGCTTATTTATACACATACAGATCAATGGAATAAAACTGAGAGTCCAGGGCTTCCCTGGTGGCGCAGTGGTTGAGAGTCCGCCTGCCGATGCAGGGGACATGGGTTCGTGCCCCAGTCCAGGAAGATCCCACATGCCGCGGAGCGGCTAGGCCCGTGAGCCATGGCCACTGAGCCTGCGCGTCTGGAGCCTGTGCTCCGCAACGGGAGAGGCCACAACAGTGAGAGGCCCGCGTACCGCAAAAAACAAAAACAAAAACAAAAACAAAACTGAGAGTCCAGAAAAAAGGTCATACATTTACATTCAATTGATGTTTGACAAGGGTGCCAAGACAATTCACTGGGGGAAAAGAATAGTCTTTAAAATAAACGGGGCAGGGGGGGCTTCCCTGGTGGCGCAGTGGTTGGGAGTCCGCCTGCGATGCAGGGGACACGGGTTCGTGCCTCGGTCCGGGAAGATCCCACATGCCATGGAGCAACTGTGTGCCATAATTACTGAGCCTGCACTCTACAGCCCATGCGCCACAACTGCTGAAGCCTGTGTGCCACAACTACTGAGTCCATACACCGCAACTACTGAGCCCGCATGCTGCAACTACTGAAGCCCGCACGCCTAGAGTCTGTGCTCAAGAGAAGCCACTGCAATGAAAAGCCTGTGCACCACAACAAAGAGTAGCCCCCACTCACTGCAACTAGAGAAAGTCTGCGCACAGCAACAAAGACCCAACGCAGCCAAAAGTAAAATAAAATAATTTAAAAATTAAAATAAATAAATAAAATAAAATAAATGGTGCTCATACAACTGAGTATCCACATGAAATAGAATGAAACTGGACTCCTATTTCACACCATATACAAAAATCAACTCAAAATGGATCAAAGACCCAGTATGAAGAGGAAGAAATATTAAACTCTTAAAATAAAATACAGGTGTAAATCTTCAGAACCTTGTATTAGACAGTAGTTTCTTAGACATGAAACCAAAAGCACAAGAAACCAAAGGAAAACAGATATATTGAACTATTTCAAATTTTAAAACTTTTGTGCTTCAAAAGGCACTATCAAGAAAGTGAAAAGGCAATATAAAGAATGGGAAAAATATTTGTAAACTATATATTTGCTAGTGTTCAGAATACATAAAGAACCCTCAAGATCTAAAAGACAACCCAATTTTAAACTGTGCAAAAGATTTGAATAGACATTTTTCCAATGAGATATACTAGTGACCAATAAACACATGAAAAGATGCTTATCATCATTAGTCATTAGGGAAATGCAAATAAGGACTACGGAGTAACACCACCTCACACCCACTAGATGGCTATTTTTAAAAATGGAAAATAAAAAATGTGGGTGAGGATATAAGGGTAGAACCCTTATACATTGCTGACGGGAATGTAAAATGGTGCAGCCACTATGCAAAACAGTTTTACAGTTTCTCAAAAAGTTAATATAGTGTTACCACGTGACCAAGCAATTTGACTCCTAGGTACATAGCGAAAAGAATTGAAAATATATGTTCACAAAAAAACCCTTCTACACAAATGTTCATAGCAGCATTACTTATAATAACTCTAAACTGGAAGCAACTCAGATGTTCATTAACTGAGGAACAGACAAACAAAATGTAGACTATGCATACAATGGAATATTATTCCACCATAAAAATGAATCAATTACTGATACATGTTGCAACATGGATGAACCTTGAAAATTTATCCAAAGTAAAGAAGCCAGACACAAAAAAGGCACATATTGTGTGATTCTATTTATATGAAGTGTCCAGAATAGGCAAATCCATAGACAGTTAGTAGATTAGTGGTTGTCAAGGGCTAGAGCTTTGGAGAGAGTGGGAATAGGGAGTGACTGCTAATGGGTATAGGATATTTTTGCAGCAATAAAAATGTTCTGTAGTTAGATAGTAGTGATGATTGCACAAATTTATAAGTATACTAAAAACTACTTAATTGTGTACCTCAAAAGAGTGAATTTTATGATGTGTGAATTGGATCTTAATTACAAATTTTTTTAAATGAAGGCAAAAATAAATCTTTATTTTTTATACCAAAAAAAAAATGCTGAGAGGATTTTTCACCTGTAGACCTGCAACAAAAGACATATTAAAGTGAATTTTGGGGGCAAAAGGAAAATAATCTCAGATGGGAAGCAATTTACTGTAGGAAGGAATGAAGAGCAATAGAATATTATAAATATAAATAATATTGATTGCTGAAAATAATAATGATCATATATTATGAAGTTTAAACAATATGCAGAATTAAAATACATTACCATGATACCCCAAAGATAAGAAGGGGTGAATAAAGTTAAAGGTCACTGTATTGTCTGGGAAGTGATAAAAATACTAATATAAAGGTAGACTCCAAAAAAAAAATCAATTACACATGCTGTAATCGCTAAGAAAAACACTAAAAGAGTTACGAAAGAAAATATAACAAACTAATAGACAGGAAACATAGATTAATAATTTTTAAAACTTTATTCATCTAAGAAATGGGACAAAGAAGAAAAAGAAACAAAGAATAGATAGGACAAAAGGAAAACAAATAGTAAGAAGTTACACTTAATCCCAAACACCTCAGTATTTTTATTAAATGAATGAACTAATCACTGAAATTAAAGATGTAACCTTGAAACCAACACTTTGCATTAAAATAAAGTGATATTATAGTTTAATCTCTCTCATAAATATACTTACAAAAATTGTAAACAAAATATTAACAAATCAAATCTGATGATATATACAAAAGTAAATTATACAGCCTTATCACATGAGGTTTATTCCAAGAATACAAGGGTAGTTTGACATTTGAAAGTCAGTAATCTATTTCACCACATAAACAGAATAAAGGAGAAATTTTATATGATAATTTAATAATTTTTAATATGACATTTAATAATTTGCAATACTCATTCATGATTTTTAAAACACTCTCAGGAAACCAGGAATAGAAGGAACACACTTAATCTGATAAGGAGCACACATGCATGCACACATGTGCACACACACATTATATACAACTAACATCCCTGATGGTCAAATATTGAACACTTTATCCTCTAGGGCAGGACAAAGGTAAGAATGTCTTGTACTGGAGGTCCTAGTCAATGCAATAAGGCAAGAAAAATAAATAAATTTATAAATATTAGAAAACTATAAGGATTGGAATGATATTATCTTAAAAAGTCCAGATACTTAACAGATAAACTCTTAGATAATAACTGTTAATAACTGATAATAACAAGGGCACTGAATTTGAGACTAATATAAAAAATATATTTCTAAAGATCAACAAAGTTGACAAACCTTTAGCTAGACTAAGAAAGAGAAGATTCAAATAACTAAAATCAGGGCTTCCCTGGTGACGCAGTGGTTGAGAGTCCGCCTGCTGATGCAGGGGACGTGGGTTCGTGCCCTGGTCTGGAAGATCCCACATGCCGCGGATCGGCTAGGCCCATGAGCCATGGCCGCTGAGCCTGCGCGTCCGGAGCCTGTGCTTCGCAATGGGAGAGGCCACAACAGTGAGAGGCCTGTGTACCACAAAAAAAATAAAATAAAAATAAAAAAATAACTAAAATCAGAAAAGAAAGATGAGACTTTACAACTGATGCCACAGAAGTAAAACTGATTATAAGATACAACTATGAATAATCATATAGCAACAAATTTGATAATGTAGAAGAAATGGATAAATCCCTAAAAACCTGTCAAGACTGAATTATGAAGAAATAAGTAGGCTGTAAGTAGGCTGCAAAAGCAACAAAAGCAAAGATAGGGAAGTGGGACTACATCATAGTAAAAAGCTTCTGCATTGCAAAGAAAACCATCAACAACATGAAAAGGCAACCTACTGAGTGGGAGAAAATATTTGAAAATTATATATCAGATAAGGGACTAATATGCCAAATATATAAAGAGCTCATACAATCTGATTTAAAAATGAGCAGAAGATCTGAATAGACATTTTTCCAAGGAGAACATACAGATGGACAATAGATACATGAAAAAAATGCTCAACATCATTAATTATCAGGGAAATGCAAATCAAAATCACAATGAGATTTCACCTGACACTTGTTAGAATGGCTATTATCAAAAAGACAAGAAATAACTAGTATTGGTAAGGATATGAAGAAAAGGGACCACTTGTGCACTGTTGGTGGAAATGTATTTGGTGCAGCCACTATGGAAAACAGTATGGAGGTCCTCCAAAAGATTAAAAATAGAACTACCACATGATCCAGCAATTCCACTTCTGGGTATATACCCAAAGGAAATGAAATCAGTATCTCAAAAAGATATCTGCACCTCTATGTTCATTACAGTATTATTTACAATAATCAAGATATGGAAACAACCTAAGTGTCCTTCAATAGATGAATGGATGAAGATGATGTGGAATATATATACAATGGAATATTATTCAGCCATGAAAAATAACGAAATCTTGCCATTTATAACAACATGGATGAACTTTGAGGGAATTATGCTAAGTGAAATAAGCCAGACAGAGAAAGATAAACACTGTATGATCTCTTTTATATGTAGAACCCCCCCAAAAAATAAATAAGTTCATAGATGCAGAGAACAGGTTGATGGTTGCCAGAAGAAAGGAGTGGGAGGTGGGAGGAATAGGTGAAGGGGGTCAAAAGGTAAAAAGAAAAAAAAATGTGGTGCATTACTGAGCAAAAACAACAATAAAAAAGCAGCAAAAAAAAAAATTTTTTTAACGTATGTACTTGCAATGCATAAGCCCAGAGGGTCTTGTTCAGTGTAGTTAAATTTCATGAACAGACTATTACTCCATAAATTATAATGTTACACCAACATTGAGTATTGCATTTATTCTAGCTTTGCTTATGTCTTTTCATTCAAAGAGTATGTCAAAAGTACACAAAAACATGTTTTCAGCAATTTTATAAAGACTGAGTAATGCTGCAGAAACTAAAATATATTGCAACTTGAATACAATGCATTCTCTCTAAAAGCAATGACACAGCTTATTAAAATACTTGCTTTGAACTTTATATCACCATCACTGAAACTAGGGAGAATTTTAAATCATAAAATAAACTATCAATTATAGAGAGGATATTAATTTTACGTGGCAATGTATGATTCTGATAAATTTACCTTTACAAAGTAGAATGTACATTAAGTAACTTTGTAGAAATCAACTGATACATGATTCAGTATCAACATTCATATGCTAATTTTGACCTCTATTTTTTTTTTAAAGAGGTTTTTTTTTTTTAGAATTTGGCTTTTCTTCTTTTCTTTTTTTTAAATTTATTTATTTATTTTTGCTGTGTTGAGTCTTCGTTTCTGTGCGAGGACTTTCTCTAGTTGTGGCAAGTGGGGGCCACTCTTCATCGCGGTGCACGGACCTTTCACTATCGCGGCCTCTCTTGTTGCGGAGCACAGGCTCCAGACGCGCAGGCTCAGTAGCTGTGGCTCACGGGCCCAGTCGCTCCGCGGCATGTGGGACCTTCCCAGACCAGGGCTCGAACCCGTGTCCCCTGCATTAGCAGGCAGATTCTCAACCACTGCGCCACCAGGGAAGCCCATAATTTTGACCTCTATTTTAAGAAGAGCCAACTTTGTTTCATTTTAAGAAGTCATAAGCCACACTGTAAAATTTATGTACTATTTTCCTTATTTTAAAAAATTCTTTTAAGTATGGAGAAGTAGAATATGTGGTAAAAAAATCATACCTCTTGTGTCCTGGTATCTTCCCAGATAGCTTATCAAAAGGGAAATAAATACGTGCACAATTACCTTGTGCATAAGTCTAAAATCTATAAAAATATGCATCAGGCAATAATAGATTAATATACTGAGGTGTCAGATAAATTGCCAAATGTTGATGAAGATAGCTTGATTGATGGAGTAAACTACCTTCATTAAATTGGGGTATGTTTTATTGTTCTCAAAAAAGGAGACAATAATAGGTCACACTGTAATTCCATTTTTTTCTCCAGTGGAAGTACTTTTTGAATTTAGAAAATTTTTCACTTATAAAAGACACAAACAAAAAGACAAATTGAAAAACAAGAATGGAAAAGAAACTGAAATGGGAGATTATATCTATATCTGTTATAGTTTCTTTCATATAATTATATTATATATTTTGTATAATTGTATATAAATATATAATATGTTAAACTATGTATATAATTATATACAACATATCTAGAGAGAACTCCTACAAAACAATTATAAATAAATAACCCAGAACTCAATTTGTTTTTAAATGGACGAAAAGCTTAAGCAGACACTTCCTAAAAGAGGACATCCAAACAGCCAACAAGCATGTTAAAAAGGCTTAAAATCATTACTTATAAAAGAAATGCAAATTTATATCCCAATATGATAGCACTACACATCAGCCCAGAATGACTAAAATGAAAAAAAAAAGAAAAAACAATTCCAAGTGCTAAAAAGGATATGAACTAATCAAAACTCAATCTCTACTCAAGTTTCTCTGAGGAGTGGAAATTGGTACAACCACTTTGGAAATTTTCTGCTGAACAGAAGACCCAACAATTCCATTTCTAGATTATGCACCAAAGAGCAAAATGTACATGTACATAAGCAGACATGTACTGGAGTGCTCACAGCAGCATTATTTACCTCCCCAAACTGGAAAGAACCCAAGTTCTTGGCTCCCCCGTATCTTCTTTCCCTCACTGATGATTCAGGAATGGGACTCGTTCAGATCCTTAAGTTGGTCATCATTTCCAATGTGACCCAGGTCGGGACTGGGGCTTGAAAGTGAATGGTGAGGGGTGTGGTAAAAGTAAAATGGCCCGTTTTCCATAGGGACCAAGAAAACATGAGGTTATTGAAGAGGGACTCCCCAGCAGTGCCAGAACCAAGACCCAGCAGGTCACCAGAAGGGGAAGTGTCAAGACTGAGGGACTTCCCAAGAGGGAACACAGAAGAAAGGGCTCCTAGTTTATCCCTGGTCTCCAAGGACTTCTGCTCACCTGCCCTCCCCCTGGCCTCCTCCCTGACCTCCCTGCCTCCAGCTGTGGCCCCTCCAGCCCAGTCCTCATTCCAGCTATGTCTCTCCACAGCTCCCCACTGCCCTTCAGAGAAAGCCCCAAATTCCTTAGCCCAGCATTCAAAACATGTCAGGATCTGCCCCCCAACATTCCCTTTGCCCCTAGTCTTCATCCCGGACTCCAGGTTCTCCAGATCCCTGACATCTGGACATCTTCACAACATCCCCATTCATCTGGTTCTCACACCTTCGCACGTGCTGTTTCAGCCACCGGAACTCTCTGCTCCCCCTGGCTGTCTATCAGCTTCCTACTCAGGCTTCAAAAGCCAGTTCAAATGTCATCTCCTTTGTAACTCTTTGGCCTCTCCAAGGCATGAGTCACTCCTTCCTCTGGGGTCCGTCCTTCCACCAGAGCACACTGCTCATGGTGTTTTTGGCAACATTCTGAGCAATTTCTAGGTGGGAACCACGTGTTGCTTGGTTACTGCTGAATGGCAGTGGCTAACCAGTGCCTGACAGACAGTAGGTGCTCAAAGCATTTGTTACGTGAGTGACTAAACGCAAGAAGATGCTTTCCATCATAATGGATTTTGAAGCTTACCCTCAATGTTGAAACCCATGTAGACCGTACACTCCAAAGATAAATCTTATTCTTTTTGACTCTTCTTTCTTAAATTCAGTGCATTGAGGATCTGTATGCACTTGATAAGGATAAAAGCTCCAGAGCTCCAACATTTTCCCCCCACATCAGGGCCTGTGCACATGCCACTCCTTCTACCTAGAACACTTTTCCCCGCTGCTTCTTTGCTTTCTTATCCTCAGGTTTCAGCTACAATATTGCCTCCTTAAAGAGGCAACCCTCTCTGTCTAAAATGCGTCTCCCCTGCAGTTCTGGGTGCCACACACACCTTTGTTTGTCTCCTTCTTGGCAACTGTAATATTAGGATTCGTTTAGCAAATGTTCCTGGTTTTGTGTTTATGACCTGTCTCTATCCTGAAGCATAGGCTCCCAGAGGTTGGGACATTTACCTATTTTGTTCACGCGGCATCCCTAGTGCGGAGAACAGGGCATGGAACATAACAGATACTTAACAAGGAGCTGATGAACGGTGAATGAGTGACAGAGTCTACAAATTGCTGTGTCCAGTCCTACAAGGAGCAGGCCCCAAGGCAGCCCCCAAGAGGTCTTGGTTTCTCCATCCACTTTGTCACTGTCCTCAGGAACTTCCCCCCACCCGGGGCAACACCGTCAGCTCCCAGGGCCTGAGTGACCATGACCGCTGTCATCAGATTAGCATCAAGAAATTGTCATAGAGGGACGTTGGGTTGCCCAGGGTCAAACAGCGAGTTCTTAAAGCGGAGCTCTCAGGCTGGGGAGGAACCAGCCTTGTGGCCCTGGATCCAGAAGGAGGCTCTGCCTCTAACTCATAGTGGGACCTTGGGCTATTCTTTTCTCTGGGCCTCAGTTTCCTCACTTGTAGAATGGGGGCAGTGGCCCTGGCCTGGCTAAGGGAGCATAAGGCGGGTGCTGGGCACACTGTAGGTGTGTGAGTATTGCAAGTTGCCTTTTACATAGTTTGGGGAGGGGGGCGGTGGCAAAGGGTGGGTTGGGGGTGTCTGAGGACAGGTGTGCCAAGACCCTGGGATGACAGCTTAGTCAGTAGGAGTCAAACATGAGGGGAAAGGCCTGCCCAGCCTGTCCCACCTCTGAGCCTGTGGAATCTTTTAGTCCGTCTCTCTCTCCCAGCCGGGCCATGAATCCCTGTCCACACAGCCTCTCCAAGCCTGACTGCCTTTCCCTACAGGAACTTCTCCAGCCTGTGCAACCTCTCCCAGCTGAGGCGCATGCCCCACTCCCAGCAAACTCTCCCTTCCTGTGCCATCTCTATTTGCCCTTCACTGTGCTAGGCAACCCCACCCAGACTGTGCAGCCTCTCTGGGCTCCCGTAACCACACCTCACCCCAGCCCCATTTCCCTGCCCCCCGACCAGGAGGGGCTGGCTGTAAGGCAGAGAAAAGAGAATGCTTCAAACCAGAGCTGCTTGAAGTCACCAGGCAGGGGTGTGGGGCTGGGGTGGGGTGGGGGGCAAGGCTGGCGACCTGCCCTTTATCCCATCCTTGCCCAGCGCGCCCCCATCAGCCTGCCCTGGCCCTGGCCCAAGTAGACTGGGGGTTACTGGTTCATACTGGAAAAAGCCCGCAGGTCCTCGTCCCAGGCTACATCATCAAGCCTTCTTGGCAGATGAGGAAATAGAGGCCCAGAGAGGCCCAGAGTCTTGCCCAGGGTCACAGAGCAAGGAGGCCTGAGCAGGGAGCCAGGCTGGTGCATTTGCCCCACCTCACTCGGGATGATATGAGTGGCCAGATCCTTCCTGGGGGCTGTGAGGACCCGCAGGCCAGGGCCCTTTTGCAGGTGGCCTGGCCATCGGGGGCCCTCAGAGGGACCACTGCTCACACCCCGGGGAATATTGTCAGGTTGTTTCAGAAGTTCCAAGTTTACTCAGAGCTCTCATTTGAGCTGTCGTAAAAAGTCCCTATGGCCGGGCGCCAGGTCGAGAAGTGGGGGTGGTGCCACCTGTGAGCCACGAAGCGGGGAGCTCCTCTCAGCCCCCCTTCCCCTGCCCCTGGGGACTAGGGTGCTGCAGAAGGCACAGAAGGGGAGAAGCGAGGGAGGAAGGGGCTGTGATGGGGGGAAGACCCCCACCCCAGGAAGTGTTTGTTCCCTTGTCTTCACAGCTTTCTTCCCTCTGCTTGTACATGACTCCCTGGGTGACCCTAGGAAACCCCAGCCCTCTCAGAGCCTCAGCTTCCCCATCTGAGAAAGGGGGGAGTAGAATCATAGAATGATCATTTATTGAGGCTGAGTATATGCCAGAAGCTACACCAAGTGTTCTGGGTAATAACAAGACGATTATTACCAATGATATTTAAAGTAAAACATAGTAGCTGCTATTTCTCATGAGCCACTGCTAAGCTCTTTCCCCTCAAAATGGCACTGGCTCTGTCTGTGTACCACCGAATCCCCAGGACCTAGGACAGTGCTCAATAAATACACATTGAATAAAACCTCACAGCAAACCGAGATAGGCGTTCTTAATTTCCATATAACAGATAAGGAAACCAAAGGTTCAGAGAGGTTAAGTGACTCACTCCAGGTCACACAGGTACTAAGTGATGGAGATGGTACTCAAACCTAGGTCTGACTGTTTTCAAAGCCCCAAATCACAATCGGTAGTGTGGTGATGAGCCAGATCCAGGGCTCCCCAGCTGACTGTGGAGACCTCCCAGCTGTGTGGAGAAGTTGAGCCATCATTCTGGCCTGCCAGGGTTCTGAAGGCACTGGCTCCCCTTGCTGGGAGGAAAGATGCCCTTTCTTCCTTCCTTCCTTTCATTCATTTATTTATCAGGCCCCAGGGTGGTCCTGATGCTGTGGAGAAGCTTTTGGTGGCCTGCTTTACTTGTTCTATCTTCTCTTAAACCAGCCCCCTCCTCCAGCAAGCCCCCTTCCTCTGCCTATAAGCCCCTTTGGGCTCCAGTCCCCACCTCCAACCCCTTTCTCTTCCTCGATGGGCAGGCGGGAGCCTGCAGCACCTGGGGCGCATCCTTGTCTTGCTCACCTGCCTCTCCTGGCCCAGGGTCTTGGCCACGTCCTAACATAAGGGCTCTTAGTTTCCTCCACTGCGGGGATGTGAGTATCCAGACTCCCTGCCAGGTGTGGGGCGGGCAAGACTAGGGCTTCTGCTGAACCCACCATGGGGAACAGGTGATCGGGGCTCCCCCTCTGGGGTCTGCCCAGCCCCCTTGATCCAATGCCCCTCTCAGAAGGTGCCCCAGGACTATGACTCTTGCTTTTTTGTTATCCTGTCCAGCGGGTTGCCACCCTGGGGTTCCAAACCCAGCTCTGCATCTTATGGTCACAGGTGACCTGGGGCAAGCTTCTCCTCACTGAGGGGCAGTCTCCTCATCTGTGAAATGGGCTGAATGAGGCCACCAGCCTCACCCGGTGTTGTGAAGATGATGGGAGAGCTTCATGCGCCTGTTGCATGCTGAGCGCTGACCCCGGGAGAACCAGAACCCAGGCAGCTGAGGGAGGTGGGACTGACTGCACGTTCCCTAGTGTGTCCCTGCACCTTCCATGGCTCTTGGAAACTGGCCTTTCTCCTCCACAGGCTCCAGCCTCCTCATGATGCAAACTTCCTTCCTGGGCAGGCCCCCAGCCAGCAGCTTTGATATTTTCATTCCCTTGAATCCTCACAACCAGCCCTACAAGGACAGAGCTGCCATTCTCCCCATTTCACAGATGAGAAAACCGAGGCTCCACGAGGCTAGAAGAAGAAGAGAAACTTGCCCAAGTTCACCCAGCCAGGAAGCCGCATGGCTGGATTTTGAACCCGCCAGGTTTTCCCCACTCTACCATGTGCTTCTAAAACCCCCACACTTTCCCCCAGGGGAAAGCAGATGTCCTCCCAGGAGCAGCCCCTGACTTTTTAATGCGCCCCCTGCCCTGGGTCCTCTGCATCCTAAGTTCCCCTCCAGGCGTTTACTCACCTGCTCCTCTGCCAGGAGTGTGTCTGCCTGTTTCTTCCTTCCCCCTTTTTTCCCCCAAGTCAAAATTCAACCCATCCTTCAAGGCTCAGCCTTCCTGAGTCTCCTCATTCCCCTCTCCTCCGCACACACAGAACCGATTTGCCTCTCAGCGTCGGCGCATCCGCCGTGTTTTCACGAGAAAGATGAGGAGACATGTGGAGGGCAGGACCAGCCTCCAAGTCACCTGCCGACCCTGCTACGTACTGGTTGAGTCACCTTTGGAAAATCACTCTACCTCTGAGAACCTGTATTTCTCTGTGAAATGGGCACACCAACCCATCTTAAAGGCGATAAAACACAGAACCTGGTACAAAGTCGATGCCTCCCCGCTTCCCCAAACAGACCGCGTCACACTCGTGCCCGTCCCTGCCCGGCCCAGCTGCCCAGAACCATGATGACTGTCACATCGTGTCCATTCTGGAACCAGCTTTCCCTCCCCAGCCCCTGCCTTTTGGAGGCTGGTTTCCACGACCTCAGGGGGTCATCTCAGCCATGCCTCTGCCTCTGCCTCTATGTCCCTGGGGCCTCTTGCAGACCCACAGAGAGGCACGCCGGGCATCCTGAGCTGAGCTGAACTGTCCCCAGGTGTGATGAGGCCACAGGACCCCTGCACGTCTTCCTGGGCAGAGAAGGTACCTCCTCTCCGCACCCCCCCCCCAACTCCAGAGCGGTAGCTAGAGGTGAGTTACCTGCTGTCCTACTTCCTTCTCAGAAATCCATTCTCTCTGTGCTTCGGGCAATCCGGTGGGCTCCCAGGGGATGGCAGCTGGGCTTGGCGTGAGGGACGGGTGTCTGGAAGAACAGGCAGGGGACTGGGGTGGGAAGCTGTAACCTGCCCCAAGTCACCGACCAGACAGCACAAGACCTGTCACCCAGACGGACGGCAGCTGGGCTCCGGGCAGGCGGGCCACGCAGAGGCAAAGGCAAAGGCAACCATCAGTCACGTCCCAAAGAGGTCACACGCGGACAGGAGACAGAGGCTGTTGGGCAGGGACCGATCACCTGCATAGGGGATGGACTGACAGCAGCCGAGGGCTGGCCCGTCAGTCAGACAGGAGAAGTCAAGCAAAGAGGTAGCTGGTCACCCAGGCAGACAGACAGACAGACAGGCAGACAGGCAGGCAGGCACACAGACAGCCGTGTGGCTGTCAGTCACGCGCAGGGAGAAGCAGGCAGGCAGTCGGACCCCGAGCCCTTCGGTCACTCACTCAGCAGAGAGACGCCAGAGGCGGTGCCTGCCATCCCAGCCCCACCGCGGGCTCAGGGTGGGGAGGAAGGGGAGGATGTGGTGAGCCGCTCCCCAGGCCCCGCCCACAGAGCAGCCGGCTCCTCCCCCAGGGAGCGAGAAAGAGGTGGGAGGGGGCCCGGCCCCAGGGCAAGGCCCACTGCTCACCAAAGGTCGCCTGCTAGGAAGACATTTGGGGTCACCGGCGTGACGTTTGCCTCCTGCGGACAGGTGACAAGACCCCCACAGGCCTCACAGTCTTGACCTTTAAGGCGGGCAGGGGGACGGTGAGCCGCTGCTTCTCCCAGCTGTGGAAACTGAAGCTCCGAGGGGGAGGAGGTGGTATAGGAGACCCGGGAGGTCCCCAGGGGTCTCAGCTCAGAGAGAAGCATAAGAGCCCAGAGACCTGCCCAAGGTCCCATGGAGAGGCAATGGCCCCTCTTCTGGAGTTTGCACGCTGGCCGGCTTCACCCCTCTCGCTGCCTGCCTGGCCCAGCAGATGTCTGAGTTCCAGACCCCCTCCCAGACTCCCTGAGCCTTTTTCCTTTGAATCCGGCTTCCTGCTGCAGTGCTGCAGGGAGCAGGATGCTGTCTCCGTGCCTTTGAGAAGACAATCCCTTGGGCATGTCACATCACCCCTCTGAATGCCTCGCTTTGCCCATCTGTCAGATGGGGAGACTTAGCCATTTAACACATGGGAACTCAGGAAGAAAATAGAGAAAAGAAATTCTCAAGAGAATTCTTGTCTTGCTGACAAGCCAAGGGCCCACAAGAGGGTCAGATGTCTCTTGCAGACATTTATGAAACCTGGGGACAAAACTCAGCAAGTTCACACCCAGCAGCCTCAAAGAGCTGGTGCGATCACAACTACTACTATTAGTGTCTTGCATTTTTTAGGCACTAGGTGATCTCATTTATTCTACAAACCCTGTGAGGCAAATAAGATTATGACTATTTATTTTACAGTGGGAGAAACCAAGGCTCAGAGGGGTGACATGTCACACTAGCAAAGAAGTGTCAGAGCTGGGATTTGAACCTGGGTGGATCAGATTCCTAAGGCTGTGGAAATGGGCCCAAACATTTCATCCTTGAAATGTTACCAGGGTGGATGGGGGCTGTTTGGGGCTGTTTTGTGCTGTTTTAATGACACAGGTTGGCTCAAACACACATGCCATCTCTCCCCAGCTGACTCATTTTTGGGAAACAATTTGCAGCTAAGCCACATGACCGCTCCAGAGAAAAAGAGAAAGCATCTTGTTATTTATTCTTTTTTTTTTCTTTTTCTAGCTGTTTCTGAGGAACTTGGTACAAATTCCCCTGTGACCAATTCAAAAGATGTTTGCCCTGAAGAGATTCTCTTCCTCACAACCCAAATAACTTGTATTCTCTGGAGCACGTTTCTTGAGAGGAAGCCAGTTTTTCTTTGTCTTTCTCTTGATCTTCAGGGTGAGTCTTCTGATACCATGGATGAAAGATCAAGGGAAGGAGTAGTTTAAAAAAAAAAAAAGAGCTAATATTTGCTGAAAGCTGATTCTGTGCCAGGGTTTTAAGGACTTTAAAGGTGTATCACCTCACTTAAACCTCAGAATAACATGAGAAGGTAGTTATTATTACCATTATGGACATCATCCCTATTTTACAGATAAGGAAACCAAGGCTCAGAGAGGTTAAGTGACTTGTTCAGGGTCACACAGCTGATGCTGGCGGAGATGAGATTTGAACTCAGTCATTCGGGCTCCTGAGTTTACATTCTGGATCACGCACTACACTGCTTCTGGATGTATGTTAACCCAGGGATAATCAATCCCTCTTCCCACCCTCCCTCTCAGCTGCCTGCCTTCCTCCCTCCCATTCTTTTCTCCACCCACCCCCTCTTCCATTCTTCTACCCACCCACCCACCCACCCACCCAGCCCAACCCACACATTCTCTCCTTCCGGCCTTCTACCCGCTAACACTGAACATGCCCTTGGCTAGGTACTGGGGACATTCTCCAGAAATACACAACAATGGTGGCCCTCATGGAGCCTGTATTCTGGTGGGGAGAGACAGACAAAAAGAGGTAATGGACAAACTAAATGCAAATTATACTGTCATAGAAAACCGATGAGAGGTCTAGGTAGTGACACAGAGGGAGCACCCTGGATGGTAAGAAATACCCCAGCCACAGGGGAAGCATTTTAGGCAGAAGGACCTGCAAGTGCAAAGGCACTGAGGTGGGAGGGAGTGTGGCTCGCTCCAGGAACTTGGGGACAGTGTGGGGAATAGAGTGAGCAAGCAAAGAAATGCTAGGAGACGGAGTCATGGAAGTCCCACATCCTGCATACCACCTAGGACCTTGCAGGATGGGGTGAAGAAGGTAGATTTGGCTCCAAGGGAAATTGGATGTCATCTGAGGTTTCATCAGAGGAGTGGCTTAATCCAATTTACATTTTCAAAAGAGTGCTCCAGCCATGATTTAGGGAGTGGGTAAGATGCAGCAGTGGCAACTTAACCCTTTGTGTTTAAAAAGTAGATGCTTTTGGAGATGGAAAGTTAACAGCTGCCATGTCCTTTGGGGTGAACCTGAGTCCCCTTAGAAATAGATCTGTGTTGAGGGAAGGGTCCCTTAAGGGGCCCCTCTGGGTCAGTTCCTGTCTCGTGAATGTGGCCCAGGAGGTCTCAGAAGAGGGTGAAATAAGATCTCTCAACACCCTCCCAACACCCCTGAGTATTTAAAGCTGGTCAGTGGGGAGGAAGTGGTTAAATTTGCATTTCAGCCAAGGGGACTACTGGGAAAAAAATAATTGACACAGCCCCTCCTTCAACCCATTTCCTCTTTTTTATTTTAACAGTTTTATTGAGGTATAATTTACACAGCATAAAATTCACCCATTGTAAGTGTACAATTCAATGATTTTTAGTAAGTTTACTGAGCTTTGCAACCATCACCGCTAATTTTTCGAACATTTCCAAAAAGGTCCCTTGTTCCTGTTTGCAGTCAATCCCATTCCCACTCCCAGCCCCAGTAATCTCCTTTCTGTCTCTACTGATTTTCCTTTTTCTTTTCTGGTTATTCTGTATAAATTGAATCATGCATGTGGTGTTTTGTGTCTGCTTTCTTTTCTTTTGCATAACGTGTGTGAGTTTCTTCTGTGTGGTAGCATGTACTTCATTCATTTTTATGCCCAAGTAATACTCCATTGCACAGATATGCTACATTTGGTTAATCCATTCATCAGCTGATGGAAGTTGGATTGTGTTCACTTTATCTTTATTACGAATAATACGGCTATGAACATATCCATGCAAATCTATGTGCAGACCTGCATTTCAAATCTTGCGGATATACACCCAGGAGTGGATTGCTGGGTCATTCTATGTTTAACTTACTGAAGAGCTGACAAACGGATTTCCACAGCAGCCACACCATTTTACACTCCCACCAGCAATGTATGAGAGCTCCAATTTCTCCACATCATTGCCAACACTTACTATTTTCCTTTTTTTGTTTTACTAGAGCCATCTTGGTGTGTATAAAGTGGTATCTCATTGTGGTTTTGCTTTGCATTTCCCTAATGGTTAATGGTGTTGAACGTATTTTTGTGTGCTTGGTAGTCATTTATACACCTCCTTTGGAGAAATGTCTATTCAAGTCCTTTGCCTGTTTTTAACTTGGGCTGTGCTATAGACTGTCTGTTCTCCCCCAAAATCACATGTGGAAATCCTACCCCTCAAATGTAATGGTATTAGAAGGTGGGGCCTCTGAGAGATGATTAGGTCATGAGGGCAGAGCCTTCATGAATGTGAATAGTGCCCTTATGAACAAGACACTAGAAAGATAAGTTACTCCTTCTGCCTTGTGAGGACACAACAGTCTATAAACAAGGAAGCGGGCTCTATCGAATCTGCTGGCACCTTGATGTTGGACTTCCCAGTCTCCAGAACTGTGAGAAGTAAATTCTGTTGTTAATAAGCCACCTAGTCTACTGGATTTTGTTATAGCAGCCCAAACAGACTAAGACAGATTGTCATTTTGTTGTTGAGTTGTAAGAGTTCTTTATATATTCTGGATACTAGACCCTTATCAGATATATGATTTGCAAATATTTTCTCCCATTCTGTGGTCACCTTTTCACTTTCTTATAGTTTTTAATGTTTATGAAGTACACTTTATCTCTTTTGTTCTTTTGTTGCCCATACTTTTGGTGTCATGTCTAAGAGTCTATCACCAAATCTAGGGACATGAAGATTTACCCTTATACCTTCCTCTAAGAGTTTTATTTTGTTAGCTCTTTTTTTTTTTTTTGGTACGCAGGCCTCTCACTGTTGCGGCCTCTCGTGTTGCGGGGCACAGGCTCCGGACGCGCAGGCTCAGCGGCCATGGCTCGCGGGCCCAGCCGCTCCGCGGCACGTGGGATCCTCCCGGACCAGGGCACGAACCCGTGTCCCCTGCATTGGCAGGTGGACTCTCAACCACTGCGCCACCAGGGAAGCCCTAGCTCTTATATTTAAGTCTCTAATCTACTTTATATTGATTTTTGTATATGATGTAAGTGTCCATGTATGTAGATATCCAGTTGCCCCAGCACCTGCTTGTTGAAGAGACTATTCTCTCCCCATTGAATTGTCTTGGCATCCTTGTCAAAAGTCACTGTCCATACATGCATGGATTTATTTCTAGACTCTTAATTCAATTCCATTGATCTCTATTTCTGCCCTTATGCCAGTATTACACTGTTTTGATTACTGTAGATTTGTAGTAAGTTCTGAAATTGGGAGTTTGAGCCTCCAACTTTGTTGTTCTTTTTAAAGATTGTTTTGGCTATTCTGGGTCCTATGCAATTTCATATGAATTTTAGGATCAACTTTTCCATTTCTGAAAGAACAAAAGATTATTGGGATTTTGACAGGAATTGCACTGAATCTAGATGTTGTTTTGAGGAAAAGTGTCATCTTAACAATGCTAATTCTTCCATTACATGAACATGGGATGCTTTTTCATTTACTTAGATCTTTAATTTCTTTCAGCAATGTTTTGTAGTTTCCAGTGTATAAGTCTTTCACCTCCTTGGTTAAAACTATTCCTAAGTATATTATTATTTTTGACACTATTATATATGGAATTGTTTTCTTGATTTCCTTTTTGGATTGTTCATTGTTAGTGTATATAAACACAGCTAACTTTTATGTCAATCTTGTACCTTGCCATTTTGCTTAATTTGTTTATTAGCTCTAATAATATTTTTGTGAATTCTTAAGGATTTTCTAGCTATAGTATTATGTCATCTACAAATAGTGGTATTTTACTTCTTCCTTTCCAGTTTCTGTTATTTCTTTTTCTTGCTGAATTGCTCTGGCAAAAACCTTCAGTGCGATGTTGAATAGCAGTGGTGACAGCAGGCATCCTTCTTTCTGATCTTAGGGGAAAAGCTTTTGGTGTATCATTCATCATGTGTGATGTTAACTATGGGTTTTTCACATATGGCCTTTATGACGTTGAGGGACTTCCATTCTATTCCTAGTTTGCTAAGTGTTTTTTATCATGAAAGAGTATTGAATTTAATCAAATGCTTCTTTTTTTTTTTGCATCAGTTGAGATGAGCATGTGGGTTTTCCTTCATTTTATTAATGTGGTGTACTACATTGATTAATTTTATGTTGAACAACCCTTGAATTCCTGGGAAAACCCTACTGGTCATGGTGTATAATCCTCTTGACATGAGATAGGATTCAGTTTGCTGGTATTTTGTTGAAGATTTTACATCTGTATTCATAAAGGATATTGGCACATAATGTAGTTTTCTTTTCCTCTGCTGCTTTTATCTGGCGTTGGTATTATAGAATGACTTAGGAAGTATTCCCACCTCTTCTATTTTGTGGAAGAGTTTGAGAAGGATTGATGTTAATTCTTCCTTAAATGTTTGGTAAAAGTTATCAGTGAAGCATTTCTGACTGGACTTTTCTTCGCTGAGAGGTTTCTGATTATTGATTCAACTATTTTTTTATTATATATCTGTTTAGATTTTCTTTTTTTTTGAGTCAGTTTTGGTAATTTATGTCTTTTTAGGAGTCTTTCCATTTCTAAATGGATAATTAGGCTATCTAATTTTTGACATACAATTTTTATTCTCTTACAATCTTTTTTCTGTAAGGTTGGTAATAATGGCCTTATTTCCATTTCTAATTTTAGTCTGTTGCGTCTTCTCTTTTTTGCTTAGTTCAGCTAAAGGTGTGTCAATTTTGTTGATCTTTTCAAAGAAACAACTCTTGGTTTTGTTGATCCTCTTCACTGTTTTTCTATACTTTATTTCATTTGTCTCCACTTTAATTGTTTTTATTGCCTTCCTCTGCCAGTTTGGGGTTTAATTTGCTCTTCTTTTTCTAGTTCCTTAAGGTGTACAGTTAGGTTACTGATTTATAGTAACAAATGGTGGAGGCCATTCAGATATTCTCTCTGGCCCTTTCCCTCCTCTCCTTCTGGGACTCTTATAAATCATATGTTGTTATACTTAATGGGGCCCCACAAGTCCATTAGGCTCTGTTCATTTTTCTTCACTCTTTTTTTCCTTTATGCACCTCAAACTGGATAATTTCAAGTTGCCTATCTTCAGGTCACTGATTTTTTGTTCTGCCTGCTGCAAATCTGATGTTGAACCCCTCTGGTAAATTTCTCATTTCAGTGTTTACTTTTTAGCTCCAGAATTTCTATTTGGTTCCTTTGTATAATTTCTTTTTATTAATATTTTCTATTTGTTCATACATCATTCTGGTTTCCCTTAGTTATTCATCCATGGTTTCCTTTAGCATTTTGTGCATATTTAAGACACCAGATTTAAAATCTTTATCTAGTAAACCCAATGTCTGGATTTCCTCAGGGACAGTTTCTGTCATTTTCTTTTTTTGTTTGCTTTTTCCTTGTGAATGGGCCATGCTTTCCTATGTCTTTTATGCCTTATTGTTATTGTTATTGTTGAAAACTGGACATCTTGAACATTGTAATGTGATAACTCTGGAAATTAGATTCTTCCCTGCCCCTCTGCCCCCACAGGGTTTGCTTTTGTTGTTTGTTTTGGCTACAGCCATCCATTTGTTTAGTGACTTTTCCAATCTATTTTTGCAGATACGTGTTATTCCTTGTTGTTGTATATTGACTGAAGTCTCCACTCCATTCCATTATCTTGGCAGTCAGCCAGTGACCTGATAGAGATTTCCTTAAACACCTGGAGCCCAAATGAATAAGGCACACAGAACAAAAAATATTTTCTCAGTCTGAGATTGGCTCTGAGCTGGGACACTTCTTCAATGCTTAGCCAGGCTGACTATAACTGCATATTAGCTTTCACCTTAGCTTTTCACCTGCTTGTGAAGAAGCCAAAGACCAGCCAGAGGTGCAAACCTAGGGTCTTCTCAGATCTTTTTTGTGCATGCATTCAGCCCTGGGCATATGCAGTGCATTCCAGATTCCCTGGTATATGTGGAAGCCTTTCAATGCCTTTGTATTTTCCTCTCCAGCCTCCTCCTTCCCAGGCTTTTTGGTCTGTCTGTGCTTGCTCTGTCCATCACCCCTTGCCCCAGTTGGGCAGTATATGTCTTTAAATTATTTCAACAGACACTACCTAGGAAGCAGCTCCAGTCTTGAAGGAGTTTCAAAGGGGGGCACAACGAAGGCAAAGGCCCAAGCCAATCCCTCAGGAAGCTACCAGACAGATCAGAAGGTACAACCACAATTCTTTGAGAACAAAGTCTGTATTGCCCTTTCCTGTTCTAGCAAATCACACCCAAAATGCAGACCACTGTTCCCACACACACACCCCCACTGAGCTGGGGAATAGGAAATAGTAAGCAGATAAGCAAAAATGCCACAATACATTCTTAGCAAATACTGAGTCTCTTTCTTCATCAAGGAGGCCCCCTGGTTGCTTTACAGTTTTGATTAGATTCCAGGAAAAAAAGTTGATTCTGACAGTTTTTGCCAGCTTAATGCTTGTGTCATTTTAAAGTTTATTAAAGTGCAATTCACCAATTTTTTTTTCCTTCTGTGGATTGCACTTTGGGTGCATGTCTAAGAGCAATGTGCCTAGCCCAAGGTAACAAAAATTCTCCTTATGTTTTCTTCTAAAAGTTTCATTGTTTTAGTTCTTATGTTTAGCACCATTGTTCATTTTGAGTTAATGTTTGTGTATAGTGTGAGATAATCTAAATTTATCTTTTTGCATGTGAATATCCAATTGTCCCAGCATAATATGTTAAAAAGATTATCTTTTCCCCATGGAATTACCTTGGCACCTATTTTGAGAATTAATTAACTGTAAATGTATGTGTTTATTTTTGTACTCTCTATTCTGTTCCATTGCTTTAAGTCTGTGTGTCAGTACCACACTGTCTGGATTACAGTAGCTTTTTTTTTTTAAAGTATCTTTATTGGAGTATAATTGCTTTACAATGGTGTGTTAGTTTCTGCTTTATAACAAAGTGAATCAGTTATACATATACACATGTTCCCATATCTCTTCCCTCTTGCATCTCCCTCCCTCCCACCCTCCCTATCCCACCCCTCTATGTGGTCACAAACCACTGAGCTGATCTCCCTGTGCTATGCGGTTGCTTCCCACTAGCTATCTATTTTACGTTTGGTAGTGTATATATGTCCATGCCACTCTCTCACTTTGTCACAGCTTACCCTTCCCCCTCCGCATATCCTTAAGTCCATTCTCTAGTAGGTCTTGGATTACAGTAGCTTTGTAGCAAGTTTTGAAATTGGGAAGTGAAAGTCATGCAACTTTATTTTGCTTTTTCAGAATTGTTTTGCCTATTCTGGTTCCTTTGGATTTCTGTATAAATTTTAGGATTAGCTTGTTAATTTCTGCAAAAATATCTGCTGGGATTTTGACAAGGATTGTGTCGAATCTGTAGATCAATTGGGGGAGATGTGCCATCTTAAAAATATTGTATCTTCCAATCCATGCCCATGAGCTAGCTCTCCATTTATTTACATCTTTTAAAATCTCTCTCAGGCACCTCCTTCCACATCCATTTCCTTTTGAGGCCCAACAGTGTAGGGCTCCTTTGATGGACCAAATGGTCTGCGGAGGACTCTAGCCAAGAAAGGGCAGGAGGTGTTACACTGAGAACTCACCATAGCAAAATGTAACGTCTAGGGGGTGGTGGCAGGAGGGCTGGGCTGTACACACATGTGGCTGAGATGTGGAACCATCTTTTCATTCTGTTACGCTGTTACAGTGGATTTATTTCAAGAGCAGTGGCTGAATATAAAGGTAAAACTAATAAACGGTGGCCTCAGTTATGAGTAACACAGAAGGGAAATGATTATCCTGCTTTCAAGACTCACCTTGGTGTGTTTGAGGCTGTGGACCAAACAGGACTCTCATTCAAGCAGATGATAGTAACATCTTAGAATTTTCTAAATCTCTTCCTCAATTTAGTCTCCCTGGTGGGCTGATCAGACTGCCCAGCGATTGATCACATTATTGCTGTTTGAGGCAGGAAGGATGTCTTGGTTGGGTTCCCCCAGAAGCAATTTCTTTTTAATTAATTAATTAGTTAATTAATTAATTAATTAACTTTTGGCTGCATTGGGTCTTCGTTGCTGCGTGCAGGCTTTCTCTAGATGCGGCGAAATGCAGGCTTTCTCTAGATGTTTAAGCGCCCACTACCCCCCCCACCCCGCCCCCGTCTATGGTATTTTGTTACCGCAGCCTGAACCGACTAAGACATATTTCTCTGTATTAGTCAAGGTTCTCCAGAGAAACAGAACCCTGACTAATACAATTATTAATAACAAAATTGTTTACAGTTTTAAGGAACTTACCATCTAATAGGCCCTGTGCTAAGTTATCACTTTATTTATTTATTTATTTTATTTTTGGTTGCGTTGGGTCTTCGTTGCTGTGCGCAGGCTTTCTCAAGTTGCGGCGAGCGGGGACTACTCTTCGTTGCGGTGTGTGGGCTTCTCATTGCAGTGGCTTCTCTTGTTGTGGAGCATGGGCTCTAGGAGCGCGGGTTTCAGTAGTTGTGGCTCGGGGGCTTAGTTGCTCCGCGGCATGTGGGATCTTCCTGGACCAGGGCTTGAACCCGTGTCCCCTGCATTGGCAGGTGGATTCTTAACCACTGCACCACCAGGGAAGTCCCTAAGTTATCACTTTTAATATCTGCATTTTAGACTCAAGGAAATGAAGGTGCAGGAGATTAAGCAACTTGCCCAGGATCATAGGGCTAGAAAGTGGTCAAGTCAGGATTTGAACCTGGACAGTCTAGCTCCAAGTGTTAATAGGGCTATATCTAGATGGTGGGAATTTTTATTTTTAATTTTTTGTATTTTTCTGTACTGATTTTTTTTTTTTTTTTTTTTTTTTGGCTGTGCCATGTGGCATGCAGGATCTTAGTTCCCCAACCAGGGACTGAACCCATGCTCCCTGCAGTGGAAGCATGGAGTCCTAACCACTGGATAACCAGAGAATTCCCTGTATTGATTTTTTTTTTCTTTCTTTTTTTTCGGTACGCAGCCCTCTCACTGTTGTGGCCTCTCCCATTGTGGAGCACAGGCTCCGGACGCGCAGGCTCAGCGGCCATGGCTCACGGGCCCAGCCGCTCCGCGGCACGTGGGATCTTCCCGGACCAGGGCACGAACCCGCGTCCCCTGCATCGGCAGGCGGACTCTCAACCACTGCGCCACCAGGGGAGCCCCTTGTATTGATTTTTAAAGTGATACATTGCTTCTGGAATCTAAGGAAAATAATAAAGCTATTTCCATTTTTGAAATTAAAAATGGAAGGTCACAAAGCACCTGCCTGCTGGAGAGAGGGCACAGCAAGAGGGAAGGCATTAAAAATTTATAGAGATGTGAGTAGTGGTCCTTCCAAAGACACTGACCAAGGATGAGTGTTCTTTCCGTTACTTTAAGTCAACTAGTCAATTTCACACGTGTGAGGATTAGAACCACTGAAGCAACACGCGCTTGAGGGTTTTTCCCAACGTGAAGAGTATGTCACGGCCAAGAGAAACTCGAGGCACCCTGAGGCTGCCTTAAGAGAGGTGTGGTGCCCAGAACAAGGGAGGTGAGCCTCACTGCAGTGGCCATACCTGCAGCCTATGTCTAGTTCTGGCCCTTCATTTTAAGAACATTGGTGAACTGGAGTATATTCAGAAGAGGCAACCAAAAAGGTGGGAGGGGTGTGAAGAGGGTCTGAAAACCATGAGGGAGCAGAGGTATTTAGCTTGAAAAAGAGAAGATTCAGGGTGAGGGATGTGAGAGCTGACCTTTGGGTCCAGACCAGCGCAGTCAGAGCTGCCTAATTACAGTAGAAGGTGAACTTCCTGTCGCCGGTGGTATGCAAACCAAGGCTTGGCCACCTGTTGATGTGGGTATATGTATGGTCAGATTGATTGCATGTGTGGTTGGACCACAGGGCCAATAAAGCCTCCTTTCACGCTGAGCGTCTGTGCGGCTCTGATTTTTGGAAAGATGTGGGAGGGCTTGTCCTGGAAGGAGAGTGTTCTGGACTGAATGTTGACGTCCCCGTGAAATTCACATGTTGTATCCCTAACCCCCCGTGTGACTGTATATGGAGATGGGGCTGCTAAGGAAGTCATTAAGGATTGGATTGGTGTCCTTACAAGAAGAGGCACCAGGGAGCTCGCTCCCTCTCTCCCCCTCTCCACGGGCACTAAGGAAAGGCCATGTGAGGATGCCACAAGAGAGCAGCTGTCCAAGCGAGGAAGCGGGTTCTCACCAGGAACTGAATCAGTTGGCACCTTGATCTTGGACTTTCCTGCCTTCAGAACCGTGAGAAATAAATCTGTTGTTTAAGCCCCTTCGTCTGTGGTATTTGTTGTAGCAGCCGGAGCTGATTAAGACAGAGAGTTACTGCAGCAGCTACACTAATAGGGTTGAGGAGGAGTTGCTCATCTCCTTCCTCCCCTGTAGCTTCCGATTTTTCTCAGTTAATAGAACAGAACTTCCCTCACTGTCGATGGTCTCAAGTCCAGTGGGAAAGGGACACGCAGGACTAAAAGTAAAGCACTTGGGATGGTGGCATTCGGTGAGTATAAGACTGACTTAAATAGTTCTTGTTAGTAGTAACAGGATTTAGGAGTAGTGCCTTTTTACTTTTTCTTTTTCTTTTTTTTCTTGCGGTACGTGGGCCTCTCACTGCTGTGGCCTGTCCCGTTGTGGAGCACAGGCTCCGGACGTGCAGGCTCAGCGGCCATGGCTCGCGGGCCCAGCCGCTCCGCGGCATGTGGGATCTTCCCGGACCGGGGCACGAACCCGTGTCCCCTGCATCGGCAGGCGGACTCAACCACTGCGCCACCAGGGAAGCCCCCTCTTTTTCTTTTTTAGCTTTCTGGTACTAGCTTACTCCTCTCCTGGTAATTGTGTCCTGATTTTTTCTGTCTCTCTCCCCAGCGGAGCACATGACCCTGTCCTAAGCCAATGTACTCTATTCTCCAGGCCACATTAATTAATCCAGTGAGAGTATGTGACCCAGTCAGAACCAATGAGACTCCATGAAACTTTTGATGAGACAATTAGGGCAAAGACTCCAGACTTGGAGCAGAGAGGATGAGCTGTCTGCAGTAGCTGGAATAGCTGCAGATAGCTCATGGCCACAACGAGAGAACTTGCAACAGAATGGAGTCAACATACAGGAAATGACCCAAGAGATAAACTGAGTCGTCAGGAATCAGAACACCTGGATCCAGCTGTGCCTGAAAGTCAGACATCTTCGTGAAATGATACAGTAGGTTCTCTTTTGGCTTAAGCCAAAAGCATCAGTTTTCTTTCCCTTGAAACTGAAGGAGTCTTGACAGGATACATTACTGTGTGCCCTAAAAGTGCTACAATGATCGTCTGTATAAAGTGCCATGGGAACAGAAAAGAGGCAACTACTAATTACATGCCTGGACTGGGTTGGAGGGACTGTTCAGGGAAGGCTTCTCAGAGGAGGGGCCGCTTGAACTGGGCTTGGAAGAGCAGTTCACTATGTTGAAAAGATAGGAGAAGCCATTCCAAAGGTCGTCAAAAATGTGGCTGGGGAAACAAAGAAATACACCTCTAAATGACCTAAGGGACAATGGGAAAAATCACAGTGGGAAATTAGAAAGCATTTTGAACCGAACGATACAAAAAGTACACATCAAAACTTGTGGGTTGCAGCTAAAACAATACTGAGAGGGAAATTTGTAGCCTTAAAAATTCATAAATTAGAAAAGAAGAAAAGCTAAAAAGGAATGTTTCAAGCATCCCTCTCAAGAATTTGGAAAAAGAGCAGCAAGATAAATGCAGAAGAAAATAAGAGAAGGAAAACAGTAAAGAACAGACTGAAAGAGGAAGGAAGTGTGCCCTGGAGATGAGCAACAAAGCCCCAAGCAGAGACACAGGGTATTTGGGGAATGAGGGCCCTGGTGTGGGTGGACAAGAGGGAAGTGGTGAGGCCATTGACTGGAGGGGAGATGGTACCCAGAGCCATAGAAGGTCCTCAGCAGGGTAGTGGGCAGGGGACACATCAGGCCCTTGGAGACTGTCTACACATGAGAGGCCTAGGCCCAGATGCCTGGGCCGATTGAAAAGGAGAAGAAAAGCCACAAGGATGTCGAGTTCAGTTCCACAGAGGAACCAGCCTCTGTCACCACAGCTGCCTGCTGCTAACTGCCACCCTAGCACAGACTCACTTCTCATTCAGGGAGGGGCTCCCAAATCCCTCAGGCGGTCTCTGAGGGGCGCTGGAAGGATGCGGGAGCCGGGTCTCTCCACCTCGGTGCTGTAGACTTCTGGGCTGGATGATTCTTTGCTGTGAGGCTGTCCTCTACATCGTAGGATGTTAAGCAGCATCCTGGGCTTCTAGATGCCAGCAGTAACAACCGGAAGTGTCACTAGACATTGCCAAGTAGCCCCTGGAGAGGACCCCTGATTTGGTGTTGTAGTGGGAGCGGTGTTGGACCCACAATCCTACTGATGACCTCTCAGGTGAACCTCAACCCTTAGGCCCAGGAGAGCCTGGGCGAGCCTCCTTCTTTTGAGCCTCTACACCCCCACCTGCAGGTGGGGTGATAACGAGGATGCCATGAGGTCACCACGCCTGGCCAAGTAGGGGCTCAACAGACAGCAGGGGTTATGATTATGCTTCTCAGTGATAATTATTCCACCTGCTCCAGGCTGAAGGGAGTGGACTGCGAGTGCGCCTGGCCTCAGCCCAGGGTCATCCTTGCCTTCTCGCTTTCTTTCCTCACCCTGAACCCACGTGTCAGGAAGTCTTGCCGGTCTACATTCAGAACACACCCAGACTCCGAGGTCAGCACCTGGCCTGAGCCACCAGCATCCCTCACCTGGATGATTACAGCAGGCTGCTGCCCCTTGCTCTTCCCACGTGTGCCTTCGGACCTCCCCCACCGAAAACATCCTGTTCTCCTCCCTGCAGAGCAGTCATTTAAAACAAAAACCTGGGGGCTTCCCTGGTGGCGCAGTGGTTAAGAATCCGCCTGCCAATGCGGGGGACACGGGTTCGAGCCCTGGTCCGGGAAGATCCCACGTGCCGCGGAGCAACTAAGCCCGTGCGCCACAACTACTGAGCCTGAGCTCTGGAGCCCGCGAGCCACAACTACTGAAGCCTGCGTGCCTAGAGCCCGTGCTCCACAACAAGAGAAGCCACCGCAATGAGAAGCCCGTGCACCGCAACAAAGAGTAGCCCCCGCTCGCCGCAACTAAAAGCAAAGCCCGCGCGCAGCAACGAGGACCCGATGCAGCCAAAAATAAATATATAAATAAATTTATAAAAATAAATAAATAAATAAAACAAAAATCTGATCTCGTCACTTCCATGTTGGGGAAGTGTTTGGGGAAGGCCCCCCAAAGCCTTCCTGTCATTTGTAGAATAAACCCAAAGTTCTGCGACTAGCCTGGCAGTCAGGTGGTTAAGACTCTGCGCTTCCAATGCAGGGGGTGCATTGGAAGCAGGGGGTGCACTGGTGGGGGAACTAGGGTTCCGCATGCCGCACGGTGCGGCCAAAACAAACAAACAAACAAACAAACAAAAAACCCGAAGTCCTTAGGGTACCAGCAAGGCCCTCCGTGGCTGGTCCCCACCGCCAGTGAATTCATCTCCTCGCCCCCTCGCTCTCTGCTCCGGACACGCTGGCCTCCCCGCTGTTCCTGGATCACAGTGTTCCCTTCTCAGGGCCTTTGCCCAGGCTGCCCCTCCGCCCAGAACATTCTCCCTCTCCCACCTCCAGATGCGTGCGTGGCCCATTCCTTTACTCCCGTCAAGCCAGTGTTCAGACGCCCCCGCCCCTCAGCAAGGCTCTCCCTGGCCTCCCCTGACAGCAGCTCTCCGCCCTTCTTTCCCTCACCTCCCTGGCGTGTTCACTGCCACCCGACCTCACTCAGTGTGCTCATGCCCATCCCCTGGCTGTCTGTACCCACAGTAGGCCCGCAACTTCATTAGGGCCGTGATTTGTCTGTTCTGTTCACTGCACAGCCCCCCACCCTCAGAGCAGTGCCTGGCGCATAGTAGGTGCTCATGAAATATTTGTCGAGTGATTGCATGGGTATTTCAAGGCCCTCCTTTCCACCATCAGCCCCACTCCACACCCACTTTGGACTCATCCCAGGAAATAGGCACCCCTGCCATCCCCGAGTCAGGATGGCCTGCAGATGACAAGGCCCTTTCAGCCTCAAACACCACGTGTGGCTCCCAGGGCTCTGCTTTCCCCTCCGGCTTCACCTACCACCTCACTCACCTCACACTGTGTGCTCCAGCCAGGTCGGGCTGTTCCTCCAGGTCTTTGCCTGTGCTGTATCCTCCACCAGATGTCCTCTCGCCCCTGCCATCTCCTGGTAAACTGGTTCTCATCCTTCAGATTTCATTGGAGATGTCACCTCCTACAGGAAGCTTTCCTTGATGCCCCAAGACCGGGTGAGTCATCCCTCCTCTGGGCCCATGCTTCCCTCATCGTGCTGTGAGCCACACTGCATTATTGGGGCTTTTCTATGTGACTTCAAGTTCCACGTGGGCAGGAACCGGTCTTGGATCCCCCAGGGCCTAGAATCTTCTGGGACTCAAGAAATGTGATTCAAGTGAATCAGTGGATGAATGAACACTCTGGATTAGCCAGCCTCGGAGGTCACTTGCTGTCCTCCAGCCCCTCCCAGGGCCTGGGCAGGAGTGATGGAAAGTCCTCATCCTCCTTAATCACACTGATTGGTTGACAGTCTCCTCTGATGTCTTCTGAGGTACAAAGTTCCCCTCCTGAGCATGATTGCTCTTTTTAGACCCCTGAAAGTCACCTGGTTCTTTCCATTTTATGGCCTTAGTGGAAGATTCCGGCCCAATGGACCTCTCATGGGCATGCCCAGAGCCACTCCTAATGGAATCAGTGCCAAGGGCTAGTATCTTATTCAGTCCCCCAAGTGGCTCCAAGAGGCAGCTGCTATTATCATCCCATCTCACAGATAAAGAAACTGAGGCACAAAGTTTAAGTAACTCGTCCACGGTTGCTCAGATGGACAAGTTATGAAATGAAAGAGGAATTTGAGCCTGGACAGTTTGCTAACCACCGCCCCATCACCTTTCTCACAAAAGTCCATGCACGCCCCCATGTGTACATCTGAACAGCTCTCACATACACACACGTGCACATGAAATCACACCCCTGCTCACGCACCCATGCGCACGTGCAACCTGAGCTCTCAGAAGTAGATTCCCAGCTATCGGGAGATGCATCATGCGTGGTCACGTGAGCTGGTGAGGACTCAGCCCCCTCTCTCACGCTCCCTCTTCAGGCACATTCACACAGGCGTGCACATCCCTGTTCACGTGGCTGCACAGAAAGCACACAACACCCCCATCCACCCATGTTCACCCGTGTGCAGGTACACACACGGTCACATGAACACAGGCACATATATGTGTACACGTGCACACTTGAATAAGAACAAATACTTATTGAGCATCTACTATGTGCCAGACACTGTGCTGGGGACATAGCAGTGACAAAAACAGAGTTCCCGCCTTCCCAACATGTGTAATCGACGGCGGGGGGGGGGGGAAGGTGGCACGTGCATGTGTAGACATGCACGCACCATGTTCAAATCAGACAGGTCCTGGTTATTGAGTATTCACTCTGCAGAGCTGAGCCCTCCCATGCATCAGGGACTGTGAGTACTGTTCCCCACATGTGCACACAGGAGTAGACCCTCTCGCTCTCTGCTGGAGCCACAGGGCACAACCTGGGTCTTGGCAGGAGGTGGGCTGTGCAGGGGACAGAGACCAGCATTATTTTCAGCACCCTTTGTGGTTGGAGGATCCCCAGGCCTCTGTCAACCCGCCTGAAACCAGACCATGATCCAAGTGACAAATCCACATGCATTTGCTGTCGTGCACAACCCCACGTGTGTGCGTGCACACGTGTGTCAGCCTCCAGGGCCTCCCACCCCACCAAGAGCCGCTGCCCCAAAGTCCCCAACCTCCTCCTCTTCCCCCATCTTGCTCCGGAGGGAGTCTGGCCCTGAGACACCTGGGTCTTCCAAGAGGCTGCGCACGCAGGGAGGAAGGGCTGCAGTGACTCCGCTTCCAGGCAGCTGTGGTGAGTTTCTGCAAAGACTCCCTTCCTCAAAGAGGCTCCTCTTTACTGAAAGTTCAGGCTTCCGTGGTTTCCCCACGTTCACATGGGGAAAAGGTCAAACTCACAAAAGTATTTACCAAGAACTGTCAGACAATCAACAAGCATTTACTGACAGCAGCAGCTTGCAGGCTGGGCTGGGTGCAGCAGGGAAAGAGGAGGAGGAAGAAGCACAGGTCTTGTCCTTCAAAGGTCAGGGGCCACGAGGGAGCCGTGGTTAGCCGTGGGGGGAGGGGAGGAGGGGTCCAGGCAGAGGGAGCTGCACGCGCAAAATCTAGTTGTGGGAAAGCATGTCCCGGTTAGACTGAAACAAGGGTTCTGTGGTCCCCCCAAAATAACAACGGGAGGTGTGCTGGTCAGCCATCAAAAAGCAAACAACAAAAACCTGGTATGTGGTGTTTGCTGCTTTCCATGTTGTAAATACTCCCACCCTGGCCACTTTCAAGCTACCAACATGATGTCACAGAATGCAGGGCTGAGTAAAAATGACACAGCTGCTCTCTGGAGCTGGTGCAAACCAGCCTTAGGATGCCCATTGGTCCACAGCCTTCTCTTCCCAGGCACACATGGAGGATGCAGCCAGGGCCTTGGTGCCCAGGGCAGGGCAAGAGTCTCAGTTAGAAGGGCTCAGGGATGAGAACAAAATCACTTGTTTATCCTTCGATGCATATTCTGATATGTGCTTTCATGAACTCAGCACCCGCCCCATGCTAGACAACGGGCACCCCAAGATGTCTCAGATCATCCCTACCTGTGCTGATGGGGAAGCACAGGTGTGAGGAGCCCAGAGGAGAGGCACCTAACCAAAGTCTAGGGAGCCAAAGGACTTCCTGGAGGTGGGGGCATCTAAGCGGAAAGGTAACAGAGTAAAGCAGTGAGTAAGGGGTAGAAAAGAGTATTTCCAAGCAGAGGAAACAGCATGTGCAATGACTTAGTGATCTCATACACTTCTTGGTTAACCCAGAAAAAGTATCCTGTTTAATAGACTTCTTAAATGAGCCAGTGCTCATCTAAATGCTACGCAAATCTTCACTCATTTAATCCTCAGATGACCCTAGGACATACTTAGTATTTTTAGCCCCATTGTACAGATGGGACAACTGAGATGAGAGAAGTTCAGTCAACATGCCCGTGATGGCTGGTTTGCTCTGCCTGCCCACTCTACTGCCTCTAAGCATCTGAAGTGGGTGTGGCTTGGGGAAATTTTAGGGAGTACCCAGACATGGCAACCAACTGTAACTTTAGTTTGGGGTTTAATTAATTGTCAGAGTGTGGGAAGTGATCAGTTCAGCTAAAGCATACCACCCCCACCTGCCCTTCACACACAAACAAGGTAAGAGTGTTGTCCATTGTGGAACTGTTTACCAAGGATGTCCAGCAGTCAGTCAACAAACCTTTTCTGGCATCTTCATGTCTTGGCCCAGCCCAGGGCTGGGATGTTTGGACTGAGCCCTTGTTCACTTTTTGTTTTAATATTTTATTATTTATTTATTTATTTATTTATTTTCACTGAACACTTTGTCTGAACCTGGCCCTGGGCTGGGGGCTAGGAGACACAGAAGAAATATAGTTTCTGCCCTCAAGGCAGTCTAGTCAGAGAATCAGGAGTAGTCATTTTCTGTATGTTCAAAATAGTCCATTGTTAAAAACAGAAAATAGGGGCCTCCCTGGTGGTGCAGTGGTTGAGAGTCCGCCTGCCGATGCAGGGGATACGGGTTCGAGCCCCGGTCTGGGAGGATCCCATATGCCGCGGAGCGGCTGGGCCCGTGAGCCATGGCCGCTGAGCCTGCGCGTCCGGAGCCTGTGCTCCGCAACGGGAGAGGCCACAACAGTGAGAGGCCCGCGTACCGCAAAAAAAAAAAAAAAAAAAACAGAAAATAAAACTACAATCATAAGTGATAATAAAGGGATGTGTATAAAAGAACAATTCTGCCTTGTGTTTAATGAAAGGTTCTGGGGAAATGCCTACTGTAACTGGGTCTTAAAAAATGATGTTTCATCAGTGGTTACCAGGGGATGGGCAGAGGGAAAATTGGGAGCGACTGCTAATGACGGGGTTTTTTTGCGAGGAGGGGCGTGGTGGGTGATGATGGGATTAGATAGCAGTGATGGATTCAACATTGTGAATATACTAAAACCCAGTAAATTGTATATTTTTAAGTAATGAAAATGGAGCATTTTATGCTCTGTGAATTCTATCTAGAAAAACAAAACAAAACAAAACAAGAAGACGCTGTTTCAAGCAGGAGCCTTGTGGTTGTAAGTGACAGAACTAGCTTTTTAAAATGGGTTTACTGGCTCATAAAAAGATTTTTTTTGAGTTGAAGAATATAGTTTCAGGCATGGATGGATCAAATAATGTCTTCAGATTGGAGGGCTCCACCTCTGGGATCTGCTTTCTCTTGTATTGGCTTTACCTTAAGCAGGCTGAGTGAAACTCAGCTGTTCCCCCTGCCCCCTCCCCACCCCAAAATAAAGGTTCTCAGAACTCCAGGCTTATAACCTACCAGTTTAGGAAGCACAGAGGAAAGAACAGATCTTTTTTCTAATGGTCTCAGTGATCATATCAGGAAAGGCTCTCATTGGTCAGTTTTAATCACATGCCCATCCCTGAACGAACCACTATACAGATTGGGGAAGGAACACCCTGAATGGCCAAGCCTATGTGTCCTATTGGAAGGCTGAGAGTGAGATCAGTTCCTTGGAAACAACATGAACTAAGATAGGGAGAGATTGTCCCCAAGGAAGACCAGGTCCTGTTAATAGAAGGAGGAGTAGATGCTGGGCAGACAGAAGCAGAATCCCTCTGTATGAGGATGGAGAGGTGTCTGATGGAGACGTGGGGGAGGGCACACTTGGTAGGGGGAAGGGCATGAGCAAAGGCTTGGGGTTTTCAAATACATAGTGTGGTCTGGGTACAGTGGCCAGGTCATGGTGTCTAGGGGTTCCCAGGTACGATTCTGACACCAATTCTAATATGTGTGTGTGCTCTTCCACACCACCAAGCAATTTACTTAATTCTGTCATTATCTACCCAAATATAGCATCAGATCCCACAGGCTGAGGGCTCAGTCCTACGAGCCTGTCCCCCACCCCCTACTTCAGACACCAATTGCAAGTCCAGGCTGTCCCCTGTGCTTCTGATCAACTTGCAGTAGAGTGGAGGTTCCGACAACCCCCTAGTCAGGTTTGATTAATTTGCTAGTGCAGCTCACATGGCTGAGAGAAACATTTTATTTACTAGATTCTCATTTATTAGGAAAGGATTTAACTCAGGAACAGCCAGATGGAAGAGATGCATTAGGGCAAGGTATGGGGAAAGGGCACAGAGCTTCCAGGTCATCTCCAGAACTAGCCAATCTCCCAGCACCTCCAAATGTTCACCAAACCAGAAGCCCCCAAACCCTGTCCCTTTGAGTTTCTGTGGCAGCCTCATCATATAGGCTCGAATGATCCCATCATTGGCCATTGGTGATTGAACGCAATCTCCAGCCCCTCTCCCTTCCCAGGAGGTTGAAGGGAGGGACAGTCAGTTCCCCTCTAATCACAAGGTTGGTTCCCCTGGCAACCAGCCTCCATCCTTAGGTGACCTAGGGACTTCCCAAAGGTCACCTCATTAACATAACAAAAGACATTTAATGCTCTTGTCACTTAGGAAATTCTGAGGGTTTTAGGAGCTCTGTGCCAGGAACAGGGATGAAGACCAAATATATATTTCTTATTATAAGTCGTTATATCACACAAGGTCATGTGTCTGGGGAGTAGTATGGGCTGAAGGGATGAGAAGGGAGGAGCCAGGAGCCAGGCTGCAAAGGGTTTGGGCTCTGGTCTGTAGACCCACGTCTTCCAAACTTTTGTTCCTCATCCACACTGCCACAATTTAGTTCTTCCAGATTTACATGTTTGTCCATCACTTTTTAAAAATTAATTAATTAATTAATTAATTTTGGGCTGCGTTGGGTCTTGCTTGCTGCGTGCAGGCTTTCTCTAGTTGCGGCGAGTGAGGGCTACTCTTTGTTGCGGAACACAGGCTCTAGGCGCATGGGCTTCAGTAGTTGTGGCTCGCAGGCTCAGTAGTTGTGGCTCATGGGCTCTAGAGCGCAGGTTCAGTAGTTGTGGCGCACAGGCTTATTTGCTCCGCGGCACGTGGGATCCTCCCAGACCAGGGCTCAAACCCATGTCCCCTGCATTGGCAGGCGGATTCTCAACCACTGTACTGCCAGGGAAGCCCTCCATCACTTTTAAACTTTTTCTTCATATTGACTTACTTGTTTTATTTAAAGAATTTTATTTTTAGAAGAAACATTGTCTTCGTCACAAATGGAAGACCAGCCTTCCTTTTCATAAACAGAAATGAACTATAAAAACAAAAACAATGACACCAAAGACGAATTATGAAATTCTAGCTAGATACTGTAGCCTGTGGAAGGCTCGTCAGGTGAAGAGAAAGAGAATTGAAAAAGGGATCACTTTCTCAATGTCCTTTTACCCCACACCCATGTGCCACTTCAAATCATCTTAGGGACCCCAGGGGTTTGTGTCCCCCACCTGGATTACCCCAGGGGTATGTGTGCCACACTTCTGGCTAATGCAAGCCAGGAGGCACCGTGAGCAGGAAAGAGAGAGGGGGTGCTAGGAACAGGGTGCCAGCGCCCGAATCTCGGTAGAGAGGGAGGAGGGCGCTGCCTGGAGTAATGCTCACTCTTTAGATTTAGCAGTTGAGACCAGGACCCGGAAGGAGATAGTGTACGGAGGATAATGAAGCACTCAGCTGAGGATACACTGAGTCTGAGATGTGGGCACATCCATGTGGAGATCCATTCATTTGTCCAGAGTATTTCTTGAGCACCTACTATGTACCACACTCTGTTCTAAGGCCTCAGGGTACAGCAGTGGACCAACCAACCCAAAATCTCTGTCCCCGTGAAGTCTACCTTCTAGTGGGAGAGGCATGGGAGACCTGATGAGAAATCAAGGACAATATTTCATACAATATACCATAACTGATGTCACATTAGATAGCGATGTTTACTACAGGGGACATATCTGGGTGGGAGATGTGAAAATTGAGATACACCCAATAGCAGTTGGCTATATGGGTCTGGAGTTCAGGGGAGAGATCTGGGTGGGGAGACATATTTAGAAGGCATCATTCATTCATTCATTCATGTATTGAACCAATGTTTCTTGAGCACACTCTGTGTGCCAGGTACTGTGCTGGGTGCTGGGCAATACAGTCCCTACCCCATGAAACTCTAGTCTAGATTTAGTAAAGGTTGTGGTTGGCTACAATCTGTATGGACACAGATAAGATTCCCCATGTGTGTGTGTGTGTGTGTGTGTGTGTGTGGCCCAGGACAGGCCCTGAGGACTCTCAACATTTCGGGGAGGGCAGAGGAGACCTGGGAAGGGAGCCTGTCCAGGAGCAAACAGCCTGCAGCAAGAAAAGCAAGAAGGGCAGAGCCTCAAGAACAAGGGAGAGGCTGGTGCCGGAGGACGCTAGGGATTGAAACAGGCCTGGACCTGGCAGCTGGTGTCCATGGAAGCAGGCTCCTGGCAGAAGTGCTTCCACACAGAGAGGGCTGAGGAGTGGATGTGCTCTAAGGAAGTGGAGGCAGAGAGAGGAGACTGCTTTCGAGAACTGTGTCTGGGGAGGGAAAGAGAGAGAGACAGAGACAGAGAGAAAGACAGAGAGAGACAGAGAGACAGAGACAGAGAGGCAGAGACAGAGAGACAGAGACAGAAAGACAGAGGCAGAGACAGATAGAGACAGAGACAGAGAGACAGAGAGAGGGAAAGTCGGAGGCTGGTGGAGGGAAGCTTTGGTTGTCTGAAGATGGAAGGGACCAGAACAGCTGTACGTGGTGATGGGAAGCAGCCTGCACAGGGAAAAAGCTGAAAACCCAGGGGAGTGATGGTATTTGGAGGTGGAGGGATCAACCCTGGGGAGAAAGAATGAGTCCGTGTCAGGAACGGCTACGGAACTTGAGGGGCTCAGGGCAAAATGAAAACTTCAGGGCTTCTTCTTCAAAAAGTACTAAGAATTCAAGATGGTGACTCTTGGTACCTGGATGGGGGGCAGGCAAGAGGCTCGCTTCGGCTGAGTTGCAGCCTCTGGCCGCCCGGCAGACACACCTGGGGTGGGAATGGTCACCGCCATACTCTTCACCAAGATCCCATGAGGTGAGCAACTGACCTCCACCCACCCTTGTGCCTTCCTTGTGTCCAGCCCTCTCCACTGGATACTGGGTGCAGGTGGGAAGAGGGAGGCCAAGTAGTATCTAGAGGGCCAGGGGGTGCAGGAGCAGGTGGCTATGACCCTCTCCCAGGGGGGCGGGCAGATGGCTGGAGGTGGGAGTTTTGAGCAGAGACTCCAAGCCCTTGGTGCATGCTTCACTGTCCCATGGGGCTTCCCTTACAAAGCACAGATTCAAAGATAAAATTATTAAGAATTTCAGGAAAGGGACCCCCGAGCATCAAATTCCAAGCACAGGGCCCTGCAGCACTAGTGCCCTGGTGGCCTGTCCATGAAGTTCAGCCCTGCCCCACGTTCACTTTAACAAGAAATGATGGATGTGATGGAGGTACGGAGCAGGCGGAGAACAGAACCTTCCGGAAGTGGAGACTGAGTGGCAAAAATGAGGGAGAGGGTGGTGATGGGTGAAGGGCTTGAGGAAAAGAAGGCTGGGATGTGTCCAGATGAATGAGGAGTATCTGTGGATTCGTTTCCTATTGCTGCTGTAATAAATGCTACAAATCCAGTGGCTTGAAATACAAAAATGTATTATCTTATAGTCCTAGGGTCAGAGGTCTGAAACTGGTCTCACTGAGCTAAACATCAAGGTGTCAGCAGGGCTGCATTCCCTTTGGAGATGCAAAAGGAGAGTCTGTTCCTAGACTTTTCCAACTTCTAGTGGTTGCCTGCATTCTTTGGCTCCTGGCCCCTTCTTCCATCTTCAAAGCCAGCAGCGTAGCATCTTCAATTCTCTCTCTGACTCTAACCCTCCTACATCCTTCTTTCACTTATAAAGACCCTTGTGATTATGTCAGTCCACCCACATAATCCAGGATAATCTCCCATCTCAAGGTCAGTTAATTAGCAATTGAGATTCCACCTGCAATCTTAATTCTCCCTTGCAATGTAATATGTCCACAGTTTCCAGAGATTAGGATGTGAACATCTTTAGGGGTCCATTATTCTACCAGCTACAGTCTTTAAGGCTGCTTTATGGCTTTAAAGCTGCTTTATGGCTTTTCTTGTTTAAACCAAGAAAATCTATATGGTTTAAACAAAAGCATGTTTATGGTTTATTTCAGAATCCAGAGGTCGATTTGATCACTTGATGATATAATCAAGGACCCAGGCCCTTTTTTTCTCTCACTCTGTCCCATTCAGAGCACTATCTTTCTTCTCCTAGCTTGTCCCCTCATGATCACAAGATGGCTGCCAAACCACCAGACATCACATCCAAAGCAGAACAGAAGGTGGCAAAGGAGCCTTCCTTAACACTGCTCTCTGACTAGAAAGGAGAACTGCGAGCTTTCTCTGTGGTTCCATGGCAGAGAGGAAGGACAGACAGACCAGATATGTTGACCAACTCAAGCTGAATTTACCAGCTGGAAATCAGGAAATGCCATTTCCCAGATGGGGTGGGGTGTCAGTGTATAAGAGTGAGGGGTCCAAGTGGCCAGAGTCAGAGATCAGTCTATGGTTGGGGTCAAAGATTATTCTGTTGCCAGGGCTAGGGGTCAGCAGGTGGCTGGGGTCAGTGTGCAGCTAAGATCATGAATAGGTCCACAGCATGGGTCAGGAATCAGTCCACAGCTGGGTCAGAGGTCATTCTGTAGTTGGAGTCAAGTATCAAACTGGAGCTGGGATCAGAAGTTTGTTTAGTGTTTCTCTCTCTCTGCATCTTGGTCTCTCTTGTTTTGTTCTCCTTCTCTGGGAAGACCTGTCTTATATAATATATATGAATATATGAAGAGAAATGCATGATAGAAACCTCTGCAAATATACAAACACTGACTCTGCACATGGACGATGTCTAGAAGTGATGTGGACACATACAAACACAGTTGGTGGGGTGATGCCATCAGGCCATTTCTGTGTCAGATTTCTATTGGTCCAGTCTGTCCTTTTAAAAATAAAGTAACATTAATTTGGAATATTATTCTCTCCTTTAATTATGTTTTATGACACCCACAGACCCATTCAGTATAATAACAATAATGCTAGGAAACACTCGGACAGCTTTAACTATGTGCTGGCACCATTCTGAGCCTTATGTGTATTAACATATTTAATTCTAACAACAGCTCCATGAGGTCAGTACTATTTTTTTTTTTTTTTTTTTTTTGCGGTACGCGGGCCTCTCACTGCTGTGGCCTCTCCCATTGTGGTGCATAGGCTCTGGACGCGCAGGCTCAGCAGCCATGGCTCATGGGCCCAGGCGCTCCGCGACATGAGGGATCCTCCCGGACCGGGGCACAAACCTGTGTCCCCTGCATCGGCAGGTGGACTCTTAACCACTGCGCCACCAGGGAAGCCCAGTACTATTATTATTCTCATTTTACAGAAGAGGAAGGAAGCACCGAGGGGTTCCATGACTGGCCCTGAGCCACACAGTTGGTCCTTGGAGCACCCTGAGTTCTGAATGTATGTCAAGCCCTTTGCCAGGTGCTGGAGGGGATGGAGGAAAAAGGCAGGGATGAAAGAGAGGAGAGGTCGGGAGGGTGGAGGTATCCCAGGCCTAGTTTTCTGGGCTTTCTGGGCATGGTACCTCCATAGGCACAGAGGCAGGTGCTGGGCAAGACTGAGCCACTAGGGGGCAGCAGGGACCAATGAGCTGGTCTCTAGCCAATCTGATCTCCACTGGCCAGGCGTCCTCAACTCATTAATAAAGCAGGAAAAGGGTGGGATTTTGAGGAAGAACTGGCACTGTCCTGCTGCTGTCAGGAAGCTCAGACCCCCCCCCCATCCTGCCACCCCCACCTCCTGGAAAAATCTTTGTAAAATCGAGAGCAGCTGGGCATCGCCTGGCCTTCACCCATCAAGACATCTCTCCTCACCCCACCACTGTGGGCTGCAGGGTACTTCTCTTATCCATCTTTGATGGGGAGGAAACTGAGGCCCAGAGTGGTCAACACCTTGCCCACAGTCACACGGCTCCGAATTGGCAAAGGCAGGTTCCAACCGAGGCAGGATGAGTGCAGAGCCCTTGCTTCTCTGAGTCTCAGTGTTCTCACCTGTAAAAGCGGTATAAGAACCGAGGCAAATGGCAGACAAGAGTGGTTAGGAGTCAGGGTACATCATGGAAAAGTCTCGCACAGAGGTCTCTGGCTGCTGTGAGGATCCGGTGAGGTCATGCCTCCCTTGCAGCGGGGGCTCAGAAACTTCTTGCTGCTTGTGTTGTTGTTGTTGTTTTAATCAATAACTTTCGTGGGAAAATAATGTCAGACAGGTTATTCAACAGGATGTTAACGGAGATACACCTTCAAAAACAAACATACACATTTTGGGACCGCCCACGAGATGCCAGGTGCTGGGGCGGGGGACAGGATTTCCGGTGGTTTTCACTTTCCTATTTATACGTTTAGGTTTTCCCTGATAGGAGAAGGCTGGCACGTGCCGATTTAGTAATCAGAAAAAAGCGGTAAGTAGGGGTTTTGTTTAAAAAAAATAAACTAAAGCGGAAACGACCCCCCCCATCCTGCCACCCCCACCTCCTGGAAAAATCTTTGTAAAATCGCGGCGGGGGGTGTGCGGGGCTGGGGCGGGGGGACCCCGAATTCAATGCTTCTGGAGGTCTCCTGGGTTCTGCTGAGACCTTCCAGTCTCCGGCCGCGCCCGGCCCCCTTTGGTGCTGCTACCCTGGGGCACCACCCCTGCTCTCCATACCTCTGGTCCAGACCGGCGAGGGGCGCTGGGAAACTCACGCGGCCAGCATCTCGCTCCGCCCACACCTGCCGCCTACTTCCTACTCGGTGGGGCGGTCGCCCACTGGTCCCACCCGATCCATTAGACCCCGCCCCTCAGTAGCTCTGGGGCAAAAGTTTGATGCAATCTGTCCCTCCTCTCTCCTTGCATCTCTTCGGACCCTATCCTCTCTCCTCCACGCTGTGGCAATTGCTAAAGTTGTACCTTGGACTATAATGATCTAGCCCTGTCCTCCTGTCCAATAATGTAACCACTAGCCACTTGGGGCTATTTAAAATTTTGGGGGGGGGCTGTTTAAATTTAAATGTTAATTCAATAAAATTAAAAAATCAGTTCCTCAGTCACACTAACCATATTTCAAGTGTGTAATAGCCACAAATGGCTAGTGCCACTGTATTGGACAACGTGAAAGCTCTCCAACACAGCAAAAATTTCTGTTGGATAGCGTTATTCTGGACACTCATTTGTCTTGCTATAAATCCCTTCCTAATGTAACAGAGCAGGACCTTCTGGGGCCTTCTGGGGACAGACCCCTCCCCCATATCCTCTGCTGTAGCTCCTCTCTGAAGTACTGATATCTAGATAATAGCATCTGATGCACATGTCCTCAGTTGTTTTTACAGATGCTAAAACCACCACTAAATGGAAGAAATTAACTGCTTGATACTGGTAAGCCCCAGACCTACTGGCACCTAAGAATTGATACCTCACCATCAGCCAATCAGAAAACTGTGCACGAGCTGATCACACACCCTGTGACACCCCCTCCCTCACCTGGCCTTTAAAAATGCTTTGCTGAAGCCCTTTGGGGAGTTCGGGGTTGAGTACAAGCCATCCACTCTTCTTGCATGGCCCTGCAATAAACCTTTCTCTGCTCCAAACTCCGACATTTTGGTTTGTTGGTCTCACTCTGTGTCCGGCACATGAACTTGCGTTTGGTAACACTAAGACTGTTCCTTGAACCAATGTTCTCTTTTTTTTCCGTTCCCTCCCTAAAAATCTAAAATAAAACTTTGATCCACTTTCATAATCTGAGAAATTTATTTTTGTTTTAACAATTGCTGTCAGGGAGTAATTATATTTGAATGAAGGAGTGACTCTCCAGGCTTAGTCTGGGGAAGCCCTGACCTCGAAGGAGTAGGCAGAAGCCAGAGAGCGTGGGGGACTGAGGGGGGCATGAGCTGGGGATCTCCCATGTCAGGATCAACCAATGGCAGTGGAAGTCATCAGGGGCTTACCAGGGAGATTTGGAGTGTCTACTGGAAAAAAAAAAAATGCACACCGTGAAAGTTGAGAATTGTGTTTTATTCAGGGACATTACTGAGAACTATATAGCCTGGGATACAGCCTCTCAGATAGCTCTGAGGAACTGTTCCAAAGAGGTAAAGAGCAGCCTGGATATATAGGAGTTTTTGCTGAAACAAAACAAAACATGTAGTAGAACATTGAAAGATTATTGCTAATCACAAGAAAAAGCAGACATCTCAAGTTAATGATTTTAGTGCTTTTCTGTGTTTGGGAAGATGCGAGAGTCTGGGCTTATTGAAATTACTCCTTTGATACACATCTTAACTGTCTAAGGGCGGGTATCCTGTTTTTCTCCCGAATTCCCTTCGGGGCTCACTGTCCTGGGGCAGCTGCAGTGGCTGAAGGCTTGATAGTGAGCAATATTTTTGTTTACCAGAATGCAGACACCATTCTTTGTTGACTGAAACGGCAGGCAACATTTTGTTTGTTTGGTTGGTTTTGGTCCACGGGAGGAAGCCCAGAGCAGTGGCTGAGGCCGAGAATTCTAGATTTCTAAGCTGGTTGTACCTTTTCACTCTTGTTACCTGTGCCCCTGCCAGGTTGGAGCAAACCCAGGAGATGATGAAGATGATGATAACGTAGACTATCTCCAGGACAACGCTCCAGTGCAGATTTTATTACCCTTCTTATTTTACAAATGAAAAAAATGAAGGCACAGGCAGGACAAAGGAGACAGAGAGAGCAGAGAGGGGGGCTGGGACTTCACACCCTGAAGACCCTTGGGTTCCCTGCCTAATTTGGAGACTAGTGCCTGGGAGGTCAAGATCAGATTTTAAGGGGATTTTTAAAAGTCTTTTATCAAGGAAATTCCCAAGGAAGACCCTGGCGGCCAGCCACTCCCCTGTGCTAATCAACACATTTCTGATGGAATTCACTTCACTCCTGAGTGAGAAGAGCAGCAAGGAGGATTTTAACCACCCCGTCACTGTTGTCAGAAGGAACCTTAGTCCTCCACTTCTGCGAGGTGAGAGGGAGTCCTATTGGAGGAACACCTCCAGTGCCTCCACTTCTTCTCTTGGGCTCCTGCTTATAGATGGATTACGTTTGGGACTGGAGAGATTGAAGAGAGATGGGTGTCTATTGGACCATGTTTCTCAGTGGGTGGGGCTAATGTGCATTTAAGCCAAAATATACATTCCTCACTCCAGTTCCCCATCCTGCCTGACCTTATCTCTCACCACTGTCCCTGGTTCACTGCGCTGTAGCTGATCTTTCTTACTGGGAACACGCCAAACTCCTTTTGCCTCAGGGCCTTTGCACTTGCTCTATCCTCTGCCTGGAATGCTCTTCCTCCAGTCCATCCTGGTTCTTCTAGTCACTGAAGGCTCAGCTCAAATGTCATCTCCTTAAAGACCTCTCCACTAACCGCCCCCCCCATCTCAGACTCCTATTTTTTCCTTTTGTCTTTTACATTTCTGCTCCCCCACTGAACTGTAAGATCCAAGAGGGAAGGGACTTTGTGTCACTCACAGTTTCCTCACATCCAGCACAGTGGCTGGCCCATAGTAAGTTCTCAGTAAACATCGGTGGGATGTGTGGCTTTCCCGCTCTCTCTGCTTCCTCCTTCCCTGTGTTAAGATGGAGAAGGGGGTTGGGGAAGCCAGAACAGTTACCTCTCTCCAGCTTCCCTGAACCTGGGGGGGTGGGTTGAAATCCGGGTAAGAGATGGGAGGTGTCTCTGCCTAGTTATCCATTCTAGTTTCTCAAAGCCCAGCGGATTCTGTAATATGAGCCTCAGCTGACAAGTTGGGTGTCTTCCTCCTAAGATCCTGGGGATAGAATAAGTCAGTCTCAATTCTGTTGGACTTACAATCCAACCAGCTCTCCAACACTCACCCAAATATATTTTCTCTGTTGGCTGCTTAGTTTTTTTAGTTTTTATTTTAGTTTTGGCCACCCCGTGAGGCTTGCGGGATCTTAGTTCCCCGACCAGGTATTGAACATGGGCCACGGCAGTGAAAGCACTGAGTCCTATCCACTGGACACCAGGGAATTCCCTGGCTGCTTAGTTTTAAAATTTGATTTTCTGAGATGACCCGCAGGCTAATCAGAGCTGACAATCGAGTCGGTGCCATGCTGTACATGAGATGGCACACCATGGTGGCTGGGAACTCTGCAATCAGACCTGGATTCAAATCCTGGCTCCCGGACTTCCCAGTTGTGTGGCCCTAAGCTAAACCTCAACCTCTCTGGGCCTGCTCCCTTATCTGTAGAATTGGGATAATAACCTGCTCGCTAGACCTGTGACACAGTCAGTGTACGACAGCAAGCAAATTGCTTGGTCCTAACTAGTTATTTTTATTTTAAATTATTATATTTTATTACAAAGAACTCTTGAAAAGGTCCAGAGGGCTAGTTCAGGTTCTGCCACTCACTGTGTGACGTTGGCAAGTCCCTTTTCCTCTCTAGAGCAGTTTCCCTGATCTGCAAACCATGGGTGTGGGGTGGTGACTCAGGCAGCTAAAGGGATAGATTTGGGCTCAGCACAAAGGAGGCAGTTCTCACAAACATTAGGCTGCATGTGAGGTAGTGAGCTCCCCATCACCTCTGTAATGTATTACGTAGAATGCCAGAGCAGGAAGGAACCTCAAACAGCTGAGCCCTTCATTTTGCAAGCGTGGCAGTCAGGGCGGCTACTCAGACACAGAGTGATCGCAGACAAAGGAGCTTAAGATCCCCTGCCTGCCTGTCTGAGGCCCACTCCATACACCGACCGCCCAGATGTCAAGCACGGATCACCTACAAAGAGCCTGAGCAATGGCTCAGCTATGGGTCTGCCACTAGCTGTGTGACCTTGGCAAAGTAGCAGCTGCCATCACAGCCCTGTCCACATCTCCACGTGCCCAAAGCTGCTCAAACACCGCTCCCCCCCGCCCACCCCAACTCTCAATCTGAGGAATTTTTCCTGGAGCAGCTGGAAGTGCTGGGGAGTTGCCCCTGGCAGCAGCCCTCCACCAATGACAGGTGGGAGTTGGTGGACAAACAGCCAGCTCCCCACCTCTAGGCAGGCACTGTGCCTGGCTTGCCCAAGCTCCCCGGCGGGGTGAAGCATCTGTTGCCCGTGCTGGCACTCTGTGTGATAACACCTTTTATTGCCTCTTGCCCTTCCCTGCCTCCTTTCCCCACTCTCCAAGCAGGGCTTCCTGGGATCGCCAACCAACTGCAATTGAATCCTGGTCTCGGGGAAACCCAAGCAGACAGGAAGTTACTTAACCTCTTGGGTTGGTCTCAGTACCTTTGGATGGGAGGATTCTATGAGTTAATAGAGATAAAGCACTCACAGCGGTGCCTGGCAGTATGTTTGTTTAATAAATGGGGTGGGGAGGGTGGGGAAGGAGGTAAAGAACCTTTATTTATACAAAACTCCATCCCCTCCCATGCCACCCTCCTCAGCAAACACAAACACCAGGTGATGAAACAATTTTTGAGATGCACACAAACAAGCATTACTCAAGCTGAGGTCGGGGGCCGAGGTGCAGGCGATATGCCTGGTGTCAGCATCTCGGACGCCCAGCTCGCTGGATCAGGAGACCTCAGCCACTCCCTCTGAACCACCAATGCCAGCAACGGCATGCATGGGGGCACACGCCGGCCCCAAGGTCACCAGGCATGCTTGTTCTGGGGATCCAGTGCTTAACAGGAACCCCCACCCTTACAGCTGTGTGGGAAGCTGGCAGCAAGCTGTCACTGCTCGGTAATCACAATTTTTCGTGTCCTTGTTAATTCCACTTGACTAAGCGCCCCTCCGCAGCTCAGACTCTGCTGCCAGTGTCAACCTCTGTTAAATGAACAGGCGTCTCTGGCCAAATGACCACCCTTTCTGGACCTCAGTTTCCCAAGGCCTCCCAAGTCATTCTCCCATTGGCTTGGGTAGCTTCTACGCTCAGCATCCAATCCAGTGAGATGGTGGCAGCTAACCCCAGGCCTGGGCAAGACATGGGTAACAGAGCAACTCGGTGGACAAAACACACCTTGAGCATGACAGGGATAGTCCACTGGGGCAGCTGTGGACCCATGAAATGACCAACAGCTCATTCACAAGCCAAGGTGCCCGGGAACCTCCTGATCCCTGCAGGTGCCTGCTGTGGGTACAGCTGCCTGGCACCCTCCACTCCCATGGGACGTGGCGAGCCCGGGCCAATGTTGGGAGCCGGGGGCGTCCAGTCTCCATAGCCCCAGGGTTGGATGACTTCACAACTTCATACCAGGGTTCTCTGAGTCTTTCGGAACACTGCCAGCCTGGCTGCCTTCTGGAGGGAGGCATTTCACAGTCACGGGTAAGGCCCAGTCCTCATCTGTAGACTTCAGCAAGAAGCGGGCACGCACCTAGGAAGCGTCCATGCACGTGGGCCCTGGGGAGAGCATGGCCACCACCGTGCAGGTCTGGCTTGAGCTCTGAGCATTGTTGGGGGCAGTTTGGAAGAACAGGGGGCACTTACCCTCTTCTGAGACACCCAAGGGTGCTAGGGAGGCCGGAGAGAGGCTGGCCTCCAATGGAACCCCACCGAGCTGGGTGTCCAGGGCCCTCAGGGGGCTCACCAGGGGTGAGGACCCGTCCCCACGGCAGCAGCCACAGCAGGGGCTGGCCTCAATGTGGGCCTTGTCACGTTCCTCCTGGCCGTGGCATTGCTTCAGGTGGCCACACAGGTGGCAGGTGAGGGCTGAGTAGACAATGCCATTGCCCAGGTCATCCCTGAGGGGGTCTGTGGTCGGCTCTGGGGACAGCGGGGGCTTCTGGCTGTCTTTTCCCTTGACCACTGGCTCCAAACCAGGGCACTCTGGGGTGCTGCCTGGGAGGAGTGAGTCCTGAGGGCTGTGAGGGGGCTCCACGTCCAGTCCAAAGGTGAACAGGGGGACGGGGACTGGGGCAGGGGCTCCAGGGCAGCCAGGAGTGAGGCTCTGGAAGGGCTTGTAGCCCCCCTCCCCACTGCCGGGCTCAACCCCAGATGTCTCCGGGCAGCTAGCACTGCCAGCGAGCAAGCTGGAGAAGGCCTTGTAGCCAGCCTCTCCACAAGGGCCAAAGCCCTCCAGCCCACTGTCCTGGGCACCGCCCTGCTTCACCGCCTGCACAAACTCCCGGTAGCCACTGCTGGGGGCCGAGGCGGGGCCCGGGGCCACCCTGCACTGGAGGACGCTCTGGCGCAGGATCTGCTCCCACGTTTCTGGCTCAGGCTGGAGTGCGGCGGGCGATGCAGATTGCTGGGGGGCGGCGGGGATGCCGGGGTCCACTTCCCCAAGGTGTTCGGCCAGCTGTGGGTCTGAGTCAAGCTCTCCAGGGCCTGAGGACTGGCTCAGGAAGGTGCTGAAGCTGCGGTAAGTGGGACTGTCTGCGATGACGCCGGGCATCTCTGGGAAAGCCAGCCTGGCTGGGCTCTGGGTTGGAGGACTTGACTCTGGGTTCAAAGGCTCCTTGTCCTCAGACGATGCCTCCTGGGGCCCCACACTTGGGAACGTGGCCCAGGGCCTCTGAGCACTTGGATTTTCTAAAGGTGGAGGAAGGCAGGACTCCTCCAAGCCCTGTGGGCTAAAGCCCCCGTCCTCACCCCTGAGAAGGTCCAGCAACAGACTCTCTGTCAGCCGGGCTGCGATGCCCTCCCTGCCCTCCTGGAGGCTGCCCCCGCTGCTGTCAGGTGATGGCCAGAAGCTCCCTTTATCTTCTTCCACTTCCTCTTCTTCATTCTCCACTTGGGCCTCAAACAGCCCCACACACCGAACCAAGCTGATGCTCTCTGGCCAGAGGATCGTCTTGTTGACCTCCATGGGGTGCCATGCTACTTTTCCAGGACACTGGAGAGGCTCATTTCTAGCAGCCTTGGAGGAATCTTCATCCCTTTCCATGCCATGTTCCAGTAAACAGGGCAGAAGCTTGGCAAGACAGGTCTTCCAGTGTCTACAAAAGCAAAGTTTGATCAGGGTTCAGTTTCTCCACTTGAAAAAACTCCTATTCATCCTTCAAAGCCCAGCTCAAAATCACCGTGGACTGATGTTGAGACAGGCTGGGACCCAGGACCCTTTGCTGTAGTGCTACAATGCTTGCACCTGGACAAACCTCACCTCCAGCAACAAAATACAAAGAAACTATATGGGACTAAAAATAACTGCCTGCAAGCGCAGTTGGGGCATGTACAAAAGATACAGAAAGACCAAAAAACGCAACTGCCATTACTGAAGAGCCAGGAGCAAAAACAGGGTGTAAGGAGCAAAACCAGGGTACTGCGCATGCTCCCTGCACTTCACACCACCAGAGGGGTGGGCAAAACACCTAAGCCACCCCTCCGGCCCAATCCCTGGACACACCCCCACCCTCACCCCATATCAGGAACCAGCTTGCCTGCCCCCCTCGGGGAGCAGGCAAGAGAACCTGCTACTTGTTCTCCAACACCCCCCACCCCGCCCCATTGCAGCAGGGGCCCCAGTAAAGCCTTGCCTGAATTTCTTGTCTGGCATCTAGTTAATTTCTCTTGACTAGGTAAGGCTGAGAACCCTGGTGGGTATCAATGTCTATCTGTTGCAAACACACTTCCAGACTTTATAATCAATAATCTATCAGTCCACCCTCACTACTAGATTGGGAACTCCTTGAAGGCAGGGTCTGTGTCTTACTTTGGGGTTTCTGGAGCCTGGCATATAATACAAACTCAATCTATTGAATAAGGAGAAGTCTTTGTCAGGGATGATGGTATTTAAAATACCTATCAGGGGTGGGATAGGGAGGGTGGGAGGGAGGCGCAAGAGGGAGGGGATATGGGGATATATGTATACATATAGCTGATTCACTTTGTTATACAGCAGAAACTGATACAACATTGTAAAGCAATTATATTCCAATAAAGACGTTAAAAAAATAAATTAAAAAAAAAAAACAAAAACCTATCAACACCATAGCATAAGTAAGGGCCAATTAGAATGGCTGGGGAGTCCTAGGGCTGGGGCAGCATCCTGGAGTCCCCTGCTCTGCTAGGTATAAACCCTTCAGTTACTGGATTGCGGGTAGGTTCAGGGGGCCCTGAGAGAGGGGCTAAGGAGGCCAGGAAGATGGAATATTCAAGGGTCCAGGATAGTGGTATCTGCCCACCAGTATGCCACTATGTAAACATTTTAACAAGTGGTACAGCTGCCCTGCCTGTTACCCCCATCAGGTTTGCTCAGGACAGACTGGGCATCCCAAGGGGGTTCAGTATGTACCTGACCCCCAGTGAAACTCATGGGGCTCAGCCAGCAGCTGACCTTCCCAGACCACCCCCTCCCCCTGCCGCCCCTTGAAGTCAAGTGTCACAGGACAAGTGCTGAACAACAAGGAAGATAAGGCAGACTCTCAAGATGGGGCCCACCACCCCAATTCCATCCCCTTCCAAATCCACATAGGCGATGGGACCCAAGTTCATATACATACGGGCACTTGGCTGGTTCCTGGCCTTGGGACCGCTTCCCCCACAGTGACACCTAAAACATAGAAACAGCCAGTGACACAGAGCGGAGAGGCCTGCTGGCCCAGCCTAGCATCCAGCAATGCTCAGCACGTGTTTGCCGTGAGAAGACATTGAGTCTTGACATCACACAGGTCTGAGGTCTGATCGGGTCACTTCCCCTCTCTGAGCCTCAGTTTTCTGAGAATTAAGGAGGCTGCACTATTAAGTTGCTGTGGCTGATGGCAAAAATGGCCACAGTCTCTGAAGCTCCTCCCATCCCTGAATCTGGCATGGCTGTGTGACTTGCTTTGACCAATAGAATGTGGTGGAAGTGATACTGTGCCAACTGGGTCAGCCTGCTGAAGGATGACAGACACATACATGGCTTAGTAACCTCCATGGCCCCAGATGTGTCAGCCACCTGCCAGACCTGCAGGTGAGGCCACTGGTACAGGCCCAGCCAAACTCAGGATCCTTCCACCCCCACTGCTGAGCAGAGCCCAACTACAGACTTGCAGAAGCAAGAGCTACATAAGTGGCTATTGTTTTAACTTTCTAAATTTTTGGATGATTTGTTACACAGCAAAATCTAACTGATACATAAATGACACTATGTGCAGGACACTGTAATATACACTTCATGTGGATTGTCTCAGTGAATTCCAACACCAGCCCTGTTATAACCACTGCTATAACCCACACAAGGAAACTGAGGCTCAGAGAAGTTAAGCAACTTGTTAAGTCTAACCTGCAGGTAAGTGGCAGAGCCAGGGTTCAAAGCCAGTACCACTGGACTCCAGAGCCTGCTACAGGGTCCCTGGAGAATTGAGGACACTCAGACCTTCTGTTCTAGATGGGACCTGTATCCTCCCCTCCCCCTCTCCTAGAGAACCCTGATGGCACTAAGGCAAACCCCACCTGGCCATCGCACTGGGGAAGCTGACCCCACCCGTAGCTCAGGGGTGGCCACCTGGTTGGTCTCAAGTATTCCCACTCCTTACAAGTGAGTGGTTTAGGAAAGAGGCTGTGATGTGATTCAAGCCAATGAGAATGGAGAGATTTGCTAGTGTTTCGGGGGGCAGTTTCCTACTCCTAAGAGGAATATTCAGAAAGCCTGTCCCCTTCTCCCTCTCCTTTTGGCCTCCTGCTCTGGTACAGGTACCTTGCCAAGAGATGACATGCCGATGACCTCAGGGATCATCTCCTCCCAAGGGAGGGAAAAGACCAACCCCGGAGGAACCCCTGTTCCCCACCCAGGCTGAAAGAACAGTCATGGAAGCCAAAGGGAAGGGAGTGAAAGCCTCTAGCTGCTGACTCAACCTACCCTGAAACCTTCCTGACTTCCCATGTGCAACCCCAAAAGCCAAGAAATATCCTGAACATCCCAGACATCTTGAGTTGTATTTCCTGATACATGCAGTGCACAGCATCCTCACCAACCCCCTCTTCTACCTGAGAATCCTGGATGACGACAGCCACAAGGGGGCTGTGGGCTGGGTTGGGGATTTGGTCCCACCATTCTTTCTTAATCCTGAAAAAGAAAAGGACAAGATGTTGGTCCCTGTATCACTAACAGGTTGACGTTCCTCCCATAAAAATTATCATAGTCATCAAGACTCATCAGGGGTCAGAGATCATGTCGATAGGTTTTTTGGCTGTCTCACCCTCACTCCGTGAAACAGGTTCTACTGCTAACCCCACTCTACCGACGAGGAGACTGAGGCCCAGGGAGGTGAAGTGACAACTGGTGGGCAGAAGAGCCGGGTTTGGGCTCCAGCATCCTGCTACCCAGAGTGGAGTTCCTCATGTGGCCGCCTCTGCTCCAGAGGGAATAAGTTCCAGGGAATCAGGAGACACTCAAGCTGCAGAGAGAGAATTCTGGGTTTCCCCTTCAACAACCTTTACTCTGGAGCAGCTGAGGATAAGGTGCTGGGGAGAGGCCTGGGATGGCCTGAGAGGCTGAGGGATTCCTTCTCCCTTCCTGGGTCAGCCTAGAGTCACGGAGCGTCAGTGCTGGGAGGGAAGGTCCTCAGACACCCCCTGGATTAGCCTCCACCCACTCCACTCAGCCAGTTAACACACACTTATTGAGTACCTACTATGTACCACTCACTGTGCCAGGCCTCAGAGACACACAGTGAACAAGACAGGCAAAAACCCTGCAGAAATGATTATGTGACATCATTCATTCCTGGCGATGAGTGCCAGGAATAAAAATAAAGAAGATAGGGACTAGAGAGGAATAGTGTGATCCAGGAAGGCCTCACTGAGGAGGTGACTTCTGAAAGGCAACTGTAGGTGGAGGAGGAGTCAGTCTCGGTGATGCCTGGAAAAAGGGCTTTCCAGGCAGAGAGCACAGTGAGTGCAAAGGCTCCAAGGGAAGATCTTGCTTGGGGCGTTCAAAGAACAGCAAGGAGGTTGGAGCACTGGAACACAGTGAGTAGGGGTAGGGAAGACAGACGATGGGGAAACTGAGGCTCAGAGAAGGAGAAAGATCAGCCCAGGGGGGCTCAGGGGCATCAGCAACAGACATGGAGAAGGGACCTTGCATTCCCTGCACACCTACTGTGTACCCGGCAGAGTGCAGACACTTGCTCACATTGATCCTCAACCATTGCCATCCTTAAGTGGTCAACTGGGGCCCGCTCGTCCCATTTCAGAGGTGGGAGGACTGAGACTCTGAGACTCCATGATTCCAAGGGCTCAAGCTCACTGGAAACAAGTCTCCTTCTGCCCCCCCTACACCCAGTGATCAGGGAGTCCCTTAGGACTCTTGGGACTGATGAAATAGGGACCCAAGGCTGAACAGAGGTTCAGAAACTTGGTCACACAGCTACGAAGCACCAAGGCCAGGATCTGAACCCAGGTCTGACTCTGCAGGGCAATCATCTAGAATTCCTCTGTCTATTGCCACGTGCCTTCAAGTGTCTGGGCCATACCCTGGGCGTGATCCATCTCACTTCTGCCAAAGGAAGGTCCTGCCCCCAGCTCCTGTCCTGGCCAGCTCCTTTCCCCTAGTCAGGTCTCAGCTCAAACACCTCATCAGAGGGGCTCGCACTGGCCTCCCCATCCAAAACAGCCCCTGGAGCATTTCACCCCCTCGCCCTGGCTTATCTCCTTCAGCGCAAGGATCACTACGGAAAACAGCCATGGTTACTTGGTGGCCTGGCATCTTGTGCCTCCCCGAGGACACAGGGTCCCTGTCGGTCTCAGTGCCTCACACATAGTAGCTGCTCAATAAATATCTATCCTTGAATGAAAGGGCTGCAAGCTGACAGATCAAAAGGGAAATTCCCACCCACTCCACACCACAGGGGGCTGGCTTGGTGGCCTCCTGCACAGCTCAGGACTCACTTGATGATGCTGACATAGCAGGACAGGCAGACAGCCAGGATGACGACGCAGGAGATGCTGACGCCCAGTGGGAGGCGCTGCTCCAAGGTCGCCTCGTAGTCTGGAAGTGGAGGGAAGCCGTGAGCTTGCATCGTGCTGCATCCAGCCTGGTCTCCATTTCCCAGAGCAGGAGACTGAGGCCTTGTGAAAGCATCCTCCAAGACTCTGCGTGAGCTGGCTGCTGCATCCCCTCCTACTCCCCTCTCTTGCACATTGAACCCTCGCCACATCGGCCTCCTTGCTGTCCCCTGTTCCTCCAAAGCTCGGGGCCACCTCAGGATCTTGAACTTGCTGCTTTCTCTTTTTTGAAGCAGTGAGGTCAAGGGCAGAGACTCTGGAGCTGGATGGCCCCAGTTCAAAGCCTGACTCTGTCATATACTAGCTGGTGACCCAGGACAAGCCCCTCACTCTCTCTGTACCTTGGTTTCCTCTCTGTGCAATGGGGTTAATAACGACTTAACTCATAGGGTTGTTGTGAGGATTGTACGATTTAATATACACTTGAAGCAGTGCCCACACGTCCATTCACACAGCTGGCCCCCTCTCCTTGCTCACTGTCAGGTCCCAAAAGTTCTCCCTCACACCCTCTCTACTGTTGCCTCCTCCCACCCCTTTCCCCTGCTTTATTTCCCTCCCAGAATTATTGTCCTCGGGATCTAGATCTCATTTATATTTTTGTTTACTTGTTTATTTTCTCTCTCCCCCTCTAGAATGTCAGTTCCACAAGAACAGGGATTTTCACCTATTTTGTTCACCACTGGGCCAGCACGTAGTAGGAGCTCAAGAAATATCTGTGGAAATAATGAGTGTCCAGCACATGGTATCTGTACCATACAAGTTATTTCCCTTCCCTTCTCCAGGTTAAAGGAAGAATCAAATCAATTTGACAAAACTCTCCCAAGCACTTACTGTGTGCCTGGCACCATGCTGGGCAACGGAGATACAGACACAGAGCAGATACTACCCATAGAGCTCACAGCCCGGAGTGGGAGACAGGTGGTCAAGAGGTATCCATTGAACAGGATAAGCAATGCTGAGAGGGGCGTGTGGTGGGTTGGGTTGGGGTACCTGCCAATCACCATTGTGCCCAGCACTTTGAAGAATGCTTCCTTCATTGAATGTTCACAACAGCCCTTCTCCCCATTGTACGGATGATGCACGAGGCAGCCCCCACCACGCAACAGCTATCTCCCCTTCTTCTTTGCTAGGCTGCAGTGTGCCCACCTTGAGGTTTGGGCCAATCATGGGCCAAAACTAGTCCCCTTTCCAGACATTTGAGTTCCCAGCCTCCCTTGCAGTTGGGAGAGGCCACGTGACAGTCCTGAACAATGAAAGGCAAGGGAAAGGCCACCAGGACTGGAAAGGTTTTTGTTTCATGATAAAAGATGCATGGGATGCACTGCCTGTGGCAGCCTTCCATTTCCTTTGGGTCTTGGGCATGAGGGTGTGTGCAGCAGACAACTTAAGGCCATGAGGTGACAAGGGTAAGGATAAAATGCTACCATGCTAGGGATGGCAGAGGGAAAGAAAAGACTCTGGGGTGATGTAACTGAGCGGCTGTATGAACCAGGAAGGTCCACTGGCAAGACTTCATTTTAGGGGAATTCCCTGGCAGCGGTCCAGTGATTAGGACTCTGCACTTCCACTGCAGGGGGCATGGGTTCGATCCCTGGTGGGGGACTTAAGATCCCACACGCTGCGCGGCCAAAAAAAAATAAAATAAAGACTTCATTTTATGTAAGATAATTCAATACTCTTTTGCAAAAGTGTGATAAAGTCGCAAAGAGTTGTTTGGAGGATGCAGCTACCAGGTGAGGGACTACATTTCCCGGAATCCCTTACAGCTACGTGTGGCCATGTGACCAGCTCCACCAATAGAGCTTGAGAGGAAGGGATGTGTGTCACTCCTGGGCTAAGGCTTTTAAGAAGCAGGTGTGGTCTCCCCACTCTCATTCCCTTTCTGCTGGCTGGATGCAGATGATGGCAGGTCCACAGAGCAGGGATTCTTAACTTGGGGTCCACAGACCTCCAACATGGTTGTCATTAGGATTTAGGGGTCTGGGAACTTGGATGGGAAATAAATGATAGCTTTATTTTCACTAACTTCTGAAACCTGGCATTTCCTCCCATTAGGAATAGAGGGAGCAAACCACAGTAATAGCAGCATCAGTCACTTAGTCCCCATCAGAAGTCACAGCTATTCTCAAATCACCTGACAGCTGCAGTAGCAGGAAATACCATTTATGTTCATCTACTTTGAAATTACAGTATTTATGAGAACTACCGCTAGATCCTGTTTTTAATGTGTTATTAAAGAAGCATATATTCCTAGATAACAAATATATTTTAAAGTCTTTTTATAATCACATTTCAATAAAATTAGGTTTCCCTTGAAGGCCTACGTATTTTATTTTATACGTTTAAAAATATTATTCTGGCTTGTGGTTGCCAAGGGGGGAAGGTGGGGAGGAGGGATGAGTTGGGAGGTTGGGACTGGCATATGCACACGACTATGTATAAAATAGATAATCAACAAGGACCTACTGTACAGCACAGGGAACTCTACTCAATACTCTGTAATAACCTACATGGGAAAAGAATCTGAAAAAGAATAGATATATGAATATGTATAACTAAATCACTCTGCTGGACACCTGAAACTAACACAACGTTGTGAATCAACTATACTCTAAAATAAAATTAAAAATTAAAAAAATAAAAATATTATCCTGAGATGAGGCCCACAGGCTTCACCAGACTGCCAAAGGGGTCCATGATACAGAAAGGCTGAGAATCTCTGTCCTAGAGAATGATGGAGCCACAGGGAGGAAAACCTCCCACCAATCAGCAAAGTTCGTGTTGAATTGTTATGTGAGCAAGAAATATATTTCTACAGTGTTAAGCCGCAGAACCTGTGGGTTTGTTACTGTAATCTACCCTACCCTGACCAGTACACCACATCAGTTGGTAATTCTGTCACTGCAGTTAGAGCATCCTATGATATGGAAACCAGATGTTTGGCTGGTGGAAGTCTCTGGCCACAGAATGAAAGTGGAAAACAGAGACGTTAACTGCTGGGAATTCCCTGGTGGCCTAGTGGTTAGGATTCCGGGCTTTCATTGCCGTGGCCCAGGTTCAATCCCTGGTTCCCTGTTCAGGGAACTGAGATCCTGCAAGCCACATGGCACGGCCGACTGCTCAGGACTCCCAGCAGGATACTCACAGTTAAGCCACTTGACGCTGGGGCTCCACTCACTCCAGGTGCTGTTGTAGCTCTGAGCCCATGCCTTCACCTGTGCACTGTAGGAAGCTCCAGACTTTAGGGTGCTGGCTGCAAAGCGGAGGGTGGGCCCCATGTAGGTCACGTTATAAATTTTGAACTGGTGGAGCAAAGAGAGCCATTAGTGCACCAACTCTGGGGGAGGGGAGTACCAGCTCCCACCCGGGCTGCTGTCCTTAGCTGACCCCACAATGTTTAAGAGCCACCAGCCTGGGTATTCGGTTATTCCTCCAATTTCAGTCCCTTGTTTGTCACTTCCACAACTGTGACCAGAATCGAGCAAGATGGGTCAGGGAATGAGCCCTTATCCTGACCCTCACTCCCACCCTGATTAGCCATTTTGACGTTACTGGGGCAAGTCGATGAACCTTTCTGAGTTTTAGTTTCCTCATCTGTAAAATGAAGGTAAGAGTTCCTACTGCCACTTTCTGGCTGTGTGACCTTAGATAAGTGACATAATTTCTCTGGACCTTGATGTCTTCTTCTGCAACATGGCGATAATAAAAGTGTCTACCTCCCAGGGTTGCTGTGAGGATTAAGTGGGTTAACACAGGTAAGCACTTCGGACAGGGCCAGGCATGCGGGGAGCATGAGAGTGACCTTTCTGAGGCACAGACAGGGTCACCGCATCCCTCTCTCTCCTTCAAGGGCTCTCTAGAGGATCCACAGTCAAGCCCAAACACAATGGCCCATCATCTCAGTCCCGCCCAACCTAGCCCCAACTGGGAAGGAAGGTCCAAGATCCGTTGTTAAGTGAAAAAGGTAACATGAAGATTAGTATGTGTTGTCTGTTGCCTTTCATGTTAAAAACATAATGGGAGAAGGCATAGTGATGGTGGCAGACAGACTCATATGGCCCCGTGACCCCACCTTGTATCATGCCCTTGTGTAATCCCCTCTCCTTGCCTAAAGGGGTGGGGGGACCTAAGACTTGTTCCTAACCAACAGAATATGGTGAAGGTGATGGATACATAGGGACTACATGGATGTGATTCCATTATGCAAGACTGTAACTCCAACTTGCTAGGAGACTCTCTCCCTTGCTGGCTTTGAAAAGGCCACAAGGGAAGGAACTGAGGGCGGCCTCCCAACAAAGGTCAGCAAGAACCCGACACTCTCAGTTCAAAGCCCACAAGAAACTGGATGCTGCCAACATCACAGGAGCTTGGAAGCAATCCCCTGGCCAAGCCCCGTGTGTGTGGCCTTGTGAGACACTAAGCAGAGGACCCAGCTAAGCCGTGCCCAGACTCCAGACCCCCAGAAACTCTGGGGCAATAAATATGTGCTGTTTAAAGCAGCTCTGTTTGCAGTAATATTATCATGTAATAATAGAAAATTCATGGTGATGAAGGAACACACACACATTTGCTCGTATAGGCATAAACTCTCTCCAGAAGGACACACGTGCCTCCACACCCTCTGCCTGCTCTAGCCTGGCCTTCCCCTCCTGGCAAGAGACGGGAGCAGTGGTCAACCTCTGGGAGAGGTACTGGAGGTTGGGGTTAGGAGAGAAACGTATTTCCTTTCTAAGTCCTTTGGTAGCATTTGAATTTTTTACTTCATGTAAATATTACTTTTATTTTTAAGACTTTAAAAAAATTAAAAATGAAGTAAAACTTGGGTTCATGATGGATTCTGACAGCAAGACAGTGGCCTGAATCCTCTGCCTGGGCTTCTTCCCCTGTGGAGGGTCCATCCCTTCGCAGCACCCCCCCCGAATCCCCTGCAGCCCCTTCCCAGATCCTGGCAACACTGCTCCTGCTGGTAGGTTGGAAGCAGCTGGGGGAAACGGTCTGGTGTAAAGTGAGCCGAGGGGAGGTGTGCACAGCAAGGAAGCAAAGTCCTGACAGCTTGCTGGAGAAACTGGAGGGCAGCGGGAACTTTCCAGGGAATCTGGGGACAGGCTGGGAGTGGCAGGAGGAGACCAAGGCAGGGAGAGAAGGACACTCTTACTGCCAGGGTTCTTTCTAAATCGCAGCAAACAGGAAGCAGCAGCTGGATCTGGTTCACTGAAGGAATCACACACCTTAGAGAGGAGTAGGGAATTGGGAAATGGTTTACTAAGAAACAAAAAAGAAATTGAGCTTCCGAGGGACTACCTGTTGTTGGTGTGTTTTTTAACAAAAAGGCCAGGTGTTCGGGAGACCATTCTGAGAGAAAGATCCGGAAGAAGAGAACAGCACAGGTCCCTCAGTCCAAATCCTGGCTTCAAATCCCAGCTTGGCCATTTCCAGCTGTGGGACACTGGGCGAGTCATTCCACCTCTCCAAACCTCAGTGTCCTTGGTCACTAAAATGGATGGACAAACACCTTCCCACCTGCAGGGCTTTCCCAGTCATTGGTGATAATACACACTGAGCCTGGCACATGGTAAGCACCCGAGACATTATCATGAACATGGCATTCATGGCCCTCAGTAAGCTTGTGGCCTCATTTTCTGCTTTTTCACTGTACACACTCCCACAGCCCCATGATCCTCAGATACACCATGATTTTTCATGCCTCCAAGCCTTGGCTCATGTAGTTCCCTCTGCCTGGCCTACCATTCCCTAGCTAGAGAACTCCTATACATCCTTCACTGCCCAAGCCAAAACTCTACCTCCATTATAGAACCTTGTCCAGAAATCATCCAGGACAATGAGCATCTCCATCTCCCAAATTCCACAGCAAGTTTCTAATATTTTTAGAATTGATCCCACCAGTCTGAGCCACAGGTGGTGTCTGCAATACTGTAGCAAACACAGCTGGGCACCCACCCAGCATCTACACAATTGGGGTCGGGTACCCAAAGCTCAGGGCAGGTAAGCCTCTGTCTCCAGTTCCAGGGTTAATTCTCATTGGTCTAAACCAATCAGGGCTATTTCATTCCCTAGCCTGTGACTGGTTAGAGAGGAGCATGTGACTATCTCTGGCCAATGACTAATAAGGGGAATTCTTCGGGCCCGGTTCTGTCCCTGGGAAGGGAGAGATGGGGGAAGGGTGTCTCAATAGATTCTGCCCCACCAGCAAGAGAAGCTGGACCTGGAATTCTGAGGCCTGGGGCAGCCCCGAGCACCTACATGACCATTAAGCCATAGCCCAGGCACACCAACCAATTCTGTCCGCTGGCTGGAGTCTGGTGCTGGGTCCTAAACCCAGCTGTGTTTCAGCCAGCCCAGTCTCTGTTTCCTCTTCCGCAGAACTTCCTTTGGGAGCCACCCCTCCTTCATTTTCAGCCCATCTGGTTTGGGTGAGGCTGACCTGACCTGCTCCAGAGGTGGGCATGTGACTCGGCCCCGGCCGGTGAGAGCACTTCACCAGCACTTCATCTCCTGCCCACAGCCTGCGACGGTTCAGAGAGTGGCATGTGATCCCAGGCAGGTAACTGATCATTGGCCCCAGGACTTTTACTGGGACTATCTGGAGAGAAGAACTTTTCCCACTGCGGTTTTCAGATGCAGGCCTGGAGCAGCTAGTAGACATATTGGCAGCTACATGAGGGAAGAGCCTGCCTAAAACTGAAGCCAACACAGAATAAAGCAGGACCAAAGGATGGAGATTCCTGGAACCTGGATCCAGCCATGATAAGCAAATAAATGATATTCCTTTGGACCCTACAGGTTGTGCCCGTCTCTCCCCTCCAGCCTATGCCCTGAACGAAGCCTGCACAGGCCCAGGAATGGGAAGGGGATTTACTGACAAAACTGAACCTGCGTCTTTCCTCAGCGTCTGTGCCAACCACCTCTTCTCCATTGCTGAGAGCCGGGCTGCCCCATTCCTGCTTCCACCCCACATCCTGGCCCAGTGCCAAGGAGGAAAACCACACCTGTGAGATGTAAATCAACACCTGCCATCCCCCCGGCTTGGCCAGGAAGAGAAGAAGCAGGGACAGAAGCTGATGTGACAATTCAAGATGTCAGGGGCCTGCTCCCCGGCAGCCGAAGCCAGGCCAGCCTGGGTCCCGGGACACGAGGGCATGGCTCCCAGCAGACCCTCAACAGTTACAGGCCAGGGCGTGGGAGGGAGAGTCAGATGGGATTTCCAAGGCCTGTGGCACTCGGGAGAAAAGGAGGATGACGTTTATGACAGGGGAGCCTGTCTGTGTCATACATTTGCTGCTCTCCACAGCCCTATGGGATGGGTACTCTTGTTATCGCCATGTTACAGGTGGGGAAACCGAGGCACACGGAGGTTGAGCCAAAAACTCAAGATCACGCAGCAAGTGGCAGGGCAGGTACTGGAACCCAGCTCTGTGGGACTCTGGGGCCCCTGCTATTCAGATGTCATCCCTGCAATGGGAATATCTGAGGGGAAAACTTGGGTGGCTGGAAATGGCCTCCAACCCCAGTTGCACCTAAAATAGAGGCGGGCCAAGCCATCCACTGTGTAGCCCCTGTGATTATTTACTTGACCGTTTCCTACAAATGAGCTCTCCCTATTTTAAAAATGTCAATACATTCGTTTTTTTAAAAAGGAACATCATAAAATAATAAAATAGAATAAAATAGAATAAAATAAAATAAAATAAAATGGAACCTCACTGCCACTGCTATGACTGGAAAACAAGTGTGAAATGCCGTAAGCACCTCATAAAGTAAATGCAATCAGAACTACGTAACGGCATTAAATTTCAGCTGAACTTGTTTTCTGGGGGAAGGCTCTGAGCCTTCAGCCTCTTCTCTCTGTTAAAGAGGAGGATTAGCAAACCAATCAGCTCAGCTGAGATGCCTCCCTTGACAGTCAGGGTCGGGCAGGAGCGGGCGTGGAGTGACCGTCTCACCCTGGGATTCGCTCATTTAAATGTGTTTGGAGGTATCACCTAAAATCCCAAGCGTCCCACCCCCTGGGAGACAAATGTGGTCCAGAGCCCTTCTTTATAGATGAGGAACAGTGCCTGGAAATAAACCCCCCTGTCTGCACGCTGGGAATCAGGGGCCTAGAGCGGTGGAGGGCCTGGTCTCGGCACAGAGCCAGAGGAGAAGCTGGGGGTCCAGATCGCCAGGGTTTGCTGTCCAATCGCGGGTCACTTTCCCCACCTCCCACCCCAGAGCCTGAGTCTCGACCCGTCTGAGTCTCAAGAGGTCACAGAGAGACCCCACAGGGCGCCCACTCACATCCGTGGGGTCGTTCTCATTCGAGATGTTGACCAGGTAGGTGAGCTCGGAGTACAGGTGATTCTCAGGAGGGTACGGGTTGCTCCACGTCAGCAGCCACGTGCGGGAGGTGTTGGCGTGAACAGTGAGGTTTCTGGGCGCCAGGGGTTTCACTGCGGAGAAGTGGTGCCTGGTGAGGGGCTGGGCTGGGCATCAGGAGGAGGCCCGGCCCAGCCTGCAGACCATTTAGATGTTCGGTCAACACCACCTCCGGAATACGTTGATGGGATACCACACAGATTTCGTCATAATGGAGAATTAAAACTCTGATACCGATTCTCATGGTGCTAAAATCCTACTTAGCACTTTAGTGGTTGTTAACTACATTTCCACAGTGAGTGCAAAATGCATAAGCAAAGTAACCCAAACTTTGGCCTTTCTACCTTCATCCTTCACTCTACTGGCCACCTCTGTGCTCTGTATTATTATTTACTAAGTATTTTTCTTTATTTTGATTCATGTGGTTTAAAACTTAGTCTCTTTTAAAGCAATCATATCCATGAGATCACAGGTATATAATGAGCATTAAAATCAACACACACTTATAAAAATTCTTTCAATTCATGGATTCGTTCATGGGTCAATTTAAATCACCTCCCTCCCACACCCTCCAGCTCCGGGTATGAGTAAGCCCTTCCGGAATTGCTGATGGAGTGGTGACTACTGTGAGCTCTGTGAGAATACTGCCTCTGCTGCTGAGGAGCTGTGTGACCTGAGGGCAGGTTACTTGCCTTCTCTGAACCATGTACAGTTTTTTTCAATTGCAAAATAGGGATAATAACTGTCTTTTGGAAACTGAGGCTCAGAGAGGTAACATGACTTGCCCAAGATCATACAGCAATAAGTAGTGTTTTAAACTCCTGTCGCTACACCCCAGCAAGCTCTTGGGGAATTCCTGCGGGAACTCTGGGTACCAGGATAAGGTCAGCCTCCCATGGTCTAGACTGTCTGAAGAAGCAGCAGCTGAACAGTTGACAGAGGGTGGAAGGACGGTTCCCAGTTCAGTTTCTGATCTGCAGCAAGCATGGCTTCCACCAAATACGCCTCATTCAGCACCCTGATCTGGGCACTTAAACACAGGGGGTTGAAATATCTGAACCGAAGGGGTCCTGACGTACTGCTGAGCCCAACCCCATTTCAAAGATGGGAGGACTGAGGCCCAGAAAGGGGCAACAACCCCATCAGGGGCTGGAGGCTCCTTGAATGGCCCCCTCCCCCAAATGGAGCCTGCCTCCCCTGCCCGGCACCTGGCCGCTGTGGGAACAACTGCAGCCCCGCCCTATGCCACCCCACCCTGCCCCGCCCTGCTCACCATGCTCACTGGGCTTGAAGGAACTCTTCCACAGCAGCCGCTCCCCAGCCCACAGGTCCAGCTGGTAGGTGTCCACACTGACCACGTTATCCATATGCATATGGCACATGCACACCGCGCCAGCTCTGTTCTCGGGGACACACGTGTGGTTTCTGCTGACATATATGTTTCATTAGGCTAGTCATGTGACCCACGGGCATCCCAGGATACACCTCAAGGAACCACAGGCCCTTCCAGCTTCCTGGTCACCCTGCCTTGAGGACCAGATCTGGGAACTTGGGAGCAGAGTGGCCAGGATGCAGTGGGGACAGGGGCCTGGGACCACCTCCCTGCTGGCCACAGCCCCTCACCACACCCACCATGGACTCTTATTGGCCCCTGGCCTCAGCCTTGGACCCTGAAAGCCAGCAAAAGGGAAGAGCCCACGGCATGAAAGAATTTGTAACAACATATGTGTCTGTTCCAGCACCCCTCTGGTAGCACAGTTTCGCCCAGTACAGCGGACTGTGGCTTGGCAGGCACATATCCTGTGCTCCACAGCCTAATCCTAATGTGTCACCCAAAACAGCCAACCCCATGTGAGACATGGACTAGGCCAGGGGTCAGCAAACGTCTTCTGTAATGGGCCAGATAGTAAATATTTGGGGCTTTGAGGGCCATACTCTTGCTGTTCCAACTACACAACTCTGCTGATACAGCACAAAAAAGCCCCAGCCATAGACAATACGTAAACAAATGGGCATGGCTGTGTGTCAATAAAACTTTATTTATAAAAACAGGTGGTAGGCCAGATGCGGCCCATGGGCCATAGTTTGCAGATCCCTGGTCTAGGCCAATGTATCACATACAGAAGCACAGCTGGTCCACCTTAGCATACTGTGGAATAACAACTCTGTCAGTGTAGCCCACATCAGGTGTGCTGTATTATCCCACTGTGCTCCATAACTGTGTGCCTTGTGTACTGGGTCATGTCCTGGGGCACCACCTATACCAGTGGTTACCCCTGTGTACCATGGATTATCCCAGTGAACCACCTGGAAAAACATATCCCAAGTTCCACGGTCCACCAACCATCGCTGTGAACTCCACTGCTAACACTGCACCCCCAAACAAGGGTCTGGCCCAGAGGTTCTCAAAGTGTGGTCTGGGATTCCACTGGGTCAAACTGGTTTCATAGTAATACTCCGACATTAGTTGCCATTTCCACTCGCCTTCTCTCACAAGCGTACAGTGGACTTTTCCAGAGGCTACACGATGTGTGATGATGCCGTTACTCCGACAGCCTGTTGAATGTGAACTTGTGGGCTGCTGTGATTTAAAATTTCTGTTTTAACTTCTAATAGGGGAAATAATGATAGATGTAAGCTACCCAGACTAAAGCTTTGGGGGTCCTCACTAATTCTTTTCTTTCTTTCTTTCTTTGGTTGCACCGGGTCTTATTTGCAGCATGCAGGATCTTTAGTTGCACCATGCGAACTCTTAGTTGCGGCATGTAGGATCTGGTTCCCTGACCAGGGATAGAACCTGGGTCCCCTGCACTGGGAGTATGGACTCTTAGCCACTGGACCACCAGGGAAGTCCCTGGTCCTCACTAATCCTTAAGCACGCAAGAGAGTCCTGAGACGAAAAAGCTTGAGAACTGCTGGTCTAGTCCAGGATTCCACCACATCCACACGCCATGTGCCTCGGTGACACTGAGCTTGGAGCACCGTGACGCACTCGCTGTGTCTCACACACGCTGCACCCCAGGGCACCTCATCTCTACCATGCCCAGTAAGCCCCCGTGAACCGCACTTAGCACACGCACTCCGGGGTACCACGTGAGCCAGGCGAATTCCGAGGCAAACCTTCCCCAACTCCCAGTTCCAGCCCAGGCTTACTCAAAGTAGGGAAATTTCAGCTGGTAGAACAGGCGGAGCTCGGCTCTGCAGTTGGTGGGCTGGGCCATCTCCCACTCACAGGTGGAGATGTTGACGTAGTCGGAGAAGCAGGTGGGCCCCTGCAGGACCCTCACACTCCCTGGGGAGACACAGGAGACCTCTGAGCAGCTGGAGCCTGACGACCAAGAGGGATGAGCTGGAAACCAGCCCAAACAGGACCAAGGGGCCCATCACAAAACAACGAAACCACTGTCCGAGGCACGGTCCTCACGATGCAGGGGCCAGGAATGGGGCTCTGTGAGCTTCCCAGCTGGCACTGGGGTGATGCCTGCAGCTGAAGATATACCCTTGGGTACAGGGTCCATCAGCGGAGACAGACCAAATGCACCTTTATAGTATGCAAATGCCAACTACCTGCCCTTGGCCGAATTAAAGGAAATATATGTCAGTCTAAGGGTAGCTATCCCACCATCACAGGCATCTATCCTATGGCGTGAGCCTGGTGCATAAACAGTCAATACTGTAAAGGTTTGCTGAATGAAGGAAGGAATGAATGAATGAGAGGTGGTGACTTACCAGAGCCTGCCGCCCACGCCAGGATCAGACAGCCCACCGAAAACGTGAGCCCAGAGTGAAGCCACTCCATTGGGAGATCCTACAGCGCCTGCTGGGAGCAAGTGAGCCCGTTAGCGCTGATTCATGATTCCCACGGTCCGCATCATCCCAAGCGCAGCTTTCAGAGCTCACCTCCAGATACAGCCCTCCCCCTCCGCTACACGCCCCCTCCACCCAGCCCCGCCTCCCTCTCCACCAGGCCTGCACCTGCCCCCCTGCACACCTTTACTTCCTGCTGCTCTTCAAACATACCACGAATTCACTCTTACCCCCATGCCTTTCCTCTCCCTGTCCTTCTCACTGATTCCCTCTGAGTCTCTCTGTCTTCTCTCTCATTTATTCATTTTATTCATCCATCTGTTCATAATGAATAAATGGCCCCTTAATACTCCAGTGTTTATTAAGAAAAACAAGGGGGGCTTCCCTGGTGGCGCAGTGGTTGAGAGTCCGCCTGCCGATGCAGGGGACACGGGTTCGTGCCCCGGTCCGGGAAGATCCCACGTGCCGTGGAGCGGCTGGGCCCGTGAGCCGTGGCCGCTGAGCCTGCGCGTCCGGAGCCTGTGCTCCGCAACGGGAGAGGCCACAACAGTGAGAGGCCCACGTACCGCAAAAAAAAAAAAAAAAAAAGTTAAATAAAAACAAGGACAGTCGCCGACATAACTACAATACAACCATCCAGATCAGGAAATTAACAGGGATGCATTACTGCCAGCTAACGCACAGACCCTATTTCCATTTTGCTAATTGCCACAGCAATGCCCTTTATAAATAAGTCCAGGATCTAGTCCAGAATCATGCGTTGCATCTGATGATCGTGCCATCCCAGTGCCCAGGTCCTGGCTTCTAAATACTATTCTCGACTGACAGGAACCAGGGCTCCTCGGAGAAGCAGCTGACTCCAGGAGCAGGGAAAGTACAAGAAAAGCCAGAAAGTAAGGAAGTGCTCCATGAATGATGGGGACCTCTTGAAAAGACATAGGAGCCAGCTAGAATGGACGCCCACTGGCCAAAATGGGCGCAATTAGAGCCTCACAATGAATATTATATAATCAACTGTAACCCTTAGAGTTAAAATAGGGGTGCAGGAGTCTACGGTGATAACGATGAGTAAGTGGGGGGAAGGGACAGCTCTATTTCACCACAGCAGGCTCCAAGTATCTCCCCACAAACTCATATTAATTAACTTTACATAATTCACATACAATACTTGATATATGTAATTGTATAGAACCTTATATACAGAAACCTGGCAGATACCACCTTAACCAAATGGTCAGTGTTGACATGGCCAGGAACGGGACAAACCAAGGTCATGAGCTTTCTGAAAACAATGCCCTTGGAAGAACACAGTATCACTTCCCTGGGGTCCCTGCCCCCAGTGCACAAATCACATGGAAACATCAGACAAGCCTACACTGAGGGGCAGTCTATGCAGGAAGCCGCCTGTACTCCTCAAAAAGTGCCCTGGGGGCAAAAGGCAAGGCGAATGGGAAATGTTCTCCTTTCAGTTGTGTGTCTGTTGTCCCGAGAGCCTGTGTTTGTCTTGTGCTCGGCCAATCTCCTAGTACCTACGACAATGCCTGGCACACAGCACGTGCTTAAGCAAGTCTGTCGAATAAATTCACTTTGGACATGATGTGGGGCCGCTGACGGGCTCAGCACGGGGTTGGAAAGCTCTCCCTAGGGGGAGACTTGATATCCACTCAAAGCCTCAACTGGCCTTCCTGGCAGAGCCACAGTGAAGACCAAGGAAGGAGGGGTGGGAGTGGGGTTTGGAAAACAGTGATGCTGGTTTCCTCTGCCAAGTCCCAGCAACCTTCCTTCTTGTGAGTTCACAGACATCCACCGCATCCTGTGGCAGAGACGGCAAAGGGGTCACTCCAGCCCCAGTTTTGAATAAAGAGAAACAGAGAGGTCAAGACGCATGTCCTAGGTCACACAGCAGAAAGGCTACCGTGGTAAAGTCCTTTAAAAAGGTGTGGGGGAGTGAAGCACCCCCCCCCAAGGGTAGACTAAATCATGACATCTACAGCGGTCAGGGTGTTATCTTTGATCTGTTTCGGAGGGCACATCCAGACGTACGCATGTGCACACCCACACACACCCACACACACTGACTGGTTTGAAAGGGATAGCAGGTGCTGCATCTCAGGAGAAACCGCAGCACAGATGTGGTGGTGACAAGGCCTCTCTGAACATCACAGGGAATGAAGGGTGGAGGTGCAGAGAAGCAGAGGAATTAAGAAGAATAATTACCAAATGATCAGGGTGTAACGCACATGGCAAAAGGAAATAATTTCAAGTCCACACCCTCGACTGTGGGATTCCTGACGTGTATGGGTTGGGGGGAGTCTCGGGGTCACCTGCCCCGCCCAAGTGGCAACCTGAACAGGGGTGCCTGCCGAGATCCCATCTCTGACACGTTGCCATCCAGTTTCTGCTTGTACTGTTTCCATGGATGGGGTGGTCACCCCTAGGTCACCTTTGAGCAGAGCCTGACTATTGGAAACTGCTTCCTTATGCTGAACCAAGCATTTGCGTAAACAAAGCCCTGCTTATCAAGTACTCACATGTGCTTGACCTTTTGCCATGTGCACTAGAGTTATTACCTTACTGACTCTGCCCAAGAACCCTGCAAGATGGGTTGTTATTTCCACTTTCTTCCTAAGGGAACCGAGACCAGAGAGATCAAATAACTTGTCCATCGGGTCCCACAGCTGGCGAGAGGGCAGGGCCAGAGTCAGAATCCAGGTCTGCTGGCTTCTGAGCCCAAGGTACCTTCCAATATACCAACTCCAGTTGCTCCTAGAACCACAGACTGAACCCAACAAGATGGAATGAAATGGGCCAGGAAGAGTTGGTCAACCTGCTTCCTTCTAAACATTTTACATGGATTAATTCAATAATCAAAACAGCTCTTCTAGGGCTTCCCTGGTGGCGCAGTGGTTGAGAGTCCGCCTGCCGATGCAGGGGACACGGGTTCGTGCCCCGGTCCGGGAAGATCCCACATGCCGCGGAGCGGCATGGGCCCCGTGAGCCGTGGCCGCTGAGCCTGCGCGTCCGGAGCCTGTGCTCCACAACGGGAGAGGCCACAGCAGTGAGAGGCCCACGTACTGCAAAAAACAAAGAACAAACAAACAAACAAAACAGCTCTTCTAGCTGAAGCCATATTAACAGAGATACGAGAGCCAAGACCAGGGAGGTGATGGTACCCGATCGTAACTGTGCATCCGTTTGGAAGAAATCTTGCTGATGTCAAGCTTGACAAGGGCATGACAACTAATACAGACAGGGCCTGAAAACCCCAGAGGGGCCAGAAGGCCTTTCCCTAAACGGCTCTGCTCTCCTATTGCCTGCAGCCTCCTCACGCACTCAGCGAACATACACTATTTACCCAAATAGTTAAACATGCCAAGTTTCTTTCTATACATTTTACATACAATAATTCAATATTTAAAACAGCCCTATGAAGTAGCTACTAGTATTTTTTTCCCATTTTTAGGAGAGGAAACCAAGGCTCAGGCAAGTTAAGTGACTTGTCTGAGGTTACAGAGAGGCAATAGTCCTGGGATTTGAACAGGGGCAGTCAGGCTCCAGAGCCTTAGCTCTTAACCACTATCTGTGTTTCGACCCCAGAGTTCTCAATGTTTTGGAGGTCCCTGACCCATCTGAACCTCCGATGCAAACTCCAAGCCCTCTTTCCAGAAAAGTGCACACATTTAATTTTGCATTCCGTCTTAGTGGTTCACACAGCGGTTACTTGAGCTTACTGAAGCCCAAGTAAGGACTCCAGGTCAAAGCCACACCCGTCCCCCAGCCAAGAAGTGTTTTTTTTTTTTTTTTTTTTTGCGGTATGCGGGCCTCTCGCTGTTGTGGCCTCTCCCGTTGCGGAGCACAGGCTCCGGACGCACAGGCTCAGCGCCCAGCCGCTCTGCAGCATGTGGGATCTTCCCGGACCGGGGCACGAACCCGTGTCCCCTGCATCGGCAGGCGGACTCTCAACCACTGCGCCACCAGGGAAGCTCCCCAATGAGTGGTTTTTGAGGGTCTTTGAATAGGGCCGTGGCAAGATTTTTCCAAGACCCAGTCTGGGGCTGGGGAGAACGCTGAAACGAGGGGGAGCCGGCGGCGTGGGGGGCAGTTAGCAGTTGCTGCAAATGCGAGTCTCTTCTCCATGCTGAAACCAGAGTCATTTTCAAATTGGAAACCAGGCCATGATCTGTCTGTTCACTTCACTGGCCTCTGGCTCTTGAAAGATGTTTTTACCACCAGTGTGTGTGGGGGGGGCACAGAGCCCCAGGGGTCCACAGCCCATCCAAGAGCAGCATCTCTGACTCAGAATCAAATCCAAGCCCCGGAGTGAAAGCAGCCAATCGAAAAGGCTACATGCTGCTTGATTCCCTGTATGTAACATTCTTGAAATGATCAAACTATGGAAATGGTGAATGGATTCGTGGTTGCCGCATGGGTGGGGGGAGCAGCAGGGAGGGAGGGAGGTACGGCTATAAAAGGGCAACACAGGGATCCTTGTGATGATAGGACTGTTCTGTGTCTCACTGCAGTGGTGGAGACAAAAACTGTGCACGTGATAAATTAATAAGAAGCAAGCTAACAAAACGAATAAAAATAACATGTGCGTGCGTGCGCAAACACGCAAACACACACGCAAACGAGTACCAGTAAAACGGAGGCAATCTGAGGAAGATCAGTGGTTTCTATCAATGTCAGTACCTTGGTTGTGATACTGAACTATAGTTTTGTAAGATGTTACCCTTGGGGGAAACAGAGTAGAGGGGATCTCTCTGTATTATTTCTTACAACTGCGTGGATTAATCCTTACAACAATTACCATAAAATAAGAAGTTTAAGAAAATGCAAAAAAAAAAAACCCCAACCCAAACCACCCAAGCCCCTCTGATGATCTGGCCCCCGGAGTCCCCACTTCCATCCCCTCCTATTCCTGCTCCCTCCCCCACGAGCCTTCCGTCCCACTGGCCTTCTGACACACCCCTGTCCCTTTCCTCCCTCGCACCCTTTACACCTGGAAACACCATCCAGTGAGGGCACCCTCTGCTACTTCTCATCACAGCACCCTGTTTATTTCTGTCATATACTTATCACCATCTCTAATCATATCTCTGAGGTTATATGCGTGACTGTTTATTTTATTTCAGTAGGTAGATGGCAAAGATAGAAAGATTTGACTGCAGAAATGTTTTGAACTTCCCCAGATCAAAACACACCATAAAGAAAAAAAGCAAGCAAGCAAAAGATTAGCAAAAAGTGGCAATCTACATTACAGAAAGTGAAGGGCCTTAACATAAAAAGTGGTCTTACAAATCAGTACGACAAACATTCCTTTAAGTAAAATAGCCATGGTCATTGCTTTGTCCCCTGTGTCTAAACAGTGCCTGACATGTACACAGTATGTGCTCATGAAACATCTATTAAATGAATGATTGGTTAAAATTCAACAACAATGAATACAATAATCTGTTTTTAAACATGGAGTATGTACCAAGCCTTTGCCCCTAATAACTGCCATGCATATACAGTACTTATTACGTGCCAGGCATGGTTCTAAGTGCTTATAATATGTTAAGCAATTTAGTTCTCACAACTTTATGAAGTAGATGCCATTAAAATCGCCATTTTAGGGCTTGCCTGGTGGCACAGCGATTAAGAATCCGCCTGCCAATGCAGGGGACACGGGTTCCGAGCCCCTGGCCCAGGAAGATCACACATGCTGCGGAGCAACTCAGCCCATGCACCACAACTACTGAGCCTGCGCTCTGGAGCCTGCGAGCCACACCTACTGAGCCCGTGCGCCACAACTACTGAGCCTGCGCTCTAGAGCCTGTGCTCCACCACAAGAGTAGCCACTGCAATCGCAATGGGAAGGCCGCGCACTGCAACGAAGAGTAGCCCCTGCTCGCCGCAACTAGAGAAAGCCCGCGCGCAGCAACGAAGACCCAACACAGCCAAAAATAAAAAATTAATTTAAAAAAAATCCCCATTTTAATGATGAGGAGACGAAGGCACGGAGAGGTCAGAGCACTCGTTTGTGGTCACAGAGCTGGGATTTGAACCCAGGCAATCTCACTCCAGAATCCACGCACCACTGCCTCTCAGAATGTCGTCCCTGCAGTCCTGGCATGTGGTGTTATTAGTCCGATTGGCCAAAGAGGAAACTTGAGGCTTACAGAGGGCAAGTGACAAAGCCAAGTTCATGGAGTTAGGAAGCAGCAGAGTGGGTGAAAGCCTGACCAAGAAAAGAGCAGAAGCACCCAGAGTGGGAAAACACTCCTGCTGGCCGGGAGACAAACTTAACTCACTCCTTTTATTTGGGGGGAGATGAGTGGCGAGTCTTGAAATGTCAGAAGCCAGCAGCGGTACAGAAGCGACCCAGCGGGGCTCTTCCTGAAGCCAGTGGGGTGTGCAGGCCTCCTGGTCCTCTTCCCTCTCTTGGCTGCAAATCGACGTGGAGGGGGTGGGAGGTTGGATCAGCAGACAGGATGCAGCTGGTCCTGTGACAAGAGGTATGTGGACAGGAAGCCCAGGACAGCAGGCGCTGTGGGTGACCTCCCTCCGGAGCCACTGACCCCTGAAATTCCACAATCTTCAGCTGGCCTGAAGTTTCTGCTGAGCTGGTCTGGCAGGGGGGTAGGGATACACTTCTCTACGGGGCAGCAGCCTTCCCAGAACTGCTGCCCAGCTACGGTTCCCAGAAGCGAAAGCCACGTCACCAGCCCCACCCAGGACAGTGAGGAAGTCTGGCCAGGGCCCCAAAATGGCCTGGGCTCTGCCTGCCTGCCCCACCCGCAACCCAGAGAGTGGAGGGGAGGGGCGGCAGCAGCAAGAACCAGCCACCTGGGCCAAAGAGCGCACCAGGCTCCCCCCGTGCCTACTGTGTGCTCCTGGTCCTCACCCCCTCGCTTGTGCCCCATGTATTCTTGCTGCAGGTGTTTTCTCAGCACCTACTATGTGCCAGCTACTACAGATGTGCAAAAGGCCATTCATTCATTCATTCGTGCCTTTTTTCCTTCTTTCCCTTAACAAACATTTGAGCGAGGAGAGAAGTTACTGGAGGATTTGGGGCACAGAGGTGAGACTTCAAAGGCTCCCTCTGGCCTCTGGGGTCAAGGGCAGAAGCAGGGACCCATGAGGAGGCCACTGGACTAGCCCAGGCACCAGGTGCCAGGTGCACCAGGGTTGTAGGGAAGAAGAGGTAAGAACAGGTTAAATTCTAGATCTGTTGTGAAGGTAGAGTCAACAGGCTTTGCTGACAGAATGGAGTTCGGGGGCTGGGTCAGAGAAAAGGGGACAAGTAGGGGTCAAGAATGACTCTGAGGCTTTTCAGCCAGAGCCACTGAAAGGATGGAGGTGCCACCCACGAAGATGGAGTGGGCTGTGGGAAGGACCAGTGTGAGGTCAGGCATCACCAGATACGTAAGAGGCTGTGAGGACAGAGCTGTCAGTGAGGAGTGGCGAGGAAGGGCCACCTGGTCCTACAGGGTCGGTGGGGGGCCAGGGGGCAGGTAAATGAACAAGAATCCTCCAGGGGGGCTTCCCTGGTAGCGCAGTGGTTGAGAGTCCGCCTGCCGATGCAGGGGACGCGGGTTCGTGTCCCGGTCCGGGAGGATCCCACATGCCGCAGAGCGGCTGGGCCCGTGAGCCATGGCCGCTGAGTCTGCGCCTCCGGGGCCTGTGCTCCACAACGGGAGAGGCCACACAGTGAGAGGCCTGCGTATCGCAAAAAAAAAAACAAAACAACAATCCTCCAGGGGAGGGACGGTGGCATGTGGAGAGGAAGGAAGAACGTCCCCCAGAAGGCATGGTGGGCTCCATGAAGGCAGGGTACGTGCTCTATCTTCTGGAAGCAGAACGCCTAGCCAGTGCCCAGCACAGAGCAGGTACTCAATAACTGACCATATGTACTTTACCTTATTCTGACTTTTACACTTAAACAGTGCTTCCTTCATGCCAGGTACTGTTCTAGGATGCTTTAAGACCCTGTATGAGATGAGTACAATTATTAAACCCATTTTACAGATTCTGAAGGATCCTAAGATAGGGAGGGTGTGGCCCATTTCCCATCCTACAAGACAGGCCCTTGGCTGCAGAGAGGGGTAGGGGTCATGGGGGATGAGAGCAGTGCAGTCAGAAGGGCCGGAGGACAACACTGTCTATCAGGGGTGGTAAGCGATTCAGACTCCATTCTCAGGGCAGTAGGGAGCCACTGAAGGCTATTGAGCAGGAGAGGAGCTGCTTTCCAGAAAGCCCACTCTGACCTGTGTGTGGAGAACGAGTGCAGGAGCAGCTGATGGAAGAGGCGGTGCCGCTCGAGCTGCAGAAGAGAAGGCAGGCTCTAGCTCTGTTTGGGAGGTAGACGTGGCAGAACTTGGTGATGACTGGTGGCTGGGAGCTGGGAGCAGGGAGGTGGCCTTGGGCTGGAGCATGGGCGGATGGATGGTGGTGCGTGCCGGGAAGAGGCGTGGTCTTGCTGCGGAAGACCACGCACTTCGCCATACTGTGGACCTGGTGAGTCCAAGTAGGCGATGGGCCCCAAGAGGCATCCAGGAGGCAGTACGTCCTAGCGGCCTGGAGCTCAGAAGGAAGGCTCACGCTGGAGACCGGTTTGCAGGTCATCAGCTGTGGCTGAAGCCCACGGGGGCTGTGCAGAGTGAGAGACACAGCCTTGTCTGAGAAGGGAGGGACGGGGCTGGAGACCGTGAACCTCCTGTGTGGGATTTGGCTGGGCCAGAGCCCCAAGGGGGTGCACCATCTTGGGGACAGGCTGGCATCCTGTGCTAACAGCCACCTTATGGCAATGTGGACGCTCACGCTGGCTGCGGACACATTAAGTCCAAATGTCCACGGGAGGGGCAGCCGGGTGACTTCATCTAGGATCCTGGAAGCCACACCCATCCTCAGAAGGTACCAGTGCCCCCAGGGAGGAGGCTGCGCCTGAGGACCTGAGTGCAGACGCCACCTGCTCAGGACCAGCGGCCAGCCTCCATCAGTCTGCAAGCCCTTCTCCTGCTTTTTTTTTTTTTTGCTGTACGTGGGCCTCTCACTGTTGTGGCCTCTCCCGTTGCGGGGCACAGGCTCCGGATGCGCAGGCTCAGCGGCCATGGCTCACGGGCCCAGCCGCTCCGCGGCATGTGGGATCCTCCCGGACCGGGGCACGAACCCGCGTCCCCCGCATCGGCAGGTGGACTCCCAACCACTGCGCCACCAGGGAAGCCCCCTTCTCCTGCTTTATTTCTCTTCCTGGCACTTACTCCTCACTGCCTATCACACACGCATGTGTCCTGTTCACAGTCCAAATCCCCCAGAGAACACCAGCTCCTACAGGCTGTGCCCACCCTGTTCACTGCTATAGCCCTACAGCCTAGCACAGTGCCTGGCACACAGTAGGGGGTGTCCATACATATTTGCTGAACGGAAGAATAAATGAACGAACTCCCCCTGGCTGTGTGCAGTGAGGCCTGGCCAGCCATCCCTGATGGAGGCAGGGATACAGCTCCCAGAGCTGGCATTTTCTGCCTCTTACTGTTGGATAAACACTGACCAATTCTGGCTCAGAGTCTCCTTATATACCCCAAGGCAGGCACCACACCGATCTTGGCCACCCCAAGACGGGAGGGGGGAGCTGATCTCCAGAGAGCTGGTAATTGGGGCATTACCCTGATTACTGCTCATTGCCCTGATACACAGATCCAAGATGTCTCGGCCCCAAGATGATTAGATTTTGGCTGTCTTAGTGACAGTCACGGCTCCTGGCTCACCTTCTTCCTGAGGTCACCAGAAATCACCATGATTGCCCCCAATTCCTTGAGTCTTTAGAGACCATGCCCTGGGCCTTTCTGCCCATAGGTTCCACCCTTCCCCAACAGAGGAACATGGAAGGTGCAATTATTATCATTCCCTTTGTGGACATGGGGAAACTGAGGCCCAGAGAGGTCCAGGAACCTGCCTAAGGATGCACAGCTAGTAAGAGGTGGGCCTGGGAATTGAACCCAGATCTTTTGGTTCTGGAGTCACAGTACAGCACCTGGCATGGAGGAAGCAGCCGTAAATTCACTCCTTTTATACACCTCTCTGTTTGCTCCTCCCAGCAAGCCCCGTGTGGAAGATGTGGTTAAACATTACCTGCACAGAGGAGGAAATTGAGGCTCCGGGGAATTCAGAAATAGTCCCAAGGTAACGAGGCTGGAAGTGATGAGCTAGAACTTGGCCTCCACCACCGACCACTGTTTGCCCAGTCCTCACAGGGAGCATGTCTCAACAGGGACCAGGACTTTGGTCCTTGGGCAAACACAAAGCAGTAGCATGTCAGCACAGATAAGAGATCCCTGTTCATGGTGTGTCTGCAGACAGGCGGGGGTTGGGATGGGGCTCTCCCTCGAGTTCTTTCTGTTGTCTCACCCTTTATCATTCTTGGCACGGTCAGGGACACACAGATGTGTGGGGACACCCACATGGGCAGGGACCCCAGAGCATCTAAGATGCGGAAGCGTAGCTCTGAGCCTAAGCGCGTGGACTCTGCGCTGACTGGCTGGGAGACCTTGGCACACTGTGGTCCTCTCAGAGCCTCGGTCTCCTTCTCTGTGAAATGAGAGCTAAACCACTTGCCTCCTGGGGTGGTTGAGGGGAGGCAAAGAGACCATGGCTGGCATAGCTGGGTAGAAGAGCCTTAGGGCAGTGCTGATGGAGCAGGCAGCAAAAGCTCGTCTCCAAACGCCAAGCACAGACCCTGAGTACATGACAGTTGCCATGACAGCAAAGAAGGGTCTCAGAGTACAAGCTGAGTATAGGAAGCTGGGCTTGAAAGGGCAATACTCATTCCATTTATATAAAGCCCGAAAGGACACAAACCACTCTTGGGGTTAGTGGTCAGGAAAGTGTCCTGGGGAGGGTGGGGCGGGAGAGAATCTTCTGGGGGGCTAGTCATGCTTTGTTTCCTGATCAGGTTATACACGCTTGTGTTTACTTTGTGAAGCTGGGCACTTGTCTGCATGCACATTGCAATAAAAAGAAAAAGAAAAAAACGATGGGTGAGAGGGAAGGGAATAGAGCAGAGGGTGCACGAGGCTATCGGGGTTTGTCAACGAAGGTCTCAGAACAGCCAGTTCTCAGGGCTGGTGGATCCCCAAAGACCCTGGAGTCCAAGCCAGCTAACACTTCAAGTCCCCCTAGGCCTTTGCCACGGGGCCATCAACCCTCTAGTTGCCTGCTTCCAGCAATGGAGCGCTCCCTCCCTCCGGGGGCAGTTCCCGGCTCCCAGCCACCTCTCATGGCCATGGAGGGTCATCTCCCCCAACGTCAACCAAATACCTAAGAGAATGCAGATGCATGACCTCAGTGAGTAGAGAGGGGGCAGGTGGCGAGCACATGTCCGGTCCTAACAGGCACCCGCCACTCTGCTTTGCACCGTGTAAATGAAGGCCTAGGGGTCGCTAGGGTGCTCGATTTTTCACAAGAAGCTAGAAATCCAGATTTGTATGTATATTACCCTGGTTTTGAAATGCTCAATTTTTAAAAACCACACCCCACATTTGTGGTCCCTCTGTGGCTTACAACCACCAGGTGATGTCCTCCTGGGTGAGTGGGTGTCCTGAGACATCAGAAGACCCCCAGTGAGAGGAAAGGAGCAACAGGTGAGACACCCCCCGCCCCGCACCTTCCCTAAGCTCCCTAAGCTCCGGCACCCCCAAACGTTCCTTCCTTCTGTCCCCGCGGGATGCGGCTGTTACGGTGATGAGAGGGAGCGAGGCTGGAGACACGCCATCACCGCCTGCCCTCGTGTGGCTGAGCAGCATCATTTTGTCAGTGAGGAATTCCAAAATTTTGCAAGCCCCCTTGCTTTCCTCCTCAGGGGGTGTGGACGAGAGGATCAAAGAGCAGTCCTTACACCCCCCAGCCCTGCCCCACCCTCCCCATATGAGCCACAGACTCCCCACCTCCCTTGGGCTGTTTCCTCTGCCTCTCAGCACCCTCCTCCTAGGCCACCCTCTCAGGATGTTCCTGGTCAAACGCTACTCTTTCCTCCCCCCACCTCCCAGCTCTGCCTGTCCCTCTGTCCAAACATCATTTCCATTCTCATAAAGAGTGAGCTGTGCGCATCATTTTGCTCCATTTCCAGACCGAAAGTCCTCCAGGCCAGGGACTGTGTCTCATAGACGTCTCCTTGCGAACGCAGAGGCAGCCAACCAGTGATGGCAAAACTGAAGTCGTTGGCTGCCTCACTGTGGGTGTGTTCCTTCCTCCAGGCCTTTGTACATGCCATTCTCACTGCCTGGAATGCTGGCCAATGTTTACAACCAATGACTAATATGAGTACAGGGATGTTTACAATGCCTTTCATATTCACTATGTGTTGTTATCTTCACAAAAACCCTAGAGAGGGGCAAAGCAAGTCATATCCCCATGTTATTACGGTTTAGGAAATTGAGACCCAAAGAGGGAAAACGACTGGCCCAAGATCACTGAGCAAGTGGGTTGCAGAGCTGAGACTAAAATGCAAGTTTCTTTTTTTTTTTTTTTTTTTTTTAAACTCATGTGGCTACCAGCCTGGGGTCAAAGAAAAGTCCTTCGACTTTAGAGGGGAAGAAAAGAAAATAAAGAATTGGAAAATTAGTCAGGAAAAATGCAAATAAGGATAACAGGTATAGGAATATTCATACTGAATAAAATGGAATTTAAGGCATCAAAGTATTAAAAGAAAGGTAGCTGTTTTATACTGATAAAAGGAGCAGCTCACCAAGAAGGTATAAAAATCAAAAACCCTCTTCTATTCGTATTGTATATTGTTTATAAGCACCTAACAACATACCTTCAAAAATGAAGCAAAAAACTGAGAGACCAGAGAAAAATGAACAGCTCCTCTATCATAGTGGGAGATAAATCAGGTAGAGAAAACTACATAAAAACAGAGAAAATATAAATGATATAATTAGTAAGCGTGAACAAAATATATTTCTAGAACTTTAACCCAACAAAAACACACATCCTTTCAAATACAAGAGGAACAGAAAAAAAAATGGACCAGAAAATCCTACAAAGACGCTCTTGACAATTCTCCATCACTGATATCATAGAATCTACAAATATTGACCATTATGCAATACATTCAGAAATCAACAATCAAAAAATAACTTTAAAAAATTCCATCTACCTTAAAAAAATGATAACGCACATAACACTTTTAATCAAAAGGGAAATTATAAACTATAATAATTAGTAGTGAATGACACTGTGTAACAAGACCTGTGGAATGAAGCCATAGCAGCGCTCAGAGAAAAAATTATAGCCTGCAGTTGATTTACTAGAAAACAAGAAAGACTGAGAACGATTGTTAGCCTCAGACAAGGAACCTCAGAATGGCAGAAACCTTAATTGACAGCAGCTCGTGTAGACGAGAGAACTGGAGGGTTTAGCTGACAAGTTCAATCAATACCAGCCCCAACTGGGGTGTGGCCACTACAAAGTATGATTGCAGGTGGTATCAACAGAGGTATGGGCTCCAGATCCGAGGAGGCGACAGTCTCCCTCCTCTCTGACTGGGCAGGCTTTGGGGGAGGCAATGGTTTTTATGTGGGACTCTGACCAATTAGATCATGCCCAAAGCCAGACTGAAGAGGAAGAATGACTGAGTGAATTACGGCTGTGTCATCTGAATAAGAGAGTCACTGCGCTGGGATGGAGGAGGATGCTTACTACCTCCAAGGGGTAGAACCAAAGCCAGAAAGCGAAAGTTCCTGGAAAGCTAATCTGGCTAAACCCCAGGAAAGATATTCTCCCAGTTAGAGCTGTCCAACAGTAGAATCTGGTTTCTAGAAGGCCTACTCCCCAGAAGCAAGACTGTTGGGAAGCTGAGGGTCTGTGGGCTTGGAGGGCTGCCCCCGCAGAGATCTGGCGTCCCTCCTCTCTGGAGAAGTTCCTCTTTTAAAAAGACAAAACACTCTCTTGGCTGCTTCAGGAAACCCTCAGGCCTTCCACAGTTCTCCAAAACAGCTCTTGGTGACTGTGCTCCCTTATTTCTAACCTAGAAACCTACTTCTTTAAACTCTGCTCCTTGGGCTGGATGGCTCAGAATAGTAGTTAAATGCATAGGCTTCCAGCCCTGGATTTGAATCCAGATTCTGCCCCTTCCAAGTTGCATCACCGGGTAAGTCTCTTCCCTGAGCCTCAGTTTCCTCCCCAGGGAAATGGGGAGGCACCCACGCATCTACCTGCCTCCACGACCCTCAGCCCCACCACTCACCCTCTGCTTTAGGGTGTCTGCCATGCTGGGACGATGCTCATCGGTAAAATAATCTGTAAATAAAATGATCTGGGCAACGATCGGATCACCTGTGATGTCGGTCCTGGCCTGACCACGTGCACAGGGTTGCTGGGCAGATCGATGGGAGGTGAGCACCGACAGTGGACGGTGACAGGTGGGCCTTTAGCACTTGAATACAGTTTCCACGATGTGTTTAAACACAGTGGTAAAGACTGAGGACCCTGGAGCTGGCGGGTTCACAGCTATGTGACCCCGGACAAGTTACTAAAGCTTCTGTGCCTGTTTTTTTCATCTGTAAAATCTGGATAAGAGCAGTTCCTACCTCGTATAGTTACTGTACAAGTTGAGTGAGACAATGCAGGTCTCTGGCTCCTACTGGCCTTCCTGACCTCTCTCCCCAGGCCTCTTCAACTTGCTTCAACTCCATCCAACCACATCAGCTTCCTTGTTGTGAGTCAAACACACCTCAGGGCCTTTGCACTTGCTGTTCCTTCTGCTGGGATCACTCTTTCCCCAGATATCCACATGTCTATGTCAGGTCTTAGCTCAAAAGTCACCTCCACCACTAGACGGTCAGCTCCATGAGGGCCCTTGTTGCTGCATCAGTCACTGCTGTGTCCCCAGCCCCAGCACGCTTGCTGAGTTGAGTGTAAGCAGCGAGCCCCACGCTGGCACTCAAGACACGTGCGTTCCTGTCACTTTTAGCTTTGCAAACTGGCTCTGCAGGCCGGAGGCTGTTAGTCCCTTCACAGTCCTGTTGCTTAGAACACCTCCTCCCTCTCAGGAAAGCTGTTCCACCAAACCCTTGAGGGCCAAGCTTCTCTTCCCCTCACCAGGACTCACCTCCTTCCTCTCTCTCTGGAGGGAGGGGGAGGGGGGACTCAGATGCCAGCCCAGGTGGTGAGCATCCCCAGCGAGTCGCAGCTCCCAGGCCTGCTTTGGTGAAGACTTGGATTTCTTAAGTGACGTCGAGAAGATGAGGAGTCCCAAGGGGGCCCCAAGAATGAAAATGAGTCAGTCGGAGGCAAACCCGAAACCTCAGAGGCATCACCACTTCTTGGAAAGGCGAAGATGTGTGCATTTAGACAGAACTGTGCACGCAGAGCGGGGGCAAGCAGCAGGCCCGGAAATGGGGCCAGTCGGGCGGATGAGACCTTTTCTAGCATCCTCTCTGGTTCCCTCCACCTGGCCCGTTCCTCCAGGGTCTCTGCCCCTTGTCCTTCTAAATGTCCCTCCTCAGAGAGACTCCCCCGACTGCACCCCCACACTGCTTCCAAGCGCTGTCACTATGTGACACGATACTGTAGGTGCCTGTCATCCTGTGGGAGATCCTGGGGGCCAGGTGTGTTTCCGAATTCAGAATTACTCAGATTAGAGAAAGGTCATCTTGTATAAAATACCACCCATCAAAACTACCCCTGCCCCCAACGGGGCCCCAGGAGCACACTGTGATCAATCACATGAACATCTCTGCAGCAAGACACACGAGCCTTCACACCAAGGAGAATAAATAAAGCCTCCAAAGAGCCCCGCGTTTAGTTCATGTCAGGTCTTGCTTCCACTTGAGTGATGAGAACGCTTCCGGTTTTCAGAGCTTGTGGATTTCGAATGTTAGATAAGGAGTATAGATCTGTGTATGTTTGTTTGTGTACTGCCTGTTTTCAGAACTAGAAGTCGAACTCCAGGGGAGCAAGGACTTTGTCCAGGGCTCTATCAGTAGCACCTGGCACCTTGCCTGGCACACAAGTGCCCAATAAATATCCGAAGAAGAAATGAATGAGGAAGCCAGGCGCTGGAGGTGAAGAAGTGACTCTGTCCTAATCGGGGAGAGAAACAGCAATCACGGAGCTGTGGGCAAGGTATCTCCAAAAATCATCTCACGAATACCGCCCCCTCTCCCCTCCAAACACCCATTTCACTGACAAGCAAACTGAGGCTCAGAGAGGTTAAGCAACTTCCTCCAGATCCCACAGATAGGAAGAACAGCAAGCTCACATTTGAACCTGGGGCCCCTGTCTTCAAGCCTGTGACCTTCTCTCTGCCTCAGGCTCAGAGAAGCAGAATGACTTGGCTGGAAGCAAAGCAACAGGGGTTACGGCCCATCAGATGCAGGGTCCCCCGGTCTCTCTAGGACTCTGAGCCTCCACTGGGGTTCTCCCATCCACATTCCTGCAAGGGCAAATTCGTACAACATCTAGGCAAGCTGTAGGCCTCTCTTCTAGCCGAGCCAAGGGAAATCTGGTCGAACAAGACTGGCATGTCTCCACGGTCCTGAGGAATGCTCCAGAAGATGTCCCTCTTGGCCACCCCAGCAAAGTGGCACAGTGGGAAAGGACAGAGGTTGGGAAGGAAAGCAGGTTTGAATCCCTCCATCTGTCACTCTTAGATGTGCTCTTAGATGTACGACCTTAGGCAAGGCCACCACACACATCTCTGAGTCTTGGTTTCCTCACCTGCAAAATGGGCAGATTAAATGCCATCCAATGGGGTTCATTTATTTACTTAACAAATATATAGTGCTTACTTTACACTGGGCGCTGTTCTGTATGCTTGACGCTTATGAATTCAGTTCATCATCACTACAAATGGTATAAAGTAGACACTATAATTTCACAAATGGGGAAACTGAAGTCTTGAGAACTTGGCTCCATAAGAAGTGGCAAAGCCAGCATTTGAACCTGTGCGATCTGGCTCCAGAGTCCATGCTCTTAACCTCCAAGCTATATTTCTTGACAGCTAACAACAGACATGGATACTGACTGTGGATGTGTCGTGTTGGAAATTGTGCTAAGGAGCTTATAAAACATGATGCCTTTAGCACTCATAGAAGCTCAATTTTACAAACGTGAGGAAACGAAGCACCCAGGGGGCCTCTGTCCCTGCCCCACTCCCAGGTGCCATCAAGGGCAGTGGACATTTGATCCCAAACTCTCTCCTCAATCCGGGGGTAGGGATAGGGGGGTAGGGGGATAGAGAGAAGGGGGTCCAGGAAAGGGTCTCTCTTCTCATTTCCTTGATACTTCATTTCAGCTCCTCTTCTGCATCTGAACAGCAGGAAATTGTGAATGCCTTCGGAGACAGCATTCCTGCCCCTCCCTCGGCTTTCCGTAACCCTAGGCTTTTGCTGTACAAAACACATCACAGTTACTCAGTCACTGCCCAGAATTTGGAAACCCTTAGGTCATCCCAGGCCTGCTGGTAACTGGGTGTGTTGTAACCAGGGTGACTGGTTAGTGGTTTTCCCTCCCTGTGGCCTTCCCCCAGCCTCCCTCTAGATTTAGCTCCAGAGGTCCACGGTGGGGCCCAGGAATCTGGATCGTGATTCTTATGGTTCAGGCAAAGGTAAAATACACTGGCCTGCACTCCTCGGCATGGCATTCAAGGCCTTTCACAACACTCCCCACCTTTCCATCCATTACTGGCTTTTCCCCTGCTCCCTGAACGACCTCCTAGCCTTTATCCATGCTGTTCCCACTGTTCCCTCTCATTCTGCACCTACCAAGCTCCTCTCCTCCTCTCCCAGGGCTGGCTCAGAGGTCCCTGCTCCATGAAGTCTGTCCCATTGACCCATGAAGGTTGATCACCCCCTACCTGTGCTTCTTCTCTTCCTCATAGCTCTCCCCAGCTGCCCCCCGAGAGGGAGCTCCTTGAGGGCAAACACCAGTGCCCTGAACAGCACTCAAGCAGTGCCCAGTGAGTGCTAATGAGTGAATGAATGGCTGGGGTAGGTCACCCCCCTTTCTATACCTCAGCAACCTCATCTGTTCTCATGGTGGGGCTAGCTGAGTTCAAGTGGCCTTTGTAGGACTCTGGAAACCCCTGACTGTGGGGGACACCTGGACAAAAGTAAACCTGAGCCTCAGTTTTCCCACTGGACTTAAGGATTTTAATAAAGGCACTGTTGTCCCAGCAAATGTCTGGTGATCCTAAAAGGCCGCCCATAGGGGAGGAGTTGCAGGGGGGCGGGGGTCATACCTCGCCGCAGAGGGCAAAGGCTGGGATTCAAGAAGGGTAAGTGCTGGCCTGTGGGTGACGTGTGAATCCCAGCAGCAGGCACCAAGTTTGCTGGTCCCCAGACTGTCCTGATTATAAGAAACATAGATTTTGTTCAAGAGAAGAAGAAGAAGGAGAGGAAGGAGAAGAAGAATCTAGATTCCTGGGTTTACTGAATCTGAATCTCACCAAAAAGCCTGAGAAGCTGCACCTTAAGTGAATCCCCTGGAGAATTTGTTTATGGGGTAGTTTGACAAATGTTGACATGTGGAGGGCAGTGGGCTCTGGTGCCAGAATGAGTGCGTTGGAATCCTGCTCTGCACTTTTTTTGTGGGCGTCACCTTGGGCAAGTCATTTAAGCTGCCTGTGCCTCAGCAGTTCTCATCTGCAAAATGGCCACAATAAACACAAAGCACCGACCAGAAAGGTTATTTTGAACTTTAACTCAGAATACTTTCAGTGCTCAGGGCAGGCCCGTACAACGTAAGTCCCAGCAAATGATCGCTATTATTGGGCCCATCCAATATTCAAATAAGGAGAGCAGAGGTCGAAAGGGCCTTGTTTCACCAGATTCCTCGATCCAAATCCTCACCGACTTCCTGTGCGCGGGGTGGGGGGTGACTGCCCAGAGAAGACGGGGGAGGTTGGTGGCCCAAGCCCTGCCTCCCCCCACGCTCACGACGTTCCCAAACCCCTCCAAGAGGCCGCCCCTCTGACGTGTCGCGGACGGGGCGAGCTTGGGGCGTGCGGGTGTCTGAGCATCAGCACTAGCCTCCCCAGCCCCGCTTCAGGTGCGCTGGGCGGAATGGACGGAGCCTCCGCTGCCCCTCGCGCGAAGAGGAGCCGGCAAGTGAGCAATCCCCACTGGGGATCGGGAAATCCCGGGGTCCCCGCCACCTGGCGTCCCGGCGGCGGCCCAGCGCTCTGTGGACCGCCGCCGCGTGCCCGGGCCGATCCCCCAGCCTCCCACCCGTGCGCGGGCCCCGGGTCCTACCTGCGCGCTCCGGGTCCAGTCGCCGCTCCAGCGCCGGAGCGGGAAGTGGGAGACACCCCGAGCGGCCGTCCCTGCGCCGGGCGGGGCTTTCCTAGGCCCCCTGCCAGGCCCGCCCAGCTTCCTGCGCCCCGCCCCGCTCACCCCGCGTTTCCCTGGGCGCCCTCCCGGCAGAGGCGCCGACGGTCACAGCTGCGTCCCTGTCCCGGTCCCCTCCGTCCCCGCAGTCCGAGGGGCTGCCGATCTCTCCCGGAGGCGATCCCAGCGCCCGGGCCCCATGGCCGCTGGAGGTCACACCCCAGAGGGGAGAACTCCGCAGGGCTTCCCCTAGCTCTCAGAATAAAATCCCAGCTCCGGATGGAGCCTCCGGATTTGGCACCAGCTGGTCCCACCGCCCCTGCTCCTGCCTCTCCTGCTGAGGCCGCTCTCTGCCTCTCTAGGCACAGGGGGCAGGTCCGTTAAGGGTTGGGGGGCTGGGCATCTTTAATCCTGCTCCCCTTCCCGACAGCCCAACTTCTGCTGGTTGCGGATGTGTGTTCTTCTCTTTAGCAAATGTTTTCTGAGCGCCTACGATATGCTGGGCTCCATCAAAATGTAGATAGTAAAACAACTCTTCAATCAACAGTTAGTACCATCTGGCAGACCCCTTTCTAAGGCCATGCATATATTAACTGACAACTACCCTGTGAGGGGGCTATACTACTGTCCCCCAGTTCACAGATGGGAAAACTTGCTCAGAATCATGCAGCCGGTGTGGGATTCCAACCCATGCTCCATGGACCACTAATCACTGCACACCGTAAAAGCCCTGTTGGAGCCCAGAAGGTAGGGAAAAACAGTAAATGAATAAAGTATTTCAGGTAACAAGAGATACCAAGAAGAGAGTAAAACAGAGAGACCTCCTCCAGGAGGAGTCCTCGAGGAGGAGACATTTGAGCTTCTAGCCTGAAGGGGATAGGGGCAAGACTAGTTTAGAAAGTGAGAACAGCAAGTGCAAAGGCCCTGGGGTGGGAACCAATTTATCATGTTGGAGGAATTGCCTGAAGGCCAGGTTGGCTGGAGAGCCTGAGGAGGGGAGAGGGGAAGAAGGTCAGGTAGGAGGTGTGCAGATCCAGGCTGGATAGTGCTGGGGTCCCCTCCTAAACGTGAAATCTTCTTTTGCCCCGTCTTTGTGTCTCTGAGTTTGTGCCAAGTTTTATCTGGAGACAGTGGAAGTCTCACTTTGGGAATGTGTGGCCTGGGCTGTCTGCCCTCCTGGCCTCCCGAACTGGGCTCCAACCCTGTTTTCTGCATCTTTAAGTCATTCTTCACTCTTCCCTCGCCTCCACCAGACCGATTGCGTCTGTGTCTGTGTACTAACCCCACTGCTTACTATGGGACTCTGGGTGAAGTGGCTCGTGCACTGTGCCTCAGCTCCCACATCTGCAAAGTGGGGATGATCACAGGCCCCACCTCATAGGGTCTGAAATACATGTGATGAGATGCATGAAAGGTTCTTGGAGCAATGCCTGGCACATAGTAGGCACTCAATAAATGTTCACTGTTGTGCTGATCAGAAGGAAGATGAGAAGCCAATTCAGAGCCTGCTTCCTCCCCCTGTTTGCTTGGTTGTGAAATGGGGGTAAAAACAGCACTGAAAAGACAGGAAAGGATGGGGCAGATGTGGTTGGATGTGAAGACATTTGGGAAATCGGGAGAAAGGGAATATGGGAATTCTTTGTACTGGCCACTTTTTTGTAAGTCTGAAATTATGTCAATATAAAGAGTTAACGACCCAACGCAACCAAAAAAAAAACAAAAAACAAAAAGAGTTAACCAAAATAGGGCATTGTCCTGAAGCCTTAGAAGGATAATAAATGTAAAGTTTGCCATCTCGCATATAGTTGCACTATTTGGATTCCTGCCTGAGCTGTCCAAACTTTGTCAGTGGCTGCTCTGTGTCAGGCCTTGGAGGGGGGGTTGGAGGCCCCAAAGTAATAACAACTCAGGCCCTCAACACAGGCGGTTACCAAGTTTGGCCTCAATATGAGCTCAGCTCACATTACATTACTTGTTTTTAATCCTGTCTTTCAGGTTAAAATTTTTTTTTAAATTTTAGAACAGTTGTAGATGTTACAGAAAAATTGTTAGTACAGAGAGCTCTTATATTACCCTCTTCCCTGTGCATAATTTCCCCTATTAATAACATCTTGCAGTAATACAGTACATTTGTAACAGTTAGTGAACCAGTATTTATACATTATTATTAACTGAAGTCTGCTCTTTACATTAAGGTTAACGCTCGCTTTCTTCTGAGCTGTTCTGTGGGTTTTAACAAATTCATAATGACATCTATTCACCAGTACAGCAACATAAAGAAGAGTTTCACCTTCCTGAAAATCCCCTAGGCTTCACCTCCTCCTCTCCATGAACATGGAAGCCACTGATCTTTTTACTGTCCCTATAGTTTTGCTTTTTCCAGAATGCCATATAGTTGGAATCTGACAGTATATAGCCTCTTAAGACTGGCTTCTTTCATTTAGTAATACGCATTTAAGGTCCCCCCATGTCTTTTCATGGCTTGATACCTCATTTCTTTTTAGCACTGAATAATATTCCATGGTCTGGATGTACCACTGCTTATTTAGCTATTCACCTACCGAAGGACTCCTTGATTGTTTTCAGTTTTTGACAAGTATGAATAAAGCTGCTATAAACACTTGTGTGCAGGTTTTTATGTGGACATGTTTTCAACTCCTTTGGGTAAATACCGAGTGTGATTGCTAAGATCATATGGTAAGAATACATTTAGTTTTGTAAGAAACTGCCAAACTCTTCCAAAATTGCTGTGCCATTTTGCATTTCCACCAGCAGTGAATGAGTGTTCCTGTTGCTCTGCATTCCTGCCAGCACTCGGTGTTGTCAGTTTTTGGGATCTTAGCCAGTCTAGTAGACGTGTAATGGTAGCTCATGGTTGTTTTCATGTGCAAGTTCCTTAAAGATATATTATGTTGAGCATATTTTCATATGCTTATTTGCCATCTGTGTATCTTCTTTTTCATCTGTCAAGATCTTTTGCCCATTTTTAAATAGGGTTGTTTGTTTTCTTGAGTTTTTAAAAATTCTTTGTATATTTTGGATACAAGTCCTTTATTGGACATGTGTTTTGCAAAGATTTTCTCCAAGCTTTGGCTTATCTTTTCATTCTCTTAACAGAGTTTTTTGTAAAGTGGAATTTTTGACGTTAAATGAAAGTCAACTTATTAAAAAATGAAAGTCAGCTTATTAAGTTTTTTCTTTCGTGGATCATGCTCTTGGTGTTGTTATCTAAAAACTTATTGCCAAACCTAGATCCTAGATTTTCTTCTATGTCATCTTCTAGAAGTTTTATAGTTTTTCATTGTACATTCAGGTTTATGATCCATTTTGCATTATTTTTTGTGAAAGGTATTAGAAGGTCTATGTATAGAATCCCTTCCTTCCTTCCTTCCTCCCTCCCTCCCTCCTCTCTCTTTCTTTCTTTCTTTCTTTCTTTCTTTCTTTCTTTCTTTCTTTCTTTCTCTCTTTCTTTCTGTTGTCTGCCTGTCTGTCTGTCTCTGTCTCTTTCTCTCTCTCTCTCAGCTCACACTTGGGATCCTTGAGCTGACATGTGAGAAGTCCAGCTACCCTGAAGCCACAGTCCTGGAGAGAGAACATGGAGAGAACACAGAGAGACAGAGAGAAAGGCCGGAGGAGCCCCAGCTGTACGGGACTTCCCAGCCCAGGCCCAGATGTGAGCAAGCAAGCCCTCAGGTGTTTCCAGCTCCCATTCCTGAGCCATCCCAGCTGACACCAAGAGGAACAGACATGGGCCGAGCCCACTGAACCCTGACCAAATTGCAAAGTCACCAGCAAAATGAATGTTGCTACTGTTTCAATCTGATGCCAAGTAGCACAGAGACAAACTGTCCCACACTGAGCCCGGCCAGGTTGCAGGTTCATGAGCTAAATAAATGCCACAAAGTTTGGGGATAGTTTGTTTTGGAGCCATCATACCTTGACCTGCTGCAGACCTACAATACTCACCTCTCACGTTCTTCCTTGCCAACAGAACCCAGACTTCATCAGGGCAGCGATGTACCCTCCCTGAGGCAATGGAACATGATTTGTTTCGGCTAATCATGACAGTCCCGTTCCAGCTTTCCTAGCCTCCCTTGTCCTATGGGTGGCTGAGTGACCCAGTTCTGCCAACTAAACACACATGGAAGAGTGTATGTGGGGGAATGCTTCCGGGGCAATGTTAGTATTCCTGACAGAAGGGGTCTTGCGGCTGTGAACACAGACCATCCTGCCGCCAGGAGGGAAGGCCAAGACAACCGCAGTGCGGGAGTCCTGATGTCTGCGGACTATGGAAGCAACTCCAGCAAGAGCCGATATCTGGAATTCTTGTAAGGTGAAAAGAATTTTCCAGACATGGGAGCCCTGACATCTTTGAACAGCTGAACCACAGCAACTGTGGTCTACCTCCAGACACCATTTCTCCACAGGAGAAATTTTGGCTTTTTGTCATTTTGCAGTTTTTAACAGAGCAGATCCAGGGGGTTTATTTCAAGAGTTGGAGCTATCTGGGGCCTCCAAGCTGGCCTGGCTCACCTGGTTTTGGGGGGTGAGGACAAAGGGATTGATAACAACCCTGAACCAAGCTCTGTGGACATAGCCAGCAGACTGTGTCAATGGGGCTGAGGGTTGATCCCTTTTGCTACCACCCTTGGGGCAGAATGACATCCAATCAAACCTCAGGTAGCACAGGTTCGATAAACAGGCTTTCTTCTAAAAGAAAGGAATGATGATGATGGTGGTGATGATGATGACAATGATGGTGCTGCTGGGGATAATCATGGTGGTGGTGGTGGGGATGATGACCTTAATGATGATGGTGGTGATGTTGGTGGTGGTGATGATGATGACAATGATGGTGCTGCTGGGGATAATCATGGTGGTGGTGGTGGGGATGATGACCTTAATGATGATGGTGGTGATGTTGATGGTGGTGATGATGATGACAGTGATGGTGCTGGTGGGGATAATTATGGTGGTGGTGGTGGGGATGATGATGTTAATGATGATGGTGGTGATGTTGATGATGGTGGTGATGATGATGACAATGATGGTGCTGGTGGGGATAATCATGGTGGTGGTGGTGGGGATGATGACGTTAATGATGATGGTGCTGCTGCTGCTGCTGATGGTGGTGGTGGTGATGATGATGACAATGATGGTGCTGCTGGGGATAATCATGGTGGTGGTGGTGGGGATGATGACCTTAATGATGATGGTGGTGATGTTGATGGTGGTGATGATGATGACAGTGATGGTGCTGGTGGGGATAATTATGGTGGTGGTGGTGGGGATGATGATGTTAATGATGATGGTGGTGATGTTGATGATGGTGGTGATGATGATGACAATGATGGTGCTGGTGGGGATAATCATGGTGGTGGTGGTGGGGATGATGACGTTAATGATGATAGTGGTGATGATGATGATGATGATAGTGGTGAGGGTGTTGAAGTTGATGATGATGATAAGGATGGTGGTGGTGATGGTGGTAGTGATGAGAGGATGATGTTAAGAGCTGACATTTACGTAGTAGTGTGGCACTATGTACCAGACTCTGTTGTAGGCTCTTGTCATATATTAATTAATCCTTACAAAAACTCTCAGAATTAGGTACTATGATTAAGTCCATTTACAGTTGAGGAAAAGACACAGAGAGGGTAAGATACTTGCTCAAGATCGCATAGCTGGTGAGTACTGAGTGAACACACTTCCTCAGGAGAGAGAAACTCCTCTCAGGAACCTAACTGACATTGCAACACTGTACTTGTTGCAGTATGCATGATTTGCCATCTGGGAGGAATGTACACAGAGCTTAGTGTTTCTGGCTGAAGACCAGTATGCTCCTGCCTGCTTACTTCACTGATTTCCTGGGACAAAGGAAAAAAAGTCCTGAATTATACTGTCTCCAGGGCTGCCTTCCTCCAGGCCACCGCGGACTCAGCTGTCAGAATTCACAAAGTTACATCTCTCTCTCTTTTGGTTGAGAATCTCCCTGTGACTCCTCACTGCTTAATGGTTAAGCCAGAGTTTCTCAACCTTGGCGCTACTGACATTTTGAGCTGGATATGTCTTTGTTGTGGGGAGGTGTCCCATGCATTGTAAGATGTTTAGCAGCATCCTTGGCCTCTATCCACTAGATTCCAGAAGGCTCCTGCCTGTTGTAGCAACCAAAATGTCTCCAGACTTCGCCAAATGCAAAGTCGGGTGGGAAGTGGTGGTGGCCCCAGGTATGGAACTACTGGGTTAAAGGAAACAGGCTTCCAACCTTTAAAAGGTAATTTGACCACAGGGCTCTCAGGGGACCCTCCCATCAGACAGCGGGCTTCCCAAGGGTGAAGACCCAGCCTTACTTGGCTTATTTCTCTTCCCCTGAGGTGGATCTGTAGCTCAGAGCAATGAGGACTCAAGAGATAGTAGTCAAATTGAGTACAACCAGATTGTGATCAGGGGTAAAAGGATACAAACAGGAAGCGTGGGGTCTACCAAGGAGGGAGGCATCCGAAATGGGTCCTGAGTGCATCTCTGAAGAGGAGTGAGCTGCAGTGGAAGGTAGGGCAGCATTCTGAAGGAGACAAGAGGGAAGATGGGCATCCAGGCAGAAAAAGCAGCACGAGCAAGGGGGTGGAGGTGTACAAGTATATCTCAGGGAGTGCCGGGCTAGGGCCAGCAATGCAGCTTGGGGCCATATTACAAAAGGTCTTGAACACCAGCCTCAGGTGATGTGGAGCGTCAAAGGATTCCAAACCAAGGTGAGAGAGGTTCTACCGTGGGTTATAGAACAATCCCTCTGGCAGTTGCATGGATGGTGAATCTGAGGGAGACACAGCTGGTGACCAGCTGGGGTGTTGCAATAATCCACATGAGAGCTGAGGCCCAGCAGAGGGGAGAGCAAGAGGCAGAAGATTCTAGGCATGGCAAGAGGCAGTGTCTTCCTGTTTCATTGTGGATAAATTCTAATCCTTTCCAAGAGTGAAAAGGCAGATATAAAATTTCCGGCCCATAGCAAGTGATTAATAATATGAGCTTCCCCTTCTCCATCTCTGTTCCCTGGGCTGGCTGTGCTCTTCTTCCATTCCTCAGCCTGCAGAAACCACTGTCTTTTTTGAAGGCCTGACATCTCCTCAGTGGAGATGTCTTGAGCTTCCCAGACAGGGTACCTCCTCTGTACGTCTATGGCCACCTACACAATGCCCTTGTTTAGGAGTTTTGGGCACCTTGTGATTTTGTGCTTGTTTTCTCTATTAGACGTGAGCTCTTTGCGGGCTGTGACTCTGTCTTGTTCATTTACTCTGTGAACCAATATTTATTGAGCACCTACTATGTGCCAGGCACTGTGCTATGTACTGGGATACAGCTACCAACAACAGTCTTGTATTTCCAGCACCCACAGAGCGCCTGCTGAGTGAGTGAATGAATTAAGGTGTGGACTGTGGGATCGTTGAGGCGGCTGAGACCTACAGAGCTTCGGTGAGTCACCCTCGACTGCCCAGCAGGAAGTGACCAAGGAGGAGCTGAAGCCCAGACAGTTAAAGAACGTGGAAACCAGCTCTGGCACACTGGGGCTCCACGTCCAATGCTTTCCTGTGATGTTTCTGTGTTCCCTGAGTGGCCTTTAGCTGGTCCTTTAGTGCCGTCTGTGTCTTTGGTCTTTAACTCAGCTTACCTCTGGCTGGGTCTTTTCTCTTCTCCTTCGGACCCTCAGACATACCTCTTGGGAAATGTCATTTCTCCAGACTGGACTCACTTCCATTTCTTGGAAACTTGCCATGTGCCCAGTGCCATATAATCAATTGTCCCATTTAATCTTCAAACAACGCTGTGTATCCCCATTTTATAGACGAAGATGTTGAAGCTCAGAGAGATTAAGTAACTTGCCCAAGATCTCACAGCTAGCAAGTGGTAAAAATGCACAATACCCAATATCCCTCCTACTCCACAGCCTGTGCCCTTGACCACTCTGCTATACTTCCTCTCTGGGATTCTATCTGGGAGGTATATCTGTGGGCTTCTTTGCCTTGAGGGCAAGACCCAGACCAAAATGAGCCAATGACTCTCCTGACTTTGACCATCTCTCCATGCACATGTGCATTCACACCCTACACACCTGCTCCCATATCCACAGTCACAGAATTAGCGTTACTTTAGAAGATGCAGGGCCATTCTGGGACAAAGGCCACAAAGATAAGGCTATGATGTCATCCTCATAAAGACAGTTCTTTGCCTCAGCATGTCCAGAAGGAAGTTACAAGGATGAAAGGACTAGTATGGGGCATGGAGAGAAGAAAGTTGAAAGGCTAAAGTCTCAGGGCGATTGAAGGAGTTTATAGAAAATGATGGTTAAGAAATCAGAGATATACAGGCCAATAAAATATGCAGGAATGGGGCCTTGGGAAAAACCAGGCTGGTTTATTTAAAACCCTGTCACCCAGAACCCCGGGGTTTATTCATTCTTTCAGTGAATATTTATTGATGCCTATTATATGTCATCACATCCTGGGAGCTAGGGACTGCAAAAGCAAATAAGACATGGTCCCTGTCCCCAAGGAGCTTATGGCCAGCTGGAGGAAATCATGGCCAAGTAATTAGGGTACAATGTTATACCAGTTCTGAGAGCGAAGCATGAAAACAGAAGTTTTCTGGAGGAAGGGCCAAACGTGGAACAGCTGATGGATGAGTAGGCGTTCTCCAAGTCTGAGCGCGAGTGGGACGAGGTGGGGAGAGTGATTCGGGGAAGAAACACAATTTGCAAGGTTATTAAGAGGAGACCAACTACTGGGGTAATTGATATGAGATCAAAAAAGCTGAGGGGACAGGGAGAGTGACAAGACAGTTGGAAAAGAAACACAGGGTTCTGGTCCAGGAGAATAGTAGCTTTTAAATCTCTTTGATTACAACCCACAGTAAGAAATGCATTTTCTATTCTGGCCCGGTACAATCACACACACACATGCACATGCACACATGTGTGCATGCATGTGTGAAACAAAGATCAACAAAGCAATATTTTGCACTGCAACTTGCCATTCATTCTGATATGTTGTATTCTGTTCTATTTTGTTTTTCAAATGTTGGTCAGGGGTGAAATAAGCTTATCACAAAATAGTACACATCGTATGATTTCATTTATATGCAATTCTGTAACAGAAAAAACTAATCTAATCTACAGTGGTATAAATTAGGTCAGTGGCTGTCTGGGCTGCAGATGGGGTGGGGCAGGATTAAAAGCAAAGAAGTGAAAGAGAACTTTCTTAGGAGATGAAAATATTCTGCATCTTGATTAGGGTGGTGCTTACATGACACATGCATTTGTCAAAAATAAATACATAAAAATAAATGCATGGGAGGGAACTTTCTGGGGTGGCGTTGATGTTCTATATCTTGATAAGGAATTTGCATTGCACAGGTGAATGCCTTTGTCAAAACTCATCAAGTGGTACACTTAAGATTTGTGTATTTCATTGTATGTACATTTTATATCAAAAGGAAAAAAATTGTGGGCAAGTAGTGAACTGTAGTTGATGATATGCATGCTGATGTGTCAGGAGAAAGTATTCTGGTGTCAGCAACTCACTTTTTGAAATGCATCAAAAAATAAAATAGATTGGTGGATGGATAGAGGAATGGAAAGATTTACAGATACGTGATAAAGCAAATATAAAAAGCTGTTAACACATGTCAAGACAATTCAATGAGGAAAGGCCAGCCTTTTCAATAAATGGTGCTGGAATAACTGGATATTTACATACAAAAGAATAAAGTTGGGGACTTCCCTGATGGTCCAGCGCGTGAGGCTCCATGCTCCCACCGTGGGAGGCCTGGGTTAGGTCCCTGGTTGGGGAGCTGGATCCCACATGCATGCTGTGACTGGGAGTTCGCAATGCCGCAACTAAGAGTCCGAATGCTGCAACTAAAGACTCTGCATGCTGCAACTAAGAAGTCTGCATGACTCAACTGAGGGATCCTGCATGCCGTGACGGGGATCCTGAGTGCTGCAGCTGAGACCCAGTGCAGCCTAAATAAATAAATAAATAAATAAATAAATAAATATTTTTTAAAAAAACAAAAAAACAAAAGAATGATGTTGGACCCTTACCTCACATCATATACAAAAATTAACTCAAAATGGATCTAAGACCTAAATGGAAGAGTTAAACTATAAAACTCTTAGAAGAATACATGGATATAAATTTTCCTGACCTTGGATTAGGCAATGATTTCTGAGCTATGACACAAAAAACACAGTCAACAAAAGTAAAAAGAATAAGTAAGTTTGACATCATCAAATTTAAAAGCTTTGGGGCTTTAAAGGACACCATTAAGAAAGTGAAAAGATAATCCCCAGAATTGAAGAAAATTTTTCAAAATCATATATCTGATAAGAGACTTGTATCTAGAATATGTAAACAACAACAAAAACTTGCACACAACGGCATTATGCATAATCCCCAAAAGGTGGAAACAACACAAATGTTCATCCACTAAGAGTGGATAAATAAAATGTGCCATATTCATACGAGGGAATATTATTTGGGAATAAAAAGAAATGAAGTACTGATACAAGCTACAACATGGATAAACCTCGAAAACATTGTTCCAAGTGAAAGAAGCCATCTGTGAAGGATCACATGTTGTGTGATTCTATTTAGTATATACGGAAGGTCCAAAATAGACAAATCTAAAGAGCCAGAAAGTAGATTATGTTGCCCAGGGTTGGAGGTGGGGATGAGACAGCAGGAGACTGATGGGGTTTCTTCTTGGGGTGATGAAAAGGTTCTAAAATTGATTGTGGTGATGGTTTGCACAAATCTGTGAATATAGTAAAGCGATTAAATTATACACTTTAAATGGCTGCATTGCCTGGTTTATGGATTTTATCTCAATAAAGCTGTTTAAAAATGTTAATGTAGACATAAATGAAACAATTGATAAATTGCACTTCACCAAAATTAAACACTTGTGCTCTTCAAAAGATACTACTAAGGAAATAAAGAGGCAAGCCACAGATGGTAAGAAAATATTTGCAAACTATGTATCTAATAAAGGACTTGTATCTATAATATAAAGAGCTCTAAAATGCAATAAAAAAACAACTCAATTCTTAAAAATGGGCAAAAGACTTGAACAGACATTTAACCAATAAATATAGACATATAGCAAATAAGCATGTGAAAAGATGCTCAGCATCATGTCATTAGAGATTTAGAAATGAAAATCACAATGAGATACCTCAACACACATATTAGAATGGCTCATATTTTTGTATTAAAATTTTTTTTAATATATCACAATTCCAAGTGATAGTGAGGATTGAAACAACAGGAATTCTCACACCTTCTGGTGGGAATGCAAAATGATATAGTCATTTGGAAAATAGTTGGGCAGTTTCTTATAAAGTAAAACATGTTCTACTATACGACCCACTTTTCCACTCTGAGGTATTTATCCTGGAGAAATGAAAACTCAGGTTCACACGGCAATCTGTCTGAAAATGTTTACAGTGACTTTATTTGTAACTGCCAAAAACTAGATGTCCCCCAGCTGGTGAATGAATAAATGAACCTCAGTACATCCATATGATGGAATGCTATTCAACAATAAAAAGGAAGAATCTTCTGATACGCACAACACTGTGGGAAAATCTCCAAAGCACTATGTGCTATGAAAGAAGCCAGACTGAAAATGCTACCTACTGTATGACTCTGTTTATATGACAAAATCGAGGGAGAGAAACTAGACCAGTGATTGCCAGGGATGGGGTGGGAAGCTGGGTCACTGCAAAGGGGCAGGGGAGAATTTTTTAGATTGAAGGCACTGCTCTGAATCGTGATCGTGGTAGTGGCTGCTTGACTGTATTTGTCAAAACTCACAGAACTGTGCACTGAAGTAGGTGAATCTTACTGTAAGTAAATTATACCTTAATCTAAAATTTTAAAAATATGTATTAATGGTAGAATCTAGATGGTGGGAATATGTGTATTCATATCTTCTTGGTATGTTTGAATAAGTTCAGTATCAGATGTTTGGCAAAAACATCAAAAAGATATTAAGAGATTGATAAAAATAAATAAATGTACGCATGACCAAAACAAACAATTAATTACAAAAAAAAATAGTGAGTCATTTCACCCTTCAGATCTTAAATAATAAATGTAATAATTAAAGCATTAGAGGTCATGACCCACTAAATTGATTTTATAAGCTACTGATGGGTCGTGACCTGCAGTTTGAAAAACACTGCTTTAGACCAGGTTAAGGCCCTTAGAGTTTAACCTGAGAGAGCCTGGGGAGACTGGGGTCTCCAGAAGTGAGCAGAGCTAGGTGGGTTCCCCACTCTGGGACCAGGGCCAGTTGGAGGTCCTGGGCAGTAGCTGGAGCCTGTGCCCAGCTCAGAGGGAAATAGCTGCCTGCTGTCCCCAGGGAAGCTGAACCATGGACAGAATCCTGTCTCCTGCATCAGAGAGCCAGCTTGAGGGGACAGCAGAAGGCAGTCAGTGTTCTCGAAGTCATCTGTGTGGGTGAAAACCACAAGGCTCTCATCCACCATCTGGACTGGATTGGACCCTGGATTTTCACTCGACTCTGGATGGGAAAAATTCTCCCTTTCTGACAGAGATTAGCTTTCTCACCAGCCTTGTCACTGGGCATACAGGGTCAGGCTTAATTTAATTTATTAGTAAAATCATGTTTCCTAACTTCAAGACAGTTGTGGTCAAGGAAAAATGTATCTCTATTATATCTGATTTTTATATTGGAGTTATAGTTAATTTCAACTTGTAGAGGTGTTCATGCATAAAAAAATGTTCTTCTGGGCTTCCCTGGTGGCGCAGTGGTTGAGAGTCTGCCTGCCGATGCAGGAGACACGGGTTCGTGCCCTGGTCCGGGAGGATCCCACATGCCGCGGAGCGGCTGGGCCTGTGAACCATAGCCGTTGGGCCTGCGCATCCGGAGCCTGTGCTCCGCAGCGGGAGAGGCCACAACAGTGAGAGGCCCGCGTACCAAAAAAAAAAAAAAAAAAAAAGTTCTTCTACTTAAAAGTGCAAGTTTAGGGCCTCCCTGGTGGCGCAGTGGTTGAGAGTCCGCCTGCCGATGCAGGGGATACGGGTTCGTGCCCCGGTCCGGGAGGATCCCATATGCCGCGGAGCAGCTGGGCCCGTGAGCCATGGCCGCTGAGCCTGTGCATCCGGAGCCTGTGCTCCGCAACGGGAGAGGCCACAACAGTGAGAGGCCCACGTACCGCAAAAAAAAAAAAAAAAAAAAAAAGTGCAAGTTTGGAAGCCCTCATTCAAAGTCATTTCTGCAATTTTAAGAGCTGGGCTTACCTACCCATGGTCTTGGAGCTCAAGATAAAACCCTGGTGTCTTCTTTACCAGAGTCATCACCTGAGCTCCGCACCATTTGCCCAACACTCAGAATATTCACAGTCCCGAAGAGGAGCAATGCCTTTCATACCTCTTTGCATTTGCATAGATTTTTTCCCCTCTCTTGTTCCCCTGGTGAAACTCCTATTCGTCCTTCAGTACCCTGCTTCACCTGCACCTCCTCTGTGGCGATTTTTCTGGATTCCTTCTCCTACAGCAGAGGCAGTGATTCCTTTTTTGGCATTTCCATCTATCTGCGCGTGCAGCTGTAAAGTCAAGCTGGCTCTCTCTTTGGATGAACGAAACGCCACAGGAATTTGTTGTTCCAAATAAAGTTGTCTGGTGCCAAGACCTCATGCCCCAGAGTATAACAAATTACTCTAAGTAGCTGCTTAGACTCTCCCAGCCTCCAGGTTGAGACAGAGGGTGGAGGCATGTATGCAGTGTAGACACTTACGGAGAACCCTCTGGGCTCTGATCTACAAAAGGCACCACGGAGGGGATCCTGTCGCCTCCCTGTGCACCATGAGGCAGCGTGGCATTGTCACACAATCCCAAAATGCCCGCACCCCCTCCTCCCAGTTGAGGAACTTGCTGCTTCTGCCCATCTCCCCCAAGCTCTTCCCTCTGTTCTCTTCCTCCCTGGGAGTTTTCACTGGAAACACAGCATGGTCTTGCTTGCCTAGGGGAGGGGGCAAGGGATACCGAAGCCAGACAGTTTCTTACTAACTCATACCCTGTTACACATGTATCAGCACCTACCTCACCACGTTACAGTGATTTATTTCCTGGCCTGGACCTTTCTCTGAACTGTGAGTCTTCTGAGGTCAAGAACAGTCTCACTGACCTTGGTCTCCAAATGCTCAGGAGCGCGCTTTCTAATTGTGCCACTGAGGCAAGTTTTTTAAACTTCTCTGAGCCTCAGTAAAATGGGCCCAATCTCATAGCAGTTTGGTTGGGATGAACAAAGGTAATGTATATTAATTCCTTAGAACAGTGCCTGTCGTGTACCAATAACTCAATTAATATTAGCTGCTATTATTACTTGTTATTCTTATTATTGTTACTTGTTGTGGATGTTTGGTTGCCTACCCAGCAGTCATTCCCAGCTCCTTTTTTTCCACTTTAGAGACTGAAAGTGCAAAGTACTCATCTTCCCAGCCTTGCTTGCAGCTGGGGCAGGCGCCTGTGCCCCAATCTTGGGCAACAGGACTTGAACAAAAGTGTGCAAGAGGCTTCTGGGAAAGATTTTCCTCTCTGATAAAAAGACAGAGAGATAGAGACCTTGGACACTATCATAGAGAGAGGTGATGCTTGGAGCTGTGGCAGCCATCTTGTGACCATGAGGGCAGAGGCAAGGATAAAAGTCAATATGCTGATAATGTCAGAGCAGAAAGATGCAAGGGTCAGGGGCCTTGATGACATTTAAAAAAAAAATATTTATTAATTTATTTATTAATTTATTAATTTATTTTTGGCTGAGTTGGGTCTTCGTTGCTGTTGCACAGGCTTTCTCTAGCTGTGGGGAGCTGGGGCTACTCTTGGTTGCAGTGCATGGGCTTCTCATTGCAGTGGCTTCTCTTGTTGTGGGGTATGGGCTGTAGGTGCACGGGCTTCAGTAGTTGTGGCTTGCGGGTTCTAGAGTGCAGGCTCAGTAGCTGTGGCTCACGGGCTTAGTTGCTCCATGGCATGTGGGATCTTCCCAGACCAGGAATCAAACCCGTCTCCCCTGCATTACGGCTAAAATAGCTTAACTGATAAACTCTACAGCACTTAGCAGTTTCTTCTTTGATTATACTTACTAATGTGCATCTATCTTATTTTTTGAATCAGCTATATATTTTTTAATCAACCTGACTAGGGGCTACCAAGATTTCATTTTTGCATGCTACCACACTGCCGTACACTTATAAAGCTCTCAACAATTATTTGTTAGGATGAATGCAAAAGTTGAATGAAAATGAAAAATTTAGGGGCCTCCCTGGTGGCGCAGTGGTTGAGAGTCCGCCTGCCGATGCAGGGGATACGGGTTCGTGCCCCGGTCTGGGAGGATCCCATATGCCGCGGAGCGGCTGGGCCCGTGAGCCATGGCCTCTGGGCCTGCGCGTCCGGAGCCTGTGCTCCGCAACGGGAGAGGCCACAACAGTGAGAGGCCCGCATACCGCAAAAAGAAAAAAAAAAAAAAAAGAAAATGAAAAATTTGATGAGTCAACTAGACACATTCTTTTCAATCTTGGCTTCCAAATCTATTTTCAAGTGAGTTTTAATTAAGAGATTAAAAATATGATTTTACCTCTATTTTTATGATGATGGTGGCAATATATATGTTTTCAATCATATTATAATTGATTCATAACTTCAAAAATTTATTAAATGCTAAAGAATAAAATACTTTTGAAACATCAGAACAAAAATAGTATTCACTAAGCTCTTAAGTCATGACAGATACTATATGTAGGGTTTTTAGTGTTTCATCTCCCCATCCCACCCCTCCCCCAATCCTGATGTTTAACATTGTATTGTGGACAAAGAGAGAAGCAGCAATTTGGAAATATTTGTCTAGCATTCCCAAAGGAATTAACAATTTTCAAATCAGAATAAAAGTGTCCCAAGAAGTTGCTGAACCCATGAGGAAGAACCATGGAGAAGGAGGAATTCTCCACTTTTCTTCCTTTTAAAAAACACACATGTAAAGTGAAAATGATTTACAACCTGTTCCCAGTGAGAAAAAGAGAGAGAAGAGAGAGAAAATGCTTTTGTTGGAATAACCGTTAAGAGCCTGCGCCATGGGATGTGTGAATAAATTTAAGTGTTTTCTAAATCAGTCCTGCTCAAACTTTGATGTGCTTGTGATTCAGCTGGGGATCTTGTTAAAATGCAGATTCTGCTCCAGTAGGTCAGGGTGGGGCCTCAGACTCATGCTGTGAGATGTCCCACAAGCTCCCAGGTGATGCTGATGCTGCCAGTACATGGACCACCTTGGAAGAGAAAATGTAGAATGTTTCTTATGTGATCAGAACAGTCACTGCAATTCAAGAGCTCTTAAAAGGCCTACTTAAGACCACACTGAATTTGGAGTTTTGATCAGCTTGCCCTGAATTCAACCTTTGATGTTTTCTTTTTTAGTCAGTTAGGAAATCACTATGACCTTGAATCTTATCTGAAAATCACTTCTCTGGTAATTTCACTCTTTAGAAAATAGTTGAGAGCACAGACACAGGCAAAACAGAGGCCTGAGAAAATAGGTGTATCAAATTCTAAATGTGTTCACTTTACTAATATTTAGCTTTATTATTATTATTTGCCACTTTTCCAACATTTATTTGCTCAGGCCAGGGGACATTAAAAAAAGGCAATTACAAGAAGAGATTAGGACTGCTGGTAGCTTGACAGAGGGAAGAAGATGGAAATACTGTAAAAAGCTGATGCTACAGTTACAAACTTGGGGTATTTCATGCAAAGGCAAAAAGCCCTAGAAGTAGTAATTGTCCTCAAAGACTTCCCTGTACTCATCAAGAAAAGTCATTATTGGCTTAAAATGGCAGATAAGTATTTTAGAATTATTAATACAGAAAACAGAAAACTTTAAAAATGTTAGTGTGTAAAGGGATAATCTAGTTGTATGGAAAATTCCTTTCTGTATAACAAATCTTGGATGATGCTAGATAAATATGGCTGTAACTATATCCCAATTTTTATAGTGTCGATTTCATTATATCTAAAATCTTCATGATCACAGACTCTATTTTGAAAAATAATATTTCTCATGAATATAAGACATACTTTTCGAGAAAAGCTGGAAAATATAAGAAAGTGACACGAAAAAAAATTTACCTGTAATCCCCCCAATGAGGGATATCCACCGATAATATTTTAGTATATATTCTTCTAGTTCTCTAGTTTTCTCTTTCTCTGAAAATATTCTGCATTATGTTTTTTTTTCTGACCTCAAGTATTCTTTGAAAACATGATTTTCAGGCTGCATAATGTTCTGCAGACTTTTAACTTAGGCCAACCATTCTCCTTTTTAATTATATGGAGACATTTAAATTGTTGCTATTTTCGTCTGATGGAATTACGGCTATGATGTACTTAATTGTACATTAACCTTTGTGTGAGTCTCTGATTATGTCCTCAGATTCCTAGAAGTGGACTTATGAGGTCAAAGAACATGATATGTCTAGGCTCGTCATGGGCACAGCCAAATTGCCCTTTATGAAGATTGAACAGTCTACACTGCCCTGCAGCATGCACATTTCCCAGTCCACTGTTGGACTCTAAATAGGGATCGTTTTTAAAGCTGACCTTTGGGGGCTGTCTCCATCCTTCTAAGATAAAGGCATGAGTAGAGGGGAATCACTTTCCCTTTCTGCTCCACAAATTCATACCCATTACCTCCACCGGATCAAACTTCAAATGTAATGAATCCCCAAATTATGTGAGTAACAGATGCTAAAGAGGACTGTCATGAAAAAATGAAAAGGGCTTAACCTTTCTGCTTTCTTCTCCATTTATTGCCATGTACTTTATTTTATTTTATTATTATTATTTTTTTGCAATACGCGGGCCTCTCACTGTTGTGGCCTCTCCCGTTGCAGAGCACAGGCTCCGGACGTGCAGGCTCAGCGGCCATGGCTCATGGGCCCGATCTTCCCGGACCGGGGCACGAACCCGTGTTCCCTGCATCGGCAGGCGGACTCTCAACCACTGCGCCACCAGGGAAGCCCCTGCCATGTACTTTAAAAAATTAAAATATGGTTTTTATTCGTTTTCTTATTTTCACTCTTCCTATTAGACATTTTAAAAAAATACAGAAAAGTGAAAGGGAAAAAAAATGACAGTCATCCATTTTCCCACCATCCAACATTAACCACTGTTAAGATTTTGGCACATTTACCTCTATCCCTTTTTTTAAGGGGATGTTTGGAAAATTATACAAACTCTATATGAATACATGGTTTTATTATTTTAAGATTATCATATTACAGATAAACCTCAAGACTTCTTTATTTTCTACCTCATCCCACACCAGTTCCCCCTTCCTAGAGGCCCTCTAGTTACAGTTTTGGGACAATATTTCCAATCCTTAAAAAGAAAATACTTTTATATGCATATATTTATCTATTGGAAATATAAACTATTCCCGTTATGCATTTCATCAATTTTGCATAAATGGTAATCCTGTTGCATCCTTTTGTATCTTGCTTTTTTCCCACTCCATTCTATGCTTTTAAGATTCATCCGCAGAAATACTTGTGAGTCAGTTCATCCTTTTTTTTTTTTTTTTTTTTTTTTTTTTGCGGTATGCGGGCCTCTCACTGTTGTGGCCTCTCCCGTTGCGGAGCACAGGCTCCGGACGCGCAGGCCCAGCGGCCATGGCTCACAGGCCCAGCCACTCCGCGGCATGTGGGATCTTCCCGGACCGGGGCACGAACCCGCATCCCCTGCATCGGCAGGCGGACTCTCAACCACTGCGCCACCAGGGAGGCCCCAGTTCATCCTTTTTAATGTTACACAATTATCTATTACACGTGAATATTTTGCTTTTTTCATTTCCCTATTAAAGATGTTTTCTTTTTTTCCCTCTATTGCCAACACTGTGACAACAAACCTCCTCAAGAGCACAAGGGAAATTTTCTCCAGTTAATTTCCTAGAAGTGGAGCTGATAGATGAGCTTTTTCTATTTCAGTAACACCAAACTGCTCTCCAGAGCAGCTATAATATTTACAACTCCACCATATATGTACCAGAATACTGATCTCCTCTCACCCTTGGCAACATTTTGTCTTTCTTATGGGGGAAAATTGGTATCTCTTTGTTTTTATTTCCAAGTAATAATAAGGTTGAACATCTTTCTACACATTTTGCAGCCATTTGAATTTTCTCTTCTGGAAGATACACTGGGAGACTAAGTTTTTGCAACCATGTTTGTAATATAGATGGAGCTGACATTTTCTTTAATTCTGCTGTTCTCATTTTGGTATCAAGTTTAGACTAGCCTCATAGAATGTGTTGGATCGACTACTCTATCTTGTTCACATTCCGGGGCAGTTTGTGTAATACAGTTTTGTTCTGTTTTTTGTTTTTCGCATTTTTTGTGTATCACTCCAGTAAAATTATCTCAGTCTAGGCATTTTGGCAGTTGGAGCCAGTCTTCTATACTACCTTTTCAAGTTAATTGATGATTGTTCATCTACTTCTCTTCTTTTTGGACCAAGTTTTGTAGTTTGTATTTTTGTCAAAAATTACTCCTTTAATCTAGGTTTTCAAATGTATTGGCATAAAGTTGTTCATTATGTACTCTGATGTTTTCTAACATTTTTACTCTATCTGGTGTCTCCTCTGCCATTTATAACATTGCCTATGTGTATCATTTTCTTGATCAGTCTTACTAGGAGTTTGTCTATTTTATTTGTCTTTAACAGAACGTCGAGTTTTGGTTTCCATAATCAACTTCATTTTCTATTGTTTTTCATTTTACTCTTCTCATTTTGCTTTTTAAAAATTGCTTTCCCTTTTGTTGTCTCTTCGGTTTTTATTTTTCTACCTCTTATATGCAACACTTAAATTTTGTTTTCTTGCTTTGTAATAAGTACCCTTAAGGCTATAAATCCCTCCTCTAATTGGTGTTTTAGTTAGATGCCACAAGTTTTATGTCTCACAAGTTTTATGTCAGGTTTTTATTGTCATTCATTTCTAAATATTTTATAATTTTTTTATTGGTTTTCTTTTCAAGCCATGTGTATTCTTCAGTTATCAAATGTATGTTCTTTTTCTTTCTTTTTAAAAAATTAATTAATTAATTTAAATTTTGGCTGTGTTTGGTCTTCATTACTGCACGCGGGCTTTCTCTAGTTGAAGAAAGAGGGGGCTACTCTTCACTGCGGTGCGCGGGCTTCTCATTGCGGTGGTTTCTCTTGTTGCGGAGCACGGGCTCTAGGCGCGTGGGCTTCAGTAGTTGTGGCACACAGGCTCAGTAGTTGTGGCTCGTGGGCTCTAGAGTGCAGGCTCAGTAATTGTGGCGCATGGGCTTAGTTGCTCCACGGCATGTGGGATCTTCCGGACCAGGGCTCGAACCCGTGTCCCCTGCATTGGCAGGCGGATTCTTAACCACTGCGCAACCAGTGAAGTTCCTGTTGTTTTTGTTTTAAAAATGTATTATAAAATCTTTCAAAATACAAAAAGATATAAAAAAATAATATAATGAATACCCAGATTAAGAAATAAAACTCAAATGTATGCTGATAATTTTCGATTTTACTTTTCATAAGTAAAAGATGCACGTGATAAAAACCAAATCACTTTGTCTTGCTGGTCCCCTCCTGAGAAGCAACTGCAGTTACTAATTTAAGGTGTATTCTTGTGAGCTGAATAGGTTTCTTTTTGGCTCTCTTTTTGCTGTTGATTTTTAATTTTACTTTGTTGCGGTTTATGAATACAGTCTGTAGATTCTTCGGAATTTAAGCTTCCTTTGCTGGGCCAGTGCATAGTCAACTTCTGTAAATGTTTCAACTGTGTTTGAAACGAACAGATGTGCTAACGTTCTTTGTCTAAAATACAAAATTGATCTCATCACTTCCTCTCTGATAGCTTCTGTGGTCCTCGGGTTAAAGACCCACTGCCTTAGCCTATGATGTGGCACCAAGCTTCCTCTTTAGCCAAGCCCTCAGTCACCTCCCTTTGATACAACACATTTACAGACATGTAGCTCTTGTATCTTTTAGGGTCAACTTTCAGAAGAAATGCTTGAACTGTCAGAGTTGTCCTGTAGCAGACAGTCCAATGCCTGACAACGCAAAGGTCCTATTAGATAGATACTCACTGAGTCAACCAGAGAATGGGCTGTCTTCTGAGGATGGAGTTATGCTGAGACAGGACAGTCACCCAGTGGTGGGTTACTCACTCCCTCATCATGAACTCTAATCCTTACTCACTACTTGCTCCTCCTGAACCCAGCCTGTCTCACTGAGGCCTCTGGTTGCAGTACCCTCCATGTCAAGTTCCCAGCACTTTCCCTCCTCCCTCCCTCTGGCTGCCCACCATGGTGGATCACTTCAAAGGCCCTCCCACCACCAATGCCTCCAGTTGCTTTGCCTTCTAGAGTCAGTGGCATATGCCCAACCAAGACCCACCCCAGGATGAATCCACACTAAGCTTCTGCTCTGAGGGCCCTGACACGCGAACGGGAGATTGTGTGGGGGGGGTGAGGGGTGAGGGGAATCGGGTAAGCGACTGTCCTGTCTACACATTTAAGGTTTCAACCTTCGCTGGAACCTCACTTTTGCATTCACTTCGGCCTCTGTTCCAAACCTTTTGACTCCCCTCAAGTCCCCTAGCCTCTCCCCAGCCCCTTTATTCAGCAGAATGATAGTTTGCTAATTTATGGAGAAAATAGAATACATCGGGGTGAGCCTTTATTTAAACATTTTCACTTCCTTTCCTTCTGTTTCAGAGCGTCTCTCTTCCTCCTTAGGGTAAAAGTAATCCTGTCTCCGTATGTCCTTGACCCATCCTCTCCTGTCTCCCCTGTTTTTATTCTACTTTTTCCCTCTGCTCCTGTGTCTCCCCTTCCCAAACCATCCTTCCTAAAAGTCGTCAGCACCCCCGACCTCAGCTACCATGCATCCACTCCTATTGAAGGCCAACCTAGCTTCTTCCCCTCTCTATGGGCTCTAACTGGCCATCAAATTCTAAACCTGGGGGCTTCCCTGGTGGCGCAGTGGTTGAGAGTCCGCCTGCCGATGCAGGGGACACGGGTTCATGCCCCGGTCCGGGAAGATCCCACATGCCGCGGAGCGGCTGGGCCCGTGAGCCATGGCCGCTGAGCCTGCACATCCGGAGCCTGTGCTCCGCAACCGGAGAGGCCACAGCAGTGACAGGCCCACGTACCGAAAAAAATATTCTAAACTCGGGTCACATCTTTCTTGCCCTCTCCAGAGCGCTGAAGATCCCGACCACTCCCTGCTTCTCAAAACTCTCTCCTACCTATTTTGCCCAATACCACTCTGTCTTGAATCTCTTTCTTGTCTTTCTACCTTCTTTCTTGTCCCTTTGATCCTGAAATGTCCCCAGCGTTTTCTACTCGTGGTCCTCAGTTTTTATTTCTCCACACACCAGGAAAGCACACAATTCATTACGAAGGGGTGTAGTCTCTACCAAGCTCCGAACAAGCACTGCCATGGGAGAATGCTGGCTGACTGTCACTACATTGCCCCATTTTTCAAGAGCTGTCAGATACCCTAGGGTTTCACATGAAATGCCTCAACTTTAAATATAGATTATGAATTGAAAGTTTGCCAAAACTGTGCAGAGTAAATAAAACATGGATGGTCTCATTAGGGCTGTCCTTTTCTTATTCAACTGCCCCTAGGACAATTTATAAGGTACTTTATTAGTAATGGAAGTTCACATTTATTGAGGATTTACTATGTGCCAGACACACTTCTGAGTGTTTTGCATGTATTAACTCATTCAATCTTCACAACAATCCTATCAACAAAGTGCTATTATTATCCTGCTTTATAGAGGGAGCAAACTGAGGCAGAGAGCTTCAGTACTTTGCCCTGGGTCTCAGAGATTCTGAGTTTAAGAACCAGGTTTGAAATCCAGACAGTCCAGCTCCAGAGCTCAAGTTTTTAACCACAGTACTCTTTTGGTTTCCTCCCGCAGTAGATGAGAAAACTGAGGTCCAGAGAGATTCAGAAGCTGTCCAAGACCACAGGAGTGGTAACCGGCCAAGTAGGGACTTGAAGATATCATCACAGGGATAGACACTTGCACTTTCTACTGGTCTATAATTAGTTACTTGTTACCTGTTGCCCTTGCTAGACTGCACGATCAGCTCTCAGACCAGGGACTGGAATACAAACGTTTGTAAAGTCAGTGCCCTGGAGACGCAAAACAGTCCGTTCACCTCTGTTAATAACTTCATTTACTTCTCACAACAGTGCCCAGGTAGGACAGTAGCTAACATTTAATCAGCACTTCCAGGTGCCGTTATATCTTAAAACCTCACAAACACACTATTTCTTAGGGACTATTATTATCCCTACTAGACAGAAGAAGAACCTGAGGCTCAGTGCAGCTCCATGACTTGCCCAGGATCTGGCAACTAGTAAGTGACAGTCAAGATTCTAGCGCACGCTATAAGACAACAGAGGCCTCTTTCTTGACCATGAGGCCACACTGTCAGTTCTACAGATGGGAAAACTGAGGCCTGGGACAGGGCACTAACTTGTGCCCACGGAATCGCGCCCATTGAAGAGGGCATACTGCACTCTTGCTCTTCCCCCTCTTGGGCCGCGGAGTGCCACTGCGGAGCGGCAGGCGGAGGACGAGAAGCGAAAGCCCTTTCCTCTAAGGTACCGAGAGCCGCTTAGATGCGCGAACTCCCGCCCTAACTGAAGGATCCCGCGACTCCAAGGAAACGGCGCGGGCTGGAGAACAGGAAGTGAGTCGCCCGGTGGGAGGGACAAATCTGCTACAGTCACCAATGGGAACGCCGCGTCCGCGTTTGCCCCGCCCCGAGGGAGGGCCCGAGCCCGCCTTTTTGCCTTCGCCGCCGGCAGTGTGGGCTGCGCTTGGGCGCTGCGGTGGGTAATCGGGGCGCGGGGGCGCGAGGCTGACAGGGAAGGAAGAGGGCGGCTCAGGAAGGCGAGGGGCGGACGGCCGGTGGGGGTCAGGCCCCGGGGGTCGGTCCGCGTGTTGTGCCACAGTGTGGCTCCGGGGCCCGGGGGCTGGGGCTTCTCAATTCCTGATGGGGAAACTGAGGCCCCGACAGGGGCGGCAGAGCTAGGTAGACCGGAAGCTCGTCCATCACACGCAGACATTTTAAAAACGTAATATTAGGTGAAAAAATACTTTAAATCATAATATTAGTTGAAAAAGCAAAATACAAAATTCTTTGTAAACTGAATAAGTAAAATAAGGCCTTCACTGATCACCCTCTTAGTCTCGCCGGCCTCTGTGCTTCCCCTCTATTTTGGGTACAGAACTTCTTACTTTGTACAAGTCCGCAGCCCCTTATTTTAAAGCCCTGAGGTTGGATGTGTTCAGAACCCCGATTTTCTCGGATTTTCGAAAGGTAATATGGCGCATATATGTCCTGTCATATCTTGAGCGGGGTCTGGGGCAATGTCTTGTGATCAAATACATTACTTTTCTCACAGCTAAATATGTGCATATTTACGCGAAGGGGGTAAACAACAACCATAAATAGTCTCATCTGAGGTCAGAGCAGGTTTTCAAACTTAAAAGATTAGTTTTGAGAACTTTAGAGATTTGAGAATTGCAGATAAGGGACCTGGATCATAATTTTATCGTTCACTCATATTTCTCATTAATTCGGCCTGAGGCTGCCACAGTTCCTCACCCTGCTTTTGTATGGTCACTTCCCTGTCTCCATCACTAACGCTGTGTCGCCTTGTGCTCTCTCAGCCTCAGTTTCCTCATCTGTAAAATGGGATCAGTAATGCTTTCCTCATAAGGTTCTGGGGAGGATGAAATGAGACTGTGAATGTGAAACATTAATACTGTGTCTAGCACTTGGCCCAGATAGTTATGTTTGAAATTTGCTTATTCCACAAACATTTCTATTTTTAAATTATTTGAATGGTGATACACCCCCCTTTCATAGAGACAACTGACTTCTCTGCATAAACAAGCCTATATGTATCTTTCACCCTCATTTTCCCACCCCTTTTCCCCAAATTATAGCATTGTATACTGTTCTATACCTCCTTCTTATTAACATTTATTTTGGCTGTTTCTTAACATACTTATATAATTTTCTTTTTTTTTTATTAAGCTAAGTTACCCGCCTATAAAAATGTGTGATATAAGTTTGAAGAACAAAAGTACAGTGAACACCATCCACACACCACCAAGTTAAGAAATAGTACATTGTTGGGCTTCCCTGGTGGCGCAGTGGTTGAGAGCCCGCCTGCTGATGCAGGGGACACGGGTTCGTGCCCTGGTCCGGGAAGATCCCTAGCCGCGGAGCGGCTAGGCCCGTGAGCCATGGCTGCTGAGCCTGTGCGTCTGGAGCCTGTGCTCCGCAACGGGCGAGGCCACAACCGTGAGAGGCCCATGTACCACAAAAAAAAAAAAAAAAAGAGAAATAGTACATTGTCATATCCTCAAAGCCTCCACTGAATCATTTTCTTCCCTCCCTAAAGATAACTACTGCCCTAAATATTATGTTATCGTTCCCTTGTTTTTCCTTGTACTTTTTAGTATCTATGTATCGCTCATGAATGCAGTGTACGATTTTGCTAGTTTTTAGATTTTATATAAATGGGATCCGAATATATATTTTGTGTGACTTGATTTTTGCACATAACATTACATTTATGAGATGCATCCATTGTTACTATGAGTAGCTCTACTTCATTGCTGTTTTGAATTCCATGGTATGATTATAAAGTCTTTATGTAGGTGTTCTTCAGTTGATTGGCACTTATACTGTTACCAGATTTTTGCTATTACATCATGCTTCATAAACATACTTCCTGGGGTAAATATGGAAGTTTCTGTAAGGTATATACCTAATAGTAGGTTTCTGGGCATATCAGATTTGTAGTGATATCAAATCAATGTCTGAAGTGGTTATAGGGGCTTATACTCTACCAGCAGTGGATGAAAGTTTCAGCCTCAGCCATTCTTAAGAATTTATGCCTTTCTGGTGATGGGTAAGACATTAATCACTATGGTTTTAATACTCATTTGCCTGATGACATTGAACATTTCTTTACGTATGTATTAGTCACTTGTGCATTCTCTTCATAAATTTTCTCTTGCTCATTTTTCTCTTACATTGCCTTCCCCTTACTGATTTGTAAGATTTGTTTATATATTCTGAATCTTTTGTGTGTGGCTTAAATGCGTTTCAGATACCTTCCAGTTTGAGCTTGTCTTTTGTCTCTCTGTCTCTCTCTGTCTCTGTCTCTCTCTCCCCCACTTTCTGTATTTTTGATGAACAGAGGTTCTTAATTTTAACAAAATCGGATTTATCAGTATATTCTTTTATGGTTTGTACTTTTCATATCTTTTAAAGAAATTCTGCTTTCCCTACCTTTGGGTCATAAAGTTATACTCCTATATTGTTGTCTAAAAGTTTTATTGTGTTTCCTTTCTTATGACCTTAATCCTCAAGAATTGAGTTTTGTGCATAATGTGAAGTAAGGGTCTAGTTTTATTTTTTTTCACATATGAATAATGGGTTGTTCTTGCACCTTTCATTGAAAAGTCTGCTTTGATCTGGAGTTCCATTTCTTCAACATATCAAGTATCCATATATGTATACATTTCTATTTCTTAGTTGTCTATTCTGTTCCATTGGCCTTATTTGTCCATTTCTGTACCATTATCACCCATTATTCATTACTCTACCTGTATAATAAGTCGTGGTACCTGGTAGGACAAGTCCTCCTGCCTTTATCTTCTCTAAGAATGTCTTTGCTGCTTTGCCTTTACATTTTCTATGTAAAATTTAGAACCATCTTGTCAAATCACACACAGACATGTACAAAGCCTGTGAGGATTTTGATTGGAATTGTATTGATTCAATTGCATTGGATCAGTTTGGATTTTAAAGTGATTGCTTTGAACATTTCATTCTTAAGTGTTATGCGTGCTGTGGGTTTTTGTAGAAGTTTCCTTCTATTCCAAGTTTGTTAAAGAGTTTTTAGTATGAACAAATATTGAATTTTATCAACTATATTTTCTGCATCTATTAAGATGATTGTATGCTTTTTCTCCTTTCTGTTAATGTGGTGGGTCACACTGATTGGTTTTTCTCTCCCGCCACAGCTTTATTGAGATATTATTGACATATGACATTTTTTTTAACATCTTTATTGGAGTGTAATTGCTTTACAATGGTTTGTTAGTTTCTGCTTTATAACAAAGTGAATCAGTTATACATATACATATGTCCCCATATCCCCTCCCTCTTGCGTCTCCCTGCCTCCCACCCCTCCCTCGGTCACAAAGCACCGAGCTCATCTCCCTGTGCTATGTGGCTGCTTCCCACTAGCTATCTATTTTACATTTGGCAGTGTATGATGTCCATGCCACTCTCTCACTTTGTCCCAGCTTACCCTTCCCCCTCCCCTTGTCCTCAAGTCCATTCTCTTAGTAGGTCTGCGTCTTTATTCCCGTCTTGCCCCTAGGTTCTTCATGACCATTTTTTTTGTTTGTTTTTTAGATTCCATGTATATGTGTTAGCATACGGTATTTGTTTTTCTCTTTCTGACTTACTTCACTCTGTATGACAGACTCTAGGTCCATCCACCTCACTGTAAATAACTCGATTTCATTTCTTTTTATGACATGACATTTGATGGACTTTCAGATGTTTAACCATTGCTGGGATAAACCACTCGATCGCAGTATATTGTCCTTTTTACATTGCTAGATTCGGTGTGTTAACATTTTTGCTATGTTCATGAAGATAACGGATTTTCATTTTACCTTCTTTTGAAGTCTTTATTAGGTTTCAGTGCCCAATTTATGTCAGCCTCATCAGATGCTTTGGGGATGGTTTGTTCTTTTTCTGGCTCTGGGATAGTTTATGTAACATTTGAAATGATTTGTTTCTAGAATGTTTGGTAGGATTTCTTGATAAATCCATTGGGACCTGAAGTGTTCTTTGTGGGAAGATAAATTTCCCATAAAATGTCTTTAATGGTTATAAATTGTTTTGGTTTCTAAATTATCTTTAGTCAGTTTTGAGTGAATTTCCTATGACTTTGTACATATTTAAAATACAGCTTATTTTAAGTTGTCTATAATATCTTTTTAAAATGTTTGTCTCTGCAATTAGTTTCCCTTTTTCATTCCAAATATTATTTATTTATAAGTTTTCTCTCTCTTGGAAAATCTTGTCAGAGGTTTGTCACTTTTATTAAGTGTTCTCAAAGAATAATTTTGGTTTTATTGATCTTTTCAGATATGCACTTATTTTCTATTTCATTAATTTCTGGTCTTTATTATTTTCTTGCTTTAACGTTCTTTGGATTTAATTTGCTGTTATTATTTTTATAGCTTCTTCAGATGGATGTCTAACTCACTAATTTTCACGCCCCCCCTCCCCCCAAAAAATGTATATATATAAACATTTAAGACTATTAATTTCTCTCTACTGTTTTAGTTGCCTCCCACCAATTTCTATGTGTAGTATTTTATTTTCAGTTCAAAATATTTTCTGATTTCCATTAACAATTCCTCTTTGAAAAAGGATAATTTAGGAGTGTGTTTCTTAAATTTTAAACAGTTTTTCTACTTTTCTTTCTGTTTCTGGTTCCCACCTTTATTGCATTGCAGTCAGAGAACATGTTCTGTATGAGACCAGTCTTTTACAGTTTGCTAAGACTTGCTTTCTGACCCATATGTGGCAATTTGCAAAATTGTTCCAGGTATGCTTGAAGATCGGGTATTCTGTAGCTGTTGAGTACAATGTTTTATGCATGTCCATCAGATTAAGCTTTTTGTTGTGTTTTACAAATCTTCTCTATACACACATTTTTTGTTCATTTATCAGTGATGGAGAGGGATATGTTAGAATCTCCCACTATGGTTATGGATTTGTATGTTTATTTTTGTAGGTCTGTTAACTGTTTTGAGGTTCTGTTATTATGTGCTTGAATACTTAAAATTGTTATGGCTTCTTTGGAACTGAACCTTTTTATCATTTTATGGGGACCATCCTTATCTCTAGTAATGCTTTCTGCCTTTAAGTCTATTTTGTGTCATATTAATATAGCCACACCAGCTCTCTTTTGGTTAGTTCACAGAGTGTACATTTTCCTATCCTTTTACTGTAAATTTTTTGGCATTCTTAGTTTTAGAAGTAACTTCTATGTCATATAGCTAGGTTTTATTAATTATTCAATTCGACAAGTTTTTGATCTGGTTTAACAGCCTGGCTCTATCATCTACTTAAAGACCCTTAGTTTGGAAAGTCTGAATCTCCAGAGTTTCTAGGGTGAAAGTCCGAATTCCTCAGCCCAGCGTATTCTGTTCTTTTGTCTGGAACAATCACTGGCAAATAAGGGTACTCAGTACCTAAAAATAGAATGGATGAATGAAGGTACTGATCCTAGTGATAGGAAATAGACTTGGCAGGACGTGGGGACCGGCTGGATCTAGTCAGCCTCAGGGGAGAGGAGGGTCAGGGTTTGATGCTGAGGTCTGCGGTGTCTGTATGTCTGCGTGGACTGTAACACCCAAACCAGATGATTCTCGAAGAGGACTTGGGGGGAGGAAGGGGTTGAGGAAGGAGAAGATGAGTCTGGTTTAGGATGGGTTGAGGTTGAGATGCTGGTGAGATATTCTCGAGGAGAGCTAGCAGGCAGTCAGAGAAGCTGGTCATGAGATGGTGCATCTTCCCAGCTCTGAGGCCCAGCTGATGACGCCGTTGAAAAAGAACAGTGACTAACCTTTTTGCGTATCTCCTAGAGCTAGTTCTTGGCAAACCCTTGGTAGTCATATCTCATTTAAACTGCATCTTATTCTTTAAAGATCGTATTATCCCCATTTTATAGAAGAAAAGACTGAGATTAAGCATATTAGCTAAAAATGTGTGTGTTATATTTGCCTAAGGTAACAGCGACTTTCTTATAAGATCATAGCATCACCTGAAGTGGATGTTAAAACCTCAGAATTTCAAGCCCCTCTGCAGTCAGAACCTCCAGAAAAGACCTGGGGATCTGCATTTTTAATACGCAGGTTAGGTGATTCTTAAGATCAGACGGGTCTGGCAGGCACAAGTCTCAAAGCCACCTGTCTACTTCTCACCCTGAGGTCTTAGCCGCTGCACTGTGCCACCTCTCTGTGGCAGGGGCAGGCTTTTTGATCAGGGCTTGTGCAGTCCTTTTATCAGCTCTGATCTTTGTGGTTTGTGGAAAGATAGCGTTTTAGTAGAGAGCAGGAGATTTTCAAAAACACCCTGCAGTCCTAGCATGACAGTTGTTTTATTAGTGGTTTGGGAAAGGAGAAGGAAACTAGCATTTATTAAGTGTTTACTAGTAGTCCTCTAAGCAGTGGAAGTTATTCTGATCTTATAGTGAGAAATGGGGCCTCAGCTAAATTTATCGCAGGCCATAGATCTGGTAGGAGGCTGAGCCAAGTTTCAGACCCAGAAGTATCTACTAGTAAAAACAGCTAAAATTTTTTTTTAGTGTCTAGTCTGTTACCAGGCTCTTATATGTATTTTTTTTATTGAGGTATAGTTGATATACAATATTATATAAGTTTCAGGTGTACAACAGAGTGATTCACAATTTTTAAAGGTTACACTCCACTTACAGTTGTTAAAGGCTTTTATGTGTATTTACTCATTTAATCCTCATAGTAATTCTAGGGAAGACGTTTCTATCACTATTCTCACTTAACAGATCAGAAACTGAAGCACGTGGAGGTTAAGAGTCCCTGTTTCACACACCTCCGTGGTGGAGCGGCCTGTGAATCCAGGCTTCCTGGCTGCGTCCAGAGTCCACACTTCTCACCACTGCCCAGTACTAATTTGCCTCACCCCTGACTCGTGTCCTTTTCATCTTTGTACTATTCAGTGTGATGAACTAGATTTTAAAAACCATAACAAACTTTTATCTGTTAATGTAAATTGGAACAGACCATGGAACGTTGCTTTTGGTGTGCTCAGACGTGACTGGATTGCCTTTGCTTCTTTTTTAGTTCCACCATCCATGCAGGGCAGCACGGGGAGAGTGGGCGTCATGACTGATGTCCACCGGCGGTTCCTGCAGCTGCTGATGACTCACGGCGTGCTGGAGGAGTGGGATGTCCAGCGCTTACAGAAGCACTGCTATAAGGTCCATGACCGTGAGTATCGTTTCCCTGTTCCCAGGCTGCTCTGCCACCGTGTGATCAGGGACTAGTGACACTGGACTAATACCATGTACCCAGTCAACTGGTACTGCTGACCTGGGCATTCAAGTCTCTCACCATCTCATGCCAGCCCACCTTTCTCATCTCATCTTCAACTTTTTATTTTTTTTTAAAGTAAATCTAAAGTTTAGCCCAGTGGCTAAGAACTTGGACTCTGAAGCTGGATAGTCATGGTTCACACCAAAGCTCTAGCACCTTCTCCAGTCCAAGTTGCTTCATCTCTCTAATGAGGATAATTATTTGTACTTCACACCTGGGGTGGTTCAGAGGCTTAAGAGACATAGTACATACAAAACACCTGGCACGGAAGGCGCTGCACTGGCTATTGATAGGAAGAGGGCACCTTAGCACAGGGGTGAAGGGCACAGCCTTGGACTTGGCCAAATTGGTAAAGTGCCATCCCTGCCCTGTGCCAGCTGTGGGCATTGGGAGCATCTTCTCAGTGGGTTGTTGGGAGGGGTAAATAAGATAACACATGCGGAACACTCAGAGACAGGACCTGGTTTCAATAACTGGAGGGTAGCAGGAGAAGCAAGAGGATCCGTTTTGATAGATCAGTGAAATCAATGGTAGATCTTACTGACTGTCAGTAAGGGTAGATCTTGTTGAGTGAAAAAAGAAAGTTGACAACTTATACCTATTGTATGATGTCATTGTGCTAAGTGTTTTTTTAAAACTTCACGATCTTTATTGTTCATGAATACGTACATCTGTGTGTAAAAATATAAAAGTGGATTCTAGAAGGATGTGCAGTACACCATAAGTGTGCTTGCCTTTGGGGAGAGGAGGAGTGGGATCGTTTTGTAGCTAGAAATCAAAGGATACTTCGTCGTTACCCTGTTTTGTTCTTTTATTTAAAAAAAGACTTAAAGTAAACACGGCATTGTCAGCATAGTCTAATGGTTGTCCTTCTGACTGATTAACAAGAAGTTAAGTATTTGTTTTTTATTCTATGTTTTTGTCTTTCTGTATTTTTAATTTTCAAAAGAAGTAGTCAGCTAAGTCGAGAGGGGTGGGGAAAGGTGTGGGAGGGGCCCTGGGTGCACCGGTGAAGGGGCCCAAGACGAGGTGACACATTGCGAGAACTGCAGCCTGTGGCCTGACAGAGGCAGAAGCCAGATCCCTAGGAGCTGAGGGGGGAAGGGCAGTAAGAGGGAAGACAGTGAGTAGAGAAGCGGTGTCTTCCTGATGTGCAGAGGAAGGAAGGCTTAAGAGGGTGGCGTTTAGAGAAGAGGCAGGGTTTGAAGCGGCTGCTCCAGTGAGGTATTCACGGAAAATTCTGGGAGCTGGACGGTGCGCATCAACAAATTAAAAGCTTGGAGGGGCCCTACAGTAAGGAATCCTTTTAAACTCTGTTTAATCTTCTGTGTCCAAACTTAATTGACCTCCAAACCTTGGGAAACTCTGGACGAGAACATACGCTGTGTGGGAAGAGAACAGGTTCTTGTGGTACGTAGGTTTACAGGTTATGAAGAACTCATAATTGTACCCCATAGTAATGGGTTTTTTTTTTTAAATTTAATTCTGTGGATATTGCAGACTTCTAGAAGGATTTGAAGCAGGAGAGTGACATAATTATTGCTGTGTTTGAGACTCCCCTTCTGGTGAAAATAAGTTTGCTCTAACTGCCTGTACTGTGGTGGATTGGGGTCCTTGGTGAGAGCCTCCTTTATGGAAAGGGAATATTACCTCTGTCAAGCTACCTTCTCTTGCTCTTTAAAAAAACACAGCAGGACTTTAAACCTGGCCCTCAATGCCCTTTCCTTTAGTGATGGGCAGAATCATGCTTTTCTTAATTTTACCTACGTGACAGTTCCTTTTCCCTTTTAGTTTCTCATCTGAGTCCTGAGTGTGAGCTTTATTGTTGAGGGGAAGTTTCAGAGCTCACTGGAAGGAGCTCTGTGATGCCTGAGCACTAAGAATGAAAGTGGTTTTGCTTTTATTTGACCTTTCAAGTTGTCATGACCTAACTTAGGAAAGTCCTGGAAAATGTGTCTAGGAATTGATTTATTCTTCACACTTTATGTACCATTTCTGTGCATCAAGATATGGTTATGGGGCCTCCCTGGTGGCGCAGTGGTTGAGAGTCCGCCTGCCGATGCAGGGGATACGGGTTCGTGCCCCGGTCTGGGAGGATCCCATATGCCGCGGAGCGGCTGGGCCCGTGAGCCGTGGCCGCTGGGCCTGCGCGTCCGGAGCCTGTGCTCCGCAACGGGAGAGGCCACAACAGTGAGAGGCCCGCGTACCACAAAAAGAAAAAAAAAAAAAAAAAAAAAGATATGGTTATGGCTAGGGTAGTCAGGATAGAACTATAGGTGTTTGCTCCCATCGTTCATTAAAAAAAAAAGGGGGAGAGAGAGAAAAGTTTGTTTCCAAGTGTTAATGTTATTTGAGAGATTTTTAAACTGAGGGGTGATGGAATGAAATTATCTAAAGTTAAGTAAAAACTTGCAAGACCAATATTATTAATCTCCTATCTTTTGAAGAGATTCCTAGGAAATTCCCCTTTTACCAACTAGAAAAATATTTAGGTTCTCAGTGTATGATGAAACAAAGGAGTATTTGAAACTGCAAGTTTCAGTTTCCCAGAGCATTTGTCCCTTTTATCAAAGCACTTCCTATTCTGGGCTCTTGCTTGGGCTCTCCTTTTACTGTCATTAGGGGAAGACCAACTCCCCACATCTCTGGCTAGTGAAGAATTTCAATTTTTTTTCTGATGTCCTGGTATAAAGCCTTGGCCTTTCTTCCTGGCATTGGAGCACCTTAGATTTTGAACCAGGGCTTGTGTACAAGCATGTGGCCATCCAGCACCATTTCCTGAGACTCTCCAGTGGGCCAGGCCTCTGTGCAAGAGATAAACTTGACACAGAGATAAACTTTTGCTTCGCCTTGGGTTTTGTGAGTCAGACATGGAATCAGACATGGAATCAGACGATTCCAGTATAAGCCCCCTTGATGGGAGCAAGTACAGGAGGCCTGGGGAGTGGTGGTTAAGAAGACTTGGATTTGAGGATTTCCACTTTAGACCAAGATAGAGTAACAGGGACTAATTTACCTCCCTGTCTGAAACAATCAATAAATGGACAAAAACATGCAACACCGGACATTAGTCAGTGAAGGACAGTGATCTCTTGAGAGGTAGGCATGAGGGTTTTTCCCTCTTGACACCAAATATGCATTTTTTTCTCCAGCACTGCCTCCCCAGTTCTCTGGACACCAACTTGAGTGTCCAAGAACTCAATTCAGTTCTGACACTACCTACCTGGAGTGAGGGGCTTAGTCCCACGAGACTGCCCCTACTTACGATGCCAGTCTCAAGTCCTGGGCCACCCATACTTCTGACTGGCTATAAATCAGGGTTCTCATGATGCCCTCCTCAGGTTCAATACATTGGTAGAATGGCTCACGGAACTCAGGAAGACACTTTACTTGCATTTGCTGGTTTACTATACAGGCTACAACTCAAGAACAGCCATATGGATAAGATGCACAGGGCAGGCTGTTGGGGGCAGGGCTGGTTTGGAGCCTCTGTGCCCTCTCTGGGTGCTCCATCCTCCTAGCACCTGGGTGTGTTCACCATCCCGGAAGCGCTCCAGATCTCAACATTTAGGGATTTTTTAAATGGAGGTTTTATCACGTAGTCATGATTGATTAAATCATTGGCTGTTGGTGATTAGCTCAGTCTCCTCTGCCCAGAGTTGTGGGATGGGGCTGAAAGTTCCAGGCATGTAATCAAGGCTTGGTCTTCCTGGCAACCAGCCCCCATCCTGAAGTTATTTAGGGACCTGCCAAGAGTCATCTCATTAGAACAAAAGACCTGCCTATCACCTTCTCACTTAGGAAATTCCAAGTGTTTTAGGAGCTCTGTGCCAGGAACCAGGGACAAAGAGCAAGTATCTTTCTTTCTTTCTTTTTTTTTTTTAAACATCTTTATCGGAGTATAATTGCTTTACCATGGTGTGTTAGTTTCTGCTTTATAACAAAGTGAATCAGTTATACATATACATATGTCCCCATATCTCCTCCCTCTTGCTTCTCCCTCCCTCCCACCTGCAAGTATCTTTCTATACCACAGGGAGAATTGGGGTGCGCCCTACAGTTGCCTCTGCTCACTGCTGTGAGAGCACTTTCAGGCCATGGCACAGGGGAAACCAGGCAGAGCTAGACAGACACTCTGAGTTGAGGAGATGGAGCTGAGAGTTCAAGGAGATGAAAGCAGCTAGGGTTTGTAGGACAGAGAACTGTACTAGAGAAGAGAGATGCACAGAGAGAGAAGTAGAGATCTGTAGAGTGCCCCTCCACCCGCATCAAGGATCCAGCTGAGAACTGACCAGCACGGGAACTACCTGAGGCTAAGGAAAGAACCAGTTGAAAGAAAGAATTAGGGAAACAATGTAGCATGTTCACACGGGGCTGGGAATAGTGCCTGTTCCAGGCCCAAATGGCGTCCCTGGTGAATTCTACCAAACATTCAAGGAGGAAGTAGTACCAATTCCACCCTCACTCTTCCAGAAAATTGAAGAGAAGGGAACGCTTCCCAACTCATTTTATTAGGCTTGCGTTATCCTGATACTAAAACCAAAGACACTGCAAGGAGAGAAGACTAAAGACCGAGATCCCTCATGAATGTAGATGCTGAAATTCTAGACACAATTTTTGCCAATCTCATTCAGCAATATATAAAAAGGCTGATGTAATATGACCAAGTGGGGTTTACCCCAAGAATGCAGGGTTGGTTTAACATTTGAAAATCAATCAGTGTAATTCACCGCATTAACAAACTAAAAAAGCAAAACCATATGATCATGTCAGTAGGTGCAGAAGAAGCATTTGACAAAATCCAACATCTACCCTGGCATGATGAAGCAGAAGTTTCTTACAGAAAACGAAAGTGACCCTCAGGGGCAGGGTGTAAACAAGATAAACAGGACCTCACGCCTTAGAGCAGGAGAGAGGAATCAACAACTGTCTGCACAGAGTTGAAAAATCCAACATCTATTTCTGATTTAAAAAAACAACAACCGGGGTTTCCCTGGTGGTGCAGTGGTTAAGAATCCACCTGCCAGTGCAGGGGACACGGGTTCGAGCCCTGGTCCGGGAAGATCCCACATGCCGCGGAGCAACTAAGCCCGTGCGCCACAACTACTGAGCCTGCACTCTAGAGCCTGTGAGCACAACTACTGAGCCTGCGTGCTGCAGCTACTGAAGCCCACGTGCCTAGAGCCCATGCTCCGCAACAAGAGAAGCCGCCACTGCAATGAGAAGCCCGCGCACCGCAACGAAGAGTAGCCCCCGCTTGCCGCAACTAGAGAAAGCCCGCACGCAGCAACGAAGACCCAGTGCAGCCAAAAATCATAAATAAAAATAAATAAATAAATCTATATAAAAAAAAAAACCCTCAGCAAGTAGGAAAAGAAGGGAACTTCTTTAACCCAATAAAGGGGATCTGTGTAAAACTACAGCTAACATATTTAATTGTGAGAGACCGAATACTTCTCCCCTAATATCAGGAGCAAGACAGGAACATCCATTCTCATCATTTCTGTTCACCATTGTACTAGAGGTTCTAGCCAGTGCACTCAGGCAAGGGAAAAAACAAAAATCCACATTGGAAAGGAAGACATAAAAGTGTCTATTCACAGACATGATCATCATAGAAAATGTGATGGAATCTTTGAAAAAGCTACTAGAACTAATAAATGAGCTTAGTAAAGTTGCAGGATACAAGATATACAAAAATCAGTTGCATTTCTGTGTGTTAGCAGTGAATCATCAGAAACTGAAAAATTTTTTAAAGCACAATTTATAATAGCATCAAAAATATGAAGTACTTAGGAATAAATCTGACAAAAATTTGTAAGGCCTGTAAACTGAAAACCACAGAATATTGCTGAGAGAAATTAAGGAAGATCTAAATAGATGGAGAGACATGCCACGTTCATGGGCTGGAAAATTCAGTATTGCTAAGATATCAGTTTTCCCCAAATGATATATAGATTCAACTCAATTTCAGTCAAATTGAAACCGCTAGGTGGCGTTTCGGGGAGGGCTCCGAGGAGCTCCGGTTCTTTATGTCTCAGTGCAGAAAGAATTCAGTGAGTGGCAAAGTGATAGATAAGAAGTGATTTATTAGAATAGGACGCTTGTGAGGTTACAAGTAGCAGACGGGCAAGAGGGTGCCATGTGCCGAGAACTTAGTGGGCCACAGTTTTATAATCAAAGGAAAAGTGGGGAGGGGGTAAAGGCCTCCCTCTTCCTCATTCTAGAGTAGACGGCAGGCTTCCATCATCAGCTCCTCCTACAGGTTGGCCAGGGGAGTTTTCTTGTCCCTACTTGGTCAAGCCAGGACTGTCGTGGCACTATGGAAATGAGCAAAAAGGCGGTAACATATGCTAAAAATGCTAAATCATCTCAGGTTTTGATATAGTGTCACCTTTTCCTTATATTTTTGTTTTTAGTACATGCAGAGGAGTGTGTCCTAGGAATCATTAACTTACTGAGTCAGGATATGGGTAGGATGTGGGTCTCATGCCACCATTGTTTTATTGTTTTGGGGTGTGTCTCATACTTCTGTTGCATGGTTTTCTTGCTAAGGAAGTCTGCTTTCTTTTTTTTTTTTTTTTTTTTTTTTTTTTTTTTTGCGGTATGTGGGCCTCTCATTGTTGTGGCCTCTCCCGTTGCGAAGCACAGGCTCCGGACGTGCAGGCTCAGCAGCCATGGCTCACGGGCCCAGCCGCTCCGTGGCATGTGGGATCTTCCCAGACCGGGGCACGAACCCGTGTCCCCTGCATCGGCAGGCGGACTCTCAACCACTGCGCCACCAGGGAAGCCCCCAAGTCTGCTTTCTTGAGTCATCATTAACTTACAGAGGTAGCCAATATTTTTTTCTTTACTTACAATCCCCTAGCGGGATTAACTATTTAATTACAGTAAGTCCCCTATATACAAACGAGTTCCATTCCAAGAGCATGTTCTTAAGTCCAATTTGTTCGTAAGTCCAGCAAAGTTAGCCTAGGTACCCAACTAACACAATCGGCTGTATAGTACTGTCCTGTAATAGGTTTGTAATACTTTTCACAAAAATAATACATAAAAAACAAACAAAAAATAAAGACAACATTTATAATCTTACAGTATAATACCTTGAAAAGTACAACAGTACAGTACAACACCTGCCATACAGGTGCTGGCGTTGAGTGAACAGGCAAGAAGAGTTACTGACTGGAGGAGGGAGAGGAGGTGGGAGATGGTAGAGCTGAAGGATCATCAGCAATAGGAGATGGAGGGCAAGCTTCAATTTCACTGAAGCCTGACGTTGATGGCACAGGTTCTGGTTCCTTGCTGGGTTCAGTTCTATCTACCCTCCTGAAAAACCGATCCGGTGATGTCTGGGTAGTAGGTCCTTTTTTCTTGTCATAGATGACACGGTAGCACTGGATTGCGCGCTGAATGGCTGCTGCACCTTCGTGTGCCATGCTACGTTTGGGTCCTGTGCCTCAAAAACTAACAGTGCCTCCTCAAATAAAGAAAACGCCCTTGTCATTTCCTGTGTTGTGAATCTCTTCAATTCTTCAGTTACTTCTTCTTCCTCTTGTCTCTCTTTGTCCTTTCTCTGGGCACGTTCGCATCTTTGGAAGTTTGCAACTTGAAGGTTTGTATGTAGGGGACTTACTGTACCTACTTTGTCCCTTTACTCTGTCCCTATCAAAGTCCCAGCAGGGTTTTTTTTGTAGAAATTGACAAGCTGATTCCAAAATTCACATGGAAATGCAAAGAACCGAGAAGAGCCAAAACTATTTTGAAGAGGGAATCAAACTTGGACGATTAACTCTGATTAATTAGGTTAATTAAGATTACCTGATTTTAAGACTTATTATATAGCTGCCATATCAAGGCAGTGTAGTATTGGCATAAAGAAAGATATACAGGTCAGTGGAATAGAATAGAGAGTCCAGGAGTAGACCCACACGTAGATGGACAGCTGATTGTTGACGGACATGTGAAGCCAACTCAGTGAAGATAGTCTTTTCAAAAAATGATGCTTAGGGCTTCCCTGGTGGCGCAGTGGTTGAGAATCTGCCTGCCGATGCAGGGGATACGGGTTCGAGCCCTGGTCCGGGAAGGTCCCACATGCCGCAGAGCAACTAGGCCCGTGAGCCACAACTACTGAGCCTGCGCGTCTGGAGCCTGTGCTCCGCAGCAAGAGAAGCCACCGCAATGAGAAGCCCGCGCACCACAACGAAGAGTGGCCCCCGCTCACCGTAACTGGAGAAAGCCCGCATGCAGCAACAAAGGCCCAATGCGGCCAAAAATAAATAAGTAAATAAATTTATTTTTTAAAAAAATGATGCTTAGGGCTTCCCTGGTGGCGCAGTGGTTGAGAGTCCGCCTGCCGATGCAGGGGACGCAGGTTCGTGCCCCGGTCGGGGAAGATCCCACATGCCATGGAGCGGCTAGGCCCGTGAGCCATGGCCACTGAGGCTGCACGTCCGGAGCCTGTGCTCCACAACGGGAGAGACCACAGCAGTGAGAGGCCCGCGTACTGCAAAAAAAAAAAAAATGATGCTTAAATAATTGGATATCCATATTCCAAAAAAATGAACCCGAGGGGGCTTCCCTGGTGGCGCAGTGGTTGAGAGTCCGCCTGCCGAAGCAGGGGACATGGGTTCGTGCCCTGGTCCGGGAAGATCCCACATGCCACGGAGCGGCTGGGCCCGTGAGCCATGGCCGCTGAGCCTGCGTGTCCGGAGCCCGTGCTCCGCAGAGGGAGAGGCCGCAACAGTGAGAGGCCCGCGTACTGCAAAAAAAAAAAAAAAAAAAAGAACCCGAGCCATACTTTGCACCATATACAAAAGTTAACTCAAGATGAATCATATACCTAAACATAAAACCTAAAACTGTCACACTTCTAGAAGAAAATATAGGAAGAAACCTTTATGACCTAGCGTTAGGCAAAGATTTCTTGGATATGATCTATAAGAGAACAAATCAATAACTGCACTTCAGAATTTTAAAATTCTGCTCTTTAAAATATACCACTTAGAGAATGAAAAGACAAGCCAAATACTGGGAGAAAATATTTGAAAATCACATATCTGATCAAGGATTTGTATCCAGAACATATAGAGGACTCAAAAAACTCGACAATCAGAAAGCATACAACCCAATTAAAAAAGGGACAAAAGACTTGAACAGACACTTCACCAAAGTTGTGTGGATGGCAGATGAGCACATGAAAAGTTGCTCAGCCTGTCATTAGACCTTAGGGAAATGTAAACTAAAACCACAATGAGAGACTACTACACACCTATCAGAATGGCTACAGTTTCACAGACTGCGTGTGTCACGTGTTGGCAAGACAGTGGAAGAACTGGTGCTCTCATCTGCTGTTGGGTGTGAAATGATATCAACATTTTGAAAAACAGTGTGGCAGTTTCCTGACACAGCCGTTTCTCTCTCATGTACTTGTTTTTAGACTCAAGAGAAATGAAGATACATGTCCACAGAAAGGCTTGCACGTAAGTCTTCAGAGTAGGTTTACTTGTAATGGCCCCAAACTGAAAAACACCTACTTGTTCCATCAACAGGCGAACTGATAAATAGACTGTTGTGTTATCCATCTGATGGGCTACTACTTAGCAATAAAAAGGAATGAACCATTGCTATCTGCTACAATATGAATGAATCTCAAAATGGTCATGTCCAGGGGAGAAGCCAAACAAAGGAAAGTATATACTGTATGAACCCATATATAAACAATTCTAGACAATGCATATATGACTGTAGTGACAGAAAGTAGTTCAGTGGTTGCCTGGGGATGGTATAGTGGAGAGTTGTGAGGGGTGGGAGAGAGGGATTACACAGAGACATGAGGAGACTTTTAGGGAGTGATGGATATGCTTATTATCTTGACTGTGGTGATGGTTTCAAGAGTGTATACGTATTGGGACTTCCCTGGTGGCGCAGTGGTTGAGAATCTGCCTGCCAATGCAGGGGACACGGGTTTGAGCCCTGGTCCGGGAAGATGCCACATGCTGCAGAGCAGCTAAGCCCGTGTGCCACAGCTACTGAAGTCCATGCACCTAGAGCCCGTGCTCTGCAACAAGAGAAGCCGCAGCAATGAGAAGCCTGTGCACTGCGATGAAGACCCAATGCAGCCAAAAATAAATAAATAAATAAATTTATTAAAAAATAAATCAAGCAAGAAAAAATTTTTTAAAAGAGTGTACATGTGTATCATAACTTACTAAATTGTACCCTTTAAAAATTGTATGTCAATTACATCTCAACAAAGCTGTTTAAAAAAAAATCTGCATTTAAACCTACTTTGCTACTTGGTAGCTTTGTAACCTTGATCGTCACTAAACCCCAGAGCTTCATGAATATAATGTGTGCCGTGTGCTCCGTGGCCTGTAAGTATCCATGTAGAGGGATAAACAGGTTTCCAAAATGTAGCTCATTCTCTTGGTCTCATAAGGCCCTGCGTCATCTTTGTGGGACTCTAAGGAAATAGATGCAGCATTCAGGAAAAGTATCCTTTCTGTATCCGGGCTTACCTGGAGAGGCCCCCTTCTTGAAGTCTGACTCCCAAGAGAGTTGGCAAGTAGTTATGGGAAGTTTCATTAGTTCAATTTCCTAAAAACAAAACAAACATGGAAGCCTGAATTTTGAAGCCTTCGAAGGAGGCCCAGGTCCCCTTGGGAAGTAGGTATTCCTGATGATAATGTCGGGGAATGGTGTTGCCCAGCTCAGGGCTTGAGGGGGCCCTGAACCTGAACCTGACTCTGGGTTGGAATGTGTGTCATTGATCATGTGGCTCTGCTGGGCAGAAGCAGAAAGTTGCCACAGCCCACAGTTTCATGGCAACGAGTCTCTCAAAGTTATTCACCTTGTTAAACTATTTTGGGGCTGGTCTTTCTGGTTCTGTTTGGTTGAACAAGTTGGGTTTTAGGGGATCATTGGGTCCAGCCTCCTCGTCTTACAAAGCAGGAAGCAGAAACCCCTGGGAGTCTGGTGTGCTGTGTAGCCCCTTCTCACACAATGGCTCTGGGCCCCAGCACGGCCCAGTGCTGCCATCTGAGTCAGTGCCCGATTCTTTGAGGGCCTGCCTTGCTTGAAGCTCCTAGGGTTGCTTTTTAAATTTATTTTTTTATTTTGAAATAGTTCCAAACTCACAGGAGAGTTGTAAGAATAGTACAAAGAACTTTTTCCCCCCTGAATCATTTGAGAGTAGGTTACCAGTTTGAAAGTCCATCACCCCTACATTCTTTAGGGTGTGTTTCCTTCTAGCAAAGACATTCTCCTGAATAACTGCAGGATAACCATTAAAATATGACATTAACATTGACCCATCACTATCATCTAGTCCACAGACCCCATTGGGGTTTCTCCAGTTGTCCCAATATTGTCTTTTTTAGCAAAGGATCCACCCCAGAGTCATGTGTCACATTTAGTTGTCACATACAGTTTGTCCTCAGGACGAATTAGGTAGAATATCTGAAATCTTAGATTAAAAAATTAAGACTTAACATTATTTCAGCGGGCAGAATAAGTAATATGACGTTCAGGCAAAACACCCGTGAACTGAAGTGCACGTACCGAAAACAGATTAGGGAACACAGTGTCAGAGGAACATTATGGATGACAGATATTTTCCGGTTTTGTCAAACCTCTCATCTGCCCTCATCCTAGCTTTGTTTTTCTCCTGCGGATTTACATGACCGCTTCTGCGCCGTTGTCTCTGCAGGCCTCAGGGCTCAGACCCATCGCTGGGTGGCACGTGTTAGTGGTGAGGCAGTGATGCTGTCCACCTTTCAGTTTAGTATTCCATCCTGTATCTGCATCACGTTTATACGCACCTTCTCCTTCCAAGGAGGACTCAGCGATGATTAGACGCTGGCTCCAAGTAAGTTTTCCTCCTGCTTTTAATAATTTCATTGTACGTTTCTCCCCTTTGGCCCTGATGAACAGTTAATAAGCTTACCGCTGTCAGCCTGCTTGCCTTTCCAGTTAATCAAGGGGGATTAGGCTTGTGACCATAACTGAAAAGTGGCATAAAATTAGCATGAAAAGTAACATCTCAAATGCAACTTGATGAATTTTTCAACATACAGAATTTCATAACAGGCAGTTGTGATGTGCTCAGACCAGAGTCTCTGGGTTCTGGAAGCTCTGCAGCCACGAGGAAACAAACTCTTGTGGCTTTCACATCTCTGGCTCTTGAAGGACTCACTGTCCAAGTTCCAGCCGGCCCTTGATGACTGTGCGGCACAGGAACCCAGGGGGCCAGATGGTTCCCAGCAGTCCTTCCAGGCCAGTGCGGATTTGCTGAGCCAGGGCCTCTGTGTGCTCCACGCTCTCCCGAAGTGTGGCCTTCATTTGCTCCAGGAAGTGTCTTGTACTGGCTCCCAACCACAAGGGAGGGTGTGTGGGTGTGTGGAGGGCTGGGAGTGGATTCTTCAGCAGGATTACCACACACACCACTGGCAGGAATAGGGAAGCCATTTCTTGAAGACACAGGTTCAAATCAGGGACTTGGGAAAGTTTGTTTGTTTTCTTTACTTTCTGAGTCTCCGCTTTCTGTGTTATAGAGGAGATCTTACCTACCTCATGGAAAAGTCATGAGTGTTAAACAGGGAACTTAGGGGAAGCACCTGGCACAGAGTACTTCCTGCTCCACGTCCAGTACGTGCGCCTTGCTGCCCCTTCCTTCCTGTATGTCCCTCCCCCTACCATCTACTCTCAGGTCCCGGGGCTGGGGGTGGGGGTGGGAACTCACCTCAGAAGATCCAGGATGTTGGTAAGTAGGGTGATAGGAATTGTTATGTAGACCATAGGCTGCATTTCTCATGCTGGGATTTTCTCAGAAATCCTCGTGGAAGATCACGAGTGCAGGTGCTGAGTGGGGGTGTGAGTGACAGGAAGGCAGCGTGACCGAGAGTAGAGCGAGGGGGCACACGGGAGCCACTGGTGGCTTCCAGGTTGGTGGTGGTGGTGCGGGTATCTGGCTTCACCCTGGCTGCATGTGGGGGGCTAGGGTGGACGCTGGGAGGCTGGAGGAGGCTGTGTCACACTCCAGGGGCAAGGTGCTGGGGACTCGGAGGAGGGCTGCGGTGAGCCGGACGAAAGTGGCTGGAGTCATCTCTCTGATGGCACCACAGGCCTGCTCGTGCCTTTCAGCCACCTTCCTCACCCCTGCCGGGAACAGGGTGCTGAACCAAGTCCCACGTGTACAGAGTGTGGACATAAGTGAAGATCACTCAGATGAGAAGAGGCAAGGGCTGTTTATTCAGAGCTTGCTCTAACAGGGGGACTTGTGTTTTGGAGACTTGCTGGCAGGCAGAGGAGTGGGAAAGCTGTATAGAGGAACAAAGGGAAGGCTTCAGCTGTGCCCTGATAGGAGGCCGTCGCCCGGGAAGCTGGAGGCGGGCAGTCTAGAAGCAGGACAGGCTGTGATTGGTTGGGGGAGCACACCTGGCTTTCTCTGGTTGATCCTAAGTTGGAAGCAGGGACAAAAATTAGGGAAGCTGTCAGTTATTAATCAAGACCTGGTCATTTTTTGAAAAGAGATTATTTTATTATTTATTTTTGGCCACTTTGGGTCTTCGTTGCTACATGCAGGCTTTCTCTAGTTGCGGCAAGCGGGGGCTACTCTTCATTGCAGTGCGCGGGCTTCTCATTGCAGTGACTTCTCTTGTTGTGGAGCACAGACTCTAGGCGCGCGGGCTTCAGTAGTTGTGGCACTCGGGCTCAGTAGTTGTGGCGCACAGGCTTAGTTGCTCCGCAGCATGTGGGATCTTCCCGGACCAGGGCTCGAACCCGTGTCCCCTGCATTGGCAGGCGGATCCTTAACCACTGCACCACCAGGGAAGCCCAAGACCTGGTCATTTTGAGCCAATTATTACAGAGGTTATGGCTGGCTTCCTGAGCTGGTTGCTAGAGATAGTGGTCTGACCTCCTGCAGGTCTAACTTATAGGTAGCAGGCTGGCTTCCTGGGCTGGTTACTCTAGGTGGTGGGTTGGTTCCCTGGGCTGGTTGCTGCAGACTGTGGATCAGAGCCCTGTTTCTATAACGTTTATTGTCCGTTTGTATATTCAGTCTCTCAGAAGAATGTGTGTGACACATTCTGTTTCTTTGAGTTGTTTGCAGTCCAGCTTCTGAGAAACCACAACCGCTTATCCGGTGGGTCAGGGGGCGGAGTGGCCTCTGCAGTCACCATATCTCTTTATGGCAGGGCTCCAGCCTACACCAGCATTTGAAAACTGGTGGAGTGTCATTGGGATCTAGCTTACAGTCAGAGCCCTGAGCTAATCTCCGTTGTCACAAGACGCTACCATTTTTCTCTTTTTTGATTCAGACTCCTGGGGGTTAAGGCATCAAGTTATGTTGTTGAGCGTCGAGATATTTTTTTAACCTTTTATTATGGAGAAAGAAAGGTAGAGAGAATAATACAACGCAGCCTCATGTACACATCACCACCCAGTTAAAATGATAATTCATGACTAATCTTGTTTTATCTGTGCTCTGATTACTCACACCCATATCATTTTGACATAATTCTCAGACCTCATTGCATATCTGAGTAAGAATTTTTTTTTTAAATGAATGCTCAGGTCCTTTTGTCACTGTGCCAGACTGAAGGCCAGATGTTTGTTTTCTGGCCTGGACTTTGTCACTTACCGGCCCTGTGGTCTTGGATAAGTCCTTACGCTCTCTGACCCTTGGTTTCCTCTTTTGGAAAACAGACCGTACCACATATTGGCTCCCCTTGGCGGTCGTTCGTGAGGGTCTGATGAGAGCCCGAGGGAGCAGAAGCTTAGCACGTAGTGACGTGACGTACGGACGGAGAGAACTCTTGTCTGTCTGTCTGCCGCGTAAACGACCGCTCTCCTTCTGCTGTCCCTGCTCTTCCTAGCACTGTCCACTAACCGCACTGTGGAAGTGCCGTTGTGAGCGCCCGTCTTTCCACTCACATACCTGAGTGTCGAGGGGATCACCTTCCCCAGGCAGCTGAGGTGAAAGCCCTAGGCTGGGACGCCACCCCTCACACACCTCTCTGGCCCAGTGTGCCTGCCTGCCAGCCTCTCCCAGCCCAGGGGTCTGCTCTCGGGCCTGATGTGGCCTAGTGCCCATGTCTGGTCCAGGGCCGGGGCTGCCCCGTCCTCAGTGCTCAGGAGGACCACCCGGCTGGCCCCATCGGATGAGAGAGCTCTCATGGGGCAAGTTGGCCCATAAGTGGTTTGGTCCCCTGGGGTCTTATTTTTTGCTATTATTTCCTCTGCCTAAAATAGTATTTCCTCTGCCTAAAAGTTTTCTCTCTGTGGTGCCTGGTTTGGAACAAAACTCTCTGTTGCTCAGAAGTTAGGGCAGCAGACTTCCTGCTGCCCAAGTATGCGGTGAACCCAGTGAACCCTGGGTTCCAGTAGGCTTCTGGGAAGCAGAGACTCTGATTACCAAGAAGAGGTTTGTTGGTTAAACTAAAATTTATTTTAAAAGAAGAGGAGGTAACAGTGGTGGCCAGAAAAAACGACCTCTCAAAATGAACTGAGCCAGCTCTCACTCCTCAGAGGAGTGTCCCGTTTGCTCAGTGCTACCCCAGTGAGTCCACTGCCCTGAGTCCCATTTTCTAATTGCCCCAACAGAAGAAGGGCATTTCCTGCTGAAGAAAGAGCTGTTCTGTCCTCTCCTGAGCCCTTGGCCTTTAGTTTAGCTCCTCCCGCAGCAGTGCGTGTGACCCCTGTGACCTGGCCGAGTAGTCAGGGGTGGAGGAATGATGGACGTTGGCCAGGCACAGCCCCTGTACGTGGCCTCGGAGCACAGCCTTCTGGCGACAGCACCGCCTCTGGCGTCTTTCCCAGGCACTGCTCAGACACTTTCCGTCTTTCTGTATTGGCTGAGTCCCTCTTTGTGACCCTGAAGGCACAGTGCCCAGTTCTGGAGGAATGTAGATGTGTAGGGTCTGGGGTAGGGAATGTTCCCAGAGGACACTTGCTGTGCTCCACAGAGGCTGTGTGGCTTCTTGCCCAGGAGCTTGGCCTGGGCTCCATTTCCAACGCTGGGCGACTTATTTAACCTCTGGTACGTAAAGGTGATAATAACCGCTCACCTTATGGAGTTAGTGTTCTTGCAGTGATGCAACGAGCCAAGCTAGTGAGCAGTGCCCAGCACATGCTAAGGTGATGACAGCCCCACGTTTACAGGCCTGTTGTTCTCAGCCCAGCAGTAGCCGCCTCACCACACCCCATAAGAAAGGCACAGGTACACCCTGCTTACATGGAGAGAGAACACAGGTGGCACCAAAGATCTACAGACCCTTGCTTGGTTCAGCCATGGTGCTAATTGTCCTGGTTAGGGTGTCTCTTTGCTCTCTGAGGAGAGGCAGCTGTGGTAGGTCCAGGGCCTTGTTCTTTACCTCGTATAGCTGGTCATCCCATGTCGCTGACTGCTGGTCATTGGTGTGGAGGGACCCAGCCTCTGATCCAGCTCTACCTGTAAAAACTTGGTATTTTGATACTTACCTGAAGCCTGTCTTTTTTTCTCAATTGGTTCCGGATCTGAAGGGAGGAGCAGTGTTACTCGTTAGTTCTCTAAAGTCCCTCGAAGTGGTAGAACCAAGACTGGAAATAGTTGCCTCAAAATCACGTGATGTGGTCTTTATCTCACGCGCGGTATCATGACCGGGGACTCACAGGATATTGGGGCCAAATGGATCCTCGGACACAGCTTTAGGCCCACTGTGTTCCTACGGATTTACCAACTGTAGCTTTTCCACCACGGGCTCCAGGAAGAGGGGAGGGAGAGGGGGCAGAGCAGTGAAAACTCGCTGGTCTGAAGACTTGATCTTGGGAAGCACTGATCTGGTGTTACCTTGGCACTTAACGGGCACGTCAGGGATCTTGGTAGCAAGCAAGAGTTCCCAATTCTGGCCAACCTGAAAAGGAACGTGTTGGGAGGCTGTTGGGAAAGCAACACACAGGACTGACCGTTGGCTGGTGGCTAGACTGGGGAATGGGCCGGAGCCCCTGGGCACCAGGCACAGGAAAGCACAGCAGCACCTCACGGCCAAAGCCACCCTCCCCCTGCAGCGACGGGGCTGGAACCACCTCTCGCCATCCCTTTGTCCCTTGCTCAGATTGAGAGGCTGAGCACGGGTTCTGGCCCACTGTTGGCTGACCTGGGACCTGGCCCCTGCAGGTTCCTGCCCTCTGGTTTTCTGCACATGGGGTTTGTTTTCCCACCAGAATCACACAGATGGGGGAAAGAAAGACTCTTTGGTAGAGTCTATAGGGAGTGGGGCAGCCAGATTTGGTAACTGGAACAAAGTGTGATGGGGAAGGAAGTGCTTGAGGACCGTGGGAGGACAGACAGAGCGCGGGACCCTGATCCTTTGTGGTCAGGGCAGGCCTGCACAGGAAGGGACATGTCTGGGACACCAGACGGTCAGGAGCCTGGCTGGTCGGAGCGGGCGTAGTGGAGAGAGGGTTGCAGGGAAGTGTTCTCATGCGTGTGAGGTTGGATGTGAGGTGGCCGGTGGCCTTCAGGGATGAGAGAAAGGGAGAGGCTGGCCTGGGGGCCCACAGAGGGGTGGGGCGGGACTGGGCCGGCCCTGCTGCTGCCTCTGTGGCCCGGGCAGTCCAGTTAGGGCGGGGTGTGGCTGAACAGGAGAGCAGCTTATTCCCAGGTAATGGTGCAGCGCAGGGCATCTGTGGGCAGCACGGGCAGGTCCGCCCAGGAGAGGGCTGTGGCTGAGCCCTCGACAGGGCCGCTGTGCGCTGGAGCCCACGGGAGCCCCTGAGCAGGCGGCCGGCTGCTGCAAGGTCAGTGGTAGGAAGGGCTTTTTTTTTTCTTAAACTGAGAACATTCATGTTTCTGAAAAGTGAGGCTGGACAGCAAACTGGAGGTGGTGGGAGAGGGGAAAGCGCAGGGCGGCTATTAGCTCATCTCCGTGCTGACGAGGAAAGTCCGAGGTAGCAGAATGCTTTTGATCTGCCCACAGACTACGTTCTTCTGAACGGCACCCAGGAGAGGCCTTTTCAGTGGAAAATGTGAATTGTCGCTTTCAGAGGGAGGTGGGACTTGCCACTGCGTCACCTGGGACGGAGGGGCTGGCTCCCGAGGCAGAGGCCCTGTCGGTGGGCAGGAGGCGGTTCCTGGTGCCTGGGGGCCCCGCGCCCGAGTTTCCCAGGCTCGAGTCGGGTGCTTGGCGGGGGCCGAAGGGTCTCCAGCAAGCCGGGCACGTGGCCCGTCCGTGGTAGCTGGCCCTGCACACCGGGGCGAGATGCTTTGCGTGGCGTGGGAGCGGAGGAAAGCACAGGAGCGCTGCGTGCCGGGGCAGCAGAGAACATCTCATGGAAGAAAGTGCCCTGCGAGTTGGCTTTCGTAACTGGTCGATGGGAGTGAGGAGGAGGGCGCGTGAGCAGGGCACGGAGGCAGTAAATGTGACCGTGTTTCACTCCTCTGATCACAGTGTTTCAGCAGCTGTGGCCAAATTTCATCATCACGCTACCGTTAGGATTTTTGCCACGTTCGAGTACCATCTGTTTATTAATACAAATTTTTTCTTTAAATTGCATTCTTCGTCGTCGTTTTTTGTTTTTTTGGTCGTGCCACGTGGCTTGAGGGATCTTAATTCCCTGACCAGGGACTGAACCCGGGCCACGGCAATGAAAGCTCGGAGTCCTGACCATTGGACTGCAAGGGAATTCCCTAAATTGCTTTTTTTTCTTTTCTTTAACTTAAGCAACTTTACTTGTAAAGGAAGATTAGATCCTGCCTGTGATTCGCGTATTAGTATTTCTGTCCCGGTCTTTGTCATTAGCTTTTCTGGGCCTCCGCAGCAGAAGCCATGCCTGTGTCACAGCTGCCGACTTTACGTGGCTGCGACCTCCATTGCCACCAGTGTGATCTTTTATTTTTTTAAACTTTCATAATATTTAGCTATACAAGGAGCTTACAATTACCTTTCTAAGAAGCCAAACAGATAAAGTTCAAGTGCCCTGGGATGACCCCCTCATTTTAGTTCACTTCCTAGCAATGGCCTTGTTCATCAGTTTGGTGGGTAACCTTCCTGGCCTTTTTCCTGCATATTGTTTTGTTGGTTTTATTATTATTATTTTTTTTTGCGGTACACGGGCCTCTCACTGCTGTGGCCTCTCCCGTTGCGGAGCACAGGCTCCGGACGCGCAGGCTCAGCGGCCGTGGCTCACGGGCCCAGCCGCTCCACGGCATGTGGGATCCTCCCGGACTGGGGCACGAACCCGTGTCCCCTGCATCGGCAGGCGGACTCTCACAGTACAACAGGGTGATTCCAGGACCCAAGGCTGACCATGTCTCTCCTGTGCTTCCAGCTCTGAGAGGCTCCCATGTCCCACAGGAGGAAGGGCACACGCCCCCCAGCCCGTGGGGCCCTGGGCCATCTGCTCCCGCTTCCTGCTGCTGCCACCGCAGCCCTCCCAGCCGTCCCTCCTTCCCCTGCCAGTCTGCTGTCCATCCACCCCAGCCCCCTGCGGTGCTCCCCGGGCTCTGTCCGTACCCCCTCCTCTGACAGGCTGATGGCCCCAGAGAGGGTGCTGCTGCCTTGTGCGTCACTAGGGGCAGCACGAGGCGGCTGGCACACAGGTCAGGGGCTGTGGCCGTGCTGTCAGGGCTCCCCGCTGCTTGCTGTGCCTGGCGGTGTAACGCTGGGTGAGTGAGCCCCCCTCTGCAGGCAGGATGGGTTCATTACTGCGTGAAAAGCGCTCAGATCCAGGCCTTCCCCGGGGTGGGTGCTCCGTGTGAGCTGCTGTTCTTACCCTGTGGTCGTTATTCTTCACTGTCGCAGCCCCGGGCCAGCACAGGTGTGTCAGTGTTCGATGTGTGTTTGGATGTCGAATAAAGGGAAGGATAGAGGTGGACCTGACGTGTGCATGAGGACAGGCAGGGGCAGAGGCTCTACGGAGGAGTCAGGCTGCGATGCCCACTTCACTGAGGTGCTGAGTGGGGACAGTGATCGGGCGGCAGGGGAGGAGGCCGAGGGCTGCCAGCCAAGACAGGAAGACCTCAGCAGGCTCAAATACCATTTCCCAGGCGTTTCTGCTTCACAGTGCTGTCTCTTTGCTCCAGGAAGAAAGAAGCCACAGGCGTTGGCGCTCACCCAACAAGGGCCAGGGCCTCCGCCCATTTCTGGCTTTGTTGTCCTGTGTTCAGGATGATGGCGGGATTGAAACAAGCTGCACCTTTTTTGATGGAGCACCCTCCCCCTTTTTTGCTTTTGCCTGTTTATTTCCAGGCAATGCTACCGTAGAGAAGTTGGAGGACTTCATCAACAACATTAACAGTGTCTTGGAGTCTTTGTACATCGAGATAAAGAAAGGCGTCACGGAAGATGACGGGAGACCCATTTACGCGCTGGTGAGTGCAGAGAGAGCCCCCTGGTGGATGTATGAGGGACTGCAGTGGAGACAGCCCCGTGCCCTCCTTACTGGGGCGAATGCAGGTGCACCCGCCTCACCAAGGGCTTGGAGGGAGAAAGGGATAAGATGCCTTTTCATTTAGAACAAGACATAGAAGCTGGGAAAAGAAACAACGTGCGTGGCCGCTAAGGACTGAGACGTATTTGGGGCCTCCTGTTGTTTTCAGGTTTTCCCTCCCAGCTAGGGGAGGAGGTGAAATACAAACCCCCATCCTTGGCTCGGGAACCACCTTAGGCCGTCAAAGGAGATCAGGCTCCTACCCACCGGGCCCACACAGAAAGGGGCTCTAGCCCAGGGTTTCCCAAACGTTGTCCATGGAAGAAAGGGTTATAGAGTCAAATAACATGGAAATGCTGGGTCAAATCGGTAAATCAGATTTATTTACTGCCAGACTTCCCAGTGCCTTTTGCATTTGAAGCTCCGTTAGCATGCAGACAAGTTTCCTGAATTTATCTGAGTTTGGAAGATATCGCACAATCTTGGGAATTCTAAAATCTCTGAAAATTAGACATACTGACTGAGCTACAGGTTTAAGCCTGTAACATAAGACCGGTTACAAATTTATCCCTGTGGCCCACAGTGCCGGGACACAGGTGCTCTGTGACTGGCAAGGCAGGGAGGGAGGCAGGGAGGGAGAGAGCGCCAACAAGTGAATTAACGACAAGTGAAGGGCACAGACTGACCCTCACACTGACTTATTTTTTAGGTGAATCTTGCAACAACTTCAGTTTCTAAAATGGCCTCAGATTTTGCAGAGAATGAGCTGGATCTGTTTAGAAAGGCTGTAAGTACAGTAATTCCCACTGCCCAGCAGCTGGGCTTCTTATAGGAATTCCTGTCTTTCACTGGAAATGGAAACTGCAATCTTAGAGGGTCACCACTGCTGCCCGAGAAAGCCCTTTGCAGGGGGATGTCACCGAGCGCCTTGCCCAGAATTCATAGCTGCCAGGTGATTGCTGGGGATGTCGCCACAGCTGCCTAGGAAAGAAAGGCTGGTCCGGGTTTGACCCCAGCTGGTTGAGCAACAGTGGGCCTCCTGGGTGTGTGATGCAGTTGAGCAGGTGTCACTGCCTGGTACTGTGGCAGCATTGCCCGGGAGCTTGCTAGAAAGGCCGAATCCCAGTCCCCACCCAGATTGCTGAATCTGACCCTGCATTCTAAGAAGGTGCCCCCGATCCGTTTGCACAGGCACATTTGTGAAGCACTGCTCTGCCTGCCTGGCTTTGGAGCTGTTCACTCAGCCACGTTGTCACCCACCTGGCTGAGCACCTGGTCAAGACAGTGGTTCTCAGCTCTGGATGCACCATAATAACTGGGGAGGTAAAAACAACGCAGACCTTCTGGCCTCGGGTCTGTTGAGTCCAAGTCTCTGAGGACCGACCGAGTCCTAGAATCATTCCTTTCTAAGCCTCCTCTGGGGACGATCAGCCAGGGTTGAGAACTGGGCTCTAAGATTCCAGACACGCCTGTGTGTGCAGGAAGCCTGTCTTCCCAGCGGCTGTGCCCTGCTGTGGGCAGAAGTGTTAGGGCAGTTGGCCGGCCAGCCTCTCCCGGCCCTGGGTCCACAGTGCGTCTGCAGCTCCCGAGCGTGCTCTCGCTGGCCCACCCTGCTCTCCTGCCCTTCCCGACCGACTCCAGCCTGCCACTCAGACCAGCCCTGATGGCCTGCCCGCCTCTGAGTGGGAGGGGTGCTGCCCCATTTCCTTATTCATTCATTCCTCAGCTTCCCCATCTTCAGGGAGGTGAAGTGAGCCTTCTTGATTTGGGGGGCATTAAGGTCATTCATTTGGGATGATGTTACAGGAGAGACTTTTGGGTCAAAACTGTTTATGGCTTTGGATGCATATTATTAAGTTATTTTCCTGAAGAGTCCTGCAGTTCTGCCTGTGATATGAATAGTTTCACTGCACCCCTGCCAGGGTTGGTATTATTGCTTGAAAGTTGTTTTTGCCAGTTTAATAGATGAATGTGGTATCTATTTCTTCTAGTTGGAACTGATTATTGACTCAGAAACTGGCTTTGCATCTTCCACAAATATTTTGAACCTGGTTGATCAGCTTAAGGGCAAGAAGATGAGGAAGAAGGAAGCCGAGCACGTGCTGCAGAAGTTCGTACAAAACAAATGGCTGATCGAGGTACTTCGTGCCGTGGATTTTCCAGCTTGGCTCACTTTTTAGAATGAATCACAGTTTTTCATCCAAAACCATATCGTATCTAACGGACGTCTGTTGAGCCAGGCCCGTTCGGGTCCCTTCTCTGCTGTGAGGCCCACAGTGACCCTGCGAGGAGGACTGGAACCTCCTGTTCACTCACGTGACCTGGGGGAGCCCCAGGCTCTGCTGCCCAGGCAGGCCGTGTGGCGGGCAGGAGCACGGCGCTGGCGTCAGCCCTGGGCCCGAACCCCGGGGCGGGTGCCCCCGCATTCCTGTGGGGGTAGCGTGCGCCCCCGGGGGTGTGGGGAGCGGGGCGAGCCGCTGTGTCGGGTGCCAGTGCTGGGCCCTCACGGGAATCGCTGTCCCCGTCCTGGTTATCGTTGCCAGCGTCATGTTATCCAGGGCCGGCGCTGTGGGGTTCTTTCACTTAGATGGTGGCCCTTAAAGAGCAAAGAGGACGTGTAGACAAGCGTTTGGAGAGGTGCTGTGGGAATCTGAGCACTTCAAGTTTCTCGACACCCCGTGTCTAATTCTGTCGGCTGGAGCAGTCAGATGTTTCAGTTCTTTTTCCACAAACGCACCACCGTTTCCAAGAAACGCGAGTCAGACAGACTCAGCGCTGCCTCATGCACCACAGCCCTGCCCCTCGGGGGCCTGTGTCTGGGCAGGACGTGCCGAGATAGTCCCCCAACTTCCTCATTTGGTGGGAGGCCGCTGCTGTGGTGACACGCTGCTTCACTTCCTTCTGGGGTGGAGCTCGCCTCTGGAGTCCTGGCAACAGTGCTCTGAGTTACTGATCTCAGAGGGTGGGTGGGCCCTGGTAGCCGGACCAGAAACATTCAGTGCCTGAGGTACTTGCCTGATGGGAGGAAATGTCTGAAGAGGCCACAGCGGCGAGGGCGGGGGGAGGGGAGCCGCTAATGGGTGCCAGCATCTCTGGGCGTGTCTGCGCAGCATGTGCTTGGGTCCTCCCAGCCGCCCTGTGCGGGCAGGGAGCCCCTTAGCTCTGTTTTGTAGCTGAACCCACTGCAGCTCCGTGACCTGGGTGAGGTCCCACACCCGGCCAGTGGCAGAGCCGTGTTCAGGCCCAGCTTGGGTGACTGCAGGTCCCCATCAATTGCTTTGTCGCAGTTTTTCTTCCTCTCTGGGGTGGATCTGGCAATATGGAATGTTCTCGGGCAGCTCGGGTCATAACTGACCATGCTCTGTCCTCGGGCCAGGCTTTCTAAGGTTGGGGACTGTGACTTCATCGTTGTACTTCATCACTCCTGGAGGTACTACTTCCTGAACGGTGACCGGGTGGGTAGATGAAGTTCCAGAGGAACAGCATTTATCTAAAACTTACCCCCAAAATAATACAAGATATCCTCGTAGATTAGGAAATACCAGTATTCATACGGGACCGTGTGGATACGAACACCCGTCGTATCCCCCGAAGCTCGCCCTCCGCCGCCCAGGTGCAGCCTCTGTGCCCGGCTTTGGCCCCCAGGGTGGTCACGTGTGTCTAGCACATGCAGGTGCTGTCCCACCACAGTGCAGGGCTGTGTGCCCGACTTTATCGGGACTGATGCTTTGCTGCCCAGAGCAGGGACGACAGAAGGAAAGAAGGCCTCTGGGGTCCGCTGGACTTGCCTTGGACCCTGCCTCCCGTGCTCTCTGCTTCTTCCTCAGTGAAGTGGAGGTGCTGGTGCGTCCTTCCAGGGCTGGGGGTTCCCTGAGTGCTGGCCTCCGCAGCCCCGACAGCCTCCGGGGAGCCCCCATGCTGACTGACCCCTCCGGCCTCGTGTGGACAAAGGAACAGACCCGGGAGGAGGGGGAGGGCATGGTGGTGAGACACCCCCAGGGTCCTCCTCTGGCCTTGTCAGTACCTCTGGCGGTGGCTTCTCGCCTCTGAGCCTGCTTCCCGTCTGAAGGATGAGGACGGTGGTGGTGCGCAGGTGTTTTTGTAGCGAGGGTGGAGTGCTTTCTGAAGTGGTTGGCATGGGCATGGCCGTGAGTTCTGTGGCACTTTTCGAGGAACAGCTGAGGGGCTGCGGGGTGAGTGCTGGCCAGTCTCCCGACCAGCCTTCCTGGGGCAGCACCTGGACCGGAGGGACCATGTCTGAGTCTCATCCTCAGCCTCTCAGAAACAGGACCTTGCTCAGAAGCCATGCTGTGGCGGGGTGTCACCTGGCGGCACTTTGTTACGAAAGTACCTGGAGAGCCCTGCCCGGTACCCTGCGCAAGGCTCCGTCCGCCCTGGCCTTGCACAGGGTACGGAGGTGCTGAGGCACCTGTGCAGCCCCTCAGGGGGCCCTGGAGTAGGGGGTGGTCAGGGTCAGCAGGCGAGGCCCCAAGATATGGAGGAGGCCTCAGAGAAAGCATGGATACTTGGAGCTTGGGTGTCTGCTGGCAGCTGCATCTCTGCACACCCTAGGGACCAGTCCCCACTGCAAGATCCCAGCTCAAAGGATGGCTGTGAGGCCTGGGAGGTCACTTGGGTTTGGGTCTTCCTTGCAGATCCAGGGCAGGCCACCTGTCCCGGTGACGGGGCCCCGAGGATGGGTGGGTCATGAACAGTAAGCACCGGGCACAATTTCAGGCAGCTAGAAGACGTTTAGTAACTGCAGCTCGAGCCTGACTCTGAACTTGAACTTGCTCACCCTAGCCTTGGGCGTTCCTCCTTGGGATCGATACAAGGCCTACTTAACTCTTCCCTTAGACGTTTATCACAGCACTGCCGAGCGCTGGGCCTCGCATCACGTGCTGGGGACACAGAGTGAGCAAAACCGGGCCGGCCCACGGTCTGGGAGGGAGCCGGAGGTGAGCCCCGCATCTCGCTGAAGTAGTTACGGATAGAGAGGAAACAGGGTTTTACGACAGCACTAACAGAGGAACCCGCCCTCTGCAGAGGAAGTGACACTCAGCTGAAGGCTGGATAGGAGGCACCTGGACTGGGGGTGGGCACCACGGTCCAGGGCAGAAGGAGCAGCCTGTGCCCAAGTGGGCATGGTGGGTGCAAGGAGCTGCAGCTGGGCGCTCTGGAAGAGGGGACAAGGTGAGCCTGGAGGTGGGCAGCAAGGGATTCGATTCTTCAGCCTAAGAATGGCGGAGCATCACGGGGCTGGGCCTCGCAGAGCTCAGGTCGCTGGAGAGGGTTGCAGAGGGGCAAGGGTGGGCCCAGAGGGCGGTTAGGAGGGTGAGGGAGGCCGTGGAGATGGAGCGTTGTTACGGACTGGGGAGCTTTTGAAAGGTAGCGGGCACAGGACCCAGGACAGCCTGGGAGGCCCGCCCTCCCGTGCCCAGCACCTGAGGGGCACAGAGCTCCTGTCCGCTTCCTGGCTGGCCTGACAGCCTGCGGCGCGGGACACCAGCGCCTCGTGCTGGGCCCCTGTCCACTTGTGAGAGTCCCCGGGCTGCATCCTGCCTGCCCGCCCTGCTCTCCGCGGTCAGCGCTCCTGCTCTCTGACTGCGCCCATTTGCCGTGTCTCCCTCTGGGTGGTCGCCCGCCTGCCACTGGAGGCCCAGAGTGAATGCACTTCCTGGCTGGGTTACGGTGGGGGGGCGGTGTGAGGTGGGAGAAACGGGCCCAGCTCGTTGCAGGCGTCAGGTGGAGAAGAGCGGAGACACGAAGGAGCGCTGGGCTGACCCAGCAGCCGCAGGTTCCAGTAGCAGCTTCTCCTGCAAGGCCTGCGACGTCGGCCTGCCCACTGGCCCCACCGGCCCTCCAGCGCCCTTTGCCCAGGAGCCCCGCCGGCAGCTCCTCCTCCCCCAGCGCGGGCAGCGGAGGGGAACAAACATGGTTAAGAGGTTCACCTCACGCTTCACTAGTCGGCTTTCATGAATAAACGTCCGTGGGCCTCTGTGACCCCTGCCTCTGCCCTGTGAGCTGGCCGTAGGGCAGTTACCGCAGCCAGGTTTTCTGTACATCCTGGCTTTCCACCGTGTCTGTTTGGGGGAACCGGGAGGCCCCACCAGCCATGCCACCCAGCCACGCCGGGGGCCTCCCTGGACCGTCTCGAGCGTTGCCCGTAAAGTGGCGCAGCTGGAAGTGATCACGGATGATCCCCTCGGAGGCTCCAGGCAGCAGGGCTGGGGGCACCCGCTGTGCTGCTCCCTGGGGGTGGGGCTGGGGGGCGCTGGGGAGGAGAGGAGGAAGTGGGCGCTTGGGTAGGGGGTGGAGTTCACGCCGTGGGATCACTGCCTCCCTCTCCCGGCCTCTGTCCTCATCTGGGGGGCTGGGCAGGCCTCACATGTGGGGCTGCCGTGCAAGATCCGTGATTCCTGTCTGTGAAGGCACAAGGAAGGCGCCAAGATGATGCAGGTGCGGGGGTCCTTGCCTCGGTTTCCTTTTAGGTCTTACCTAAGTTCTCCCCGCTAGAGGCTCTGCAAGAGGCCGGCGTGGATGCCTGTTGACCGGGGTTGGTGAAAGCCTGTGCGGCGAGGGGCATGTGGACCTCTCCCCGTTTCTGGGCCTCAGGCCATGGGAGCAGAGATACAGGGTGGGAAGAGGGCCAGGTGTGCCCGTTTCATAAAAGATGCCACTTCCTGTTGTGTCCCTGCAGAAGGAAGGGGAGTTCACCCTGCACGGCCGGGCCATCCTGGAGATGGAGCAGTACATCCGGGAGACGTACCCCGATGCCGTGAAGGTCTGCACGATGTGCCACAGCCTCCTCATCCAGGTACCGCAGGGCCGGGGGCGGGCACTTTCTAGAACTCTCACTCTGGGCCCCAGGCCTTCCTCCAGCGTGAGCAGAAGATGGGCGTCTCCTCAGAAGTGTCCGAGGATGAGCACACGAAGGCCCGCCTCTCCTCCCTGGTCCCTCTGTTCTCGTCCCAGGGCTCTTTCTACTTTTTTTCCAGATAAGGCTCTCAGAGGTCTTCTGTGTGGTCCATATTATCTCGGCAGCTGTGTGGTGAACACCTTTCTGTCTCAACCATGGTTTCCCCGTCATCTGTTTTCCCGTGTACTTTGTAGGGCTGCAGAACAGAGCAGCTGGACTGGTGCTGGATGTTTGTTTCCTTTTTATCTTTTTGCGATCGTCACCTACACCGGGATAGGCCTTTTGCACATCCATCCTTGGGCACCTGGTTGTTTTCTTGGGTTGAATTCCTGGGAGTGGCATTTATGGACCAGAGTGCACACACGACTGTTGAAAGCTTTGTTCCACGTTGCTAAAGTGCCTTCTGAAAAGTGGCCGTCCTCACGCCCACTGCAGGACCCACACGTGCTGGGAGCCTGGGACTCAGCCTTGCTGCTCCAAGGGCCTGGCCTGCCGCCCCTGCTGCCACGCTCTGGCCTTTGGAGTCTTGAGCTTCTTCCCCGTGTCCTCATTCATCAGATTCTTTACTAAAACCCACTGCACTAAGGTAGACTTACAGGTTGTTTTTATTATTAATCTGGGGCCTGGAAGACAAAAATACTGAGCCTGCGGGACGTTTTCCTTGCAGTTTCCTGAAGGTTTATGAACACGGCGGGGTCCATGGCCATCACCTTTCTCATTTCAGGGTCAAAGCTGCGAGACCTGTGGAATCAGGATGCACTTGCCTTGTGTGGCCAAGTACTTCCAGTCCAGTTCAGAGCCGCACTGCCCCCACTGTAACGACTACTGGCCCCATGAGATTCCAGGTTCGTGTCCCTAAGCCGCCGTCTCCTCCTGGCCTCTGGGCGGCTGGGCTGGCAGGGCTGCGAGCGTGCCCGAGTTCTGGTGCCTGGCTCTGAGGGGCCACGGGGGGCAGGGAGACGGGGTGCTCCAACAAAGCCGCCACGTGTGCGCAGGACCTGAGCTGCACACGCTGAAGCAGCTTCTGCGTAAGCGGAGGCCAACTTTTGCTTGCCCTGTTCCACAGGGCTCTCTAGACCCTGGTAGACATCCTGAGGCACATGAGGGTCTGGTGTAGACGAGGCTCTCTCCTCGACAGCTGTCTCGGGAGGGGAGGTATAAGCAGTGTCCCCAGCTCCCTCTGTTTGTTTATCTGTCAACTGGGGCTAATTCTGCCTTCCTGGAGAGTAGAATGTTCCATAGGACAGAGTCCTTGGCACACAGGCGTGACTGTGGATGGCAGCCGGCCACACCGCTCACAGTATTTTCTGGCTTTTCTGCGTACAGAAGTCTTTGACCCCGAGAAGGAGAGGGAGGCCAGCATCTCCAAATCGAACAAAAGGTCCTTGCGATCCAGGCAGCACTAGCCGGCCACCGCCTTCAGGGGAGTGACCGGCGCGCCCCATTTGGAAGAGAGGCATCAGTTTCGTGTTTCACGTGAATCACCTCCTTTATCTTTTACATTCACTTGTTAACAGGTTTGGAATAAACTTACTAAGCAGCCACCTCGGCCTCGTCTGTGGTCGGTGCCCCCCTTTCCTGGAGCTCACTGAGAGCTGGGAGCCCCCCGGCTTGGGCTCCGGAGTGAGGCTGGCAGAGCTCCTCCCGCTTGGCACCGTCCGAGGCCACTTGCTCAGGGCGGCTCTGCCTTCGGTCCCCAGCTGTGATCACCCGTCCCACCCACACTGGCTGCCCCGACTTGGGCTTGTGGGGGCCTTGGCCCCCCGACGCCCCCCAGGCTGCACCTTCCTTGGCCCAGGACGCACTGGCCTGAACGGCGTCGCCCACCGGCTCCAGGCTTCTCCCGCGGAGTCACCTTCCCACCGTGCCAGGAGGCCTGGCATGCGTGCCCCTGCTGACTGCCCTTGCCCGCGGGTCCGGGCCACGCGATGGGGCCCCGTGTACCTCAGCCCCTCTCCCCTCCTACTTTCCAGGGCACAGCATTGCTTTCTGTTCCTGAGCGAACCATCGTGTTCCTCACCGCCAGGCCTCTGCACACCCGTCTCCCCCACCTGCCTGCCCTCCCCTCGTGTGTCCCGCCCTTGCCGGCAACACCTGTCCGCCCTTTAGATCTTGGTTAGGCTGTCACCACCTCCACTCCAGTCCCCCACCTCCCCGCCTGTCTCTGACCATCACACTTGCCACACTATTTTGACTCCGTCTCGCCTCCCTTCCACCCCAGAATCAATCAGGACCCCTTCAGTCATGGCAGCAAACCCGACTCAGAGTGGCTTAAACAAGGAAGGACTTGGCCAGAGGGGGTCCTTTAGGAGAGGCTTGACTTAGTGGTTCCAGTGATGTCACCAAGCATCCTTATTTCTGTCTCTGCCCTGTTATCGTGAGTGTTGGCCTCAGGCTGGTGCCTAAAACATGGTCTTCCAGCAAATCCAGCCTCTTCCTTCAGGGGAGCACAATGGCTGCCATACTTGCAGGCCTTGCTCACCCAGGCCCCGCCGTCAGGAGGAAGAGGGCGGGTCTCATTTCGTGGCTCCCCCATCCCAGCAAACATCCAATCTGGATACCTGTGGGGGAGGGTGGGATAGTCCAACCGGTACTCTTGGCCTGGGCCACCTCTGAGCCGTGAGTAGGGCAACCCCTCCCGAGCCAAGTGGCTCAGTGAGGAGGAGGCTCTCTAAGCAAATTGAAGACGATATTACCAGGGAGAGAGGGAATGAATGCGGGCACCCAAAGGGTGGGGTGTCCTCCACCCGTGCAGGCAAGGACGCTCTGCCCGATTCACCTGCATCAACCGGCTGTGGGGCGGGACCCAGGTCCGGCCTGGGCCCTGAGGCCCACCCCCAGGCAGCGAGAGGCGTTCAGCTGTGAGCCAGCCCGGCCCCTGGCCCAGCCTTCTGAAGGCAAATACAAGCTTTGGTGAAGCCCTGTGGGAGCCCCGACTGGCGGGCAGGCAGGTGCAGCTGTGTGCCAGGCACGCCACCGAAACAAGCCCCAGCCAGCTTACCCAGAAAAGGTTTTTTTTGGGAGGGTCTGAGGAAGCTTGCTAACAGCAAGGCAGGAGAACTAGTCTAGAAAACATGGACCCTGGATCTGGGGATTCCGGCGGGGAAGACCCATTCCCCGGTCATGGTGGGGACTGCCGCCACTGCACAGCAGCTCCAGCTGTTCTGTTCGTCCTCCCAAGATGCAGGTGCAGGAAGGGCTCCGGGCTGACACACCCTCCAAGGCTGCATTCCCGGGAGGAAGGGGATCCTCCACAATGCTGTTCTGGACAAGGGGGAACGGAGGCCAGGGGCCAAAAGCAGAGCAGCACGCCGTGGCCCTCCTGCCTGTCCAGGCGGGTGGCTGGGTGGTCAAGGCCAGGCAGGGTCACACCACGCAGGTGTCAAGGAAGCTCTGAGCACCTGCTGCTGGGACACTGCCCTCCTGCTGCCAGTCTCCCCTGCGGTGACGCCAGCATGAACTTCCTGAGGACCCCTTGGCATGGCCCAACCAAAGCCCTAACCCCAAGTTCCAGAGCGCTTGCCTGGCACTCAAGGTCTTTGTGATCTGCCCTGCCCGCCCCCGGGTACAGCCTGTCTCCCACCGCTCTGCCCTCCCACTGGTGCCCCAAGCGTGTCACTCCAGGAATTACTGGACCGGGGACACTCACCGCTCTTCCGGCCTCCAGTCTCCCCCTTCTGGGCTCTTCTCACACGGCAGCGTGATCAGCCCTCGTCTCTCCTTGCTTAGCACCTTCATCCCTCCCCCCGCTGCCACAGTCCAGGCCCTGCCAACCCCACCTGCCCTCCCCATTCCCTCAGCGCCCTCTGCTCGTGCTGCAGCGGCCCCTTCCTCTCTCCCAAGGCCAAGTCTTTCCTGCCTCGGGGATGCTGCACCTGCTGCTGGGAGCACCTTCCTCAAGTCTCAGTGTCAGTTCTGGATTCCAGGTCCTTCAGGCTTCTACTCAGACGTCAGCTATGAAAGTCATGTCCCCAACCCCTCCCCTGTTGCCACATTCCACCGTCACCCTGTTCTCTTGCCTTCACGGCACTTATCACTACCCGCACTACTTATTTTATTGTCCGTCTCCTCTCTGGACCCCCCCAAGAGCACGAAACACAAGGAGGGCAGGGCCCCCATCCTGCTCGATGCCGCGCCCTGCCTGGCACAGGACTCGGGTGTTGAGCAGGCCTCTCTGCAGCTCCGGTGGGTGGGTGCCTGTACCTCCCCTTGGCCCTGCGAGCAGCTGGTTGACACCTTTCTTCTAAGCCGCCTTCAGTCCACACCCCTCAGAGCTGAAGCCAGCCCTCCAGCCGGGATACTAGCAACACGGGAGCCTTGCCCGGAGAGCAGATGAAGATTTCATCTTCCCATCTGACAAGGGACACTTGCTCGAGGCGGCCAGGCCTCAATATGTTTTAATGAACGCTTCCTCTAGTCCCTAACTTCAGAACCACGACATTACAGATGAACCGCTTTTTGTCATCAGCGGCTCAGCAGGAGTGGGACCTGCCAGCTGGGATGGATGGGATCCTAAAGGCTGGGCCACCGTGGGAGCTGGAGCCGGGGAAGGAGTGGGTGTTATGCAGGCAGCCCTGGAGTTACGGCTCGTCTGCAGCCCATCTGCTCACTGATGGCGAGCCTGTGGGCATGGTGGCATCCCTATTTTATGCCTGACTGCCTTCAGCGGCGTTGATATTTGCTATAAATTCTTCATATGAAAAATGAGGTAAATAACTATCAATAATGCTGGGTAGGGGAATAAACGACCTCACAAGCAATTGCTCAGAGCCCTCGATTCCTTTCTAAACAGCTCTCGTATTCGCCTGGCCTCCATGCCCGGCCCTGGCCCGGGCTCACCCACGGCGTCAGACCCACAGCCTCCCTGCAGCTTTGACCATCAGCCTCTCCTATTCCCTGCCAAGAATCAAACGTATGTTCTGATGATCTCTCTGCTCAAAATGCTGAAGCCCCAAGACCTACATGATAAGGTTCAGATTCCTTGGCCTGGTTACAGAGGACATTAGTAGCTAGTTTCAGCCGCCCATCAATGCTTCCCACCCCCCTTCTCACAGTAACTCAGGGGGGCCTGTGAGCCAGGCCCCGCCAATCAGGGCAGCCACTCCCTGCCCCACGGCATTGCCCCAGAATGGGCGAAGGTCCCAGGCCCAATAGTCAGAAACTTCCCTGAGGTTTCTGAGCTGTGGGTCAAGGTGCTGGGATCTGGAGTTGACCTGTTGGGGCCATCTTCTCCCCCCGGGGAGAAGCCTACCTACAAGAGGGAAGAGACTGAAGCCAAGGTCAGACCAGCAGACATGAGGTGGCCACGGAGGGAGAGAGGCCTGGTGGGTAGAGGCATGGCCCTGGGCCACCTCTGCAGCTGTTCCTGCAGGTCTGTGACGCCCCTGCCCCCAGCATCCTTACCTGGTCAAAATTCAAACAGAACCACCCATGTTTTATACAAACAAAACAAACGTGTTTATGGAAAGTCTGAAGCCTGGGCCTCTCTCCTGGCCTAAAACCCTCTTTCAGAGAGGAGTGGCCCCGGGCGATGGAGGCAGCAAGGGGCAGGAGGGCCGCCAGGTGGTTCCTGGCTGCTGGGAGCATGTGGAGTGGGAAATTCACCAAGCTAGCAGGGCTGTGCGCTTCTCTGAAGGCAGGTTACACTTCAGTAACCAAGACAGAAACTGCCCCAGGCCCCCACTGCCCAGCAGAGGCCTGAGCTGAGCAAGCCGGTAAGAACCCACCCCCGTGACCAGGCCATGGCCACCCCGCTCCAGAGCCTGCGGGCCATGGCTGTCCTGACAGGCCAGTATTTACAACAGTAATAATCACGAAGACTGGTGACAGCGGCTGAGGTCTGTAGCGCAGCTCTGCCTACACCACATCCCTAGAGCCCTCTGTGGTGAGGACTAGCGCCGCCCTATTCTCCAGATGGAGACACACAGTGGAGTTCCTTACCCCAAATCACACAGGGGTTAAGCGACAGGGCCAGCTTGAATCCAGGCAGCCAACCTCAGAGCCCAGGAGCTTCTGTGCGGGTTGTGGGCCGGGAATGTCCCTCTGGGATCCTACCCGCCTGCCTCTGCTGCCCACACTGGCCTGGGCACCCCTCGCCCTGCGTGTGCCAAGGCGAGGGAGTCCTCAGGCGCAGGCCGGGCCAGGCACAGGGCGGCGGATGTGTGACCACAAGCGCGTCTGCTTGCCGGGCACCCTCCTCTCGGGCTACGACCACCAGAAGCTGACCGAGAAGCTCAGGTCCAGAGCCCGCACGTAATGCCAGTACTTCACCGGGATGAAGAGGATCTCTCCCGGAGACAGGATGCAGGACAGGAATGGGGCCTCGGCAAACTTGGGGAACTTCTCCACGTCGGGATTCTCCACGTCAACCTGAGGAAAGCGAAGGAAGTCACTGGCCTGCTCTCAGAGACAGGGTGTGGAGGAGGGGAAACGGCAGGTCCCACCGGGTCCCCCAGGCCCACCTGGCTCGTGTTGTGAAGAAGGTGCGTGTCATGAGGATACAGGGCCTCTGACTCCTGTGGGGAGTACAGCCGGATGTATTTCCTGCCCATCACCTGCAAGGAAGAGAGCCGCCCTCCTCAGCAGGTGCCCGGCCGCCCCGGCTGCCCCGCGCCCAGCACACACGTCAGGTTAGGAGTCACTGCCTTCGCTACTGTTGCTAACAGGCACTCGACTGTGGCACCGCTGTTTCAGTGCTGTATGTTTATTAACTCTGAGTCTCAGCACAACCCTCCGAGTGGTCTATCCTTTCCCCCCCATTTTACAGGTGAGGATATGGAGGCACAGAGAGGTTAAGTGAATGGCTCACGTCCACAAGGCTGAGAAGCGGTCTGGCTCCCCGCCTCTCCGCTGCCTCTGGGGACTGGTCCCCGGGCTGGAAGAACACTCTCACTTGTCAAACCTCTCTGCCTGCGACGGAAGGTGGTTTTATAACAGGTGCCCCTCCCCTTACAACACACACACGCACGCGCGCACGCTGCTCTGTCTGGGTCTCAGTAAAACTACCCACTGGCTGAGCAGCTTCCCCGTATTTGGAGAGAGGGTTCTGGCAGGAGAAGCTGGCCTGGTTCTGATGGACGGCAGGGGAGAGGCATCCGTCGGGGCACTTGCTCCGTCCGGAGATGGCGCCCGGCCCTGCTCTGCCCTCAGGAGGCGTCTGGGAACCCAGACGGTGCAGGAGCCATGTCTGGAAGCCACCCAGACCAGGCAGAGGGCCCACCCCTGAGGCCTGGTACCTTTCGTTTCTCTGTGTTCACTTCTGTCCACGTCCCTGTCAGTGGTTCATCTCTTTAGTGTTTAAATGTGGACAATGCGGCCAGGCCGTGTGTGGCTGGGCCAGGAGGAGGGGGAAGGCTGATGTTCTGAGCAGCTCCAACCTGGGCTAGGAAGTTCTGCTGGGGATCCTGGTGAAGCGGGGAGACGGTGCCTTGGGGACCGAACCAGGCGTTGATGGTGATCTCCTCTTCCTCCCCGGTGCCCAGGCAGCAGTAATCGGGGATGCTGATGTCCTGCTTCAGCTCCGGGATCTGTAGGGTCGGAGCAGACATGGAGGGTTAAGACCAGGCCTGTGGCACACAGCAGCCTAGAAGTCCACTGACTCTCCCGGAAGGCCGATACACGCTGTCTTCTTGTGTAATAATATGACTGTAGCCACATTTTACTGTACAGGAGTTTAAAAATCAATTTTAAAAAGTAAATACATAATTGCTAGGGAAGGGTTATAATTTTATTTTCAGATTTATTTCCATGTCATATGCATTTTAGCTTTGTTTCCTTTTCTTAAAAACCTGATACCACTGCTTTGTACCTAAAAATAAACCAGCTTGCAATTTTCTAATTTTAGAACATCAAATGAAAGAAAAACAAAAAGAAAATGGGACTGAGCAGTTAATGAAATCTCTGGAAGGGAAGATTTTCCAAAATTTACTAATGGTAAAGCAATCACAGTTGGTACATTTGAGATAAGTTACTTAATACAAAGATGGGGAGTAAAATGGAAAACATTTGAACTGTGGTAAAGGAAGGTTAATGCAGAGAGTGCATGCAAAATAATAAGGAAAAATAATAAGGATCCCAATACATAAGGTATACAAATAAGAAAAGGACAAAAACCAGATCATACATAAAGATGAATTAGATATAAAGAAGGGTTTCAGTCTCATTAGCAATAAACGTCATCATTTCCCACTGATCAAATTAGCAGAAGTTGAAAAAGTGGTAACACAGTGGTGGTGAGGATGTGGTAAAGGGGGCACCCTCATGCCAGGCTGCTGGTGGCATCAAGCGATGTGGTCAGGACTTCCCTGGTGGCGCAGTGGTTAAGAATCCGCCTGCCAATGCAGGGGACACGGGTTCGAGCCCTGGTCCAGGAAGATCTCACATGCTGCGGAGCAACTAAGCCCGTGCGCCACAACTACTGAGCCTGCGCTCTAGAGCCCACGAGCCACAACTACTGAAGCCCATGCACCTAGAGCCCGTGCTCTGCCACAACAGAAGCCACTGCAGTGAGAAGCCCGTGCACCACAGCAAAGAGTAGCCCCCGCTTGCCGCAACTAGAGAAAGCCCACGGGCAGCAACGAAGACTCAATGCAGCCAAAAACAAACAAACAAACAAACAAATAGATAAAAATTGGGTTAAAAAAATTAAAAAAGCGACGTGGTCAAGTGTGGAAGTCTTAAAACCAGTCATGAACTTTGACCCAGTTGGAAGTGAGCTTGTGCTGCTCCTTTCTGTGGCGGCATCAGGGGCCTCCGGGAGGCTGTGAAGTTAGGGCTCCCGGGGAAGGACGAGGGCTGTACGAGGAGGTGCGGTCAGCTCACCTGCCCCGGCACCGTCAGTGACCATCTCTAATGAGATGGACAGGTTCTTCTTCGATTTATGATGGGGTTGCGTCCCGATAAACCCACCATAACTTGAAAATATCAGAAGCTGAAAATACGTTTGATGCACCTAACCTACTGGACCTCACCGCTGAGCCTGGCTTGCCTTACACGTGCTCAGAACACTTACATCAGCCTGCAACTGGGCAAAATCATTGAACACAAACTCTATTTTATGATAAAGTGTTGACTACCTCACCCAATTTATTGGATACCGTACTGAAAGCAAAAACCAGAATGTTATCTGGGTACAGAGTGGCTGCGACTGTATCCATTGTTTCCCCTCCTGATCGTGTGATGTACTGGGAGACCCAGCCCAGCATCACGAGAGAGTATCGTAAACACACCACTAGCCCAGGAAAAAAGCCAGATTCAAAATTCAAAGTACAGTTTCTACTGAACGCATATCACTTCGGCACCACTATAAGGTTGAAGAATCCTAAGTTGGGGACCACCTTATACTTTAAAACGGCAACTACCTTGAGTCCCCTCGTGTTTTCTTGTGCCCCACGCCTCCTCACTTCCCGACCAGACCGGCAGAAGGCAGCTCCAGGGCTCCACTCCCAGGGCCGGTGAGGAATCCAGCCGCCCTGAGGGAGGGGCTGGAGCTGCCTTCTGCAGGTCTGGTCGGGAAGTGGCTTCAGCCAGGGTGAGTGGTTTCTTCACTCTGAGACTCTGGTTCTTTCCAAATGAGGCCAGTCCACCACAGCCCTGCCAAGCCCCCAACCCCCAAGACTGCCTGCTCTGCTGCAAATGCTCGGAGGCTTTGGGAAACTTAAGTTTGGTTCCCAAAAGGTTGCGAAGGGGACCCACTATGCTAGTTTACTCAGGTATTTCAGAGTGAGCTCTCTGGTCTGAAGGGACACCTGCAGGTGGACTGGCCATTACTTTAGTGGAACAATCGCAGGGGGCGGCCGGAATGTTCTCCCTGCGGGGAGCGTGGGCTGTTCCGTACTTTTAAGAGTCTGTCTCCAACTGCCCATGTAGAAATGCGGAAATGCTGCTGTGTCCACTGCTTTGGGCTGACAGAGAAGTTCACAGTCTGCGGTGCCCTGTCCTGTGGGGTTCCTCAGTGAGGGGCGAGATGCCAAAGGCCTCTGGAAACTGCCTGCTTCTCCCCTGCCAGGCTCGCTGTCACACCACACAGTTTCTGGCTGGGATTACACCAGACTCCAGCCCTGTGGGATGCTGAGAAGCTGCCTGGTTCCTGATGACATCATCAGGTTTCCTGAGAGGTGACTGGTTGACCAGACAGTGTCATCAGAGCCACTGGCCAAGGATTCAGAGACGCCAAGAGGAGAAACCATCTTAGATGTGACTGATACTTGAAGGCAGACCAAGCACAGTGGCCAAAATCTTCTGAAACACAGGGTCGCTGGGAGGGGAGTCAGTAAGAGGTTCTGGATGGGGCGACCCTGGGCTTCGTGCAGGCAGAGAAGGCCCCAGAAGCCATGCAGAGGCTGGCAGGCCAGGTGGTCCCTCTGCGCTGCATGACAGCCCCAGGGCTCCAGTAGTCCCCAAGGTAGTTTGACAGCAGATGAGAAAAACCATTTCTGGGGTCCCGAGACAAAACGCCTTCAGAGTCTTCGACCGTCATAAAAATAATCATGTACTTTGCCTTCTACTTCTAAATGTGCTTCCTCGTGTTCTAGTAAAATGGCAATTGGCTGCTCCAGGACAGGGAGCCAAGCTGACCTGTGGCTTCCAGGGGCCCTGGGAGGCCGAGCCCCACTATGACTGAGGCCAAGAGATAGGACAGGCCGGTCTCTTGAGATCACGTGGTAGGGGCCTGATCAACTTGAATCCCCCTTTTCTTCACTTAGCAAGAGAGGACAGGGCTCAGGACCCACGAGTCCTCACGTGGGGAAGCCTGGGCAAGAGGACACAGCCCACCTGGCCCCATCACCTCCTGCCCCCCTGTAACTTTGAACCTGCAGCTCCCTAAGGCTGGCACAGCCCCAACTGGGGCCCCCCGGTCAGGACAGGGACTCCAGCTTCCCACTGGCTGTGGTCCTGACCCCAAATGACCCAGGTCTTCCCTGTTCAGGGCACACACCCAGCCCCTGACCTCGCCTCCCGGCCAGCACTGCCTGCTCTGGGCAGCTGTGGCGTCAGGCCTGGCCAAGACCACATCTGCCAAGTCCCCCCGGATGCCTCAGCTCCATCTAACGAGTGGTTCGGGTCCCAAACCTAGGCGTCTTCCTGGGCTGCTCCCTTTCCCTCGATCTCTGCACGCCCACCACGTTGGGTGCCGGCAGCTCACACCCGTCCTAACCCCGTCTCTCCACGCACGGCGTCGGCTCTCCCTGGACCGCTGCAGCAGCCTTCTAGTGGTCTCCCTGCTTCCACACCTGTCACTTCAACGCCTCCCCAGACAGTGCCACAGCCATCCTGGAAATACTTCCCTTCACATTAAGAAAACCATCCTTCTTCCAGCCCTGATCTCCCTCTCAGGCCCCATCTGCCACTTCCCTCCCCTTCATGTGCTCGGCTCCGGCCACGCTGAGCTCTCCTGCCCCTTGAAGGTGAAAGTTCACACCTGCTGCTCTCCCAGCTGGCGTGGCGCTTGTCATGTCCTTTTAGACACGAGAAGAAAATAAAATGGCAAGTTGATGACAGGGATAAAATACCCACAATGCTTATGGTTGACAACTAGCTTGCATCCAGAACATATATAAAGGATTCCTAAAATTCAAAATAAGAAGACCAACCACCCAATAAAAAAAAATGGGCAAAATATTTGCCATGTGGCTGGGTACCTACTGCTCATCTTTTGGGCTGTTGCTCAGACATTACCTCCCCAAGACCCCTTCCCTGACTATCGGATGGAAAGAGCCCTTGCCCTGCCCAGCCTCCTCTGTAGGGTACACTTTTCCTTTCCTTCAAGGCGCTCATTACCATCAGATACGTGTGTTTTTCAGGGCCACAGGGCAGGAGAGCGACTGTCCCTGCGTCCCCAGGGCAGGGTTCAGCGCCGGTGCACAGGGGCCTACAAAGCAGCCGTCTCCCGCCCATCACCAGGGTCACAGTCCCGGCCACCCCCCAAGTACAGAGCGAAGAGGAGAGCGGGGGATGAGGCAAGGGGTGGACGGAAAGCCCAACTGTCCGGTCATTCCCCAGGGTGAGCCCTCCTCTGAGCGTTTCGGCATCCTAACTGCACGGCTTTGAAAGCGCAGGATGCAATCTGATTCACGCTACACTTCACTTTGTTCTGTTTTGTTTGCATTTGAAAACAAAGTCTCTGTTCTTCGTGTTATGAGGACTATACATACTCATTATAGATGATTTGGAAACTGCACAGAAGAGAGGGAGGGACCCCCTCGCCCTCTCGCCCCCCGAAGACAATCCCTGTTCACCTTCTGCGGCCTTTCTTCCTGTCCTTTGCCAACTCAGCTACGGCCATCCTGCACATCACTGCACAGCCCCATTTCCTCACTCCCCACGAGCCAGACGGTCCTGGTTCCCGCCACCGCTTCCCCAGCTCTGCCATCTGGCGGCTACGGGCCCCACCTGACGCAGGTCTGGGTGACGGGTGACGCTGGTGCCATTGGTCTGGGTGCAGCCCAGGATGGACCCTGCACCTCTAAAAGCCAGGATGCTGGCGCTGTCTGGGCCACACCTGGACAGTCTCAGGGGAGCATGCGTGATGGAGAGAGAGCTAGCGCAGCCTGCCACGGTCCCTCTTCTTCCCCTGGGTGCTCTCCTTGCATCCGCTGGCGCCCCTGTTGGATTCTCCTGGGAATACCACCTCGGAATGTGAACCCTCGGCTCACAAACGTCCCAGGGCTCCTTGCTGTCTTGGCCTGGCCTTCAAGGCCCTCCCAGCTTGGCCCCAGCCTCCCTCTTCGGCTTCCCGCTCTGCTTTCCTGACCAAACCCTCTCACGCTGATGGATGCGCCCAGCACGTGGGGTTTGTTCTGCCCTCCGACCCTGGCTCATGAGGCGCCTCTCCCTGGGACTGGCCTCGGCCTCGAGCCCTGCTCCTCCCCTCAGCTCCAGCCCACAGCCCCCTCCTCTTTCAGTCTCCACCAGTTCGTCCTGAGGGTCCTCCATCCAGCCAGTCAGGGTACCCAGAGGAGTGGAACCCGGGCCCTGCCACAGCGCACAGGCCCAGGTGCAGGGAGCCTGCCTCGTGAGCAGACGACTGAAAGGTGGTCAGGCGGCTCCAGGCCCTGCCTAGGGAACTCTGTGAGTCCAGGTCAGCGGCCACTCGCCCCTTCTGGGTCAGGTCAGAGCCTGCCGCCCTCACCTGGGGGATCTGTTCCTCGGTTCTGACCACACTCAGGCTGTAGACTCCATCCCCCGGGGGCCATCCTAGGGCCTGCTCCGCTCCCCTGCTGCCCGCTGGCGAGTAGGGCACAGGTAGAGGCACAGGGGCCTCCCTGCTCACCGCAGGGGGCAATGCCACTGGGGAGCAAATGAGGCTGTGACCCCTTTCCAACCCTCCGGGGCCAGCGCCCAGGAAGGGAGGTGGGAGGTGGTGAGAGGGTGAAGGGTAGAGGGGCTCGGACTTACCTGGTCAAAGAGCTGGTGCTGAGCAAGGTACCCGACGTCCTTCGGCTGCTCCATGGGAGAAAGACCAGAGGGGACACAGAAAAGCCCTGTTAGTCGTGGGACACCTCCTCAGAGCTGCCCGTGTGGCTGGCTCTCAGCACCCTGCCCTAGGCGTCACCTGGAGGGCCCTCCTCTCCGGCCTGCTTGGTCCCCCTCCTCCAACCCGGGGGCAAATGTGATCCCTCGCCAGCCAGCAAGACTGGGCTGATGGGGGTACTCAGGATCTGGCCCTGCCTCTGCCCTGAGTAAGTCACCCTGAGCCCCGGGGCTCAGTTTTCTCACATGAAACATGAAGGGGCTGTACACACATAAGGATTTTTTTTTTAATAAAAATGGAATCATACAATATGTATTACTGTGAAGTCTGCTTTTTTCATTTAATGATATATCATGACTACCTCTTCAGGTCAATACATGCATATGTGGCTCATTCTTTTGATGGATGCATGTTTTATAGACAGGATGCATCATTATTCATTCAACCATCCCCCTGCTGGTGGACATTAAGGTGATTCTGCCGCGGTGTTTCAATGAACAGCCGAATGCTCTGGTCCTGATGTTTACGTGCTTCCAAGAGGAGAACAATGCAGTCAGGGAGTACGTGGATTTTAAATCTCAATAGCTTCTGCCACGTTGTTTTCCCAAACGTTACATCATTTACACTCTCACCAGCAGTTAATGTGAGAGTCCACTTTCCTACATCTGCCTGCACTGGAGATGATCATTTTGTGAAAATTTCTACCAATCAGATGAGTGAAAAGATCAGTGCTTTACAAACTGGGCTCCCTGACGCTCAGGGGTTCTTTGAAGATGCCCGAGGACCTCTGAAAGGGTCAGATGGGGGCGGGGCAGATGGGACGCTGGGCACCACTGACCCCAACTGCGGCCAGAGTGGCCAACAGGTATCAGGAAGAGGAAGACACCCAGGGCCCTCACTGTTAAGAAATGACAAAATGGTGTAGCTGCTTTGGAAGACAATCTGGCAGCTCCTCTGGCAGTTACACACAGAGTTACCATCTGACCCAGCAATTCCACTCCTCGTATACACCTAAGAGAAATGGAATCACATGTCCGCACAAAAATGTGTACGTGAATGTTCACAGCAGCATTTTTCATACCAGCCAAAAAGTGGACACAACCCAAATGGCCATCCACTGAGGAATGGACAAACAAGATGTGGTCTATCCATCAAAGGGATAGTATTCGGCCATACAAAGGCACGGAGGACTGGTACGTGCTACGACAGAGATGAACCCTGAAAACATTATGCTAAACAGAAGAAGCCAGACACAGGTCGTCACATATTATATGATTCCAATTATGTGAAATGTCCAGAATTGGCAAATCCATAGAAACAGAAAGCAGATTCGTGGTTCCCTGGGGATGGGGGAAGGGGAAGGGGATATGGGAAGTGACTACTAATGAGTACGGCGTTTCTTTGGGGTGATGAGAATGTTCTAGAATTAGATAGTGGTGATGGTTGCACAATCTGGTGAATATACCAAAACCCATTAAATTGTAACCAAAAAAACCCAAACAAACAAAAAAACCCTCCAAAAAACAAAGGGCCTGAAATGGGAACATATGTCCCGCCTGCCTTTCTCATGCTGGCCAGCCTACTGACCACAGGCCCTTAAAGAATGGCTTCTTGGGGCTTCCCTGGTGGCGCAGTGGTTGAGAGTCCGCCTGCCGATGCAGGGGACATGGGTTCGTGCCCTGGTCTGGGAGGATCCCACATGCCGTGGAGCGGCTGGGCCCGTGAGCCATGGCCGCTGAGCCTGCGCATCCGGAGCCTGTGCTCCGCAATGGGAGAGGCCACAACAGTGAGAGGCCCGCGTACCGCAAAAAAAAAAAAAAGAATGGCTTCTTGACTCCTCCAAAACCTCCCCTGGCAACACATGGAAGTTATTTGCCCAAATGTAACGCGTTCCCTCCCTCCTAAGTATTAGAGGAAGGAGTCAAACAACACACCTCATTCCTGATGTACTTGCTGATGAACTCATCCACAGTCATGAGCGTCTGGGACCACTCCTCGTCCGTGTACCTGGAACCGACCTCTACTGGGACAGTGCGGCAGCCAGCAATTTCTTGGATGTACTCCAGACTATTCGGAAAACAGGGATTGGCATTGCCATCGTATGCTAACACCCGTTGGGTGCCCTGCTAAACGTGCTACTCACAAACACTCACGAGGTGGAGGAAGACCCCACTTCACTGCTGAGGAGACACAGGTGCAAGAGAGGCGAGGTCACCTGCCCACCTGGCACTGGGCAGCTTTGCAGATACAACCTATGAATCTGGTTCTTGCTGGGCAGCTCTATTTCCCTGCTTGCCTAGCGCCTTTCAACTTCTCTCTTTGCTCGCCCTGTCACAAGCAGAGAGATCTTCTTTGGGCCAGTGGAGGACAGTGCAGGGTGGTGAGGGGCCTGGGTCCTCAGCTCCGGTGGCCTGGTGCCGAGTCCAGCCCTGCCTGTCACCCACCAGGGGACCTGTGGCAAGTCCCTTTGCCTCTCTGAGCCCTTGTTCCCCGTTTACAAACTGTGGGTGATGACAGTGCCCATCACACAGGAACCAGGGAGGGGACAATGAGGGAAGACATGGCATGTACCCGCCTTGCATGGTCAAGCACGCAAATCTCAGCGGGAACCACTCCCTCCGCAAAACCACTGCCACAAGACAGGCTGGCTCCATCCACCTGCCTGAGACATGCCTCCTCATTTCAAAACTAGGCATGGCTGTGGCATCATGGCTACTGTCCAGCTGCCTGATCTGACCTTTCCACCATGAATCTGAGGAGGGACTGGAAACAGACATGAGGAGAGAATAAACACAGGAGCCCTCGGAGGCCACGCAGAGGGGGTGGGGCTGTCTTGGGTTCTTATTTCTACTCTCAAGGCTCAGGGACCCCTAAGAAACTCCACAGAATTCCTGAGATCCTGCAAAACTGCATAATGGACTTAACATTGGACTTCCAAGACGCACTCCTTAAAAACTGCTGAGGGCCGGCAAGCTGTAGAAGGTAAGAATCTTATAACCTCTGGCATCGCTTCAGAGCACTGTGCCTTTAATGCGTGTTTAACCCCTCGGCCGTCCATCTCACTTCACTGCCAATGAAGTGTCTGTAGGGCTGTATTCACTTGGGGATGATGGGAGGAGGAATCTGGGGGTCTCTGGAGATGCTAAATTGGGAAGAGGAACCACACCGCCCTCAGCAGACACCCACCTCCACTTCTTCATGCACGGCCAGTGGTTGGCCACACCTTCCAAGATCACAGGCCTCCCTGGATCCAAAAAATGCTTCCTGAAATACTGGAGGGATGGACAGTGAAGCCGGGGCACCGTTATTTCTGACGTCATATCTGGAATCGGAACGTGGTCATTCCTTGCTTTCTGTTCAAAATTAAGACAAAACAAGATGGCAACAACTGCAGAAAGGCCAAAATTCGAGGCATTCCACTAGGAATTTGCATCAATGGTAGTAAGACAGCTGAGATGTCATTAGTAACAATAATTAACAGTTAACATTTATTGTCAGTTTTACTGCTGCTACTGCGACTACTGACGTTTCACGATATCAAGATGTTTTTTTTCTCTACCGGTTCATTTAAAATGTTTGTTTAATTATAAAACTAATATATTGCTTTCATAGAGGAAAACTTACTATCCCAAACTCCACCATCTAACCTACAAGGATTCTTCTCATTACTGTATGTTCCTTTCCCACTTCGTTCACACATATGCATCTCTGATCCACTCTAAGATTCACGATGAATAAGCAACTCTGCCTCTTCTGTCCAATAATTTCTCCAAAGTAGTTTCCATGCTGCCACTCAGTCCTTGCAATGGCTTGAGTGGCTGCCTCATCATTTACTTAACCATCTCCCAGCTGAGGGACCTGAACAAGTTACTGTCTCAGAGCCCGTTTCCCCACGCGTTAAACCCCACTGGGTGACGAGACCTCACATGTAAAGCACCCAGCACTGCCGCCTGGCACCTGTCGCCTCCCTCAGCTCCCCCTGCTGGACCCCAAGCCCGTTCTCAACACTCATGCAGTGGCGGCAGCGACAGCTAACATTCTTCCCTGCAGGTGATGTGCGAGGCCTTGTATTTGCCTCTTCTTTTCTCCCTGTCCCCAAAGTAGACTTTTACTTCCCTGTACTCCCTTGTCAGACAGGCCTTCCCTGACCACCCTGTCTGAAGCAGCCTCCCCACCTTTCTCACCATCTGGGAGAAGACATTCTTTTACAGCCTCACTAGAATGTCAGCTCCAGGATGGCGTCTGGACCATGCCCTTGGTTCCTGGCACATCTGGGCCACCGCTGGGGCTCAGTAAGGCTGCTGAGCAAAGCCCCTCCTACAGGCAGGGGAACGGAGGTGGCACAGGCAGCGGGGGGTGCCGCAGGAATGTGAACCCAGGCAGCTGCCTTCAGAGCCTGAGCTTCCACCCCCTTAACCATATACGCTGCCCCAGACCACGAACACCACCTTGGCCATGAAGCCTCCGCCATATCCCTTGGGACAGCCCTGGCCTGGGCAAGGGTGGGTGCAACCCCTGGGTCCAAGGGGACAGATATTTGTCCCTTGATCTGCATGTCTGCCCGACCCTCTGAAAGGTACACCAACACCCCATGCCCTTGGCCCTGTGGCACCCTTAGCAACACTGGGTGTTGTGTAAAATCTCATTTGATAGTTTCAGAGCCAAGAACGGCTGCTTTTTTTGTTTGTTTGTTTAAACCAGAGGTGAGGTTGAACATTTCCCACATGTTCGTTTAACAGATCTGCTTCCTCCTTGTGAACAGTCTGTTTGTGTGTCTGGTCTTTCTACTTCCTGGGGCCCAGTTTTTCTTTTCCCCTGTTGATTTGTATAATTCTTATACAATAAAGATATCTCCTCTCTGACACCTTTGCTGCAAATTTCTCTTCCCTGTTTATGGGCTCACTTTTTATTTCAGTTACATGTATGGTGTATTTATGACATCCATTTGCATTATTCTTATAGAAAAATAATACTCACTGTAGGGAATTCTGAAAACAAGAAAATATTTAGGAAAATGTCGAAAACACCCCGTAACTCCCTTACCCAGTGTCCAGTACAGTCTCGGCCCTTTTTTTCTGGGGGTCAGCACTCTGCTATTTTACAGATAAGGAAACTGAGGCTCAGAGGAGGTGACTGACTTGCCCAGAGGTACTGTGAGTGGGTCCGTGTGTCAGTGCTGAGATGTGAAGCCTGAGGAAACCACCCTCAGTGTCTGTGGGGTATTCTCTGGCACGTGCACTTAAATACCAGTGAGGACAAGGTCAAGTATCTAAAGGGCAGGACCGATTAGTCATGTGAGTTGTAGAATCTCATCCAAACTCAGCAGCACAAAGACAGAGGCAGCCAGGAAAGTGGGTGACACCTCAACCAAGGGGCCAGGAAGAAACTGAAAGAGAAGGGCTCTCGCTGGCTGCAGGCCTCGGCCACACAATCCCTCTGAGCCATTTCTCTCAGGAACCACAAAGCTTTTACCCTCCTGCTCTCCCCAGGGGGCACTGCTTTTGCACAAACTGGGAAAAAAAAAATTGAGACAAGAGGCTGTTCCATTTCCAAATCAATGGAGATGCCATTTTTCAACCAGAGGGGTCAGCATGCCAGGGGCTTCACCCCAGGGGAGAGCTGACCTGTGACTTCTAGGAAAACAGAGCTGATGGATTTTGTTGGGTGCGGTCAGTGGCGGTTGCCCACCCCCCTGCCCCCGGATACCTTTATGCCAAGCGGCTCCTGGCTCGGGCCGGGGGCGGGCCTTTTTCCAGAGAGCAGGTGCTTCTGGAGGACGGCAGTGACTTTAAGGAGGATGTCCCCAAGGATGGCCGCCCCCATCAGCAGGCCCATGTCGCAGGCTTTCAGGGCGGCGGCCACGGAGGCAGTGTCCCCAGGCGGCGCGCACAGACACACGGCTTTCAGGAGGCAGCTGAAGGAGTACACCCGCCGCCAGTCCTTGTCCACGTGCTGCCAGGGCCCCGTGTTGAGCTTCTCCCAGGAGTAGTCGAGCAGCGCCTCGCAGGTCTGCAGACACTCTCGCCTCCTGTCCCCGTAGAAGAGCTCGGCGGCTTCCTGCAGCAGCATCACCACGCTGCCCTCCACCTTCTCTCCCAGCTCCAGCTTCAGCTCCTCTTTCGTGCGGGGCAGGAGTGCCCAGAGGGCCTCCCAGAGCGCGCCCGGCCCTGCCATCGGCCCAGCCGGCTCCGTCCGATGAGTGCTGGGGGGGAAAGTAAGTTACAGCAAAACACCACGTTGTATGCCTACATATTTACAGTTCTACATTTTCATAAAATAAGACTGGGGGAAAACAAGCTAGATCTGTGATGACATCCAGTGGCCAAAATGTCAACCACTGAAATTTTAAATATATATAAACTATTTTCCTAAAAAAAGAGAGAGACCGAGAGAGAGACCATGCACAGACCTGGTCCCCTACAGGTTACCAAGGCTTCCGGACTTGTCCCATGTAACACACATCTCATCTGCACTGATTCTTCAACAATGGTCTTCTCTGCCCTGTGAGGGCACCTGTGAGGGCAGGGTCCCTATCTGTCTGGTGTCACCACTGCATCTTCAGGGCCTGGCGTAACACCAGGCACAGAGTGGGCACCGGACCCATATTTGTTCAGAGAGTAACATGTATTGTTCTCGTCTGGAATGCCTCCAACACCCCTCTTCTCTGGCAAACTCCTATCCAACCTTTAAGGCCCATCTTAAATGATCCCCTATGTGAAGCCTGCCAAGATTCTCTGAGAGTGTTTTGGGTTTGAGTAGCCCTTGAGCTTCTTGCAGAGTCAAGCTCATAGTAGGCACTCAATTAAGACTACCGAAGGAATGAGATCTTAACATCTCTGGAGGAAACCTGGAAATAGGTAAATCCTATACAAAAAGGTTTATCACAGTTGGTGCCTTCAGTGACTTTAGCCTGGACATTATATATAGATGGCAGGCCAATCTCTAGGAATAAGTACTAATATGTGAATAGGTTCTACTGCTCACAACTTATGGTGATTTATTTGCACTACAGTGTTGTAGGTATTATACTAACAGCTGCTATATGCCCTATATCATTTGATACTAAGAAATAGGGACCATCATGCTTTTTGCAGAGACTGCGCTATGCTGGGGGTCAACAAACTTTATCTGTAAAGGGCCAGATATCAAATATTTTGGCCTTTGCAGGCCATACAGTCACTGTTGGTACTACTCTGTCACCATAGTGTGAAAGCAGCTTTATACAGTATGTAAACAAATGGGCACGGTATGTCCCAATAAAACTTTATCTACAAAAACAAACTCTTGCTTTAAGCTCACCAAAGCCCATTCCATCTTCTTCCTGGGCACACAGGTAGACTCCATTTCTCATTTGCAATTAGATGTGACCACGGCAGCATGTTCCAGCTAATGAATGGAAGTGACATATACCCCTTCCAGGCCTGGTCCATAAACACTTCCTGTATGATCCTCCAAACTTTCCCTATCCACTGGCTGGAAGCTAAAGACTCTGAGGCCTTAAGGGATGGCAGAGCCACAAGATGGCCCCCCAACTAGGAATATCCATGCTGGAATGCTTCCGGAGCAAAAAATAAACTTGTATTGTGTTTAGCCACTACAGTGTTGATGATGCTTGTTGTAGCAGTTATCCTGCCCTGAATGAAGCAATAACTTCCTTCTATTATTGAGGAAACAGATGGCAGAGAACGTAGTAGAGGGTATTTGTTGAGTTCTGGTGGCTCAGAATCCTCTTCTCTTTCTTGACAACATACTTCCATCTCCTTTTGAGCAATTCCATCATACCCACTGAGATCAGTCTGGTGGGATGTTGCCAAAGGGTGGGTATGTGACCCAAGCTAGACAATGAGTTGCCTCCTTTGAATTTGAACTTTAAGTAGGTCAACTTGACCAGAGGTAGCTGACATTTCATTTTGTCCTAGCGGCAGTTTCTGGACCAGACTATTCTTGCTAGGGTCTCACAATTATTGTCTGCAATTCCTAGGATGCACTTTAGTTCTTGTCTTTTCCAAGCCCAGTTCTCCAGCTTTCCGTCGATTCTGTGGGCCCCACAGTCTCCCAAGAAATTTCCTCTTGCTTATGTCAACCAGGGTTTCTGTGGTTAATAACAGAAGAACCTTATTGGACCCTTAAGAGTAACTGACACTCAAGAGCCACTGGTGGGTGGTGAAGGCAAGAACGAAGACCTGCCTGTGATAAAGCCCCGTCACACGCTCCACTTCTTGTGAGGGAAGCAAGTCACCCTAGGGTGCAAGAGAGCCCAATGATCCCTGCTTGCTGTTATGAACACTCTTTTCTAACCCCCTTAAGTATGGGCAGGACCTGTAATTTGAGTGGTAGGCAGAATAACATCCCCCAAAGATGTCCACATCCTAATCCCCAGAACCTGTGAGTATGTTACCTAACATGGCAAAAGGGACTTTGCAGATGTGATGAAGAATAAGGGCTGTGAGACAGGATTATACTGGATTATCTGCTGGCCCCAACCTAACACAGGAGTCCTTGAAAGGATCTTTCCTGGCTAAAGTCTGAGTCAGAGGGAGACGTGATTACAGAATTGTTAGACAGTGCAATGTTGCCAGCTCTGAAAATGGAGGAAGGGGGTCCCAAACCAAGGAATGTGGGTGGTCTCTAGAAGATGGAAAAGGCAAGGAAATGGATTACCCCCTAGAGCTTCCAGAAGGGAATGCAGCCCTGCTGAGACCTTGATTTTAGTTCCATGTTTAACTTCTAACCTATAGAACTGTAAGCTAGTAAATTTTTATTGTTTTAAGCCATCACGTTTGTGATAATTTGTTATAGCAGCAATAGAAAACTATTGTTACTTGCCTCTAACCAACAGGTGTGTAGGTTTGGTATGTGTAGCTATTTACTTTTTGGTCTAAGATGGCAAAAGTGATGAGATGCCACTTCTGGGATCAGGCCACATAAGACTGGAACTTCCATCTTGCTGGCAGACTCTCTCTACTGCCTTCTTGGTTTGCACGCATCGATGAAGCAAGTGGCCCTGTTGGAGGGGCCCATGTGGCAAAGAACTGAGGGTGGCTTAGAGCCAACAGCAAGCTAGGAACTGAGGGCCTCAGTCCAGCAGCCCTCCAGGAACTGAATTTTGCCAACAACCACAGGCACTTAGATCCTTGTCCAGTTGAGCCTTCAGAAGAGAGCCCAGCCCTGATACCATAACTGGAGCCTTGTGAGAGACCCTGATGTAGATGACCCAGCTAAACCCTGTCCAGACTCCCAACCCACAGAAACAGAGATAATACGTGTGTGTTGTTTTACAGCCGCTAAATTTATGGTGATGTGTTACACAGCAATAGATAATAAACACTCCTACCAGATTTCCTGGACATGCTGGGACTCCATCTATAACTCACACCAAAGAAGAGGAGGAGAAAGCATGGTTCCCTTTAGCTCTAATATGTGTGAAGACATTAGCAGTAGATACAGAAACAAAGATGTGTGAAGGATGCTAGAGATATGGTCCCTGAGGGTGCGCTGGGCAAGCCATTCCTATTGCTGGGCCCCATTTCAGCTCACTCCCCACCAGTTCAGGAATATTCAGTATTCAGCAGACAGAATACTTGCTTCATTTCACCCTCACAATGACCCTACAAAGCTGATAAAGTACTTACAAAGCATTTGCTGTAAAGCCAGGAATGCTCCAAGCACTTTATATATACTCTTAATTCTTACAGAAACTCTAAGTATTATCATCTCCATCTTACAGATAAGGAAGCTAAAGCAGAGAAGTTAAACATGTCCCAAAGCAATTCAGCTAATAAGAGATGGAGCAGAAATTTAAAACTCAGGCAGTCTAGCTCACAAATCCATGATCTTATAAATGAGGGACCAGAGCCACAAGATCACAAGCCAGCACACGATGAAGCTGCACATCTGGGTTAACTCTCAAGAACACTCTGAGGAAGGAATTATTATTCTCCCCATTCTACAGATGAGAAAATCCTATCACTTCACATAAGAAAAGGGTGTACCTTTCTCGCTTGTTATTATTTTTGAGGTGCCTCTTCCTGGGCCTGTCCTAAAGTAAGTGCAGTAATTCAGAGTTTTTCTCAGTTCTGCAGTCTATCCCCAGCACCGCTTTCGAATTGTATTTGTTCCTTACCATACTGTGAAGTGGACAGGGGTGTATGTGATCATTTCCCCTGCAACCCCACCCTCCTATTTTGCTGATGAGAAAACTAAAGTCCAGAAAAAATGAAGTGACTTGACCGAAACACACCACCACAGTCAATCGATTGTGCAGAGACAGAACTTAGATTATGCTCAACCTCAGTGCCCTTTCGTATGTGCCACGTCAGTGCTCCATGTTTTTTGGTTTTTTTTTTTTTTTTTTTTTTTTTGCTGTGCCACGCGGTTTGTGGGATCTTAGCTCCCAGAACAGGGATCAAAACCGGGGTCCTGCAGTGAAAGCGCGGAGTTCTAACCACTGGACTGCCAGGGAAATCCCAATGCTCCATGTTTTATGTACATTATCTAACATATCCCTCACAATTCTACAGTGTGAGGTTTTACAGATGAATGAAGTGAGAGTTGGGAGATAAGCAATTTGTCCAAAACTTTACAGTAAGTAGCAGTGTCCACTCAGACACTCTTCATGTTTGGGCATGAGGACTGCAACAGCTTTTGGAGCTTTAGATCCCAGCTCAGTTCCTGGTTCACAATGGATATCCTTCCCAGCTGGCTTACTGCATGACAGGACTCAGAGAGCCTGAGTGGCCTGGCCCAAGCCCGCCAGGATGATTTCTATCTCCAGCCTCCTAGAAGATTCATAAATGTCTTGTGTTGGTCTCGTTAAGAGCTTCACAGTGCAGGGCTTCCCTGGTGGCGCAGTAGTTAAGAATCCGCCTGCCAATGCAGGGGACATAGGTTCGAGCCCTGCTCCGGGAAGATCCCACATGCCGCAGAGCAACTAAGCCCGTGCACCACAACTACTGAGCCTGTGCTGTAGAGCCCACGAGCCACAACTACTGAGCCCACGTGCTGCATCTACTGAAGCCCGCGCACCCTAGAGCCTTTGCTCTGCAACAAGAAGCCCACGCACCTCAACGAAGAGTAGCCCCCGCTCGCCACAACTAGAGAATGCCTGCGTGCAGCAACGAAGACCCAACACAGCCAAAAATAATAAATAAATATAAATAAATTTATAAAAAAATACTATACTAATATCAATAAAAATAATAATATATTTAAAAAAAAAAGAGCTTCACAGTGCAGCAGCCTTCCAGCATGGTCTTATCCACTAGCCACATGCAGAACAGCACGTGGACCCACCAACTGGCCTTCCTGGGTGGCCTCAGTGCTCATCCTGAGTGTCTCACATGAGTCTCATAAAGCAATTTCGAAAAATCTCACCTTGAGCATGCAAAAGGCCTCAGAGGCCTCATGTTCTGGCTTCTCACAAAGGTCTACAAAAAGGCCTCCCAGAAGACGACTTATTTGCCTTAATATAAAAATGGCTTCTGCTGGGGCCTATGTACCAACTTTGTAAATTGGTCTCTTGGTGGCCTTAGAAAATAGCCTCCTGGAGGGTTTCAAATGGGCTATAAACTAGTTCCCTGGGATGCAGATTTTAACCTTTTGTAAACTGGCCTCCCAGGGTGACCTTACAAAATAGTCCCTTGCAAAGCTAGCAAAGGCCTTACAAAGCCAGCTTCTAAGGTGGCCTCACGTGCTGTTTTGCAAAGACCTCCCAAGGTGGTCTCTGTTTGGTTTTCATAAACTAGCCTGGTAAGGTGGCTGATGTGCTGCTTCGCCAGTTGGCTGAGGGGAGGGCCTCAGGTTGATGGCCATGTGGACCAGCCTTCTGGGAGAGAGGGCCTCAAGCTGGCTGTACAGAACAGCCTCTTCGTGGCCACATAAAATAGCCCGAGTAATTTATTTTGAATCCAGAGTTCCTCAGTGAACGTCTTACAACAAAGCCTTCAGAGAGACTTATGCTGACGCTGCACGACACAGCCTTCCAGAGGTGGGAGCTTTCGGGATGGCTGTGAGTTCATTTTCAAAATGGTTTTACAGGTTGCCTCTGTGTTAGCCACCTGAAATGGCCCTGCACATCTCACCATTGATCTTAAACACTAGCCTCCCAGGGGGGCCTTACAATAGCAGCCTGTAGCAACCTGGTGAGCGGCCATGCTGGCCACCATCTGCCTGAGCAGTCTTATGTATGGCTTGGTTCCATCGGCCTCCCAGAATCTTTCATAATTTGGCCTTTTAAATAGTTGCCGAATCAAACAGCCTTCCGAGGAGAAGCCACATCGTGTTACATAAAAGTCTTCCAAAGTGGCCTCATGACCTGTTTTAAAAACTGGCTTCATTACATATTGGGCCCTCGTCTGAGGGCCAGGTGAAACCTGGACTTTGTCTTAGTTGTACAAACCTATCTTCCATGATTCCTGTTAGCCGTCTGAAATGGCCTTATAGGAGCAAGGTCCTTCCCTGGCTGGGTGAAACACCTTCTTGTCAGCGGTGTGAAACAATCTTCCAGAGGAGCTGGCCTCGTGTGGGCTGTAAGCAGCAGCCTTCAACCAACCAACCAATTGATACAGCCTTCCAGTGAAGGTCAGGTAGAGGCTACATTACGCTGCCTTTCTCAATGGCCTCACGTCCAGCCTTTACAAATCAGGCTTCCAGCATTCCCCACGCATTAGTCTGATAGAAAGGTTTCTTGAATTGTATCAAGCAATTTTCTGGAGTAAGGTATCAGCCTGAGTAGCCTCATGGCCCGGCTTTACTGATTTGCTTCCCAGAGTTCCTCATTGAATTGTCTTTTTTTAATAAAAGGTTGTATTAAACGAACGAGGCTTCCAGAGGAGGGAATCAAGGGTAAACTGTGTGAACAGTCTTTCAGAGTGGGACCGCAAACTGGCCTTTACATTGGCTTCCCAGAGCTCCACGTAAAAGGGATAAGCAAGTTGCATAAACAGCCTTCTGGTAGGTATAGGTGGATTAAGTACAGAATTTATCATACAAACCAGGATGCTATATATAAGCCTTTTATTTATTTAGCTTGGTAAAATATACATTTTTCTTTTGCAAAATTTTTTACTCTCATCATTTTTGCCAATGTTTTTTTTTTCACTGTTTGGAACTGCCATTTCTGCACGTAGGAATTTCATCTTACACAAGTTGAATACTGGAAGTACTAATAGTAGCTTTCAGGGACAAATCATAAACTGGCATTATTCCAGGCACATTGAGACCCATGGTCCCCATAATCACAGGCCATATGAAAAAGCCTAAGTGCCCTTGTATCCTCACTTTAAAGTCAGTCTCCTAGGGCTAGAAAGGTATTGGCCTTAAAAGACTTCTTGTTGGTTACATAAGGCTTTTTTTTTGAAGGGGGTGAAGGTAGAGGTGAATTGCCTTTTATAAAAGGTTGTATTAAATGAACAAACCTTCCAGAGGAAGGTCTTGTGTCCTGAGTGGTCGTGTGTCCTGGCTTTGTAAACTGACCTTCCAGAGTGCCACCTGCCTGTACTGGTCTCATGACATGAGACAGCTTCCACAGGAAGCTCAGGTACAGGCTGCATAGAATTGCTCTTCTCGGTGGACTGTCTTGTCTTCTTATGTAAAGGACTGTTTGTTGGCATAGGAAATAATCTTGAAAAGGGGGTCAGACCAAGGTTGTATGAACTAACCTCTCAGAGTGGCTTTTGTCTTGGCTTTATAAACCAGCCTAATGTGAACTTCATAAACGGCTTCTTGCTGGTCACGTTAAACACCAAGAAGCCAAGTACAGGCTGTATACAACAGCCCGACTCAGGTCCTGACTTCCATGAATTCACTATCCAGATAGAGGGCATTATGTACGCTGGCCTTTGGTAGGCCGTTAGTTAACAGCCCAAGTGGGTTCCTGACGTTTATAAAATAAAGCCTTCTAGGAAGCCACCGCAGTCATCCCACAATTCTCTTAACTTATCTTTAAAACTCTAAAAGCGCCTCCCAGAATACATCGGCCTCCATCTGGCTTTCTGGGACCAGGCTGCCCAGTCTTGTAACGAGCAGACAGGATCGCGCGTGGGCCGTCGGTGTGGCCCCAACACCTGCCCACCTCCTGCCCCTGGATTTACTCCAAACTTGTTGAGCACGGTGACCCATCTTTGCTCAGAATTAACCCCTATCGAGTTAGACACCCCCCCTCCTCCAGGCGGCCATATGCACAGGGCCCACCGGGTCCGCCAGGACGAGCGGGCTGGGCGGGCTCTACGTAACCCACCAACCCTCCACCCCGAGGTCTCACACCTTTTCCCTCCCCGGCGCCTCCCCCGGGGCTTCATTTCCCTTGGTCCACATTCGGGGCCCAATGGTTTAAGCGTGCCCAGTCGGCCTAGCTCCAGACCGACAAACAGCGACTGGCTCGGGAGGGTCAGCCGGCAACCACCTGCCGCTACAAACACGGCGGAAATCGGAAGCCTCGCAAGTGCATTAGAGTCGCAACAACGCGACACCAAGAACCGCGAAGGGACACGACAACCTGGTCTCACGCACGCGCAAAAAGAAATGACTGCCTTAAGAAGTGCACCACGCACGCGCAGGACCTTCCTCCTACCCCTGGACGCGCTGGAGTTGAACGGCTAAAGTGCGTTCTCAGAGCGCATGCGCTACCCCCGGTTCTTGCCCCACCCTGCAACACCCGGCTCAGTTTCGCTGCTTTGAAGGGCCGCCCTGGGCTTTCCAAAGCGCACGCGCGAGACCGTCCTTTCCTGCTTCGCCCCTTCACGCTACGCCTGCGCAGTCCTCCCCTCTCAGCCCGGCCTCCCCGCTTCTAAGGAGCCAGAGCTGCCCCGCCCTCTCGAGTTGCTCAAACTCACCTGTCTCGAGTTTGGACAGTGTCGAGTCGTCGGAGGCCGGCGACGACTTTTCCTTCTGGACCGAATACTCCGGCTGTCTCCGAGTAGTCAGAGGCTTGCCCGAGGAGTATCGATCACCAAGGCGTGCCTAGAGGAGCGCCGAGTGATCGATGCCGTGGCCCCGCCCCGCCCCGTTTAAAAGCCGGAGGGTGGAGCTACAGCCTAGGCTTGGGCTTTTGCCTCGGTTTCTCCTTCCAAGTAGATAACACCTGCGATTGCCTCTGTAACGATAACTTTGTGTACAAGGCAGCGTCACATCTACCGTTTTATCTAATCGTACAAGTAGGATTATTCTCTCTGTTTTACAGAGCGGGAAATCGAGGCTCAGTGAGATAAAGTGGTCGAATACTCGTACTTTCGGAAAGTCGCATATCCTGACTTTTCGAAGTTCACCCCCAAGTGCTGCATCCACGGCCTGTGGGAGTGAGGAGGACTCAGGGTTTCAGTGCGGAGTGGCAGGCGAGGGGTCAGAGTCCTTACTTCTCCCACTGCTAGCTTGATGCTGAGTGGTGTGGGCGTCACTGGGGGTTTTGGTTTTGAGCACACTCCCCATGGTCTCCAAGGACTAGGCCCTTTGAAGCATTGAACAGAGGCGATAGAAAGTTCTGCTCATACTGCGGTTGGAATCCAAGTGGAAATAGGAAGGGAATTTATTTACTGGTGTTAAAGAAAAATTTATTTGTGACATTTGTTAAAGACGGTAAGGCAGACTTTATTCACTGGGACTGCTGCGATGGGAGGGGTGGAAGTGTTGTGATAGGGGAGAGAGATGGGGCACAGCTCTGAATACAGCAAGGACAAGCGGAGATTTATAGCCAAGGAGCAGGGTTTGGGTCAGTGGATGGAAACTTATTAAGAGGAAGCATAATGGGTAAGGGGAATTCTGGCTAAACCAAGGTCCCAGGTTTTTTGCTGATGGCAGGCCAGGGTGATAAGATATCAAGGGTGGAGGATAAGGATTTTGATCAGATATGAAGGGTAGGGGATTTTTGCTAAAATGACGCAGCAGGATTATTGCTAAAACTAGACAAAGCAGATCAAAGACAGAGCCCAAGGGCAAGGTGTAGTTACAAAGAGTTCTCAGAAGAGTCTGAGCAGAGTTAAGTTGAGGAGAGAGTCTTTGCCACTGGTTACCAGAGATGTGTCAGGCATTGTCTGGGCCCCCTAGACTCCTCCAAATTATGTAATTCTCTTCACAAGCCTGTGAGGTGGAGATTATCATGTCTTATTTACAGTCAAGGAAACTGGGGGAATTCCCTGTTGGTCCAGGGGTTAGGACTCTGTGCTTTCACTGCTGAGGGTCCAGGTTCAATCCCTGGTTGGGGAACTAAGATCCTGCAAGCTGTGTGGTGTAGCCAAAAAAAGGTAACTGTACTGTCAGGGAGACTGAAGCTTGCTCAAGGCCAATTCAGCTGATCAGTGGATCCTGGGTACTGTGCTGGCACCAAAGAAAACACACTGAATCAACTTACCCAGCCCTCACAGATCTCACGGGTGAGATTCACAAATATTTATTGAGCATTCACTATGCACCAAGCACTTCCAAGGTACTTGTAAAATATGAAAATTGTAGATAGTACTATCATAATTATCATCCCCGGTTGGGTGATGACAGTGTTGAATTTTACCTGAGACCTGTGCTCCTGGGAAACAGTGAAGGTTAAAGGAAGACCCCTTACCCTTTTTTGTTCTGGAAAGGTACTTGCTGCAATGATCCACCATTCCTGTGACTTAGGGGGACTCATGGATGCCCACTTAGTTTACCTATGACAGGGCCAGCCACAGACCCTCCAAATCCCTGTTCTTTGCCTCATAAGTAACTAGCTGAACTGCTTGTCTCCACCAATCATTCTGAGCAAAATTCCTGTGTGGATAAAAAAAGTGTTGCCTGCCATCAAGCCATTAACTACTGTAGCCACCCCTACCGGGTGCACCCTGAGGAGAATTCAGGATGGAGAAAAACAGGATACTGGCCCTTGATAGTTAAGATGCATATCAAAGGAATCATTTTAATGAGCCCAGACTCTTGCATCTTCCCAAACATGGAAAAGCAGTAAAATCACTAACTTGAGATGTCTGATATTTGTGATTAGCAGTAATCTTCTGCTGTTTGACTACATAGGTTTTGTTTGTTTGCCAAAACTCCTATATGTCTAGGCTACTCCCTTACTTCTTTGGAACAATTCCTATCTGAGAGTCTATATGCTGGGCTAGAGTCCTCAGTAATGTCCCCGAATAAAACATAACTCTCAGTGTTTAGGTTGTGCATTTTTTGTCGGTTGACACTTTTATTTTTGGCTTACAGGATCTTAGTGCCCCGACCAGGGATTGAACCTGCACCCTCAGCAGCGAAATCATGGAGTCCTAACCACTGGACCACCAGGGAATTCCCTGTTGACACTTGTTGGCTAAACTTTGGTTAAATTCTCTCCTTCCTCCAGGCCCCTGAACTTTGGCCCACTCTCAGCCTGAGCCTGCAGACAGCCCCTCCTGAGAATAGACCGCCTCAGGATAAAACCCTCCCTGACCTCCTGTCCCATCATGCCTCCCTTTCATCCAACCTCCCAGTTCCTTCTTGCCTCTTTTTCTCCTCTTATAAAAGGAAAATTCTTTTGCCTAATCCTTGAGATGCTTGCAGAACTATGGTCACAGCACTGTCTCTGTTACAATAGCCCCTTTCCCCCTTTGCAATCATCCTTTCAAATCAAAGTCTCCCCTTACTAAGTCTGGTTTTGTTTTTTTATCTGACAGTGAATGGGCAGAGACTACAGTGGCGGGGCGGGGGGGGGCACTTGGCCTCTAAGAGCCCAGACAGGCCCCACTGCAAGGACCAAAGGAGATTCGAAACCAGGACCCCCTGATTCTAGAAGGACACTCTGATTCTCTTCCACAATCAGGAAAGGGGTTCTGGCCTTTGACATTGAGTGTGAAGTGCTGCCAGCCAGGCAGAGAGAAACAGCCCTTTTGCCAGCTCGTTTGTGTTTTCAAAACTGGCTGGTTGAGAAGAAATACAGGCACAGATGAAATGTTTTTAGAAAAGAGAAGAACGACAATCTTTCACCATGGGGTTTCACTTCCTGTAGTCTCCTTGCCAATCCACCCCACCTCCCCTCACTCCCTGCCATCAAGCTGATAGACCCATCTGAGTGCTGCAAGAGGCACTGAACAAACAAAAGCAGTCATTTATGTCCGTGTTTGTGATTTTTCTCCATTTGATCAGCAGCCTGTAACTTTAATATATCCAAGTGTGCTGGGAACGTTTGCGGCTTAATTATCACATTTATTTAAAATACACACATACAAACAAAACTCCAAACTGGAAAACATTTAGCTTGGCAAGGGAAGAGATGTTTAATTTACTCCAATTGTTTAAAGATGATGTGAAAACCGCCCACATACTGGCTCTTCCACTGATTGGTTGAGTGACCTAGGGCTGGTCAGTTACCTATTCTGTGCCTTCCTTCCACTTTGGTATGTTCTCTTCACTGCCTCAGTTAGTGAATCTAAGATGATCTTAAAAGTCTGGGCAGGAAAAAACATGGTGTTTTGTTGAGTGGACTCCACTGGGATGGAGGCAAAAAGTCTCTGACGTCAAGTCAGACAGACTGGCCCACGTATTGCCTCTCTGAGCCCTAGCGTTCTCCTCCAGGAAATGGGTAAGAGAACCTACATCCCAAAGTGGTGGTGAGTATTAATAAGACAGCTATACATCTCAAACTATACCCCCTATTCTCTTGTTTGTTCCAGAATCCATACGTTCCAACTTCCCATTTGCCTGCTGGTTGAGGCCCCATTTCCTGTTCCTTGTTTCTGTCAGGCTTGTGACTACTTTGACAGATGGAATATGGCAGGAGTGACGCTGTGGGACTTCTGGGGCTGGGTTTAGAAAATAATGCAGCTTCTGCTTTGTTCCCTGGAACTCTCAGGAGCCTGGAGCCCCCATATAAGAGGTCTGACCCCCCTGAAGCCCAGGTACCAGGCACTTGAGTGAATGAGCCTTCAGAAGATTCCACCCCCAACTATACAAGTCCTCCCAGCTGAATCCTGGATGTGATGGAGCAGAGACAAGCTGCCTCTGCCGTGCCATTTCCCACCCCATCGAATCTGCAAGCGTGGTATAATGGTTATTACATGTATGAGCTTTAGAGTAGCTCAGGATTAAATAAAGGGAAGGGGAGTAACTCAGATACCTTCCATGCAGGGGTGGGGGGGTGTTCCAGGAAGAGAAAACAGCCTGTCTGCGGGGGGCAGGGCGGGAGAGACCATAGGGGTGATTTAGAGCAAAGATCCCAAAGTATGGGCGCTCCCACGGGTGATACAAGGGCTGCCTGGGGAGGCATTTTCTCCCACGCCCGGGAACGTTGAAGTGTCACTGTGGCATTCATTTCATCAGGAATAGCCGCCCAGTTTGCACATGTATAGGCAATAACATCTTGGTCACAACCGCCACCTGCTCTACAGCGATTACATGATGACATAGTCTGCAAGAGGCATCCTGACTTCAGACGTTAAATATGAAAAAGAATATGCATCTTAGAATAGATAAAGAGGGGTAAGAAAAGAGTACGAACATTAGGGGTTGGCAGAATATGGGAGAACTGGCAAAGGGCTTTCGCGAATGGGAGCCTCCTAGCAAGAACTCACGATGCGCGGCTTGGGTGAGCGTGCGGCAGGGGGCCAGGGACACGGTGGGGTGGTGGCCCTTTCTGGCCATCTTTGCATTTGGCTCTGTAGTCAGTACCTGCCCAAACCAGGTCTTGCTGCCTCCAGGCCCAGCCCCTGGCTTTTTACATCTCCAGTACCCCAGTTATCCCATCCGATAACCTGAAGAGGCCTGGGATCTTGCTGCTCTGACTTCCTCTAGAAATTTCAGTGCAGACTGAAAACGGGTGGGTTGGGGTGGGGAAGAAGCTGGAGATTCTGGGCTGTCTTCATTTGGGGGGGGCGCTGCACCACGGGGCATGTGGGATCTTAGTTCCCCGACCAGGGGTTGAACCCGCGCCCCCTGCCTTGGAAGCGTGGAGTCTTAACCACCGGCCCACCAGCGAAGCCTCTGGGCTGTCTTGAGGGGGAACAGCCTGGGCTCTGCTCCTCACAGAATGTTGCAGTCGCCACCGCCAAGACGTCTCGGCCTGGCTGCCTCTTTGCCTTTCTGTCCCCCAGCTGCAGGAGGTTTCTGGGAGCTGCGCCCAGCCTGGTGTGATGATGCCTCTGAGGATGAAGCAGAAGGAAGAGTCAGGATGTCCTGTCCTCGCTCTGTGTCCACCCCTGTGTCCATGGGGAGAGGCCATCAGCAGCGAGAAGAGAGGGGGCAAATATGGACAAAGAGCTTAGTTGATTTTCCCCAGGGGGACTTGAAGGGCCATTTAGCATCATCATCATCAGGACTGTGATTACCATTGTTTTCAACAGTGGAAATAGTTACCATTTCTAGAGCGTTTACCCAGAGCTGAGTGCTTTGTATACACATTGTCACCTTTTTTTTTTTTTTTTTTTGAGGTACGCGTGCCTCTCACTACTGCGGCCTCTCCCGTTGCGGAGCACAGGCTCCGGATGCGCAGGCTGAGCGCCCATGGCTCACGGGCCCAGCCGCTCCTGGGCACGTGGGATCTTCCCGGACTGGGGCACGAACCCGTGCCCCTTGCATCGGCAGGCGGACTCTCAACCACTGCGCCACCAGGGAAGCCCCACACATTGTCACCTTTTATCTTTACTTGTGGTCCTGGAGACGTTGATACTAAAACTCCATTTTATTTTTTAAATTAATTAATTAATTAAGCTATTGGCCACACCACGTGGCTTCAGGGATCTTAGTTCTCTGACCAGGAATCAAACCTGTGCTCCCTGCCGGGGAAGCTCGGACTCCTGACCACTGGACTGCCAGGGAATTCCCTAAAACTCCATTTTAAAGATGAGAAAAGGGAAGCTTGAGGTAGTAACCCTCCCAAGGTCGCACAATTGCTGGGGCACAGTTGTGCCCCAATCCTCTAGTCCTGGCTGGTTACAGAAACTGCAGGAAGACACTTTAATTGCTCAGAGCCTCGTGTTCTTTAAAGAATCAGACCAAAGCTTGGGTACCCCAGACCTTCAGAAGGCTTACATCTAGTGAAGGAGCTGGAGAATCTTGGGGTGAAAGTGATCAGTGATGCCCATCAGGGCAATTCCATGAATATTTTCCTGAGTCCTCTGATGAGCCAGGCACTGTGAGACTCTGGCAGAGGTGGTGGGGATGAAGCTACAAAGATGAAAAAGGCATATTTTATGTTCTTGGGAACTTAAACATTAATAGGGAGAATAAAAATAAGGACAAACCCTAGCACATATCATGATCATTGATTTGTATCAGACATATTTTGGTTATAAATTATAGAAATCCAACTCCAATGGTCACATTTATTGAATCATATGACAGATAATCCCAGGGATTGTTTTGGCTTCAGGCAAGGCTGGACCTAGGTGCTCAGAGGGTGTTGCATCATCTTTTGGCCTCTCTTTTTTCCTCTGAACTGGCTGGTTTTACTTCTAGGCAGACTCTCTTCTTATGGTGGCCCCAGGCAGTTCCCAGTTTACATCCTAGTATTAGCAACTCCAGGGGAAATAGAGTGCTTTTTCCTAAGAGTTGTAGCAAAAGTCCCGGAGAAGACTCCCACTGGTCTGGCTTGTATCCCTATGTATATGCCTGAGCCAATCATGGTGTAAAGTCGTTGTGATACTATGATTGGCCATGGCTAGGTATGAGTTCCCCTTTAATTGAGAGTGGAGGTTGAGCAGTTCTGCTCTCAAAAATTGGGGTGCTGTTACTGGAAGAAGGGGAGCAGACGCTGGGCAGGCAAAACCCATGCATAACACAACCTCAGAGGTAGAAATGGCCTTGGTGTGCCTTATCCAATACCCTCACTTTATAGATGGGAAAACTGGGAGACCCTTCAAATCCCATCTCTGCCACTGGGCAGGCTCTGAGAAATCTCTTTACTTCCCTGTGCCTCAGTTTCCTCATCTCTAAACTGGCTAGAATAATGACATCATAGGGTTAATTGGAGGGACTTCCCTGGTGGTCCGGTGGTTAAGACTCTGCGCTGCCACTGCAGGCACAGGTTTGATCTAAGAACTAAGACCCCTTATGCTGTGTGGCATTGCCTATATATATATATATACGTATATGTATATATATGGGGTTAATTGGAAGGATTAATTTATATGACTGTTGTAACACATTTATTTTCTTTTTCTTCTTAATTAATTAATTTATTTATTTATTTATTTAGGGCTGTGTTGTGTCTTCGTTTCTGTGCGAGGGCCTTCTCTAGTCGTGGCAAGCGGGGGCCACTCTTCATCGCGGTATGCAGGCCTCTCACTGTCGCGGCCTCTCTTGTTGCGGAGCACAGGCTCCAGACGCGCGGGCTCAGTAGTGTGGCTCACGGGCTTAGTTGCTCCACGGCATGTGGGATCTTCCCAGACCAGGGCTTGAACCCGTGTCGCCTGCATTAGCAGGCAGATTCTCAACCACTGCGCCACCAGGGAAGCCACTGTAACACATTTAGAACAGCGTAACATTGGGTGCTCAATAAATGCTTGTTCTTTCTCCTCTTTGCTCACATCCCCAGGGTCCCCCAGAGTCATTCACTCTATTCTCTGTGTCTCTGAAATACTGCATCCATCCCTTTGCTCAAATCCAGTATTGTCATCATTTGTTCTTACTCTCATGGAGCTCAGTTTCTTCCTCTGGAATGTGAGTTCTACAAGAGTGGGGACCAGGTCTTGTGAATCGCTGTTTCCACTGCCCAGCACCTAGCCAAGGTCAATACATATGCGTAAAAAAATCAATCAATCAATCAACCAACCAATCACCAAAGTTGGTCTTGCAGACCAGTGGTTCCATTTATCTAATGCTGCCTAACAAACCACCACAATTGACTTAGAACAACATTTATTTTGTGCCCAAATCTACAATTTGAGCTGGGCATGGTGGGGACAGCTTACCTATGTTCCACTTGGTGGCAGCTGGGGCAGCTAGAAGGCCAGGGACTGGAGACATGTGAAAGGCTGCTCACCGACATATCTGGTTCCTGGGCTGGGAGGATTCAGGCAACCGCTACACAGTCGCTGCAACAGGATGGTGTCAGGGAGATGGACTTCTCCATGTCAGTGCAGGACACCTAAGTTGTATGACGCAAGAAAAAGAGTACCAGAAGGAAGCTGTATCACTTAAAGAAAAAATCAAAACAGGTTTAGAAGAGCTCTAGATTTACAGAAAAATTGCCGAGATAATATAGACAGTTTCCATGTACCCAACACCCAGTTTCTCCTATTCTCTTAGGTTAGTGTTGTACATGTATCACAATTAATGAACCGATATTGATACATTTATATAATTAAAGCTCATACTTTATTCAGATTTCCTTAGTGTTTACGGAATATCCTTTTTCTGTCCTAGGATTCCATCGAGGATATGACATGACATTTAGTCTCCTTAGTGCCCTGGGGCTATGACAGTTTCTCATACTTTCCTTGTTTTTGATGACCTGGACAATTTTGAGTCCCTTAACTGGGATCTCTCGGATGTTTTCGTCATGATTAGGCTGGGGTTATGGGTTTGGGGGGAGAAAACCACACTGGTGAAATGTCCTTCTTATCACATTATACCAAGGGTACGTACCGTCGGCATGACTGATCACTGTTGATGTTAATTTTGATCATGTGGTGAGGTGGTGATTATTAGTTTTCTCCCCCCTTTTTCATACTGTATTTTTGGGAAGGAAGTCACTAAGTATGCACAGCCCACACTTAAGGAGTGGGGAGTTGGGCTCCACCCTCTTGAGGGCAGAGTATCTAACATAAATTATTTGAAATTCTTCTGCATGGGAGATTTGTCTAGTTTCCCATATTTATTTATGTATGCAATCATTTATGTATATCAGTATTGACTCACACTTATTTATTTTGTGCTAGGGTACATTCTTTCTTTGTTGCTTGAATTGTTCTAGCTTTGGCCATTGGGAGCTCTTTCAGGTTGACTATTGTGTCCCTTTCATTCCCCTCCTCGTGCGTGTGTGAGCATGCGGGAACGTGCGCACTTCCTTACCTTTAGGCACTACAAGATGCTCCAGGCTTATCGTGTTCATTTCCTGCCTTTGTCTAGAATCAGCCATTTCTCCAAGCAGCCCTGGTTCCTTTTATTGGAGAATGGTGCTAGAAACCAAGATCTGGGTGTTAGGTGGGCTCATTGCTACTGGGGGGTATCGCCTTTCTAAACATAGCCTCTGAAGTCATGGATTTCTCTTCTGTCATAATCACAGCCTTGCTCAGAATCAAGGGGAGAGAACACAGATTCCCCACTTGTTGGTTGAAGGTCTGTTATTGTCACATCGTAAGAGCTTATGGGACGGGATATACTGGTGCCATCGTTTTTGGAAAACACCATCTGTCACGACAGTGATTCTGTTACACACCCAAGGATTCTTATTTGATTTAAAACATCTTCCACCCCTGTTTGGTTTCTATTTTGCTTCAGAGAAACTCTTTCCATGGTGTGGTTTTTCTTGACAATGGTTTTAGTTGATAGAGGGACGTACATTAAATAACATTGAGCCACATTGTGAGACAATCATTGCCTTCTCATTACTCTCCTAGTCCTTTTGTTGGGGTCAAGGAGAAAGTCTCAGTTTGGTGCTACAAATGTAGCACTTCTAACACTTGCATTTCCAACACTTGCTCATTTCTTTTCTTTTTTAATGTTCTGGCTCAGTGTCCTTGCAACACAGCCTTCTAGGTAGAATTTAAGCGTATTTATTTATTTTACTTTGGCAGTTACTCTTTGCAGCAGAGACAGTCACTGCTTACCAGTTTGCATGTGCCCCCCTCCTCCCCCGCCCCCATGTCTTAGTCCCCTGCACTTTGGCAGGGCCTTGTGACTCTCTGTGGCTAATGGGCTGTGTGTGGAAGATTTAAAAGCCTGTGAGTTACCCTCCTGTTCTCTCATCGCCTGTTCTAAGATGGCATTGCTTCTTCTGCCTGACACTCATTGACTGAGTAAAGCGGGCCTCCTGCCAACCCACTCTGGAGATGCAACATGTGTCGTGTGAAACTTTGCTCTTGGGATCAACTGTTATTGCTGCATCGCCTAACCTTTCCAGACTAATAAATGTTAAATAGAGTGAGTGATACTGGATTTTCATTTACATAATGATGCAAAATTCACCAAAATAAAAAGTGAATTTGTTCAAAGAAAAAGAAGTGAATCATTTGCTGGTTGATACCCAGATATGGTGAAAATCCTCAGGGCAAGGACTCAAATGAGTAGCATTTGGGGAAATACTGCCATTGTTTTCTCATCTTGCTCTCTGCATGGGACCTCTGACCTTTATTGGGATTGGCCAGAAAAAATAAATCTCTGTTAATTCCCATTTGTTCCCTGTATGTCCTAGGGCTTAAACAACAATCACTAGAATCTCTATTAAAACTGATTAGTCAGAGATTACATGAAAAGATCTGAATTTTCAATTTCATTTTAGAGCCAAATACCTTGACTATTGTGTTCCCCAGACACTAATCAAGGGTATAAACCTGGTGAGAGGGAGCTTTTCAAGTCTTTCTGTTCATGGGGTGCTTTTTAAAGGCAGAAAAAAATGCAAACTGACTCAGAATGAGAGACCACCCAAACACTGCTGCAGAGAGGGGAAGGATGGAGCCCGTTCCAACTCAGTGCCACCAGCAGCCAGCCATGTGCTGATTAGAGAGTAATTGGGTCTTGGCACAGTGATTTGCATGTTGGAAACTGCTAAAATATTCAAGTACTTGACTGTGTCTCTTCCAATTAGATGTAATAAATGCAGATTTGGGTGGCCATATGTTTTATTTTGATGTAATGATTTTAACCTTTATGGAGTGTGTGTGTGTGCGTGTGTGTGTGTGTGTGTGTGTGTTTCTCTAGGGCTGCCTGATTTGAGATAAGCTGGTATTTTAAGATGCAATGTGATTCGCTTATTAGAGACTCCTTCTTGGGATTGTAAGAACAGGTAGTATTAGCCTGTTCAAACTAGAAAGTTTGAATCCTTCTGCTTTTATTTACTCCCTCCCTCCCTCCCTCCTTCCCTCCCTCCCTTCCTTCCTTCCTTTCTCCCTTCCTCCCTTTGATTAATCTCTCTAAGCCTCAGTTTCCTCATGTATAAAATAGGGATAATAACAATACCTATGAGAATTTTTATGAGGAATAAAAAATATCTTTCCTGCAGATGAGGCATATAGTACAGTGTTTGGCACATACAAAGTATTCAATAAATGATAGCCATTATTATTTATTTTTTAAAATAAATTTATTTATTTATTTTTGGCTGCTTTGGGTCTTCATTGCTGCGCGCAGGCTTTCTCTAGTTGCGGCGAGCTGGGGCTACTCTTTGTTGCGGTACGCAGGCTTCTCATTGCGGTGGCTTCTCTTGTTGCGGAGTGCGGGCTCTAGGCGCACGGGCTTCAGTAGTTGTGGCACGTGGGCTCAGTAGTTGTGGCTTGCGGGCTCTAGAACACAGGCTCAGTAGTTGTGGCACACGGGCTTAGCTGCTCCGTGGCATGTGAGATCTTCCTGGACCAGGGCTCAAACCCGTGTCCCCTGCATTGGCAGGCGGATTCTTAACCACTGCGCCACCATGGAAGCCCCCATTATTATTGTTATTATCAGCTGTGTGTCTCTTAGCAGGTTACTTAACCTTTTTGAACCTCAGTTTCTCCATTCATTACTCCAGATTGCTGTGATGTCTGAAGGAGATAATTAGATATTATTTTTATTATGTGCTCAGTGAATGAATGAAGGAAGGAAGGAAGTTTGGGACTCATGTATTAGTCAGAGTAGGATCCCAACAGTAACAAACTACCCCAACATTTTGGCCAGACACAGTAAGTTTATTTCTCCCTCTCACTGCATCCCAGTGTAGAGGCACAAGGAGGCTGTGCTCCATACAGTCATTCGGGGATCCACAGGCCCTCCAGCTGAGGCTCTACCCTCTGCAGGGGCCTCAAAGTCCTCTTCCTTCCATCCATGGATGGGAAAGATGGTGGCAGATCTCATGTGGGAGATTTTTATGGGCCAGGCCTGACAATGGTCACTTCTGTTCTGCTTCCGGTGGCCTCTCAGTACAAAGCTGGCCACAAGGAAGGGTGGGAGATGGTCTAGCTATGTGCCCAGGACAGCAAAGAGGGTGACACCTCACCCTGGATTAAGGTTCCTAGAAACCACAAAGTGAGGACCGCCAACTGCGTCTGAGACTCACAAAGTAATAACAAATGATCTGACTTGACGTCACAACAGGTTGAACAGGCAGGGGAAGGTTGGAAGGAGGGGAAAGGAGGGAATCACATTCAGAACCACGATGGAGCCCTGCGTCTCTCCTATGGCTCTGAGTCCCACATGTTGGAGCTGTAAACTGTGTCCATACCCCCTCATCCCTCCTTCCGTCCTTGGTCATTTCCTCCTTGGGAATCCATTAGCAAGCTCCGTCATTGTTTTTCTGATTTCATTAAAAATGCCACCAAGACACATGCTCTGCAGTCTGCCACTTCAGTCCTAAGTGGGGCATTTTTGCTAGATGGATCGATTTTTTAAATGACAGCATCTGTTTGCTTGTACACATTTATTTATAATTCTTCCCTTGGCAATTAGAGCGGGGGAACTGGTGAGCGGTAACCAGCTGTTTGAATTAGCGGGAAGGCAGGCAGTGATTTGATCTGTGAAGGAGTACCAAAGCCCTGGACAGAAGCAATAAAAACGGAACAGATGCCTCGACATACACCATCCCGGGGAGGGACTTGTAAATCACGTACACTGCTGGCCCCAGACATGGCAGCTGAGCTGGAAAAGCCCATGAGAGTAGGGGGCTCTGTCTGGCCTTCCCTGGGACTCAAGGGGGTTGATGGGTATATGGGGGAGGGTAGCAGAGTAGCTGAGGGGAGTGGACCTCGGCAAGTTGGACCCTCTGCTGAGTTCCCATTTCACTCACGGGAAAACCCGAAGTCCTTACCATGGTCCACAGGGCCCTGCTGATGTGGCCCTACTCTCTCTCTCACTCCTACCTGCCTCACTTGGTCTGTTCCAGCCAGTCCGGCTCCTTGCTGCTTCTAGAACATTCCAGGTGCTCCCTGTCCTCAGGGCCTCTGAGGCTCCAGCTTCCCCTGCCTGGAGCTCTCCTCCTCCATCTCCAATCTCCAGGGCTCTCTGCTTTTGCATCTGTGCTCCAATGTCCCTTCTCAGAACCTTCTAGTTAACACTGCAGCTCTAGCCTTCCTCTCCTCTCTCCCCTGGTTTGACTTTCTCCCCAGCACTCACAGCTTTTCTAACGTGACATGCATTTTAAATAAACGTTTATTTTCTGTCTGCTCCGTCCAAGCTTCACAATGGCAGGGACCTTGCCTGTTTTGTTTCCTGCTGAACTGTGCTTGGCACATAGTAGGTGCTCAGGAAATATTTTCGACTCAATGAAAGGATTTATTTTGGAGGGACACATTGCCCTTATTACGCTCCTCCTCTGCAATTTCAGGGGGAGGTGTCACAGAAAGCCCAGGTCACCTAGGGTGGCGCCCTGGGGACACCAACCCTGTATTCTCCAACTCTGTAGCTCCCCGGGGCCTAGCCCAGAGCTTGGCACACAGTAGGTGTTCAATGAATTGTTGTTCTATAAATAGTTATTGAGAGATGACTGAATGGCCCAGGTTGACACTCATCAATGCTCAGGGCAAAAACCAAGGCATCATCCAGATTCTTTCATTTATTTTATTGTTGTTGCTGTTGTTATTTATTATTATTATTATTTTATTCCTTTGCCCAACACCAGAGAGTCTGACCAGCAGCACCTCTGAAATACACCTTTCCTGCAAGCACCAGTCTCCTGATTCTCCCCGAGTGCCGTGGCCTGGGCCACCATCACCTCCCACCCAGGGAACCCATCCCCGCTGCTACTCTTGCGCCCCCTCCTGTTTGTTCTCCAAACAGCAGCCAGAGTGAGCTCATAAAACTGTCAATCAGATCTCACCCTTTGCACGCCCGCCACCCTCCAAAAGGGGCTAATACCGAAATCCAAGCTGCGGCCACCGTGGTCCTGCACACGTGTCCGGTTCTTCTGCCCTCCCTCACGGCGAGGCCACCCTTGCCCCCTGGCTTCTTTTGAATATCCCTCAGAGCCTCTGTACTTGCTGTTCCCTCTTCCTGGAATGCCTCCTCTCTGGTTGGTTCCATGCTGCCGGCTCCTTTATCCTTCAGGTTTCAGCTCAAATGTCACCTCCTCGGAGAGGCCTTCCGGGACTACCCCATCTCAACCAGTAACCCATCCCCTGCCCCTGCCTCACGGGGAGGAATGGCCTGAATCCCTCGGGGTCCCAGGGACTTGGGTCCTCTCTGCTCCTTCCCCTCCCCCACCTCCTCCCATCTGCTTTTGTACACGAAGCGGCATCATATTTTGATCTATTACTTTATCATTTTTGTTGTTCCACCTGCCTCCAGTTTCCCCTTTCCCTTCTCATCAAAGCGGGCAGCTGTTGCCTCAGGGGAGGGATACAGAAGAAGGGGAGAAAGAAATAGCCCGTAAGTCTTTCTTGGCTTTTCTTCTCTTTCAGGAGAATTTCGAGTGCTCTCGGAGGAACTGAGAGGCTGCTGGGGATTTGAGGCACCGCGGAACCACCTCGGAATAACGGTGGGGAGAACGGACCCCCTCCCCAGGCTGCAGAGAGACTTCCCTTGGCTGAGGCCGGGGAGGGGTGAGAGGCGAAGGGCTGGGGCCCGAGTACCTCCCCTGCCAGGTCCCGGAGAGGAGGCTGCCTCTAAGGCCTCCCTTTGGGTTGAATCCTGCCCACAACTATGCTTGGTTTGGCCCATGGATGGTCTCAATTTTTTTTTTTTTTTAGTTATTTGTCCATAAGAGATTGGATATTTCAAAATTCCCTTGAAAATTCAGGTTCAGATTTGCAGTTTCTGGTGAAAAAGAGATCCAGTAGCCCTGGGCCTGTGCTCCTGTGAGGCTATCTCTCCCCACGGGTGGGCCTGACACCAACTTGCTGCTTCCCGAAGCCCCTACCTCTTGCCGCTCTGTCACGGCCAGTCCACTTGGCTTCTTTCAATGACTAGTCTGGTCCCTGGGGGCATCTGAGTTCTCAGGCTCCGGATGATGGTGCCAGAGACAGCTTGAGAGAAGTTTCTGGGGCATGTTCTGGAAGCTACAGAGAGTTTCTGCTTCTGAAGGGGTCGTGTGGTCAGGAAGGATGGAAACCCACGTGGACAGTGACTACCAAAACTGACTATAACGTCTTGGCACTGTGGAACCCAAGAGCCGAGGCCCCGTCCCAGAAGGGAGGGGGCAAATCAAGTAGACTGAAGTTTACTCTTACGCTGGCACGGCAAAACGGAGGACAAGCGTCAGAGATTCAGTGGGTCACGGAAGAATTTAAAAAACGAATATATTTCTTGAGCAACCGCGTGTGTGGCTGAGATGCAGGGCTGCTGTCAGCCTCCTTCAGGCTCCAGATTATCCCCCCTTCTATGACATGGACTTTCAATCAGAATGGACTAATTCTTTTTTTTTTTTTTTTTTTTTTTTTTTTTTGCTGTACGCGGGCCTCTCACTGTTGTGGCCTCTCCCGCTGCGGAGCACAGGCTCCGGACGCGCAGGCCCAACGGCCATGGCTCACGGGCCCAACCGCTCCGCGGCATGTGGGATCCTCCCAGACCGGGGCACGAACCCGTGTCCCCTGCATCGGCAGGCGGACTCTCAACCACTGCGCCACCAGGGAAGCCCAGAATGGACTAATTCTTATCTCCTCTTTACTTAAGGAGTGAAGGGCTCCAGGGTCTCTTATTGGGAGAAAGCCTTTAGGGCTGGGCTGCAGTTGAGCTTGAGACCCTTTTAGGGAGTTATCATGCCAGCTGGGCAGGCAGGTCTAGAAGAGTAGGAAAGGCCTGATTCATTTCATGCATCTTGGTTGAGCCCCATGGAAAAGCCACACCAGCTCTTCATCAGCCTGCTCCCAGCCTGCTCCTGGGTTTTTCTCTCCCTCATCTGCTCTGCTGAGACTGGCAGGTGCCAAAACTTACAAAGAGTCCCAACCTGTACTTCCATGCAGAACAGCAAAGCATCATAATTTCTGGGTTATGCCCAAGTGAAACAACTTTCCGCCAGCTAAGGTGACACGCGGCAGTTGGCATTTGAACAAAGCTGCTTCACAGGACCGGCAAGAGACAGTAAGTGCCACCTCAGAGCTGTTACTCTCAGAGAGAGGAATAGCTACAAGCTTGTGACTTTGGTTATTCAATTGGTATTTCCCTTGAGATGAAGGGAGAGGTAGGTTATTTATCTAACAGGGCACTTGTTAAGTGCCAGGCACAGCACCCTTTACTTACTGCTTCACACAGTGCTTTGCAAATGTCAACTCAATTAAATCCCCACCACAACCCTATGAGGTTGGAACTATTGTTATCTTTGCTGCACAATGGGGAAACTGAGGCACAAACCTCTAAATAAATTGCTCAAGGTCCCACAGCTGGTGAGTGACAGAGCTGGGATGCGGTGGCCTGGCTTGAACATCTGTGCTCCTAACCACTGTCCTGTGCTTAGGGTGACCAGCTGTCTTGGTTTTCCTGGGACCGAGGTCTGTCCCAGGATGGATGTGGGACTTTGAGTGCTAAACTTAGGACAGTCCTGGGCAAAATGGGACAGTTGGTCATCCTAGCTAGGCTGCTTCTCAATGATGGAAGGTGGTTGATGGTGAAGATGGAAGCCCCCTTCTCACCAACCCCTATTTATAGGTTTTCCCCAGTCTTGTAAATAAAATATGCCAGGCGCTGTGTTGGAGGGTAGAAAGGGCAAACACGGCCCTGTATTCCTGGAGCTAACACTCCTCTGGGAGAATTGTGACAATGAGACAAATAATATATTGGATACTTTCAGATTGTGATGGTGCTTTGAAGGGAAGACAGACATCTTTAGATAGAAGAGTTAGGGAGGGCATCCCTGAGCAGGTGGCCATGGAAGTACAGGTATCCCCCATTTTTTGAAAGTTTGCTTTATGCCACTTTGCTCTTATGAAAGACCTATATTAGTACCTCTATTTGCTAACCGACAAAAATCCAAGGAGGGCTTTCTCTTTTATGAAAAAAGGTGAAAATTGAAACGAGCATTCAGTGTTTGCTTTGCAGCGAGCTATTATACAGTCATGGAGCACTGCCAAGCTCCTTCCTGGAAACCATACTCAGCATCTCAGCATCAAGCCACCATAGCTCTGAACTGGGCCTGTGAGCATCTGTGCTTTACCTTGTTTTATTTTGTGCATCTGTGAGCAAGATATGTCCTAAGGTAATTCCTTCTTTGCTTTATGCCATTTCGGCTTACAAAAGGTTTCATAGGAAAGCTCTACTTTCAGATAGCAGGGGAATCCTGTAACAGGACATGGCTCTCCAGGGGAAGAATGATCCTGGCAAAGGGGATAACAAGTGCAAAGGCCCTGAGGTAGGAACAGGCTTGTCTTGCTGAAGGAGAGGCAAAAGCTTGGGGAACAGCAAGCAGTGGGCAAGAGATGAGCATGAGACATGGCTGTTGGTGATGAGGAATCTGGATACCATATTAACAACAGGCAGCCACTGGGGCATGTTAAGCAGAGAAGTAACTGGATTTGAGTTGCATTTTGCAGTAGTGGCTCTGGCTGCTGTATGGAGAAAGGACAGAGAGGGATTCGAGGGGAAGCAGGGAAGTGCATTAGGAGGACATTTGTCTCCCCAGTCCAGGCAGAGGTGATGATGGCATGGACTAAGGTGGAAGCAATGGAGTCGGAGTGAAATGGGTGGATTCAGGAACTATTTTAGGCATGGAGAGATGGCATTTGCCATGGTTAGGAAGCGGAGTTGGAGGGTAAAGACAGGCCCCCACCCCTACTGTTGGCAGGACCGGGACAAGGGCACAGATGCGGACCCCCATACATGTCTAATATTTAGAAGTCAAGCTAACACCATTATTAAGCGAAATATATCCTGCTCTCCAGTCCTGGGAAACACCTTCTCTGTAGGCACCTGGAAGCCAAGTTTACATTAGGACTTCTGCAACTTCTTGAGGTTCTGTGCCAGAATGTGGTGGCCATGGGAGACTGGGGCAGTGACCTCCAAGGTGTGGGCTCCTTTCTTGCTGGGTTATAGAAAGGGAAACATCAGGGATGATGCCTGGGGTTTTGGCTTGAGCGAATTTTATTCCAAATTCATCCTCTACTGTGGCAGATTTTTACTTATACTCCCCTCCCCCAAGGCTGAGTTCCTTACTTCTTTTTCTTCTCCTTCAAGACTGCTTTTGGAAGTTTCATGCAGACAGGCCTTTTCTACTGACTGTGACCTCAGCCAGTTTCTAGCCCTCTTCGAACCTCAGTATACTCAGCTGTATATTGGGACCACTGATACCTTCTTGCTACCTACCTGCCACTTAGTGAGTGAGAGGATGCATGTAAAGTGTGTGTGGCAGAGACAGCTGTACATCCACCAAAATCCCTTTCTTTTTTCCTCTGGGCACGTAGCCTGTATTTCCTAGTCCCGCTTGCTGTTGAATGTGGCCATGTGACTGTGTTCTGGCCAGTGGAAAGTGGGCATAAGCGATGTCCTTACTTCCAAGCCAGGACTATTATAACCTCCCCCCTCAAGATCCTTCTTTCTCTTCCCCTGTCTGCTGGCTGGGTGTGAAGCTCCAGAGGAAGGCTCTGATACCTTAGAATAGGGGTTGGCAAATGATGCCCCATGAGTTAGATCTCACGTGCTGCCTGTTTTTGTAAATAAAGTTTTATTGGAACACAGCCATGTCCATTCATTTATGTATCGTCTGTTGCCGTGCATATGTGCTCTAATGGCAGAGTTAAGTAATCGTGATAGAGACCCTATGACTCACAAAGCCCAAAGGATTTACTGTCTAGCCCTTTATAGAAAAGTTTGCTGACCCTTGCCCTAGAAGATGGCAGAGCCACAAGATAGGAGGAGCTAGGATCCCTGAGTAACCACATAGAAGGCCTCGTGCCTGCCAGAAGTTGCCATGTTGGACTGATTCTCAATGAGCAAGAAATAACTGTTTATTGTGTAGACCTCTAATATTTTGTGGATTGTTTGTTAAATTGTTTGGAATTACTTATCCTAACTAGTACAATGCTTGGTACACAGAAAGCAAACAACAAATGATATCTTCCTCCCATTCTCCATCATTTTACAGCTCTCCATATACTATTGTATTTGGAATAGCTCAGAAAAATGAGTTGGGCTTCCTTTAGGCCTTCTTTCACCTCTGAGCCTTTGCACAAGCTGGTCCTAACCCTTCTGCCAAGAACATTCTTTCCCCATTTCTTCACCTCAGGGTCTCCTACGAATCTTTCAGGCCCTGAGGTAGCACCACTGCTTCCAGGCACGATCCCTTCCTCCTGTGCCCCCCAGGACTCGGTTGGGTGCCTTTGTTATATGCTCCTAAAAAACCTTAGAGAAACAGGATAGCAGAGTGATTATGAGCTGAGCTCGGGTTCGGCCGCTGGGCTTCAGGTCCTGGCCTGCCACTTAAAGCCGTAAGACTCTGGGCAAGTGGCTTAACCTGTCTGTATCTCAATTTCCTTATCTGTAAAATGGAAATAATATGATCTATCTCATCGTGCTGTTGTGGGAATTAAATGAAGTAAAGTGCTGGGCTTCCCTGGTGGCGCAGTGGTTGAGAGTCTGCCTGCCGAGGCAGGGGACACGGGTTCGTGCCCCGGTCCGGGAAGATCCCACATGCCGCGGAGCGGCTGGGCCCGTGAGCCATGGCCGCTGAGCCTGCGCGTCCGGAGCCTGTGCTCCACAACGGGAGAGGCCACAACAGTGAGAGGCCTGCATACCGCAAAACAAACAAACAAACAAACAAACAAAATGTGGCTTCTACATAACATAATCGTTGGGTGACCTCTGGCTGAGCCTCAGTTTCCTCCTCTTGCACTGGGAACAATGCTGGCTTCTCAGGCTGTTGGGAGGGCTGGTCCAGGGTGTAAACTCCACGAAGATGATACACCCACATTACAGGATGGGCACACAGTAGGTGCTTAACATATTGGGATTGAGTGGATGAGAGGGCAGGTCTCAGCAGAATGATTGGTCAGGAAATCTTATCTAAAAAGCTGAATGGACACCCAGGCCACCTCTGGGCTACAGGTTCCTGTGGGGGACACGGGGAGGGCAGGGGAGGGGAAGAAAGGGTTAAGTGTTGGGGTCCCTCCCCCAACATTAGAGCAGATCTGCACTGATCAGATTTATGCAAGGGATTCATTCCTGAAGCCATGCATTATTCAAGACTAAATTTCCCAGAGGGATAAATGCAAAGCAAGATCTGCATTATTTCAAAATCTGAACATATGGCAAGTCTTTATTAATATTTTTAAATCGCCCGTTTTCCAAGTCACATAACGCAAATTTTCATAAAATGGGACGCGCTGTTTCAGGGTTCTGGACAGGATTCGGTGGGCAGGAAGTTTTCTGAGGGTTAAACAGTGATACCCTATTCCTGGCCTCCCAAGTGTGTGGGCGGGGGCTGTAACTAGAGGGGAGGCTGATCACAATCCTTTGATATTAAAAGCCATTAAAGTACCAATGTCAAAGAATGATTAACTTCAACAAAATTAGAGCTGATTCAAAGTAATTCCTAGGGAGCAGTGTGAATTACTGAAAGATTAATTGGTGTCTTTTTTCCTCTTTTTCCTCAACTGCTTTAGAGTCATCAGAAAGGAATGAGAGGAATGTTTCTTCCCATTTCCCCAGGACCTGCTGCAAAATCAGAGGTTCCACACCCCCTGAGAGCAGAAGGGCAGAAGGCAGAGGGCTGGCTGAAAACACAGATTCCTGGGCCTCAGTTCTGGGGCGGGCCCAGGGCTCTGCATTTTTAACAGACACTTCAGGAGACTCTGATGTGGGTGGCAAGAACCCTGGGTGTCTGAGGCTCCCTGGAGCAGAATTTAGCTGGCTTCTGGGATGCAGAGGTGCAAGGGGCTGGTGCTTGGAGGGGAAAGAGGTATTTTGGCCTCCGGGACTGGGTGAGGAGATGCTGAGGTTCTGAAGGTAGTGGCCCTTGCAAAGGGCCCTCCAGGTGGTAGGTCGTCAGTGGGGTGGCTCCATGAGGGCTGTGGAAGCTGGACTCTCAGTCCTGCAATCTTGGGAATGTGGTCCCTGGGGCCCGAAACAGGCCTGCATCAGTGAAGAGAACCCTTGACGGACATCTATCACCCATCCCAAAGAGCAGTTGTTGGTGGGGGCATAGTGCATGATGGTGACAACGTCAGTAGCAAACATTTATCAACTGTTCACTACTGCCAGGTCTCATTGTATTAAATACGCTAAGTTATAGGTCTCAGTATTACTCCCATTTTACAGATGAGGACACTGAGACACAACTTGCCCAAGGTCACACAGCCAGTGAAAGGGAGAACTGGGATTTAAATAGAGGCAGTAAGCCATAGAGTCTATTCTTAGTCCCTGTGCTCTACAGCCACAAGCAGTAACTGAGGGGATGATGATCATGAGACCTGAAAACTGAATCCTTTCTAATTATTTTGGACCAAACCTTGGAATCCTTGTATGATCCACAGAAAGGAGAAGACTCCAGAAATTGACTACTATTGAATTTATTATCTAACTAATGGGGGTATGACTTGATTCAGAAATCTAAAGAAATGGGACATATTTTCTATTTCAGGAGTTATAGAACAGTTCATACCTATGGCCCCAATACGAATGTCACAATCATGTGCTTGCCTTTTTTTTTTTTTTTTTTTTTTTTTTTTTGGCGGTACGTGGGCCTTCACTGTTGTGGCCTCTCCCGTTGCAGAGCACAGCCTCCGGATGGGCAGGCTCAGCAGCCATGGCTCACGGACCCAGCCACTCCGCGGCATGTGGGATCTTCCCGGACCGGGGCACGAACCCGTGTTCCCTGCCTCGGCAGGCGGACTCTCAAACACTGCGCCACCAAGGAAGCCCGTGCTTGCCTTTTTGATATGCTTTCTTTCTTAAGTTTTTGAATAGCTTCTATATTGTGTTTACATAGTTCAAAATCAAAGTAATATAAAAAGATATTTACAAAAAAGATTCACTCTTTCTTGTCTCTGTTCATTGTACTTTCTCTCTCCTTAGATGGCCACATTTATTTTTGTGTGTCTTTCCCTAGCACTTCTTTTTTTTTTTTTTTTTGCGGTACGCGGGCCTCTCACTGTTGTGGCCTCTCCCGTTGCGGAGCACAGGCTCCGGACGCGCAGGCTCAGCGGCCATGGCTTTACGGGCCCCGCCACTCTGCGGCATGTGGGATCTTCCCGGACCGGGGCACCAACCCGTGTCCCCTGCATCGGCAGGCGGACTCTCAACCACTGTGCCACCAGGGAAGCCCTTCTATTTCTTTATTTATTTATTTTGGGGGGATGTATTGGATCTTCGTTGCTGTGCGTGGGCTTCCTCTAGTTGTGGTGAGCAGGGGCTACTCTTTGTTGCGGTACACGGGCTTCTCATTGCAGTGGCTTCTCTTGTTGTGGAGCACAGGCTCTAGGCACGTGGGCTTCAGTAGTTACAGCACGTGGGCTCAGTAGTTGTGGCTTGTGGGCTCTAGAGTGCAGCCTCAGTAGTTGTGGCACACAGGCTTAGTTGCTCCATGGCATGTAGGATATTCCTGGACCAGGGCATGAACTCGTGTCCCCTGTATTGGCAGGCAGATTCTTAACCACTGCACCAGGGAAGCCCCCCTAGCACTCTTTATGCAAATACAAGCAACTGTGTGTGTGTGTGTGTGTGTGTGTGTGTATCTCATTCCTTTATTACATAAAAGGTAGCAAACTATTTATACTGTTTTATATCTTGCTTTTTTCCACTTACCAGTATATTCTGAAGCTCTTTTAATAGAGAGAGCTTCCTTATTATTATTATATATTTTTACAGCTGCATAGTGGGGTGTGCTGGAATCAGTAAAACTGATTGTTAAACTGTCAGAAATTTTGTGAGCTGGTTGACGCCATATTGGTAGCTTGAAATGGGCCTTGGAGGAAGTATTTGCTCAACAGAAGTGGGAAAACTGTACCAATCAGGGCTTCCCCTCTCAGAGGACTGGATGTTATGAACAAGTACAGTACTCCACCCATTGGATGGCTGTACTAAGGCTTAGTTAACTAGTCTCCTATAGATGGATACTTGAGTTATGTCAAATATATATTTTTTTAAATGGTGCTTCACTGAATCACTGCTCTCTGTCCAGAGAGGGAAAGAACCGGGATATTATGGCAGCCACGAGGATGGAAACTGTACATAAGCCCCACCCTTTCCACTCAGTGTGATCTTGGACCAGCTGCATCAGGGTGTCCAGGAGCTGGTTAGAAATGCTGACTCTCAGGCCCTGCCCCAGAACTCCTGAGTCAGGGTCTGCAGTTTAACAAAAAGCCCAGGTGGTTCACAGGCACCCAAATGTTTGAGAAGCTTCCCTGGACAACCTTTCTATACCACAGCCCAAGAAGCTCGTGGGAGCCCCTGGGAGTCTCAACTAACCCACCTCCATCCTAAAAGTAGGAAGCATCAGCTGCTCTTTCTTTAAGGTCTTATATCACTCAGGTGAGGAGAGGCCACCTTAAGGCACAGTAGTGGAAAAAGGAAGCATCTGCCTGAGTGCTTCTGTAGAAGTGGTCTGTATGACCCACCAGGCCATCCCAGGGTGGCCATCCTTAAAAAGCCAGAGGATACCCCAGGTTACCTCTTACCACGCCAGCCCTGGGACCAGTACTTTCAAGAGTAAGAATTGAGAGAAGATGGAGAAGGAGGTGTGTGTGTGCACGTGCCTGTGTGTGTGATGTGGGGCCTTGGCCTGATACATTAATGGGAGGAGGGAGAGGAAAGGGGAGCCTTGAGAGCCCGCTTGTGGCCGACTCAAGTGGTGAATGAATCCCGGAGCCCAGACTGGGTGCTAGCAAGGAAAGGAAGAGTAAATAATTGCCGGGTAGTAGGTAGACTACAGATTTGGAGAAAGAGACCACTGCCTGCACACACACACATGTGTGCACACCTGCTACAAGGGACCAATTTCTTTAGCCAAGGCTGCACAAGGCTGTCCCCAGAGCGGGAGCATCTTCTCTTGATTTCTCATGCCCTCCCCTGGTTCCCTCCATGGGACCAGTTCCTGTGTCCCTCTCCACACAGGATGGTTCTTTTAAGGGATGAGGAGACAGGAGAGTTCTGCTGTGATGCAGACCTTCTATGCCTGGACGGACAGCTGGGGAGAAATCCCCCAACCACCTGGGCACCCTGTTAAAAGGCTGTTTACACCTTCAGGCTCTGGCTTTGGAGCCAGGCTCACTGGCAGTGAGGCCGCATCCTCACCCAGGGGCAGAAAGTAGAGCCAGGACTCAGGCTCTCCTGAACAGTGTGTCCACCTCCACCTGCCCAGGATGCAGGGGGTCCACCCCTCTGCAGTAATAGTGGTTCCCATGTATTGAGAGCTTAGTAGGTGCCAGGAACTTCCCTCACTTGATCTGACTTAACTCTCACAACAAACCTGTCTAATGTGTGTACTGAATACTCAGTAATTACTGGTTGAACGAACGGATTAGCCCTTTGAATTGGATCTTATTATTCCCCTGGTGGCTCTCTGACTTTGTTTCCTACCACTCTCCTGCTCACTCTGTTCCAGACACACTGGCCTCCCTCCTGCCTCAGGGCCTTTGCATTTTTATTCCTCTGCCCAGATGCTCTTCACCCAATATCCATGTGGCTGGCTCCCTGCTCTCCTTCAGGCTTTACTCCAATTGCTCCCTCTTAGCAGGGCCTTCCCCCAAACACCTTATTTAAAATTATAACACCCCCTTCCTCCTTCCTCTACCTTATTTTCCCCCAAACATGAATTACCTTCTCCCAGTCTATACATATTGCTTCCTGATTGTGTTCATTGTTTGTCTGGTCCACTAAGATCTACATTCCTTCAGGCAGGGATTTCTGTCCGACTGATTCATTGTTGTGTCCCAGGTACCAGCTCAGACTAGGTGCTCAGTACATATTTACTGACTGTATGAAAGAATTGATGAGTTCCCTTTTTACAGAGGAGGAACTTGAGGCTTTGGAAAATGAGCTGATCACTGTCCAAGTCCACATGGCAAGTAGGTGGCAGAAGTGGGATTCAAGTCCAGGCTGGCTCCAAATTGGCATGTAGGGCTTGATCCCGGAGGAAATGCTGGACGGGTCTTTTTAGGTGGGTTATGAGGCAAGTTGCCCTTGAGGTGTAGGGGAGGAAGAAAATGCTTTCTTCCTCTACCCATCTTAGATTCATTGTCTGGGGCCCTGTGAATTAGACCCACAAGAGATAAACAAACAGAAGATTATTAACATGTATGTCTAGCATACTCATGGGAGTATCCAGTGCTGAGTAACTCAAAGGAGTGGTCAGGACTTGGGCATACATAGCATTTTAACACAGGCACAATATAGTGCTAGAGTGACATGAGAAGGAAAAGGACTTTGAGTTTCTAGGGCAGCACACTGTGGGGAGGTAACTATGGGGAAACTAATGGAAGATGAGAGCTAGTTAGTAAAGTTTGTTGTGTGGATTCCTCTAGTGTCATCTCCATGCTGACAAGATTCTAGAGTTGTCTCCAATGATTAACTTCTGTCCTTCCCGGTAGAGAGGAGGGACACCTTTACAAATTTATGTCCTGCTTTTAGGCAAATAGGAGAAGGATGGAGAGATTTTCTTGTATCTTTTTTTTTTTCAGTTGCCTTCAGCTCAAAAGAATCCTTATGCCAAAATGGCATATTTTGGGGTGGCATATTCTGCCACCCTTCAGAGGCAAAGGGTTTTTAGTGGCTGAATGTTGCAACTTGCATACAAACAAGTTCAAAGAAGCTCCAGCCAGCCTTCCAGGTAACAGCAGGTAGCCTCAGGTGGCTGCAGGTAATGAGAAGATGCCTTGGGATGGAGGCCTGCCCTGTACATTATCTTTGCTGTTACTTTGCTTCAAGGGACAATTGGTCCCTTATAGCAGATGTGCACGTGTGTGTGTGTGTGTGTGTGCGTGTGTGTGTTAGCCAGTTTGTGGGGATGTCTGCATATACAGCCACCTGTCTGAGAACCCCTTCCCACGTGGACCCTGTGGGCTGTACAAAGGAACCCTGGGAGCGAGCTCCAGGCTTTGTCCACACCAGGGCAATTATGTGGGTAATTGTGCCAGTGTGCCCATTAGCTGACATAATCAGGGAGTGAATTAACTTCAGCTTTCCTGGCTGTATTTTAAAGGCATTATTTAAATGCTCTTTTTTTTGAGCCTATGCACTCTTCAGAAATTAAATTTAGACCGTGATTTTATTACCCTTTTTATTTAATTTACCCTAACGGTTGCATTCAAGCTGTGAACCAGCTGTTGACTTTGAAAAAACATTGTTCAATTTGAAGGGAGCATTTTAAAACTTAATGTAATGGCTGTAAGTAATCACTACAGCAATTACAAACTCCAGCACTGTGTGCCATAAGGGGCACAGGGGGTTTGGAAGAATGCTCAGGTGGGCAGAGGGATGGCTGGGGCAAGAGGCAGGGATGCAGGTTTGGGGGAGGGGGAGGTGGGAGGGTGGTACACAGGGACCTGCAGACCACACAAGCCTGCCTCTCCTCCCTGGGCTAGCTGGGGCCTGGGCACGTGGATCTGCTCGGCTCCTCGCTCCTGCTGGCCTCTCCCCAGCCACTTCATCCCACGTGAGGCACGTGTGTGCTCTGTCCCCTGCTCCTTGCCAAGGACAGAGGAATATAAGAGGTTCCGAGCTTGGACGGAGTTCAGGGGCTCAACCTGGACATAACCTTTTCGTTAGTTCCATTCTGCCTTTCTATTTATTCATCTACTTGTTTATTCAATCACTGTGGGAGGTTGCAACAAAAACGGGCACAAATTCTTCCTATCCCTGTATCCAGTCCCTCTGTGATGCACTTCTTCCACTAAGAAGTGAAGTCTACTCCAAATCGTGGATTTGAGCTTAGTTATGGGATGGCCTTTGGCCAATGGGATGTTAGCAAATGCGGTGCCAGCTGATGTTCATCCCCTCGTGCTGCCCTGAGACTCCACGTGGAAAAGCCCGGGCTAGCCTGCTGGATGAGCAGAGACATCGTGGAACATGGTTGAACCGCCCAGCTGATGGTAACCAGCTTGCTAACACATGGGTGAACCCCCTTCGACCACCCAGCTCCAATGAGCCAGCCCAGCAAATCTACTGAATCCATGAGCTAAATACAGTGACTGTTGTTTTGAGCCACTACATTTAGGGGTGGTTCTCTATGCAGTAAACGTAAACTGAAACAATCACTCAGCAATCATTTCTCTGGTGCCTAATCTTTGCCAGGCCTTGCACTCAGCCGTGGGGATGTATAGCCCGGTGGTGGGCGTGAGATTTGGCCAATTAGAACACACCATTCCTCTGGTCACAGCTTCCTATTGGCCGGTTACCTCTTGCCTGGGGTGGGCCATCCGACTCTCTTGCTCTGCCCTGCTCTGCAGACTGCAAGGTCTCTACGTTCTAGCCCCAGCTCCAAGTCTCTCCTTAGCGCCACTCTCAGATGGACAGTGGGCACTGCCAGGAAAGTTTAGTGGTTGAGTGCGTCAGACTAACAGGAGGTTCAAGTTCTAACTTCTCTGTTAACCACCATCTACTGTCATGAGCTGGATGGTAGAGTCAGACTGTCTGGATTCCAATCCAACCTCTGTGACATTAGGTCACAGGCACAACCTCACTGGGCCCTAGGTTCTCTATCTGCAAAATGAGAGATGATACTACCCCATTCATAGGGCTGTTGTGAGGATCAAAAAAGATAAAACCGGGCTTCCCTGGTGGCGCAGTGGTTGAGAGTCCGCCTGCCGATGCAGGGAACACGGGTTGGTGCCCCGGTCCGGGAAGATCCCACATGCCGCGGAGCAGCTGGGCCCGTGAGCCGTGGCCGCTGAGCCTGCGCATCCGGAGCCTGTGCTCCGCAACGGGAGAGGCCACAACAGTGAGAGGCTCGCGTACCGCCAAAAAAAAAAAAAAAATTAAATTAAATTTTTAAAAAGAGATAAAACCTGCCACATAATAAACACTCACTGCAGGAGAGACTTCCTACCATCACTCTCTGAGTCTCAGGTTCTCCATCTTTGAAATGGGCAGACATCATGCTACCTATTGCTAACAACCACCTGAGGATGGTGTAAGAATGAGAAATGATGCATGCATTTCAAGGACTCACCACTGGGGGTCACACATGGAATGTGCCCTATAGATGGCAAATATCATTGTTTTTTGCTATTAGCTATTATCAACCAATCAAGGGGGAAAGCTCTGGGCTGAGGCTGGCTTTCTACCTCCTAGCAATGAGCACTCTGAGTGCTTTAGGTAGTTGTCCTCCCAGGACATATGTCTTTGCTGGAGTGACAATGTGGCCAAACTGACTTACCATGTACGTGGGTTATGATCTTTTCTTCTCTGGCCTCTGTTTCCTTATATTTAAATCGGAGGATTTCAGAGAGGCAAATGGTTTTAAATTATGTGCTTCCTATGACTGATTGGTAATGTCTGTCTGGAACCATGAATGGAGATCTCACCACATCCAGGCTTATCAGGAAGAAGTGTCATGATGGATTAGTGATGTCTGCAATGTATGTGATGTGGGAGGATGGAGTGTATCTGCCGACCTAGACTAGTAGTCTCTTAGGCGTCTCTTGGGAGTACTAAGATTCAGTCACTGTGTGGATTTCTGACCTGACAAGTCTATATATCAGCTTTCATGTTGTGGGTGCTTCAGAGTGGAGCTCGGGGTGGGGAATGAATATTACTCACCTTCATATTCTCAGGACCTAGTGAGGAGTTTCACTCCTCAAATGGCCTGGAGGAAAGACCACTGACTCTGTGGTCAGAGAAACCTGGAGTTCTATCCCAGAGCTGCTATTTCCCAGCCATGTGTCTGTGCAGTGGTAATCACCAGTGCTGTTTGTCAAGTATTCTGGAGCTCCCATTTTGGGGGAACTAGATAGTATGGTTGTAGGATCATGTGATTAGCTCTGACCAATGGGTTGTGAGCAGAAGTGAGATCCCTCAGAAACGTTTATTCCCTTTTTCCATGATGACCAACAAAAATGTTCCAGATGTGCTTAGCCATCAACCTGGACCCCAGAGTGAAGGCTGGTCTCCCTGGGAAGCTGAGTCTGAGATGGAGATTAGCACACATGAAGTTTACTAGGTGATGCTCTTGGGATCCACACTCATGGATGAAGGGAGGAAAGCAAGAGCTCTGAAGCTAGGGTGGTCCTTCAGTGATGTCCCAAGTTGGGGCAATGGTCTGAGCTTTTATACCTTCATATCAATCACTCATTGAATGTAAGTTACCCCCAGGAACTTTTGTTTTTCCTGGTCATAAAATATTTATAAAGGTATACTTTAGGGAATATAGTGAATATAAAATTTAGGATCACAATATGAGGCAATTTCAATCCTCTCAAAAAGTCAGCCTAGTCCTCAATGCTCTGCAGATGTAAAGCCACTGGTGAGACTCACTGAAAGCAGTTAGACTAGTACAGAGGAGGCTTTTCATGAACATTTATAACTAGATCATCTGAATACCTCTTTTAAGTGCAAAATCACACCACGTTACACTAATGCAGCAACAATGCATTCATATTGTTTTCATTAGTAGTCAAATTGCATAGAACAACAGAAAAAAGCACAATGGAGCTCACAAAATGGGCTAAAAAAAGAACCTGTCCTTGCAAAACACACACTAGGAAGGGAATGTAACCTTGGATGAGATGGAGCTCTTCAGTTGAGAGCAATTCCTGCAGAGGGATCACAGCTGCGGGCTGAGGGCAGCACTTCCAACAGCTGGAGAATAGCAGTGGTGTGCTGGAGCCCGCTTCTTTTTGGGGGGGAGTGCCACATGGCATGTGGAATCTTAGTTCCCCCACCAGGGATTGACCCCGTTCCCCCTGCAATGCAAGCGTGGAGTTCTACCCACTGGACCACCAGGGAATCCCCAAGGAGCCAGCTTCTAGCAGCCTGTGAGAACCGATTATTAAATGTTCAGGGGCTTCCCTGGTGGCGCAGTGGTTGAGAGTCCGCCTGCCGATTCAGGGGATGCAGTTTCGTGCCCCAGTCCGGGAAGATCCCACATGCCGCGGAACGGCTGGGCCCGTGAGCCATGGCTGCTGAGCCTGCGCCTCAGGAGCCTGTGCTCCGCAGCGAGAGAGGCCACAGCAGTGAGAGGCCCGCGTACCGCAAAAAAAAAAAAAAGTTCAGGAATTTGGCGAGCCAGTTGGTAAACATAGTCATCATTAAAAATTAAATTACATAAATATATAAATACATTTTATTAAAAACAAAGGTAATAAATACTCAAAACTCATCACTTCCTAATTATTTTACTCCATTTTTTTTAACCTAAGCTCTTGAGCTGATTTACATCATTGTATGGTGGAAATACTACACAGTGTGTGCTATCACACAACTCCAGCTCTGCATTCAGTGACCTCGGCAGCTTGAAATCTATCCTAGTGGGAGTATTTATACCACAGAAATTGGCAAATGCTACAAATCAGGGCTTTATCCTTTGTTTGGTTGATTGTCTAGACTGGAGAAAGTGATGGAAAAAAGGCAGACTGAACTAAATGTCACTGGTAGCTGTTACATTGTGAATAGTAAAAAATAAAAAAAGTCAAATAATAGTTGAGGGCTTCCCTGGTGGTGCAGTGGTTGAGAGTCCACCTGTCGATGCAGGGGACGCGGGTTCGTGCCCCAGTCCGGGAAGATCCCACATGCCGCGGAGCGGCTGGGCCCGTGAGCCATGGCCGCTAAGCCTGAGTGTCCGGAGCCTGTGCTCCGCAACGGGAGAGGCCACAACAGTGAGAGGCCCGTGCACCGCAAAAAAAAAAAAATAATAATAATAGTTGAATTACAGCTATAGGTGGCTGTGGCTGTATGAGTTCAATAAAGATCAATAAAAGCGTTCTGTGAGAATTATTGGGCTGTATGGAATTTACAATAAAAAGTATTACATATTTTATTATCATATATAAACAGTACACTATACATTCTTCATATCAGCAAAATTTGTAATAAATGTGTGTATTTATATTTTTTCTCCCAGAGAATTATTATTAAACATTTACCAACACATCACTGGGGACTAGGTCCTTCCTCCTCTAAGGGGCTGTCTTGGGGATGAAGCACAGTGTCCATGAAAGAAGGTGACATGGAGCAGAGTCGCTGCCATGCCTTGTTGGACACGCAGCTTGAGAAAGAGATAGTTTACTGCTCTCTGATGTTTTATGACTGGGCTTTGGGGGATTGTTTTTTACACAGCATGACCTAGCCTACGCTGACTGATATACTTGGGTAAGGCACTTAATTCTCTGGCTGTAGTTTAGTTTCTTCACAATAATACCTCCTTGTAGGATTTCAGAGAGAACCAGAGGTGAGGTCTGTATTACCTTTAGCATCCAGTAGGCACTCTAGATAATGCTTTTTATTGATAGTAGTGTCTTAATAAATGATTATTTATCTGATTTAAAATGTGCTTGAGCCAATTCATACGAGTCATCTTTGGATAGGTGGGATGAGGACACAGCTTTCTGTCTCTCTGCTTCTCTTGGTATCTGTCTCCATCCTCTCGACCCCTCTTGGTGTCTTTCTCTGCATTTGTGTCTGGCTCCATCACCATCTAGGGGACAGAACCAAAGGCCACCAGTCCCAGCTGGAAAGGCGGCACTTTAGGGGTCCTGGAGTGTTAACTTCACAGTTACTGTTGTTGCAGGTGCTTTGTCCCCAGGTCTTCTGAGCGGGATAAAATGCCACCCCAAGAAACAGTGGCAGAGGAGGGCCAGCCATAAAGGTTAATGTCCTGAAATAGCTTGGAGGCAGTGATGGTCGGCAGGAAGAACAACTTTAATATAAAATAAAAACGGATGGATTGATCACTACAAAGCCTGGCTGGACCTCACATAGCCTCCAGCAGCTAAGGCAGAGGAGGGGGTGGAGCGTAGACCTCAGCCCAGAAGCTCTGAGGGGCAGCCTGGCTCCCTGGGTAATTCTACTGTGCGGCCAGGATTGAGGACTTCTGATTCGGAGGCCAACTTCACACCAAGCAATTATTGAACACCAGCTGGGTGTCCTACAATTCAACTCATTTCTGACACTATCTACCTGGAGATAGCATCAGATCCCACAGGTGAAGGGTTCAGTCCTACAAGACTGCCCCACCGCAGACACCAATCACAATCCAGGTTGTCACCTGTGCTTCTGACTGGCCATAAGCCAGAGGTTCCCAAGACCCCCTCCTTAGGTTCGATTAATTTGCTGGACCTCTTACAGAACTCAGAGAAACATTTTACTTATTAGATTGCTGGTTTATTGTAAAAGGATGTAACTCAACAACAGCCAGATGGAAGAGATGCTCAGGGCAAATCATAGGGAAGGGGCTGCAGAACTTCCATGTTTTCTGAACGCACCACTCTCTTCAAATCTCCGTGTGTTCACCAACCTGGAAGCTCTCCGAATCCAGTCTTTTTGAGTTTTTATGGAGGCTTCCCTTCGTAAGCATGATTGATTAAATCATGGACCATTGGGGATTGATCCAACTTCCAGCCCCTCTCCCTTCCCCGAAGGTCAGGATGTGGGACTGAACGTTCCAACCCTCCAATCACGAGGTTGGTTCCCCTGACAACCAGCCCCCATTCTTGGGTGCTCTTCATTATCTCATTAACATAAACTCAGGTGTGGTCAAAAGGGGTTTGTTATAAATATCAAGATACTTTTATTGCTCTTATCACCTAGGAAATTCCAAGGGTTTTAGGAGCTCTGTGCCAGAAATAGGGACAAAGTCAAATATATATATCTCTTATTATAAATCACAATATCACAGGATTCCTAATCATTTTAGATGGTACACGGATCGCCTTTGAACTGCATTGGATTGTTCAACAGGAATAACATGTCTCAGAGGCGATTGTGAGGATTAAATGTGATGCATTTAATAACTTATTAAAGGTCCGTCAGACGGGGACTCATTAAATAAATTATGGTTATCCATAGCTATTTATAATTATGAGACAGATTTACACATGTTGTTATGGCATATTCTCCAATAAATATTAAGAGGAAAAAGCAAGATGGTGAGAGTCTTGATGGTGTGTCTCCCTCTGGAGGGGGGAGGAGAAGCTGGGGGAGCCGGATGCTTGTATATTCATGACTCTCTCTAGAAGGGATACTCCTGAAACTGTTCCAGTGATCGCCTGTGGGGATTGAAAACGGGGACTGGGTGACTGAATTCGGTGGGAAAGTTACCTTTTGACTGCGCCCTCTGATACTGCTTCAATTGATTACCATTTATATCTCATACTTCTCCCTCTATTTGTTAATAGCAGAGAAAAAAAAAATCCCTGGGAGATTTGGATACCCGACCAGGTTTTGGAACCACCACCATCGTCCAAGACACCAGCCCAGTCAAGTGCAATGTCAGTGTTGAGTCTCTGAAGATCCCAGGTGACCTAGAAGTTATTTATGAGGTAGTGGGGCTGGGTCCCCGTAAGAGGACTCCAAAACACTATGGACAGGAATGACATGGATAAATGGCAGAGGTCAAGTCTTTCAAAGAGATTGGTTGCACACCAGAAGGACAAGAGGAACCTGACAATGCAAGTGCAGAATTTTTCGGGCTCATTCTGCATGGCAAGGACTGCAGTGGGTTGTTAAGACACAGGAGACTTGGGAGTTTCCCTACTGAGTTCTGCCTTGTTTTTTTCCAATTCTGTCAACTACTAGGTCTCCCCAGTGTTATCATTGGGCCCCCGAGACCCTAACGTGTCAGAACTCCCCTTCACAGACCCTACAGCTGTGAGGCTGAGGATCCAGGTGGGTCCCTTGGTGCCAAGAGGCCCCTGGTATTTGGGTGTCCAGATCTTAGGCCGGCTACGGTGGCAGTGGAGTTGGGATTGCTTGAGGCCAGGGGCTCGGGGACAGTTATGTCTTCATGACCCCTTTTATGCGCCAGGCTCTGCTCCCCTTGACTCCTTCCCCCTGACTTTGGGGGTCAGTCTTTTCATCTTCCTGTCCTGACCCTTCCCTTTCCGAGACTCCATTCCTTCAGAAAGCCCTTTCCCCATTCTCCAAGGGAGTTGCATCTAAGAACTTCCACGTTGCCTCACTCAAAACAGCCTCCTGAGCCTCTGGGAGAAATGGTGCAGAAGATTCAGGATTGGCAATCAGGCCCCAGGACACTGGGCCAAAACCTGCCCTCAAGAATTAAGGTAGTTAGTTCCCTGGTGGCCTAGTGGTTAGGATTCTGGGCTTTCAGTGTTGTGGCCTGGGTTCAATCCCTGCTCGGGGGAACTGAGATCTCACAAGCCATGTGGCACGGCCAAAAGAAAAAAAAAAGGCATTTATGTAAACAACAATGTCCTACTGTATAGCACAGGGAACTATATTCAATATCCTGTAATAAACCATAATGAAAAAGAATGTATATATATGTATAACGGAGTCACTTTGCTGTACAGCAGTAATTAATACAACATTGTAAATCAACTATACTTCAATTAAAAGAAAAGAATCAGGGTTTCCCTGGTGGCGCAGTGGTTGAGAATCCGCCTGCCGATGCAGGGGACACGGGTTCGTGCCCCAGTCCGGGAAGATCCCACATGCCATGGAGCGGCTGGGCCCGTGAGCCATGGCCGCTGTGCCTGCGCGTCCGGAGCCTGTGCTCCGCAACGGGAGAGGCCACAACAGTGAGAGGCCCGCGTACTGCAAAAAAAAAAAAAAAAAAAAAAAAAAAAGAAAATAATCAGGGAAGTATTCTGGGGGACAGTGAAACTATCTGGCCTTGTCTTGCTGTGTACATAGCTGGCCGCAGGGTGGGGCATCGTGGTCTGTGTTGGGGAGTTTGCCTGTCTTGTCAAAGGCACCTGGTATGGGTGGTGTCCTCAAGGCATGGCTGACCCCATTTCCTCATCAGGAAAACCTGAGTAACGCCACCACTTACAGAGCTGTGAGTGAAAACGCACAACAGAGCATCTGGCCGCCCATAGATGGTGCGGGCAAGTGTTCGTTGCATCTGGATGTGGGCGGGTCCTAGCAGGAGAGGGCGTGTCCCTGAGCTGCAGAGCTCACAGGGACTCCACCCAGGCACACACAGTCTGTTTCTTCTCCAAACATCCTGACCTGGGCAGACGTCTGGGCTGAGGTGGGCCCTGCTGGCATTGGAGAAACAATGACTGAACTCGTGGCGGCTGCAGGGAGAACAACCCTTGTTGGGGACTGGCTGTACCAGGGTGGGTGCTGGGGACCTGTATGGGTTCTTGGATAACTGAAATCCTTGTGGGCCCTTTGTAGCACCAAATGCCTAGAGAGTCGGCCAGATGGATCTTTGGAGGCTTAAAAGACAGAGACAATGGACAAACCTTTTGGATGCTGAAGGTCACGGCAACACCACTCGGTCTGATCTCTCTATATTCCTTTGCCCTTTTCTTCTGGCCACAAATTCTGGGCCATCTGCCTTTGGGTAGGCAATCTAGGGTCTTGCTGACCTCATGAAAACCCTGTAAGAATTTAAGGAGGCATACAGAAAGCCCTAGAAAAGAAAAACTGGGAGCTAGTCTTGGCCCTTTCCTGGACTCAGTGGTCAGAGTGGACCACTGATAACTGATTTTCTCCCTTCTGGTTCCTTCCAGCTCCATGACCTTCAGGCCCCCTCAAAACTCATGGGTGTGAATAAATTCCCAAATACGGAAACCAGCATCCAAACGTATCCCCTTAATTGTGTAGACCTGATCTAGAGAGATGAGTCTGGAAGAGCTCAGGGCAGAACCTCATTTAATATGGACCCTATAGTTTTACTTTTTCTGAAGTTTTGGAGTCAGGGACAAGCTGAGCAACTTCCCCCAAGCAGCCACAGAGAGAGTAAAATCTCAGTCTCACCCAGCAGGAACCACCGCATTTGCATGCATCAGAAACAATTTTTGTGAATTTAATTAATCACAGTTTACATGCTAATAACGCTTGAAATATTTTTATGGGTAAATAATGGATATTCCCTGCTGTGGGGGGAATTGTTGGTTCCAGTGCTCACTTACAGTTTATTTCCCATTGAGTGATTACAGCGTGAGAGTGACACCTACCATCGTGATGGGAGAAGAGAGGTGTGATTTTTGTTTCATGGATGAGGCCGGGAGAAGGCAGGATCTTCCCTAGTAGGTGCTTGGTGTCAAGATGGGGCAGCCGAAGTGGCCAATGCTGAATGTGGCCACTTTCACTTCTAGGTTTTCTGGTTATAACATCTTGATTATAATTCTATTATAGTCATCATCATCATAATCACTGCTGCCACTACCACTACCACTATGACCATGATCTCCTCTTTAACCAGTTTTATCACCATCACCACCACCATCACCTCCATCATCACCATTAACATCAGCACCACCATCACCTCCATCATCACCATTAACATCAGCACCACCATCACCTCCATCATCACCATTAACATCAGCACCACCATCACCTCCATCATCACCATTATCAATCCTTAAACCAGTTTTATCAATACCACACCATCACCACTGTCTCATCACCACTTCTATCATCTCCATCATCACTGTCATCATCACAGTCACCACCCCATCATCACCAGAGCCTTCAACACCACTGCCAGTATCAGCCTCATTCCTACCATACGCACACCATCTCAACATTCATTCCCTTTCTGTACCCTGGGGATGCTAGTCCCTCCCTTCCTTGGATCCTGCTTCTCCTCTTCCCCTCTCCACACATCCTCACCCTGTCACATCTAACCAATCACTAAATCCGATTGATTCTCCCTCCTGCATACCTCTTCAAGTTGTGTCCTCATCTTTCCTTATATTTCTTCAGTCTAGGTCTTCGTAATTTCCCAGCTGATCTCCTGCAAAAATGGTCTCCCTATTTCTATCCAACGTAGTGCCAGAGTATCTTTCTAATATGGAAATCTGACTTCTGTGATTAAAACTTTTTCTCATTGCCTCCTTGTCATCAGCGATACTTCAACTCTACAATATAAACTGTTTTTATGGAGAACATTCTATGGACCCCACACCAACGTGGGGCATAAATAAGAGAGAGCGCTTGTATCTTTCTGATCAATTGCTTCAGCAACACTCACCTGCCTTATTAGTAGGACACTTATCACTGTTCTCTTAAGTTGATTTCCCTGCCCCCACCCCTTCCTGGAATGCTCTCTGAACCTCAGAAAATTTCTTAGTTCACAAGGGGATCTGTCTTCCTCCAACCCAGACAAATCAAGAGCAGGAGTCTGGTCAGTCCACTGCTGCAGCTGCTTCTTCTTACCAAAGGAGTCACTGTTGAAGATAAATTCTGCACAGTCTTGTGGATGATTTGTTCTGTGGTTACACTGGGTTTAGTTTCTGGGTATCTGTCAAGAGAAGATGTTCTGACTCCTTCAGTGCTATGCTTGGCCAAGGCCCCAGGGTTACATCTCTATGGTCAATGTTGTCATTTCACATACACAGTCACTCTTTGGGTAAAAGCTGGACCCAGGGGCACTGGTTTGGAGTCAGTTCATAAGTATTACCTCATGCTTCCCCTCTGACCTAATTATTAGACAATTAGCTATTATTTGACTCATTCAAACCTCAAAGCTCTTGTTACATCTTGAAAGAAGTCCACTTGCAGGGCAACTTGCTTTGTACCTATCCTTATGCTGCAGGCTACCCTCGGTGATGAAAAAATGTCTTCTATTCCTAGTCATGCTATCTGTAATTGACAGCCTCTTTAAGTAAAGTTGAGGGAGGAACCCATAGGTTTGATGTTCTTCAGGACTGTCCTATTATACTCCTGACAGTGGAGCATAGAGTACCCTCTACTCACACATCTTTTCTTTCTTTTTTCTTTTTTCTTTTTTTTTTGCGGTACGCGGGCCTCTCACTCTTGTGGCCTCTCCCGTTGCGGAGCACAGGCTCCGGACGCGCAGGCTCAGCGGCCATGGCTCATGGGCCCAGCCGCTCCACGGCATGTGGGATCTTCCCAGACCGGGGCACGAATCCACATCCCCTGCATCGGCAGGCGGACTCTCAACCACTGCACCACCAGGGAAGCCCTCTTTCTTTTTTAAAAAATTTATTTTTGGCTGCATTGGGTCTTTGTTGATGCGTGTGGGCTTCTCATTGTGGTGGTTTCTGTTGTTGTGGAGCACGGGCCCTGGGGCATGTGGGCTCAGTAGTTGTGGCTCACGGGCTCTAGGTGCACGGACTTCAGTAGCTGTGGCGCATGGGCTTAGTTGCTCCGCGGCATGTGGGATCTTCCCGGACCAGGGATCAAACCCATGTCCCCTGCATTGGTAGGCAGATTCTTACCCACTGCGCCACCACGGAAGTCCTGCTCACTCAGCTTTAAACATGGTCCAGAGATGATGTAGGAAGAATACAGGATTGGAAACAGCCAGAAATCATTCGTATCTGTGGTGGAAATCAGCTGCATTTGCCTGCCCAGCATCCCATTGCTTCTTCAACTCTCACAGAACCTCAATTTTCTTTTCAGGAATCACCCTTGCCCCCACTGTCAGTCCCTGTGATTTTGGCAAGACTGGTCTTACCTCTGTTCTCAAGGGGTGGGAATCTGACCGAGGCCTGGCCAATCACAGGACTGAAACTCGCCAGCTACAGCGATTGGTTCAGGGATCAGCCATGACTCAGGTAGGACCAATGAAAGCCTGACCTGAGATTTTTGCTAGAACGATGGGAAGAGAAGCACTGCCTTTCTGTTGAGAATGCTAAGCTGGTAGGATGTAGGCTTGAAGCTGTTGGGACTCTATCGTAGCCACCAGGTGGAGAAAGCCTGACTGAGAATGAAGTCAAGTCCGCAGGGAGCAGAGCCAAGAGATAGAGATGGAGAGATTCTTGAAGATTTTGAGTACCTAGATCTAACTGTACCTGAAGCTAACATTACTGACGGTCTTTTCATGAGCCAGAACATACTCATTTTCTAGTTAGGTCTGTCTGAGTTGGGCTGAGTTTTGGTTACTTGTCATAATATAGCTTACTAATTCATCTCCTGAGAACCAGTCTAAGAGGGGTCTCACTAGTGAAAGACATTAAGACAGACAGGCAAACAGGCAGATAGATAATCTATCATAATTAGAAACTTCTTTTTCACCTCTTTACAGGGCAGAACCACACCATCCCTCCTTGCTGGTTGCTTTGCTTGTGTCTGATGCAGCCAGGGCACGGTGCCAGTACCAGGCAGGCTGCAAATATTACAAAACGTCTGGGGAAAACAGTATTGTTCCCAATTTATGTTTTTGCTTCCCCTCCTGTCTCCTGCCTTTTTGCATTTATTTAAGGCTGTGTTCTATGTTGTAATTACTTTTTAAATTGGTAACGCCTGTGTCTCGGGTGCATGGCTTCCCTCTGTTGCTGGGTCTGGCACTGTAAATAAACCCTGGTACTTTGGCTGGGAGGCGCCTGCTGAAATATTGCCCTAAATAAATGAAAGGCAAATTAGATATTGGAAAATAACTTTAAATTACATTTGAATTCTTGAGGAATTACATCTTACATCTGCGTTTAGGACAAATGAATTCACCATGAATAATATGTCTGGAGTGAGTGCCAATGGAGGATAGCAGTGTGGGGCAATGGGAGGAGGGAGAATAGGATTAGGTCTTTCTGAGGATAGTGAGGCTTAAAAGAGGTGGGGCTTCTTAAGGGATGGTCATGGCAATGGGTGTGTGTGCGTATACATCCTAGGAAACCTTGGATATGCCCACTGCATCTTCCAGAGAGGTGGGGCTCCTCCAATGGAAAGTTGCCAGGTTGGTTAACTGGGTTAATTTCCTTGTGGGTGGAAGGGGATGCTGACATCACTATGTCCCTACTATCTACTGGGTACCTCACAAACATGGAGGCAGTGTAGTCACCAGCTTTGGGGACAGGAACCTGGGTACAGATGCTGGTTTTGTCACTACCACTGTTGACCAGCAGACAGACAGTTGACATCAGGAGACTTCAGTCCCCTGGCTTGTTGCTGAGGAATTGGGGGCAGGGAGGGTTATATGTCTCAACAGCAGGGGCTTTGGCACCAATCTGACTTGGGTTCAATCCCTGTTCTGACACTTCCTAGTGACACTTCCTAGTGCCTTTGGGCAAGTCACTTACCTCACCAAACCTGCTTCTTCATCTGTAAAGTGGAGTTCATAACAGTAGTAACTTGTCTCTCAGAGTTGCTGGAAGGATTAAATGTGATAATAAATATTCCTTGTTGAGCATAACTTCACTCATAGAATGGTAATATTATTCAATCTTGTTATCTCACAACAGCCTTGTGTAATTAGATGTTAAAACTGAGGTTTCAACTAGGCAACAAGATAAGACAGATTAGCAATTTCAAAGTGAGGTGCCAATTCTCTGTATGCAGACTTTCAAATAAAATAGTTGGAAACATGTACCTCAACTCTCAATCCCCTTTTACCTACTTCAGAAATAGAAAAGAACTGAAAATGAAGAGGAAGGCAAACAATTTGTGAGGAAGAAATCTTTACAAAAAGCTATCCTGAGAGCCTTATTCTTTCCCTGTCTTAAGGAGTAAAAGATGCTGCTCTCTTCATTGTAAAGCTAGAGATAGGTGTGTGGAGTACAACAGTAAGACTGGTATGTGGAGGGTATTAGTCAGGATAGGACAGTCTCTGATGCAGTAACAAATAAACTCAGAAGTCTCAGTGGCTTAATCAAACTAAGATTTATTTCCTGCTCAGGTTGAAGTCTGATGCTGTTCTCTTCCATCTTATAGCAGTGCTGTCTGGAATACTTGGCCCTCAAGGGGGGAGAGCTAGAGGGTGGAAGCCTCTGAGGTTCTAACTATCTCAGTCCAGAAGGGACACATGGCAATCCTGTTCACTTTATTGGCCAGAACTTGTCACATGGCTTTAATCCAACTGCAAGGAAGTCTGGGAAACATAGGAGCACCTGGATATTTGGTGAGTACTACCATTTCCTAAGAGCTCTTCCTCTAGGAGAGCTTGAAGGGGTTTAGCCTGCATTCCCAGAGTGTTTCAGGGCAATGGATGTGTGGCTGTTTCCAATGGACTAGCCAAATGGGGGAGACCTGACATGTGATCATTGTGGGTCCCATCTGACAGGAGCTCCTGGAAAAAGGAGGTGAATGCATTGGGCTGAGGAAAGACCACTTGTGATAAAGATGCAACCACTCAAGTACAGGGAAACTTCAGCTGGTGAGGCTCCAGGAGGGAACCCCAAAGCACTAATAAGTCCCCTATGAAAGCATCAGTATTAAACATCTGCCCAGTCTAGAGGGGGCAAGGCCAGCTTGCACAGTAAGGGTTCAAGTAATACCTTTCTTGCCCCCTTACCCTCCTCCCTCTCTGAGCACCAGCCCCAGAAGGGAGAAGTCTCTCCATGTCAGGCGGGGCAGGCAGAGTGGAGGCAGAGAGAGGCCAGTCACGTTCCCTGTCCCAGGGCTAACCTCCACCCAGACATAGGCTTGACCTGGGAGAACCTCAGGACTTGATGGTTAAACCAAGCTCAGATTTGGATGAATACTTTGGTCTGGACACTCTACTTATTGAATTGAAACTACTTTATTCTTTCAGCAAATGTTTATTGACCACTGTCCTAGGTGCTGGGTTGCATCCATGAACAGAGCAACAATGACTGGTCTCATTAGGCTGCAATTCTAGTGTTGCTTCCTTGGAGAAGGACAGTCATGGTCAGAAGAGCCATGGGACCTGGGGTAGTTTTCAACCAGGCCAGGGGAAGATACCTCCTACTGAATGAAGTTTAAAGCCATGAAGACAGCCTTTGCACTTATCAGGAGGGCATTAGTCTCCCAGGTTTATAGATGAGAGAACCGAAATTGCCCGAGGTCACACAGCTAGAAAGTGGCAGAAGAAGAATGTCCGACTCAGGCCTCTCTGACTCCAAAACGCTTCCTCTTTCCATGGTATAACCTAACTACCTCCTAAAGCCTTCTTCCTTTTTCCAGGAGTCTCACTCACCATGCTATAAAAGCTCGTCGCACCCTGCCATCCTACAGCCCTTGAAGATGGGTGCAGAGGAAGAGGCAAAATCCAGAAGGTCTAAGACTGCTCTTTCCTTGGAAGCTCAGAGACCCAGAGCTTCCTTTCCCCACCCCCATCATAAACACCTACGACCTGAGGACAGAGGACCACGTGAGTCAACGGAACACAGATAGCCATCTGGGTGACATGTCCTGTGAGGTCCTGTTCCCTCACCCCATTCGGGACCAGAGGAGCCCACAGCTGGCAGGGGTCATGAGAGGTGCAGGATGGCTGCTTTTTACTCTCCTTACCTATGTGCCTGTCACTGTTCTAGGCACAAATATTAAATCATTTGACCCTCAGAACAACCCAGTGAGGCAGGTCCTATTTCTAAATTGATTTACAGAAGAAGCTGAAGCACAGAGAGGGGAAGTTACCGGCCTAGGGCTGCATGGCGGGGGAGAGAGCAGAGCTAGGATTCTAAGCAGGCAGTCTCCAGCCTCCCAGCCACTCTGCCATTCCACCCCTCGCTGCCTCTGTAATAGGAGCTGTCGGGTCCAGTCCAAGCCTCTCATTTTTCTGAATTGGAAATGGAGGACCTAAGAGGGGTGACAACCTGCCCAAAGTCCCACAGTCTGCTAGTGTCCTGGCATCCAGTGGGGTCCCCTCCCTGTACCCACTGTGGATCAGGTCAACTTTGGGATTCTGGGGAGGAAGACTAGAAAGTGCTTCTTGGTCCGTTGATGGCGTTACTGCTGAAAAGTTGTAATTGACCTTGTACCAAGAAGCACATAGAGACAAATACCTCCTAGAATGTGGAGGGGAAGCTTCAGGAGGCTGAGCCTAGGGGTGTCTGGCTGGGGAGATCCTGTACCCGATCAGAGCATCAGGGTCCAGTCTGCGGTTGCAAGCAAGAGAGAACGATATATGCAGAAAACACATGCTTCGTCAGAAGGGTGTGGAACTGCTGAACCGTCATAGCTGCTTGGGGGTCTGGGAGGCAGAGCCTGGGCAGCTTCACCATCAGGATGAATTAGCTGTAACCACTTTCCATCCGGTGTCACTTCATTCAAGATTCAAATTCTTGGGAGAGAGAATCTTATTGGATCATTTTAGGTCACATGCTTATCCTTGAGCCAATCATTGTATCCAGGTGGATGGGGCACTCTGACTGGCCAGGCTTGGGTCATGTGCTTATCCCTGGACCAGGGAGGATCAGGCTCACCAGAGTCTCATGGAGCAAGTCGGGGAGGTTAGTATCCCATCCCTTCCTCAGGGCAGGACTGAGTCAGCTACAGGAGCATCACCACAGGACCTTAGTGTGAGTTAGAAGAAGGAGATGCCTGTGGGCAGGATCAGCCCTGTGAGCTCAGGGCTTGGTAAGCAGAGCCTGCATGGATGCAGACACTTGTCCTCCAGATCAGTTAAAGCAGATTGCCTAAATATCAGCATCTTTCCTTTCCTTTCCTTCCTTTCCTTTCCTTTCCCCTTCCTCCCTCCCTCCTTCCCCCCTTCCCCGCTTCCCTGCTTCCCCCTTTCCCACCTTTGCCCCCTCCTCCTTTCCTTCCTTCCTTCCTTCCTTCCTTCCTTCCTTCCTTCCTTCCTTCCTTCCTTCCTCTCTTTCTCTCTTACAATGTAATGCCTTTTACTGTATTCACAGACTTGTGCATCCATCACCACCATCAACTGAAAAGCACTTTCATTACTCCAAGAAGATATCAATGCACCCCTTCACTGTCACTCCCAAATCCCCCCACCTTCCTCCACCCTCCACCTTAGCTGTAGGCAACCAGTAATCTACTTTCTGTCTCTATAGATTTGTCTATTCTGGACATTTCTTATAAATAGAATCATATAATATGTGGTCCTTTGAGACTGGCTTCTTTCACTTAGCATAATGTTTTCAAGGCTCATCCATGTATCAGTACTTCATTTCTTTTTATGGCTGAATAATATTCCATTATATAGATATACCACATTTTATTTATCCATTCATCAGCTGATGGAAATTGGGATTGTTTCCACTTTTGGGCTATTATGAATAATGCCACTATAAGTATTCCTGTACAAGATTTTGTGTGGATCTATGTTTTCATTTCTACTAGGTATATACTAGGAATGGAATTGCTGGATCACATGATGTCTTTATGTTTAACCTTTTGAGGAACTGCCAGACTGTTTTCCAAAGCAGCTGCACCATTCATACCAGAAGTGCAAGAGGGTTTCTTACACTTTTTTTCACATAACCACCAGAACTTATTAGTATCTGTCTTTTTTATTATAGCCTTCCTATCAGGTGTAAAGTGGTATCTTATTGTGGTTTCAATATGAATTTCTCTGATGGATAATGATGTTAAGCAACTTTTCATGTGCTTATTGGCCTTTTGTATATCTCCTTTGGACAAATATCTACTCAGATTCTTTACACATTTAAAAATTGAGTTATGTTTTTATTGTTGAGTTGTAATAATTCTTTATTTAGTCTACATACAAGTCAGACATATAATTTGCAAAAACCTTTTTCTCATTCTGTGGGTTGTCTTTTCACTCTTTTGATGATGTCATTTGAAGTACAAAGTTTTTAATTTTGATTAAGTCCAATTCATCTAGTTTTTCTTTTGTTGCTTGTGATTTTGGTGTCATATCTAAGATCCAAACTCAAGGTCACAAAGATTTCATCTTATGTTTTCTTCAAAGAATTTGATAGTTTTACAACAACTATATAGCCTTACATTTGATAGTCTTACATTTAGGTCTTTGATCCAGTTTGAGTAATTTTTTTTTTTTTTTTTTTTTTTTTTTTTGCGGTACACAGGCCTCTCACCATTGTGGCCTCTCCCATTGTGGAGCACAGGCTCTGGACGCGCAGGCTCAGTGGCCATGGCTCACGGGCCCAGCCGCTCCACGGCATGTGGGATCCTCCCAGACCGGGGCACGAGCCCGTGTCCCCTGCATCGGCAGGCATACTCTCAACCACTGCGCCACCAGGGAAGCCCCAGTTTGAGTAATGTTTTATGTTTTATTACTCTTTTACATGTGGATATCTAGTTGTCCCAGCACTATTTGTTGGAAAGACTATTCTTTCTCCCTTGCCAAAAATCAACTGCCCATGGATATATGGGTGTATTTCTGAACTCCCAATTTTATTCCATTGATATTTATGCCAATACCACACTGTCTCAACTGCTGTCGTATTGTTGTAAGTTTTGAAATTGGAAACTGTGAATCCTCCAACTTTCCCTTTTTCTTTCAAGACTGTAAGATTGTACTGCTGATTTTTTGACTTTCCATATGAATTTTAGTATAAGCTTATCAATTTCTAAAGAAGAAGCCAGCTGGGATATTGATAGGGATTGCATTGAGCCTGTAGATCAGTTTGGGAAGTCTGGCCAAAATGGCAACACTCAATCTTCTGATCTATGAACATGGGATGTCTTTTCATTTATTTAGGTCTTCCTGAATATCATTCAACAACGTTTTGTAATTTTCAGAGTATAGGTTTTACTCTTTTGTTACATCAGTGTTTTTTAAAGCTCCTTTGATGATCCCAATGTGCAGTCAAACTTGCATAATGATTTCAGTAGCTCACATTCCTTTAGTGCTTTTATTCCAGACTGAGGTTCAGGGAAGTGAAGGGTATAGCAGAGCCAGGCTTGAGGCCCAGATATGTCTGACTCCTGAGTCAGGCTCTTTTATCAACAGCCACCTGCTTCTCAGAAAACACACCTGGGGTTGTAACTGAACTACAAGAGATCCAGGGCCCTCAGAGGATTCACAAAAAGGTTTGAGGCTTGGAGAGAAAGGAGCATGAAGAAGAGAATAATGGACGACTCAATTTCAACCTCACTTAAAGCTCAGGAAGCTCACAGCTATGTGTGTGTGGAAACATCACCTTCTGGATTTGTTCCCTTTGCCTACCCTCACCGCTTCACAGGGAAAGGGGATTTAGATGACCTCCTTAGGACAGCCCAATGTGGCAGTATCTTCTTAACAAGTGAAGAATTCAGACATCAGAGAGGTTAAGACATCAGCCCAAGATCACACAGCAAGTAGGTGATAGATGGGGATTTGGAGACCCGGGTCTGTCTGATTCAAGAACACCCTGTGCAGAAGGAGTTGGATGGGGTCTCTTGCCTTACACTTTAGCCACAAACCAGAGAGAGGCTGCAAGCCCATTAGCAATGTGTGCAGGTTGTTAGGGACGCCTGAGGGGATATGTGACTGTCTGCTGTGTGCAGGAATTTGGGCAGAGCAGCAGACCCAGCAGAAGCTTTATAGTTAGTTTTTTTTTTCTATTATTACAGAATTGAAGAACAAGGAAGGGAACTAACATTTACATGCTCATTCATTTATTTCTTCATTCTTTAATTAAAAAACCTATTCCTGAATTCCAGGCTTCTTGCTGGGCAGGTTTCTTGCATTATTTATTGAATCCCCAAAATGAACCCAGCCAAGGTAGGCCCCCTGCTTCACCCCTGTTTCACAGACCTGAGGAAACGGAGGCTCAGGAAGGGGAAGTGACTCACTCAAGGTAACACTTCCACCCCCAAAGCATTTCCCACTGAGTGTAAAGCCTGCTGGGTGGCAGAATGTAGGGTGCAGTGGTTAGAATCATGGTGTTGAACCCAGGCTGTCTTCATTCAAATCTTGGCTCTCCTTCTTTAGAGATGTGACCTCAGTTTCCACATCTGTAAAATGGGGTTAGTAATGGTATCTATCTGAAAGGCTATTGCAAGGATTGATGGGGATGAGGCATGCAAATGACTGAGCAGAGCGAGGGCTCAGAACACTTTGACCGTCACTGGGCTCTCCCTTCCCAAAACTAGTGTCAAGTTCAACGCCATGAGGTGAACTCTTCAGCCACCTCTGGGCTCCCTCACTCAGCAAGTGCCAGATCAGCTCTGCTCCCTTCCTTGAGGTGCTGCCCGGCACCCGGCCCTGGGGTAGGGGCACAGGGATGGGAGGACAGGCTCTGCCTTCAAGCCATCACGTGGTGGGCGGACAGGTGCAGACACAGGCATGCACCTCAGAATCCGAGAGGCGCAACTGCAAAGCTGGTTTCAAACAAGAGTACTGATAGCAGTGCCCGCCCCCCTCCCCTTCAGCCTCTTCCTAGTGCATCACTTGTTTCATTCATTTCTCAGCACTTAGTATCCTAAATCATCTCGTGGCATTCCTTGGTTGATTAGTTTGTTTCCTGTCTTTATCACGAAGTACCCCACCCACCGCTGGCCCCGCCGCCCTACTGTCCAGCACTGGGCCTGGCATGTGCAGATGCTCAATAAATATCAGCTGATTGTATGAACGAGTCGTTGGGTGACATGAAGCCTCATGTGTCAGTTCTCTGCCTCTGGACACGGTGGAGGAGGCAAGAGACAGGTGGGGAAGAGTTAGTGGCTCAGCCCCTGAGCTCCCTTGCCCCCTGCACACAGCTTGTGTCATCAGGGATGCTGTCGGGGCTACAGCCTCGGGCCACCTTGGAGGCCGGCTGCCAACACTCTTCCACCAGCCCCGGGGGCTGCCTGAGGTTAGCTTCTGGTGTTCAAGGGGGAAATTTCAGGTGTGAGGGTGGGAGGGAGGGTCTGGGCAGCAGACTGTACACAGGTGGCCTTGAATAAGCCTCTGGAGGTCTCAGTGTATTTGTTGGGTGAGAGGGGTGATAGCGTCCATTTTTAGCAGTTACCGCAGAGCCCTTAAGCCTGTGAGCCCTGGGTGGAGCGTCATGGCTTAAAACCCGGGTGTTGCCACTAACTGGGTCTGGGTCCTTAACTCCTCTGGGCCTCAGTTTCCTCTTGGCGAAGTGGGGATAAAACCAACCTCATGGCTCCCTGCGTTTAAAATAAGCCCACATATGAAAAATGCCTGGCAAAGAGGAAGGCCTCAGTCAGCATTAGCCACGCCCTTTCAAGGGTCCTGGGCTAGTCTTGGCGATTCCACTGACCTCGGCCACCGCCAAGCCTCGGTGCTGTTCCTCCGTGGGACCCTCTCTAACTCAGCAGGTTCTCTGCAGAGACTTTCCAAGGTCTAGCAGTGGCCGCTGGGCTGCAGCAAAGAGCTTCCCTCAATGCTTCAAACGTGACTCTTTAAAAACAGGGAAAAACATTTCCTGGATTGTTGCCAGCGGCAGACACAATTTAAAACTTAAACCATTTCCTTCTCCCACCCCCACCTCATTATCCTTTTTCAGGAGGAGAGAAGAGAAAACCTTTTCAGGAAAAAGCTACGGGAGACGCTTCTCTCTCTCTTCCCTCCAGCGGATGCCAAGCCTAGAGATGCTAAAGTTTGCAGCCGGCGCGCTGCCGCCGGAGCGAGGGACTTAGCATTTAGGGCCGGTTGCTGGGGAACGCGGGAGGCTCGGAGGGTCCCTGGGGAGGGTGGCCCTCCCGGCGTTCCGCCGCCGCCCCGCGCTGCAGCGCCCCGAGCCGCCGCTAGGGTGCAGCAGGGCCCTGCGGATGCGCGGCCGCCCGATCGGCGTCGCGTATGCAGACCACGTCCCGGCAGGGGCGAAGGGATGCAAAAGCCGGCGGCGGGGCGGTGACCCGAGTTGGCTCAGGGCTGCAGGGGCCGGAAGGCGCCGGCCTGAGACCTCGGGCTGCTTCTGGTACCCTAGGATCAGAGGTGGCCCAGGGCAGCGTCTCACTGCCCCTTCGTCCCCTTTCATCTCGCCCTGGGTTTCTGAGGGGGATTGCTTCCAGGACCCCCGCGGATACCAAAATCTGCGGATGCTCACTCAAGTCCCTTGTATACAGTGAGGTCATACAGCTGGCCCTCAGTATCCGCTGGTTCAACCAAAGTTTGATCCGCGGTTGGTTGAATCCTCGGATGCGGAATCTGCGGATACGGAACCTGCGGATGAGGAACCTGCGGATGCTGAATCTGCGGATACGGAGGGCCTGACTGTACTTCCTTAATTGACCCATTCTTCCTTCCTTCATTGCTTCAACCCCTGCATACTACTTTTCTTCACTCTCTCCCTTCCCGGACTTCCTTCTTCCCTCTCATTCTTTCACCGCCCGCCCACCATCCATTCGTTCTTCTCTCCATCCATTCCTCCATCCATCCATCTTTTCAACTTCCTCCCTCCCTCTCTGCTTTCTCACTTCCTTCCTTCCTTCTGGATTCTGCAGTTGGACTACAAATTCCACCTCTGGCCAAACGTGTCTGGGCAAGTTGTCAACGTTTCTGCATCGCCCCTTCCGTATCTGGGCAGCGAGGACACCAGGACCAGCTTCACAGGCCTGCTGTGAGGATGGAGTGACGGTCCACAGAGGAACCTTGCCCAAGGTTTGGCACCTGGTGAGCGCTGGATTCTCGGAGCGTCACCTCCCGTTCCCTCGTTCTCCACTTAGGCTGCTCATGACAATCACCTGGGGAGCCTTTTGAATCAATTACCTGGTCTTCTCCAGAAATTCTGGTGGGGCCCCTACACTGGTAATTTTTTTTTTGCGGTACGCGGGCTTCTCACTGTTGTGGCCTCTCCCGTTGCGGAGCACAGGCTCCGGACGCGCAGGCTCAGGGGCCATGGCTCACGGGCCTAGCTGCTCCACGGCATGTGGGATCATCCCAGACCGGGGCACGAACCCGCGTCCCCTGAATCGGCAGGCAGACACTCAACCACTGCGCCACCAGGGAAGTACACTGGTAATTTTTGACAGCTCTGTTGGCGATTCTAATGGGTTGCTAGGGTGGAAACCAACTGGGAAGACTTTTTGACTGATGCCGGCTAGTGCCAGGCTCTGTGCCAGGTGAACCCCCAGGGAGCTGGGTGGGGCGGGGACTTAACTTGCCCTCCCCCCAGTCACCTGTCTCCCTTCCTCCCACTCCCCTTGTAGCCCCAGGCCCACAGCCTCCCTGCAGTGCTCCTCCTTTCTTCAAGGAACAAGCACATTCACATCTCCAGGCTTTTGCATACACAGCCGCCACCACCCCCACCCCCACCCACCCCCGCCCCGCACCTGGAAAACAGCTTTAGCACCTGGGCTGACGCCCCCTTCCCAGCCTCACACCCCAGGCTCACACATCCCCACATCTGCCGTTTCAGTGGCCTGTGTTTCTATCTGTCTTCTCGTGTGTGTGGGAGCTTCTCACGGGTGAGGTCTGGATCTGATTCTTCTCTGAGTGTCCCAGGCCTGGCATGGAGTGGGCACTGTTATAGGTTTATTCATGGATGTTTCTGCTGATTGAATTTGGTTTTGATCAAGTCCTATAAGCAGACACATCACCGTCACCAGCAAATCTGACCTCTCTCCCTGTATCCCCTGTGGTTCTCCTCCTGGGAGGGTGAATAATAAGATCTTTGGGTCCCGGAATATTTATTAAAAGGGAAAACGTCCCACCTCTAGCTTCTCAAAGACTTAAGGTGTAGCCAGAGCTTGTAAGCTTGCCAAACCTTCCCCACTGACGTGTGTTGTTTGGCATACATAGGGTTAATTGTTTTCCTAAGAAGTAGTTGTTGACATTTAAAAACTGGCAGATTTCATACCTTCTTGTGAAAAACGGAGAGCTCTGGTAACATCCCCCCCTCCTTCCCGTGGGCTAGAGCAGGACTGACCTTCCATCAGACTGGGGGGAGCCCCTGCAGTTCTCAAGACTCCAGACGGGGGGGAGCACCTGAGTTCTCAAGACTCCAGGTCCAGGTTCCTGCTGATATTACCTCCGGGCCTCATTCGAGGCAGGGAGCTCTGCTGCCATTCTTCATTTTATGGATGAGGAAGCAGAGGCCCAGAGAGGCCTGTGCACTTGACAAGGGTCACAAAGCAAGTGTTTGGAGACACCAGGGCTGTCAGATAGCAGAGACATAAAGAAGGGGTGATGAGTGATTCTGAGGGTCTCTTCTGGGGAGAAAATCATGAGAAGGACTTGGGGGTGGGATGGGCTGGGGCTGGGACTGTTTCACCTGAGAGAAGAGATGCCTCAGGGGTTGATGTGGGGCAAGCATAGTCGTTTCCAGGTGGGAAGGGTGTTCTGCGTGACTTCAGGAGGTCGCGATACATCGCAGCTGGTATTCACTGAGTGATTACCCTGCATCAGGCAGGATGCAGTGTGTGTGTCTCATGCGTCCTCCTTCACCCATGCCACAGGAATAGACACGTTCATAACCCTCCTTTTGACACGCAACAAAGGCTCAGAGAGATTTAGCAAATTGCCTAGTATCACTGTGCTCGACTTTACCACTGGCACAAATATTTTGGTCTTTTCTCCTTCCTGCCTACACAGACAAGAACATTTTCCAGTCCCCTACGTTAGGCAGGGTCATAGGACTAGTTCTGGCCATTGAAATGTGGCTGGAAGTGATGGGTGTCACTTCCTGGCTGAAGCAGGGAAATGTCCTTTGATAATTATGGAGTATCTCCCTTCCCACCCCCCATCACTCCAGGTGATGGAACCATGTGTTCTAGGCAGTTAGCATGTGGAGGGCAGTTGCCCTGACACGTGGTCCTGACCTTGAGTAGATTTGTGTGAACACAACCCCTTATTGTGTTAAGCCACTGAGATTTTGGGATTGTTTTTTACTGCAGCAGATCATAGCCTACCCTGATTAACACAGGCAGACCTCAAAGATATTGCAGGTTTGATTCCAGACCACTGCAATAAAATGAATATGCAATAAAGAAAGTCACACAAAATGTTTTTGTTTCCTAGTACATATACAAGTGATGTTTCTACTATACTGCAGTCTAAGTGTGTATTATGTCTAAAAAATGTACATACCTTAATTAAAAATACTTTTTTGCTAAAAAAAGCTAACCAATCATCTGAGCCTTCAGTGAGTCATAGTGGTAACATCAAAGATCACTGATCACAGATCACCATAACAGATATAATAGTAATGAAAAAGTTAGAAATAGTGCGAGAATTACCAGAATGTGACACAGAGACACGAAGGGAGCAACCGCTGTTAGAAAAATGGTGCTGATAGACTTGCTCAACTCAGGATTGTCATAAACCTTCAATCTGTAAAAAAACACAATATCTGGGAAGCACAATAAAATGAGGTATACATCACACAGCTAAGAAGTAGAGTGGCTGGGAGTTGAACCCATACATTTATGACCCCAAACTCTTGTCTATTACATTAAAAGCAGAATCAGGGAAGGTGGGTGCAGATTCCACTGATTCAAAGACACGTGTTTTCTCCTCTCCATGAAAACAGGTTTCATCTTATGAAATGGCATTTCACAATTGTTGTTAGCCTGATGGCAGTGTGATACACTTGTCATTGTCTGGAAACTTTTGGTAAGATTTTTTAAAAAGTGCCAGCATCAAAACTTGAAGAAAGAGTGTCTACTTGAGATAAAATCTCAGGGACAAAGGTGGAACACTCTTTTAAGAGATGTTGCATCACCTAAGCTCTTGATGTCCCAGAAGATGATATTGTGTGAAAAACACAAGCATCAATGACTCTGAGTTGAAAAGAGACTCACAAAAGTCAAATTCTGAAGGCAAAGATGTTGTAGGATAACTTGACCAATTTATTTTGCTCATGTTTTCCATTTTTTATATGCACCATAGTGACATATGATAAAAATCTACATTTAAATAAGAAAGCCCTTTTGATACATATAAAATAAAAATTCTAAGTGATAATAAAGCAGTATGTCTTGGTTTAATTGGCAGTGTTTTTTCTTTCTTAGTGGTACATAAAGATGCACCATACAATCAATGGCATCTTAGATTTGTTGAAATATGGTCCCCGTTGATCACAGGAGGCAGAATTTGCTACCACCATTAGCTGCCTGGGTGTGTGTGGGGTGGGGGCAGTGTCTGGACCCCCTGCAGAGCCGGCTAGGGTTGGAGGAGCTGGCACCATCCTGGGGGCTCTGTTCTCAAGGCCCCTTCTCTGCCCGAGGAACCTGGCTTTGACTTTCTTCTCTGCAGATTCTCTTTGCAACAGCTCCTGATTTATGGCTGCTCAGCGGAGCTGATGGAGTTCAGGATAAACGCAGGCTCCACAGAGGGGATGAGGAATCCTCGGAATGAAATAAAGAGAAAGAGAGAGAGCTCCCCAGGTCCCTTCCAGGGAAATCAAGTGAAATTTCTGGAAGGAAGACAAAGACAGCTGGCTGTGCTCAGAGAGCAGCCCTGTCTGTGGGGCCAGACTCCTCTGGAGGGTGAAAAGAAGAGAGGCAGGATCTACTAGTCCCAGACCGTCCCCCCCTCCATCCCTGCTCAATGCTGTCACCGCCCTCATCGCCCTCCCTGACCACATCAGTCAGGGCAGATTGTGTACTGCTACAGTAACAAACACCTCCCATCTCCATCTCAGTGGCTGTGAGCCACAGAGGTTTCGTCCTCCCTCATGCTTCGTGTCCCTCATGGGTTTCTCCTCACTCGGGACCCTGGTGGACAGAGCCTCCACCATCTGGGGTGTCCCGAGTTGCCCACTCACAAGTGACATATATCCCTTCCACTGACATATCATGGCCAAAGCAAGTCACACAGCCACAGCCCATGTCAAAGGAAGTGCACTCCTACCACATAACATAAGGCAGAGAAACTGAACATCTCTGAACAATCCTGGGGACCTTCCCATTGACCACATTCCCATCCCTGACCTTGTCCCCCTTTCTAGCCATGCCCTTGTCTGTAACCACTCTCATCACCAGCCATACTCCATCCCTCAAAGTCTCCACATCCCTGATCATGTCCCCGTGGGTGAGACTGTATTTGTGAGACTGTGTCCTGGCATTTGCTTCTGAAAACGCAGAACCGTGTCTGTTCTTCTCCTCTGGTACCTGTCCTATCTGCAGTACCACTTACATCCATGGCTGAGAGTCCTGCTGGTCTGGGGGCTCTCTCCACAGGATGGTGGTCATTCATTCTGTGCACTTCCCCCACCCCCATGCCCAGCACAGAGCCTGGCACAGAGGAAGTGTGCATTTAGAAGAAGAATGGGTATTTAAGTGAATGATAGAATGAGTCTTTGGAAGAATGAAGCGCTTCTTACCCCAGGGAGTCCAGACCGCTTGAGCCAGGACCCTAGTCTCTGCCCATTGACTGGCACTGTCAGAAATGCCCAGGAAAGGCGAGTGTGCATGTGTGTGTGTGTGTGGAGGTAGAGGGTGTGTGGTGACCCCCATACTTAAGACACACCCTCAGAGGCTGTGCTGTGGCTGGGCTGGCAGGAGGTAGGTTGGGGTTGGTGGACCTTCATGTGTCATCAACACAGCTGTTCAGTCTAGACCAGTGGTTGTCAACCTCCCTGCCCCACTGCCATGACCCACAGGGCAAATGACGTCCACAGGAGTATCTTGTTATAGGCACATCTAGCCTATGATCTGAAGCACAGGTAAGACAGCCTGTGGGTTATATGCAGTCCTCAGTGACTGGCTCTGAATCCACTGCTTTCTTTCTCTGTGAAAGAAAGCTGATCAGAAAGCAAGTGAGTGAGAGTAATTTTTTACAGTGTTTTGGTCAGGACATTTTTTTGGCTGCAAGTGATAGAGAACCGGTTAAAACAGGACTGTGCACACAAAAGGGAGTTTATTTGCTTATTTATCCAAAAAGTCCAGGGTAATGACTTTAAGCACACCTGCATCCAGGTGCTCAAGTGACATGGCCAGGTGTCTAGAGATGCTAATTTTCTCCTCATCTGCCCGCCTTCTGCGAGAAACTTCCCTCCTCACAGCCCTGGGTCACCTTAAACTGCCATCATCTATAATAAGTGACTCCACCCTTTCTCTTCCCAGTCATGGCTGATTGGACCAGCAGTGGCCCTGTGACCTGAGGACAGCCAGACTATAGGTTGGCTCACCACCTATCACTTGTGTGGCCTGGATGGGCTTGGCCAAACGGATTCCCTCTTGGAATTTGAACAAGACTCAGAGGGGAATTCCCAGTTGGTAGTGGCAACTGAACTTGAATGCAAACTGGAATCTGGGTTGGAGCAGCCAATTTGGACATGTGAGTCACAGAGGAAGCCAGGTAGTGGAGAAAGGAGGTCATGGCAGCTGTGTAAGGAAGAGTAGAGGTTCCACAGAGAAGTGACTTCCCAAAGGTGAGTAGCTTCCAGGTGGGCTGTAGCTGCCTCTCAGCTCTGCTTTCTGATTTCAAACATGGTACCTGCACTTTCCAGAACCCTGGTTATGCTTTCCACACCTCCCTGTGGATTTAAGCATTTCCTTTTCTCTTCTTCAATTTAAAGGCACAGGGAGTTTAGTTGAAATAAATTAGATGGAATAAAAATTAAGTCAACAAATATTTATTGAGCTTCAGCTCTGTGTCAGGAACTGTGCCAGTTCTATGAATGAGATGGGGTCTGTCAGGGGACATGGACCCATTCCTGACTTTAAGCTTTCCTGGGGGCATTGCACATAACCCAGAGTCTGTCTTGTCTATGCTCGGATCATAGGCTGGATATGTCCCTGACAGGATACTCCTGTGGATGTCATTTGCCCTGTGGGTCATGGTGAGGGCAGGGAGGTTGAGAACCACTGATCTAGACTGAATGGCTATGTTGATTTGGTGACCCACTCTCTCGGGTCTTTGTGAGGCAAAGAGGTTGGATCAGATATGTCTGAAGGCCTTTTTAGAGCAATGACTTGGGGAAGAAAGTAGGCTTCCTTTTTCACTCTAAACCCACAATGGCCATGGCTTTAGCAGAGAAAGAGACTGGAAGGTGCAGACTGGCCTTAGGGTCCTCATGGGCCTGTCCTATGCTTGTTCCTGCTGTCATCACCATGCTGGCTCTTGGGGTGTTCAGCCAACCTGAGCACTTTTCTATGTGGATCCAGAAGTAAGTTCGTGGTCTCTCCTGGGTGGAGGGAAACAGATGTGCCACTGGGCTGAGTCGTCTCTCTTCTTCTTTCCTTCATGACTTTTTCTTATTTTCAATTACACACATTAAAATAGTGTATAACTCTACTATATAAAATATAAAATAGATAATCAACAAGGACCTACTGTATAGCACAAGGAACTCTACTCAATACTCTGTAATAACCTATAAGGGAAAAGAATCTGAAAAAGAATAGATAAATGTATATGTATAACTGGATCCCTTTGCTGTACACCTGAAACTAACCCAACATTGTAAATCAACTATACTCCAATATAGAATAAAAATTTAAAAAAGAGGGCTTCCCTGGTTGAGAGTCCGCCTGCTGATGCAGGGGACACGGGTTCGTGCCCCGGTCTGGGAAGATCCCACATGCCGCGGAGCGGCTGGGCCCGTGAGCCATGGCCGCTGAGCCTGCGTGTCCGGAGCTTGTGCCACAGCAGTGAGAGGTCCGCGTACCGCAAAAAAAAAAAAAAAAAAAAAAAAATTTTAAAGAATAAAAAAATAGTATATAAAGCACACACAGAGTTTAAAAAGTAACTGTAAAATAAAGACCCAGGTTGAGAAGTAGAACATTTCTCAGTATCTCAGAACCTCCTAGGTGCTTTTCCCCAGTGACAATTTCCCTCCCTTTCCAAAAATTAGCACCATCTTGAATTTTGTGCTAAGGTTTAATTCATTTTTACTGCTGTCTGGTATACTGTTAGGTGAATGACTGCAGATCATGTATCCATTCTGCTGGTGATGGATGCATGAATTGTTTCCAGTTTGGGGGGACTAGTTTGGCGGGACATTCCTATTTATGTCTCCTGGCACACTTGTTGAAGGGTTTATCTAGGTATGTGCCCGGGAGTATGACTGCTGGGTCATGGGATTTTCTTATGTAAAACTTGGGAGGTAAATCCAACCTGTTTTCAAAAGTGGTTATACCAAACACCCCACCAAGAGTGTCTGAGGATTCCTGTGATTCCACATCCCTGCTAGCATTTGCGAATGTTTTACTTTAACAATTTTGCCCATCTGTTTGGTGGGAATTGAAATCTCATTGTGGTTTTAATTTGCGCTTTTATGATTTGCATCTTTTATTATTATTTTTTCAATTCAGTAGTTTAGTTTTTTAATGAAGATTTTATGTTTTTAGAGCAGTTTTAGGTTCACAGCAAAATTGAGTGGAAGGTCCAGCGATTTCCCAAAGACCACCCCACACCGCGCACAGCCTGCCCTGTTATCAACATTGCCCACCGCATGGTACATTTGTTACAACTGATGAACTTACACGGACACATCATTACCACCCAGAGTCCACAGTTTACGTTTCTTGGTTCACTCTTTGTGTTGTACATCCCATGGGTTTGGACTGGGGGATTTTTTTAAAAACACAACTCAGATCCTGTCTCACTTTGCTGAGAAACTTTCACAGGCTTCTCACTGCACTGGGAATAGGGACGTTCCCTGCTCAAGGCCTTGTCCTTTCTGTTTCTGATACGTCCTGGGCTAGAACACTCTCTCCTCAGCTCTTCACACGACTGGATACTTCGGTTTGAATGTCGTGTCCTCACAGACGTTCTTCTGATCAAGTCTATCTAAAGGCAGCCAACTCCCCATTCCTGTTCTTCTTTTAAAAAATTTTCAGAGCTGAGCCTAATCTGTAAATTTCCTATTTCTTAAATGTGTCTTTCTTCCCCCATTATAAGTCCCCTCCCCCACCCGCCATGACCTTGTTCCGTACTGGCCCATGGTAAGCACTCAACACACATATGTTGAATGCTGAAATGCTACTAGGTTGTATCAAGAGTTTTCTGTGTGTCAGATTTGCATCTTTTAAATTATTTATTTATTAGTCATTGAGGTAACATTAGTTTATAAGATTATATGTTTCACGTGTACAATATTGTATTTCTGCTTCCCTGTACAGTGCAATCACCATCGAAAGTTTCGTTTCCATCTGTCACCATACAGTTAACCCCTTTACCCATTTCACACTCCCCCCACCCCCGCCCCTGCCCTGCTGACCCTTCGCCTCTGGTAACCACTACTCTGTTCTATGTATCTATGTGTTTGTGTGTTTGTTTTTGTTTGTTTGGGTTTAGTTTATTTATTTATTTGTTTATTTTTATATTATTAGTTGTTTGAGTTTCCTTTTCTGGGAAATTCCTGTTCATGTCTTTTTTTCCCCATTTTTTTTTTTTTTTTTTGCGGTACGCGGGCCTCTCACTGTTGTGGCCTCTCCCGTTGCAGAGCACAGGCTCCGGATGCACAGGCCCAGCGGCCATGGCTCACGGGCCCAGCCGCTCCATGGCATGTGGGATCCTCCCGGACTGGGACGTGAACCCGCGTCCCCTGCATCGGCAGGCGGACTCTCAACCACTGCGCCACCAGGGAAGCCCTTTTCCCCATTTTTATAGTGGGTTTTGTCTTCTTACCAATTCATAAGAATTCTTAATACAGTTTGAATAACAATCCTTTGTTGATTTGTTTTGTATGCTCTAACTATCTTCTCTTACATGTATGCATTCTTGAAAAAAATTCAAATATGGCTAATACTAAACTTCCACTTGAAGTCCCCCTCAATCCATCCCCCTTTCTCCCCAGAAGTAACAACTGTTATCATTTAACTGTGTTTTCTTTCAACCTTCTTCTATGTATTTGGGCACATACATGCACATACATTCCTATAGGAATACATTATTTTCTTCTGTTTGTTCCAATACAAATGAGATTATACTATATATATTATTCTATAACACTCTGATTTCACTTACTATGTCTTGGACATCTTCTGTCTGTGGTCATTCGTCTAGATCTATCTCTTTTTATCTGCTTCATTATATTCATAATATGATTGTATTATTTAAATTTAGTCATTCCTATATCTATAGACATTGTGCTGTTTTCAACTGTTTGCTCTTACAAATGATGCTTGTGGTGACCATCCCTATTTTATGCCTCCTTGGGCCCGGATATGAGTATTTCTCTAGGGTACTCACTTAGCAGTGGCTAAAATAATATCCTCATTTCAGATTTTAACAGACACTGTCAGATTGCCCTCCCCAAAGCTACCATTTTTCATTTCTAGCAACAGTACATGAAAGTACCCATTTCCCTACACTGTCACCAACCCTAGCCACTTTTGATCTAATTTTTTTGTCCCTTTGTTAGGTCTGAAAGGGTTTCTCTTTAATTTCCATAGATCCTTGCAGGGCTGAGCATCTTTTTGCGTGTTAGTTGGTCCAAAGTCTTTGTTATGTGTGAGTTGCCTATTTATATACTTTGTCCATTTTGGGTTGTTTTTCTTTTTTCTCTCTCTTTTTTTTTTACTTGTCAATGGATTAAAAAAATTTAATTGAAGTATAGTTGATTTACAATATCGTGTAAGTTTCAGGTGTACAGCACAGTGATTCAGTTATACATACATACATATATTATTTATATATATATTCTTTTTCAGATTCTTTTCCCTTATAGGTTATTATATAATACTGAGTATAGTTCCTGAGCTATGTAGTAGGTCCCTGTCAGTTTTCTATTTTATAGTTTTGCTTTTTCTTGTTGATTGATAGACATGCATTTTTTGACAGTTAAATGTGTCAGAAAACATTTCTCTGCCCACTGAAATTTCAGTCCAGTGGAAAACTTTTACTTAGTTTAGTTCAATCTAGCAGTTTTCCAAGGGGTCTTTTTCCTGGACCAGTAAGTCTGAGAGCATTTAGCGAAGTGAACTACCCCAACCCAGATTAGCAGTGGCTGCCTGGTAAGCATAAGTTGCTGGCAGCTGCAAGGCCTGACCCATACATGCCCAGCTGGCTTCCCCATCTCTCCCTGAAGATGGTGGTTGAGTGTCAGATGCCTGGAGTTCAGTTACTGGGCAGGGCATGCTCGGCATCTGGAGAATCACCACGTATTGTGGGCCTACTCTGTCTGAGTCACCATACATACACCTCCCCAATCCCTACAGCTGACCTGAGAGATGCACTCTGTTATCCCTACCATATATAGATGAGGAAACTGAGGCTTAGGGAAGTGAGTTTCAGTGCTTCACAGTAACCATGTAGCGGGGCCGGGATTATTCAAGTGTGGCTTTGACTGACTTGAAGTCTCACATTCTTACCCTTGCAACATGGCGCCCCTGTTGAAAGGGTCGGCGGTAGCAGGAGTTGCTGATATTCCTACTGTTATTACTACAACTGTTAATACTACTACTCTTAGAACTACTAGCGTTTCTTCTTCTTGCTACTACTACTACTACCACTACTATTATAAATGTATTAATTTGGTAAACTCTTTTAAATTTTATTTTATTGTGATAAGAACACTTAAAGTGAGATCTATCCTCTTAACAAATTTTAAGTGTACAAGACATTATTGTTGGCTATAAGTATAACCCTTGGCAAACTGTCCTTCAAAAATAAAGGCCAGATAAAGAATTTACCAGCAACACGATAGAATAAGAAAAAAAAAAAAACTGTCAATTTCGTCAACTCTGTATGTGTCAGGTGCAATTCTGGCAAACAAAGGAGCTTATGGTTTAGTGGCTGATGATAAAGTCAGGAATTTTTTGAGCTCTGCCTATGTGCAGGCACCATGCTTGGCACTTTATGGACAGCATTTCATTTAGTTCTTACACATGCCCTGGGAGTTAGGGACTGTTGCTCATCTTCTGGTCTTGGCTCAAATGTCACCTCCTCAGAGAAGCCTTCTCGGACTCCTTGTATAAATGGATGCCCCTCCTCCTTCTTCCTGTTGTCTTCATCCTCTCACCCTGGGGGTTTCCATTATTGTTCTGGTCACATGTTATCCTCATCTGTGGGTTGATTTTCTGCTCCCCTGCTAGACCAAAAGTGACCTGTGTCTATTGGGTTTACCATTGTATCACAGACACCCAGCACAGCATCTGCCACACAGTAGGCAGCCAGTCAATATTTGTGGAATAAATTCCCATTTTTCAGATGGGGAAACTGAGACTCAGAGAGGTGAGCAACTTTCCCAAGGTCACCTTGCCAGAAGAGGCAGAAGTAGGACTCAAATCCTGGTCCTTCTGACTCCAGGGCCCCAGTTTCCATTCACTGTACTATATAGGAACTCCCTGACTTGGGGGCTGTGTCCTGGCTTTCTGGGATGCCACCGAAGATGTGGTCAGGTCAAAGTGCTGCCTCTTACCTGGCTTTATAAAAACCAACTACCTGTCCACATCTGGCCTCTCACAGACTATGTTTTGGGAGTCACTATGGGCTTCAAGAGGCCACTTCCCCAGGTTCAGGCTAGCAAGGGTCTGTCTGGGATGATTCCACCAACTTTGCTGATATGAGAGGACACCACTCACTCTAACTGTCTTAGCATCTCAGGGCCAGAGAGAACTTTAGAAAGTAAAGCCTGAATCTTGGCCAGTAAACATCTTAGCAACATCCAGCGTCCGACCCATGAGGGTGGGTGCCCATGATGCCCTGGTGCTGTTGTGGGCTGGGAAGGAAGGGTTTTGCTCTAGACACCCTGACTTCTCTGTTCTTCTAATGAGCTGTGCTCTCTTAACCTCAAGGTCATTGCATAGGTTTTGTCCCTACTGTCAGGAACAGCACTCCACTGCCATTCCCACTTCCTTCACCTGGAAAAATGATCCATAATCATTTACTGGGTCTCAGCTTAAATATTGCTTCCTTGGAGAAGCCTGCTAGGGCTCTCTAGGTCAGGACTAGGGATGCTCTGATGTGTGTGTTCTCATGGTGTCCTGCACTTTCTCTTGGACCTACTAGATTCCAAGAGAAGTAAACCCCTCTTGCTCACCACAGTAACTGCAGGACCAACTCAATGTCTGGCATATAGTAGGTGCTCAATAAACATTGGTTGTGTGAGCATGGGATGTTTCTGTCAGGATGCATCCTTCTAAGCACAGGTGACCAAGATCCAGTTTGCTTTCTGCTTGTTCTAACTGGTGTCTTCAACCACCCTTTTATGGACTGAATTGTGCCCCATACCCAATTCATATGTTGAAACCCTAACACCCAATGTGACTGTATTTGGAGACAGAGCCTTGAAGGAGATAACTAAATTAAATGAGGTCACAAGGGTGAGGCCCTAATCCCATGGGACTGACGTCCTTATAAGAAGAGGAAGGGACATTAGAGTTCTATCTCCTTTCTCTGCGTGCCACAGGAAGAAGGTGGCCATCTACAAGCCAGGAAGACAGAAACCTAAATTTCTGACACCTTGATCTTAGATTTCTACCCTTTAGAACTGTGAGAAAATGCATTTTTGTGTTTAAGCTACCCAGTCCGTGGTATTTTGTTATGGCAGCTGGAGCAGACCCAAGACTGATTATTTCTCTTCAGGAAACCACGGGCAGCTCCCCAGCTCCTTGCTCTAGCTCTGTCACCTTGGTTTATCAGAGGCTCTTTCTCAGGGATAGCTGGTCTGGGGCCAGCGACTATGGCCAAGGAGAGCAGAGCCACCAGCAATTCCCACCTCTGGAGCCCTTGCGGTCTGGGAAATGCATTTCCTGTAAACCTCATTAGGGCCAAATACACAGCAATGTGCACTAATATATTTAGCTAACTATTTAATTGGACTATTGGCAACAGTCTCAGAGGAGTCAGATTGAATAACAACAGAGTATGTCTAACCATCAAGAAAAAATTATAGCGTGTTGGCACGTAGGCACTGCAAGAGTACTGCCAAGTCTGTTACCAACGTGGATCTACCCACATCACTTTCTTTAGGTGGGGACCTTGTTTTGATTTTCTGAAAGAAATGCTGCTTTTAATTATGTTCATTTTTAGAGCACCACAAAATATCCACAAGAGACCCCAAATACACTAGTATTTCTCCCCTTAAACTGCCTCCTTCTTAATTGACTGCCCTGTCCTTTGTAAGGGAGGCTTAGTCCTGTTTGGAAGAGCAGTGAGGGAACCATTTTTTGATCCTCGGGACCCTTTCTAGCAGCAGACATAGTAAGGGTCCAAAGTGTGCCCCATGATACTGGTTAGCTCAGCCCCTGGAAACACCACCTGCACAGCCTTTGGCCAATTGTAGCCACCAGCACAGCCCCCAACTCCATATCCAACTAAACACCAAGTCCTGTTGATTCTCCCTCTCTTTGTCGGACCCACTCAGCCAGCCTGATTCAGAACTGCTGTGGTGGACAGTTCCCCTCTCCTGCCCCGCGTCCTGTGTTCTGTGAGGTCTCTGCGTTCTCCTGAGCTGTGCTGGGCAATAGGACGGCCACTCCCACATATGACTATATAAATGTAAGTTCATTAAAATTAAGTAAAATGAAAAATTCAGTTTCTCAGTCACACCGGCTGCACTTCACGTGCTGAGTGGCCACGTGTGGCTGGCTAGTGGCTACCATATTGGACAGCATCAATGTAGAACATTTATTTCCCTTATTGCAGAAAGTTCTATTAGACGACAGTGCTTCAAAGCCTCCAAAGGTCACCCGGCTGTGTGTATATACTACTCAGATGTGTGGGGACCCCTGGAGGCCGTCTCCAACCAATGGGGGATGAGAGTTGGTGTATAAATTACTCAGGCTCCCTGTCCTCCAGTGGGCCAATTCTGTCTCCAGTGGGCAGTTTGCTTGGTTCTTCAGATGGTTTCCAGTGAGACTGAGCTCCAGGTGCCCACAGGGGGAATTTGCTCCTTGGCACACCCTTAATAGGTTCATCTCCTTTTCTTGCCTCCCTTTCCCAGCTTCCTCACGGTGCTTCCTGAGATCGTCTCCCAAATAAACTACCTGTATCCAAGTCCACGTCTGTAGTCTGCTTTTAGGGCAGCACTGACTATGACACCTTGGATTTGTAAATTTCTCTCCACTTCCAGTGCATCTGCCTCAGTGCAGACCCCCATCTTCTTTTATCTGGACGATGGTGACAGCCTCCTTATCAGTCTTCTCACCTCCCTTCTTACCTTCTATCAGTTTCCCACACTGAAGCCAGAGGACAAGACAAATAACACAAATATGAATCACCTCACTAACCCCATGTTTCAACCATTTAATAACTCCTTGTTATGGACTGAATTACATCCCCTCCCCCCAAATGCAGGTGTTGAAGTCCTAATCCCCAGTAGCTCAGAATGTGACTGTACTTGGGGATACCATCTTTAAAGAGGTAAAGTTAACATGAAGTCATTTGGAGTGGGCCCTAATCCAATATGACTGCTGTCTTCAATCAGAAGAGATTAGGACACAGATACACAGAGGAAGGACCATGTGAGGACACAAGGAGAAGAGGGCCATCTACAAACCAAAGAGAGAGGCCTCAGAAGAAACCAACTCTGCTGACACCTTGATATCACACTTCTAAGCCTCAAGAGCAATGAGAACATAAATTTCTGTTGTTTAAGCCTCTCAGTCTGTGGCACTTTGTTTTGGTAGCATGCGCTGACCATTACACCCCTCATTGTCCCGAGGACAGTGTCTAGATTCCTTAAAGTGGCTCTGAAGACTGGTATTATCCAGTCCTAATTTACACCCTCAGCCTCTTTCTTCCTAACCCTGAGTAACTGGAGTGTAGGTTAGTTCATCCAAAGCCAAGTCATCAAAAACAATTTGCCCCAAATTAGTCATCCTTCTAATGGTCAATTTGCCAAAATTGTGAGGGAAAGTCTTAAACTGAGTCTAGATTTAAGACTAGGGCCAGAACTAGGGTAAGGTAGGGGAGTTTAGAGGGTTTTTTTTTGTGATTAAGAACAATAAATTAACTTTTTATTTTGAGATAATTGTAGATTCACATGCAGGTGTAAGAAATAGTACAGAGAGGGCCCGTGTATACCCCTTTCCCAGGTTCCTCCAATGGCAATGACTTCCTTAACCACGGTACAAATCACAACCAGAACACTGACATTGCTATGGTCCAGATACAGAACATTTCCATCACCACAAGGATCTCTTGTATTGCCCTTTCTCTGGTTACCACTAATCTGTTCTTTAGTTCTATAATTTTATCATTTCAAGAATGTTATGTAAATGGAATCACACAGTATGTAACTTTTGAGATTTTTTTTTTCACTTAATGTAATACTTTGGAGATTCATCCAAGTTGTTACATGTATCAATAGTTTATTCCTTTTTGCTGCTGAGTAGTATTCCACCGTATGGATGTACCACAGTTTGTTTATCCATTCACCAATTGAAAGACATCTGGAATGTATCACTATTATGAATAAAGCTGCTATGAACATTTGTATACAGGGTTTTGTGGGAACACACATTTTCATTTCTCTAGGCTAAATGCCCAGGAGTATAATTGCTGGGTCATCTGGTAGTCACATGTGTATTTTTATAAGTAATTGTCAGACTGTTTCCCAGAGTGGCTGTACCATTTTACATTTTCACCCACAGGTATGAGTGATCCAAATTCTCCACATCCTCACCAGTATTTAGTTTTGTCACTAATTTCTATTTTAGCCATTCAGACAGGTATGTAGTCTTGTGATTTTAATTTGCATTTCCCTAATGGCTAATGATGTTGGAACATCTTTTCATGTGCTTATTTGCCATCTGTATATCCTCTTCGGTGGAATTTTTGTTTATGTCTTTTGCCCTTTTTCTAATTAGATTGTTTGTTTTCTTATTATTGGATTTGATAATCCTTTACATATTTTAGATACTAGTCCTTTGTTGCATATGTGGTTTGCAAATGTTTTCTCCCAATCTGTAGCTTGTCTTTTCATTGTTTACATAGTCTTTCACAGAGAAAAGGTTTTTTAATTTTTATGATGTTCAATGTATCACTTTTTTCTTTTTATGCATTGTGCTGTCTTTCTTCTATCATTGGCAATGATCTTGATTTCTGTAGTTATATAATAAGGCTTGAAATTAGGTAGACTTATTCCTCCCACTTCATTCTTCTTTTTCAAAATGTTTTAATTATTCTAGTTCTTTGTCTTGCCATTTAAATTTTAGCATAATCTTGTCTACATCTACAAAAACTCTTTCTGTGATTTTGATAAGAATTGTGTTAAAACTGAATATCAAATTGGGATGAACTGACATCATTTCTATGTTGAGTTCTTCCAATCTGTGAAAATGGTATTTCTCTCCATTTATTTACATCCTCTTTGATTTCTTTCATCAGCATTTTGTAGTTTTCAGGATATGAGTCCATACTGTATGTATTTTATTAGATTTACACTTAAGTATTTCATTTTGGGGGGAGAGGGCAATTGAATATGGTATAGTATCTTAAATTTCAGTGTCTATGTGTTCATTATTAGTATACAGAAATGCTAAACGTTTTTGTATGTTTACCTTGTGTCCTGCAAACTTAGCTAACCTTCCTTATTGGCTTAGGAGTTTTTTCTTTTTCTTTCTTCTTCTTTTTTTAAAGATTCCTTGGCATTTTCTGTGTAGATAATCATGTCATCTGCAAATAGGAACTGTTTTATTTCTTCTTTTTGATCTATATGCATTTTATTTCCTTTTCTTGATTAATTGCACTTGTTAGAAATTTTAGCACTATGTTGAATAAGAGTGGTGAGAGTGGACATCCTGGACTTTTTCCAGAACTTAGGGAGAAAGTATTAGGTCTTGCATCATTAGGTATAGTATTAGCTATAGTATTTTTGTAGATGCTCTTTATGAAATTGAGGAAATTCCCATTTATTTATAGTACTCTCAGAGGTTTTTTTTTCAAATAATGAATGAGTGTCGGATTTTGTCAAATGCTTTTCTTTATCAACTGATATGGCCATGTGATTTCTATTTGTTAGCTTGTTAATACGGATTATGTTGATTGATTTTCAAATATTGAATCAGCCTTGCATCACTTGAATAAACCACACTTGGTCAAGGTGTGTCCTTTTTTCTTATATATTGCTGAATTCTATCTGCTGATATTTTATTAAGGGTTTTTGCATCTCTATTCATGAGTAATAATGATCTGTAGTTTTCTTTCTGTTGTACTGTTTTTGTCTGATATTGGTGTCAATGAAATACTAGCTTCATAAAATGAATTGGAAGTGCCCTCTCTTCTATTTTCTGGAAGAGATTGTGTAGAATTATTATTACTTTTTCTTTAAATACTTGATAAAATTCTCCAGTGAAACCATCTAAGCCTGGAGACTCCTTCTTTTGGGGAATTTTAAAATTTTAAATTCACTTTTCTTAGCAGTTCCAGGTCTATTCAAATTACCTATTTAATTTTGAGTGAGTTTAGGTAGTTTCTGTTTTTCAAGAAATTGGTTCATTTTATTTGTTACCAGCTTTCTCCTTGTAGATTGTATGTGTTGTTTGTACTATTCCTTTATTATTATCCTTTTGATGTTTGCAGGGTCTGTAGTGATATCGCTGTTTCATTCCTAAATTTGGCAATTTGTATCTTCTCTCTTTTTGTTTTGTCAGTCTTCCTAGAAGTTTGTCAATTTTATTGATTTTTTTAAAGAACCAGATTTTTGTTTTATTGATTTTCCTTATTGTTTTTGTTTTCAGTTTTTTTTTTTTGCGGTACGCGGGCCTCTCACTGCTGTGGCCTCTCCCGTTGCGGAGCACAGTCTCTGGACGCGCAGGCTCAGCGGCCATGGCTCACGGGCCCAGCCGCTCCGTGGCATGTGGGGTCTTCCTGGACCAGAGCACGAACCCGTGTCCCCTGCATCGGCAGGCGGACTCTCAACCACTGCGCCACCAGGGAAGCCCTTGTTTTCAGTTTTGATTTCTGTTTTTATATTTCTTCTGCTTTCTTTGAGTTTATTTTGCTCTTTTTTCTAGGTTCTTAGATCTGAGAGTTTTACTCTTTTTTCATGTAAGTATTTAGTGCTATGAACTCTTTCTCAACATTTCTTTATCTGTGTCCACAAATTTTGTCATACTGTGTTTTCATTTTCATTCAGTTCAATATATTTTTAAATTTCCCTTGAGACTTCCACTTTGACTCATGGATTATTTAAAAGTGCGTTGTTTAGTTTTCAAATGCTTAGGAATTTTGCTGTTCTACTTCTGTTATTGATTTCTAGTTTGATTCTACTACAGTCAGAGAACACACTCTGTATGATTTAATGCTTTTAAATTTATTGAGGTTTGTTTTGACGCCTAGGATATGATCTATTTGGGTATATGTTTTGTGATAACTTGAATGTGTATTATGTTGATGTTGGGTGGAGTGTTCTGTAAATGTCAACTAAATTCTGCTGGTTGATGATATTGTTGATGTCAACTAAATTCTGCTGGTTGATGATATTGTTGAGTTCTACTGACTAGAAGAAGATTTTGTTGATTTTCTGAATAGTTGTTTTATCAGTTGTTGAGAGGGGGTGTTGATGTCTCCAATTGTGCTCATGTATCTATTTCTCCTTTCAATTCTATCAGGTTTTGCTGTATTTATTTTGTAGCTCTGTTTGGTGCATACATATTTAGGATTGTTATGTCTTAGTGGTAGATTCTTTTATCTTTGTGTGGTGTTCCCTTCTGTCTCTGGTAATTATTTTTGTTCTGAATTATACTTTATCTTGATTTTTTAGTTAAAATTTTCAGGATGCATATATTTCCATTCTTTTATTTTTAACTTACCTATACTGTTATATTTGAAGGGAGTTTCTTGTAGAGAGCATGTAGTTAGGTCACTCTGACAAACTCTGTCTTTTAATTGATGTATTTAGGCTACTTATATTTAATGTAATTACTGCTGTGTTAGGGCTTAAGTTTGTCTTTTTATCTTTTGTTTTCTGTTTGTTCTCTTTTTTCATTTCTCTCTTTTCTTTTTCTTGCCTTCCTGTAGGTTACTTGAACAATTTTTAGAATTCTATTTTGATTAATCTATAGTGGTTTGTTGGTTTTTTTTGCGGTACGCGGGCCTCTCACTGTTGTGGCCTCTCCCGTTGCGGAGCACAGGCTCCGGACGCGCAGGCTCAGTGGCCATGGCTCACGGGCCCAGCCGCTCTGCGGCATGTGGGATCTTCCTGGACCGGGGCACGAACCCGTGTTCCCTGCATCGGCAGGCAGACTCTCAACCACTGCACCACCAGGGAAGGGCCTCTCACCGTTGTGGCCTCTCCCGTTGTGGAGCACAGGCTCCGGATGCGCAGGCTCAGCGGCCATGGCTCACAGGCCCAGACGCTCCATGGCATGTGAGATCTTCCTGGACTGGGGCACGAACCCGTGTCCCCTGCACTGGCAGGTGGACTCTCTACCACTGCACCACCAGGGAAGCCCGATAGTGTTTTTGAGTATGTATCTTTTTTTTAGTGGTTTCTCTGGGTATAGATTATCTATATATGTCATTTATTTTACAGTCTACTAGTGTCAATATTTTATCAATTCAAGTGAAATATAAAAAACATATATGTATGTAACATATGTATATGTGTGTTTATATATCCTGTGCTTATCTCTACTTTAGACAAAGGTGACTGTATTGCTGATGGGGTGGTTATGTAGTTGATTCTATATTTCTATGTGTTATAGAAGTTTTTTTAAATTAATTAATTAATTAATTTTTGTCTGCGTTGGGTCTGTTGCTGCGCACGGGCTTTCTCTAGTTGTGGTGAGCGGGAGCTACTCTTCGTTGCGGTGTGTGGGCTTCTCATTGCAGTGGCTTCTCTTGTTGCGGAACAAGGGCTCTAGGTGCACAGGCTTCAGTAGTTGTGGCTTGTGGGCTCTAGAGCTCAGGCTCAGTAGTTGTGGCACACAGGCTTAGTTGCTCTGTGGCATGTGGGATCTTCCAAGACCAGGGCTCGAACCCGTGTCCCCTGCATTGGCAGGTGGATTCTTAACCACTGTGCCACCAGGGAAGTCCCACAAGTTTTGTTTTTTTATTGAGGAATTATGTATAGTAAAGGGCACAAATCTTAAATGTTTAGCCTGATGATATTTTTTTAATATAACCACCACTAAGAAAAAGATATAGAATATTTATAACACCCTAGGAGGTTCCCTTGTGCCCTCTTGCAGTTGATACTCCCCAAAGATAACTCATACTATGGTCTCTATCACCATGGATAAACTTTTTTGTAAACAGGATCCTATAGTATATACTCTTTTGTGTATGGCTTCTTTTGCTAAATGTTATTCCTATGAGATTCATCGATGTTGTTATGTGTGGCAATATTCATTCTTTTTTCACTGCTGTACAATATTCCATCATATGAATGTGCCACAATTTGTCCATTTTACTGTTGGTGGAGATTTTTTTTTTCCAGTTTGGAGTTATGAACATTTTCCAGTTGGAGCTATGGTCATTTTGTACATTCCTTTTGGTGGAGGTAGCAATCATTTCTCTTGGATATATACCCAGGAGTGGAATTGCCAGATCAAAGGGTAGGGATATATTTAGCTTTGGCAGATACTATAAAAAAATCTCCCCAAATGGATGTGCCATTTTACACTCCACTAACAGTGTATGAGAGCTCCCATTGCTGCAGAGTCTTGTCACCATTTGGTATTGTAAGGCATTAATTTCAGACATTCTGGTGGGGGTGTAGTGGATTCTTAGTTTGGTTTTAAGTTCCCTAATGATAGAGGCCCCAGACTCAATGTTTCTACTAAGCCACACCCTCCCTGCTGGCCACATCTTATTGGCCCAGGATGTATACCTGACAGTATGCAGGGCCAATCAGAATTTGGAATTGAGCTGTAAGTGATGCCAGTCAGGCTGCTGAGACCTTGAAAAAGGGCTTGAAAACCAGGGAGCCATGCAGTGTCCATCTCTATCCACAGAAAAGCCAAGAAAGCCAGTTTGCAGAGAGAGGAGAGGGAAAGAAATGCAGGAAAGGTCAGGAAGAGGAGATATTGGAGTTCTGGAGAAGAAGCAGACATTGAGAGAAGCAGTGCTTCTGGCCCGTGAGGCTCTGCTGGACCCGGCCCAGGGTCCTGCGTCCTGTGAGAGACCGCCCTGTCCTCAGTAAGCTGTTCCTTTTCTCCCTCACTTCCTCCTTTTACCTCAATCCCTTTTGAGTGGATTTTTTTCCCTTGCAACTAAAGAGGCTTGAAAAAGAAGTGTTTTCTCTGTTTCCTTTCTGTCCTTCCCCTTTTCCTTAGCAAGTCTTTTTGAACATGTTAGCCTCTCGCTCAGCAGAGGGAAAAGGAAAGGGGGGCTGGCATTTGTTGGTCTCTCACTGTGTGTCAGTTTCGTCATGGGCACACAACCCCATGGGGGAGGGACTGGCGTTACCCTATTTCACAAATGTGGCAAGTGAGAGGCAGAGAGGATAGGGGTAGTTCAGCTGGGGACGCCATCCCAGGCTGGCCTGGCTCTGCAGCCTGGCTCCTCTATTCAGCCAGGCTCCAGCACCACCACCATGCCCTCTGTCCGTGATTGAGTCTGAGTGTTAAAGGTGGCACACACACGCCTTTTGTCACTGATTTTAGAGTTTGTCTCCTACCCCTCCTCCCACCTGCCACGAACGAGTCCTGGGCGGTCTGGGCTGTATTACAGTAAAGGAGAGCAGTCCCTACGGGGACTCCAGAGATCTCCCCAGTTCCACTGTCACACCAACCGAATTTCATCTCATCCCTATCTCCCTTCCATCAGTGCTTTGTTGCAAACGCTCTTTGAAAGTAACATAATTTGCTTCCAGAAACTTCTCCCTTGTATGCAACTAAAATCCCAGTTGACACCATTGTGTCAAGATAGAGAATGTACTGGCCATGGAGTCATATAGACTTGAGTCCTAATCGTGTTCTCCTGAGCTGTGAGCTGTGGAACCACAGGCCTCTCTGAGCCTCAGTTTCTTCATCTGTAAGATGGGGATGAGAAATATTACCCTGTGGAGTTTTTGTAAGACTTAAATAAGTAAAAGTAAAGTGTTTAGCCTCCCTCTTGGCACATAAGCGACCAATACATAGTAATTGTTTTTGCTTTTATTGTAGTTTCTTTTATCCTGGGAGTTCCTGATAACAGGAAACTGTTAAGTACCTGTTCTCTCCGTGGGCTTAATGTTCTCCGTCTGGCTGTTGCTGCAGCCAAACACCCCCCTGACCCCCTTGAAATGCCTCATCAGCAAGTCCAGCCTCTCTCTGGGAATTTTGGGGCAGAATCACTAGCTATGAGGCCTTGGCTTGTTGCTAGATGCGGAGAAAACAAATATTGTTTTAGAAACATTAATAATTGAGAGGTTTTTCAGCAGAGAATTGGCCAGCATTAGGGGAATTGAAAATTAAGGCTAAGACACTACCTCAAGCAGATTTCCTGATGAATAATTCATGGAGCCAGTGCCTACGAAGACCTAGAAGAGAAAATACCTTCTGTATTTTCTGTCCTCCCCACCACTGCCACCAGCCCTGTCACCTCGACTTTTTCCTGACCCCTCGGTGGGGGAAGGGGCATTTGAGAAGGTAAATAAGGGCCAAGAACACAGCAGAGTCCTGATTTGAATTGTCATTGGAGTTTTGCCTGCATGCTGCTGTGTGATCATTGATAAATTCTGTCCCTCTCTGAGTAGACGTCCTGCCATCTTTGAACTGACTCTGATGCTTTGAAATCCACGTGATGGAAGGGACTTTGAGCACCCACTGAGGCCTCTGTTTCCAGGGAGATCTGTACCCCAAAGCCTTTGTAGGAAGGGGTTTATTCCATTTACAGACCTCCCTCCTTTCTTCCTTTAGCACACATTTGAGTGGCTGCTCTGTGCTAAGTGCTGGGGATATTGCCCCCACAGAGGAGAAAATTGCCAAGGAAGTGGACAATTACAACCCAGAAGACTTGGACAAAGATGGAGCAAAGCAGAAGGTCATGAGAGTACAGGGAATGGGCACCTAAATTCAGCCTGAGGTGAGATCAGGGAAGGTGCAGGGGACACCTGAATTGAGTCCTCTGGAGAGAGTTGGGGAGGAAAAGAAGGGAAGGAGGGTGTTCCAGATTGAGAGAAAATTTGTAAAAATCCTCAGAAGAGAAGGAAAGGTACTTTTGTGGGGACTACATGGGGTCATGGGCTTGTGTGGGAGGGGTTGGAGAAAAGGCTGGATCCTGGAAGGCATCAAGGTCAAGTTAAGGTATTTGCATTTGGTCTTTACCCTGCGGGCAAGGGGGAGGCCATTGAAGGTTTAAGCTAGGTGCTGGAAACGCGATTGGATTTGTTTTAAAAAGATACTGGGACTGCTGGCTGGAGCACTTGGTCGTTCTTGTTGTCTATAGTTAACCCTTAGGGCATTGGTTTAAACACTTCTCACCCTGGTCAAACTGATTGCCTGTCATCCTTTCCTTTGTGGAAAAAATCATTCCTTATGTCTCTAAAGTGTGTCCAATCTCAAGCTGCCTTTTTGTTTCTGTTCATCCATTACATCTGTTCTCGGGGGAGGGGGTGGGCTGTGGACAGGAGGGAGTTTGTGTGGGGTTCCCAAGAAGGACCTCCACTCACTTCTTTTGCCAACTTGTCAGCTCAAACCGGACACTGCCAAGTTCAGGGTAGGAAGCCAGCCAATCTCCAAGGAGAACCAGCTTCATAAACCAGACTTATTAGAGTGGAGGTCAGAAACTGGTGACTCCTAGGATAAATCTGGATCTATGGACATGTTTTGCCAGAACAGTGTTTTGTTTGAAAAAACAACAAAAAAAGGAAATAATCGTTAAAAATCAGGTGATTTCTCACAAAAAGTCCAGTTTCCAATTTTCTGGAAATAGCAGACTCGGCAATACTGGCGCCACCTTCCTGCGAAGCAGCCATTGGCTGGTGCTAAGTGGTAACTTCTCCTGAGACAGGGCTCTGCGGGTCCCAGTTCACCCCAGTCCCGACTATTCCCTGTCACCTTCCTGTCCCGAGGCTGATGGCAGCTTCTGTCTGTCATGATCCCTGCACCACATTTTTCTTCTACCAACCAAGGAAGAAAGTGAGCCATTTTTTGATATTACATCTTAATCAAAAACAGAAAAAAAAGTCAAAGATAGACCTAGAGGGCCATGTATTTCAAGACAAATGGAAGAGCACATATTTCTTGATGGAAATAAAAAATAATTACTTGATACATAAGCCAAATTTATCTATCTGGGTTAGAAGAGTCCAGCCTAAGATGCTTTGACAAGTAATGGGGACTCGTGTGGTCCCTTGCTCTTGTCTTGGGCTGGGCCTGGCACTCGTGGGTTTGTGACCCCTGGTTTGAGCCTCAGAGGACTGATGAGACGTGGTTTCAGAATCCCAAGTGCCAGAACCATCTTTTCCACTGTTCTTCCCAGACCCCTGTGGCCTGGGGCTCCAGGTGGGGGACAAATGGCTCAGGTCTTGCCCACTGCCCAGCCTTCTGTGCAAGCTCAGCCTCTATCTGCGCACGTGTCTCCTTTCGTTTGGGGTGGGGTTGGGAGAACGGTTTCAAGTACTTTTACAGATATATATAAAAGACATTGATCTAGCAGAGCCCCGTCATGTAACTATGGAGTAAACTCAGGCCAGAGAAGGCGACTGACCTACCCATTGTCACTGCGTGGCCTGAGTAGAAATGGCCCGTCCCTCCCTCCCCTGCCTCCCTGTCTTCCCAGACTGAGTGAGTGCCTCACGCTGCCTCTGGCTCCATCATCTCCTCTCCTGCACTGTCTACCCATCTGCCTCTCCCTCCAGCCAAGGGCTGCAAACTCAACGGCTTACAGGCCATGCAAAAAATAAGTTTGTAGTAGAGGGACCTCCGCTCCAGCTGCTTGCTGCCAGGTGGGAACGTGACCAGATCTCAGGCAGATGGCCATTTGGATCTTTAAGTGAAATCTGCATGCTGATGCTTTCTGACTTCCGGCCCAGGAGCAACCTGAAGGCAGAAATGGTCTCATTCTGGTTTGGTTCTCTGACATCTAGCCCAGGGCTCAGCACCTAGTGAATACTGAATGCGTGAATGAGTTGAATCCCGTCTTTCCTCTTCAAGTTCTTATTTCATCATTCAACAGACATTTATCACCATCTGCTCTGTGCCAGCCCCTGAGCTAAGGGCTGGGCTTGGAGGTGGGGTGGAGGGTGGGAGGTGGGCAGAAAGACATGTAAACTAGCAACTAGAGGGACACATCCTGAGCTGGGAGCTACCTGGGAGGAGAGTCAGGCCAGCCCCAGGGTCTGCTGCAGAAATAGCCACCATTTATCGATGGCCAACCGTGTGCATTGAGACAGATGTGCTTGACACAGATTACCCTGGAGGTACTATTTCCATCCCATTTTACAGGTGAGAACACTGAGGATTAGAGAGGTTAAATTGCATGTTCCGAGGCACAGAGCTGGTGTGTGGCAGAGCCGAGACTTGTGCCCAGGGATGCTGAACCCCGTCTGTCCTCTAAGTTGCTGTGAATTCTAGGATTAGAATGAGGCCACCCTGTGCTCATACAGCTGATGTGATATGGAAGTGAAGGATTTTCTTTAGAAAGAAAGTGATTCCAGGCAAGTTTTCATAAACCACAGCTGACAGTCCATTGAGGAGAGCAGGTGGTCCTAGGGATTCATATGAGCCCAAGAGGTAGGTCTGTCAACAGTCACTTTTTTGACCTTGCCAGACTTGGTGTGTGTGTGTGTGCGTGCGTACGTGCATGTGTGTGTGTGTGTGAGAGAGAGAGAGACACTTTGAACCTCCATGGCTCTCACTTTTGACCTTTCGTGTTTTAAGAACTAACATTACAGTTGAGGTTGGACGAGTTTCCACTGGCTGGCCTTGCAATGCTCAGATTCAACTCATTCATTCAAAAGTATGCATTGAGCACCCACTGTGTGCAAGGCTTGGCTGTAGGTGCTGGGGACACAAAGATGCCCCGACTGTGCAAAGGCTGTTCTGGGCTCCGGAGACCCAACAAAGAGCAAATTAGAGCCAGTCCCTGTCCTTGTGGAGGTAAAGGCAGATTTTAATTAAAGAGTCACACAGGGAAGGGTCAAGTTACAACTTGAATGAAGTGCTGTGACCGGGAGGGGCATGGTGGCCTAAGAGCGTGCACCAGGGGCCAGGGAAGCCTCTGCCAGGGGAGGGACACGTGAGCTGACTCTGAAGGAAGAGTGGGCAGTAACCAAGTGAGGGGCACAGAGAACATTCTGGGTCCCAGACTTGCTGGTGCCGAGGCTCAGGGCGAGAGGGTCTGAGGAGGTGAAGGCACCACAGGGAAGAACAGATGAGGCCAGAATGGTCAGCAGAGGCCAGGCCCGTGGAGGTCACGGGGAGAACTCTGTTCTTTATCCTGAGAGCAAGGGGCCGATAGCAAAGCAGTAGCAGTTAGCTTTATCTGTGTAACAAACTAGCCCCAAAGATAACGGCTTAAAAAACCCACTTTAGCTCAGGAGCCTGTCGGTCAGCAGTTTGGCTTGGCTCAGTGGGTGGTGGTTCTGGTCTGGGTCAGGCTCAGCTGATTTGGGCTGAGCTTGTTCATGTGTCTGTGGTCACTGGTGGGTCACGTGGGGCTGGTTGGTTTACGATGGCCTTGACAGGGATGGCTAGGGGGCCTGGGGATTCTTTCATCATGTAACAGCCTGGCCCAGCTTGATCCCATGACAGCTGTGGAGAGTGAAGAGTGTGTGAGCAGACACTGCTAGGGCCCTGAAGACCTAGACTTGGAACTGCAGAGCATCACTTTCTGTCGGTCAGAGCAGATCACAAGATCAACCCGGATTCAGTGATGGAGAAATAGACTCCTCTTCTTAGTGGGAGGGGTTGCTAGGTATTGGGGCCATTTTCGCCAGATACCCCAAAAGTCTTAAGTGAAGGGGTGATGTTGTTAGAAGGTGAAAAGCGGAGAATTGATCGGGGGCAGTTTGTACCTCAATATCCATTCCTTCCTCCCCTACCAGTAACAGAATGCCAATTTCATTTCTGCACATTGCTTTGTAGAATAAAGACCAAATTTCCTCACCTCTCTTATTGCTAGGTATAACCCTGTCGTATGGGACTTTTAGGAAGCGTTTTTTTTTTTTAAAAAGAGGGGCCAAGCTTTTCTTCCCTCCTTCCTCCCCTGCTCTCCTTGATGTGTTGGATGGAGATGTGTTGGATGGAGCTTGGACAGCCATCTTGGACCATGAGCCCGAGCGTCTCATCCTAAGGATGGTGGAATGGAGATCTGGAAGGAGCTGAGCTCCTGATAACTGTGTGGGGCCACCATGCCAACCTGCCTGCCTGCCTGGCATTGCCACTAGTGACTCACAGCTGTCCCTTCTCTGGAGAATTGCTCTTAGTTGGATGGGAGCTATTCCACCAGGGAGGTGATGTTCCCCTCACCCAGGCATGGAGGCATGAAGGGCCCTCCCCCTTTGATTGAAGGTGGGACCAGCTCTGAGTTGCAATTGACACTGTAGAACACCCCCCCTTGCCCCCCTCCCACTCCCTCCCCCTCACTGTGCTGGTCTCCAGCCCCTTCCCTTCCCCAACCTGCTTTCCTCTTCCCTTCGCCTTGGAACAAGAACCCCCAGCTCAGGCTCTGCTTCTAGGGGACCTGACCTTGGACGCCCTACTCCCCCCTCTGCCCATTATGAGCCGTGGACTGAGAATCCGGCTTACCCAGCAAGCTCCTGGCTCAGAAAGAACCAGACTCGCCAGACTCCATCCATTTTACCCACTGGTTTTGGAGTGGGCAGAGGAGGAGAGGTCAGGAGCTTGAATCCAACAGAACAGGCACATCATAGCGTGAAAGATGACCTCCTTCCGGGCAGGGCTGGGGGATGGAGGCCAAGGGAGCACTGGGGAAGAGAGGTCCTGGATTTGGTCAGCATGTGAGGCCCGCCATCCTGTCCTGTCTGCCCACTCCAGGCCTGTTTGAAGTCTGAGGGCTGCCGCGGTCTGCTGGACAGACAGCATTTGTAAGCAGCTCTCTCCCCAGCCCAGTTAATAATTCAGGAGCCAGCGCCTGCAGCCAACCCATCATTCCAGCTCTGCTGCACCCCGAATGCCGAGCTAGTGGACAGGAAAGAAAAAAATCACCGTGCCCACTTGAAAAATGATCCTCACTGCAAGTGCTTGCTGCGTGCCCAGTGCTGGGGTAGGAGGGAGCTGGGCCAACACACATCTGCCGGGCAGACAGTGGGAGAAGGATGGAGCTGTCCTGGGGGCTGGGGCGTGCACAGTAAGCGGTAGTTAACTTTTGGACCCTGAGCTACATTTGCTTTTGGACAGTGGGCTGTAGTCGCTGGAGAATGGGCCTTGGAGGACCCAGCTCTCTTCCTCTGATTCAGTCATGCATCCTTCACTCACTTGCCTGCTCACTCATTCATTCATTCATTCATTCGGCGATCACTGGTGCCGCTGACAGGGATGGGGCCTCGAGGATATAGATGGGGTGGGGCCAGGAATTCTCTGGCAGTCCAGTGGTTAAGACTCGATGCTTTCACTGCCGTGGGCCCGGGTTCAATCCCTGGTCAGGGAACTAAGATCCCCCAAGCCATGGCACGGCCAAAAAAAATTCAGATGGGGTGGGAGTGGCACCTCCCCTCAGGGAGACAGACACATCCAGTGGGAGGCATTATATTTAGGGGCCTGAGACAAGAAACAGCTGGCTGGGGGCCCTGTGTTTGATGTGGCCTGTGGCCTGGGTTTGCTGGGGGCCCGATGAGTCCAAAGCACAGAGGGAAGGGTAGAGAGGCCAATGGTTAAGATCATGGACTCCGGAGCCACACTGCCTGTGTTCAAATCCCAGCCCTGCCAACTAACTTGCACAGTGTTAGCCTTTCTGGGCCTCAGTTTCCCCATATGTAAAATGGAGTTAATAATGGGAGGCTGAAACAAACTTCCTCATATTGTTAAGGTAATGAACAGGGAGCTAGATCATTAAAATGAAAAGCCAAAGCTCTAGCAAATACAAAGTTCCGGGAAAGCAGAGCTTCCTTTAAAAAATGAGTTGGCAGTTTCCTGTAAAGTGAAGCACGCTTACATGCCACCCAACCGTCTTCTCCTAGGTATTCACCCAAGTGAAATGATAAACTTATGTTCGCACAAAACCCAGTACATAAACGTTTATTAGCTGATTCATCACCTCCCCAAACGGGAACAAGCAGAATGCCTCTCAACCAGAGGACTGATAAACCATGGACCCTACTCGGGACCAACATAAACGATGTTGGTGGGTCACAAATGCATTAGCTAAGTGAAAGCAGCCAGGCTCAAACTCTGTGATTCCATGTACGTGACATTCTGGAAAATTGGAGGGACAGAAAACTGGTCAGTGATTGTGGAGGTGGGAGGAGGGATGGATATAAAGGGGCATGAGGGGATTTTGAGGGGGATGATGGAACTAGTTGGTATTCTGCGGGTGATGGTGGATCACCATGACTGCATGTGTGTGTTTGTCAAAAAGCATAGAACTGTACACTAACAAAGGGTGAATTATATTGTATGGAAATTATACTGCATGCAAATTATGGCAGGCAGAGGGAAGAGTGTGTGCAAAGGCCCAGAGGCTTGAACTCAGGTTTGTGACAGTACCTAGAGGGTTAGGAGGAAGTAGCCGGAGTTGAGGTGGGGAAAACATATTTAGGTCAGTTTGTGAAGAGCCAGGAAGGTCAGGGAGAAGATCTTCCCTAAGAAGATCCCTCTATTATTCTTCAGGTCACATCCTAATTTATGGGCCTTGTGGCTTTAATTATGATTTGCGATTATTTTTACGTACTGGTTATTTATTGCTGTTGGTTCCCTCTGCTGCAATGTCAACCTCATGAGGGCACAGATTTTGATTTCTTATTTTCTACTCTGCCTCTGATACCCGGCTTAGTGCCTGGTACATAATATAATAGATGCTCATTAAGCATTTACTGAGTGAGTGAATCGACCACCTTCAGATGTATATTATAACCACGCAGGGAGCTTTTTATAAGTGTTTGGATTTTTGAGGACAGTGGCTCTCCCTTGGCTGCTCATCAGGATCACCTGAGATCACCTGGGTCGCACTCCCAGCGGTTCTGATGAATTGGTCTGGCGTGAGACTTTGTCATCAGAATTTTGAAAAGCTCTCCAACGTGATTCCAACGTGCAGTCAGCATTGAGAACTGCTGTGCTGGGAGAGAGGCTTGGCTACGTGTGCTTTTTTGTAGGTGATTCTGTGTGCAAATCTGATTAAGTAGTACTATAAGTGAGAACGCCAAGCGTGGCACTTATTAGCCGATACTTAATAGATGTTCACTGAATGACTGAATTAAGAAATTCATTGACCCCCCCCCAAAGCGTTCATAGGTGGGTTTTAAGGACTTGGGGAATTCATTGAAATTGTGTACAAAATTTGCACTGAGCTACAAGTATGCTTTTTTCTCCCCTAAGGGAGGAGTCACAGCTTTCATCAAATTCTCTAGGGTGTCCGTGATCCTCAAAAGATCAAGAAGCATAAAGATTCAATGCAATTCTTGCCTAACACTTGGGAGGGGGATGGCCCTGGTGCTTAGCCTGACTGTGATGGGTCTGGAGAGGGCTGGCTGGCTCTGTTTGGGATGCAGGGTGAGGAGAGAAGGGAGGCGCTCCTTGGAGAGTGAGCGGCCCCGCCCCTTGGCAGTCAGCAGGGCCAATCACCACTGTCGTGTTTATTATGAATTCCTTTCCCATTGCCCGGGGCCATTCAGCGTCCCTCTGCTGTACACAGAGGCATCTCTTTTGCTTCAGAAATTCTGATCCTTCCGGGGTATGAGGGCATCTCACGGCTGTCTGACTTCTTGTTCGCACAGTCCTGCATTCCCCACCAGGGACTGGCAGGGAAAGGACAGAGCAGTGGCTTGGTGGTGATCCAGAGGAAGGGGCGTGGTGGGAGCCAGCTCTTGTAGGAAGCAGGGACAAGGTCTAGCTTTAGGGGGCGGGCAGGAGGGAGGCAGGGGTGGACACCGAGCAGGTAGTCTGGGGCTCGAGACTGTCTCTGTCCTTTCACGAACGCAAAACAGGGCAGGTGCACCGATGCTGGGAATTAATGGTGAGCCTGTTGGGACTCACATTCCCTCCGCTTCCCGTCCCACCTGCCTCAGGTACGCTTGCACTCTGGGCCTGCGGACTGTAGGGAACACCTGGGACGTGTCCAGGATAGAGGGCAGAGAGCACGCCAGTGAGGAGAGCGCTCTTCCTTTCTAGCACAGGTAACTTCAGGATCGGTACCTGCGGGTGCAGCAGGACCACGTGAATAGCCGGGGCTTGGCTCAGCATCCTCCTTCTGAAAGTCTCTGTTAGTCACTCGGGGGGTCTTGGGAAAGCGTCAGACCAGAGCTGGCTCACCCGGGTGCTGTTTCCTGGCATCCTCCAGAGCCGCCGGTGCACGAGGCTCCAATGGAGCAGCAACCTCCTGAGCTCACGGCCCCAGTGCCACAGCACATCCGGGGAGAAGCGGGTGGAAGCTGTTTTCTCCACGGGCTCCTTTCTCATTCTGGCGACCAGGCACCAGGCTGCCTCTCCGGTTTCCAGCCTCCACTGCTATTTGCCCCCTGGAACTCTTCTCTCACCCAGATGCACAGTCCGGCCTCTTTCTCCAGACTCCCTTTTCCCTCGTGTATTTCAGTTTCTTCACACAGCTGACCGGTACCCCAGGACCTTAGCCTGACTCTGCGTCCCAGCCGAGGCTCAGACGGGAAGCCTAGCTGCAGTCACGTTATCTGTGTGTCCTGGAGACCAGTGTCTGCCCTTCCCTGGTGTGACAGAGACAAAGCTATACGTTCACTGAACCATCTCGTTCCTCGCCTGGGACTGTAGGAAAAGTACGTTTCCACCCCCTCACATCTAGGTGGGAACAGAACATGGGCAGAAGGGATGGTCAGTGTTCTAGGCCTGGGATATCAATGTCTCCTGTGCATCCTTGTTTTTCTTCCCTTTGTGTAGGGACCTTGGAAGCCACGTGCTAAAGATGGCAGAGGCCCACGGTGGATGGAGCCTGGGTTCCTGAATGATCATGCGGAGAATAACCCCCAGCCTCATCCAACACACCTGTGAGGTCAGCGAGCAGTAGGCTATTCTTGCACTAAGCCACCGAAACGGGGGGGAGGGATGATTATTTGTTGCCACGGCGGAGTCTGCTTTACACAGACTAATATATCATGTGCTTGGACAGCGCCGATGTGTTTCACTGGTTTGGCTTTATGTCTGAGGGTTTCTGCGGTGGGCTCTGGGGCTGTTTCCCTGCCCTACCATCTCCCCTCAGAATCCCAGCAGCCAAGTCCCCTGATGGGGGAAATATACTTGCTCAGATTTTGAGGATGGGAAAGAAAATCACCAGAGAGAGCTTCAGTAGCCCAGCAGCCCCAGGCCTCCAACCCTAATATTTATTAACCTGAATTTACTCTGCAGAAACCCCAGGCTAAGTGAGGCATCCGTTCTCTGACGTGACACAGCATAACCACTCCTAACTCAGGGAGATGTTTTCTGGTTTTCATTCATTCATTCAACAACTCTTTCCTGAGCTCACGTTCCTTCTTTCCTTCTACCAGTACTGAGCACGTGCTCTATCTCAGGCAGTGTGTTAGCCCCCGCCCTCATGGATGGACAAAAAGATGTAAACGCATATCTGTTGTGTGATAGGAAAAGTTAGGGGGAGAATAAAGCAGAGCAAAAGGGTAGAGGATGATGGTGTGTGTGTGTGTGTGTGTGTGTGTGTGTGTGTGTGTGTCATGTCATGTCTTTAGGCGTGTGGGAACTCACTGTCCCTCAGTGAGTGACCTAACACAGGAAGAGGTCATAGAGGGAGCCACGGGGATGCTGGGACCTTGTGGGCCCCAGTGAGGACTTCAGATTTTACTGTACGGGGCTCAATGCTGCTGGGTCTCTCAGAGACTGGGACGTTTACCCACTGGCCCCCCTGGGCATCTACTGCATTTCCTGTTTCTCCCGTGCTGGCTGAGCAGGCTTCTGTGGTGCCAGAGGAGGCCCGGAGGCAGAGGAGGGGGTGGGGGGGAGGAGCAACGCTTGGGTGAGCAGCCATCAGTCAGCTCCCATCTGTACCCGAGGCCGACCCCTGGGCGTCAAGAAGACAGGCGGGGGCGTCCGTGGAGTCAGCTAGCATGGCCTCGTCTGCAGGTGGGGACAGGGATTGTTCCTCTAGGTTGTACCGAGGATTCCGTGAGGCCAGGCCTGGCATAACTCAATAAATGCTAAGTATCAAGAACTTGCCTTGTGCTCCCCAAGGTGGTGGTGAAGATATGGAGATGGATTGACGAAATAGAAGCTCGGAGAGATGATGTAAAATGGACTCTGGCCGTAAAACCACCAGATGGCAGGGCCACCATCCGGACCTGAAGGCCGTCTCAGGGAAGGCCAGTTTCCCCCCGCCCCGGGGGCTTCAAGCTGCTGGGCCCAGAGAGGTTAAATCCCCCAGAGCTGGATGTCAGGGGGCTGTTTGCCACCGTGGGTCTCAGGAGAGGACCAGGAGGCGGGGACCAGTGGCCCTACAGGGAGAGGGCACTGAGCACAGAACACGCTGGGCAGGAACCCTACGTGGGTGTTAGTGTCTCAGCTCAGCATGTGACTGAGGGGCTGGGATATGGGACTCCCAGTTTTAAAGGGGAATAGGGCTGAGCAAACTGGGGTGAGTTCGTCATCCTAACCTGCGGTGAAGTCATACACGGTCAAAATGACCCCTGAAAACCCACTCCATCCATCAGGCCCTCAGTTTTGTGAAGAGCTTCCTCCTCAGACGTTCTTAGAGGCACTCAAGCTTGCGAGCCATGCGGTTAAGACCTCAGGCCATGGGAAGTCCCTTCTCAGAAGTCCTGGGGTGCCCGCCCCAGGTCACAAGTCCTGGGTGGTGGCTCCTGGGCAAGGCCTTAGCCCAGTCTCTGCCTTCTGCCAGCACTGCACCTGGGCAAGTTATCCAAACCCTCCCCCCAGTCTCCTCCCCCAAGAAACGAGGCTGGGAACTGCCAGCTCTGGCCATCCTTGAGGTCAGGGGGGGCGTGTGTTTTGCCACTGCTGCATCCCCAGTGCCTGGAGGAGGCTCAAGCTTTCCCTAAAGTTTTGCTGAATGAATAGGTGCAAAGTGCTTAGAGCCACACTGACACTTGGAAAGCTGAGTAGGTTTAATTACTCTTATGATTGGGTTTTGGTATAAAGCCTCTTTATCGTCAACATAGGGCAAACCAGACGTTCACTTTCGGGGTAGGTTAGATGAGAAAGCAGAGTGACATCTTACCCAGGTGCTGAGACCTAAAGTCAGGAGGATGTTAAATGCATGCTGGACAGGGTTCTGGCCGGGGGCTGGGTAGGGTGTCAGGGCAGAGGAACCTTGGAGAAAGGTCCTTTGTTATTAAGTCCCAAGTTACAGATGAGAAAACTGAGGCTCAGTGAGCAGAACAAGATTCCCTAAAGCTGCATGGCTTGTAAGCTCCAGAGCTGGGGTTCAACCCCTTCTTCTGACTCCCAGTTCAATCTCACTCTGAGGGACACCTGGGGAATTACAGGTTTGCAGACAGGGACAGAGGTTCTCGGAGAGGTGAAACGGCACCTGGGACAGGATGCAAGTGGGTGGCAGAGTGTGAGGGAGAGGCCACTTGTGTCCCAGAAGGCGGGGTGCACGGTGAGAAGGGGAGAGGGAGCGTGGCCTGGAGCCCCCCTCCCAGGCACGCCGGGTTAAGCTGCGCGGCCTCAAGCGCCCTGGGCTGTGGAGCCTCGGTTTCCCCATTTGTAAAGGGAAGCAATGCTGTCAACCTGCTTCCCTCTCTGGGCTTTTGGGTGCAGGCAGGGAGCTCCCCAGAACTCCCGGAGGAGAAAACATTGCCAGGGGGCAGTTAATCATCACTGGGTCTTCAGACCGGCCCTGGCTGCCTGCCCCGTGGCTTCCTGGGGCCTCCCAGTGCATCCCTGCTGCCAGGCTGCCCTGCCTGCCTGAGCCCAGGGGGGAGAGCACCAGCGAGGGCAGGGCTGGCCCTGAGTTAGCACAGCAGGGCCGCCTGCGGAATGTGGCCACCGCTGATGGGTGATGGCCTTTTGAGCAAATTATTCCCTCACGTTCACAGAGAGGAGGAATTATTGGCGGAAAATGAGGACATAAAACCCTGTGGGACAGGGAGATCAGCTCGGTGCTTTGTGGCCACCTAGAGGGGTGGGATAGGGAGGGTGGGAGGGAGACGCAAGAGGGAGGTGATGTGGGGATATATGTATATGTATAGCTGATTCACTTTGTTGTACAGCAGAAACTAATACACCATTGTAAAGCAATTATACTCCAATAAAGGTGTTAAAAAAAAAACACTGTGGGAACTGGGCACCTTTTGGAGCACTGAGCGCCATGCACTTGGAAGCCATCCAGCAGATTGGTTCATTTTTAATGATCTAGGACTATAGTTTAATTCTGTTTAATTCAAACGATGTGACATAATATCTTTCATTTGGACTTATAACTGCACGGCGCTGATGCGGCTCCCAGCATTCTCTGGGCAGCACGTTCTATCATTAATGCACATTCCCTCTCTCTGGCCAAATTTAAAGGGAAGGGCTGCAGCCTCGGAAAGGAGAGATCAACAGAGAATAGGTCACATCAGTTATTAAGGAATGAAAATGAAAATGAATTCATTCTTTCCTCCGTTGAATGAGCAGCTGTACTTGGGTCTCTGTGATCCATGAAATAGGCTGTCAGGAAAATAGGAGATGGGCCGCGTTTGAACTTCACTGGTTGATTCTGCCCCGTTGCCTTGGAGACTGGTATCACCGCCCAGGGCAGGGGCCAGGGGGAGGAGGGGCACCCACATTTATGAGGCACCCACTGTATGCCAGACACCTGGCTTCATCAGCCCTGGGTGGGGGGGAGCATCATTATCCCGGTTTTTCAGATGAGGACAGTAAGGCTCAGAGGATCCAGGGGCTTGCTCCAGGCCACTCAGACGCAGAACCCTGCTGCAGTTTGAGGTGTGCAGCATTATGGCTGGGAATTTGGCCTGAAGAACATCAAAGCCTCACCCTCCCCTGGGTTCAATGTGAAGTGTCAGCTTTCCACACCATAGAAATACCCACTACCACTGGATCGTGGTGAGGGGTGAATGAGGGAATGAACTTCATGAGCTTAGCGCAGGGCTCCATGCAGAGTGATTGCTCACAAACGTTACCCTTGTTACAAACTCCCGCCTTTCCATTCCTCAGATGGTAGAGCGTGAGAGTGAAGCCTGGAAAGCAAGTGACTTAAGTGCCCTAAGACCTAGTTCAGGTGGCTGGTGGGTCTGGAATCTGTCCCTCGGACTGGGCTGGGAGTCCCTGTTCTTCCTACTATACCAGGAGGTAGAAAGTCCGGACTGGGGAAGGGATTTTGAGATGTTTGCTATGGAATTTCCCCCTTCTCTGCTTTATATCTCTCCAGAACACCCTCCAACAGCCTTATATATTTGACTTGGTTACTTTGTTCATTGTTTGTCTCCCAGCCACTTGAACATTTACATGAGGAGGGGTTTTGACCAATTCATCACGGTATCCCCAGTGCCTAGAACCAGGGCTGAGGCTGGGGTGAGGCAGGAGAGGCAGGTCCTGCAAGGACCGCCTTAGGCTTAGGTCCTTAGATCCTGTCTTTAGTTAAAAATTTGATATTTTGTTCATTATATATATATTTGAATTAATTTTTTAAAATAAATTTATTTATTTTGGGCTGCATTGGGTCTTTGGTGTGGTGTGCGGGCTTCTCATTGTGGTGGCTTCTCTTGTTGCAGAGCACGGGCTCTAGGCACGTGGGCTCCGTAGTTGTGGCTCGCGGGCTCTAGAGCGCAGGCTCAGTAGTTGTGGTGCACGGGCTTAGTTGCTCCGCAGCATGTGGGATCTTCCCGGACCAGGGCTCGAACCCATGTCCCCTGCATTGGCAGGCGGATTCTTAACCACTGCACCACGAGGGAAGCCCCTGCATTAATTTTTATTTTTAATAATACCGTATTAAAATATTATCTTGATGCCTGCGTTTTTTGGTCCCTCTCTCAAAGTTTGCCCCTGAGAGCCTCGCTGGCCTCGCCCTAGTACCCAGCTCTGCCCAGAAGGGTGCCTGACACATAGTTACATTCAAGAAAGATTTGTAGAATGAATGATGCCCTACCATGTATGCAGGCTCATTTTCTGAGTCCCCAGAGAACATATTGTCTTCCAGTGGGTATTCAAGGGTCTTTGTATCTGAAGGAAGCTAGAACCCCAAACAGCTGCTTTTACTTGGCTCCATCATTGGGCGACAGCTGAGTATTTCTGATAGTGGTGAGCTAAAGAAGAAGGGCGTGCCCCTTTCAGGATCTCACAGTGGAACTAATTAGAACTCAGGTCTCTAAAACTGCCTAATGAGGGGATGAAATGCAAGAAATCTACTGGGCTCTGAAAACCTATGCAGAATTTCACGCCATCATTAGGCACCTTTCCCTCTCCTGGATGTTTCTTGCAATTAAAAGCCACATGGGGTTGTACTGACAGTCGTTAGTGTAATGAGATCTGGCTGTGCAGCACCACTTGGCCACTTCTTCCACGGCCAGCACATCTGGGCTGAGCCAGTCGAGTACAGCTGCGATACCTCTGATGCTCCATTTCAATGAAGTATCAGGTCTTGCCTCTGAAACCAAAGCTGAGGTTTCATCAAGTTGCATTCTCGTAATTAAGGCAGGAGTGAGAAATAACCTCCCGTATAATTTAAAACGGTAAAATTATTGATACCTTTTCCAGCCTCAGCTTTAAATCTTAGCCACCAATGACTCCCCTATTAACAGACCTAATTAAATCCATTTCTCAGGACGTCTTTGGCAAATTCCATTTTAGCAAAACTGTAGGAAGTTTAATTTGATTTGTCTCTGCTCCCCAGAGCTCTCCTGTAAAAATGAGGGCAGCGTGGATGCTCGTCTCTCCACGTCTGATATTTATTAATCCACTCAACAAATATTTATTGAGCACCTACTACGCGCTTTGGCATCAAACTATGGGAGGAGGAGGAATCAGTGAAAAGACAAGCTCCTATTCCCATGGCCACAGGGGACTGGGGATCATTCATTCATTCATCCATTCAACGAACCTGTATCGAGCCTGCTGTTGGAGTGATGAAAGACCCCCTATGAAAGTCACCACCTATTTGAGGTGGTGAGACAGTTAATAATCAGTGTGGTGAATACCAATGCCCGCAACTCATCCCTGACCACATAAATCATAATTTCTGGGGGTGGGGTCAAGGCTTTGGTATCTTGTTTTAAAGCTCTCCGGATAATGCTAATATTCAGCCAGGTTAGAGTCACTAGCATGCAAAGTGGTGAGAGGTGTGGCTGGAGAGGTGGCCAGGAGCTAGGTCACGAAGGGTCCTGGAATCCTGTTAAGGGATCGGAACCTTATCTGAGGGCAGGGAGGGTTTCAAGCAGGAGGAGGGGCTTCTATTTGTGCTTCAGAAGGAATTACTCTGCCAGCGGGTGTAGAGGATGGGTTGGATTGGGATAACTGGAGCCAGAGAAACTGGCAAGGAGGCTATTGCAGAAACCTGGGCCCACGATGATGATCATGGGGATGGAGAGGACAGAGATTCAGGAGGCCAGATTGACATGGCTGGGTGGTGAATCATGCATCCCAAATGAATTAGGGGAAGCAGTTTAAGAGGACTCCAAGTGGGCTGGGTGACTGGTTGGATGGTTATGACATTAACCAGAGAGGGGCGGGGAAAGAATGATTTGGGTTTAGGACATGTTGGAGAGATTTGGTTGGCAGCTGGAGTTGAGTTCTGACCCTTGGAATTGTGCTCTGTGTGGGCGGAGCAACTGGAAAGTCAACTGGGACTCAATTGGAAGGTACCATCCAAGGAGAGTGTGTAACCTCAGAGTAAGAGGAGAAGGCCAAGGGTGGTGGGGCCTTTAGGAATCTCAGCATTTAAGGGCAGTTGGAGTTTTGAGGAGCTGAGAAAGAACTTGAGGAGGAATGGCAGAGAGGTAGAAGGAAAAGCAGAGAGAGAGTGATGTCACGAAGCCGAGGAAGGAAAGAGTTCTGAGTAGAGAGTGGCAACGTGTTGAAAGCTGTACAGAGGCCAAATAAAATGGAAGGCCTCGGGCTTCCCTGGTGGCGCAGTGGTTGAGGGTCCGCCTGCCGATACAGGGGACACGGGTTCATGCCCCGGTCCGGGAGAATCCCACATGCTGCGGAGCGGCTAGGCTCGTGAGCCATGGCCGCTGAGCTTGCGCGTCTGGAGCCTGTGCTCCGCAACGGGAGAGGCCACAACAGTGAGAGGCCCATGTACTGCAAAAAAAAAAAAAAAAGGAAGACCTCTTGTATATTTAGGAAAAAACAGTTTTGATGGGACATTGGGGGTGGTAACCAGACTGCAGTGGGTTACAGAGTGAATGGAAGAGAGAAGAGTATAGGTGTACATACTGGTCCAAGAAAGGGAAGCAATAGGTGAGCAGTACCCAGAGGAGATGTTGGATTGGGCAGACACGAGACAGGATTAAGTGCAAGTAGTTTATTTTGGAGGTGATCCCAGGAAACACCAGTAGGGGAGTGAAGAAATGAGATGTAAAGGTAAGGAAATCAGTAAAGGGTGTGCCAGCAAGCAAGTAACCACTGAGGGAAAATGGAACTTAATCCCATTGGGTAACTAGAGAAGGCAGTACAGAACATGCACCTGAGTTATTGTCCACGAGAGGCAAGGGAGCTGGGGTATTTATCCACCAATTCCCACAGTCATTGGTTGAGGTCTCTTCCTCATTGGTTGAGGAAGCATTCATTTCCAGACACTTTTGGCCTGCCATGTGCATGGGGAGAGTGGGCTCTGGCAGCCAGATAAAGTCCTCAGGCAAAGAGACAAAGGTGGTGGCAGTGGGAAGTTGGATTGGAGTGATGCCAATAGTAAAAACTGAGGGGATAGGATCAGACACCAAGAGCATCTGCTACAGGAGGGATTTAGATTTTTCCAGACTGAAAAGAATCCATCATGATTGAATGGTGAGGATGAATAAGAAGGAGGGGTTGAAAAACAAGTAAAAGGGGATAACTGATGGAGAGTGGTCAAGAAGAGATGGAAGCTATAGAGAGTAATGTAAGGGGAGGGCTTGGTTGCAATGATAGGAGGTTGTGGTTGATAAGTAGGAGCCTGGGATTCAAGTTCAGGCAAAAGTTGGCACGTCATAATCATGGGTGTGGATGGTCGAAGTGGAAGGAAAGTGAGGTCCATTGGAGTTGGAGAGGTTGAAGATGTTGACTGGTTCATTCACATTGGACATCAAAGTCCCCAAGGACTTGGGAGTGGAGAGAAAGACTAATTCAGCTGCCAAAGTTATTACTATTAAAAGCCACCATGTACCCCAGTCCCAGTCACAGGGTAGGGTGAACCAAGGGAGTGTGTTGACCCCTGGGTCCTGGGCCAGGAAGGAGAAGCTGAGAAGAGCTTCTGAGAAGAGCTGAGAAGCTGGTACCAAGAATCTCCAATCCAAGGGGTAAGCAGGAGGCCTTGGACCAGAGACGGGGTCAGGAACTGGGGAAGCCAAGAACAAGTTGGGAAGCCAAGTTCAAGATTAACCGGGGCGCATGGTACAGGATCAAGGTTCTGGATAGGGAGAGGAAATAAAGGCTCGTGCTTCTCGGAGGGACAGAGGTCGGTAAAGATGGCACAAGAAGTACAGGGTACTGACTCTGCTTAGCTTTCCCTTATTCCCTGAGGCTTTACACCTGCTGAATCCCAGGGCCTCATGGAATCCAGTTAGACAACCACTGATGAAAGGAAGTGAGTTCAACTCTAGGGTCAGATCAACCTGGGTTCAAATCTCTGCTCAGTCTTTTCTAGCTGTGAGTCTCGAACAAGTTTTCACCTCTGAGGGTAGTTGAACCCATATCCTGGGATCGTTTCAAGGAAGAAGTAAGTGTGGTCGAGTGTCATATCTCTGTTCTTGTTGCTCGAAGAACCATACTCGTAACATTGAGATGACAGTAAAAATAAGTGCTCGTGAAGGAAAGTTACACAGGGGCTACAGATGTGTTCTGTGGGCGCCTGACCTAGCCAGGAGATCAAGGAAGGCTTCCCGGAGGAGGTAATGTTTGAGCTAAGATCTGCGGCATGAAAAGGAGTTAGGTAGATAGAAGTAGAAATGGGATCAGTCTAGGAGGAGGAGACGGCATGTGCAAAGACCTCCTGCGGGAGGAAGTGTGGCCCATTTTAGTAACTGGTTGCCGTGGAGAGAGTGAGGGGGAGCACAGGGGAGCTGCCAGCAGGAGGCAGTCCAGGCAGGGCCCGTTTTCTCACAAGAGCAACCAGCAGTCGGAGTTTCAGCAGGAAGACACCTGGGTCCGTTTGTGGTTGCTGAATAAAGGGGGCACTGCGGGAGGAAGTAGCATAGATCAAGGTGGGGGGGGGGCGGGGCAGTTGTGAGGTTGCTGCCTTCATCCAGGAAAGGAATAAAATTGGCCTGGAATAGGGTGCTAAAGATGGAGCAAAAGACAAGGGAGTGGATTTGAGGGATGCTCAGGAGGTAATGCACCAGACTCAGTAATGGATTAGGTAGGGGTAAGGGATTGTTGATAGGGAGAGAGGTTAAGGATGGTATCCTCATTGCTGGTTGTCCAGTTAGCTGCCAACCTAAGAGTCATGCCTCCCTTTTTTCAATGTCACGACCCCATTTTTGGAGGATCCATGTGCTCAGGCTGGGTTTCTTGCCCAGGCCCAGGTCACAGACCGTGATTAGCTTAAGCCACACGTGGCACACATGACCATCCCGTTCCCCCGTAGTTACTGCCTGAGAGGGAAGCGTGTGCCCAGTGGAGCACAGAGATGGCAAGTGAAGCCATGGGTATGGATGTGATAACTTTGGGAGATTTATAATGAGAGGAGATGAGGGCCTACGTCCAAGTCTTGAGTAACTTCAATATTTCACGGCCAGGCACTGGGGAATGACTCTGCAGAAGGAACAGGGAGAAGGAACTGGAGAACCATGTGACTGTGGTGCCATAAAAGCCAAGGGAAGAAAGAGTCTCAGAAAAAGTGAGTGAGCCTGTTTGCAACAGCCAAGACATGGAAGCAACCTAAGTGTCCATCGACAGAGGAATGGATAAAGAAGATGTGGTACCTATACACAGTGGAGGATTACTCAGCCATAAAAAGAATGAAATAATGCCATTTGCAGCAACATGGATGGACCTAGAGATTGTCATGCTAAGTGAAGTAAGTCAGACAAAGACAAATACCATAAGCTATCACTTATACGTGAAATGTAAAAGACAGTACAAAGGAACTTATTTACAAAACAGAAACAGACTCACAGACATAGATAACAAACTGATGGTTACCAAAGGGGAAGAGAGGGGAGGGATAAATTGGGAGTAGGGGATTAACAGATGCACACTACCATATATACAATAGATAAACAACAAGGGTTTACTGCGTAGCACAGGGAACTATATTCAATATCTTGTAATAAACTATAATGGAAAAGAACTGAAAAACAGGAATGTATATGTCCAAATATATATCGGAATCACTTTGCTCTACCCCCGAAACTAACACAATATTGTAAATCAACTATACTTCAATTAAAAAAGAAAAAGAAAAAGGGAGTGTGCTATAGTGCTGAATGTTGCTGCAACATGAGACAAAGGAAGGAGTAAAATTTTTATGATTCTCTTATTTTCCTGATGAGGAATTCAGAGACCAGACATAGTGAATGTTTTTATTATTCATACAGTGAGTTGGTGGCACAGCCTTCTGTGTCAGTTAGCTCATGCTGTGTAAGAACGAGCTCCAAAAAGGAAGTGACTCAAAACCACAAAGACTTATTATTTCCTACGAGTCTGGAGTTTGGTTGTGTTCTGCTGACCTGGACAAAGCTTGGCTGATCTTGACTGGACCTGTTCATGGTCAGCTGGTAGCTGGTCTAGAAGGGCCTCGGCTGGGACAGTTTATCTGTGTTCCACATGGTCTCATCCCCCAGCAGGCTAGCCCAGTGGTAAGGTCCAGGCAGAGGAAATAGCAGGTACAAAGGCCCTGAGGTGAGAGCAAGCTTGGATGTTTGAGGAAGAGTAAGGAGGCCAATGTGGCTGAGAGAGCATGCCAGGGGAGGAGCAGTGGAAGATGAGAACAGAGAGGTAGAGTGGGTGGGAGGTGGGGGAGAGTACCACGAGCATCTTGTAGATCATGGTAAGGATTTTTGCTTATACTTTTATTATTATCTTCTGCTGTGTTACCCTGACTGACTCCAGTTTGGATTCCACTCCGTGGAAGTGTTTTTGCATTTTATCTGGCCACGTTGATGCGGACTTTGCTTCTCCCCTCCCTGTGCTGACATTTCCTACATCCTGGTCCCACTGAGTGGTGCAAGGCAGGTCAGCGTCACTGGTCCAGAAATCACAAACACTTGCTCCTAAAGCCCCATCCTCTAGGATGGGAGGTCATAGCCCACAGACCAAATCTGGTCCGCTGCCTGTTTTGGTAAATAAACTTTTATTGGAATGCAGCGATGCCCATTCATCTCTCTACCGTCTGTGGCCACTTTTATGTGACAACGGCAGAGTTGAGTAGTTGTGACAGAAACTGTATGGCCCACAAAGCCTTAGATATTTATTTTCTGATCCTTGAGAGATAAAGTTAAACCTTCTGGAACTTAAGAGGAAATACTTTCAATTCCCTCCTGCTTTGAAGGGTGGGGAAGTTCAGGTCTGTGGACTTGCCTGTGGGCAAAGGAGGTGTAAAAGCATGCAAATCCACACTGTGCTCTGATTTCCAGCATCTTGCCCCCTTCATCCCCACCCACCCTGGGCTGACCTGCAACCCTGCTCCAAGATATAGTGATACTTCTGATGTCTTAGTCATCTTGGGCTGCTATAACTAAATACCACAGACTGGGTGGCTTAAACAACAGTTTTGGAAGCTGGGAAGTCCAAGATCAGGGTGCCAGCATGGTCAGGATCTTGGTGAGGGCTCTTTTCCTGCCTTGCAGATGGCCACCTTCTCACAGTGTCCTCTATGGTGGGGAGAGAGAGAGAGAGAGAGAGAAAGAAAAAGAGAAGGAGAGAGAGAGAGAGAGAGAGAGAGAAGGCACACTCTGGTCTCTTCCTCTTCTTTTAGGGACAGTAATCTCATCATGGAGGCCCTACCTTCATGACGTCATCTAAACCTAATCACCTCCCAAAGGCCCCGCTTCCCAATACCATCGCATTAGGGGAGGCTTCAAGTTATGAACTTTGGGGGAATAATATATTCAGTCTATAACACTTAACATCTCTTATCTTTCTACCTGTGCCCCTCTTGAAGCTAATGAGGGGGGAGCAGGGCCATGTAGGTGATGGGCAAGAACCCAGTCTCTGGAGTTAGGCATACCTGAGTTCAAGTTCCCTGTAATCTTGGGGGGACTCTCAGAACCTCAGTTTTCTCAGCGAAAAGAGCTAATAATACTTCCCACCTCTTCATGTTGCTGGGAGGACATCGTGAGCATCACCTGTGCAGTGCTTAGCAGTGGTTGGCACACAGTAAGTGCCCTGTTTTAAATTGTGACTACAAAATGAACGTGAGGAAACTACCTTTCTCTCCTTTCTAGGAAAACAAGAAAACCCTTTGGCAAACAGAGCTGGGGAAATCAACAAGTCTATATTCAGCCCCCCTCTCAATAATTTCTGCATCTCTGGGCAGGATACCTGATTTCAGAAAAGCAGAAGAAGAGAGAATCAATATCTCCAAGCTTGCAGCCAATAAAATCTCAGAAGTGGCAATTTCATCTTGACTGTGTCTGCCTGAATCACTAACAGTGAGCTCAACACAAGGGTGGTGACGAGTCTGGGGGTGAGGGAGGCTCGTAAAAATGACCGATGTAGATATTAATGATTTAATCTTCTAACGTGGCGTGGCTGCCTCTGAGCATCCCATTCGTCAGCATCCAGGAACCCGTTAGGAGGAGGCTGGGTGAAAAGCACCGGGGATGGAGCAGGGATGTGGTGGGAATGAAGATGAATCGTGGAGCACAATATTGATTGGCCTTGCTTGGAACGGCTGCTTTCTGTTTGAAAATATGGAAAGCAAATTAATGAATAAATGAGCCGGCTCGGTGAACTGCGCTCCACTGGGAGCCCTGGTGTTTAAGCCACATATGCCAACAGGCTCTGAGCAAATACAGGGAGAGGCGAGGGCTTACCAAGAGGGGCAGTGCCGCTCAGCCTGCCAGTCTGAGGATCTCGCCCGGGAAAGCTTTGGGAAGCAGCGGCAAGTGTCCTGAAGTCAGGCAGATTCTTTTTTTTTTTTTTTTTTTTTCTTTTTGCGGTATGCGGGCCTCTCACTCCTGTGGCCTCTCCCGTCGCGGAGCACAGGCTCCGGACGCGCAGGCCCAGCGGCCACGGCTCACGGGCCCAGCCGCTCCGCGGCACATGGGATCCTCCCAGACCGGGGCACGAACCCGTATCCCCTGCATCGGCAGGCGGACTCTCAACCACTGCGCCACCAGGGAGGCCCCAAGATTCTTGATCGAATTTTGGCTCTGCCTTCTGCTAGCTGTGGGGCCCCAAAAATTCATGCAGTGTCTCTGAACTTGAGTTTCTCCATGGGCAGAAAGTGGGCAGAAAGGGATCTATGGGTGGACTCAATTAGATCGTGTACGTCTGATACTGGCTCTCCCTCCTCTGCTGATATTGGGCACGTTTTCTGACCTCTCTGCACTTCAGATTTCCCTCCTATCACACGGAGATAATAACACCTATCCCTGGGACACAGTGCTAAAAATGGAAGCTTTTATAGCTACTCTACATTCCACAAACATTAATTAAGCACTTATTTTGTGCCAATTACTATTTTAGGTGCTTAGGGTAGGACTGTGAACAAAACAGAGTAACATCCCTTTGCTCATAGAATTTATTATTATTTTCCCTACGGATGTCCAAACGTTCCAGCACGATTTGTTGAAAGAGTACCCTTCCTCCACTGAGTCGCTTTTTCACCTTTGTCAAAAATCATTGTCCGTACTTGGGTGCAGCTATTCCTGGGTTCTCTAGTCTGTTTCCTTGATCTATGCATCTGTCCCTCTGCTAGTAACACACTGTCTTGATGACTGTACCTCTATAGTAAGTCTTAAAAGTGGGTAGTATGATTCCTCCCACTTTATTCTTCTTTTCCAACCTTTTCAAATTCTAGTTCCTTTGCCTTTCCATATACATTTTAAAATAGACTTACCTATATCTTTCAAAAAAAATCTTACTGGGATTCTGATGGGAATTGCAGTACACCTGTATATCAGCCTGGGAAGAATTGACATCTTTACTATGTTGAGTCTTCCAGTCCATGAGCATGGTACATTTCTCCATTTATTTAGATCTTTGATCTCTTTCATCAACATCTTGTAGTATTCAGCATACAATCCCTGTAATATTTTGCTGGATTTATTCCTAAGCATTTAATTTTTCTGAGCAATTGTAACTGATAAGTAATTCCAGTTTCTACTTGTTCATTGATAGTATATAGAAATTGAGTCTTGTATGTTGGTCCTGCATCCTGTGACCTTGCCGAACTCACTTCTTACTTCCAGAAGTTTCTGTGTGGGTGGATTCTTTGGAATTTTCTACATAGATAATCATGCTATCTACAAATAGAGGCAGTTTTAATTTTTCCTTTCTAATCTGAATTTCTTGTTATTATATCAGAAGTCCTTCACCCAAATGTCTAAAGGGGCTAGCCTGGTGAAGACTGTGGCAAATGGGAGCCCATGCCCCAGTCAAAGGGGGCTCTGTGAGTCCACATCTTCAGACTGTTAACGAATTTTGACGTGACCTTTTTTGATATTTAAATGTTGGTAAGTTATTCAAATATTTAAACACTTTTCAGGTCAAACAAAACATACCTGTGGGATGGACTGAATTTGCACCGGTTTGCAAGCTGGCATGATAGGCGTTCCTTAAACAGAAGCATCTGTTCCTGCTGCCTGATGTCTCAAGTGGGTAGGTTCGAGGGATGTGTTGGGAAGCACATGCTGTTAATTTGCCTCAGATTTCCAGGATGCATGAGAAGGCCTCTGGGGATGAAGGTTAAACTGCATTGGAAAGGTTGTCTCCGGGATTCCCGTGGCTTGGAACCATTGGGCTGGGCCCTTCAGCCCTGGGAGGAGACCCCGGGATGTGTGGCTGCAGAGTAATCAGGCTGATGACGTGGTGAGGGTGGAGTCAGGACTGGAAAGGTCCAAACCTGGGAAAACTACAGAAAGTGTCTGAGTTGTCTGGGTGTAAAATGGGAGAAGTGGTAGCAGGGAGTGAGTGAGTAATTAGCATCTGTCATATGCCACATATTGTGCTGGGTGCTTCTCTCCCCTCCCCTCCCCTCCCCTCCCCTCCCCTCCCCTCCCTCTGTTCCTCCCTCCCTCCCTTCCTTCCATGCAACATATTCAGGGTCCACTCCATGCGAGGCACTGTCCTAGGTGCTCACCTTTCACTTATTCCTTACATAGTCCTGTAAGACAGGCATCGTTCCCTCCATTTCACAAATGAGGGAACTAAGATTCAGGGAGGTTAAGTGACTTGTCTTTGACCCCAGATCTGACTTCAAGGGCTGTGTGCTCTTTGTATCACATGCACCCTGATATCACCCCACAGGTACAACACACACCTCTGGTGTATTCTGACAATCTTTGGTTCCAAGAGCTCCAACTGGGTGGGAGGAATGCAGCAGGAGCAGAATCCCAGTGACCGCTGAATCCATGAATCAGGCAGATCATGACCTGAGTTGTCTATACAATGGCATGAGGCATCAGCCATTGGGAGCAATAGCCCTGGGAGGATGACCTGGGACCAACAGCCCTCTATAACTCATCTACAAAGAGACAAGAAGGATCAGGCAGTGCCCTAGCATTTGAACAGTATTTATTCTCATTCATGGTGTGATTGGTAGACAGCGAAGGAAGCCTGGGTACAGGGCTCAGAGCGGCTTTGTCCCTGATCCCGGATGAGAGATTTAACTCCAAGACCCACTGGATGGTCTGGGAAGATCTGCTGGGTTACACTGCACCTTAGTCAGACTTGCCTGAAACAGGCAATACTGGATCTTGGGGAGAGCTGGTGGCGCTCAGGACCTGGTACTGAGGATCTCTGGGGAGAGACACCCTCCTCAGGATCCTACTCCTGTTCTTCTGATTTCAGTATGCTTCCCCATGGGTGACTAAGCAAACAGTGGGAACGGAAGGGAGGAAAATGGCTTGAGAAAGAGTCTCTTAGTCAGGGCTCTTTGTACTGCAAGTCACAGAAACTCTGACTTTCACTTACTTAAGCAAAAAAAAGGGCCAAAAGTTCCAGGGAATAGAGGCTGCCTTCAGGCAGGGCTGGATCTAGAAGCTCAAATAATGGCTTCAGAATATGTCTCCATCTGGCATCTCTGCTTCCCTCTGCATTGGCTTCCTCCTCAGGCTGTCATGGCTTTCAGCAACTCTGGAGTCACATCAGTTTTAATTTCAGGGGTCCTGTAGAAAGAGATGGACTTCGTCCCTGAGGTTCCAACAAAGGTCTAAGAAATCCAGCCTTACTGGCCTGGCTTTGTTCATATGCCTGCCCTCTGAACCAATCACTGACAAGGACAGGTATGGAATGAGCTGACTGGCTGGGCCTGGGTCACATGCCCCCCACTGGATTTAGCGGGGAGGAGTGGGGTCAGCCTCAGTTGAACCACATGCACTGGGAGAGGAGGACGTGGTTCCACAAAGGGAGCTGGGGATGTTGCTCCCTGGGGAAAATACATGCTGGACACAATCTCCTCCCTCTTGGAGTTAATGGGAATGTTATCGAGGTCTGGCTTATAAGGACTGGGAGTTGAAAATGTTCTGTGATCCAGGGCCTTTGTTGCTTGCCCCTTTCCTCTGTACATTCTATTTTATTTGTCATGCTCTCTGCAGACAGGCTTTCTCTGCCTCTCTGCACACATCGCTGTCATACAGATTCCTATCCCAAATTTCCATGCACGGGATGAGTTCACATTGACGAGTGTTGAGTCCCGATTCCCAAGAGATTTGCAGAGTGTCCGTTGGGGTCTGTCCAGCATCTATCCACCCTCTTCTAGTGCCAGCGCCTTGATTTTCCTCTGGGGACTGCCTCATCCTTGCCTTGCCACCGAGTCCATGCAGTGGAGGCAGGAATCTTCCCTTCCCCCTACACCTCAGCTCCAGGAATGAGCCTGTGATCCAGGCAGGGTCAATCAGATATTCTAAGTCCTGGCCACTGCAGACTTTTTCAGGGATGGTCACATGAGCTAGGTAAGGTCCTCACCTTGGGCTCTTGCTGGGACTTTTGGGAGAGACACATTCTCTTTGTGCTGAGTTGCAAGGGTGGTCAGATATTAGCCTAGACCTGCTAGAGGTCACTCGTGGCACTGAAGAATAAAGCCATCATAGATGGAAGCAGAGTCAAGACAGAGTCTCAGTAATATTTTTTTGAGCATCTGGATCCAGCGAAGCCTGGGGCTTTTCCCTCCTAGGGTTTTTGTTGACGTGAGCTTATGCACTGCCATTTTGCCCAGGCCAGTCTGAGTTGGAGGTCTACCTTTTGCAATCAAGAGTCCATACGAATGCACAGAGAGGGTCTGATGGCTCCCCTCTAGTTGACTCATGGGCGTGCACATCAGGTACAACTATGTGGTACAACATGGCTATGGGGGGAGGGGCAATTTTCAGAGTGGAGGTTTGTCACCTGGGTCAGGCTTGCTGGTTTGGGGGACCTCGGCAGCTACTCAGAGAGAAGCACAGCTGGGTGGACCAGGCCAGGCTTTGGAGAGGCGGGATCCCTGTGGTTATACACTTTCAAGCATCCTCCAGGCACAAGTGACACTCAGCCCAGGGCAGCTAGACTTATTCTAGCTCCGTCCACTGGTGAGATGACACTGCCAATGTGGTCAGACCTGGCTCAGGGCCTCGACTAGAAATGTGCCTGCAGCTTGAAGACCCAGGGATTGGAAAGGCATGCCGCAGCCCTAGGATCCGACACCTCCTAGGGATGCAGTGAGAGGCCCAGACAACACCTGGCAGGTGAGCTGCTGCAGCCCACACCCATGCACCACCGGGGACACACCCATGCATGGGAGGGACCCTGGGGAATTTCTTCAGCCTGAGTGGCATGCGGGTGCTCCCTGGTCTGGCTGCCAGTGCTGTGACTGGACAGCTTCAAGTCCACCCTCAGAGCACCCCATCACTGGCAAAGAAGTGCCATTAATAGCCTTTTCTTTTTTAAAAAAATTATTTATTTTATGTATTTATTTTTGGCTGCGTTTGGGTCTTCGTCGCTGTGTGTGGGCTTTCTGTAGTTGCAGCGAGGGGGGCCTACTCTTCGTTGTGGTGCGCAGGCTTCTCATTGCAGTGGCTTCTCTTGCTGCAGAGCACGGGCTCTAGGCACCCGGACTCAGTAGTTGTGGCACATGGGCTTAGTTGCTCCGCGGCATGTGGGATCTTCCTGGACCAGGGCTCAAACCCATGTCCCCTGCATCGGCAGGCGGATTCTTAACCACTGTGCCACCAGGGAAGTCCCACTAATAGCCTTTTCATTCTGTCCCTTCCTCCCTCTGCCTGGGTGTCCATATGGACAATTAGGAAAAGACAATTTAATACTGAAGAAATTAATTGCATTTGCCAAATGGGCTTGAAACAGGCTGTTTCTCGGTCAACATAACAGATGACAGTACTCAGAAAATGAACACTGTTGACTGTTGACACAATTGTCTCTGGCTGTGGATCAACTGTGATTTTTTTGGAGAGGTAGGGGGTGGAGAGCAGGGAGTGGAGAGAGACCTTTGCCTCCTTGGCCATGCTCCGTGGGTTGCTGTCTCCTAGTTCTACCTTTAGTAAGACTAGCTACTGGCTGTTGAGAGCTTACCATGTGCCTGGTATGCACAATGCATCATTTTTAATCTTCACAACGTTTGTGTAAGGAAGGTGTTAGCATCTCCATTTCACAGATGGGGAAACTGAGGTGCAGAGATGGGACTTAGCTGAAACCTATGCTTTTTCCTAGCTCCCCACTCTGGAGTATGGATACTCTCAGTCCTTAAAGGTGAATCCTATGTCCCCAAACTGTCCATTAGGTCTGGGGAGGCAAAAGAGTGCAACCAGTTAAGATTCCAGACCCTGGAGTTGGGTTCTCAGGGTTCAAATCCTTGCTCTGATACTACCTGGATTATGCTGAATGAGCTATGTTGCTTCTCTGAACCTAAGTTTTCTCATGTGTAGAATGGAAAAAAACAAATGTACTTTCCTCCCAGAATTATTGCGAAGATAAAGGAGATAATGTATGTAAAGCATTCACATATGGCAACCCTGTAACAAGTGTTAACTTCCATTACCCTGAGCAGGAGGGACTGGTTGGTTCAGGAAGGGACTGCCTGGGGCAGGAGAAGAGTGAGGAGCACCCAGTGGACTGTGGTGCATTAGATTGCTGTTCAGAAAATATTCACACTCCATCCCTTGATGTCAGGCTTGGTCATGAACTTGTTTTGTCCAGTGGAATGTAGGCTGAAGGAACAGCATGAGAGTTCTGAGCCCAAGACTTAAGAGGCAGCATGCATTTCTTACCACTCTGTGGGCTTCTATGCCATGGAAAAAAGCTTTCCCCAGACAGTCACTGCCTCCTAAGTTTGGCCTCCATATGAGACTCATGGAGCGGAGCTGCTCTGGCCAACTTGCAGTCCTGTGAGAGAGACAGAGTAATTGCTGTTTTAAGCCACTGATGGAGGTGATGCTTGTTACACAGTATTTTATGGCAGTAGCTGACTGATACATACAGAGAAGACAAGATTAGTGGATATATAATCTTATCTGTTCAGCATCTTTTGGCTGGACTACCCCTCTCCCATTCTTGGCTCATGTGGACCACAGCAATAGCCTCTAACTAGTCTCTCTGACCCCACCTTTGCCCCTTACAGTCTATTTACCATCCAACAGAAAGAGTGAGTCTTTTAAAACATAAGCCAAATCAGGATACTCCTTGCTTATATCTCTCCCATGGCTTCTCATGGTGCTTAGAATAAAATCCAAACTCCTCCCCATGGTCTATAGGACCCTACGTGATCTGGCCCTTGGCTACCTCCAAGACCTCATGTTCTTCTATTGTTCCCCAATACTCTTGCTTAAAAATAGTGGCTGACCTGAGAAAGAGGTGGCCCCAGGAAGGTGAAGGTCATGGTGGGATTTTTATGAGGAAGAGAAACTGGTCACTTAGTGAGGTTAAGGCTGTCAGTTTATGATCAATCCATCTTCCATCCCTGAACTAGTTTCTTCACATCTTGCTGTGGGAGAGATATACTCAGAACCCCCAACCCCCTTTATTTCAGTACTCTGGCATCTCTAAGTCCTGCCCCTTACTCCCTTGGCCTGGGTAATCTCCAGGAGGAGGAGCCCAGTGGATCCACTGTCCTGGCAGCGATGGGCAGTATATAGGGATTCAGGGTTGAATAATGGTGTTCCTCTACACCCACTGGTACACCAAAATGAGCCGGGCCCAGAAAGCAGAGAGAGGCCCCTTCCCATTCACCTGGGGGTCTCTGGTGCAGGGGGTGGGGGGCATTGTCTTACCCAGGAGGCAGAGTCCTGGATGGGGCCCAGGAGTTCAAGACTCATTTGCTGAATGATCTTGGGCTAGCTATTATCTCTTTGGGGATCAGTTTCTTCTTCTGTAAAATGGGTACAAGGTGGAGTGAGCTATTCCAGATCAGTGAGCAATAAGCCCCTAAGAGAACCTGATTCAAGGTATAAGCTATTGCCCCAGACACAGTCATATGTGCATGTGTGCCTCTGTGGGTCACTGCAACTTTATATATAATTTTAGGAGGTTGTGGGCCTCTTGGAAGCTTTTAGTGGACTGTGGGTTCAGAAGTTCTGGCCTACATGAAGAACAACATTGTGACTGTAACTGAACAAAGTATTTGGAGCCAATCTGCATGATATTCAATTTCTCCCGACCACTTGCTAGCTGTGTGACCTTGGCCAAGTTACTTAACATCTCTGTGCCTCCATTTCCTCATCTGTGAGAGGGCAGTGATAAGAATACCACCCAACCCATAGGTTGCTGAGAGGAATATAGGAGACTTATGTGTACATGGCACATAGCACAATGCTTAGTACATAGTAAGTGCTCACAAATCACATGATCATTCAGATGTGACCATCTAGGACCCAGGGAGCTTCTCTCTTCTTGTTTTCTAGGACTCTTTCAGCTTCTCTCTTCCTGTCTCAAGCCTCGCTGGGGATCTGTTTGTCTCTCCTTGTCTCTTCCTGGTTCTAGGCTGGGGTCTTACAGGAACAATTCCCCTTCCTGACTCTGCCTCCAGGCAGGCACCCCTGCTGCTCCCATAGATGCAAGAGTTAAGTGGATCTGGGAGACAAAGGGAGCTGGTCCCCTGCCTCTGTCCCTCGTGCTTCTCTTCCTGTTTTCCCTTCCTGCCGCTGCCTACCTGCCCACGGTCTCGCTGCTGCCTCTGGTCTCAGCCACGTTCTCGCTCACTCCATCTCCATCTAATAATCATCATAGCTGACAGGTGGAGGGCCCACCCCATGCTGGGCCCTGTGCTATGTGCTCTGTACTGTTTATTCGTTAAATCCTCATAACAGCTTTATGAGGTAGGTGCTGGTTTTTATTCATTCAATAAATCTTTATTAGGCACCTGGTATGATTCCAGACTCTTGTAAGGGCTGGTGTTAGAGGCGTGAGCATATCACACAAACTCTACAGGAGCTGGTCTTCCAGCCTCTAGATGAGGAAACTGAGGTTTAGAAAAGTTGAGGGATGTGTCACTGGTAAGGGGCTGCATCACGCCTTGCATGCAAATCTCTCTAAAACTAGACTTTGGGCAAGATCTAAATCACTACATTAGATGTCCTCTCGTAGGGCTCACAGCCTGGTCAGGAACAGAGATAATTCAATACATAAAGTACAGGAGGATCAGTGCTGGCAGAGTGGCATGGTGGCCAGAATAATGGCCCCCTAAGTCCACATTTTAGTCCTGGAAGCTGCGAATGTGTTACCTTACACGGCAAGATGGCAGATGTGGTTAAACTAAGGATCTTGAGCTGGGAGATGATCCTGGATTATTTGCGTGGGCCCAGTGTCATCACAGGGGTCCTTATTAGAGGGAGGCTGGAGGGTCCAAGTCAGAGTTAGGGAAGGAGATGTGACAACGGAAGTAGGGGTCAGAGGCGTACTGGAGGATGCTACACAGCTGTCTTTGAAGATGGAGGAACAGGCCACAAGCCAACGAATGCAGGTGCCTTCTAGAAGCTGAAAAAGGGAAGTCACTGGAGGAAACAGATTCTCCCTTTAGAGTCTCTAGAAGAATGCAGGCCTGCTGATCCCTTGATATTAGTCCACTGAGACCCATGTCAGATGTCTGACCTCCAGAACTGAAGATAACATATTTGCATTGTTTTAAGCCACTCATTTCATGGTAAATTGTCACAGCAGCAGCAGGACAAGTAACACACGTGGTTGGTTCATTGTGGCAGGCAACACAAAAAAAGGGCACTCAAGGGCCTGCTCGCATTATACTAGAAGCAGCAAGAGGAAGCCAGGAGACAGCTTCCAACACCACCCACCACCAGGTTCATGGGCACACTTCCTACTTTCCATGTCACCGAAGCCAAGAATGTTGCCGAACTTCCTGTCGCTGTAAAACAAGATCCCCTTCCCAATACATGCTCCCATTTCCCTGTGATCCCCACCCCTTTGGTGTCCTCACAGTCCAGGCTTCAGTAACAGTCTGTCCAAAGTTTAGTCTTGCTCCAACACGTGGCTTAGCATCCATCCCACCTCTGTCTTTTGCTTCATTCCAAAGCCTCTCCCACATTTTTCTCTTTCTTCTTTTTTTAAAATAAATTTATTTATTTATTTATTTATTTATTCTTAGTTTTGGCTGCGTTGGGTCTTCGTTGCTGTGCGCGGGCTTTCTCTAGTTGCGGCAAGCGGGGGCTATTCTTCGTTGTGGTGCGCGGGCTTCTCATTGCGGTGGCTTCTCTTGTTGCGGAGCACGGGCTCTAGGCATGTGGGCTTCAGTAGTTGTGGCACATGGGTCAGTAGTTGTGGCTCACAGGCTCTAGGGCGCAGGCTCAGTAGTTATGGCACACGGGCTTAGTTGCTCTGCGGCATGTGGGATCTTCCCAGACCAGGGATCGAACCCATGTCCCCTGCATTGGCAGGGAGATTCTTAACCACTGTGCCACCAGGGAAGTCCCTCTCTTTCTTTTATTGAGGTATAATTGACATATAACATTATATTACTTTCAGGTGTACCACAGACTGATTCAGTATTTGTATATATTGTGAAAAGATCACCATAGTGAGTCTGGTTAACACCTGTCACCATACAAAGTTATACAATTTTTTGTTGTGATGAGGACTTTCAAGATCTGTTCTCTTAGTGATTTTCAAATATACAATGCAGTCCTATTAACTGTCATCATGATGCTGTACATTACATCCCCAGGACTTATTTGTTTGTACCTTTTGAATCCCTTCACCCATTTTGCCCACCCCCATTCCCTCTGCCTCTGGCAATGACCAATCTGTTCTCTATGTATAAGCTTGATTTTTTTTTTTAAGATTCCATATATAAATGAGATCATATGGTATTTGTCTTCCTCTGACTTATCTCCCAGGTACCAAAATCTGTATCAGGTATTAATTCCTGCACAACAAATTACCCCCAAACACGGAGACTTAAAACAACCAACATTATCTTAGTTTGTGGGGCATCTTAGTTTGGCTTAGCTGGGTGCTTCAGCTGAGGGTCTCTCCTGAGGCTGCACCTGAAGGGTCCCCTTCTGAGCTCACTCCTGTGGCTGTTGGTAGCCTCAGGTCTTGCTGGCTGTTGGCTGGAGGCCTCAGCTCCTTACTATGTGGAGCTCTCCATAGAGAGGCCCTTACCGTGGCAACATCCTCTCCCCAGGGCCAGAGCTCCGGAGATGGAAGGCACAGGCGTTGGCAACCTGATCTCAGTAGCAACACCCCCCCACCTTTGCCATATCCTATTTGTTCTATCTGGTCACTGGGTCTGGCCCACGCTCAGGATGTCCCATGAAGGCATGAACGCAGGTGGTGGGGGTGATTGGGAGCCATCCCAGGGGCTTTTTATCACCAGATGTATGCCAAGGTGCCAGGGACCACAAATGAGGGGCTGGGTGGGTGCTTGGTCTATCTGCCTCACATTATACATAGGGAAACTGAGGCATAGAAAGGCTAAGTAATATGCCTGAGGTCACTCAGCTACTGGCAAGCGGTCTAACCAGGCTTGGGACCAGGCACCTGCCTCCTAAGCCCTCATTCTGAACCCCCAGACTCTCCCCACTCTGTCTCCCTAGGGAACTCTCCTGCCTGCTGGCCTGGTTTGGTTTCATTCTGTTTCCTCTTTCCCTCCTCTTCCACCACCTCCTCCTCTTAAACATCTGCCTTTCAGCCTGTCTTCCTCACTGTGTTCTCTTTTGCTTGTGATGTTGGCCTCTGGTCTGTCATCCTGTCCTGTGTGTGTCTTCCTCTCCTAGTCACTCCTTTGGGCTTCTCCTACTACTTCCCCCTCCGTCTGTCTGTCTGTCTTGGTCTTGCTCTCATCTGTTCTTTGCTTCCATGACTGCCCGTGTCTCTGTGTCTGTGTGTCTGGTGTGTCTGTCTCTGTCTGTCGGCCTTAGATTTTGTCCATGGGTCCCTCTGTCTCTATCTCCCTTTTCCCAGTACTCTCGTGTCTGTCATATATCTTTGTCTCTTTTTGAACCCATTGCTTCATTTCCCCCTTCCGCCTAGATCCTTCTCTGTTTGTCCCTCTGTATGTAGCGGTGTTTTTCTACCTATATTCTTCTGGACTCTGCCCATCTCCTTTCCTCTCAGGCCGCAGTGAGCTGCTTCTGGTTTTATCCAGTGTGGGGGGGGAGTTTTGATTATTTATGACACTATCACATTAATTATTATCTTTATGATAACATAAAAACAACAGCCTTTGAGCCCCTACCCACTGGCGGGCAGTGCCCACCAGCCTCATCCTCCTGCCATGTAGACTGATGGGACCTCCTGCTTCTATTCATCAGGCTTTGATACTCTTCTCCTTGGAGACTGTCGGCTCCAATGTTACAATCACAGCAGTATTAGAATAACAACTTAAAACCAATCATTTTTATGGGGACACACACACAGTATAAAAAGACCTGCCTATCTGAGGACACATATAACATCAGCAGCTATTGCCCCATAAAGCTGTCATTTAGAGAAACATCTCAGGGAGTCCTTGAACACCAAGTTTAACCAGAAAGAGAGAGAGAGAGAGAGAGAGAGAGAGAGAGAGAGAGAGAGAGAGAGAGAGGACATTGCAAATCATTTTTCATGGAGGTCTGGGAAAAAAAATGTGAGAGATGGATTCCATAGGGAGCCAATGGATTGAGTTTAAATGGCTGAGGCTCAGCCCCAACTGGAACTTGGCATATGTCTCCTGAAATTACAGAGGAGGCTTAGAAAGGGGCATGGGCAAGGGGACCCAGCAGGCATGGCCTAGCTAACTTCCTTCAGTTCCCATTCTAGGTTCAATTTCTCTGAATCAGACCCTTAGATGAAGTTTCATGTGTAAGATTTTTTTTTAATTAATTAATTAATTTTTGGCTGCACTGGGTCTTTGTTGCTGTGCGCAGGCTTTCTCTAGTTGCGGCGAGCAGGGGCTACTCTTTGTTGTGGTGCCCAGGCTTCTCATTGCGGTGGCTTCTCTTGTTGCAGAGCATGGGCTCTAGGCACATGGGCTTCAGTAGTTGTGGCGCGTGGGCTCAGTAGTTGTGGCTCGCGGGCTCTAGAGCACAGGCTCAGTAGTTGTGGTGTTGCTTCACGGCATGTGGAATCTTCCCAGACCAGGGCTCGAACCCATGTCCCCTGCACTGGCAGCCGGATTCTTAACCACTGCGCCACCAGGAAAGTCCCTCATGTGTAAGAGTTTTATTAGGAAGCATCCTCCAGGGAAAATCAGTAGGGGAGTGAAGGAGTGAGATGGAAAGGAAGAAAGAAGGCAGGGTTGGCATCATACAAGGTCCCGTGGAGTGAACCTTGGGCTCAGTTCCATGGGGCAGCCCTGGAGGCAGTGTAGGTGACACCTCCTCCCTGGACCAGGCCTGGGGAAAGGCAGCCAGAGGTTAGAGGCTTCCATGGGGCAGTGGAAATGAACCCCCAGCTACTTCTGGCTCCTCGTGCACACAGGTGAGGTGGCTTCCAGCAGCCTGGAGGCCATCCTCCAGCAAAGAGGTGTGGGTGCTGGCTGTTGGGATGCAGGCACGTTGGGAGCTGGTGTGGATGGTAAAGGGGACCCAAGGGGTGCAGATGGAGGGCTGACAGCACCTGCCACGGGTCCTGGGCAATGCTTGCACCCAGTGTCAACACCGGGTCTCTGCTGCTTCAACTCCACTTGGGATTGGGGAGGAGGTAGACAGATCTGGGTTCCCTGGGTTGATGGACCCTTGACTCTGGTCACCGGGGAGGAGTTTCTTACCTCCAAAGAGACTGGTTCCTGGTTCCCCCTGAGGCTCCTGGGTGAGTGATGAACTTCTTAAGATGCAAGCCCTCAGGAGGAATAATTCACCAACCAGTACTCGCGATAGGATCAGCTCTTTAGAGATGAAACGCAGCAGGTGTAAGCCTTGAGCTCAAATCAGAAACACCCAACCGGACAGACAATGGAACCAAGAGCCATAATTTAGCAGCAGCTCTTCTAGAAACCAACCAACCAACCCAAAACCTTGACTCCTAATATGGCAGTGGGAGCAGAAGCAGCTCTTACGGGGTCGGGTTATTCTACGGTGTTTTTGTGTAAATTAGAGCAAGTGCCCCCTGCTGGGTGGAGGGAGCACTGCAGCGCATGGCTTGATGCGTCAAAGGCAACTTTCTTAAAAAGATGTCTTTTGGGACAGATTCAGCTACAGCCAGAGCACAGGATTTGATGAGGGGAGTGAGCGGTGGAATTCAGTTCTCACTCCCCTCCATGTTGGGTGTCATTGCGCAGTGCGCTCACTGTACAACTAAACTGTACGAGACAGCCCTGAGCTTTTAGATGCTGGTGGGCTCAGCACTACAGGCAAGGAAATTGAAGACAGTGCACTTCGTGAAGGCTGGGGCTAGGTCAGGATCACCCACCACCGTGTCCCCTAGCACTATATACAGTGCTTGGTACAGGGTAAGCATTTTAAAAAGTTCTTGTTGAAGAAATGAATTTTAAATGTCATAGCTTGTTTGGCATATCACAGCCAATAAACGTTTGCCAAGTGAACGAATGTCTACTGTCAAAAGTCTCGTGTGAACTTCCGCGGCGCTATAGGAGGAGAGGCATTACAGCATCCAAGCTTGAGTAAGTCTGCCTGGATTCAAACCTTCCACTGATTGGCTGTGTGATTTGGGGCAGGTTAATTCTACTCCCTGTGCCTCTGTTTCATCATCTGTAAAATGGGGATAATAAGAGGACCTGCTTTCACAGGGTTTTTACGAGGATTAAAAGAGTTCAGGTGACATGCTCAGCACAGTACTCAGCAGATAGTAACTTCTCCACAAAAGTTAGCTATTTATTATTATTATCACCATTGGAGATGACAGCCCCCTGGTGCTCTGTGCTGGCCAGACCTCCTTGAAGAACTGTGTCACCTCTGGCTGTCATATTCTGAAAGAGATAATGACAGCTATCTTGGCTGTGAAAGCCCCACAGGAACTTTCCAGTAGATAAATGTTGAAGTATATTCCACAAATATTGTTCAGACAAGGAGTAGTCTAGTATGGCTAAGACGATTTTTAGTAAGCTCTTCATCTATTCTCTTTCCAGTCTATTCATTATGGCATAAACTTTATGCCTTGAAAACTTCACTGAAGAAGCTCCCTTTTACCCCCAAGAGTCCCTCAGTATTTGGAGGGGAGAGACCCAGAGGCCCAGGGATGATGGATCTACCAATCGGCATAAAGGCCCACAGATTTACCCAATCGGCACAACCCATTCCTCCAGTGATTGGTTCAGAGGTGGGAACGTGGCCCGTTTGGGGCCAGTGAGGTGAGAGATGTTGTTGGTTGGGGGTTTCTGGGCGGAGCTAACTGGAGACACGGGCTCCCACCCACTCACCCCCTTGTGTGAGGAAGCCTCTGGAGGCACCCGGCAGCCATCTTGTCTCTACCAGGGGATCCAGCCTTGGTTTGGAGCAGCCTCCATTGAAGGCAGGGAGGACAGTTGGTCTCTCTTGAGTGACGTTGTTGAGTTGCTGGGTCAACCACCTGTGAAGCTGCTCTCCCTCTGGCCCTGTCAGTCCTGTTATTGTCTTATTTCTTAGCTAGTTTGAGTTGGGTGTTCTGTTACCTGCAGGAGGATGGCTCCTAGCTGATGCGCTAGCTATTCTTTCTCCAGAATATTCCTTATGATGTAAACCGTACACCTTGAATCCGTCAGGGCTCAGTGTTTTGAAGCTTTAAAGCCTCCTTTCTTGCATCTCATATCTTCCTCTGAATCACCTGTCCCCTGAGTCAATAAAGTGTATGGCTAAACATGGGAGTAGGGGGTGCGGAGGGGGGAGAAAGGGTTCCAGGAAATTGAGGGGGGAAAACATGTGTTGAGATCTCAAAATATTAGCTACGACATTATGTGTGTGCCAGGCACAGCACTAAAAGCTTTATCTGCATGGTTTCGTTTAATTTTCCCAACCGCGTGACAAGTTGCTGTGATTATCCCCATTTACAGATGAGAAAACTGAGGCCCTAGATCACTTGCTCAAAGTCACACAGTCTGGTAGGTAACCTTGTTTTGTGTTGAACCAGCTGCACTTCAGCCTGGGAGACAGCACCAGCCACAGAAGCATGCAAGGCACTGAAGATCCATATGGGAATTGCACACAGAGTAATTTTATAGACAATTAAATCTGTAAAGATTGGCCAGTGTGTGTACTTAAAGCTGTGGGCAGAGGTAACTGCCAAGTTTTCTTCCATCTACTGAAGAGCTTTTAAACAAAGGGGGGTGGTCTCACTGGGCTGAACACTTAGCAGGGCAATTAGAGCCAGGAGGAGTGGGGCTGGGGGCCAGGAGGTGGCTGGGAGAGGGCACAGGGCTGCGATGGCCAGCTCTCGGGGGCCTGTGTGGTGGAAGCAGCCTGGGCTTTGCAGTCACACTGACCTGACCAGTGCCCCCCTTCCCACGCAGCAGCTCTGTGACTCCAAGCAAGCTCTGCACTCTTCTGAGCCTGTCTCTCCATCTGCACGGTGGGGACAAAACATGGACCACCTGGGGTTGCTGCCAGGATTAGATGGGATAATGTCCAAACTCTCCTCATGAGTCATGTACCCCATAGCCTTTATTATCTGGTTTCCCTACCAACCAAACACCTGGGGGTTGGGAGATCAAGACTGGAGAAAGCTGCCAGAACTGAACTCAATATTCTTAGAGTTTCCCAGAAGCCTACAACATCTGGGGCTAATCTTTTCTAACTCTTTGGGTGACCTTTTCTGAGTGGTGTGGTAGAAACAGAATTACTGAAAGTCATCCACTCGCTTGCCAATAGACTCAGTTACTTAGCGTCCTTGACCTCATGTGCCTATATCAGTTATCTTGTTGTTATAATGCTGCCCCAACATCTGACCCAAAGTCGGTGACTTGTAAACACAACTCTTTATGATTCTCATGAATCTGTGGGTCAGTTCGGTGATTTGGCGGTTCCGGGCTGGCTTGGCTGCTCAAGCATCTGCAGTCAGCTGGCGGATCAGCAAGGGGCTGGCTGATGCAGGATGGCCTCAGCTAGTAGCCTGCACGTGTTCTCCTGGCAGAAACAGGGCAACAAGAGAGGAAATCAAAATGTACAAGCACTTTTAAAAGCCACAGCTTTCTTTGCTGCAACCCCATTGGCCAAAGTATTGATAAGTCCAAAGGTCAATCCTAGAGTCGGGTGGGAGGACACTGACAAAGGGCGTGGATAAAGGGAGGCTGGAATGACTGAGACCATTACAACAACCAACCTACCACATGCCTCCTGGAAAATCCCAGCCCCGGGACCTCCAACTTGCCCTCTTATTTGCCATTGAAAAGGCAGTCAGAGAGGAAGCTCACTGAGCCTCTTACAATGGTCTTGCTTCAATTTCATGATCTCCAGCCTCAGTTGCACCCTCTGTGTTTCTTAGAAGCCCTTAATCAGCTCTTCAATCTCCCATTCCTGTCACAGATGTAGCTTCCCCCTCAATTCCTACCCCTCCTTCACCCCCTCCCTCTTAGCAAATGATCTTTTATCTCCTAGTTCACAGAGATGATAGAAATGGCCAGAAGAAAGGTCCTTCAACTTCCTACTTCCTTTCCTTCATTTGAACTTATTTGTTTTTTTAATCGAGCACCTACTGTGTTCCAGGCACTGCGTTAGGGGCTCATGTTCAGTGAGGGATAGGACAAAATCCTTGGCCCCACGGAGGTTGCATTTGAATGGAGCAAGTCACAATAAACAAGTGAACGAATTAACACGGTGACTTATGTAGAGATAAGTGCTGGAAAGAACTGAGAAATAGGATAGGCATGCCTGGTGTGTGCCCACACTCGGGACCGCATTTAGGGGGATGTGACTGTGGAGGTGAGGCATGAACAGCACAAAAGGGCCAGTCTGGAGAAGGGCTAGGCACAAGGCATTCTAGAGGAGGAAGCAGCGGGTGCCCTGACCCTGAGGCTGGAATAAAGGGGGCCAGCGAGCCTGGAGCCTGGAGCGTATCCGTAAGGGGAGTAAGGGAGAAGGGATCTGGGAGGGGAGGGGCAGGGCAGCCTGTGACTTGGGGGAGGACTTTGGGCTTTCTCCAAGTGCAGTGGGAGGCTGCTGGACGGTTTTGAGCTGATTGGTAGATCCAAAATCACACGATCTATTTCACACTTTTAAAAGGCCACTCTGGCTGCCTGGAAAATGTGTTACCCAGCCCTATACCCATCCTTTTATCCTGTCTTTCTCTCACTGTAAACGAGAGGTCCTTTGACCTGTCCCCCCACCTCTGCCAACTCTGGATCCGCCCCCTCCTGCCCCCCAGGACTTTGCTCCTGGAGGATCTATCTCTTCTTGGGTCTGTTCAGTATCTCCCTCCCTCTTGATAAGTGGGATATTTATAAATGGAATATTTCCTCCTATATCAGTAAACAAAGGATGTCACGTCACCAATGATCGCAGCCCTCCAACGAGAGCTGGTGAGCCCTGAGGAAACTCGGGGCCGAAAAGAATATCTGCCATCTAGCAGCCAGCAGACTGGCATCACTTCCTGCTGTGAGCCCTGAGGAAGCTCAGGATGTGAAAATACAGGCCCCAGAGAGCTGAGGTGCAGATCAAAGGAATGATTTCGGTGAGCCTAGACTCTGGCATCTTCCCCTACATTGAAAAGCACTAAATTCCTTAACTTGAGATATCCGGTTTTCTTTATTTAACAATAGTCTTTAGACTTTCCCAATTACCTGCTCTTTGTTGCAAAACTCCTGTGTATCCCGGCTCCTCCCCTGGCCTCCTGGGAGCAGTTACTCAGAGTTATCTGAAACGCTGTCTCCCAGGCTGCAGTCCTCATTTTGCCCCACGTAAAACTTAACCCGCAGCTCTCACATTGTGCATGTATATTTTTTTAAGTCAACACTCTCTACTTGTTCCTCCTCATTAGATTCGAGTGTGCATCCATCTATGTATTATCTTTTTACGTTGAAATATTATGGAGTTTTAGACAAATAATATCCTACTGGGGTACTTCGGGTGGATTTCATTATTGTCCCCAATCCCTCACCTCTTCCCACGTCCCTGCTCTTGGCCAGGCGCCTTTGAAACTCCTCACACTAGGGATGGAGTGTGCGTCTCTGCCCTTTGACCTTGGGACTTGCTTTGGCAGAAGTGACCGCACGCGGATTCTGGAGCACAGATCCTAGAGTAACGGCATGTTCTGCTTGTTCCTTTTGCTCTTTGGCATCACCACGCCCCAGGAGACAGAGACATGGGGCAGACCCTGCCAATCACCCAGACCCAAGCCTGTGCCCAAGCCCAGCCGAGCCCAGCCTGAGATTTCGTGGTCTTTGTTTTTATAGCAATAGTTGATAGATACAGTGATATAATCAGAAGGTTCAAAAGTGTGAATCTCTCCCTTGCTCCTGTTGTTACAACCCAGTTTCCCTCCAGGAGACTAACCCAAATTGCTAGTGCCTGTGGATCACCCCGGAGAACCTTATGCACACGAGCAATTCCATGGGTAGGTGGTCTCACTACACACTGTTGGGTGCCTTCCTTTTCTTAACCTTGTATATTTTGGAGATCATTTCATATCAGCACACAAAGATCTTCTTCAGCCCTTTTATCGCTATATGGCATTCCACTGGGTGGCTTTACCATCGTTGATGTAACCAGTCCCCTACTGATGGACGTATGGGTTGTCCGATCTTTTACAATTTCAGAGGAGGCTGCAGTGCCCACCTTGGGGCAAACACATCATTTCTCACACATGCTGGGGTATCCATGGCATAAATTCCCAGAAGCATTATTCCTTGATGCTGGGCACATGCGCTTCTAACGTTGCTGGATGGAGCCCCAGTGGTCTTCGTAGAAGTTGTCCAGTCCACTCTGGGGCATGCTCGAGTCTTTCCATCTTAAAGAAAAAATCCACAAAGACTCAAACAGTAACAAGAGACCTCAAACTGCCCCATTACCACTTCTTCCTTCAACTTTGCCCTGTCATGTGGGCTCTGCAGCCACAGCCTTCACCAGCTGTGTGTCCTGGGGCAAGTTACCCAGCCTCATCCCACCTTACTTTCCTCATCTATATGTTAGCACAACAATGGTACATACCTCCAGGCTTGCTGGGAGTAAATTAACTGAATTAAGGAATTAATACAGATCCGCACCTGACACCTAGTATTAGCAAATATGTGTAATATAATGATGATGATGACAATTCAAATTCCCCTTCTCCATTTGCACTATGTACATGTCCCTTTATATATGCAACCAATCCCCAAATCCCAAGTCCACCTACTAAATTTGAATAAATCATTCCACATGTTTCCAATTCCTCAAACATCACCCTCATTCAGATCACAGGGGAATGCTCTTTTTGCTCCACATTTTGTTCTCTGAGCCCAAAATAGAGCCTGGCACATAGCAGGTGCTCAGTGAGTAACAGAAGAAGAACGAACGAATAAACAAATAAAAGATCTGCTTTCCAACCCTGCACCTGCTTCCTGCTAGCTGTGTGACCTCTGGCAAGTGAACAAACCTCTCTGATCCTTCACAACAGAGTGAGAGAACAGACATGAAAGCCCTTGCCTTGTCACAGTCGACATTTACTTAATACTGACAACAAGGTGTGTCTGTCCACAGGCTTCTGCCCTTGTTGAGTCTGTTTGCTCAAAACACAAATATTTATCGAGTGCCCTTTGTGTTTCCAGGCACTGGACAAGGCACTGGGGACAGGGCAGATAAGATCCTGCCTCCTTGGCATCTGCTATTTAGGGTGTGAGCTCTAATTAAACCTGAGGTCGCAAGCCTCTGGGTAACTGCACACAAGTTCTCTTTCCGAGGGCAGGAGAGAGAAGCTTCCAGCTCTCTGGACCATGACTTTCATGAAAACCTTTCTCTAAAGGCTTCCAGCTTTATCTGCTTTCCCTTCCTTCCTTGCTCCCTTTGTTTTCATTTTCTGAAATGACAAAGCAGTCTGCCTTTTTTCTGTTTATCCTGCCAAAGCCCCTTTGGGTGCTAGGAGGCTGGTCTTTGTAGGGGAGGCAGCTTGATTCATTTTTTTCCCGCTAAGCTGGAAGCTTTGGGAACAAGTTCTCAGGAGGAAAGGACGGGGTTTCCAGAGGAAACCTGGGTATGAGCTCGAATTGGGAAGGGATGCTTAAAAGGGAAAAACCCATCAGGATAGGAAATGAAGTTTGGCTTTGGAAGCTGGGAGACCCCCGTTGCCCAGGGATGGGGGCAGGCAGGTGCCTCTGGAGAAGGCCCAGGGTTGGGGGAGGAGGGTCAGGCTGGAGGCAGTTGACAGTAATGGGGGCTGGAGCCTGGTGCCTTTGTGTGGTGCAGAGCTCTGGATGTGCGCCTATCTGGGCATATTCCATGTGTATTTCCATGTCTTCAGAGTGTGTTGTGTGGGTACGGCTCTGTGACGTGTTTTCCGAGTGTACGTTTGGTGTGATTTGCATGATATGAACCTTTGTGGCTCCTTGGCCTGCGTGTATGTGGCTCTGATGACTGGATTTCTCACGGATGTCTTCACTCATTCATGCAGTCAGCAATCTGCAGAGCGCCAAAAGCTGCATCAGGGGTCAGGGTGTGAGGGAGGGAGGGAGGAGGGCGAGGGGGAAGGAAGGAAGAAGGGAGAAACAGAGAAAATGTATCTGCTGCTCTCCTAGAACCAGAGTAGAGTGGGGAAGACAGAGACCCAGAAGTGACAGGGATAAGTGTGATATTGCACTTGGAATGGCGTGATGAAGTGCAGGCACTTGGCACTGGAGGGGCACCTAATGCGGGTTCTGTCTGAGCCCGGAGGGTCATGCATGGAGATATTAAGGAGGCGTGGGAGTTACTTCGGGGAAGAGAAGAAGGATTTGAGTTAATTATTTTTTACTTTTATTTTTGGACCTCAGCTGCACAGAGGTGAATTAACCACACTTTTCGTTTGGTTTGAGGCACGTCAGTGGTCCAGGCAATTAATGTTATGTTCATAACATTATGAACATATATATGTTCTCTTTACCTCCATCTCTCCTCCCATTTCATTGCTCCCCCAGAGGCAGCCACTCTAATATATTTTAAGTGAGTTCTTAAATCAGGATGTATTGGGGAGAAATATATGTTGATTTTTAAGTGTGAGTGTTTTTTAATGACAAAAAGAGCATCATGCTATATTTCCCCTCAACACTATGTCTCAGAAATCTCTCCATGCTACTTTTTGCTCATTTGTTTTACTCCATCTGACTCCTTCCTAGTATCCATTCCCCTAGTGATGGGCACCTAAGTTAGCCCCCATCTCAGGTTACCATGAGCAAGGCGGTGACGAACATTTGCACGTGTGTCCTTGCATGGATCTGGGTAAAAGTCTGTCTTAATATAGGTTCCTTTGAAAGCAGCACCACAGACAAAGATCTGGGCACTTATTTCCTTTAGGAGGTGATTCTAGGAAGCACAGGTGAGGGAGGATGGATTGGAGACACATCAGTCAAGTGTACGTTAATGAGCTGGTTTCCTATGTGGCCACCTGAGGCTTACCACCCCTGGGACCTCCAAACCACTGGAAGTTGGTTGCTTAGTGGGTCCCCAGAGGAGACAGAAAGGCCCCAGTGGACAGCAGTTTCCCATCCTAGCTCTTGGCCTCTGTCCCTTGCTTCTGTTCTTTCTCCCTTCCTTCTTTCTTTACCTTCATCTTCCTTCTACCAGGTACTATACTGCACTCCAAGGATACCAGAGTCGACACACAGGAGGCCTGGACTCTCATGGAGATTAATTTAAGGTCGTTTCAGACTGTAAAAGTGCTGTGATGAACATAAGACACGGTAGCAGACTAGAGGGGTCTGGGTGTTGCAGTTCAGACGTGTCCATCGAGAACAGCCTAGCCTCTCTGAGCAGGTGACCTCTGGGTTGAGATGAGAAGGAACCAGCCATGGAAAGGTCTGGAGCTGGAGGCAACAGTGAAGTGCAAAGGCCCTGAGGTTGGAACACGCTTGTTCTATTTAAGAAATGACCAGGAGAGGAGGGAGTATGCGGGAGAGTGGGATGAGAGGTCCGAGAGGAGAGCAGCTGCCAGATCACACAGGACCTCACCTACCTAGATAAACCAGTGACTGCTGGGCTGATTTATTCTTCTGGGAAATTCCATCATTCGTCCTAGACACAGAACAAATGGTCTTTAAACCTCACCAAGAACGTCATGGAAGGTTACCCCCAAGAACAAGAAAAACACTGTACAGGGACTCTGTTGTCCCACCTCCCATTAATGCTGGAATCTTGCTATTGCCTCCTTCACAGATGGCCATTCCACCCCTGCTTCTGCATCTATAGTGAGAGAGGAGCTCACGCCACACCCATTTCTGTCATTTAGGACGTTTTTGGTTGCAAAGGGTGGAAAATACACCAAAGCAGCTTAAATATAAAGGGGGTTTGTCAGTTCCTGTAACAGAAGAGACCAGGAGTAACTTCAGGTATGGCTTGATCCAGTTTCCAAATGACGGCGTTTGGATTCAGACTCTTCATGGCTGAGTTCTGCTTCCTCTGTGTTGGTTCCACCTTCAGACTGACTTTCTTTTCTTGGAGCAGCATAATACAGCTCTTGCTGCACCAATGATCTGAATGAAAGTCTCGTGCCTGCTCCGGAATGGTTTGGGCCACATACACGTCCCTGAGCCAATCCCCTTGGTCACCTGATTGATGGGAGCCCTGGGCTCCATCATTCTCTTACATCTGCTGTTTAGTAAGAGATTTCCTTTTCCAGTCACCAGGCAGATGTACTTGCTTATATAGTAGCGATGTTAATTTAGGCACAAATGTTATACTTGAAGCGTGTGCTTGACTTTTAGCAATAATATTTTTGAGAATCAATAAGCTATTGAAGCTGACATTGCAGCTCAGTTGCTCCCTATTCTGATTTCTTTGATATCACCCCAATGTAGGGCCTGGGGTGCCCTGTTACAGCCTCACAAGCATGAACATGTAGGCTTTCCACTTGTATTGCTGGTGTGGGTGGTGGAGCCACAGTTTCTTTTTCTGTAGTATTTGGCTGCAGTAGTGTGGTTATTTTCCTAAAGGTTTCTGTCTTTCCAGGCTGCCTTTCTCCTGGTTCTTTGGCTGGGAGAGATCAGGCTTTTGTTAGTGTTTATTTTTGTTTGTGACATTTGTTTTTCTGGTGGCTGTTTTCTTCAGTTCCAAGTCTGAGACATAGGAGGCAAAAAGAGAACCCGGGGAACTCACTCTTGTGTTTTTCCTGGGGTCCCAAGTTCCCTGATCAGACTGTCTTCTTCTCTTCACCTTTCAAAGTCTTCTTAGGTTTGTTTTATATGTAATTTCCCGGGTTTTTGTTTGTACTTAGTGGAAACGAAAGGGGAAAGTATGTCTAGTACATCTTCCTGGAAGAAGGAATCTAGCTACCATGACTTTGAATATTTGTCCCTTTATTCTGCCTTCATGTAAGAGCTATCCATTGGTCCCAGCCTGGCCATTGGAATGATCCCAAACCAATTCAACCCATCTTCTCCATGACAGCCCTTTGGATATTGGGAGACTGTGGCCATGCCCCATCCTTCTTCTTCAGGCCAGAGACTCAGATTTTGTATCAATTGCTCAGAGGTCATCAGTGTTCCAAACCCTGTGTTGTGTAGGTAACCTGATGTTTGTCTGTGAATGTGGAGAGGAAGAACACAGATACTATCTCTGTCTCCTTTTGGTTCTTTTACATACTTATTTATCTATTATCTGCCCCATCTCCCTTCTGGCCTCATCTACTCCACTCCTTGAATCGGACTCACTCCATTCCAGCAACACTGACCTTAAACATCCTAAGCACATTTCTACCTCAGGGCCTTTGCACTTGCTGTTGTCTCTGCTTGAAAAGCTCTTTCTGCAGATATTTTTTGACCCCTCCCATCTATCTGCTCAATTAGGCCATCTTTTTTTTTTTTTTTTTTTTTTTGCGGTACGTGGGCCTCTCACTGTTGTGGCCTCCCCCGTTGTGGAGCACAGGCTCAGCGGCCATGGCTCACGGGCCCAGCCGCTCCGCGGCATGTGGGATCTTCCCGGACCAGGGCACGAACCCGTGTCCCCTGCATCGGCAGGCGGACTCTCAACCACTGTGCCACCAGGGAAGCCCAGGCCATCTTTTTAATAGAGAACTTCTCTGACCACTGTCTATAAAGTAACCCCCTCCCCCAGGAGTCTTCCTCTGCTTTACAGTTCTCCAAACACTTACACTGTTTCCTACAAACTATGTGCCTGTTTTCCCTTTCCCTTTCCCCTCAATTTATATGTTGAAATACTAACCTCTAATGTGATGGTGTTAGTAGATAGCGCCTTTGGGAACTGATTGTTTAGATGTGGTGATGAGGGTGGGGCCCTCATGATGAGATTAGTGTCCATATAAAAAGAGGAGGAGACACAGGATCTCTCTGCTCTCTGCCATATGAGGATACAATGAGAAGATGGTCATCAGGCAGAGGGTTCTCACCAGACACCATATCTGCCTGTACCTTGATCTTAGACTCTCCAACCACCAAAACTGAGAAACTGGTCCTTTGGGAGAGATTGGTCTGTCATTTAAGCCACTCACTCTATGGTATTTTGTTATAGTGGCCCGAACAGACTAAGACATCCTTTGATATACTAAGTACTTATTGGTTTGCTTACTTACTGGATCGAGAGGGCAGGGACTTTGTTTACAGTGCCTGGAACACTGCCGGGCACATAGTAAACACCCAATCAACATTGCTGAACGGCTGTGTACATCCTATCAGGCACCGTGCTAGGTGCTGGGGATGTGAATGAGAAAGACCCAGTCCCTGCAATTGTAAAACCCACAGGGCTGGAGTGGAAGTTGCATGTGAACCAGCTAATCACATGGATAATTAATTGCATTGAAATGCCATGAAGGAAAAATAGAGGGTGCTGCTATAAGAGCATCAAATAAGGGGCATCCAACCAGTTTTGGGGTTTCAGTATAGCCTGCTATGGAAAAATGATAAACAGGAATTAGACTGGTGCATTGATAAGGTTATTGATGTGACTTATTTCTACAAATTAAATGTATTTGATTATAAATGCACACTTATACAAATTATTCATCCAGCATTTGCTGAGAACCTACTATACGCCAAGCGCTGTCCTAAGCAATAAAGAAGATAATGAATATCTATTTACTCTGCAGACCAATCATGTCCCTGAAGCCACCAGCCTGAAATCGACCTTAGCTTTGCCATTTCTGACCTCATAGGCTGAGACTTCTCTGCCTTGTTTCCTCCACTTAAAAAATAACAATAAATAAGAGTACCTACCTCCTAATTGAATGAGTTATTTTCATTTTATATATGGAGGGAATAATTTCCTGAGATCCCAGGCACAGGATTCAATCCCTCGTCTGCCTGATACATGAATTCTCATCCCCACTCAATGCAGTATTCCACAGAAACACACCTCACCCCTAATCTATTGCTCTAATATTTATAACAACACAGCCACAATTCATTTTTCTGATGCTTCAATGAGTCAAGTCCTGATACTTTTGATTTCTAAGAGCAAAATGCCACCTCATTTTCTATTATCTGCCTGAGCCCAAGTAGCAATCCCCAGGTCTGCTCTTTGCCTGGGTGGTTTTCTCTTTTCCCATGCCTTATGGCCCGTGCCGCCTGATATACAGCAAAATGGGTTTGTGATTTAGCGGCAGAAAAGGTTAACTCTAAATAATGATCAGAAAGTTAAAATATAGAGCCAGAATGTTGCTTTAGTTTTTATAGGTTTTAAATAATTTCGCCTCCTTCCCTGAAGGATTTAGCATAATTCAATGAGAAAATTGCATTCGGATCCTGTGGGCTGCTTTGACGTGACTGAATTGCAATGAGCAGAAGAGATGCAAAGTGTCTATCTGGCAATGAACCTGACAGAGCCATGAGCTTAGAGAGGAATGACCCTGGGGAGTGTCCTGGCTTCCCCAGACTCCTGGGTGTAGTCCTGGGGGCGGGCCAGCTGGCAAGATGGAGCAAAAGATGGCAGTGACAGGTTCTTGTGCTGGGCCGGGAGGAAGACAGATACTGCATCCCTGCAGAAGATTGCCCTGGACCAGGGCAGCCCAGAGAAATTTGATCTTCTCACCTCTCCTTTTGTGCTTTGGCTCTGCACTGCCACCTTTGCAGGAGTGGTTAGATCCCATTCTTGCCATTTACAAATATATGAATTAGGATTGCATCTGGCTGCAATGAACAGGAAACTAACACTGACTTAAGTATATTGGGGTTTATTTATTTATTTGAAACAAGAAAAACGTATAGGCTCACACTGGTCAGAATGGCCATCATTAAAAAATCTACAAATAACAAATGCTGGAGAGGGTGTGGAGAAAAGGCAACCCTCCTACATTGTTGGTGGGAATGTAAACTGGTGCAGTCATGATGGAAAACAGTATGGAGGGTCCTCAAAAAACTAAAAATAGAGTTGCCATATTATCCAGCAATCCCACTCCTGGGCATATATCGGGAGAAAACTCTAATTCAAAAAGATACATGTACTCTTATGTTCATAGCAGCACTATTCACAATAGCCAAGACATGGAAACAACCTAAATGTCCATCGACAGATGAATGGATAAAGAAGATGTGGTATATTTATACAATGGAATATTACTCAGCCATAAAAAGGAATGAAATAATGCCATTTGCAGCAACATGGGTGGACCTAGAGATTATCATACTAAGCAAAGTAAGTCGGAAAGAGAAAAACAAATACCATATGATATCACTTATATGTGGAATCTGAAATATGATGCAAATGAACTTATCTGTGAAACAGAAACAGACTCACAGACATAGAGAACAGTCTTGTGTTGGGGAGAGGAAGGATTGGGAGTTTGGGGTTAGTAGATGCAAACTATTATACATAGAATGGGTAAACAACAAGGTCCTACTGACAGTACAAGGAACTATATTCAATATCCTGTGATAAAGCATAATGGAAGAGAATATGAAAAAGAATGTATTTATGTATATAACTGATTCACTTTGCTGTACAGCAGAAATTAACACAACATTGTAAATAAACTATTCCTCAATAAAAAAAAAAAGACAAGAAAAATGTATAGGTATTCCCAAGTGAGTGCGCAGCTCAAAGATGCCATCAGGGACCCCAGAGTTTGCTTTTTGCTTGTCAGCATTACTGTTGTGCAGGTTCTGAGTCACAGGGTTGGTGTGAACAGTAAATTGAGTTAATATATGTAAAGTCCCTGGTATAGTTCTTGGTACATGGTAAATGCTATCTAAATGCTTTTGTAATCAAGAAGCTTATTTCAGTCTGATATTCCTTTAAATGCTGAATCAGGACTGTTTTTCTGTGTCAGTAAATAGGGATCTGCATCATTGTTTTTAATGGATGTATAATGCTATGAGCTATCCATTATTGTTGAATGGATCCCCTATTGTTGGATATCTAGGTTGTTTCCAGTTCTATAACTATCCCTGTTCATAAATATTTATACACCAATCCAATGATTTCCTGTGGAAAAATTCTCAGAAGTGGAATTGCTATAGTAAGTGCTTGCTCAGAGTGTGTGTGTGTGTGTGTGTGTGTGGTATGTATGGTCAGAAGAGGCTGGGGCAGGTGTGTAAGTTACTACTCATGGTTCCTCTCCTATTTGACCTATTGGCTCAGTGTTTAGTTTGGGGTCCTAAAGGGCATTGTCTCTGTCCACACAAAGCCTGGCTCTGACTTCACTGCAATCAGGACTGCTAGTCCCTATTGTTAGGTGTCTGGACTCCTCAGAACCGGGTTCAGGCAGCCCCCTCTGCTCCTTGGCCTTTCTTACTCCAGTGGTCCCCAAAGTTGTTTCCTTTAACCAATCCTGAACCAACATGTTCTGAAGCCAGGTGATGTAAATCAGTAGACATATGACTTTTTCATAAGATGAACTCTTAAGAATAACAACTGCTGGGCTTCCCTGGTGGCGCAGTGGTTGAGAGTCCGCCTGCTAATGCAGGAGACACGGGTTCGAGCCCTGGTCTGGGAGGATCCCACATGCCGCGGAGCAACTAGGCCCGTGAGCCACAACTACTGAGCCTGCGCGTCTGGAGCCTGTGCTCTGCAACAAGAGAGGCCGTGACAGTGAGAGGCCCGCGCACCGCGATGAAGAGCGGCCCCTGCTTGCCGCAACTAGAGAAAGCCCTGGCACAGAAACGAAGACCCAACACAGCAAAAATAAATAAAATAAATTAATAAACTCCTACCCCCAACATCTTCTTAAAAAAAAAAAAAAGAGAATAACAACTGCTAATATCTACTGAATGCCTGCTACGTGCCAGGCATTCTGCTAAGCACTTTACAGGCATTGGATAATTACAGCAGTCTTAGCGGGTAGGTCATATTGTTATTCCCATTTTTCAGCATGATTGAGTGATGTGTTTGAGGTCACAGATTGAATAAGAGGTAGATCTGGGAACTTAGAGCTTGGCTTGGCTTCTTAACCCCGTGTCCTCCTGCTGCTGTCCTAGGTGACCATCCAATGCCTGGCCAGACCAAAGATCTCAATCTCCATGGCCTGACACATTTCCAAAAAGCCTGTGACACGCTGGGCACCGTGTGATAATTCATGTGGATGTGCTCTTGCTCCGTCCCCAGTGAGTCTGTATAAGTGACACACGCAAAATGCCACTTTTTACTAGATTTTCTAAGGGAGAGATGGGTTTGGGGAGTTTTAATCTCTAATTGAAAGGGATATATTTGGGACATTCACTTATGTCAAATGAAGCCTTTGTGTACTGTGGAAAATAGAAATCCCTGTGACCCAGCTTCACTGCAAGAATCCTTTCCTGTGGATGCGCCTCAGGATACTCAGACCCTCAGGGGATTCTCAAGTGGAGCCTGGCAATGGCTTGATTTGCTGCAGGCTACACAATGTTGGTTAACACCGTGATCATAACTGGGGAGCTAAAAGGTGGATGTTAATACACGGAGACTCTGCACAACATAAATCCATTTAAAAAGCAATTCACCTATGGTTAGTGACTAATGATAAAATGATAAGATGATGCTGTGGCATGGATAGCCTGTTACCTTGGAGAAATGTGTGTTCTGTTCGCCTTTGCATAGTATGGGATTGTCACTGGGAAGCAGCTGCTTCATTTTCCTGTCTCCCTTGCTCCCAGGCATGATCATGTGACTGGATTCACCAATGGAATTTGAGCAGACCTAATAGCGGTCAGTTTTGGGCTGGGACCCTAAGATGTAGGTTGAGCCTTCTGTTTTTCCTTTCTCCATGTCTGGTGGGAAGTGGAAGACTCTGAGGACCTAGGGGATGGTGGAGCCATAAAATGGAAGGATCCACGAGGGGGAAGGAGCCACAAGGGAGAAGGAGCCTGGGTTGCTGATTCCCTGAATACCGTGTTACCAATATCCAGGAACACCCACATCAGGCTGTTACATATGGGAGGGAAAAAAAGTTCTGTTAGAGTGAGCTGCTGAAGTTTGGGGGGTTATTTGTTACATCAGCTAGCATTACTCTAAAGAATACATAAGCCTGTTGGAAAAATTTCTGGAATTGGGTGAGGATGTTTCAAGTGGCAAATGGCAAATGATAAAAATAATGACTTGGAGCTGGCTTTATGGACGGCCATTTGCTGGGGCCTCAGAACTAATTCTGGTCCTTAGGGGCTGAGTAGGTTTTGAGCATTCAGTTTCAGTGTGGGAGAGGGGTTCCCCACACTTTCACCAAGCAATTCTCGGGACACCAGCTGGGTGTTGTACGATTCAACTCAATCCTGATGTTATCTGGCTGGAAGTAGCATCAGAGTCCACAGGTTCAGGGTTCCATCCTACAATACTCCCACTCACCTTCACATGCCCCGACACAGCTATTTCAGATGACTGTCACAAGTCCAGGTTGTTATCAATCAGCTCACAGATTGGAGGTTCCAATAACCTCCTAGGACTTCAGACGCCAATCACAAGCCCATGTTGTTAACCTGTACTTCTGACTCACTGGCTATAAGTCAGAGGTTCCCAGGACCCTCTCCTCTGGTTCAATTGATTTGCTATAGTGGCTTATAGAACTTAGAGAAACATTTTACTTATTAGATTATCGGTTTATTATAAAAGGATATTTTATAACTCAGGAACAGCCAGATGGAAGAGATGCTCGGGGCAAGGCATGGGGAAAGGGCGCGGAACTTCCATGTTCTCTGATCTCACCACCCTCCCCCAATCTCCACGTGTCCATCAACATGGAAGCTCTCCAAACCTTGACCTTTTTGAGTTTTTATGGAGGCTTTTTTTTTTTTTTTTTTTTTTGGGCGGTATGCGGGCCTCTCACTGTTGTGGCCTCTCCCGTTGCGGAGCACAGGCTCCGGATTGCGCAGGCTCAGTGGCCATGGCTCACGGGCCCAGCCGCTCCGCGGCATGTGGGATCTTCCCGGACCGGGGCCCGAACCCGTGTCCCGTGCATCGGCAGGCGGACTCTCAACCACTGCGCCACCAGGGAAGCCCATGGAGGCTTCTTTACATAGTTATTATTGATTAACTCTTTGGCCATTAGCGATTGATTCAACCTGCAATCCCTCTCCCTTCCCTGGAGGTCTGGGGGTGGGGCCTCTTTAAAGTTCCAACCCTTTAATCACACAGTTGGTTCTCCTGGCAACCAGCCCCCATCCTTAGGAAATGTCTAAAAGTCACCTCATTAACATAACAAAAGACTCTTTAATGGTGCTCCTCACTTAGGAAATTCCAAGGGTGTTAGGAGCTCTGTGTCAGGAACCAGAGGCAGACAATATATATATATATTTTATCTCACAGGGATCAATCCTTCTTTGGGTGTGAGTTGGGGAGTGTCATGTCCAGTAGATGTGGGGTCTCAGTGCAAGTTTCGGAGAAATGATTTCAGGAGGTGCCACAGGGGTGAGTGCAGGTCACAATTTAGAGAATGCAGAGGTCAACCATTATCAAGTCCAAGGAAACAGCATCATTCTTACCTGGAGGACAAAGGCAAGAAGAGCTTCAGAGAAACAAATACAACCCCAGAGCTGAGAAGGACAAAGCCAGAGTGTCCAAGGCGATTAACAGGGACTGAGTGACCAGCATTGAGTTAATTTATATTGGCCACCAGCTGTCTGGTGGGCCATGGGAGGCTCGTATTTAACGCATGGAATGGGAGGGCTATCAGCACCTCCTCCACACATGGATGGGAAATGGGGCAGGGGCTTGGATTCTCCAGGTCGGGATCTGGTGTTACACGGAGCTGGAGAATGAAATGAGAGCAGATAGTGCCAGATAGATAGTTTGTTTAGGGCCAAGCAAACCCTCCACACTGCCTGTGGCTGCAAAGCCTTCTGAGGTGTGCATACCTCTGCCATTGTTACCTGCCCAGCAGCCATTTCTCCATCTTCTCAAACAGTACCCTGATTTTCCTTTGGGAAATTGTCTTTCTCATTCTAAATCCTATTGGTTCAGGTGGGACTAACGCTACATTCTTGTCCCAAGAGTTGGTGAATGACCCATACCTGACCAATTGGCACATGCCACCTATGCTGGCTGCAGTGTTTGGTTCAGGGGTGGGCACGTGACCTGAGGCAAGCCAATGGAAGCCACTGCTGAGACTCATACAGAACCTATTGGAAGAGAGGTTCTCTTTCCATCAGGGTTACTGAGCAGGGAGAAGGAAAGCATGGAGATGCTACTGGGCACATTTACAGGGGAGAAGTTGCCTGAAGGTGACAGCAACACAGAGAGAGACACAGGTTCCTGATGCAGTCCTTTGGTACCTGGATCCAGCCATGCCTGAAGCCAGCCTTCAAAGTTACCTGAGCCAATACATTTCCCTCACTCAATTAAACCATTTTAGGTTCGTTTCTTTCAAGTATAACTGAAAGAACCCTGGCTGACTTCTGGGTTTCTCCTTCTACCCTCTGCCCTCTCGGGGATTACTCTCGGCCTCATGCCCTCAAAACAAAACAAAACAAAAGGCAAATAAACCGTTATGGGAAAGGCGTCCCTCCACCCACTTTCAAGGTGAGCACGTGTCCTTGGGTGCGCCCTCAATTCCCCTCCTTTACTTATTCCTTCTTCCTCTCTCCTTGGTGAAGATGGTGGCCTTTGTACCTTTGAGAACCATTTCATCCCTATTAAATCCCATCATATATTAGTGATACCTGTTACAAGGCAGGTTCTGTGCTTCATGCTCCACATACCACGTCTCACCTAATTCTCACAGTAGTCCTGGGAGGGAGGTTTTCTTATGCCCATTTTACAAATGAGAGGAAGAGATTTGCCCAAGATCCCAGAGTGAGTAGCAGGCAGTGGGTCCCAGGTCTGGGGCGGATCACACAGGCAGAAGGGCCATGCACTGACCCGGGGTCCCGCCTTCAGGGCAGTTATTTGCAAATGGTGAGCAGGGAGAGAGAGTAGAGAAGGTCGCTCCACGTGCAATTTTCCTGCCCTGGGACCCTGGTAGGGGAGCCTGGAGGTCATTCCCACCCCTGCTGAGCTCTAAGCCCCACCCCCCCTGCAAACAGAGAGTTCTCGCTGTGAGAAGGCTGCCAAGGGCAGTCACGCATGACTCACCACTGGTCTCCCAGGCTTTCAGGATTGTCCTCTTTAAAGGAAGCCAATTTATTTTTTATTCAAAATCCATATGAAACAATTGAACAATAAAACTGTCAGCTTCACTGTCTCTTTCAGCAGGGAAACACGATCACCTCCGGAATTAAGCCTCCTCCCGCCTTCCTTCCTCCCTCCTTCTCTCCTTGCCTCCCTTCCACACTTCCTTCTGTAAATATTTTTTTGAGAACCTACTATGTGCCGGGATTTGTGATAACTTCAGATGTTCCCTTCACGTACAATTGCCTCCTGAGATTTACGTTTAAGGCATTTTCTGATTTCCAACCAACATTGGCTCTCATCCACTACAGGGGTTTCAAGTCAGTAACCTTTAAAAGATGAAGGGTTTAGAGGGCAAACTTGGTTCTGAGACCAGCTCTGTGGTTCATTACCTGTGTGACCTTGGACAGGAACACCCTATCTCTGCTCCTAAATGTCCGCTTTTAGACATTATTATGAAGATCCTTGTGCTGTGTACCGCCCCATCTCTAGAACGATCTCTAAGAGGAGGTCTTTGCCTTGATTATCATTCATCACCAGTGCCTAGAGCAGGGTCTGTCACCAAGTAGGTGCGCAATGCATTTTCGGTGAATGAATGAATGAATATAGGTACGTCTGGGTTGGGATCCTCATTCTGAAAGTCCAGAGACCCTAATCCTAACCCTGCAGGGATCCCCAAATCCAGAGCCACGGGGCTCCATCCCAGGGGCTGAATTCTATCAGCAGTATTAAATCACTGGGGGGGTATAGCACCCAGAGCGGGAAACTGCCATGAGACTGAGCGGGGCTTGGCTGAGCTTGGGTGGGAGGGGGAAATAGTGGGGATGCTGCTTACATGTCACTGTGGCCCTCCCAGCCCCATCAGCTGGGGCGGGGGCTCTCTCTGGAGAGAAATGTAACCTTTGCAGGTCACATCTTTATGCTGGCCCAAGGCAAGACAAGGAACTGCCTTCATCTGAGCTGGGAAACATAAAGACCCTATGCACCATTGATGAGCTTCTGCCAGCAGCGTTTATGGTCACGCTTTATCTCTCGGATGTCATACATTATTGACATTGCCTCCCCTGCCCCTGGACCACTGCTGAAGGGCAAAGCGGGCTCTGGGGTGGGGAGGGAGGCTGATGGCTCCACAGACCTGCCAGACTGGGGGCCTTGTCTTAATGCTCTGCAATCCACCTGGTCTCAGCTGGGCTCTGGTGGTAACAGCCTGGATTTTTAAAGTCCCAGGGTTCAATTTTGGCTTTATCGCTGCTTATTTCATCCCTGTGGTTCTCTTTTATCTCATCACTACAAAGGGAGGGAATCCCAGGATCCGGGATTGAGGGGAGGATTAGGTGAAAGAATGCACCCAAGGAATTTAGGAAGTCCAGCACACCATGAGGCCCCAATCAATGGAAGCTGAGTTATCGCAAGAAGGGACTCTTAAAAATAGATACTATGTGCAGGCCAGGGTTGATAGCCATGTGAGGGGGCAGCTCCAAGGCAGAGTGGTTAAGACTCTGGGCCTGGGTTCAAATCCCAGTTCCACCACATACTAGCTGGGGTGAGCAAATTTCCTGGTTGCTTTGTGCCTCAGTTTCCTCATCTGTAAGATGGGATAACAATAGTGCCTACCTGAGTTGTTTTTGCAATTCAGTGAGTTAACTATAGAGAGAGCTCAGAACAGTGCCCTGCATGCACTAAGTAAGGGCCATTGGTGTTATTAAGTTTCTCCCTCTAGCCCTTACATCGGTACTTTATCTGACTTTCTTTGGCATGGATACTTTTTTAATATTATAGGACCGATATTTAGCCATGTCTTACCTCCCCTCTGTGATGGGGGTTGGGGTGATGGGATCTTCAAAGTCTGTTGTGACAGATGATAGTCCTCCAGAGATGTGCACATCCTAACCCTGGGAACCGTGAATATGTGACCTTACGTGGCAGAAGGGACTTTGTGGGTGAGATTAAGTGAAGGATTTTGAGACGGGAGATTATCCTGGATTATCTGGGTGGGCCCGATGTAATCACAAGGGTCCTTATAAGAGGGAGACAGGAGAGAAGGAGTCAGAAAAGGTGATGTGGTGACAAAAGCAGAGGATTGAGAGAGACTTGAAGCTGTTAGGCCGCTGTCCTTGAAGATGAAGGAAGAGGCCACGAGCCAAGGAAAGCAGGCAGCCTGTAGAAGCTGAAAAAGGCAGAGAAACAGATTTTTCTCCTAGAACCTCCTGTGGAAACACAGGCACCATCACTGGAGGACTTCTGACCTCCAGAACTAGAAAATAACAAAATTGTGTTGCTTCAAGCCACTAAGTTTGTGGTAATCGTTACAGCCGGGATAAGATGTGAATATAGTTGTGTAGCAAGAAGGGCGATGTACATCCCCTAATCCCTGCAGTGTCAGTGTGATGAAGCTTTAGGGAACCAAGTGGGCCTGAGTCCCTCCCCCGATTCGCTGTGTGAATGGGATGAATTACGAGGCTTCTCTGAGCTTACTTTTCTCATCTGTACAAGGGAAATCGTAATAGTTATGGGACGAAAACCCAAGATGCTGAAGGTGCAGACTTCTCAAGCGGGGTCTGGCACACAGTAGGTGTTCAGGGGAGAGATGCTCCCTCACCCGCCCCATTCTTTGGCAGCGTAAATGGAGCTTGTGCCTTCCCTCTGCTCTTTGGTGAACTCCAAGAGCGAGCCTGGGCAGCTGGAGGAGGAAGTGTGTGTGTGGAAGACCAGGACCCCAGGACCTAGACTATTATTTGGTGGAAGTGAGCAAACAAATTTTTTTTCTATTTGACTACTTTGTCCTGGTCTGATTATTTACAGTTCACTCTTGTGTTAAACAGACCCCCTCTAGCCTTCATACTGATCCTTCAAGGTCTTTTCACCACGGTCTTAATAGTTCTGTCAACATGGTAACTTAAAACTTGTTGGGTAGGTGGCTTGTTTTGGAGAACGTGAATTTATAGAATAACCGAACTCAGAAATTTCTCCCAGAAATGTCGCTGAAATGCTGGCCCCTCAGCACTCATTCATTCGTTCAACAAAAATTTATTGAGTACCTACCATGTGCCAGTCACTAGGTGCTAGGGATGTAGGATTTTTTTAGGAGCTTAAATTCTGATGGACCGAGACACACAAGAAATAGGCAGAGGTAATTCAACAGATTGGAAAATTTTAGATTTCAGTAAGTGTTATGAAGAAAATAAAACAGGGTGACGTGATAAGCATGCTGCGGGAGAAAGAGCTCTCTGGGGAGGATTTTTGAGCAGGTACCTGCAGGAAGCTGTCCCGAGTTGGGGGCTGTCACAGGCCTAATTAATTCCTGTTGGTGCTGTTGTCAAAGGGCCCCTCAAGGGCTTCCCTGGTGGCGCGGTGGTTCAGAGTCCGCCTGCCGATGCAGGGGACACGGGTTCGTGCCCCGGTCCAGGAAGATCCCACATGCCGCGGAGCGGCTGGGCCTGTGAGCCATGGCCGCTGAGCCTGCGCATCTGGAGCCTGTGCTCCGCAACGGGAGAGGCCACAACAGTGAGAGGCCCGCGTACCGCAAAAAAAAAAAAAAAAAAAAGATAAAAGGTGACAATGTGTATACAAAGCACTCAGCTCCAGGTAAACGCTCTAGAAACGATAACTATTTCCACTGTTGAAAACAATGGTAATCACAGTCCTGATGATGATGATGCTAAATGGCCCTTCAAGTCCCCCTGGGGAAAATCAACTAAGCTCTTTGTCCATATTTGCCCCCTCTCTTCTCGCTGCTGATGGCCCCTCCCCATGGACACAGGGATGGACACAGGGCGAGGACAGGACATCCTGACTCTTCCTTCTGCTTCATCCTCAGAGGCATCATCACACCAGGCTGGGCGCAGCTCCCAGAAACCTCCTGCAGCTGGGGGACAGCAGGGCAAAGAGGCAGCCAGGCCGAGACGTCTTGGCGGTGGCGACTGCAACATTCTGTGAGGAGCAGAGCCCAGGCTGTTCCCCCTCAAGACAACCCAGAGGCTTCGCTGGCGGTCCGGTGGTTAAGACTCCACGCTTCCAAGGCAGGGGGCGCGGGTTCAACCCCTGGTCGGGGAACTAAGATCCCACATGCCCCGTGGTGCAGCGCCCCCCCAAAAGAAGACAGCCCAGAATCTCCAGCTTCTTCCCCACCCCACCCCACCCCTGTTTTCAGTCTGCACTGAAATTGCTAGAGGAAGACAGAGCAGCAAATCCCAGGCCTCTTCAGGTTATCGGATGGGATAACTGGGGTACTGGAGACGTAAAAAGCCGGGGGCTGGGCCTGGAGGCAGCAAGACCTGGTTCGGGCAGGTACTGACTACAGAGCCGAATGCAAAGATGGCCAGAAAGGGCCACCACCCCACCGTGTCCCTGGCCCCCTGCCACACGCTCACCCAAGCCGCGCATCGTGAGTTCTTGCTAGGAGGCTCCCATTCGCGAAAGCCCTTTGCCAGTTTTCCCATATTCTGCCAACCCCTAATGTTCGTACTCTTTTCTTACCCCTCTTTATCTATTCTAAGATGCATATTCTTTTTCATATTTAACGTCTGAAGTCAGGATGCCTCTTGCAGACTATGTCATCATGTAATCGCTGTAGAGCAGGTGGCGGTTGTGACCAAGATGTTATTGCCTATACATGTGCAAACTGGGCGGCTATTCCTGATGAAATGAATGCCACAGTGACACTTCAGCGTTCCTAGGCATGGGCGTGGGAGAAAATGCCTCCCCAGGCAGCCCTTGTATCACCCGTGGGAGCGCCCATACTTTGGGATCTTTGCTCTAAATCACCCCTATGGTCTCTCCCGCCCTGCCCCCCGCAGACAGGCTGTTTTCTCTTCCTGGAACACCCCCCCACCCCTGCATGGAAGGTATCTGAGTTACTCCCCTTCCCTTTATTTAATTCTGAGCTACTCTAAAGCTCATACATGTAATAACCATTATATCTGCTTGCAGATTCGATGGGGTGGGAAATGGCACGGCAGAGGCAGCTTGTCTCTGCTCCATCACATCCAGGATTCAGCTGGGAGGACTTGTATGGTTGGGGGTGGAATCTTCTGAAGGCTCATTCACTCAAGTGCCTGGTACCTGGGCTTCAGGGGGGTCAGACCTCTTATATGGGGGCTCCAGGCTCCTGAGAGTTCCAGGGAACAAAGCAGAAGCTGCATTATTTTCTAAACCCAGCCCCAGAAGTCCCACAGCGTCACTCCTGCCATATTCCATCTGTCAAAGTAGTCACAAGCCTGACAGAAACAAGGGACAGGAAATGGGGCCTCAACCAGCAGGCAAATGGGAAGTTGGAACGTATGGATTCTGGAACAAACAAGAGAATAGGGGGTATAGTTTGAGATGTACAGCTGTCTTATTAATACTCACCACCACTTTGGGATGTAGGTTCTCTTACCCATTTCCTGGAGGAGAACGCTAGGGCTCAGAGAGGCAATACGTGGACCAGTCTGTCTGACTTGACGTCAGAGACTTTTTGCCTCCATCCCAGTGGAGTCCACTCAACAAAACACCATGTTTTTTCCTGCCCAGACTTTTAAGATCATCTTAGATTCACTAACTGAGGCAGTGAAGAGAACATACCAAAGTGGAAGGAAGGCACAGAATAGGTAACTGACCAGCCCTAGGTCACTCAACCAATCAGTGGAAGAGCCAGTATGTGGGCGGTTTTCACATCATCTTTAAACAATTGGAGTAAATTAAACATCTCTTCCCTTGCCAAGCTAAATGTTTTCCAGTTTGGAGTTTTGTTTGTATGTGTGTATTTTAAATAAATGTGATAATTAAGCCGCAAACGTTCCCAGCACACTTGGATATATTAAAGTTACAGGCTGCTGATCAAATGGAGAAAAATCACAAACACGGACATAAATGACTGCTTTTGTTTGTTCAGTGCCTCTTGCAGCACTCAGATGGGTCTATCAGCTTGATGGCAGGGAGTGAGGGGAGGTGGGGTGGATTGGCAAGGAGACTACAGGAAGTGAAACCCCATGGTGAAAGATTGTCGTTCTTCTCTTTTCTAAAAACATTTCATCTGTGCCTATATTTCTTCTCAACCAGCCAGTTTTGAAAACACAAACGAGCTGGCAAAAGGGCTGTTTCTCTCTGCCTGGCTGGCAGCACTTCACACTCAATGTCAAAGGCCAGAACCCCTTTCCTGATTGTGGAAGAGAATCAGAGTGTCCTTCTAGAATCAGGGGGTCCTGGTTTCGAATCTCCTTTGGTCCTTGCAGTGGGGCCTGTCTGGGCTCTTAGAGGCCAAATGCCCCCCCCCACCCCGCCCCGCCACTGTAGTCTCTGCCCATTCACTGTCAGATAAAAAAACAAAACCAGACTTAGTAAGGGGAGACTTTGATTTGAAAGGATGATTGCAAAGGGGGAAAGGGGCTATTGTAACAGAGACAGTGCTGTGACCATAGTTCTGCAAGCATCTCAAGGATTAGGCAAAAGAATTTTCCTTTTATAAGAGGAGAAAAAGAGGCAAGAAGGAACTGGGAGGTTGAATGAAAGGGAGGCATGATGGGACAGGAGGTCAGGGAGGGTTTTATCCTGAGGCTGGTCTATTCTCAGGAGGGGCTGTCTGCAGGCTCAGGCTGAGAGTGGGCCAAAGTTCAGGGGCCTGGAGGAAGGACAGAATTTAACCAAAGTTTAGTCAACAAGTGTCAACAGGGAATTCCCTGGTGGTCCAGTGGTTAGGACTCCATGATTTCGCTGCTGAGGGTGCAGGTTCAATCCCTGCTCGGGGCACTAAGATCCTGTAAGCCAAAAATAAAAGTATCAACCGACAAAAAATGCACAACCTAAACACTGAGAGTTATGTTTTATTTGGGGACATTACTGAGGACTCTAGCCCAGCATATAGACTCTCAGATAGGAATTGTTCCAAAGAAGTAAGGGAGTAGCCTAGACATATAGGAGTTTTGGCAAACAAAGAAAACCTATGTAGTCAAACAGCAGAAGATTACTGCTAATCACAAATATCAGACATCTCAAGTTAATGATTTTACTGCTTTTCCATGTTTGGGAAGATGCAAGAGTCTGGGCTCATTAAAATGATTCCTTTGATATGCATCTTAACTACCAAGGGCCAGTATCCTGTTTTTCTCCATCCTGAATTCTCCTCAGGGTGCACCGGTAGGGGTGGCTACAGTAGTTAATGGCTTGATGGCAGGCAACACTTTTTTTATCCACACAGGAATTTTGCTCAGAATGATTGGTGGAGACAAGCAGTTCAGCTAGTTACTTATGAGGCAAAGAACAGGGATTTGGAGGGTCTGTGGCTGGCCCTGTCATAGGTAAACTAAGTGGGCATCCATGAGTCCCCCTAAGTCACAGGAATGGTGGATCATTGCAGCAAGTACCTTTCCAGAACAAAAAAGGGTAAGGGGTCTTCCTTTAACCGTCACTGTTTCCCAGAAGCACAGGGCTCAGGTAAAATTCAACACTGTCATCACCCAACTGGGGATGATAATTATGATAGTACTATCTACAATTTTCATATTTGAAAAGTAACTTGGAAGTGCTTGGTGCACAGTAAATGCTCAATAAATATTTGTGAATCTCACCCGTGAGAACTGTGAGGGCTGGGTAAGTTGATTCAGTGTGTTTTCTTTGGTGCCAGCACAGTACCCAGGATCCACTGATCAGATGAATTGGCCTTGAGCAAGCTTCAGTCTCCCTGACAGTACAGTTACCTTTTTTTGGCTACACCACACAGCTTGCAGGATCTTAGTTCCCCAACCAGGGATTGAACCTGGACCCTCAGCAGTGAAAGCACAGAGTCCTAACCCCTGGACCAACAGGGAATTCCCCCAGTTTCCTTGACTGTAAATAAGACATGATAATCTCCACCTCACAGGCTTGTGAAGAGAATTACATAATTTGGAGGAGCCTAGGGGGCCCAGACAATGCCTGACACATCTCTGGTAACCAGTGGCAAAGACTCTCTCCTCAACTTAACTCTGCTCAGACACTTTTGAGAACTCTTTGTAACTACACCTTGCCCTTGGGCTCTGTCTTTGATCTGCTTTGTCTAGTTTTAGCAAGAATTCTGCTGGGTCATTTTAGCAAAAAATCCCCTACCCTTCATATCTGATCAAAATCCTTATCCTCCACCCTTGATATCTTATCACCCTGGCCTGCCATCAGCAAAAAACCTGGGACCTTGGTTTAGCCAGAATTCCCCTTACCCATTATGTTTCCTCTTAATAAGCTTCCATCCACTGACCCAGACCCTGCTCCTTGGTTATCAATCTCTGCTTGTCCTTGCTGTATTCAGAGCTTGTGCTCCATCTCTCCCCCCTAACACAACACTTCCGCCCCTCCCATCGCAGCAGTCCCAGTGAATAAAGTCTGCCTTACCATCTTTAACAAATGTCACAGATAAATTTTTCTTTAACACCAGTAAATAAATTCCCTTCCTATTTCCACTTGGATTCCAACCGCAGTATGAGCAGAACTTTCTATCGCCTCTGTTCAATGCTTCAAAGGGCCTAGTCCTTGGAGACCATGGGGAGTGTGCTCAAAACCAAAACCCCCAGTGACGCCCACACCACTCAGCATCAAGCTAGCAATGGGAGAAGTAAGGACTCTGACCCCTCGCCTGCCACTCCGCACTGAAACCCTGAGTCCTCCTCACTCCCACAGGCCGTGGATGCAGCACTTGGGGGTGAACTTCGAAAAGTCAGGACCTGCGACTTTCCGAAAGTACGAGTATTTGACCACTTTATCTCACTGAGCCTCGATTTCCCGCTCTGTAAAACAGAGAGAATAATCCTAGTTGTACGATTAGATAAAATGGTAGATGTGAAGCTGCCTTGTATACGAAGTTACAGTTGCAATCGCAGATGTTACCCACCTGGAAAGAGAAACCGAGGCAAAAGCCCAAGCTTAGGCTGTAGCTCCACCCTCCGGCTTTTAAACGGGGCGGGGCGGGGCCACGGCATCGATCACTCGGCGCTCCTCTAGGCACGCCTTGGTGATCGATACTCCTCGGGCAAGCCTCTGACTACTCGGAGAGACAGCCAGAGTATTCGTCCAGAAGGAAAAGTCGTCGCCGGCCTCCAACGACTCGACACTGTCCAAACTCGAGACAGGTGAGTTTGAGCAACTCGAGAGGGCGGGCAGCTCTGGCTCCTTAGAAGCGGGGAGGCCGGGCTGAGAGGGGAGGACTGCGCAGGCGTAGCGTGAAGGGGCGAAGCAGGAAAGGACGGTCTCGCGCGTGCGCTTTGGAAAGCCCAGGGCGGCCCTTCAAAGCAGCGAAACTGAGCCGGGTGTTGGGGGTGGAGTGGGGGCGGGCAAGAACCGGGGGTAGTGCATGCGCTCTGAGAACGCAGTTTAGCCGTTCAACTCCAGCGCCTCCAGGGGTAGGAGGAAGGCCCTGCGCGTGCGTGGTGCACTTCTTACGCCAGTCATTTCTTTTTGCGCGTGCGTGAGGCCAGGTTGTCGTGTCCCTTCGTTGTTCTTGGTGTCGCGTTGTTGCGACTCTAATGCCCTTGCGAGGCTTCCGATTTCCGCCGTGTTTGTAGCGGCAGGTGGTTGTCGGCTGACCCTCCCGAGCCAGTCGCCGTTTGTCGGTCTGGAGCTAGGCCGACTGGGCACGCTTAAACCATTGGGCCCCGAATGTGGACCAAGGGAAATGAAGCCCCGGGGGAGGCGCCGGGGAGGGAAAAGGTGTGAGACCTCGGGGTGGAGGGTTGGTGGGTTACGTAGAGCCCGCCCAGCCCGCTCGTCCTGGGGGACCCGGTGGGCCCTGTGCATGGGGCCGCTTGGAGGACGGGGGCTGTCTAACTCGACGGGGTTAATTCTGAGCAAAGATGGGTCACCGTGCTCAACAAGTTTGGAGTAAATCCAGGGGCAGGAGGTGGGCAGGTGTTGGGGCCACCCCGACGGCCCAAGCCCGATCCTGTCTGCTCGTTACAAGACTGGGCAGCCTGGTCCCAGAAAGCCAGATTGAGGCCGATGTATTCTGGGAGGCGCTTTAGAGTTTTAAAGATGAGTTAAGAGAATTGTGGGATGACTGCGGTGGCTTCCTAGAAGGCTTGATTTTATAAATGTCAGGAACCCACTTGGGCTGTTAACTAACAGCCAACCAAAGGCCAGCTTAGTGCTTCCCTGGTGGCGCAGTGGTTGAGAGTTCGCCTGCCGATGCAGGGGACACGAGTTCGTGCCCCGGTCCGGGAAGATTCCACATGCCGCGGAGCGGCTGGGCCCGTGAGCCATGGCCGCTGAGCCTGCGCGTCCGGAGCCTGTGCTCCGCAAGGGGAGAGGCCACAACAGTGAGAGGCCCGCGTACCGCAAAAAAAAAAAAAAAAAAAGGCTCCTCCAGTGGGTGAATGGGAATTTGCACTCTTGCCTCAGCATGCTGGGTCCAATCAGGCGGAACAGGCAGGAGCTATTAGGAGGTTGGGGCAGCCTGAAAATTGCCTCTCCTGGGAGCATCTTGGGGCCTGCCCCTGCAGGGTTAGGACTGGACCTGGGAGGCCAGGCGGATTTTCAGGGTCTGCTGCTCATGTAGATGCCAAGATGCCACCATTCTTTGAGGGAATATTCTTGACCCACAGGGCCTATGTCTTGTTTCTGGAGGAGCAGGACGATTAGGAGGTCCAGGTGACCCAGACCTCATATTCCCAAAAGATTTAACGATCCACCCATCCTGGGGGTTAGAAACACACGCACTATAGCCAGTTGCCCTGAGCTCAAATCCCAGCTCTGCCATTCAGTGGCTGTGTGACCTTGGGTGAGTCATTCAGCCCTTTTCTGCCTCGGTTTTCTCATCTGGAAAATGAGGGTATTGACAGTACCTAAGATTGTTATGAAATTTAAATACATTACTACTTACAAAGCTCTTGTCGTGAGCTCTTCCTGACACATAATAAATGCTGGTGTGTAGACACGCAGTTGTGTACACACACACGTATTTTTAAAAATTTTTAAATTTAATTATAGTTGATTTACAAAGTTGTGTTAATTTCTGCTGTACAGCAAAGTGATTTAGTTATATGTATATATACATTCTGTTTTCATATTCTTTTCTATTATGGTTTATCATAGGATATTGAATATAGTTCGCTGTGCTATACAGGAGGACCTTGTGTATCCATTCTATATAGAATAGCTGACATCTGCTAACCCCAGCATCTCACTCTATTTCTCCCCCAAGCCCCTCCCCCTTGGCAATCAGAAGTCTGCTCTCCATATCCCTGCATCTGTTTTCGTTTCATAGATAGTTTTATTTGCACACACATGTATTTTTGTTAGAGAAATATAATTTAAATTTCTGACATCACGTCCAAAGAAGACTTATATACCATTACATTCAGAGATCGACCAACAGGTTTGAAAAAAGTCATTTATTCTCCAACTTTAAATTTATGTCCCATACTTGGACCTCACTGCCCATAGGGAACATGGAATTGATAATACTCCCATAATTACCTTATGAAAAGTATAATTATATTGCTTTGCCTTTTTTTTTTTCCCCTGAGGGTGTTAAAATGTTAGTATGTTCACTGGAGATGTGCCGTGACTCTTGTGAGATTTTTGGGGGCATCCTTGTACTTTTTTAATATGTCAAGAGCCTCAAAGAATGGCAGGGGCCCCTCCCAGCTTGAGGAGGTGGCCGGGAGCTGGAGAGAAGGAGGAGGGGCAGCGGCTGATGAGCCCATCCCAGCTCCAGCGCGTGGGCGCGACTTCTCTTATTACTCCCACGGGGTGGGTAGGGGGGAAGCAATCACTGCAGAACACAGCCGTTCCCTCCGCTGTGCTTTTCAATCTTCAATAATTTCCACACTTTGTCATGCCACCTGCAGCCCCGTTAGTCATGTCACCTGCAGCCCCGTTAGTCATGTCGCAGCCTGAAACGCTGTGTGGCAGAAGCAATTACTGCCAACGTTGTCACACTGTCATAGTGTTTGTTACCCCACCTGTAGCCAGGGCCCACACCAAACACGTGGCCACCTGCTGTTTCTCACCTGCCCCCCTCCCCTTGCTCCCTCCCACTTGGTCTCAGGCGCTTGGAGAAGTGGGACCCAGCCTCCAGGTGCCAGGACGGACGCTGAGGGCAACAGCCCACCTTGCCTGGCTCTGCCTAGCTGCCTGCCTGCTGCCCGCACCCTGAACCAGACTAGCCCAGCCTTGGGGAGATTTGGGGATTTTATGGGCCAGCTTGAGTTTGGGAGTCAGAGAGTCTTGGGTTCCCATCTTGGCTCCTCCACTCAGCCTTGAACAAGTTACTCTTTATCCCGTGTCCTCAATTTTCCGTGTCTGTAAATTGGGCTTTGATTTAGAGTGCTTTGGCAAGAATGGGCTGAGATGTGGTTGAGTTCTGTGTGAATGCAGAATTGTTACACAGCCCCTGGCCCTTAGCAGGCGTTCCTGCAAATTATCATCATGGGGTGGAGGGGGTGCTGGCACAGATGTGTAGCCCCAGTTTTGAATCTCTAGGGGCTGAGGAATTCTGGCTGCCTTCCCCCAAACATCGCTGTGTTTGCATTCTCTTCGTCTGGGTCCCCATCCTTGGACACGGTCTTAGTTTTTCTGGCAGTGTTTGCAATTCTGGTGTGACCTCAGCCTCCCAAATCTAGCTCTGTGACTCTGGGCTGGTCCCCATCTGGTCATTAGGCTCCCCCTGGGAGCCTCACTGCAGGCTGAGGTCCCTTTGTGGGGCACTGAGTGGGGTCCAGGCACGCGGTGGGGCTGGTCCACTAATCCAAGGGACCCCTCCCTTACCCCGGCTCCTCCTGGGGACAGCAAGTGCGAACATTGCCACCACAGCAGCCAGGAGGCATGGGTTGGTTGTCCCTCTGTAACCATTCCCTGGTCACCATGACTGTAACCAACCATCACAACGTTAATTGTCTTGGTTATATTCTGAGGTACCGGGGGATGGGGCTTCAGTGTATGAATTTGGGGGTGGGGGACATAACTCAGCCCGTAACAAGGGTCCATCCTGGGTCATCTCCCCCGACTCCCCTGCAACCCTGGTCCTCGGCTGGTCTTGCAAATGCTATTTAGAAGCAGCTGCAGTGAAATCCACAGGTGGAAGAATGCTGGACACACCAGTTAAATCCCCCAAAAGAGAGGTCTTTAAGGCTTTCCCAGTACCTTCCTGGCATGACCTAAGAGGCTGCTCACGTGAGCACAGCGGTGGGCACTTGGATGCACAGCTCACCTCTCTCTTCTGCGTGTGTTATGGTCGTGGGAGAACGCTGTGGCTGGAAGGACCTGAGATCTAGTTTAGCACAGGGCTGCTGCTTCGCATGATTCCTGGGGATGTCATACCAAGGGGTCTGGAAGCTTATGGAATGCCAGCCTTTTATTTATTAAGGTTTTACAGAGAGTTGCAAAGATGATCCAGAGAGTTCCTTAGTACCCTTCATGTAGCTTCTTCTAATGTTAGTATCTTTCCTAACCATGGTGCATTTATCAAAACTAAGGAATTAACATGGGTATAAACCATCAACTGAACTGCAGACTTTATTTACGTTTCACCGGTTTCCCCACTAATTTTTTTTTTTTTTTCTGTTCCAGGATCTAATCCAGAATCCTACTTGGCATTTATTCTTTCACTTGCTAGATTTCAAAACCGAAGTGTGGAGGGGAAGGACTTAAGTGCCTATGCAAAGGTGAATCTAGAACCCTGTCTCTCTTTCTCCCAGGACTGCACGTTAGAATACCCTGGGGGCTTTTGCAATGCCATGTTCCTCCACCGAAGCCACTCCATCGTTGAGAGGCCACTGGCCACCTGGCTGATGGCCACTGTGTGACTCGTGCACAAATGCAATGATGGGTTCTACCTCCGTGGGGGGCAGGGACCATTCAGGCCGGCTTCGGTTTTCTCGTTTCTGGAACGGGGATGATGATAACTACCTCTGCCATTTACCTCCCTTCACTGCTCTGTGCCTCGGTTTCCTCTGAGATTAAATGGGGGGAAATTCACATTGACTTCCAAAAATGGTTGGAGGGTTTGATGAGTTGTATATGCACATCAGCCAACATGAAACAATGCTTACTAAGCAATTCTCACCTGCACACTGGAACACCTCGGGGACTTCTTAAACTCTGATGCTTGGGTCCCACTTCCGGAGATTCTGATTTTATTGGTCGGGGCTGCAGCCTGGATTTAGGGATTTAAAAAGCCCCCTGGGTGATTCTAATGTGAAACCAGGGTTGAGAATCACTGGTTGAAGTATTTCCTCCCAATCCCACCTTCCAAGCTTCAGTGAAGAAGCAAGAATCAGGATTACAATGACCTGGTAGGAACAGGGGGTTGGGTGAGGGATAAAAGCCTATCTTTTCTACAGATAACACCAACAAGAGCAATGCTAATGTCTAGCCTCTGTTAGAGCTTACAGGCACAGTGCTAAGTGTTTTCTGTGCATTTTTCTCAAAAGGACCCTACGACCCAGGTCCTATTATCACTGCCATTACACCGATGAGGAAAATGAGGCTCAGAGAGTTTGAGTTACTTGTCTAAGGTGGCACAGCTACTTATTGTCAGAGCTGGGCTGTCACTCAGGTTGTTATTGATGGTGGAGCCTGTGTTCTTAACCACAGTGCTGTCTTACTCAGATCAGTGAGGTGGCCTCAGGATGAAAACCTATGGCTCAGTGGCTTTAAGTATGACAAATACTAACCGGTATCATTCATTATCCTCCTACCATGTGCCAGGGCTGCCTTCTTCCTCCCAACAGCCTTGAGAAATAGGTACCATTTTCTCCGATCTCCCAGGTGAGAAACAGGTCCCCCAGGAGATGAAATCGTTCACCTAAGGCTGAACTGGGAGTTGAACTCTTGGCTGCCTGACTCCCAGACCCTGAGGGGACGCTGTCTGCAGGGGAGGGAAGCACAAGAACCCACAGCAAGAAGCAGCAAGAGGGTCTCCCCAATTTCTTCCGTGTGAAGAAAGTGATTATCAAATTGGTTTCACTTTTAAATACCCTGTTGAACAATACCTGTTTATCTTAATTGTTCTACAGCTCAGGAGGCATTGCTGGGGAAGCTGAAGAAATACAGCATCTGTTGTTGGCTTCCTGGTGGGAACCTGCTGAGCTCATCAGCGTGGGGTCAGTGGGGGTCTCATCCTTGATGTTCTCCTTTCTGCTCCTCGTCACAGTGTCTCTGCGACAGGAGAATGGACTGTCCGGGTCAGCCATCAAATTCCTTGTCACTCTCAGCTGATGCTTTTAACTCTCCCCAGCCTCTGACCTCCGCCCATTTCCAAGCTGAACCAGTATCACTGGGGCAGGGGAGAGAAAAGGGAAAACAACAACAATGATGGCAGAGGCAGACAGCTGACCACCAAAGAATTGTGTTCCTCTCCCCCCAGGGTGTAGAATTGTTGCTGAAAAGAGGCTGCCCATCTGAGGGCTCAACTTCCCAGCCTCCTGTGCATCTAAGGGGGACCATGTGACTAGTCCTGGCCAATGGGATGTGAGCAGAAGTGATGCATGTCACTTCTGGATCAATGTGGGTGCCTTCTCTACTCTTTCTCCATCATCCATAGTGTGGAGAAGATTCTAAAGGAGGGCAGACCCCCTCTCTTTGAAGCCTGGGTCCCAGCATGACCATGTGGAAGCCTGACTGACCAGGAGTATCACACTGGATGGTCCATGAGGGAGATAGAAAGGTTTCTTGTGCTAGGTCACTGAGATTTTGGGGGTATATCTATTGTAGCAGGTAGCTTTACCTTAACCAACCCATGTGTTCCCTCTGCCTAGAACTCTTCTTTGTCTTTCCCCAGCCGACTCCAAATCATCCTGCAGCTCTTACCCAGCAGTCACTCTCCTCCAGGAAGTCTTTTCTGATTCCCCAGAGTTGCCCTCCTCTGGTTCTTTGGTTACTCATCAGTCTCCCTTATTGACAAGGGACTGTCTGAGGTCCACGTCCGTGTTTTTTTGTTTACAGTTCTATCCCAGCAGCCAGTACAGTGCCAGGTACATTGCATGGCTTGGTAATATTTGTGGGAAGCATGTCTTATTACAAGTTTGCTCATCCTGCCTCTTGTGCAGAGGATTCACAGGTGATAAAGGTACAGTGTTATTCAGAGTTCTGGCAGGAAATACAAGGCACACTGCAGAAGACAGTTGAGGGCAGTTTATTGAAGGGGCTATGTAGAGAGGCCTGGGCAAGGATAAGGGCAACCTGCAAGAGCTGGTAGTGTTCTCTGGGACTAGCCACAGTGGGGAGCCATAACTACCCCTAGACCTGAAAGGTTTACCAGAACCCAGAGGGAGCTGTAGGCAAGGGAGAGGCTCACTCACCGGGGCCAGTGGCTTTAATTAGAAGAAGTGAAGAATAAATACTCTGCCCTCTGATGGCCTCTGAGCACCTCCTATCAGCCAAACCCAGTCTAAACTAGGGAGCGAGGGAGTTAATTAATGCACACCATAGAAGTTAGGCTTCTGGCAAACTATAATTCAAAAAGATATATGCATCCCTATGTTCATAGCAGCATTATTCACAATAGCCAAGACATGGAAACAACCTAAATGTCCATTGACAGATGAATGGATAAAGAAGATGTACATATATACAACAGAATACTACTCAGCCATAAAAAGAATGACATAATGCCATTTGCAGCAACATGGAGGCAACTAGAGATTATCATACTAAGTGCATCAAGTAAGACAGAGAAAGACAAATACCATATGATATCACTTATATGTGGAATCTAAAATATGGCACAAATGAACCTATCTACAAAACAGAAGCAGACTCACAGACATAGAGAACAGACTCGTGGTTGCCAAGGGTGGGGGGGAGGAGAGGGAGGGATGGACTGGGGGTTTGGGGTTAGTAGATGCAAACTATTACATTTAGAATGGATAAATAGCAAGATCCTACTGTATAGCATGGGGAACTATATTCAATATCCTGGGATAAACCGTAATGGAAAAGAATATAAAAGAGAACACGTATATGTGTATAAACTGAGTCACTTTTCTGTACAGCAGAAATTAACACAACATTGTAAATCAACTATACATCAATAAAAAAATGTCTGGGACTATTATCTCAGAAATCTTTAGAACTACAATGGAATGCTGATTCTACAACAGAAAGAAAAAGTAGTTAGGCTCCTGGGACACAGAGAAGATAGAAATGGGTGGGGTGAATTTTGAAGGACAAACAGAACATTGGGCACAAGCCCTGTGACAGTGACCTGCTCCCCCGACACGAGCTTGTGTTCCAGGTGCTGACATGAGCACAGCCCTTGAAGGTGTCATTCTAGGGAGGTACAGACTGGAAGGGCAGCCTGAATCTCAGAGATGCCAGACACAAGAGAAGCACCCCCATTAGTAATACAGGCAGACATCACCCACCCCTACTCACACGCCTGGGTCCCAGTGACCTGCCCCCAGCTGGCACCCCCTCCCAGGGTGAGAGCAATGATCAGACATGCTTTATCACTTGTCACTAGTCTAACCACCTCGCCACCAACTTGCCAGGGACAAGAGAGTGGCATTTATAACACACTGGATAATTATTCTTCAAATGAATCAAGCTATCAGGGAGCACCCTGGCTGAATAAATCAAAGCAGAATGAGGGCAGATTTCATAGAACTGAGTGGCTACAGCTGCCCTTTGTGATCGATTCGTGCAAGAGGTCTCTTTTGTCACCACCCAACATTTATAAGTGATGCCTCCCCTCCATGGCTTTCAGCAATTTCCCATGCCAAATGAAGATAAATGTCAGATGAGCAAACAGCCTTCAAATTGCTATTGAAAATATTTTGAAAAAGCCATGAAATGCCAGGCTTTTCTCCCTTCCATAGAGATTCTATTTATCTCCTGAGAAATAACCCCTCCACCCTGAAGAAACTAACTACTATTCAGTGAGGTGGGGAGGTAGCACCCAATTGCTATTTCTAAGGAGTTGGCAATGCCTAAGTGATAAGCCCTCTAGCCAGGTGAATTTCCATCCAACTAATGTCAGCTGACCAGGCTCCCAAAAGGATGACATCATTCACTGTTTATTGAGCACCTACTAAGTGCCAGCCATTGTGTTCAGCAGTGGACCAAATGGGCAATATTCTTACTCTCCTACAGCTTAATTTTTTTTTTTAATTATTTTTTATTGAAGTATAGTTGATTTACAATGTTGTGTTAATTTCTGCTGTACAGAAAAGTGACTCAGTTATACACATATACACATTCTTTTTTATGTTCTTTTCCATTATGGTTTATCCCAGGATATTGAACATAGATCCCTGTGCCATACAGTAGGACCTTATTGCTTATCTATTCCATATGTAATAGTTTGCAGGTACCAGCCCCAAACTCCTAGCCCATCCCTCTCCTTCCCCTACCTCCTTCCCCCTTGGCAACCACAAGTCTGTTCTCTATGTCTGTGAATCTGCTTCTGTTTTGTAGATAGGTTCATCTGTGCTCTATTTGAGATTCCACATGTAAGTGATATCTTATGGTATTTGTCTTTCTCTGTCTGACTTACTTCACTTAGTATGATAATCTCTATTTGCATCCATGTATCTGCAAATGGCATTATTTCCTTTTTAATGGCTGAGTAGTATTCCATTGTATACATGTAACACATCTTCTTTACCCATTCATCTGTTGATGGACATTTAGGCTGTTTCCATGTCTTGGCTATTGTGAGTTGTTTCATACAGCTTACTTTTTAGTATGGGGTATGTGGGGAGGCAGATAATAAAGAATAGATGTTCTGTCAGAGGGTGATAAGTGCTGTGATAAAAAGTACAGCAGAGCAAGAGGGATGGTGAGGGATAGGGGTTGGAGGGCTACATTAGATGTTACAGGGAAGGCCTCCTTATAACATTTAGGCAAAGACAAGAAGGGAATGAGGGAACGGACCAAGAAGATATTTGAGGTGGAGAGGTACAGGCAGAGGGATTGGCATGTACAAAGGCCCTGAGCACGGGTGGACCTGGTGTGTTTGAGTGGCAGCAAGAAAGCTGGCATGGCCATAGCGGAGTGAGCAAATGAGAGGGTGGCAGGAGAAAAGGTCAGAGAGGGATCTGGGGCTTATCAGGCAGGAAATGTTAGGCTGTGCTAGGACTTCGGATTTTAATTTGAGTGAGGTTGGGAGATATTGGAGAGTTTTGAGCAGAGGAGTTTCAGGTCTTATTCATGTTATATAATATGATTTCTCTGGCTGCTGTGCTGTCATGGACTGTTGGGGCTCAAGAACGGAGACAGGAATCTGGTCCTCTTTTGAGCGAGAGATGACAGTGACTTGGGCCACAGTGTGGTGATGGTAGAGGCGGTCCTGGCTGGATCCTGGCTCACAAGGAGAGCTGATGTGATTTGCTCATGAATTGGATGTAGGGTGTGAAAGGAGAGGAGGAAAGGATGACTCCAAGATTTTTGGTTTGAGAAACTTCTAGAGTGAAGGTGCCAGTTAATTGGGATGGGAAGACTGAGCAAGAAGTCAAGTTTGGAGATGGAAATAAAGTTTAGTTTGGGACATATTTGGCTTGAGATGAGCACTAAACAGTCACATGGTGATGCTGAGCAGCCAGTTGGGTGCCAGAGTCTGAGTTCGGTGAAAAGGTTGGGGATGTCAGGTGTACAGTATAGAAAGCCACTGGGCTGGCTGAGATCATCTAGGGAGTCAGAGGATTTGTTTGGTCAATTTTATTGAGAATTACTCTACGCCCAGCCTCGTTCCACGTGTTGGGACATAGCTCACAGTCTAGTGTGGAAGATGGGTAAGAAACTGGACAGTTTCAATCCCGGGTGATGAGTGTTACTATGGAGGAAGCACAGGGTGGGAGAGGCACCCAACGTGGTCTTGGAACTCAGACAAGACTTCCTGCAGGAAATGAAATGTATGCTGTTACCTAAAACTTAAAAGTAGCTAGTACTTGCCTCATGCATTCTAAGTGCCAGGTAGAGTTTCAAGCAGTTGGCACTGGTGGTTCTCAACCTTGCTACATAGTAGTATTGCCTGGAGAGAGTTAAAAAAGCCCGGTGCCTGGGCCTCACCCCAGACCAACTAAATCAGAGTCTCTGGGCATGGGATCCAGGCATCAGTATTTTATTTTATTTTATTTTATTTATTTATTTATTTTTGCGGTATGCGGGCCTCTCACTGTTGTGGCCTCTCCCGTTGCGGAGCACAGGCTCCGGATGCGCAGGCTCAGCGGCCATGGCTCACGGGCCCAGCTGCTCCGCGGCATATGGGATCCTCCCGGACTAGGGCACGAACCCGTATCCCCTGCATCGGCAGGCGGACTCTCAACCACCGCGCCACCAGGGAGGCCCGCATCAGTATTTTAAAAAAATGTTCCCAGTGTTTCCCACATGTGGCTAAGTGTGAGAACCATTGCTATTTCTGTATTTATTCATGGAATTCTTGGAATCACAGCCTCATGGGGAAGGTACCACTCTTAGTATTATCATCCCCATTTTACAGATGGGGAAACTGAGGCATATTGAAGTCATACACATATTCAAGGTTATAGAGCTAGTGAGTGACAGGACTGGATATGAAGTCTGGATCCTCCACATTCTTTTTCTTTTTTTTAATTTATTTTATTTAAGTATAGTTGATTTACAATGTTGTGTTAATTTCTGCTATGCAGCAAAGTGACTCAGTTATAAATACATATACATTCTTTTTCATATTCTTTTCCATTATGGTTTAAAACAGGATATTGAATATAGTTCCATGTGCTATACAGTAGGACCTTGTTGTTTATCCATTCTATATGTAATAGTTTGCACCTGCTAATCCCAGTGAAACCACAGGTCTCCCCCTTGGCAACCACAGGTCTGTTCGCCATGTCTGTGAGTCTGTTTCTGTTTCACAGATAAGTTCATTTGTGTCATATTTTAGATTCCACATATAGGCGATATCATATGGTGTTTGTCTTTCTCTTTCTGATTAACTTTGCTTAGTATGATAATCTCTAGGTCCATCCATGTTGCTGCAAATGACATTATTTCGTTCTTTTTTTATGGCTGAGTCATATTTCATTGTATATACATATATACCACATCTTCTTTATCCATTCATCTGTCGATGGACATTTAGGTTGTTTCCATGTCTTGGCTATTGTGAATAGTGCTGTTACGAACATAGGGGTACATGCATCTTTTCGAATTAGAGTTTTGTCCAGATATATGCCCAGGAGTGGGATTGCTGGATCATATGGCAACTCTATTTTTAGTTTGGATCCTCCACATTCTTTTTTTTTTTTTTTTTTTTTTTTTGCAGTACGTGGGCCTCTCACTGTTGTGGCCTCTCCCGTTGCGGAGCACAGGCTCCGGACGCGCAGGTTCAGTGGCCATGGCTCACGGGCACAGCCGCTCCGCGGCATGTGGGATCTTCCCGGACCGGGGCACGAACCTGTGTCCCCTGCATCGGCAGGCAGACTCTCAACCACTGCGCCACCAGGGAAGCCCCCTCCACATTCTTAAACACTGTTCCATGAAGCTTCCCATGAAGGGCCCGTGTTGGCATTAATCAGGAGAAGGGCACGATAGGAAGGAGTGTGTTCCAAATGGTGGGTTTATTTGGACTTTGATGGAACTCTAAGTAGATTAATGTGAGTGTAGAATATGCATATTCATTCATTCATTCATTCATTCAACAAGTATTCTTCCAAGGTTTTTGGGTTGAGCATCTTGGCAGGAGCTGGTTACTTTTACTAATATTTGATAGGAGTAGTTTTGGCAGAGATTATGAATAAGAACTTCATTTTGGACAGAGCATATTGCAGATGCCTCTGAGAACTCCAAGAAATTCCAGTGGGTAACTCGATATTCAAATCTAGAGCTTGGACATACATATGCCACCTACAGCCATGGGGTTAATGATGTTGTCCCTGTTCTTATGTCCCCTGCAGACATTTGGCTCCCATGTCAAGGTGGTGTCACCTCAATCTGTGGCATCAGAAGCGAGGTCAAGCATATATAATATCTGACCCTTTTCTTAAATTTCAAGGTTGATCTACCTCATTTTACAGATGTGGAAACTGAGGCTTGGGGAGGAAGGGACTTGCTCAAGATCACACATTGTGTTAGTGGCAGAACCCTCACTTCCTTTCTCTGTGCTTAGGTGATTTCATAGGTCTCTGTGGCAGTGGGAGTAGGCACCAGATCCTAGGCACAGTGGTGGCTCTATCAGGTGGACCTTGCCACTTAAACACAGGCCCTTAGTTTACTGTTTCTCTGCTCCTGCATCTTTACACTTCATCCCACTGGTGAGCTTCATAAGCTCTTAAATTTTCAGAAGTGGAAGCCCTTTGGGAGGTTAACTTGACCAGGCATACATAACATGGCACCTGTCCCACCACTGCCCATGCCAGACATCGCCAGTCGATCTCAGAACTCCTGGTCACCAAGTCTTAAAATCATCCTCCACCTAACATTCTAGGTAGTTGAAATTCCAGAGTAGGCAGGTGAGTGAAACCTGGACAATTGCTTTGTGCGTAGAGATTAGGTTCCTAAGCCAGAATGTAAGGAGAAAATAATGGAGAGCTAAAATTTTGGAAAAGTATATCGAATTGCTCATGAAGTACAATGCCTGTTATTTTGTGTACATTGTGTTTTTCCTCAATGAGTACAACTCAGCCAATTTTTCTCCTAACTTTGGTACAGATGATTGTTTCTTTGTTGAGTACTGGATGAAGGAAATGACCGGCAATTAGAAGCCATTCTGTGATATTTACCTTGAATCACACAGGGAAAATTCACAGGAATGGTCCTCCACTGTGCCTGCCATCTCTCTTCCAGAACAATCCTGCTCTCTGCCTCCTTCTCTTTGTTTTCAATAACATAAGCTAATGTTACTAACGCCAGTAATGTTAGTAATGCTTACTATGCATCTGATACTCTTCTAAAAGCTTTACATGCATTGATTTTATTTAATGCTTGTTGCATCAATCCTATGAAGTGAGTGTTGTTATTAACCCCACTTTTCAGAGGAGGGAACTGAAAATCAGAGAGGCTAAGTCATTTCCCCAATGTCACACTATTGGTGACAGGTAGAGTCAGGATTTGAACCTAGAACTTTTGGTTCTAGAGCCTGAACTCTTTATGCTGCCCTACCTAACCCTAACCCTAACGCTAACCCTAACCGTAACCCTAACCCTAATCCTAATCCTAACCCTAATCCTAACTCCAGGCTGAATGGTGGTACTCATTGCACTGTAAACTAGTAGTGACCTCAGACTGGAACCCATATCTTTTGTCTCCCCTTCTCAGGTTCTTTACATCTCTCCAGATCTTCCTTCTGGCCTGGCTTCCCTGCCCTCTCGCTGGGGGCTGCCACACTTGCTGACTGTGGCATTCATCACCTGTTATCCATCCCAGTCTCCAGTGCTTTGGTTAAACACGTACTCCAAGACTCCAACCTCATTTCTCCAGTCCATTCAGAGCTTTATTGATCTTGCCTGACATTTGCTTCTCTCGGATCCTCAGCCCCATGCAGCTGGACAAATGGCCTTTACACCTCTGTGTCTCACAGGAGCTGCAGCTGTTTAACCAGCTCAGGGCTTTCAGTTAATGGAGAAGGCATGGGGGAGGGGAGGGGATTGCTATGGTGGATGAGAAAGGGACAGTGATCTCCTGGGCACCCCAGAGTTCTCTCCCCAGGGACTCCTAAAAGTCATTGATCTCAGCACTTTATATTTTCAGAGTAGCTCTCTCTGAAGTCTAGAAGACCCATGTAGTGTACCTGTTATTCAAGGGCTGCAGAAGGAGGGATCAAGACGGGACCTTCATGCCTGTTGGGATGAAGACAGGACAGCAGATTCCTGGGGAACAGTAAGACTGAGATGTTTGTCTAGACTGCCCAGGAGTTGATATTTTTGGGCTGGTATCGCAGTGTTTTTCCTGTGCTCTCTGATGAATGTATCCTTGGTTTCCCAAAGAAGGGGATGTGGCAGAAGCTGAAGCATTTTGTGGCCCTGGACGGGTGATGGTGTCTCACTGCCAAACAGAAAGAAATGGCTGTTCTCATTTAGGTTTTCTGAAGTCAGATCTTTTTATTTTAATTGAAGTATAGTTGATTTACAATGTTGTGTTAGTTTCAGGTGTATAGCACAGTGATTCAGTTATACACACATACATGCGTATATATGTATATGCCTATGTATCTAATATATATATATATATTCTTTTTCAGATTCTTTTCCAATTTATTACAAAATATTGAGTATAGTTCCCTGTGCTATATAGTAGGTCCTTGTTGAAGTCAGATCTTTGATAAGGCTTTCTGATTGTTGGCATTCAGGAAACGGGTTTGGTTTCTGAGAGATATGGCTTGAAGTAACAGTGGGTGATTGCCTGGCATAAATCAGTTTCTCAATAACAATAGCAGAGTACACTTCGGTAGAATTTTTGATGAGCCACATACAGTTCTAAACATTTAACTCCTCACATTTAACATTAACTTGCCTGATACTTACGGCAACTTCGTGGGGTAGAAACCATTATTCCCCCCACTTTACAAATGAGGAAGCAGAAGAATGGATTGTAACACCCTCAGTTAGGATTCACATTCCAGCGCCAGGTTCCCGAATTTGCAGTCCTATCCAAACTACCCAAAAAGCTCTTCTGCCTGTCGTTGTCTGTCCTGATGGTTGTCACTGTTGCTAACCTGTCACTCACGTCCACCCGATTTGATGAATTCCTTTCATTTCATTAGAACCCTTAACCGAGACCCCCCTCGGGGGGGTGGATATGGCAAAGGAGTAAAGAATGTTCTAGAAACAGTTTGTTGTCTGGTTCTGGAGACACATTTAGCCCAGCTCAAGCCCAAGTCTACAGAGGAGAAAAGGCAGATTATGGACCCCATATGCAAATCATTTGTTCCTCTATTCATTTATTTAAGTAAATAAAAATTTCTCCATAAGTATTTGTTGAGCACCTACTATGTGCTTGGCTAACATGACTATTAGCTTAGCCACTCAAAAATATTTGCTCACTCAAGGAGAGAACAGAGCGGAGAGGCAGGGACTCCACAGAAGCGGTGATGTAGCCTCTGACTGCGTCACCAGGGGCCCTGGTCTCCTGGTCTGACACAGCATTTAACTTGTCCAAAGCTGAGACCTATGTCCACAGTCTTTGGCCCATCTCTCTGATCAAAGCCCTTGTCCAAACCTAGTTATTTTTCAGGCCTCTGAAAACTTTGACTTGTGCTCTGTGGTTGGAAAGCTTGAAGGCAAACAGGATATTTCCTTGCCCTGGGGTAGGGGACGCCCCAGGCCCCTGGTACATATCCATCTGGGAGACCATTAGGTGTCCTCTTCATGTCTGCCATATATGCTGGTAGAGCTGGTTGTCCAAACAAAACAAACACAACAAGACCTTACTAGCCATTGATCCTAGGATGCAGATAAGGGCAGGAGCTGTGGGCCAGGCTGTTTGGGTTGGTCTCACCTCTGCCTCTTTCTGACTGTTTGATTCTGAACAAGCTTCTGCACCCACATCAGACTAACATGAGGAAGAAGCAAACGTTTGGTTGTGTCAACCCCCAGATATTTTAGGGTTGTTATAGCCATTAGTGAGTAGTCCTGTGATGAGTGCAGTAAAAGTGGAATGTTGGAGGTTCAGGGAATGCTTTGTGGGACCATGCACGGGGTAGGGGCAGGTGCTTTGGGACTGCCAGGGCTTGAGAGGGATTCTGGAGGTGGAGACAGTTCTACCTGGTGTTCTTGCTATGGCTGGCTGATGGTGCCCTGTTTCCTGCCCATCCCTCTTAGGTGGAAGGTTTATTCTTTGCTGCCCTCCGTAGCAGAGGACAGCAGGTCCTCATCTGAGCCCGAGGGACAGCAGGGTTTGCTCCAAATGAGAGGAGGTTCTGAGCACAGAGAGTGGGGAGTATGAGGGGTGGGTTTCCGGCCTTTCTCATGGGGGCACTGGATCCCCTCCCCAAGCCTGCACTTCCAAGGAGAGGCTGCCCTCTCTGGTTGCCACCTTGCCCTCTGTCCTTTCTGTGAGCCCTGTGAGGGTCAGCGGGAAAGAGCCTTCCAATGAGGCTGAACTCTTTTTTTTTTTAAAGTTGTACGCGGGCCTCTCACTGTTGTGGCCTCTCCCCTTGCGGAGCACAGGCTCCGGACGCGCAGGCTCAGCGGCCATTGGCTCACGGGGCCCAGCCGCTCCGCGGCATGTGGGATCTTCCCGGACCGGGGCACGAACCCGTGTCCCCTGCATCGGCAGGCGGACTCTCAACCACTGCGCCACCAGAGAAGCCCGAGGCTGAACTCTCGATCAGGGCTCCCAGGGGGTCTTGAGAGTCACAAGCCCACGTGGGAACTTGAGCGGCTTTCTAAACTGAGCTGGGTCTTTCTGTCTCACCGGGATGGGGGCCACCCCTTCCTCTTGAGCCAAGCTTCCTGTTCCAACTTCCTGTCCCGACTCTCCTTGGAGTGGCTTCTATGCCCTCAGATTCCAAGCTATGTGGAAGCCGGGCAGCCTCAGTTCTCTGATGGGCTTGAGAAAAATGACTTTGTAGATGATTTGGAGTTTTCTCTTTTTTAGGGTGAGAGACTCCCTGTTTGGGCTGACTACACTGAAGCAGAACCTGAAAAGTAAATTTTCACATGGAATTTTCCAATCTTTAAAAGTTGGCAATTAATTAAAATGATTTAAAAATACTGCAGGCTGCTCAAAGCATGTCCGTTGGCCAAATCCATCAAAGCTATCAAGGGTCAGAGAAAGCACAATAGAATTGAGTTTTAGGTGTGTAAAGAGCAATACTAATGAGGGCTGCAGAGCATTGTGAGTCCCAGAAATGTGGAGAGAAACCCAGAGGATGATTGGAAGTGAAATTAGCAGCTGGAGTCCTTTGGGGGGTTCTTTGGGGTCCACAGTTTGACCTAAATCTTCCTCAGTGTCCCACTGGACACCATTGATTGGTGGCTGGGCCAAGCTGAGCAGAAGTTGCTGAAGAGGGGAGACGTGGTTTCGATGTGAGCAGAGCTGAGAGAAGCCCCTGGGCCTGTACCCCCTTTCCTCCAGCCCCGACCCTGGGTTAGAGCCTCTTGCCTGCCCGGGTCTGTGCCTCTTGTCCTCACGCCCAGTCACTGAGACCCAAAAAGACAGGTGTCTTCCTGCAGAGAGTGGCAGGGAGACTTTACAGCCCTTCTGCAGAGAAATAAAACACTGCCTTCTGCTCAGGCTTCTCATCCTACTGGCCTCCCCCTCATTCCCCCAGAGATGGGATTTTGAATGATGAGGGAGGGATGAGGGGTGGGTAGGGGTGGTGCCAGGGATCTAGAGAAATAGCGATATTCAAGGAGACACGGAGAGGACAGAAGGAGACAGACTTGGGAGAGCTAAGAGCCACAGAGACAGACAGAGATAAAAGAGGAAGAGAGAGAGACAGAGAGAAAGTGTAACAGAGAGACAGAGAAAGATGGATGGAGGGAGGGGGGACAGGGAGAGACAGAGAGACAGAGATGGACAGAGACAGAAAGGAAGACAGACAGATAGACAAAGAGATAACTTTCTAGGGACCAAGACAAAACTATAGAGAAAGAAAACTATGGAGTTGGGAGAGGCAGACCGAGAAGACAAGGAGGTGATGTGGAAATAAAAGAATGATCCAGAGAGACAAAGCAGAATGTGGTTCAGGTCAAAGAGGGGGGCGACAGAGAGGCACAGAGATGGAAGTGGTGAGACAGGAAGAGAGAGCTCCAGATAGGATGCAGGGATCTGGGGAGCATGCCTACGGAAAGGGGTAGAGAGGGGAATTGATATTTTTTGAGGACCTCCTATGTCAAGGCGGAGTCCATATATATGTGTTGATTACAAATTTTTTTTTTTTTCTTGTTTGACCCTGTGACAGCCTCCTGGGCTAGAGGCATCATTGTCTTTACTTTAAAGATGGGGAAACTGAGCTGTCACTTGGCTAGGAAGTCAGTGACCTGGGGCTCATCTGACCCGACCTGCATCCAAAGCCTCTCTCTGACCTCAGACACAGCAACCAACAGAGGGGAGGCCAGGCCTTGCTCTGGGTCCTTGGTTTTCCGACCCCTCCTTGTCCTTTTTGATTCTGCCGTTGCAAATCAGGGCTGGAGATGGTTCTGGTAGGGCTTGAGGCGGGGCTGGGGGTGGTCACATTCTTCAGGGAGGGAACGTCTGGAAGGATTTTTCTTCATTAGGGCAAGAGGATGGTTTGACACCTGCAGAGATGCCTGAGCAACCTCAGAAAAAGTATCCCAACGCCTCATTCCAGAGGTTAGAGCTTCTAACAGTCTAGATCTGACCTACTTCTAGATGACCAGCTGGCCAGGACCAAGTGCCATTCACATGGAATCCTTCTTTCTCCAACTGGAGCTCCTTCTTGCTTGATCACACTCCTTGCTTGACGCTGGCACAAAGATCTGTCTCTCTGGAAGTTTCTCCTCACCCCTCACAGAGGCCAAGGCAATCAAAGGGAAGGTGAGTCCCTTTGGTGTTTTGCTGTTTGAGTTACCTCACAAGTCCTGGCTCTCTACAAAGGCTGTCTTTGAACAAGATTCAGATGAGAAATCTCTACAGTCCTGTTAACCAAATATAGTCATCTCTCTGTATCCAGCAGGGATTGGTTCCAGGGCCCCCGGGGGAATACCAAAATCTGCGGATGCTCAAGTCCCTTATATAAAAGGGGGTAGTATTAACATATAACCTACACACATCCTCCCATACACTTTAAATCACCTCTAGATTACTTATAATATCTAATACGATGTAAATGCTATGTAAATAGTTGTAAGTACAATGTAGATGCTATGTAAATAGTTGCTGGCATGCGACAAATTCCAGTTTTACTTTTTGGAACTTTCTGGAATTTTTTTTCCCCTGTTATTTTTTGATCCGTGGTTGGTTGAACCCATGGATGGAGAACCTGTGCATATGGAGGGATAACTGTACATTAAAAGGAAAGTCTGTTTCTTCTGAGGCCTGATTTCTCAGGGGACACTGGAGACTGAGGTCCCAGGGATCACTTGGGTGTAGGAGTTGATTCTTCACCCATTGTGGAGGTGGCCTTCCATCTGCTGGCTCTTGGACTCCATTCTGTGCTATACTGTGAGATCCCAGGGCTGGGATGGATGGGGTGGGATGTTTTCCAGAGTGGTTAAAGGCAGGTAAGGAGGGCAAAGAAGCACTGGGGAAGAAGACCGGAAGTCAGGCGTGAGGGGTAAGGTGATGCCACAACTGCCCATTTTTCCCTGAGGGCAGAATCTGGGTAGGGACCAACAAAAGTTATTATGGAGTCACTTTCCAAGGGTCAGAGAGGTCGGGAGATGGGCGGGGGCTCCTTGGATGGAAGCTTCTTGGATGAAGTTTATGGCATGGGACAGGTTGATGGATCGAGGGTGCAGCATCATCCTCCCACCCACTGGATTTTCATTCTGGGACATTCCCTGCACAGCAGTCCCCTCATCCTTGGACTGACAGCCTGGACTTAATATTCAGTCTTTGCTTCCTCTCTGGGTCACCATTAACAGCCAGAGTCCTTCTAGCTTCCCTCTCCTTCTGCTCTCCTTGGGGGCACTGCCCAGAGAGCTGACCTTCATGGAAGAGGGGAAGGCGGACACACTGGGGTTGGGGGGATGACACGGGGGGTGTGCAGAGGATGGACTTCCCTGGCTGGGCATTTCCATCTCTTTGGAAACCTTCTCTTTGGTCACAGTCCTTTTTTTTTTTTTTTTTTTTTTAAACAGTCGGTAGTTTCTTTTTCTAAATTATTATTTATTTTATTTATTTAGTTTTGGCTGCATTGGGTCTTCGTTGCTGCACGCGGGCTTTTCTCTAGTTGTAGTGAGCAGAGGCTACTCTTTGTTGAGGTGCACAGGCTTCTCATTGCGCTGGTTTCTCTTGTGGAGCACAGGCCCTAGGGCTTCAGTAGTTGTGGTACACGGGCTTAGTAGTTGTGGCGCACGGGCTTAGTTGCTCTGCGGCATGTGGGATCTTCCCGGACCAGGGCTCGAACCCATGTCCCCTGCATTGGCAGGTGGATTCTTAACCACTTCGCCACCAGAGAAGTCCCTGGTCACAGTTCTGAGCCCCTCAGGGTGAGGCTTGTTGGGCAGGACCACCAGCCATCTGCCCTGAAGAGAGCTTACCCAAGGGATTTCCAGAAGAGATGAAGCCATTCTTCCAAGTTAGAAGCATCCACCCTTGGTCAATATTGATGCTCGTGGAAAGTGCATCCAAGCATATTTATTTCCCTGGGAGTGATGAGGTTGAGAAAAGCCAGCTGTTGGCACAGGGAGACCCCTCAGATTGTCAGCTGGGCTGCAGCTGCTCATGGAGCCCACAGCAGCGCAGCTGACCTTGCCTCTTCCTTGGGAGGTTTGACGGCAATTCCTTTCTTGGCTGCAGGAGGAATGGAGCCAAGGGGTAGGACCTGAAGGAGGGAGGGCTCAGGGCAGCCTTCCAGTGAGAGGTGAGGTCAGGACTCTGCAATTCAAGGCTGCGAGAAGCAGGGTCAGTGTTTCTGCTTCCCTCCCAGGGTCCTGACCTGAGTTAGCCAGGACTGGGACCGCTGTGAAGGCTGACCCCAGGGGAGTGCTTCAGACTCAGAAGAGCAGCTTCATCTCTTATTTTGGTGGGCCATTGGGTGAGCCCCATTCAAGGGGCAGACGGAGGACTGCTTCCACACACTGGGAGCCTGCACAGTGGGGATCAGCACTAGGGTCAGGGCGAAGGTCTTCAAAGTTTTGTCTCCCCTCCTCTCTTTTGGTAAGAGAGATAAATAGGTATGTTCAACTGGATAGGCTGATTGTGGTCATAAGCAATCCTCAAATGTCAGCGGCTTTAGTGAGGCACAGAGATTTCTTACTCACATCACAGTCCAGTAAGGGCTGCACAGGGGCTCTGCTCCATGAGGTCTGTCAGGGACCCAGTGTCCACCAGTCCACGGCTCTGGACTCTTCTGCGTTTTCAGCTCAGATGGATGAAAAGAGTGAGAGGATTGCATGGGAGTTTTTGGATCAGGCTGGGAAGTGGCACACAGCAGCGTGCCCACATCCCTCGGGCTAAGGATTTTATCCTAGGAAGACTTTGCCTGGCTACTGGGGAAGGAAGGCTGTCTCCAGGGATTCACACCTAGAACCACTGGTCAGAATTGGGCCACACTGGTGCCTTTATGTGCAAAGGAAGTGGTGAGATTAATGTTTTAGCTGAGCACCTTGCCACCCTGGACAAAATCTGTGCTTGGGATGTGTGTGTGTGTTTGTGTGTGTGCATGTGTATGTATGTATGTATGTGTATATGTGTGTGCATATGTGTGTGTATGTGTATGTGTGTGTTGGTGTGTATGTGTATATATTGTGTGTATGTGTATATGTGTGTATGTGTGTGTGTGTATGTATTTGTGTGTATGTTTGCGTGTGGTAGGCACCTAATCACACTCACCACAGCTACCCAGACAATAGATGAGTGGTGGTTAATGGCACTGGGTTTTGAGCCAGACCCTCTTGGCTTTGAATCTGGACTGTACACCATCCAGCACTCTCTACACTGCTTGGTTTGGGGGTCAAGGGAAGAGAAGCTCCAGGGAGTGGCCGGATGTGTGTGGCCTGGTCCAGCTGGCCTGTGTCCAAGAGGTCTGAGCGGTGGACCCTCTGCTTGGAGGCTGCCCCTCCACCCATTCCTTTGCTAGCATCTCTGACTGTGGCATTTGTGCAGGGTTTGGGCATCACCCTCGGGGTGGCTCAATGCAAGACTAGTCAGAGCATGTCAGAGTTGCAAACGTAAATATCTAGGGGTCCAGGCTGATCTTTCAATAAACACAGTGGTGCAGTGGATGGCTGTGACTCAGGCTCCACTGAGGGTGTCTCCAGGGGAAAGCTGGGTATTGCCAAATTTTTGGAAATGTCAGAGAAGCTGCAAGTGAAAACTTTTATGTGCACTTTTTTTGAACGATAGCAATGAATCACCTAAAACTTACTCAGCAATAACTTGGCCCAAACCAAACATCTCTGCGGAAGGGCTATTTCCCAAGGTCTGGGTCCATCTCTGTATGAGGGAGGGGCCTGGCTGACACAATGACACCCTTCTGGGTGTGCAGGAAAACAGAGCTGAATGTTAAATAAGCACCCGCTAATTACCCTGAGAATATTTATTGAGGTTTCCACACATTGTAATAAGAAATTATTGAAACATACATCACCTACCGAGCTGTTAATCATTGGTAAATATATTTTAAAAACAGCAGTCCATTAGTATTTTAATTTAGCCTGTCTCCAGGAGAATTTGTGTTGGATCAGACAAATGTGCTGAGCTTCAGAGCCAAGGGAAAAATTCCTCACCTAGTTAATCTTTATGTTCTCCTCTCAGGGAGGAAATGCCGTCTGCACCAGCAAAAGAAATGTTCCCCCGGGTCCGGTATTGATAGAGGAGCTGGTGGGCAAGGCAGGGAGGCTGCAGCTCTGGAGAGAAGGCAGAGTGGGTCGGGGCCGGGGTGCTGGCTATTGGCGACTCCCCTGCCGGTCACTGAAATGCACAACTTATGTATTGAACCTCAATGATCACAACAGACTTTCTTTTCAGCTTGGGTGGTCTGCTCAGAATTGTTTACTTCCCTTTCCTGTAGGCTTCCTCTCTGTCCAAAGGGTGGGTTCAGATGTCATACTTCACGTATGCCACATACACGTGGGGCCAGCCAGAAGGGGACAGACTGAGTGATGGTGAACTGGCCTTTGCCTCGGTGCCACCAGACAAGCCTCATGGACCCCTTTCCCCATCAGCTTACCTGTTCATTCAACAGACACTTATCAAGCACCAATCACGTACCAGGTACCGTTCTGGGCGCTGGAGATACAGGGGTGAACCAGGAAGAGAAGGTTTTACTTTCTGGAGCTTACATCCCAGGTGTGGAAGGCAGACAACAGACACTTCAACAGTCAGTAAGCAAGTGCGTTTGGGAGCCTGAAGACACTGTGAGAAAACAGAGCAGGGGTGATGGGGGAGGGTGACTGCCAGAGCCGCGGTGGGTGAGCGTGGTGAGGGAATATCCGAACTCCGACTCAGAGTCCATATTTTTTTTTTTTTTTTTTTTTGCGGTACGCGGGCCTCTCACTGTTGTGACCTCTCCCATTGCGGAGCACAGGCTCCGGACGTGCAGGCTCAGCGGCCATGGCTCATGGGCCCAGCCGCTCCACAGCACGTGGGATCTTCCCGGACCGGGGCAAGAACCCGTGTCCCCTGCATCGGCAGGTGGACTGTCAACCACTGTGCCACCAGGGAAGCCCCAGAGTCCATATTTTGATTTGATAGGTGAGGGGGAGGGAGAAATGGATGATACCTTTGAAGTTTCAAAAGTGGAGTAGACGGTGAGCCATTCATTCCCTGAGCTTAGGAATTTGAGGGAAGGAGCAGGGTCACGCAGAGGGCATGCTGACCTAGTTGGGAACATGTTGAATCCGAGGTGTGTATGTGTCACTCAGGAGAAAGGCCTCTGCTGAAATGCCCCCTCCCACTCCCAGCTATAGCAGGTACATGTGGTGCTCTAAGCCGCATCCCCTCGGCACCTCTGATGTCAGCGCTGAGGGTGTGGCCAGTGTCCTGCCAAGCTTGTGCTGCTGTGTCTCTTCTGTGCCTGCCTCGGTGGGAGGCACGTCAACTCAAGGCAGCTGCCACCAGGAAGTGGTGGAGGGGAGTTCACTTCACTGGGGAAACCCTCAGTCAAAGGAGGATGAGGGAATTTTCTGGCGCTCCAGTGGTTAGGACTCAGCACTTTCACTGCCATGGTACGGGGTTCAATCCCTGGTTGGGAACTAAGATCCTGCAAGCTGCCCAGTGTGACCAAAAACAAAGAGACAAACAAACAAGCAAACAAAGGAGAATGAGAGGTGGTAGATAAAAGCCTCCGTCTTCCCATTCTCTGCGAGGGGGGCAGTTCCAGGGAACATTCTCCAGGGTTCCTCAGAGGATCTCCAGTGGGACTGAGCCTGGGGACCCACAGTGTCACCTGCTGTCCAGTGTACATGTCAGTTGGCCTTTGTCTTCACTCTGACCCACTCTCTCACTCCTGCTTTCTCAAAGAAACCTCTCAAACTCCCTGTGCTGAGTCCTTGTCTCAGAATCTGCCTTCGGTGGTACCCAAATCTGGACAGACTCTTACCAGCTCCCGAGGGCACACACATGAGACTGTACATCATGGTGCTGGCTGACCACGCAGCAGCAGATTTCCCAGGAAGAATGGGAGGCGTGAGAACAGAAGAGGGATCACTAATGCTTAGAAGGCAGGCAGAGGAGGAAGAGTGGGTTTTCCTAAAAGCACACAGAATGAGCAAATCACCCAAGAGCAAACACCGACAACCAAATACTTAGGGGGAAAAAAACCCAAACCTCATCGGCTTTCTCTTCTTTTCCCTTCTTTCTTATCCTTATCGTAGCTTCTTAACCTCTTTGGGCTGTGAGGTCATAAGAGGTTTTCAGAGGAGTTTTTGCATCCCTGGCACAGTCTTATTGGGGATATTTTCTTCTGAGACCCCATTGGTTTGCAACCCAGTAAGATTGCTTTGGGTATGGTGTGCGTGGTGTGAAACCCACCTGGAACACCAGCTTGATCAGGAAATATCCCTGGCTGATTTCCAGTCAAAGTCCTCTCTTCTTCCTGTCCGTTTCTATCTCAATCAGCTCTCACCACAATCATGATGTGTAACAAACAGCCTCCAAACTCAGCAGCTCATAAAAATAAGCATTTGTTTCTTGCCCATGTACTTGCAGGTTAGTGGTGGCAGCCCTGCTCCCCATGTTTCAGGTTGGAAGGGCAATGGCTGGCCGAGACATGCTTTTCTCGAGAAAGAAGTTGGATGCTCCCAGAGGGCCAGCAGAAATGTGCAGAGTTTATTAAGGCCTTGACTCTGAATTCACAAACTGTCACTTTCACTCACGTCTTACTGGGCAAAGCAAGCCACACATCCAAGCTTGATACCAGTGTGCAAAGAAGCACATTCTTCTCGTGAGGGTGTGCGTGTATGTATGTAAACAGATACTTGCTAAACATTAATGAACCACAGGTCCCACAGCACATGATCTAAGCATCTCTTGTGCAGTTTACAACATTCTACTCTGTATTATGTGCATGGCAGTTGCATGTATGCTCTATCTCCCACCCACCCTATGAATTTCTTCTGGGCAGTATTCATTTGCAACCACTTTTGCTACCGCTCCACCCATCAACCTAGAAGGGGGATACCGCACGTAGTAATATGTGGTCAGATTCTAGTTATATTTTGAAGGCAGAGCAAACAGGATTTGTTGACAGATTAGGTATGCACTATGTAAGAGAATGAGGGAGATGGTGATATTGTTTTTGACCTGAGCAATTGAGAAAATTGAGTTGCCCTAGACAGGGGGGAAATTGTGGGAGGAATTGATGCTCAGAAAATGGAAGGTCATGAATATCTATTTTTTTGCTTCCAGAAGTGTGGGACACTCTATATTTATGGGTGGGAGGGACATGATACAGAGACCCAAGAACAGTTAACATTGAATCAAAGAGTTAGAAAGCTATTTATCTTTCAATTCTTTTTTTTTTTTTTTTTTTTGCGGTACGCGGGCCTCTCACTGTTGTGGCCTCTCCCGTTGCGGAGCACAGGCTCTGGACGCGCAGGCTCAGCGGCCATGGCTCATGGGCCCAGCAGCTCCGCGGCATGTGGGATCTGCCCGGACCGGGGCACGAACCTGTGTCCCCTGCATCGGCAGGTGGACTCTCAACCACAGCGCCACCAGGGAAGCCCTATCTTTCAATTCTTTTTTTTTTTTTTTTTTTTTTAGCGCGGTATGTGGGCCTCTCACTGTTGTGGCCTCTCCCGTTGCGGAGCACAGGCTCCGGACACACAGGCCCAGCGGCCATGGCTCACGGGCCCAGCCGCTCCGCGGCATGTGGGATCTTCCCGGACCGGGGCACGAACCCATGTCCCCTGCATCGGCAGGCAGACTGTCAACCACTGCGCCACCAGGGAAGCCCATCAATTCTTTATTGACTCTTTTGATTAGTTAAAAAACAGTCTCGGTTTGGTGTTGGTGTGTCTTTAAACACTTGCTGATCTCCCTTTTTGGAAAAGAGATTATGCTGCAGGCTAAGAGACGGGCTGGCAACAATATCTAGCTAGATTTAATAATGGCATTTTCTTTTCATTGTATTTCTTTTTCTGGATAACTTCTCTGTATGACTGTTGATTCTGGTTCATTTACATTCTAGATATACATTTCCTTTTAAAAATGAATTTACTTACATTAAAATGGGAATCAATTTAGCAAAAAAAGGTTTAAGTGAATTTATTTATCCATTTATTTGGAAAATATTTCTTGAGTGTCAGCTATTTACCAGACACTGTCTTGGGTGTTGGGAATGTAGCAGTGAGTAAAAATAGACAAAACTCTGGGACATGATGGAGCTTTCAGTCTAGTAGTGAAGGCAGAAAACAAAGTAAATAGGTAAAAGGAGGGTATTTGATAAGTCCTAAAGAATAAGTAAAGCAGGAAAGCTGAATTGGAAGAAATGTGCTGGTGGTGGTGCAATTTAAATAGGGTGGGCAGGAAATGCTTCCTGGAGAAGGTGGCATTTGAGGAAAGATCCAAGGAATCTAGCCACACTGGTCTTTGAGAAAGTGTGTTCCTGGCAGAGAGAACAGCAGGGACAAAAGCTCTGAGGCCACAGCATGCCTGCCATGGTCCAAGAGGAGCACGGAATCCATTCTATTTGGAGTGGAGGGAGCTGGGGGAGAGTAGTAGAACATAAAATCAGAGAGCTAGCGAGGGGGTGGCATCATGCAGGGTCCTGGGGGACATTGCTGGGAATCCAGCTTCTACTTTGAATGTAGTCAGATTCTGGGAAGATTTTGAAGGTAGAGCCAACAGAATTTGCTGACAGATTAGATATGTGCTATGCAAGAGAATGAGGGAGATGGTGTTTTTGATCCAAGCAACTGAGAAAATTGCATTGCGCTCTTATACAGACAGGGAAATTGTGGGGGGAGCAGGTGGGGGTGCGCATCAGGAGTTCCTCTTTGTCCTGTTGACTTTGAGGTGCTTGTTAGACATCCCAGTGGGGTTGTTATGTAGACTCTTGGATATTGAGGTTGGAGTTCATGTGAGAGATCCCAACCAGGGCTTAAACACAGGGACCATCGGCATATAGATAGTGTTAGATGAACAGACAAGAGACAGAGTGGGGCATAAAGCTGGGGTCTCTCTTCTTGCCTGCCTGTGCCTAGACCTGCATCTGTAGCTCTTTGCTCTTCTAAGGTCTGGGCCCCAGATATGACAGGCGCAGATGACACAAGGCTATTTTCTTCGTGACTTGGGAAAATATCCCCATTTCCTGTGGTCCCAGAAAAGGGCAAAGAAAATCTGCTTTGAAAAACTGTTACTTCAGCATAATCACTCTGCATGCCAAGCTCCGCACGTTAAGCTTTTCAAATTGATCTGTCCTGCCATTTGGACTCCCTAAACCTACCTTTTTCTTTACATAGTTCATATTTCCACTGGGAAGCAGTTGTCTGAAGCCTGAACTATGTATGTGAGAACATCCCGTTAGGGTTTTCTGAGGTTTCTGATGTTGGGTCTCTTCAGCGCATTTGGTTTCCAGATCAGAGAAGGGAAATTTTCTTCCTGTCATTAGGTTATCACCGCAGACCGGGTCTTGACTGCTTCAGGTCTTGGAACCAAAAACAAATGCCTAAGATCTGTAATGGTTTCTGCTTTAGGATGTGAAACTGGCTTAGCCTGGAACTTGTGAGGACAATTTAAAATAATAGTGATAACTACCATCAAATGAACACTGATTTTGCCAGGCTCTGTTTTGTAGTAGATGCTATCGGTGCCTTGCAGAAACCCTACACTGGCTGCACACCCACTGTCCAGCTGCTAACAGCTCACATCTGTCCCCTTGGCTGGATAGCTGTCCCACCTCACCTGCCCCTGCCAGCAGCTGGTGACCGACTGACGCAGGTTGGCCACCTACCTTGCCTTGATTTGGGACTATCTCTGTGCTCTAGAGCTCCCTGTGGGATCAGGCTGAAGCCAGTCTTGGGGTGAGATCATATCCTTGCTTTTCTTTCTTCCCTCATCCTACTCTGCTTCCCTCACTCCCCTTCTCTAGAGAGAGCCCCCATCTCAGAAGACCATCTCAGGCTCTGTTTCTGGAGAACTCAGCCTAAGACAAGTATCTGATATATTTCATATCATCTAATCCTCTCAACAACCCTTTGACATAGTATTATTATTTCTTATTTACAGACGTGGCTGTGAAGGCTCAGAGAGGTTAGGAGCCAGCCGAGATCACGTAGCTAGACAGGTACAGGAGCCAGGAGTCAAATCCAGCAATTCTTCTAAAGCTCATGCTTCTAACAATTATGGTGGCATGTCATCTTTCTAAATGGTTGATCTCAGATATTTTGAACATCAAATGTTTTCTTCCTTTCTCTTCTTTGGGGGTCAAAAATGTTAAGCAGTGTTGATTGGAGGGCCAGGGACTACTAGTTGTCTGTGGTGACAGTGGGCAAAGGGATAATGGATAGCTGGGCCCTTGGGGAGGCAAAGAAAAGTCATTGATCAGTGTATGTAGTTATGTCGTACGTATTCTGGCCAGAAAAAGTAGATGGCCTTGGACACCCCAAGAACCACTCCTGACTGGTTTTGGAGTATAGTCAGAAATTCCCAGCCATTTGTAAGTCACTCACATATTCACTACTGGCTCTCCTAGACTAGGCCTCAGGAGACATAAATATTCATCTAGCTTCTGCCGCTAATTAGCAGGGTTTTCTTTTGCACGTGTTCTAACCATGCTATGTGAAACAGTGTTCTCATCTGTAAAATGGGGGAAATGACTTCTCCTCCGTCTTTTATAAAATCATTGTCTGTGCTTGACAAACTACAAGTTAATTGCTCTCTGAAAGAGAGGATTATGATTGGTGAGTTTTTTGGGTGAGGAGAGGGTCCAGGTCCCCTTGTGTAATTCCCAACGTGTACACTGAGGGCTTCTGCCGCCTGGTGGACCAGCCTGTGTCTCAAAATGGAATGAGTTGCTAAAATCATTGAGACGAGATGTGACTAGTATAAATGTAGGCACACGCATTTAGGTTCAGAACATCCTAAATGCTGGATGGGAGAGGGCTGGAGAAAGAACAATGCATGCTTAAAAGGATTTAAGAGTTTTTGACTGAGAGCAAGGTCAATATCAGCCAATAATGATGATGTCATTGTGCTTGTAAGGCCATAAATAAGATCCTCACTTGCTTTAAGAGAAGTAGGGGATGCATGGCCTCATTCTGCTCTAGGTGGATGAGGTTACAGTTGGAGAATAAAATGATAATGACAAGAACTTATATTTATTGACTACATATCATTCCAGACATTGTGCTAAGCGCTTCATGTGCATTATCTCCTTTAACTCTCACAACAGCACATGGGCCCCCAAACTGTATTTTTTAAACTCTACCTATGAGGACATTGGGGCTCAGATAAGTCACTTACTCACCTCCCAACAATAAGTAAGTTAATGTCCTTAACCAGGAAGAAATGGTTTTCAGTCCAAGGGCCATGCTCCACCTTGAGTTAGGAAAGCATGTTTATGAGTCATGGTCAGATTCAGAAAATACCAGAGTCCACTGCAAGGAGTAAAGAGTTGCTCTGCAAAACTTTTGATCCAGGAATCCCTGTGTTGTTGCTATGTTTGTGCACATGTATATACACATACGTCTGTATTGGTTTGTGATGAAAAATGTATTTCTTGCTATAAATGATAGTTTTAAAAGTTTGAACAACACCAGGCTGGCACTCTACTCCTTGCTTTGGGTTTCTCACTTTAAGTGACATGGGTGGACATAGAGATCGTCATACTGAGTGAAGTAAGTCACAGAGAAAGACAAATATCATATGATATCGTTTATACGTGGAATCTAAAAAATTGGTACAAGTGAACTTATTTACAACACAGAAACAGAGTCAGAGATGTAGAAAACAAACTTATCGTTACCAACGGGGAAGGGGGGAAGGGATAAGTCAGGAGATTGGGATTGACGTACCTACACTACTATATATAAAATAGATAACTCATAAGAACCTGCTGTATAGCACAGGAACTCTACTCAATACTCTGTAATGACCTACATGGGAAAAGAATCTAGAAAAGAGTGGACACATGTGTATGCCTAACTGATTCACTTTGCTGTACAACAGAAACTAACACAACATTGTAAATCAACTGTACTCCAATAAAAATTAATTTAAAAATAAATAAAAACTCGCTAAAAAAAAAAAGAGGGATAGGAGCAACACAGAGCACATCCAGAGGAGAGTGACGAGGACCATGGGGGATGGGGACAGATGACTAGCCCAGGTCCCGGCCCTACTCCCTACAAGACTGGAACTTTCCCTTAAGGTTCCATTTCCCAGGCCTGAAGACCATACTCAGCGTCCTTTTGTTCTAATCTTACTTAGTTTTGTTTCTTTCTCTGCAGGGAAAGCTGCAGTTACATTGCTCAAAATTTCAAAGGAGTCAGTAGTGACTTTCTAATTTAAGGCTCACGCAAGGAAAGTGGGATAGGCCAGGGGAGCAGAGGCGGCCTGGGTGCACCTCAGCACCACGGCTCTGGGGTCTGGTCTGGTAGTCTGAGACGTTAGGCGCTGGTCAATGCCGGTGACTCCCTTAGGTGTTGGTCATGATCCATCAGGACGTTATTGAGGTCGGGGGAGGAGTATGAATAGGGGAAGGCTGAAGGCAGACACGGCCAGGACGTCAGAGCCAGCCAGAGGTCAAGCATGGTAGCCTGGCTGTGTCACCATGGACAGTTCCTGGGGGGCAGCCTTCCTCTGGACTCTGGGATTTCATCTTCATTGCTTCTGAGCCCCACCATGTGTGAAACCTAGTTGATGATGTGACTTCCCTTTATATTTGTCAGGAATTCATCCTCAACTTTCCAAGAGCCTTTGCCTTGGAAGGCTGTGTCTTTTGAACTGATGTATGTATATAAGACACTGTATAGTTCTTCCTGGGACTCTTTCAGAGGTGAGACTGGCGAACACTTCTCTCAACTTGGGGGAAGCACATCTCCTAGGAGTTGGTGCTCATCTTTGTCTTTATGCGGCATCAACTCTAATCAGGTGGTGCTGCGGGAATACATTTCAACTTTGGGGGTAACCAGAATGTGAGTTCTCTGCGGTCAGGGGGACCTTGTCTTTTTGTTATTCTTGTCCACTCTGTGCCTGGCACACTGAAGGACTTCAACAAATATTGGTCCAGTGAATAGGTTTCAATATCTGCTTTCTTTCATCCCAGCCAAATGGCCTTCAGCAAATCGCTTAACCTTTCTGAGTCTCCATTTCCTCATCTGTAAAATGGAGACGTTAATATCTAGTCTACAGGGTTGTTGGAAGGATCAGATAGGATGCTGTATTTAAAAGAACTGGACACAAATCAGACACTTAATAAGTCACTGCTGCCTTCCTTCTGAGGAACTGACATTTTTGTCCCCCTCCCCCAGGGCCCTAAAGCCCACCTCTGACTGGAGTTCCTTCCTCACCTGAGGCTGGCATTGCTTCTGAGCCTGGAGCTGTACTTTTGGGGACCATATCCTCTAACGGGGGAATAGGTGCAGGCTCATGACTTCTTCTCAAGATGGCAAGGAGAGGTGTGGGAGTCAATGGTTCACCTTTCCCATCTGGCCCAGAGCAGACTGCAAGGCCTGGGCTCTGGCAGACACCCCAGGACTGATGCATGCAGACTAGGGGCAGCCTTTTCAAAGCACACACCCCAGGAGGCTGCCGGCACCTTCCAACAAAGATGGCACCACCAGGAGCTTTCCAACTTTAGGCCACTTTCTTTTAAAAATGTACCTTTATTTTAAAAGCCTAAAATAAATATTCTTAATACAAAATAATCTAACAGTTCATTAAAGCAAGACGTTAATGAATCTCTCAGTCCTGCATGCTAAGGGGAAATGATGCTTAATATTGTGGTACATGGAATGTCAAGCATTTTTTTATGAGTACATTTTATGAGTATATTAAATAAATATATATATTTAATATATATTTACATATCTACATTTAAATGTGATCATTATCTTCTGATCTGTAATATGCTGTTTTCATTGACATTTTAGTGTCAGAATAAATGTACTTTGTTCTCTCTCTCTTTTTTCTTTTTTTGTCACACGTGGGCCTCTCACTGTTGTGGCCTCTCCCGTTGCGGAGCACAGGCTCCGGACGCGCAGGCTCAGCGGCCATGGCTCACGGGCCCAGCCGCTCTGCGGCATGTGGGATCCTCCCGGACCGGGGCACGAACCCGTGTCCCCTGCATCGGCAGGCGGACTCTCAACCACTGCGCCACCAGGGAAGCCCTGTTCTTTTTTAACATCTGCATAGTATTCCATTATACAGTGTGTCCTTAATTTGATGAACCAGTTGCCCTCCTGATGGTCATTTGGGTTACTTCCAATTATTTTGCTAATGATGAACCTCTTTTTCTACTTAGGATATATACACTTTGAATTTCCCATATAAGATAGGTTTCTGTCTCTTGAAAATTATTTGTATTTGGGAAACAGCTAAGAGTGATTTGTCAGCAGCTTTGTCATGATTGTTGTCAAAAACATTTATTCGGCAATGAATGTTCCAGACCCCGTGCTCAGTTCTGAGGTTATAGAGAAGCTCAAGTCCATCCACACACCGTTGCGATGAGGGTTTTACGTGATAATGACCATTAGAGAGGGGTGAAACCTCTGCTCTGGACATCTGATCTGAGCTTTAGGTAATTAGAAGTTGTCCAGGCAAGAAAAGAAAGAGAAGGACATTTCAAATATATGAATTAGAGCTACAAAGCCAGAGAGAAGTGAGAGAGCATGCCATGGCTCAGAACTGGCGAGTCAGAGCTTGGGTCTGAAGCAGAGAGGAGCTTCCGTGCGCCGAGGAGAGAGGATCCAGCAGGAAGTTGCCAAGGGCAGCCAGGACCAGACTGCAGACTCTGTGCTGAGAAGTCTGAACTTGGAGGAAGGAAGTGATAACTGAGGTCATGGGCTTTGGAGTCCAGCTGTGCTCTGATCTTCACCACTGTGGCAGCACCTTCACAGCAGTGCCTTTGGTCCTGGCAAAGAGGACTGCAGAGGGCTGGCTCTGGTCTTCCTCTGACCCTGCCCTCTGTGGGGTGAGGAGGCAGGGGGTCGAGGGGTCGTGCCTGCCCAGAACCCACGTTCCCTTGCTGTAGACCATGCAACTTTATGATTCCTGTTCAAACATCCCCTAACCTACTTTGAGGGTCTGCACGAACCACTTTGCTGAGCCCATCCTCCTGAGAATGCATCCTGCTACTGGTGTGAACATTCCCACTTCTGAGCAGTGCCCAAGGTGTGGCAGTTTTCAGGGGATATGGATGAAGTTTTGATGGGAAGGCTGGGGTGTCCACACACGTGTGTGATGAAGCCCCTTTATGTATGGGATGGAGCCAGTATGGAAAGAGAAGGTCCCTGGGTTGTGGGCTCACAGCTTCCCCTTGCCAGAGGGCTATAAATGTCAAGGGAAGGCTCATTACTTCAACTGCCTGCTTCTTAGTTACCTCTTCTGTAAGGTGGACTAACAGTAGACTTTATGTCACAGGGATTTTGTGAAGATTAAATAGGGCACCAGATGTACAGTGCTAGCGTAGTGCCTGCCCGGCATTCAGCAAGTGCTCAATAAAGGCTTATTGTAGGCAAAGGGTCCTCTGGGAGGCTTTGCAGCTGGGTGGCATGTTGGATGTGGGATGTTGTGCGGAGATGGACTAGGGGTGGGGAACTAAAGACAGGGAGATCAGTTACGAGCCTAAATGATATGATATGGAGAGTTGATGGGGAGGCGATGTAGCCTTGGCAGTGGGGCTGGAGAGAGTCAAGGGATGTTATCAGGCCATCAGCAGTTACTGGAGTTGGGGGTGTACAGTGCCTTTCTGACGGAGCACTAAAATCAGCAGTTGTTCGTCTGACTCACTGACTTCCAGCACCAGATCGACCTGCGTGGTTTTGCTGAAATGCCGATTCCCAGGTGCCAGTTCAAGCATAATGTGTCAGAATCTCTGGGGCTGGGACCCAGGGGTGCTTATATGCACATCAATTTGTGAATCACTGACACAGAGAGAAATAAAGACAAGCTGGTGACTAAGGATTGTGGATTAAAATCTGGAATGACATTGAAAAAAAGGAGATATTACCTGCCTGGAAGAAAGGAAGTAGTACCTAATATAAACCAGTTGTTTTGGAGAAAATGTCTTTCTAAACTTGAGCTGAAGGAGAAAAGGAATCAGAAGGTGTTGGCAACAAAGAGGCTGGAAGCCACGGCTTTGAAGGAGGCTCTGTGTGTGTGTGTGTGTGTGTGAGTGTTTGTATCTAAGAGATTGCAAATGGATATTCCATTTCCCTTGGAGTTTACACAGCTGCCCACAGGGCGATTCCTGACTCAAGGATAAATAGGGCCATATCACTCGGCTGGAGAATAATGAATTTTCTAGATGGGCCACACATCCACACGATGGGCCTTTCAGGAAACAACGTTTGGGGGAGAGCTTGTTCTTCCCTGCAGAGAAGTGCACTCACATACTCCTGTCCCCCTCTGGCCAGTTCTAGGACATATGTGTCACATGAGTGAGTGCTTTTGTGCAGGAGAACATAGTGTTTGAGAGAGATCCCCTGCATTCAGGTCGGGGTTACTGGTATTTGTGGACTGATTTTTCTGTCCACTGGACTGTGATTACCTTGAGGGCAGAGCCATCTTGTATTTGTCTCATCACATCCCCTGTAACCATCAGGATAGGCTAGGTGGTCCTGCAGTCACAAACCACCCTGGACCCTCAGTGGCTTTTGATGACAGGGCTGATTTCTTGCTCACACTATGTGTGTGTCCATCACGGGTGAAGCTGGGCAGGGCTCCATGTCCTTCCTGCTCTGGCCTGCAGGCTGATTGATGGAACTTCTGGGCTGTTGCCAGTCGCCAAAGAAGTGGGATGGAAACGTGGTGGATTTCACACTGGACCTTAAGGCTTCTGCCTGTAAGTTGCAAGACACTTCTGCTCACGTTTCACTAGACAAAGGAAGTCACGTGGCTCCATTTAAGTTGAAGGAGTTGGGGAAGTTCAATGTACTTAGTCTTTCGAAGGAGAAAACCAGAAATATTAGTTAATGGCGAGAATGACTGCCACACCACCAATGACAAGCTAACTAGGGCTTGGAATAGTGTGGGCAAATGAATGAAATGCGCTTGTCTTGAATCCAGAGCTAATAAGAACAAAAAGCACAAGGAAGGGCCTGGCTAGGGTGTCCAGAGCAAATCTTCTCTTTGTCTGGGTGTCAGTTCCCATATTTGAAATATAGGACATATTGGCCCTTTAAGTTTTGTTTCTATCTATAAGCTGGGCAGGCATTTACTGAATGATCTGGCATTTCCAGCTCCATGACTTGAATTCTGAATGCTCTTTAAGTCTTCCAGCGAAGTGTCTAGCAACCCAAGCCAACCACTTGGGGCTGGCTGTCCAAAACCACACCAATGAAGTTGACCATGGACATCCCAGGTGCACACAGCTGGAAAATCTGAGCAGGGAAACGGGTTGGCCCTCAGGCCCCGACTGTTTCCACCACAATGTGAAAGTGAGACTAACAGAGCCATGAGTATGGGTTCTGGGGTCTGATGGCCTGCTCTCAGCTTCGGCGGTTGCTGTGTGGCCTCAGGTAAGCAACATTTCCTCTTTGCCCTTGGTTTCCTTTCTTGAGGGTTTTGGTGAGCATTAGGTGAGTTCACTTGTGTAAAGCCCGTGGCATTGTGCCTGACACACACTGAATGAGGGATGATGGATGCTAAGCTGTGGTCCTGAATATTATTATTTGTTCCTTTCCACTAGGATTCCCGTGCCTGTAGCCTGTTTTTCCATCTACAATATAGAGATACAATTAAGACCTCACAGGATGGTTGTGAATCTTCATTGAGACTTGAAATCAGTGGAAATGCCTCATACGATGCTGACTCTTGATCAGTAACCGATAACCAGGCATTTCTTCTCCTGATCCCTCAACTCACTCACTGGGTGACCTCAGGCAAATCACTTTACCTGCCTGTGCCTCAATTTCCCCATCTGTAAAGCAGGCATCGATATACCTGCAGTCACATGCAGGGATTCTGAACCTCTGCTTTTAAGTGTGCCTTAGCCCCTTCTCCAATATTTCTGACCACAGAAGAGGAATAACAAGGGAATATTTCCTTAAGATTCAAAGCTGCAAGAACCCTAGAAATACTGCTAAGACCTGATAGCTAGTCAGCATCTCCAGGTCTGCATTAAGCAGTCCTTCTCACCTTAGTCTGAAAGTCAATCCAGCAGTATGCTTGCCTTCCCTGCCTCCAGCCTCCCTCCTCCCAATGTCTTGGCATTACAGACAGTCATCTTTCTAAGACATCCACCTGACCAGGTCACTACCAGCTCAAATCCTTCCAACAGTTTCACTCGCCCTCAGGATAAGAACCAAGCTGTGTAGGATGGTACACAAAGCCCTTCACAAGCAGCCCCTGTGGGATCTCCAGTCTCTGCTCTCCTCCGCACACTTTAGGAAGCTCTGCTTCTGCCAGACTGTACATTGTCATTCTAGCCAGCCTCTGTATTAGTCAGGGGTCTCCAGAGAAACAGAGCCGATTGGATATATCCTATTGGTTCTCCCTCTCTCCAAGCTGGACCCCCAGGAAAGCTATGTTCATATATAACCTTGTGATGCTATGGGCTCAACCAGGGCTTCTTGAAAATTTAGGTGACCAAGAGTGAGAGTTAGGAAGAGAGTCATTCTTTGTCCATTCTCCCGGCAGGGTAGCTTCTGTGCCCCTGAGGGCTCAGGGTGACCACCAGTGGGCATTACAATGCTCAGAAGAGGGCCTGGGAGAATAGTATTGGTACAGAAAAGGCTCTCATTGGCCAAGGACCTCCCTTGAGGGCTGACGGGTGAGTGACCTCCTTCTAGAAAATAGGAGAACCTGACAGGCTTGAACCTCGCACCACTACCAAGCCGATAGCTCACTAAATAGCTGCGGCAAACTTTCAGAAAAGTCTGATTGTTCCAGGAGCACTGGATGTGGCCATCTTTACGTAGATTTTGTCGCTAGTCATGGCTTCTCCTAGGGGAAAATGTGTGTGTGCGTTTGTGTATGTGTAGTAAAAGAATTACTCTATTAGGAGCTGACTTTGGTGGACAATTTGTGTAGGGCCCCCTGACTATAATTGATGGTAGGGAGTGGTCTCCCCTCAGTTCGTACATGTATCCTCACTTGGATGAGTTTATCGTAAGTTGTGCAAAAGTCATACATTCCCAGGAGTTTCATTGGAACGCTCCATTGGTGACGTGGCTGCTGGGGCTTAGACTGTGATGTCTTGGTAATGGCACTGCTGGTGAGTGATGACAGGTTTCCTTCTCCATCCTGAAGGCAGGAGAGATCCCCCCTAGGCTGTCACAGGGTCAGAAGTTGCAGAATCTGTGTTCCAGGGCTTACCCCATTCCTGGTTCATTAGTAGGTAGAGAATAGAAGCAGGACCAATGTCGGGGCAAGTGTCAGAATCTTTGGTAATTATGAGGGATGTTTCGAATGGGGAAATCAGAGGATAGACCAAACTCACTGCTAGATGAGCAGGTAAGGGCTCAGGGCACCAAGAGCTAGGGGAACTTAGGTTCTCTGGGTGGTACAGCTGGCACAGACAGGCTGATTAGGGGAAAAGTAGAATTGGGAGGGCTCTCATTCCTTGGGCTGCACTGTTCTATTGGATTCCAGCTAGCATATGCTGGGCTGCACGATAGGCTTTCTCTAGAAGAGGTGGAAGAGGTCTGTGTCACTCGAGGTGACAGTTTGGGGTTTGGTGACATGTTTCCTCTTTACTCCTTTAGCATTAACCTGCTCAGAAGAGAGGATCTGATTGGCTCAGGATGCCATCGTGTATCATGAAATGCCCCTCTTGGACAGAATTCTTTCCAAGTCACCTGCCCAGCCCATGTATGATGACCATTGCCTTGTGCATGCGTCCAGCCAGGGAGAGCCATGATGGCTGGTTTTACTTGAAAGCACATGGTCCAGAGAGGCTTATGTAAGAGGCAAATGATTGCAACATGTTGAAAAAGAGTAGCTAGAGAGTGTCTACTCCACTTTAGTCAATTTAAATTTTACAGGTGAATCCTGTACATGGTTTCACGGTGGATATATTTCTGAAATGCGAATGGACCTGATTTTATCATGTCCTTGCTCCTGAAACTGATGACTGGCATGGCATAAAAGCAACAATTAAACCATGTGGCCTTGTGTAACATGGTTGCTAGTTGAATCTCTTGATGATAAACACCGTGAAAGATGCAAGTGAAATCTTTGATCATAAGACATTAAGATCACCTGGAAACAGCTAGAAACTTTAGTTTCCTGCATGGGTACAAGAAACTGCATAGCACAAAATGCCAAATTCCACAAGAAGGTGGTGTGGTTTCTGGATGAGAGCAGTGAGGACAGCCCCTCTGAATTGAGGGGAGGAAGATGGTGGCAGCTTGATAACTGGTTTAGTCTCCTGGGTCTCACAGCAGGCACACATGTGCCCCAAAATCTCACTAACACAGTTCTGTGACCTTCTTTCCTAGTCTCCCTATCCTCACAGTTCAAAACCAGCCCATAAAATGGGGGCCATTAGGGTGACACGAGAGGCTGAAATTGGGGTGTGATTATAAAATGTTTCAATGGAAATGAAAAATAAGGATATATTTTATTTGATTAAATTTTAGTTTTTGTTTTTTTAAGCTAGGCTTGAGGCATTGTCTGTCCAGGTCCGGTTAGCGAACCAAACGTGGGTATGCTTGTCTGCACGCAGTGAGGCCAATCTACTGACACCGGCCTGTGTTGAAGGAAAGTGCAGCGTTTATTGCAGGACACCAAGCAAGGAGTCCAGGCAGCTAGTGCTCAAAACACCCGAACCCTCGCCTCCCGCCATGGGTTTTAGGAAAGCATTTTTAAAGGCCAGGCGAGGGGGGTGGGGGTAGCAGGGTAAGTGCAAAATTCTCTGATTGGTTGATGGTGAGGTAACAGGGTGACAGGGCGGTGTCACAGGGGCTCACGTTATCAATCCTCAGGCTCCAGTAGGTGTGGAGGCCACGTGCTCATGGTCATCAAGTAGTTAGCGTCTTCCATTTTGTGGGAGTTTTAGCATCTGTAAAACCACTCAGGAATGTGCACCAGATACTGTTATCTAGGTACTTCAGAGAGGAGCTACAGCAGAGGGTATGGAGGGCAGCGGTCGGCCCCTGGAAGACCCCACAGGGTCCTGCTCAGTTACAGTCCCATAGAGCCCAAAGCTGTCATGAAGTCTCTTCACTCCAGCTGTCATGTGTGCAGGTTCACTTCCATTTTCTCTATCTTGTGTTGGGGCAACATGTGGTCACAGCTACTGAGGGGAGAACTTGGTAGTGGTGACAACTTGATGACGTGGGAAGTGTCAGGGCCTTTATATTCAAATGCTTATGGGGTCCAGACAGTTAAATGAATGAACTGGGCCAGGCAGGGACTAAGGCATAGGAAAAGTACTTGGCCTTTGCTAACTGAAGGGGGCAGTACCCCTCAGTTCCTGCCAACTGAGGCCACGTAGATGTGCAGGCAGGATGTAGCCAAATCTTTTATTCTAAGGAAATCCAGACTTGTATGTGAAATCCACAAATTCTTATTTTCCAAAAACATCAGCCCTACCAAACAGAACACAACTGTGGGCCAAATGTAGCCCATGATCACTGGTCTTTGCTATTGGATGTTTGTGAATGTACACAGCTCAACACCTGGCGTGAAGTTAGCCTTCAGCATCCTTGAGCTCTCTGCCTCTCTTCCCTCTCCAGAAAGGTTTTGTATGATGAGGAAGGAAAATAAGATTAAGCCCAAGATGGGTGGAGGTTGTCTGTTTGTTGTCTTAATGGGTTGAGTCTCATCATTAAATTTTCCTGAGCTGATGGCTTTCTGTGGAAGAAATACCAGCCAAGCCCGAACACCCTGAAAGCTCTATTAATCTTTCTGTAACCCCATTAACACTCACTGCATATTTCCTGTGAAAAAGGATTGGAAATGACCAGAGCCCGCAGCATGGAAATATCTGTCATGTACCCAGCAGCTGGGGAAAGGCCGTGTTGGCACACAATGAGAGGACTGTCTGAATATGCTTCCTTTGGAATTGTTAAAGGAGGGGGGACAGAGAGGGAGAGAAAGAATCACTTGACCCTGGGCATCTTATAACTTGACAGTCATTACAGTAGAGTCATCTGTACTTTGCCATCTAGAAATATCTATTACCTTGAACCTGGGGTTAGATGCCTGCTCCCCAGGGGAACTCTGGAAACAGAGATTTATTTGTGCAGCAGTAATTGAAGAGCTCATTTGATTCCAGTGTGGATCTTTCAACCACAATCAATTTCACGCCCCATCATAAATAATGGAGGTCACCCAGGCAGCCAGGCAGGGACGGAGGATCATTCAAGTAGCATCAACAGAAAGGGACAGCATGTTTGGAGAGGGTTTGAGTGGCAGGGTGTGTGTTTTTTTTGTTTTTGTTTTTGTTTTTGTTTGTTTTTAGCAGAACCTTTTTTTCTCCCCCATAAATGGGAGAGACGTTCAGACATTGCATTATTAACTGCATGGGGAGCAGCAAGATCGCATCAGTGGACTCAACGCTCTGGCAGCTCCTGGGAGGGTATGCTGGAACAGGGCAACTTCTCCAGGCCCCTTAGGCACCAGGCTTGCTTCTTAGGGAAGCCCTATTGGTGGAGGAATTAACAAGTGGAGTGCTGTAATTGTCAGAGTTTCAGGATGCTTCAGGTTAAATGCCCTGAGGCGGTGTGAGGGATGGCTGTTTGAAGTCTGAATTGGATAGGAATAGGGAAGAAAGGGTAAAAGAAAATAAAAAAAATCAGTTCTGGCTGCTTTACAGAGGTTTTCCATTTCTACTGAAATGAGATGTAGAAATTTTAAAACTTCACATCTCTGGAAGTCACTGACTTAAGTATACCTCCCAGCCTGGTCCTCTTCCCCTGGCTCACAGAGCTGCTGATCCTCTGTTATCTCTCTCCAGCCTCAGGGCCTTTGCCTGGGCTACTTCTTTTGCCTCACTCCTCTTCCCTCTCTTCACCTGGTTAAGTCTTACTCAACCTTATGCTTCCAGCTTAAATAAAATTTCCTCAAGGAGATCTTCTAGACCCAGTTGTATGTTCTGATAACAACCTGTTCCAGTCTTTCAGAGTACTGGTCACAGTTGAAATTAAATAATCATTTGCATAATTGTTTGGTAAATATTCACTTCCCTCTCTAGCCTAAAAACCTGCTTCTTGGGAAGCAGGGCTAGTGTCAGTCTTGTTCAACGTTGTATTCCCAGCCCTTAGCACAGCAATTGGCATACAGGAGACACTCAAGACATGTTGATGGGTGAATGGATGCTTGCCAAGAGAAACTGGAGGATAGCCCCTTGGATCTGCAGCTGTCATGTGCACCTGTGTATTCTTATAACCTGGTGGCTCAGATGGTCAGGAGAAAGAGGCAATAGGAACCAGTGGGGCTTATTTAGGACCAAAAAAACTGCTTTTGCCTGGCTTCCAGGGTGGTGGCCACCACTTAACAACCAAGGTCTAAAATGGGCTGGGCATTGGGGTAAATCCAGAAAGTGGTACCCAGTTCAGCTGGTGGCAGTACCATCGTTCTAGGTGATTGGTCTATTCCGGGCAGACAGATATTCAGACATGGGAGATCAGATGAAGCCACTATAAGGGGGAGGGTAGTAGGGAGGTGGACCTGAGACTACTGGCTTGATTCTAGAGCAGGATTTAAACATCAGAGATATATGGAGGAGGGCGTGGGGGTCAATCAGAAGAGCTTAAGATTCTGGGAGCTCAGGAGTACGTGGGGGGTTGTCCCTATCCTGGGGGATGGATTTGGAGCAGCAAGGTTAATTCCAGAACTGCTGATGGAGATGGGATTTCTAGTTTCTACGTCCTGGTTGGGTAGAGCTCAGGGACCAGAGTGAGGGTGTAGAGACTTGGAGGTCTACATGGTTTCCCCTTCCCGCACCAACAGATGCGATTTTTGTTTGATTAGCCATACTGTAGTCTCTTCCCCTGGCAGCATGGTGATTCTACACTCCATGTCTCGGGGAATCACATGACCCAAGCCTATGCCAGTCCCATTGTCTCAGCGATTCATTCAGGGATGGGCACCAGAGCCAAGTTAGGCCAATCAGAGCCAACAAGAGCTACTGAGGAAGTGGATTACACTCTCCCACTGATTCAAACATGAAACTAGAGCTTGGGCTGCCATCTTGTCCCAACAGAGAACCTGATTAAGAATTTAAGGGGAACCCAAAGCGAGGTGAGGGATGGAGAGGTTAGGGTCCTAGCCATATCATTTGAGCCCCTGCATTTAGTTCTGTCTTAAACCAGCCCAGAAGCCTTAGGTTTTCAAGTTCCATAAGTCGTTAACTCCCCTTTTTGCTAAGGATCCTGTTTGAAAGAGATAAGCATGGATATTTCCCCTATTTTAACCCCTTCCTATCCTACCCGACTCACAAGAGCTTATAAAAATCTATTTGGAAAAAAAAAATCTATTTGAACCCCTGCTAATGGTTCTATCAAGCAAGTGAAAATTCATGGAATCATAGGATGTCAAAGCTGTTAACATATCATCTGCTTTCACAGCTTAACAAATGGGGACATTGAGGCACATAGAGAGATGTCATTTACTTTACTCAATTAGGTCTTCACGAAATACTTACCAAGAGTGTATTTGGTGCTGGGCCCTGTGCTGGACAATGGGGGTGCACAAATGAGAATATTATTCCTGCACTCAGTCAACTTAAAACAGATGGTGGAAATGGTGAGTAAGTCAACAACTGCAACGAGCTTTGGTATATGATACGACGATGATGTTAATGTTGTAGGAACATCAAGGTGGGGCCCCTCGTTCATCCCGGGTCATGGGTTGGTCTCATATTTGAGCTGATTTTCGGAAGATGATAGGAATTCTCAGGGTGGCCTCAGTGTGTAAGGGCATTCCAGGCAAAGGAAAGAAAAAACACAAAGGCGTGGAGGTGAGAGAGCATGACAGGAACCTCTAGGGAATATAAGTAATTTAGTACGACTGGCAGGTAACATGTTGACTGTTGGGGGTGGTGAGACATGAGGCTGGTAGGAAATAGAAGCCCGACCACTGAGGGACTTTAAAGATGGCGGAGAGGTTGGATGTTCTAGGGCAATGAGGAGTCATAGGAGGGCTCCAGTCATGTAGCAGGTGTGAATCTCAACTCACACATTCCAATGTGCAAAAAAAATCTAATTCTTTTGTATAACTCAACTTAATTTCTGAATTTGAGCCCTCCCATTTCAACATTAATCCCAATCATTTTGGGGGGGTCTTCTAAAGGAGGCCCCTGAGATGATCTCATGTTCTGGGGTCTTACATGGTGTCAAGGAATTTGGGCAAGTCCATTGGTCTTCAAGCAGTCTGTCCACTGCTTGACCAATCATGAGGATGATGGATGATGAGGTGTCCACCACCTTCGCATGAGTGGCCCCTGTGTTCTGGCAGCCATCAGTGGCCAAGCTAGGCTTGGGAATATTTTGCAAGCTGTGATTATGGCTTCCTCCAGGCATACCATGCAGACCTTTCTTACTTGGATTTTGCTATCAGTCCATTAGTGATGTCAGGAAGTAGGCTTCAAGTCACACGTGCTCCAGGGTCCACCAATCTCTCTGCTTTCAGTACCTCTCTTTTAAGCTGGGGGAAATGCTTTTCCTTCATAGTTCTCACTTTGCCTTTGCCAGTAAATCCCATTTTCGTAAGGGCTTGGGCTTCTTGGAACATACAAGACAGAGGATTGATTGCAGGAAAGTTTTGATTTTGGTCCTGCCATTTCCTGCTTGAATAACGTGGGGGAAAAGAAAGGTGGAAATATAAAGAGCCAAAACAGTTAACATTCCAAAATATTTCTTTTCCAGAGACAATCATATTCAGATATTAAGTAGTTAGTGTGGAGAGTATGTTGGTGGGGGAGAGTTGTGTGGTGGGGAGGCCACTGAGATCTACACACGGGATCTGAGCAAGGGGGTGTGTATCGTGACCATGGGCAAACTGCTAGAGACCAGGTAATGCTTCCTGAACCTTTACTTGTTCATCTCATTAAATCCCCATAGCAACCTTGTGAGACTGGTATTTTAAACCTCCATTTTACAGATGAGTAAACTGAGTGGTTGGCAGAGTCGGTATTCAAACACAAGCTTATCTAATGACATGGTTTCCATTGCCCCTTGTGAACCCAAGTCTTGCACCCTTTTCACCCCAGAAGGGATGAGAGACTGCCCAGGCTGGTGGGGAGGAGGGATGGAGACCAGGTTTGTGTTTGTGCACATGGGTGTGTCCATCTGCTCACAAAGGCAACCTTTTCTCGACTCAAATGCCAGAAGTCTATACCCTGTTCCCTACCTGAACTCGTTCAACAAGTGAATTCAAATGTAGTTATATCTCTGATGAGTTGGTTTGTGCCAATGTGTACCATCATCAGAGGCAGGGGTTAGGTGGTCTCTGAGATGAGATACCTGTGTGTTCTCTTTCCAAGGGGAGGGAAGGGGAAGGTACAGCTAACATCTGTTTTTAGTCATCAAATGCAACAATGGGAAATCTGCTGGGGAGAACTTGGCACCCAGCCTGGAAGGGCACAGATATCCAGAGCAGGGTGACCTCAGGCTTGTCACCCTGTGATTTTCCCCAGCTGCTTCTAACAGCCTGTGTGATATTTCGGTTTTCTGTTTCCTGATCAGTTGCATGGTCCGGTCTCAACAGAGAAGCCGGAGGAATTCCATGTAAACCCGAGTCAGATCTCACTCCTCCTTTTCTCAGAACCCTCAGTGGCTCTCCATTTTGCTCATGGTAAAAGCCAAGTCTTTACACTGGCCTGCATGGCCCTGCACAATCCAGCCCCATCTCCTACTGCCTTTCTTTCACTCACTCCGTTCCAGCCATGCCTGACGCCCTACTGTCCTTTAAACCTGCTGCAAACCCTCTACCCAGGCATGGTCCTCTCTGGTCCCTCTACCAGGAATGCTCCCCTTTCATGACTTGCTTCTGCTCCACTTTCAGGTCTTCATCAGGTAGCATCTTTGCAGGGAGGCCTTCCCTGACCACCCTGTCTAAAATTGGAACTCCTTCCTCAGTGTGACCTTGACCAGGTCATTTCTCCACTTTGGTCCCCTGTTTCTGAGGCATGGTCTAGTTGCAACCTGTGCTTTGGAATAGTGAGGGTTCCGTAAATGATGGCTATTATTAGCAGCATCCTCGCTTAGCAAAGAGGAAGGGAGAGGCCTTCTTCCCCATCAGCAAGTGAAACAGAGCCAAAGCCAGGATGGGTGCCAGGTATCCTCTTTCCCAGCTGGGATCTTCCTAATGAATTTCTCTCCTGGAAATTGAGGGAGACCTTGGTGAAGGGAAGTTGGGCCAGAAGAGAATAAACTCATTTTGAGCCAGATGTAAGAAACATCCTTAGTTCAGGTAAGTCCAACATCCCCGACTCTTTGTCTCTTTTCTCCTGTAGCTCTTTCAGCTGGACTTGGCCACATCACACACCCTCCCCCAACGTTCTCTGTTGGCTCCACCCTTTGGGCAGGAGCATCTTCAGGGGTGGGCCTGGTGGAGTCCATCACAAGACATCAACTTCTTTAATGATCAGTTACCATAATGACTAGCTGACCGAAAATAGAACCGCCTCTGGAAGGTTTGCATCTGCCCATGTTTCCTTTTTGTTCATCATTTTTCAACATGTTAAGGATGTTTTAAACCAATATACATGAGCGCCTTTTTTATCTGCTGAGTATCAATTTTGCTACATTTTTAGGAAAGGTAGGATTATATTAAATCCTTGTGGGTGTCTTTCCTCCCTCCTATTTTATCTGCTTTGGGTCCATGCCCAGAAGTAGAATTACTGGATCATCTGGTAATTTTATGTTTAAGTTTTTGAGGAATCACCATTCCGTTTTCCACGGTGGTTGCATCATTTTACATGCCCACCAGCAATGTACAAAGCTTTCAGATTTCTCCACATCCTCACCTCACAGAAAGTAACACTTGTTATTTTCGGTTTCTTTGATAGTAGCCATGCTAATGGATGTGAGGTGGTATCTTATTTTGGTTTTAATTTATGTTTTCCTGATGATTAATGATGTTGAGCACTTTTTTCATGTGCTTATTGATCATTTGTATATCTTCTTTGGAGAATGTCTATTTAAGTCCTTTGTCCAGTTTTTAATTGGGTTGTTGGTTTTTCTGTTGTTGAGTCATAGGAGTTCTTTATATATTCTGGAAATAATATTCTCCCATTCCATGGGCTGCCTTTTCATCTTCTTGATAGTGTCCTTTGATGCCCAAAAGTTTTAAATTTTGAGAGTCCAACTTACTTATTTTTTTCTTCTGTTGCTGTGCTTTTGGTGTCATATCCAACAAGTAATTGCCAAATTTAATGTCATAAAATTTCTCCCTATGTTTTCTTTAGTCTAAGCGTTTTATAGTTTCAACTCTTACATTTAGGTCTTTAACCCATTTGAGTTAATTTTTATATATGGTGTAAATAAGGGTTCAACTTTTTCCCCCCCATATAGCTATCCAGTTTTCCCTTTACCATTTGTTGAAAAGACTTTCCTTTACCCCTCCTTAAATGCTCTCGGCACCCTTGTTGAAATCATTTGATCATATATGCAAAGGTTTATTTCTGGGCTCTATTCTAATCCATTGGTCTATATGTCTGTCTTATGCAAGTACCACACTGTTTTGATTACCATGGATGTATAGTAAGTTTGAAATCAGGAAGTGTGAGACTTCCAACTCTGTTCTTGTTGTTCAGGATTGTTTTGGCTTTTTGGGATCTCTTGAACTTTAGGATGGACTTTTATCTATCTGCAGAAGTGTTGTTGGGATTTTGATAAGAATTGTATTGAATCTGTAGGTTACTTTGGGTATTATTGACATCTTATCAATATTAAGTCTTCCAATCCATAAACATGGGAAGTCTTTCCATTTATTTGTGTCTTCTTTAATTTCCTTCAGCAGTGTTTTGCAGTTTTCAGTGTACCAATCTTTTGCCTTCTTGTTAAGTTTATTCCTAAATATTTTATTCTTTTTGATGATGAAATTGTTTTCTTAATTTCTTTTTCTGATTGCCCATTGTTAAGGTATAAAATCCATCTGACTTTTGTGTGTTGATTTTGTATCCTGCAAATTTGCTGAATTCATTTATTTATTCTAACAGTTTGTGTGTGTGTGTGTGTGTGTGTGTGTGTGTAAAACATTTAGCATTTTCTATATATAACGTCATTCTGTCAGTGAACAGAGATGGTTTTATTTCTTCCTTTCCAGTTTGGATGTATTTTCTTTCTTTTTCTTGCTCTGGCTGGGACTTCTAGTGAGAATTTTTTGAGATGCTGGATATGTTTTGTGCTTTCTAACATGGTAGCCAGTAGTCACATGTGGCTATTGAGTACTTGAAATGTACCTAGTCCATCTGAGGAAGGAGCTGAAGTTTTAAATTTTATTTAATTTTTATTATTGTAAATTTAAAACTAAATAGTTACACATTGGCTGTAATAAAAAAATGAGCAAGTGTTGGCAAAGATATGAAGGAATTGAAATGCTCATGCATTGCTGGTAAGAATGTAAAATGGTGCAGCCACTTTGGATAACAGTTTGGTAGTCCCACCGAAAGTTAAACCTAGAAGTACCCTATGATCCAGCAATTCCACTCCTAGGTATATACCCAAGAGAATTGCAACCATACATTCACACAAAAACTTGTGCATGAATGTTCGCAGTAGCATTATTCACAATAGGCAAAAAATGGAAACAGCCCAAATGCCTATCAACTGATAAATGTGGTATATTGAAAATGTGGTATATTCATAAGTGGAAATTATCATAAGTGGAAATTAATCAGACATGATAAGAATTGAAGTGCTTATACCTGCTACAATGTGGATGAATCTTGAAAACATTAAATGAAAGAAGCCAGACATAAAAGACCACATATTACAGCATGCTGCTGTTTGTATGAAATGTCAAGAATAAGCAAACCGTAGAGATGGAAAGAAGATTAGCAGTTGCCAGAAGCTGAGGGAGGAGGGAATGGGTACAGGGTTTCTTTATGGGATGATGAAAATGTTCTGGAAATAGACAGTGGTTATGGTTTCACAGCCTTGTGAATATATGAAAACCCAGGGACTTACACATCTTAAAAGGGTGAATTTAATGGTGTGTGAATTATATTTCAGTTTCAAATATAGTCACGTGACTGATGGCTACTGTGTTGGACAGCACAAGTCTAGATCAATCTTGGGCATCCCTTCCTCTTGCCAGTGAGCAAGGATCCATTCAGGTCGGTGAAAACAATAGGGGAGCATTTTGGCGTTCTTCTTGAGAAAGTCTTCCTCACTCTTAAGAAGGAGACACAGGAAGAGGTGCCCCCTTTTCTCTTCCCTACATTGTTTTCTTCATTTCCTCCATTTTTCCCCCTACGATGTACTGGATATTGGAATTGCTGATACCATCTTGAGTCCACGAGGAGGGCAGAGCGTAAAGCACACACACGGAGGATGGCAGAGTGGGGAAGATGGAAAACACATGGGTTTTTTTATGGTTTCATTGAGTCTTGGATCATATTACACCTGGGGCCCATCCTCCTCATACAACCTTATGAGGTTATAAATTGTCTTATTGTTTAAGCCATTTTGAGTCAGTTACTTGCTGCTGAAAACATTACTGATACAGTGATGTTCCCTCACCCCCTGCTGTTTATCACCATCCTCCTCCTCCTCATTATCACATTGGGTGGTAATTTGAGCACAGGTACAGGGATCTTCAAGACTGTGCTGCTGGGTGTGGAGGAGTTCTCCTTAATGGGATTCTCTCTCCACCTTAGTAACTGTCAGAGAGAATAGACAAGCTATTAATAAATAGCATTTTCACCATGCTTTACAGCTCTCAAAGGTCCTGCACATCCTTTATCTCAGTTGACCTTCACTACAACCTAGCAAGATGGTCTGGGCTGAGATCCTTACCCCATTTCATGAACAAGAAAAGTGAGGTTCCAATGGAAATGACTTGCCCCAGGTCACCCAGGAGGACAAGGAGAGGCAGATATTCAAACCCAGGTCTTCAGACTTCTGTTTTAGTATCCCTAACCACAATGTCCTATTTGGAGCAGACATTGGGTGGTGGTGTTCGATTTTCATTCATTTCTCTACTCATTTCCAGTAGGGAGGACTCTGCAGTCATGATTTAGAAGTTCTAGCTTTCCCACATTTCTTCCTGCCCTGTAACAACTTAATGACTAGTAAGGCTCCTTAGGGCTCAGCCAGACAAAGCACACGTGAACGTTCACATGCCAGAAAGCACACTTAGGGATCTGAATGTTCATCATCTTGGGTTGTAGGAATCTTGTGTCCTGGCCTCTAACCCCAAGACAATGGGGTGGCTGGGACATCACTAGGTGGATTCCACCACCACCATGATTTTTGTGGCATTTGAAAGGGCAGAGGGCTGGGTGTGATTAGGCTGGTCCAGCGTTGCTCATGAGCCCAGACAAGCAGCAGACATGAGGAACAGCCCTAAAGGAATGATCATCTCAGTCTGGATCCCAGAGTAACTCTGGCTCTCAAATAAAACCAGGAAAGGAACCCAGTGCCTGCTCAGATCCTATGCTCTCCCAGCTCAACTGTCTTCAAGTCCTATCTATACTCCTAAAGTCCCCACGAGCCAAAGATGGCCTTACTGTCCTCCTTACTGAGAACATGCAAAACCCCAGATGCCATGCATTTTCCCAGCTCAAGTCTTTCCTCTGAGAACGTGGTACAAGATGTTTGGAGGACAGCAACTTCAGTCTTATCATCATCATTGTCACTATTGTCATCAATGTCATCTCCAGAGTGTCATCAACAGCAATTAGTATATCAAGAACCGACACTTACCAAGCACCCTATGTGCTGTGAGTGGCAAGGTACTTTACACACTTTAACTCATTTGACTTCTCACAACAGCCCCATGAATAGGTTCTGATGTTATCCCCAATTGACAGAAGAGGAAGCCGAGCACAGAACATTAAGTGGCTTTGTGGAGTCGCACAGGACTCCTGCCTGGAGTTCATGCAGAAGCCAGAAATGTGAGCCTGGGCCCCTCTGACCCAGAGCTTGAGTTTTATGCCGCCTCTCCAGATGGAAGCAGAAACAGTCACGGATTGATCAATTGATCAGTCAATCAATAGAATCAAAATCCAACCCCTGTGCCACAACATCCCACGTCCCTAAAGCCTATGATCAGGAATGGGAACGTGAAAGAAAAACAGGCTGTATCTGCAGGACAGCATTGAAAAACAGGGACTGGTTGTGTCAGCTGGGGAGGACTGATGGTCAAATGAGATAACAGAATCCAAGGAGGATGGTCCAAAGTGAACACTGGACATCCGTCAGCCAGGACCAGGGGTGCTCCTCGCCCAGAGGGAGCAGCGGGGGTCAAACCTCCTTTCTCACGGAACGCGTGGCTTCCTCCTCCCAGAAGAAGGAGCTGTGTGCAAACCCAGCTTTCCATGGGTCTTTCCCAGAGAACACCAGAATTCCTGATGCCAGGCCGTGTTTCCCCACTGCCAAGGCTGCTCTCACCCTACGCTGTGAGAAGGGAGAGTAACAGTGGGGGTGCGGTCTTTCCCCAGAACATAGGCCCACAGAGAGGGTCTAGCAGAGCACCTTGGCCTTGGCACACATCTGTCTGAGGACGATGAGAGGCCTGGGGAACCTTGGCCCCTCTTACCGACACTGGTTTCTAAGTCTCCAATAAAGCCATTCTATGTGACTCTTTGGAATTCCCTGGAGGTCCTGGCACCTGACAGATGGCGACCACAAACGGACCCCCCTCACTGACAAGCACGTGGCTACATGCCCGGCACATAGTGAGCCCTTACTGTCAAGTCGTGCCAGTTGTCAAGGCGTCACTGTGGTTGTGATTGCCATCTCCACTGTGAATGTGGCCATCGCCACCCGTCTCAGCCAAGCATTGCACCGGCCCTTTCCTTTCCTCTGCTGGAGGGGATCCTGCAGCCCGGAAAGGGGCAGGGGCCCTTTAAGAAACTGGCCCTCCTGCTTCAGTGCTGCATCAAAGAAATGTCAAGAGGCTGAGTCTGCTCCCGAATGTAATGTGTCCTGTCAATCAGGTGTCAGACCTCAGACCTGCAAGGCCCATTGACGGAGACCCAAGAAGATTTATTTTGTCTCATTTAATTGCCCTTTTTGCTTTGTAAACATAAAGGTTGCAGCTTATGGTCTGACAGCTAGAGTAGCTTTTTTTTTCTCGAAAAAAAGATGACATTTGGGCTCTTAGAAATGTTTCCCTCAATCCTGTCTAATAGTCCCTCGCCCCCCACCCTTGCCTTGTGCAAGTTCTCTGAGGTTTCTTTAGGAAGACCCCAGCACTGGTGTCAGATGGACCCCCGTGACCCGTGGCTTCTGTTTCTTCTTCTGTGAAATGTGTTGGGAAAATTCACTGGGGCAGTGCAGTTGGAGTGGCTGAGAGCCAGCACTAGGACCAAGAGCTCTTGGGTTCAAATCCCAGTTCTGCTGCTTGCTAGCTTTGTGACTTAACCTCTCTGTGTCTCAGTTTCCTGCTCTATCAAAAGGGGATGCTTAAGGTAATGAGGAGGATTGAATGAGTTAATGTGAGTGAAGCACTTAAAAGAGGGCGTGGCCCATAGTAAGGGCTGCACAACTGGGTTTATTTAAATTAGCAGATGCTCTGTGCTTTGCTCATGCCTGACACATAATAGGGAGCTTTTATTATTTTCTTCCAGATCAAAGGTTACAAAGAGACTGCCCAAGCAGTACTTTATTTGTTAGCATTTAGCAATTTGAGGATTTCATGTAAAATGCAGATTTCCAGCTTCTCTTGAGAAGTTGGAGGATTGCTGGCATCACTGGACCTGGACCACGTTTCTGCACGGCAACAATTGCTGGGCTGAGGAGGGGCTCCTGCCATGACCATCAGACTCTGTGGGCATATGGGTCTCCCATCTTCCAGCCACAGACCCTGGGAGATGTTCTTACACTCAGAGGCTGTGGCCACAGAAACACTTCTGTTTTTGCAAGATGCTCACCCAGGAAATCCATCGTTTTACCATGGAGTGATTTTTTTAGCCTCGACCACGAGAAGGCCATGCCGTGACTGGTTTTCTGACCAACCCCACACTCTTTGGGCCACACAGGACCTACTGAATTCCTCAAAGGACTCAATACCAATTTTCAGAGAGAAATGTTATAGAGAATTCTCATGTTGCTGCTTTTTGAACGTGCCCAAATGTTAGCCATTTTTACTTCAGTCTAATCACTAATTCACTGCCCTGAATCCCTGTGAATTAGCCTGCCATTACCATGAAAAATATTAAGCAATAAACAGTTGCGATATTTAACGCTTTCTGCAGAGGCTGCCACAGGCCTAGCCAATGAAGACTGCGTTAGTCGGGCGGGTGGGGGGGCCCAGGCAGCAGGAAGGGACGGGGCTGGCTATGGCACAAGGCAAGCTCTGGGCCCCTCGCAAACAAAATATGCCAGGTTGAAGATGTGTGCACCACATGTGGAGATGTGCACATATGGGCATGCCTCCACGTGGGCACATGCACATGCAAACACAAACGTGTGTACGTACCTCATGCCTAGGTCCACATGCAAACAGATGCTAAACATTTATGTATAAGCACACACATTCAAAAGGGCAACACGCCCAGGCAAATTCACACACATGAAAATTCACATGCGTATGCACTCAAACACCCCAAACCCATCCTTGGACTCACACCCAGACCCAAGGACAAAGTCACATGTATATGTACGTGCATCCACACACAAGCACACACTTGTCTTCCAGTGCTGAGGATAGTGGTTTGTTCTCATCTGATGGCAGAACCCACTTCTTGTCCATTTGGGCTCGAAAATTGGAGAAATGATGACTCTGCTTAGTGATCACCAACCCTGGTGACAGTGTCACGTGATGGATTTTTAAGGATGTAAGATTTAGAACAGTGCCGACATAGAATTAGGGGCACAGCTATTTAGGCTGAAAGAATATGAGCCACCAGTGGAGTTTTTAAGAGTCGTTTATGTGACTGGAGACTGGTGCAGACTAATGATCTTGCTTCCCTGGGCTCCTACCCAGTGGTGAAGCTCAAAAACTTTCCACGGCTCCGTCTTGCCCTAAGGTCCAGTGTAGAGTCATGAACTTTGTATTCACCTTCCTTCACTCTTGGTTCTAACCCATCTTAGCTATTCCTCATTACGCATATAATTTTCCAGCTATTCTGTGCAATTTTCTCATTCTTTAAAACACCTCATTCGTTCATTCCCCCATGTCTTTGACATACTCTGACATCTGCCTGGCAAGCCCTTTTTCTCCTTCCTCATTTTTCAAAGCCCAGCAAAAATGTCACTTCTGGAAAGATTTCCACTTGACTTACTTGACTTAAATCCATTCATTTATTACCAGCTGACTCTGTGTTAGGCAGCGTGGTAGGGATTTAAAGATGGACGTGACATAGTTCAGGTCCACGTGGAATCCCCAGAGTTAGCCCGAGTGGCACTTTCACCGTTGTAATGAAGTATTTGCCTGTTTGTCTTCTTCCCCAAACAATGAGCTTTTTGAAGTTTAGAGCTGTGCCTTTTATAACCATACCACGCGTCTCTTGCACAGTGCCTTGCTATGTAGCTAGTTAACTGTTTCTCCTCAAGCAAAGGAGGAATCGATTATCATAAAATACAAATGACAGTAACCTGTAAGGAATCTAAGTAGACTCTTTGGTGTTAAGTCTTCTAAAGAGGGACGGTGGAGATGATCTTGTGGATGATTTTAAGGGCTACTCTGTGATTGCTCTGGTTGGTGAGCTAAGAGCAGTCTGCAGAATGCTTATATTCCTGTGACCATCAGGCTTCAGTCAGCCAGCAACACGATTGGGGCCAGCCTGAGGCGGGCAGTGGGAGCAGGGGTGGAGGAAAGTGGATGAAAACTGAGAGCGGTCAGGAAAAGGGAGACTGATGGGTGGGGTTAGATAGAGAAGGAGGGTAGGATGGGTTTGGTCTCTGCTTGGATCACTGAATATGCAGAGGTATCATCGCTGAGATGGGGAGACAGGAGGACCAGGTTCGGGAAGCAGAGGCTCTTTCTGGGAGGAGGATTCATGTCAAGTGTTTCATTAGGAAGTGATCCCAGAAAATACTGGTAGAGAAGTAGGAACCTAGGGAAGGGAAGGAGACCAAGCAGTGGTATGATAAGTAGCAAAGTCCAGGGCAACAGTTACTCAGACCCACAGGGGAGCCCTGAAGTTCACGCTTCAGAGGGGTCCCTATCATGGGCAGGGGACCCGGAGTATTTATACTCCTGCACCTGTCAATCTTTGGTTAAAGAATGCCCTCAGTGGCGACATCAATCCCTGGGCACTTCTGGCCCTGTGTACCTGCAGGAAAAGTCTCTTCTGCAGCCTGTGTGCAGCCCTCCAACAAAGCAACGCTGGTGCTGGCTGTTGGGTGTGGAAGCCACAGGAGGACGGCATGCCCAGAACAACCAGTAAAGGGATCTAGGGGATGTGGGCAGAACACTGATGTGGTGAGTGGAGAGTTTAGTTTGGGGCATACTGAGTTTGGGTTACATGTGTGATAGGTCATCTAAGTGGAGATTCTTATTAGTGAGTTGGATATTCATCCATCCGTCCATTCATTCAATCAATATTATAGTGTGTGTACCATGTGCCCAGCCTGTTGTAGGTAACAAGGCTCCGGACAGACAAACCCTCTGTCTCAAGGAAATTCCCACTCCAGCAGCAGAGACAGAATAAACAAGTGAGTTTTAATGTCAGGTGGTAATAAATGCTAGGAAGGAAACTAAGGAGACTTGTCTTTAAGGAGGTGATATTTGAGTTGAGGCTTTAATGAAGGGAGGGAACCAGCCCTGCCAACATCTGGGGAAGAAACATTCCAGGCAAAAAGAACTGAGATGCTTGGAGTGACTGCAGGGCAGCAGGAAGGCCCATGTGGCAGAGAGGTGAGAGTGAGGTGGGCAGGGGCGTAGGGCTGGGCGGAGAGCAGGACGCAGAGCGAGTGCCTTGGTGATGGGTTTTATTCTCAGTGTGATGAGTAGTCATTGATGGTTTTGAGTAAAGGGGTGATAGTGAAGCCGAATCTGGTCTCTGCACCCCGACACCAAATTAAATCTTGGAGACAGAGTTTTGGGTGAAGTAGGAAAGAATAGCTTCATTGCTTTGCCAGGCAGAGGGGGCCACAGCAGGCTAATGCCCTCAGAACTGTGTGTCCTGACCTGGAGGGGGTAGTGAGGAGTTTTATAGTAGTGGTTCAAAGAGGGTGTGGTCAGCTTGTGGACATTCTTCTGATTGGTTGGTGGTGAGGTTACCGGGAGTCAGCCTCATCAACCTTCTGGTTCCAACTGGTCTGGGGTCTACGTACTTGTGGACAGCGTACAGTTAACTTCTTCCACCAGGTGGGGTTCAGTATCTGCAAAACAGCTCAAAGATATTCTTATGTGTATCCCTTAAGGGGGAACTGGGACCCTGCCCCAAGGCTGCACTCTTGTTTCTTGACTGCTTCTCCCTTGTCTCCCATCCCCTCCCTTCCCTGATTAGCAACTATTTGAACCGGCTCTTTGGAACTCAGGGAAGGTCATGGAGGCTGAATGAAGCCTATTACCTGTAACCAAGAAATGGGGAACCCAGAAAGGCTTTTGTGCCCAGCAGCCCCACAGGGTCCTGCTGGTGATTTGGAAGCAGCCATGGAGGTAATGGGAAGAAGGCAGATTCGGAATAAAGTTTACCTGTGGAGCCAGCAGGACTTGCTGTTGTGTTGCACGTAGGGTGTGGAAGAAAGCTAAGGGTTAAGGATGAGTCTTGGCTTTTTCACCTGAGTAACCTCAAGCTGAAGGGGCCATTTACTGACATGGGGCAACCTGCCAGGGGAGTAGCAGTATGTTTGGGTTCCCCTTTGGTTATGTTAAATGTGAAGCATCCAGGCAGAGATAAGCAGGTGATTGTATGTAGAAGTCCAGACCTCACAATGGAAGTTAGAATCACCAGCTTGTAGATAACATTTAAAGGCAGAGGACTTGGTCAGATCACTTTGGGAGTGAGTGTAGCTAGAGAAGCAGTCTGAAAAGCAAATCCTGGCCTTTCTGGTAAGTGCCATTAGGAAGCAGGAGGTAAAGCTAGCAAGAAAGACAAAAATGGGGAGGCTTTGAGAGGCAGGTGGAAAAGCAGAAGACTGATGTCCTGGACGCATATGAAGTATTTTAAGAAGGAGGGAATGTCCAAGGGAGTGTCCAAAGGAGTCAAATCTTTTTCTTTTTTTTTTTTTAACATCTTTATTGGAGTATAATTGCTTTACAATGGTGTGTTAGTTTCTGCTTTATAACAAAGTGAATCAGTTATACATATACATATATCCCCATATCTCCTCCCTCTTGCAGATGCAAGAGATGCAAGAGAGGTCTCAACCCTTATCTCTGAGGGAGAATTATTTTGGATGAAGACTGGTATCAAGTATTGGATCCTCACCGCAGCAGAAGGCTCTGTGTCCAAGTACGGGCAAGACTGCATGGGGAAATCTATGGCTTGATTAAAAAGCACAGCCACATAAATGATGGGATCCAACAAGGCAAGGTGTAGGGCCCAGGCTCAGTATATGATTAGTCCATAACAATTCAGGCTAGGTGTGTAGAAACCTGGAGGCCTTCCCCATGGATATGTGTCTTCTAGTCTTAATGAACAGTTCTCTGAACCCAATGTCTGGCAAAAACAATGGCTAGTAAAATTGCTCTTGGAGGCTTCCCTGGTGGCACAGTGGTTGAGAGTCCGCCTGCCAGTGTAGGGGACACAAGTTCGTGCCCCGGTCTGGGAAGATCCCACACGCCGTGGAGCGGCTGGGCCTGTGAGCCATGGCTGCTGAGCCTGCGTGTCCGGAGCCTGTGCTCCACAACGGGAGAGGCCGCAACAGTGAGAGGCGTACTGCAAAAAAAAAAAAAAGGCTCTTGACCAGCACTTAAGGCATCAAAGGAAGACCACCCATACCCAATGTAGTTCAGTAGAAAGAGTGGAAGTTTTTAAGATAGACCTGGGTTTGGTTCTTGGGTCCACCACTTACTAACTGTGGCTCTGCATAAGTGACACGGCTGTTCTCAATTATAGTTTCTTCATCAATAAAGTGGGCATCATGTCAGATGTCATCATAGGGATGTTGAGAGGAGTAAATGAGGTAATTCAAGTAAAACTTACAGCAAGTTTCAAACATAGAGTAAGCACTCAATAAACTAGGTGCTATTATGGGGAGGACAGTCCAGTTCTTGAAGCCTTAAATATACTCACCAGTCTACTCAACAGCACTCTGCATAAGAGTATAATAAGAGATGCACTTATTTGCCATCAGAGGACAGGTGGGCAAATGTCTAAGTCCTATCTGAAGGAGAATATTGAAGTGTCAAATGTGAGTTTAAAGTATGTTGTAAGTCAAGAGGTAGGGGGCAGGGTGGGACACAAAGCTTGTTGGATGGAACAAGCAGGATGGCACTGCTTCACGGCATTGCACAGATCCTTGTGCCTCCATGGATGTTGAGGTGAATGGGAACTAGGCTCTTCCCCAACAAAAGGGCGGCCGTTTACTTCACTTAAAGAAAAGAATGAGATTACATCGACAGCCAAACTGTCACACTGGGAGGCTGATGAAAATAGGGCAGAAAAATGGTCAAGGGGGTCTGCCTTCTTTGTTCACCTTGTCGGAGGCAATGAACGGCGGCACAGTCTCCCCAGTTCTCTCAGCTTCGTTACTATTCCAGATGGGATGCTCATGTTCTGATCATGCCAGACCCCTCATCTGCTCGCAATCACAGGCAGGGACAAGCACAAAATCCTTAATCTGACATACAGTTTCTTTGTGACCTAGCATTCTCCTTACCTTTCCATTGTTCTTTTGACATTTAAGCTTTGTTCACTCTGCTCCTGCTATGTTGTTCTTCCTTCATTTAGTCTATTGAGCCATTCTCCTTCATACCTCTGGACCTGTGCACTTGGCATTTCTTCAGCCTGAATTACTGTTGCCTAAAACTCCCACCTGATACCCCCTGCCTCCAGCCTGATCCCCCTTTCCTAGGCCAGCTCCCAGTTATACTTTAGATCTTGGCTTAATGACATAGCCTTGGGGAGGTCTTACCTGATTTTCTAGCTGCTATTATATGTCCCCCTAGCACCTGAAGTTCCTCTAGCACCTATCCAGTTGAAATTCATTGCTTATTGGGGTAGTTATTTACTTAGTCTCCCCTCCACCCCTCTCTCACTGGTTTATAAACTCCATAGGATAGACAGTGTATTTATTGAAAAAAATAAAAGGTACACTATGCCGGAGATCTTAAAGAGTTAAACAGTGGCCAAGGATTGTTGTCTTTTCTCTATCCATAGATACTCATCCATCTTTCCACCCAACCTACTCATCCATCTGTCCGTCCTTCCATTTATCCATCCATCCATCCATCCATCTACTCTATCTAGTAGTCATTCAGGATGACAAGCATTCTAAAGATTTACTATGTATCAAGCCCTTGGTAATCAACATGGAGGTTCATTTACACATTCATTGATTCTGCCACTCTTTCAAAATTTATAGGAGATGCACTTATTTGCCATCACAGGACAAGTGGGCAAATATCTAAGCCCTATCTGAAGGAGAATATTGAAGTGTCAAAATGTGAGTTTAGGGCTTCCCTGGTGGCGCAGTGGTTGAGAGTCCACCTGCCGATGCAGGGGACACGGGTTCATGCCCCGGTCCAGGAGGATCCCACATGCCGCAGAGCAGCTGGGCCCGTGAGCCATGGCCGCTGAGCCTGCGCGTCTGGAGCCTGTGCTCCGCAACGGGAGAGGCCACAACAGTGAGAGGCCCGCGTACCGCAAAAAAAAAAAAAAAAAAAAAAAAAAAAATGTGAGTTTAAAATATGTTTTCGGTCAAGAGGTAGGGGGCAGGGTGGGACACAAAGCTAAAGGGTTGATACGTTAAACCTGTAAAGTTTTAATCAAGGAGAAGAAACTGCTGGCAAAGTATAGGCAGACTGAACAGCATTAGAGCTGGGTGTATGCAGCTCCCTGCAGCGGGCAAGCCAGTTCACCTCCGGGGGCTGGGCCAGGGCAGCAGCACTTAACCTTACTCGTTGCCATGTGATGGCAGCAGCTAAGGTCACATTAGTTCCAGCCCTTTGACTACATTTCTGCCTTGGTTTCTTTAACCTGGACTTAAGCCCAAGTCATTTTGGGCTAGACCCCTGATCTTCTCCAAGGACTCCATTTCCTGTATTCCTAAACTCCTCGTGGGGGGTCCTGATCTTCCAAACGTGACTCCCAAGTCTCTAATAGAGTCGTAAGACTCTGATCACCTGAGCTTCAGCATCACCCTGAGGTCTCCTTCTCCCTGGATGACCCCAGAACATCCTGGATTGAGTGCGACTTCAGTCCTAGACCTTGTCCCAACTTGGTCTTTCAGATGGGAAGCTGAAAGATGGTTCAGCCATTTCAAATGGTTGGAAATGTTCCAAAAAATTCCTTACCTCACTAAATAATTCCTACGTTGTGGAGTAGTTCAGAGGATTCCATGAATTAACACATGTAAAGGGCTTATAGCAGTGCCTGGCATGTTATACCCAATGGTATTACTCTTGCCGTTGCTGTTACTATCAATCTTCCAGGACACAGTGCTGTAAAGCAAAGAGTGCTTACCCCAGAGTCATAAGCCCTAAGTCTTCCCAGGCTCTGTGATTTGAAGTAAGCCCCTTAATACCCCTGGATCTCAATTTCCCCATCTGAAGTCAACCCAAAGGCCTCTTTAACTATAACTTGCCTGTTTTATACCAGCTTAATTCCCAAAATACTGGAATGATGTATCAGTTCACTAATACTCTTACAGCAGTAAGTAATTAAAAAACAACAATCAAATCGATTGAAGCAAAGGGGATTTTTTTTTTTTTGGTTTACAAAATGATGTCACTAGGACTACATTTCCGTCCTCTTCTTGTCTTTCCTTTTCTCTGTATTGGCTTCCTTCTCAGGCAGGCTCTTCCCAGGTGCTGGCAAGCTTTGGGTTTTCAACCTTCCATCCTAGTAACCACAGGTAGAAGACAGTGTTTTTCTTTCTTTTCTTTTTAAATTTAAAACTTTTATTTTTTTGAAAAAAAATTTCCGGTTTTATTGAGATATAATTAACGTACAGTCAGTGCCTTTTTTCCCAATCATCTATTAAAAATCCCAGGATTTGCTTCTCCAGGACTCAACTGGGCCATGTGCCCACCCCTGAAACTATCACTGTGACCATGATGAGGGTGGTCCACGTTGCATATCAACCCTTGAAGTTGATGATGGGAGTGGGTGCCATTAACCTCAGCTGATTGGGAGATGGAAGTGGTGGAGCCCCACAGGCAAACTGGAGTACTGTACCGGTAGAAGGAGGGATGGTTGCAGGGTAGATAAAACAACAGATGCCTATAAAAAGAGCACGTGAATGAAGCCTGCCCTGCCCTGGGCCTGGCCCATCTCTCTGGAACCTTCCGTCATCCCATTCCCTGAATGTGATTTTCTTTTTCTCAGCTTCCCTTCTTTTGCCAGAACATCTCTTACCCTTATCTGTTTACTGAGCAATTTTTCACACTTAAGAATTTCGGGGAACTGATACTCATCTCTACAGGAAGAGTTCATTGTTTTTCTTCTGTGCTCCCGTAATGCTGTGCTTTGATGTACAACGTGGAGCCTCTGATGATGTCATGTGACTCCTTATATCTGTGCCTGTCTCCCCTACTAAATCGTGAGCCTCGGGGACAGTGACTGTTGCGATTTATCTTTGTAGCTCTAGTGCTTGGAGTCATTGTGGTGCATAGTAGGCACTTAATAAATGTTTCTTGCATTAAAAGGATTCAGTCACGCTGCAATTTATCTAAGCATTGCCAGTGTCCCCCCTCGCACATCATTTCCCTGTGTCCTAGAGGAGGGCAGGAAGATCAATGTGACCATATTACAAAGGCCTGGGAGAGCAGGGCAGCCAGTGAATACGAGGTTTTGTCATTAGTGGCATATTGCTTATTGAGACCCTGGCACATTGCATCTGCCGGGGGGTTGGATAAGAGGATTGGAAAGTCGTGATCAGAATGCCAAAGTGGAAAAAAGTTCGGTTGGCAAATGCTGAAGGCATTGGTTAAAAAGCCCATAATTTACATTGGATTAGCAGGTGAAAGATTATGTGACCATTGCAACAATTCCTTCTTGGCATATGAACATCTCATTTATAAAAATATTGATTCCACTTCTTTGGACAAAATTGATTAATTATATTTTGAGAGAGAAAAATCGTTTCCAGGTCTCTGCAGGGGTTGCCTTGTCTCATCTTGTGGTGTCCTGGTCCCCAGACTGCTGAATAGCCTTATTTTTCAAGACTGCAACTTCTCCCTGCCTGGGAATGGGGGCCCACAGTCTATAAGAAAATAGGAAGAATGTGTCTCTGAGAATTTCTTAGGCTAGCTGTGAAAATAAATCGTCTAAGCATAGAATATCAAAGTCTTAAGAATAGAAAGCATCTTAGAAATTATCTAACTTAGGGGTCCTTGACTTTCAAGTCTTACAACCCATCAGTCATTGCATTTTAGGGGAGGATGGGCCAGGAAAGTGGAAAATCCAAAACACATTAAAATTCTACTTTCCTGTCATTAAAAGCCCTGTGCGTGTTCTCTATGGAAAATTAGAACACTATAGAAAAAAGAAGAAAATAAAAAATGGTCTTCCATTATCCTGTCACATTAAGAAAATCACTGTTAATATTTTAAAGTATGTATTTTCAGTAATGCTTTTTTTTTTTTTTTTACAGTATTAGAATGATTCTCTACATATTACTTTGTAGCCTGGTCTTTCATTTATTATGAAACATTGTGGTGACTTCTTCTTGCTGTTTGCCTTTTACAACATGATTTTTAATGGATGGATAATATTTTTTCATATATTTGTATAATAATGTCTTTATTTCTCCATTGTTGGATATTTAATATGCCTCTAGTTTTCTTGTTTTGCTATTAAAAAATCTAATGTAATTAGCACTGTGATATATAAAGCTTGCATAGGTCTCTAGATATTTCCTTAGGCTATGTTTCCTTGAGGGGGAATTGCTGGAGCAAAGCCTGTTCATATTTTCAGGATTTTGATATGTGTTTAGAACTGTCTTCCACAAAATATGCCTCAATTTATACTTCTGCTAATACTTATTTTCTTGTACCCTTGTTGAAGCATGATATTAGCATCATTTAAAAAAAAAAGCTGCCAACTTGATAGCCAAAGAAGTGTCTCATTTTTCATTGTTTCTTTTTATAAATGGCTTTATTGAGATATAATTCACATACCATATAATTCACTCATTTAACATGTACTCTTCAGTGTTTTTAGTATATTTATAAGGTTGTGCAGCCATCACTATAAACTAACTTTCAAACATTTTCGCCCCCTCAAAAACAAACCCTGTACCCATTAGACTCATTCCTTGTCTCCTCTCTCCTCCCAAGACAAGCACTAATCCATTTTCTGTAACTATATTTGCCCATTCTAAACATTTCATATAAATTCCATTTCATATATATTCTAGAATCATACATTATATTGTCTTTTGTGACTGGACTGTGTTTTCACTTAGTATAATGTTTTTAAGGTTCATCTGCATTGTAGCATGTAGCAGTACTCCATTCCTTTTTACAGCTGAATAATATTCTATTCAATGGATATACCACATTTTATTTACCCATTCATTAGTTGATGGACATTTGGGTTGTTTCCACCTTTTGGCTATTATGAATAATGTGCTATGAACATTCATATACAAATTTTTCTGTGGATGTATGTTTTCATTTCTCTTGGGTATAAACCTAGGATTGGAATCACTGGGTCATATGGTAGCTCTACAGATTCAACTTTTTGAAGAACTGCTAGGCTGTTTTCCAAAGCAACTGCACTCTTTTACATCACTACCAGCAATAAACGAGGGTTCCAATTTCTCCATATCCTTGCCAACAATTACTGTCTTTCTCTTTTTTCAGATTTATTTTTTATTGAGGTAACATTGGTTTATAACATTATACAAGTTTCATGTCTGTCTTTTTGATTACAGTTATCCTCGTGAGTGCGGAATTGTATCTCATTGTGGTTTTGATTTGTATTTACCTGACGGCTAATGACATTGAGCATCTTCTCATGCACTTGGCAGCAATTTGTATAGCTTCTTTGGAGACAGTCTATCCAGATTCTTGTCCATTTTTGAATTGGGTTATTGTCTTTTTATTTTTGAGTTGTATGAGTTTTAAATGTTTTAGATAAAAATCATATATATCAGATATATGATTTGTAAATATTTCCACTCAAATTGTGAATTGTCTTTTCACTTTGTTGATGATACCCTTCGCAGCATGAAGTTTTAAATTTTTATGAAGTCCAATTTATCTATTTTTTTCTTTTGCCTATTGTCCTTTTGGTGTCATAGCTAAGAAACCATTGCCTAATGCAAAGTCAGAAAGATTTACTTCCATGTTTCCTTCTAGGAGTTTGATAGAGTTGGATCTTACATTTAGGCCTATTGCATAAAAAAATTAGTATCGAGGTTGCATATTCACATTTTTTCTTTTGTGAACTTTCTGCTTATTTGCCTTGTTCATTTTCCCATCAGGCTGGTTTTTATCTTATTGATTTTCATAAGTAATTTATATATTGGTTGTCGGCACTTCGTCTTATTTGCTGCAATTTTATTTTCTGGTTTGTATTTTGCTTCTTAATTTTGCTTGTTGTGTAAAATTACTTTTAAAAATTATTTTTTAACCATATAATAAGCAAAGAGACCAGATTCCTTGTTATAGGGATTTAAAAAAAAAAAAAAAAAAAGGATTTCCTCCTTAGGCCACATCTGTGACTGAGCTTGTGTCTGCATCACAGAATTGTGACCCTTCCACCATTTCCTGGTAAAGAATGGGTAATCTCACATTACAAGCAAATAATAAAAGATGGAAATTTGGAGTTGTGGTCAGGAACATAGACTTTGTCTCAAGGCATAGTTTGGTTCAAATCCTGGTTCCTATATTTACTAGCTGCATGACCTTGGGTAGAGTATTGACCTATTTGAGTTTATTTTCCTCATCTGTAAATTTGGGATGATAATCCCTTATTTCAAAGTTATTGTAGAGAGTCACTGAAGGAGTACTTGTGGTACTGACAATGTGACTGATTAGAAACTTAAAGACAGCCCCACTGGAAACATCTAGAAATGCTGAAAATAGTTATACTTTTAAATGAATAAATGAGTTTTCAAACAATAAAGGGGATCCTTAATTGGCTGAATACTAGAAGAATAAGCATGTAAGTGGGCAGTGTGACCATCTTGGGTGGGGTGTCAATCTTAGCAACTTGGGAAGGTGGGGTTTAATATCCAGTGAGGACAAGAGACAAGGTTTTTAGCCACACAAAACCTTGAGGTGGGGTGTTGAAACTGAGACCACACCTTATAGTAAAACAGAACCCTTAAAAAGGCTGCGTCTTCTGAGAAAGAGGAGACGAAAAAAATCCACCTGCCAGTAAAGGGACAAGACAACAAGTTTGTCTATTTCCATCTGATGTCTGGGTAGGAAAAGTCCCTGTATATCTTCAAAACCACAGGCTGGCTGTTCCTCACATACATTAGAGATTCAAATTTATACTGAGAATACTCAAGCTGAGAAAATGAAACAGCAGTCTCAGATTTTTCTTTTCTGGAAGTTTTTACTGACTATGGAAGAAGAGAGAACATTCTCCACTCATTTCTGTGACAAAACATTGACACCAAAAGCTAACAAGGACAGCATAAGAAAGCAAGATTACAGGCCAATCACATTGGTGAGCATAGATGGAAAAAGCCCAAAGTTTTATCAAAAAAGAACTCATCAATACATTAAACAGGTAATATGTAATATCTGATTTGGGTTTATTCCAGGGATGTGAGTTTGGATCACATTAAAAAGTCAATTAATGTAATTCATCCCATTAACAGATTAAAGGAGAAATATCTTGTGATAATTTCAGTATATATAGAAAAAACTGATAACATTTCTTAGCAAAAGAAAAAATAGAAGGGAATTTCTCTTAGACTGATATAAAAATATTCTAAGAAACATTGCATTTAAAGAAAAATTGAAGAAAGCATTCCCTTTAAGATCGGGAATGGGAAAGTAATATCTATTGTCACTACTTGTATTCAATGTTGTATTGGAAGTCCTACACAGCACAGTAATGTGAGAAAAGAAATAAAAGCTATAAAGATAGAGATGAAGAAAAACTCAGTATTCCCAAAATAGTATGATTATGTAGAAAACACAAAAGAGTCTACAGATAAATTCTTAGAATTAGTAAGAGAATTTAACACAACTCTTGCACAAAAATTTAATCTATAAAAGTAAATGGCATTGGTAGTTACCAGCCATCAATAGGTAGAAATTGTAGTAAAATATGTACCATTTATAATAGTACCTATAAAGAAATAGAAATCCAAAGATTTGTAAGAAACCTTTAAGGAGAAAATTATAAAATGTTATTGGAAGATGTTAAAGGAGACATAAAGGGATATTTTATGCTTATGGATAAGAAGACAGTTTCACGAAGCTGCCAGTTCTTCCAAAGTTGATCTGAAAAGTCAATGCTATTCTCATTAAGAGTCCAACAGGACTTTTTTTTCTTTGTAACATTTTATGCTAATACTAAATTTTATGGAAGAGTAAAGGGCTAAGAATAAGATACCCATAAAGGGGAAAAATGAGAGGAAACTTGGCTTACTTCATATTAAGAACTAGTATAAAATTATTGGTTAAAATCATGATAAAGCTGTACTAATTAAGGCAGTGTAACAATGAGATGGACAAGTCATTTTATCCCTCCCTCATACTATACACAAAAGTAAATTCCAGCTGGATTAAAGATTTAAATGTGAAAGGCAAACATAACATCTTTTAGAAGACAATATTGGAGAATATACTTGTGACTATGTATCAGGGAACAATATTTTGAAAACAATATGTGGGAAGTATAAATCATAAAGGGAGAAATGAATAAATTTGACTACATAAAAATTCCTGTTAAAAAAACCAACACACAAACAAAGATGAGAGTTAAAATAAAACCCCAAATCTGGGAGAAGATATTTGCAACAACAAGATTGGTAAAAGATGAGTATTAGGCAAAATAAAGAACTACAGGTCAGCATGAATAAGACAAATAATCAAATTGAAAGACGGATAATCAACCTATAAAGGCTATCACAGAAGTGGAAATACAAATGTCATTAAACACTGGAGAAGATGGTCAACTTCATTAGTATTCTGAGAAATAAAAATTAAAACAACCGTAAGATTTCATATCATACTTCCTAATTGGCCAACCCCCCCCACCCCCCCAAAAAAAACCAGACAACATCAGTTGTTGGTGAGGCCATGATGGCAAATCTTATACGTTTCTGGTGGGAGGATAAATTTATAAATTTATAACTGCTTTGGAAAACAATTTGGCTTTCTCTGATAAACATGATGGGCAGCATGAGATGCATACAGGAGTGTACATAGCAACCCCTTTTAATAACAGCAGAAGGACTGGAAATACTTATCAGCATTGGAATGGAAACGTAAATTTTGGTACATACAATGAGATTCTAAACAGTAGTGAAAATGGACTACAGCTACAAGTAACAACAAGGATGAATCTCAAAAACATGATAAATTGAGTGAGAAAAGCAAATTGTCAATGAATAATACAGTATGGTTCTATTGATTTAAAGTTCAAAACCCATGAAAAATTAAACAATATATTGTTTATGGATGCAAACATGGTAGAAGTATAAAGAAAAACAGCGGAGTGATAAGCACAAATGATAAGCAGGAGAGGGCTGAATCTGAGAGAGAGGAACCTGGCTAAGATCAGGGAGGGACCGACAGATAGCTTCAAAGATTCTGGCGATGTTCTACTTCTTAAACTGGGTGTTGGTTACACAGGTGTCCATGGGTTTGCCCATATGTTATAAATATTCATTTGAATCTATTCAGTATTGCATCATAGTGGTCAAGAAACTTTTTCTGTAAAGAGCCTCACAATAAATATCTGAGGGCTTTGCTAACCATAAAGTCTCTGTTGCAACTACTCAGCTCTGCTATTGTCACCTGAAAACAGCCATAGACAATATGTAAATGAATGAGTGTGTCTGAGTTCCAATAAAACATCATTTAAAAAGCAAGTGGTGGCAGAATTTGGCCCTCAGGCTGTAGTTTGCTGACCTCTATTTTGGAACATTAATTTAAATAAAAAAACACTAAACAAAGGAAATCTTGTGAACCTCTATTAACACAAAACAAAATATTTTAGAGAAACATTTATTGTTAATGATAAAAGTGTTGATACAGACTGATAATAGGAGTGACTCTTCAGGAAGATATAACACTTCTGGACTTGGGTAGCTTACATAGTTAGATTCAAAACATACAAAGTAGGTATTGACAAAATTACAAGGGTAAGTATACAAATCCACAATCAGAATGGGAGAGTTTAACACAACTCTCTAATTGATAGCTGAAATGACAAAACAGTATAAAGCTATGAAAATTTAAATAACAAAACTAGCAAGTTTTAAGCTAATTGACATGTGTCAATTAAAAATCAAGAAAAAATTATGTATTTTAGAATTTAACAAAATGTGTGTAGATAATTCATGTATCAAAGAAAAAAATCACAATGGAAACTAGATACTATATATAGCTGAATGACAAATAAAACCTTTCCTATCAAAACTTATGAGATACAGCTAAACAGGGATAAAATTGTGTCTTAAATTCATCTCTTAGAAAAGAAGAACCCCAAACCTAAGCGTGTTTTACCAAACATTTAAGGAATAGACAATCTCTATTGAATGCAAAAAAGAAAAAAAAGGACAGATCTCTAATCCCTTTTATGAGGCTAGTAGAATCTTGAAACCAGTATCATACAAGGATAGTGCAGTAAAGAAAAATAATATTCAAATTATACTTATGAATGAAAATCTTAAATGAAATATCAGGAAATAAAACCCAGCAACTTGTATTAGAAATACATCATGACCAAGTAGGGACTTTTCCAGCCCTGTAAGGATAGTTTACCAATTACAAATCTAATTAATATGGTTCACTATAGTAAGAGATTAAAGACAGAAAATCATATGATCCTCTCAATAAATTTGGCAAATGTATTGAATAAAATTTAAGAAATATTCATGATTAAAAAAAAACTTCTGGAAAGCGAGAACAGAAGAAATGTCCTCAACTTGATAAGTAAGTACTGTTGCTTTATGAGAAAAGAGTCGTAAATCCTTAGGTTGAATTAGGAAGTCAACAGCTGTGGTATTTATTATTCTTTTAGGCTTCTATGCACAATAGAAGAAATACATGCATGAAGAAGAAAATTCTGGAGCCCTTCTGTTGCATCACATGGAAACTTCCGAAGATTTTCACCTTTCAGTAAACAGAGATGTCAATTAAAATTTTACTACAAGGGCAACAAATTATTAAACAGGAACATTTGCTTAGAGTTGGAGACATTTTAGGGTTATAGGTTATATTTCACAGGCATGGCAGTGATATCTGATGACTAGGTGACTTAACATTCCTTTGTGTGACTATACTCACATACAGCTTTATAGTCACAGGAAAGAGAACAGGATTATTTATTTACGCACTATTCTCCACACTCAACAGGAGAGTAAGACAGATGAATTTGTTAATATTCTCACTATTTCACTTTTGAAGTAGTTTATAATGCAGGAACACTGTCTGTTTTATTCTGCGGCTCTTTGGGGATTAAAGAAACATTTCCTTCTTCTTTCTGAAATTTCTTTCAATAATGATTAAAAGTGTTCCAAGGTTAAGCATGGGAAATCCCTTAGTTTGCACTGAGAGAAAGGAGTACACCAGAAGTACTTAAAATACCCATTAGGGAGAAAGGGGGAGCAGAAGAATTGTAACAAGAAGAGCACGACTCGTCCATTACCTCCCAAAGTTTCCTCCTGTCTTCTTTATTATTATTGTTATTATTTTGTGGTAAGAACACTTAACATAAGATCTACTATCTTAAGAAAATTTTAAGTATACAATACAGTATTGTTAGGTAGTGATGGTTTCACAGGTGTAGCCTTATCCTCAAAATCACTGAGTTGTATATATGTACAACTTTTTACATGTCAATCAAATCTCAATAAAATGGTTTAAAAAAAAGAAGAGCATGAGATGTAATTTTTTTTTAAAATAAATTTATTTATTTTTGGCTGTGTTGGGTCTTCGTTTCTGTGCGAGAGCTTTCTCTAGTTGTGGCGAGCGGGGGCCACTCTTCATCGCGGTGCACGGGCCTCTCACTGTCGTGGCCTCTCTTGTTGTGGAGCACAGGCTCCAGACGTGCAGGCTCAGTAGTTGTGGCTCATGGGCCCAGTTGCTCCGCGGCACGTGGGATCCCACCAGACTAGGGCTCGAACCTGTGTTCCCTGCATTGGCAGGCAGATTCTCAACCACTGCACCACCAGGGAAGCCCAAGATGTAATATTTTTCATCCAAAAGCATCAAGTACCAAAATCCAAGGCAAACATACATAACGGTGAAATTTAAGCAGCATTTTCTTTAGAGTTGGCAATGGAACAAGTATACCTCCATTTCTGTTTCTATCCCATATTTTTGCTACTTTAGAAAACAGCTTTGTTGAAGCATAATTGATATTTAGTAAATTGCACATAAGATTTGATATATGTGCACACACATGAAATCACCATCACAATCAAGATAATGAACATGTTCATGACCCCTCAAGTATTTCCTTGCGCTTTTTGTAATTCCCCCTCCTGCCTGTCCTTGCCTGCCATACATCCCTGACCCCAGGCAACCACTGACCTGCTTTCTGTTGCTATAGATTGCTGCTCAATTTTAACGAATTCAATACTGATGAAATAATACAATATGTGCCTTTTGCATCTGCCTTCTTTTACTCAAATAACTGCCTTAAAATCTATCCATGTTGTATCATGCATAAGTAGTTCACTCCTTTTTATTGCTGGGAAATATTCCATCCTGGGTATACCACAGTTTCTTTATCCATTCATCTGTTGAACATTTGTATTGTTCCCAGCTTTGACTATTTCAAATAACACTCCTGTGAACATTTGTATACAAGTCCTGTGTACACATGTGCTTTCATTTCTCTTGTATAAATACCTAGGAGTGGAATGACAGGATCATAAGTAAGGTGTATGTTTCACGCTTAAGGGACTGCCAGACTGTCTTCCAAAGTGCCTGGAGCCATTTCACATTCCTATATTCCCATCAGTGTATGAAATTTCCAGCTGTACCACATTCTTGTCAACACTTGGTGTGGTTAGTTTTTAAAATTTTAGACGTTCTAGTAGGTGTGTACTGGTGTTTCATTGGGGTTTCATTTTGGGTTTCTCTAATAACTAATGATGTTGAGCATCTTTTCATGCTTATTTACCATCTATATCTTCTTGGGTAAAGTATCTGTTCAAATTTTTTTTATCAAATACTGCTTTCATTTTGTTTTCTTATTATATGTTCTGGATGCAATCTTAAAAAATCAAGTATGTGATTTGCGAATATTTTCTCTGTATTTTGTCTTTTATTCTTTTAATAGTCATTTTAAAAGCTTTATTGAGGTATACTGTATATATCTTGAAATTCACCTATTCTGAGTACAGAATTGAATTATTTTTAATACATTTACAGAACTATGTGATAACCATCACAATTCAATTTTAGAATATTTCATCACCAATAAAGATCCCTTCTGCATATTTGCAGACATTCCCTGTTCCCACCTCTAGCTCCAGGCAACCACTAATCTATATTCTGACTCTTTGGATTTGCCTTTTCTGGACATTTTATATAACTGGAGTCTTACAGTGTGTGGTGTTTGGGTCTGGATTCCTCCACTTAGCATAATGTTTTTGAGGTTCATCTACATTGTTGCATGTATCAATAGTTCATTGTTTTTTATTTCTGAATGGTATCCATCAGTTGATAAACATTTGGGCTGTCTCAGGTTTGGGGCTATTATGAATAATGCTGCTATGAGTATTTGGGTTTAAGTGTTTGTCCAGATATAATCTTTTATTTCTCTTGGGTAGATACCTCAGAGTGGAATTATAGCATGTTATGTTAAATTTATGTTTAAATTTTTGAGGATCTGCCAAACATTTTTTCCCTAAAGTGGCTGCATCATTTTACATGCAATAATTGGGGGTTCCAATTTCTTTATAAGTTTCCAAATTGTTGTATTATCTGTGTTTTTGTTTCCATTATAGTGAATGTGAAATCATGTCTCATGGTGCTTTGAGTTCGATTTCATTAATTGTTCATTATATACAACATCTTTTCATGTGTTTATTGGCCAATTGTATATCTTCTGTGGCAAAATGTCTACTCATATATTTCGTACATTTCAATTTCAGCTGCTATTTCTTCAAACATTTTTTATTCTCCATTCTTCCCTTTCAGGTACTCCAATTTCATGTATATCAGGGACATTAACATTGTCTTACAGCTCACTGAAGTGCTGTTTTTTAAAAGCTTTGTGTCTTATTGCAGGTAGTTTCTTTTACCATTTCTTCAGTTTCACTAATCTTTTCTTGCACCCTGTCTTATCTGTTGTTAATCCATCCCATTGAGTGTAATTTTTCATCTCAGACATTTTAGTTTTCATCTCTAGCAGTTGATTTGGTGGTTTCTATTTGTTCCATGTGCTTAATTAACATCTTCCATGTTTTCTCTAGCTTCTATTTATTAATTCCATCAGCTGTATCTGTTCTGCATCACTTTTGATTAATTGATTATTTTCCTTATTATGGGTTGTATTTTCTTGCGTATTTGTATGCTCAATAATTTTTGAGTGCCACTTTTGATTTTGAATTTCACCTTGCTGTGACTAGATATTTTTCTTTCCGATGACTACTTTGAGCTTTGTTCTTACGTGTAATTACATTACTTGAAACCTATTTGATCCTTTTGTGTCTTGCATTTAAGCTTTGTTAGGCAGGGCCAGAGCAGCATTTAGGGCTAATTTTGCCCCACCACTGTGACAAAATCCTTCTAGTACTCCACCCAATGCTCTGTGAATTATGAGGTTTTCTGATGTGGCTGGTGAGGATAAGCATTATTTCCTGGTCTTGTATAGTTCCTGAGTATTATATGTCTTAATCCTTTATGGTGGTTCTTTACTTAACTTTGGGGAGGGGGTGACAGTTTGTCACATTCATGAGCTGATCAGTACTCAGCTGAAGACTCCCTGGGGGCCTTCCGCAGATTTCCGAAGATCTCTGAATAGCCCTGTGAACTCTAGCCACATTGGCCTTCCTAGTCTCTCAGCTCCATTTTCTTATCTCAGGTGGATCTCATTCTGCCGGGGGTCACCACCCACTCATGCTGCAGCCTGGAAACTTTCTCCTGGCAGTAAGCTGGGGCAATCCAGAGCTTACCTGGTTTGTTTCCTGTCTCTCAGAGATCACTGACTTTCTTTGACTAATTCTAATATCTTGAGAACCATTGTTTCATAAAGTTTCAAATGACTTTTTTAGATGTTTCAAGTGAGAAGGTAAATCCAATTCCTGTAGCTCCATCTTGGCCAGAAAAGGAAGTGCTTCTATTCAGTATTGAACTGAAGGAACAATGATAGTGTAACAAAACACACACACACACACATACCTGCACACATACACACAAAGAAATAAAAGGTATAACAGTTGTAAAGAAAGAAATGAGGCTGTCATTATTTGCAGTTAATGTGATTACATAGAAAAATGCTACAGAATATAGTCATATTAATAACAAATATGAGTTCAGTGAGTTGCTTAATATACAGAAAAAATCAATATACAGAAAAAAATCAATTGTGTTCTTAAACACCAGTCAGAAACAATTAAAAACAGTAATTAAAAAGATTCAATGTACCATAGCAACAAAACCTATAAATTAATTAGGAGTATATCTAGTAGAGGACAGACACAAAATTTGTGGAGCAAAATGTAATATCCTCCTGAAAAATATATAAGAAGACCTAAAAAAATGGGAAAACCATGCTGTGTTCATGGATCAGAAAATCTCAGTTCAGATGTCAATTCGTCACACATTTAGCTATAAATTTATGCAATTGATATTTAAATATCCAAATGCTTCATATTAATATTTATTATTTTAGTGGAACTTCACAAGAAGGACCATAAAACTGGTGTAGAAAAGTAAAGGCTAAGAAGATCAAGGCAATTTTGAAGGAGAAAAATAAAGAGAGAACATTTCCTTCTTTGACATCAAGATTTACTGTGAAGTTACTATATCAGTAAGTGTCCAGTCAAGGGACAGAAACCACACCAGTTGTTTTAACAGAGTTTAATATAAAGAACTGTAAACTGGTTGTAAAATTGTTGGTTAGGTAAATAAAAGGCAATAAAGGACACAAAGATAGCACAAAGACAGCAACTACAGGAATTACTTACGACTCTGGGACTAAGGGACAAAGGAAAATGGTTGGAATTATGACTTTTGACTGAATCTCTGTTGGGAAATGATAAATAAATTATGGTTTATTCACTGTAGGATATGATATCACAGTTTGGATGAATGAATGAGACTCATATGTATCAATACAGATAAATTAATAAAAATATGTTTGAAGGAAGAGCAAGTTTTAAAGGATACTACATGTAATATTTTAAAACATGCAAAATTTTTAACATATACACATATGTATATTACACACATATAAATATACGTATATAATTCAGTTTATGCTTATATAGAAAAATTCAATGAACATTAACATATTTGTGGTTCATTCACAGCAATTCAGTATTAAGGTTACCTCTGAGATAGGACAGAAATAGAGAAAAGAATAAAAGGTATTGATGAAGAGGAGTTTACTAGCATCTGTAACATTCTGTTTCTTTAAAAAGTGTTTTAAAGCAATATGGTGAAATGTTAACATCTCTTTAATCTTAGGGTACATGTGTCTGACACATTATTTTCTGTATGTTTGAAATGTTACAGAACTAGGAAAAGGAAAAGATTAAATGAGATAATGTACCCAAAGCACCGAGGTGACATGGGGTTATTATAATTGTGATTATTGAACTGACTGCCCCAGGTCATTGATGGACAGTCATGGCCGCTGGATCCAGAGGAAGCTGCATGTCACATTTAGGGTTGGTCGTGCTGGCTGAAAGAGACAGTATCCTATAGGATTTCAGAAAACTGTCACCCCTAGATCCCTCTGCTACCTGGTAGCACCACTAATTTAGGACAACATTGTCAATGCTGAAATGTCATTTTATAGTGGAAACTAAAGCTCAGAGGAGAACAGTAATCGGTGCACAGGAACCCAACCAAATAGTCTTTATTATGGAGCTGTGGCCGCTTTTAATTTTACTTCCCAATTGTCTTTCTGGCCAAGACACAGCATGAAAGATGGAGCTGCTGTTGGAATCAGCCAGATGTGAGTTTGAACCTGAGTTCACATTGCATAGATCAACCCATTCTTCTTCTTAAAGTCTCAGTTTCCTTAACAACAAAAATATTGGGAAGATAAGAGCAAGTTCATGGGGATGCTGTGGAGCTCTGTGGGTTAGCACACCGTAAGTCTCCAGGCTTACAGAGGTAGTCACTTCTGGTCCACCACTTTGCCTTCCTTGGTGGAGTGGATGACCCAGTGGATTATCTACTCTCCTTTCTTCACCAGAAGAATCCCAATTTTCTCACTCATTTTCTGTCCTTCAGTCAGCATATATCACTCTGGCTCCAGAACCGAACCTGAGACCCAGAACCGAGACCCAGAGCTCCAAACTGCACCAATAAATTGGCCCTGGAACTTTCCAGGAGCTATTGGAAAAGAGAAACACTCTTTCCATTAGGGTTGCTGAGCTGGTAGGATGTGAGTCTCGATCTTTTGTTAGCTACCTCACCATCCTGAGAGTAGAATCTGCTAGAGAGTGAAGACAGCACAAGAGAAAATGATGTAAGAGACCAGGAGATAGAATTCTGATGACATTGTTAAAGCTCCTGGATCTAGCCGCACCTGAAACCTGATTGGACCTTTCAGTTACATGAGCTAGTAAGTCCCCACCACCACCACCTCTCCCTTGCTTCCTTTTTTCCTTTGTTTTGTTTTGTTCCTTATAGAACAGCAAGTGATCTAACGTCTTCAAGTTATGCCTCCTGGATAATCTTTTCTGAGGGTCAGCGCCTAACTCTCCAGCTATGACACAGGTCCCTTTCATGCAAAGTATTTAGGGGGACATAGAGCAAATTCTGTTCTGTAATTCTTTCAGCATGTGAGAGCCAGGTGGTGATGCAGCCGCATTAACCCACAATGCAGGCAAGCATCTACAGAGTCTTCTAGCTGCTTAGATGAGACAGCCTGATGGATAGCAGGACTTCTGGTGTTCTGTTAGCTATTTTGGCAGCTGGAACGCACAGGTAGAGAAGAATGACTTGCCCAACTGAACTGTTCCCAGATCCTTTTAGCCATAAGTGCAGATTCCTACAATTTTCAGAGCCAACTTTATTCCATCCCATCACCTGGCTGGTTCAGGGAAGAGGCAGCTTTTCTACCAGTAGGATTCAGAATTATTTTGCTGTCACAACCAGGTGACTGTTTCAGAGATGAGCCCTAGGTACACGCAAGTGCAGCCTTTCTATGGCGTAGAGTGGTTAAAGTATGGGCTTTGGAGTCAGAAAACCCTGAGACCCATAATATTCTTTTCACTACATATGAGCCTTGTGATCCTGCCTCTCAAAGCCTTGGTCTCTTTATCTATAAAATGTGTCAAATAAGAGTATCTACCTCCTGGGGTTGTAGTGAGGGTTAAAGAAAACCACGTGGGTAAAGCACTTAGCACATGGCCTGGCATGCCTCAAATATTATATTAATCATCATTATAATACTGATAATAACTGTCTCACTTTTCACCCCTGTGACTATAGTGCTTCCAATCTGTCTGTTTCCAAAGGTCACAGGTAGAACCCTGAAATTATGGAAAGGGCGAGTGGGCTTGTCCTTGGGGGTGGCAGCAGCGGGGAGGGAAGCATATAAGCCCCATTTCAAGCCAAGCTAAGAGGGCTGTCTGGGGGGTGCAGCATATTTCTCCAGGTGAAGGTGAGGGCTGCTCTATGGAAGAGGAGAAGGGATCCCAGGGACCAAGCCAGGGACAGAAGTAACCTCTCAGGATTGGCATTCTGTCCCCATGTAGGTCACAGCAGGCCCAGTGGGCCAATGGCAACCCTTCTACAGCAGGTCCCTCTGCCAGGACCTGTCCATCAAACGCTCTGACAGAGCCCTTTGTTCTTGTCACCAGCAGTCAAATAACTGGTGCAGAGGGAGTGAGGGCTGGGCGGCAGCATCAGTTTCCCCAGAAATCCTATCCCGGCTCAGCCCGGCATCGCTTGGTACCCCGGGAGCAGGGGAAGCTGGGTCCTGGTGGTTCAGGGAGCAAAATGGTTACGTGTCCTGGTTACGTGGTGGGTACAAATCTCATCTCATTATCTTAGCAATGTAAGACGTAGAGCCTAAACAATTATGTGACTGAGCTTGACTCGGATGGTAGGAACTGAACCTCGGTCAGGTGGGCGTCTTTCTTCTCCCACGGTCTTGCCCAAGTCTGGAGGTGCCCAGATCTCAGCGGGGGTCGGTGGGAGCACGGAGGAGGGAGCATTTGGACTTGGTGCTGTCATCTGTCGGTTGGTTCCCCTGTGCTGTGTGTGGTCCCCTCTGCTCTGGTCTTTGGTCCCTACCGGTTGCTGCTGTGTCTTTTTTCACACCCAGCTTCAAGTCTGCTTTAGCTCACACCTTTCCATGCCTCCCTTCTCTCCATCCAGGGTTCATGGGAACATTCTGTGGTCCTCATTCTGGGTGGGGTCACAGGGCCTCCTTCACAGACTGCACCCAGGTGGTTTTCCTGCTCTCACTCTGGCTTGGTGTAGGGAGATCAGGGGATCCTGCTGTATTCTGGGACTTCCCTCCTGGGATAGAGAGCATGGCTCCTCTCTCCTTTGGGGTCCCCACAGGTATCTTGGGGTTCTGTAATTTTCCCAGCCATTACTCTGAACTTGGCCTTGGGGGAAGGGCACATAGCCCCTTCTCATTCACTCATCAAAGTCACACTCTTTTACCCTCTAATTCTCCTCTCTCTCTCCCAAGCCTGGCAAATGTTTATCTGGTCTGGGAGTGTGTCTTTTTATGCTTTTGAGATGCTTACCTTACTATACGTTCATCTAAGGTCTTTCTACTCTCTGGTCTTTGTGCTCAGATCTGCCAGAGCTCCGACACCCCTCCTCTGAGGCAGGATGTTGGACACCTTCGATGCTCTGTGAATGGAGGAAGCCTCTCTGGGCAGCAGGCATTTCTAGGAATGGAAAAAAAAAGGTACACCCTGATTAACATATCAAAGCTTTATTCCCCCAGCGCCTGAAAAAGGCTTTGGCACAGCACAGAAGGAACTCCTTACTTCAGCTTCATGCAGATGGTTTTCTTTGGAGATCAGTTCCTGGACCACAGCTTGGATTTCTGGGAGAGGAGGATGGAAAGTTTTATCTCTTTTTAAAAAAATATTTATTTATTTATTTGGCTGCGCCAGGTCTTAGTTGTGGCACGCGGGGTCTTCGTTGCTGTGTGCGGGATCTTAATTGTGGCATGTGGGCTCTTAGTTGCAGCCTGTGGGATCTAGTTCCCTGACCAGGGATCGAACCCAGGCCCCCTGCATTGGGAGCGTGGAGTGTTAACCACTGGACCACCAGGGAAGTCCCGGAAATTTTTATCTTAAATGATGTAATTATAATGTTGCATCCCTCAACTCCCTAAGTCACCTCATGCTCTACCAGAGGGGTGGGCAATACATTAAAAATTTTTTACCCGCGATAATTAATTAATATTATTTTTTAAATAGGGCAGCACATTTTTGGAAACACAGTTATGGCCACAAGTCCACTGATATAGGAAGCCAGAGACCCACATCCAAAATGTGTTGCTAATTTGTTGGGTGACTTGGGTGCATCTCTCACTGCCTCTGGGCTTTACTTTCACCATGAACAAGAGAAGGAGAGTGATACAAAATTACCCTGTAGGGTTGTAGTGTGGATTAGGTGAGAACTGTGAGCACACCATGAAAAATGTGAAAGAACAATGAACAGTAACAAAATTTGGGGAGGCAGATGTCGAAGCTGACAGGTAGAAATTACTGCAGGAAAGAAAACCGTGTTGCTTCCGGTCATTTTCTTGGATAAGGTGAAGGGCAGAGTGGTGAAGTTAGGCTCGCTGGATTTGAATGCTGGACACCACTTCTGTGATCTTGGGCAAATTATTTACTTACTTTTGGTATATCATTGCCCCTACCTAGGAAGTGGCATTTATCATAGGGTCTAATTTCTGGAGTTACCATGAAAAATCAATGAGGTAATTGCATGTTAGTGTGTAGATTTGTGCCTGGAACATAGTAAGTGCTCAATAAATATTTATTAGCATTTGGGCATTGAGGGTTCAGCCCCTGTGAATGCAGTTTTCTGTATTAAAAACTTTTATCCTTTGAGTAAAGAACCGGATATTTTCTGGCCTTTGATCCTCAGACTATTTCTCTCTTCAGAATCTGTTTTTCCAGCTCCCTGAATATTAGCCTGTTTAATTCCCCACAGTACTTGGACCTGACACGTGAGGACCACCCCATCTCCCTTCCTCTCTCTTGAGTCACTGCCTCCATTTGTCCCTCTGTGTCCCACTCTGGACCTCCGTCTGCCCTCCCTACTTCTCTGAGACTCTGTTACTTTCCTCATGTGGGACTTTGCCAGGGAAGGGGCTGCATTGCTGATTTCTTGTGCATCCGTTTCTGAATTTTCTTCCTTGAAAAGGCCAAATTATCTGCTGAGAAGCCCCAGCCATCGGCCGACAACTCTATCCAAAGTGCTTGTGGTTGCCCTCAGTAGTTTAAAAACAACCCTCCCATCTAGCCCTTTCTGTTGAGTACTTGGGGTGGAGATGGGAAAAGCTTACCAAACCCATTTCCTCTTCCTCCTGGGGACACAGCTGGATCACATTTCCCCTCCTCCCTTGCGTGTGGCCATGTGACTGAGTTCTGCCCAATGAAATGTGAGCAGAGTGATGGGAGCCACTTCCAGACCAGGTCCATCCCACCCTCTCTTGGGTGCCTATCCAGTCTCCTTCCCCTTTTGCCAGCTTGAGACAGATGAGCACGGTGAATGTGGAAGGCAGATCTGGAGATGGCAGAGCAGGAAGGAAGCTTGGAAGGAGGCTGAGTTCCTGGACACTCATGAGGGATTGATAGACAACCAGGAACAGCTGCCTTGGACTGAGTATAAATGTCCCTTGTGCTAAGCCACTGATGTCTAAGGGGTGGTTTGTTAGAGTAATCATCCTGAGTCTAAAGAATCCACTTGCACTGCCCGAGATCCAGCAGTAATCCACTTTATCTTCAGTAGCCCCTTCAAGGGTCTTCCTCCCCGAGCTCTCTTTCCATATGGCTTCCAAAGCAATAACCCAAATAACAAAGGCTGACCACAGTCACTCACATCTCTGCTTGAAGAACCTTCACTGATGCCTACAAGATAAAGTTCAAGTCTTTTATTAGCTGGCCCTTCCTGCATCTTTTATTTTATCTCTTATTTGTCTCCTCATTGAACCCTGCAAAATCTTAGAAAAACCCCAAAAAACAGAGCACACTAAAATATGATTTCCATGCAACAGAGAGCATAGATATTACTTATTGCATAAAGAATTGGATACAGGCAATTACCATGACACAGGCAGGTGAGTTTGGATTTCACTGAGTTTAAGGAACAGTTGTGTTCGTAGAGGTCAGCGCATTCATACACCCAGACCCCGGCTGCCTTTGGGCCCACCTATTTATAACATTTTCTATTAACAAGTTTTACAAGAGACGAACACATGGAACCATAGTCACACATAAAGACGTCCGTGGGAGTGATGCGGAGTGGGTGAGCCTGGTCAGTGCTTACTGCTTTAGAAAAGCATCTTTAGGCGTCCTTCTGCTACTTTCCCATGACCTGCCCTCTGCTACAGCCATTGCAAACACCCTTCTATTTGTCAGATGACCCAGTCCTTTTCACACCATCGTGTCTCTGCCTGGGACACTTTCCCTGTCTTATCCTCCAGGAAGTGCCCTAGTCACCCTTCAGAGCTCACCGAGGGCTTTTACTCTTTCTAGCTAAGCTTCTCCAACCTTCTGGCCCCCTGGCTCCTAAGGCAGGTTAGTCATGAATTCCTCTAACTTAAAGCTCTTGGTGCAAGCTCTCCATTTAGAACATTGTACGGTAGTTATCTGGTTGTGTATCTGTTTTTCTCACTAGACAATGAGCTGGGAGGAGAAGGGTATGATTGTTTAAATAGCATATTTACATACACGAAATACATATAAATGAGTACGTGTGTAAGTAGCAGGTACTCTACATGCACAGATTGACTCATAAGTAGGGGGAAGAGGGAGTCTGTATGTCCACATGCAATTCAGCCAAAGTGTTGGCCGCAGGCTGGTGATGAGATCACTTATGTTTCCGCCCACCCCTTCTAGGAGGACCATGGATGCGGCATGAAAGAGGAAGAAAATGTATTCTGAGTGGTCCCAGAGGTCAGAGCTGGGACCAGTAGTTGGAATGATCTGGGGCCTAATCTCGGTTCCGTTAAAGATGACAATTTCCCCTCTTCACTAAAATACACTAAAAAAAGAAAAAACAAACAAACAAAAACGAAGACATGTTTTAAACATCAGAGAAGTTCAGGTAATAAAAGACATATACTAGGTACCTACCAGCAAGATGCATCAGATGTTGACATTTTGCCATATTTGCTTCAGGCTTCTTTGTTAAAGAAACAAATGTTACAGATAGAGTTAGAGGCCCCTCCCTCACCCCTCCCTTCCCCCCTTCTCAGAGGCCACCACTGCTTTGTGGTTGGTGTGTATCCGTCCCATGCACGTTTTTGTACTTTTACTAGATGCAACATACATTATTGTTAAATGAATATTTATATATATGAAAGATATGTAAATGAATATATATGTGTGTATAGTATCATATTGTATGCACCAATATTGTGTTTTTTTTAAGACATCCATTCAGTTGCATGTAGATCTAAAGAATTTATTTGAATGACTGCAGACTATCACTACTGTACAGATAAACCCTTTGCTGTTTGCTGACTTAGAGATATTCAGTTACATTTTTCACTGTGATAACCAGTTCTGAAAAGCACGTCATTGTTTATGCTTCATCATGTGCACAAAATAACACATTCTAACCATAGAACTGGCTGCTTCCAGAGGTCAAGGTCTTCCAGTCCCTGGAGTTGATCATGGGGAAGTTTATCAAGGAATGTTATAAAGGGGTTTACTTCACTGGTTTTTTTTTTTTTTTTTTTGCGTTACGCGGGCTTCTCACTGTTGTGGTCTCTCCCGTTGCGGGGCACAGGCTCCGGAAGCGCAGGCTCAGCGGCCATGGCTCACAGGCCTAGCCACTCCGCAGCACATGGGATCTTCCCGGAGCGGGGCATGAACCCACGTCCCCTGCATCGGCAGGCAGACTCTCAACCACTGCGCCACCAGGGAAGCCCAACTTCACTGGTTTTTAAGTTGAATCTGATGATGTGTAAATTCCCTTCCAACACTGAAGCTGGAGGTTTTCTTGAGTTTGGGAATAAAATATTAAATAAGCATGTTGTGGAGTTTTCTTTGAATTCTAGGGTCACAAGGAAAGTGCAGTAGAAGCTAATCATGGAACCAATGATTAGAAGACCCTTTAGCAGACCACCTCTTGGTGGGTGTCTCCATGTTGGAACTGTCATTATTCTAAACAGTTTTCATTAAGTCATTCAGCAAACATTTATTGAGCACCTATTATGTGTCAGGCACTAAGTGTTAGGCATATGTAGTGAAGAAAACAAGGTCTCTCGTGGAGTTTATGATTGCAGAGAAATATGTAGTGTAATGTCAGGTGCCTTTATGGGCTGAATTGGGTCCCCCCAAATTTATATTTTGAAGCCCTAAGCCCCAGTACCTCAGAAGAAGACTACATTCAGAGATGCAGTCTTTAAAGCGATTAAATCAAAATGAGGCCATTGAGGTGGGTCTTAATCCAATCTAACTGCTATCCTCATAAGAATAGGAAATTTGGACACACAAGGAGAGACGAGGGCACACGTGCACAGAGGAGAGGCCTCGTGAGAATACAGTGAGGAGGGGCCCAGGCCTCAGGAGAAACCAAATCTGCCGACACCTTGTTCTTGGACTTCTAGTCTCCAGAACAGTGAGGGAACAAATTTCTGTTGTTGAAGCCACCCAGCCTGTGGGCTTTTGTTCCGGCAGCCTAAGCAAACAAATACAGCAGTTGTGGAGAAAAATAAAGCAGAAAAAAGAGATGGAAAATGAGGAGGCTGGTATTTTATGAGGACGGTCAAGAAAGCACTGCCCTCGGAAATATTTCATCAGATCCTGTGATACTCTGCACTTTACAGATGAGGGAATGTGAGCTCAGAGAGGTTAAATGACATCCACAAAGCCACACAGCTGGGAAGCAGCAGGGATTCAAACCTCTGTCTTTTGATTCCACATTACTCTTGTGTTATACAGTGCTGTGCTGCTCCTGTTTTTTTTTTTTTAAAGGGAAGACTAGCAGAGAGATGATGCTTTACAGTTTATACATTATTTTCATCCATACTCTCACATTTGATCATCACAGGGAATTTATTATGTAGGAAGATGATCTCCTTTCCTTCCCGTCTACTCCCCTGCCCCCTCCTCCTCCGCTTTCTTATCATCTTTGTTTACTGAGGCTCAGAGAAGTTAAATGATTAGTCCAATCTCACAGCAGCAGAGTAAAACAGTCAGAGCTAGAACTGAATTCTACTCCATTGATCTTTCCACTTTGTAAGAGAAAGTGTTTCCTCTTCAGACAAATCCTTGATCAGCTCCTGAAATGTACATCGAGCTACAGCCCTGTATTTACTCTCCTGAGAGGTATCCCACCTGGACCCCCGGGTGATCGGCTGGGCCATCAGCCTCAGCACAGTAAGCCCATTTCTCGGAGGCATCAGCCCTTCTAGCTCCCACAGCCCACAAGACCCTGCACGGCCCATCAAGCCTCCTGCTGCAAATCAGCCTAACTGTGGAGAGTTAATTCATCTAACTATAAAGGGCATTCAATAAGTGTAAAACAAAACTAATTGGTTCTCTTCCATACAAATTTAATCATACCATAAAATGAGATCAATGCAAATAAAAACCATTGAGTAGGTTAAGTGTCGAGGATCCATAAAGGGGGAAAAACGGTCCATGAGCATCATCCTAGGAATTGAAATCTGGGCGCGTAGTCACATGTGCATTAATCATCTCGCACGCTGCCAGAGTTGACAATAGCTGGGCTGTGTTGGAGGGACACTGCAAATGTCCTTCTTTTGTGCCAATTGTGCAGAGGAGATGATTTCCTCATTGATTTTGGGGCGCATTTGTTATCAGCTAATACATTCTGGATAATATTCATCGGCTGCCTGTTCCGTGCGTCTGCACGCCACACGTTGCCTGCCCGAACTGTTCTGGCACTGACTGTCCTCATTGTAGATAAAGAGGCTGGCGTTTGTGGAATGTACTTCCTCAAGGGTTAAATAATGCAGAGGGGGAGGGGTGTGGAGACCTCTTCTGTGCACAATTTATTTGGTGGGGAAAAACGCTGGGTAGAATGGTGACTTCTAAAACATCAAATCCAATCCTTTGTTTTATTGTTACCCCTTATTGGAGGGGCAAATGAAGGCATTTATGCCACTCACCTTTGTTCGTCTATCAGGTGGATTCTTGACTCCTTTCCACCCTAAGTAGAATCACTGGAATTACCTGGAAGCTGAGCCCTGTTCAGACTCTGAGGGGAGCCTATCAGGACGGGTCCCTGGGGAAGGGCAGCCCTGCAGCCAGTCTTACTGCCGTAGAGTATGTGCTCCAGACTTCTGCCCAGAGAGGTGCCTGTCTTTCTATTTTGCATTCTGTTCAAAGCCCTTGCGAAGCTCACACCAAAGCAGACATTCCACTGGAACCAGGACATCGCTACCTGTGAACTCTGAGAACCACCATGACCTGGAATGGACTAAGGCCACATGCCATGTACCTGGACCTCTTTGATGTAGACCTCGTTGTGGTTGTCTGCTGAAGTCTACTTTCTCTTCCTTACCTCTCCTTCCTGCTTCTACTCCCCGTCCCCCAAGGTGGCATAAACTGTGAATTGCCACTAAAATCCATTCTCCTCTTCTCCCACAGCCACAGAATCACAGATGCACATGGATGCCCAGCCAGGGACCACAATTCCAAGCCTCCCTTGCAATTAGGTGTGGCCGTGACTGAGTTCTTTTCCAAGGGAAGGTAAACAGCTGTGATGTGGATGGTAAGGATCAGTGAGACCTTGGAAGTGTTTGAGAAGGAAAAGTCACCATCAGCCTGGGTCCCTGAATCTCAGTGTGGAGAAGAACCCCTGCCCATATGAAATACCTTCCCTAGACTGACAGTGTAGGGGAGAAACTTCTGTTGTATTAAGGCTATTAAATATTTGGGTCTATTTGTTACAGCACTTTTGCTACTTCTAACCAATACATTCCATCATGCCTTATCTCTGTAAGCATGTCTAGTGTATACCTTCAGGTCCTATGCAAACTAATTAGACCTACTATCTACTGAGATTTTAGTTCTTTGATCTCATCCATTCTTCACTTTCCCACTCCCAATGGAAATAGTTTTCTTTTTTTTGTTTTTTACGGACTTCAAAATTAATACATGCTTATTGTGAAAACAGTCAGACAATGAAGACTTGCACAAAGATAAAGTTTAACTCACTATTATTACACCATCCAGAGGAAACTACCCTAAATCTTTTTCTTTAAATATACACATCTGCATAAAATACTTTTACTGAAGTATAATATACATGAAGAAAAGTTCACATATCATGAATGGACAGCTTGATCAATTTTCATAAAGTGAATATACCCTTGTTACTGGCAAGCATATCAAGAAACAGAACATTCTTACACTCAAGAAATCCTCCTTTTTCCCCATTCCACTTGTTACCCCCAAAGGTAAACATGCTCTTTTTTAAAAATCAAAAGTTTGACTAAACATTTTTTGCAAACTGATTTTTAAAAAGTTTTTAACATACCGTAAATTTCTTTCCATGTCAGTGTATATAGGTGTATATCATAATCATTAAAAATTAATTGGGCCTCCCTGGTGGCGCAGTGGTTGAGAGTCCGCCTGCCGATGCAGGGGATGCGGGTTCGTGCCCCGGTCTGGGAGGATCCCATGTGCCGCGGAGCGGCTGGGCCCGTGAGCCATGGCCGCTGGGCCTGCGTATCCGGAGCCTGTGCTCCGCAACGGGAGAGGCCACAACAGTGAGAGGCCCGCATACCGCAAAAAGAAAAAAAAAAAAAAAAAAAAAAAAAATTAATTGTATGCCCTTTAATTAATGTATCATAATTTATCTAATGCTTAATTTATGTTGTACAGTTTGGTTAAAATGATGCTACAATGAGAATTCTTGTACACACATGTTTCTACATTTTTTTCCTCCTAAAAATGCAACCATAGAAGTTGACTTTCTGGATCAAAGGTATAAACACTTTAGGTATTTTGAAAACACATTTAAAATTTTCTCAATAGACATATTGTATCAATCAACATTCCTATTTTCCCATGCCCTGAAACATACTACACTTACATATCTTCCTCCTCATGTCGCAACATTTATTGGGCTGGAGATCTATTGTTTTCCTCTTCCCAGAACATTTCTACCCTTATTTCCCTTCTGCTGATCATAGTCCCTAACCCTCCTGGTGACTAGGGTGGTCATGTGACCCAGACCTGACTAATCATAGCACCCTTTTTTTGGAGTATAATTGCTTTACAATGGTGTGATAGTTTCTGCTTTATAACAAAGTGAATCCGCTATACATATACATATATCCCCATATCTCCTCCCTCTTGCATCTCCCTCCCACCCTCCCTATCCCACCCCTCTAGGTGGACACAAAGTACCAAGCTGATCTCCCTGCATAGCACCATTTGGAATGGGCATATGATCCAAGGAGAGCCAATTGGAGTTCTTCCCTGGGATTTATATACAAACAATGGAAGAGAGACTTCTATCTGCCAGTTTTTGTAAGCTAGGAGGATGTGAATTTGGGGCTGTCAGTGGCCATCTTCCCCACAATATAGAGAGGTTTTTGTTTGTTTGTTTGTTTTTTGGTTTGTGTTTAGAATGAAACTAGAACTAAACAGAAATAAGACATAGGATTTGAGAAAGGAAAAGAGTGTTTGGATAAGACAACTCCTGAGGCTCTGGTTTTGTGGGAGTTGACCACAGGCACTACCTTGGAATCCTTCCCAGTTTTGTGAGGCAATGAATTACATTTTTGATTAAGCTATTAATAGTTTAGATTGGGTTTCTGTTACTTACAACTGCAAGAGCTGTGGCTATTACACATTTCCATAGAAAGACTGATGCAAAACAGGGAGGAGTAGTTTCTGACATGTGGATACCATTTGGGAAGAAAGATTAATTTAGTCACATCCAGTCTTAAAAAACCAGGGTTAGCCATTAATGAGCCTTCAACTGAGGAGGGAGTCTCTGCCTATATCACCCTAGTGATAATGTTTGAATTTTTTTGGTAAACTGTTATACAAATGTGAGGGTCTTTAAAGTATTTAGAACTTTGTCAGGAGGCACAATGTGTCAGAATTATGCCAATTTTATAGGAGAGAATACTGTAGCTCCAAGCAGTATTGTTGACTAGTTCAAGTGACTTTGAGAATGGATGAATAAGAGCCTGAGTCATTTCTGTATTTGTCAAGCAGAATGTCTTTGGAAGGGTCATCCCAACTGAATGAGTGCTCACATCTGGTTTTGCCTTCTTGTCACCTCAGCAGATAAAGCTGTGGATGTAGATGCACCTGCAGAGGTTGACATCAGGGGGTCAGGAGGGAGGGGAAGGCCCAGCATATGTGGAGGGCCAGAAGTCTAGGCAAATAGTCTGTGTGTGGTGGTAGTGGTGGCGGTGGTTGTGTGTGTGTGCATTTGTGTAGTGATAGTTGGACATCCAGGGATGCATTAGAGAAGCATCCTATCACTGGGAACCCACTTAGCTGGGAATCCAGGAGAATTCTGGTCCCTGCTGGGAATCTGGCAGGACAGGGAAGCATCCTTTCCCAGAAGTATTCTGAATAATTAGGGAGGTTTGCTAGGCTGGAGCTGAAGAGTGAGGAAAGGGAAAAGGCATGTCTGAGTGTTTGGAGGATATATTCCAAAATAGAAACACAATCTATGACCACATAGGTGACAGCCATCCCATATCAATTCTGAGACTCAGCATCCTGATCTCTAAAATGGGCATCAGAAAACCTACCTCAGTTAATGTCAACTTACCAATAACGGACTCAGAAACATGGGAGTCAGAACCTCTTCCTGTGGGGAGGGTGCTCAGGGGATGGGAATAATCACATATTAGCATCAATGTGGGAGCTCAGGTCTCAGGATTTCTCTCAACGAAACTTGTACACCCCAGGGCCTTTGTACCTGCTATTGTCGTTGCCTGAAACACCCTTCCTCCAACTCCTATTTATCTTTCAGATTTCAGTTTAAGTGCTATTTCCTTTATGAAGCCTTCTGCTCCCCACACTTGCCCCAGACCAGATTAAGCTTCTACTAACCCCCAAAGCTTCTATTTTCAGCATGTATCATTGTTTGTTTAATGATCCGCTCCCACAACCATCCTTGGTTAGACCGAAAGTTTGTTGAGCATTATTTATGGCACGTAGTTGGCTCTTAAAGTTTGTTGAACAACTGAAGGAATGAAGAGTTTGGGATACCTTCCTGAAGTCCATCAGGGATGGCGAGTCTAGGTCAAGTTCAGGTGATGGCATCCTAGAATGATTTGAATTCTTCCAGCCTCAAGATTGGAATTGGGGTTGGGTGAGCTCATAAATGAGGTGTGATATCTGGAGTCCTGACCCCCCTCCACAGCTGGACAGAGACGGACAATGAGGTGCACTAATCTTCTTCCTGGATTCTCTTTCTTCCAGAAGAGTTGAGAAAGGTCACACATTGGGTCCTTATTGGTCCCCCAAAAGAAGCCCATCTTGTACATCAGTTGGCTCCCCAGCCACTTACCCACTGCTGACTCTTTCTAGTCCTGGGTCTCTGCTTCTTATTCTCTCTTCTGCTTTTGGGAATGTGCTTCACCCTGAGCTGCTGGGGCTCTGCCTTCTTCCCTATGATTTATCAGCACAACACCTGTTGCCGTTCTACTCTTTCATTTGTCTGCTCTCAATAATTATTTAAGCTTTATTAGGTATTTATCAGGTAAACTGTCAGCTTCTGAAGTTTCTTATTGTAGCCAGAGTTCGAGAAGGGCAATTTGTAGGCATCTCATAGCTCACACGGCAAATCCTCTCTCTGGATTGAAATTATGATATGAACGTGATGTTTTATGAGATAACAGAGGAAAGGTTCCAAATTCTGGGGTTTGATATATATTTTTTTCCTCTGAGCTTTCCTGAGAAAGAAATATGTGTAAGCAGCTCAAATGGCTGGGTATTGGCAAGGAGGGTGTGGACATGTAGTCAGTATGGGGAGTCAAGAAGGAGCAGATGAATGGTCCAGCTCAGATGGCCTTTATTTAATTAATTTATTTAATTTTCCAACAGTTTTTAATGAAAAATTTCAAACAGACTGAAAAGAAAAAATATATATATATATATTTTTTTGGCTGCGTTGGGTCTTCGTCGCTGCACGCGGGCTTTCCCTAGTTGCGGTGAGCAGGGGCTACTCTTTGTTGTGGTGCATGTGTTTTCATTGCAGTGGCTTCTCTTGTTGTGGAGCACAGGCTCTAGGTGCGTGGGCTTCAGTAGTTGTGGCACGCGGGCTCAGTAGTTGTGGCTCGCGGGCTCTAGAGCGCAAGCTCAGTAGTCGTGGCGCACGGGCTTAGCTGCTCTGCGGCATGTGGGATCTTCCCGGACCAGGGCTCGAACCCATGTCCCCTGCATTGGCAGGCGGATTCTCAATCACTGCGCCACCAGGGAAGTCCAAAAAATAATTTTTCAATGAATACTATATAATTATCACCTATATTCTACAATCAACATTTTAGAATATTTGCTTTGTCATATATCTATCATCTATCCATCCATTAATCTTATTTTTGATGCATTTCAAAGTCTATTACAGACATCAATGTAATTCACCTTTAATTACTTCAGTATACATACCATTAACTAGAGTTTACTATTTGTTTACAGTTCTTTTTTGGGGGTGTTATTTACATATAGTGAATGCATTGATCTTAAATATACCATTTGATGTGTTTTGACAAATGCACACGTCTGTATAACCCAAACCATCACTCCAGAAAGTCCCCTCATATCTCCTCCAGTCAATCTCTGCACCATCCCCATTCCCTGCAAAAGGTAAGCACTGTTCTGATTTTTTTTTTTTTTACCATAGAATTGTTTGCCAGTTCTAGGATTTTACATGTGGAAGCATAAGCATAGAGTACATACTTTCTTGAATAACGCTTCTTTCACGTATCATGTTTTAAAGCCTCATCCATGCTGTGTGAGTCAGTAAATTATTCCTTTTGATGGCTGAGCTGTAGTTCATTGAACGAATATCTCAGATTTTGATTACTCATTCTCCTGCTGATGGGCACCTAGACTGTTTTCAGTTTTGGGACATTATTAACAAAGCTTATATAAACATTCTACACGATACTTCTTGTGAACATATGCTTCCATTTCATTTGGGTAAACATCCAGGGATGAAATTACTGAGTCATGGGTTAGATGCATGTTTAGTTTTTTGAAACACTGCCAGAACTTTCCAAACTAATTGTATCTTTTTACATTCCCGTCAGCAACATCTGAGAATCCCAGTTCCACATCCTCATCAACAGTGGTGCTGTCAGTCATTTTAATGTTCGCCATTCAGATGGGTGTGCAGTAGTATATCATGTAGTTCTAATTTCATTTCCTGAATGACTAATGAGGTTGAGCATCTTTTTTCATATGATTATTGGCCATTCATTAATCTTTCTTCATTAAAGGTCTGTGCAAATCTTTGCCCATTTTTATTGAATTGTCTGTCTTTTTATTATTGAGTTGCAGGAGTGATGTATATATTCTGGACACTAGTCCTTTGTCAGATATATGTTTTGCAGATCTTTTCCTCAATCTGTGGCTTGCCTATTTGCTTTCTCAATAGTGCTTTTTTTAAAAAATTAATTAATTTATTTATTTATGGCTGTGTTGGGTCTTCGTTTCTGTGCGAGAGCTTTCTCTAGTTGTGGCAAGCGGGGGCCACTCTTCATCGCGGTGCGTGGGCCTCTCATTATCCCGGCCTCTCTCGTTGCGGAGCACAGGCTCCAGACGCGCAGGCTCAGTAATTGTGGCTCACGGGCCCAGTTGCTCCGCGGCATGTGGGATCTTCCCAGACCAGGGCTCGAACCTGTGTCCCCTGCACTGGCAGGCATATTCTCAACCACAGCGCCACCAGGGAAGCCCTCAATAGTGCTTTTCGATGAGCAGAAGTTTTTAATTTTTATGAAGTCTGATTTAACCATGTTTTCTTTTATGGTTATTGTCTTCCTTAATTCTGTCTAGGAAATCCTGGCTACCTCCAAGTCACAAAGATATTTTCCCAGTTTCTTCTAGAAGCTTCTAGAATTTATGATCCATATCAAATTAATTTTTGTATATGTGTAAGGCAAGGGCCTAAATTCGGTTTTCCATGTTAGTATCCAGTTCTTCCAGCGCCATTTGCTGGAAAGGCTTTCCTTTTCTCCATTACAATGACTTGGTGCCTTTGGTGAAAATCAAATGTTTATAGATATATGAGTCTATTTCCAGACTCTATTCTGTCCCACCGATCTATTGGGGGGTCCTTATGTCAGTTCATACAGTTTGGATTAATGTAGCTTTTATAATAAGTCTTGGAGACAAGTTCCATAAGCCCTCTAACTTTATTCTTTTTTAAAGGGTTGGTTTGGATATTCTAAGTTCTTTGCATTTTCATATAAAATTAGCATGTCAATTTCTTTTTAAAAATCTGTTGGGATTATGATTGGGATTTCAGTAAATCTAAGGGGAGAATCTAATTTGGGAAGGCTTGTCATCAGTTTTGAGTCTTCCAATTCATGAATATGGGCTATCACTCCAGTTATTTATTTATTTATTTATTTATTTATTTATTTATTTATTTATTTATTTTTCTGTACGCGGGCCTCTCACTGCTGTGGCCTCTCCCGTTGCGGAGCACAGGCTCCGGACACACAGGCTCCGCGGCCATGGCTCGCGGGCCCAGCCGCTGCGCGGCATGTGGGATCTTCCGGGATAGGGGCACGAACCCGTGTCCCCTGCATCGGCAGGCGGACTCTCAACCACTGCGCCACCAGGGAAGCCCATCACTCCAGTTATTTAGATCTTCTTCTTCTTTTTTTTAATTTTTTTTAACAGTTTAACTCATTTATTTCACCATCAGATGGCCTTTAAATTCATGAGGTGGAGTGCAAGCCAAGTTAAATACCGCTGGGCTCTCTAGCTCCTTGAACTCTGCTGAAATGGATGATTAATCTGGCTGTAGAGCACTGAAGGGGTTGCAACAGTGTAGGTGAGCAGTAATGTCCTGAACCAGAACACAGGAAGTGGAATGGATTCAGAGGGCAGAGTGTTTGAAGGGGGTAAAAACCACAGGGCTATAGTAGCATAATAGGAGTTATACAATCCTTTTTATTTCTGTTTCTGGTTGATACAGCAAAGAGAGGTAGATGTTTGTTTTTTTTTTTTTGGCAGTACGCGGGCCCCTCACCGCTGCGGCCTCTCCTGCTGTGGAGCACAGGCTCCGGACGTGCAGGCTCAGTGGCCATGGCTCACGGGCCCAGCCGCTCCGCGGCATGTGGGATCTTCCCGGACCAGGGCACGAACCCGTGTCCCCTGCATCGGCAGGCGGACTCTCAACCACTGCACCACCAGGGAAGCCCGGTAGATATTTTTATACCATAGTTTTCACAGGCAGAAACCGAAGCTCCAAAAAGTCACAGATGAGGACATCTATTGTTTTTGCTAGACTGGCATCCACTCTATGCACTTTTTGGGTAACCGAAGCCAGGTTTTCTTTTGGGGAAATCACCCATCCTCCATTTTCAGTTCATGAAATTGGGGTAAGACTGATGAATCCTCCAACTCTAGAAGTGGGCATATGACCAGGTTTGGCTGATGGGTACAGATTAGTCCCCTGACCAGAGTCACTTTTCATGTGTGGAATGGCCCCCTGACCTAGACCAGCACAATGCCACTAAGTTCTGGAGCTTTGCTTAGGAAGACTGTGGGAGAGAAGCTCTTTCTCTGATGGGGCTTGAAACAGTGAGGTTGTAATATGTGTAAGACTGGGGCTGTTGGGGGCTTCCATGGGGGAGGGGTGCCTAAACTGAAGCCAGTGAAGAGGAAAAGAGAATTAAGAAGAGATGGAGGGCTTCCCTGGTGGCGCAGTGGTTGAGAGTCCGCCTGCCGATGCAGGGGACACAGGTTCGTGCCCCGGTCCGGGAGGATCCCACATGCCGTGGAGCGGCTGGGCCCATGAGCCATGGCTGCTGAGCCTGCGCGTCCAGAGCCTGTGCTCCGCAACGGGAGAGGCCACAACAGTGAGAGGCCCGCGTACCGCAAAAAAAAAAAAAAAAAAAAAAAAGAAGAGATGGAGATCTAATGACATCTAGGCCTGGACTTAACCATTCCTCAAGAGCCCACATCTGTACCTTTCAGTTACATGAAACAGAAAGAGCTTATATTATCATCATTATTATTTCTGTTATTATTTCCTTATATTATTTTTTTTTATTGGAGTATAATTGCTTTACAATGTTGTATTAGTTCTGCTGCACAGCAAAGTGAATCAACCATATGCATACACACATCCTCTCCCTCTTGGACCTCCCCAGCCCCCATCCCACCCAGCTAGGCCATCACAGAACACTGAGTTGAGCTCCCTGTGCTATACAGCAGGTTCCCACTAGCTATCTATTTTACACATGGTAATGTATTTATGTCAAATCTAATCTCCCAGTTCATCTCACCCTTCCCTTCCCCCCTGTGTCCACATGTCCATTCTCTACGTCTGCCTTTCTATTCCTGCCCGGCAAATAGGTTCATCTGTACCATTTTTCTAGATTCCACATATATACGTTAACATACGCTACTTGTTTTTCTCTTTCTGACTTACTTCACTCTATATGACAGATTCTAGGTCCATCCACATCTCTATAAATGACCCAATTTCACTTATTTTTATGGCTGAGTAATATTCCATTATATGTATGTACCACATCTTTATCCATTCATCTGTCGATGGATATTTAGGTTGTTTCCATGTTCTGGCTATTGCAAAATAGTGCTGCAATGAACATTGGGGTACATGTGTCTTTTTGAATTTTGTCAGAATGGCCATCATGAGAAAATCTACAAACAATAAATGCTGGGGAGGGTGTGGAGAAAAGGGAACCCTCTTGCACTGTTGGTGGGAATGTAAATTGATACAGCCACTATGGAGAACAGTATGGAGGTTCCTTAAAATACTAAAAAAAGAACTACCATATGACCCAGCAATCCCACTGCTGGGCATATACCCTGAGAAAACCATAATTCAAAAAGACACATGTACCCTTATATCATTTTGGGTAGTATTTTCTATCACTTAACCAAGAGCCTTGATCAATACAGCCCTTCGGCTAGAGAAGTGGGAATGGAGGGAATGGTGACAATGATGATTTGTGGGAACCTTCAGATCTGAAAGTCTGCACTGTCCCCACTGTGTATGTTGAGGGGGAAACATGGAGAAAAAGATACAACAAAGAACCTCACGCTGATCACAGAAGTCACCTGGAAACCAGGGCTCAAGGCAGGGCACCTGGGACCAAATTCTGGCTCAGCAGCTCATCTCTGAGTGACCTTGACCAAGTCTTCAACCTCCCTGGGCCTCAGAGCCACATCTTTACTTGGGGACATTTATTTATGGTTTTTTTTTTTTTTGGTGAGAATCAGAAATTACAACCATGCTTTGTAATGATAAGATCTGTGAACATGCTACTGATACTGTTACTACTTTTATTATGACTCCCCATTGCTGGATATCACAGAGAGGTCAAATGCCTACGTGTCCCAGGTATCAAATTCAAGCAGCAGATGGGTTACTAGGATTGATGGTCTTCAGGAATCTTGATGAAGGGAGTATGTATCTCTGAGGCAGTGACTATGAGCCTGGAGCCTGGTGTTTGAATGTATGTTAACCCCCTAGGTCCCACTGCAGCTGTGCGTGGTTGATGGACCATCTGCATTTTACCACTTGGGAGATGCAGATCATTATTCAAGACCACACACGGGGCCAGGGGCAGACCTGGGTCTAGAGTCAGTTCTGTTGGACTCTATGGATCCCATCTTTCCACTAAGGGGCTCTGCCTCAGGATTCAGAGAAGCAGTAGGAAGTTGACAGAAAGAAGGAAAAAGATCTGGAATGAGAGATTGTTCTAAATCTGGCCTTAACGTAAAAAGACAAAGTATCCTCAGGACATGGCTGTGAAATCCTCAAGTGGGTAGAAGGCCTGGTTTGATCAGGTGGCTTGATCTCCTAGAATCTTGACTTTGTTAAAGCCCATTCATTTATTTATTCATTCAATTATTTATGGAACATATATTGAACATCTACTATGTGCAAGACCTTGGACTAAGCTTGTGAAGATGAATTAGTCACTGTCTCTTCCCTCAAGGAATTCCATCTGCTAGAGGATGTATTCCTGCAAATACCTTACTCTAGTACAATGTCATAAGTTCTAAATAGGACTGCGATCAAGATGTACATCATAGAGACTGAGTAATAGAAACTAATCTGAAATGAGGAAATCTTGAAAAAGGTTTTAAACAGGAGAAGGGGCATCTGAGCTGGGTTTTGAAGAATACATAGGAGTTCGTCATATGCACAAGGTGAGGGAATGTGCATACCTGAAAGAGGGAACAGCCTGAGGAAAGGTAGAGAGACACACATGGTTGGAGAATAAGTAGTTGTTGGATCTGGTTGGAGCATGGGAGGTGGGGTGTGTAGGAGATGAGCTTGGAGAATTCGGCAGGGCCAAAGGACGAGGAAACACTAGGATAGGGTCTGGATATTATCCTGGGTGTGATGTGTAGCCTTTGAAGGAGTTTAATCCTGGAAGTGACAAGGATAAATCTGAATTTGCAAAGCTGGCCCTTGCTGCTCTTGGAGGATGGATTAGAGGCTGCCAAGCTTGGGGTAGGGAGGTCACAGAGGGGGCCACTGAGCTCAAAAAGGGCAGTAACCACGTGGACTTGAGTTAGGGCTTGAGTTAGTGTTTCAGAAGCTGCTAAATGCAAGATTTGAGGTCCAAAGGGCCTTTCACAGCAGACCTCTCTGCTTGTACACTTCCAGTCTCACTACTTTATAGCTTCCCTATATCTCTGAGTTTCCCAGAGACCATTCTGAAAGGTGTGGTTCCCCTTTCCCCCATTCTTATCTATGGGCTCCTGGAAGGAAGAGATAGAACATCTAACTGAAGGAGGCTGAGAAGACTAGCCAGAGAGGGCTCCCTCCTGCAAGAAGGCTGTGAAGATGGGGGCAGTTTCAGTGGACCCCAACTCAAGTCGAGGAAAGGAAATCAAAGACTCTATTATCCTTACCTGCATGGAGAGCTGGAAGAGAAGAGACTAAAGGCCAGATTCCTTCTGCCTTGGAATTCTCTTTGGATTCAGAACAAAACACATGACCAGGCAACATCCAGATAAGTCCTCAGACCATCTAGGCCAGGGGTCAGTAAATATTTTTTTCAAGGGCCGGATAGTAAATACTTTAGATGTTGCTGGCCCTAAAGTCTCTGTTGCGATTACTCAGCTCTGCTCTTGCAACATGAAAGCAGTCACAGAAGACACATAAATGAATGAGTTGGCTGTGTTCTAATCACACTGCATTTATAGAAACAGGGGGTGGCCCTACACCTGTACAGTTGTGCCGAGAACAGGAACACTTTGGAGGCTTAGCCCAAGTCATCGTTCTGCCTTAAGCCTGGTGGGCTCCATCAAGCCCCAGGGGAACCTCTCGCTCCATGGTTCCCCCTCCCATTAAAGCTGTCTGCAATTTTCCCAACATGTCTACTCCGTTTCTATGGCTGGCCTGAGTCCCTGATGAGCAAGCTCTTCTCCCCATGGGGCGGGGGTGGGGAGGGCTAATTTCCTACCTTGCTCGTCAACCATTTGCTTAGAACTTTGGAACCTAGAACCACAGGTTGGGTACTGATTGCCCAACATCAGGTGCCGTATTGTCTGGATCATCCTGAAATCCTGCCTCATCTGAGCAGACCCTCTTGACAGCATCATATGTGCAAACACCACGTGGGACTCTGGTTTCCATAGGCAGGTCAGGGACCCCAGGTGGATCCCGTTCTGTTCTCCTCTGAGTCTTCCACTTAGAGACCTCTCCCTCCTGTCGGAGGCCAGGCTGCCAGGTTGGGGGCTGGGTTGGGAGTCACCGGTCTGGTAGGCGACTGGGGGTAGGAGAAAGAGCAGATGGGAGGAGAAATCAGGAACTCCTGGTCCAACTGAGGCATATAAATCGCCTGGCTGCTGTGAAGCGTTTTAAATGTTTTGACAATCCCCAGTCCATCAGAGCCTTTAATTGGGTTTTGACTGAGTTGTTCTATATGTAAATACCAGTTACTGGTGAGGTTGTTTATAGCCAAACTGTCTGTTTATGCAAATTGTGTTCCAAGATCGCAGTGGTTTCATTGCAGGATAAAAACGTTCCCTTTATTTAATGCCCAAATCGCTCCCTTCTTGGGCTGGGGTTTATTTTCCTCTTTGACTTTTAAATACAGCACAGCAATTTGGTGAGCTGGATGAGGGGATACGGTTCCCATCCAGCTGAGGCCACAAGGCCTCCCAAGGAGGCAGGCAGTGAAGCTGGCAATTTGGCTTTTCACAGATGCACAGTGTGCTCAGCTCTCTCAGCCCAGCATCCCCTCAAGGTAGACGAAGGCCCTCGTTGCCCCTCGAAGCAGCCGTGTTTGGGTGGTTCTTACGACTGTAAAGCTGTCCTTGATAACGATTTGGAATTTGCCCTCTTGAAACTGACCCTCTGTTTTCACCAGTCTCCTAACTCCTCATCTCTCACCTGGATGATTAGAAGAGCCTCTCTCTTCCCTTGAATAATCCCCTCAAAGCCCAGAGTGGACTTTTGGGAACACAGATCTCTCCTGTCTCACTGCCTTTTGCCCTCAAGATAAAACCCATGGTCTCTCGGATGGTCTATTTGATGCTCTGTGATCAGGACACATTTTTCATATCCTTGAACCCTAAACTCCAGCTTTACTGAATCGCTTCAAGGCTTTTATCCCTGGCCTCTCAATTGATGTCGAGGAAATAAAATGTCAGACTGGTGCCACAGCACATTTGTTCATCTCAGTATTTACCAAGTATACCAAATTTAACCCTGGTGACACAGCAGTGACCAACACAGAGAATGGCTCTGCCCTCGTGGAATTCATCTTCTAGTGGAGCTCACATACAAATTTCTGGCTTCCAGTCTCAGCTGGTGAATGCTTCCTCCTGTAGGACCACACTCAACACAAGTTCAAGCCTTTCCTCTTAACAAGCTCACTGCCACCATTTCCCCCTCCCTCAGCAAACTAACCATTCTTCTGTTTTGCAAAGAAAATTATAGTCAGGAGGAAAAATTCCCTCATCATCCTTTTCTTCTCCACCTGAACCCCACGCCTTCTTCCACCTCCCTCCATTTTCATTTCAGAGGGCAAGCGTGAAAGGTGAACCCGCCTGTATCCTCGAGACCACATCCCCCCACCCACTCCGGGTTTCTGCTCTGGTGACTGCTGTTCATTTCTCCTACATGTTTATCTCTGCCTTGTTACGGTTTGCCATCACCATTTCTACATGCTCAGGAACCTCTCCCGCTTTAGAATAATAGCTTTATAAGAATACTCTCTCAATGCCATGCTCATAGGTTCTCAAACTCAAACAGCAGGAGATTTTGAAAGCAGATGCCTCGGCCACATCACAGAACAATTAACAGAGTCTGTGGTGGTGGTGAGCCCCGGAATCAATATGTTTTGAAACTTCCCGAGGTGATTCTATCACCAACCAGGGTTGAAAATCATTGCTATTGTCTTATTGCTTCCCTTCCTGCCATAGAAAATCTATTTAAAATTAGCCCAAGATACTGTCTCTGTTTCCTGTCCTCTTACTGACTCCTCAATCCAATGCCATCCAGCTTTGTTCTATCAATTTACTAAAATTGCTTTGAAAATTTCACTAGTAACGCTCTATATCTAAATCCAGCTGACACTCCACTTGACTCCTGGAGCATTTGATAGCATTGACTGCGCCTTCCTTCTTGCAATGGCCTCTCTGGCTCCCGTGATACCAGCCTTTGTTGCTTATTCTGTATTTATTCCTTTTCAGCCTCTTTTATGGGCTTCCTTCCTTCAGCCACGTTTTTGGATATTGGTGTCCCTAGCATTTCATTCTCTTTTCTCCCTGGCTGAGTCAATCTATTATTTCCATCTCTATAATGGTGTTTCCTAATTTCCATTTTTAGCCCAACCTTTTTCAAGCTCCACATCCTTCTCTTCCACTACCTGTTGAATGTCTCACATGCCTGTTCCTTAAACCAGATTTGCCTCTTTTACTCTGCATCTCCTCATATGACCTCATCAGGATACCCAATCCTGAAATCTAGGGTCAGTTTTGTTTATTTCTCTAACTCTCTTTCACATGGAATTGGTCACTGGGTTCTGAACAATTCCACAGCCTAAATACTTATTGAATCTCTCTGCTTCTCTCCCATTCCCCAGATCATAGTCACTGTCTTAGCTCAGGTCTTCATTTCTCTCTTAGATCGCTTTCTTAGTCTCACCTCCTTTAAGCCATTCTCCACGCTATCATCACAGTGATTTCTCTATAAAATCTGACCGTACATTTTCTCCTTAAAGCTGACCTTTCAAAGACTCTCTGTGGCACAGATATTGAAATCCAAGGTCCTCGAGATGTGTGTGGTTGTTACAGTTGGATAGAAATATGACTTACAGAAAAATGCCAATAGATGCAGGTATGGGATGAGTGCTTCTTTAATGTAGGCAAAGACAAGATTTTCAACACACAGAGCAGGAGGGTGGAAAGACCAACTTCCCTGACCTTCAGGTCCCATGACTTGAGCTTCAGGTTCCATGAAGGCGCCCCACTGCTCCAACAGGTCCTGGAGATGATCCCTTTTTGCAGTTTTGGTTTGTTTTTATTTCCCTATCAAGTGAAGTAGAGATGCTGGTTATGTGCATGTCTGACCACCAAGTGCCAGTAAAGGATAATAATGCCAACACACATTTTGGGGTACTTCCTTCAAGGATGGCAGAATCCAAAGTCGATTTTGCACGTTTTCTTCCCCCAGCCTCACTGCCAGGGAGGTCCAGCCTTAATGCCTGTTCAGTCTATTCTGAAGCCTGGCCTCTGCCTCTGCCTCTCTCTCCAGCCTCATTTTCTGCTGTGCCCTACCTCACACCATACGCTCCAGCCACACTGAAGTACCTGCAGGTATATAAATGTGTCATCATTCCTTTTGCATCATTGCATTTGTCCGTATAGCTCCTCATGCATGGAGCCTGGATATTTCCTTCTTATCCTTCAAGATTCACTCAGCATATATTCAAATTGATGACATTAATTTAAAGATGACAGATTATGTTGAGTCGCTTAAATAGCTTTTCATTGGCAATGTGAATATGGTATTGACAGTTTCAGGGAAAGATCTTTTGAGTGTATTGTCAGTGTTATGATGGAAAAAATCTTTTCAAATTCTGACAACTGCAAAATTTTTTTATCTGCATCATGATAGTTAAGACTATGAACTTGAGAAGCCAACATGAGTGGGTTAAAATTCTGTTCCTACCATTTATTAGCTAGGGACTCAGGCAAGTTATTAATATCCCTGTGCCCCCAGCTTCCTTATTTACAAAATGGGAGGATAATAGATACATCACAGTGTTGCTATCATGATTAAATTATCTTATAAAAGTAAACTTTTATGAGCGTTTGATGTTTTCATGGGTATTATACAAGAGAGGAAACATCACTTAGCATAAAACTTTTTTTATTAATCCATCTCTTTCTGTACATTTTTCATTAAGGACCACTTAAGGAAACAAAACTTTAAACCATATTGATCCTTATACAAGCATAAACTCAGGTATTAAACTTTTATGACAGCACCTCTAGATGAGATGGGCTCATCTCTCAGGGGATCTTGTGTCTGCAATTTTGCCTTGTCTTCACTAGATGGAACTACTATTAGTTGAACCAGCTGGACCTTAAGAGTCAAGAAGTTGAGAAAGCTAAGGTTAATTGAATTTCTCCAAGAATAATAACCCACAGGCAAGTTTGCTTAGTATAAAATGAAATAAACGCCTTCCTTAAAACTTTGCTTAAAAAAGATGCATAATAAAATTAAATGCAGCATTATCTCCCTCCCTCCCACCCTCCCTATCCCACCCCTCTAGGTGGTCACAAAACACCGAGCTGATCTTCCTGTGCTATGCAGCTGCTTCCCACTAGCTATCTATTTCACGTTTGGTAGTGTATATATGTCCATGCCACTCTCTCACTTCATCCCAGCTTACCCTTCCCCCTCCCCGTATCCTCAAGTCCATTCTCTAGTAGGTCTGTGTCTTTATTCCCCTTTCACCCCTAGGTTCTTCATGACATTTTTTTTCCCCCTTAGATTCCATATATATTTGTTAGCATACGGTATTTGTCTTTCTCTTTCTGACTTACTTCACTCTGTATGACAGACTCTAGGGGGCCTCTGGATCTTGAAGGGAAGTCCTCCACAGGAGGTCCTCACATCTTAGGGGACACCAGGTGGCTGATGTTTACACATATGGGGGCGGTAAGTGACAGGTCCTGGGAGTGGCTAGAGCCTTGACTGTCCTCTGCTGTTGGGGAGATGCTGCCAGAAGCTAGAGAGAGCGAGTCCCTTCTCCCCTTCTCCTACCAATCTTTCAGCAATGCCTCCTTCTGGCAAAACCCAAAAGGAAGCCAGGCATCAAGGAATTCTGGGATATGAAGTATGCAGGCAGCCAGCCCCACAGTCTCAGAGTAGAGCAGAGGTTGGCAAAGTACAGCCCACAGGCCAAATTTAGCCCCCTTTCATGTGGCCCACAATTTAAGAATAATTTTACATTTTTAAATGTTGAAAATAATCAAAAGAAGAATAATATTTTTGACATGTAAAAATTATATAAAATTCAAATTTCAGTGTCCATGAATCCCAGCCAGGTTCATTGGTTTATGTGTTGCCTATGGTTACTTTTGTGCTACAGTGGCAGTGTTGAGCCTTTGTGACAAATACTTAGGCCCGCAAAACCTAAAATATTTACTATTTGGCCCTTTACAGAAAATGTGTACCACCCCTGCAGTATGGTTTAGAGAGTGTTTTGGGGGCTGAGAGATAATAAGTAAGATAATAAATGACCCCCTGCAGAACAAAAATGATGACTGAAGGAGTTAGTATGTGTAAAGTACTTATTAGAGATTTTTAACATACAGCAAATACTTAACCCATTACGAGTGCTGTATATCAGACACTAGGCTAGGTTTTGGGGCGTCAGAGATGAATAAGGCATAGTTATGACTTCCAGGAGATCCCAGCTCGGTAGTGGTGGAAATTGGGTAAGAAAAAAAATCAAAGCAATATAATAAATGCATTATTAATATCCTACTGTTTGCCCTTGCTGTTCTGGGCTGCAGGAGAGATGCCACAAAAATAAGGCCTCAGGCATTTCCTATACTAGAACAGGTATGGTCCCACCATACCCCCCATATACTGCTAGTGTAAATATTTGCCTTAGGACCTGTCTTTCCTCTAAAGTGAGGCGGCCATCTCCAGATCTCCAGAGTCTTATCTATTATACAGTTGACAATAGGCACCTGTATATATGTGTGTTGAATGACTGAAAGAACAAATTGGGATTAAGCAATGTTCCATTCAGAAGGCACCTTCTCATCTAGTCCAGTCTCTTCAAATGGAGAAATTGAGTTTCAAAGAGTTTATGCAGCTCACCCTCTGGGTGGTTGGATTAAGGAAAAACCTGCCTTTTCAGAGCAGGTATAGCCTGATGCCAAGGCACATGGCTTGGTGGGCAGAGCTCAGACCAGAATTTCAGCCCTTGCTCACCCCTCTTCATCTGGAGGCCTTGTGCAGTACGTAACTTGTACAACCTTACAGGGAAGTCCCAACCTGCCTGCATCAGATCTTTCTCCAGTGTCTGCCTCCCTGCACCCATAAGCCTCTAGTTTCAATTCCTCTACCTTTTCCAAAACATCCCTTGAGGCGCAGGTGGGTGGGGGAGATGATGTATTTACAGCTTGGTGTTTGAGAAAGATCCCATAGTGAAAGGGATCCTAAATCTTTCTGCAATTGGGCTGCACACTAATCACTTCCAGGTCCTGGGGCTGGCAGCTGACATGGCTCTAAGTAGCCGGCTGTCACGCCCTCGCATACATATTCCTGTTGTCAGAATTAATAAGGTACAATTGCTTGGGGCCTTGTTACCCAAGAATTAAACTTTGGATTTTATCGTGCAACCTCGAGGATGCTTTTATGGAACCAGAAGCGTTTGGCCATTAAGTACTGCTAATATTCATTGTTCCCACATGGGTGCTTCACATCCTGCTCCATTCACAGTGTGATTAAGGAATTAATTGATTTGGATGAGATTGGCACATGCTCTTGACAATAAAATGATGAGTCCTTTATGAAGCTGTGCATATAGTGGGCTTGCTGCCGCCCTCAAGGCTGGTAAGTGGGAGCTCATGGGCGTTTGGGACCAAGCCCAGATCACAGTGACACTTGCCTCTGGCCAAAGAAATCTGTAGATCCTCCAAGAGGCTTCAGAGTCCAGCTCTTCCTCCTTCCAGTTCCCTCCCCCTTCCCTTTCTTCCTCCCTCTTTCTCTCTCTCTTGCTTCCTCCTTTCTAATTTATATCTTCCCTTTCCCAGATTTCTACCTAACACACTCTCTCCCTCCCTCCCTTCTTTCTACTCTTCCCTCCCTCTCTTCTTCCTTCTCTCCCTTCCCCGATATCTTATTAAAACACCCATTTTCATTCTCTGCCTTAAATTTCTAGGAATCCCTTAACCTCACTTGAGCCTGATCTGCTTTTCTGTTGGGAGAATTTCGTTCCCCAAAACAGAGGCCCACTCAAACTGGCCCACCCAAGAGCGGTCCTAATAAGACAAACACGTGGAGTTGTAAGGAGACCAGAACCTCTTAATTCTAGAACAGAGCCTCTAACAGGGTCAGGCCTCGTGGATACAGGCCTTGGATAGGACGGAAGTTCTGGATTTCAGGTGCCTGCAGTTTGTGGTGAAAACATATAATAATGTTTACTGAGTGTTTCCTGTGTACCAGGCACTGTGCTAAGTGCTTTATGTGGTTTATAGATCACTGACTCCGATAGGAGAGACAGGGGCTCAGAGAGGTTGCCTGCCTTGCACTATGGAACTCAGCAAGTAAGTGACTGAGTGGGAACTCAAACTCAGACAGCCTTTCCCACCTGGTACTTGGTCCATGTTCTATGGAGTACGTTGACATTAACCTAACTCATATACACTCAGCCTACACACGGTTTATCAGGGTGCTACTGGCCCCATGTCAGCCTCATTACTGATCAGATCTTCTCCCAGTGCTGTCTGGCAGCCTCTTCCAACCTCCCTTGTCTCCATGTGCGGTCATGTGACTCTCTCTCCCTAACGGAATGTGAATAGAAGTGATGTGTGTGAATTCTAGGTCAAGGTGGCTAAAAAGTGGATGTGCTTTTCCTCTCTTTTCCCTTCTCTCTGGAGACAGAGGAACTTTGATTCTCTAGGGGCTTGTAGAGGTTAATATGCAAGAAGCTTGGGTCCCTACACCACCACATGGAGGAGTGCTCCCCACCCACCAGGATATCTGAAATATCACATGAGCAAAAAATGATCTCCCATTTCATTAAGCCTCTGCCATTTTGAATTTATTTGTTACAGCATCTGGAGTTACCTGAACAAATACAGTTTGCAAACCGCACATAGGAAGATAGGGTTGTTGGCAAGGGATCTCAAGCAATGCTTTATCCATGACTCAGGACCTCTTGCAGATCAGACAGCAAGGACACTGGCAATGACCATGATGTAACTCATTTGAGGCAGACCTTTGCACTCTGGTCTTCATACACTGCCCTTAATCAAGAGTGATATGAAGCGAAGGAGGGAGATGCAGCTGTGGAGGAGAGGGAATTGCTTTCCTGTGAGAGAAGGGCCACAGCTAGGTTGCCTTAAGGGAAATAAAGTGATATTCCTTTTCTTTCTGACTTTGAGGATGAAAGCTAATACCTATTACACTAAAAAAACAAGCCACGTCATATCATGTCTCTGCTTGAAACCGGTGGCTTCTCAGTTCACTCCTAATAAAAGCCAAAGTCCTTACTTCGGAACATAATCTGTTCCCCTCTGCTTTTACCTCCCATCACTCTCCTTGCTGTTGCTTGTACATGTTCCTGTCTCAGGGATTTTGCATTTGTTTCTTCTGCTTAGAATACTTCTCCCACTTATCCTCATGGTTTTCTCTCACCTCCTTTAAGTCTTCTCATGTATCACCTTTCAACACCATCCCTGCCAACTGTATTTGAAATTATACCTCTTACCCCACTCTACTATTCCCCTAATATGTTATCAAACTTATTTGTTTACTCATTGTCTCTTCACCAGATTGTGAATTTCATAAGTCGAAGATTTTTTATTTTTGTTTACTATTGTACACCGGATCCTGGGATAGTGTTTGGAATATCATAGGCACTTCACAAATACTTGTTGTCTAACCACATTCTGTCCTATATTGAGATGCTGTTCAGTGGCACTGCTGTTGACTGTGTTAGTGAACAAATAAATGAATTGATGAATGGATGTATGGGTGGATGGGTGGAAGGATGGATGACTAGTTGGACCAGTTTCCCTATTAATCATCTCACAGTGTAGGTTTGGGCTTGCCCCCATGTCACGCCTCACACATGACACGTGGTAGACCAAAATAATTGGGTGGATTATTATTGTTTTTGATTTTAAATTAATAAAATTTATTTTTAGAGCAATTTTAGTTTTATAGAAAAACTGAGCAGAAAGTACAGAGAGTTCCCATATACCCCATCTTCACACATTCACCACCTGCTCCAGTATCGATATCCTGCACCACAGTGGTAGCTTTCTTACAGTCAATGAACCTACACTGACACATTATTTAATATCTCCTAAAGTCCATAGCTTACATTAGGGTTTACTCTTGGTGTTGTGCATTCTATGGGTTTGGACAAATGTATCATGACATGTATCCACTATTGTAGTATGACACAGAATAGTTTCACTGCTCTAAAATTTGTTTTCTGCTTATTTATTCCTTCCTGTCCCCCTAACCCCTGGCAACCACTGATCCTTTTACTGTCTCCATAGTTTTGTCTTTTTTCCAGAATGTCATATAGTTGGAATCATACAGGATGTAGCCTTTTCAGATTGGTTTCTTTTAATTAGTAATATGCATTGAAGTTTCCTCCATGTCTTTCAATGGTTTGATAGCCCATGTCTTTTTAGTGCTAAATAATCCTCATTTTTGAATGTACCACAGTTTATTTATTCACTTTTTGAAGGACATTTTGGTTGTTTTGGCAGTTATGAACAAAACTGTTACAAACATCTGTGTGAAGATTTTTTTTAATTTATATTTTATTTTTTATTTAGAATAATTTTTTATTGGAGTATAGTTGCTTTACCATATTTTGTTAGTTTCTACTGTATAGCAAAGTGAGTCAGCAATATGTATACATATATCCCCTCTTTTTTGGATTTCCTTCCCATTTAGGTCACCAGAGCATTGAGTAGAGTTCCCTGTGCTATATAGTAGGTTCTCATTAGTTATCTATTTTATACAAAGTATCAGTAGTGTACATATGTCAATCCCAATCTCCCAGTTCATCCCCCCCACCCCCGCCTTTCCCCCTTGGAATCAATATGTTTGTTCTCTACGTCAGTGTCTCTATTTCTACTTTGTAAATAAGATCGTCTATACCAATTTTTTCAGATTCTATATATATGCGTTAAGATATATTTGTTTTTCTCTTTCTGACTTACTTCACTCTATATGACAGTCTCTTGGTCCACCCACATCTGTACAAATGACCCAATTTCGTTCTTTTTTATGGCTGAGTAATATTCCATTGTATATATGTACCACATCTTCTTTATCCATTTGTCTGTTGATGGGTATTTAGGTTGCTTCCATGTCCTGGCTATTGTAATGTGTGAAGATTTTTGTGTGGATCTAAACTTTCAACTTTTGGCATAAATACCAAGTAGTAAAATTGCTGGATTATATGGAAAGAGTATGTTTTATTTTGTAAGAAACTGCCAAACTGTCTTCCAAAGTGGCAACACCATTTTGCATTCCCACCAGCAATGAGAGTTCTTGCTTTTCCACATCCTCACCAGCATTTGGTGTTGCCAGTTTTTTGGATTTTGGTCACTCTAATAAGTGTGTAGTGACATCTCATTGTTGTTTTAATCTGCAATTCCCTAATGACATATGATGATGAACATATTTTCATATGCTTACTTGCTACCTGTATACTTTGGTGAGGTGTTACTTTGGCCTGTTTTTAGATTGGGTTGTTAGTTTTCTTATTGTTGAGTTTCAAGAGTTCTTCATATATTTTGGATAACAGTCTTTTATTAGATATGTCTTTTGCAAATATTTTTTTCCCCAGTCTATGGCTTGTTTTCTCATTTTCTTGAAATTCTCCTTCACAGAACAGAAGTTTTTAGTTTTAGCAGGTAAAGGCATAGTCATGATACATGACAGGTTACAGGTACTAGAATTTTAATGAAGTCCAGCTTATCAGTTATTTCTTTCATGATTGTGCATTTGGTGTTGGATCTAAAAAGTCATCACCATACCCAAGGTCAATTAGGTTTTCTCCTATTGTTATCTTTTAGGAGTTTTATAGTTTTGCACTTTACATTTAGGTCTATGACCCATTTTGAGTTAATTTTTGTGAAGTGTGTAAGGTCTATGTTTTGATCCATTTTGTGTCATGTGGTTGTTCAGTTTCTCCAGCACCTTTGGTGTAAAAGATTATATTTGCTCCATTATATTGCTTTTGCTTCTTTGTCAAAAATTAGTTGACTGTATTTTTCTGGGTCTATTTCTGGGTTCTCTATTCTGTTTCATTGATTTGTCTATTCTTTCACCAATAGCACACTGTCTTGATTATTCTAGCTCTATAGTAAGTCTTGAAGTTGGGTAATGTCAGTCTTAATATTATGTTGCTTATTCTGGGTCTTTTGCCTCTTCATATAAATTTTAGAATCAGTTTGTCAATATCCAAAAAATGATTTGCTAGATTTTTTTTTTTTTTTTTTTTTTTGCGGTACACGGGCCTCTCACTGTTGTGGCCTCTCCCGTTGCGGAGCACAGCCTCCGGACGCGCAGGCTCAGCAGCCATGGCTCATGGGCCTAGCCGCTCCACGGCACGTGGGATCTTCCTGGACCAGGGCACGAACCCGTGTCCCCTGCATCAGCAGGTGGACTCTCAACCACTGCGCCACCAGGGAAGCCCAGGAACACCTTTTATGTTCATGTTTCATCTGACTGTCCCTCTCCCACTGGTCTGTTCTATCTAACCATCAAGCCCCAACTAAAATATCAGCTCCTGTGACGTCTTCCCTGCCCTCAGGATGCTTATGGTCAAGCAGAAAACACAGATATTGAAGAGTAACTATTCATTCAATGTTGCAAGTGTTTAAAAAGGAAACTATCTGGTGTGAGGTAGCCTGAGCACATAGCAAGGAACCTGCACCTGTTTTGGGATGGGGGTCCCGCAGGGCTTCCTGGGAAAGTGGTATTTAATCAGAGTATGGACGAGAAATAGGATATGGCCAGATAAAGTGGGGAGGCAAGAATACTTCAGGAGGAAGAGAGAGTTTGTGTGAGGACCCTCAGGGCAGGGAGTGAGGTTGCCGTGAGAGAAGGGAGGGCACCATAAGGTGGAGCCAGATCGGGGGGACCCAGGGATCCAACCTTTGTCCTAAGGGCAACCAGAAGGTTTTAGGTGGGGACATGCTGGAGACTGGGTCATGAAAGGCAGAGCAGGTCTCTCCCTGGGATCCCACAGTAGTTTTAGCTCTGTTATCACATCTACATCCCTGCATTGCAGCTCTGTGTTTAAGCATGGTCCTTCTTTCGAGACTGTGAGTAACTCCAAGAGAAGGATGGGGTGGCCGGTGAGTGCCCCCCACCCCAGAGTGCAGGCACGGTGGAAGGAAGAAACAAACACAAGAAATTAATATTTAATAAACACAAGCTTTGTGCCAGGCACTGGGTTGGGTGTTTCACCTGCTTTGGGAGGCAAGAGGGCAGAACTTTGACAAGGATGGAGGGAGGGAGGGATGAAAGAAGGAAAGGATGCATCACTCATTTTCAGATTTACCCTAAGGACAAGATCCAGCCTGCAGCCCATAAGATTCAGATTAGATTTGAGCAAGGTCTGCTCCGTGGAGAATGCGGGATGTTAGACACTTAAGTGCATTTTCAAGGCTGGAGGAGAGTTTCCTCCTCTGGCAATTGTTAGGAGTGAGCCCAGTTCTCGTGGGGACTGAGTGGTGAAATGATTGTGCCGAGAGGCAGGGGCCAGGCTGGTGGTCCTGTGGAGTCCTCTCCCATCCCTTTCTGGGTGTGACTCAGATCCCCTGGAAGTAATTTGTCCACAAGTGCTAGGGAGAATCTACTGGGCTATTTGGGGAAGGGTATCTTGCTGAATTCAAGGTAAATGATGGGCATCAGGTGGCACCTGAAGGCCAGGTAAATTTGGGGAAAATTTCTTAACCTAATTTGCAAAATGGGGCTTGAGCGCAATGACTCTAGCGTTGCTGGAGGGAGAAATATGTCACATGTCTTACGTTCAGTGACGGTTGGGGGTCTTTTCTGTGTCTAGTGACCTATTTTGGGAATGAGGGCCAGATCCATACCTTTGACCTCTTGACAGTCTTTCTCTCCTATTCCTGCTTTCAGAGAGGAGGCGGGGGGGGGGGAGAGAGAGAGAGAGAGAAATCAAGTGTGCTCTGAGATAATTTTAATTCTTCCCCTTTCCAGAGAGAGAGAGGGAAGAGAGTACCTTTTGTTCACCTCCATGCCACTGCGCTGTGATATAGACTTTCAGAGATATTCATGTTGTGATTTATTCAATTCTTTTTCTCCGCTGATTTTAATTAAGTTCCTGAGCTGTCTCCAAGCCTGGGGAGTGGGAACAAAACATGAAACATTGAGAGCCAAATGCTTTTCCTTTGCAATTGAGTTTTTCCGAGTTCTTAAAGTGCTTCACGGGAGAGAAGGAGAGAGGCATCCAGAGGCTGAGGCATTTCCTGTGCTCCATCAGTCCCTAAATAATAAACATAAAAATTAAAATCTGGTTAAGAAAAATCACAGAAGTCATTACAGCTTGGTGGCTGATGGGGACTTTGATCAAACCTTTTATGCAATTTCACAGTTTCTGGGGGACTTCACTGAGCTGGCATTGATCTTGTTCGTGCCCGATGGGTTGTTTTCTCCCAGCAGACACGGTGCGGAGAGCACAGGACCTGCCACCTCCCAAACCAATTCCACCTTTGGATCTAAGTTCATGTCATGCTTTTTAAGGGCAATGCCATGGCAGCTTCTGGACCAGTTCCTTGGATTCCCATCAGGCACAGCCCACACCGGACCTCCAGCAGGCCTTCCCAGAGATATGGAAAGTCAGTGAGGTCCCAGAGCCAGCCTCTGATCCTTGGGCCAGAGGAAGGTCACTCAGTAGCATCTAAAAGCCAGATGGCTGACCACAAGCCTGTGGTCATGGTAATGCTGTGGAAATGGTAAGTTTGAAAATGCACACGCTTTTGGAGCCAGCCTTCGACCTAAGAAGAGAAATAGCCCGTGTATGGACTTCGGCAAAATGGTGAACCCAAGCTGGGTCTAAAGTGGGCAGCCCTGGCCAATAGTTATCACGTGGAAATCCTGGCTTGCTATGGCCGATGTTCTGAATTTTCCAAAAGCCAGAAACAAGGACTTCGAGTCATATGAAAATTTTAAAAAACACCCAAATCTTATATTTAAATATTGAAAACAAATTCCAAAAATTTAAATCACTTTGTTGGTCAAACAACATATATCTGCAGGCTGGAGTTTAGCAGTGGACACTGGTTTTCAATCCCTGACATGTTGAAGAGTGAGTGCTTTGAATCAATGTCCAGGCACCATCACCTACCAGCTGCATGATCTTGGCAAGTATTTTAACTTCCGAGTCTCCATTTATAAGGACAGTACATATAGCACGGTGTACTCACAATGTAAAGAGCCTGGTGCACAGTATGTAACCAATAAATGCTATAACGGTTGATGTCATTGTCATTGTTATCTTCTTTTTTTTGCGGTACGCGGGCCTCCCACCGCTGTGGCCTCTCCCACAGCGGAGCACAGGCTCTGGACGTGCAGGCTCAGCGGCCATGGCCCACGGGCCCAGCCACTCCGCGGCATGTGGGATCTTCCTGGACCAGGGCACGAACCCACGTCCCCCACATCGGCAGGCGGACCCTCAACCACTGCACCACCAGGGAAGCCCCTGTTATCTTCTTTATCATCACCATCATTGTGATATGGTGATTTATAATAAGATATATATATATATATATATATATATATATATATATATATTTGGTTACTGTCCCTGTTTCTGGCCAAAGAGCTCCTAAAACTCTTGGAATTTCCTAAGCTATGAGGGCAAGAAAGGTGTCTTTAGTTATGTTAACGAGGTGACTTTTGGGGGTTGATTACTAGTTGAGCCAACCTTGCCAGTAGAGGCTTTGAACTTTCAGGCCCATCCTCAGACTCCAGGGAAGGGAGGGGAGGGGCTGGAGATTGAGTTCAACCACCAATGGCCAGTGATTGAATCAATCATGCCTATGTAATGAAGTCATCGTAAAACCCAAAAGGACTGGGTTTGGAGACTTTCTGGGTCGGTGAACACATGGAGATTCAGGGAGAGTGGAGTTCTTGGAGAGGAATGGAAGGTCTGCACCCCTTCTCACATACCCTGCCCTGTGCCTCTCTTCCCCCTGGCTGTTCCTGAGTTAAATGCTTCTATAACTCACTGGTGATCTAATAAGTAAATTGTTTCTCTGAGTTCTGTGAGCCACTCTGGCAAATTGATCAAACCCAAGGAGGGGGCTGTTGGAACCTCTGGATGTATAGTCAGTCACAGTGGTAAGTCAGAAGCCCAGGTGACAACTTGGACTCCAGATTGGTCTCCAAAGTGGTATATATATGCACAATGGAATACTACTCAGCCATAAAACAAAATGAAATAGTGACATTTGCAGCAACATGGCTGGACTTCGGGAGTATCATACTAAGTGAAGTAAGTCAGAGAAAGACAAATATCATATGATATCACTTATATGTGGAATATATCTTGTAATAAACTATAATGGAAACGAATCTGAAAAAGCATCTATATCTATGTCTATATCTGTATCTACATCTGAATCACTTTGCTATACACCAGAAACGAATGCAACTTTGGAAATCAACTACAATTTTAAAAACAATAAAAGAAATGTGAAAAAAAATCATCATGTTGTACACCTTAAACATACACAATGTTATATGTGAATTAAATCTCAATAAAGCTGGGGAAAAGAGAAATGTGATGAAACTTGCAAGTTTCACATTAGACTTACTGAATCAGACTCTGGAAATGGGGCCCAGCGATCAGTTTTTGTTTTAAGATAATTCTAAATTCACATAGTTGTAAGGAATAATGCAGAGAAATCTTTTGTATACTTTTCCCAGTTTTACCCCAATGGTAACATTTAGCAAAACAGTGGGCTGTGCCCCCTCCTTTGGGTGGAACACTGGGGCATTGGGCTGGTTAAGTGGCCTGAAGCTCAGAGGAGTGGCCTCAGCCCAGTCGGGGAGCCCAGGGAGCAGTGAACCTGGTTTTTAATGAGATGACTCTGGCCCAGGAAGCCCAGCGAGCAGCCCTGTGCCCTGGGGTCTCCACTTAGAGTGTCTTGAATTAATTCTGTGCTGCAACCAGGTACTAGAATTGAATTATTGAGACACTTACTTCTGGACACGGACAGGCAGATCTTGGGTAGCTTGAGCCTTTACGAGAGCCCCTCAAATCTAATTTTGGGTGTGTATGTCAGCTCTGTATTTTGCTCTGTTGGGAAGGGGCTAAGGGCTTGCAACGAAGACAGGAAAGGTAAGTTTTGTTATGGGATGGAAAAGATTTCACATGTGGGGCATCCAATCTTCCACTGACTGGAGTACCTTCCACGCCATTGGACTAAGACCACCCGACACAGAAGTCCTTATCACTTCCAGTTCACATTTTGGGAACATGAAAACAGAGACCAGGGTGACTAAGCCAAATTCCCAATTTCTAGGGATGTTAGAAACTGTGCCATGTGACCCCTGAAGAGCTAGTGGAAAGCTGAAGAATCAGTTCATCTTAGAAGTCAAATCATTGATCTTCTAGGTCCCCTGGATGGGATCATTTCCTGCAAATAAACCCTGTTAGCACATTTGACAGATCCTTGGAATTTACTGGAGTCGTCCCATTTTCCCACCCAGCCTTGCCCCTCCTCTAAACCCATGTCCTTTTCAAATACCTTATTGTGCTGTGACACTCATCTCTGCCCTCATTTAATAGATAAAGTAACTGGGGTCCAGAGAAGGTAGGTGATGTGCCTGAGCTCACACAGTGGGGAGCATCACAGCCAGGATTTCCACCTGGGTGGGCAAAACTCTGGAGCACAGTGCTCTCCTGCTACCACGCGGCTCTTCTCCTTATTAGAAACACAATGTCATTAAGTGCTCGGGGCTTGGCATAATTCAAAATACACTACACAACAATCTACCCAAGACACCATAATGGAGCAACGACAGGGGAACTGCCCTCCTGACAGGTGAGAGATTCTATCTGTCTGACTCCATCATCACCATTACTCGCGCTGTATCTCGATTATCTCCCCCATAAGACATCTTTACAGCAATATTAAAAGGGAGAGGAAGGGATATATTATGTTCCTTATGTACAACATATATTACACGCCCATGCCCATCACAGCCCAGATGATGCCAGGCAAGGCGGGCTGCGGTGATAGGAGCAAAGTCATTCTATCAGTTTCAAATGGGCCAACGACCACCCCATGTGATGGGAGAGAGATCAGCATCATTATCAACACCCCCATTTCATAGAGGAGAACACTGAGGCTCAGAGGACTGAAATGATTTGCCTTAGGTGCCCCCCGTCTTGGGCTAGTGGAGGCAGGACTTGGCCCCAGACCTTCTGATTTCATATCCCCCGAGACCCTTATATTACCAATGTCTACGGGGATGTGTTCATTCATTCCCTCATTCATTGATTCATTTAATATCTACTGAGTGCGCACCTACTGCGGGCTAAACGTGAGATGCTGTGAGGAAATGGTGAAGGAGACCACCTACACTCCCTGCTCTCAGAGAGACCGGAGCAGGGGTCTTGCCCAGGTTGATTTTCCCCAGGCAACATTGCACAGAGTCTGGAGACATTTTCGGTTGTCACAATGAGAAGGATGCTACTGTCCTTTCCTGTGTGGATGCCACATAAGCTGCTAAACATCCTACAATACAAAGGACAGCCCCACAACAAAGAGTTACCCATCTCCAAATGTCAATAGTGCTGATTATTGAGATGCCCTGGCCTAGAGCATATTGAAGAAGACAGAATTAATCAAATTATTCCATTCAGGAGGGTATGGTTACAAACAGAGAAACAAGAAACGTATAAACATCAACAGCCATTGCTTTTATAGCACACACTGCCAGGCTTGACTCCAAGTGTCTTTTACCTCTACTAACTCATTTAGTCCTTAAACAACCCTGTGGGATTGGTATTATTGTCATGTCCAATTATATAGAGGAGGAAACAGGTTCAGAGACGTTAAGGACCTTGTCTAGTGTCACACAGTCAGGGATGGGCTGGGACTTGAATCTAGGCTGTTTGACACCAGCTTCCCTGCCTTTGGCCACTATCTTGCACTGCCTCCTTGTGAGACAAAGGAACTTGTCCTGGTTTGGGGTTGAAGGATGCTCTGTGGAGGAAGAGACACAGGATATGAGATTTAAGGAACCCTAGAGCATAGGGGAGAGAGGGAAGAGCATTTCACTCAGAGGGAACAGCATGGGCAAAAGCCACATGGCAAGAGGCACAGTTGGGAAAACGATTGAAGGTGACTGTGATGGGAGATCAGAGGCCTGGGGTGGAGATGAAGCTGGAGGGTCCAGCAGGGCCACAGGCTGGGTTTGCAGGGAGGGTGGGTTCTGAGCAGAGCAGTGGCAGGGTCTGACTTGGACTTTGAAGGTCTGCTCTGGCTGCTGTGTGTAGAGGGGGGCCTGAGTAGAGGAAAGGACAAGAGAGGAGGCAATTGCAATGCTAGGAGACTGGGCTGGCATCACTGGGATGCAGAGAAGTGGACAGATGTGAAAACTATCTAGGAGGCCAAACTGCCAGGATGTGGTGATGGACGGGGCGTGGGGGCAGGGTGATGGGTAATGCATTGATCGCCACCGCATGCCTGACCTTCTTGTGAATTAACCCAAAGATTGTTGGTGGACAGCCCTGGAGACTGATGGGAAGGGCTGCTGGCCTTGCCCACCCCTCCTTGAACCTGAAAGCCCCTGTCCCTGCTCATGGTCCCAGCTGCAAAGCCCAAGAGCAATCATCATGTTGCCTTGCTCTGTTGACAGCCCTCTGCTTGTGCTTTCAGATGCCTCTAACTCACAGATAATTAATGTCAGCCAGCTGTCACCACACCCTGGCTAATCACAGTGCTTGGGGGTAGGTACACTGGTCGATGAGCAGCCCAGGGATCTGTCAGCCCCAGGAAAGGGCGCGTCACTTGCCCAGTCACTGGAGAGTGTGCCGTGAATTTAAGCACATGCCTGTTTGCTTGAGAGGCACTGGCAGTCTCCGTCCCATGGGAGGCAGATGCTCAAGGTCATGTCTGCAGGTCCAGGGACCCAGACTGGGCAAAAGGAGAGGGAATAGGAAGGGAGTTTCCTCCTGATGGGTGTGGACACAGCCCCTCCCCTTTCCTATGTGTAAACCACAGTGGCTTCTATTTCAGACTCAGTGCTGTGCTCAAAATTCAGATAATTAAGTGCGTTGGCGCAGCACCGAATTGCTTTCGCAGTCCCACGAAGACACTTCTAGCTCCCCAAACACTTCAGCCTTTGCTGAATTTCTTTGCCTTCGTCTGGGCAGTTCCTTCTGCTCGTTGCAGTTTCCTGAGCCCCCAGTTCCCACCCCCACTGGCACATGAGCCATGAAGTTAAACTCGTTGCTCAGCACTCTTTTTCCGAGGCGTTGGTGTCTGGCCCCGTGTTCCAGCAACACATTGTGTAAACTTCTAGGGCATTTATTCATTCATTCGTTTGTTTGTTCATTCATTCATTCACCAGATCAGCATTGAGTTCCCATTGAGCACGGATCTGTGCAAGAAACAACGGTGATCAACAAGGCGGACGTGGTCTGCCCCAGGGCACAGTCTGCAGGGCAAGGCGGCAGCGTTAAGAATGATGCAAAGTGTTGTTAATTACATTGTCATCAGTTCTTTCCATGTTGCATTTGTGTCTCTGTTTCCAATTCTAGGACTCTGACTCCATGGGAATCTCTCTGAGGTCAGAGACTGTCTGATTTATGTCTGGGTCTTCGGTGCCCAGCACAGTATATTCACAGTAACTATTTAATGAAAGACAGTGAATGGAGTAAATGAGAGCTGGATTCACACTCCCAGAGCAATTAATACTTCTTCATCCAGAGAGCTGCCTGCCATCCCAGCTACCCAAGGTACATTGTGATGTATCAACACAGTCATTTGAAGGATTAGTTGGGCACATCAGATACAGCCTGGGCAGGGGAGGGTCCCTCTTTTGGAGGTCTGGTTGCCCAGGCAAAAACTCAGAGACAGCCATCTCAAGCATCTATTATATGTGTAGCACTGTGCCCAGGGCACGAGGGATTGAGGCTTCCTTCTGAAGCTGAGTGGCAGGCTGAACTCTGGGAGACAGGAGACAGGGCGAGGGCAGCAGAGACCCTCCAGCTGGTCTAGGAAACTCCAAGGAGCGTCAGCTTGCCTACCAGTGCAGTGGAAGGAAACTAGAGGGGAAGAGGCAGTGAGGGAGTCAGCTCCCCATCTAGGAAGGTATTCAAGAAGATTGTAGAAGATGCCTTGCCCGAGATGCTGCATTCCCAGTTGGAATAGGCAATCTGAAAGAGCTATTGGGATGGACTAAGTGTGAAACTCAGCAAGCTTCTGCCGTGGGTCTCATAGGGAAGGGGACTTGGGGTGTAGTTAGGAGCCCTTGTCTCAGAATCAAACAGACTTGTGTGATTAAATGTTGGCTATGACCTCTTAATAGTTGTGCAATAGTGAGGAAGTCATTGAACTTCTTTTTTTTTTTTTTTTTTCGGTACGCGGGCCTACCACTGCTGTGGCCACTCCCGCTGCGGAGCACAGGCTCCAGACGTGCAGGCTCAGCAGCCATGGCTCACGGGCCCAGCTGCTCCGCGGCATGTGGGATCTTCCTGGACCGGGGCATGAACCCGTGTCCCCTGCATCGGCAGGTGGACTCTCAACCACTGCGCCACCAGGGAAGCCCCCACTGAACTTCTTTGATCCTTAGTTTTCCTCTTTGTAAAACGGGGGAAATGACACTTACATGATAACACCTGCAAAGTATGGTGTACGGGCTTGACAAACAGGAGCTACCCATGCTATTTGTAAAAGATCAAAGGCCAGTGCAGGGAACTGGACTGGTGCCCGGTGGATGGGGAAGTGGGGTAAGTAAGGCTGCACATGCTGGGTTTGGGGCAGGTGGCACCTGGGGAAAAGCCACAGCAGGAGAGGGGTGCCAGGGCAAGGAGGCCAGTGAACAGAGGGCTGAGGCACCAGGCACCGCCCTGCAGGAAGAAGTGAGTGGGTGAGGGCTGGCTGAGCAGGGCTCCTACTGAAGCATGGCCAAGCTCAGGCTCCAGCTCTCAACTCATCTTGAATCCCCATTAAGGGGATGGCTTCAGGGCCGACGTCTGGCTTCTGTTCTCTTCCAGCTCTGGGTGCTTTGTGCCTCTGTGTCAGTCCCAGTTATCAGCAAGAGTGAGCCCTACCTGTTCATCTGTTTCACTTCTCCTTCCCCTCTGGTAGAAGGCTCCTCATTCATTTGCTCCCTTTTTAAGTCAGTCGACAAACCCTTCTGAGAACTGCTTTCTGGCTGGCTTCTAGCCTAGGGCTTCTAGCCTAGGTGCTGCAGAAATGCAACAGAGATGGAGCAAACAGAGTCCCTACCCTCAAGAACCTCTAGCCTGGAGGTGGAGGCAGAAATGTGGCAGGGGACTGTCATACAGTGGGACAACTGACACGACAAGTACAGCCACTATAATATAGCTAACACTGCATGTTCATTGCACGTAAGTTACCTTATTGAGTCTTTGCTACACCCCTTGGGAGGAGGAGTTGAATCTCAGAGAGGCTAGTTCACACTTCCAAGGTCACACAGCCCTTATCAGTCAGGTCTGCCCGACACCAATGTTTGTGCTCTTAGCCACTATGTTATGCAGCCTCCTTATGTCTCCTAATTCGTTCGATAGATGTTTATAAAGCTCCTACTATGTGTTGGGGACCATAATAAAGGCAGATACTACAACCGAGAACAAGGCATCTCCTGTTCTGTGCCTATGGGGAGTATACATTCCGACCAGGGTGCTTTGGAGCACAGAGGAACTCTTCTTGGGTGACATATTCACAAAGAAGGTGGCATGTGAATTGGGTTCTGAAGCATCCACAGGAGTTTTCCTGGCAAAAATATGGAAGGATGTGTGTGGGTGTGAGGTTGAAGAAGTCACCCAGGAAGTGGAAATAGCAAGGGCAAAGGCCTGGAAATGTGTTTCTAGAATAATGAGAATTCCTCCCTCCCTGCTTCTCTCTTGTCCTTCATCCTTCCTTCCTTCCCTCCTTTTTTCTCTCCTTCCTTCCCTTTTATTTCTGAATGGGTGATACTTTCACATAGTTCAAAAGTTTAAAGGCAAAAAGTTGTGTATAGTGAATATCTTCCTGCCTCTCCATCCCTACCTGCACCCATTCATTTCCCACCCTACTCCCTGCCCCATCCCACCCCCCTGCATACCACCACTTTCTTTTGTCTCCTAAGCATCCTTCCAGAGTAGCTTTATGCAAATGCAAGCAAATATAAATAAGTTTTCTTATCTCCCCCTTTTATTTCACAGAGAACATGCCTACTACTCTGGAGAAAGATGAGAATTTAATGCAGCTGAAGCATAGCTTTGGGGGACCTGGGAAGCAGGGAATAGTGGGTGGAGATTTGGTTGTGAGGGGCCTTGAATGTTATCCTAAAGACCTTTCGAGTGTGGGCATATTCTAGGCCATTTCTCAGATTTTTCTCCAAGTCATGACACTTTCAAGGAAACTACAAACCCAGCCAGAGTTATCAGGAGCTGTCCGATTGACTTGATTAAAAACAAAACCACAGCCACAATCCACTCCCACCCCCCCCAAAAAAAATTAAGAAAAATGAAACTCAAGGCAAAGGTAAGCACAATGAATTTGTATCACACCGGGAGCTAGCTGCCTCTCTTGTTTTCTCCTTAATTTATTTTCTGGAAAACATTCACTGACTCATAGAATAGTTCCCTTCCCTCTGTCAACAACCAGCCCTTGAAACCAAATTGCTGGCTAAAAAGAATGTATTTTTATTAAAAATCACTTTAAGTTGGTACATATTTCTAAGACAAATTCACATATGGATAACCATCCAGTATTGCTTGCTATAGATAAGTGATGAATTATTTTAATCAGAAGTGGATTTAACAGCACTGCAAAAATAAATTTATGAGATTTTTCACAATCTGGTTGTCTTTTCTGATTCTTCATATTTATATTTAGTATTCAATGAAGACTAATCGTGACTATTGGACATTCAATAAAACTTCCCCGAAGCAGATTCATCTCGCCCATAATAAAGACTGACATTTTCTCCAGTCATTCTGGGAAATGTTTCCAGTCTCTACGTACAAAACTAGATGGGAAAATACATACACAGAGACTTTCCTCCCAAACACCAGCAGTCATCTTTGGCTCTGCAGTAGAGGGGTGCATTGTTGTGTTTAGTCAGTCATCATCCAACACCTGCAGATTTGATGCTCATGGTGGCAGCCACTGCACAGAGGGAGAGAGTACTGAACGATTCAGAAAGGGCTCAGCCCTGCCCTGGCTCCCCGGCCAATTTGGCTTGGAGCAAGAAAGACCTTAGTAGCCTCTTACTGTTAACTGGCTATGCTCAAAACTGAACCTTGTTTTATTTCATGTCCCAGAATGAAGCTTCTCTACAGCATTTGCAAGCAAGAGTCGTAGGACTAGGGATATGGGAAGAGCTGGTCATCAGGAGACTGTGTGTCAGTTAGGGGACTTTTGAGTGTGAGCAACAGAAGCAGATTCAAGCTGCCTTAAGGCATAGATCATGGTACAGAGACATGACATTAAATGCCAATGAATAGCTGAGCATATAATATGGAAATCTCAGTTGGTTCTTGTATGTGGTTAACACTTCTCTAACTTTTCTTCATCTCTCTAATTAACAAGGAGAGTGAATCCCAGGCTTTTTCTGGCAATGATATTGAGCCACAATAACAATGCTAGTTTTCATCGTATTTATGGCTGCTTTTGGCTGGTGGAAAGTTATACCAGTTTTTCATTTACAGTAGTGATCTCAAGTGTCCTTTAAAAATATATTTATTTGAGATAATGAATGAGTCAAATTAGAGATAACGTATTGTTCATAATAGAACAGGGAGTAAAAGAATGGTAAAAACCATGAACACTGCAGTCAGTTGAGTAAATAGATCTTATTCACGTTGGTTTCTCTAGCAAAGAGGTGACTGAAGGGTTAGACAAGAAAAGGAATCTATTTTGTTCTAAGGATTCCAGGTATCTTACATAAATTAATTGAACTCCAACTTTAGCTTATTCAACAGATGAGGTCAATATCTCCCCTTGTACATTTCCAAGTTGCTAATGGAAGGGTTGCCTGGGTCAGGACCAAGGACAGAGCACTGTGACCCTCCACTACAGACCTCCCAGTTCCACTCGACTCAATTATTAGCACCTTTGGCCAGGAGGGTGTGACTTGTATGGCTTCTCATTCCAGGGGCTCATGAGAAGAAAGGGTCTTCTTTCCAGGGGTCTGGCTGCCTCTGGAATCTAGAGGACCTGACAGAGCCCTCCACGCTTTCTTTTTCCCGATAAACCAATATCATCAGCTTTTGTTGATCAAGACATTGCTCTGGGTTGATGGGGCTGACATTAGCAGCTGGATTAATACATTTTTTTTCCCTTTCCATTTATTTGGAGGATCTCATTAAGGCAGGTTTCCTTCAGGAAATTGATGCTTTAATATTCTGCGTTGTCAGCTGAGGGCCTGAATTTTATTTCTTGAATAACATTTAATTAAATGTGCAGGCTCCCTTTCCCTGACGCATCAGTGATCACAGTGCTGGGCCCACCTCCATTGCTCTTTGGAAAATCAGCAGAAAGCTAGGTTGGGGGGGCGGGCAACGTCCTGCTGAACAATGAAGTTTATGGCCTGTACCTCTGCTGAAATTCGGGCCCAGGGTCCTGGTGACGCAGGCTGCTTCAGGTGCCTGGATTAAGATGCAACCACTTTGTAAATGCTGGTTCCTGTATTGTAACCTGCATCTTGTTCAAGAGGTATCCCAGAGGGGGACTCCCCTAAACCAGGAATCAACAGACTAGGACCTGCTAGCCAAATCAGCCCACAGCCCATTTCTTAAAATAAAGCTTTACTGGAATATAGCCTCACCCATCCATTTATGTATTGTCTATGGCTGTATTTGTGACAGAAAAGAAGAATCCCAGACCCTGTGGCAGGGCAGTAAGGAAGGTCCAGAGAATCCTCTGGCCAACCCAGGCTTGTCTTAAGCTGAGCGCTTGCTTTATGTCAAGCATTCAATATACTTCATTTCATCTCAAGCATTCTTTCAACACATACTTATTGACCACCTACTTTGAGTCAGACATAGTTCTAGGTGTTGAGGATGAGATGCTGAACAAGACAGTGGAGGCCCTGGCTTTATCTGCCACAAGAGAAAGACGAACAATAACCAAGTATCCAAATAAATATATAAGCAAGAGAGTTTCGGATAGCAACGTAGATCCTGGAGAATATAAACCAGTGTGAGAAAGCATGGTGGTGTGTATGTATGACAGTGTTGAGAGGTGGTCAGGGAGGGCTTCCCTGAGGAGGTGACATTTGTACTGAGATGTGAATGATGAGTAGGAGCCACACAGAGAAAGATCTGCAGGGAGAGCAGCCCAGGCGGGGATGGGGAATCAGCTGGTGCAAAGGCCTGGTGGGAATGGAAAAGAGAAGGATTGAAGTCAGGGGAGTGGGGAGGGACCCCTGGTGCAGGGACATATGGAGTTATGCTGCCATGCTGCCGAATTTCAACTTTATTTTAAGTATAATGGCAAGCCTGGGAATACTGACCTAATTTACTTTTAAAAATTCACTTTACCTTCCATGACATAGTAATGAGATTGGTATTTTTATTATGACACCCTTCCTGTGTTTTTTTTTTTTTTTTTGGCAGTTTATAAAAAGCTCTTTTGTTTTCTCTCAGAAAATCTTGCTCAGGATTGTCAGAAATGTGAGGGTACTTGCCCAGGCTCAGCCTGTTCACAAGTGGCAGAGTTGGAGTTTGAACCCAGCTCTGTTTGACACTGAGGCCAGCTCTGTCAGAGCCCCTCTGGGCCAAGGTGCAGACCTGGTGGGAGAGGACAGAGGCTGCGTCATGCTGGTTTCTGGAGGCTGTGTGGACTCATGGATGTCTCACATAATTCTGAGTCAGTGTGGTCCAAGCCTGTTGGCCTCCCATTCCTGAGCTGGGCACCTCTGAGCAAGTCAAGATATCTGAACCTCAGTTTCTTAAATCTGTAAAATGGGTGGATAAAGGCTCCTACCTGGAAGAGAATGAGATGGATAATGTACCTAGAGGGTCTGAAGCATATATATTTTTAGCGAATATCAATATCATCCTTCCTCCCCTGCCCTGACTGTGGAAGGAGCAAGAGGAGGAGGAGGAGGAAGAGGGGGAGGAAGAGGGGGAGGAAGGAGGGAGGAAGAGGGAGAGGAAGAGGGGGAGGAAGGGGGGTGGAAGAGGGAGAGGAAGAGGGGGAGGAAGGGGGGAGGAAGGGGGGAGGAAGAGGGGGAGGAAGAGGGGAGGGAGAGGGAGAGGAAGAGGGGGAGGAAGGGAGGAGGAAGAGGGGGAGGAAGAGGGGGAGGAAGGGGGGAGGAAGAGGGGGAGACATGACACTAAAAGCACTATCCATAAAAGAAAATAATCAATAATAGGACTTCATAAAAATTTGAAGTCTGCTCTTTGAAAGACATTGTTAAGGGAATGAGAAGACAAGCTACATATGAGGAGGAACTATTTACAAATCACACATCTGAAAGGGACATGATCTAGAATAAGCATGGAACTATCAAAATTCAAAAATAAGAAAATAAACAATCTGATAATAATGAGCACACACTTTAACAAAGACAGACGGTAAATAAACACATGAAAAGATGCACATCATTTGTCATTGGGGGATAATCAAATGCCTACATTTAAAAAGACTTATGTTAAATATCAGTAAAGACACAGAGCAATTGGGATGCTCATACACTGTTGACGGCAGTGTTAAGTGGTTGGACTTTATATTCCTATGTGTCTCCTAACAAGCATTTGCTCATACAAAGGCTTTCACACGTGCATTCACAGCATTTTTATTTGTTATCACCATCAACTGGTGAATGGATAAACAGATTATGGTATAACCATATAACGGCATATTCGTATACTACTATTCAGCAATAAAAATGAATAAGCTATTGATACATACAACAATGCAGTTAAAAATAAAAATAATTGTGTTGAGTGATGTATTTAAAGTGATGAAAGGAAAAAACCTACAACCAAGAATACTTTACCCAGCAAGGATATCATTTAGATTTGAAGGAGAGATAGAGTTTTACAGGTAAGCAAAAGCTAAAGGAGTTCAGCACCACTAAACACAAACTCAAAATGGAATAAAGACTTAAATGTAAGACCTGAAACCATACAACTCCTAGAAGAAACATAGGCAATACTCCCTCTGACATCAGTCTTAGCACTATATATATCTGTCTCCTCAGGTAAGGGAAAAATGCAAAAATAAACAGATGGGACTACATCAAACTGAAAAGCTTCTGCACAGTGAAAGAAACTGTCAACAGAAAGAAGGAAAACTCCACCTACTGAATGGGAGAAGATATTTGCAAATATTATAGCTGATAGGTTAATATCCAAAATATACTAAGAACTCGTACAACTCAATATCAAATAAACAAACAACCCAATTTAAAAAATGGGCAGAGGACCTGAACAGACATTTTTGCAAAGAACATCAGAGGGTCAGAAGACATATGAAAAGATGCTCCTCAGGGAAATGCAAATCAAAATCATAATGAGATATCACCTCACACTTGTTAGAATGACTGTTACCAAAAAGACAACAAATAACAAGTGTTGGTGAGGATGTGAAGGAAAGGGAACCCTTGCTTACTGTAGGTGGGAATGTAAATTGGTTCAGTCACAATGGAAAACAGTGTGGAAGTTACTCAAAAAATTGAAAATAGTACTACCATATGATCAAGAATTTCCACTTCTGGACATTTTTCTGAAGAAAACAAAAACACTAATTCAAAAAGTTGTATGCACCTTAGGTTCATTTCAGCATTATTTATAATAGCCAGTATGTGGAAGCAACCTAATTGTCCATCAATAGATGAATGCATAAAGAAGAAGTGATACACACACACACGTGCGCACACACACACACACACAATGGAATATTACTCAGTCATAAAAAAAGATTGAAATCTTGCCATTGTGACAACATGGATGGACCTGGAGGGTATTATGCTAAATGAAATAAGTCACACAGAGATAGACAAATACCATATGATTTCACTTACATGTAAAATTAAAAAAGCAAAATAAATGAATAGACATAACAAAACAGAAACAGACTCATAGACACAAACAAGTGGTTACCACAGGGGAAGGGTTGAGGGATGAGTGAAATAGGTGAGGACGATTAAGAGGTACAACTTTCAGTTACAAAATAAATGAGTCATTAGGATATAATGTACAGCATGGGGAATATAGTCAATATTATTGTAATATCTTTGTATGGTAACCAGACTTACTGTTCTGATCATTTTGCAATGTGTAGAAGTATTATTATCACTATGTTGTGCACCTTGAACTAACATAGTGTTTGTAGGTCAATTATACTTTAGTTTAAAAAATTATTAAATTTAAAAAGAATATACAATAACTTATTTATTGTGGTCTTTTTCTGGGACAGGAAACTGGGAGACTGGGGTTAGGGATAGACAGGAAGCTCAGGTTTACTGCATATGGACGTGTAATTCTGATCTTTTTAAAAAATTAATTAATTAATTAATTAATTAATTTTTGGCTGCGTTGGGTCTTCGTTGCTGTGCGCGGGCTTTCTCTAGATGCGGCAAGCAGGGGCTACTCTTCATTGCGATGCGCAGACTTCTCATTGCAGTGGCTTCTCTTGCTGCGGGGCACAGGCTCTAGGCATGTGGGCTTCAGTAGTTGTGGCATGCGGGCTCAGTAGTTGTGGCTCGTGGGCTCTAGAGCGCAGGCTCAGTAGTTGTGGTGCACCAGCTTAGTTGTTCTGCGACATGTGGGATCTTCCTGGACTGGGGCCCGAACCCATGTCCCCTGCATTGGCAGGCATATTCTTAATCACTGTGCCACAAGGGAAGTCCCCTGATGTTTTTACTTTACACAAATATAACCGATTTTTAAAAATATCCCCCCCCAAAAAAATCAAAACCATAAAAGTTAAAAAAAAAGACTCCAAATTAGAATTTGCCTGGGCATGTTCATGTTTTCAGCTTATTTTGGTGCAGGCTTTGGCATATGTGTTATTTAAACTAGGCTGTATTGTAGTAACAGACCAAAATATGTAATGGATCAATGCATTAGATGTGCATTTTTCATTTATGTAGCAGTCTTGGTTGAGCATTCAAATCAGCAGGGTGGCTTCTCTGTACATAATCAATCAGAGACTCAGACTGTTTCCATCTCGTGGCTCTCCCTTCCCTTAAGATCTTAGAACTAGTCTAAGCATTCAACAGAAGGGAGGAAAAAAGATGGAGAAGCAAGCATGGGAGGCTTTATGCACTAGACCTGGAAGTGGCTTACTTTACTTCTCTCATTCTATTGGCTTCAACTCATTGCATGGCTACACACTGAAAGGGAGTCTGGGAATTGTAGTACATCTGATGCGTAGGTGGAAAGAAGAATGTGTTCCATGTATAGTCAATAGTCTCTAACAGTTTTAGTGCACAATCAGCACTCAGAAATATTCACTGAATCAAGGTTTTTAAAGCATCCTGCAGGAATGAAGCTCAATGAATAGTTTGAGGTCCTCTCAGCATTCCTCATGTCCTTTCCCAGCATCTGCTCCCTGTACCCAGCTTTCTGACTTCTCAGTAGGGGAATTGTAATGGAAGCAGTATCTGAAGGCAGAAATAACATGAGGCTGAAAGGCAGGAGGTCTGAGTTCTAGTCCCCATTGTAATTATCTGAGTCTTGTTTCTTTGTAATATGGAATGATGACATTTTTATTCCTAGAAGCCTTTGAGCTCTACCTTATTATTAATACTTCAGTCTTTAGTGATAGGTGAGGAGGGGGAGAAATCTAGGAAGGGAGGAAGAAGCTAATGGAGAGAAGGAATGGAGGAAGAAATCATATTTTTTGAGAACTTACATATGCCAGAGATTCAGTTATTTACTTCATATGCATTAGTTCTTTTAATTCTCAAGACAATGCTATGAAATGTCACTATTGCAAGATCCATTTTATAGGTGAGGAAACTGGATCTAGAGTGCTAAAGGGACAGGGTCACTTGACTTCCAGGGTCACACAACTAGGGTATGATGGAGCTGGGATTAGAATCCAGCTATTTATGACTCCAAGCCCTGTGTTCCAAGCCAGTAAAATGCAGCCTTGGGGCTTTCTAGTAAATCCACTTTCTTTGCCAGAGCTTTGGATCATAATCTCTTCTCTGCTCGTAAACACATTGGTCCAGAGAGTTGGAGGTCCTCCTGCTGTTCATTTAATATTTTGGAGGAAATAGGTTTATGACCTAAATATATTTCTACCTGTTAAATGTTACAGCTTCTTGGAGCTTTGCATTTAGCTTAACACTGCTTTATGGTTGGTTTGGGGTTTCTGCAGTGAGTTTGGCTGGGGTCCTCCAAAGGTGATGCTGCCCACTTCTGAATTCCCTTTCCACAATTTACCCTAAGTCTTGTTAGGTCTATATCTGGATTACTTAGGGGTTGCATTTTAAAGCATGTAACAGAAAACTCAATCACACTTACCAAACAAGCAACAGGGCTTCCCTGGTGGCGCAGTGGTTGAGAGTCTCAACCACTGCGCCACCAGGGAAGCCCTGTACAATTTTTTGAGGAGTTGGAGTAGAAGCCCCAATGATAACTAAGACTGAGTTTCCTTCCAGGTGAGGGGTCAGAGTCAGATTTAATTTGATTATTGAGACAAAAGGGAAATAAGATGATATTTCTTGTGCCTGAGTATGATGGTGACATGAAATTCACACCTATTACACCTTCAGAGGTCCCTCATTTTGCTCAGGACACACTCCACTTCCCAAGAGTCTATGGCAGAGCAGTCTATAGAAAGTCAAGACTAAAACAAAGTTATACAAAGTTGACATCTTGTAATAGGGAGAGGAAACTTGTATGAGAGTTTGGTTCTCCCAGAGGAGGAAGGGCTGAAAGATGAAAGGAGGGGAAGTATGTCCTGGGGACAAAATTTGCACCATTTTTCCCTACAGGAAGCTCAGGAGGAGAGAGCAAGTCTTTGGCCAGATTCTGAAGGCAAGGCACTTCAGAGCTTCTTCCCTCTGAGTGGGTCACGCGTGTATCTCTGAACCAATCATGGTGGCCAGGGAAATAAGATAAACCCAGCCATACCCATAGACATTCTGGGTATAGAAACCAACCAATCATCTTTTTGCTTACTCTGGTTTGTGTTGGGTTTTCTATTTGCAACCAAAAAGGTTGCTTCACCTGGAATACAGGTCCCAGAAGTCCCAGTTCTTTCCACTGAATTCCATAAAAATAGCAATCTCCTCCCCGCTATTCACTGGTTCTGATTAAGATTGACCCAGCAGGGCTTCCCTGGTGGCGCAGTGGTTGAGAGTCCGCCTGCCGATGCAGGGGACGTGGGTTCGTGCCCCGGTCCGGGAAGATCCCACATGCTGCAGAGCGGCTGGGCCCGTAAGCCATGGCCATTGGGCCTGTGCGTCCGGAGCCTGTGCTCCGCAACGGGAGAGGCCACAACAGTGAGAGGCCCGCATTCCGCAAAAAAAAAAAAAAAAAAAAAAAAAGAAGATTGACCCAGCAAAGAGATCAAGGCCGGGAATAACCTTTACCCCTCCATCCCCCTACTCAAGGATCCTGGAGGAAATGGGGGCATGGATTCCTCCCTTCTCAGTTCTTAACAGTCTATTCCAATGAATAGAATTTCCATCTAATTTTACCATTTACAGGAAATACTTTAAAAGATTTAAAACATTTAAGTAGGTTAATTCTTTTCAAAAAGAACAGTGAAGTTTTAAAAACTGCTTCCATCAGTAAATTTAAAATACAATAAATAATTTAGGGGTCAATTTTCCCTCCACAATGAAGAATTAAGAACCGTCAGTCTCTCAAATAGTGTCTTTTAAAAAGCTACAAATTCTTTCTCTCCTTTCTCTGGCCTCAGACTTGGCACTTGGGCTTGGGGTTGGGCTGCTGGTCATGTTTTAGCAGCTGAAATTCCTTTTCAGTAAGAAACATTTTCTTTTAATTGCTTTTCTCCATCCATCCCCTCCCCAGCGATATTCAAATCCTCCATTTTTTTTTCCTCTGTGAGCAAAAGAGATGAGGTATTTATGGCCATTTTGCAGATGCAAAAACTCAGTGAGATTAAGTGACTTTACCAGGCATGTGGAATAATCTGAGTCAATTTACTCCTCCTAATAGTAAACGAAATAATCATATTTATTTTCTCTGAAGGAGACTGATGTAACCTCATTGTACAGGGTCAGATCAGTCAAGGGTGAGTGGGAAACATAGTTCATTTCCAGGGAAATGCAGAGAAGTAAACATGGGGACTTTGAAACAGGGCCAGGCAGGGTTGGAGCAGGAAGTAATGGTGAGGCAACCAGGGTCTTCCTACAGTGAGAAGCCAGTGCTTAGTGTTGGAGTCACAGATGGAGGAAATGCTGTTATCAGAGCCCAGAAAAATCTGGAGTCAAGGAAGAGCCAAAGCAGATATACTCACTACAGCTTTGACAGGGAGTTGTCCTGACTCTGCTCACACAATTCCAGTGTCAAGGAACTCACTGCCTCTAGTCATCCGTCTCCCATCTGCCTGCTTCAAGTTTCCTTCTTAGGTTGCACTGGACTGTCCACTCTTTTTTTTTTTTTTTTTGTGGGGTGTACGCGGGCCTCTCACTGCTGTGACCTCTCCCGTTGCAGAGCACAGGCTCCGGACGCGCAGGCTCAGCGCCCATGGCTCACGGGCCCAGCCGCTCCACGGCATGTGGGATCTTCCCGGACCGGGGCACGAACCCGGGTCCCCTGCATTGGCAGGCGGACTCCCAACCACTGCGCCACCAGGGAAGCCCTGGACTGTCCACTCTTGATGACTGCTGCTGTATTTCCCCTATTTCTCTCCCATCTTCCTTCATCATTGCAGCACCATAAGAATCAGGTCCGCTTCTGCAGCTTCTGGGCCAGGCAGATGTCACGGAGTCCCGTGCCTCCTTCCTGCACTGACACTGGCCTTGTCACTGACTTTGCACCATGATGAGCAGAGGGAAGAGAGAAGGAGGAGATGAATGAGGCGTTAGCAAGGTGAGACGCATTCAGCCTTATCCCCCGTCAGGGAGGGACACATGTTCTGGAAAAAGGGGAACAAAGGAAAGAAGAGGAACTTATCCATGGCCTAGATCCCACTGTTGGAAATTAACTTTCTTGCTCAGGCAGCAGGTGATCAGACAGATGAGAACATGCGGTGTATTCTTGGAAGGCTTGTTGTGTCCTCAGAGGTGGGGGGCTGAGCAGAGAAGCAGATGCAGAAGGTTCTCTGGTATTTTGCTCCTGTTACCTGGTATAATTAGAAGCAGAAAGGTCTCCTCCTGATTCTGCTCCTGGGAAGGTTATCATCGCTACATTTCCTGGGCTCTGACTCAAGAATGCCTTCCAGCAGGAGCTCTCTGTACCACCTCTTTTCAACCCTTGCAAAGGATTTTATTCCAGAGATTTGCATCTATTTGGTGGTGATGGGGGAACATGGAGATGTGGCCCCCTCGCCGCTGAGCATTGGGCGCATAGCAGGACTGCATGCCTGGCGTGAGCAAGATTCCAGGCATGTGGTGAATAAGGACCAGTGGACTGTGCCACTTCCAGTCCCATCCATGGACAGGGCTGGGACAAGTGTGGTGGAAGCAGAGGCAGGACACTCCTACCATGGCTGCTTGGCATGTCCTGGGCCTGACAGGATCTGCCAGACATTTCAGGATTTGGACTCTGATTGCAGTCCCCATCCCCCTCCCACCCAGCAAGAAGGTGCTAGAACTATGCCCTTGGTTTCCCACCCACTTCCCTGTAAACTGCTCACTAGAGCCTTGTTGCTCCTGCCACAGCTGTGTCTGAGCTGTCAGGATACTTCCCTGCCTCTATCTTCCTCTCAGTCTGTGGAAAGAAACAAGTGAGGCTGCGTGGGTGACTGGGGTACATGTGTGTGAGATGTGTGTCTGGGGTACATGTGTGTGAGATGTGTGTCTGTGATGTGTGTGATTGTGAGTGGTGTGTGTGTGTGCATGTGTGTACAGCAACCTCACAGACTCTCTATATAGTTTGCTACACTTGTGCTGGGAAAGTGCACAGGGATGTTTGCATCTACACAAATAGCTCAGAAATGTTATGATTTTTGAAGTCTTCTTTCTGTTCTACATGGATTGTCCGCTTTTCTTCTCTGCTGTTGACTACCCAACTCTGACTTTTGCCTACTGCCACCATGCCTGCTTCTAGGATACCCACTGCCAAATTCACTTAGCCCTGAAGGAAATCAGAAAACCAAGTTGTTAGAATTCTGTGTAACACCTGAGCAAAGTCTTTGAGGGAGAGGAGGGACTTGTGGCATGAATTTTGGCTTCCTGGAGAACTTTCCTGGAGTCTCTGAGTCACGAGTTCAGATAAGTGATGGGTGACAGTGACCAGCTCATAAAAGATGACCCTTGTCCTAAAACAGATTATGTAAAGTTCAGTACATTGAAGAGAAGGTGTTTGCTCAACCACTGTCTCTGACCCTTTGCAGAAGGGATCATCTTCGGGTTCTTTTGAGCAAGATCTTCCTTGATGTATGTAAGGACTCATTTACACAGAAACCAGAGGCAAAAATACCTAAAGACAGTGTATTAGATGCCACTGGCTCAGATATTCTTCAGAGAAGGAGAGAAACAATCCAGACCAGACCAAGAAGGTTCCTCAGGGCTGGTAGGATAAACATTAAAACCTAGGGTTTACTCTTAGGATCCCCAGGAAAATGCTTTATACCCAGTCCCTTGTTTCCAGAACATCATCTGCAATCCATAGAATCGTGGACACCAGTCATCCAGTCAATCCACTGCCTCTAAGGTAGGGTCCTCACACATGAAAAGCTACTGCTGAGGTTGGTTCCCCCCCCCCACCGAACAACCCCTGAGACAAGGATGTGGGTGCATGTAGTTTATTGGGGAGGTGATTCTAGGAAGCAGTGACAGGGAAATGGGGAAGAGAAGAAAGTCAGTAAAAGTGTGTCATCAGGAAGGTTACTTCTGTGAGCAACTGAAGCTGAGTCCCAGCAGAGAACTCTGGGAGGCAGTGTGGACTGCCCTGCCCTCATCTCAGCAGACGGAAGGGATCTGGAGCAGTTGTCCATCAGGTCCCATCGGTCATCAGTGAAGGGCTGCTCCTTTGGAGGATTAATGTTCTATGTGCACGCACGGAAGTGGCAAAAGGTGTGAGTGGTGAGTGGATCTGGGCAGAGTCCTTCAGAACCTGCTACAGCTATTTTTCTTTTGACTGTCAATTACGAGCAAGTTCTCTTGCTGTGATTTTGCACACACTGTACCAGTTTCCCCCAGTATCCCTTTCCTTAAACCAATTGTGTGTTCGGGCTCAGTGGGAGCCTTGCCCTCTTGTCTTACATTTCTGAAGTCGCTGAGGTTTTCATCTGAGGATGCCCTCTCCCCTCAATTCCCCAAGGATACTCTAGACATCGAATCCTTAGTCACCAGCAGCTGTAACCTCTGATATTAGCGCTGTCACTATAGCGCTGATAACCCTTGTGCCACAGGGAGCACTGAGCTCTCATAAGCCCTTGTTGCAGAAGTCTATGAACCTATGGGTTCATATTTAGCCTGCAGACAGTTTTGTTTGGTCTGCAAATGTCTTAAAATACTTGAAACCAGTTGCCAGCATTTCCAATGTGTGGGATGTTCATACAAACTCTGGAATTCTGGCTTCTCTTGAAAAATCGCAAGACCTAGAAATGTGGGAATCATATTTCCACCTGGTATCAGTGGGCTGGAGCTAGTAGCAGCTACCCAGCCCCCCTAGTTGGGACACGTGTTTTCTAGGTGACCAGTTTCCACTGGATGACCAGACCCACTTAGATTGTTTCCCTGGTCTCCACGGGCACTTGAGCTTGCTATCCCTGCCCTGCCTTCCTTGGCCCCTGCTGTGTTGCCTCTGCCTCATTTTCCCTGCCTGTGCGCTCGCTTGTCTACTGGAACTGGGTGGCTGTCTTGTCTTTCCATCCCTTTGTTTTCTTTCTAATCTTCTCTCTGGATTTTGCTGGCCTCTTCTACCTGGGGTGTAGGACTGTGCTTCTTGTTTTCTTAACTATTTACTGAACTTGTGTTATAAATGAACAGAAATTATGATCTTCCCACAAACCAGACTTTTAAGTGCCACCTGCCACCTGGGGTCCTGCTGCCTTTATCCACTAATTACTGTGGGCATGTTTGGATTCTGATGCCAGCCAGACTAGAGCCCAAGACAGCAGGGCACTTGGGATTATGTATATTAGACTATGGGTCTATGTCCTTGGGAGATGCACTAGGCTTGTACCTATGTCTAGAATTCTCCATTCCTTCTACCTCAGGCTTCTCCACTTCCCATCAACTCATGCTGCTGAAATCCCAGCATGCTTTGCACCTGGATCCAGTAAGGTTGCTAACATTAAATATATTATAATTGTAGCCCTCATACCAGATGGTTTTGTTGCCATGGAATTCTGTGAAGGTGCAAACCATGCAAGAATTCTCTTTCCTGGTCTGAGCCCAGCTAATTAGATCTGTTCTGAATCCAGTGTTAGAAAAGACATTGCCAATCTAGCAAGCAAGTATCACTTTTCTCCACCTTTTATTATAAATATTGGTTTTTTCTTCTCTGTGCCTTTTTTTTTTTTTTTTTTTTTTTTGTAAAAGCAAGGGTAGGTATTGGGAGGAGGAAGGCCAGGTGATTTGGGACTTTGAGTACCATTTGTTTCATTGATTGCCACTTTTGAGGTAGAAAGGAATGAAGGCAGAGAAAGTGATTTCTTAAAGCTGATTCACTTGGCGTGTCTCCTTGGACAACGCCAACTACACATGGTCAAGTTCTTTTTTGATAGAAAATGACTGATACAAGGACAGAAACAGATGAATCACTTATTTTTGCTAGTTATTAGCTGGATAGAGTTTGTTAGAACTACAGTGTCATAGAATCTGAAAGTTGACTGCGACCCAGCCCTGCTTTTGCAGAACAAAAAAACCCAAGCAAACAAGAAAACCTAGTGAGAGGAATAGAATCTCATTCATTCATTCTTAGTTAAGCAGGTCAGTCTTTTTTGACAACGAATGTATGGCAGCCCTGGCTGGTGGGGACGTGAGATGAAAGTTATAGACTTCATCCCCAAAGACCTGATTTTTTAACCTGCGGGGCTGAACAGCAGCGAGGTGGTGTGGTCACTACCCAGGATTTGTGGCCAGACCTTCCTGGATCATATCCCAGGCCTGCTTGTCTCCTGGCTCCCAACTTTGAGAAATGGATTCAAGCTCTCTAATCTGATTTCCCTCATCTGTAGAATGGACATAGTAATGTCTTCCTTTGAGGATATGTCATGAGCTTTAAGGATAATTTGGGTAAAATGCTCAATATATAGCAAGTTCAGTAACTAGTTTTCAAAGTAATTTCCATGAAAAGTGGTATGTATTGGGAGTGTAATGGAGGGGCACCTAATCCATTTTGGAGAGTCTAGGAAGGTTTCAGGGAGAAGGGGATAAAAAAGAAGGCACTCCAAGCAGAGCTGTGAGCATTGCGAGGGAGGAAGGGAATGGTGAATTCCCTTTTATGTGAATGAAGGTTATATTGCGTGGAGGAGTAAGGAAGGGGCGTAGAGGTGAGGGAATTAAGGGCGAAGTGGTGACAGAACAAGACATCATTGATGGAACAAAAGAAAGATTTGAGGGAGGAGGACACCCATTTCCTGATCTGGGTCCCTGGTGGATGACAGTTCTACCCATGAGAAAAGAATTGCAGGGCAAGACAGGGTGGAAGAAAGGTGAGGATTGCGGCTGTCAAGTGGGCTCTGTGGTGTTGGTGGGACTTCCAGCTGGAGATGCCCAGTAGGCAGTGGTGATATCCAGACAGAGGTGAAGGCTTGGGTTATGAACTTGAGAGTCCTCAACACATGGTTAGTGGCTGAGGAGAGAGGTGAGGACAGGACCTCACTGAGGAAGGGTGAGGTGAGGAGGGAAAAGGACCCTTGATAGAACCCTGAGGAGCCAGATGTTTAGGGGCTTGGCAGAGGAGGAGAGGCCAAAGGAGGAGAATGAGGTGATGCTCAAACCAGAAGATAACGTATTCATCCATGATACTGAAAAGTCGGGCAATTATCAGGCTGTAGGTGTCACTGGAACCAGGACCTAAAATACAGTACAATACAATACAATACAATACAATACAATACAACACAATAAAGGTAAAATAAAATTTTCTTTTTTTTTCTTCCTCCTCTTCCCTTTCCTTCTCCTCCTCACCTTTCTCCTTTACCATCCTTGTGCTGACTACATACCTTGCGTACGTTTCATTCTTGAGGTGGCAAAGGTGGCCTCAGGTTTTCATCATCCCACATTTCATCCCAACAGACAAGAGTGGGATTCATTTACCCCATCACAAGTCCCAGGTTGACTCTTGGGTCTCTCGTGCTTGCCTGACTAATCAGGTCACCCTGGACCTTATACCCACCATGGATCCTAGGAGTGAGCGCAGCACCATCCAGACCAACAGACTGAAAACGAGTGAGGGATAATTCTAAAAAAAGCATGTGAGTAAAAAAGGATGCTGGCCAGACAAAAACACAAGATGTCTTCCTGAAAAGTAAAAAAGACATCATCTTAAAGTGAAAAATTGGCTGAATTTTGCATTATGAGGATCTGACCACATTCTCCTTTATTTCCTCATTTTGCTTCAGACTATGAACAACTTGTTCATGGACGGGTCCGGATGGATGGGTGTTTGCAGACCCAAGGACAAGGCAAGGACCTTAGCTTCTTCCAGGACAGAGTGCTTGTCACTTTTCTATTTTCATAAAGAGAAAAAAAAAAAACCCTCCAAGTCTTTAAACTGTTGCAGAACAAACATAACTGTGACTCATGTTTCACAATTTATGTAGCCGCTTCACATGCTTTTGACAGTTCTATCATGTTTTAGATGCTGCGAAATATTTGTTTTCCTCTGTGAAGCTGGGGTGGTGAAAATCCACTTGCTTCTTGATTACTGATGCTCTGTGCTAGGGTTTCTCAACCTCAGCCCTGTTGACATTTTGAGCAAGAGAATTCTGTGTTGTGAGGAGCCGTCCTGTGCCTGGGAGGATGTTTAGCAGCAGCCCTGGCCTCTACCCACTAGATGCCATTCGTGAACTCCCAGCCGTGACAAACAAATGTGTCTCCAGACATCACCAAGTGTCTGTTGAGGGGTGAGATTTCCCCTGATTGAGAACCACTGCTATGCACTTTGGTTTCTAGCCATGTGTTGTGCTAGGAAAGCAATACTTAGACCCGAGGAAGGGCTTGGGGATAAAAATAAATCATGAGAGAGGGATATCTCTGTACCTTTCACAAGGTGACCTTGATGGGGTGTGCACCTTGAGGACCATCTGCCACAGTCCCTTACTTTTCTCTCTCTCAGATTTCAGGAGAAGGAAGACACAGGAACCTCATCCAGAAGCAGAATAATTAAAATCTAGGTCTAAATGAGATGCTTGTAATATAATAGGAACCAGTTGGAGCTCTTCAGTCAGTGAATGGAAGAAGCCAGCTGCTTATAAATAGCACAATTGTCAGCCAGACCCCCCGAAAAACACTCATCATGCCCGTGTCAGAGGAAGATGTGTCCCATGCTTTAGACGCTGAAAATAAATACTGTGAGTCGAAAATAAATGGCATTATTAGCATAAAGGGAGTTCCTAATTAACTAGTAATCGTCCATTACTGCAGCCTTCAATTCATTAAATTGCATAATTACATAAAAACTCAGTTGATGCTTGATTCAGTCAGTGTATCCGGTATTGTCTCCTCAATAATTAGTTCGATAATTGTCAGTTTGACAGGGCAATTAAAAATGTTTGAAGACATTGTGTCAGCTTCCCCGTACGAGGCTGCACTCTGTAGGACGCTTCTAGGAGAAACCTTCCATCTGGGCGGCTTGATGGTTCCAAGCTCCTGGGATGCAGAGAAGGAAGGGCGGGGGGCTGGAGGGGTCAGAAATGAGTGATTTGCAGCTTTCTGGAGGGAAATTATTCTATCTGGGTGAACTGAGTATCTTTATTGGAGTGGTCACAGCTTTAACTGCTGGGATATGGGAGAGGTGGAAGAAGCCAGCATCAGGAGCTGTGTATGAATAAGTGGGAAGGAATCTGATTCTGCGTTTGACTGTGCAGGCATCAATATTCAGAGTGTTGGGTCCAGGGTGTGAGGGCCACAGCATGAGATTTTCAATGTCAGACTGGCTGAAAGCATCCTGGAGTTACAGTCCAATTTGGATTAGGAGTCCAATTTGGATTAGGCATCCATTGGTGGCTAGTTGCATTGGAAAGCTATCCCTTGTAGGAAGGAGATGGCCAGCAAAGGCTGTATGTGTGTTACGTTATGGGGGGTGGCTTTAGATGGTTGGTATGGGTTCAGGATTCCCAGGTTTGTATGTCTGTGTCGGTGGCAAAGACTATAGCTTGCTAAGTTCTTAGTGCTCAGGACCCACTCTAGGCACAAAGATATCAGACCTATGACCACAAAACTAATTCAGGTCCCTACCTCCCTGGCAAAGCTGCTTCCATGGCCCCTCCCCTGGTCAGAATTTGCTCAGGAATGAGGGAGGACAGCTCCTAGATGGGTCGATCACCAGCCGTCCTGCTGAGCTGTGCTGAGGAGTCCCCAGGTCATTTGGATGTGCTGGACTGCACATGGTTTAACACCTTATTCTGGTCTGTGTAGAACTGAGAAAGCCCAGCTTAAGGGTGAACGTTCTCCTCAATTTGGGAGACCAGGAAAATGTCATGAAATTCCTAGGTGGCTGGTCCCAGATTTCCTTTGCTCTCAAGTCCTATTTGCTTCCTGCCTGGCTTTCTAAAGCTAAGGAGGAAGACGAGCTTTTCTCTCTTAGAGTCAGCTGCAGATGGACATGTTGATAAGACAGAGAAGCAAACCAAAGGGGAAAGCTGCATTCAAGGAAGCATTCTCCGTGGCAGAAAGGATGTTTAATCAAACATTCCACATTCTTGGACCATGATCCAGTTAGGCCTTAAATCCACACAGCAGCCCTCCCTTGTTTTTGGAATCGGGTTGAAAGGAGGACTGAAATTTCTACCCATATTTTATTCTCTCCTGTGATTAATGTGGTCTTATCAACCGGAGCATTGACCAGCCGGGTGTGTTGCTGCCCCTTCAGGGAGGGAGACTCATGGAACCCTAGAATAGTCTTACCTGCTCTTTTGTGGGATTCTTCTCCAATCTTTACAACAAACTTTATATGCATGTCAATGAGTTGAGTGTTCGTGTACTTTGGTGACTCTATCTCAAGAAGTCTCTAAAAGTCATCAGTTGGTTAGTTCAATTAAGGCCACTCCACAGGTACTATAGAGTAGAATAAGGAGGCCACTCTCTCTCTAGGTCTTTTCAACCAGAGGTACACTCAAGATCCACCCGTGAATTTTCTAAAAAAACATAATGCCTGTACCTCATTCTAGACCTACTGAATCAGCATACGAGTATACATGAACAAAACTTTAAATTTTTAAGTTTAAAAGGAACAAACTCTTAAAATTTATTGGTATTCATAGTCTCCTTCCTGTCCCAGTAAGTATCTGACCTTAATTACTCCTCATTCATTTTCAGCCTCCAGCTCTCTCACTAGGTGGGTCTGGGTCTTTTTGTATAAATCAGGGTAATTATGAAAGAACCAAGAACTTCTCTATCAATGTCTATATCCATTATCTATCTATCTATCGAGCCACTCTATCTATCTATCTATCTATCTAGCCACTCTATCTATCTAGCTAGCTAGCTAGCTAGCTAGCAAGCCTATCTATCTATCTATCTATCTAGCAAGCCTATCTATCTATCTATCGAGCCACTCTATCTGTCTGTCAATCTATCTATCTTCCTATCTCTGTACAAGACATAGGTCCTTACCTGTGCAAGAGGGAGAAAAGATAGGAGTCTATGGAGATAGATTATGGAGTGAAGGGGATTTTTAGTAGGAATCACCTTTAACTCACATTTTGGTTAATGGATTGTCATTCTTTGAGGGGATAAATGTGCAGTTTCTAGGGGTCAGCCTGTGTTTTGATCTTGGGCCCGTTCTTAAATCATTCCATGCTGTAGTCCCACAGTTTGTCCTCATTTAAAAACTGGAATTAGTTCATTCTTTCTACAAATGATTATTGAATATCTTTATGTGCCAGGCATTGTTTTAGGTGCTTGGGATACATTGCTGAATGAAGCAAACCCAAATCTCTATTCTCTTGGAAATTATATGCTTGTATGGGGAGAGAGATAATGAGTAACAAATATAATAAATAAGTAAATTAAGTGCTATGCTAAAATAGAGCAGGGTAAGGGAAATGAGAAGGCCTAGTGGGTGGGATGTAATTTTAAATATTAGAATATTTAATTAGATATTAAAAGTAGAGTTATTTGAAGAAGCCTTATTCTGAGGGTGACATTTGAGCCAATGAATTGAAAGAGAGGAGTGAGTTGGCCATGTGGCTATCGGATGGGGGTGCCATCCAGGAAGCCAGAAAGCCCTAACATCGGAGCATATTGAAGAAACAGTGAGGAAGCCAGTGCAGCTGAAGTGGAGCGAGCAAGGAGGGCATTCAGAGGTGAGGTTGGACAGGTCATGGGGAATTTAATCATACAGGGATTTGTAGGCCAAAATAAGGAATTTGGCTTTTATGCTGAGTGCAGTCAGGCATCATTGGAGGGTTTTATTGATTGGGGGTGGGGTGGATATGCTATGACTTGTGTTTTAAATGGATCCTTCTGAGAAATGCATTGTCAAAAAGCTTTAGGAGGGAATGAGTGAAATCAGGGAAACCAGTTAGAAGACTGTTACAGTAATTTGGGCAAGAGATGACAGGTGACCTGGACCAGAGCTAATAATGGTGCCTATTTCATAGGGTTGTTGTATGGATTAAATGAGATAATGTGTGAATGGTCTTAGAATGATGCTTTGTGTAATGTAAGCATGTAACAAATGGCAACTACTATTATCTAAAAGTGACCTCATGTCAAGACTGAGCACATGGAGCCCTAGAATTTATTTGGGTTTTAACTCCTTTCTAACTTGAGAAAAGTTTTCCAGGTGATTCTACTCTGCATTTCAAGGTAATATTAATGATCCAGGATGTTTGTACAAATTATGCTTAGCTATATAGCTGTGCAAGTTCTCCAGAGAGAGTTATACAATGTTCTTGATATAACAGAATGGCTGAATTATAATAGGATATTAACAATATAAAATGCATACTATATTTCTTTACTTATTACTTGTTTTAGGTGCTTGGGATACATTGCTGAATGAAGCAAAATTTGTTACTCATTATCTCTCTCCCCATACAAGCATATAATTTCCAAGAGAATAGAGATTTGGGTTTGCTTCATTCAGCAATGTATCCCAAGCACCTAAAACAAGCAATAAAGCTAACACTATACATTTTCAAAATAGTCCTCTTTTTCCAGAGAAGCATCAAAGATGCAACTAATATACAAAGTCATTTCTCCTACCCCGTAACCTTCTTATTTTGCTTTGTCACACCCAAAGTTGCCTCACCCTGATATTTGGTAAGATTCTGATTGCCTTATTAGGCTGGTGGAATCTTACTATTTTCCCCTTTGAACTGATATTATCCCTTTAGCCCCTTAAAGTTAGATACTCCAAAATCCATGTCTCTTATATACTCCAACTTTCCAAAGTTTTGGAACGATTAGGACCATAAGGTGAATACAAATTTCCTTGTACAATAGAATCGTTCTCAGAAAGGGGAAAAGAAGCTATTTCCAGACAGACTCTAAGTGCTGCTAACAATTTCCCTCTGATTGCTGTTACCAGCCATAAGTTTTTTTTTTTAAATCTCATTTTTATTTGAGGGCAGCAACCAGATGGGAAAAACAGAGTATGTGAAAAGAGAATAATATTTTGGTTTCAGTACATTTGGGTCAATTGTCCAGAGCTGACAGGAGTCTTGTGAACTTAAAACCCAAGTAAACATCTCTAATCAAAAGATTGATTGTGACATCACACTTTTCATTCCAGAGAAAAATATTACCACCTGTCTGCTTTTTCTACTGAAATGTGTAAATTTCATACTCCTAAAGATGAAATTGGATAATCCATGTAAGGGCTTAGAAGAGTGTCAGATACCTAGTAATGCTCACTCAGTAAATGTTAGCTGTTCTTGGTTATGAGTCTAGCCACGTTTGGAAATGTGCAACGGGGATGCCTCCGATTTCCCATCTTCCTTGTGACCCTTGTTTCTCATATTGCATATGTTTTATATTTAAAATGATCTTTTCCTCTGTTCCCTGAACTCATGGCATCCCAATGCCAAGCTGTGTATATGAGCTCTGTCCAAGGTCCTGGCCCCCAGGTCCTCCGATTTCAGGGCTATCATTGGGTGATGCTTTCCCAGTAGGTACTTCCTTGGATTTCCCGAGGGTCAATTTTCTCTCTGACTTCCTTTACTTTACAACTCAGTCTCTCTTAACTTCTAAATTTCTCAGGCCTCGGGAAACCTTCCTTACTTAGATGTGAGCGTGTACACTGCTTGTGGCCAGCTCTTTTCCTGGGCAGAGTGGTCCTTCTCTACTCCCTCTGACGTTCCAGTTCAATATCCCTCTGGCATTCTCCTACTTCTTTCATGTGAATCCTGCTAGGATTTCAAAACTAAAAGCTGCCTCTCAAATTGGCCCCGTCCTTCCTATCCCACATGCAGGGCTAAGACTGTTTGCTGGAGCTTATTAGGATCTGCCACATCTGCTTTCCCTTTCATTTCTCTTTCCTACTGTTTCTTTTCTAACTACAAGATAAAACATTTTTTTTTTCAACTTCATTCATTAGAGTGCTCCTTTCAAAGTCCAAGCCATAGTTTTCTGTTTGCCTACTAGCACTGAAGATTTCTCCTCTGCTAACTACATTTTTTTCCCAGGTTCCTGGGCAAACCTGCCTTCTGGAGCCAAAGTGGTACAAGAACTTACCGTTTTATTTCTGTTTCATCCCTTGGGTTTGAGATAACTCTGTTGAAAATTTAAAGCAATCACAACCACAATATCAGGGTGCCATCTGTTGCTAGTCATAAGCCAAGTACTGAGTTAAGCACTTTGTGGCCGGCAGTTTTGCCCCTGCTTTACAAATGCGGACCCTGGGGGTCAGTCTAATAGAAAAAGATATTCTGCCTACAATAATATCCCCATTCCAATGTCTACATTTTTTTTAAATAAAATCTTCCACCCTGTGTGCTTGAACCTACCCTGTGGATCACCCAACCCCACCATCCTGAATAAGGGTTAGTAGTGTGTTAGCTCCTCAGATGTGAATTAAAAAAAAAAAGAGAGAGAAGAAGAAGAACATGAGGTAGGTATTTCCACGTGGTACACCCCAAATCCTTAGCTCCTATTCTTAGTCCTGGCTGGGTTAAGGTGAACCTAGCCTGGGTAGGTTAGACAGGAATATGGTTGATCACACTATAAGCAGTGAACGAGATCTCCCAATTGGGATCTAGGCTCTCTCTTCAAGGGACTTTTCCTAGGACACAGACATGAGACCTAATACAACACTTCCTTCTGCTGAACTACACCAGATGTCAGCACGATAGGGATCTGGCAGAGATCCAGAATTGCCAGTTTTAGTCTGCTGCTTCCTATGGGTGATGACAGCCTTCCTAATTCCATGAGGTGCATGATCTATATTTCACAGAGTCCAAGTTCTGGCCACCACCTGACAAACCAGGCTAGACAGTACTGATAGAAACAATAGGGGTTCTAATAGAGTGCAGCTAGGGTGCGGGGTGTCTGGCTCTTGCTCTTACAATTCTGTTGGCTCTTCACAGGATTCTTGAGAGGTCATTACACAAAAAACAATATCAACAACACACAAAGCATTGCTTTGCTCTTAGGGGACCCAGTGGCCCCCAGTGGGCAATATCCAGTGGGAGGATCTTAGGAAGAGTTGGAATAATAGAGAATGTAGCACATTCTAAAGATCTATGAAGGTTTATACTGCCTTCTATACAGAAATCCCAGTGTTATCACTGGCTGGCCCCCAACCTTGAAACGAGTGCACTATATCATGTACATGGACGAAGGTGAAGAGAGAGAGAGAATGAGCTCATAGCATGGAAGCATGAAGCAAGAGAGAAGATAGATGTCTGTATAGACATCACTGGTTTTCACACTTTGGTGTGCATGAGAATTGCCTTGGGAGAATGTTAAAAATACAAATGTCAGAGAGACAGTTTAGAACTACTGAGTTAGAATATGTATTTTTTTATATCATTATTGGAGTATAATTGCTTTACAATGGTGTGTTAGTTTCTGCTGTACAACAAAGTGAGCCAGCTATATGTATACATATATCCCCATATCCCCTCCCTCTAGAGCCTCTCTCCCACCCGCCTATCCCACCCCTCTAGGTTGTCACAAAGCATCAAGCTGATCTCCCTGTGCTAGGTGGCTGCTTCCCACTAGCTATCTATTTTACGTTTGGTAGTGTAGATATGTCCATGCTGCTCTCTCACTTCGTCCAGCTTCCCCCTACCCCTTGTGTCCTCAAGTCCATTCTCTACGTCTGCATCTTTATTCCTGCCCTGCCACTAGGTTCATCAGTACGGTTTGTTTGTTTGTTTGTTTGTTTTTTAGATTCCATATATGTGCGTTACCATACGGTATTTGTTTTTCTCTTTCTGACTTACTTCACTCTGTATGACAGACTCTAGGTCCATCCACCTCACTACAAATAACGCAATTTCGTTTCTTTTTATGGCTGAGTAATATTCCATTGTATATATGTGTCACATCTTTTTTATCCATTCATCTGTTGATGGACACTTAGGTTGCTTCCATGTCCTGGCCATTGCAAATAGTGCTGCAATGAACGTGGTGGTACATGTCTCTCTCTCTTTTTTTTTTTTTGCGGTACGTGGGCCTCTCACTGTTGTGGCCTCTCCCGTTGCGAAGCACAGGCTCTGGACGCGCAGGCTCAGCGGCCATGGCTCACGGGCCCGGCGGCTCCGCGGCATGTGGGATCTTCCCAGACCAGGGCACAAACCCGTGTCCCCTGCATCGGCAGGCGGACTCTCAAACACTGCGCCACCAGGGAAGCCCTCTTAGAAGCATCTTTAAGAAGAGGAGGTGTGCTCTTATTTGCCTTCTCCCTGATCGTTGGAATGCAGAAGTGACAGCTGGAGTGGAAGCAGTCAAACTGGATCAAGACATGGATGCTGTGTGCTGGGAATGATCAAGCCAAAGAGCAAGGAGGGGACTTCCCTGGTGGTCCAGTGGTTAAGACTTTGCCTTCCAATGCAGGGGGAGTGGGTTTGATCCCTGGGTGGAGAAATAAGCTCCCACATGCCTCTTGGTCAAAAAACCAAAACATAAAACAGAAGCAATATTGTAACAAATTCAATAAAGACTTTTAAAAAATGGTCCATATCAAAAAAAAAAAAAAAAAAGAGCAAAAGGGCCTGGGTCACTGATGGTCTTGATACCTTCTTACCTGACCTTGACTTTACTAGAGCAACACTTCTATTTTTTAAAAAAAATCACTGCTATTTGGGATTATTTGTCAATCACAGCAGAAACTAATCCTAACTGATTGTATCCTTCAGTTTTTGCTGCATAACAAACTAACCCCAAAACATAGTGGCTTTAATGACAAACATTTATTCTTTTCCTTACAATTTTACAGATTGTCTTGGTGGTTCTTCTGGTCTGGATTGGCGTGACTGATCTCTGGGTCTGCTGGTGGCTCACCTGGGACTGGATGAACTAGCACTGTATTATTCACATGTCTATGGGTTGGTCTCCATGTGAGCTGGGGTGGTATATGTGTGTCTCATCATCTAGAAGGCTAGTCAAGACTCATACATATAATGGTTGCAGGGTCCCCAAGAGCAGCGAGAGAGGACAATTCCCACTGCACAAGCACTTTTCAAGTTTATGACTGCATCACTTTTTTTTTTTAAAGGTTCTACCCCTCATTCCTCTTTTTTAAAAAATTAATTAATTAATTAATTTTTGGCTGTGTTGGGTCTTCGTTTCTGTGCGAGGGCTTTCTCTAGTTGCAGCAAGCGGGGGCCACTCTTCATCGTGGTGCGCGGGCCTCTCACTGTCGCGGCCTCTCTTGTTGCAGAGCACAGGCTCCAGACGCGCAGGCTCAGTAGTTGTGGCTCACGGGCCTAGTTGCTCCGCAGCATGTGGGATCCTCCCAGACCAGGGCTCGAACCCGTGTCCCCTGCATTAGCAGGCAGATTCTCAACCACTGCGCCACCAGGGAAGCTCCCGACTGCATCATTTGTGCTATGGTTGTATTGGCCACAGCAAGCCACGGGACAAAGTTCAGAGTCAGTGTTTGAGGGAGCAACCCAAGGCTCTGAATACAAGGAGGCATGAGCAGATTAGAGATTACTTTAACAATCTACCACACAGGTAAAAGCAGGATGCTATTTTTATGAGAGGCAGAACCGTTCCCAGGTTAAAACAACTTACTCATGGCAGAACTGGGGCTAACTCCAATTCCAGTGTTTTTTTCTAAAATAGCATAATGCTTAAGACCGTGGGCTCTGAGCCTAGACTTCTTGAGTACACATCTCAGTTCCATCACTTACTAGGTTGGTTTCCTTGGGTAAGTTTCACTTTGCCTCTCCATTCATCAATTTCCTCCTCTGTGACCTAAAAATAAGGAGACCGTTGGGGTGTTATGGGCATTAAATGAGTTCATGTATGTATGGTGCTAAAAATAGTGCTTGGCACATAAATAGATGTGCATAGTAATAGCTAATATTATTGCCACAAAGGTACCAGTCCCATGTCCTGCTGTCCCCAGCCCAGATCTGTCCTACCATGAAATATGGGGGTGTGTGGTTACTAACAGCTGACAGCAATTTTAGATGCTGCCTTCTTTACTTACTTGTAGAAGCCATTGGCACAAACAGATATGTGAGTCCTTTTGTAAGTGAAGATATTTACCCACACGTGAGGTGCTGTTATTTTTACTATTAGAGCTCATGCCTCTGGGATTTCCTTCAGACTTAGATTCTAGTTAAGTTAGAAGATGACTGTCACTCCAGGACATATCTGGCCAGAAGGGTATGCCCAGGGGTCTCCCCCGTGAAGCTTTCTTGTCATCTCCATTGCCTGGTGGGCTCCGGTGCAAAAATACAAGGTTAGGGGCTCAGCAACTGACTGCATAACATCTCTCACCTTTGCAGCATTGCCTTGGGAAAAAAAAAAGGATGAAACAGATCTAACTGTAGGTAATTAATTCTCCTGGTGTTTTTCTGTATGTGCATCTGCTTCGGTGGCTACATTTGTTAATATCAAGCGATAGGGATTTCTTTCAGAGCAATTGTAATAAAAATAAAAAAATAGGAAAAGAACATTCTTGAACCACTAAGCTGGCCGCCCTAAATCTCGGGCCTGTTTGGTATGTAAAAACCTTTCATCTAGCATGCATTTTTTATGAAAAGATTGAAAACCCAAGAAATAAAACATGGGGTGCGTGCAGAACATCATTATGTAAGTAGCCAGTCCCTGGGGAGCAGGGCAATTCGGGGGAGCACCAAATCAGAAGCCCTGGGGATGAGTGGGTGTCCAGGAGGATTAGCTGAGCCCAGAAAGAGCCCATGAAGTGCTGAACAGTGGTTAGCTCCTGAGTAAGGACGTGAAGAATAAGAGAACGTTCACCTTCACCCAGGACTCTAAATCAGCCTGCCATACCCATAGCTGGTAGGCAATCAAGTTCCTGCAACCATCGCCCTAGTCTAAGTCATCAGTTACTACAGCCAAGGTCACTTTCTAAAAAGCAAACCCAAACATGTAGAATGACTCAGGTATCATCCACATTTATTTCTCCCTCATGGAAAGTCCAAAAATGGGTGTTCCTGATGTTGGGCAGCTGTCTTCCAAGTGGCTATTCAGTGTTCTCGTCTTTTATGAGTTGAGGCTTCACCCTGTTTGGAATGTGGCTTCCAAGGTTCACATCTGCCTGGAGGATAATGCATGGGAGGGTTTTATGAGAGTTTTATGAGTCTGGCTGCGGCTACACTATTTATGCTCACATTTCATTGGTTAAAATTCAGCCACCTGGCAACACCTAACTGTTAGTCTGGAAATATTGTCCTACTGTATTTTCTGAACTGTACACACACCCCCGCCAAAGAGGTAATAGTTTAGGCAGGTGCATAGCCAATCTCTACCATTTCTTGATCGCATTGTGTTTACTTCTGCCTGGGACAATCCATTCTGTGCACAGAAGCTAGAGCAGTCAGTTCAGTTCTCAACTTCAAGGATTTCTCCTTGCAATAAGGATAAAACCCAACCCCTTCCTGTGCTCTCAAAGCTCTGCAAAGTTAAGAACCTGCCTACCTCTCAGACCCCATATCATGCCCTCTCACCCTCGATCCAGCTGGCCACTCTAACTTCAAACATATTCTGAAATAACACATGGAGATCTTTCCTGTCTGGATAAATTTTTAAAAAGTTAATATATTTTCTTTATTTTTTCCAGCTTCAGGGCATATAATTCATGAGTAACCACTGTATATATTTAAGGTGTATAATGTGATGATTTGATACCCATGTACATCTTGAAATGATTACCACAATCAAGCTAATTAACATACCCACCACCTCACATAGTTGCCATTTGTGTGTGTGGGGAGAACACTTAAGATCTTCCTCTTCAGCGAATTTCAAGTATACAGTACATTATTATCAATGATAATCACCATGTTGTACATTAGATCCCCAGAACTTATGCATCTTATAATGCAAAGTTTTTACTCTTTGGTCAACATCTTCTTATTTCACCCACCACCCTAGTCCCTGGTGATCTTCCCTTCTGTGAGATCAACTTTTTTAGATTCCACATATAAGTGAGATCATGCAGTATTGGCTTTCTATCTCTGGCTTATTTCACTTAGCATAATGTCCTCCAGGTTTAGCCATGTTGTTGAAAATGTAGGTTTTCCTCATTTTTTATGACTAAATTTAATACACATATATAATTGTTATTTATCCATTCATCCTTTGATGGACACTTAGGTCATTTCTATATCTTAGCTATTGTAAATAATGCTATCTCTTTGAAATACTGACTTTATTTACTTTGGATATATACCGAGAAGTTGGGTTGCAGAATCCTGCAGTAGTTTTATTTTTAATTTTTTGAGGACCTCCATACTGTTTTCCATAGTGTCTGCAACCCATTTACATTCCCATCAACAGTGTGCAAGGATTCTTTTTTTCTCTATGTCCTCACCAACACTTGTTATCTTTGGTCTTTTATTTTTTATTTTTTTGCTGTTCTTTTTGCACAGAACACCCTTCTCCTAGGGTCCATGTTTTTATATTATCTGTTGTAGACAAAATATCACTCCCTAAGAGACACTCTCCTGAACATCCTAAGATGGCCAGCTCCTCCATTCATTACTCCCCATGACATCACTTTTTATCTCCTTTATAGAATTATCACACTCAGGAATGATTTGGATCATTCATGTGTTTGATTACTTATTGTCCATATCCTCCACTAGACTGGGAGCAAGGACATTTTCTATAAAGGGCCAGATAAGTGTATTTGACTTTGTGGACCACACAGTATCATCACAGTTACTCACCTCTGCTGTTGTAGTGGAAAAGCAGCCATAGACAATATGTAAATGAATGTGCTTAGGTGTTTCCCAATAAAACTTTATTTACAAAAACAGATAATGGCACAGGCTCTAGTCTGCTGATCCTTGCATTGGAAACATAAGGTCCATGAGGACAGGGACCTTCTCTGTTTTACTCATGGCTGCATCCTCAGTGCTTAGCATGGAGATTGGCAAATAGTAGGAAATTACACAACCCCGTGTCCAAGGGCTTGACTTGGCTGTAAGTCCAATATTAAGGGGAAAATAACAAGTATGGAAGGACTCATGTCCCCCAAACTTAGAGATATTTGGAGTAGCACACACTGTAGGTGGGTTTATTCCTATTCCCATTCCAAACCCCTTCTCACATGCGTTTCTGAGCCAAAGATACTGGTGAGCACACTTCTTCATCTTTCTAGTCGCTCTTCACTTATACGTGGTCATGTGAATAGGTCAATGGTACCTAAGCAGAAGTCTACTGAGTTGGGCTTCTGAAAAAGCATTTGCTTTCTTGAAGAAAAGAAACAGACTTGATCATGCATCCTTTTCTTTTTGTCCTTCTTTCTGACTGTGATGCAGCTGTGATGCCAGGAGGTAGGGCAGCCAGCTTGTGGGCATAACGTAAGAACCCAGTACCAAAGGTGACAGGAGATAGAGGACTGGGTCCTCAATGTCATTGAGTGGCTGCACCAGCCCTCGAATTCTCACTGGGTTTCTTGTTTATTGAGGCAACTCAAGCCCTTACTTGTTTAAGTCACTGGGAGTTAGGTTTTCTTTTGCTTGGAGCTGAATATATTCCTAACTGATATGCTTGATAACTGTTTTCATGCCAATAGTCCCATTCCCCCACCTTTTTTCTCCCTTGCAAAAACATTGTTTCTCTAATCACCTCTTTCCTTTTTCTGACTATTCCTTTCTTGTTCATCACCTGTTCAAGTTCCCAGCAGAATCTGGGGAGAAGTAACTGCAAAACTGCTCAGTCTTAGGAAACATAACCCTGTTAAGGGCACCATGTAGATTTGGTAACATGGACAGCATCGCCTACCTCCATCCTGCCCTGTTTTTGCACAGCGTATGAGAGCTTAAGCTCCTGTTCTTCTGACTCTGGGCTGATTCAGATGGCATCCTTTGCAAGCACCTCCTAAAGTTTCAGCCCTTTAGGACTCCACCCCTGCCTGGAGGCTGCAAATATGCTTCTTTGCCTAGGTCCAAGCCTGCTTTATAAAAGAGAGAGGGGCGTGTGATTCTTAGAAAAGGCACTTAAAAATGGGCCACTTTGACATCTTTATTAGAACCTTTCCTTAATAGAATAATAAACTAATAGGAGGTCTGAGATTTCATTGTCATTTATTAATTTATGAATTCAACAGATATTTATTGGACACTTATGTGTGTGCCTGTACTCCATACTTGATGTTGGGGATATAAAAATGCAAAAGCTATTCCTAGCCTAGAGATGCTTACAGCTGAGAGTAGATGACAGACACATAAACAGATTCTTCCAATAGGATGGGGTAAGTGCTATGAAGGAGATACCCAGAAGAATGCAGGAATAAAGAGGAAGAGTAGTTAACTCTGCCTGGTGGTTTGGGGAGAGAGTTATGGGTCAATTTGAACTGGACTGAAGTTTAAATCCACTTTAAACATGGACGGTTTAGGTAGGGTCATTCCAGGCAGAGGAAACAGCATGTGCTGATGTCCAGAGATGTGAGTGAGAAAGGAGTATCCGGGAATGTGTGAGGAGGCTGGTATGAACATAGTATGTGTTACTGGGAGGTTCTGGAAGGACCACTGACTTTGGATGAGGCTAGAGGAGAAAGCAGGGGCTGGACCAGGCTGGAGAGCTTGGACCTCATCCACAGACCCAGATGCATCCTTAGCAAATAGGCCTGGAAGCATAAATAACATGGAGGAAGGTCTCCCTGTATCCACTCACAATATTAGTTTAAGTATAAACACAACACCAGGAAAATGAGTGTCTGGAGGTAATTGAGTTTGTACTTATTGTACTATGGGCATCACCAATGTAATCACCGACTTTCAATTCACAAATCCAATTTGTTGTCCCCTTTTCTCTAAGACAACAATATATAATGTATTCTACTTACTCTTGGTAGCATAAGCAAATCACTTTCCCTCATATTTCCCTTTCACAGATGGGAGCGTTATTGGATATGAGGGTGTTTAGGTAGCAGTATAAAGATTGATTGTGCCTGAGAAATCCACTGTGCTTTGGAACTCACACACACACACACCCTACAGGGGTTGCCAACTCATGAAACTTCCTGCCAGCTGATACCTCTGGAGCAATACTAGTAGAGAGCATGTTGAGTAGGGCAACATCCAAGACCCCACGAGAAACCAGAGCTTTTTATGCAGCTCAAAGGGCTTCCTTGTCTTTTGCTACCCCTCCCTCCTTTACTTTAGGAGGTTGGCTAACCTTGTCCTTGAAGTTCAATCATAATTTGGGATTTGCTGGCTCAGGATGTCTGCAGTGGTTGGGGGAATAGACCAGAAGGGCTCTAAAGTGATTTGTAGTTCCAGGTGGCTACGATTCTGAGTTTCCAAAGTCATGATTTTAGAATTAATGCCACTAAACTCCAGGAAGCTGGACTTTAAAGCCTCTACAAGCACAAGATGTCAGCAATGGGATGGAGCCCCTGAAGGCAAAGTCTCTGGCCTCTTGATTCACTGTCATCACAGAGGCAGAGCCAATGGTTGGGCATCTCCCAGAAGCAGTTGTACTTGGAGGCTTTTAGAGAGGAATTAAAGTACTGTTGCCAAAAACGCCTTATTCTATACCAGCAGGAAGGTCACTGATGCTCCAACACCAAGCCAGGCATCCTACTGGCAGTCAGAATGATTGGGAGCCAGTTGGGGGTGGTGGTGAGCATATACTGATTTTGTAGGTCTTATTTCTCAGCTACTACCTCCTGTGGTTGCCATGATTCTTGTTCCTTTTTACCCTGTGCCCTTAAGAGGAGATACCAACTAGTCCTCTTGGAAATAGATCCTGTAGCAATCATTATAATTTGTGGGCTCTTGCAGGTATAGAATTGAACCAGGAGCTCTTCCTGCATAAGTTCATGATGCAGTCATGGAAAGGACATTGGAGAAGGAGAATTAGAATTTCAAAGCCTACTGCTAAGGGTGTGGCCTGAGGCAAGCCACGTCTCCTCTCTGGGCTTCAATGTACCATCTGTAGATTGAAAGTGTTGGATTGAATCATGGTGGTCAACTTAGGTGTCAACAGGGACAAAGGGATAACACAGAGCAATGAAGCAGGCTGGTTGCACAGGCTGTGTGCTGTGTGAGTTGGCCAGAGGAGGGGGGACTACAGCACACAGGAGAATGTGAACAGCCCTGTCTCAGCTCCAGCTCATTGTCTCCATGCAGGAATGCAGGCCCAGAATTCAGACAGCTTCTGGTTTTTCAAGAGAGTCCAGTAATCTAGATTTTACAAGAAACCTTTACATTTTTAGGTGTCATCATAAGATTGTTTGAAACACTGAGAAAACTAAGTAGTCTTATCCATTGACCAGATTTCAACCCAGGGGCCCCCAGTTTCCATCCTCTAGACTGGCTAGCCTGACTTCTAAGTCTATTGTTCTGTGGCCCAATGATAGTACTTTGCCAGGGATGGACTTCCCACCAAGAGATTTGGTCACCTTTCTGTCGTTATTTAAAAAATAAGCTCTGTTATTTAGCTGAGTGATTTGAGCAAGTCACTTCTTTCTTTCATACAATGGAAAACAATGAGATCTATCTCATGGGGCTGCTGTGAGATTGATAGGAAGTGATGTCTCTAAATTGTCCTGCTCAGAGTATAACCATGAGTTACCTCTCCTCGTCTTCTTCAGCCCTTCCTTTTTTTGAATTTCATTCACTCATTTAGTCACTCCATAAATAATAATTAGGCACTTATTGTAGGACAAAGCACAGTGCCAGGTACTGGGAATACAGTAGTGGACTAGCTAGACAGACTCTCTGAACTCTTGAAAATATTAATCATAATGCAAATAGTTGTTATTTAATGCTAATTATGTACCAAACACTATGCTTAGGACTTTACAAGCATTAACCCTTTAATACTTGTAATCACCCAATAAGGTATCTACTTTCATTCCTACTTTGCAGATTAGAAAAACATGAGACCAGAAGAGAGAGAAATTACTTGCTCCAGGTTACACAGCTAATAATGGTAGAGCTGGGTCTGGAACCTAGTTCTGCCTGACCTGAAGCAGAAACAGCTTGTAAGCTGAGGCCTGAAGGCTCTGGGGCCTCTGATGACAGGGAGTTGTGTGGGCACCTACAGGGATGACTGAGGTGGCAAAATCCCTGCCAGATGCAGAAACATCTTTCTGGGCTTCTCCATTTTGCATCTCTCATGCGAAGAGTCTCAATACTTGAAAACTGTAAATAATCTATTGAGAAGAGATCATCTGGAGGCAGCAGAGAGAAAGGGCAATCCCTTACTGTGGCATTAGAAGAGAGGTACCCTTCCATAAAAGGAAGTGACCCATGATCTTCCATCACCCTGCTTGTGCCTCTTGAAGAATTTATTCTTTGGGACCAATGGTTCCATGCCAAAAGCTCTGGGCCTAGTGATGGGGGAAAGGGGGCAGGATTGTCTAGTGGTTAAGCGTAGGGGCTCTGGCATTGACTGTTGAAGTCTGATGAGGACTTGACTTTTTCCTGCCTTGGTTTCCCCATCTGCCAAATGGACTTCACAATAGTAGGGCTTATCCCTTAGAGTAGTTGGGATGGCTGCATGAGATAATGACATGGAATGCTGAGCAGGGAGCCTCCACCTAATGGATACCCAGCAGATATTTGCTGATTAAGGAATCTGGAAAACCCCAGATCACACCCATCTCCCCTCATTCAGCAATGTCCTTTGAGCCCTTCTTATATGTTACACACACATAAGCAGTGATTATCTCATTTAATCCTCGCTATAACCTTGCAAGATAAGAAACTGTTTTCACAGATGAGCTCTCAACATCATTGAAGTTATCAAGCTCTGTTCTTTGAAGGAGCAGGTGGGTGTCACGGAACGCCACCCCACCCTCAATCCTGCCTCATGGCCTTCTTCCTGGAATGCTTTCACTGCAGATAGTCACAGGATATTCTCTTGATTCCTTCAGATTTCTGCTCAAAAGTCACCTCCTTCAAGAAGCCATCCTTCACCTCATTGTAATATAGCACCTGTGTTACCCCTTAGTCCCCTCACCCTGTTTTATTTTTGTTCATAGCACTTCATCATAGCTGATATTTTATCTCTCTATTGATCAATGTTATCTATCTCTCTGTATCTATCATCAATCTATCTTATCTATCATCTATCATTTATCTATCTATCTATCTATCTATCTCCCTATCATTTCTTATTTGACTTCACCAATAGAGCTGCAGCTTGGTGAAGGCAGGAACTTTGCCATGCTTATCCAGCACTATAGTCTCAGTGCTTTTGTCTCAATATATAGCTGCTCAGTAAATTAATTGATACATGGATGGATAAATGGATAGATGGATGGACAGATGGGAGAATAGATGGATGACTGGATGAGATGAGGGGGTGAATGAATGGATAGATGGATAGATGGGTGGACAGGAGAGTGGGTGGATTGATGGATGAAAAGCACATGGAATTTTGAGTCAGATGAGCCCTGGACCAAACCCTGGTTATGTCTCTCGCTTTCTCCTACTCCATGCATCCCATTTCTATGCCTTTCATTGGCATCACTTTGAATGTTGTCAAATCATTAAGCAAGTAGAATGCCTCATTATTTCATGAATCACATCTTGTCCAGTGATTTGAAAACTTTGTTCTGGAAAACCCTGTAGCTTTACAGAGGTGGCTAAGAGCCAACATCTCGCCCCGGGCTTCAAATAGAGCAGCCCCTTTTTATCTGTCATAAACATGCAAATTTTCCATGATATTTTAGTTGATTAAGAGAGGTAGACTGCTATAAAATGAAACACACCCTGATATCCAAATACTATCTAACTCTTTCATTTTATGGGTAATGAACTTGTCCCAGATATCTGAATTTACTTCCCCCAAAGTCTCATGAGGATTAATGTCATAATCAAGACTTGGATTAACTGTAACTCCAAGCCCAATTGTCTTTCCATGGTATAAGTCACTCATTCATTATTCAATCACCTGATACACATTTACTGGGCACTAACTCTATCATGTAGCCAATTCTCACATCTCAGTCTTGGTGCTGGGGATATAAAGATACACCAGACAGGGAAGTCTCCTGCACTCTTAGAACAGCCAACAAACAAATAGTTAAACCAGATAGTTTTGAATACTAAACCAAAGAAAATCAGAGCAAGTTATGTGGAAGGGTGGTGATGGTGAGAGTGGTAGGAGTTCCAGGAACCCATTCTGAAGATATCTGCTCCAAATGGACATAACTCAGCTGACCTTTCTCAGTGAAAAAAGATTTACTTCTCCCAGGATAAAAACAGTTTGAATAAGGCCCCAAACTCCTACTCATCCCATTTACTCTCCCCATCTAGGTCTGCAAAGCCTTACCAGCAAACTAGCTCTCAGGAGCCCGTGTTGATCAATGTAGCACATGCATTTTACTGCTTGGTAAGCCCAGGATCTGATTTTGATGTACCCCACTGACATGTATGTTTTATTGCTCAGTAATCCCAGGATTGGATTTTTGTCAGCCTCACTACCTAATTTCCAACTTCTGCTATAGACTCTTTTCACATGAGTTGATGCTTGGATGAAAAACAGTAAATTAAACTAGAAAACACACATACATGTAGACACACACACACACACACACAGTTCACTATTCAGAATGAGTCCATGGTGCAGATAGAACTGGGGAGCATTTGAGCATGTCTTCCATTGGTAGGAATGATAGTAATGAATGGGTAAGAGAGATTATGGGATAAAAGACTGCTCACTGGAAATGTAGTCTTGGAGAGCTGCTGGCACTACCATTTGGGGGACCTTGAAGCAAGTCTTTTTAGAGAAATTAGAAACATAGCTGATTCTGTGCCTTCCCAGGTCATACTGGAGATGCCTGAATGTTTTTTCATTAAAAATTTTTAATTTTAAAAAATTAATTTATTTTAAAACTTTTAATTTTATATTGGAGTATAGTTGATTAACAATGTTGTATTAGTTACAGGTGTAAAGAAAAGTGATTCACTTATACATAGACAGGTATTTATTCTTTTTCAAATTCTTTTCCCATTTAGGTTATTACAGAGTATTGAGCAGAGTCCCTTGTGCTATACACTAGGTCTTCGTTGGTTGTCTATTTTAAATATAGCAGTGTGTACATGTCAATCCCAAACTCCCAATCTATCCCTTCCCTCCACCCTTCCTCCTTGGTAACCATAAGTTTGTTCTCTAAGTCTGTGAGTCTGTTTCTGTTTTGTAAATAAGTTCATTTGTATCATTTAAAAATTTTCTGCATGTAAGTGATATCGTATGATATTTGTCTTTCCCTGACTCACTCCACTTAGTATGACAATCTCTAGGTCCATCCATGTTGCTGCAAATGGCATTATTTCATTCTTTTTAATGGCTGAGTAATATTCCATTGTATATATGTACCACATCTTCTTTATCCATTCATCTGTTGATGGACATTTAGGTTGCTTCCATGTCTTGGCTATTGTAAACAGTGCTGCAATGAACATTGGGGTGCATATATCCTTTTGAACCATGTTTTTATCCAGATATATGCCCAGGAGTGGGATTGCTGGATCATATGGTAGCTCTATTTTTAGTTTCTTAAGGAACCTCCAGACTGTTCTCCATAGTGGCTGTACCAATTTATACTCCCACCAACAGTGCAGGAGGGTTCCCTTTTCTCTACACCCTCTCCAGCATTTATTGTTTATAGACATTTTGATGATGGCCATTCTGGCTGGTGTGAGGTGATATCTCATTGTACTTTTGATTTGCATTTCTCTAATAATTAGAGATGTTGAGCATCTTTTCATGTGCCTCTTGGCCATCTGTATGTCCTCTTTGGAGAAATGTCTATTTATGTTTGATAACCACTGGATACCTGTCTTCTGAGATTCAGTTTAGCTTGTTGCTCAAGAACATTATACATAACTCAGGAAGCACTCATTAAGCACCTACTGTGTACATAGATGCCTGGTGAAAATGGAGGAAAAGGAAAAAATACGATTCCTGCTACCAAAAACTTCTCTGGAAGATGCGCCATCACTGAGTTAAAATGATCCGTGGTGTGGCTGCTAGAGGGGGCTTGCTGGTGCAGTACATCCACTGAAAGGTGCACAGAGTGGCAGTTATGCCCTTGCCCTTCATCCACACAGACCCAACTCCAGCCCCATCCTGCACCTGCTCTGGAGCCACTGCCTCAGGAGACAGTGCTTTCTCTGCTGCTCCCACCTGGATGCAGCCTCTGAACATTGGCTACACCTCAACTATATCTCACTGTATTTGGTTCTTAGCTATATGTGACAGAAACTGAACTCCAAGTAACTGAAGCACAAGATTCTTCACATACAGCATTGTTATTCTTCAGACACAGTTGAATCCTGGAGCTCAGATAATGCCATCTGGGCTCTGTCTTTAGTATTCCATTGCCTCCACTTTCAGGAAAGCTATTTTCTATGGGTAGACAGGGCAGTTTCAGGTTGATATCTCCCCAGCTCAACAACTTCAGGGTAAAGGAAGCTGCTATTTTTATGTTATTCCAACAAGATCCCGGGATTGAATTGCATTGGACCAATTGAGTCACATGCCCATTCTTGAACCAATCACTGTAGCCAGGGGAAGGGAATACTCTGATTGGTCAAAGCTGTGACGGGCTTCCGCCCTGAAGCTGGATAGTGAGGTCAACCACTGCCATGTCATATGAAGTCATAGGGGGTTATGGGTAGTTCTGTAAAGTAAAACTCAGGTACTGTTACCCAAAGAAGGGGAAATAGATTCTAGAAGGGCAAAAATACTCAGTACTCATCTTACTGTCTCATGACATGTCCCACATCCCACCTTGTGTTATAACAATTCTGCTTATCTGCCCTCCCAGCTAAAAGCTTCTTCACACCAGAACTCACATCTCTCTGTCTCTGGCTTGACCCTGGGGAGTACCTTTCACATGACAGGTGCTCAATAAGTATGGCTATAATAAAATAATATATACCCAAGCTCTTCTTTTACTTTGTTTGGTGTAATGACTTTAAGAATCCCTGTGTGGAAGGAAATGCTCTTTTCAGCATTCCTTTCCAACATATACATCTTCATGTGAAAGGCAGAGCTTTCAGAGCTTGTGCAGTCCCTGGTTTTTATGATTAACAAATAAAGGTGAACAAAATCAATGAATGTGTCAAAATTTCTGAGGCTTTGATGTCTCTGACTCATTGGGTAAATGTTTCCATTGAATGAAACAGATTTATCTTTCCATTATATTTCCATTGTTCATAACTGTAGGTCATTTAATAGATCAAGCAGGCTGAGGCTTCTGTGGAAACTGAATACTGAAGTAGGAAGAGTGGGAGGGTAGGAAAAGTTTTCTAAGCATTAGGAAAGCTTGGAATTCAAAAAGTTTAATTAAAATAAGACATAGGAGTCTTATTAAAATAAGACAAGAAAGTTTTTGTTAGAGAGATTTAGACTCAGCTTAGGAGAGCTGAAGTCAGATGAAAGGGTCTTGTCTAGGTATAAGGAGACTTGTTTCCTTAGAGGGAACACGAGTGGATTAAAGAGAAACCCCAACCCTGTTTGGGGGATAGTATAGTTGATTTACAATGTTGTGTTAGTTTCTGCTGTACTTCAAAGTGATTCAGTTATATATATATATATATATGTGTGTGTGTGTGTGTGTATATATTCTTTTTCATATTCTTTTCCATTATGGTTTATCATAGGGTATTGAATATAGTTCCCTGGGCTATACAGTAGGATCTTGTTGTCCATCCATTCTGTATATAATAGTTTGCATCTGCTAATCCCAAACTCCCAATCCATCCCTCCTCTCCCCCCCACCTTGGCAAGTCTGTTCTCTATGTCTGTGAGTCTGTTTCTGTTTCGTAGATAAGTTCAGTTGGTTCATATTTTAGATTCCACATATAAGTGATATCATATGATATTTGTCTTTCTCTTTCTGACTTACTTCGCTTAGTATAAAATCTCTAGGTCCATCCATGTTGCTGCAAATGACATTATTTCATTCTTTTGTATAACTGAGTAGTATTCCAATTTATCTATATATCTATATATATCTCACATCTTGATCCATTCATCTGTTGATGGACATATTTAGGTTGTTTCCATGTCTTGGCTATTATGAATAGTGCTGCTATGAACATAGGGATGCATATGTCTTTTTTTTTTTTAAAGATGTTGGGGGTAGGAGTTTATTAATTAATTAATTTATTTTTGCGGTGTTGGGTCTTCGTTTCTGTGCGAGGGCTTTCTCTAGTTGTGGCAAGCGGGGGCCACTCTTCATCGCTGTGCACGGACCTCTCACTATCGTGGCCTCTCTTGTTGCGGGGCACAGGCTCCAGACGCGCAGGCTCAGTAGTTGTGGCTTACGGGCCTAGTTGCTCCGCGGCATGTGGGATGCTCCCAGACCAGGGCTCGAACCCGTGTCCCCTGCATTAGCAGGCAGATTCTTAACCACTGCACCACCAGGGAATCCCCAGCATGTGTCTTTTTGAATTATAGTTTTGTCCAAATATATGCCCAGGAGTGGGATTGCTGGGTTGGGGATAGCTCTTAAATTTGAGCATTGGATTAACTACATAGGAGTTACTTACTTGTCAAAAATACATATTTCTGGGCCCACTCTTGAGATTCTGATTCAATATGTATGTTGAGTAAGATGCAGAAATCTGGTGAAGCCAGGTGTGAGAACCTCTGTATGTGGGCAGCTGCTGACCTGCACCTGCAATGCATTGTGAGTAGAGCTGAGTATCTGGAGTTGGCCAGATCAGGGTGAGAATCTCAGCTTTGCCCCTTATTGGCTGGGAAGCCTTGGGTAGTAAGACCCAATTCAATTCAATTTTCTGATGCTTAGAATAAACGAGATGAGCACAGTCTTGACCTCACGGGGTTGTGTGAGGATGAAAACAGGTACAGCACATGGCAGAGTGCCTGGCATAGCCCACATGACCAGTGATGATTAAATCCTGCAAACATTATGCCACAGACACAGGGGCCACTGGTGTGTCTCACTTTAAACAAACTGCTCTGTAAGAGAAATTAGCAATCACACCTTAATACTACTACTTCTATTAATAACAACAAGCGTTTATAAAGTGCCGTATGCTGGACCCAGTTCTAAGTGCCATCCAACCATTAACCCATTTTATTCTTGCAACAGTCCCTTAAAGTAGAGGCTATTATTATTCCCATTATATATATGAGGAAACTGAGGCATATGGAGATTAACTCTCTCCTTTTCAGATGACCTATCCTTAAGAGCCACGTGTGTGGCAAGAAAACATCTATGTCCAGAGAGAATGTCTTTTGGTCTAGCAGAACTGGGTGGGAACACAGTTCTTGGGGGCAAACTTGCAGTGTGAAATAAATCCAGTTTAATTGCCTGTGTAGGCAGGCATTTCCAGCTGGTCTCTCAGCTTCTCAGATCCTTGGGTGTGGCTTTTTTGAAGAGGTCTGATTATTCTGTACATTCATACCTGTACAGCTGGTGACTTTTAGAACATCCCACCCTGAGATTCCCAAGAACGTAATCTGGTCCAGAGGTAGCACAGCTCAGCAGTGTGCATCCCTGCTGGTTTGCAGGACTGGGCTTCTAGGGGGTCAGTAGAGGAAATGAAGTCCAGCCGGATGCGTGATGCCTCTGTCCTGGTCTAAAGGGAAGCCACACATCAAAGCACTCCTTGCAACGGCAGTGCCCGGGTTTCCCAGGCAGCCTGAACACGTGTGCTGTTGCCTGCACAAGAAAGGCATTTGTTTCCTTGGAAATCGATCACCAGGGCTCACTTAATGAGCTGCTTGCCTCATATCAATTCTGATCAACATGCCTTTGGTCTTGCTACTCTCCCTTGGCTCACAAAGCAGGATTTGGGGAGGGGAAAGCAAGTTCCCAGGCCCACGACCAAAGGGTGGTGTCTCTCCTCTCCTTCCCCCCACTCCCCAGGTACAGAGACTCTTGTCAGTGTCTACAATTCCACCATCGTGATTCATTCCTTTGGGCTTAAAGACCATCTTTGGTCTTTTGATCTTTTCCTTCTCTATTACTTATTAGGTTTCTTGTAAATCATAAAAAAGATTGCATATCCATTGTAACTAAACAAACAATTCAAAGGGGTTTAAAAAAGAAGTAATTAATTTCTTCTCTCACTCCTTCTAATTTTTCCTCCAACCTCTGAGATAACAACACTGGCTACCTGTTTTATGTCCTGCCATAGCTTGATTCAAGCTCATAAAACATGTACAAATATGTACACATTTGTAGAACTTTTTTGGCTAAACTTGGATCATGTTATGTACACTACCCTGCAGCTTGCTTTTTTTCACTTATCACACCAGATATTCCTGCAGATATATGATTAACTCAACACATCTTTTAAAATAACTGCATAGTATTTCACAGTTTGGTTTTACATCATGAATTCAACTATTCTTCTACTGATTGACATTTAGGATGTGTCCAGGATATTTGTGTGTGTGTGCTTGACACTAAACAGTGCTGCAATAAACATGTTAATGTTTTTGTACTTACTTTTATTTCTGTAAAATAGAGTAACCTCAATGGAGCTTGCTACATCAAAGGGGATATGCATTTTTATTATGACAGCTATTGCCAGACTAATTCCCAAAGAGCTACTAAGATTTCAGGAAAAAAAAAAAAAAGACTTTCAGCAGGAATTTGGGAATGCTTGTTTCCCCATACACACGCTAGCACTGGATATTATTAGTCTTTTCTTATTTTTGTTAATCTGACTGATGAAAAGTGGAATCTTACTGTGGTTTTGCTATGAGTTTCTCTGCGTAATAAAGACTTTGTGCACATCTTCATATAGTTTATTGTATTTTGGCCTTCAACAATCTCTTAATATGCAAGTATTCTTGAAAGGTGTTAATGCCTTAATGCTTTGCTCACAATTACTTGTGAACTCAGAGTGTGGTCTTACAAGAGGAGCATTACAATTAGGAAGCAGGAATAAAGAACCCTTCTGTATTTCAACATCTGTTAGGAACCTGGATTATGTCAGTGCTGGTACCCTCTTGTGATATTGTGCGATAGTTCTGCAATATGGTAATGGCGGTGGAAACTCAGTAGAAGGGACACAAGATCTCTCTGTAGTATATCTTACAACTGCATGCATCTCTGCAAATAAAATAAAATAAAAATTTAAAGTGTAACTAAAATTTTTGGTTAGGATCAAGCTCCATCTGGTCTAGTGGTATTTGCCATCACTTAAAAGATTACGTTTTTAACACAAATTTAGAGAGGCTGTTGAAGGTCAAATGTTTTGGATAGACCCTTCCTGACCATGGCCCCCTAATTTCATTGGCAACCACCCCATGAGTGACATAGTTCTTATGGGGTAGCTGTCTAGGTGTTCTCTAACTGAAGAGATGAAGTCAGTGTAGTTTAGAAGAGGATCCTATCACTTGAACTTTCACTTCCCAGAAGACCCTCTTCAACAACTGCATGATCTGGAAAAATTTTCATATGTTCCCAGTACAACAAAAATTTTTTTAAAGTTGATTCAGAAGAAAACATAGGCAGAACACTCTGCAGGAACACTCACAGCAGGATTCTTTTTAACCCACCTTCTAGAGAAATGGAAATAAAAACAAAAATAAACAAATGAGACCTAACGAAACTTAGAAGCTTTTGCACAGCAAAGGAAAGCATAAACAAGATGAAAAGAGAACCCTCAGAATGGGAGAAAATATTTGCAAATGAAGCAACTGACAAAGGATTAATCTCCAAAATATACAAGCAGTTCATTCAGCTCAATATCAAAGAGACAAAAAACCCAATCCAAAAATGGGCAGAAGACCTAAAGAGACATTTCTCCAAAATAGACATACAGATGGCCAACAAACACATGAAAGGATGCTCAACATCACTAATCATTAGAGAAATGCAAATCAAAATTACATTGAGGTATAACCTCACACCAGTCAGAATGGCCATTATCAAAAAATAAATGCTGGAGAGGGTGTGGAGAAAAGGGAACCCTCTTGCACTGTTGGTGGGAATGTAAATTGATACAGCCACTATGGAGAACAGTATGGAGGTTCCTTAAAAGCTAAAAATAGAACTACCATATGACCCAGCAATCAATCCCACTACTGGGCGTATACCCTGAGAAAACCATAATTCAAAAAGACACATGCACCCCAATGTTCACTGCAGCTCTATTTAAAATACCCAGGACATGGAAGCAACCTAAGTGTCCATCGACAGATGAATGGATAAAGAAGATGTGGCACATATATACAATGGAATATTACTCAGCCATAAGAAGAAACGAAATTGAGTTATTTGTAGTGAGGTGGATGGACCTAGAGTCTGTCATACAGAGTGAAGTAAGTCAGAAAGAGAAAAACAAACACCGTATGCTAACACATATATATGGAATCTAAAAAAAAAGGTTCTGAGGAACCTAAGGGCAGGACAGGAATAAAGATGCAGATGTAGAGAATGGACTTGAGGACATGGGGAGGGGGAAGGGGAAGCTGGGACGAAATGAGAGAGTGGCATGGACATATATACACTACCAAATGTAAAATAGACAGCTAGCTAGTGGGAAGCAGCCGCATAGCACAGGGAGATCAGCTTGGTGTTTTGTGTCCACTTAGAGGGGTGGGCTAGGGAGGGTGGGAGGGAGATGCAAGAGGGAGGAGATATGGGGACGTATGTATATGTATAGCTGATTCACTTTGTTGTACAGCAGAAACGAACACACCATTGTAAAGCAATTATACTCCAATAAAGATGTTAAAAAAAAATGTTGATCCATTGACCAGGCATTTCTGCCATGCCTAGTACGTGCCAAGCACTGATTAGGAGCTGAGAGTACAGCGCTGAACAAGACAGTTGGCATGGAACTCAGACTCATGGGGAAGGGCTGATAATACACAAGCTGGTTAAAAATTAAACAGGCTCATTCTGAGTTAGTGATAAATTCTACCCGGGAAAAGATGTGGTAGATCTCTGTGAAGCGGGTAGCTTAGCACTGGATCAGATAGAGAAAACATTCTGGAGAGACGACATTGAGCTAAGGCCTGAATAATGAGAAGAAGCAAGGTAAAAAGAGATCTGTGGGTAGACTATTCCTGGGTGAGGAAAGAGCATACGTAAACTCTTAAGAGTGGATGAAGGTCAGACACCCCACGGAGCAGAAGACCTTCTGTGTGTCTGGATCATAGTGGGAGGTGGTGGCTTGGATTTAGGTTGGAGAGAGAGGCAGGACCTGCTCATGCAGGGATTTTCAGACCATGCTAATGAGACTTCGTGTGTTCTAAGTCCATGGGAGCCAGTGAAGGATTTTATGCATGAGGTGAGGTACCTGCTTGTATTTCTGGAATAGCGCAGTGGTGGCTGTATGAAGGATAGATTGTAGGTTGTGCAGTAGAGAAAAAAAACACTAGAGAAGACAGAGAGCATTGATGTATTCCAGGTTAGATATAGGTGTTTGGATTAGAAGTGTGCAGTATAGATAGAGGAAGTTGGACAATTTTGGTGTCAATTTTGGAGGTAGAATGAGATGAAGTTGTTGATGGATTGGATGTGAAGAGTAAGAGAAGGAGAGGGATTGAAGAGGATTCTAAAGTTTTCAGTTTGAAAAAGGCAGAGAGATGGTGGTATCATTTCAGGAGCTGGGGAAGCCGAACAAAGAATTAGATTTGAAGCAAAAATGAAGAGTTCACGCAAGAGGGAGGTGATATGGGGATATATGTATATGTATAGCTGATTCACTTTGCTATAAAGCAGAAACCAACACACCATTGTAAAGCAATTATACTCCAATAAAGATGTTTTAAAAAAAGGAAGAGTTATCCTTGACCATGTCAGCTGCTATCCAGATAGAGATGACAAGCTCATCATTGAATATATGAATCTAGAGTCAGACACGCAGTCTGAACTCGAGCTATAGATTTTAGCTTCAACAGCACATACATGTTATTTAAAGCCACAGGACAGGAAAAAAGGAGAGGCGAGGCCTGGATTCCTGGTGTGTTTAAACCTGTCTGCTGAACTCAGATTCATGCATCTAAATGCATACCCAACCTGTCCACCTAGATGTTGAGTAGGAATCTCAAGCTTAACATGTCCAAACCAGATGTCTTGACATTTCCCCTAAAATGGTTTGACCCATGATCATCTTCATCTCAGTTAATGGCAATCCATTTCTCCAGCGTCTCAGACCAAAATTTCGAGAAATTCATACATATATATATGTATATACACATATATAGTAGTATATACTTGTAGTATATGCATATACATAATAAACATGTAGCATATTATTCATAAATATCATATATATATGAATTTCATACTTGTGGTACTGGGCTCTTATGTTCAGAAACTCTCATCATTAAATTTTGCACAAGGTTTTAAAGAACAGGATTAAATATCTTATGAATAAAACTTACTGAAAAAATTACAGTTACATCTTCATATTTCAACTGATTAATGTTTACATGTCTCACAGATCATGATGGCTTCATTCTATCATGAAGTAATATTCCAAGGCATGACAGGTCCTGAGGGTGAGGGAAAAATTATTGACATTTCTTTCTCTCTCTCTCTTCCGCTCTCTCTCACTTCACTCACAAACCATCAGGGAATCCTGCTGGTTCTACCTTTAACATCTATCCAGAATCTGACCACTTCTTACGACCTCTGTTTACAACACTGCACCAAGCCCCAATATGTCTACCCTGTATGGTCTGATCATCTGTATGGTCTCCTAACATCTGTATGGTCTCCTAACTGGTCTCCTACTGAGTTATTGACATAAATCACATCATGATCACTCCTCTACTGAAAACCCACCAGGGGCTTGCCATTTCACTCAGAGTAAAACCTGCAGTGCTCATAACAGCTTTCCAAGACTCTGCATCATTTTGTCCTCATGAGCTATTGGATGTCATCTTCTACTTCAGCTGCACTTGTCTCCTTGCTATTCTTCATTCTATCCAGCCATGTTTCTGCCTCAGGGTCTTTGCACTTGCTGTTTCCCAAATGGAACACTCTTTCCCCAGATATCTGCATGGCTTGTTCCCTCACTGCCTTCGAGTATTTGCTCAAATATTTTCCCCCTCCCCTGCTAGCACTCCTTATTTCCTTTTTTTTTTTTTTTTCCGGTACGCGGACCTCTCACTGCTGCGGCCTCTCCCGTTGCGGAGCACAGGCTCCGGACGCGCAGGCTCAGCGGCCATGGCTCACGGGCCCAGCCCCTCCGTGGCATGTGAGATCTTCCCGGACCGGGGCACGAACCCGCGTCCCCTGCATCAGCAGGCGGACTCTCAACCACTGCGCCACCAGGGAAGCCCCTTATTTCCTATTTTTAATGTATTATGTACCACCTTTTATCATAGTGTGTAATTGTTTTAATTTTTTGATTGTCTATGTCCCTCTGCTGGAGTGTAAGCTTCCTAAAGACATAATTTTTTAATCTGTTTTATTTACAGATGAATTCCAAGTATCTAGAGTAGGCACAGAATAAGAAACAATAAATCTTTGTTGAATTAATGAGAAATGTAAATTCCTAGAAGAGACCTGAGTATTTTTTCTTATTGATCTTTAGTTGTTTTTAAATCTCTGCTTAACTTAATCTTGATTTTTATTCTCCTTCTGCAGGAGCTTTCTCTAGGTTTGTTCAACAATAGACTACTTAAGATGGGGGGTATCAAAAGGTTCTTGATCTCATTTCTAGTTCTTGAGCCATTTAAGGAAAAAATGGCTGCCTTGCAGGTTGTTTTTTTTTTTTTTTTTTTTTTTTTTTTTTCAGTACGCGGGCCTTTCAGTGCTGTGGCCTCTCCTGTTGTGGAGCACAGGCTCCGGACGCACAGGCTCAGCGGCCATGGCTCACGGGCCAGCCGCTCCATGGCATGTGGGATCTTCCCGGACCAGGGCACGAACCCACGTCCCCTGCATCGGCAGGCGGACTCTCAACCACTGCGCCACCAGGGAATCCCCCGGAGCCCTTTTTAAATGGCTGTGTGCTTGTGTAAATATCCTCCCAGGCAATAAGACTGAATGTTTGCATCCCTGAGCTCAAAAGGCTGAGCAGGCATGTTACAGGGAAATTACCAGCCGAGTGCCAGGGCTCAGAACTCGGGAGTAGTTTAGGGAGATGCCCTGTTATCAGCTGTGAAATGTGGGAGAGCTATAACACAATTTTAAGAGAAATTCCAGCTTTATCCTTCATTCACTTATTTATCCAACAAGCATTCATCAAATGACTGACATATACTAAGTCTTTTTCTAGGTGCTAGGGACACAAGCGATAGTGGTAGTAGATGTAGAAGCAGCAGCAGCAGTAGTCGGAATGGCTACCACTTTAAAAAAAACTGAGCATCTATGGTGGACCAGATACTCTACCTGGGACTTCATGGCTATCAGCTCATACTCTGAAGATGATTTTCTTTTTGCAAGAGCCAGTCATTTCTTCTGGGAATGAATCTCACCAGAGCATATTATTTTTCTCATGTTGGGAAAGGGAGGGCATGGCAAGTTCAGGAAGGACTGCTATACTGGATTGATAAGATGAATGTAGAAGTCACAAGTGAGAGACTTGGGGATGTCACACCTCTTTCCCTAGAAGGGTAAGAAATAGAAATGCACAGCTGACAGTGTCTCTGATAAAGTAACCCCAGCTCACAGGTGAGTGGTCCCTAGGATAGTAATGATGGAGTTACTGCTTAGTGAAGGAAAGGACAACTGTTATTTGTTCTTGTTATGCTAACAGGGAAGATATGATTTCCTCATATATTATAAAACTGTCACTGCATTGCCCTGGGAGAAATAAATGTTGGTTTAGGTGAGGGTGCAAGCTTCCCAGGGAACTAAGGAGAAAAATCTGATGCTAGTGGGGAGAACGAATTAAAACTGGGGCATCCACAACCTTCTCTTCTTGTTGGATCCAGCACTATCTCTCCTCATTTGGAGCTATCAAGTTCAGCGGATGAGAGCCTTGATTTGACCTTAACGCATGGCTGAGTTCCAAAGTATGAGAGATTCAAGAACATGGAAACACTGAAACTTTGTCCTCCTTTTTGGAAGAGTGTGGCTTCCAAAGAGCTCAGGGTTGGGGCACTGAGTTGGAAGGCTTAGCAAAGGAGTCCCCAGAAAGACGTCATTATGGATTAAGGAGAGATAATGGGAAGTAAGGGTTGGGATACAGTCATATGGGAAACATTCTTCTGAAGGCTCAGCCCTTCCTCACTTAGTGTGACTGTAGGTAACAGGTGTGAGACTAAGTCACAACGTGGGGCATCTTACATGAAGGCTCTGCAAAGTTTACTTGACCTTTCATTCATTCATCAACCTTGTGCTCAGCCCCAGCTGCGGGTCAAACACTGCCTGGTCATGGTTCTTGGCATCGTAGGGCTAAGGTTTTGGTGACAGGAAGAAAGAATAAACAAATTTGTGAGTAAATAAGAGAATTACAAATTACGATAAGTTCTAGGAAGGAAATAAGGCAAATGATGGCTTTAGATAAGGTGCCTGTGGAGAGCTTCATTGAAGAGGAGTCATTTGGGTGGAAAACTGAGAGATGAGAAGGAGCCAGTGTACAAAGGACTGGGGACAGAGGGAGAGGAGTCAGGATAGTGAGGGCAGGATTCTGTTGAAATTCAGAGCACTAATTCTCAACCTTGGCTGCCCTTTGGAATCTCAGGAGAGAATTTAGAATTTACTGATGCCTGGTTCCCATCTCCAAGAGACTGTGATCTCACTGGTCTGGGGTTGGTCCTGGGAATTTATATATTTTAAAACCTAGCCCCCACCCCGGTGATTCTAAAGTGCAGCCAGGTTTGCAAAACCCTGGCTTAGAGGAAGAGAAAGGAGCAGGTATGGCTGGAACCTAGTGAGGGGGGAATAAAGAGCCAAGAAGAGGTAAAACAAGGGGGCAGGGCTTCCCTGGTGGCGCAGTGGTTGGGAGTCCACCTGCCGATGCAGGCAACGCGGGTTCGTGCCCCAGTCCGGGAAGATCCCACATGCCGCGGAGCAGCTGGACCCATGAGCCATGGCCGCTGAGCCTGTGTGTCCAGAGCCTGTGCTCCGCAACGGGAGAGGCCACAGCAGTGAGAGGCCCACATACCGCAAAAAAAAAAAAAAGGGGGGCAGACTGTAGATCATTCAGGGCCTTGGAGGTTGTTATAAGGAGTTTGATTTTAGACAGTCAAATAAATTTATTTGTTTCTACTGTAGCAGTGTGTGTGTGTTTGTGTGTGTGTGTGTGTTTGTGTGTGTGTGTGTGTGTTGACTGGGGAAGACTGAAAACCAGGAAATACGTGAGAGGGGTCAGTATCTACTCCCTGACTGTCCTGCCAAAGTCGTCAGAAGAGAGGAAGATGAAGGGATGACAGCTGTCTCAGACCCCAGAGGTATGAAAGCCAGCTTGCTGCCGCTGAGTCTACTCCTAAAGCTTAAATGACAGACTGGATTTCTTGATATCTCCCCGATTAATATACTGGCAAGAAGTGGAGGGGCCAGTTACCAAGAGATTAGTGAGGATTACTGTAGGGGAGGGATGGGAATTTATTCTCCAGGACTCAGAAGGAATAGGGACCTGGGGTGATGCCATCCCATCCAGGTGCCTCAGAGTCCCTCACTATCTGAGAATGGTCCACGGACCAGCGACACCAGCATCCCATGGAGCTTGTTGGACAGACACCCCAGGACTGCTGACTCCAAAGCTGTATTCTGACAGGATCCCCATGTAATTCACGTGCATTTAGAAGCTTGGGAAATGCTGCTGTAGCTGTTTCCTGTCAAGGCTCAGCTCAGCCCACCCAGGGCAAAAATTCAAATCCAGCTGCCAGTCTTCCCTTACATATTCCAGGTCTCGCTACTTCCTTCCATCTCTGTGATTGCTCTTTCCTGCCACCGGTGAAGACCCATCCTCTCTCTCCCCTCTGTGTTCCTCTTCCCCCAATTGCACTTACCTCCTCTCACCTGCTCACCTACTCTCTCTGCTTCCATCTCCAGCTAATTGTCTCTGTCTTTCTTTCCGTGAGTACGGATAGAGGACTTGGCAAAGCCCTTCCACATGCACTGTTTAGCTGATCCCACAGCAGCTTTGCTTCTCTCCAGTTTACAGATGAGGCCACTGAGGCTGGGGGAGATTAGACCACTTGCTCAAGGTCACACAGTAGTAAGTAGGGGCCCCGGACTGAAGCAAGATCTGTCGGATGCTAAAGCCTATGCTCTTAATAATGAAGAAACACAGCTCTCTGCCTGAACAATTTTATTGGTTTTCCTATAGGATGGGCTCATTCCTTCTTCTGAACCTCTGCATAGCATTCTGTACCTGTGGCAGAAGAATATTTATGTGATATTCACCATGGGTTCTCCCCTGATTGCTCTTCTGTCCTATACCTTACTTCTCAAAATTAAAGAGAGCGAGAAAGAGAGGCTTAGTATTGCATTTAATACCTCAGGCTGGCAAACAGAAATAACCTGCTGGTTCTGGCTTTTGCGTTCAAAAAGCCTGAACTTTCTGGGGAGAGAGGATTTAGAAGACAGGCTAGGCTTCCCTAGTGGCGCAGTGGTTGAGAGTCCGCCTGCCGATGCAGGGGACACGGGTTCGTGCCCCCGTCCGGGAAGATCCCACGTGCCGCGGAGCGGCTGGGCCCGTGAGCCATGGCTGCTGAGCCTGCGCGTCCGGAGCCTGTGCTCCGCAACGGGAGAGGCCACGACAGTGAGAGGCCCGCGTACCGCAAAAAAAAAAAAAAAAAAAAAAAAAAAAAGAAGAAGAAGACAGGCTATATTTGCAGGATCTAAGAAGCAGGAGAGGATGGTTGATGCACTGTGCCTTGCCCTGGGCTGGGATAAGGAGAGGAGCCATGTGAAAGAGGATGACATAGCTCAAAGGCAACCCCTGTGCCTTGATTCTCAATAAAGCATCCATTTGGAGAACCAGAGACCTCAGAAAGGTCTGGGGGTCCATCTTGGAAGTTGGGACCAGAAGCAGCCTTTTCACGATCGCATTGCTCCTTGGTGCAGAGTAATAACAAAGAGAGAGCCATGAGTGTGAATGGGAGTGCAAGGTTTTCCATGGACCAACAACTGAGGGTAGGACCGGATGATGGAAAAACCAGGAGATACTTGCCCACCTAGTGAAGAATCTCAAGAAGCCAGTTGCCCCAGTCTCTGAGTACATGACGTCCAGAACTTAGAACAAGATTAAGCTTCTGCTACTTGGCAAGAATGGAAACACAAAAGAGAAAATTAGTTGAGTTGGTAAGAAAATGATTCTATTTCTTTGCAACTGAGTTTGAGGACAGAGAGTTGTGCCCACCTCCAGCCTCTCCAGAGGGGGGCGCTGTCTTTCCCTGGCCCCGTGTCCTGCCCAGCTCTGGGATCGGATCTGCAGCTTCTGCAAGCCCTGCCCACTGGGCCCAAGGTCTTTGGAAAACAGCTCAGGGTCTCCCCAGAGCTCTCCTCTCTTCCTCGATCCAGGGCATTGCACAGATCTCCCTGCTTCCCTAGGGAAGGCGGGGCCTCCCTCAGTGCTTCTGCATAATTGGGACGATGCGCAGGAAAATTAAAAAGGTCATTAATCACTGTGGAGCCCAAGACATCTCTCAGGGACCTATTCTTCATGATGATTAATGGGAGGCATCTCCTCCCCACTCCTCGATTCATTTTCCTGCCACCATCCACTCACTTTCCTTTGCTGTGTCCTCTTTGTCCCCGGCTGACGGAACAGGGGTTTCTGGAGACCACCAGCTCAGGGTCAGGTCTTTCCTGGCCGTCTTCATTGCCACCAGACCTGGAGTGGACCCAGGGTGAGCCCCCCGATCAGACACACAGCTGACAACCCTGGGCAGGTCACTTCATCTGGGGGAGCCTCAGCTGCTTCATCAAGAAAATGCGGGCGCACATAACAATTGACTTGCAGGTTGTGAAGGTGAAATGGGAAGATGCACATAGCAGAGCCAGATATGCTCTCTGGACAAGAGTGAGGCTGCCTGAAATGTTCATGTCTCTCTCCCTCTTTTCTTGTTATTTTTATTGCTCTGATGGGTATTGTCCTTCAGTGCTCTTGCAGTCCTTAACCACTAGGAAGGACTGAGGGTAGATCCAAGGGATCTCACTGCCCTTTGATGAGGACGATGATGATGATGATGAGACATTAACTGAGACATAATACAACACATGGACTTCAAGCTGCTGCAGGAGGAGAAGAGAAGGGTGGAGGAAGTACCACACAGGTTCTTAAAGGCCATGGGGCAGAAGAGACACATCTTGTTTTTCCTTGCAGTCCATTGGCTACATCGCTCTAACCTAATGACATGCAAGGCTGGGAAATACAGGGAGACCATGGAATTTTGGTAGCACCAAATAGACATGCCACCATATTGCATTTAAAGAACTAGTCAAAAATGCAAGCCCTTTTGGAGGATGTGAATAGAGAGACCAATGCTAGTACCAACAACTTTACATGGATTATTTCACTCAAACACATCAACAAGCCTGAGAGGCACACATTATTAGGCCCATTTTACAGATAAGAAAACATGTTCAGAGAGGGAGAGTAACCAGCTCAAGGTCACACAGCTAATAAACAGCAGAGGAGGAATTTACACCCATTCCATTTGATGCTGGAGCCTGTGTTCTTCTGAGAACCAGACACACCAGCTGTCCTTTCTTGGGAGCTGCATGCTTCTTCCTTGTCTCTTCTTTTCCCAACCTCCAGATGGGGCTGCCTTTCCCCAGCAGGACTAGCCAAGTTCAGGTCATGCTCCAATAGCCTCTTCTTCTCCTTCTGTTTGCCAATTAAACTCCCACTCAGCTTGCTGCTGCTTAAGATAAGCAGTTCCTTCTGCCCACTGCTGCACTGAGCCCAGGGTCTCGCTCTGACCAGCCCCCAATCAAGAGACACTGGATTTTCCTGAACATAAATATATCCTGGGGGATTCGAGTGAATTTATAAGGAAAGAGCAGCTCCTGTCAAGTTAAAGCATGTGAAGGACTTTTCTGAGGCTGGCAGAAATGAAGCACTGTTACCCTGTCAAATACAAAATCTTGGAGAGGGGTGGAAGACATTGGAAGACCAAGAATCATGGTTCTGTTGTTGACTTGCTGGGTGAACTTGGGCAAGTCACGCTCCTCTAGGGTGGGTTCCTTAGTACAATTACAGGGTGAAAGTAGATCCTGAAAGTTTAAAGGTGGAGCTAAGATGCTGGGATGGGGGGAGAATTTGCACAAGAGGAAAGGTGTTGGAGGAGAGAAGACTTGAGAGGGAAGGCGCCAATGCTTTGGCCTCCCCTGGCCTTCTGCAGGACACCCATTGTGAGAGACCAGATCTCAGGCGGCGTGGATGTCTCAGGGAGAACTCAGGAGACTTAGCGGGGAGCTGTGTAACAGTAGGAAGGAAGATGAAAATATCATGATAACCATGAAAGTATCAGTGATGGTATTAAAGGTATTGGGGAACATTTATTAAGCAACAATTATGTGCCATAGTTTACCATAACCCTATGAAACAGCTACCAACTAGCATCTTCGTGTCACAGAGGAGAAACCTGGGGTGCAGAGGGGTTGGGTCATTTACCCAAGAACACGTAGGGAGCGACTGGCAAAGCCGGGTCTTGAACCCTTGTCTTTTCAACTCCAGAGTCAGAGCTCTTAGTGCCCATGCTTGGCTGAGATTCACCACAGTGTCGTGTGGATCTGGTATCCAGTGGCCCAGGGAGTCCTGGGTACCTGGGTGCATAGAGGCTTTCTCCATACCCACAGCTGCCGCCTCAGTTTGCCTGCTTAGAAAACCAGTCCACCTGAGTACCTGGGACCAGCTACATAATATTATGGGGCTCAGTGAAAAATGAGAATACAGGGCCTTTTGTTTTAAAATCATTAAACATTTTAAAATAGCAACAGCAGGGCACTTAACCGAGCATGAGATCCTTCTGCGCTCACGGCCCCGTGTGACACTTACCTGGCCCCAGCACCCATTCCCAGCACACTCTTCCCAAAGGCAGGGCTCTGTCCCCTGTCCCCTTGGTTACTCTCTGGCTCTTCCTCAGAATGGAAAGTTTGGATCCCTCCCTCCCTTAATGGTCCCTGCACCTCTGTCCTGGGCTGGTTTCCATGAACTCATCTTGGTGTTTGCCAGATGCCAAGTAAGGGCTGTCAAATGTCTGCTGCTCCATAGGCCACTGGAATAAATTACTCTCCCTTCATGCCTGTGACTGTCCGTTCCTAACCCAGAAGAAATGTTCCAGAAGATGACCAAGTGCTAAAGGCCTCCTCTAATTAGCTGGCTGGTGGTTAACGAGGGATTTCACCGGGCAGAGCCTTCTGGTGGGTGGTGCATAATTACCATGGAAACATTCACGCCACCCTCAGTGCTTCGCTCAGCCTTTTTCCCCAGGGAGTAGACATTGCTTGGCAAAAGCTGCATCCGGGCTATTGACATTGTCTGTGAGAGAAATAAATGGACAATCAGAAGCAAAACAGGTTGAGAAGCAAGGCTTGTTGGAGCAAAGTTTTACCCGCATCCATCTTGGGGCCTAATTGATGCTGTAGTCCCTGCATGAGAGGAAATCATTGGAAGGTGATGGATTCAGTTTGGATGGATCCTGTTTTGTTAAGCTCAAGGACAGGGAAAAATGCCTAATTAGGAGCCAGACTTTCCTGCCTTTTAGAGGCAGCTGCTGGGTTGGCCAGGAGATATAAAGACTTTTATTTCTTTTTCCATTTTTACACACAAATATTTATTTATTCTATCCATCAGTGGAGTGCAGCCCCACTATCACTGTGTAAGTGGGATCAAAAAAAATTAATCTTGTAAAATGCAGAATCATTTTCTTGTGAAGGTTATTGAATGAGAACAGTGGTTGGATGAAGTGTGAGAGCTGGGTTAGTCAGGATGGGCTAGGCTCTGCTGAAGTAACAAATAAACCCTAACATTTCAGTTGGCTTAACACAATAAAGGTCATTGAATGGGTCATGCCAAGTTCAACTGTGGCCAGACAGCTTTTTATATCACGTTCCTATGCCACCCGGCACACATGAACTTCAAGCTGCTGCAGGAGGAGAAGAGAAGGGTGGAGGAAGTACCACACAGGTTCTTAAAGGCCATGGGGCAAAAGAGACACATCTTGTTTTTTTTCCTTGCAGTCCATTAGCTACATCGCTCTAACCTAATGACATGCGAGTCTGGGAAATACAGGGAGACCATGGAATTTTGGTAGCACCAAATAGACATGCCACCATATTGCATTTAAAGAACTAGTCAAAAATGCAAGCCCTTTTGGAGAATGTGACTAGAGAGACCAACAGCTCCTGGGTCCATACCACCTTCTTTTACCTGGCTCTGCTTCCAAGGGTCACGTTAAATGTCATACCAAAGAGTGAAGACAGTATCCTCCTTCCTGGAAAGCCTTTTCCCACTGCCTGGGTTGTTGTTTGCTGGTTTTCCACCTACACCCTGGGAACCAGGACTGTGTCAAATGCACTCCCACCCAGGCATCCAAAGGCCAAAAAGAGAGAGTTAGAACAGGAAGGAGAGCTCGGACTGGCCAATTCTAGAGGGGACAGCACCCAAAAGGTTGAGAGAAAAGGGAAAGTATCTAGAAAGGCCTCACAAAGGAGGGCACATCACACCAGAATTTTGAAGAGTGAAGGATGCATTCACTCATTCATTTATTCATGCATCATTCATTCACTTATTTATCCATTCATTCACTGATTGGTGCCTGCAGGGACTAAATGAGACCACCTTTGCTCCCTAGGGATATAGGCTCGAGCAAGGAGTGGGCACAAAGCAGAGTAAGATGCAATAAATGTCTTCAGAGGTGCATAAAGGACTGCACGGACTCTGGAGAAGGAAAAAGGAAATTCTCTGTGAACCAGAGGTATCCAGGAAGGCCTGTGGTGGAAGTGAAATTTGACTTGTATCTTGGAAAATGGATATTAATATTAATTTATGTTAGTGTTAACTTCAGGGTTGTATTAGAGATATTTTATTGCACAAGGCATACACATTTGTGGTTTAAAATGTAGAAGACAACAGATAAATAAACTAAACAAAAGAAAATTAGCCAACAACTATTAATATTTTGACATCTATCTGCCCATCTACCTACCTATCTATCTATAAAATATGGCCATCCTATGGATATTCTTTTATGATCTACTTTTTATTTTATAATATAGTAATCAATTCTGTATTAATAAATGCAGATGTACATTATCATTTTAAACAGGCGAATCATATTCTATTATAGGAATATACCTTCCTTTCTTTCGTCAATCCTCTATTGTTGGATATTTACATGGCTTGAAATTTTTGTCATTATAAATGCAGCTGTGATTAAGATCTTTGTAAATGAATCTTTGTGCAGTTGTTTGCTTAGGAAAAAATTGAGTGCGTTTTCAATCGGTAGGGATTTGAGGCTTGACATGAAGGATGTTCTTGGCAGAAGACTCAGAGAAGGCAGAGGCATAGAATCGGGAACGCACGAGCAGATAACAGGAGCCACCATGCACAGTTAACTGCAAGCCTACGGTGTGCCAGCCACTGTGCTATAAGCCTTCACATACACCACCCTGTGCAATCTTCATAAGAACCATTTGAGGAGTATTGGGCTATTCCCATCTTACCGATGAGGAAACTGAAACACAGAGAGGTTAAGTTACCTGCTCAGGGTCACACAGTAAATAACTGAGTTAAGAGTGGACATCAGTTCGTGAGACCCCAAAGCTCAGGCTCAGTTCACTTAGTAAGTGGTAATCAAGGTTATCACGCTAGTCAGTTAGTAATAATAGCTCTATTTTTGCCTTCACACCACACCATTACTTAGGTAGACATGTGAAAAAAAAATGGCACGAAAGCTCTCGTGTCTTCAGGCCGGCACAGGCACCAGTGAGGACTAACAAGCCTTCATTGCTTTCTCATCAGGATGGGTGATGTCTGTGAAACTTCTTGCTTGGAAATATATTGTTTTGAACTTGGCAACCTGTAAGCTGGGTTGCCATGGTTACCATAGGACCCTGGGGAATGATGAACATAAAGGGCGGGCTTGAAACACAGTCAAGTCCTTCCCCTCCAGCCTCACCCTTAGCTGGTGACAGTCTTTGACAGACCCTCACGTGCCCAGGGAACCCCACACCACCATATTCATGCACAACCAGGTTGACAAAATACTCCAGTCTTTTCAGCATGTAATAACTATTAATATTTATGGGACACAGTGGGGAAGCACTTCATGTGGATTATCTTCTTTAATCTTCCCCAAACCATACATGATATATGCTGCTGTTATTCCTATTTTACAGGTGAAGCCACAGAGACACAGAGAAGTTAAAAGACTTGCTCGGATGTCACACAGCTAGCAAATGGCAGTCTGGCTCCAGAGCAAGTGCTCATAAATAGCTCATTCTTGCTAGAGCCAAGATCTTTAGGAAGTCACAGCAAACAATGTCTCCAGGCATCTTGTTGGTACCTAGCTTCTAAAAATTGCTGAAGGGAATATGGGTTCTTAGAAAGGCCATAAAATGTTTTAGGCAAGAAAGATATGGGGCATTAGCAGGGCTGTCCTAAGACAACTAGATAAATAGAAGCAACAAAAGGAAGTCCAAATTCAAATGTTCCTAGGCGTCCAAGCAATTAGGCCTAAGGTCGTTGTGAAAATCCTAGCAGGCAACACAGGATGGCAAGGAGTTCTAAAGGTCAATGTTTCCTCTACTTCAATACAATTAAATTAATAAAAATAAAAACCACTCTGACTCTGATGCCCAAGCTCTTGGCATCAGGCTGCATGTCCACATCTCTAGACTCACCTGTCTCCTCCCCAACGATGCCCCATTTGTACCCTTCTTCTTTTTGCTCTTCTTCTCAGAGCTCCAAAGTGTTAAGAGAATTTGCAACTGTTTCACAGAACAGAAAAGGCCACAGAGCATCCCATGATAATTAGGCTTGTTTTGTGGGGAGGAACGCCTGTCTTGGTGTCAGGACACCATGTAAAAATGTGTTTTTATTCCACATAAATTAGTCTGTGTGTTCACCCCATGCTAGTGATGGCCTGGTGGCCGAACGGGACTTGCCATTAACTCTGCCCACGGAGATCACTCATTAGTATAAGCAGGACCCCTGTCTGCATTTTCTTTTGTCTCTTTTCCCAGACCAGAGCAGAACACAGGGTCTAATTGGGAGGCAGATTGCAGAGCAAATGTGAATGAGCTTTTTCTTCCCCAATACTTCTCTTTAGCCTTGTCTACACTAGCAGAGGAATAATCCAGGACAGGGTCAGGCTGCAGTGAAAGTAGGATGTAGACTCATGGTGCCTGCAAGCCAGAGACTTAGAAAAGTGTATTCATGGAATCTTGGAAACTCAATTCAGAGAATCTTAATAATGGGGAGCTGTTTTAATCATAGATGCTCAGAATTACAGAGGCTTAGAATTTTACATTCTTAGAATTGTGGAAATAAACATGCAGCCAGACATCAGGACCACAATTGCCCACCACGAGCCTGCATTTCAGCTAGGTTGGACTTTCCCCATTTCCTCAAATGGGCTTTTGTTTCCCTCCTCCTGCCGGCCCTACTGCCTTTGTCTGACTAGTTCATGATCATCATTCATGTCTCAGCTGAGATGTCACTCCCTCTTGGGGGCCTTTCTCTCCATCTGCACTAAGACAGGCCCCTGTGAGAGGAAAATGAAAGCAAGCCCCTCACCTTCCCTCATCATTCTCTTCCCTGAATTGACTTAATGCTTCCCCAAGAGCCCCCCAGCCCTCTCCCCCACTTCAGTAGTCTGCAAAGTCTTTCAACGGAGGGGTTTTAGCTCTTTCATTCACCCCCAGATCCCCAGGGCCAGGCACATGCCTGAGCCAGAGAAGATACTCAGTAATATCACTGTCGGATGAATGATTGCATAAATGATCTTGGATTCTCTAGCTCTCAGGACTGGAAGGAACTTCAGTGTTAACCTTACTCACCTCCTTTTCCCAAGTCCTCTGCAGAATCCTGGACCAATAGCTGTCCTTCCTCTTCTTGAACTCCTGCAGAGAAGGGGAGCTCACCACCTCCAGGCAGGCGCAGCAATGCTTCCATTGTAGACAGGCTCACATTACGTACCCTGTGACATTACCTCCCTACCCCGGATGTAACTCCTGGCACGACCTAGCACAGAGAAGAGCAGACGTGCGGTCCCAAAGGGCTCAATGGCAAGAATGATTCCCCAAAGGCTTATAACATGCCTCACACTGGCAAACTGGTGACGTAAGACTTGTATTTGACATAGAGTCTGACTTTCTAGTTGAAGATTTCAAAAAGCTAAACTTCTTTGAAAGTATAATACAGATACAGAAAAGGGCACATATCACGAGGGTACAGCTCAGTGGACTCGCACAGAGGGAGCTCAATTGTGCAACCAGCCCAGAGGAAGAAACAGGACAGGACCAGTGCCTCCTGCCCCCTCTGGTCACTCTCTGCAAGGTCCTGCTCTCTTGACTTCATGTCGATGGAATCCTGCGGATGTGTTCTGTTGACTATTCAACATTCTAAGATTTGGAAGAATCTACACTGAAATCTGGCAACACTGCATCCCCAGTTCCCTATGGCAGCCGTGGCTGGGGCTGAAGGACAGCTACCCTTTTACGTGGTGCACATGCTGTGCAACCGGTCCCAGGTCTCACCACTCCCATCCCGGGTGCATCTGACATGCTTCCCTTTGCTTGCCCCTGGAGGCATTCAATATTTTCCAATTATTGCCCAATTATTTTTTCCTAGATGTTGGCACCTCTAAGTAGCTACATTATTTCATATGCGGAAGGCTTGTGGTGGAGCAGAACAACGTTTTTGCTTCGGAAATAGATAGACATGAGTTGGAATCCTGATTTGTTACTAACTGGAAGGTCTACATAGCATAAGGCTTCAGAACATGGGCTCTAGTGTCAGATAGCTGGGTTCAGGTGGGTTTCAGTATGATCTTGGGCAAGTTATTTCACCTCTCCCTGCCTCTGTCTCATCTGTTAAGTGGACAAAAGAATGGTCCCTACTTCACAGTGTTGATATGAGGGATACATGAGTTCATGCTTGTAAAACACTTCGAACAGTGAGTCCTGGCACATGAGACACGTTTGTTAAACAATTAAATAGATACCCTTAAGTATGTTATGTCGCTCTTCAGAAACTCAGTTCAGTTACCTCATCTATAAAATGGGAGCAGTAACGTCAGCTACCCAGGTTTGTTGCTAGAATTCATTGAGAGAACCCATATTCAGGGGCTCCCACAGGTAGATGTCAAATGAATTTATTTGTTCTCCTTCTGCCAAGAGGTACCCATTTGACTTTGGTTTCCATATGAACAGTAAACAGAACTATTCAGGACGTGGCTTTGTTCTGGTCTTGGTGGTCCTGTGGCCACCTTACCATCCTCCCCCTCTGCCAATGCCCAGCCCTGGAATGGGGCTTAACAGCTTGAGTCTCTCTGCTTCTCTGGCTTTCTCCCCTTAAATATTCATGGCCATACATGGCCTTTATTGTCACAGCTTATTTATTAATATGTTTGAAGCTGAAGCTGGACATTTTTCTGTCTTATTCATAGTTCATTTTTACATATACATTTTTTAAATATTCTTTTCTCTTTCTGACTTACTTCATTTGGTATGATAATCTCTAGTTGCATGCATGTTGCTGCGAATGGCATTATTTTGTTCTTTTTTATGGCTGAGTGGTATTCCATTGCATATATGTACCACATCCATTCATCTGTGCATGGACATTTAGGTTGTTTCCATGTCTTGGCTACTGTGAATAGAGCTGCTATGAACATATGGGTGCATGTATCTTTTTGAATTATAGTTTTGTGTGGATATATGCCCAGGAGTGGGGTTGCTGGATCACATGGAAAACAGTATGGAGATTCCTCAGAAAGCTAAAAGTAGAATTACCGTAGTTCATTTTTATAAGGCAAAACCTCAAACTTAAAATGTCCATCTCTCCAAGGTTTCCATTTCAGGAGTTATTTTTCACGTTGTTCAGCATTTTGACATGAAAGACCTGTTTTCAAGAGGAATCAAGCTGCTCTGAATGACATGTTATTCATTCATTAGTTCATTCACTCACTCATTCGTTCATTCATAAAACATACCTTAAGCACCACGCTTGTTTTTTGGTGGGATAAAGTCTTTATTGATAAATAGGTTAAATAGAATAAATAGAATGGTGGTTTGTTAGGGAATAAAAATGCAAGCAGAATCTCAGTCTTTCTCTACCCTGACCTCTAGCTCTTGGCTTCTGCTTCTTACTGGACACTTTGGACAGTGAGGCCTTGCTGGGCAAGCCAGGCCTTCTTGGGCCCTTGGGGGTCTCTATCTTCCTGGCCAGTGATGCAAGCATCATCTTGGACCCACTGCCCTTAGGAGGAGCAGTAGCCTTGGCTCTTGGCCTCCTCAGCTGCTTGGACAGTGACCTCTTTAAGGACCTTGGCTTCCCTCTTTTTTTGTCTGGGGAAGCAGCTCCATTCTTGCCCTTGGTGACCATGAATTTTGAACTCTGACTCTCAGCTTTTGTTTTCCTGTGGGCCTTGGCACCTCAGCGGCTCCTTCTGCCTTTGACCTTTGACTTCCTGCCTGGTTCGTTGGCACTGGGAAGGGCCTGTGTAGCCTTGAATGGCCGTGGGGAGGCCTTCCTGCCTTGGCCCAATTTTCCCTCTTGGTCTTTGGTCTGGCTTCCTTTCCTGGGGGTCTTCTCCTTAGGTACTCCTGGTTTGGAGGTAGGTGCCCTCACCTCTGCTGGCTTCTTGAGTCCTCTTTTCACCTCACTAGGTTGGGAAGGTACTTCTTTGCCTCACTTGGTTTCTTGGGGCCCTTCTCCTCAGCCTCACTGGATCTCCTGGGAGCTGTCATGGTGGACGTCTTCTTGGGCTGAATTTTCCTTTTATTCTTGGGAACTAATTTGAAGCTGCTGGTGGCCCCCTTGGCCTTGGAGTTGATGGGCCTGAGGAAGAAGCCAAGGCCTGCTTCAGCATGTACTTGAACTGAGTGACTTCCGCTGTCAGATGCTTCAGCAGGGTGTAAACCCTGATGGTTGCACTGAGGTGCCCTGGCACTGCAGCCATGCACAGCACCGGAAGCTAGCAGTGTGGCATTTGGCCTCCATTATGGCTCAGGCCCGGCTTTTCAGACCCAGACCATAAGGATGATTCTACCATGGAGGTCAAGGAGGTCAAGGTGTCACTGGAGGCAAAGTTCCTGGGAGCCACTGCACAGGCAGATGAAGGTGGCCAACCCCCTCCCCCAGGCATCATCATATTGTTTTTAAGGAGCTAAAAAACCAAATCCTTAGCATCTGAGTGGCACTGCTTCCATTAATCTTCACAACAATACTTTGAGTGCATTGATAATCATAACACCGATTATTGGCTAAGGGTGTACTCTATGCTATGCATGGTATGGGCATTTCATGCACAAACCATTCATCTCCCCAACAATACATCAAGGTAGGTGCAATCACCCCCTTTTACAGATGAGGAAACTGAGGCTATTACAAGGTTGCTCAGTGAAGCAGTGAGCTCTCACGTCTCTATGGGCTAAATCCAAGATTACTGCTCTTTACACTTTAACTTTTCATCTTAGTCAGCAAGGACTTGGTTACCTAGGGCAGAGAACCAAGATTCCTATATCTAAACCAGCTGGGGCTTTATTGGGCCTGGGTTTGGGGCTCGTAATTTTTTTAAAGCATTTTATTAAGGTGTAATTTATATATTGTAAAATTCACCCACTTAAAGTGAATGATTTAATGTTCTTCAGTATATTCACAGGGTTGTGCAACCATCATAGTAATAGAAGTTTAGAGTATTTTCATTCCCTCTAAAATATACCTCATACCTATTAGCAGTCAATGCCCACTCTGCATCTACCCTGCCCTCCATCCAGCCCTAAGCAACCTTTAATCTAGTTTCTGTGTCTATAAATGTGCCTATTCTGGAAATTTCATATAAATGGAATCATATTAATCTTTTATGATTGGCTTCTTTCACTTATCCTAATATTTTCAAGAGTTATCAATTTTGTTGCATGTGTTAATACTTCATTTCTTTTTATTGACAAATAATTTCCAATTGTATGGATATACCAAATTTTATTTACCCATTAATCAGTTGAGGGACATTCTGGTTGTTTCTGTATTTTGACTATTATGAATAATGCTGTTTAGAACATTAGCATACAAATCTTTGTGTGTTTCATTTCTCTTAGGTATATACCTAGGGCTAGAATTGCTAGGTCATGTGGTAACTGTATGTTTAACAGTTTAAGGGACTGCTAGATTATTCCAAAGCACCACACCATTTTACCAGCAATGTGTGTGGGTTCCAATATCTCTGAATCCTTGCTAACATTTGTTATTGTCCATCTTTTTTGTTACAGTCATCCTAGTGCGTGTGAAGTGGTATTTCATTGTGGTTTTGAATTGCATTTTTCTTTTTTCTCTTTCTTTTCTTTTTTTGGCTGCAGTGGCATGTGGGATCTTAGTTCTCACACCAGGGATCAAACATGCGCCCCTGCAGTGGAAGTATGAACTCTTAACCACCGGACCGCCAGGGAATTCTCCTGACTTGCATTTTTCTAATGACTAATGACAGTAAGTGTCTTTTCATGTGCTTATTGGCCATTTGTATATATTCTTTGGAGAAAAGGCTAGTCAAATCTCTGGTCCATTTTTAATTGGGTCATCAGTCTTTTTGAGTTGTAGAAATACTTTATATATTCTGGGTATAATTTCCTTATCAGATATATAAATTTCAGATGTTTTCTCCCATTTTGTGGGCTGTCTTTTCACCTTCTTGATGGTATCGTTTGTAGCACAAAAGTTTAATTTTAATGTAGGTCGATTTATTCTTTTTATCACTTGTGGTTTTGCTGTCATATCTAGGAAAACGTTGCCTTTAAAAAGCCATGAAGATTTACTTCTATATTTTCTTCTAAGAGTTTCACAGTTTCAGCTCTTTTTTTATGTCACAACTTTTAAAGAATTAAATTAAAAAATTTTCCAGCTTTATTGAGGTACAATTAAGAAATATAAAATGTATATGTTTAAGATGTATAGCATGATGTTTTGATATATGTGTACATTGTGAAGTAGTTACCGCAGTTAAGCTAATTAAGATATTGGTCACCTCACATAGAATGTGTGTGTGTGTGTGTGTGTGTGTGTGTTTGTGTGTGTGGTGAGAACATAAGGTAACTTAACCCTCTTAGCGAATTTCAAATATACAATACAACACTATTAATTGTAGTCGCCATGTATACATTAGATCTCTAGAAATGAATCATCCCATATAACTGAACCTTTGTAAACTTTGACCAATGTCTCTCCCTTTCTGCCACCTTCCAGATCATGCAGCCACCATTCTACTCTCTGCTTTTCTGAGTTTGACTTTTTAGATTTCACATATCCGTGAGATCATGCAGCATTTGACTTTCTGTGTCTGACTTATTTCATTTAGCATATTGTACTCTAGGTTTATTCATGTTGTCTTGATGTCAGGATTTCCTTCTTTCTTAAGGCTTAATAATATCCCATTACATACATGATCTATAAAAATCATGTATCAAAAGTCTATATATATACCTATAACATATACCCCATTTTCTTAATCTATTCATCCATTTATGGACATTTAAGCTGCTTTCCTATCTTGGCTATTGTAAATAATGCTGCAGTGAACATAGGGGTACAGATATCTCTTCCGGATACTAATTTCATTTCCTTTGGATAAATACCCAAAAGTGGAAAAGTTGGTTCATATGGAAGTTCTATTTTTAATAGAGGTCCCTATTCTTAAGGGACCTCCATACTGTTTTCCATAGTGGCTGTACCAATTTACATTCCCACCAACAGTGCACGAGGTTTCCCTTATTTCCACATCCTTGCCAACACATGTCATCATTTGTCTTTTTGATGATATCCATTCTAACAGGTGTGAGGTGATAACTTGTGATTTTGATTTACATTTCCTTGATGATTAGGGATGTTGAACATCTTTTCATGTACCTGTTGGCCATTTGGATGTCTTCTTTGGAAAAGTGTCTATTTAGTTCCTCTGCTTATTTTTTTTTTTATTGAATTGTTTTGTCGTTGTTGTTGTTACTGAGTTATATGAGTTCTTATATATTTTAGTTGTTAACCCCTTATCTGATGTATGGTTTGCAATTATTTTCTACCATTTTGTAGGTTGCCTTTTTATTTTGTTGATGGTTCCCTTTGCTGTGCAGAAGCTTTTTACTTTGATATAGTCCCACTTGTTGATTTTTGTTTTTGTTCCTGTGCTCTTGATGTTACATCCAAAAAATCATTGCTAAGACCAATGTCAAGAAGCTTCTTCCCTTTGTTTTCTTCTAGGAGTTTTATGGGATCAGGTCTTATGTTTCAGTCTTTAATCTATTTTGAGTTATTTTTGCAAGTGAAGTAAGAGAGGGTTTCAGTTTCATGTTTTCTGCATGTGGTTATCCAGTTTTTCCGATACCATTTTTGAAGAGACTATCCTTTCCCCATTTAATATTCTTGGCTGCCTTGTCATATATTAATTAACCTATATGTTGTGGTTTACTTCTGAGCTCTCTATTCTGTTCCAGTGGTCTAAGTGTCTATTTTTAAGTCAGTACCATACTGTTTTAATTACTTTAGCTTTGTAGTATAGTTTGAAGTCAGGGAGTAGAGCATGATACTTCCAGCTTTGTTCTTCTTTCTCAAGACTGCTTTGGCTATTTGAGGTCTTTTGTGATTCCATACAAATTTTAGGACCATTTGTTCCATTTCTGTGAAAAATGCCATTGGAATTTTGATAAGGATTGCATTAAATTTGTAGATTGCTTTGGGTAGTATGGATATTTTAACAATATTAATTCTTTTGGTTCATGAACATGAGATATCTTTCCTTTGTGTCTTCTTCAATGTCTTTCATAAATTTCTTATAGTGTTTTACTTTACAGAATTTTCACTTCTTTGGTTAAATTTGTTCCTGAGTATTTTTTTTGATGCTATTGTGAATGAAATAGTTTCCTTTATTTCTTTTTCAGATGTTTTTTTGTTAGTGTATAGAAACAGCACTGAACACCTCAATCCATCATTCAGGAAGTCCCACCATGCACTTCTAATTTAGAGTTAATTCAGGAGGTCCTGAAGTGACTTGGTCTAGTGGACTGATATGTGTAGTGTCAGCCAGGAATCTCATGATGTAGACAGAGAAGGTGGAGGGCTGGCAACTTTCCCAGTCCTCCTGATTATTCTGGAGTCTGGCATGTTGGAATCAGGTGGCTCTGGGTTGGAATTTGAGCCCAGTGTCTTGTTGTTGTCACTCACCCCTCTCTCTCTCTGTAGGGTTGGAATGACAGCTCTTGTGGCCAGAGTTGTTGGGATAATTGGATGAGATAATATGGGGAGTAACTTAGTTGAGTGTATGGCAATGAGAAAATGTCTTGGTACATGATGGTTGGTTTTACTATTTACAGCCCTCTGCCCAGAAGTCAAAGCTCAGCAGGAATTTTGAGGCTTCTCTCTTCCTAGTCTGTGAAGAGAATATCCTCCAGCCAGTCTGTTCTCCCCCATGCATCCTCAGCCTACCCAGAGTTTCCTGCTCTTTGTCCCCTTGGGAGAATTTCTCTGCCTCTCTAGTGGATGGTCTCTGGCTCCTATGGCCTGCTAGGTCAGGCCAAGGATGTCTCTCCCTTCCCAGATGCTAAGGACTGAACGTTAGTGTTCCTCCAAAATTCATATATTGAATCCTAATCCTCAGTGTGATGGTATTTTGAGGTGGGGCCTTTGGGGGATCATTAGGTGATAAGGATGGAGCCCCGTTGAATGAGATTAGTGCCTTTATAAAGGCGACCCTAGAGAGCTCCCTCACATTTTCTGTGAGTTCACAGTAAGAAGACTGCTGTTTATAAACCTTCAGCCTCCCCATATGTGGCCCTGGTGGGCCCCAATGTGTCTCCAGCTGTGGTGGTTACACTATCAGAGTGTTCAGTTCAGTGGACTTTGGCAGTGTCTATGTGGTGCCATCTTTGTCTGCAAGCAGAGTGCACGGACCTGGGATGTGGTTACCTCCACCTTGGTTATGAAGACTTAAGTTGCCTGGAAGCACCATGGGGGTGGGTCCACTACAGAGAACCACCTGGAGTGTAGGGGGTGACATTGTCACCCTAGTGGGCCTGGAAGCTGGAGCAGTGAGCCAAAGAGGATTATTCTTGAGCCTTTAAGGTCTAATGGAATTTCCTCCTTTAGGCTTTGGACTTACCAAGGACCTGTCACTCATTTTTTCTTTTGTATTTCTTTTTTTTGGAATGAGAATGCCTATGCTATGCCTGTCCCACCATAATATTTTGGAAGCACATAACTTGTTGGGTTTCACAAGTTCACAGCTGCAGAGGAATTTGCCTCAGGATGAGTCATACCTGTAGTCTCACCCATGTCTGATTTAGATGGTATTTAAACGAGACTTTGGACTTGGACTTTAAAGTTGATATTGGAATGAGTTAAGATTTGGGGGTTATTCACATGGAATGAATGTATTTTACGTGTGAGAAGAACACAGATTTCGGGGGCCCAGGAGCAGAATGCTATAGACTGAATGTTTGTGTTCCTCCAAAATTCCTATGCTGAAACTTAATCCCCACTGTGATGGTATTTGGAGGTGGGGCCTTGGGAATGTGATTAGGTCATGAAGGTGGAGCTGTCATGAATGAGATTAGTGTCCTTATAAAGGGGACCCCAAAGAGCCCCCTTAACCTTTCCACCATGTAAGGACACAGCAAGGAGATAGCCATCCATGAACCAGGCTCTTACCAGACACTGAGTCTGCTAGTGCCTTGATCTTGGACTTCCCAGCCTCCAGAACAGTGAGAAATATATATTTGTTGTGTAAGCTACCCAGTGTATGGTATTTTTGTTATAGCAGCCAAACTGGACTAAGCCACCAGCCTTCCAGGGCTCACATATTCAGCTTCTCTTGCATTGGAAGCATCGTTCAGAAAAACAAGCCCAAGACTAGAAGTCAGCAGCTCTGCTTACGTAACCCTCTAGGCTTCAGATTCTCTTTAGCAGTAGATATCATTACCCACCTCATAGAACTGTTGTGAAGATATACTTCCCTGGTGAAAACTATTTAAAAACTCATTTCTTGTTTCCAATGATGAAACTTTTCCTTTAAACTGAGTTGTCATACAAAATAACATCAACTACCACTTATTACCTGCCAGACAAAATTCTAAGTTCTTTTACATGTATTAACTCATTAATCTTAACAAAAACCTTAAAGGTAAATACTACAGCCAACCTCACTTTATAGATGAGGAAACTGACACATTGAGAAGCAAAAAAACTTATCAAATATCACATGGCATCTAAGTGGCAGAGCTGGGGTTGGAACGCCTCATACTCTATAGCCCAGCTCCTGGTTGCGGCAGGCAGGTTGGTTATCTCCCCACAGAATTATTCTCCATCTTCCATTTTGGCAGAACCCCAGTTTTGTTTGGATGTCCACCTCTCCTTATCATGAGTTGGGGTTAAATTCTAAAAAGTCCAAGGTAATCAAGGTTGTCCTAGTCCCGTTGCTGGTGATTGGTTTAGGAATGGGCATGTGACACTATCTGGCCAATGAGGTGTAAAGGGAAACATACAGGGGTTTCTGGGAAGGTTCTCCTCACAGATAGAAGGAGACACGTGGGAAAAAGTGTAGCACATGGAACCACGGCAGCCATCTGATGCTTTGAGGGAGCTAGTCTGTGGAAAGCCATATTCAAGACCGGATAATCAGAGTTCAGAAAGAACTTGGGTTTTGTTACCTCTGGCATGGCCCTAGGACCAGACTTCCCTTAATGTGAGATTAGCTAATTTTCCTTGATTGGGATTTTGTGTTGGTTGTAACTTAAGACATTCTTTTGGATCCACCTCTTAATGAGTGAAACCAAAGCAGACTTCCTAGTGGGGAGGAAAATGATGAGTAACTCAGGATTGTGGGGCGATGAGGATGAGATTGGCAAGCTGGGCTGTGGGCTGTGATAAGAGATTTGATTTTATTCTAAGGGCAGTAGGAAAGCAGGAGGGAGTTGCAAACATTCAGATGAGAGACGAAGGTGGGGGGGGAGGTAGAGCAGGAGATGACTAGATGGATTCCGGGTGTATTTCAGAAGCAGGGTCATCAGCTCTTGCCGATGGTTGAAATGCAGGGGTGAGGAATGACAGGAATGAGGGGGAGTGAAGGCTAGGAGAGCAGTGTCTTTGAGCAAGAGCCGTAAAGTTGTGCATGGTCAAATTTGCCACTGTTGCTTACTCACTGTGAACTTAAGAGAGATTCCAGAGTCTGAACCAGACCTACACTTTTTATTTCCATTTCTGTTTTATTCACTACCTAATACAACACTTCATACATGCTGGAGACAAAAATAAATGTTTGTTGAATGAATAAATGCATGCATATATTCACTCACTTCCCATCATTGCAGAGCCTGGCATAGTTTGGAGTGTGATAGGTTCTCAATCAGACTTCATGGGATGAATGAGTGAGGGGTCTTGTGCCTCTCTCAGTATGCAGGGCTGCCTCCCTCACGAGGAGCTAGACGATGGCAGAAACGCACTGAACTCCCTGCTGATGCCAAAGGCTCCGGTGCCAAGACATCAACCTGTCACTCATAAAGATGGCAAATCTATTGGGTCATAAACTTGACTGCAAACTAATATGGTAGCAATAATGAACATTAATTAAACATTTAATTTGCCATCATTTTGCTTGTCATCATACATTTTAGAAGGGCACTGGGGCTGATTTTGATGGGTTGAGAATCTTAAAAAAAAAATCCAGGGAAGTTTGAGTTCATGCATTTATTTTTCTCTAAATAGTATTTTCTGTAGTAGGCAGAGAGTATTTTTTGGTATTTTGCTCTCCATACTGTGGCAATAAATAGTGTATTTACATATTTATTTATTCATGTATTCATTAGTTCAACAAATATAGTATTTAGTGTTGACTAATTCCAAATACTATTCCAGTTCTAGGGATAGAGTAGTAAACATCATGGGTAAGGGTCCAGCCTCATGGAGCCATATTTTCATCAGGAAGACAAACACTAAGTAAATAAATCAACAATGTAATTTAATACAGCAAGAATGTCTATGCAGAATATGAAACAGTATGTGAGGATAGAGAGGACTGTGGCTGGAGAGTGCTTTTTTAAAAAATAAATTTATTTATTTATTTATTTTTGGCTGCATTGGGTCTTCGTTGCTGCACGTGGGCTTTCTCTAGTTGCAGCGAACGGGGGTTACTCTTCATTGTGGTGCACAGGTTTCTCATTGTGGTGGCTTCTCTTGTTGCGGAGCATGGGCTCTAGGCTCATGGGCTTCAGTAGTTGTGGAACGCAGGCTCAGTAGTTGTGGCTCACGGACTTAGTTGCTCCGCGGCATGTGGGATCTTCCCGGGCCAGGGCTTGAACCCGTGTCCCCTGCATTGGCAGGCGGATTCTTAACTACTGCACCACCAGTGAAGTCCCTGGAGAGTGCTTTTAAATGAGGTGGTCCAGGAAAACATCTTCAGTGTACACAGATTTCAGGGAGAGTGTTCCAGGAAAAAGGGACAGCACGTGCAAAGGCCCTGCACTGGGGAATGAACCTGGCGTGTTTGTGGACAAGAAGACCTGTGTGGCTGGAGCCATCATGCAAATGAGCTGCCTCTGTGCAGGAAGTAGTAAATGTGGTACAAGGAGTCAGGATGGAGAAAGGGCTCTGGTCTGGACTGCATCTAGCTATGCCTTTGTCTATTCAACATGCAGATGGTGGGTCCCTATTTGGTGTAGAAACTGTGTCAGGCAAAATCCTGCAGATAAAGACCAAAGCCTGGAGAAGCTCACAGTGGGAAAAACAGAGAAGTCAACAGTTTCCCCACCTTATAATGTGACTGGAGCTCTATGCTGTTTACCAATAGGATGGTTGTGTGGGAGGGCTAAGCTTCTTGTCCCCTCGGAGTCCAGTTTATTACTTTAGACAATAAAATGTGAGCTAATAGCATAAGTTCTGCCTTATGAGCATTTCTATGCCAATCTCCACCACAGTGACCCTTGTTACTCTCTGTCATGATGACTGGAAATGTTTGAGATAGAGGCTGCTTGGTCCACCCGGGCCCTGGAGTGAGGCTGGCAACCCTAGGTGGTCAAGTACTGTGAGAGAGACCTTACACATCATTGTTTAGGCCTCTGAGGTCTTGGGATTGTTTGTTGCTGCAGCATAGCTCAGCCTATTGTGACTGATGTGGCCAGGATGGGGATAAGCACAAAAGTTGAACATGTGACTCAGCCTGAGGAAGTCAGGGAAAGTTTCCCAAAGAGGCGATATCTTTGCAGAGACTGGAAGCACAAGCAAAGGAAAAGGAGGAGATGTTACAGAGAGAGGTAGAGAGAGAACTCTCCCTGAAGTGGTGATCAAAGAGGGGACCACAGGCAAAGCTTAGGACAGTGTAATTAAGAGCACAGGCTTTGGGGTCAGACAGGCATAGGTTTGATTTTGGCTCTGTCACTCTCTGCATTGTGATCTTGAGCAGAAGCCTCTGACATTTTCTGAGTATCAGATTCCTCGCTGCACAATAGATAAGATAGCACCTACCCTTCTGGTGCTTTGCAAGTGCTCATTCAAAGTGGTGGCATTACTAGGTGTAATGACAGATGTACTGGGTCCCTGGGTCTAGTTTTGCCATGGCCTCCATCAAGACACAAAAACTATAACAATGAAAACCAGCACATATAGGATACTTACATGCCCGGCTCTATGTGTTTTGCAAGGGTTACAAAGCCATGGAATATTAGTGTTACTGTAATACCCATTTTACTAATGGGAGAAGGGGAATACAAGGTTTAAATGACTTGTCCAAAACCACACAGTGGCAAAGATGCAGAGCCAGAATTCAGACATGGAGTCTAAGTCCAGCGTCCACACTTGTAACCATGACATTGCCTTCTGCTTCTGTGCTTACACACCTAAGGGTTCATGCCCAGTGGCTGAATTGAGACTCCCAGTCCAAGGGGCATGGCTAAGACTCCTGACTCAGCACAGAATGAAGAGAAGGAGGCTCCTGGCCAGAGACTCTGGCAGAGGTGATGCTGTGAAGATGGGGTGAAACAGGCAGGGGTGGGTCTCAAAATGAAGTTGGCCAATGAGAAACTGAGAATTGCACTGGGTTTCTTACAGGCAACATTTACTGAGCCCCTGCTCCGGGCTAGGTCTACACTTTGTGCTCTGTATATGGTGGTGCACAGTCTGTCTGCAGACATTGGAGCTGCTATCCCCTTAGGCCTTCAGATCTCACCCTCCTGAGTGTCACTTTATGAGCTACTGCTGTCGCAGGTACCCTTGAGGAACATCCAGGCTTTATAGGAACCCACAGGATTTGCCTAGCCTTCAAGGGGACATCAAGTGGAGACATGGTGGCCACATCCGAGTGACCCTAATGAAGGAAGGGTGGCAGGAGTACACTCCTGGAAGAGAAAGGGCATGTGAATGAATCTGAAAGAACATGGGGTTTTTCATCCAGCAGCCAGCCAGGAGAAGAAAGAAGCATGGGCAAGAAGATCCTGGGGGTGTCAAGCAGGGCCCCCGTCCCTCTGGGCTTTATGCCAAGGGCAGTGGGAAGCCAGCACAAGAGCTCAAAGCAGGGGAGTGATAGGATCAGATTTTTCTTTTGACAGGTTCACTCTGGCTGCCATTAGGATTGCAAGGGAGCAAGACTGGGGGCGGGGAGATCATTTAGGAAGCTGTTGCAATCATCCTGGCCAGAGGATGAGACCCGGAGCTGGAAAATAGAGAGCATTGGGTGGATCTTCTCTCCCTGAACTTGTGACCCTGCATTAGTGCTCCGGTGACATTTTAGCCCAGTTCTCCTTCTCCCTAGCCCAAAGGGCTGTCCGACCTATATTTATCTTTCCAAAGTGGCGGTTCTGCAAATTGTAGCTGTCTGAGATTGCCGCTTTGCCCACGTTCCCCACATTCTGGGTCACAGGTCACGCAGCCCTGGTGAGCTGGTAACGGTCCTGCTTATTTTGCTTTGTTTCCTGAGATTTCCGTTTGGTTAATGACAGGGCTCTTTATAGCTTTGTGCTCACAAGCCTGGCTCTCCAGCTTCCATTTGGTCATAGGTGAGCAGCCTGGGTAACCGGACCCCAGGTGGGCAGAATTTTCTGGACTCCAGACATCTCCTTCAAATGAGCAGATCTTCCCCTTGGAAGCCGAAATAACATGGGTTAACTTTTTTTTCCAATTAGCTCTGCATTTTCTATAAAGACATAATCCTTTATTAACTTAATGAGGCATAATAATTATTAATTGCTAATTATTCATAGTCGCTTAGTCTTTTTAAAAGAAATGATACCATTTAAAGTAAGATTTAAAGATATGCAAATATCGAAAAGCTTCTTTCAACTATTCGGCTACTCTGTGGTATCATGGCAAACACACTGAGTTTTTGTGAGGAAGATACTAACTTTGTTCCAAACTCCATGACTTGGAAAGTCAGCGTACCACCTGACTTTTCTTGGCCAACCTCCTTAACTTCTCTCTGAGTGTAAATTTCCCCATCTGTGAAATGGGTCTATGAATACCTGCTTGCAGCCCCACTGGGGCTTTCTATGAGGTGATGGAAAATGTCTAGCATAGTACTTAGCATATGATGAAAACGTTGAGAAGTACAAGTTATCTGTTAGAAGTTGCTTCTTCATCTAATCAGGGCTGTGTCTCCTAGTTCTAAATTAAACCAATAAACATATCCATATATAAATACAAATACGTATTTGTGTGTCTATGTATCTGTAATTCTATAGCTATAGCTATAGACACCTTCAGGCACCTCTAATTTTTATTGTCACGTTCAGGCCTCTCTATTCAACTACCCAGGCCCTTTCTGTCTTGGAATATGAGAGGCAGTGGTTTTCTGTTCCATATTTGTCCTGCTCCATGCTGTTTGGCGAAAAAAAAAGAGCAGTACTCTTACCACCCTCTGTTGGTTAAAGAGCTAGAAGTTAGTCAGACTGTGGGACCCAGAGATGGTGACCACTGGGCTTCCAAGATGTGCCCTGTGTCTCCCTCTCAGGCAGCCTCTCCCGGTCACAGTCTCAGCCCCGGCTCCTGGGCTCTTCATGTCCCAGTTGTCTGGGAATGGGGATGTTGGTATTCATTCACACTCTGAATTCCACTCTCTGGATCCAGTGGCTCCTAGAGAGAAACGCCTTTTTTTTTTTGCGGTACACGGGCCTCTCACTGCTGTGACCTCTCCCGTTGCGGAGCACAAGCTCCGGACATGCAGGCTCACCGGCCATGGCTTATGGGCCCAGCCGCTCCGAGGCATGTGGGATCTTCCTGGACCGGGGCACGAACCCGCATCCCCTGCATCGGCAGGCGGACTCTCAACCACTGCGCCACCAGGGAAGCCTGAAACCCCTCTTTTTAAGAAGCCTAGTTCAGGAGTTACATATACGGGTGGGAGGTCCCTCTCTTGCTTTAGCCAGAACCCCTTTACTGAGATGGGCAGGATGAGACTGGCACCCTCAGCTCCAGAGAGAACAAGTTCCACTGGGGCAGCTCCAGGAGGCTGTATGGAACAAACCTAGTGGTGACAACAAACTCAGCCTCCAAATGGAGCGAGAGCAGCAGCTGCTTCAGGGGAACCAGGGCAGCGGGCAGAGGAAGCACCACTGTCTTATGTACACAGCAGCTGCCGGTGCTTGAGAGTGTTCCGTGTCCCGGACACTGCTCTACACAGTGTCGTACTTCATCTGCCTTTTACCTAAAGGGTGAATTTCCATAAACCCCTATGATTGCAAATGTGGATAAGCAATGAATTCATAGCTTGATTCTCATTTGCCATTGTTTCTTGTGAGAAACCTCGTGGGGAGGTGTGACTCTGGTGTGGGGTAAAATTCAGGCGTCCCTACATTCATACAAATGGATGCATATAAGATTAAAAAAAAACAAGCTATGAACTACTGCTGAGGGCAGCTAATCACAGCAAGCACAGTGCAGTGAAAAGAACATGAGTTTTGTGTCCAAAAGCCAGGTTCTGTCACGTCATAGCTGTGTGACCTTAGGCAAGTCACTTGAGCTCTCTGAATCCCAGCTTTCTTATCTGCAAATTGGGAAAATTAGTCCTTATTTCTCAGGATCATTGGGAGGATTAAATGCCATACATACACACACACACACAAAGCCAGACATGTAGTAGGGGTTAATAAGCATCTGTTCTCCATCACTCCTCAAGTCTTCTTGAGTTGTGCATGTTTTGGACATCAGTAATTTGCATTCTATTTAAGATACTATCCTACTTTTTAAAAATACATTTTTCCTGCCTATAAGATAATATTTATTCATTGTAGAAAACCTAAAAGATTATAGAAGCATATAAAAATAAAATAGAAATCTTCCTTAAAACCACCCGTTAAAGATTTCAACTGCATATATTGTGGTTCACTTCCATTCTCGCTCTGTCTCACTTTCTTGTGTGTGTATGTAAAAATAATTGGAGTCATCTTATTTACAGAATTTTCTGATTTTTTTCAATAGAGTATAAAAGTCTTTCTCTCTGTGGGGTTTTCCCCCCAGGTTAACTGTAAAATCATATCAATCTTTGGAGTAAGATCAGTGTGGATATGAGAATTCACTGCATTATCATGCCTTGGGTGTTTGACCCTGGGAAAATCACAAATTTTCACAGGGTTAATGTGGGATTCAAATGATGTCAGGCCCATAGAAATCTTAGCACAGTCCCTGAAACCTAGTAAGTGCTTGTAGATGGTGGTGGCTGATACTGATATTGATTAGACTTCTGTGTCAGGCTAGGTTACGCTGCAATGACAACACTGAAATCTCAGTGACTCTACACAACAAAACTGCTTCTTACTGTAGATTGATAGTATGTATTCTCCTGGGCAGCTGTCTTCATGTCATGATGTTGAGCTCCAGTTTGCTTCCATCTTAGAGCATTTCCATCATACACACGTTTCCATGATTGCCAAGGCAGGGAAGAGAAATTGGAAGATTTCATACTAGCAATTAAATGCTTTAATCCAGAAGGTATGTGCACCTATTCTGCTTACAGCCAATTGGCCAGAACTAACTGCATAACCCTACCTTGCAGGGCAGGGTGGGACGGGGGATGTGTGGAGAAATGTGATCCTTCCAAGTACCCAGAAGAGCAGAAGAGGAGGGGGCCTCAATATAGGTGGGCACTAACAGTCTCTGCCATGGAATTATCTATTATAGGATCATTTACTCTTGTGGGAATCAGTGCACTTGAATTCAAGGTCAGCCCCAGCATGCTTATGCAGAATGAGTCCTCAGCCCTGACCTGGCAAAGAGATGAAAATGCAGCTGATCTCAGATGCATTGATGTCTGCTGGGTCTGTCTGAAGCCGGGGTTACCACCAGTGTTTCGATGCCAGTTCTCTCTCTGTGTCTGAGAGTTATTGCCCTGATGCTCAGCGTTGTGAATGGTGCAGTTAAGCGGAAGGGTCGGGCTGACCACAGTGCAGCATTTCATCAGTGCCCTGTCATCACCCTGATCTACAACTTGTCCCGAGGGCCATCAGCCCCAGAAGAGAGCGTATCAGGCCCCGCTCTGACATTTAATACCACATCCATCACAGTGCAGAGAACGCTAAGGAGGTCTGAGCCCTGGTGAGCTAGAGGCTGGGACAGGGCCGAGGGGCTCCTTGAGAATCAAGAGTTCTCATATACATGTACATTTGTTATCGCAGTTAATTCCCACAACAAGCCAGCTAGGTAGTCATCATTATTCCCGTTTTATATTTTGTGAATTTAAGTCTCAGAGAGGGTATTTAACTAGCCAAGAATTTCATAACCAGAAAGGGGAAGAGACCTAAGTCTATTCATATGATTCTCTTTCAGAAAATAATGCCTTGATCCATAAGGCACAGAACACCCAATGAAAAGTGGCCTAAACAACAGGAGATTTTGTTTTCTATTATAACCAGAAGAGGAAATGTGAGTCACCCCAGGAGTGGGTCAGTAGCTCAACAGTGAATTGCGGACACAAGCTCTTCCCATGTCTACAGTATGTTGACAATATCTCCTCTAATAGCCTCTAGGACTCCTGGTCTTCATGCAAACTCATTCTAAAGCAGGAAGGGACAAGGGCAGGTCAGTGAATAACGCTCTCTTAATACACTTCTCTTTCTTAATCAGGAAGGCAATGTTTCCCTTGTCCCCTAGCTGATTTTCCCATCGGCCATAAGGTTCACAATCTTAGCTGCAAGAGAGGCTGGGAAACCAAGTGTCTGTGTTTTCAGTTTCTGCTGTTGAAAGCAGGTTCAGGCAGCTTAGAAGAGGGCAGAGGAATGGTCCTTGGGAAGGTAACCAACAAAGCCAATCACACTCTGAAGGTGTTCCAGGGTAGGGCCTGTATCTCAAATTCCTTATATTCTTACAGCCTAATGAAACACTGAGCGCTCAACAAATCTTTTTAGAATAATTGGATGGTTTAGAAAGTTTGGGGCTATCCGGGGGATCTTGGAGAAGTGAGTCTTGATAGATAGATGGAACTGTGGATTAGTAGTTATCAGTTCAGGCTGCTGTAACAAATACCATAGACTGGGTAGCTTAGAAAAAATAGAAATTTATTTCTCAGTGTTCTGTAGGCTGGAAGTTCAGATCAGGGTGCCAGCATGGTCGCGTTCTGGTGAGGGCCCTCTTCTGAGTTGCAGACTGCTGACTTCTTGTGTCCTCAGTGGTGGAGAACAGAGAGAGAAAGCAAGCTCTCTGGTGGCTCATATAAGGGCACTAATCCCATTTGTGAGGGATCTACCCTCATGACCTCACCTAATCTTACTTTCCAAAGGTCCCACCTCCTAATATCATCACATTTAAGGGTAGGGTTTCAAAATAGGGATATGGGGGGAGGCACACATATTTAGTCCTTAACAGTGGTTTTTTCTTTATACCCTCTCCTTCGGCCTTTCAGTTATTGTGACTGCTTGCCAGTGAGTTGTCCAGCAAGAAGATGCAAGTGAGAGGAGAGGCAAAGGAGTCTCAGTTTCCTCATCTGTGAAATGTGTGAGAATGAGATCAAGTTTGTCTCTTATAAAGCTTCCAACTTTTGTCCTCTGTCCTGGGATTGGGGACACTCAGAAAAATGTGACTTAAATCCAACATGCAGAGGGCTCCCATCCTTGGAGCCCTCCCTCTGAGATGCCAGAGCAGATGAAAAGGGGGATGATTAAAATCTGCTGGAGAGTGGAATCAGAAGTGTTGGCTGGGAGAAGAGATTACACTGGCTTTGCAGAGAGAAGTGAAGGTAACTTACATGAACGGAAATGGCTCATTACCCCCAACTCTTGGTCTAGGCCCAGCCTGCCCAACTCTGTCCAATGAGAAGCTCTCCCATGAGGAGTGGTTAGAACTGTAGACTCCAGACCAGCTGTTGTTCTTAGTCATGGCTGTACATAGGAATCACTGGCCTGGGTGGAATGGTGGTAACGGGGGGCTTTAAGAAATATCAATGCCTGGGTCCCACTCCCAGAGTTTGTGATCTGCATTGTAGCCTGGCATAGGGGTTTTAAGACTTTCTCTAGGTCATTCTAATGCACAAACAAGGTTGAGAACTGCAGCTCTGGATGAGACTCTGCACTCAAATCCTGTCCTGTCACTAGTTGTGTGACCTTGGATACAAGTTCATTAACCTTTTGGCACTTCTGTTTCCTCATATGTAAAATGACAATCATGGGAGCATCCTGAAAGTGGCTGGGATAATCCATACAAAGCACAGTGCCTTTCCCACAGTAAAGGCTCAATTTAATTTGACCATAATGTCACCACATACCCTGTCCTGCTAACACTTACCCAGGGGTCTGGACCTTGTTACCATGGATGACCCCATTGTCTTAGGCATCCACCCTGGAAACCCTGCTGCCCTGATCCACCTTTGGAACTCAGAGCTCTCATATACTCATCATGGTCTGGAGTCTTACAGGAATTCTAGGATGCCTGGAGTAGGTATCTTGGGTTTTTCCTCTTTCATTTTAGTAACGGGATTCCATCCTTCTTTTGGGGAAACCACCCTTCCCCTACTCTTAGTCTACATGGTTGGATGAGGCTGACCTCACCTCCCAGCTCCAGGCTGTGTAGGTGACCCAGGCTTGTCAAATAAGAATGAAACCAACATTTTTAGTTCTCTTGGGAAAGAGGCCTCCTCTTTGCCCTGACATTGCTAAACTAGGAGGATGTAAGTCTGTAGCTTTTGGAGAACATCTGTATAATCAGGAGATGAGAGCCTGCCTGGGCATACAATCCACACAAAGGAATCAGATAGAGTGATAAGGACAGGTGTATTCCCTATGACATATTTGGGGAGCTGTAAGTTGATCCACCATGGGCTTGTCAGAGACATGAGCCAATGTGTCCTTTTTATTGCTCAGGCCACCTTGAGTTGGGCTTCAAATACAGTTGTGAGTCTAATGAATATATCTCACCTTGGCCTACTGGCCCTCTCTAGGGCCAGATCCTATGTCCTATGTTACATCTTGTCCCCACACCAGACCATGTCTTGCTTCCTTTTCCTCTACTGGGAATATCACATTTGCTGGTCATTCAGAGCCGGGCTGGCTGCACAGCCTATTATGGGCTCCTGCTAAGATAATCCATATTCTCAGAGTAAACCAGGGCTACAACAGACTTTCAGGTTACATGAAAGAGAGGCCTGGTGCCCAGGAGAAGGGAGGAGACAACGCTACCAGCACTACTCTGCTCTTGGCTGGTCAGACCCCACTTGCATTCTTGTATCTGGTTCTGAGCATTACCCTGAAAAACAGCTATTGCTCAGCAAGAGGGACCAAGATAGTGAAGGGATTTCAAGTAATATCAAATGAGAACAGGCCCTGGAGAGAGAAGATAGATTGCTGTTCATTATAAGAAAGAGTATTTACGTTTTAATTCGTAAGGGTCAACGTTGCCTAAGAATGGAATGGACCACCTCATGAGGTAGTGAGCTCTCCATGGTTAAAGGTATGCAGCAGGCTATTTGGCTGTCGTGGGTATCAAAGATACTACTTGTGGAACATTGAATAGGCACTGTCTTAGTTTGGGTTCTCTTTGAAGCAGATCCTGAGGCAGGAATTTGGGTGCACATAGTTCATGATCTCGTGATGCCAGAAACCGTGGGAGGAATAAGGAAGTGAGACAGGGAAGGAAGGAAACCAATAAACAGTGCAGAGAGAGACAAGTACCATATGATGTCACTTATATGCGAAATCTAAAACATGACACAAACGAACCTATCTATGATGCAGAAACAGACTCACAACATGTGGTTGCCAAGGGGAAGGGGGGAGGGGGGAGGGATGGACTGGGAGTTTGGGGTTAGTAGACGCGAACTATTACATATAGAATGGATGGACAACAAGGTCCTACTGGATAGCACAGGGAATTATACTCAATGTTCTGGTATAAGCCATAATGGAAAAGAATATAAAAAAGAATGTGTATACATACACGTATAACTGAATCACTTTGCTGTACAGCAGAAATTAACACAACATTGTAAATCAACTAAAAACCCAAAAAGCAAGAAAACAGTGCATTGCTGTGCTGACAGTTTCCTGCAGTGGGCAAGAGGGGCTCAGTCCTGCTGGGGACCCTCTGAAAGAATGTCAGATTTTCCCCTTGCAGGCCGAGCAAGCTAGTATGTTTCACTCACCCCTATTCCTCCAGTGGGGGATTGCTCCAGGGGCATTGACACTCAGGCACCTCCAGGCTGCCCCAGGTGAGGGCTGAGCATTCTGACCTGACCACACAGACCATCCTCAGATGGAGAGACGCTGTCTGCTGATGACCTCCAGGTAGGCTCAGGGGATGTGAAAAGAGCATGAGTATCTTGCATAGAAACCAACTTCAGAGTTTTAACTGAACTCCCCTTGATCGGATTCTGCCTGTTGGGTGCATTATGTAGCATGCTCCATGTTTCTAAGACAAGGAATTTGAAAGAAAAATCTGTAATTCCCATATTCCCTCAGCTCCATATTTTCTGAGAAACATCTGGCCTGCTTCATCTATTTCTTCTTCCTACTGGGGCCCTGAAGGCATAAACCTGTAGGACACAGAATGAGATCATCTGTGATGTTCTACTTCCACACCATCTGCACCAGGATGGCTGCTGGGTCAGGACTGTTCTGGCGGTCCCAGTGACACCTAGGAGAGAGCAGGGAAGCCTGGCACCTCCAGAATCATCACAATTCCCATGTCACTGCTGCTGCTTGTGGCTATAGAGCCAGTTCTTTCCAAAGCACATTGATAATAATAATATTTGTATAGCACTTGTAGTTTGTAAAGCACTTTACAGGTTCTGGGCAGCAACGGGGCTTTTCATATCTCCATGTGAACCCGTCAAGAAGATCATTCAGACTCATTTTGCAGATGAGGAGACGTGAGCCATTTTGCCAAGGCAGGCTTTCAGCCCAGGTAGGCTGCTTTCTCATTGCCCAGGCTTCAACCCGAGCACAGTGGCGGGACCCCATGCCTCCCAGCTGGACTTGAAGGCCAGGTGTTGGGTTAGGTGGGCTGAGAAGTAGGGGGTGGCAGCAAAATATGGCCAGCAGAAGCTGGAGGAGGTATGCAGAGAGCCGGGGAGAGGCGTTTTTGTCCCAGGGAATCATGTTTTTCTTTTGAAACAAAAGCTGAGAAATAGTGAAGAGGCAACATACAATATTCAACGGAGGTGAGCAGGTTTGAAATTACACGGTTCCTATTTAATTATGTAAAATCCCATAATCCCTCAGGGAGCGCTGAGGACCTGAGGTGGTGGTTTCCTTTCTCTCACAATTTTGGACTTAGTTGATTAAATGGCAGAAAGAATCACATGGCAAGGAAGACAGAGAGAATTATGTGGTCACAGAACCAAAGACGACTTCTCAGCTTTCTTGTTCCCGCCTGTTCTTTTCTCCTTGGGTGCTCTAGGCTGCCATTCTGGCCTCAGCGAAGGGATAAACATGTACACCTACAGCATCAGGGAGGAATGGACAATACCCCCCACCCCTCCAGGACTCTACAGACCCTTATTTTACAATGGATGGAGAGAGAAAGGAGAGTGAGAGAAAGTACAGCTGTTTACTTATGGACTGAATTGTGTCTCCCTGAAATCCATGTGTTGAAATCCTGACCCCCAGTACCTCAGAATGTGACTGCACTTAGAGACAGTCTTTAAAGAGGTGATTCGATTCCAATGAAGCCCTTAGGGTGGGCCCTAATCCAAAATGACTGTCCTTACAAGAAGAGGAACTTTGGATGCAGAGAGACATCAGGGATGGGCAGGCACAGAGGAAAGAGCCCACGGGGACACAGCTAGAAGGTGGCTGCCTGCAAGCCAAGAAGAGAAGCCTCATAAGAAATTAAACCTGCTGACACATTGAACTTGGACATCCAGGCTCCAGAATTATGAGAAAATATATTTCTGTTGTTTAAACCGCCCAGCATGTGGTGCTTTATGATGGCAGCCCTAGCAAATGAATACACTGAGAAAGAGAGGACTGGATTTAGACCTTGGTTAGTACCTCGATTCTGCCTTAACTAGCAGTGTGATTTCACCTGTTGGCCTCAGTTTTCTCATCTGTAAAATGAGCTAAGTAATCCTCCCCTCCTGGGTTTGCCAAGGAAGGAACACATGTGGAAGGACGGTGTCAGATGATGTTCCTCTCTTGCCCTCTACCTCCAAAATACATTCTGAATCCATTTACAGTCGATGCTTTTTTTTTTTTTTAATTTTATTTATTTATTTATTTATGGCTGTGTTGGGTCTTCATTTCTGTGCGAGGGCTTTCTCCAGTTGCGGCAAGTGGGGGCCCCTCTTCATCGCGGTGCGCGGGGCCTCTCACTATCGTGGCCTCTCTCGTTGCGGAGCACAGGCTCCAGACGCGCAGGCTCAGTAATTGTGGTGCACGGGCCCAGTTGCTCCGCGGTATGTGGGATCTTCCCAGACCAGGGCTCGAACCCGCGTCCCCTGCATTGGCAGGCAGATTCTTAACGACTGCGCCACCAGGGAAGCCCCCAGTCGATGCTTTTTATTCATGGTTATTATGTTCTATAAAGTCGCCACAAATGCTAAATTCATGAATACTGAATAATGTATTGCTCGTAGGTGAAATATGGGGTTCGGTTCCTGTGAGCTTCTGGTCATGACGTTTTCGTCCATTGATCAATATCTAGCTTTGTTTAGTGTGTGTTTCTAGTTAAACACAGATTCTGTAATATATGCTGTGGATTCATTAACATTGAACTCACAGCCAGCAGCACTATAACTCATGCCTGAACAAAGCTTAACGGATGCATCATTTTCCCCATAAGACACATCACAGCCTTCTGGAACTTACACACACTAGCCAGCACTTTGGCACCACCCTTGCGGGGCAGTTTAAAATTGCCCACACAGGGCTTCCCTGGTGGCGCAGTGGTTGAGAGTCCGCCTGCTGATGCAGGGGACATGGGTTCGTGCCCCGGTCCGGGAGGATCCCACATGCCACGAAGCGGCTGGGCCCGTGAGCCATGGCCGCTGAGCCTGTGCGTCTGGAGCCTGTGCTCTGCAACAGGAGAGGACACAACAGAGAGAGACCCACATACCGAAAAAAAAAAAAAATTGCCCACACAGCAGCCAGAGTCAACCTGTAAAAATAAAGATCACCTGCTGTCAAGGCTCCAGTGGCTTCTTATTCCGCTTAGAATGAAGCCTAGTCGCCAGCCCGTGACCTGCAGGCCCCATGGGACGGGTTTCTGCCCCCGCTGTCCTCCTTCCCATCGCTTCCTACCTGCTCTGTCTGCTCTGGCCCCACTGGTCATTGTGCTTTTTCTTGAACCCACCAAGGGTGTTCCATCTCCCTAGGCTTTCCTCTCTGTGAGATGTACATGTTTCCCTGTGCAACCACACACACACACACACACACACACACACCTGCCCCACCTTTTACAGGCTTCTGGTTCGACGTCTCCTCATCAGAGAGCCCACCTGGACCACTCTGCCTGAAACAGCCCCTCCGTTCGCTCTCTATGTTCTTACTCTGCTTCATTCCTTTCCATTGAATTTACCACTCCTTACATCTTGATTGCCCATCTTCATTAGAAGGTAAGCCCCATGAGGGTAGTGACTTAAGTTTGTTGTGGATGTCGATTTTGATTGTTTGTTTGCCCTTTGTTTGATTTCAGGCATCTACCTTGTACAGCATAGATTCCCTGTAAATAAATGATGCTGACCAGCTAGCCACATGGCGCATGGGACCCTGGGGGCTAGGCTCATGAGGCTTCTTTATAAGCACAGGGATAATCTCTTCTCTCCATGCGCCAGCTGACTGCACAGAGTGACTGTCTCCAGGCCAGGCCCGAAGGCTGGACCCCATCTGTGTAGGTACTACCCCAGCATGCCTCAGGACCCTTGTCATCCCCAAGGAGACTCCTGGACAGTCAGAAGGGAGGTACCCCCTCCACACCTGACCTTGACAGGCTGAGTAAGCAGGCTGGAGGGGCTAAGCTGGGGTACTTGCTGGCGCGCAGTGCCCCCATTTCCACTCTCCATAACCTAGTGGAAGCCATACTTAGGAGTCCCCAAGATCCAGTGAGAGATGTATTCTACATCTACAACAAGAAGAATTTAGATAAAACCTAGGAAAGGGGGCTTCCCTGGTGGCGCAGTGGTTGAGAGTCCGCCTGCTGATGCAGGGGACACGGGTTCGTGCCCCGGTCCAGGAAGAACCCACATGCCACGGAGCCGCTGGGCCCGTGAGCCATGGCGGCTGAGCCTGAGCGTCCGGAGCCTGTGCTCCGCGGCGGGAGAGGCCACAACAGTGAGAGGCCCGCGTACCACAAAAAAACAAACAAAAAACCTAGGGAAGGCACTTAGAGCAGGAAAAAGATACATCCCCGACCATGAATGCTGAGGGGTTTGCAAGTAGCCAAGACGGCCCTCTGAGTGGTGGGAGTCGTGACACAGGCCTTGGCCCCTGGGTGCAGGGGAGTGCCCTGGGTGGCCTCCGTTCTCCAATTATCTTCCCTGAGCAGAAGTCCAGAATTCCTTCTGCTCCGGTGGGAACCCTGGAGTGGCGAAGTACACTTTTCAATCTTTTAAATCCCATATTGATTATTTAAAAGTGGCTCTTTCTTTAGGGCATCTCAGCTGACCAGGAATTGACTGTATAAGAGCAAGCGCTCCGTGCCCTGTGACACTAATAAGGCATCGTCTCCAAAAATGTGCCCGGAAAAGCTGGCGACTGGCCGGCTGCCTCTGCAGCTCCTTCGGATCCGCCAGGAACTGACGAGCCATTGCAAACATCCCACATCAGTGCGTTTGTCTTGTTACAGGCCACTCGATGATGGGATGTTATGATTACAGACGAACAGTGAAATATTTGCATAGCAAACAGCAACGTTTCCCTGGCATCATTAGGGAGCGCGAGAAAGAGCCTGAGAAAGTGTCAGTCTTGCGACGGTTCAGAGGCACTGCTGAGCTATCATCGATTGTGTGCCCGTCATGCGCTGGGCTCTTTATATGCTTGGGAAAATAATGAGGAAAACAATCCCAATAATAGCTGCCATATATTGAGTGTTTATTGGACGGCAGGCATTGTACTAAGCTCTCACCATGCATTAATTTTATTTTATCCTCCCCACAACTTTAATAGCTCCGTTTGATAGATAAGAGACCCAAGTACAGAGAAGCAAAGTACTAACTTGCTAAGATCACACAATTCATAAGTAGAAGATCCAGATTTAAATATTGGCCTGTCTGGTCCCAAAATCTTACACCCCAACAGTTAAGATCAGACAAGGGACATGCCTGATGAACTTTGCACACAAGTAGATAAGTGTTTGAGAGTTTCTCAATCTTGTTCCCTAATGACCCCCTCCCTCATTATATTTTAATATCACAGATATACTGTAGATCTATTTATATACTGTGGCTCTTTGGAGCCCCACAGACCATTGTAATATCTGAACCACAAAACCATTTTTCTTTTTTTTTTTTTTTTTTTGCGGTACACGGGCCTCTCACTGTTGTGGCCTCTCCCATTGCGAAGCACAGGCTCCGGACGCACAGGCTCAGCAGCCATGGCTCACGGGCCCAGCCGCTCCGCGGCATGTGGGATCTTCCCGGACTGGGGCACGAACCCGTATCCCTTGCATCAGCAGGCGGATTCTCAACCACTGTGCCACCAGGGAAGCCCCACAAAACCATTTTAATGGCTCTTTAACAATACATCTACTAGATAAGACTTACAGAGAATTCGCTACATCCTCTCTGTAAATTCTAAGCAATTAAGTTATTCAAGAAGCCAAATGAGTGTTTCATGGGCAGAGAAAGTGGGGTGCAGAGAGATTAAGTAATTTGCCTGAGTTGACACAGCCAGGTAATGAAGAAAGCGGGATTTGAACCCAAACAGTGTGGCTTCTGAGTACAAGCCCTTAACCACTACACCACACCACCAGATCTCTTGGATCAGCTATTTTCACATATGTCAGATGTTCTCACGTTTGTAAAAACTTCTGATGGAAGCATAAGCCGCCTCCTCCTCCTTGTCTGTAAGGGGAAACAGGCCTGGGGAAGGAAGGAGAGCCAGGTCAGGGATCTGAATTGGCACTGGGGTTCCTGGACCCCATGCATGCCCTCTGTTGAGCAGATCAAGTTTTGTTGGTTGTCTCCGGGCTGCACTGTCTCCCTGGGCTTTGGGGAACGCCACCACTCTGTATGACAGAGAGATCTTCATACCCACAGTCCACACCCTACAGAGAAAGTTTCATCTCATTAGTCAAATTAAAACTTACTTCTGAACTTGGTATATCTGTGTGGTAGACTTAAAGTGAATTATAATTTTATTTATAGCTTCCTGTCTCCCAGAAATTTACACGGTAATATGTTATTTGGCTCGTTAAAAATAAATAAAATAAAATAAAATGATGCCTGGAATGGTGCTGTAACTAATTAAGGAAACTTCCAAACTGCTGTTAATTCCAGACACTGACGTGGGCGCCAGCAGCAGCCAGTCCCGAATTCCCGGGGAGGGCATACATGCAGCTGCAGAGCTCACATTTCACATTAAGTCAAACAGTTATTTTGATGGGTTGAGTGGGCTCCGCAAAGTGCTGGGAAAGTAAAATCCTTCACTTGCCTTCCTTGCTGAGGCCGATGCACCTGACGACGGGTAGGCTGGGTGATGTTTTCTGGGTGCCTGGCAGTAGGTGTTACCTACCTACACTCAGACGTTGGTGGATATTTATTCCGGAGGCTCAAAGGGATGGCTCAGGGCTCTGGGGGTGAGGCTTAAGAATGACAGCTGCAGAAAAAGGAGCAAGTAAGCCAGGTTCACATCTGTTGAAATCCACTTCTATTTATTTACTTCTGCCTGCCAGCATTATTGTTAATTTTTTAAAAAAATTTTTGGAAAAATTTTAGATTTATAGATGAGTTGCAAAGATAAGACAGAATTAAAGTGCCATGTATCCTTCGCCCAGCTTCCCCTGATGTTAGCATCTTACATAACCATGGTCTATTTTTATGCCAGGCACTCTTTAGGGGCTGAGGATACCTCTGTCAAGAAAACACAGAAGCCACCTCTGTTTTCATGGAGCACACAGTCTGGTGGGGAGAAACAACACAGAGACAAATCTGTGTTGATGGTCATGCACGTCAGTGGTCCTGCGTGTCAGTGGTCATGTGTGCTAGCCAGGCTGCCACTACATTTCTGAGATGGCATAAAAGTCAGCTTTGATGAATAATGGCCATTACAGCAAACACTTGCAATCAACTGACTCTGTGACTGTGTGAGAATCATCCCTCTGACTCTGGACTAGGAGGGAGAGCTGGGAAGGCAGTGCCAGGTAAGTGGGAGATTTCTGAGGACAGGAGCAGGGAATCCTACAGACCGGCGTTAGGATGCTCACGTGGGTGTGGTCTGGGGCAAGCCACTGGGCACTGGCATTGGAGAATGAGGATGACAGCATGAGGAGAGTGGGTGTGATTAAATTTCTTGAAAAATGCCTGCAAAGCATGGGGAGTTAATGGAGTGTGCCTTTGTGGATCTGAACCATTGCAGTAGAACCCTGACCACCCTGTGCTTCCATCCTTGCCCACATGGGTCTTTCCCTGCTGCTTCTGGGGCTTCATCCCCACGGCTCTCTACCTCTCTTGCCCCTTGCTCCTGGAACAGCCCAGGCAGGCTCCAGCCTTGAGACCTTGGCCCTTGTTGCTCCCTCTGCCTGGGAAGCTCACTCCCTGGGTCTCTGCACAGCTTGCTCCTTCATTGTTCACACCCAGTCTCTACTGCCATCCGCTCAGCAAGGTCCTTCTTGCCCACCTGGTAAAAGCAGAGCACCTGGCTTTGTTTTTCTTCCTAGTGCTTTTTACAAACTGACAAGTTATGGATTTGATGGTTTGCTTTGTCTCTTCTGCAGTATAAGCTCCAAGAGAGCATCCTCGTGTGTTCACTGCATTGTCCCTGGTTCCAAACACAGTGCGAGGCCCAGAGGAGGCACCTGAGTCATATTTGTGGAGTGAATTCTGTCTGAATTCCCCCTTCCTTTTCTTCTTTCTCCTTTTTTTCCTTCCTTCCTATTAAGCAGTTGTTTGATGCCCGCCATTTTGATCCTGAAATACAGAGAGGGAGACATTATGAATCCTGGAGTTTGGGCCCCAGTTTCCTCCACCAAAGCCTCTTGGCCTCACCGGAGTGAAATTCCAGGTGGTGCAGGTCCCCTGCTCCTTTGGGGTCCAGGGGCAAACATAGCCCAGCTGGGCCTTTTCCCCCTGTTCCCCTCCAAGCCTGGCGTGATCCACATAGCTGTGTATTTGCCCAGGCCTTGGGCTCACCCACTCCAGTGTCTGTTTTCACCTCTCACTTCCTGAGCTTCAGGCCAGGAGAAAAACCCTAATCAGCCACTCGCTCTGTCTGTCCTCCCTCATTTCTTTCTGCACAGGGAAGAGCAGGGCTAAGGTGGTGTGGTCCATTTGGGGGCAGACAGATCAGGCACGGCTGATTTCAGTGTGTCTTTCATTTCATGAGATGCCGGCCTCTGACTGGAGGCTTGGGGACTTCCAGGTGGTCTGAGCAGTAAAAGGGGAATGCACCCTTCTCTTGGCTTCCTGGATTCAACCAATCTGCTTCGTCAGAAAACCTGCTCTGAGCAGGAATGAAAATGAGAGAGGGAGCCAGAGCATCTGTCCATAGACTATGTCAGACCCACATGATGTGGTGGTGAGTTGAGCATCTATCCATCTGAATTCACCCTGACAGTAACAGTGGCTACATTTATTGAATGGCACATGTATTCCAGGCCCCATGTTAACATGCTGCAATTTTAATTCCTACAACTACCCAGTGAAATATTAATATCTCCTGTTGCACAGGTGAGGAAACTGAGACTCTGAAACTTGCCAGGGTCTCAGAGCTAATAAGTACTAGAGCCAAAATTCAAATAGTCTGACTGCAAAACTTATAAACTCAATCATGGCGCTATACTGTGAAAGCTACAGATGGATGGTCCAAGATAAGTGTTATTTTACCTGCAAACACATGGGTGCTTTCTAACTGAATTAAGTTTCCAACATTAAAAAAAAAAGACTGATTAAAAAAATGGCAGTTTCCTATTTTTATCTTTTAGGTTTTTTTAAATTTTGAAATGCATTTTGACTCACAAGGAGTTGCAAAAGTAGCACAAAGTCCCCTTCTACCCTTGACTCAGTTTCCCCCCATGATAATACTTTTCCTAACCATGGTACATTACAAAACCAGGTAATTGACATTGGTACCATATTATTAACTAAACTGCGGAACTTATCACATTTCACTAGTTTGTACATGCACTCATTTTTGAAATGGGTGATTTGAAATAAAAGGTATGGAGTTAGGATATACTTATTTTAAAAACTGTATCTGGAAACACAGGGCCAGATTTCAATATCTGAAAAGATCCGGTGGAACTGAGTGGAGGCTGCCTTCCTTAGAGGGGCTTGGATCTTCATTTTTGCTGTAGTCCTTAGTGAGTTGAACTCACTTATTTATGTCACCTGCCTGGCCTCTAAAGACATTTGTACTTGTGACTCTACTGCTTCAAGCCTAGCAGCAAAACAGGATGTCACCAGGAAAGAATTCCATTGTCTGATACACCACCCCTCAGATAACATATTGCCAAGCCGTGATTATATGGTAAGAGGTTGGTTAAGTAGAAAGACTCTGGGGTGGAAATGGGTTTGTCTCGTTCCTCAGGGCTCCAGCGAAGGGATGCGAACCAGTGGTGGGAGGCAAAGGCATGTGGATTTTAACTCATCCTAAGGAAGAGCTTCCTCATAATGGGATTTAACTGGAGAATAAGGCTGCTTTATGAGGTAGTGAGGCACCCAGCATAGGAGGCATTCAAACAGAGACTAAGTGGCTACCTGTTAAGAGTGCTGGAGAAGAGATACCTGTTGTAAGAGGAAGGTGAGATACTGTTATTCTGAGGACCATTTTAATGCGGAGATTCATGGTTTCTGATTCCATAACTGGAAGTCTATAGGTTAAAATACAGAGTGTGTGTGTCATGTGTGTGTGCACACATGTGCACTTGTACATGCATATGTTGTATGATTAGCTCATTTAATCCTCACAATAGCAATCTGGGCTAGAAACTATTATTCTGCCCATTTAACAAAAAATGGAACTACTCAGAGAAGCCAAATAATGTGTCCAACTCCACTGGTGAGTAACTGAGTCTGAACTCAAACTTCTATGTCTTTGACTTTGAAGTATCCACTGTTTCTAGCCTATCACATGCCTCCCTAACAGAGGCATCCTTTGGACAGAATTATTTTTCTATATTTCTTTTTCTCTGAGAAAGAAGGATACACACATCCACTGGCTTCTGGCCAGGGCTTAGCTCATGTACTCAGTACCTATCCAGTCCTATTGCTACCTTGATAATTTAGAAACTCTAACCTGTGCACGGGGGTAAAGCTACTTGTATGAGAACTTCCAGGAGTGTTGATTAAAAATGAATAATCTCAGATCCCATACCTAGAGGTTTTGATTCAGAAGTTCTGGGCTGGAGCCATGAATGTATACCTTTCACAACCTATGGAGGTTAATTCTGATGTTTAACAAGCATGGAAACTGCTGTCCTGTCCCAGCATTGGAATTTAACATTAATGACTTTGGGCAATGTATCCACTCATGCATGCATTTCTTTTTTTTTTTTTTTTTTTTTTTTGCGGTACGTGGGCCTCTCACTGTTGTGGCCTCTCCCGTTGCGGAGCACAGGCTCCGGACGCGCAGACTCAGCGGCCATGGCTCACGGGCCCAACCGCTCCACAGCATGTGGGATCCTCCCAGACCAGGGCTCGAACCCGTGTCCCCTGCATCGGCAGGCGGACTCTCAACCACTGCGCCACCAGGGAAGCCCCTGCATGCATTTCTTATTCCATTTACTTGTGCTCGTAGAAATGAGCATGGAGCAACTCCTATGGCCAGAGTCTGTTCTAGGAATTCATCAATGAACAAAATAGACTTAGTAAATAAATAAATCCCCTACCTTCATGAAGCCTACATTCTACTGGGTGTGATTTCACTTATTTTCAATTAGATTCTATATTCCAAGGTAGGATAGGGTACTTATAAATTGAAGGACTGAGGGGAAATTTAAAAAGTGGTTTCTAAGTAATGGCTGCTGGGGGCTGGAAGGAGGATGGGGCAGAGGTGACTGCTCATGGGAATGGGGTTTCTTTTTTGGGTGATGAAAATGTTGTGGAATTAGATAACGGTGATGGTTGTACAATCTTGTGAGTGTCCTAGAGGCCACTGGATTGTCCACTTTAAAATGGTGAATTTTGAGTCTAGTGGTTAGGATTCGGCGATCTCACTGCTGTGGCCCGGGTTCAGTACCTGGTCAGGGAACTGAGATCCCACAAACCACATGGCGTGGCCAAAGGTGGGGGGAAAGAGGGGTCTTCTTCAGGACTTGCATGTTAAAAGGCTGAATTTTATGGTATATGAATTACATTGCTGGTGGGAATGTAAATGGTATGACTCCTCTGGAAATTTGGCAGTTCTTTTCAAAACTAAAAAAAAAAAGAAAAAAAAATGGACTTATCGTATGAACAAACAATTTCACACGTAGGCATTTATCCCAGAGAAATGAAGACTTGTTTTTGCTCAGGAACTTGAATACAAATGTTCATGGCAGCTCGATTCATAATAGCCCCCAAACTGGAAATTGCTCAAATGTCCCTTAATGGGTAAATAGTTCAACACATGTGGTACATCCATGCCATGGAATACAACTCAGTAATAAAAAGGAATTAATTATTAATACACACAACTACTTGGATGAACCTCAAGGAAATTATGCTGAGTTAAGAAAAACTTCAAAAAGAATGATTCTCTTTATGAATTGTTTATGAAATAATCCAATAATAGAGATGTTAGGGATGGGGGTAAGGTGATGAGTGTGGCTGTAAAACATAAGGGAATCTTGTGATAGTACAGTTGAGCATCTTGCTTGTGGCTGTGGTTATACAAGGCTACAGATGTGACATAATTGCAAAGAGCTACACACACGTGCACACAACACATGCATACAGGCACATGCAAGAGTGCATATGTATAACTGATGAAATCTGAATATGGCCTGTGGAGTCTGTGGATTGTACCAATGCCAGTTTCTAGGTTTTGATATTGTACTGTAGTTGTATAAAATGTTAACATTGTTATAACACTGAAGGAGGCTGAGGGGAGGCTATACAGAACTTTCTTGTAGATTTCTTTTCAACCTCTGTGAATCTATCATTATTTAAAAATAAAAAGTTGTACAACATGGAGAATATAGCCAATATTTACAATGACTATAAATGAAGTATAACCTTTAAAAATTGTGAATCACTATATTGTACACCTGTAACTTATATAATATTGTACAGCAACTGTGCTTCAATTTTAAAAAAAGTTAAAAGAAGGTGGCTAAAAAAAAAAGTCAAAGCACTAAATCAGTGTGCTTAAGACTTTACTATTTATGTAAAATAAGCAGAAAATTTATAAATGAATTTGCTTGTATCTGCATAGACTATCTCTGAAAGGGTGCACAAAAGGCTGATAACATTTGATGAATGATAATAGGAGCTGAGTGGCTTGGGGAGCACGATGAGCAGAGAATTTTTCCAACCCCGCCTTTTGTGCCTTTTTGGAGTTTGAACCATGCGAATATACTATCTATTAACAAATAAATAAATATTAAAACTAATTTAGGCAGGGGACTTCTGGTAATATGGAGTGAGCAGACACACTTTTACCTATTTATCCTATTAAGTTCAGCTAAAGTCCCCTGGACATTATATATAAAACAAACACAGGAAGACTCAGAAAAGTGGAGAGAAGGCAGACTGTCAAAACCCGAGCAACAATACAGTGGTGGGTTCTCTGGGATTTCCTTTAGCCTCATCTATCCTAGACTGTGTCTTGGAGAAACCAGCAATTCAGAAAAGCCAATTTCCCATTTCCATCAGCAAAGATTGAATCGAGAGCCCAGACTTCTACCCTTGCCAGGCTGTGGTGAGTTGCCCCCACTCCTCTGCTGGGTTGGTGTCAGTGGAGACCACGTGGGAGCCTGGACTTTCATCTTTACTTAGTGGTAGGAAGAACTCATTCCTCTCCTCACTGGCATAGTGTCAGAGAAGGTCTCCTGGAGAGTCAGGACTTTCACCACTTCTCAGCATTAATGAGGCCACATTGGGAGCAGTAACCAGACTCACCTCCCTTTCCCAGGTAGTGTGGTATCAACAGACACCAAGTAGGGAGCTTGAACTCCCATTTCTGCCCAATAGTAATAAGGAGCCCCATCCCCATTGGGTGTCAATGGAGGCCAAGTGGAGAACCTGGACTTCCACCTCCAGGTGGCAGTAATGAGGTGGTGTCCCCCTCATTCAGTGTCAGAGGAGCAGTGTCAAGGGAGGCCTGCTAAAACACAAAATAAATAAGTAAATAAGACCCGGAGTCCTATAACATAATATTTTTAAATGGCCAGGTATCAATCAAATATCACTTGTCATACAAACAACTAGGAATATCTCAACTTGAATGAACAAAAAAAGAGGTAATCAACAGAATCCAGCACTAAGATGACAAAGATGTTAAAATTACTTCACAGATATTTTAAAGTAGCTGTCATAAAAGTGCTTCAATGGGGAACTATGAACACAGTTGAAACAAATATAGGAACTCTCCAAAAAGAAATAGAAACTCTCAGCAAAGAATACAAGATCTAAAGAAGAACCAAATGAGAATTTTAGAACTAAAGACATACAAAAGGTGAAACAAAAACTCAACGGATGGACTTGCAGCAGAATGGAGAGGACAGAGGAAAGAACTGGTGAACTTAAAATAGAAATTACCCAATCTGAACTACAGGGAGAAAATAGAAAAAAATGAACAGAACCTCAGGGACATGCAGAATATAACAAAAGACCTAACATTTGGGTCATCACAGTCCTGAAGGAGAGGATAAAGGATGGAAAAACTATTCAAAATAATAATGGCTGAAAATTCCCTAAATTAGGTAAAAGCCATAAACCTACAGATTCAAGATAGCTGAGTGAACAAGACAAAAAGTCTTGAAAGTGGTCAGAGAGGAACTACACATCTCCTATAGGGGGAAAACAATTAGAACCACAGCAGATTTTTAAAATTGGAAATTGTGAAGACCAGAATGAAGTGGCACAGCACTGTTCACATGTTGAAAACAAAGCATTATGGACCCCGAATTCTGTGTCCAGAAAAATATCCATCAGAAATGAAGGAGAAATCAAGCCATATTCAGATGAAGGTAAACTAAGAGAATTTGGTGTACACATTTCCTGAAAGAATGGCTAAAGGAAGTTATCTATTCAGAAAGGAAGTAACATAAGAAGGAAACTTGGAACATCAGGAAAGAAAAAAGAGCAAAGGTATGATTAAATACAATAGACTCTATTATCCATTTGAATTTTAAAAAATATGTTTGTTAGTTGAACCAAAAATTATAATACTGTTTAATATGGACTTCAACGTATGTGGAGGTTATGTTTAAGGCAATTATATTATGAATGGTTAAAGGTAAAGAAGCATAAAAGGAAATGAGATTTCGAGACCTCAAATGAACTGGTAAAAATGTCAGTACAAGTAGACTGTGATAAATTATGTATATGTAATGTAATACCTAGAGCAACTGTTCAAAAAGCTGTACACTCAAAAATACTAGGTAAGACCAAATAAGCAAGTAGAAGGAAGGAGATGGTAAGGATAAGAGCAGAAGTGGAATTAAAAACAGAAAAACAATAGAGAAAATCTACTGAAACAAAGAGGTAGTTCTTTGAAAACACTACCTCTTTGGACAAACCTCTAGCAAAACTGCCAAAGGGAAAAAGAGAGAAGACACAAATTACAAATATCAGGAATAAATCAGGGGATATCACTAGAGACCCTGCAGTCATCAAAAGAATAATAAGAGAATACTACAAACAACTCTATACACATAAATTTGACAAATTAGATGAAATGGACCAATTCCTCAAAAAACACAAACTGCCATGAAATGGGAAGTAGTTAATTTGAATAGTCCTAAAACTATTAAGGAAACTGAATTCATAATTTAAAACCTCCCAAAGAAGTAATCTTAGGGCCCTGATGGCTTCACTGGAGAATTCTACCAAACATATAAAGAAGAATTAATAGCAATTCTACACAAATCTCTTCAGAAAATAGAAGAAAGGGTAAACACTTTCTAACTCATTCTATGAAGCCAACATTACTCTGCTACTAAAATTAGACAAAGGCAGTAAAAGAAAAAAAGAAAGATAGAAAACTATAGTTGAACTTCCCTCATGATGCTATGTGACAAAATTCTTAATGAAATATTAGTAAATAGAAGTCAACAATCTAATTATTTTATTACTTTTAAATTAATTTAGTTTATTTCAGGGATGGAAGTCTGGTTTGAATTTTGAAAATCAATGCATCATATCAATAAGCTAAAGAAGAAAAATCACGGGATCACATCCATGATGCAGAAAAATCATTTGACAAAATCCATCACCCACTTATGATAAAAATTCTCATGAAAATAGGATTGGGAGAGAAAATATTTGTAAACCATATACGTAACAAAGGACCACTATCAAGAATATATAAAAAATTATCAAAACTCAACAATAAAAAGCACAATGCAATTTGAAAATGGGTAAAAGACATGAACAGACATTTTACTGAAGAGGATATATAAGATGGCAAAATAAACATGCAAAAAGGTATTCAGCATCAATGGATTTTAAGGCAATACAAATTAAGAGCACAATGACCTGTCATGACACAGCTATTAGAATAGCTAAAATTAAAAATCATGACAAAAAGCAAATCCTGGGAGGTAGTAGATTACTTGAATTACTTATAGAATTGCTGGTAGGAATTTAAAATTGCCCAACCACTCTGGAAAACAGTTTCTTAAACAAACAACAAGAAAAAAACTAAACCTACATTTATTTATGATCTGGCAATTACAGTCTTGGGCTTTTATCCCAAAGAAATGAAAACTTATGTCTACATAAAACCTGTACATGACTCTTCATAGCATCTATATTTGTAATAGCCAAACTCTGGAAACCAAGAAAATGTCTCTCAATACATGAATGTATAAATAAATTGATTCATGCACCCTGTGGAATATTATGCAGCAGTCAAAAGGAATGGACTTCTGATGTCCTCAACCACTTAGATGGTTCTCAAGGGCATTATACTGAGAGAAAGAAGCCAATCTTAAAAGATCACACACCCTGTGATTCCACTGTATATTCTTGAAATGACAACAGTATCAAGTTGGAAAACTGACTGCATCCAAATCTGGTCTCAGGGTCTGTGTTAGAAGAACATAAACTGAACCACTATCCTAAGCCAGGCTTCCCCCTCAAGAACAAGCATCTTTCTTAAAGCTCAGAATCCTTCCTTGGAGTTAAACTCATTCCTGGTTTTGGGATCAACATGTAAAAAAGCCCAGAAGCCTAAAGCACAAATCCCATTTGGGGAAAGGTCCAATGTTAAACACATGCCCTGGAGCAGGAGTTGTGGGTGGACGAAAAGACAGGCTGAGGTGGGGAAGAACTCAAAGGCTCTGGGCATCTCTCAGGCTCAGAAGTTAGCATTCTGCCCTCACACGCGGGGTTGCACCGATGCAGATCACTTACAGCTCCTCAAACAAGCCAATCCCTCTCCAGCTTCCAGGATTTTGCATGTACTGACTACATTCTACTCCACCCTCAGGTCTCAACTTATATGGCACCCCCTCTGGGAAGCCTTCTTCTTGCCTGCCAACTCATTTTCTCTAAATTTCTATTCGTATTTTTATGTATGCGGAAGGTTAGTTACATGTTTCTCGACCTTGGAGAAGTGGCGCTCTGTAGAGGATGTCCTCTGTGTCCCAGCAGTACACACCCCTCTTGCCACCCAAGGGCCAGGAACCACCTGGTTCTAGAGTAGATTCTGATCTGTGTTTTCAGACGCGATTCTGCAGGCTGCCGGATGGTAGTTTTCTTGCTTCTGACGTCTGCCCCCTGGTGGGTGGCCTTCCCCTTGCCTGGTGTGGGTTGATTGCCCTTGCCATGTGCTGTCCCTGATATCTCCCCATTCTTAGCACCCTTTCGCTGGAGGTAGGTGTGTGAACCGATAGGAAATTAGAACGTGGGAATGGAGGAGAAGTGTGGAAAGATGTAGGCAGGCCACAAAAGACTTGGTATAAAAGAAGGAAGTTTGCTTGTGTGTGAATCTTATATACACATCTGCTAGTGACGCATAAAATATCTTTGGAAGGATACCCAAGAATCTGATGACATTTGTTTAGTTCCAGGAATGAGTTTAATTCCAAGAAATAAGTCTGGGCTTGAGGCAAGATGCTTGTGGAAGAAGCCTGGCTGAGGGTGGTGGTTTGGTTTCTGTTCCTTCAACACATATCCTGAGACCAGGATTTGGATGTAGGTAGTTTATTTGGGAGATGATCCCAAGAAGTACAAGTGAGGCAGTGGAGAAAGTGAGACAGGGAAGGGAGAAAAGCCAGCAAGGGGTGCATTCATGAGCAGGTCGCTGCTGTGGGCCCCTGGGGCTCCATCCTGCTGAGCCTCCTCTGAGGAGCCACCTGGGTACCATCCCACTGTGGCTTGAGAAGTCTGGGCCATTGTCCACTGACCTCCAAGTCCTCTTGGTGTTCACACCCCCTGTTTGCACCAGAGCAGGTCCTGTGGTGCATGATACAGGAGAAAGTCAGCAGGGAAGAGGAGTCTCCACATCTTCTCCTGGAGGTTAATGTGGGCATGGATAGCATCTGCTCTGGACAGGATCCACAAACCCGCTGCCGTCCCTGCGTACAAGGAAGCAGTCTGCTTCTGCTGATGGTCTTACTGGCAAGCCCTCAGGACACACTGTCTGACAGCAAAGGGAGCAGCAGGCAATACAGTCCTGCGGGAGACCAGCCTCATTTTGGAGTAAGAGAGGAAAGATTATCACCTCCCCTTTTCAAGATGAAGAGGCTGAGTCTTAGAGGTCCTATGTAATGTGCCTTAGGACACTCAGTTCCTGCTAAAGAAAGACACAAATTCTCAAACCTACCAGTATTTTTTTATTGCCTCTCCTAGAGGCCAGGACTTGGCAAATATTTGCTAAGTACACATGTTAATGAACAAGATTCCTTCCTTTAGCATAGTGGGAGCTCCATGGGGGCTTACTCAAGGCCTGTCAAGCAGTAAGTATTGGCACTGGAGCCTGAAGGCCAATGTGAGATAACCTCTGGGATGCCAAGATGCTGAGACTCTCACAGCCAAAGCAGAAGAGGAGATGCTTGTGAATTTGGAGGGGTGGCTGTTTGCCTTTTCCGTCGGCTGAGTGAGCCCAGGAAGGGTGTAGCAGTCATGATTTGGACTCTTCTTTGATATTCCAGTCCCAGATGGAGAGTGTCCATGTTATACAATGTGACTTCACCCTTGTGGCTATAGCTGATTAGACCTGGGTGGATTAGGAGATGCAATCTTTGACTGGGATGATTAAATCAGAGTCTTTTAGAGAATATGAAGTAAGACACACAGAAACTGTAGTTGGATGCTGGTGAGTTCTTGGCTTGGAAGGCCATCTGGAATCAGGGTCAGAGCTGGGGACTTGGCAATTCAAAGTTAAAGGGGATTTAAAAAGCCATGAGCTTCCTTAGGAATTCCTTCTATCACAAGTGATGGAAAATTAAAAACAAATTAGCTTACGCACAGAAAGGGGATTTACTGGTTCAGGCAACTGTGAAATCCAGGAAAATGTAGGCATCAGGGGCTACTTGATGCAGGGACTCGAATGATGTCATACAATCTACTTCTCTCTTCATGGCTGAGCTCTGCCCTACTCCACATGCTGGCTTTACTCTAAAATAGGATTTCTCTTGATAGTTGCAAGATGACTCCAGCAGCTCCAAAACCTACATCTGCCATCTTGAAACCTCATGGTAAAGACGGAGAGTGTCTTTCCAAGATGTTCCAGCAAAGCTTCACTGTATCTTATTGACTCTGGTTGGACCATGAGAATTAACTTCTGGGACCAGAGGGGACTTAATGAGATGATTAGCTAAAGCCTGGCAACAAGGTGCATCCCTAGCTTTGGTCAAGTAGACCTTAACCAAATCATATGGAGTGACAAAGGGAAGGAGAAGATCCCCAAACATCTGGAAGAAGAATGATTGGATATTGGGTAGTCCGTTACACCATTGCTAAATGGAACATGGGTGTATGCAGAGAGGAGAATGGAGCCAGTACCTAGGATAAGAGAAAGAGTACCCTGGTCTTATAGAGAGGGACAGAGAAAGACCAACGGAAGGAAAAAGAGAGGGAGAAACCCCTTTAGTTCCTCCCTTTCTCAATTTCTTATCCATTCCCCAAAATCCCATGCAGAATTACCTTTGTGTCCTTACAATGAACCTCCCTTTTTTCTCCAGTTGGATTTCTGTTTCTTAGGACCACCAGCGCTAAACTCAGACAAATGCTCAGTTACCCTGGCCACCTGGACAAACAGCTGGATTGACACAACAGGTAGGGGAACCTCATGTCTAGATGCAATTTACTTGATGAATCATGAGCTCCCACAATTTCAGCATTAATTTCACAAACTGCAATTGTCTCCCCAGTTACTAAGCACTGTTAGTCCTAATTAACCAGTTTACAGGCAATTTTTCAAACTATCAGGTAGTTAAGTAAAATAATGAGCTTGGCTGAGGAGGACTGGAAAGGCAGTGAGTTCACTGGGGAAATAGTGTTTTATTACCTATTCCACTCAGGGTTAAGCTACAGAGGTATTTGTTTCCACTTTACTCCTAATCGTACCTTCAAGTCAAGAGAATTGTGTCAGGATATTAAGATGAAATATGCTTCTATGTTTCCCTTATAAACGAGCTCGATTTAATTCGTGATTATACCCAGCTAATTTGGATGCCTTAATGATCCCTTTTGCAGGGAAAGGAAATCGGATGAATGAGTCATGCCTACCTCTTCCAATGACATTTCTAAAGAATTTTTCTATTAGAAAACAAAATCTTAAAAAATCATATTCCTCTGTTGTGAGATGTGTTTTTGGACTTTGACATTCTTTCATTTTGATGAGTTGAGTCAACAGAAAGTTGCAGGAGAAGTAAAGGGAGCAGACCAACTCGTCAAAATACTAAAGTGCTAAGTCCTTCATTATCTGGTCTTGCTTGTCTTTCCCTGCTCCTGCTTTCCTGCTCCTTACCTGGACTCCTACATCAGGTGCCCAATAAATGCCCATTGAAGGAAGGAGCGTTCCCCTCCCTAGCTCCGCACTCCTCCTGTGCACCTCACCTTGCTGGCCCCTAGGGGGCGCTGCTCCCCCTTGAACACTTGGCCGAAGTCTGGAGGAGCCGCTCTGTTCCTTGTTCCCTTGAGCAGAGCTGACATTTCCACAAAGAGCATCACTGGAAATGCGTGAGGGGCTGGGGAAATAAACAAGGAAGATGCAGGAATGCATAAAATGTTCATGTTTCCTTGTGATCCTGAGAATTCCAATCAAAGTGGCTGAGAGCTTTGCTAGGCTCAACTATATCTGGCTTCGGCTGGTTGGATATGGCTCTGTCTGAGCCTCTCCCCTCCCCATCTCCGTGTGGCCAGAGCCAGCTGTTTTACATGCCGAAGGACACTTTGCCCCCATCCTAGGACTGTAATAAAAAGTCTCTCCCTTTAGTGAATTCCAGTGCTTTCCCCAAGTCAAGCATCTCTCCCCATATTCAAGACACTCTCACCTTGTCGAAAGCCATGTTCTCAAGGTCAGGTCTCTGTACCAGCAGCATCAGCATCACCTGGAAACCTGTTAGAAATGCAAATTCTCAGGCCCCACCCCAGACCTTCTGAAACAGAGACTTTAGGGGTAAGCCTAGAAATATATGGTTTAACAAGCCCTCCAGCTGATTCAGAAGCACACCCAGGTTTAAGAACTTCTGGAATACAGAAGCCAGTCCAGTCAGGATGCAATGAAGAATCTATTCTGTGAAGGTCATGGCTGTCTGCCATGGTTGCAACTCTCAGAAGCCTGGAAAGAGGGGCTACATATTAGGGACACCATAAGAATATCTTTGACTATGAAAACCTCAGGAAGAATTCCAGGGGCCCTGCAGAAACCAAACCCAACTCCTGGGTCCCAGACCTAACTTCCTGGTTCATATTTTATAATTTAATTTTTAAAATAAGAATTGTATATACTTCAGGTACACAGCATGATGATTTGATATATATATATACATAGTGAAATGATTAATATTGTCAAACTAATATTTCATCTCCTCATACAGTTACCATTTTTTGCGATGAGAGCATCTGAAAGCTACTCTCTTAGCAAATTTTCAGTATTCAATGCAGTATTATTAACTGTAGTAATCATGCTGTACAGTAAACCCTAGAATTACTCACCTTACATAACTATAACTTTGTACCTTTTGACCAACATCTGCCCTTTCCTTCTCCTTCTAAAGAGTAGCTTTACTCTTTAGATGGAGCTGTCATTCTCCAGATTTGCCTCAGTCCTCACCAGTCTCTATTGTGTCCCCAACACTGAGGTTGACTGTCAATTACCATTTATCCTTGTGCTTGTCCTGTTATTTTACTTATTTTGCATTTTTGGGAATGCAAAAACCAAATCTGGGATCCATACTGTTTTTATCAAAAGGGAGAAGATGTAGACCAAAGAGGATCGAGGGTTTTAAGAGGAATGCAGGATTAATTTGACAGGATTAATTTCTTGAGGAGGTGAAGAATAATTTTTTTTTTTTTTTTTTTTGCGGTATGCGGGCCTCTCACTGTTGTGGCCTCTCCTGTTGAGGAGCATGGGCTCCGGACGCACAGGCTCAGCGTCCATGGCTCACGGGCCCAGCCACTCCGCGGCATGTGGGATCTTCCTGGACCAGGGCATGAACCCGTGTCCCCTGCATCACAGGCGAACTCTCAACCACTGTGCCACCAGGGAAGCCCAATAAATGTAAATGTTTAATCTGAAAGCCAAACAGAGTTTCCATTAAAGGAATACAACTTAAGATGGCAACTAAATATACATTAGTCTAAATCATTCTTTACCTTTTGGCTGAATAATCATTTGCATTTGGGACCCCTATATTATGATCATCAGTGTCTTCTTAATAGGTCCCAGTGTCTTGTAGTGAGTTTACTCTCCTGATTCTGCAATTACATTATACTCTGCTCATGAGTGACAGACCAAGTGATGTATGCCAGATTCTGAAAGCACACTTGAGAAAGGGTCTCTGCCATGCCCATCAGCAATGTGGATCAGAAATGAGAAGGTGGCCAGGATCTGGTGGGGCAGGTTAGCTAGGCTGTGAATGCTGCCTTAACAAGGGAGCACAGGAGGGCTTCGTGGACACTGGTACCACCTGAGCAGGTGTTCAAACCTGTGGAAGTCCAAACTAGCAGGTGGTTAGAATTAGGAAAAAAGTTCTGGAAAGAATTGATAAGCTGGACTTTGTTAAAATTAAGCATTTCTTCTCTGTGAAAGATACTACTGTCAAAAGAATAAAAAGTCAAGGCACACACTGGAAAAAAATATTTGCCAAAGACATCTGAGATATTAACCAAACTATACAAAGAAGTCTTACAACCCAACAACAAGAAAACAAACAACCTTATTAAAATAAGCCAAAGTAATAGACTCTGCACTAAAGAAGATATACAGATGGCAAATAAGCATATGAAAAGATGCTCCACATCATATGTCATCAGAGAAATTAACATTAAAACAGCAGTGAAATACCACTACATACCTATTAGAATGGTCAAAGTCCTGTACATTGACAACATCAAATGCTGGCAGGGGTGTGGAGCAACAGGAACTCTCTCTCACTGCTGGTGGGAATGCAAACATGGTATCGCCACTTTGGAAGACAGTTTGGGAGTTTCTTACAAGACCAAACATACTCTTACCATGTGGTCCAGCAGTTATACTCCTTGATATTTACCCAAATAGTCCTTGGCATTTACGTCCACACAAAATCCTGCGCATGGATGTTTGTAGCAGCAAAATTTGGAAGAAATCAAGATGCTGTTCAGTAGGTGAATGGATAAATAAACTGCAGAACACTCAGACAGTGGAGTATTATTCAGGACTAAAAAGAAATGGGCAATCAGTCCATGAAAAGACACGGAGGAAGCTTAAATCATATTAGTAAGTGAAAGAAGTCATATTGAAAAGGCTACATACTGTATGATTCCAACTATATGACATTCTGAAAAAGGCAAACCGTGAAGACAGAAAAAGATCAGTGGTTGCCAGGGATTGAGGGGGAAGGAGGGATGAATAAGTGAAGCAGAGAGAATTTTTAGGGCAGTATACAGAATACAGTTTATTCTGTATGATACTATAATAGTGGGTACATGTCATTATACATTTGTCCAAACCCATAGAATGTACAACACTAAGAGTGAACCCTAATGTAAACTGTAGACTTTGGATGATAATGATGTGCCCATGGAGGTTCATCAGTTATAACAAATGTACCACTCAGGTCGGGGGTGTTGATAATAGGGAAGGCTATGCATGTGTAAGGACAGAAGATATACGGGAGACCTCTATATCTTCTGCTCAATTTTGATGTGAACCTAGAACTGCTCTAAAAAATAAAGTCTACTTTAAAGAAAGAGTTCTGCCGAAGTGAGCATACAAAGTCTTGTGGTTAGAGACCATTGAGTTATCTACTGTTGTGCAATAAGTCACCCCAAAACTCAGTGACTTCGGTGGGCTCTTCCTCTGCTGTTTTGGCCTGGGCTCACTTATGTGGCTGAATTCAACTGCAGAGTTGGTTTGGCTGCAAGATGCAAGATGGCCCAGTCGGCATGTCTGGCACTTACTGCTGGCTGTTGGATGAGGCATCTTGGTTCTCCTCTACGTGCCCTCTTATCCTACAGGAGGCTAGACTAACTTCCTTATGCAGTGGTGTCAGTATAGTGTTCCAAGAGAGTGAGCGCCAGTGCACAAGCACTCATCAAAACTCTGCTTGCACCATGTTTGCATGTGCCCCTTTGGCCAAGCCCAGAGACAGTGTGGAGAGGAATAAAAAGGGTGGATAATGGGATAGGTGATGCACTGGGACCCTTACTGTAGCAAACTACCTAGGGCAGCACAGTAGTGAGCAGTCAACTCCTTCTCAGTGTGACCCTCTACCAACTGGCCCTAAGACAGTGAAGTTAACCCCCTGGTAGGGTGATCCATTGATACATTCATTTGTTTCTTGGTTTATTTATTTATTTTTTTTGTAGCTCTTCCTCAAAGTATTTATTTAAATTTTAATTTTTATTGGAGCATATATTCCATTGTATATATGTACCACATCTTCTTTATCCATTCATCTGTCAATGGACATTTAGGTTGCTTCCATGTCCTGGCTATTGTAAACAGTGCTGCATTGGGGTGCCTGTATCCTTTCGAACCATGTTTTTCTCTGGATATATACCCAGGAGTGGGATTTCAGGATCATATAGTAGAGCTATTTTTAGTTTCTTAAGGGACCTCCATACTGTTCTCCATAGTGGCTGTACCAATTTACATTCCCACCAACAGTGTAGGAGGATTCCCTTTTCTCCACATCTTCTCCAGCATTTATTTTTATTTCTTTTTTAACATATTTATTGGAGTATAATTGCTTTACAACGGTGTGTTAGTTTCTGCTGTATCACAAAGTGAATCAGCTATACGTATACATATATCTCCATATCTCCTCCCTCTTGCATCTCCCTCCCACTCTCCCTATCCCACCCCTCTAGGTGCTCACAGAGCACCAAGCTAATCTCCCTGTGTGATGCGGCTGTTTCCCACGAGCTATCTATTTTACATTTGGTAGTGTATATATGTCAATGCCACTCTCTCACTTCGTCCCAGCTTACCCTTCCCCCTCCCTGTGTCCTCAAGTCCATTCTCAACGTCTGTGTGTTTTTTTGTTTGTTTGTTTTTATTGGGGCAGCACCACCTGCCTTTTAAAATGTGGTTCAATTCCCTGTCTTAAAGTTGGTGCAGTAAACTGATAATTAAGCAATTAAGCATCAAAAGGAGGCTCTAACAGCCCTGGCACGTGTTCAGACGACCAGGAAAGAAATTACAATGGAGAGAAAGGACAATTAATCAGAGTCCTCCTTTCAAAGGATGTGTGGGTCCCAGGGGGCCACACTCAGAACGGTCCAGGTCAGGTGTCTGGAGAGCTCTGGCTTTGGTGGTGTGAGTGACTCCTGGCCAGACCCTGCTTTTCCAGGGGACTGACATCTCTCCTGCCCCTGCCATTGCATGGCTAGTGTGGGGATGGACTTCTTAGACTGGGATCTGAACAGGGGGAGGGCCTGTGGGCTATGCTGATGGACTAGAAAATATGACACATCTTCCAGGGGTGTCAATTGTCCTCAAAGGATTGAGATTATGGATGCTTAAATATATCAACTGGTAAACAGTGTAAAACATCATTTTTTATCTGAAGTAAACATCTCTTCGTTAAAAACATTCTGTGCCAGGCACTTTTCCCAGCCCTGGGAATACATCAGGGCGTGAAACAAACAAAATTCCTGGCCACATGAGGTTTATATTCTAGTTGGAGGAGACAGATAATAATAAATTGATGAATAGGTAAAGTGTCCAGGATGCCAGATTGTGGTAAGCATAACGCAGAAAAATAGAGCAGGGGAAGGAGATAGGTGATGTTGTGGGTGTAATGTATATAGGATGGTAAGGAAGAGGTTGAAATGATAAGGAAACGAAACTTGTGAAGGTCCCCATTCCATTTGAATTACTCAGGCAAAGTCCCTTCATCGCCTGTCTGATCTCCCAGACAGTCTCCTAACTGGTTTCTCTGTTCTCACTTTTTCTCCTTCTGGTCTGTCCTTCCCACTCCAGCCAGAATAGCTCTGACCCATTCAGATCTGATCAGATCTCTCACCTGCTTTAAAAATCCAAGGTAATTCCCATTCATCAGTGGTAAGAAACCAAATGCCTGCAGGCACCAGGCAGGGAGTGAAAGTGGGTGGAGTGGTAAGGTTGGGGCTGTGTCAGTATGAAGAACATGAGATGGACCCAAAGGGACCACTGCTCCTTGGCTCCAGGCAGTAGCTGAGAAGAAATATGGACCCGGTGTTGCCAGATTTTGAATTTTTTAAATGAGAATTGAAATCCTAATAGTGATGCAAAATCTTCCCACTTTCAAACGTTGGCAGTTACTTAAAAGAATTTTAAACACTAAAGGGCCAAAACAACATGCCTATGGGCCAAAGCGGGCCCCTCGGGCCACCAGCTCACAAGTTCTGGCATAGAGGGTGAAATCCAGCACTCCTGGCATCTCATCATTTGTGCTTACTCACTTCCCCAGCCTCTTTGCCTCTGCCACCAACTTCCCCAAAGATACACAACACCTATGTTTCAGCAACAGTAAATTGAAGGATGTTCCCAAGATCCACCAGCCTCTTTCATGTCTTTGGGCTACTCTTCACTCTATATAGAATGGCCAACTCCTCTCCACACACAGGACCCCACTCAAAATCGCCTTCTTTGTGAATCCTTCCGTTACCCTCCAGACAGTCATAATTTTTCTTCTTCAGAACTTTCATAGCACTAGGCACAGGAGTTTGCTGTTAGCTACAGCACATTACATGGTAAGTTGTTCATATGTTGGTCCTCTCTACCTATCTGTGACTCTCCTGAAGCAGGGACAGCTTTTTGCATGTCTGTTTTGCAAGCCCCTTGCAAAACATTCTAAGAAAAGGTGCCGGATAGATGGGTGAGAGGGCAATAAAGTTTACCAGTGAAACCCTTAGGCTCTGAACACAGACAGACCTCCAGTAAACTCTTAGCTCCGTAATTTACATGTCTACACCCGACTTTGCTCACTTGTAAAATAGGTGTAATGATGAAAAGAGCTTATACCTGTAAAATGCTCTTTGATGCCTGACACATAGTCAGCTCCCAATAAATGTTCCAAAAGATCAAAAGGAAGAGAAATCGATTTCTACCTGTGGATATAGAAGAGTGGCTTTCAAAAATCTCCTCCTTTTCTCTAGAACCCAGAGGGCTGCCTTTAATAAAGACAAATCTCCACGTTGCATGGAACCGAGGGCCCATGTGTTAATTCCACGGTGGAGCCTGGTTCCAGGAAGACGAAGCCCAGCTAGTATTCTGGCCCCTTGCTCTCGCGAGACTTCATGGTCCTTGTCTTAGACCCTCACCACTTCCCTTCCAAGCACAGTATTTCAGTAGCTTTAAGCATTTTTCTTTTTAAATCTGAGATTCTGTCTTCTGTTAATAGCACTAAAAATATATAAAATTCTGAGTCTTAACAGCTCTAAACATGGATACTAGTCTCTTATTTGATCCCCGCAACAGTCTCCTAAAATAATTAGGGCTACTTTTCATTAAGAACCTGAGACCCAAAGAATACCATTGGCAACCTCAGGACCATGTCATAGAGTCTTAAATGGCCCTTACCTCACCCGAACATCATTCATTTGACAAATGTCGCTGAGCACCTACTCTGTGCCGTGCAGAGAATACAGAGCAAGCAGGTGAGACAACAATCCCCTGTCCCAGAGAGCTTACGTTCCACATCCAGACCTGCTGGATGGAGTTCCAAGCCTTCCTGTCGACATCACTGAACCAGGTGTGGATTCCTGGATTGATTTAATTCATGCTTCCTGAGCACTGTCAAGATGTGGTCAGAAGTTCAAAATCAAGGTGTGGGCAGGGTTGGTTCCTTCTGGAGGCTCTGAGGGAGGATCCTATCCATGTCTCTCTCTCCGAGCTTCTGGTGGCTGCTGGTGACCCTTGGCTTATAGACGCTTCATTCCTGTCTCTGTCCCAGCCTTCACACTGCTTTCTCCTCTATGTATCTATTGTAAGGCCACCTGTGATTGGATTTAGGGTCCACCTTATCCCAAGATGATCTCCTCTGGAGATCCATAGCTTAATTACATCTGCAAAGACCCTTTCCCCAAATAAGGTCACATTCCCAGGTTCCAGGGGGACATATCTTTTGGGGGTCAGGGGGAATCATTCAACCCACCACAGGGAATTTCACAGAAGGTCTGATTATCCGGGCTTGGTGTGGGAGTTTCTCTTGTCCAGGCTGTTGAAATGAAATCTGGAAGGGTGACACCCCGTATTCCTGGTATGACAGGTCAGTGCTCACTGCACAGCAGCCCGTGAGGATGGGGAGAAGCAGCCCCAGGCTTGTGGACACAGAGCCTCTCAGAATCTAAAGCAAGGCCCCCCTCCAGAGGATGAATGCACCTGAGTGGTACCCAGCAATCCATGGCAGCGGATGTTAGTATTTCCATGATCATCAAGCACTCTAAAGGAAAGGAGAGGGTGGGCATGGCAGCATCTGGGAGTTGTCCTACTGAAAAATACTTTTCTGAGCAGAAACAACCTTGCTCCCATGTAAGGTCAGTCAGATGACCATTTGTGTGAGACTAACGGTCTTCAGGAATCTCAGGGAGGTCACGCTCAGTGAATTCCAGATCCTGTATCACCTTTTAGAAATCGGGTTGCACAGTGGTTAAGAACCTAGGTTTGGAGTCACCTATAAGGGGGCCTTGGGCAGGTTACTTGCCCCCTCTAAGCCACAGCCTCCTTGTGCAAAATGCTATGAGTTATAACAGCATCTATTTAACAGAATTGTGGTCATTAGTAAATTAGAATGTAAATGTACAGTTCTTAGTACCATATCTGGCTGATAGTAATGTATTTTAGCTACTTATTTTATTTTTATTTTTATTTTTTTTTGCTGTACGCGGGCCTCTCACTGTTGTGGCCTCTCCCGTTGTGGAGCACAGTCTCCGGACGCGCAGGCTCAGCGGCCATGGCTCACGGGCCCAGCCACTCCGTGGCATGTGGGATCTTCCCAAACCAGCACGAATCCGCGTCCCCTGCATCGGCAGGCGGACTCTCAACCACTGCGCCACCAGGGAAGCCCCTACTTATTGTTTTTAATTCAATTCCCATTTTCTTTTTTAAAAATTTTTATTGAAATACAGTTGATTTACGATGTTGTGTTAGTTTCAGGTATATAGCAAAGTGATTCAGTTATACATATATATATAAATATATATATTATTTTTCTACATTCTCTTCCATTATAGGTTATTACAAGATATTGAATATAGTTCCCTGTGCTATACAGTAGATCCTTGTTGGTTATATATTTTATATACAATAGTGTGTATCTTTTAATCCCAAATTCCTAATTTATCCCACCTTTCCCCTTTGGCGACCATAAGTTTGTTTTCTAAGTCTGTGAGTCTGCTTCTGTTTTGTAAATAAGTTCATTTGTACCATTTTCTTTTAGATTCCACATATAAATGATAGCATATGATATTTGTCTTTGTTTGGCTTACTTCACTTAGGGTGATAATCTCTAGGTCCACCTAGGTTGCTGCAAATGGCATTTTTTCATTCTTTTTTACAATTCCCATTTTCTTATGAAGGACTTTTCCTTTTCATGACCCTGATAGGGTCCTCCACCCAGCCATCCTAGAATGCAGAGCACATCTGGGTAGAAATAAGTCTCGGGATGTTGGCATAAGTAAAGGGTTCTGCTAACCTGGATTTGCTCTCTCTGTTTATCCAGGTAAAGTATCTTTATATGATGCTGGTATGGGTTCTTCATTTTTAAAATAATGACTGCATTTTTCAAACTGTATCTGCTTGTTATAAGTAATTCAAATGGTGCTAAAGTAGGAAGAAGGAAGTAAAATAAATCACCCCAAATCTTAATGCCTAAAAATAACCATTGTCAGCATAATGTGTCTATCAGTCCAGACAGCTCTCTAGCCTATATTCAGAAAGACAGACAGACAGACAGACAGCAAGAGATACTGTAGTAAATAGAATCATATATTTGTTATTTAAATAAAAGTTTTAAAATTAAACTTTCCTAGATGAAACAGAAGAAAAAGCAATTTAAAACTGAAGTATTTGCTAAAATTTAATTCTTCACCATAAATATTATCCTTATAAGAGCCCTCTAAGGTTAAGAAGAAAACATTGACAGAGGTAGAAGTCAATACTTTTTAACTGCATATTTTAATTTTGGATAATATGGGGTGACTCTCTACAAGAGGGATGAAGAAACACAAGCTGTATCCTACCGAAATGTCCCCAACCTTATTGATTTTGTTAATTATGTCTTTACTTTTACTTCACCACCATGAATTAATTTATGCTTTGTTCTGGAACACTCAAACCCAGGCTAATGAGTCTAGAATCGGTAATTAAATGAACTCGGCACCCACAAGGTTGCTTACCAAAATTCCTCATTCCCTAGTTATTTGTTTTGTCTTAACTGGCAATATTTCTATTATTATATCATTATTCCAGATGAGCTCAGGGGTTCTCTAATTTCTGATTTATTTCACCCTTGAAATAAACATTCCCAAAGAATGTTGACCCTGTTGCCTGCATGCTGAGTACATGAAGGAATGTTCTAGAATTATAGGTTCCTCTCCTCAGACCTATATGAACATTGCTCCATTTTCTTCCTGATGTTTAATGCAGTGATGGGAAAGTCTGAAGCCACCTTGATTTTTCCTCTTGTTCAGGACTTGCTCTTTATCTGTCCATATTACTGAAGTTTAGTAAGATGAAAAGATATGTCCTGGGGTTGGTTTCTCTGTACCACTTCTTTTCAGAAGAGAATATATACTTTCATTCTGCAGATTCAGCTTTTCCTTCTGATTTCAGGAAATTTTCCCTCTAATATGTTCGCATTTTTTCCTTTTGTATTTGTTGATTTCTGTACTGTGGGGACATCAATGATCTCAATGTTGGATGACTTTGCCTTCCTGATTTACCTGCTACCTGTCTACGTGCTTTAACCTCAGGGTCTTATTTCTCTGTTTTGACTGTAATTATATCAAGACTTTCTTCTATGTTAGTAAATCAATTTTCAGTTCCCTCTATTTTTTTCTTTGATGCTTCTAAATTACTAATTCTGCATGAATATTATTTGGTCTCAGTTTGCCTTCTTAGCTCTGTAATCTTCCCATACACCTGATTCTTTGAGAAAATCTTTTGGTCTTTGAATTCCCACTTTGCTGATGCCATGTTCTAATTAGGTTCTTTGTCATGAAGCACCTGTGCAGTATTTCTTCCTGTTCCTTGGGGGCATTTTCTTCCAGACTGCATCCCTCATCTCTATTTTCCATTTCATGTTTCTTCCTTTTTCTGTCTGACCTCATAGTAGGCTTGCATTGTTGCTGTACATTTTCTTTCTGTTTTGCTTTTGTTTCCACTTGCTCTGATAGAGGATGGCTGAATTTTCCTTTATTCTCTTTCCAGACTTGTTCGTTTGACTTCTAAACCGCAGCTTGAGGGCTGGAACCTTGTGTTCCAGCTACCTCTCTGTAGCCTGAGGCCATATGAGCTGGCAGGTGGAAGGCAGGTGGGGTGAGCAGAACAACCAGACTGTTTTCTCCCCAGAGATTGTTGATTTCTCTATGCCAGGGTCCACCCACTACATGGGATGTATCTTGGGGGATTCCCTCTGCCTTCAAGCTGTTTCCAGTTCAAAGTGGTGATGTGAGCCTTTGTCTCCATCAAAGATGCCAGCACTCGTTTGCTCTTGTTTCACCCAGCTCTCCCCAGCAGCCCACATGACCAGCCTCATTCACAGTCAGAGGAGGAAAAGAGCACCCCACCTCCATCCACTCATCTCCTGATTGACCACTGAGGATACATAGGATTCTGTTAACTCCTCAGGACCATATCTGGGGCATGGGGAGGAGGTGAGAGGTTAGGAGTTTTACTTATAAAAGAAAACTTTTTTCTTTTCTTGGTGGAGCATTTTAAAGATTCTGGCATAATGTATCCTCCTTTTGTTCATTCTTGTTACTATCATGATTATTACTGATTACCTTTTTGGTTATTCTTACTATTGTTTGCTGATTTCATTTCATATTGAGGGAGAAAGATTCTGTGATAGTTTTTTTTTTAACTTTACCCAGAAGATCCTTTAATAAGTACTTATGAAAAAGTTCTTTAAAAAGGTGGGGCTGAACATGGCCCTTAGAAAAGAGAGAATACAACTAACTCTATAGGTTAGCTTTGGCACGTATATGTTTATATGAACCTTTATGTTGTAAAGTATATATAGTCTGCAGTAATTCTTGCTTCTCCTCCACTCCAGTTCCTTGCACATTCTTCTTCCTGAGGGAGGAGGGAATGGTGATTAGAAGCAGGGTCTCTGCCTGGGCTACTTGGGCTCTAATTCCAGCCCTACTCCTTTGTGGTGAAACCCTTGGCAAATTATTAACTCCTCTGAGCTTTATCTTCTTCGAATTTCCCAGGCTTATTGTAGGGTTAGGTGAATGAATACATGCAAATTTAGGACAATATCTGGCACATCGTGAGTGTGAGGTCTTATTGTTTTCATAGCTTTGCACCACTCTAAACTTGAGTGCTAATTGGCCAATCAGAATGATCTCCCCACCAACTGTTCTATATTTGGTGTGGGGTGCAACATGCTAGGGGGAGGGGGGAGCCACTTTCTTGCTTGGTGGAGCTGACCTGATTGCTGGGCAGAGCCATCATGCCTCCTGCACCCACCTGCAACAAACCCTCAGCAATAGTCATGAAGGTCGGGTTATCATTGTGAATGAGAAATATTGCCTGCCATATCAGTAAACAAAGGATATTGCAGCCATCAAGCCATCACATTGCAGCCTCCCTGATGGTGAGCCCTGAGGGCACTCAAGATGGAAACAGGTTGCCCACCATCAAGCAGTCAGCTGCTGCAGCCACCCCCCACCCCCATGGTGCACCCTGTGGAGACTCAGGATGAGAACACACAGGATACTGGCCCCAGATAGCTGAGGTGCATTTCAAAGGAATGATTTCAGTGAGCCCAGACTCTTGCATCTTTCCATACATAGAAAAAGTGCTATATCCCTCAACTTGAGATATTTGGTTTTCTTTAATTAACAGTAATCTTTTGATGTTCCGACTACCTGGTCTTTGTTGCAAAAACTCCTATATATCCTGGCTCCCCTGCTTGTCTCTTCTGAGCAGTCCCTCAGAACTATCTGAGATACTGTGTCCCGGGCTTAAGTCCTCAGTTTTGTCCACCAAATAAAACAAAATTCTCAACTTTTAGCTTGTGCATTTTTTTTTCAGTTGACACCATTCTTGAACTAGACACTTTCCAGGCTTCATGCGAAGGTTTGTGTGGGATGTGGTCCCTTCTCTGCTGTTCATGTTCCCCCTTTGGCTTTCTATGATCCCTTTGCTCTGAACACTAATTCAAGATGATATATGAATTGGCTTGACTGTACTATGTAGATATATATCAAATCATCACATTGTGCACCTTAAATAGATAAAATTTTAATTTTTAATAAATGGCATTAGAAACCCAGGGGGAAAATATCCTATCTTAACATTTTGCTTCATCCCATGTAGCCTCTCTGAGGCTGCTGTGGGTCCCGAGTGTGTTTTATCTCCCATCTTCTCCAGCTCCATTAACATGGTGCCAGGGAGATCTCCCTGGCAGGCTCCCCTGCAGGCACCCCCAGCCTAGCTCCTGGGGAGTGCTGCTAGGGTGGGGAATATGTCCTCAGCTCAGCTCAACCCAACATGGGCTGTACATTCATCTTGCTGCTATGTACTTAGCAGTCTGTTCATTACGTTGCACCTCGAAGTCTGGGCTCCTTCCTGTTTTCCTAACCCTCCAGCTCCCAAGTTATACTGAAGTTCAGTTATACTGAAACCCCACTGGATTGGTTGGGACCATGGCCCTCTGTTTCACTGGCTTTTCTCCGTAGAGCCCATTCAGATTTTGAGCAGTATTTATCTCTTTACCCACTGCTTGCCCTGCCCACTGGATTGGCCCTTGGTGGCTGTGAAGGATCAGATTATTTTTCAGCCAATATTTATTACCTTACCCCTTCCCAATGAAGATGGTATATACATCTCAGTCTCTGGATTTGAAGCTTGGCCATGTGATTTTTTTGGCCAAAGAGATATTGGCTGGCATGACATAAGTGGAGGTCTTAAATATACTTGCATGGTTTGGTTTCCCTCTGGAGCTCCTGTGATAACCACAAGAACATACACTGAGTAGTCACTGCCCTTTCGACCTGGGCCTGAGAACATGGAGCAGATGTGAACCCAACCTATAGCCTGGAAGCAAAGTTAGCCAATCTGCAACCTGATAGAGTCATTTGAGACACCACTGGTCTCCAGAACCTGTAAGCATAAGAAAAAATGCTTGTGATTGTAAGATGCTGAGTTTTGAGGTGGTTTGTTACACAGCACTATTGTGTGTCAATAGCTGACTAATACATGGACTAGGATGCTACATTAAACTTTGTTCCATAGGCCCCGCCTACATTAAGAACAGCCTTATGGATTACTTTTCCCAACCCCAATCTCAATTCCATTCCTCTCCACCAACACATGTGCCTGGTGTCCCAGCCTGTTATGAACCTAACCCCACCTGGTGTTACACAGGTTATGAACTCAGTCAATATACTCAGTGGCCAAAAAATATACCGGTATTGCAATCCCCAGAAGTAATCAAACATTCTTCAGCACAAGCATGTAAAAAAGTACATCTAAGTGAAAGTTCAGGCACGAACCCTCAGACAGAAGACACAGGAAAGAGACTTTGGTTGAAAAGACTTGAAGGCTGCTTATGTAATATTCTCATGTCTTTTGTAGGTAGTGGTATAATTATTTCATTATGTTTTCCTGTGAAGTGTGAAAACTCTCTTTACCAATCCTCTTAAATTAGTTAAATGTAATATTCAGCGAGACAGGAGACAGAGCAACGTTAATTGAGAGTGGAGAGGTGTTTATAGGTTGATATGGTGCAGCCAACTGTGACTACAATTAATGTTTGGGGGTTCCTGCAACTGCCTGATACCCTCAAGTTCATTCTATATTTCCAGTAGCAGCTCCTGGCACCCAGAGAGTCTTGCTCACTGTGTCACAATTCCAGCATGCCTTGAAGAAGATTTCTTTGAATTGGGTCAAAGAAGATGTGATTTTAATTAAATTCCATTTGTAAGTTTTTGCCTGATGAGGTGTTAAGATCAATGGGGGGATTTTAAAAAATTCATCTTATTCTGGATAGGTTGTTGGTAAAATCATCACTGAAGCCTGTCCCTGGTCTTACCTTGGAGTTTATCAAGGCTGGGGTTGCTCCATCATCTCTATCAGACCACAGTTAGAATTTTGAGATTACAATGGTGTGGACATTGCAGGATATTATGAGACAAAGACTAGTCAAAGGGTTTAATTCTACCTCTGTTCTTTTTGAAATGCAATATCAAGTTATCTCTGCCCTGCTCCGGCTTGAAAGTGAGTTCTTCAACTGTCTGACCAGTCCTAGATTCCATTATTTATTTGGTCAATGGAGCAAATGTCAGTAGAGTATCCCAAGACCCCCCAGCTGAGCCCCCAGCATGACCCCCCAGCATGACCAATGACCCTGCCTAAAGAATGAGCTGGCATATTTTGATCCCTTTTTTAACTTCCCTCAGGGCAGAAATTGTAGGAACATGCTGGCATCCAATCACACCTTAATTTATTTGGAAAACCTAGGGTATGTTTGTAACTATTCTTTTATGGAACAGTCTGGCAAGTCTGGTTTAAACAAACAAACAAACAAAGGGAAAACTTGTAATAGGAAATGGGAAGATGATTGAATTTTCTTCCCTTTGTTATATTTGCAGCCTATATTTGGGAAGGGAAACAGAGTTATTAGTACAGTTTGCTTAGGAAAAATAGGTAATAATAATAATTGCTAGTACCACTTATTTCCCGTAAGGAAGAATATTGTTACACAGTGGTGTCCTTGGGTCCAAAGCTGATGTGGGATATTTTCCCCAAAGACACCACGACCGTATCTCTCTAACTTTTCAATGGCCGTGGTTTTATAGCTGGATCAAGACTAAACTTGATCTGGGTCTGTCTTGGACATGCTAATGTTCATGTGGGTTTCACTGAAGCACTGAACTTCATGACATCTCTTTGGCCAAACACCTATTTTTGAAGATTTTCCATACTGTAAGGCTCAGGAATCCACCTGTGGCTCCGTTTAATTTATGGAGGAGTTTTTTTCTTCATAAAGAGATGTCTCCTTGCAGAAGCCTTCTTTAATCACCCAACCTAAAATAGCTCCTGCCCTGCCACTTTTGATCACATTGCCCTATTTTATTAATTTCATAACTGTATGCACTTGTGGTCCTTATTCATCTATTTATACGATTGTCTTGTCTTCACTAGAATGTAAACTCCCTGAGGCCAGAGTCCATTCTGTCTTATTCATTGCTTTCTGCCTAGCACCTGGAAGGGTGTTGGCACATAGTAGTTGCTTGATAAAACTTCGTTGAAATAAAGAATTGGTGGCTGAGTGAACTTGGGCTCCTCTCGTTTGGACCATTTCCAAATTACCTCTTTTGTCTATGCCAAACACCTGCTTATCTCAGCTTCCCATGGTTTACACCTCTTCTTCACTTTGGTTGTCCTTTCTAGAAGACCCAATTTTGTCAATGCTCCATATTAGAATGTGTAGCCAGAACCAGTGTACATATTTCAGGACTGGCCCAATGAGGATGACTAGATAGTTGGTTGAGAGATTCTGACTGGGGAGATGAGATAGAAGAGAGATGAATTTCAATAAGAAAAAAACTGGGGGCAAAGATAAATGCTAGCAAGGCCTTGAAATGAAAGCCAGTGCAGGAGAGATTCACCTAGTAGGTGCTTTGGATGGTCCATTGGTGGAAGAACTATACTAAAATACCTGATCTGGGACAGTGAGGTGTCTATGACAGGCTCTGGGAGAGTGACCAAAAGGAGGTGAAATTTGGACTGTCATAGAGTCTACTAATGGACTACAGGGACCCTACCATTTTCAATTAATTTAGAACCAAATTTCCCATTTATAGAGAGAAACGCGTAAGGATTCTTTTTTATCCATAAACCCGTACCAAAGCCTAATTAAAAACCTCAATCCCCAAACTAGTTTCTCTTGATTCAAGTCTTTGGTAGTGGAGCCTCACCAACTCTCCTTGGAAAACACACTTCACATGAGCAAATGAATCAGGCTGGATTTATCTGGAGAAACAAGGAGGGTCTAGTCTCATAACACTCTAGTCTCTATGGACATAACTGCTTCTCTGTTGATTTCTCTGCCCTTCCTAGGGTGCCTGGGTGACCTGGTAGAGGGTGAGGCTCTCTTCACTGCCCTGGGGTTCTCAGGTGCTGCCTGTGGGCGGGGTTCAGGCTGGCTCTGCTCCATTTCTCAGCTGAGCAGCCATTTGTAAAGAGTTGTTCCACTTTTCGGCCCACACTTCCCCAATTTCACCCTTGAGTTCTTTCAAAGCACTTGGGTGGATGCCATCCAGCCCTGCGATTTATCTCTATCTAGCTGGTATGTTTGTTCAGGTTAGATTGAGTGCCTCAAATCCGTGTGTGTCAGGAGATGAGGAGGCAGGGTGTGTCTCTAACACCTTCCTTGTTCCTCCCATACTATTTCAAATAATCTTGAGGTCATCAATGCAAGAAAGTTTGTAGCAACCAGATTAAGAAGTTCCCTATTATCAGCTTCTTGTCCTTGTGTATTCAGAGAATGTTCTAGATCTTTTAAAGGCCTCCTCACATTATCTTTTGAGCTACCTTATGCTGGGTAGGATCTTGGCTGTTGCCCAGATATGAAAGAAGATGCCCTTTCCTCTTCAATACTTCATTTCTGGGTCCACAGGTTCATTGGTGGTGGGGATTTCCAAAATCCTTTAAAAATCATCTCTAAGCTCCAAGATTCTAGACCCTATTCCTAACGTATTACTCCTAAATCCTGCCTCCATTTGGACCTAGACATGGGATAAACCTGGAGTGTTGAAAAGGATCTTAAAGAAAAGGGGAAACCCAAATCCCAAATAGACATGGGTGTGGGAACTTGAGATTATGAAACAAAAGGACAAATTTGGGGAATGATAAATCTCTGTTCTTTAAATTTCATTATTATTTCCTAGGATGAATATTATTGCAATGACCCTGGTCAAAGGAAGGGGAAAACACTACCGAGACTTTCGCATTTCTCATGCGAAGTGCTTTCTGTGTCTGTGTGTGTGAGTGCCACGTGTTTGAAAAGCCCTGAAGATCCCATGCCTGGTATAAGTGGGCCTAAAAAAATCTGTGCCCAACCTTCATTTCCAGTGTTATCCTCCCTCACCTCACGCTCTCCCCCTTTCTTCACCCTGAGATGCTTCTACACAGCTTCCAGGAACATCTAACAGGCATTCAAGTTGCCCCGTGCATGCACGCCTCTTCCTATTACCCGGGTCCTCCTCTCCTGTACCCTGAAGACTCCCACTCATCTGCTGGGGTCCAGCTCTGTGAAGACTTAACACATCTCCCCTTCCCTGTATCTAACAAATCAGTTCTTAGCAAGGCCATCCTGTATGTGATGTAGTGCGTTAGATTATAATCACCTATTAAATATAATTGTTACTATACAAGGGAGTTATGGCCATAGAGGTTTTTATGTCGGGCAAAGAGGGGTCATTTCCCTTATGCACCGACTGGGTCTGATCTCTTACCTGTTACCTTCCTCACCCTCTGCCAGCTGCAGTCCCAGCACTTCCTCCTGTGGGCTCAGCCCTGCCCAGTTCCTGAGCCAATCTGACCAGGCAAGGGGTCCCATCTGGAGACAGACCACTAGATGGAGTCTTGCTACCATAGAGCTGCTTCTGTGGGAGCCCAGGGCCTCTGTGTGACCAGGATCATTGCCTCTGTCTACCTCTGGGTTTGCGGCTCTTTTTCCCTCCTGGCTCTCTGTCTTGTCTGCTGCTCTGACACCTGCCTAGAAGGAGCCATACCCCCACTTAAGACTTCAGCTCTAAACCCAGGCCTATTCCAAAAACCCCATCTGGATTCCTCCGGAGAGTGAATTACTACCCCCAAACCACATTTCCTCTGCCCTCCTGACCTTGCAGATCCCCTTAGTCCTGGCCTCACTACCCCTACACAGGCAGCCTTGGATGCCTGTATGTCTGAGCCAAGTTCTGCTGCCTGGAAACAGCCTCGCTGCTCCAGACTGGGTATCTGGGGGAACCCAAGGGATCTGAGGGGAAGCTATTGCAAGGATGGGCTTGGGAGTCAGGAGGATCTGGGATCAAGACCCACTGCATTAGTTACTAGCTGTGTGACCTTGGGAAAGCTCTCTGAGCTTCAGTGTTCTCACATGGAGAATGGCTCATAGGTTTGAGGTAAGGATTAAATAATGTAATATTCTTGGTACAGTGTAAGCATTGAGCAAGAAGTCAAAATAGGGAGATGATGGTGATGATGATGATGATGATGATGATGATATCCGTGTTGGCTGGTGTCCTTCGGCCATCGCTCCCAGTGGGATTGGCCTCTTAGCTTTGTTCATTTGCCCATTTCTTTTCTGTCTTTTCTGATGCTCATCCCCTCCTCCTTGGATCATTATTACTGACTCAGAGCTTGCCTTGTGACCACCTGGCCCCAGGTTTATCGTAGCCTGAGGTCCCTCGGGCAGATCCTGCGCCTTGGACAAGGCACCCAGATCCACCTGTGGGCTCAGGCCCCATGGCGTCTGGCATGTGGAGCTGCTAGAATCCAGCCGCAGCACCAACACATTCATATCTCCTTGTATCTCCAATGCTGCTTCTTGGGCGCCATGATGGGGAAAATTCAAGGTCAGAACAAACAGACACATGAAATCAATTTCACCTGGGGAACTAGCTCCTTTACAGAGCGCCTGTCTGATATTCATCTGCTTCGCCCTGGCTCAGCTCGAGGGCGGCGCTTCGGGGAAGGCTGCTCCCAGGATCCTTGCAGAGAAACATAACACAAAGCAAAACAGACCGCAGGAGTGTACGTGTGTGTCTGTGTGAGTGTGTCTGTATATGTGTGTGTGTGTGTCTGCATATGTGGGGAGGTCTTTTATGTTCTCTCTCTCTCTCCTCTCTTGCTGTCAGCCTCCTTCTGTGTTTTTTCTTTTGCTTTTCTCTTCTCCCCTCCTCTCCAATTCTTAACAGTACGTCTGTCCCTCCATTTCCCTCTTTCCTCTCATTTCTGTTTCCTCGCCTCCCCGCTCCGTCTCTCCCTCCTTCCCCAGCTCCCTCTGCTCTACTGCCATCTCTGCTCTCCTCTTTCATCCTTAATCTCTTTCCTGCCCTTCTCTCCCTGTTTCCCTCTTTTTTCTCACTGCCCCTCATCATCTCCCCGTCTCTGTCTCCAAAGGATGGTAGTGGTTTCTCATTAGACAATTCTCATTAGGTTTTCTCTTCCCTCAAAATGCAGGAGCCCCTGGGTTTCCCCTGCCCAAGGCTGGGGATTACCTGGGCTGCTTTATCCACAGTGGACCTGCGTGGGCATCCTGCTTCCTTCTGGTGCTACCTTATGCAAGTCAAGACCCACATGAGTCTCTGTCTCCCTACCTGTGAAATGGAGCCAATTATAGTCCCTACCTCAGGGTATTTCAAAAATGAGAATTCCATGAAATAATGCACAAGAAGTTCTCAGAACAGTGCCTAACAACTGGTGCATGCTCAGTAAATATTTGTTGGATGAATGAATGAATAAATTAACGACAGACTTCATGTGGTGCCTGGCACGTGGTAAGTGCCCTGTGGGTCGTTAGTATCAGCTAAGAGGGATCCAGTTGAGGTGCTTTGTTGCCAGACTTGACCAGGCTGGGCAAGGGTGGAGGTGGGGTTAGGGCTGGGGTGCAGACCCCCTGCCTGCTTCATGGTCATGGTGGAGGCAGGGGGCAGGCAACATCACTTGTTTCTGCTTCTTTGATCTTAATCCCACTCTGGCTTCATTGCAGCCTGCACTCATCAGGAGCGAAGCTGACACAGGAGACCAGGGATGAGCACACTGTGTTTTTCCTCTCATTGTACCCTGAAAGTCAACCTGCTTGCTGAAATTGAAATGAACTTTTTCCCCAAGCAGGAGGTAGGGCTGTCCAGGCTTTGAGATCCATTGATGTTTTTAAATGAGTCAGTTCACTTCTGGTACCTTAATGTGCTCATCTGTAAGATGGGATTATTTGTCCCAACTCACCTTCCAGGAAATCCTATTAAAATGGCAATGTGTTAGTGTGTAATAGCTGCCCATGGCACATGGACTCTGATGTTGCTTTTTTTTTTTTTTAAACTTTAATCGTTCTTTGGCAAAGACTAGTCCTTTTGTTTTATTAATTAATTAATTTATTTTTGCGTGTTGGGTCTTCGTTTCTTTTTCTTTTTTTACAACTTTATTGGAATATAATTGCTTCACAGTGGTGTGCCAGTTTCCGCCCTACAACAAAGTGAATCAGTTATACATATACATCTGTTCCCATATCCCTTCCCTCTTGCGTCTCCCTCCCTCCCACCCTCCCTATCCCACCCCTCCAGGTGGTCACAAAGCACCGATCTGATCTCCCTTTGTTATGCGGCTGCTTCCCACTAGCTATCTACCGTACATTTGGTAGTGTATATATGTTCATGCCTCCCTCTCGTTTTGTCACAGCTTACCCTTCCCCCTCCCCGGTCTTCGTTTCTGTGCGAGGGCTTTCTCTAGTTGCAGCAAGCGGGGACCACTCTTCATTGCAGTGCGCGGGCCTCTCACTATCGCGGCCTCTCTTGTTGCAGAGCACAGGCTCCAGACGCGCAGGCTCAGTAGTTGTGGCTCACAGGCCCAGTTGCTCCGCGGCATGTGGGATCCTCCCAGACCACGGCTCGAACCCGTGTCCCCTGCATTAGCAGGCAGATTCTCAACCACTGCTCCACCAGGGAAGCCCATTATTTTTTTAATTGTTGATTTTTCTGTTTCACTGGCTGGAGCTCTCTAAAGGTGTAAGGGAGAAGGGTGACCAACAGAGTCAGTTAAAGCCTTAATGGAGGATGTTTTCTTAGAGGCATTCACTGTCAAGTACTTCCATCAAAAATAAACGTGATTTGAAAGTTGAAAATATATATATATATACACACACACACTATATGTGTGTATATATATATGTATGTATAGGTGTATGTATATATCTGTGTGTATATAATATATATGTATTTTGTGTATATATTTTGGTCTGTTTTCATTATATTTAGGAATTTCATTTTACTTGAGAGCTAAAAAATCTCCTGTAAGGTGAAACTCTGTTTTTCCAAAGGCCACTTCCCTGCTGGAAGTAGAGGAAAGCCTGCTGGCACTTTCTAAGGACACTAGCCCAGCCTAACATCAGCCCTCCATGAGGCAACGAGGCACAAAGAGAGAAATCAATTTCACATCTAGGCTTGACACCAAACACGCATGTGTCTGAGTAGCATCATTCTCTGAACTGGCGCTGACTGGAAGCTTCTTAGGAATAAAATCTCGTTCCAGGCTTCCCTGGTGGCGCAGTGGTTAAGAGTCCGCCTGCCGATGCAGGGGATGCGGGTTCGTGCCCCGGTCCGGGAAGATCCCACATGCCGCAGAGCGGCTGTGCCCGTGAGCCATGGCCGCTGAGCCTGTGCGTCCGGAGCCTGTGCTCCGCAACGGGAGAGGCCACAGCAGTGAGAGGCCCGCGTACTGCAAAAAAAAAAAAAAAAAAAAAAAAAAAAAATTCTCGTTCCAGCCTGCTCCTTTCTTGACATGGTAAAAGAAATCAAAGGGGATTTCGGTTCCCGACTTGAAGCACTCATCACTCATCACTGTATTGTTTGGGGGTTGGCTTGGGGTCTCTCATATTAAGAGGCTAAAAGCTGACCATTCGTGACTGGAGTGGATGAAAGGTCAGCTGACCAAGCACTCAGCGTCTTTCCTCTGTCTCTTGCTCAGACCACTTACCTCTTCCCCACCTTCTTCATGGGTTCCCAGCACTGGATGCTTTTGGAAAATATTCATGCCCAGTTCCCACCACCTGACTCATAATCTTTGGGGGTTGGTCTTAGGTATTGGCATTTAAAAAATCTCCCCAGATGATGGTAATGTAATCCAGGCCAAGCAACACTGATTTAAAATGAGCTTTAATTCTAGCCCTCGCCCCCTCCCAGACCTAACTCCAAACCCAACAGAGCCCTGATGCTGTCCACACCTGCACCCCCAGTGCTCTCTGGCTCCCTCCCTACATCCTGTCCCTCATTCCTTCTTCCCTGTCACCTTTTCCTATCCTTACGCTGCCCCAGATTGACTGTCTGCTCCCTCCTTCTCTGCTCTGAGGGCTGGTCAGCTTTGGACTAAATCACTGATCCTCGGCCTTATTTCTCCTGCAGCACATATGACAGGACTTTCACCTGTCCAGTCGGCTTTCATGGTGGTCCCATTGTGGTCAGATTTTGACAAAACCCTTCCCCTATTTTGCAGTTAAGGAAAAACAAAGCTCTGTGATACTATGAAATCACTGGGCTTCTGAGGGACCTCAGCTCAGATCTGGAGGGCTGGAGCTTCTGTCCATGGGCAATTCCTGGTGTCCCTCCCTGTGGCCAAATCCCCTCCCACACAACGCTGTCCTCACAATGTGTGCGCGTGTTCTAAGGTTAACTCGAATCTGTTCAAGCTTATTTATTTTTGAGAGAAAGAAGGAGGTATATAATTCAAAAACTTGGATGCTATGTTACTAGAAACAATTTGTTAGCAGTAACAATCCCAGGTAATAGGTACTAGGCATTCAATGTGTGACAGGTGCTGTGAGGAATGATTGATTAATTTTTTAGGCTCATTTCATCCCCCAGTGACACCAGGAAAGGGTCCTCTTGCCCTGCATATTTGCAGAGGAGGAAGCTAAGGTGTGGAGAGGTCAGAGTCTCGCACGTGGACCAGGGCAGATCTGAGATCCAAACTCTCATTTCCTGCGGCTGAATCCCAAACCTGTAACCACCTCACTGTACACACTCTCACATCACGTATTGGAATGGACGACACCAGTATGTTGTGAAACCACAGCTGTATTAGGGCTCTCCAGGGAAAGAGTGCCAATAAGATAGATACAGATACAGAAATAGAAATAGAAGTAGAAATAGATATCGATATAGACATAGACATCTTTCTTTCTAAAAAGAGATTTATTATAAGGTATTGGTTCACCTGATTATAGAGGCTGAGATATCCCACGTTCTGCCATCTGCAAGCCAGAGACCCAGGAATGGTGGTGATGAAGTTCTAAGGCCTGAGAGCCAGGAAGCTGATGGTGTAGATTCCAGTCTGCATCTGAACACCTCACAACCAGGAGTGCCAAGGGCAGGAGAAGATTGCTGTCCCAGTTCAACAGTCAGGCAGAGTGAATTCAACTTTCCTCCATTTTTTTTGTTCTCTTCTGACCCTCAATGGATTGTATGATGCCCACCCACACAGGGGAGGGTACCCTGCCTTACTGAGTCCACAGATGCTAATCTTTTCCAGAAACACCCTCACCGACTTACCAAGGAATAATGTTTAACTAACTAACCATCTGGGCATCCTGTGGCCCAGTCAAGTTGACCCATAAAATTAAGCTTCATCACAGCTTAAACTTGAATGTGCATGGGAGTCACCTATTGACATGAGGATTCTGAGTCAGTAGGTCTGGGGCAGGGCCTGAGGGTCTGCATTTCTAACAAGTTCCCAGGTGATACTGATGCTGTTGGTCTGCAAGCCACACTTTGGACAGCCATGTTAGAATACTGGTCTTAGCCGACAAGGAGAGGAGGAAGGAAATGATGCTCTAGGTCCCTGGGAACGGTCAAGGCCAAGGTGACTATCATCGTAAGATGCTGAGTTTACTTCTGCCATTGTCCTTATAGAACTGCCGTGAAATTGTCTGCTTGTTTCACGCAAGGCCATGAGAGACTCTGCTTTTCCCAAGAATCTATGAGATTACATTGCTGGTCTCCTCTTCCTCACCCCACATGCCCCTCCAGCCCCTCCCTGCCCAGCCCTCAAATCTTACCTGGGCCCCATCCGGGGCCAGCCCTCCAAGGGGCCATCGGGATGGGTGACAGGGCTCTAAGGCTAAAAGCAGAGATTCCCCTGGGCCTTCGCCCTCACTCCAGACTCTCCCTCTGCTTCCCACGCCAAGTTGATGAGATTCCCAGCTGGACACCAGGTCCTGTCACTACTCTAAGGAGGACATCAACACTTCTCTCTCCCATCAGTCCTGCAGCCCTGTAGCTGCACCAAGATGCAGAAAAGCAGGAGCTCCAGTTCTGCTGCTGTGCAGACAGGCAAGAAGGTCAGTGATGTCTATGGGAAGAGAGACGATGACTTCCAGGGACATTAATTTTTCAGTATGTGTGTTTGGAAGTGTGGTAGCTTAATCTGTGACAGGCTGGATTGCAGGCCCCCATCAGACTCAGAGCTAAAGGATGGCTCTGAGTTTATAATTTAGTTCCAAGTAAGGTTCACCTGGCTGGGGCCACAGAGAATCGAGTTAGTGGGCAGGCGGGAAGAAGGCAGACACTAAGGTACCTTCCTAGTACCACATGTGTTACATACAGGACCCCATTTAATTAATCTCTGCCGCTTTCTGAAGGGCAGATCATGGCTATCCCCAAATTAGAGATGAGAAAACTGAGGTTCACGTAGGTTATGGTCAATGTCATACATCTCATTCATTCATTCTCATTCATTCAACAAATGCTGATGAGAAACTACTTTATGCCAGGAAGGGTTCTGGGTCTTGGGGACACAGTGGCCATGAAGACAGACACCATCTCTGTCTTGTGGGGTCACGTTTTCTAGTTGGGGAGACTAAAAATGCAACGAGGCAACTTATTAAAATAATTCAAGTTGAGAAGCAAATAATCATGGGGCCGAGAAGGAGGATGCATTGTCCAGCTGCCATCCTGCTTCTTCCTCTGAACAAATCACTGGGCCTGGCTGTCTTCTCCATCCTGTCTTCCCATCTTCTTTGGCCACATGCAAATCAATCTCTGAACATAGACCCAAGGAGGTAGGCTTCTATACCCACCAATTCATTATTTACACGTAAACAAGTCTGAATCTTTATGTTGAGCTAAATAACAAGTAAACACATACGTGGTCATGTGCAGGCACACATACACACACACACATACACTCACACACACACACACACACACACACACTTGCAGACACATGCACACACACCCAGAGGCAAGCGCAGCTCTTTGGGTCAATCATGTGTAAAATGTCAGCCTGGCCTTCCTGTGAGTGTTTAGAAACAGGATGAAGAACCCTTGATAAGAAGTTGGAGGGGTGGTGGTTTTCTGTAAAAGGTTCTGTCAGAATGCCTGGCAGAAAAGTTTAAAATTTTTTTTCTCCAGACAATGAGAATCTCCTTTCTGCAGAGGGAGGAAAATAAGCATATGTCTGTTGGTTAGGTCTGTCAAGTAACCTAGTCACAGGCATATTGTGTTTGGGGAATCAGCCTGGCTTTGCCACATGGTTGTGTGATGTTGTCAGAAACCCTGGTTCACACCAGACTCTTTTGGCCCAATCTCCCTTTTGTTTGGAGGGGTGAAGAATGTGCCTTCTTTCCTTTCCAATCCTGAGGTACCTCCACTGCAAATCATAACAAGCACTACTGTTCCAAATAGATAATGATGTTTACTCCAATTTATAGGAGAGGAAATTGCTACTCAGAGAGGGGGAGTGACCAATAACGCCATTTTTGTGGGTGCTCATTCATGTGTTTGGAATCGAGTGGTCCATCCCAGGTCCCGGCTCTCTGTCCTCTGTCTCCTGTGACTGACCTGTTTCAGCCTCCTATTGGCCACATCTTCTGGATCAATCTTCCCCACTTAGTCACACCAAGGAGGCTGCCTGCTCTCATGGTATTTTCATGAGATTCATAAAAATCTTTGTTCTTCTTACTATTCTCAAAATTCATTAAGTGTGAGCCTTCCTCTCAAGAAGACGGAAAGCTCCTTGGAGTGTTTTGAAATTTAATTTCATCAAAAAAGGAAGAAAGAGCAAGAGAGGGAGGCAGAGGAGAGGGAGGGAGGGTGGATCATGAAGCTGAGCGTGTAATGTCGGCAGTGTTGATTCCTTTCCTTGGTTAGCTCTGATTAAACTCCTACCACAAGTAACTCTCTTTCACTTTCTTCCAGGAAAGAATTAGAGATGTGAAGTCAGATTTCACAGGGAAGTTAGGGACTCCCACACCCAATCCCTAAGCCAGCCTTGATTTGGGGTGGGACACATACATGGAGACTCCCTGAGAGCCCAGCACCAAAGACTTGCAGGGGGATTGCAAACCCTGTAACACACTCTAATCATTAGAAAAGGAAATAAATAAAAATGTACTTTTTGCTGTTTTCATTGTTTGTTGTCATACGTAAGAGTGCATAGTGAATAGGGCATGCGTGCACAGTTTATGGGACATTAATAAAAGAGCCTCTGTGAGTGCCCTGCCTTTTTAAGAAATATAAAGTTTCCCATAACTTAGTAGTTCTGTGTGCTCTTCCCTGTCCTTCTCCCTGCAAGGTTACTGCTTTCCTGATCGTTGTGTTATTTTTCTACTTATTCACACATTCAGTCCTTCATGTTTAATCTTATATTATAAAAGGGATCAAATATGCCGAGAAGTAGAAGGGATGGTACAACTGAATTGAAGCTGTAGGTATATAACAATATATTACTATAAAATATTAGTATAGTAAAATATTACTATATACCTACAACTGGAGTCACAGCTTTGGCCTTATTTTTTTGCACCTCCATCTTTCTATTTGTGAAGCCATTATTTAAGGATTTTATTTTGTAAAGTATCGACTCCATATAAAAGCAGTGAGACTGGTATAATGGATCCCAACTTCAGCATCCTCAGTTCGTGGGCAATCTTGTTTCATCCATTCCCTCAGTCACTCCATGCCTCTTCCACCCTGATTCTGGAATTGCTTTGAAGCAAATCCCAGACATGATATAATTTCATCTGTAAATAGTTCAGTTGCCATCTCTGAAAAATAAAGCCTCTTTTAAAAATGTAATCACAACATCACTATCACACCTAAAATAATACTACTCTCTGAATATTACCATATACTTAGTATTCAAATTACTTGATTCCTGTTCTCCCACATACACTCTCTCCCTCGCTCTCTTCTCTGTTTTTACAGTTGCTGTCTTTGAATTGAGATTCAGACAAGTTCCCCACAGTGTATTTGGCTGATCATTGTTTAAGTCTCTGAGTTTTCTCTCTCTCTCTTTTTTTTTTTTTTTTTTGGTTTTATTTTCCCCAGTGTACTTTGCTTGTTGAAAAATCTAGGTCATTTCTCTTGTACAATTTTCTTCATTCTGGATTTTGCCGAGGCAGCTCTATGGTGCCGTTTAACATGTTCTTCCTGCCCTTTTATCTTCTGTAAAGTGGGAGTTTGCTCCAGAGGCTTGATCAGATTCAAGTTTGATTCTGGCAAGAGTATTTCCTAAGTAGCATTGCTATGGTTCCACCAGGGACATAATATCTAGTTGTCTCTTTTTATGATGGTAAGTAGGTTCTGGTGTTAAGTTATATAATCCACCCATTATTAAGTCCCCAACAGTTTTCACCTAAAAGGTTTCACAGCCATGGGCAACCATTCCATAAGGGTTGAATCATTTTAAAAGAAGCTGTGATACCAACCCACTTTATCTTTCGATACTTGCAGCATACAACTTATCTATGAAACAGAAAAAGACTCACAGACATAGAGAACAGACTTCTGGTTGCCAAGGTGGCAGGGGGTGGGAGAAGGTTGAAGTGGGAGTTTGAGATTAGCAGATGCAAACTATTATATAGAAATGGATAATCAAGGTCCTACTGTATAGCACAGGGAATTACATTCAATATCCTGAAGAGAATGTGTATATATATATATATATAACTGAATCACTTTGCTGTACACCAGAAACTAACACAACATTTTTAATGAACTATACTTCAATAAAATAAATTTTAAAAATACTTGCAGCATGCATTGCCAAAAAGCAAGGACATTACCCTCATAACTCAATACACTCTACCTAATAAATTAATAATTAATTAAAATTATTTTTAACAGTTTCTATTAAAAATATCCCAATCATCCTCATTTGTTTTTTAATACTGTTTTAAATTTTAGAATAGTTTTAGATTTATAGAGAAATTGGGAAGATGGTACAGAGACCTCTCATATACACCACATCTAGTTTCTCCTATTATTGACATCTAGCATGTGCAGTAGTTTTCTCACAATAAATGAACCAATATTGACACATTATTACTAACTAAAGTCTATACTTTCTTCAGATTTTCTTAGTTTTTACCCAGTGTCTTTTTTCTGTCCCACAGTCTTATCCAGGATATCAATTACATTTAGTCATCATATCTCCTTAGGCTCCTCTTGGCTGTGACAGATCCCATTTGTGTTTTATTTTCCTTTTAATCTGAAATTGCATCTCCTCTATTATCTTGTAGAATGTCCCACATTTTGACTTTGTGTATTTCCCTGAATTTATCTTCTTGTATCCCTTGTATCAATATTTCCTAGGAACTAGAATTTAGAATTAGAGGCTCAATTAGATTCAGGTTAAATATTTTCCCTAAAATATTTCATAGGTGAAGCCATGTCCTTTATATGCTGCCTCACAATAGTGAAGGATTAGGATGGAAAAGACAGGAGACAGAAAGACAAGACTGATAACATAGGGATAAGAAGCCCAAGGCTGAAGTGGAAATAAGCCATATCTCCTCGAGTTCAGGAGAGGCTATTCCAAATGCCCCTTTGGTCTTGTTTTTCTTTCCTTAAACTTTACTCAGTAAAATTGACCCAGTTCTAAGTGTTGATCTGTATGATTGGGAAGACTGTGTTACTTTATTTTCTTGTCTTGGAATGTGGCTGGGTGAGTTTACAGAATATTATTTGGGCAGAATTCACCTATTGAAAAAGGTGCATGTATTTGACTCAAGACTTTCTAAATTTCTGGAACAGGTTGGACACCTTCCTAAAATGTTTTGATGTATCTTTGGAAGACTCTCAGACTTAATTTATGTTTCCTTTTATGGATTTAGTATTAGTTATAGGAAACTACACATATGATAAAATTGCATAAAACTATACACACACACAAATGAATGTATTGATATGAATGGTGGTATCTGAATAATTCTATGAATTGTACCAATGCCAGTCTCCTGATTTTATTATCGTCCTACAGTCAGGAAAGATGACGACATGAAGGAAGCAGATTGAAGGGTGCATGGTGCCTCCCAAGATTACTTCTTTGCAATTTTCTATGAATCTATAGTTATTCCAAATAAAAATGGGAACAATTCATGTGCTGACTTTTGTGCCCAGTGCAGAAAGACAAGATAAATAAATGAGCTAAAAATTCAGAAGGGAAGAGATGCAATTATCATTATTTGCAGATAATATGGCTGTCAACTTAGAAAATTGGGTAAAACATGTTTTGAACTAATATGAGAGTTCAATAAGGTACAATATAAAAGATAAATAGATACTACTCATAATACCAGCAGCAAAAACAAATTAAAGTATCTAAGAATACAATTTACTAGAATTGCACAGTCCCTACAGGAAGAAAACCACTACATTTACAAAAGGATATAAAAGATGAAAAAAATTGAAACAGGAGATGGATATCTATATTTATCATTTAAAGTTTAAAAGGCAGCCAGGTATCCTTGGTTGTGCTATAAAGGACATTAGTGGGCAACTGGTGAAATTTGAATATGATCTGTAGATTAGGTAACAATGTTATATCAATGTAATTTTAAAATTTTTGATAATTATATTGCAGGTATGTAAGAAAATGTCCTGAACTTCAGGAAATACACACTGCAGTGTTTAAAAGTTTTCTTAATCTGTTCAGGCTGCTATAACAAAATGCCATAGATGGGGTAACTTATAAACAGCAGGGTTTCCCTTTTGGCACAGTGGTTGAGAGTCCGCCTGCCGATGCAGGGGACACGGGTTCGTGCCCCAGTCCGGGAAGATCCCACATGCCGCGGAGCGGCTGGGCCTGTGAGCCATGGCTGCTGAGCCTGCGCATCCGGAGCCTGTGCTCCGCAACGGGAGAGGCCACAGCAGTGAGAGACCCGCGTACCGCAAAAAAAAAAAAAGAAAAAAAAAAGAGTAAAGATATTGTGAATAATGGGAAGGGAGAATCAGGGAGGACTCTCTGAGGAGGTGACATTTGAGCAGAGGTCTGGATCAAGTGAGGACAGGAGCCATGAAAACATCTAGCAAAGGAGCTGTCAAGTGGATAGAATTGGAAATGTAAAAAGCATTGAGCATGGTGATAACCTGGAACACATACATGGTTAGATTCACATTTTAAAATGTCCCTGCAGCTACTGTGCAGAGAACAGACTGTACAGGGCCAAGGAAAGAAATAGTAAAACACATAGAGAATTGGCTCATAAGAGGCTATTAAGGTGTTCTACAGGTGATTAACACACAAAGAAGTTGAGAAATTTACCAAAGGTAGCACAGCAAGTAAGCAGAAAAACCAAGAGGAGAACCCATCCTTGGCTGTCTTCAGAGCCCAAGTCATGAGCACTATTATCCTCTTAGACCTTCTGGATGTTTTAATAATTCAATCAGAATATATTTTATATAATGTATATATACAATTTATATCAATATATATCACTATCATTTTCTATCTACTCTATGTCATAGCCTTATTTTAAGTACACAAAAACTTCCCTAATTTTTATGGACAATTTGATTTCTCATGTGCCCCTAATCCAGGTATTGGGGTGGGCTGTGTACAGGTAAGAAATGCCCATCATTGTGATGCTTTGGGCTCAGAGAAATAGCAGTGAAGTTATCCTGGGGAGGGGGAGGGGGGTTCCTCGGGCTATACTTGTCTCAATGTCATTTCCTGCACAGGATCTAGCTCTTGTCTCCTGTTCAATTGCGGGCTTGTATTGCCCCGTGGCTGACTCTATTCAGACTTTCCATCTCTTATTTGTGTTCACAGGATTTGGCCCCAAGCAGGAGCCATGAAGTAGCAGAGACAGTTCTGTTCATCCTGGTTCCTCTTCCTCCTGGGCACACAGCTAGATTCTACTATCTAGCCTTCTTTGTTACGGCCACAAGACGAAAATGTGTTCAAGAAATTGTGGGCAGTGGCGCAGTGGTTGAGAGTCCACCTGCCGATGCAGGGGACGTGAGTTCGTGCCCGGGTCCGGGAAGATCCCACATGCCGCGGAGCGGCTGGGCCCGTGAGCCATGGCCGCTGAGCCTGCGCGTCTGGAGCCTGTGCTCCGCAATGGGAGAGGCCGCAACAGTGAGAGGCCCTCGTACCGCAAAAAAAAAAAAAAAAAAGAAAAAAAGAAATTGTGGGCAGAAGTGATGCATGCGCTGACACACCCATTAAATCCTCCCAAGACATCATCCACACTGTCTGGGGAAACCACCAGCCACAGAAGTAGGCTTCCAAAGGTCTTGAGAAAGAAAGATCTGCAAGATGGAAGAGGCCTGAGTCCTGGAATGACCCTGTGCAGCAGACCCTTCCATTTACCCATGTTTTATAAGAGAAATAACAAACAATTGCCTGTTACAGCAGTTAGTCCACCTGACCAATGGACCTCATCTTTTACTCCTTTTGACTTGGATTTGATGCTTTCCCTGTGTTCTTCTGGCCTGAAAAGTAGTTCAGCTGCTGTCTTTCAACTTGGCGTTTCTTGGCATCGATAGAGCACGATGAAGATAGGACATTATACATTTCCTTTCAGTCTTGTTTACATGTTCCATGTGCTTTGCAAAGGACAAAGAGAGTAGTTTAATGGTAATTACCATTTAATGGGAAGCTAAATAGCTAGGAACTCTGAAACAAGAATGAAAGAGAAGCTCACTTTTTACTATATATCCTTTTGTATTTTTAAAACTTGAGTCCATGTAACTCATTCAAAAAATACATATTTTGAAGTGCAGATATCAATGGCAGCTCACTATAGTTTCAGCTTTTTCTGGGGCAAGGACCTACTACTACTGATGATTACATCTTAGACTCTCAGCATATGGTCTGGCATGTAGCAGGCAGCATTGTTTAGAGGTGAGAGATGCAACTCCAGAATCAGACAGACCTGGATGTTGAAGTCCTGCTGCTACCAATTACTCTCTGTGTCACCATGAGCATGTTTCTTCATTTCTCCAAGCCTCAGTTTCTTCATTAAAATGCAGCATAATGCTAGGATCTATTTCCCAGGATTGTTGGAAGGAGTGCATAAGACAGTGGGTGCCAGCATAGTTTAGCACAGGGCCTGACATGGAGTCTCTGCTTCAATAAACATTAGCTGTTGCAATTAGGCTTTGAGTAGATGTTTTTGAATTCCTGCTGAACTGATCAGGCAGGTCCTGTTCAAAATAAAACAAATAAAAAATATAACCCAGAGGCATCCACACATCCTAAATTAGTACTGTCTAGGTTAGTTTGTCTGAATGTATTCTGACTGGAATACAGTCAAAGAGCCACAAAACAGTGAGCTACAGAGGTGTCTCCTTTACTCTGTCCTTCTCATCTTATTTGGCATTTACTGATAGCCATTTAGAAAGAATGTTTATTTCCCATGCAATCACATTTTCAGAAGGAGTGAACAAGGAGGGGGAGTGGTATCATGAGGAGAAAATTTTATTAAGAGATTATTTAATGTTATTGATACATTTCACCAAGAATCAAGGAAATGCGCCAGTCAATAGACGCCCACACCAATGTTTAATCTGCTTTTAGCCCTTTGCTGGAGTATTTAATTAGCTTGTGATTTGGAAAATTGCATGGAGTACACAGGCAATGAATGTTCTGGAACTAAAGACAGAAGTGATTATTTTGCTTCCAGCATCTTATGAAAAACAATGGCCGGAAAATGTAGTGATGTTGTGCAGAGAACTTAAAATAGGCAAGACGAGGGAGAGAAAATTCCAGAGGGATAGGCTTGCTCTGAGATTCATACTTATCTGTATATATTTTTTGTCTCATTTAAATCTCATTCCCATCCTATGGGGTTGGTTGCTGTCCCCACTTTTTTTTTTTTTTTTTACAACTTTATTGGAGTATAATTGCTTCACAATGGTGTGTTAGTTTCTGCTTTATAACAAAGTGAATCAGTTGTACATATACATATGTCCCCATATCTCTTCCCTCTTGCATCTCCCTCCCTCCCACCCTCCCTATCCCACCCCTCCAGGCGGTCACAAAGCACCAATCTGATCTCCCTGTGCTATGCGGCTGCTTCCCACTAGCTATCTATTTTACATTTGGTAGTGTATATATGTCCATGCCTCTCTCTCGCTTTGTCCCCACTTTTTGTATGAGGAAATGAATATTGGTTTAGGGATTTGGGGTCAGTTATCTCCCGTGCATCAGTTCAAAGGACTTTAGTATGTCAAAGTAATTGACCTGGTCCTGTTTTACCCATCGTTACTCCAGGGAGTGGTGGGGATGGGGGGAAGTGGGAGAAGTGCTAAAATGGCCATTTTGTGGGTTGGGCAACATGATAGGCAGAATAATGGTCTCTCAAAGATGTCCACATCCTGATCCCTGGAACCTGGGAATATGTTACTGTTACATGGCAAAGGAGGATTAAGTTGAAGATGGAATTAAGATTACCAATCAGTTGACTTGAGATGCAGATTAGCCTGGATTATCCGGGTGGGCCCAATATAATTACAAAGGTCCTTATAAGTGGAAGAGGGAGGCAGAAGAGAGAGAACTGGTGTGGCTGGACCACACTGACTCGGCTCTGTCAGCTCCAACACAGGTCCTCAGTCTCACCCCTTCCCCTTTCTGCATGACTGAGCTTTAGCCTGCTCACCAGGAACGTGCCCAAGCCATGTAAGTTCCCTATCAATTTCTACCCTTGCCTTTATCTGATATGAAAACTGGAAGAATGCCTTTTACTGATGCCCATGGTTAATGAGCCTGAGACCACTGGTTCCTGTCGGTGTGGACGTGCTTCTCACTTAGTCAGGTTTTGTTTTTAGCTTGTGCCCCTTTAAATCCCCCTGGACCCCTTTCAGCATTGTGGAGTGTAGCTGCCAATGCCTCTGGATCCTTGTCCACCCAATCCTGTCTGTATGTAAGTTACCCACAATAAACTTCATAATTGCACTTTATAGAGTTGCTTACTTCATTTTTTTGGTCTCAAAGTTCTTTCTCAGTTCAGATGATATTATTCAATATCTTTGCCGTCCAACAGAACCAGAGAGATGGCAGCATGAGAAGGACTGGGCCTGAGGTCGCTTACTTTGAAGACGGAGGAAGGGACCACAAGCCAATGAATGCAGGCAGCCTCTAGAAACTGGAAATGGCAAGGATACAGGTTCTCCGCTAGAGCCTGCAGAAGGAATACAGCCCTGCTGACACCATGATCTTATGCCAGCGAGGCTGTGTCAGATTTCTGGCTTTCAGAACTGGAATTTATAAATTGGTGGTCTTTTAAACCATTAAGATTTTGGTGATTTGTTACAGCAATAGAAGACAAATACAGGCAGACTTTTTTTATGCAGTGCTCTCTTTGTCTTTGCATTTGAGTTTACTCTTCACACAGTCCTGCCCCTCTCTTAGAAGGAGAAATTTCTAATCTGATCAGTTCCTAGTGTAGGACAGTGGCTGGGCCATGTTTCTTAGTGGGTGGGCCCCTGGGAGAGGAAAGGTAATCAATGCAAATATCTGATGATTGTTTCTGCTTCCTACTTCTCATAGAATGTAAGGCTAAAATGTAGTCCTAATGGGAAAAGGTCTGCCTAGCTGTCTCTCTTTTCCTGCATATGTGCATTCTCACCCCTTAGGGCTATTGTCTGACATGGATGATCAGCTTGTGGCATCATTTGGGCTTAGAATGAGGGGGAGAGGGAGGATCCTAAAGACGACAGGCTCAAACCACAGCCTCCAGCTGGTTTATCAACATGGTCCACTCTGGCCTTTTAGGTTCATGTCTAATTGATGTTGAAGTGGTGCTTGGATCTCCTATTTTTCTTTATCCTTCGAGTTGATAACTCAGTCGGGGCTCTTATGGGAGAGGTGTTCGCGGTTTGGGACAGTGTTTAGGCATCTGACTCAATACTATCTTAATTTCATTGAGATTCCACATTAAACATAAGACATACTCACTCGTGACCAATTCCTACCTTGTCCATCAGCTAATGGGGGAGGCTGCCTTACCTTAGTGTCAAACAGCCTATAGCAGATACTTAATCACTGTTAGTCATCACAGCAAGTATTATTATTATTATTATTTATTTTTTTTTTTTTGCGGTACGCAGACCTCTCACTGTTGTGGCCTCTCCCGTTGTGGAGCACAAGCTCCGGACATGCAGGCTCAGTGGCCATGGCTCACGGGCCCAGCCACTCTGCGGCATGTGGGATCTTCCCGGACCGGGGCACGAACCAGTGTCCCCTGCATCGGCAGGCGGACTCTCAACCACTGCGCCACCAGGGAAGCCTGCAAGTATTATTATTTAAGCAACTTGGAAACAGAGTCTAAACTTGCTAACACTGCCTAGCACCTACTTCTCACCAAATGAAATATTTATAAATGAATGAATGAATGGTTGTGTCCGTGATTTCCAAGTACTGCACCTGGGTGTCCCAGGAGCACTCAGCCCCCTCCTGTCTCCCCGGTCTCCTGGCATGACCTCTTCATCACTGAGCATCTCGTCTGGTGTTTGCCACGTGCCCCTCCTGCTGTCTGTGGGGCTGTAAGATCTCTGATGCAATCAGTTCCATCACTGTGTGGAATCACCTTGTTCCTGCACTGTTTGTCAGCGACAGGGATTTATGGGGTGGATAGAACCCTTCTCGGGGACTTTCCTCTCCCCTTTGCACTCATCCCTCCTCCCAGTCTCCATCCATCAGCTGCCCTGAGTGTATATATAACCTGCCCCTGTCTCTGTTACCTTTGCTTCCCTTGAGTCAAACACAGGTAAGGGGTGGCAGAGAAGATGCACAGCCTGCTTTGCGTTGATGGCGGAAAGCTCCGAGACTCTGTAGGAATGAGCTTTCTTCTCATTCATGGTCTCCTTGGCTGAAATATGGTCGTGGGGAGCTTGGGAAATAGGCCCCATCCTCTTCTCCTGACAGAATTGAGCCATCTTTTTCCTAGTTGCTGCCTGCTGCCCATGCTGAAAGGTTAATCTGTTCCTCTTCTCACCTAGTGCATTTATCATAGGGCAGTGGTCTGCTGTGGAAAATATTGATCAAAGGCCTGCCAGGTCCTCTGCTGGGTTGAAATTGAGCATTGCAGTCAATCAGTGGCTTGGCACTTGGTGGTGTGAAGAGAAGGCAGTGGCCTCCACATGGATGGAGGAAGGGTATTGAGAGGTGGTCTTTCCTCTCTCTGCATCTCCTGATTGACTTAAAGGACAGGGTGGGATCAATGTTGCTGGGCCTGGATGGGGAATCTCTGGTGGATGATCTTGGGAGCCTCAAAGCTCCACAGATGGCCAGGCTCTTTGTGTTGACCTGAAAGGGAATGGTCTCATAAGCTAAACTGGTCAGAGTCTACAGGAATCATGTCTTGATGTAGACTTGGCACTCAGGAAATTAAACTCAATGGAGGTGGTAGAAATGGGCTACACTCCCCACAAGTAAGTTTCTGTTTCCAGAAATTCTGACGAGCTCCTTGCACAAATTATGCCTTAATTTAGTACTAACTCTGGGCTCCAGTCAGTAACTTGAATCTCTCCCTCCCTCTCCCGCTTCCTTCTTTCTGATGGCCAGCCTCAAACATGTGCCACCAAGTAGCTGCTACCTGCCAGGCATTTTTCTAAACATTAGGAATAACGAAAAGGACCAGGGCATCCCCTCCCCTCAAATTGCTCTCATCCTTGTGTAGAGAAATAGTCTTTAGCTGGAAATTGTTTGACAACTCACTAAGCTCTCTGGCTGAAGGATGACCAGGGGGATTCAACTGAGAGGGGAAAGCGTACTCTGCTTAGGGGAGAAGCATAGCAAGGAGGGCTTGAAGGAGGAGGTGACTCTTGAGCATTGTCTTAGGGAAGAACTAGAAATGCATCAAGAAAGGCAATGTGAGGTAGGAATAGGAGTGTGCATGTAGAAGGAATCACCTATGCAAAGAGGCCAAAAATTAATTCAGTGTTGACAGGCATGAAAAACACTGGGCCGGAGAGGTAAACTGAGTCATTTTATGAAGGTCTGTGTCACAAGTGAAGGAGGTTATTGTGAGAAGTGAATGGGATAAAATAAGTGAAGGATTTAACACAATGCTTACCACAAAGCAGGTACTTGATATATTTTATTTCCTGTAATGATTGAGATTATTGGTTGTAAGTGACAGAAAACCATCTGTATCGGTCAGGGTCTCAGCTGGAAGCAGATGAACATTCTATTTGGGTCATTGGAGTAGAGTTTAATAAAGGAACTATTTACAAAAGTGCGGAGCGTCTGTAAGGAAAACCACAAGCCATAGGACAGGGAATAGTAGCAGCGGGGCACCATTATTACATCTAGGTCTAGAATGGCAAGAGAAAGCAGCTGTTACCAAATCCAAGGGGGGAGGGGGTGGAGAAAGAGACGGAGAGAGGAGCAGTGAGCACAGGGCCATCTGTTACATTTGGTTGAAGTTATTCACCCTACCCTCAATGATACACCAGTCAGGGGTCCAGGGCATAAACCTCCCGCCTCACTCTCTCCCCTCCCTCCGATACCCTGCCACTGTGCTCTGTTGGCCAAATTCTTCTGGAAGCTAGAAGCCTTGGGAACCGGTGATGAAGTCCATACAGGTTAGCCTCCCAGGGCAGTGACCAAGTTGGAGTCGGGAAGTCGATGAGTCCAGATGGAACACAGAATACAGGCAGTCTGCCAGCTCAGATTGAATTAAACCAAAGAGAGATTTCATCAGCTTACAGAAGCAGAGCTGTCTTCAGGCATTGCTGATTCCAAAGCACCTCTTAGCCCTGCTTTCCCAGGAGATGGCTAAATTTTCAGACCATCTAAGATGGTTTGACACCTTGGAGCTCACCCACGTCCAACCAGCTTAGAAACCCAAGTGAAGAGAGGAGGTGCCTTTCCTAGAAGTTTCAGCAATAATCCAGGCCCAAGTTGGGCCCTACTTCCATTGGTCCTCCCTTAAATAGTCTGGGCTGGGCTTCCCTGGTGGCGCAGTGGTTGAGAGTCCGCCTGCCAATCAGGGGACACGGGTTCGTGCCCCGGTCCGGGAGGATCCCACATGCCGCGGAGCAGCTGGGCCCGTGAGCCATGGCCGCTGAGCCTGCGCGTCCAAGGCCTGTGCTCCGCAACGGGAGAGGCCACAACAGTGAGAGGTCCGTGTACCTCAAAAAAAATAATAATAATAATAATAAACAAATAAATAAATAGTCTGGGCCTTAGTTTTCTCATCTTTAAAATGAGAACAACGATAACGATACCTATTTAAACCAGTTATGGAAAGAAGGAGTATAAAATAATGGTCAAAATCATGGATTTGGGAGCCACACTACTTGGACTTAAATCCCAGGTCATAACACCTATAGGATGGTGAACTTGGCTGTGTCTTAATCCCTTAGAGCTTCACTTTCCAGTTCTGTAGCATGATGAGAGCAACTACTTCATAAGGTGATTAAGCAGCAGGTTAGGTAAAATAATGCATGAGAATTCTTAGCAGAATACTTGGCACCTAGTAAGTGTGCAAGAGATATTAGTTGATGTTGTCATTGTTATTATTATTTTCACGCTTAGACTCCATTCATGTGAGAAAAACCCTTTCCTTCTGAGTTTTCAGTTCCAGCTACCCTGTTAGGATCTCCTCTCTGCTACGCTAAGTATGGTACCCAGATGTAAACCTCTAACCTCCAGTCATGGGAGAGAATGATGCTGCTGCTTTGCTTTGCTTCTCACGTTCCATTCCTACCTTTATGACGTATTTCCTGTTTGATTCCAACTCCCATATTGTCAAGAACAATCTGATCAGCCCTAGAGCTTGGTTTCTCTTGCCCTGCAGAGGCCAGGTGGCAGCAACCGCCGGCCTCTCCCACAGTGCCCAGATTTTTAGTGTTCACTGTTGGGATTGCCTCCCTGAGAGTGTCTGGCAAGAGCCCTGGTGTATGTGCCCAGCATGTTAATATCATTAAGGATGGAGAGATGGGCTCCCCAGGTCAGCCTCCCACACACGCTAATGGACTGCCTTTCTCTGGGAAATGTGCAAGCTGGGAAGAACAGGGAAAACTCTTTTTTCTTTTCTTTTGCTTTGTGAAAAACCAATTGTCCATGAAATCAAATAAAGGTGAAATACATATTAAAACACTGTGGGCCTGCTAAAATCAGTTAGATGAAATAACAAAGCTCCAAAGTAATGCCAGTCCATGCCTCTGAGATTTATAATCATATTACTCTGCCTGTAGTTTGGTAACAAAAACAATGACAAAAAATAAGTGTGTGAGTTTAAAATATGCTGGTGGGCAGCATGGTGTAGTGGGAAACAATTCTCAAACAGAAATTAGATGGCCAGATTCCAGTCTTCATCCATCCAGCTCCACACTGAGAAGTCACATCTCCTCTAAGACTCAGCTCCTTCATCCATGCGGTGAAGGTGCAGGACCAGACACACTCCAGAAACCATCCCAGCTTCACTTTTTTTTTTTTTTTTTTGGTTTCTTTCTATTACTGTTTGGTTGTTGAGAATCTTCAGTAGGATTTTCCCTCTTGAAAACTGAAGTGATGGACGAAGCCAGCAGAAAGCTTCGCAAGCCCACCTTACGGGAACCTTCTCTGGGTACCAATGCCTCTTAGTTGCAGTGAGGTGATAACCCACCATTGTTCCAGCAGGAGGAACGCATTGAACTAAGACTGTTTATGAGGCCCACATACAGGTAGGGTGGAGGGTTCTTTCCAGTCTCTGCCCCATCGGGTGCCCAGGGCCAACCTTCATCTAGTTGTCAGAGATGAAGCATGGGAACCCCCTCAGTTAGGGAGAGGTGACTGTCCAGACAGAGCCAGGCTGGGTGAGGATTAATCAGTGGAACAGAGGGATGCCAGGCCCGCTAGATGGTCAGTAGGTCACTGAATGATTCCCTGACCAGTGTTCTCAGTGAGGCCCACACCAATGGACATCGGGGCTGTGGGCAGGACTCAGCCCTACTTGCCCCTTGGCTTTGGCCAGCCATCCCTTGAGAGGAGGGCGGTTGGGTGGCATGGGATGCTGAGCCCATCTTCTCCATGGGACCCTCAGCTCTACTTACCTCTACCCCTGAACTAGTGCCTTACTGCTGCTGCAACTAATTAGCACAAATGTACTGGCTTAAAAGAATACAAATTTATCATCTTACAGTTCTGGAGGGCAGAAGTCCAAAATGGTTCTCATCGGGCTAAAGTCAGGCTGTGACAGGGTTGCATTCCTTCTGAAGGCTTTGGGGGAAACTCTGTTTTCTTGCCTTCTTTAGCTTCTGGAGGTGACCTTCTTTCTTAGCTCACGGACCCCTCCTCCAAGGACAAAGCCATCAACCACACCACGCTGACCTCTGCTTCTATTATCACATCTCCTTCTCTGACTCTGACCCTCCTCTCTCCCTCTTATAAGGACCCTTGTGATTGCATTAGGCCCATCCAGATTATCCAGGATAATCTCCCATCTCAAAATCCTTAAGTTACTCACACCTCCAAAGTCCCTTTTGCCACATAAGGTCACATACTCACAGGTTCCAGGGATTAGGACATGGACATCCTTTGAGGGGGTGGGGACTATTATTCTGCCAGCCACACCCCGGATCCCAGTCTCCCCTCTTCATCCCCTCTCTTTCTTACTGGAATCATCTATCATTCTTGGAAGTTTGTGATAAAAAGATTATTCAGATCTTGTTGTCTTCCAAAAGTTCCAGGGCTCTGGCTACTGATACTCAAAGCACTTTTCTCTGTTTTTTCTGCTCTAAAATCCTTCCCTGAGGCTATTGGTATTTCATGGTTTGAGTTTAAAAGAATGACAAGCCATGGGGTAAAAAATAATGATCAGGGGTGGAAAAGATGTTGATAATGCATCACCATATTATCCCAATAAGAGGGCATCCATCAATCTGTGATTCGGCAGCTGGGCTCTAGAAGTTCATGTTGATAGTTCTTGCAGGAGTCCAAGGTGCCTAAGTCACAGTCATTCAATCATTTTTTTATTTGCAAACTTCTTTGAATATGTACAAAATGCAGGGCATGGTCTCATGTCAGGTAGAATTGATACAGTTAGAAGAACACCTGATGGTCACACCCACCAGAGTGGTTGAAACAAACAAGACAGAAAATGCAAGTGTTGGTGAGGACCTGAGACAACAAGAACTCTCCCACACTGTGGGAATGCGTGTGTGTTTTCACAAACATCACTAAAGAAAACTACTTGTCAGGATCTCCTAGGTGATCACAAGCATAGCCTAGGACCTGGTATTTTCCTAGAAATGGGTACGTATGAGCACCAAGAAACACGCACAAGAACATTCATAGTGGCCCCAGCTGAAAGGGGCCCAAATGTCCAGCAACTGATAAGAATATGTAGTACAAACAGTGGACTACTATACAGCAATGCTGTCTCAGTCTGTTCAGGCTGCTAAACAAAATACCACAGACTGGGTGCCTTAAACAACAAACATCTATTTCTTACAGTTCTAGATGCTGAGAAGTCCCAGATTAAGGCACCAGCCAATTCGGTGTCTGGTGAGAGCTTGTTTCCTGGTTCATAGACTGCCATCTTCTTGCCATGTCCTCACATGGCAAAAAGAAGGTGGGAGAGCTCTTTGGGGTCTCTTTTATAAGGGCACTACTCCTATTCATGGGGGCTCCACCTTTATGACCTAATCACCTCCCAAAGGCCCCATCTCCTAATACCGTCACATTGAGGATTAGGATGTTGCATATGAATTTGATGGGGACACAGACTTTCAGTCTATAACAAACAAGAATGAATGAAATTCAAATGATCACAACAATATCAGTAAGTATTATGTGAAAGAAGGCAGCTGCCAAAGAGGGACATACTCTATAATCCATTTATGACACTTCTCCACTAACAGGTGAGGTCCTGTTTGCTTCCCTGGATCTGGGCAAGTCTGTGACTCTGGTGGAAGGGAAGCTGCATGACTTCTGAGGCTGGTCAATGATGTGATACAGCTTCAGCCTAGCAATCTCTCATGGGAAACATATCTTTGGAGTCCTGAACCACTGTGTAAGGAGTTTGGCTAAGCTGAATGGGCTGGGCTGGAGAGACCACAGAGAAATAGAGATGGCAGAGGAAACTCAGCCATTGTTTGAGTCTTCCTGGCCCAGACCTCAGATGTAGGAATGAGTCTCCCAATAATTCCTGTCCCTGGCCTCTGAGATGCCCCCATTGAGAGTGAATAGAGCAGAGACAAGCTGTCCCCACTCTGCCCAGACTGCAGATTTGTGAACAGAATAAAATAAAACAAATAAACCAACTAACTAACCAAAAAAAAAAAAAAAAAACAGGCAAAACTAACCTGTGATGTTAGAAAAGAAGAGAGAGGTTATACCTCCAAGGGGCAGAGAGAGAGAGACAGAGAGAGAGAACAGAGAGAGAGAGAGAGAAAGAGATGGTTATTTTCATGTATGTTATCTTTCATATTCTTCACATCTTCTATTTTAAAGATGATGATAAATGAGGCTCATAGAAGTTAAGTGACTTTCCCCAAATCACACAATTGATGTCTAGTCAACAGATTTAAAACCTGCTCTTTCTGACTATATCAGGGATTCTCAGTCTTGGTTCAGCACTATGGATATTTTGGGCCAAATAATTCTGGGTTGTGGGGGCCATCATCCGCACTGCAGGGTACTTAGCAGCATCTCTGGCCCCTACTCACCAGATGCCATCCTATGCTGTGACAACCAGAAGTGTCTCCAGACATTGCCAAATGCCCCACAAGGATACAAAGTCACCCTGGCTGAGAACCACTGCTGCAAATGCAGTGATGGAAATCCAGACTTTGCCCCTTACCAGCTGTGTGACCATTGGGTAACTGTGTTATTTTCCAAAACCTCACTTTCCCTATCTGTAAAATGGGGATCAAACCCATAATGCCTACCTTCAGCACATGTGTAGGATAGTTAGCCACTGCCTGATACTTTAAGTGCCTCGTATGTGGTAGTCCAGGTAGTCTCTCTCACCAACCTGGGTATAATTTTACACAGAGGATTTTTTTTGGCAAATTAAAGACACATTGAATTGCAGATGAGGACAGGCATTTGAGGCCCCTCCTGTTTGCCTAATTAGTACAACTCCATTAACAGCCTGGCTCTTTCAAAGGATGCTCCCTGGGATGCGGGCCCTCTGCAGAGTTGGCTGGGAACTTGGAGTCAAATGTCCAACATCAAATGTTTCAAAGCTCAGAAATGAGGCCATGTTCTCCAATAGGCAGCTGTCTCTGTAAACGTTCCCGTCCTTATTAAATTCCTACAGTGACCACTTTAATTGGACCCACCTCCCTCACTTGGCTAATCACAGCTGCACAGCCCTGCATTGGTTTTGTCCTGAGAGCAGGATTCCCAGCCAGGGGCTCCCGCTTCTGTCTTTCTCGGGGCCTCAAGGCTGACTCGACAGACTTGCTTCCTGGCTCTTCCTGTCTCTGAGCCAGTGTTAATCAATAGCCTCCCTTCCTGCCCAAAGGTGCTTGGAATTAAGTTGCCCTCCCTGATCCCACACCCATTGTCCCTCCTTGTTCACCTCTGTGTCCCCAGCACCCAGCACATGTCCTGACACCAAGGAGTTGATCATTAAGTGTAGAATAAATTAATGACTGAATGGGTACTGAGCCTTGGTCTTGCCCTTTGGACACAGTGATCCCCATTAGAGGCTGCATTCTGTACCCCACATGTAAAGCCTGGGGACCAAGGTGGCCTCCAAATTGCAAGTTTCCCTGCTTCTTCCAAACTACCCACCACACTGGAGGTCACAGTTTTTTGGTCTGCTTGTGACTGTGTTTTATCTAACCAGATTGATGCTTTGGCAAACAGGTCACTGGAATATTTTTGGCTAGGGCAAAAATATTTGTTACAGTTTCCATCATTGTAGTAGAACTACGTCCTCAATCACTTATGTTTCCTACCCACATGCTCCAGGCATCTAAGTTGGGATCTGTGATAGGACAAGACTTCCCCCACCCATAAGAAGGCCCTAACAGGCTGTTCTACCTCAAATCCAGGGCCCCAAGCCCAATCCTAGATATCCACGTGGGTCTCTGTCCATTTGGCTGGAGTCCTGGTCCATTGTACACTCCTGTCTAGTTTTCCCTCCCATCCTTCTTCCTCCAGCTTTCTTTTTTTTTTTTAATTTAATTTATTTATCTATGGCTGTGTTGGGTCTTCGTTTCTGTGCGAGGGCTTTCTCTAGTTGCGGCAAGCGGGGGCCACTCCTCATCGCAGTGCGCGGGCCTCTCACTGTCACGGCCTCTCTTGTTGCGGAGCACAGGCTCCAGACGCGTAGGCTCAGTAATTGTGGCTCACGGGGCCAGTTGCTCCGCGGCATGTGAGATCTTCCCAGACCAGGGCTCGAACCCGTGCCCCCTGCATTGGCAGGCAGATTCTCAACCACTGCGCCACCAGGGAAGCCCTCCTCCAGCTTTCTTGCAGCTGATGGTCAACAAAGGCTAAACAGAGATAAGTCAGTGCTGATCATGGGAGTCCCATAGCACCTCTTCCTTCACTCTTAACCTTGTCTGTTATTCTTCCAAATAGCTCCATGTGAGAGCAGATCTGCCAGAACATGGAAACTGGCTTCCAGGATGAATGTCTGGTTTCCTCCAGAGACCAGAGATATAGCAGGCTCCGAATTGTTAGAGGACCTGGTGATGAGAGCCTTCAAAATAAACACAGAGATTGTTTCTCCCTTTGGACTCAGCTCTCAGACCACACAGGTGTCCACTCGGTGCCACCCAACCCAGCACAGTCCTAACAAATGCAGCCCCTGCTCTGACTCCCCACCTGAATTTCACTCTTAAGCTGGCCATGGAAAGGACCTATGCCAGGGTGACCTGAATAATCCTAGGATTGGGTTGGATGAGGAGCAGGGTGGGAGGGCATGAGTACAGGTCAAAGATGTTCAGGGCAAAGCTTTAATCCCCTTTCATTTTAAGCATGCGCAAACTCTTTGCACCACATTTTGGGGTAGCACATTATATACAAGCAACGATAGGATGCGGAAATTCCTTGAGAACAGATGTCCCAGAGTGAGCATTTACCTTGTGGCTAAGTGGTTATTGCTCAGCCACAAGGTAAATGTAGCAAAAATCCCATTTTAATAAACTTGAAGGAGCGCCAGAATTTCTATGTCAACGGGAGGGTTATGTCTGTGGAAACAGTGCCCAAAATCATGCAGGGTTTGCTCGATACTCAGAAGGCTGGCTTCTTAGGATAATAAAGTAATAGTATTTGGAAGACACTCCGCCCCAATCTTCTTATTTTAGAGGTTGGGAGACTGAGGCCCAAGGTGTCAGTGTGGATACTGGACCTTGGGCAAATAATATCCTCTACCTGTAACTCAGGTTCCCCATCTGCAGAATGAGAAAGTTGAATATTTCTAAATTGGAATTGGAAGGTTGGAATAATTTCTTGACAATGCCCATTTAGAAATCCTTGACCTCTACTGACCAGACCCACTATGGTGTCACATTTAAAGAGGCAAAGCCCAAACAGGAATGTCAGCCTCTGCTTATGTATCTTTCAGATATTTAATGGAACCTTGTATTTATCCTGCTACGATGCTCATTAACATCTTCTTTCCTTATATACACTGACATGTGCTGAGATTCCAATGACTCTCTAAATACCTTACCCTGCTTTCGCTACTGACAGAGACCCGCTTACAGTTCTTTAAACAAATTAGGGGCATGTGTTTTACATAAAAGAAATCCAGACATGAGTAGTTCAGAGTTGGTTTGATGGTTCCCAGAGTCATTAAGAAACTTCTGTTTCCTATTCCACTGTCCTCAAAGTCATATGAGGACTGCTAGAGCTCCAGCCTTCACAACGCATTCCAAGCAAGCAGAAGAGAAAGAGCAAGGGGCAAGACTATTCCTCCTGAGTAAGCCCCCTTGAAAGAGACTTCCCAGAAGCCCCATTCGATGATTTCTGCTTGCAACTCCTTGGCCAAGCCTAGCTGCAAAGGGAGGCTTAAAAAAGGAATATTTTCTCTGGGACACTTCAGAAAAATAGGAGTTCACTTTTAAAGGAAGAAGAGAAAATTGATATTGAGTAGGCACACAGAAGTCTCTGCCATGTTGCACCCCCTCTCCTCTAACCGATGTGTCCTTGCCATCTTGGTCCTTTCATGTTCCCACTCCTCTATGCCACGCATAAGACCTGCTCCAGGAAGGCCATCTCTCCCCCAGCAAGTGCCATTCTCCTGCTCTGACAATGCTTTCCTTGTGAGCTGTGACTCTGTGGTGCAGGGATGTTGCCCTTCTTGGACAAACTCAGGCAAAATCTCTAGTTCCCAGCCACCTAGCCCCCACTCCCCTACTTTCTCCTTTGTCAGGAACCTGATCTGTTAACCACCTTTGATTCCAACTCCAGTTAGACCCCTAAAACCCTGCTTGGACTCTGGCTGGTACCCAATAAAAATAAGCTGATTCCTGCTAGGCTGATGGCTCCTGGTTTGGAATTCTGATTTCTTTGTTCCCTTTCCACCTGGTTCACTCCTGGCTCTCCTTCCCTGGACCCTGATCCTTGAGCTCAGAGAACCCCAGTGCAGGTCCATAGGCTCTTCTTCACAAACTGTGTTTTTACTGGACCCAGGGAGGGCTGGACCTCATAGATAAGTGAAATTTTCTCCTCCACAGATCAAAATCCATAGTTATATATTGTAATATAACAAGGTTATACATGAATAGCTCCTACGAGATTCTACAGGCTATAAATAACTAGGAAGCATGGAAAAAAAATGTTCACTCCCTCAGTAATCATCAATATGCAAAGTACAGAGACACAATGTCACACCCTTTTAATTGCAAACCATTAAAAAGTCCAACAGGGCCTCCCTGGTGGCGCAGTGGTTGAGAGTCCGCCTGCCAATGCAGGGGATACGGGTTCGTGCCCCGGTCTGGGAGGATCCCACGTGCCGCGGAGCGGCTGGGCCCGTGAGCCATGGCCGCTGGGCCTGCGCATCCGGAGCCTGTGCTCCGCAATGGGAGAGGCCACAACAGTGAGAGGCCCGCATACCGCAAAAAAGAAAAAAAAAAAAAAGTCCAACAATATTAAGTGTTGGTGAGGCTGCTGAGAAACTGAATATCTTATCCGCAGCTGGTGCAACTATAAATTTGAGCAACTTTGGTAAGTAATTTGGAAATATAAAGTTAAAGATGTGCATATGCAATTAGCATGCAATTTCCCTTCTAAGTTTATACATTAAAGAAACACTTACACATTTATACAAGAACACTTGGGTATGGATGTAGGTTGTGGCACTGTTATGGGGATTGCTCTAGCTGAGAAATTGGCTTCCATAGGGTCTGAAGCTGAGCACAGACCCCAGTGACTCTTCCATCCACCCTCAACAATGCTCCTTAAGTCAATTTCCTGGTTAAGGAGGCATGTGGCTCAAACAGAGACTGGAACAGGTCCAAAATAAGAGCATCTTCCAGTTTCTGTGTGACTCCTGACTTAAAAACAAATGATAATGAAAGGAATCCTTGTTTCTCATCTAGGTTTCTAGCAACTTCCCAGGAGAACTTTTGTACCTGGTTAATGGTTGGATGGTCCAGGATACAACCTAGGCAGATTAGACAAGGGGGCAGTGCAGGGCAACAAATGATGGGACCGGAGGCTGTGTAATTGTTCTTGGAGACACTTAAAACCACAACAGACTGATTCTAAACAGCCACTGGGACAATGAAAACAGATACTCTCATCCTCTGGTGAGGATGGCAGGACCTCAGGAAGATGACAGAGCCTGGATATAAAGGGGATAAATGGGGTTTCATGGTCAGGCTCCAGTCCCAAGAGGAGCTATGATTACATAAATATCATAAATTGTTACCATCATCATAATAGCTAATTCTAATTAGGCATTTATCATGTGTCAGGAACTGTATAAACTGACTTTCCTACTATGGCAGATATTGCCAATTGCATACTAATAGTCATTCTCCCCTTATGCCATATTAACAGGTCTGTGATTTTGTTCAGAATGGTCATGTGCACAGAAAAATTATTCCCACGATTTCTTAAGGCTAAAAGTGGTCATGTGATACAGTTCTGATCAATGAGATGAGAATAGAGGTCTACTTAAAGGTCCTCTCAGGAAAGCTGGACTTTTGCAATTACTCTCCCTCTTTCTCTGCCTGGAATGTGAATGTAATGATCAGGATGCAGCAGTCATATTGTGATCAAGAGGAAAAGGCACTCAAGCTAAGGATGGCAGTGCAGGAAAACCAGAGAATCTGGGCCTTGATGATGATGGTGCCGTGCATTACCTGCCTCTGCATTTCTTGTTTCATGAGAAAAATCCACCTATTTTGGTTAGGACACTGTGACATTCAGATAAACACAAACCCTGAAAATAACATTATCTCATTTAATCCTCACAACAAACTTCCGAGGTAGGCACCCTTACATGCCCATTTTCCAGCTGAGGAAACCAAAGCTCAGAGAAGTTAAACTAGTTTGTAGCAGAAGCATGGCTAGAGCTCCATCTGTCTCATTCCAAATTTGTCCTTATTATTATGTTATTCTCTCTGCTTCTTCACTGCACATTAAGAAGGGGTTTAATCCAATTCTTGTGAGTTGAGTCAACAGAGAGCCAATGGGGTGGGGGTCAGGGGAAGAGCGATATGAGGTTACATTGATGTTGTTGATTCAATCCTGAGAGGCATGAAAATGGAAATTGTAAGCCCCATCTATTTCCCCTTTCCCTGGTCAGCACCTGCTGGGTGGAGAATGCTTGCAGGAATTCCATGGGAGGGGATGGTGGTGGCCAAATTGAGGGGGATCCAGTGGAGAAGTAGTCTTTCATCCTTCCAGCTACACAGAATGGGCAGCAACCATTGGATTCAGGATGCCAGTGAATTCTGAGTGAGGCTAAAGTGAGGGTCCAGCGTGAGGATCAAATCCGACTCTCTCTGGAGTCTCTTTGGAGAAACTGATTATAAACAAAACCCTGGTAAGAGTAGCCATAGGATGTTTGTTTCTGCCTCTCACCCCATTCGCCTCATTCACCCCAGAGAAACAAGGACATCATCCTATAACCCCTGGGAGGACAGACTCAAGTGTGGGTCATGAGAGATGATTAGAAATTTCCCAAAAAGATGCAGAGAGAGACAACTCTGGGTTTTAAATCCTTGTGCCTCCACTTAAAAGCTCTGTGATTTTTAAAAGAGTCACTTAACATCTCTGATTATTGGTAACTGAATCCTCGTGAGGATGTAAAGAAAATCTGTGATTGCACCTGGCACATGCTGAGTGTACAGAACATAAAAGTGCTTCTGCCTTCTTCCCATGTGAGCCTGAAACAGGAAAGGGAATGCTTCTCTTCTATTTTCCCTTTTCTCCTGGAAGATCCCCATGGCTCCCCAGAGGACACCCCGGGGCTGCCATTTGTCCCTGACACTCAGTTCTTTACCTTCTTCGTGGTTTTAAATGTTCCCATGAGCCCTTTGAAGTAGAGATTATGATCTCCTATTATACATAAAAGAAAGCCGAGGTTCAGGGAAGTTCAAGTAATTTGTCCTTTGGCACAAACCTAGTAGGTGGTAGAGCTGCATTTTGATTCCAGCGCTTGACCTTTAACCATCACAATATTCTTCTTCCCATCAGGAACCCAGAAATTGTGTACCAAATCCAATTTGGACACCTAGACTTTTGCACTTCATCGATCAAAAGTGGAGCAAACTTACAATGGTTTGTGTGTCACAGGCTATGAAGACATGGCCAGGCAACTGTAAGACTGCTGTGACTGGCTCTGTGTCTCCTGGAAGTGCATTATCTTCTTCCTTCCATCCTTCCTTCCTCCCTCCCTCCCTCCCTCTTTGTTTCTTTCTTGCTTGCTTTTCTTTCTTTCTTTCTTTCTTCTTTCTTTTTCTTTCTTTCTCTTTCCCTCCCTCCCTTCCTTCCTCCTTCCTTCCTCTCTCTCCCTCTCTCCTTTTCTTTCTTCCCTCTGTCTTTTTCTCTCTCAAAAATATTTAGAAGCATCTTCTACTTGGTACCAAGTCCTACTTGTGGTGATGGAAGGCTTGTGGAGATGAATAAGGCACTGTTTTACATGATTTCGATTCTTTTAACAGCAGGACACAACACACTGACACTTGGAGAGATGAAAGGCAGAACTCTTTCTTACATCTCAAAAGAGAGGAGGCTGTCACGCAGGGCCACATAAGAAGTTGCACTTGGAACAGGGTAACAGCAAGCTGAAGCTATGGGGGCAGCTTAAATATGGCAAGTGGGGTGGGGTTAGTGAGGTTTTGTGAGCTCCCTTTGGATTGGCTAGTACTTTGGGGGGGGTCTCTGGGGCATAGAGACTGTCCCTGGTTGTCTGGCGCCTGACCCTGGGGCAATTAGGATGGGTGCCTAGTGTGACAGTCTGATAAGGGAAGTGATTGGGGTGTGGCATACTTTCACCCAGATTATCTGGAATAGCCTTAAGTAGCTCCTTTATTAATTCATTGATTGATTAATTCAGTCAAAAATTATCTAGGAAAAACTTGTATGTGTTAGGCCCTGGACATAACACAATAGTCAGAGCCCCCGACATCAGGGAATTCCTAGTCTGATGAGGAGACAAACATTACACAAATAAGCACATGGTTGCGTGTAGGAAGCATAAGGTTATACTGGCTTCAGGCAAGCTGTGATCCAGTGTGGACTTGGTCTTTCTCCATGTCTTTTTGTGCTTTCCTCTGATTGGCTTTATTTTTCTTTTTCTACATTAAAAAAAATTGAAATACAGTTGATTTACAACATTGTGTTAGTGTCAGGGGTACAGCAAAGTGATTCAGTTATATATATATATATATATATATATAATATATACTTTTTTTTTTCTATTCTGATTGGCTTTGTTCTTAGTTTACTCTAAGGCAGCATCCCCTTAACATTAGCTTCAGACTTAACATGAAACAAACTGGTTTAGCCATTTCCATGGAGGGCCCCTCTCTGTTCTGACAGAAGGCCGACTCTTTTTGGACAGATTTGGTCAGGGAGATGGAGTTGGCTGACTGGACTAGGTCTGAGTGGCATGGCTTTCCCTGGAGCCCAGGTGGAAGGGGTATGGTCAAGACCACCTATATTGCTAGATTTAGCGTGTTTGAAGGCTGGTTCCTCGTAAAAGTGGGGTGCAACTTGCAGCTTGCCTAGATGTTAGCCAAGAAAAGACAGCTTATATTGACCGATACAGGAAATGCTTGGAAGGAATCTGAGGCCACATGGCCTTTTTTGGGTCCCTGGCTCCTGCCTGCATTTTAAAAACTGAGCTTTCCTTAGTGGCCAGTGCTACAAGTGGTTGTTTCTTCATCTCTGTGTGACGATTGCCACCCCTCTCCCCAGCCTGCCTCTCTTGGTAAGACCACCCAGGTCTATGATATTGACCAGAACCTTGCTCATAAAAGTGTCCATACACTTGCAAAGCCAAGTGGATCCTGGGTGATATTGGGACAGTTCCCAAAGGCTGTGGTGTAAGTGACTGACATTGGTTAGGACTCATTTTATCATACAATGTTATTTGGGGTAAAAAGAGCCAGAAAAGAAAAGTGATTTAACTTCTAAGTCTTTTTAACAAAATTCATATATGTCTATTCACACATCGGGGAAAAAGGTGGTGTCATTTTATGTGCCCTGACTTATATGTCAGAAAGCAACATCCTCTTGGGCCAGTACTAAGAAAACTATAACTGAAGCTACACACATAGAATGTATCATGTGTGCTAAAGAAAAACGTTATTCAATCATTCATGGCCCTTGTTAAAGAGCCATAAGGCAGACCATATTCAGGGTCACCACAGGGACCACTGCAGTGAGGCTTTATAGCGGAGGAGAGATTGACCTCAACCCCAAATACAACAAGGAACAGTGGGAATTTATAGCCAAGGAGCAGGGCAAGGCTCTGTGGATGGACAATTACTAAGAGGAAACATCAGGACCCCTGTTTGCACTGCTGCCCATACCTGCAGTTTTGTCATGGTCCCTCACTTCCCTTCCCCCGTTGGCCTGTTTTCCGCTCGTAGCCTGGACCTTCAACCCTGCCCAGCTTTATCCACCATTGTCAGCCTTCCTAGGCTACACCCTGTGGCAAGATGGACAAATCTTCAGATTGGGTTATGTCCACCAATGAATGAAACTGGGGCCATGGGAGAGGGTTCCAAGCTTCCCACGGTTTCTGATGCCCTTATCTGGCATTGATACAGCCTGGTGAGTTGGCTGCAATCATGGGAGAGTAAAATTCACATTGGCAGTACCCTTGGGACTGTGTTCTGAAGGCTAAGGTGAATCTCTTTGGCTCTACCTGCATGTGTCTGGGGACCCAGAATGTAAACTCCATGAGGGAAGGTACTTTTTGTATGTTTTATTCACATTGTTGAATATCCAACACCCAGAACTGTGCCTGGCACATAGAAAGCATTCAATAAATTGTTGTCAAATGAATGAACCTATAAAAATCATCTCTGGACGCACAGATGTGAACTTCTGCTTTTTTCCATGAAGGTAGGGAATATTTCAGAGGCTGTCTCCCTTTGAGATTCTCTGGGAGTTAACTGGCCTAAAAAGTGAACAAGGATAGGACTTTGCATAGCTGCATATGTGGGTCTAACACTATGTGTAAATGCATGTATTTGCACACACGTGGGTGCACACAGCATGTAAATGCGTGAGTGTATAAATCAGAGTGGGAATGCATGCATACACGTGTATATCCATTTTTCTTCCTAGAAATGGCTGCATGTGTGTACACGGTGTATATGTCTGTGATTTTACTTTGGATGTATGTGTATGCATGTGAGTGTATGTACATGCCTTCCTGTGTGGACCTGTATGTGCATGTATGTGCAAACCACCTCAGACATAGAACTGTTCATACAGAGGTAACTGTTCATAAATATGCATGTATCCATATTCATGTGCCCACACATGCATGAATGTACTTCTGTGGATGAGTGTTGTGATTGGGGGAGGGGATTCTCAGTTTGTCTGTTGGCTAATATGGTTCATAGCAAATGGGGAAAAACTATCGGGCAGGGTCTGGAGATTTCTAACTTGAGGTCCACTCTTGCACACTATTGCCCTGGTCTCAGCCAAAACAACTGAAATTATGGAGACTTCCTAGGATGATGGGGGAGGTTCCTGGGTTTTAGTTTCCTGGAAGAGATCAGTGAACCACACTGTTCACACAAAAAGAAGGAAACATTGCAGAACAAGAAGCTCTAGATTATCGGTACATGTATCCAAAAGACCCAAGGAAACCCAAGCACTGAGCCTCGCTCTGGAGCCACACTGCCTGGTTTTGATTCTCAGCTTTGGCTGTTACCAACTCTGTAATCGTAGGCAATTATCTGACCTCACTGTGCCTCAGCTTGTGCATCTATAACATGAGAAGAATAATAGTATCTACTTTGTAGTGCCTGGGAGAATTAAAGAGTTAATATATATGAGTACACGGTAAGTGCTAGATAGTAAGTGACTATTTTTGGCTGGACCACGCAGACCAGGAATTATTTTCTTATTCCTGGAAGCAAACGCTAGCCTTGATTATTTATTTATATAAAACTAGTACATATTCATTCTAGACAATTTGGAAAATACAGATAGACCAATATAAGAAGAAAGAAAATCCTAATTTTAATCTCTCCCTGTGCCAGATAAACATTGTTCATGTTTTAAAGTATATCCATTTGGGTACTTCTCCTATAAACGTGCTTTTCTGTAACTGTGATTTCATTACCACATACTGTGGTGGTGTATTATCAATACATTGGTGGTCCCCAGGGCAGCGTGCTTCCGGTACTTATACCTGTGTAGTCTCCTCCCCTGGCATCTGGGCTGGTCCTGTGACTTGCTTTAACAAATAGGATGTAGCCTAATGAGGCTGTGTCAATTCCAGGTGTCAGCCTTTAGAAAGCTGGGCAGCTTCTATTGTGGCTTTCTTGGGAGCTCTGAGCAGCCATGTAGGATGTATATGCTGCTGAGAAACCACATGGGGAGGAAGAGGCCCTGAGACTTCATGGAGAGACAGGCCCAGTCTGTCCAGCCTCCCGGTTGAGCCCAGCACCCACCTGACCTGCACTGTGAATGTACCCCCGCAAAAGACCACCAGAAAACCCCCAGAAGAACCACCGGTCTGGATCAAGTCTGGATTGCAGAACTTCAAAAATGCTTATAAATTACAATAAAAATTGTTGCTACTTTAAGCCATTACTCTTTTGGCGTGGTTTATTACACAGTAATAAATAACTGATAATTGTTCCATTTTATAACTTGCATTCTAAAGCTTAAAATTAGACCATATTTCTATGTAATTATGTTATAGTTATAACAGTGAGTTCTGGATAAGATTGACTGGGTTTTAATTCCAATTTCACATATTAGCCAAGACTTTGGGCAAATTAATTCACCTCATCTATAAAATGGACTTGATAAAAACCTCATTGATTTTTGGGAAAATTAAATGAGCTGATACATGTAAAGCACAGTGCCCGAATTATAGTGAGATATTAATAGATTTGTATTTCACCAGATCATTTCTTAATGGTCCTGATATGTCATTGCATGGGCATGTCATGATTTAGCCCATCTCCTGCTGGTGGGCATTTATGCTGTTTCAAATTCTTTTACTACTATAGAATATACAGGGCAAAAATGCTCATTTCCATTTTTCAAAGGAGAAACAGACTGAGGCTGAGAAAGTCCAAGCAACATACTGAGGTCCCACAGCAGAGCTGAGGTTAGAAACCTAGTGTTCTCATTCCTAGGGTGGTGCTTGCTCCTGTACCCAGCTTGAGCATTTAGCAATCCACCTGCGTGCAGTTCTTGTCTACTGCCTCCTGCATTGCATTATAACCCTGGAGTTTCCCTGGAGACTCAAGTTATCATAGGCAGGCAAAGATTTTTTGACGTGCTAAGTTTTGTAAGAAAGTAAACATTCTAAATTTCTCAATTCTGCTTGCTTCAAACTGGCAAGAGCATCTCCTGGTAAGGAGAGACTGAAACCAAAGATGAGAGGTGGTGTTTTTATATGATTAAATGAACTCTACTTGACTGTTAGCTTTCAACAGTCCTTCATTTGAATTTTAGTTCTGTTTTCCCCCAAGTATAAGATAAAAGGAAATTTACTTAACTCTCTGAGCCTCAGTTTCCTCATCTGCAAAATAGTGGTCCTTATCCCTCCTCCCATCTCCACCTCCTACTCTCCTTCCATTGTTGTGACAATTAAAGGAGATAGTTGATGTAAAGTGTGTGAGCCAAGTGCTCAAGACAGAGTAATTATCATTGGATTCTTGGTATTAGTTAGGGAACTTCCAAAGAAGGCTAAAATAACTTTTCATCTTTCTGACCTGAGAGAGTATAGCCCTGGGAATGGAAAAACATTTGGATCTGAAATCTGAACCTCTCTTTGTGCTCTTTGAGGTGTCAGGAAAGATGGGATAAAAAGTAAAAATTATTTCTACAAATGGGAAGGCTTAGGGTAGATAGTTCATGCCAGGTCAGCAGTGGATGAAATCCTGACTTCGAACACAGTTATTCACCCATCATAAGTTTCCTCTCACCAACGTCCACTTACCTTATGCATATGGTGCCCAATGTCATAAGCATCTGCGAATGAGCAGGGTTGGTGAGAAGGAAGCAGGAGGCCATGTCCGTGGTGGTTGCCACGGTGGCCCCAGAAGTGTTTCCATTCCATGGCTCTTGTTCAGTCTTTTCTGTCACCCTCTTCATCTCCTTCAGAGGATGTCATTGTATCATTCAATGTCTAACCGCTGCCAGGAGAAATTTCATCTTCATAGGAGTTGGACAGCCTTAAAGATGGTGAAGTATCCTAGTTCCATTCTTTCTAAAATGAATTTAGGTTGATAGATGGTGATTTTGGTAACATTTCTTCCTTTCTGAACCTTCCCTGACAGTTTGGTTGGCAAGGGGCTTAATCTTAAATTCAGGGGCCAATAAAAGGCAGTTTTAACAAAGGCTTTTGTTCTTTACTGAGATTATCATCATTCATTGCTTTCTTCTTTCCTTCCTTCCTCTTGGCCTCTCTACTTCCCTCCTTCTCTCCTTTCTTCCTTCTTTCTTTCTTTCTTCAGATATGTATTGGGCATTTTCCATGTGCCAAATCATATGTTGGATGTGGGGGAAATAGATTTATATGTAAGGGACAGTTTCTTCCCTTCAGTTGCTCACAGTTTCAAAGAGGGGGAAAGCAAGTAAAAAGTAAATATTCATCATCTATTGCCACAGAATGCTGTGTAATAAACCACTGGCTCACAACAACAAGTATTTGTTCTCATGCTTATAACCTGGCTAAGGCTGGGCTCAGTTGGTCACCTGTGCATTAGGTTTGCCAATCAGCTGCATTTTGCTCCAGGCTGAGGGCTCGGTTCCAAGTCTATTTTCCACGTATTTGTTTTGGAGCCAGATTGAAAGGTCAGCAATTATCCAGGGCGTTCTCTTCCTGTAGTGGATCATAGCAGCACAAGAGTGCAAGCCCAACCATGCAAGCACAGTTAAGCTTCTGCTTACCTCACACTCGCTAACATCCTATCGGCCAAAGTATGTCATGTGGCCAAGCCAGCAATAGTGGAGCAGGAATCTATTCCCCTTCACATACAGTAGAAGGCAAAAAGAGTGAATATTTGCTGAAAAATATCTCAGACTATCACAGGAGGGATGAGCCAATAGATAGACGTAGCACAGAGCACTGGGCAGAGTACCTAAACCAGTATAACCAGGGAAGACATCCTAGAGGAGGTGAACATTCAGCTGAGCACTTAGAGTTTCAGGAAGTGAACTAGATGAAGGTATAGGATGGGATTGTCTGTTCAAGGCAGAAGGAGTTGCTCATTTAAATGATTCAGAGTTAAAGACTCCAGGGCCCTTTTGGTAGCTAGTGTTTTGAGCCCCTGTAATGGTATGGAGCATCTTCCAAGAGATGTTCTTGGAAACAGATACAAAGGTCAGATTCCCAAGGCATGTCTTATAGTACAGACGTTGAAAAAATCTGATAGCCAGAGGTGTGGGCAAGGCAGAGAAGGGTGCTAAGCAGGGATAGAACTAGTCATAACTGCATCTTTGAAGTTTACATGGAAGCTGATGTGAATGATAAATAGAAGGGTGAGAACCTGGAATTGGGGAGACCAGTCAGGGACCCACTTTGACCTACAGGTGAACAATGATAAAGGCTTGGAAGGGAAAGGGGAATAGGATGAGCTATTTAAGAGACAGGCTGCCCAGGACATAAAGGATGGAGGAGAAGGGGCAGTTGAGAAAGACTTTGAGGCATCTCTTACTATCAGGGTTACTCTAACTGATGTTGTCCTTGATTGAGTTAAAAAGAGAAGTGAACACTCAGCAAGGAAAGCAATGATTACCAAAGGCATCATAGAAGACTCACTCCATTTCTTTTTTTTTTAGGAGAGTGATTGGGTGTGGGGGAAAGGACTAAGATTTTAGAGGCAGACACACAGGGGTCTGAATCTCAGTTCCATACCTACTGATTCTGTGACAAGCTCTTTACCATTATCCAGCAGCCCTTAACTTCACCACTCTGGGATTCAGTTTCCTCCTTGTAAAATAGACAAGATCTACTTAACGTGGCTATCATGAAATTAAACAGGACAGTGGATGAAAAGAGTCCTAGATCAGGCCTGACAAATAGTCAACTCTCAACAGACAGGTTAAGTGATTGACATGAATTAACTCCTTTATCTTTTCCCAAAACCACTCTATGAGATAGAAAGTATTGTGGTCAGCACCCTCAATTTACAGAGTAGGAAATAAAGCCCAGGGAAGCTATATAACTTGCCCAGGATTAGAGAACCCATTGGTGGGAGAGCCAGGATTTGGACCCAGGGAGTCTGTCCAGAGATGGTACATCTATTCATCATGCTCCATGGCCACCCTAGGGCTTTCCACTTGCTCTTTTTTGCAGGTGAGTGAGTGCAGTTAATAAAGGCAGAATGTTGGATCAAGGTCTGCATCAGAATCAGTGCAGTGAATACTACCCTGTGCTCTCTCTCCTTCCCTATGCCCCATCTTCATACTTCTTCTCCCCACATCCTCATATAAAGCCCCAGGAGCTTGCAGATGACAGGACTTAACCAAAGTTGAACAGAGTGGGCTGATACCAGTCAGAATTTGGTGAATGAATGAGTGACATGAGAAAGCCTAGGCCCTGAAGGTTTCAGAAACTTGGTATGAATCAAAAGTGTTGAAGCTGGGGCCTCCCTGGTGGCGCAGTGGTTGAGAGTCCGCCTGCCGATGCAGGGGATATGGGTTCATGCCCCGGTCAGGGAGGATCCCATATGCCGCGGAGCGGCTGGGCCCGTGAGCCATGGCCGCTGAGCCTGCGCATCCGGAGCCTGTGCTCCGCAACGGGAGAGGCCACAACAGTGAGAGGCCCGCGTACCGCAAAAAAAAAGTGTTGAAGCTGGGATTTGACCCGAGGTCTGCCTGGCTCAGAGCATTGGACAAGTCTCAGGGCAGTCACCCCATATATCTACAAGGCTGAGAATTACTGATGTTGCTGTTGTTTTGACAAGATCCAATTTTGTAGGAAGTTTTTGAAAACTGTTTTTCTGTAAAAGTTCATTTTTTTTTTTTTTAATCATCACAGGGAGAACAAAGGATGAATGGAGGGAAGGCAGAGATGCTGCTCTGGAAACAATCACCGCCTCTCTCTTGTCTCCATAAATAAATATTCTCATGTTAAACAGGCTTCCATTTTCTTGGAAAATGCTCAATTTATATTCAGACAAAATGTGTTTGCACAAAAGCATTGTTTCTCAACGTTGATAAGGGAGCCACTAAATTTTGCACTAAAGAACATTAGCTCTGGAGTCAGACAGACTCCTGGATTCACCACTTAGTAGCTGGGGGACCACAGGAAAGTTACTTAACCCTTTGAGCCTCAGTTTACCCACTGGCAAGATGAAAATAAACACAGTGCCTACTTGATGTAGTTTAGCCTGATCCCAGCTGCTCTGTAGAGAAGGGTCCATGTCCGTGCTTAGACCTGAATGATTAAAGGGAAGCTAGGACTCCTCGGAGGTGGAGAGCAATGGTGATCTTCAAGGTCAAGGTCAAGAGGAAGGAGAAACTTAAGGAAAAGTATCAGGACTACAAGATCCACCCACTCCTTCCATTATAGTGATTCTTCTTTTGCTCCTTTGAATATTAGGGAGTTGTTGTGGGAAGATGCTACACGTACCTTTGTGGGACCAAGGTACAGTCATTTAATGAGGGGCTGGGGCGAGAGGAAGTACAAACACCCCAAACTTTCCTTTTTGACCATTTTTGACTTTTTCTTGATTCTGCATTCACTTGGTTGCTATAAACTTTTGATCGTTTTCCAGAGTCCTGACAAAGTTGGTTCTGACAGTTTCTGCCTGTTTTTTGGTGTTTTGGTGGAGGACGGAGCTTGGTGCTGCTTGCTCTGCCATTTCACTGACGTCACTATTCACTCTGAATATTTTTGTTCATCTCTGCTGTCTCTCCCGCCCTCCCTTTCCAAGCTTGCTCTAAAAGGGTGGAATAGGGCAGCAAGGCAGTGGTTAAGAGCACAAATCTAAAGCCCAACGCCTGAGTCCAAATCCTACTGCCATCACTTCCACAAGCAGGTTACTTAACTTGACCGTGACTGGATTTCCTTATCTTTGAGAAAGGGGAGGATAGTAAAAGTCGCCATCTCCAGAGGCTTTGTTAAATAAAAATAATAAAAATGAACTTATTTACAAAACAGAAACAGACTTACAGACTTAGAAAACAAACCCATGGTTACCAGGGGGGAAGGATGGGGGAAGGGATAAATTGGGAGTTGGGGACTGACATATATACACTACTATATTTAAAATAGATAACCAACAAGGACTTACTGTATAGCACAGGGAACTCTACTCAATATGCTATGATAACCTAAATGGGAAAGTAATTTGAAAAAGAATAGATATATGTATATGTGCATGCATAACTGAATCACTTTGCTGTACACCTGAAACTAACACAACATTGTAAATCAACCATACACCAATAGAAAAAAAAAATAAGAATCAATGGCGGTGATCTCTATGAAATACTTAAAAGACTGACTAAGTAAAAGTTAGGTCCGATTTCCAAATTCCTCCTCTGTCTTCCTAAGAGGCAAGAAAGGCTCTAAAATTTCCTTCACCCAGATCCTGAAACCACAGTTATGTGGGCTCCCAATAACCAGTCTCCTTGGGAAATCCTTCTTATGATGATATAAGTTCTTCCCAAAGAGAAACAAAGAATGCCGGAAGCTGAGCAGCAATACTGTGCTGGTCCCCACAAATCAATGAGTCTCCCTCTGAGCAGCTTTATTTAATTCTGTTGAGTTCATTCATTCATTCCACAACTATTTGTTAACGCCCATTATTTTTTGGCCCGTGTTCAAGGTGCTGTAGTACAGAAAAGGCCTTATTTGCATAGCACTGGCATCCTGGTACATAAAGATAGACTACAAACAAACAGAGCAGCAAATAAATATCCACCAGGAAACTCCAGATACTGAGGAGTGCTCTGTAGTGACGTAAAATAGAGTGACACGTTGGGAGGGATTGGTTGGTTGTTTCGGAAAGAGTGGCCAAGGAAAGCACACCTGAGGAGGTGATATTTAGACTGAGATTTGAATCATTGGAAGGACTTAGCCATGACGAGATACAAAGGGTTGGGATTACAGGTGGAGGAAGCAGCTAGAACAAAGGGACCAGCGTGAGAGATAACGCCCTGGGACATACCCAAGCAGGTACCCTCATGGACTTCACATTCTAGTGATAGTAACAGACACCAGCCAAACAAACAAACATATAAGCAAGCTACTGGTGGATTATGATAAAGGTTATGAAGTAAATAGACGAGGTCATGTGAAAGAATGGGCAGGGGGCACTGTAGATAGAGTCATTGGCAAAGATCTCTTGGAGGAGATGAGAATTTGAGCTTTAGGCTGGCACTCTGGATACCAGGTCTAGAGAATTAAGACTAATTCCAGCTGCTTCTAACTGTAGCTTGAAGTTGTGAAAGGTTCCTATTGCCCAGGCCAGCACAGTTCACCATGGAGGTCAGGGATATCAGTTGTCCCTAAAGAAAGAGACAGAAGGAAGGTAGGGAAATGGGGTGCATATTTCAGATATGCTACCTAATTAACCCGAGCTCCCTTGCAACCCTATGAGGTAGGTCAATACTCCTCTTTTACGTGTGAGGATGCTGCACCCCAGAATGTTCTGAAGAGCCCGTTTCCCCAGCACTGGGAGGAAACAACCTTCTCTATTGGACTAACTCCCAGTCCCATGAGTTTGATGCCATCAGCAGGAATTTCTGAGAACACTGAGTGCACTCTCGCCTGAGCCTACCTCTTTGCTAGGTTCCAGGATAATCTTCAGAGTCGGGCTGTCTCCGTGTTCCTTCCTTTTATCCTGGGGCCTCTGCTGGCTTCCTCTCTCTAACACTGCCCTCCTTCACTGTTTTATCTCTCTTAGGTAATTTAATGTCACCAAGCCTCATCTTCATAGCACAGACCTTCGGCCCAGCTAGGGAGCCTCCACCTCCTTTGGAACATTACCTCATCAGAACAAGGTCCACTCTCAATAGTTTCTTGGATCCTGGCTGTGTCTCACTCTCAGATTTCCCCCGCAAAAGCCCACCTTCATAAAGGCTTTACTGTGAATCACCAGGTATTACACCCTCAAGGAGAAAGAAATTTGCAAATGTGGGGCTTTGACAAAGGTTCCAGAACCTTCCAGACTTCTTGGCTATTATGTATAGCTCTTTACTCCTTCTCTGAGGCAACCAGAAAAAGTTCCTTTGGATTCATGCCTCTAATATTATTTTTTTCCTTGACTGTGAAGTTCTATCAATATAAACCTAGTCTGCTAAAGAGGATGCAGAAACAACTCCTCTCTGCCTAAAAGCCTGAGAATAAAAGTCCCCTTGACTCAGCCAGGGAGTTAGAGTTTCTGTGGTATAATGAAGATAGAATTACTGTTGGAAGCATTTGGTCTTAAGTTCTATTTAAGAGTTGTGTGAGATAGATGACCTCTCTGCATCTCATATCCTCGTATGTAAAAGAGCAATAATGCACACCTCATAGGATTGCATGAGAGCTTGGGTTAATTAGGTAACAAATCTGAAATGTGCAGAACGTGGGGTATGATGAGCCCCATTCCCTCCTTTCTTCAGTGTCTTCCTTCAGGAGATACTGACACTCTTGACCTCCCTAAAACTGTCCTGGTTTGGGCCATAGAAGCATGAGGCTACTAGTCAGAAACATCTAGAACTAGTCTTAATTCTCTAGACCTGGTATCCAGAGTGCCAAGTTACGGCTCATATTCTCAGCTCTTCAAAGAGATCTTTGCTTATGACCCTACCTACAACACCACCCCACTCATTCTTTCACATGACTTCATCTATTTACTTTGGAACCTTTATCACAAGCCAGCCTTATCTTGCTTATTTGTTTATTTGGCTGTGGTCTACTGCATCCACTAGGATGTGAGGTCCATTAGGGCATGGACTAGGTTATTTCATCCTTGTTGTGTCCCCAGTGTTAACACATAGTAGGTATGTTATGAATGTTGGATGAATAAATCATTGTTGGGGTGAGGATGGGGGAGCCATGGACATCCACAGTTCTAGTCAATTGTGGCCTTTCTGGAATCTTTCATCCATGGCACCAAGTCCTTTGCTTGGATAGCTGCCTTGGTTTCTCTTCTTGGCTCCCAGTTTCCCACTGAGTCTATGACCTTGTCATAACCTGTGGCTGACTTGGCTGTGTCTCTGACACTCTCTCCAGGTGTTGTCATGGTCTTCCCTTAGGGAGCTGGTTCCTGATCCCTGAACCCTCAACACTATCTGGAATCCTGCAGCAGCTGAGGTGATTAAGTGGAAGAGCCTGATGTCATCTTGAGCGCTTACATCTGTGACTTGTCTGCATCCTGTTCCTTGCCAGTGGGCAACTATGGCCAGAAATCACACTTGAGTTTGGACACTACACATCATATTTCCCAACTACTTCGATAGGATCAGTCCTAGGAGTAGATTCATGTCTTCTTTTATCTCTTTCTTCTTCAACATTATGATCGTCTTCATCACTATCATCAGTAGGATCACCATCGTTATCATCACCAACATCATCAATATCATCACAACCATCACCATCGTCATTGTCATCACCTGTATAGCACAGAGGTTCAGAACTTACTCTCCTTATCTACATTCAAATCTTGCTCCACAACCAGCTCTGTAAACTTGGGCCCACCACTGAACCTGTTGGAGCCTCACTTCCTGATCTACAAAGTAGGGATGATAATAATTTTACCAGAAACTGTTGTTTCAAAGATCCAGTAAGAAATGCATGCCAAGCAATGAGCATAGTGTATATAGCACTATAACACCTAATAAGTGTTATTATTAACACCATTACCATCAATATCATCTTACTACCATTTATTATACATGAGCTTTTACTAGAAACCAGGTATTGAAATTTACTGAGCTGTTTCCATTCATTAATTCATCCATGTAGAGAGAATGCCTGCTATGTGCTAGGTATTATTCTGGACTCTAGAATTATAGTAGTGAACACAATAGACATAGCTTCTGCTCTCATGGAGGTTATATCCAGTGAGAAGAATAGACAATGAACAACCTCACACCAATACTGTTATCTAGAAAAATCACTCCCATTTTACAGATTGGTAGCTTGGAGTGGTTGGAAGGATTGGGGTTTGGGTGCCCAGCCCCTATCCCCACCACTCCTGGCATCTTTCCTCATTCTGCCAAACCATGAGGTCAATGCCCACAGGATCCCTCACCTCAGGCTTGGCCAAATTACCTTCCTGGATCTGCCCCTAGAGATCCCCTTCTCTCCTGCTCCCTCCATCCCTCAGGGCACGCTTCTGGACCCAGAAATCCCTCTGGGCTGCTTTGGAACAGAGGAATAGCTGCACCTCTGATGAGCATCTTGCTTTCCTCCGATCATGAAAATATACAATGCCACATTATCTATCTCAGTGGGAACAGCCTGTCTCCTCAGTGAAGGACAATTTTCAGCTAAGTGCATCTTATTTAAGGCTCTAAGAATGGCAGTTAAGCAAATGCAGGAAGAGAAATGTACGTGAAAACTCTCCACTGACAGCCCGTGGCTAAATATATCAACTGCTGAGGGACGGTTTCCAGGTAATGGAGCACAATCACCACTCTCCAGTAACAGCAGCATCCAGGGCAGGGGCAAAAGGCTTCAGGGCTTGATTTGCTCTCATTGATTTTCTTTATAGATCAGCTTGATACTAGATGTTATAAGGTTAATTCTGGATGATTAACTCCTCCATATTGGGATATTTGATTTAGTTCTCCTTTCAGACACTTTCTCCTCATTGATTTTCAATATTGCACTTTCCAAGAGGGAGGTAGGAGGCTTCAGCAAAAACCCATCAAGCAGAGCTTCCCCATGGCTGTCCAGTCTCCCTCCCAAATATCCTTCCTGGGCAGGAGGAATAATGTGCGGGCAGCTCGGGGAAACCTCTGCCTTGTGCAGGTCTGGGGAGGCAGCAGTGACCACTTACCCTGGATATACCTGAGCAGGCCCAGGCACAGGTGAACAAGAGAAAGGATTTCAGAGTATGTTATGCCTGAGCTTGAGGTCCCACCTTGCCACTGACCTGATGATTGATCTTGACAGTCACGAGTCTAAGCCTCAGTTTCCTCATCAGTAAGTAAATATAACGAGTACTTGCTCTTCTGGATCCCAGCATCCAGTTCCTCTTCTTCTGGAACTAGAACCCTCATCTCTCAATGTGCCATGCTCCCTCATACCCCCGGGGCCTTTGCACTTGCAAAGCCTTTACTTTGAGTTGGGGAATCATCTCTTTCCTCTCTCTTCTCGATGCTTCCTGCCCTTAAACACTGGACACGTGTCACCCCTTTCTTGATCACTCAGCATATTCAGTCAGCGGCAAAAATGGGTTGAGTTTCATAGTGTCCGTCCTCTGTGACCCACACTCCACCAGGCCAGTCCTAGCAGAGAGGGGGAGAACAGCAGAAGAACAGACGATTACAAATCCACATTGTAAGTATCAGAAAGAGCTGAGTTCAAATCTAGACTTCCCCATCAACTCACTATGTATCCTTAGGCAAATTAACCCTTTTATCTCTCAGTTTCCTCCTGCAGGAGCAGAATGGTGCAGGAAAGCATGGAGATAACGTTTACCTTGAAGGCTAGTTGTGAGAATATGCATGCAAAATCCCTCATCCCAGTAACAGGCACATAAAAGGCATCAATAATAATAATATTGTTTAATATTAATAACTGTAATAATCATATTATGTAATAACATTATTAAATATAATAATAATTGTAATAATATCAATAATAATAAATTATTGTGAAGATGTTGATGATGATGATGGTGATGGTGATGATTATAATAGTGGTGAAGCAGAAGGAATCAAAGGGCACTCTGGAAACAGCACATAGAAGGTGTATGTATCTGAATAGGGAATAGGAGAAGGATGCTTAGTGCAAATGTCCAAGGAGAAATGATTCCTCAAATGAATTGAAAGCTAAAGTAAGAACAGCAAAAGGATTGAGGCAAAGAGCTGGGTCAGGAGTCAAAAGAATTTCCTAAGCAGGGAGAAGGTCTTCTGCAAAGGCCCATAGACTAGAGAAAACATGTGCCAGGCAACCCCTCACCCAACAGGGCCCCCGGGTACCCTGCATAATTAAAACCTTCTTCCGATGTTTGAATCAAAGTCTGACTCTTGCTCCTCACGCTGCCAAGTCCTCATTTCCAACCCCTGGTATCATTCAGAACATATCAGACCTCCTTTCTGGAATCATCTTTCTGCTATCTGAACTCAGAACTGGTTCCCTCTAAGTCCCTCATCTCCAGGGCAAAGATGTCCAGCTCCTCCAAGCACTTCTTCTAGCTTTGAGTGATCTCACCCACCTGGTTGTTCCACTGAACCTTTGCTTTTGACCTTGATTTCTTGCATATCAGCTGGGGAGAGCATTTAGTGAGTCACTTTCTCCCCATCATAACACGGGGGCAGCCATGGGTATCCCTGAAGGTAGTACCTCCACAGTGCACAACTCATCTCATACGATTGAGCAATGATAGGCCACTCTACTTCAAGCCTTCAAAAAGACCAATTTTGGGCTTCCCTGGTGGCGCAGTGGTTGGGAGTCCGCCTGCCGATTTGGGGGACGCGGGTTCATGCCCTGGTCCAGGAAGATCCCACATGCCGTGGAGCAGCTGGACCCATGAGCCATGGCCGCTGGGCCTGCGCATCCGGAGTCTGTGCTCCACAATGGGAGAGGCCACAACAGTGAGAGGCCCGTGTACCGCAAAAAAAAAAAGACCAATTTTGACCTGTGAATCTGTTAAGACTGTGTTTCGAAGCCCATAAAAGCTGGTCTCTCACTGCTCCCCCACTTCCAAACCATGCTGCCAGCTACCTTCTCCTCAAACCTTCATGAAATTCTTCTATAAACACTCAACTAGGTTAATGGTTTGGGGCAAATCAAAGGTGGAAATAAAAGCTGCTTCAAAGAGCCAATGAACAAAAAACACCCAAGAGAGGTGAGATAAGATTTATCTGAGCTTAAGATTATATCAGGTAGTAGTCCCCTAGGGATGTTAAAAGCTGTAAGAGAATGTCAGTCCTATGCTAACAATGAGGAAAATAACCCCAGATAATCTGCATCATCTTATTTTTTGGAGGCCAACAGAGAGCTAAGGTTATAAGGAAAAAATAAGGTTACTGAATTTAGAAAGGCAACAAGCCCCTCTGAGGAGAGTTAGAACACACAAATGACTACATCTTTGGCAGAGCATGGCCAAGAAGGAGAGGTCACCATAAAAAAGAGTAAGAATTGATCAAAATTTTAAACATTCATAAGGACCACGTCAGGGCAAGCATTACAGTTTAGAATCCTTGGATGCTTCCTAGAACTAAGGGGAGTCTGGACCCAATGCTGGGATTTGTTCCATGGACCTCTCATGTTTTCTCACTAGGACCCCTTCAGTGTCTCTAGCCTACAGGACCTACCAAGGTCTAATGGTGGAACCAGAACAGCTGAAGAAGCCATCTATACTTTAGGTTCTCTGTGAGTACCAGACGGCAACCACCAGCCACTTGAGACAGGCATGAAAATCACCCAGAACACATATGTTATACTGATAGAAAGCAAAAGGTATATTCTACTGTGAGAGGGGAAAGAATCTTTTCACGTCTCAGTCCCGACCTTCCTGTGTGTTCAAACACAAGACTAAAGTTGTGTGCCTTTGGGGAAGACATAGTACAACCCACCAGTTACCTGGCTCTGCTTTCACACTGGGAAAATATTTACTGACACTGGGGGAGGGATAGAAAATCTACCCCTTCCATGCTGCACAAACACTAGACAAAAGCAGTCTGCTGTTTTTGAAGAGTAGCAGAAAATCTACTTTATGCAAAGCACAGTTTAGCTGCCATGGAGTAGAGGGTTAGAGGACAGAAGACCTACCAGTGCTCTAGACCCTGTCAGACAAAGGTTGTTTGTCACAGAGTGGGGGGAGCACTGAGAAAGCACCACCCCCAAAGCTTAGGATCTACCTAGGACAAAGGCTGGATAGAAGATCTGAGAAACTCCTTGCTCCATCACAGCCTTTTATGAGCAATGGAGTCAACTGCTGGGTGTAAGGTAAGACCACAGAGAAAGACTTCTTCTTTGGAGCAGGTATATAGGGCCTGCCGAGGGTGTAAGAGGGACACCAAGGAAAGCCCTTCAGAACCTTAGACCCCAAATTAAGTGTGAGGTAGTGGCTACTGGAGGAATTTGAAGACTGTGACATTGAAGCTAATTATAGCAATAATAACAAAAACAAAATCAAACCCAGTTCAACTATAGACTAGATTGACTCAACACCCAAAACTAAAGGCCTGACAAAAAAGGCAGGCCCATTTCCAGATATAAATATGATCCACTTTAGTCTCTCTTGTCCTTTAATGTACAGTATTCATAATTCAATAAAAAATTATGAAACACACAAAAAAGCCAGAAAAAAAAAGACACATTGTCAAAAGATAAAATAGTCAACAAAACCAGAATCAGAGATGGTGCAGATATTGTAACTCACAGACAGGGACTTTAAAACTATAATTAATATACTAAAGGATCTAGGTGAAAGACAACATGCATGAACAGATTGGGAATTTCATCAGAGATGGAAACTATAAAAAAGATGACATGAAAATGAGAAACATGATATCAGAGATGAATAAGAATGTTACGTCCATCCTTCTGATAGGCCTTCTTTCAACAGGCCTATCATAATAAAGGATGTAGCAGAGGAAATACTTAGTTCACTTAAGTGTAGGTTAATAGAAATTAATGAAGCTGGAAAAAATAGGGAAAGTAGTGAAGAAGAAGGAGAAGAAGAAGAAGAAGAGGAAGAAGAAGAAGAAGAAGGAGAAGGAGAAGGAGAAGAAGAAGGAGAAGGAGAAGGAGAAGTAGAAGAAGGAGGAGAAGGAGGAGAAGGAGAAGAAGGAGAAGAAGAAGAAGAAGGAGAAGAAGAAGAAGAGGAGGAGGAGGAGGAAGGGGAGAGGCAGAGGAGGGAGGCGCATGAGGAAAAGAAAAGTGGAGGAGGAGGAGGAAGATGGAGGAAAGCATAGAGGCCTTTGATTTTTCCAGGAAACAAATATTGATCATCTTGTTTCCTGGTCCAAAGCTATGCTTAAAGATTTCCCTAGAAGCCCTCACTCCCCTCTGCAAGTTTCTGGCCTCTCTGAAATCCAGAGCTTGCAGACTTAGTAATCTCTATCTGATAGGTAGAGTTTGCCATGCTCCAGGAGTGAGCTTGGGTGGCATGAACTTACAGATTCCAATATTATGGATTGAAATCTGGGAAATGTGATCTCCTAACTGCAATCAATAATCAGTTTTGCTTCTTAGAAAGCAATCTTGAAATCTCAATGGCTTCCAGGTCTACAAGCCAATTGCAGTACAGCTGACCTAGACTGGGTTCAGATGGGTAGCTCTGCTTCAAATTGCAAGTCAAATAGGTGGGGATTGAGTTCAGTCTGCTCCATGTATCTTGTCCTCCTTGTACCAGCAGCCACCAGGGGTATGTGTTAAAGAAAAAAAATTCATGACACTTGTGGAAGATAGTAAGACAACCTTTCTTCAAGATGGGCCATTGTTTTAGGTGTAACAAATACTGTAATGGAGTCTTGCAGTGGGGGAGAGAGATTGGATTCAACTATGAATACAACAAGGAAAAGTGGGAATTTATAGCCAAGGAGCATGATGGGAGGTCAGTACATGGAAAATTACTAAGAAGAAACATCATGGGTAAGGGGTGTGGTAGGGAGGATTCTGGTGAAATGAAACTAACAGGATTCTTGCTGAAGGCAGGCCAGGCTGACCAGACATCACCTGGGTGATGGTGGAGGATGAGGAACCCAACTAGGTATGGAAGGTGATTAGGAAAGAGGATGGGGGATTATGATTAAACTGAGAGCAGGATTCCTACTAAAGTTGGACAATGTAGAGACAAACACAGAAGTCCAAAAGCTGAGGACTAGTTGAAAAGTTCAGGGGATCCTGAGTAGAGCTTGGGCAAGGAGAGACTCATCAGAACACAGAGTCAGGCCAGAGTGCACATGCATACTTAAGGCCTCTTTTTGTGTCATATATGAATATCTCTTTGGGCAAAGCAAGTCACTGAACTAAAGTTCAGTTCAATAGCTGAACTTTAAATCAATGATATGGGGAATTATACTCCTCCTATAGTGCTTTAAAAAAATCCAAACTCTTCCATTACCTATGCGAACTTAGATTATTTGCTTAATCTTTCAGCTTCAGGTTCCTCCTGTAAAATAATGTTTCTGTGAAATTTAAGTGAGATAAAAATACAAAGCTCTTAGCCCACTGCATGATAGTAGATGTTTATGTATGTATTTTTCCCCATCCTATGTATTCATTTAACGAATATCTGCAGGGATCCATTGACATAGAATTAAAAACAAAAACCAAAACAAAAAGTATTGTTCTGCAAAGCTTCAGGACATTGAGGGGGAAAGTGATAAATCTGAAGAATAATCTGTCTTTTAGTGAAGAATGGTTTTGCAACACTCAAACACTCCTCCTGAAATCCAGATTTAATTAAACCTGTCAAGATGTTCCACACTGAGGCAAGGCGTAGGAAAAAGCAATGGTGCTCTTGAGATAAAATTACCTTGGAGATAAAAAACACTGTCCGGTCTGAAGGGGCATGGTGGTTTTGGGTCCCCAAGGTTCTAACTACGGCAGTTTATCTCAGCTTATCCCTCTAGTGCAGTCTTGACATCTGGGAAGTGTTTTCAAGGCAGTTTTGCTGTGGAACATATTTAGTTGAGATTAGCACAAAGGGAAGGATTGTCTTGCTTAAACCTTGAGCCAACATGGCCTCAGAAGTGCATTCGGGAGGTGTGAGTGGCTGGATCTTGGAAATGAGCCCCACTCTTTTCTTCTAAATGGCAGAGATTTCAGTAGGTGGCACTACTGGACCTCTGGTTTTACGATCAACAACAATGTGATGTTGCATTCAAGAAGAACCAGGTTTTGGTTATTTTTAACAATTTCAGCCTGAATTACTAAGGCATAGTAATAATCTCCAGCAATGTGAAAACCAGCTTCCTTGAAGGTGAAGATGAATTGCACGTAGGGTTACCAGGCACAATATAGAATTTCCAGTTAAATTTGAATTTTAGGTAAACAAGAGATAATTTTTTAGTGATTAGTAAGTTTATACTAAAAGAAATTGTTATTTACCTGAAATTCAAGTTTAACTGGGTGTTCTGAATTTTTTTTGGTAAATCTAGCAATCCTAATTCCAGAAGGAAAGGGATCCTAGGGAAAGGGAAGCCTGAACAGCTGGACAGGCTCTAAGCTGGTATATGAGGATTGAAGGAATCACAGCACAGGCATCTAAAATGGTCTGGGAGAGTCAGGGAAAACTCTGATGGGCATGCCATTTAAGGAGAAACTCAAAAGATACAGAATTGTCCAGGTAAAATGTGAGGGTGAGTGTGGAGTACTGTGCAGGAGTGGTTAGTGAAAAAGGCAGCAAGAAAATCATGCACAATTTTGTGGAAATGAGAACTAGCATGGCATATTCAAGACATAGGAGTCATTTTTTTCCCACCTATATATGCTAGGCCATTGAGGAATTTTATTTTTATTTTTTAAAATTAATTAATTAGGGCTTCCCTGGTGGCGCAGTGGTTGAGAGTCTGCAAGCCAGTGCAGGGGACACGGGTTCGAGCCCTGGTCTGGGAGGATCCCGCGTGCCGCGGAGCGGCTTGGCCCGTGGGCCACGGCTACTGAGCCTGCGCGTCTGGAGCCTGTGCTCCGCAACGGGGGAGGCCGTGATAGTGAGAGGCCCGCGCACCGCGATGAAGAGTGGCCCCCACTTGCCGCAACTGGAGAGGGCCCTCGCGCAGAAACGAAGACCCAACACAGCAAAAATAAATATAAAAATAAATAAATAAATAAATTAAAATTAATTAATTAATTAATTGATTGATTTTTGGCTGCGTTGGGTCTTCATTGCTGCGAGTGGGCTTTCTCTAGCTGCGACGTGTGGGGGCTACTCTTTGTTGTGGTGCGTGGGCTTCTCATTGCGGTGGCTTCTCTTGTTGCAGAGCACAGGCTCTAGGCACACAGGCTTCAGTAGTTGTGGCACGCAGGCTCCGTAGTTGTGGCTCCTGGGGTCTAGAGCACAGGCTCAGTAGTTGTGGTGCATGGGCTTAGTTGCTCCGCGGCATGTGGGATCTTCCCGGACCAGGGCTTGAACCCGTGTCCCCTGCATGGGCAGGCAGATTCTTAACCACCGCGCCACCAGGAAGTCCCATAGGAGTCATTTTGATGTGGATGGATTGTAGAGTGAGAGAGGGGTGTGCTGGGAGGTAAAGAGGTGGACAGGGGCTAGATCCTGTCCAAGGATGTTCTTAGCAAAATTAAGGCATGGTTTCTAAGTGAAATAAGTCAGACAGAGAAAGACAAATACTGTATGATACCACTTACATGTGGAATCTAAAAAATACAGCAAACTAGTGAATAAAACAAAAAGAAGCAGATTCACAGATATAGAGAACAAACTAATGGTTACCAGTGGGGGTGGGGAGGGGCAAGATAGGAGTCGGGAAGTAGGAGATACAGACTATTGGATGTAAGGTGGGCTCAAGGATGTATTGTACAACATGGGGAATATAGCCAACGTTTTGTAATAACTGTAAGTGGAAAGTAACATTTAAGAAACGTTTAAAAAATAAAAAACCGAAATACACGCACAGACATAGAAAACAAACTTATGGTTACCAAAGGGGAAGGGGAGGGGAGGGATAAATTTGGAGTTTGGGATTAACATATACACACTATGTATACTATATATAAAATAGATAACCAACAAGGACCTACTGGTACAGGAAACTATACTCAAAATTTTGTAATAACCTATAAGGGAAAAGAATCTGAAAAAGGCTATATAGATAGATAGATAGATAGATAGATAGATATTTATTTATTTATCTGAATCACCTTGCTGTACACCTGAAACTAACACAACACTGTAAATCAACTATACTTCAATTAAAAAAGAATTGTATAAATTTTTTTTTAAATTTAAAAATTAAAAAAAAATTAAGGCATGGCTTTTGTGAGCACAATTAGGTACACTCACAGATGCTACCTCACTGATCCTCCAAACAACCTTGGGAAATGCACAGTGTCTCACCTAATGTCATGCATCTACGGCCAGAGCCCAGCAGCCTCTGATGTACCAGTGTAGACTCAGCCCAGTGGAGATGTTCCACACCAAATTGCACCAGCTCAACTCAGCCCCTCCTTTCTTGGTGAACTGTAAATGCAGGGAGCACGAGGACACAGGCGGGGGCTCTAACCTCACTCACTTACCTTCCTCAGCAGGGTTTGGCAATCTTCCTGGCTTCTTAGGAGGCCTGCTGTGCATCTAAGAACCAGGGAGGCTGGGGAACAGTGTGAGTCCTTGGGTGATGGATGAATTCCTCTTGCACTTTATGACCCTGTATATTCTTAAAATCCATTTACAACAAGCTAAGTGATCTCTGAGTGCCTCTTCTTTCAATCTTGGGAGACAGACCTCCTGGATCATTATAGTCCCTGTGTTTTCTGGGCAGGCCAGCTCACTGAAATAAGAGTGGACTTTCTCACAGAGCAGCATTGTAAATTGGAGTTAAACTCACACATGTTCCTTCCTTTTATGAAGGAATTGACTAATTATACTCCACCCTAGACACTAGGCACAATATTTACTGGTTATTACCCTGAGCTTCTGATTCCTAACAACAGGGTGAGTATCAGATCTCTTGCAGCCCAAACTCCTCACCCAGCAGAGAGGGAGAAGATCAGCTGGACTTAATCTGGATAAAGCTTAATTCAGTTTGATTTCCCCAATATTTTTGAGACCAAACCAAAGCACAGGACCAGAGTGGGTGACAGGGACTCAAACATAGTGCCCCTACTTCCTAATACAATTAAATCTTCCATTCTTTTTGACTACCGGAAGACTGGCCATTCCTTTTCTTTTCCAGTAAGGAAGTCTGGTGTCATTTATAGATCCAGACAGGAGAGTGTACCTGGCCAGTGCATCGTGCATCATAGCTGTTCTAAAGTATTTTCAATGAATACATGTTCACGAGTGAATTTGTGACATTGTCAGGGAGAAAATGAAAAAACAGGGAAAGGTAAATTTGGTCTGAGGTAGCTGACCTCTAATAAACTACTGCCCAATAGATTTGGTGACCTGGATCCAAGCTAGTGTAGATATTAGAAAGGAGTGGGAAGAAGTGTTTTGGCAGCATCATGGTCCAAGACTCCACTGTTGGAGCAGATTTGCAATAAATAGCACCCAACTCAGTACCACATAACCTTGAGGAAATTAACTATATACATTGTCTGGTCCTCAGTCTCCCTATGTGTACAATGGGCATCATGATATTGCCCACCCCATAGCATTGGTCATTCCACCAATGTTTTTTGAGCACTGACTTTGTTCATAGTGTTCTTGGCAGTGAAGATGTGGCATAGAGCAAGATAGAATAATTCCTTACTTCCCACCCCAGTTGCTTACGTTCTACTATGGGAGACAGATATAAACACCTAAATGAATGAATAAACTTTACTGTGTTATGGAGTGCTAAGCACTGTTAAAGGCAGTAAAAGAATATAATGTGATTGTGATGAGGCTGGATGATGTTCCACTAAACTGGAATCATCAGGGACGTCTTCTCTGAAGAGATGATATTTAGCTTGAGTCTAAGATGATAAGAAGGCAGCTTTTTGAAGAGCTATATAAAGAGCATTCTAGGAAGCTGGTGCAAATGCTCTGACAATGGAAGAATTAATATGTTTTAGGATTAAATGAAATTATGCATGTACAATATTTAGCACAGTGCTCAGGACATGATAAATACAAGACGAAGAGTAGCTGTGATAATGCTGAGGATGAAGATGAGGAGGAGGGGCAGATGGGAGAGGATTATGAATTGTCACTAGAGTCTGGCCATGGCGACAGGCGTCCACCTCTCTGGAAAGAGACAGCAAGAACCAGTCTACGTGTGCTGTTGTTCCGAGCAGATGCACAGACAATTTTGGTGAGATGGATAAGAAAGCTTCCACTTGGTTTAAAAACTTTTCCTGAGCTCATCAGATAGTTATATCTGAACCTCAGGACTGGGGGACATGGGGGCTCCTAATAGCCCTTCTCACTCTGGTGAGTTCTGGCCCTGAAACCAGGTGGAGTCGAAGCTGCAGCTTGGAGGTATTGCTTTCTGCAGTTGAGCAGAGCTGGGACAGCAGGAGCCAACACTTCCTGCCCTTGATTTACCAGTCTAATCCACGGCCCAGGGAACCTTCATTCCACACACTTCAGAAGCTCTGGCAGCCTAGCCCCAGCTCAGAGGGAATCCAGAGCTGAGTTTATAAGCATGCAGGTACCTACAGAGAAACTGGCAGAGAAGTACTGTTGCTGAGTGTGTCTTCATCTTGGATCTTTGTTGCAAATACTCTGGTGCCAGATCTCATTACTGCTCTGAGAAGGTCCTTGAAAGGGTTGCCTCTTCCCCAACACCTCCTTCTAAGCGGGCTCAGACTTTTGTGGTGCCTGCTGCATTGCCCCTGACAAAGGGACATTTATATTTGATGGTGTTGGGATGAATTATGCACACATTCCACTGAACACAGATTTAATGAGGAGATTTCTTTTCTGTTCCTTGCTTTGGCTTTTAATGGATTCTAGCCTTTGAATTAAGCATTGGATCAGCAACTTGATGCTGCAGGAGAAAGAAGAACTGTCCCTCCAACTAGGGACTTGGAGGTGGCTGTTTGGAAGTCAGTCAGGTTTGCTCCACCTGGACCTCATTTCTGGGTCTCGGGTGAATCCAGTGATGAGGTCCTCCTTTAGGGTCAGAGAACAAAGATCATGCTGAGCCGGAGACGAATAAAACTAGAGCTCTAAGAAAAGGGATAACCCAAAGGTCATGATAAGCCATAGCTGAAGAAGTACAGTTCTGAAGGAAAACTATGGAACTGCAAATAGAAAAGTTTTCAGGGGCTCAGAAACTGGGATGGTTACTGCACAGCCTCTGTTATCTGTCTTAATCTGTTACCAATAGCTTGATTGTTTTCTTATAAGGAAACAACTTCTCTATTTCAAACTAATATGGTCCAAGGAGGGGTTGACTGCCTCCCTGCCTCAGAGTGGACTAGCCAATCAGAGCCTTACATCACTTTGGGTAGATAATTGATTCAGGTGTGGGCACATACCTAAAACTACAATCAGTCTTGGGATGCTTGCCAGAAATTATGGAAAGAAGATGCTTTTTCTTTGCTCTCTGCACTTGCTAAGTGGTAGAATACACGTCTATGGAGCTCTTGTGGAACACCACATGGAGAGGACTCTGGACATAAGTAACTGGTCAAGAGCAAATAAAGCATATCTCGGAGAAATAAAGGCCAATACTGAATGTACATGATATTACTTGAGTTCCTGGATCCAGCCATACATGAAGCTAATTATAAACTAATACATTGCAACTTTTATTAAAATATTTTGGGGCTTCCCTGGTGGTGCAGTGGTTAAGAATCCGCCTGCTAATGCAGGGTACACGGGTTCAAGCCCTGGCCTGGGAAGATCCCATATGCCGCGGAGCAACTAAGCCCACGCACCACAACTACTGAACCTGCACTCTGGAGCCCACAAGCCACAACTACTGAGCCCACGTGCCACAACTACTGAAGCCTGCGCACCTAGAGCCCGTGCTCCACAACAAGAAAAGCCACCACAATGAGAAGCCTGCGCACCGCAACGAAGAGTAGCCCCCGCTGGCCGCAACTAAAGAAAGCCCGCGCACAGCAGCAAAGACCCAACGCAGCCAAAATAAAGAAATAAATTTATTTAAAAAAATATTTTGAGCTGGCTTTGTTTCCTTTAAAAAAGGAATAATCTTCACTTATATGAAACTTGAGAGGAAACCAAAAAGATCAGGAAAAGAGCATAAAGAAGTTCAAGGAGAAATGGGTCAGAACATAGTAGGGAATGAAGAACTATTTTTATGGGGTGTTGGTATTTGGCATGAAGCTAAATCTTTTGCTTGTAGATAAAGGGCTGATCTGGCCATGTCTCAGTTCCTGTGTCATTCTTGTCAGAGCCAGAGTTTGGAACTATAATAAGAGCAAAATTTTTGCTGTGAAATTGCTCCATATGAAAATAGAAAAAAATTGGAATCCGTTTATACTGTACAGGAAATTGAGCCAAGAGTTAAATAGGTTTGAAGAGTTAGTTGCAGAAATAATTTCTCCATGAAAATATAGCAACTTTATTAGAATCTTGATTAAAATAGTTAAGTCATCCCCTTGTTTTAATACTTATGATGGTTTCAATCACACTTACAATGAATTCTGAAGTCTTTATCTAAATAGTACATGATCTGGCTCTTGCCAGCCTATTTGATGACAGGATCTACATCCCCTTTCTGCCTAAATAACCTCAAGTCACAACAGCTTCTTTTTATCCCTTAAGAGTCAAGTTTATTCCTATCCTTTGGACATGCTATTACCTCTGCCTGGAATGCTCTTCCTCATCCTCATTCTTTTCTCAGTGCAAACATCATCCCTTCAGAGAACCCTCCTCTGAACAGCCCATCTGAAATAATTCCCGGGCTTCCCTGGTGGCACAGTGGTTGAGAGTCCGCCTGCCGATGCAGGGGACGCGGGTTCGTGCCCTGGTCTGGGAAGATCCCACATGCTGAGGAGTGGCTGGGCCTGGGAGCCATGGCAGCTGAGCCTGCGCGTCCGGAGCCTGTGCTCCGCAACGGGAGAGGCTGAAACAGTGAGAGGCCCGCGTACCGCAAAAAAAAAAAAAAAAAAATTCCCTCAGTCACTCCTTGTTCCACTGGAATGTCTTCATAGTGTTTTTCATTATCTGAAATCATCTTATTTATTTGTTTCCTTGCTTATTTCTGTCTCTCTCAAAAAACTGTAAAGTACTTAAGATCAGGGGTCCTGTGTTCTTGTGCACTGCTGAAACCCAGTAGGTATTCAACAAATGAATTCCTACCTCACATCCCAGCCAGAGGTGGCTCACTCTCCACCAATATCATTTTTCCTGAGTTTGATTTAAGGTACATGCTGCCTGGGTAGACACTTCTTCCAGGATACCTTTTCAAGGAGGGGCTTGTTGCCCCACTGTGGGGAGGGTGGTCAGTAGGCAGGTTTTATATCAGTTCCTTCAAGGTCTTCCTGTCCTCACCTGAGTTTGTGCCCTTCCTTGGGTAGCCTGCATCTAGCAACTGAGGGAGGCAAGGGTATAAATGTACAGACATCTCAGCCCATCATGGGTCGACTATGATGGGCAATTCTTTTTTTTTTTAAATAAATTTACTTATTTATGTATTTTTGGCTGCATCGGGTCTTCATTGCTGCACGTGGGCTTTCTCTAGTTGTGGTGAGCAGGGGCTACTCTTCGTTGCAGTGCATGGGCTTCTCATTGCGGTGGCTTCTCTTGTTGTGGAGCACGGGATCTAGGTGTGCGGGCTTCAGTAGTTGTGACATGCAGGCTCAGTAGTTGTGGCCGATGGGCTTAGTTGCTCCATGGCATGTGGGATCTTCCTGGACCAGGGATCGAACCCGTGTCCCCTGCATTGGCAGGCAGATTCTTAACCACTGCGCCACCAGGGAAGTCCTCTGATGGACAATTCTTACTCCAGATTTTCCTACCAGGTTGGCCAAGGCATCACAGTTTGACTTCCCTCTGCCTAATCTTGCTTCATACTTCCTTCTACGGGTGTTGATCCCTAAGGCCCATCTTCCACCGCAAACACAGTCTCAGCACCTGCTATTGGAGATTCAACCTGCAATAACACTCAGCTAAGTTGACATTACCCTTCATCCCTTGCAACTAGAGGTGACCAGATGAGCAAGTTCTTGTCTATGGAAATGAGGTGTAACATTTCTGTCTTGTTTCTTAAAAGCTAGTTGCCTGCCCTTCTCTCTTCCTCTCTTTTAGGGGCTGCAACACAGACATAATGGTGCCTAGCAAGCTTTGACCATGCATACCAGGGTGCAATGATGAGACAGAAGCACCCTGGTTCCTTTGACAACTTCATGGGACAGAAGCCTCTATCTACACTGGACCAACGTACTTCCAGACTGTGGCACACCAGCTAAATAAACTTCTGTTTTGTTTGGTAAGCTACACTTTGTCCCCCCTGCCCCTGTTATAGCCATTTAGGTTATACTATAATTAATACAGCTTGGAAGAAATTTACCCCTCTTGACACAGAGTCTTGGGGATCCGTTTACTCCGAAGTCGCCTTTTGTATCCAAGACTCAGTAATCCAGGATTGAGCTCTGGGGACCTAGATATACCTAGGTATATAGATATATATTATGGTGCTCCTAACCTTTTCCTGTATGGACCCATTTCCAGCCAATCTCGTTCCTCAATCTGTCAGCATAACTGTGATCACCCATCTGACACCTGAGTCCTGAGTCATTACCACCTAGTTTCATTTTTTTTTTCTTTTATTGAAGTATAGTTGATTCACAGTGTTGTTTTAGTTTCTGGTTTACAGCAAATTGATTCAGAGATATATATATATATATATATATATATATCCCTGTGGTGCTATACTGCTACACAGTTGTTCCTCACTGTTTAACTATTTTATATATAGTAGTTTGTATCTGCTAATCCCAAACTCCTAATTTATCCCTCCCCCATCTGTCCACTTTGGTGACTATAAGTCTGTTCTCTATGTCTGTGAGTTAGTTTCTGTTTTGTAAGTAAGTTCATTTGTATCATATTTTAGATTCCACATATAAGTAATATCATAGATATTTGTCTTTCTCTGTCTGACTTACTTCACTTAGTATGATAATCTCTGGGTCCATCCATGTTGCTGCAAATGGCATTATTGCAGTCTTTTTTATGGCTGAATAATATTCCATTGTGTATATATACCACATCTTCTTTATCTATTCTTCTGTCAGTGGATATTTAGGTTGATTCCATGTCTTGGCTATTGTAAATAGTGTGCTGCTATAAACATTGGGGTGCATGTATCTTTTTGAATTAGAGTTTTCTCCAGATATATGCCCAGGAGTGGGGTTGCTGGATCATATGCTTTCTCATCTCCATGCTTCACTCACACTGTTGGACACCCCTGCACCACCACTCCACTGTTAGGACACATTTACTGACACGGACACCATGCATGTCCCTAGTCCCCACACAGCTGGCCTTTTTAAGGCCACTCAAACAGAGCCACTGCTTCACCCCCGACAATCCCGAATTGTTCCTCCTGTCTTGATCTGAGCGACCCCAAACTACCCAGTTCTAGCAACATGTCATCTCTCGATTTGACCTACTGATGTGAAATGAACACACACACAGACATCCACAAATGTAAATCTTAGATCACATGTATAGAATCATAGTGTTTAGACTGAGGGAGATGACGGTTCCATCCCTAAATAATCAGACTAAATTTGGAATATTTTGTCTTTAGCCCAGAGTGTGTTATTTTAATAATTCAGTAGAAAAACTGGAGCATGTTCTCAGGAGGATATTAATTTATTCACTAATTCATTCAACAAACATTGAGCACTCACTATGTGCTAAACATTGTGCTGTATGATGAGGACATATGGATGAACATGACATAATTAGGGAGTGGGATGAAGTGAGAAATCTCGATGTTTTCCACAAAGGAAAGTTGGAGAATTCAAAACCCACACAAACACACAATATGGGGGACATTTTAAGGAACTACAGATATTCCATCTTCAAATATCTGAATGAATATCATAACAAAGAAAGATTTCACTTGTTCTGTGTAGCTCCTAAGGGCATTAGTTACAAAGGACTATTTTCTGCTCTATAAAAAATAATTTGGCATTAACCAAGGAGGTGGTGTTATGTTTGCACTTTGTGGTACATAGGCAGAAGCTGTTGATCATCAGGGATGATGTGAAAAAGATTTCTTTCACTCATTCAACAAGCGTTAATTGAGAAACTACTATGTGCAGACACTGTTCTGGACATTAAGGGCAGAGCAGAGATAGTTTTCCTCTTCTTATGGAATTGACTTTCCTGCTTAGTCTGGTGATGTGGGAAGGGGTGAAATTCCACATGGGATTGAAAAGCCAGCCCCAAGATCAATGTCAATGTTAGATCTGGCACAAAGATGGGAGAGCTAGACTTGAGAAAGGGGACTAGGTATTCATCTGAACTCTGCTAGCTATGGATTTTATGATATCAGACAGGGCAATGAATCTCTTTGATTTATCTTCTCCATTAGTAAAATAATCTTTTAAATTTTCACTCAAGCATCACTGTTTCCTTGTAGTCTGCCTTATCTGGAGAAGATTATGGAGAAATTCCATGTTCCTTGCATGCCTATAGCTTCCCTCTAAAGAAAGCAACCTCAGGTGGCTCTTTACAGTATAAAGAGTTTGTTCCAAGCTTAAGAATTAAACCAGCCCTCATATGACTATTATAGCTGTTTTAGGAGTTGGTTACTAAGACAAAGGCTATCAATGATGAGATAGAAGGATGGAGGCCATCTGCCCTTGAGGGACCTTGATGACAATTCTACCCAGTAGAATCCATCATATTGGACGGTGACAGACAACTCATCAGACTCTATCTGAAGCAGATGCTCTCAGGGAAGGTGGGGTATTAGAACTGTCATACCCCATCTTCCTGGTTTTCCATGGGACCACTACACTATCAAATCTACTTTGGAGTGCTTAGCCGACCAAAGATAATGTTCCCCATATTACTCTCCTGCCTAAAATTCTGTTGACTTTCCATTGCTCTTAGAAGAAAAACAAGAACGCTGGATGAACTACAAGTCCCTTCATGTCTGGCTTCTGCCCATCTTCAGTCGTGGCTCACTGGAAACTGGCTCAAATTCTTTGGCTCTAATTTTATTGTCCTTTAGTTTCCTCCAATGTTCCACAGAGCTTTTGCATATCCTATTCCATATCGCTTTGCTCATTTACTTCTCCTGTTCACCATTGAATCCACAGTTCCTAGCACAGTTGCTGACACAAAGTAGGCACCAAAGAAATACATGGATATTGCCTTCATTTCATAAAAATATTTACCATAACTCCCATCACCATAAGTCATCTGAACATGTAAGCTTCCTCAAAACCTACCTGATATACTAATACGTATAACATATATATGAGGCAGAATGTCATGGTGGTAAAGCATTTAGGCTCTAGGAGTAAAATCTGTTTGGGTTAAAGCCCTATTTCTACATTTACTGACTGGATTAATTTAGGCAGCTTAGTAAACTCTGTGTGCCTTGGTTTTTCAACCTGTAAATGAAGTCTGCTAATACTAACTCCCAATATCTATGTTTGTTGTGAAGATCCAGTGACCTTATACCAACCATGCTGAGCATACAGCTAGCACTTAACAAGTTGCGTTTATTACATATTAGATTCCAGATAGAGTCGATTACTTTCTCCTTTATTACCTCCCTCCAAACTACTTCATACAATGGGAATTTTAAAAATTAGGAATGGAAGGTGTAGCATAGCCACATGCATATACCATTTCTTTGAAATCTACCCTTTCATTGCATCCCAGGGAGTGTAAAATGATCCTAATGTGGTGAGATAGGAGTAAATAGGGTTCTAAATGGGTCTGTGTTCTCTCTCTTGAGTAAGCTGAGTCAGCAAAAGAGTTGGGGTCATAGCTGTATGGCTTATTCTCATATCACTTACATCTGGAGTGGCTATATGGATTCCAGAAGAAAATGCTTATGGAAGTGCCATGTATAGTAGATGCTCAGGAAATGTTTACAATTCTTCATTTGAGTAAAAAGACCTGCTTGCTATTAACTGAGCTCAATTGACAAGGGTAATTCTGGCTGATTGTGTTCCCTGGGGAGCCCCAAACATTGTTAATGAAAGAAATTCCATAGTTATATGAGAGGCTTGTATTGTGTAGATTCTGAGAGTGGTTCATTATTTCACAATTCTGAGTTTTATTAAATTAATTTGAATTTTAATGAAAAAGAATTAAAAAAAAAACTAAGCCAAAGTGATTCCTGTCTTGGGGAGAAGATAGTATTTCTATGCAGGTTCAGGGAGTAGGAGGCCAGAAAGGAGATAGAGACCTCCTATATTTCCCCAGAGGTTAGAATCCATCGACTCACAGAGCAGGAAGTTTAAAAAAAGATTATCTTCTACACAGAAATGGTGAGCTTGTCAGAAATGGGAAAATGTCACCTGAAAGATGACAGAACATGAGCAAAATGGGCTGGTAAGTAGGTAAGCCACAGCTCGGCAGCGCAGGTACTGGGACGCAGCCCAGCTGTCGGTAGAACCCCCAGGAGGGTCTTTAGTCTAAAGGACTGGTGATGTTTCTTCTTAGGTGGGTGAATGATGCTTCAGACCCTTCAGTCTCCAAAGCTAATGCCAGATAGTACTCAGGAATATTTTGGTTCCAAGCAGTCAACTACCAAATCAAACTGCCTTAGGCAATAAAGTGTTTGGCTGAATTAATGGAAAAGACAAAGGGTAGGGTTTTAGGAATAGCTGGATCCAGGTGCTCAAATGAGGCCCTCAGGAACTGTGCCCTTTCTTCTCTGGGTTCAGTTTTCCCAACATTGGCTTTAATCTCAGACACGTTCCTGCTATGGGTCATGAAGTTGGTCACAAGCAACTCCAGAGCTTCAAGCTTATATCCTATCCACCTGATAATCCCAGTGTGAAGAGAGTGTCTCTTGGTCAGTATTCTTGTGGTAGTTTTGAGATTTCATTTTATTGGCCCAGCTTGAGTCACATGCCTATCCCCTAGTTATTGTTGTAAGGGATTGTGGTGGGCTCTGATTGGCCAGCTTGGGTCATGAGTTCCCTCCAAGAGCTAGAACCTTTAGGTAGCCAGTCCCATAAGAAAGACACAGTCATAAACTGAGGTTGGTTGTTTCCTCACAAGATAGTTGGGGTGCCAGTATTGTCTTCAGGGAAGAAAGCTGTGGTCAGGAATTCTAGTGTCTGGGGCAAAGTGAAAATCAGGATCAGAGTCAGGAGATGAATCGTAAACCTTAGAATAACATGGTGAAGATAAAAGTCCATGTTTGCTGGATATATATGAGAATTTATCTTATTTAGCATCATATCCCTAGTATTTCTCTTTGTGCCTGACACATAGTAGGTGGGCAATAAATATTTGTTAAATAATGACCGAAAGTATATTATAGTAACTATTACTACTAATATGATGATAATAACAGTAGTGTATAAACAATAAAACAAGCAGGATATTCAAGAGAAACAGCCAACTGCTGTATAACCATTAGCTAATATGTACTGAGTGATTTCTCTGTGCCAAGTACTGTGCTAAGCACTTTATTCCCAGTAACTCATTTAATCTTCACAACAATCCTATAAAGGCAAGGTTTGCATTATCCCCATATTACAAATGAAGCTCAAAGAGATTATTTGTTCAAGGTTATTGGATTAGTTAATCTAGACTCTAGCTGCCCCCCACCCAGTTTCAGGGTGCAGACAAATAAGTTTTTGCTCAAGTCCACTGTGGCTGGGTAGGGCAGTTTCTCCTACACAAAGTCATTCAGGCACCTGTTCCTTCCATTGTGGAGCTCTCCCCTCTTCCAAGGCCATGTTCTGCTTTACATCATCCAGTCAGTGAAGAAAGAGAGAGAACGTGGAGAAAGTTCACTGACCCTTGACCAGCAGCTTGATGGCAGCGGTACAACTCACTGATGTTCACATTCCATTGATAGAATCCAAGGAGGGCCGATCCAAGCCCCCTGATCCAAGGAGGGCTGGGAATATAGTCTCTCTGCATGCCAAGGAAATGGCATATTATGTCTTGGTGATGCAACAGTCATGTGTTCACCTACACTCATGATATCCCACCATGCACAAGTCACCCACACTGCACTCGTGCATACACACTCAAGCACTTACACTTGTCTTTTCACCTGGGTATTACTCAAGTTCTATTTACCTTTGCCTCACCTCCACTTTCTTGCTGTATCTCTGCTCTGACCTCCTCCTGGACTCCCACCACTGGTGGAGAGAACTTTGTGGGAGACCTCTGGACCAGAGGTACACAAGCTGAGCATCCACGTGGGGACTGGAGGCAAAACGTGATGACCTTCACTCTTCATCTCAATCAAATTCCACCTGCAGAAGTTCTCTCTGCTGCAGCAACCTCAAAGCCAAAATAATTTGATGATTTGATTCTAAAGAGATTCAGTGATATTAGTTGACTGAATAAGAAATGTGCCTTCTAAAGCCATCCCTCTTTCCAATCTCTTTGATCATTAGATTTGTTCTTAATCTCACACACAGACATTCTGTGATTTTTTTTTCTTTTTGGCAGGTTAATTAAACCTGTCTTTAATTTTTCCTTTTTCTAATTCTGTCTGAGTGCTGGGGAAAAGATCTGAGTCTCTCATCTCTGGCAGCATTTGTCATGGAATATTCCAGATATCTGGAACCATAAACCATCCCCTCATTGAACTTGAGCTCCCCAGCACTGCTCATTTCAGGCTGCTAGGACTCATACCTCATTGTTTTAGTAACTAACTTGGGGGGAGGGTCACTTAACAAGAAAATTGAACCATAAAAAACTCATGAAATTGGATATTTAAGCATTCAAAGTAATTGATATTGAAGAAAAAGTATGATAGACTAGAATTATATCCACACAATCTACTGCCCGTTCGTTGGGACGTCCATATAACCCTAATCGAAAATGATGATAGGTCGTTACAGATGCAGTCAAACACAACGGTCTTCATGCCATATATCAACATCCATGTGCTCAAAAAATCCCCCTTGTCTTTTTGTCCCTACATTCCTAAAGCAGAAGGTTGAGATCTGATTTTTTCATATTAGATGACAATTTCTGGGGCATTGTGTCCTAGAAGTTCCATATTAAATATAAGACTCAGAAAAATATTAAAAAGGTTCAAATACCAGCTAGCTAGCTGGAAGTAAAAGTATGAGAGGTGATGCCCAAAAAAGACAAAAAGAAAAAGGTTAAGAAAAGGAAGAAAGAAAACCTCTCTATACTTATGGCTGGAGGAGGCTGTTGGAAGAATTCTTCCCCAGCTCAAACACACACTACGGCTTTCCATGATTGCTCTTAAAGGTGGTTGGTTAGCACACACCGTGGTGCTTGCCTAATCTCAACGTGAACCTCAGATAAGAGAGGAAAAACAAAATCCAAACCAAAACAAAACAAATGAAGCGTAGAATCTGAGCCGAAGCCAGAGAAGCTTTGCATCACTCAATGTTCCCAGCCTCAAATATCCCCTCTGTAACACTGACGTCATTCTGCCTTCTCCCATCCCTGCTTGCTCCGGTCTGAAGGTTTTCCAGCCTTACGTGGCGGAGAAGCCCTCTTTGAATTTCACATCCTTCTTCTGCTACCTCCTCAGGGTATTTTTCTCTCTCCCACCTTTCACTCTGGGAGCACCAGTGGCTTTTTACCTGTATGCCTGTGGCACTTGGCTCACCTCTGAGGAAAAATGATCACACTCCACTGTTCCTGCCTAGTAGGGTCTTCCTGTCCTTTGTTGAGGGGTGGGCTCAAAGCCAGGGGCTAAGTTTTATCCATAATGCAACCTCAGAACCTTGTACACATAATTATACATACTAGTAGAGTACACAGTAATTACAGACTGGACTGAATTGACTTCATTTATTCATCATTTACTACTCAATAGATATTTAAAAGGTGTTTAGTTTATCTTCAATGTCTAATTCAATGATTTTCAAAATGTGGATTGCAACCCAGTAGTAGGTGATGAAATCATTTTACTAGGTTGCAAGTTGTAGTAAGAGAAAAAAAATAAAATAGAACAGTATGAAATAAAATAGGATGGAATAGTGTAGAGTAGGCTAGACTAGATTAAGGCAGCCTAGGATAGAAAGTGTCAGAGTGCACTTCATAGAGAAGGTTAAGTATTATTTCTTTAAAAATATAGATTGGGGCTTCCCTGGTGGCGCAGTGGTTGAGAGCCCGTCTGCCGGTGCAGGTGACATGGGTTCGTGCCCTGGTCTGGGAAGATCCCACATGCCGCGGAGTGGCTGGGCCCGTGAGCCATGGCCGCTGAGCCTGCGCATCCAGAGCCTGTGCTCCGCAATGGGAGAGGCCACAACAGTGAGAGGCTCGCGTACCGCAAAATATATAGATAGATAGATAGATAGATAGATTGTATCTGTCTATGTATATGTAACAATATAAATATGTACACATACACACTTGTGTGTGTGGGAAGGTGGGTGTGTTCTGGGTCATAACCTAAAATTTTTGAAAGTCCCTGATATAGATAACCTAATTTATGCTAAACTTTTGGTAGCAGAAAGAAGTAGATGATGACAGTGTATTTTGTCAAGTTACTATGACCATCAGGAAGTTCGGAGTCAAACTTTCAACACCAGTAAGGTAAGTTAATTAGCTCCCATGGGCTGCTTATTTGTGTTCTACTTTTAGGGTTGGTCTTGACTTTCTATCCCAATTTATATTTTCTTGGTTCAGAGACATAGTTATGTATAGATAAAAGCCCCTCTAATAGAATCTGTTGTTTTCAGTTGCCTGTCTTCTACTGCAAGCATGTTGGTTTTATATAGGGGAAACATTGGCTCACCATTCTCAGTCCATATTGTTCAGATTGAGAGGACCCTGCCCCTCCCAGGACCTAGGGGTCCCATAATCCATGCACGGGTGATCCCCATCCTTTATTCTCTGTCCGTGGAATTAGTTTAGGTTGAGTCACGTCACTCCAGTTGATCAAATGAGATCTAATTCTGGAATTTGGGCTGAAATTTTGGGGAATTTCTTCACAAGACAATGACTGGAGTTCCAACAGGCCTCACCATGGAGAGAGCCCATCTGAGAACAGCACTACACAAAGAAACACAGACTCATGGAGCAGAATGAATTCAGACAACATGTGCAACCCTACAACCAGCCATGGCCAAGGCCAGGCATATTTCCTCTTTCAAATTTAAGCCTGCTGGGGACTCCCCTGGTGATCCAGTGGTTAAGACTCCACGCTCCCAATGCACAGGGCACGGGTTTGATCCCTGAGCGGGGAACTAAGATCCTGCATGCCACATGGTGCAGCCAAAAATAAATAAATAAACCTGTTGGAGCTGATTTTGTTTGTTACAACTGAAACAACAGCACAGCATGGCAAACACAGCCAACTTAAGACCTCTGTGAAATGGGGACTGTGGCACATTTGCATGGTTCTTCCCAGCTATTCACTTTTCCTCCGTCTGAGAGGGTAGTACCTCTCCACCCCTTGACATTTGATTTGCCATTTGTGTTCAACTCCACCATGCCTTGGACATCAGGCTTGGTCATATGACTTGCTTTGGCCAATGGAAGGTGAGAAGTGGCCAAAAGCCAGCACCAAGCTAGAGCTTTAAGAGTTCTTATATGAGCTTTCCCTCTGCCACAAGAGAGGCATGTCTCAGATGCTCCCTCAGCCTGGGTCATCCTGCGATGTAAAGACACATGGAGCAGAACCACACCTGACCCACAGCCAACCACATACAGCATAAGCAAGAAATAGACGCTTGCTGTTGTAAAATTGAGATTTGGGGCTTCTTTGTTTTCACAGCCATAAATAATTGACTTATTTTGCCTTCATCACTGCATCAACCCCATAAGTCATTTTCCAGTATACAATCGTGAGTGGACACACACACGTGTGTGCGCGCACACACATACATGCGCACACACACACATGCACACACACATCCAAATTCCTAGCGTTCTTCTCCACTGAACATTTTCCCTGATGCTTAACAAGTAGACCTGAAATAGAAGAAACATTTCAAAACCCTCTGTGCACATTCCAGAATGAAAAACACAGAGTGGATAGAAGAAAACACTGTGCTGTAAAAGATGAAATGATCTAGCCTGGAAGGCTGGCTTCGGGAAACAGGCAGTGGAGACACAACTGGCTGCCATGGTTAGATTGCAGCATGCAGATCTGGGCTATAAAAGGACACTGGACAATGGAGAGATGGGTTATAAGAGGTCTGTTCAAACTTTGATCACTGCAGAAGCGGAGAAGCTCTGGCTCCCGGGAGGTTGTCTGTGATTGGAATGAACTTTGAATGCATTAACTCAGCTGCACTGTTGTAGATGTTGTAAGTATGTTGACAAACAAGACACGGTGTTCCAGGACTTCCCTGGTGGTCCAGTGGTTAAGACTTCGCCTTCCAACGCAGAGGGTGTGGGTTCGATCCCTGGTCAGGAAGCTAAGATCCCACATGCCTCGTGGCCAAAAAACCAAAACATAAAACAGAAGCAATATTGTAACAAATTCAATAAAGACTAAAAATGGTCCACATCAAAACAGAAAGAAAATCTTAAAAAAAAAAAGACACAGTGTTCCTGCTCTCATGATTCTTTTTTTTAATTTAAAAATTACAGGTTTATTTTGAAAAAGAGATAAAAGTCAAAAAGCAAAAATAAAGCCCAAAACAACCAAGTATATCAATAATTGTGACATATGTGAAGTAAAATATATATACACACATATAAATGTATATGTACATATATAGTCATACATATATGTATGAACTTACATGAAGAAAAAGCTTAGTAAGATGTCTGAAACCAAGGCTGGGCTTGAACAGATTTCTAATGAAATAAAACTAAAACTTTTGCTTAAAATATCTAGGCAATGTTCAGCAATGTTCAAGAAATTATGAGCACTCTTCTATATCCCATTTACAAAGGTCAGCAAAATAGGCTTCATGAAATGTTGTTTTAGCAGGATAGTTTTGGGTAATGATCCTGTTTCCTTATGAACAACTACTTAACTCATCCACTGTGTTGAGGTCTTCTTGTCTTTAAGAGTGTGATGAATACAAGGATGAGTGAACTCCGGTGATACAGAGAATACGACAGTATAAAAATACTGAAACATACATTTAAAGCAAAAGAGGGGACTTCCCTGTGGTCCAGTGGCAAAGAATCCACCTTCCAATGCAGGGGACGCGGGTTTGATTCCTGGTCAGGGAAATAAGATCCCACACGCCCCAGGACAACTGCCTGCTCTCTTGATTGAAAGAAGGCAGAGCCATGTGACAGACAAGAAACAAATAAATACATTAGATGACTTCAGAATGTGCTTTGAGCTATGAAGATAGAGGCTGAAGTGGTAAAGAATGCTGCAGTGATCAGTGGGGAGTACCTCTTTACAGGAGCAGTTCTGTTTAAGGGAGTTTAGAGCTGAATGATGAGAAGGCGGGAGATGATGAGGGGAAGAGTGTTCCAGGCAGAGAGAACGGTATGTGCAAGGACCCTGTGGCAGAGAATGCTGGTGGTTAGCAATATCTGAGTTTCTCCTCTCTTTCCTGGGCACATCAGTGAACTGTGTCTCCAGTCCCCTGCAGTGGGGCAGGGCCACATACCTGAGTCCTAGCCAATGGCATATGGGTGAAAAATGATTCACCATTGCCAGGCTTGGCCATTGTAACCCGTCCAGTGTTCCTCCCTGCTTCCCCTGGGTCACCAGCTAATGTAGCCTTCGGGAACCATGACCCTGAAGATGGCAGAGCCTCTGTCAGCTCTCAGCCTCTCAAAGAGCACCACCCCCTCCTCCACTGACTTGTACCGGACGGAGATGAGCGTGAACAAGAAACAAGGTTATTGTGCTGAGTCATTCAGGTCCTAGGGGATGTTTGTTAGAGTAGCTAGTCATCATTATCAGGTCTCACAATACTCTGAGGCAGGAAAGAACTTTCCATTGTCTTTGAATGGAAAGAAATTCTGTGTGGTCCCTAGAAAACGTACCCTACTCTCATGAGTAGAACAAGGGATGTGTCCTGGGTGCACTGCTTCCTCTACCCTCTTGACCCCCTTCACCTCGCAAACCTGCTATGAACTTCACTCCAGGCTGAGATGCAACAGTCGATAAACCCATTTGTCAGGTGAAGAAACTAAGTCCCAGAAAAAAAAAATCTGGGTTTCTAGCTTCTTTTAAAACATAGAGAAATTTAGCAGCAATATACCCACATTGCTGGAGCTGGTGAGTCTCACTCCACAAAAGATTTATCACAGGCTCCCTACTTTATATCCTTCAGACCCTCTGTATATTTTATTCTTTGTACTATTTAACAAACACTTACACAGTACTTACTATGTGCTAGGTACTCTTCTATGAGCTTTGCAAATAGTAACCCATATAATTACCTTAACAACCCTATGAAAGGGTTACTATTATTACAACCATTTGAGAGATGAAGAAACTGAGATGGTTAAGAGACTTGCCAAAGGTCACACAGTTCGCAAATGGTGGAGCAGGGATTTGAACCCAGGTATTTTGGTCTCCGAATTTCTGCTTTTCACCAGTACACTACGATGCCTTTTGTGGCTTGGCTGGTCTCTGTATTTGTGTCTGAGGCCCTTTAATAAACAAATTAGATTATTTTACATGAATGGAACACAGCTGCCATCCAGCCTTTGTTATTTCCTTTCCAAATTTCTACCTATCAGCTGGGTAATTCTAGTAACTTCCTTTCCACCTCTGGCTGGGCTGCTTCCTGGGTGAGAAGGTGGTGGTATGATGTCCACTGAGCCCCTTTCCTAAGTAATGTTTAGAAAATCTTGGAAGCTAATTCCAAACATGAGCCAGGAAACCTTGCAAGAGGTTGCCTGTGGGAGGGAGCCTCACCAACACATAAGGGTGAAAAAGGGCTCTGTGTGTCATCTCCAATCATCCTCTCTCCGTACTTTCACTTTCAGAGCTCTCAGAGTCCCAGTGTCTTGAAGAGCTGTCATTTTATTGCTCCCAAATCCTCAGCCTTTGACGACAGCGTCATTCATAGTGACTGTTTCTTCTTTGAAGCACTCCAGGGAAATGCCCTGTGAGAAATTACGTGTTTACCATGTTTTCCCTAGAACCAAACTATTTAGGCTCTTCAGAGAATGGCCTTCCCTGAAGTACGCATCATCCTATGGAATGAGTTGGTCTCAATCTGGTGCTCCAAGCTTTGCAGAAAGATTGTCTGTGGAACTGAACTGAGAACTTACCTGAATCAGTTTCCCACTCACTCTACAGAAACTGCTGCCATCACGTTCCTAACAAAGAAGCTGTCTGCCTCCCCTGGAACATGCTTCAATGACAAGAAGCTCATTACTTTGCCATTTCTGGACAGCTTGTAGGAATTGGGAGCCAGTGCCTTACATTGAACTAAAACCCGCTTTTTTGTAACTTGAATCCATTGGTCTTGCTTCGATCCCTTGGTCCATATGTAATGAATCAGCTTGATTCTCTTGCTCTCCCTTTCTTTTTTTCCTATTCTTTTCTTTTTTTTTTTTTTGCGGTACGCGGACCTCTCACTGTTGTGGCCTCTCCCACTGTGGAGCACAGGCTCCAGACGCGCAGGCTCAGTGGCCATGGCTCATGGGCCTAGCCGCTCCGCGGCATGTGGGATCTTCCCGGACCAGGGCACGAACCTGCATCGGCAGGCGGACTCTCAACCACTGCACCACCAGGGAAGCCCAGGAGAATTCCTTTTGCCACAACTACTGAAGCCCAGGCACCTAGAGCCCGTGCTCTGCAACAAGAGAAGCTACCGCAGTGAGAAGCCTGCGCACCGCAAAGAGGAGTGACCCCTGCTCGCTGCAACTAGAGAAAGCCTGCGCACAGCAATGAAGACCCAATGCGGCCAAAAATAAATAAATAAATAAACAAAAATTTTTTTAAAAAGAAGAAGGTGTGTAGAGGCAAAACAGTCAAGGGGAGAAAAGTGTCAAATTCCCCTCCCCTTATACGCTACATTTTCTCCATGACAATTCTTTGAGCCATAATATATATGCCAAATAAGACCCACTGGTTGATTGGTGATTGATTGATTGATATAATCCAGTACCTTCTACTGCTCTTCATTTGATATGGATTCTGGTTGCCTCACCACTTTTTCTTCACATGCTTCAAGTCTTTTGGAAGGCCTACTCACAGAATGAGAATAAGATGCCAGGTCAGATGGGGCAAGGGACAAGGGCAGGGGAAGCTCTCCTTTCTCATTCTGAGCTCAGCCTGTCCATGTTTGTAGTAGTTTGCCTTGTCAAAACATCACTCTAATGATTTAGAGTGTGTTTGGAGGTGAACAGAGTCTCCAGGTTCTTTTCTTTTTTGAGATATGAATAACACCTAAACCACGTTTCCTAATAGTACTATAATTGTGTGCTTGCATTCTTTAATTTAGATGTAAATTACATGTGGAGTAGAAGGCATGAACTACACTTGCACCCGCCAGTTGCTTTTTCTGGATCATCCCTCTTGTTTAGATCTGGAGTTTGAGAAATTCTTTCAGTTTACACTCCTGTATGAAGGGGAAGCTAGTGCTTACAACGTGTCTGACACCATGCCAATTGTTTTACATTCATTATTTAATGGAATATGCACAGCAACCTTATCAGCTGAACTGATATTATCTTACCCTACACACACGCACACACACACACACACACACATTTTACAGGTGACTAAAACAAGCGTCAGAGACACGAATTGTCCAAGGTTAGAAAGTGGTGGAGATACCATCCAGACCCCGACTGCCTAACTCTAGAGGAGAATCTCTCAGTAACTCAGCCATACTACCTTTCATGAAAATAGAATTTGGGATCCAGAGAAATCCTCTGATACCATCCAGACCCCGACTGCCTAACTCTAGAGGAGAATCTCTCAGTAACTCAGCCATACTACCTTTCATGAAAATAGAATTTGGGATCCAGAGAAATCCTCTCCTGTCTCAGCTCAGTCCAGGCAAAATCAAATGGAAAAGGCGATCAGTGTCCCTTGGTCTTCTCAGATCAGCCAGTCAGAAGCATTCAACCTTGAAATCCACCTTAGTAAGTTCTGAGCCTGTTTTTCTCCAATTTCCAAGGAGTGGCATTTGGCATCCAGTAAATGACTTGAATCTCTGTCATTGTTGGTTTCATTTCCATAGCCTCCTCATGAATTTTGAGAAATAGCTGGTATTTTCTCCAACACTTACCCTCTAATCCCCTGGGGATGAGGACATAAGCCAGATGAAACTCTGTTTCCAAGCCAGACTTCACCTTCTACCTTGGTGATTCTTGGATATGACCACCTGCCCCATGCTCATTAGTTACAGAGACACTGGGGGATTCATTCACCCATACAAATGCCACCAGGGCAGAGAGGAGAGAGGCTTTGCATAAACAGCCAAACATAGAAAAATGTTTCATTCATTGTGTATTCTCCATTGATGTGTGTTTCCATGGTGACCTCTGATTATTTTTGAACCAGGAGTATTAATCCTATTGAATTTTTCTCTCCTAATAACTTAAGAAATTAATTTTCCATATTATAAAATTCAAATGAACAATCTCATGAACCAAGGTTTAGCAAGTTAAACTAATCCACCCAATGGCATTCTGGGCTCAGAAACACTGTTTTCCAGATGGGAAAGGGCAGAACCTGGTGGCAGATGGGCATGCCAGACGGCACTCTTGCTCTGATAGTTGGCTCTTTAATTACAAAACGCTGAGGCTCTTGTAGAATTGTTAGAATCTTCCAGAAAGGGCAAGGAATGCTGAGACACACAGAGCTTTATTTTCTCCTGCTTACAGATTTTCAAAACCTGCCTGGTCAGCCTGAGTATGTCTCAACACCTCTTTTCTTCATTCTAAGCTCATCCTTTCCCTAGTTTCTGAAACAAGAGCCAGAGACCTATGAATGGATGAGTCTTAGCATTAAGTTTACCCGACTGGACTCTGGAATTGGATGACTCAGGGACCATCTTTTGAGCTGCTGCCATATTATCCTTATGAAGAACTTTGGCCCAAGGCAACCCAGCTGCCTCCTGATAACAGTCTTGTTGGTCCTACATTTCCCCCCCCCACAACCTCAATCATTTTAGCTCAGCCTATAGGATTCATTTTTCTGCTTTGGCCTCTGCCTTATTGTCCAGTTCCCTTCCATGGTGAATTTTACCATCATGATAATCATATACGTCTTGCCTTAAACTGTCTTGCATTTGCTACCCCCTCCAGGATTAGAAACATGCTATGAGAAGATTTTCTGGGCTTTTAACCAGTTGTTTTCCTGACTGCTTCCTTTCAGCTCTTTCACTGCTGTGCCTTGTCACTGTTTCAGGATGATGATGGAGATTCTTGGACGCTTTGGACACAACGTGTCACCAATCTAGAAGAAAATCCAGAGTTGGCCTTTGCAAATGGATCATATCCTCCAGATCTTATTCTGTACAAGTATGTAGGTCCTTACCAGGCCCTGGGTTTATCCTCTTCCCACCTGCCACGTTGCCATAACCACCATTATCTTCCCAACAGAAGAGCAACATCTGAACAAAATCCACATTGTTGGCAGTTTCAGTCCTGGTTCTTTTAGTTGTAAAGAGCAGAAACACTTGGAATACTGCTAAGAAAAGTGTTGTGTTTTATGACAAGGTTGCTTGGGGGTCTCACGCTATCATGGCAGGAACCAAAATAGATCAAGCTTTGCAGAAAAAGGGGCTGCTGGGACTGAAGCAACTCAGGCTCTCATGTTAACAATTTCTCGACACTGATTGGTTTCCTTTGTTTATTCACTCATGTGGTGAGTGTCCCTTTAAACTTTGACTCATATGTGGTCCTTAAGCAGCCACTGAGGCAGATGGGCACTTTTGCTTATATTGACTCCATAATAAGTTTTTAACTCAATTTCCAAATCTACCCTAGAAGAGGATGTGGACAAAGTAGACAATGGCCATTCAGGACAATGACTTTCCTGTTCGACTTTCCCATCCTAAGGCTGCAGGGATGTAGGTCAAGCTGGGCATGGACCAAGTCACAGGTCCTGAAAAAGGAGAGACCAAGTCCAAGGTCTCGATGGATTACACATCCTAAAAAGCATAGGGGCTGAAGGACAAAACTTGAATCCAAAATGAAGTAATAGGAAATATTAGAGCAAAAAGTTTTGAGAGAGCGAACTTGATAGGATCTGTCTGATTACTGCTGCCCTAGAAATTGACACAGGAACTGAAGCACTCAGATTTGAAGCCTCAGCTCCTCACAGGACCAGCACTGGGGTTAACATGTGCCAACCGGGCTTCATAAAAACTGAAGTTACAACTTCCCATAGACCCTCTTTGTTTCTCCTGGGCTCTCAGGGACCCCGACTTCTGAGTCATATAACTTCTAATCAGTGTGCTTATTCAGGTGAACCAGGCCCCCCACCATCAACCCGCTAGGTTATCCTCTGTGATGTCCAGATATTGTGAATATTTTCTTAAGCCACCTCTTCTCCGGTGACTCTTAGCCAGACTCTGTGTTTCAGGTAAAATCACTCAGAAGTGGGAGGAGGAGAAGAAAAGAGCATTTGGGTTCACGATACCACAGACACTGCACTAGTTCATGCAGAGAGGCACAAGAGGGACTTGTGCAGAGAGGCACAAGAGGGACTTTGGCCCCAATCCAATGTGGGAGACGTAGACACCAATTTATACACCACAGTGGGATCAATGCTTTCAGAGGTTTGTTGAAAGGCTGGTGGACAAGGGAGAGGAAGTGACTTACTGGGATATTCTAGGAAAGCTTAACTGAAGAGGTGACATTTGAATTGGCACTTAAAAGATGAAAAAAAAAAGTGCATCAGTTAGAGAAGGCAAGAAAGACATTCTAGGTTAAAATCAACAACAACAACTTATGCCAAAGCATGGCTCTGTGAAAGAACATGACACATATTAAGCAGGACCATTTTATCTGGAAGTGACAGAAAACCCTGTTCGAACTAGCTGCAACAACAACACGACGCACCCCAAATAAAAAGGGGTTCACTGAGTCATGTAATTGACACATTCAGGAATATATTAGGTTCAGGAAGGACTGGATACCGGCGCTCAAACAATATCATCAAAAACCTCTGCCTCTCTCTGTCGGTCTCTCTCATGTTCATGGGCACATTCATACTCACACACAGAATTTCTACAGCCTTCTCTCTTCACTTGTACATGCTCTTTTTTGCATCTTTCTCTGCCTTTCTTTCCCCACCATCTCTTCTATTCTAAGGCAGACTTCCTATGCATGGCGCACATGCGCGCACACACGCACACACATACTTGTCTCATGCTGTGACCTTTTTCACAAACATCATATGTTTGTCTCATAAGCAATCCTCATGCACAGAGACTTTTCTCTCACTTTCTCTGTCCCTCTGTCTCTCTTTCCGTCTCTCATACTGTCTCTTCCCCACTCTCTCTTTTCCTGTTGTTTTTTCCCTTCCAAAGCTCTGTCTCTTTCCTACACAGGGGTTCTCAACTCCCTATGGGGCATTTGGAAATGGGAAAGGACAATAATTTTGTGTTTCTCTCTCTTCTCTGTCTCTCTACCAAGATATGTCTCTCTCCTCCCTCTCCCATTTACCCAGTTCAGTCTTGTCAGACCCTTCTCTGATAAATAACCAACCGAGAAAAGGTGTAATAAAGCCAGCACTGACCGCAGGCCCAAGCTTTCAGCAGGAAAAATGCCTCTGAGAGGCTTTTCCAGCAAGAGCCAGGCACTTACTACCACAGCTGAGTATCTTGTTGCTCTCATTGTATCCACACATTAATATCAACAATAACTAAAAAAAAGACTTTGCAAGAAAACAATCCCTTCAGTAAGATAGTCTCACAAATAATTGTTTAAAGGCAAGGGGGAAAAAGTTTTAAAACTTATAACTCTCTTTGCTGCAAACCCTCTTCCGGTATGGCTCTGCTTCCTTACCATTGGGACTCAAGTTTGACTTTCTTAAGCTTCCAAATTAACCTGTTATGGTGGAGGACATTTGGAGATGACACTTGTCTACTCTCACCAGTGGACTGGCCTTTCTGTAGATTTTCTATGACATCCCATTTTCTCCAGGCTAAAGCCTGAGTGGCCCAGGAAATGGATGCGTCCACAGCTGGATGTGTGTCTGGGTTTGATGATGTATGTTTCTGTACGCCATTGTTGCAATGTACAAGCATCTGAGCCCTATATATGTACGTACCCCGGGGTCTACTGTTGTACCCCAGTGTCGGTGGGACTGAGAGGAAGTGTTTCTGAGAGTATCTGTATGTGCTTTTTGTCTGGGTTTTTGAATGAATCGGAGTGTTTGTGTGTGAACAGCATTTATTTGACTTTCGATCCAACTGGAGACATGTTATTTTGAAACTCAGTATAAAAGATATGGAGATTATTTCTTGTTTTGGAGCATCTATTCTTCCAGTGGTGAATAATCAAAATGTAATGATAATTGGGTACTTTAGCTTTTTGAGAAAGAAAAATCAAGAAATGCACTCCTAGCATCCCCATCTTCAGAGAACAGGGCTGTTAGCTCAGGAGAGAGCCATAAGCAGCAGGCAAGATTCATCTGGGCTTCCCAAGATACAATTTTAGACAGTAGAAGTGACACAAACTGAGGCTGAATTAACTGGAGGGTGTCAAGGGAGCAGGACTGGGCACAGGGAGAGAAGGGGAAGGTTTTCTTGGCTGGGTCCAGAGGTTTTCTCTCTAGGGGCAGACACTCAATCTCTGCTAGCTTTCTCCCGTCGTTCAGTGAAAGCCCTTTCTATTTTCCAAACAGAGGATTAGAAGCAACATTTTCAAGGTCACCCACTGCACAACAAGACCCACGCTTCCCTTTCAGGCTTGTTTTGTAGAATCTGCTTGAAGTTCATGTTCTTCTGGCTGTCACCTCCAAAGAGCTCGCCTGGCTGTGTATGTGTGTATCCAGGTGTGAATGCATGCACGGCTCTGTGTGCTGGTGCCCGACTCTGGCTGAGATTATGCACATGAATAAAGATGCGGATGATGTTTCTGTGTGTGTGTGTGTGAGAGAGAGAGAGAGAGAGAGAGAGACTTTGTGCACAATTTGTCAGATGTGTGATTGGCCATGTAAGGGTGGTCTCATGAGGCCATTGGTCTCTTGTGTGAGATCCTTTGTGTGACCTCCCTGTGTGACAAATGATCCCATGATGCTGACTGTTAACCAAATCTGGGCCATGCTCAGTGCTACAAAGGCACATGCACATGTAGTGATTGATGTGCACACACACACACAGACGCACAAAGGGTTCTTCCCATAGGCACAAGTCATTACCATCTCCTACCCCAACACACACTACACACAAAGATATACCCAGCTACAGAGTCACTTGCAGAAGATTTGGATACAAAAATCCAGTCTCCTCTTTCATATGCAGTGGTTCTCAACCCCCTAGGAAGCATTTGGAAATGGGGACAGGGGACAGATTTGATGATCACATGACCTGTGGGTGCTAAAATACTTTGTGTCCCTGTTCAATGTATTTTGCAGCCTCATCTAGAATCAGTACATCCAAAGGGCCTATAGTGCTGCCACCCGGAGAAACACACACACACACACACAAACACACAATTAGAATCCCTCAAACACATACATATACAGGACAGCCCACCTCATACAAGCATGTAAATATAGATAGCCATGACCCATACAACATTAGACAATGACAAACAAGGCAAGAAAAATATATAACCAGTCATATACAACAGGTAAACAAAGAATCAAGCAACGCAGACAGCTAGTGACCAATTCCATCGTACAATTGCAAATTAAAGGGAATTTAACATGTTATTCTATACCTAAAATGTAGAAACTTTTTGTAAAGCTTATCTAACCTAATGTTGTTAATACGGCTTTTGAAAATATCTCTAGAATAATGTTTCTTGATTTTTTTTTTTTTTTTTTTTTTTTTTTGCGGTACGCGGGCCTCTCACTGTTGTGGCCTCTCCCGTTGTGGAGCACAGGCTCTGGACGCGCAGGCTCAGTGGCCATGGCTCATGGGCCCAACCGCTCCGCGGCATGTGGGATCTTCCTGGACCGGGGCACGAACCCGCGTCCCCTGCTTCGACAGGCAGATTCTCAACCACTACGCCACCAGGGAAGCCCCTGTTTCTTGACTTTTAATGTGCATACGAATCACTGTGGAATCTTGTCACCGTACAGATTCTGATTTGATAGTCTGGGTGGGGCCTGAGATTCTGCATTTCCAACAAGCTCTCAGGGTTTACTGATGCTGCTGGTCTATAAGGTTCTAAAACACTGGTTCTCAAACTTGGCTACACATTGAGGTCACCCTGGGGCAGTGTCGGGTTACATCAGAGAATTTGATTTAATTGTCTGGGGGTGATGCCTAGTCATAGGGACTTCTCAAGTCTCCCTGGATAATTCTAACCTGCAGCAAAGTTTGGGGACCACAGTTCCAGGCAACCACTCCTCCCCCTATGACATCACAGTCAGCACAAGTTTATCTCATCTGATTCTCTGATTCCTGGTTGTATGCGTCCCACACAATCCACTTTCATGTGGCCCCAAGAGGGATGGTATCACTGATCCGGTTCTGAAGCTCTCCTCCTGCTTCTGTATGCCTCATAAAGGGTGTGAACTTTATTCTACACTTGATAATATGTGAATTTCTCTTATAATAGAAGTTTTCAACCTTAGCAGCACATGAGAATCACCCGGGTCCCACCTGCAGAGATTCTAATCCAACTGAAATGAGATTCGTATTTAACAAAACAAACCACACAACATAAAATTAAAACCTGCCCAGGCAATCCTGATGTGCAGCCAGAATGGAGGCCAACTGTCTTACAATGTCAAGCCCGAACCATTCACTACGGTGAAGGCATCCGTTTTGCTGGTCCATCTCCAGCGTCCCAGCCTAATCCCCCGCCTCTTGCCTGTACCATTCCCTCCTCACCACATTTCTTGGCATTTCTGTGTATGTCCTATTGTTCCATGCCTCTGAGATTTTGCACATTATGTTATTTTTACTAAATGTCTTCTCACATTTTCTGTATTTGGAAAATTCCTCCCTCCAGGGTCATCTTTTAGTGAAATCCTTTCTGACCCACCATGATAGATTTAATTATTCTTTCTTGGGGGCTACCTCTGATCCTTTAGCATGTATCTATTATACTCCATTGTAAGTATATTATACTTACATGCATCTCATCTACCATACTAAGTCAGGAGCTCCTTGAGGGACCTGGGCTACAGGGTGGTATGGGGGGTAGAGTCTGACAGAGTCGGGCTGGGATCTCTCTTCAGTTCCTGCTTATCTGGAACTGTGGACAAGTTACTGATCTCCGTGTGGCTTGGTTTCCCCCTTTGAAAATACAAACAAGAAAACCTGCAAGTGAGGGCTATTGTAAAGAAGGAATAGGAAATGATGCAGAGTAGGTGTTTGACAAAGGATAGATTTTACCCTTGTCCCATCACCTTGGGCTTAGCACTCTTCCCAGAATATAGCTGGAGTCAAGACAATTTCATCTGCCTGACCTGGAAAGTCAAAACTGGGAGCCATGCACATTATGAGGTTTGCAGTAATTTTTGGAAAATAATTTTTGGAAATGAAATGAAATTCTGAATAGTCACTATAGAGGTGTTGATAATCTTTCATCTAAGAACCTCACTGGGGGGAATGCAGCCTGAGAAAACGAGAAAACAAAATGAACAAGCTGCCTGCACAAAGATGTTCATGGTTGTATTGTCTATATTAATGAAAGGAAACAATATACCTGAAAGGTTTCTAACTGGACAAAATGGAATTTGTAAGGTGAATTATAGCACATCTTTATAAAATCATGTCAGTCAGTGATTTAAAAGTTCAGTACCAAAGATCTATAGAAATGCAGGGGAAATGCTGTGTTCCAATATTAAATTTAAAAAGTCAACTACAAAATGATTATTATTTATCTGAATTTCATCTGCAGGTGAAAAATACTTAAAGGAAATGTGTAGAAAGGAAATAAGTCATGCTTCTATTTTATGGTTATTTATTTCTTATTTTCTCCTCATTGTTATAAAAAATAATTTATCTTAAAGTCTCTTTTTAATAAAGCCAGTCATTCTCTTTCCTCAGGTATAGAAATTGGTCTATTCTTTGCTTATGGAAAGACTTACATCAGATGAGTGCTTACAACAGATGAGAGCTAGGGAATATACTTAGAAGATAAAGCTTCAGCTTGCTTCTTTGAGGAGCTATGGTTTCATGGATTAGACAGGAAGAGACATAGAAAATGATACTAAAATGTGAAAAGGAGGAAGCAGTATCAGAATAAAGGAAAATGCAAAGGATCTAGAATGGAAAGACGCAAGTCCTGGTTGCAACCTGTGTGGGTCAATGCTTATCACTCCTATTAAAACCTGCTGATGCCTCCCTGACTCTCCCAGCAAAAAGCCAATCTCCTTACAGTAGCCTCCAAAGCCCCACATGACCTGGATCAGCTCCCTGTCCTCATCACCTGGCACCTTCTGCCTTGCTCACCTGTTCTCTCAGCCACTCTGTTCTCTTTGCTGCAATTCCACATACCAAGCCAAGCATGCTGGCCCTAGGGCCTTTGCAATGACTGCTTCCTCTGCCTAAAAATACCTCTTCCCCAATGCCCAGATAGCACCAACTCTCTCACTTCCCCCAAGTCTTTATTTAAAGTCTATCATTTTAATGAGGCTTTCCTTGACCATTCTCCAAAAACTTGCAACCCCTAAGCCTTCCTATGCAATGTTCTGCTTTATTTTTTATTGCACTCGTCACTATCAGATGTACTATGTATTTATCATTAGTTTCTGTCTCACTCCACTAAAACTTAAGCTCCTCATGGGCAGGGATTTTTGTCAGTTTTTTTCACTTGCTGTATTGTCAGAGCCTAGAATGATGCCTGGCACATCGTAGGTCCTCAACAAATATTTGTTGAATAGATAAAGGATGAGCAAGCCTCGGTGTGTTCATCTACAAAAGGGGGCATGTTGATGCTCTCCTTTCACTGAGTCATGATGTCAGAGACAGGGTAGCAGCAAAGCTCCAGTGCCTACCTTGGAGACTCAGTGCATTTTTTTTTTAACATCTTTATTGGAGTATAATTGCTTTACCATGGTGTGTTAGTTTCTGCTTTATAACAAAGTGAATCAGTTATACATATACATATGTTCCCATATCTCTTCCCTCTTGCGTCTCCCTCCCTCCCGCCCTCCCTGTCCCACCCCTCTAGGTGGTCACAAAGCATGGAGCTGATCTCCCTGTGCCATGTGGCTGCTTCCCACTAGCTATCTATTTTACGTTTGGTAGTGTATATATGTCCACGCCACTCTCTCACTTTGTCCCAGCTTACCCTTCCCCCTCCCCATATCCTCAAGTCCATTCTCTAGTAGGTCTGCGTCTTTATTCCCGTCTTACCCCTAGGTTTTTCATGACCTTTTTTTTTTTCCCTTAGATTCCATATATATGTGTTAGCATACGGTATTTGTTTTTCTCTTTCTGACTTACTTCACTCTGTATGACAGACTCTCGGTCCATCCACCTCACTACAAATAACTCAATTTAAGCCAATACTAAACAACCCTCCCAATGTTGTAAAAGTCTCCAAATGTGAGACTCTTGGAGCTTGAAAAGGTCTGTCTCACCGGCGAAAATGTTTCCAATAATACCCAGAAACAAGGTTCATTAAAAGCTCTCTTTAGCATTATCAGCAATTTTGTTATTATCCTATGTCCTTCATAAAGTGCATCACAGATCTCCATTGTGAATTACAAAAGGAGGAGCAAGGGAGGGGTGGGAAGAAAAGCAGCCCTGGCCCCAGGGAATTGCCTTACTGCGCTGGGAGAGTGAAAGAAAAACAAGAAGAGAGGGATCTAGGAATTTAAAGATAAATTCAAACTAGGAGCAGCAGAATCTTAAAACAGAAATAATAGTTTCATGCCATGGGGATACATGTCATGAGTAAAAGAGTTTTATGTGTCTTCCAGATGTCAGAGTAGTGACACTTACAAAGTTTCAATAATATTTGAGAGGGGAACTAAAAACAGAGGTCAAGGGGACCATCGGGGATTGTCAGAGGGACAGTCCTTAGCGTGGAATTAGCAGTCGATCAATATTTGTTGAATTAATACATAAGTGAATGAATGGATACAAAAATGAAGCAGTGAACTGCCAAAATACTCTTACATACTCATACCCCATATTATATTAGCTCTCCTCAAGGAGCGCTGGATGCAACTGATGGAGTCTCCCCAAATCCCGGGGGTGGGGAGGAAAGAGTCCAGGGCAGCTGAATCCATATGGTGCAGTTAATTACCCCACAAAAGAGAGGGCTTGGTCTCATAAGAGATAGCAGAGCAGGTGCAGTAATTAAATTTCTGAGATTGGTCTAAGATATATGGCAGTTAATTAGCCATAGGTTCTGGAGGAATAAAATCAATAAGCAAAACTACTTTATTCCCTGAAGTTCTTTACCGAACTGTACTGCCCAAACCCTGTGTTCCTTGCGAGACTGTAAACCCATCTTCCGGTGTATGTTAATTAGTTATCAGGCACTTACTGTGTACCCAGCATTGCACTAAGCACTTTACATGCATGAGCTTAATCCTCCTAACAGTCCCCGAGGAAAATGTGATTAAGAGCAAGAACTCTGGAGCATGGGGCCAGAATCCAGCTCTATCGCTTACGAGCTGAATGGGCTTGGGCAGTTGTGCAACTCAGTTTACACATCTATAAAATGTGTGAGTAATAAAAGTGCCTATCTCAGACACTTGTGAGGTTTAAAGAGTTAATCCATATCTAGCACTTAGAACATATCTGGCACAGAGTAAGTGCTGTAGAGGTGGTAGGTAATATTATTGCTATTATGTTGATGAGGAAACTGAGATCCAAAGAGGTGATCGTCAAACAACCATGATGCAGAAGAGCTAGAATTACAACAAGGGCAATTTTGTCTCCCACATTCATCTTCATGCTCTCTGAAAATCTGAATTCATCATATTTTTAGGTCAAGGAACCCAAAATCCTAAATCATATAAAAATAGCTCTTACAGCAGCTTTTAAGCTGTTATATCACAATTTTGGGAAACTAGGAATGGAAACAGATGGGTACCAAAGATTTTTAGAAGGCAAAATCTATAGAACTTGGAGCTTTGATCGGCTGCACAGGAAGAATGAAAGAAAGAGGTCAGTGTAGTTCCCGATTTTCTGGCCTGGATGCCTGGGAATGAAGGAGGAAGACTTAACGTGGGGTGATGGTCTGGGGAAAGGATGCCAAGTGCCGGGTTAAACCTCTGAGTTTAAACTTTGTGTGGTACATCTTACTTAAGAAGCAGCAAGATATTTGGGTCCTGACCTCAGCTTAGAATCCTGGAATAAAGCACAGATCTGAGAGTCATCAAAATATAAAAGAGGGTGAAATTGGAAATAGGATTGAGACCCCCCAGGTAGAGTCCTGAGCATGAGAGAAGCAGGGGATCCAGCAGGAAGCTCTCAGAAAATACTTAGGGGTATAGGTGGAAGGAAAGAAGCCCCAGAGTGGACTGAGATGGTCAAAATTCAAAATCAAGGGCGTGTTGCCAAGCACCTGCTCTGCCCCAGATGAAATGCATGTAATGCATAGCAATTTAACTATGCAGTTTGGAGAGAGATAGACAGAGAGGTAAAGAGACACACACAGAGACAGGAAAACACAGAGAGAAAAAGTAAAGAGTACTCATGAATCCACCTGAGATTTTTCTCAGTGAATGTATGTGTTTGGAATGACTATGAAACAGGACATACACATCAGTGGCTCTCAGTTGATCTTAGATGCTACACAGTGTATTGACATCTTGCTACCCTGAGTGATATCTAAACAAAACCACCAGGTCTATTCTGCCTTATAGTTGAGCTAAGAGATGGAGGAGCGTGGATCAGATTATGATATACTTATCTGAGGCTTTATCTCTCTAGGAAACCTGGACTCCATTATGAAATAACCATCAACGCCACAAGAGCAGGCTCGCTGAGTGGTATAATGGAGAAGAACCAGAGGAGATGGACCACCCAGTGAGTATTTTGCAGGTGTTGAAGAATCATTAGATTTGCCCTGGAAAAGTCTGGAGTGAGAGGTTAGGCTGCTTTATCTTCCAAAACTAGTTCCTGAGGTGTCAGTCACTCCAAGGGCTGGGCTCAACCCAGAGAATGGAAATTTAGCAAACACCACTGCAGACCTTATTTGCAGATAATTTGGCTTAGACAGACTTGCAAGGAGGAGGCACAGGAAGGGAAATAGAAGCATGAGATTTAGAATCAGTAAGTTAAAATCCCTCTCCTACTTCATACCAGCTGTGGGATCCCAGGCAAGACTTTTCACCCAATCTGAGTCTTGATTTTCTCTTCTTCCTGTGCAATGGCACTATAATGTGTGTCTGTCAGTGTTGTTGGGAGGATGCGTGGTGAAGTTCTGAGCACCTGGCCCACAGGAAGTGATCAGTTACCATTAGCCCTTCCAAGAGGACACACAGAATGACATATACCTGCAGGCTAATTGAGAAGATCCATCAACCTCCTTATAAGCAGGAACTTTGTCAAGAAACCTACACATAGTACCTACTAGATGTTTTATTATGCTTTAAAATAGTAAAAAAAAAAGTTTTAAATAGAAGGAAAACTGGAAAAAAAATTTACAACTATTGAATGCCTATTCAGTCCATTACATTAACTCCTTTAATTCACACAGCCACGAGGTGAGTAAAATCATTCCTAGTTTAAAGATAAGGATGTTAAAAGACATAGAGTCATTTACATGCGGATGGGTTGGAGAGCTTGGAGCTGAACCAGGTTTGTAGGATGCCAGAGCTGACATTATCTGCCCACTGCTTCCTTAGAACAACACTTGTTATCACTGAGGTGTTAGTCCAAGAGACTGGACACATAGCTGGCATTGACTTCTCTGATGCCCGAAACTATTTCCTCATTTTATTCCCATTTTATTATTCATGTTATCCGTATCTTTGTCATAAGACACTTCAAATCCTTCTTGGAATGAGATAGAATACAAATACTCTCAATTAAAAAAAAGATGTATTTATACACATGTATTAATGTATATCTACTTGTGCATGTAGCTATATGTGTATGTGAATGAGTGGACAACACGTCACCCAGTAGGTCTTCAGTACAGTGACTGTGCTTAACTCCTTGCTTCACTCCACTAGGGCGCTTGGTAGTTTCCACTGCAACTGATGGGAAACAGTGTAGTAGGCTCCAGGCTACCTGTGCCTGCAGTCCTGTCTCCTGAATCAATGAATAGCCCTGAGTACTGGCAAAGGCTGTTTTCCAAAGGGAAAGCATTTTATTTTTCATCTGCCTGCCACCTCTGCTGGAAAATCCCCTCGTGGCTCTGGAAGGTGGAAATTGCAGGTCTCTGGATCCAGACAGGAGGCAATTAGATACTGAGTGGCAGTTAGCAAACATTCCGCCCACCCACGTCCCCCAGGATCATGCAGATTTGCAAGATAGCAGGCAAGCCTAGTCTTGCCAGGACCCTCACTGACTCAAGGACTGTCTCTGCAGCTGGAAATCTCTCTCACCTGGGGCAGGCTGCCGGTGGCTCCTCAATGCCGGAAGTTCCCCACTGCCTTGACTTCTGCTCACCCCCCTTGCCTCGAACACTCTCCTTTCCTTATTCTTCCCTTTCACCCTCTCTGGTGATCACCCCCACTTTGTGAATGTGGAAACTGAGTGTGGTGGCCTTGGAGGTGTAAGATCCATCTCCCTTTGAGAAAGAACTTATTTAGCAGCAAGCAGTGCACCAAACTGAGGTGCACTCTGACTTAAGTGGAAGATTGAAGGGTAATTGATTTCAACAGATTTATATTGAGCACCTACTATGTTCCAGACATGATTATGGGTCTGGAAGAGCCACCTTTATGAAAAACAAAGATGGTACCTATCTCCATGGTGCTTGATTCTCATAAGGTAGAGGAAAGGATGATGATAATAAAATAACTAACTAAATAATAGGATTTCTCCCCTGCTGGGCTTTCTGAGTTTCCTGATCTTTATATGTTATCCTCCAGGCAGGATCTAGAGATAAATGGCCCTGGGTCTTCTCTGGTCATAGCTTTTCCTGAGGCTCAAAGAGAGTTCCTGTGGATAACAGCACATTCCTTGGGTTCAAATAACAACTCTTCTCCATTGAAAAATCCTCTGGAGCCAGATTTCTTTTTTTTTTTTTTTTTAAGAACTGTTTCTGGTAACAGCTTTATTGAGATATAATTCACTGATGTAAAGTGTACAATTCAATGGTTTTTAATATATTCAGAGTTGTACCATCACCACAATTTTAGAACATTTACATCATCCCAAAAATAAAGCCCATACACTTTAGCCATCATCCCCAATATGCTCACCATCTTCATCTCTATGCTGCCACTCATCTACTTACTGTCTCCATAGATTTGCCTACTCTAGACATTTTATTTTATTTTTTTTTCGTAAATATTATTATTTTTTATTAGTTTCTGCTTTATAACAAAGTGAATCAGTCATACATATACATCTGTTCCCACATCCCTTCCCTCATGCATCTCCCTCCCTCCCACCCTCCCCATCCCACCCCTCCAGGCGGTCACAAAGCACCGAGCTGATCTCCCTGTGCTCTGCGGCTGCTTCCCACTATCTATCTACCTTACGTTTGGTAGTGTATATATGTCCATGCCTCTCTTTCGCTTTATCACAGTTTACCCTTCCCCCTCCCCATATCCACAAGTCCATTCTCAAGTAGGTCTGTGTCTTTATTCCTGTTTTACCCCTAGGTTCTTCATGGCATTTTTTTTTTAATTCCGTATATATGTGTTAGCATACGGTATTTGTCTTTCTCTTTCTGACTTACTTCACTCTGTATGACAGACTCTAGGTCTATCCACCTCATTACAAATAGCTCAGTTTCGTTTCTTTTTATGGCTGAGTAATATTCCATTGTATATATGTGCCACATCTTCTTTATCCATTCATCCGATGATGGACACTTAGGTTGTTTCCAGCTCCGGGCTATTGTGAATAGAGCTGCAATGAACATTTTGGTACATGTCTCTTTTTGAATTATGGTTTTCTCAGGGTATATGCCCAGTAGTGGGATTGCTGGGTCATATGGTAGTTCTATTTGTAGTTTTTTAAGGAACCTCCATACCGTTCTCCATAGTGGCTGTACCAATTCACATTCCCACCAGCAGTGCAAGAGTGTTCCCTTTTCTCCACACCCTCTCCAGCATTTATTGTTTCTAGATTTCTTGATGATGGCCATTCTGACTGGTGTGAGATGATATCTCATTGTAGTTTTGATTTGCATTTCTCTAATGATTAATGATGTTGAGCATTCTTTCATGTGTTTGTTGGCAGTCTGTATATCTTCTTTGGAGAAATGCCTATTTAAGTCTTCTGCCCATTTTTGGATTGGGTTGTCTGTTTTTTTGCTATTGAGCTGCATGAGCTGTTTATAAATTTTGGAGATTAATCCTTTGTCAGTTGCTTCATTTGCAAATATTTTCTCCCATTCTGAGGGTTGTCTTTTGGTCTTCTTTATGGTTTCCTTTGCTGTGCAAAAGCTTTGAAGTTTCATTAGGTCCCATTTGTTTATCTTTGTTTTTATTTCCATTTCTCTAGGAGGTGGGTCCAAAAGGATCTTGCTGTGATTTATGTCATAGAGTGTTCTACCTATGTTTTCCTCTAAGAGTTTGATAGTTTCTGGCCTTACATTTAAGTCTTTAATCCATTTTGAGCTTATTTTTGTGTATGGTGCTAGGGAATGATCTAATCTCAAACTTTTACATGTCCCTGTCCAGTTTTCCCAGCACCACTTATTGAAGAGGCTGTCCTTTCTCCACTGTACATTCCTGCCTCCTTTATCAAAGATAAGTTGGCCATATGTGCGTGGGTTTATCTCTGGGCTTTCTATCCTGATCCACTGATCTATCTTTCTGTTTTTATGCCAGTACCACACTGCCTTGATTACTGTAGCTTTGTAGTATAGTCTGAAGTCAGGGAGCCTGATTCCTCCAGCTCCGTTTTTCGTTCTCAAGATTGCTTTGGCTATTCGGGGTCTTTTGTTTTTCCAAACAAATTTTGAAATTTTTTGTTCTAGTTCTGTGAAAAATGCCAGTGGTAGTTTGATAGGGATTGCATTGAATCTGTAGATTGCTTTGGGTAGTAGAGTCATTTTCACAATATTGATTCTTCCAATCCAGGAGCATGGTATATCTCTCCATCTATTTGTATCATCTTTAATTTCTTTCATCAGTGTCTTATAATTTTCTGCATACAGGTCTTTTGTCTCCTTAGGTAGGTTTATTCCTAGATATTTTATTCTTTTTGTTGCAATGGTAAATGGGAGTGTTTTCTTGATTTCATTTTCAGATTTTTCATCATTAGTGTACAGGAATGCCAGAGATTTCTGTACATTAATTTTGTATCCTGCTACTTAACCAAATTCATTGATTAGCTCTAGTAGTTTTTCAGTAGCATCTTTAGGATTCTCTATGTATAGTATCATGTCATCTGCAAACAGTGACAGCTTTACTTCTTCTTTTCCAATTTGGATTCCTTTTATTTCCTTTTCTTCCCTGATTGCTGTGGCTAAAACTTCCAAAACTATGTTGAATGAGAGTGGTGAGAGTGGGCAACCTTGTCTTGTTCCTGATCTTAGTGGAAATGGTTTCAGTTTTTCACCATTGAGGACAATATTGGCTGTGGGTTTGTCATATATGGCCTTCATTATGTTGAGGAAAGTTCCCTCTATGCCTACTTTCTGCAGGGTTTTTATCATAAATGGGTGTTGAATTTTGTCGAAAGCTTTCTCTGCATCTATTGAGATGATCATATGGTTTTTCTCCTTCAACTTGTTAATATGGTGTATCACGTTGATTGATTTGCGTATATTGAAGAATCCTTGCATTCCTGGAATAAACCCCACTTGATCATGGTGTATGATCCTTTTAATGTGCTGTTGGATTCTGTTTGCTAGTATTTTGTTGAGGATTTTTGCATCTATGTTCATCAGTGATATTGGCCTGTAGTTTTCTTTCTTTGTGACATCCTTGCCTGGTTTTGGTATCAAGGTGATGGTGGCCTCGTAGAATGAGTTTGGGAGTGTTCCTTCCTCTGATATTGTTTGGAAGAGTTTGAGAAGGATGGGTGTTAGCTCTTCTCTAAATGTTTGATAGAATTCGCCTGTGAAGCCATCTGGTCCTGGGCTTTTCTTTGATGGAAGATTTTTAATCACAGTTTCAATTTCAGTGCTTGTGATAGGTCTATTCATATTTTCTATTTCTTCCTGAGTCAGTCTTGGCAGGTTGTGCATTTCTAAGAATTTGTCCATCTCTTCCAGGTTGTCCATTTTATGGGCATAGAGTTGCTTATAGTAATCTCTCATGATCTTTTGTATTTCTGCAGTGTCAGTTGTTACTTCTCCTTTTTCATTTCTAATTCTATTGATTTGAGTCTTCTCCCTTCTTTTCTTGATGAGTCTGGCTAATGGTTTATCAATTTTGTTTATCTTCTCAAAGAACCAGCTTTCAGTTTTATTGATCTTTGCTATTGTTTCCTTCATTTCTTTTTCATTTATTTCTGATCTGATTTTTATGATTTCTTTCCTTCTGCTAACTTTGGGATGTTTTTGTTCTTCTTTCTCTAATTGCTTTAGGTGCAAGGTTAGGTTGTTTATTCGAGATGTTTCCTGTTTCTTAAGGTGGGATTGTATTGCTATAAACTTCCCTCTTAGAACTGCTTTTGCTGCATCCCATAGGTTTTGGGTCATTGTGTCTCCATTGTCATTTGTTTCTAGGTATTTTTTAATTTCCTCTTTGATTTCTTCAGTGATCACTTCGTTATTAAGTAGTGTATTGTTTAGCCTCCATGTGTTTGTATTTCTTACAGCTCTTTTCCTGTAATTGATATCTAGTCTCATAGCATTGTGGTCAGAAAAGATACTTGATACAATTTCAATTTTCTTAAATTTACCAAGGCTTGATTTGTGACCCAAGATATGATCTATCCTGGAGAATGTTCCATGAGCACTTGAGAAAAATGTGTATTCTGTTGTTTTTGGATGGAATGTCCTATAAATATCAATTAAGTCCATCTTGTTTAATGTATCATTTAAAGCTTGTGTTTCCTTATTTATTTTCATTTTGCATGATCTGTCCATTGGTGAAAGTGGGGTGTTAAAGTCCCCTACTATGAGTGTGTTACTGTCGATTTCTCCTTTTATGGCTGTTAGTATTTGCCTTATGTATTGAGGTGCTCCTATGTTTGGTGCATAAATATTTACAATTGTTATATCTTCTTCTTGGATCGATCCCTTGATCATTATGTAGTGTCCTTCTTTGTCTCTTGTAGTAGTCTTTATTTTAAAGTCTATTTTGTCTGATATGAGAATTGCTACTCCAGCTTTCTTTTGGTTTCCATTTGCATGGAATCTCTTTTTCCATCCCCTTACTTTCAGTCTGTATGTGTCTCTAGGTCTGAAGTGGGTCTTTTGTAGACAGCATATATATGGGTCTTGTTTTTGTATCCATTCAGCCAATCTGTGTCTTTTGGTGGGAGCATTTAGTCCATTTACATTTAAGGTAATTATCGATATGTATCTTCCTATTCCCATTTTCTTAATTGTTTTGGGTTCGTTATTGTAGGTCTTTTCCTTCGTTGTGTTTCTTGCCTAGAGAAGTTCCTTTAGCATTTGTTGTAAAGCTGGTTTGGTGGTGCTGAACTCTCTCAGCTTTTGCTTGTCTGTAAACGTTTTAATTTCTCCATCAAATCTGAATGAGATCCTTGCTGGGTAGAGTAATCTTGGTTGCAGGTTTTTCTCTTTCATCACTTTAATTATGTCCTGCCACTCCCTTCTGGCTTGTAGAGTTTCTGCTGAGAGATCAGCTGTTATCCTGATGGGGATTCCCTTGTGTGTTATTTGTTGTTTTTCCCTTGCTGCTTTTAATATGATTTCTTTGTGTTTAATTTTTGACAGTTTGATTAATATGTGTCTTGGCGTATTTCTCCTTGGATTTATTCTGTATGGGACTCTCTGTGCCTCCTGGACTTGATTAACTATTTCCTTTCCCATATTAGGGAAGTTTTCAACTATAATCTCTTCAAATATTTTCTCAGTCCCTTTCTTTTTCTCTTCTTCTTCTGGAACCCCTATAATTCGAATGTTGGTGCGTTTAATGTTGTCCCAGAGGTCTCTGAGACTGTCCTCTGTTCTTTTCATTCTTTTTTCTTTATTTTGCTCTGCAGCAGTTATTTCCACTATTTTATCTTCCACCTCACTTATCCGTCCTTCTGCCTCAGTTATTCTGCTATTGATCCCATCTAGAGTATTTTTTATTTCATTTATTGTGTTTTTAATCGATGCTTGATTCATCTTTAGTTCTTCTAGATCCTTGTTAACTGTTTCTTGCATTTTGTCTATTCTATTTCCAAGATTTTGGATCTGGGAAATAGAATCTTGGATCATCTTTACCATCATTATTCTGAATTCTTTTTCAGGTAGACTGCCTATTACTTCTTCATTTGTTAGGTCTGGTGGGTTTTTATCTTGCTCCTTCTCCTGCTGTGTGTTTTTCTGTCTTCTCATTTTGCTTATGTTACTGTGTTTGTGGGTCTCCTTTTTGCAGGCTGCAGGTTCGTAGTTCCCGTTGTTTTTGGTGTCTGTCCCCAGTGGCTAAGGTTGGTTTAGTGGGTTGTGTAGGCTTCCTGGTGGAGGGGACTAGTGCCTGTGTTCTGGTGGATGAGGCTGGATCTTGTCTTTCTGGTGGGCAGGTCCACGTCTGGTGGTGTGTTTTGGGGTGTCTGCGGACTTTTTATGATTTTAGGCCACCTCTCTGCTAATGGGTGGCGTTGTGTTCCTGTCTTGCTAGTTGTTTGGCATAGGGTGTCCAGCACTGTAGCTTGCTGGTCGTTGAGTGAAGCTGGGTGCTGGTGTTGAGATGGAGATCTCTGGAAGATTTTCGCCGTTTGATATTATGTGGAGCTGGGAGGTCTCTTGTGGACCAGTGTCCTGAAGTTGGCTCTCCCACCTCAGAGGCACAGCACTGACTCCTGGCTCCTCAATTTGGGATGATTTGTTGTCTATTCATGTATTCCACAGATGCAGGGTACATCAAGTTGATTGTGGAGCTTTAATCCACTGCTTCTGAGGCTGCTGGGAGAGGTTTCCCTTTCTCTTCTTTGTTCTCACAGCTCCTGGGTCTCAGCTTTGGATTTGGCCCCGCCTCTGCATGTAGGTCGCCGGAGGGCGTCTGTTTTTCGCTCAGACAGGACAGGGTTAAAGGAGCAGCCGCTTCGGGGCCTCTGGCTCACTCAGGCCGGGCGGGAGGGAGGGGCACGGAGTGCGGGGCGAGCCTGCAGCGGCAGAAGTCGGCGTGACGTTGCACCAGCCCGAGGCGCGCCGTGCGTTCTCCCAGGGAAGCCGCCCCTGGATCCCGGGACCCCGGCAGTGGCGGGCTGCACAGGCTCCCGGAAGGGCGGTGTGGACAGTGACCTGCGCTCGCACACAGGCTTCTTGGCGGCGGCAGCAGCAGCCCCAGCGTCCCACGCCCGTCACTGGGCTCCGCGCTTTCAGTCGTGACTCGCGCCCGTCTGTGGAGCCCCTTTAAGCAGCGCTCTTAATCCCCTCTCCTCGCGCACCAGGAAACCAAGAGGGAAGAAAAAGTCTCTTGCCTCTTCGGCAGCTCCAGAGTTTTCCTGGACTCCCTGCCGGCTAGCTGTGGCACATTAGCCCCCTTCAGGCTGAGTTCTCGCCGCCAGCCCCAGTCCTCTCCCTGCGCTCTGACCGTAGCCCGAGCCTCAGCTTCCAGCGCCGCCCGCCCTGGTGGGCGAGCAGACAAGCCTCTCGGGCTGGTGAGTGCCGCTCAGCACCGATCCTCTGTGCGGGAATCTCTCCGCTTTGCCCTACCCAGGTATGTGGGGAGTTTCTTGCCTTTTGGGAGGTCTGGGGTCTTCTGCCAGCGTTCAGTAGGTGTTCTGTAGGAGTTGTTCCACGTGTAGCTGTATTTCTGGTGTATCCGTGGGGAGGAAGGTGATCTCCGCGTCTTACTCTTCCGCCATCTTCCCAGATTTCTTAAATTCAGATCCTTGCTATTCCATCTGCCCATTGTGTGACCTTTGTGAAATTGTATAACGACTCTGTCCCTTGGTTTTCTCATCTGTAAAATTAGGATAAGGAATTCTCTGGCGGTCCAATGATTACGACTCTGTGCTTTCACTGCTGAGGGCCTGGGTTCAATCCCTGGCTGAGGAACTAAAATCCCACAAGCCTCGCAGCACGGCCAAAAAAAACTAGGATAATAACAGTAGGTGCCTGAGAGGTTGATGTGAAGGTCAAATGAGGCTACCCATGTAAAGGAAATAGAACAGCACCAAGCACTCTTGGTAGCATTTAACAAGTAAGTTAACTAACACAGCCTCACTCATAAGATAGAAATTATCATTATCCTTCTCCTATGGGATTGTTATAAAGAGCAAATAAGACCAGACATAGGAGGTACTAAGTAGAGTTACTACCTGGCACAAGGTAGGCACTCAGAAATGTGAATTCTTTTCCCTGTCTCTACCACTCACAACAGAGATAAAGTTTCAGGACATGGCCACTCTAGACAACCAGTTTCTGCATCAACCCTTCACTCGTGTAGCCACAGACAAGGCAGCCTGATAGCGGAAGTGGGGATAGAGGGCTTCTGGACAGTGGACAAAATTTTGCCCTCAAAAAGCCCAGGTAAGAAAGATCTCTTTGAACTGTTTTCAAAACCATGAGCAAGCTTCCCGGAAGGAAGAAAAATACAAGAGTTAAGCATAGGGGCTTTGACATGAAACCAGTCTGGGTTAGGATCTCACCTTCACCGCATGTGAACTGAGCATCCCCAGTAATCTAACTCCTCTGAGCCATATTTCCTTTGTGTGTACGATGGGAATAAATGACACGTGTGAAGATAATCTGTATGTGGCTCTGAGTATGGTCATCACAGCCATATCCAAGGCTCTCAGTAAATTTTTCCAATGATTCTATTGATCATCAATATTGAGAAGCAAGTAATTATCAAAGCATGAGAATGGGCAACCTCAGGAAGCAGATGTCATTCTGACCTTGGTTTTGATGCTGGACATCTCCAGTTCCCTGCAGCTGGGTGAATTGGTGGGTCTCTGTTGTAGATTCCATACTACTCAATATCCACACTTTTCATGACCAAAGCAAGAGCTGCGTGTGTCAGCAGACTGAGGCATGCGATTGGTCAGGGAATGACACATGGATGTCAATCTGGAGACTTCTGGTATCTGTGGGGAGTCACAAAGCTTCGAGTATATATGGTTTGACAAGTTATGTCAAACCGTATATATTCATCAAACATTTTTATTTCCTCTCTCTTTAATCCTGTAACTTTTAACATAGATGTATTAATAACAGTTAACTTTATATGTTGTATTTACATGAGAGGATATCAAAGGACAAATGTGTATCAGCATAAAGAAGAAATACCACCCAAGGACAAAAACAGGGACTTTCAATCCTCTTTGGGGGAAAAGGAGAGTATGTTTTCTGTTGTACATGTGATAGATGTATCACGTTAGACAGAAGTAAGACTTCGTTATTGTCATTACTTGGAGATCTAGTCTGGTTTAAGGAGATGTGTGAGCCACATTGACAAGGGGGCTGTACGGTTTTGTAACGTGTCAACTTGGTTAGAGTGAGCTGCACTTCCTGGAGTTTAATTCCTGGTATACTTCCCATTGGAGTGGCCACAAGGAAGATTCTTGGGAGATCTGGATGGTGAAGGGAATAGTAGCCATTTTGCAGCTCAAGTATGCTGCTGATGGTCTGCTAGCTCACCTCCCTGGCATGAAGCAGCAGCCTCGTCCTCCCCTGCTTTACCTTCCCCTGGGTTCTCCTTTACCTCTGATCCGAGGCTACAAGTGTGTGTTTAGCCTCATGATGAAGGGCCTCAGCTTCTTCAGGACCCCCTCATCACCAAGGGCAGAGGCAAAAAGAATGGACTCGGGTTTCAGTCGACCCTCATGGAGGTCCAGCTCATGCTTATGGGTTCTAGCCTACTCAGGACCTTCCATTCCTGACCACCTGCTTTGTGGACCTCGGGCCCCAGCATTAGACACAGACCAGCAGCTGACAGACTGCTTAACCAGCTCCCACAACTGCATAAGCCGGTTCTTTAACACATCCCTTAATTACATATCAGACGTGATTCCTTCTTTCGGGGGCTCACACTGTAGCACTGTAGTGTGGGACACAGATATACACACTGTTAATTATTTCATAGCCACACACTAGAATGTTGTATATGTGTACATACCCACATACGTACATATATGCACGTGTGTATACATGCCCCCGCCCCCCCCACACATAATCTCCTATTGGTTCTACTTCTCTGGCTGAACCCTGACTGCTTAAGAACCTTCTCCACACTGATTAACACCTAAATGGCATCCAAAGACCTGTCCATAGAAGATATCAGGATTCTTTTTTTTTTTTTTTTTTTTTTTGCAGTACGTGGGCCTCTCACTGTTGTGGCCTCTCCCGTTGCAGAGCACAGGCTCCAGACGTGCAGGCCCAGCGACCATGGCTCACGGGCCCAGCTGCTCCGCGGCATGTGGGATCTTCCCGGACCGGGGCACGAACCCGTGTCTCCTGCATCGGCAGGCAGACTCTCAACCACTGCGCCACCAGGGAAGCCCCAGGATTCTTTTTTTAATTTGTTTTAATTTTTAAATTTTTAAGATAATTTTTATTGGAGTATAGTTAATTTACAATGCTGTGTTAGTTTCTGCTGCACAGCAAAGTGAATCAATTATACATACACATATATCCACTCTTTTTTAGATTCTTTTCCCATGTAGGTCATTGCAGAGTATTGAGTAGAGTTCCCTGTGCTGGCCCTCCAAGGAGGCTTTGTAAGGAAGTTATATGATTACTGTTTGGAGCTCAGAAGACATATTTTGCTGCTTAAGAACTGTGCGACATTGGGTGAGTCAAATAACTTCTCGGGCCCATAGTTTCTTCTCCTGTAAAATGGCGGGGGGGAGTAATACCCACTCATGGCAGAAACATATACTGCCAAACATTAATGTTGTCACACTCACCACCCATTTCCCAGCCTTCTTGCTGTCAGGCAGGGCCATCGAACTAATTCTGGCCAATGAACTGTGAGTGGAACTGAGGTACCACTTCCTGCCAAGACATTTGAAAGCCAATGTGCACCTCTTCAGCTCTTGCTTCCCCTAATACAGCAACTGTGGAGGCTATATGACGAGCATCCATCAGCCTGGGTCCCTGAGTGACTATGTGGGGCAGAACTTCCCACTGATGTAAACTGGACACATAGCATGAGTGAGACTTAAGCCGTTGTTGAGGGAAGCCACTGAAATTTCAGGGCTAATTGGTAAACTACAGCATAACTGAAAATCATGACCAATATACATTGTTATCTGGTTGATTTGAGGACCATCTGAAAGTCCTGGAGTGAAAACATCTAACAGAGTGCTAGACATAGAACAAGCGTTCAATAATCATTTTCACTCATTGATTTATACCTAGTTTTCTATTGGGTGGTCTGCCAATGTCAAGCCCTCCTTTCTTCCCCACATGTGAAAGCCCATTTAGGAAAATGTGAATTTGTGACACCTCTAAATGAGGGCAGGAGGATTTCCTGCTTGGCAAAATGTTCTTTAATTTTTTAAAAGGATTCAGCGTAGGAGTCCTTAGAAATAGCAGGTGCATCTGTACAATGGATATGTTTGCTGATAAACGGTGGTTGAAAACCACCTGTTCTGGAACCTACAAACTGTGTTTCACCAAATGAGCAGCTGGCTGCAGGTGTTGTTGGAGATGCACAAACATTTTTTTATAACAAAAGCCCCAAGACCTGAATAACAACTGCTCCCTGGGAGAGAGAGCAAGGCCTCAGTATTCTGGGGTCTCTAACAGCATGATTTTATTGCCACTGAGCTACATATAGTGAAAATAGCAGCTACGGTGGAACTTTCTCAATGGCACAGTTGAAAAGTACATTTAGGCTGGTGCCTAGCACAAAATAAACACTCAATTCCAGCTCAGCACTAACTACCTGTGTGAATCTGAGCCTGGTCTTCATCTGTAAGATAAGGATAAATTATTATGTATCATGCCTACCTCATGGAGTATTGAGAAGATTGAGTGAGATATAAAGATAAAGCAATGACTACAGTGTCTGGCACATAATACATTCTAAATAAATCTTTTTAATAATAATTTTGGTCATTGTCATCATCACCATTATTATTTTCAGGACCCCATCTGTTGCTATACTCTGTCTTCCACGATTGTGTAGACTGCTTGTGATGTGCTAATAATTACACTTTAGAGGAAATTTTCAAGTTCTTCTTCTTATATCTAACCTAAATTTAACAATGTAACTGTTTATCAGGCACTGTATTATGTCTTCGCAATAGTTATTTCAATTTATTTTTATAAAACTTCTATATAATCATTAAAACTCTACAGATAGAGACATATAAGCTAGAAAGGATTAAGTTATTTGGCCAAGATTAAACACTTCATATTTTTTGAACTTTAAATTTTGGAGAGTACAAACTAAGATCTTCTGGTTCTACAGACCTTGCTTTGCCCAGTCTTCACTACAATTCCAAGTGACTTAAGATAGCCGGCCACCTCCAGATATGGGTGTTCTTCTTCCCCTGGCCTGTGTTATTTTGGCCAAAATATATTCTTTGTTTTTCTAAAATTAAACATTTAATAGATTTCATAGTTAGATATTATTTCCCTGTGCTTTAATTCAAAAATATATTTACAGACATGTTCTTGTTTGAGTCTTGCTATAACTTTCTAGTCCAGTAAAGGTTCATTGATCCTCTCTTTCCAGATGGGGAGATTGAGGCTCAACGCAAGCAGGTGGTCTGCCTGGGCTCCCAGAAGTACTCAGGGGCAGTGCAGAGAACACAACTCAGGTCTTTCAATACCCAGCGCATGACTCCTCCTTTTGTATCCATAATCACAGTGGCCATTTGTGATTGTGTGCTAATCATCACCATTAGAGAAAATAATATTAAAATTTTGCTTACAAATGCATCCCAGGAAGAACAAAGCACTCTACAGTTTTATGCAGCCAAGCTCTCTTCCAACTCTTTTGTTTTCTTTGCTGTGAAGAAAATGCAAAAGGAAATACACAGTGCTAGAAAATAACCCCCAAGGGTATACCAATGGACTCTTTGCCTAAAAATAAACTCAATTTGGCAAGAGCCACCTGCTGTTTCTCATAAAGTAGCTCCAGAAACACAGATTCGAAAGCCTCCGGGACTGTTCTCTTTCACGTCTCTTTCCAAACTCCTTATACTCTCTCCATTTTAAAATCAACGTCACTGAGGTATTAACATACATTAAATTAACATACAATAAAATGCACATGTTTTAAGTATACAGTTCTATGAGTTTGGCAAATATGCAGACGTATGTTACTGTGGTCCCAGTAAAGACATAGAATTTTTCTGTCACTTCAGGTCGTTTTCTTATGAGCTGTTGCGGTACATCTCTGACTTCACATCCCAGGCAATCACTGATTTGATTTCTTTCACTATAGATTAGTTTTGCCTAGACTTCAAACTAATGGAATTGTGGGGTTTTTTAATCTGACGTCATTTACTCAGCATAACGTTTTGGAGTTTCATTCATATTAGCCTGTGTATCACTAATTTGTTCTTTTACATTCGTAAAAAGTACTCAATGTACAAACACATCACATATTTTAATGCATTCACCTGGACACTTAGTTGTTTCTAGTTTTTGGTCATTATGAGAAATGTTGTTATAAAATATTGATGAACAAGGCTCTTTGGGAACATAGAATTCGATTTCTCTTGTGAATTGCTAGGTCATATGAGATACGTATGTGTAACTTTATGAGAAACCTCCAAAACATTTTTCAGAGTGCTTGCAAAGAGTGAGGGTGGTAATTTCACCACATCCCTCATCATCCTCTTCTCCCAGTACATCCTCAGGTAACCACTGGTCTGCTTACTGTCCCTAAAGCTTAGTTTGCTATAGCATTCTGTAGTTATGAATAAATGGAACCATCCATATTCTTTTTGTCTGGCTTTTTCTGAAGCATCTAAATAAGTCAAACAGAGAAAGAGAAATATCATCGCTTATATGAGGAATCTTTTAAAAAAGATACAAATGAACTTATTTACAAAACAGAAACAGACTCACAGACTTAGAGAATGAACTTACGTTTACTAGGGGGGAATGTTGCAGGGGGAAGGCTAGTTAGGGAGATTGGGATTGAGGCGTACACACTGCTATATTTATTTATTTAGCTATTTTTAAATATTTATGTATGTATGTATTTATTTATTTATTTTGGCTGTGCCAGGTCTTAGTTGCAGCATGCTGGATATTCATTGTGGCCTGCTGGATCTTTAGTTGCACCATGCGGACTTAGTTGCAGCATGCGGCCTTCTTAGTTGCGGCATGCATGCAGGATGTAGTTCCCTAACCAGGAATTGAATCCAGGCTGCCGGCATTTGGAAGCACGGAGTCTTACCCAGTGGACCACCATGACCAACAAGGACCTGCTGTATAGCACAGGGAACTCTGCTCAATATTATGTAACAACCTAAATGGGAAAAGAATTCAAAAAAGAATGGATACGTGTATAGGTATAACTGAATCATTTTGCTGTACACCTGAAACTAACACAACATTGTTAATCAACTATACTCCAATATAAAATAAAAAGTTAAATAAATTGGGCTTCCCTGGTGGCGCAGTGGTTGAGAGTCCGCCTGCCGATGCAGGGGACACGGGTTCGTGCCCCGGTCTGGGAGGATCCCACATGCCGCGGAGCGGTTGGGCCCGTGAGCCATGGCCGTTGGGCCTGCGCGTCCGGAGCCTGTGCTCTGCAACGGGAGAGGCCACAACAGTGAGAGGCCCGCATACAGCAAAAAAAAAAAAAAAAAAAAAAGTTAAATAAATAAATGGAATCATACAGTATGTACTCTTTTTTTTATAAATTTATTTTATTTATTTATTTTTGGCTGCATTGGGTCTTCGTTGCTGCACATGGGCTTTCTCTAGTTGTGGCGAGTGGGGGCTACTCTTTGTTGCAGTGCACAGGCTTCTCATCGCAATGACTTCTCTTTCTGCGGAGCACGGGTTCTAGGCACACAGCCTTCAGTAGTTGTGGCGCATGGGCTTAGTTGCTCTGCAGCATGCAGGATCTTCCCGGACCAGGGCTAGAACCTGTGTCCCCTGCATTGGCAGGCGGATTCTTAACCACTGCACCACCAGGGAAGCCCAGCATGTACTCTTTTTCCCTGTTTTTTTAACTCAGCATAATGATTTTGAGATTCATCTGTTTTCACGTGTTACTTGTTATTGCTGAATAGTATACCATTGGGTGGATGTACTACAATTTGGTTATTCATTAACATTGATGGACATTGGAATTATTTCCGGTCCTCGGCTATTATAGTGTTCCTATAAACTTTCATTTACAAGTAGTTGTGTGGACACTTGCTTTTGTTTTTCTTGAGTAAATACTCAGGAGTGGAATAGCTGAGCCATATAGTATGCGTACAGTTAACTTTTTAAGAAATTGTGATACTGTTTTTCAAGGGGGTTATACAATTTTACATTCCGATGAGTAGTATATGAGAGGTTTAGTTGCTTCCTGTCTTTACCATCATTGGGCATGATTACTCTTTTTAATTTTAGGTATTCTAGTAGGTACAAAATATTGTCTCATTATGGTTTTAATTTGAATTTCCCCAATGGTTAATGATGCACATTTTTTCATGTGCTTATTTTCTATCTGTATATCAGTTTTTGGTGAAATGTCTGCTCATACCCATTGCCCCCTCTTTTTTAATATTGAGGCATATGTTTTCTTATTATTGAGTTGTCAGAATTCTTATTTTTTAGATACAAGTCCTTTTATTATTATTTTTTTACTATTGAGTTATAATCGACCAACAACACTGTGTTAGTTCCAGCTCCACAGCATAGTAATTTAATATTTCTATACATTAAAAAATGATTACTGAAATAAGTCTAGCTACTCTCAGTCATCATACAAAGTTCACCTTGGGTAATTTTCACTACTTTTTCTTCCAGTGTGCTGATCTGTTCTTCTGTATCATCTTATTTTTTGTTAATTCCTTCTAGTGTATTTTTTATTTCTGTTATTATATTCTTCCTCTCTGAGTTGTTCTTCTCTATATTGTCTAAATCTTTGTTAAGTTTTTCACTATGTTCATCCATCCTTCTCCTGAGTTAATTGAGCATCTTTATGATCATTACCTTGAACTCTTTGTCAGGTAGACTGCTTATCTCCACTTCACTTAGTTCTTCATCTGGGGATTTATCTTGCTCTTTCATTTGGAATATATTCATCTGTTGCCTCATTTTACCTAATTCTCTTTTTACTTCTATGTATTAAGCAGGTCAGTTCCATTTCTTAATCTTGGAGAAATGGCCTTTTATAGGAGATATCCTATGGGGCCCAGCAGTACACTCCCCTCTGTTCACCAGAACTACATGCTCTAGGGGTGCCCCCTGTGTGGGCTGTGTGGACCCTTCTGTTTTGGTAGAGCCAATTACTGTAGGGTATGCTGGCAGGCCAAGCTGTCCTCTGTACCAGCTGGTTACCAGGCTCTGCCTCATGCAAGGAATGCTGTCTGCTGGTGGGCAGGACTGTGTCCTGGCATGACAGGCAGCAGGGCCTGGGGTTCCTAAGGCTGGTGTTGGCCTGCTGTTGGGTGGGGCCATGTCTGTGAACCCACTAGCGGGTTGGACCATGTCCCAGGGCAGTTGGTTGTGGGGCCCTCAGTGTCCCAGGGCTAGTGCCAAGTCACTGATGGGCAAACTGTCTCCCCTGCAGTTTTGTTAGTGAATCGTTATAGGGTATGTTAGGGCAGATCATAGAGGGTATGTTAGGATAGTATCACTCTAGGTTGATATTACTCTTAAGCTATAGCCTTTCCGATGTTTCTTACTAAAAGGCTGGGCAGAGTGAGTAACACGTTGTTTATGAATGAAGTCTCTCTTCTGACCAAACTGAAATTCTAACGTCCTTTCAGCTTTTGATCTCTAGTTTCTCTGTTTCACTTTCATCCCAGGAGGGGCCACTACCTTGTAAGCCCCACATTGTCTCACCCTGCATATGTGCAGTCTAGCCTTTAGCTAAGGACTCATGAGGGCCCCACACACAGAGTTCTGGGACACTCTCCTTTTCATATCTCCCTTTTATTTATGTGTGTCACAGATTTCAGCTCCTTCAGCTCCCCCAGAGGCTATTCTCTGCTTCCTTGATGCCGTACAACTGATGTTCTCTGCTTAGATCACAGCTTCTTCTTCATTTGGGAAATTAACCCCTGATAGAGAGCTAGGGCAATTATGGGACTCACTTGGTTAAGTTTCCTCGTTTCAGAGATTGGAGACTTGTGCATCTTGATCTGCAATCCTTGAAAACCATTACCTCACTTATGTTGTTTAGTTTTGTAGTTGGTTATATTGAGAAGGTAAGTCCACTACTACCATAGCTGGAAGCAGAAATTCACTCAAACATTTTTTGACAAGCAAGAATAAAGGAGGCCAATGGGTTAATCTCAGCTGCCTATTCTAATTGATTGGTCATACCCTGAGAAGGATTTGGGGTCTGGATACCAAGTATTGAGATGAATTAGTAAGTCCTTCCATAGATAATAGTGGTTAAATTAGAGACTCATATTACTTACCAGTTTGCAGCCTTTTTCTTGAATCTTAGCTCCTCAAAGGAAAAAAGGTCGTCTTGTTTTAATACCCACAGGACAGTCTTTTTAGATAAATGAAGCTGCATTTTATTTTTGCCCAAACACTCCCCTGGACCAAAGGTCGTGTTGAGAATTTAATTCTTGACTTTCTCTGTTCCAGACGTCATGTAGACAATTCCCAGTGCCATAAAGACTGCTCATGCTCACCTATGTCTGGTTCTGCTCTCCTTCTTGCAAACACAGAAAGGCTATGATTCCTAGCTCATGGCAGTCAGGCAGGAGCACATGACTAGATCAAGGTAAGAAAATGTGAACAGAAGAGATAGGTGTCACTTATGAATTGAAGCATTAAAGCTACTTCATGCTCATTCTTCTCATGCCGTGGTGATCTTGGGAGCCACGTGTTAAAGTGATAGCAAGAAACAAAGCAAGAAGCCTGGATCCCTGAGTCACTGGATGGAGCAGAACTCCTACCAATGCAAACTGGCCCTTTTAAAGGTGATAAAATAAACATATTATGCTGTATTATGCTTAACATATCCTGTTCCTTCAAAAATTTTGTCTTCTGTTCCGTTAAAACATCAGCATTTTCTTTCTTTCTCATCATCTTGGATTAAAATTCTAAACCTTTAAGGTAATGTTCGCAGATGTCTCAACTTCTCCCATTATCAATGAACTTTATTAGTATTAACCCATGAGACTTTAAGGTCTACGGTCCTATGCAATGCATGTATCTACCACTACTGGTCTTCCCTTCAATGATCAGGTAGTGTGTTTCTGTTCTTCAGGGACCTTACTTCTAAGCTGAGGTCTAACCCAGGTTTTATATCCAAAGGGAGAGACAAGGGATATTTGAGGGAAATGAACTATTGCCTTGCATGCCAGAGGCAAATCTCTTGAGGCAAGTCCCTTGAGTGTTTTGACATGACTTTTTAAAATTTGATTCTTATAAAGCCTCTTTATCTGAGTAAAGTCCAGGCTGAGACATGGTCATGTTCCCATGACCAGTGGTATGGCATGTTTGCTAAAAGTCTTTATAAAATCAATTATCTCTGTCTAGTTTAGATTATCCCAAGAAAATGCATCAACAAGTTTTGACAAATATGATCACCATCAACACATCCATCACTCTCATCAGCTTCACCACTATCACTATCATCAGGGGAGCATTACTACCATCACCATGACTGTGACCACCATTATACTGTTAAAATCAGTACCACATCTTTACTGCTAACATAAATGCTTTTATCCATATAAAGATCGCTTCTGTAGCTATTTCCACCATTACACCATCATCTTTGTAATAATCACCTTTATAATCAATCATCATTATTGTATCCTTTTGAATAAGGAATTGTCATCAACACCATCAGTATTACTATTACCTTTATCAGTTAATTCATTTATAAAACAAGCATGTATTGCCCATCTAACATGGCCAGGCACCATGACAGTGGTGAACAAGTAAGTCAGAAATGACCCTAGTCTGCCAGTGAAGACAGATATTTAAACAAACATTAATGATACAGAAAGTATCATTAATGCAGGTATTCAGGAGATATAGGTACTGTGACAAAGCATAGGGAACAATTTTGTTTGGATGAGTCAGGGATGGTCTCTGGGAAGAAATGATTCTAAGCTGAGCTTTAAAATGTATGTGGGAGTCATCTAGATAACTAGAGATAACTAGATAGAGACAGGAAATTTCAGGCTGAAGAAATAGTAATTCACAAAGGAAACAAAAAGCAAATGGCAAATATATGATGCTTTAGCCTTATTAGTAACAAATATTTAATTAAAAGAAAGTGTCATGGTCACCTATCAAGTTGGCAAAGACTATTTAAATGTTAATACCCAGTTTTGTTAAGAATGCCATCAGAGTAGCATTCCCTTAGACTGTAGGATTTGTGAAACTTGTACAACTTTCTGGAACGCATTGTAGAACATATCAAAAACTTTTAAAAAATGTTACAATTTTGGAAATTATTTTCTAGGAATGCATTCTAATTAAAAAAAGTAAAAGCCTACAGAAAGTAAAGTGGTAAAAAAGACATTCTGGTGCAGCCACATAATGAATGAATAAATGAATATTGCACAGCCATTAAAATTACATTTTAAGGAATATGTGTTGACATAGGAAATTGCATGTGATATAATGTAAAATGACTAATAATAGAATATGAATCAGTGTCTGCAGAGTCTGTAGTCAGGATAGGCTAGGGCATGCTGTACTGATAAACAACTCTTGAATCTCAATGGCCTAATTCAGCAAAGATTTGCGTCTTACTCTTGTCCCAGTCAAGTGCAGATGACACAGCTCTCCTGTATCACAGTCCTTTGAGGAGTAAACCAGGGACTATGTAGCTGATTTTGCAGAGAGTTTTTTGGGTTTTTTTTTAAACATCTTTACTGGAGTATAATTGCTTTACAATGGTGTGTTAGTTTCTGCTTTATAACAAAGTGAATTAGCTATACATATACATATATCCCCACGTCCTCTCCCTCTTGTGTCTCCCTCCCACCCTCCCTATCCCACCTCTCTAGGTGGTCACAAAGCACCGAGCTGAGCTCCCTGTGCTATGTAGCTGCTTCCCACTAGCTATCTACTTTACATCTGGTAGGGAATTTTAATCAAGACTGGAAAAGGTGTGCATCATTACCACCCATCCTTTTGACCAGACTCAGTCTCATGGCCCAACTAACTTTAAAGGAAGTGAAGAGGGACTTCCCTGGCCATACAGTGGTTAAGACTCCACGCTTCCACTGCAGGGAGCACAGGTTCTTGATCCCTGGTCGAGGAACTAAGATCCCACATGCTGTGTGACGCAGCCAAAAAAAATAATAATAAAGGAAGTGGAGAAATGTGCAGGAACATATGGATAGTTGGTGAGAATGAACAATATCTGACACATTATGACTTCCATTTTTAGAAAATCAGTCTGCGTATCTATTCATGTATCTATTGATCATCAGTCTGACTATCCACCTATTCATCCATCCATGCCTCCATACACCCATTCATTTATCAAATTGTATTTAGGAAGAGATTGGAAGGAATACATGGATGCGCTTACAATGATTATATACAGACACACTGGGTGATTTTTTTCCCTTATCTTGTTCTAAATTTTCCAAGTTTATTACATTGTACGTGTACTTATATAAAATCAGAAAAAAGATGTTCCATTTAATTTTCAAAAGAGCAAGCCAACACACTTCAGTAATCTCCTTGATTGAGGGGGAGGCTTATTTGAATTAGCAACATCCTGAGTTATAGACTGTTTGCAGAGAGATACAGCTTTATTACTTTTAACTAGCATCTTGGACCTGCTTTAATGGATAGGTAGGAATGATTTATAATTAGCCTAGTAATTGTTTGCCTCTAATTGAATACTTCTAAAGTGGCTTGAGAACTTTCTTATGTGCTTCGGAACGTCAGTTCAATTTCTCTTTTAGTGTCACAAATTCTTGAATGGATAGAATGCAAATTCATGAGCTTTTATTGTAAACAAATTAAAATACTCACAGAAATAGGGAAATGAAACTTTACATGATTGGGGGAAAAGCATTGCCCAACAGAGATATTTATTGAATACTAGTGTCTCCTATGAGATAGGCCCTGGAATAACATGATTTGCATCAGATAGGAATGCACAGAAGTATTTTTCTCCAGCCCATGGACACAAAGGAGCTAGACCTTACCCTCTGCTCTAAGGCAGTCTCAAAGACCCCTCTTATTTTCATTTCATCAGTCCAGGAACACTTCCTGGAGGAAAGTCTGAATGTGTTTGACTCCCTCTTTTGTTTCAACTGAGATCACACACTCTCTCAATTTTGCTGTACAACCAGAGTGGTCTTCCTAATCAATATGCTTCCCGCTACCTGAGGGTCTTTGCATATACTCTCCACTGTACTCTCATTACAGAAGCTTCTTGCCTCCTTTTCTCTACTTAACTCTTACTAGTACTTCAGAACTCAGTTCAATTTTCCCAGCAGAAAATTTTGGCCTGTTTAGGCCAAATCTCCCTATCACACACCATGTATCTCTCTTTCAAGTACTCATTTTAGGAATAACTTTACAGTTTATATAGAATTTTGATTTCTGCCTATTTCCCCAATTATAATGCAAGTTCCATGATGATAGGGTCACCTGTCATTTTGTTCTTCTTTATTTCCCCCAAGTTTAAACACTGGACTTGGCACAGAATGGGCACTCAGGAAATATGTGGTGAACTCAGGGAAAGAAGGAAAGATTTGGTGAGAAAACTCTGGCACGCAGAGGTTAAATAACTAGCCTTGCAGCTAGAAGGAACATTCTGTCTCCTGAGAGAGCTGTATTATGAAACTAGAAAATAAAATAATAAATCGTAATTCATATGAATAAATAATGCCAGAGATGCCTAATGGAGATGCCACCATTTATTGTCACAGGTTCTGTGCCAAGTGTTTTACTATAATAGTCAATCCTCACAGAACCTCTGTGGTTGGTTCATTATACAAATTTTGCAAATTGAAGGTTTGGGAAGTTAAACAACATTGGGGGGCATATAAGAGTTGTTTTTTAAAATATAAAATGTTTTAGACCTATTGAGAATAATGTGACAAAGAGCCATGAGGTCAGACAGCATTAACTGGCAGAGTGAAGGTTCAGCTTCAGGACTGCCTGACTCCAAACACCCCAAGTGTAACTCCTATGCTAACTTGGCCCCTAAAATTCAATGATAACTGAGATACATAGAGAGAGTGATCAGGGAAGGATGGTGAGACTGTGAGAGTTCAGAGAGTGGAGAGATGAGTCTTGGCTGGAGGAAACAAGGAACTCTTGGTGGGAAATTTGATATTTGAGTTGGTCCATCTGTGAAGATGTGGAGATGGGCAGTGACAGGCATTCTAAACATAAGAAATAGGATGAGCATAGGCTTGGTGGTAGTCAAGTGCAGGGCATGTGGCTAGGGCTGCAGTGCAGTGGGGAGGCACATTTAGGTACAAATATGCATGGCTTTCCTACCACGGGATTTAACAGATTGGGATGAGTCAATGGCCACTCAGAGGATCAGGTGACTCATCGAATTAGAGTTCAGGCACGCATTGGGCATGAGCATTGATGCATCTTTTTTTTTTTTTTTTTTTTTTTGCGGTACGCGGGCATCTCACTGCTGTGGCCTCTCCCGCTGCGGAGCACAGGCTCTGGATGCGCAGGCTCAGAGGCAATGGCTCACGGGCCCAGCCACTCCGCGGCATGTGGGATCTTCCCGGACCGGGGCACGAACCCGTGTCCCCTACATCGGCAGACGGACTCTCAACCACTGCGCCACCAGGGAAGCCCCATTGATGCATCTTGATCAAATGAGGCAAGATTCTAGCATCCAAAAGAGTCTATAATAAGTAGACTTATTTTGCCTGGACACTCATGATGGATGACATTCACATGAGCAAAAATACATTTTATCATGAGGGAGCTCTTGGGTATTGGTCAGGGTTCTCTGCAGAAACAGGAACAATAGGAGGCATATTTATTTTACAATTTTTATATTTTTAATATGCATGATATAGAACACATATTTATTATATATAGTTATATAAATCATATAGCTATATATAATTTATTTTGAGGAATTGGCTCACATGATTATGGAGGCTGAGAAGTATCAGGACCTGCCATCTGCAAACTTGAGACCCAGGGAAGGCAGTGCTGTACTTCAGCCTGAGTCCTAACACCTGAGAACAGGAGGGCCAATGCCCAAGGGCAGGACAGGCTGAAGCAATCAGGCAGAGAGAATTCACCTTTCCTCTGACTTTTTGTTCTATCCAGGCCCTCAGTGGGTTGGATGATGCCCACTCACACTGGGGAGGGAGATCAGCTCTACTCAAACACTAATGTCTTCTGGAAAGAACCTCACAGACACACCCAGAAATAACGTTTAACCAGGTATCTGGGCATCATTTGACTCAGTCAGGTTGACACATAAAATTAACCATCGTATTTTGCCATCTTGCAGGCTGCTGCATAGATAAGGTGGGTTACAGGTAACTTCATGATGAGAGAGAGAAAACCCCATGCCTTTCCCCTATCTCTCACAATACACTCTGTGCCCTTGAGCATCATGAAGACTAACCACTAACCTAGGGTAAGTCCCCTGTTTCAACTATTTCTTCCTTGGGAGATCCAAAACCACAGTCTTAAGAATTCTGAGAGAGGCAAATTCATGGCATTATTAAGTACATGGGCTTTGTAATCTGACAGTCCTAGATTAAAATCCTGAATCCAAATTCAAATCCACCTAGCTTAACGTCTTTGAACCTAAAATTTCTAATCTGTAATGTGTCATAATACGTCTCACCTCAGAAGATTCTGTTGGATCACTGAGATGTATGAGATATTTCAGCCCAGCACCTGGAGTAAATGTTGGGTTGCTGCTACTTGAATTGGCACTTGAATTGATATGTCACCTGGGCATATTTTCAGATTTAGTTAAGAAGGCAGAGTGTCACATATTTAAAGTAGGGTACCAAAGGAATTCAGATTTGTTAATATCTACTGAAATTAAGACTATGCATACCTAAATCACCCAGGAATTCCATTTTTCAGTATCAGATCTTGAGAAATACTCACATTTGCCCAAGAAAGCATTTAAAAAGATGTTCACTGCAGCATTGTGTATGACTTTAAAAAAAGAAACAATCTATATGTTCATTGATGGGAAATTGGCTAAATAACTGCGATATAGTCACACTATGGAAAATAATCTATAGTTTGAAGAAATAAAATAGATCTATAATACATAATTACACAGAAACACATCAAAGACTTGTTGGCTAGAAATAAGCAAACTACAAAATGATAACATGCAGCATAATACTATTTATGTAAAGCACACACACAGTAACTATATATATATGTGTGTGTGAATATATATACACTTCTCATATATACGTGAGAGAGAGAAAGGGAGAGAATGTTCACAAAATTGGCAACCTGTTTATCACCAGGAAGAAGAGAGAGACCGGCTGCAATTAAGTTTTAGATTCTTAGTCAAAAGGAGCGTTAACGTTATCTCTACTCTGGTAATTTGTTACAAGGAGAAGATATTCATGTAGAATTTGTGTAATTAAATTTTAATTTTAGAAAACATAGAGACCAGGTTTGTTTCAGGAACCAATTTGGAAGCCAGACCTTCTCCTCTGTAGACTGAAGCTTGTTTTCAGAGCAATCAAGTCCCTGGGTGGAGTCCAGCCTGCAGGGTAACAGTCCACTGACTATATGCAGAGGTGAGGGAGGGGCAACAGAGTCGGTGAAGAGGGGCTAAGGAAGAATAAGAAAGCCATTGGAGGCTGCAGGGTCAATGTTCTGGACAAGCTTAACAAAGGTTGGCTGCTCATACTGCCTCACTGTGGAAAGTCTCATTATTTCTGACACCTCCCACAAACTTTCTTTTGAGGGACTCTTTTTTTCATTGTTCTTATTTTTTTCCCCATTTTATTGAGATACAGCCCAGTGTAAGTTTAAGGCGTACAGCACAATGACTTGACTACTATATCGTGTTGAGGGACTTTCTATATGAACCTCTAGGTTGGTTTGCAGGTGATCCAGTCTTCCTGGTACTGATTAGAACAGGGTAAGCACTTGACCTCTTGATCTATGAATCTATGGTACGTAGCCTACAAAATGGCCCATAATTTTCTGAACCAAGCAGACACTTAAATTTAGCAAGCTTAAAATGCAAGATAGAGAGAGTGGGCAGTTTATACAAGTCACCCTCTGAAGCAGAAGCGAAAGCAAAGAGGATAGAAAGGAGTAGACATGAAAAAGGAGAGGCCCTAGGTCACCAGATGCTGTGGGAAAGGAGGTACATAATATAGACATGGGAGCAGAGAGTCAGGAAAGCCAGAGACACAGTGGCTCTGTTACCAAAGTGGTAGAACAGCAGAGTAGAGAGCAGTGGAGGGTGGTCTTCAGATCTGTGCTCAAAACGACCAAGATTTTACTACTGAGAGGTTCACTAGATGCCCTGGATATTACAGAGATGTTGTATCCTGAAAACTTCCAGGCGCTGCCCAGTCATTTTTGGTTTCCTACTTTCTCGTATATCCTTACATAGGAAGATAGAATTGCTAAATGTCTGGCTTTGAAACCAGATTATCAGAGCTTTACATCGTGACTCTAATAATATATCAGTTAAATAGTGTAGGTCATGGGTCAATAATTTTCAAAAACCCACAAGTTTATAAGGCTTAAAACAATAGTTTTATTTCTGACTCCTCTTACATGTTCATTCAGCATCAGTGGAAGGCTCTGCGCTATGTCATATATGTCACGCTCACCAGGCTGATGAAGCTGCCACCATCTGAAGTACCTGCAGATGGGAGAGGTGAACCTGATAAATCAAGTCTTTGCCCTTACAGCTTTCACCGCATGGTGACCCATGTCACATCTACTCACATTTCATTGGCCAAAGCAAGTCACATGGCTCACCAACTTCCACAGGTGTACCCGGAAAAGTGGAAAGCCAGACATTTTTGGGTGAGCCCTACAGATGAATACTATAACTATCATTAGCTGTGTGACCTTGAGCAAATTTCAACTTCTCTGTACCTCAGTTTTATCATCTTCAGAATGGAGGTAATTATAATACCTAACAAATTGTTCTGAGAAAGAAACAGAAACCTGTAGAAGTTCTTAGCCCAACACATAACTCATAATACATTTTCAACAAGTACTGGCTTGATCGTAGTTTGTATTTAACCAATTCCTATTACTTGATGTGGCTTGGTTCAACTTTCCTCCTAGGGTAAACCAATACAATGGGACATCTCTCCTTACAGTTTGTATAGGGTAAGTTCCCTGCTTAGCCATCCATCATCAGGATGTCAAAAAGTTATGTCCAGGAATCTATGGCATGGTAAACAGTTTCAGGTTTGTGAATCCAGAAATGCAGCTAAAATTTTTTCATGGGTCATTGGTTGAGCCAAGAAAAGAGAAGCATGTGATTTGGAGAGCTAAAAATTAGACAGAGGGAAAGCACAGCAGGAGAAATGGGTCTAAGAGGTGCATCTCCAAAGCTTACTCAATGCCAGGGACAGAGACCAGGGAAGCTCACAACGTGGAAACAGAAGGATGAGCAGGAGGCAGACAAGCAGATGGGAGTTATTTTTAAAAAGAGGCAGCTACAAAGTAGTGGGAGGAGAATGCTATAGAAAAGGAAGCCCTGAAGCCACAGGTTGGAATATGGTTTAGCAGTCCTATGGAGAAAAACGTCTGTGTGTGTTGAGAAGTTGGACCATTATCCTGGGAAGAAAGAAATTCTTTGAGATAACAGGAAAACTGATACCAGAGTTATCTCCCACTTTGCGTGCCTCAAGCTCCAAAAATAGGAACATCATTATTTAAGTCAGGAAACAATTTTAAAGTGACAGAAAACTAACTGTGAGCAACTTTATTGGTTCACATAATTGCAAGGTCCAAGATGAACAACAACGTCAGGCAGAAGTGCACGTGAGTGCTAAAACAGTATCAGCAGTGGTATCGGTTTCTCTGTTGTTTACTCAGTGTCGCTTTCATTCGCAAGCAAGTTCTTCCTTCCCAGTGCCAGATGGCACCTAACACTTCTGGTTTGCGTTTTGTCGTCCCATCATTCTTATAGCAAGAGGGCACCTCTCTCCCAGTCACTCCAGCAAGAGTTCTGGGATTTTCTCTGACTGGTGTGCAAGCACATTCCAGAACTGATCACTGTGTCAAGGGAGATGTGGTTTTCTGATTGACCAGGTTTGGGTCACATGACTAACCCCAGACCACAGATGGAATCAACTCTACTTGAACTACATGAACTGAATGAAAAATAAAAACGAGTAATTCTCTAAGGAAAAATTATAGTGTTTAAGATGGGGAGGGGGCTTCCCTGGTGGCGCAGTGGCTGAGAGTCCGCCTGCCGATGCAGGGGACGCGGGTTCGTGCACCGGTCCGGGAAGATCCCACATGCCGCGGAGCGGCTGGGCCTGTGAACCATGGCTGCTGAGCCTGCGCGTCCGGAGCCTGTGCTCTGCAACGGGAGAGGCCACAACAGTGAGAGGCCCGCATGCCGCAAAAAAAAAAAAAAAAAAAAAAAAAAAAAAAAAGATGTGGGGGGAAAGAGCTGGAAGCCAAACAAGAAAAATGAACAATTTTTGTACCTCCTGGGGACAACCGCAGTATTCATCATCAGCACCACTACCTCCTTAGCAGGCATGGAGGACATTCATCAGGTAAGCACATCTCCACCTGGTGGGAGTTCCAAGACCCCTGTTGTCTTAGAGCTAATCTCCCTCAGTCCTACCAATGGGCAGTGAGCATTCATTTCCCGGCCCAGCTCTTTGATTTCCCAGAGAAGCCCAAACCTTTCTTTGAATCCCAGAACATTGGCTGAGAGTATGAGAGCATGTTTATTTGTTGCTTGCTCCATATCCCCAGACCTATACATCTTTCCCAAAGACACTGGCTTAAGTCTTGCTCTATGTTAGAGAGAGAACCTAGAATCAAGATACTAAATCCATGTGATATTGACTGCCACCACTTTGGAGTGGAAATTAGAGGCAAACCCTGACCTTATTTGGAGATGATACTTAGAAACGTCCCTCAGAGAATGGAAACTTTCTGTTTCTGGTTGGATGCATCACTACATAATCTAAGCTGTGGAGTAAAATCATAAGCATCTTATTGGGGTCCTTCCTTCTCAACTGGAAAATCTATACTAGTTCAAGGCCCATTTCAGATATCACCTGCTCTCTGAGCCATAGCCAACTCTCCTCAAAACAATTCCTTATTTCCTTTTATCTTGCTCCCATAATGCATGGGTCATGTCCAATAGAGCGCTAGAGTTCCCTAGGTCAGTCTTTCTTATTCATTCTGATATCATCTGTTCTTGGGTGGTAGGTAGGTACTTAAATAAAAATGTGTGATGAAGGAACAAGTGAATTGTTTAGGCAGATTGAGGGGGAAGAAACATTAGGCATTTATAAAATCCAGATAGTTGATTATACAGCTGAAGAAACTGTCAGCCAGCAAGGGCAAACAGGTCACACAAAAACACACAGGAAATTCATAGCTAAATGAAAATTGAGGTGTACTCATTCTCAATCCAGAGCTCTTCGTATTCCAGTTCTGTCCCACAGGGAACGCTCAGTCTTAGCATTATACATACGTTGTTTCATTCACTCTTCCTGGTGAGCCTTGTTACCCCTATTTTAATGATAAGGAAGCAGAGGGTCAGAAAAATGATTGCTAATGTGTTTTCCTACTCTGTGAATGCTTCAGGAACTGATTGTCCACCTCTGTCTCTGATTCTTCTCCTAATTGGTAGAGAAACTGAAAAGCATCTGGAACCCAGCCTGCCTAGTAGAACATGCATTCAAAGGAAAACTGTCTCACTCCTTCCCACAGGCAGAAGATCCAGTAACCTGAAATAGAAATTCTTTAAATACAAACCAGTGTGGTGATACCCATGGTATGGAAGCCTACTTCTGGCTGCTAAAGAGAGCAGGAAGGCTTTGGAGGTTCACACTACTGATTCTGTCCTGGTGGCAGAACCAGACCCTGACACAGGGCTTCCTGCAACTTCCAACCTAGCCCTATTTGAGAGAGGAAAGAAGTAAAGGAACATACTCAAAAAAAAAAAAAAAAAGATGGTTTATGCTGAAATTTTTCATGAATGTCTTTATTTTCTTCCCTGGAAACCCAGTAACTAAGGCAGGATATATTCATTCTTGATCATAATAATAACATCTTAACATGTTACCTGCCATATGTGCATTATATATATTCTCACTTGATCCCCACAACAACCTCACAAGGGAAGTACTATAATTATCCCCACTTTACTGGTGAGGAAAAAAGAAATCATACTATGTTAAGCAACTAGCCTAAGGTCACCCACTTAGAAACTGGCAGAACACAGAATAGAACCCAAGCAGTCTGACTGCAGATGCCACATACTTAGCCACTGAACAAAAATGTGTCATGAAAAGATCAGAATATTTGAGCTCACATTCTGTTTTGAGATCTCTAGCTGTATGACTTTGTGCAAGCCTTGGTTTCCTCATCTGTAAAATGGAACTAAAAATGCCTCACTAGTAAGGTTTTATGATTATCAACATTATGTACATGGGTATGTAATGTGAAATGTAATTTTCTTCAGAGGTAGCATAGAAAGCTTTGGAATGAAGACATGATTTCATATCTAATCTCTTCGATATACTAACTCTCTGTTCATAGGCAAATTAAGTTCCATGAAGCTCAAACTTGAAATCAGATGTGAAAAATTTTTGTCTGTTAAATAGGAATGATAATTGTTATTTATTAAGGATGGTTGTAAGTAATGAATCAAAAACCACGTGAAAACATCTAGCATAGTGACTTGTATATAGTCGGCTCTCAGGGATGCTAGTTTCCATTTTTCCCCCTTTGCCAATTTATTGCCTGTTACTTCTTTAATTATTCAGCCTCAATCTATGGGAAGCCCCCAACCCAAGATCCGAGCTGCCAGATGCAGACTGGAAGCTTAAAACCCAAATGTGGAGAGAAGGTGCTTGAAGAATAAGAACATTTCGGGAGCACGGATGAACTCTAAGAGTTAATGAGGGATTTCAGAATTTGAAGGTCACAAAATGATACTTCATCAGATACTTCTTAAGTCAGGAGCTGATTAAGACAAGGTAAAGTTGAATAATCAAGAGCTGGAGACAATATATATAGCTTTTGTTGTCCTTAGGAACAAATAATCAATATCAAGAAAGAGAGAGATGCCATCATCAGAGATTCTACAAATATTAAAAGGATATTAATGGAATGTGATGAACAACTTTATGTCAATAAATTTGACAACTTAGATGGAATGGACAAATTGCTTGAAAGATACAAACTACCAAATCACATTTAAAGAAAAAATAATTAACATAAATTAGCCCTATACTTTTTAGACATTGAATTTTTAGTTAAAAACCATCTCACAAAGAAAACTCCAAGCTCAGATAATTTTTCAAATGAATTTTACCAAAAATTTAAAGAAAATAATATTATTAATTCTGTAGAAATATTTCCAGAAAATTGAAAGTGAGGGAATACTTCCCACCTCATTCTATGAGAGAAACATTACCCTGATACCAAAACCAAAAATATTAGAAAAGAAGATAAATACAGAACAATTTCCCTCATAATGATAGACACAAATATTCCAAACAAAATTTTAAGTTGAATCCAATAATACTTGATAAGGAAGATGTAATTATTTAATGATCATTACATATTCCTGGGTGTTTATCTCAAGAATGCAAGTTTGGTTTAACTTTCAAAGAGCAATCCATTATAACCCACCATATTAAAAATTATATATATGTCACATACATATATATAATCCTTCTATAAATGCAGAAAAAGTATTTGACAAACCACCATTCATTCTTGATAAAAACTCTCAATCCACTAGAAATAGAATACAATTGTCTCAACTTAGTAAAGAATATCTATGAAAAATCTACTTCTAACATCATACTTAATGGTAAAAAGTTGAATGCTTTCTTGAATGTGACATATCACAAATTTTTATATGTTGAATTTCCATTTTAATTCATTTTAAAATATAATTTACCTTTTATCTTCTTCTTTGACATACGTGTTATCTAGGATAACAAGGATATCCACTCTTACCACTTTTATTTAGTATTATACTGGAGGCCCTAGCTAATGCAATTAGGCAAGAAAAAGAAAGAAAGGCATCCAGATTGAAAGAAAAGAATAATACTACTTGTACTCATATATGACAAAGTCCTGTCTGTAGGAAATCCTAAGAAATACACACACACACACAATTTCTAGAACTAATGAGCAAATTTTTCAAGGTCACAGGATGCAAGACCAATATGTAAAAATCTATTGCGGGCTTCCCTGGTGGCGCAGTGGTTGAGAGTCTGCCTGCCGATGCAGGGGACACGGGTTCGTGCCCCGGTCTGGGAGGATCCCACATGCCGCGGAGCGGCTGGGCCCGTGAGCCATGGCCGCTGAGCCTGCGCGTCCGGAGCCTGTGCTCCGCAACAGGAGAGGCCACAACAATGAGAGGCCCGCATACCGCAAAAAAAAAAAAAAAAAATCTATTGCAATTTCTTTATATCAGCAAAGAACAATCTCAAAATGAAATGAAGAAAACAATTTCATTCACAGTAGCATCAAAAAGAATAAAATACTTAGGAGTAAATTTAACAAAATAAATGTAACTCTTGTACACTGAAAACCACAAAAGATCACTGAGAGAAATTAAAGATGACTTAAAGAGTGAAATCTACCATGTTCGTGGATCAAAAGACTCAAATTATTAAGATCACAGCTCTCCCAAGATTTCTCTATAGATCTTGGTTCAATTATTTAAATTCCCCATGACTCAGTTTTCTCTTTGGCAAAATGTAAATGATGATAGTACTTGATATGATGAGACCTGGGGAGAGTTAACTTAGTCACGGAAGATAGCCATCAAAAGCACTGCCCAGTTAAACCATAAGGCCTGATGTACAATAGGTATTTAATAAATATTTGTTGGAAGAAAAAATACAGGAGTTGTCCAAGGTGGCATAATTTTCTCAGTTTTACTTAATTTAGAAGAGATTGGTACCAGTTTCCAATCCAGCCAGCATGACCCAAGTGAGAAATGCAAGCCATGACTGAAGAGGATGACTTGTTATCGAAGAGAGAACAATTGCATATGTGTATAATAATATGCATATATGTATGTATATGCATTATGTATTATGTATATATAATGATATGTATATAAATATTGTATATATATAACTATATATGAACTGGAAAATATATGTGTATATATTACTATATATGTGTGTGTGTGTATATATATATATAGTCTGATTGGATGGGGAAGTAATACAGACAGACACGTTAGGAATTATTCTAGTTTCCTGGCACAAACACTGGGTGAATGTTGGGACCTTTTACTGAGAAGACGGAGCCCCAAAGAGAATTTGTTTTGGATCATCATCAGCAAATTCAGCTGTCAAGAGCTGGAGATGAAGAAACGTGTGAAAGGATCAAGGAGGGCAAACCTACATTATCTAAATCTGTTTTCACATTTCCTAATATCTCATTTGGCACTGGGCTACTTTAGTTTCCAAGAGCCAGAGTCCTTTCCTGCTCCATTTCTACCAGCTACTGTGCTTTCTCAGGTGGTTACATTATATAAAACACCATCTCTAACCTTAACAGGTATCCCCCCCCATCAATTCTGTAAGCCCATCCTCAAGTGTCTTGGAGAATTCAACTGGAAAAACCACCAAATTGAAGAACAGTTGTAGTTGTAGTTTCCCAAGACTTAAAAAAAACCCCTTCAGCTTTGAATCTGGATCCCTGGCACGAAGCTCTGTGTCCTTGGCCCCACGTGTGTTCTTCTCAAATGCTGTTTATCTGTTTAGGAGCTTCTGTTTGCAAAGAGGTTAATGATGGTAGATGGGAGGCTGTATAAAATATGGGCCGATTTTCAAACACAAAGGTGATAAATGAACAGATTTCCCCCCAGATTGCTGAAAAAACATCAACAGAGCAAACTAATGTAAAGATATAATCGTGATTAATCTCTTGATTAAAATAATTAATCTTGGTTAATTCTGCATTTAATCATCTCTTTTTATCAAAGTCTTACATGCAGCTTTATAGAAATATTCATTTAGATTAATGGATATTTCATTCCTCCAATTAGTCTGTTTATTCTGAGCTTCTAAATGCCTCGAATTCCAGCTCTTTCATTTGCAGCAAACTTCAGTTGTATTATTATAGCTCTAGGCAGAATGTTCATTTTGTACTCAAGAAGTCCCTACAATGTTTAGTTAAGGACAAAAAGAGGAGTACTTGGGAGAGTATTAAGGAGATCTGAGGGCTTCAGGGCCTAAAGGAGTCTATAGGGATGATCCTTATCAAACATTTGCTTAGGGATCCAGAGTTTTACTTTGTGGCCACTAATTGCTTGTACTGTAATAATAATATCATGCATTTGACAGGAATTTACAATTCATTCTTTCACATCTAACATCTGACTTAATTTCTGCTAAGAGAAGAACTTGCTTTCCCATTTTATTGATGAGAAAACAAAAGTCTAGAGTAGTTATGTGCTTCCTCAAGTTCGTATAGATAACAACAGAGGAGACATTGGATCTTGGCTTCTCGAACTATCAATGCTCTTTCCCAGTTTGAGTAAGTTACGCAAAAACCAGAAGTGTCCGAGAAGGTCAAGGGATGTGAATCCTTATATAAGTTCTAAAGGGAGCCGACTGAGTGAGGCTGAACCAGTATTTCTCCCATCTGGGTGAAGCAGCAAGTCATTCATGCCTCTGATTTTTGATGCATGCATTCAGTGAGTATTTATTAAATATGTATCTACTTTATAACAAGCACTGTCCAGAAAAAAGGGATATGATAGGAGACAACAAAAGAGTCTAAAACTGTGACTTCCAACCCTAGTGAAGCCACATGGTTCAAGTTTAGTACCTGAATCCCTGAATCACAGCGTGTCCAACACAGCACTACAGATATATATGACAGGAGAAGGGTTCAAGGAAAATAAGTGGAGAGGAGAGGGAACTATTGACTTGGGGACAGAATTGGGGGAGAGGAAGTTTCCCCTTCTTAGTCACTCACTGTAACATTTTCCTCCCACCCTATTTAATTTCATCATACCTCTTTTATTTTCATCGGATTACCTGTGCCATATGAACTTATGTGATTTTTCATTGGTCTTCTCCTTCTCTTCTTCTCCTTCCCCTTCCTCTTCCGCCTTCTCCTCCTCCTTCTTCTTTCTTTGTCTCTCTCTCCACTAGAAGATAAGCCTCAGGGAGACACAAATTGTATCTTGTTCCTTGCTATATGTTCAGTACATAAAACTCTACTGACTCATAGAAAACACTGGGTAAATCCTTGTCAAATGAAGAAAGGGGAATGGGGGGTGTGGCATAAGGTAACACTGATTGGGCACTGATCATATACCATGCTCTATATATGCATTATTTCATTTCATCCTCATGGTATCCTTAGTTCTTATTGTCCCCACTTTACAGATGAGAAAACTGAGGCACAGAAAAGGGATTACATAGCTTGCTCACAGTCACAGAACTGCCAGACAGTCTGACCCCAGGGTCTGCCTCCTTGACTATTATGCCCTAATGCCCCTGTGCAGTAGCTATGAGACACCCGGGAGGGATCATCGACCCCCTAGGATATCCTACAGTGTTCCTAGGTGCTAGACCAAGAGCTTCTCTACCCTGGTGTAGAGAAGAAGAATCACCTGGGTTGAAAACAATACGAATATCTGTCCTAACGGTAGAAATTCTGTTTCAAAGGATCTGCCGAGATAGCAGTACATATCCAAGCATGAGAGCCATTGTGTTTAGAAAAATGAAATGAATGCTTTGTGTGGGGTGTACCTGCGCCATGCCCATCTTTTGGTCTTATTACAAGAGAGGCAGCTGGCTGGGGACTTGTGCATTTGGAGGTCCTAGGACTAAGCCATACACCACCTCCTCATTACTGCAGGGTTTGTTTGAGGTACCAAGCCCATCTCCTTACCTTAAGGACTTCGCCTTTGTAAGCAACCTGAGAACTTTGGAAGTGAAGGTGTGGGTTAGAAAATGATGATGAGGTAGCATTGTCCTCCCCCTCCTTCCCAGCCTCCTAAGAATTCAGATCTAAAAGGGAATCTCAACTCTTTCTGCTTTGGAGGCATCTCCAGCAAAGAGAATGCCCCAACTTCTCTTTCAAAGAGACATGGAACAAAGTGTACCTGCCTCAGTTTCTCCAAGGTCTCAAGAAGAGCTGAGATAATCGTGTCTCTGGGGAAGGAGAGGTGCAAGACATGCTTGGAGGCAGAGGAATAGCCTGGATGACCTCTCACCTCACTAGGTGCAGAGGCAGACAGAAATCCTGCATGTCATCCTGAGACTGACATCATTTAATTAATCTCATAACCTTCCTTGTTCAGGAGGTGCAACTGCAGCTTTGAGAACCTGATAAAGTAGACGGGGAGCATCATCAGTGTCTAGACACAGAGCTAGCTGTGATGCATAGGCAACTGTACTCCAGGGTCTAGAACTGTAGGGCAGAGGAGATGGATTAGAGGATGTGTGTGCCATTTGCAATATTGAAATTGGATTCTTCCTGGCTAGGGACCCATCAACCTGTGGAGTCAGATCAATGTTCAGAGCATGATGCAAACTCATGCTGGGTTTCCACACGGGCCTGCCGGGCTCAGCCCCCACCCCCCCAGCTTTTGACAGGCAGTTGTTCAATCAATAAACAATTACTGGGCACCCTGCTGTGTTCTAGGCACTGGGCTGCTGATTTATTTATTGCTGCTAAGTTCAAACTGTGCATGGGACACTGGCCTAGGTCTTCACTCATTCACAGGTGCTTTCTCAACCTGTAGTATCCATTATTATTGCCTAAAGTAATGTTAAATTTTTGCCAGGTGCTATTCTAAATGCTTTATATATATTTAGGTATTTGATCCTCCCAGCAACCCCATAAGATAGATATTATCATTATTCCAGTTTTACTGATGAGGAAACTGAGTCCTGATGGGGTCACAGAGGTAGTGAGGAGAAATTCGATCTAGGCTGTGTAATGCGAGAGTTAACACGTTAACTACCGAATGTGTGCTAGGCCCATATCATGATGTAGGAGTAAGGACATTGAAGTTGTTCAGGGTCTGGATGGTAGCATTCACACTGCCTCAGTTCAAAGCTTGTGTCCACTGCTTACTTCTTTTTTTTTTTTTTATTGGAGTATAGTTGCTTTACCATGTTGTGTTAGTTTCTGCTGTACGGCAAAGTGAACCACTGCTTACTTCTTGCAGGTCATTTAAACTCTCTGCGCCTCATTTTCCTCACTTATAAAATGAGGTAAATAATAGTTCTGATATTCAGAGTTATTACTAAGATTGCATGACAGGGTTAAGTGCATAGCACTTTACCAAGTATAGGGTGTGGCTTGTAGTTATGAATCAGAAAATATTAGTAATGACAATTATTAATAATTATAATACATAATACAGTAATATAATTATAAAATGACATATAGTAATACATATCTGCCCTTGAAAATTCATAGTCTAGTCAAACAGAAAGAGTTTACACCCCTAAATCTTTTACATTCTAGCTAATTTATGTGTAAGAGTTGGGGGGCAGACAAAGATGCACAGATAAATGTTTCTCAATAGGTTCCTTGAGGGCAATGAACTTGTATGTCTTTTTTACTGTATATGCATCCCCAGTTCCTAAGTATATCTTTCACAAAGTAGGTGAAACCTAAATATTACACATTTAATCAATCAATTGACTCACCAATCAGTGCATGAGAAAACCAGCCCGAATCTGATCTATGTCTAAGTATCATGGATCCATTATATTCATGCTGGAGTTCAAAAAAAGAGAGAAAATCTTTAAGACATCTTGAGGTCTGGACCTTAAAAGGGCTCTAAGAATGCATAGATGGGAAGCATGGTGTTGGACATGTATAAGTGAATGACAAGACATTAAAAGGTTCAAGATGCATTTGGGAAGACAGGGCTGGCTTAGTCTGACTGAGACAGAGTATGTTATTTATATGAATAATAGAATGAGACTGCAAAGGAGGCTTGGAGCTCGATTGCGAAGGGCTGTTAAGGAGTTCGGACTCTATCAAGTCATTATTAAAACTTTTCCACTAGTTGTGACATACCTGAATAAACCTGGGAACTGGCTGGAAAGAAAAGGGTGTGACTAGAGCCTGGGATATTCCACAGAGACACTTGTAATAGTCAAAGTGAGAGGCAATGAAATCCAAGAAAGGGACAGTGACAATAGAAAGGAAATTAGCTAGTCTATTACTGGGATTCTGCTAATAAAGAAAGAGTGGAAGAAGAGACATTGGATGGACAACTAGCAGAGTCTACCTCTACTCAACCACCATCTCTAGGAGTTATACCATGGAAAGAACCTTGGCATCATATGATTCTGGAATTGAACCCAGATCATTCCTTACGGGCTATATGAGCATGGGTGGGCTCAGTGTCTTCTGTGAAGCTCTGTGTTCTCATCTTTAAGAAATGGATGGGGATGAGTATATATGCATTATATTTGTAGCTGGGTGTGTGCATGTGCGCATGTTGGTGGGGGAGTGTGCATGTGTGTAAATCATCATGCCTGGCCTGAGTAAGGACCCTATATATGTAGGCAGCTTTTAGTCTTCTTTGTCACTTATTACTATACAATTGAAGAACAAAGACTGTGACATGTTTTGCCTTTAGAGGTCAGGTACTGATTCTGAAGATAGAAGTGCATTTAGGAGAAGGTAACTCGGAACAAATCTCATTAATGTCCCTGAGCCTTAGTTTATTTATTTGTAACACAAGACAGTGATATCTGCCTCATAGTGTGGCTGAAAATGTAAAATGAGATATTAGCACATAAGACCCCTAGTATTGTGTCTGGTACATAATAGTTACAGATAGATACAGATAGTTAGATAAACAAAAAAAATTAAATTCTCTCATTTTTTGACCCTTTGAACACAAAAGCATTGGCAAATGGTTGAGGGAACATATCCCCGCTTTTGAGAAACATCTAGAGGGGTACTCAGGTTGGGGTACATATCAATGCCCAATCTGGGGCCATCTGATATGCCTGTGATCTACAAACCTATTAAAACTATGATTTTTCAGCAACAAGATCTGATATATTTGACCAAAAAAAGTGAATATCACCTAATTTCCCTCTGGAATTTAGATTTTCTCTGAGTTTTTTCACAAAGCTGCATCATGACAGGTAGCAGCCTATTTTGGGGGGAAAAAAGCCCCAATTCCTTTTTTATTGCAGATGTCTGTTTCAAAGGAGAAGTTTTCCCCCCACCGGCTGCCTCTTTTCCCCAGAATCAATCACAGGTTATTTTGGTAACTCCATGCCTTTATCTCTCAATCACCACCCCAAATGTAGATGTAAATATTGCTTTCTTTGTCAAAAGCACCTCCCACGCTCACGTGGTGACGTAGCAGTTCCTTGCCTCCCCAGAGCTTGAGGCAAGCCTCCCATTTTCTTTCAAAGCCAGTCTTCTCTCTCTTTTTTTTTTTTTTGTGGTACGCGGGCCTCTCACTGTTGTGGCCTCTCCCGCTGCGGAGCACAGGCTCCGGACGCGCAGGCTCAGCGGCCATGGCTCACGGGCCCAGCCGCTCCGCGGCATGTGGGATCCTCCCAGACAGGGGCACGAACCCGTGTCCCCTGCATCGGCAGGCGGACTCCCAACCACTGCGCCACCAGGGAAGCCCTCTTTTTTTTTTTTAACATCTATATTGGAGTATAATTGCTTTACAATGGTGTGTTAGTTTCTGCTTTATAACAAAGTGAATCAGCTATACATATACATATATCCCCATATCTCCTCCCTCTTGCGTCTTCCTCTCACCCTCCCTATCCCACCCCTCTAGGTGGTCACTAAACTAGCCAGCTATTTTATATTTGGTAGTGTATATATGTCCATGCCACTCTCTCACTTTGTCCCAGCTTACCCTTCCCCCTCCCTGTGTCCTCAAGTCCATTCTCATAAAACCTTCTGAGAAAAAGCAACAAGATATAAAAGAAATAGACATAATGTCATAATAGATTATCTGGGCAGTCTTGAGTACTCCCTGGTGGCTAGACTGAGCAAAAGAACCCACCAAGTTGATGATGATGGCAAGGAAGTTCTTGTGTATGAATAAACATTGTGAAAACATTTCATCTCCTTGATTAAATTCATTCCTAGGTATTTTATTCTTGATACTATTGTAACTGGGATAGTTTTCTTAATTTCCTCTTTGGATTGTTTGTTGTTGATGTATAGAAACACAACTAATTCTTTTGTGTGTTGATATTGTACCCTGCAACTTTGGTCAATCCATTTATTAGCTCTAGTGAGTTTTTTGTGTGTATGTATTCTTTTGACTTTTCTACATATAGAACCATGTCATCTGTGAATAGAGATAGTTTTACTTCTTTCTTTCAAATCTAGATGATTTTTATTTCTTTTTCTTGCCTAATTTCTCTGGCTAGAACTTCTAGTACAATTGGGAATAAGTGGTAAAAACAGGCATCCATGTCTTTTTCCTTATCTTAGGTGAATCAGTCTTTCACCACTGAGTATGATTTAGTTCACTTTCTAATATCATTGAGTAATATTCCATTGTCTGATTTATTTTTAAGTTAAAATATTTGCTTTGTCTAGAATATATTTATTATAAAGATTGAAGTAGGGATCTAGGTTATTTTCATATGGTTTCTAAATTTCTCAGTAAGATTTATTAATTCACTTTTTCCCCACTAAAATGCATTTCCTGTATCATTATCTCTGTAAATTTATCTCTATATTTGTTTCAGTTTTTACATTGTCTATTTCCCTCTATTTATCTGTCTTTATTTGTGTGCTAGAACCACACTACTTTAATTATTATAGCTTTAGAATATTTCCTTATATATGATAACATTCATCCTCATCAAAGTTCTTATTTTTTCTTATTGTTCTTGAATATTTTTATTTTTATATAAACTTTAATATAGATTTCTTTGGTTTAAAAATGAACTTGTTGGTACATTTTAATGAAATTATATTGAATGTATAGATTAGAGATAATTAATAGTTTATATTAGTTTTATAATCCAAGAAAAGAATATTCCTTTCCATTTTTTATGTAATATTTTGGGTTCTCTAATATCTTTTAAAGATTCTTTTCATGTATATCATGAGCATCATTTTTAAAAATGTATTTCTAGGCAAATCAAATCATTTCTTCCAGAACAGCCTTCATCTTTATTTGATTTTGAGGTTTGGAGTATGCCCCAAGCACCCAGTAAATCCGCTGTTATTATCCTTGTATTACGCACAGAGTATCAGAGCCAATATTCATACCAAAGTCTGTCTGACTCCAACATCTTTGTTCTTAATCACAATGTTATAGCACATGGTTGAGGGGGAAGCTGCACTTAGCAGGTCAGTCTTTCCCAAAGAAGGTTGGAACATACACCCACTGTCTATGTATAGAGTTGGACCTTTGAAGCTTAACTAATAACAATTAAAATACAGGCAGCCATTCCTACTTCACTTGTTTAAGAACTGTCTTCAAAACCAGTCAAGGCCCTCCCCTTTCTATCTCCCACCCCCAGGATGACTTATATATCTATTTCAGCACTGAAGATTTAGGAGAAGAAAACACATCCTACTTACACTCATGAAGGAAGTGTTGATAGAGGAGATAATCTTTGAGTTGAGCCTCCAGGAAGCCAGAAGGTAGAGAGGTATAGCCTGGGACATAGTGCATCCCAAGATTTTTAGTAAGAGTTAGATTTTGCTCCACAAGGATACTATTTGTGATGATCAGGAGCATGAGTCAGAATGAAGGAGGTGGGAAGCTATGAAGTCAAAATGGTAAAATTTCCTGAATAGTCAGTGTTACTGGAAATATGTGGAAAAAAACACTTAAAAATTCATATCGACAGATTTATGGGGTCTTGGTTCTGAAATCTTTGTAACACCACACAGCAAAGAAATTTTGCCTGTCTGTTGAATCTGACATGTAGAGATACTACTCTTTAATGAAGTGGTACTTTAAAGAAAATATAATTTTAAAACACTTCAGAAGAAATTTCTCCATGTGGTAGGACATTTCAGGCCATGCTTTCATACGGCTTGAGGATTTAGATTTAGTCTCAGCATTTTGGGAGTCTTCAGCCTATGAAACACCTATAGAGAAGGAACTAACGTTAACATTTTGATACATTTCCTCTTCTATCTATTATCAATGTGTTTGTGTGTTTGTATGTTTCTGTACCAGGCTCATTCTGCAGCCCGCTTTAATTTTTTATATAACAATATACCTCATATAATCAAACATGTTTTTCAAAATATTATTTTGTACATTTGCAGCATTCATATTATGAAGGTACCATGATTACTTTTCTTCTTATTTTTCTTACATGGGACAATGTTTTATTATTAAACATGAGGCTGTGAAAAATATATTTACATTTTGTTCAACTCTGTGGACAAAATCTAGCCAATATTCATTTATTGCTTCCACCTTGGAATACAGGCTGTGGACAAATGTATGAATCAGAGGTCCTTGGGAGCTCATTAATGCCAGTGGCTTTTCTCTGTTTACTCTGAGATGGACCAATGGACAAACGCTTCTGGCGATAACTCTGACTTCCAGAAAGATGAACTAGAAGAAGAATATAATAATAATAACAACACAATAACAATAATAATACTGAACTAACACTTATAAAGCACAAACCACTAGCCAGGCATTATCCTGAACACTTTCCATAATGTCTGAGTTAATCGTCACAACAACTCTGTGAGATATTGTCGTCACTTAATGGGTAGCTAAATGAAAACACAAAGAGTTTAAGTGATTTGTACAAGGCTGAAGAGCAAGTAAAATGGCAGAACCAAGGCTCAAGCCCAAGTGCTCTGGCTCCAGAGTTTATGTTCTAACAACTGCACCCAACTCTCTTTTGAGACCACAGAATCTGATACACATGACTGGTAAAGAAGACAGAAAGGAGGGCAGAATGAAGGTGAATGACAGGAGGGATGGGGAGGCTACAAGGATGTAAAGGCACTGTGTCGGTTACTTCCGTATACCTTACTTAAGTCTCCAAATAACACTGAACAGTAGAAATATTTATTCCAATTTATAGATGGGTAAATTGAGGCTCAAAATGTTGATTTATTTGCCTAAAGAGACAGAGATTGCTTTGCATGGAGCCTGCATTGTCTCCAGGTGAGCCTCACAGGAGAGTCCCCACAAGAGCTTTTTAAAAAGGCTTTACAGTCCAGATTTGGTTTTCATTTGGCTGTATCTTTAAGGTATCCCAAGCCTTTTGCATGCTCATCCACAGAGCATCTCCCAGGCTTGCATGGCAAGGAGACATTTGTCATCAAAAATGGCTCTCCAGGCACCCAGCCTATCTGGTGAGGACTAAACATGCTGAAGAATTGCTTACCACCTGATTTTATTGACTCTAACCCCAAATCATCTTTCTTTAAATAGGCTGTTTTCAAAGGGTGAGTGGAGAGAAGTGACATTCTATCACACAACAGCTAAGACAAATAGTCAAAGAGGTTGGCAGCCTTTCTGAAGTTACAGATGTGGAATTAACCTATATATCCATCCTACAAAGTGGGAAGACACAGGCAAGTGAGATGTAACTGGGGAAATAAAAAAATGATTCTTACCCAAAGTTCAGACAGAAAGCAGAAAATGCCAGAGGAATCTATTACAGTCTTGGGCAGGCATCTTGAAATGTTAGAATAGCCACAGGCTTGGCTTCCTCTAGCACCTTTCATCTCTGAGCTCTTTACACCATATAAATGCATTGAGCTCTGTTTACTTAGTGCTGTGAAGTTGTCACCTCTGAGAGAGAATATAACAGTCAATTAGCACCAGTGCCACTACCTCTAGCATCTAAACTTCCCTCTTTTAAAATTTTCTCAGACAGGAGGGCTTCCTCAGGAAGCCACTTGATGACTTGACAATAGGTCAAGCCCTTTGGTGCACTCACTGTGCTCAATCTGCCCTCCACTCACTACTCTGACATCATCTCTCACTATCCACCCCTCTAATCTCTACACTTCAGCCACCTTGGTCTCCATTCCAATCCTTCCCGTCTCCAAAACCTTTTATGCCTCAGCATTTTGAATCATTTCTCCCTTCCACTTTTCACAAGAATGCCCCTCTCTCATCCTTCAATTCTCAAAATATAACCAATCCCCATAAATCTCTTCTCTGTCTCCATTATGTAAAGTAGCATTCTTGTCCCTCTCATCCCCGGTTATTCTCTGTCACCTCGCTTGGTGTCTTTGTAGAACTCATTGAAATGTATCCTCTTCATGCATCTTCTTGTTTATCATCTGTCTCCCTCATTAGCCTGGAGCTCCATAGGAACAAGGGTCTTGTCTATCTTGTCTTTCTTGCTCCCCTCATCTCCTTGTATCTTAACACCCAGAAGAGCGTTTGGTTTGTCGGAGAAACTCAGTTTAATAACATGTATCTGAATGAATGAATCTATGAATGCATTACAAATATTAAGGAACATTGTCAGTTAATTGAGCTTTCCTTTCCTTATGCTGTGGCTTAAGCCATTTTCTCTGTTTCAGTTCCCAGTAGAAGTGGAAAATATCCATCGAGAGAACGTGGGCAAGAGGAAAAGCACACTAGAACTGGAAATAAAAGAACAGATTCTAAGTCTTATCTCTGTTACTAAATTACTGAGTATTTTACAGAACTACAAACTCTTAAAACATCAGTTTCCTAAGGGAGTTAATGGGGCTTCTGGGCAAAGGTAGCGTGCTCAAGTTGAATTACACATCTACATTCCCCCCAATACTCATGAAATTAATAAAAATGGTAAAAGCCACAAAAATTGCTAGCAGCAAGTTTATAATGAAAGGGATCCAACTTAAAACCTTAAAAAATGAGAATGAGGAAAAGAAACAGAATATTCTGTCAAAGAGCAGCAGCCTAACCCAGCTTGAATTCACTAAAGTAGTACTGGGTGTTGGTGGTGGGGAGAGGGGAAGTCAATAAAATGCTTATCAATACTTCCTCGTTTAAGGAGATATGGCCTGAGGAGCTGCCCATTAAAAGTTATAGAACAGCTTTCAATCTTGGCTACTTACCAGAGAATTCTTTTTGCTGAGACCGGTGGAACCATTAAGTTCTACCTTTTCTTTTCAGCCCCCCTAAACCTAATTAGGCATAATATCCAAAGTGTGAATTAATTTTCTCATGGCATTAAAATATACCTTCAACTAAGGGGAGAAAACTTAGATCTTGGGCATTAATGAGAGAGACACCGATAGTGAAATGGAAGGGGTGGGAAAGAGAGAGAGAGAGAGAGAGAGAACCTTGGTGATCTAACAATTTCTATAGCAAAGCCTTCTCCCTGCCCTACCTCACATTCTTCTTATGTACGTATATATAAAAGTGCATGTAAGCAATGCCCAGACTCAAGCTCTTGCTCATCAGAAAGATAAGCAATTTTCAGATAAGGACCAAAAGGGCAAAGCAAATTCACTCATACACATACTTCAGATAATAGGCATGGAAAGAGCACCCAGGGTTAGTATGAACAAGAGGCTTATAAAAACATTGCAACACTGAAAATCTACTAATGTAATTAAAAGACAAGAAATAGAGAAACATGCAATATGGTTCACAAGACAGGTGCAGAAACCTGTTGGAAAGAAAACATAGCTCACAGAATTGCATGAAGAGTACTTCAAGCTATACAAAAAAACTAATTAAAATAAGATTTCAATAATATGAAAGCTCAATGTTAAGATAATAGAAAACAGAGTGAGATGAAAGGGCTATTGCAGACTTCAGGAAACAAGTTGAGACCCAAAACAACATTATTATAAAATTAATTAATTAAATAGAAATCACAAGAATAAAATAGGCTCAGCTACGAGTAAAATAACTGTACAGAAAAACAGCTTTAGATAACCACATGAATAAAGAAGAAACTACACAAGAGATTAAGAAATTAAAAAGAAGATAATAAATGGGCTTTTTCTTTTTTACCACCACATGGAGAGAACCTATTTCAGTATAAGACCAACAGAGAAAAAATGGGGGCCAAGAGATAATTAAGACAAATTCCAGTCAGTATCACTTAATCACCTGGTTTGACTGTGCCTGAAACTAGAAATTCCTGCTTTGGACTTTTTAGTTACCAGAGCAATAAATCCTCCACTTCTTTGCATAAAAAAGTTTTAGTTATATTTTTTCACTTGCACCTAAAAGCAAACTTCTTAATAAAATGCTTAGAGCGAAATGATCTGAAGTAACATTGTAAGCTTTCAGTGTCTTATTTCCTCACCTGCAACATGAAGATGATAATTACATCTACCCCATAAGGTTGCTGTAGGTACACGTTTGACACATAGTGGATGGTGTTCATCAAAGCTATTGAGTTCTAAGTGAATTCCACTATGCTATTCTACCTAAAGTGAAGAGATAAATTGTTTTCCTATTATTTGGTCTTGAAAGATTTTATTGGCTAACTCTTATATGGCAGTTAATGTATAACAGGAATTTTGCTAAGCATTTTTACATACATTAATTTGTTTAAATCTTACAAAACCTATGGAGTAGGTATGTTATTATTCCCACTCACTCTCATTTTTCAGAGGCACAAGAAGGTTAAGTAATCTCAAGACCACATAGCTAGTTAGTGATGGAGGGGGCGTGACTCCAGAAGCCATGCTCTTTGCCAGAACCTCACGTTGTCACAAAGACAGCATTGTAAGAACTTGTTGCAGTAGAAAAGAATCATTAAGGATTCCTGAGCCAAGAAATGGCATTATAGGAGTGAGGTATGAATTCCAGGCAAAATAATTCAAAAATTTCAAAGTGAGATGCTATTGTAACCATGTCTGTCAAGCATGTCTGTGAATGAGTATATCCTGTCCACCCTCTCAAAGGGAACTAAGACACCCTGTGGGTTCAAGTTTCAGCACCTTGGAGAGAAATTTAGGTGTCAGCCAAACTCTACCTGATGACTTCCAAATAATCCTGCTTCTAGCATCTAAATTAGTCCTTTGGCAAAGATAATTAAAATGTACATAGAGAAAATATGCTTTATTGAGAAAATTTCTGAAGTTCATCAAATGTGACTCTTTTCTCTTGTGCTGTATAGTCAATCATCTTAACAATATAACAAGTTACCATTGTGCATCTCAAATGAAGAAAGAACAATAGGGCTTCCCTGGTGGCGCAGTGGTTGGGAGTCCGCCTGCCGATGCAGGGGACGCGGGTTCGTGCCCCGGTCCGGGAGGATCCCACATGCCGTGGAGCGGCTGGGCCTGTGAGCCATGGCCACTGAACCTGCGCGTCCGGAGCCTGTGCTCCGCAACGGGAGAGGCCACAACAGTGAGAGGCTCGCGTACCACAAAAAAAAAAAAAAAAAAAAAAAAAAAAAATGAAGGAAGAACAATAAAAAGCCAAGGAAGTGCTGTCAGTGGTTGGAATGAAGGCAGCTGGCTCACGGAGCTGCGGGGGTAAAGAAGGTGCTGATACAAACCTGACAGCAAAAAGGTGGGGGTGGAAGGCAGAGGGCGGATGCCAAGGAGCTGTCTAAGTAAGCTAACAAGAGCAAGGAAACAAGAGGACACATTCAAAGGAATGGAAAAAGGAGGAAGAGCATCTTCCACTGACTAAGAGCCTACTATATCTGGGCAATGTTCGGATTTTTATATATATTTTTCTACACCTTAAAACAGTCATGATGATGATACAGTTAGTTTTTCTTACTTTACAGATGTAAAAATAGGAAGAAAGAAAGGGCGAGATGTGGAGGGAAGGAATGTGTAAAGCAAGGATGCGGGGGAGAGAGAAGTGAAAGAGAAATGAGAAGCAAAAGATCAACATATAAATGGAGAGGTAAAAAAAAGAGAGGGGAGAGAAAGGAGGTAGTGTTCTTAAAGAGGTACCAAAAAAAAAGAAAGAAAAGTAAGAAAACCATGTAAATCTAAACCCCAGTAACCCTAAAGATAGGACGCATTGAGCTCTTCTTTTCCAAGAGCTGTTCCATGGAAAGAGAGAGATTGTTTCAATTCTTGGATGTGCAGAAGACACCTAAGGAAGAAGAGATAACACACTAGTTGAAAAGGGGGCAGAGAGTTGGGAGCTGCTTCCAGGTAAAAGTTATCAGAGGATCTGCTACAATGACCTAGATCAGCGATCCCCAACATTTTTGGCACCAGGGACTGGTTTGGTGGAAGACAATTTTTCCATGGATGGGGGAGGGGGGATGGTTCATGTGGTGATGAAAGCAATGGGGGATGGTTCAGGCGGAAATGCAAGCGATGGGGAGCAATGGGGGGCAGCAGATGAAGCTTCGCTCGCTTGCCCGCCACCCACCTCCTGCTGTGCAGCCCAGTTCCTAAGAGGCCACAGACGGGTACCCGTCCACGGCCTGGGGGTTGGAGAACCCCTGGCCTAGATCATGGGTGATTGGGGAACCTGTCTTCTTTCTGCAGTGATCCTTTCTCTTGAAAGAGATTACCAAGCAGTTCTGAGGACCAATTATCCCACCCAACTCTTCAAACAACCTTAGGAGGTAGATACTGTTATTAACACCATCACAAAGCTAGTAAGCAGCTGAGAAAGGATACAAATCTGGTGTATTTAATTATTAACCTGATGTTGTAAACACGGTGGCTTTTGTTGTTGAATGAATAGAAAGAAAACTATTATAATTTACTCATCTTATGAGGATAGCAGGATAAAATGCTCAGCCATCCTCTTTATTTGCACTGCTCAGTCCACTTTGGATGAATAGTTCAGAGGGCTGATCTGGAGGCATGCCTTGCTGAAATGTTTATGCCAGAGTTTACAAAGGCACCACCCACTGGTTGCAATCATCCTGTAAATATGTTTTGTTTGGACTGTATAGTGTTTCTTTTTAAAATTGAACTAGTTGCAAATGTTAAAACATTGGGAGATTTTACATAAAATCCTAGATATGCTTCTCTTTACATGGCGGACCCTGAAGCTACAGAAGACCCTAGTAAACAGAATCCTTCTCTTTTATAAGAGGACCAGCAGAAGTCCAGAAGCTGATGTCTGTTGGCTCTCAGCCAACCAGTGCTTCCTTGTGGATTAAATGCCCTGACTCGCCAGACCTTGGTCATATGTCCACCATCCCTGTACCTGGGGTTGTGGTCATTCCCATTAAAACCACAGGACGAGTGAGTTGGGGAGAGTGGCTTGTCAGAATAAAACCAGGATACTGTCACAAGAAGGGGAGGATATGGATATTGTAAAAATGGATTTCTACTGCCATTCTTAATAAACAACCTCTGCCATTAAAAAAACTTAATGTACAAATAAAAGTAGGACAATAAACAAAAGTGATTACAGGTATGATCTTGGAGATCTTTAGATGTGGCTGTGAGTAAGTTGCTGGACTTCACTGATGATAAACACAATACGGGTACCTGAGAACAACTCTGGGCATTTTCAAGGGTCCAGGCATGAAGGTATTCTGTATCATTAAAAGCACACTGGGTCTATTCAGACACATCTTGGTTAATATTGTTCAATAACAATAAATTAGGAGTTTGGGATTAACAAATACACACTACTACATATAAAACAGCTAAACAACAAGAACCTACTGTATAGCACAGGGAACTATATTCAATATCTTATAATAACCTATGATGGAAAAGAATCCAAAACAGAACACACACACACACACACACACACATAGTAAAACTGAATTACTTTGCTGTACAACTGAAAATAACACAACAGTGTAAATTAACCATACTTAAATTTAAAAATGGTTAATAAAATAAATACTGTTCAATAACAGAGGTTATCTCATTTACTCTCCAGAGGGTGAAACCCAAAAGGTGAAGTGGATGCAAGCTTGGGAAAAATGCTTCCTCTCCAACACTTGCAGCCTGCCTAATATTTGAAGAAAGGGCACAGGGAAGCGATTCAAGGAGAGAAAGTCAAATGTACCTTATTTTACCAATATCCTACTATTTTACAGGAACAATTTATATTTACCACTTCATTCAATCCTTACATCAACCCTGTAAGTTATAGGGGTTTTAGCACTATTAAAGATGGGGAAACTGAGTCTATAAGTTTCTATGTACTGTGGTCAAGGTCACATATCTAGGTGCTTATTGTTTTTGAACTCAAGCATAGATATTGATCCCCCACTGCCCCTCTTCTGAAATTTTCCCATTAAAGCGTTTATCACACTATTACATTTGCTCATTTACTCACACCTAACATCACATTAGACTGCAAATGGCTTGTAAGTATACTTTGTGTCTATTGTATTTGTCTGGGTCAGCACTATACCTAGCAAGGTGTTTGGCTCAATAGATAAGTTGAATGAATGTATGGATGCATGATTTAACTCATGCTTATAAAATTCGTGGTATTTATTTTATTCTTCAATCATTCTGTGTGTTTGTTTAAAATGCCTCTTGGAGTGATATTGACATATACATTACCAAATGTAAAACAGATAGCTAGTGGGAAGCAGCCACATAGCATAGGGAGATCAGCTCTGTGCTTTGTGACCACCTAGAGGGGTGGGATAGGGAGGGTGAGAGGGAGACGCAAGAGGGAAGGGATATGGGGATATATGTTTATGTATAGCTGATTCACTTTATTATACAGCAGAAACTAACACAACACTGTAAAGCAATTATACTCCAATAAAGATGTTTAAAATTAATTAATTAATTAATTAATTAATTAATTACATGCCTCTTGGCCACCTCAACGACTGGAACACACCGTTCATAGCCATTACACAGTCATATGCAAACCCACAAAATAATGTTTTATGAAAATTGTTTATTTTACAAAATTAGACAATACTCATATCAGTTCTTGCCCCTTGTTTTTATTGCTTAAAAATACATTGTAAACATACCTGTAGAATAATATGTGTAAGTCTAATTCAGTCTTTTTTTTTTTTTACAACTGCCTACTATTTCATGGAATAAATGGACTGAGATTTGTTCAACTCTTCCTTTATCGGTCATCCCTTGGGATGTTTCTGACTTTTGCTTTTGGCATCTTAACATGTGTCAATAACATCTCTGCATACATATTTTAATATACTCATACATTTGTTTTTATGGAATAGATTTCGTGAAGTGGGCTTTCTGGGTTGGAGGCTACATGTGATTTTTTAGAAAGTGTAACAGGAATTGCCAGACAGCTTCCCAATAAACTGTAGCATTTCTTATTTATAACAGAAACACATGAAATAATCCCTTCTCCTCATATCTTTGCCATACTTGTGTGTTAACACTTTTAAATACTTATACATGCAAGAATCTTATCACATGCTTATTGGCCACTAATTTCTGTTCTTGTGAATTGCCAAATTGTGGCAGAGTCTTCCAGCTGATCATTGAAACCTACTTCCTCTTTTTCTGGAGCACACAAAGAGACTACACTTCCCAGCCTTCCTTGCAGTTCATTATGGTCATGTGACTGAGTTCTGACCAATGGAATGTGATAGGAAGTAATGTCTTTCTTTACTCCCAGGTTTGTTCCTCCAAATCCTCCCATGTGTGATCCTTCATTCTTTTTCCCCCAACTGTCATCCTAATGCAGAAGACTCAGGCCCTAGAGAAGGACCCAGCTACAAGATGGAAGGAGCCTGGTCCTGTAATAACCACATGGATGGCCACTTAATGCACAGAAAGATCCATTCTAGTCTTCATGGAACTGATACAGAAACCTGTATTATGTTCAACTATGGAGACTTGGGGGTCATCGAGCACCTATCCCTATCTTTAATAATACTCTATTGATATCATTTGGCCTTGATTTTTTTGTATTTTGAGATGCTTGTTTTTCTCCTAAACATTTCTGAATGATCTGTATATAAACATTAACTTTTATTTGCAATGTTTCAAATTTATATTTTTCCCCATCTATTGCTTGTCCTTTGATTTTATAATATCTTTTTCCTTCATTTAGTTTTTTTCAGTAGTGGTTTTTGAATATTCTCTCTTATTTAAGAAGATTTCCTTCAACCTGAGGTCTTACAAATATTTTCCTTAAGTGTGTATTCATATTTTATTATGAATTATTTTCATTTTACATCTTTTGTCCAGCTGGAATTTATTTCTATACATTGTGTATAGTAGGGATTAAGTTCTGTATCTTCCTACATGGATGACCTGTTATGCCAGAAGTTTTTATTAAGTGGACCTTTATTTTCACATTTAATTAAAATATCATCTATGTCAGATATTAAATGTATTTATATACCAGGATCTATTCTGCATTCTCTATTAATTTCTACTACAATATCTATTATTATGCCAATACAGTTTTGATTAGAGAATCTTTAGAGTATGTTTTTATATAGGTGATAGCATAATTCCTTCTCCTCCATTCTTCTTTTTTAAAAAAAAAGCACAAAATTTTTTTAGTGAACTTATTTTGTCCCATTCCTCTGAAAAATAATCAAAACAAAAAGAAAGAAAAAATAAAACATGGGAATTCTGATAGCAATTTTGGTAAATAGTTTTATTAATTTGGAAAGGGTGGATATTTTATGATACAAAGTCATCCCATTCAGGAGCATGCTATGTCTTTCCATTAATTCAGATCATGTTTTATGTTCTTCAATAAAATTTTATAGTTTTATTCAGATAAGTGCCATGCTTGCTAAATTTATTCATAGGTATTTTATAGTTTTTATGACTATTGTGAATGGGCCTCCCCTCCTCCCACTTTCATTTCTAACTGTATGTTTTTAGTATTGAATGATCTTTGATTTGTTGCTTCTATAATTCACACTACACTAGGAAGCCCTCCCCATAATCATTGCCATAAAGAATGTGGAGGAATGAATGCTTCCAATGTTCCTTTATTCTGGCAAAATCCAGAGCATCACAAACTATGCATTCTAGTTGGGATATTCTGGGAACCAGGTTTAAAAACTGCTGTACTACACATGTCTAAAGAATGGATGAATGATCAAGGAATGGACAGAGGTTGAGTTAAACCAACTTATCTGTTCCAGCTGAGCTGCTCCCTCCTGAAAGTGCAAGGTAAATATCTTGGGTAGGATGTCTCTTGGGTAAGAGTCAACACCTAGGCAGATATAATTGAGTGTCAGAGCAAGTTCCCAGTGATGAGCTTAGGATGAGCTTGGCCTTCATGATGAGGACATGAAAAACAGGACCAAGAACACCATGCATGGGACCAGTAAGGGGGCTGAGACTAAGGCAAGTAATAAGAAATACTCAAATGCTCAACAGAATAATTGAACAAAAGGAGAATTGAAGACCAATGGAGGGCACAGACAAATAGACAGGTTCAAAGTGCCATTGTGCAAGGTACAGGTCACAAGTTCAACTGTATTTCTATATATTAGCAGTGAACAACTAGAAAGTTTTTAAAAATGAAATACATAGGGTTAATTTTGCTAAAAGATGTACAAAACCTGTACACTAAAAATAAATTTTTAATTGACAAAATAAATCAAAGAAGACCTAAAAAATGGAGAGATATACAGTGTTTGTATGTCCGAAAACCCAATATTTTAAAGATGCTTATTTTACTCAAACTCTAATCAAAATCCCAGCAAGCTATTTTCTTGTAGTCATTGATAAGCTGATTCTAAAATTGATATGGAACTTCAAAGAATTTAGAATAACCAAAACAATTTTGAGGAACAGAGTTAGAGAACTTATACTATCTGATTTCAAGACTTATTACAAAGTTAGAGGAATCAAAACAGTGTAGCATTCTTGTAAAAAAAAAAATATATATATATATATATAAAATGTCAATGGAACAGAATAGAGAGTCATAGACCCATACATCCATACATAATGGTCAACTGACTTTCATGATGCTGAGGCAATTCACTGGAAGAAAGAATAATCTTGTCAATAATAATTGGTTAGCTATTAAAAAATACATAATAAATTTAAAAGAACCTCAATACTTGTCTCACATACAAAATTTATGCATAATTAATTATGGATCTAAATGTAAGAGCTAAAATATAATACTTCTAGAAGAAAACACAGGAGAAAATCTCAGTGACCTTAATTTTGGCAAATATTTCTTTAATAAAACACACAAACATACACACACAGACACACACAAAACCCAGAAATGATGAAAGAAGCAATATCAATAAATTAGATTTTACTAAAAATTTTAAATGTTATTCTTTAAAAGACAGGAATCAAAAGGCAAACCACAAACTGAGAGGGAATATTTTCAAAAAATATATTTGACAAAAAGCTTGCATCTAGACTATATAAAGAGCTCTTATAATTCCATACTAAGAAAACAATCAACCTAGCAAAGTAATGGGCAAAATATTTGACATACACTTCACCAAAGAAGATATATGAATAGCAAATAAACACATGAAAATGTGTTCATCATTAGTCAAGAAAGCAGAAGACCTAAATAGACATTTCTCCAAAGAAGACATACAGATGGCCAAGAGGCACATGAAAAGCTGCTCAACATCACTAATTATTAGAGAAATGCAAATCAAAACTACAATGAGGTATCACCTTACACTGGTTGGAATGGGCATCATCAGAAAGTCTACAAACAACAAATGCTGGAGAGGGTGTGGAGAAAAGGGAACCCTCTTGCACTGTTGGTGGGAATGTAAATTGATACAGCCACTATGGAGACCAGTATGGAAGTTCCTTAAAAAACTAAAAATATTATTACCATATGACCCAGCAATCCCACTACTGGGCATATACCCAGAGAAAACCATAATTCAAAAAGACACATGCACCCCAATGTTTATTGCAGCACTATTTACAATAGCCAGGTCATGGAAGCAACCTAAATGCCCATCAACAGACGAATATCCATTCGTGGTACATATATACAATGGAATATTACTCAGCCATAAAAAGGAACGAAATTGGGTCATTTGTTGAGACATGGATGGATCTAGAGACTGTCATACAGAGTGAAATAAGTCAGAAAGAGAAAAACAAATATCGTATATTAACGCATATATGTGGAATCTAGAAAAATGGTACGGATAAACCGGTTTGCAAGGCAGAAATAGAGACACAGATGTAGAGAACAAACGTATGGACACCAAGGGGGGAAAGCAGAGGGGGAAGTGGAATGAATTGGGAGATTGGGATTGACATATACACACTAATATATTAAAAATAGATTACTAATAAGGACCTGCTGTATATTAAAAAATAAAATAAAATTCAAAAAAAATGATAATCTCTAGAGTAGCCAAACAACTCCCACATTGAAACTACTTTATTAAGACTGATAAAGCAGGTATTTTGGAATCATATGCTTTTGTATTTCTCATCAATAACTACTGATAATAGAACTGCACCTTTATTATGCCTTTAAGTGTCAAGTTATTGAAATAAAGATTCTTTTCAACATGCATTTCAATGGTAATAAAAATGTCCTATTTTCTTAAAAAAAAAAAAAAGGAAAATTGGGACACTGTTATCAGTTATCAGTTTTGTTATCAGTTCTATGGAGGGAATGGATTCAAGGCACATTCAGTCAAGAGTTCTTCAGCAGTGTCGCTTATCACAGGATTCTAGGTGGATTTGGTGATATATCAGCTCCAAGCCCCAGTCTGGAGTAGCTTCTCGTAGAAGGGCTGGCATAGGAGCTAGTGATGGTTTCATCCTGCAGGTATGGCTTTTGAGAGGAACCATTCACAGATAAAAGTAAGCTGGTAACTTGTGTTGAAACCATCAACTTCAGAATGACTTTAATTCCTCCAATTTTGAAGGTCCTGAAACAACTGAAGCTGATGAAAGAAGTGAAAGTACTTGGGCTCCACAATAAATATTCTGCAAAGGTGGCATCTGCCTAGGACCATAACAGTGCTAAGATGAGCGCATAGAGCACCAAATACTAATAAAACAGGGAGTTAAAAATCAGAAAGAATTAGAGCAGCAAATGTTGGCAAAGGCATGAGCAACTGGTGCTCCATCTTGCTGCTGGGGCATAAAACGGTGCAACCACAGTAGGCAGACTGAATGGGGAAGCAGATTGTGGTAAAGTCACTACACTTGAGAACTACTCAGCAGTAAAACGGAATCAACAACAGGTACACACACATGGATATAGCCCAACATTCACAAATGTCAAAAAAAATTATATTGAGGAAAAGAAGAAAAACACACACTCAAAATTTATTTTATGCTTTTATTTCTATGGCTTTCCAAGACAGATAAAACTTATCTATGATGACAAATGTCAAAAAGTGATTGCCTCTTGGAGAGGGAACACTGGAAAGGGGCATGAGGGAAATTTCTAGTATGTGAACATGTTCTCTGTGTTGTTTGGGTGGTAGTTACATGGTTGACGTCACACTGAACACTTAAAATCTGTGCATTGTATTGCATATAAACCATACCTCAATGAAAATTTTAAAAACATGTGAATAGTAATAATAAAGTACTTTTTGTTTCTATTTTTTAGAATTTTTAAAAAGGATTTTATTGGTTTTTAAATTAAAAAAAATTTTTTTTGCCTGACTTGGGTCTTCATTGCTGCGTGCAGGCTTTCTCTAGTTGCTGCGAGTGGGGGCTGCTCTTCGTTGCGGTGCCCAGGCTTCTCATTTTGGTGGCTTCTCTTGTTGAGGAACATGGGCTCTAGGTGTGTGGGTTTCAGTAGTTGTGGCACGCAGGCTCAGTAGTTGTGGCTCCTGGGGTCTAGAGCACAGGCTCAGTAGTTGTGGCGCATGGGCTTAGTTGCTCCGTGGCATGTGTGATCTTCCTGGACCAGGGCTCGAACCCATGTCCCCTGCATTGGCAGGCAGAGTCTTAACCACTGTGCTACCAGGGAAGCCCCTAACATAATACTGTAAATCAACTATACGGCAATAAAAATGTTTTAAAAATGAATATACTATGAATACTAATTCTTCAGAGTTGAGGTAAGGACTCAGTGAGATAATTCGGGTGAGAAGTAAATAAAAATTACTTTAGTAATTAAAAGAGAAATTAAAATAGTAATTAAAATAGAAATTAAAATCGAAATTAAAATAGTAATTAAAATAGTAATACTAAAGTAATTTTTATTTACTTCTCACCCGAATTATCTCACTGAGTCCTTACCTCAACTCTGAAGAATTAGTATTCATATTATATTCATTTTTAAAACATTTTTATTGCCGTATAGTTGATTTACAGTATTATGTTAGTTTCAAGTGTACAGCAAGGTTACTCTGTTATACATATACATATATCCACTCTTTTTTAGATTCTTTTCCCATATAGGCCGTTACAGAGTACTGAGTAGAGTTCCTTGTGCTATACAGTAGGTCCTTACTAGTTATCTACTTTATATATAGTAGTTTGATAAACTGGAAGACTGGGAATGACATCTTCATTTTTTAGTCGAAAAAATTGAGACTCAGAGAGTATGGGACATGCCCAAGGTCATGCACGAGTCAGTAGCAGAGCTGGAATCCAAAACCAGATTTTAGAGTCTGAGATCTTAGCTGCTTCCTCATAACATCTAGCACCTTGGATTTGAGTCAGAGGCGTGCTTCTTCTGGGACACCTCCCAGGTGAAAGAGGCCATCTTGAGTGAATGTGAGATCACAGAGCCCATGGCCTGGTGTGAACAGATGGAGACAGAAGACAAGTGGAAGCTTCTCTTGGCACCGGCATGGTGGCCTCCTATCCACAGAACTGGTCTGCATCCGGGCAATTTTGTTAGACCAGAGCAGGTAGTCTGAAAGAAAGCATGGAGTCTTCAGGACCTCTGAGCATCCTGAAGGGAATTTTTTTGTCCTATGATATCTCTTGAAAGCTCTTCTTCATCTTTCAAGATGTTTGCTTTTCTGGAGTAAGTTGGAGAGAGATCGTCTATAATGTCAGCTCCATGAGTGTGGAGATCTTTTCTGTCTTATTCACTGGTATTGCTCCAGGGTAGAATAGCCCTCAGTAATGATCTGGGGATTTAAAAAATCCATCCACCCCTCCTTCCATTATTTCATCAACCCCATGCCTTCTGACACCTGTCTGCTGGCATGTACTATCACTCATGGCCATTTAAACCTTCCAGAAGGCATCTCTAAGACCCAGATATTTGCTGGTGCTGATGGCCTTTCTCCCAGAGACTGAGAACAGTGGATTGCCATAGCCCCCTGCACAGACCAAATGGAACAGGATCCCCAAGCTCTCCTCCCTTGGCCTCATGCCTGTTCCTGGAAGCTCACAGAGTCAGCATTTGACAGGGTTAAGATTTGATTTGACACCCCACTGGGGCACCGTTCAGGAACTCAATTGTGCCAAGCAATGGAGTAGCACTTATTGGTTTCAGAGGGGATGGAAAACAATTTAAGCAACCTCTGTTCTCTTCAGCCCAGACACACACCATTACTCTGTTGACTTAAGAGCAGCTGCTGACACTGAGCAGAGACGGGAGGTCTCTATGAAATCCTTCCCTCATCTGTCTCCAGCACATCAAGGAAAAACTGCATGCACAGATCAGTCAAAATCCTTTCTTGGGACTATCTTGCTAATTCAAGTCCTGGCTGCTTTTCTCAGGGAAGTCCGGGTGAGGCTGGGAGATAGCAGAAGTCCTTGAGCCTTGAGGGGATGAAAGGCAGGGAGAACGTCAGAGTTTTTTTCTTTAAGGCTATAACTTAGGCTTCAGGGAAAGCTGAAAAAATCTGGAGAAGAAAAGGGAGTGAAGAGGTGACGAAGGGATTTTAACTGAGACTAAGTGGCTGGATGTCTTTACTGCAAGCAGGAAGAGGTGCTGGCTCAAATTTACTTTCCAAAGTCCAAAGAGCAAAAGCAAACAAAAGCAAACAAACGAAAACAGTTCAATGCAGGCCAGAATAATATCCAGTATGTGATAGTTTTATGTGTTGACTTGACTGGGTGAAGGGATGATCAGATAAATGGTAAAACATTACTTTTGGGTGTGTCTATGGGGGTGTTTCCAGCGGAGATTATTAACATTTGAAGCAGTAGATAAGGAAAGACAATCACCCTCACTAATGCAGGTGGGCATCATCCAATCCATCGTGGGCCGGATAGAACAAAAAGGTGAGGGTGTGCGAATGTGATCTTTTTTGTCTTGAGCTGGGACATCCATCTTCTCTTGCCTTGGACATCGGTGCTCCTAATTCTCTGGTCTTTGGACTCAGACTGAATTACACCTCCAGCTTTCCTGGTTCTTCAGCTTGCAGACAGCTGGTCATGGGCCTTCCTGTCCCCCATAATCACATGAGCCAATTCCTGCAATAAATCTCTTCATTTATATGTCTTCTTTTGGTTTTGTTTCTCTGGAAAACCCTGGCTAAAACGTGGGCGGGGGTGTGTGTGTGTGTGTGAACTGTCAAGATTTCTGGGTAACACATTTTTAGAATCAAGTAGAAATGTAGATTCTGGATTGAAGAAAATGAGGTACTAACAGAACACGGAAAATCTTGAGTCAGTCCAAGTTGGGATGTGGTGTTGGCAGGAAATAAGAGACAGAAGGACAACCATCAGAAGTCCCCAGGTGTTAGGATTAGGTCTCTAGGGTTAGACTGTAGGTCTGTGATGAATCTGTCCCAGTCCCTCTTGTCAGGAGCTCACAGGCTAGTTGAATGAACATACAGTTAGTTCTGGTGACAAACCCAGTGAGCTCTGGAATGCTCAGTGATCGAGAAGCATGGGGTGCGGTGAGTAGAGGTCAGGTATGTTTTCTTGAGGATTTGAGCAGGAGTTATCACAGCAAAGGCAAGTGTGTGTGTGTGTGTGTGTGTGTGTGTGTGTGTGTGTTTTGTTCATAAGCATCCTAGGCAAAGATGATAATTGGAACAAGGGCATAGAAGCAATATATGTTAAGGTCTCAGTGAGAAACTACAGCATTCAGGGGAGGTGGAGTTTAGAGCAGTGGTTTTCAACCCTGGCAGCAAATTGGGATCACTGAGGATGCTTTAAAATCCTGATGCTCAGGTGCCACCTCCAGAGATACTGATTTATTGGTTTTGGATAGGATTTTAGAATTTGAAGATTTGTAAAGCCCATCAGATGACTCTATATATACAATCTGAGTTGAGATCCACTGGTTGAGAAGAGCTGGCAGACATTATTGGACTTATTTTTTTGGCCAGTCAGCATAGACCCTCACTTCTTTTTTTTGCTGTATGCGGGCCTCTCACTGTTGTGGCCTCTCCCGTCGCGGAGCACAGGCTCCGGACGCGCAGGCCCAGCGGCCATGGCTCACGGGCCCAGCCGCTCCGCTGCACGTGGGATCTTCCCGGACCGGGGCACGAACCCGTGTCCCCTGCATCGGCAGGCGGACTCCCAACCACTGCGCCACCAGGGAAGTCCGACCCTCACTTCTTTAGTGACAGTCCTTAATTCTATTTTGAGGAATTACCTCTCCGCATCTGTAAGGCAATCCTAACTACGCAGCCACACGTGGGTGAACATGCTGTGCATGGCACAAGGGTGCCTGGTCAAGGCTGAGCTGGAGGCTGAAATCAAGCCCTGGTTCTGTTCACCAACCATGCCTAATGGAAGAGGGCTGTGCCTACCTCAGAGAAGGGCATTTTCCTCAAATTTGCCCAAAGGTACCATCCGGGCTAGTAGCTATTACCCTGGTTGTTAATCAAGGTGCCCTGCTCTCCCTTAGCCAAAAATGAGGTAAATGGCCAAGTGTATGGCACCAGGAATCTATCTCTCCTTGGAATTTGCATCCAGGATGGAAAAACTGTGGGAGTTGATTCACCCCGGTGACCTGAAACAATCCTATCAGCTCCTGTTACAAGAACCTCCCCAAACTCCCTCATCCCTGCTCTTTTCAAACTTTTTCCTCCTGCCTTCCTGTTGGTTTAGTACTTCGAAAAAACTGGTGCAGTTTAGGGGAGTAACGTGGCACAGGAGGAGAGGTGCTAGTTTAGATAGGATGGCAGACTTCTTGGTAGAGGTGATGTAAGAAGCCATATAGGGTTCTGATGGAGCGAAATTCCAGGCAGGTGGAGTAGCAGGAGAAGAGGTCCTTTGGAATGAAAGTGACACATTTGAAGAACAGCAGTGACAGTAGTGAGACTGGAGCGGAGTGAATGAGAAGGACAGCATTAGGAGGTCACGGGCAGCATTTGGTGTGGGAGGGGATGAGACCATGGACTCTGGAGTCAGCCTATCCCTCTTGAATTCACCACCTTTCAGCCGTGTGCCATCAGTCAAACACTTGACCTCTCTATTCTGCAGTGTCCCTGTCCCCTAAATGGGGCTAATAATAGAACCTACCAACCTACCCTGAAAGTTTGCTGTGACTTGTTCATACATATCAAGTGCTTAGAAAAATGTCTGGTATATAAGTGCTCCATAAACGTCAGTTATTGCTGCACATCGTGATAGAGATTTCATTTTTATTCTCAATGAAATAAAAGTCCTTGGAGGATTATAAGCAGGGGAGAGACAGGGACTAATTCAAGGTTTAAAAGATCACTGACTATTATATAAATATTAAGAACAGCCTGAAGTGGGCAAGTGGGGAAACAGAGACCCAGGCATGTGACAGTGGTGGCTTACAGTCAGGTGACAGCAGCCTCTATTGTCCCTGCTCTGCTTCAGATAGTGGGACGGGACCCACTTCCTGCTGCTTCCAAACAAAGATCTCGAACTATGAAAGAATGTGAGGCTAAAGGTGGTGGGAATTGAGGCAGGAGAGATAGGTGATGGTCAGGTCACACAGGGTCTTAATTGTGATTCGAAGGAGGCTCAACTTTTGAGGGAAGGCGATGGGGACTCTTCAGAGAGCAGACGAATGAGACAATCGGATTTGCATTTTCCAAAGATCTCATTGATGCTACATGGAAGATGAATAGGAGGAGTGAGATTTCGAGATCAGAGATCCAGAAATGAGCATCACTGGTCAGGAGGCTAGAGAAAGAATGTTCTGATGTTGATATTAAGGTCTTGGGGATAATAGCTATTTCTTACTCCTCTCAGTGGTGGTTTAGGACTTCTAATAGGAACTTTAGTTTCCAAGTTTGCAGTGGGCTGAGTCCTGTAGAACCTGGAGAAATACCATCATTGACTGGTTTCAAGGCAGACCTGGGAGAATTCTATAAGGCAAATACAGCAGGACTTAATCAAAGCTAGTGGAACTAATTTCAGATTTCAGCCCCTAGGGTAGAGGTTATGACAAGGCAGCATGTGGGCCCAAAATGACACAGACATGCTTTGTTGGCCCTCTCACTATTTAAAAATTTAAATTAGTTTTTATGGGAATTTCATATTCAAATCTGAATTTTCTATAGAAAAAATCTGGCTGAGCAGACGGAGGCCCCATTCCCACTGGCAGGATGGATTGGAGGTGGGGCATGGTGGTAACCTGGTCTCCAGTTTGCCTGAGCCCCCATCTGGCTCATTAGTGAATTCACCCTACTGCCCAGCCCCTGTAAGCCTTTGGGTTTGTGACCCTGCAGAGACATGCTTTGCCCATATTCTGTGCTAAAGAGAACAATTGAAGCTGTGGTGAAGTTCAGAGCCTACCTGTAAATAGAGGGGCCTGGAGTGAGTTACCTGTTCACCCCACCAATATGCCCAGCCCCCATCAACACCCCGTGCTTTGCACCAAACAGGGTCCTGGCAATTGTCCCCAGGGCCCGCTTCCCCTGGAAGCCTCACTCCCTTTCTTCACTCTATGCACCACTTGTAACCGGCTTCCAGGCCCTCAGAATAATTGGGTCTGAGCAAGCATTCCCTCTATAAATATTAATCTGGATATGCTTGGAATACTCTGCTTCTTTTAGATGAATTGTTAACTAGATATCTAATCGAGAGCTTCTTGACGAGCAAAGCAAGATCTCTCTGCCGGCTTGTTCCTTTATTGGGGGTGGGGGAAGGTGGAATTTGCTAGAAGTTGTAAGGGTTTATTTACGAGAGATGAGCTGTGTATGGTCCAGCTCCTTGAAGCTGTAAGCACCCCCAGATTCTTCTGGACAATCTCAAGAGGACCACCCTTGCCAGGGAACCAGTACTGGTTAGGAGGTGGATTTTAGCAACTGACGGATCATAACTGGAATTTCAGCTCTGCCACTAAATAACAGTATAAATTTGGGCAAGTCACTTAATCTCTCTGGCCCTTGATTTTCTCTTCTATAAAATGGGAGTGATTATATGGGTCTGCCATGGCTGTAATGGGGATTTAATTAGGGAGTCTATGTGTTAGGTAATGCATAGCAGGTTCTCAGAAAAAAATAAATATTAATGAAGGAGAGGATTTTGACAACTTCAGGGAGGTCAATGCATTTAGACACTTCTGGCCACCTGTACAAATTTCAGAGCTGCACGATTTTCAGTTTTCCTGGATCCTAGTTAGAGTGTGGAGGTGGTCCTGCCACACAATTGGCACGTCTAAGTCATGATTGTGTCTCAAGGTAGCAAATCCACCCACCCACCCACTCATCCATTCAATGACCAATAACTGAGTACCCACTATGTGCCTTGTATGGTGACAGTCCCAAGGACATAGTGGGAAATGGATGTAGTGGACAGGGCCTGACAATGGGAAGGTGTCTGTGGCTGGTACCCGGGGGCCTGATGGTTCACAGCACAGATTTGGGGCTAGAGCGGGTCCACTGCTATGTAGCTGTGTCATCTTGAGCTCACAAAGGACCCCAGCTCACCAAAGCTCAACTTCTTCATCTGTCATATGGAAACAGTATCTCCCACCAGAGTTGGGGATTACAGTTTCTGCTTTTCTTGCTTCTCAGAGCTTATTTTTTTAAGGTTCAAATTCAATGAGCCAATGAATGTGAACTTGCTTTGCATGTTGCAAAATGCAAATGAACGTGTAGTGTTCGTCTTCCGAAAGGAAAATCACCAGGCCCAGCTTTCTCAGGATTTATATCAGGCTCATATCACTGTCATGGGCAGTCCTCCTTGGACTGACCAGTAGCCCTGTCTACTCTGCCCCGGCTGCCAATCAGTTTTATCTCCTGGGAGGATGCGGAGGCAAGGGAGGTGGTTTGAACCAACAAGCTCACTTTATAAGTGAGGGTGTCTTCACTTCACCATGTCAGGGTGTCTTCCAGAAAGGCAGAGAACTATAGCCCAGACATCTTCCAGAAACCCTGAAGAACATCCCTGCCTACACAGGGTGGACTTTCACTTAGTGGAATTCCAGGCCTTGCTATAGCACTGCCTTCCTGCACAAAATGGCATTGGCTTCTGGAGAAAGTTCTAGACTAGCACAGCCCTGGTAGTACAGCATAGTGTTTAGTTGCATAGGCTCTGAAGCCAGGCTGCTGGGCTCAATACCTGCTCTGCCATGTCCTTGGCTGTGTGGCCTTTTGTATAGCACTTACCCTTTCTAGACCTCAGTTTCTTTGCACAATGGAGATGCTAATGAAACATAAGTAATAGGTGCATTGTAAAGTCAGGCGAGATAAAGCCGTTATCATGGCATCTGACACATAGCAAGCACTCAAGTCATCCTATCGTTACTTGGATGTTTTCATTCCTGGTGCTCCGTGGTGCCAAGAGCTCAGACTGGGCCATCGCTGAAGTATGAGATTAAAGGAAATAATATAAAGTGACTGATGGTAGAAGGACCTCAATAAATGATTTTTATTATTATCATTAATATCATTTGTCATTACTATTATTATTTATAGTGGAGTGGAGACCGAGCTGGTGCCAAATTTGGATGGGGAGACTCTGGCTGTCACCCCTAGGGCTGTGAGTACTGGTTAGACTGATCCACAGACAGCTCAGGGAAGGAAGCCTTCAGAGAAAACTAGCCTGGCCCAGAGGGCTGTCATCATTTCCACTTGGTCATCTTTCTAGGAGCAGTTTTCATATGAGCTAATAATTGCTTCCATTGAGGATTGCTGTCCCTTCCTTGACCTGGGTTCAGATGGACATTGCAGAGGCATCTCTCACAAGCAGAACAAGCTTACACACGCTGTACAATGTTATCTGCCCCCAGGGGTGTGATTAGGGACAATCCTTAAGGCAACTGGGGACAACTCAGGCAGGAACAGCCCCTGAGGCTAAGAGATGCTCCAGCAGCCTCCTCTTGCCCACTGAGGTTAAACATGCTTCTTCCTCTAGCTGCTTAGAGCAACTTGGGCAGCTGTATCTAAAGAATCTCCAAGGTGGGTTCTCAGGGTAAAGGAAACAGCAAAGGTGTCTATTCCTCTCTCTGAAGAGGTGACCTGAGAATAAGGTGTTAGCCACTCCTCATCTCACTAGTCTTTGAGCTCCAAGAAGGCAGGGCCCCTGACTGCTTATTTGTCCTCTGCATCTACAGTGCTCAGCACACAGCAGGTGCTGGGAAGTATTGGATGGATGGATAGATGGGTGGGTGGATGGATGGATGGATGGATGAACGGGTAGATGGGTAAATGGATGAATAAATGGATGGGCAGATGGAGGATGGATGGATGGATGGGTGGATGGATGGATGGGTGAGTGGATGGATGGATGGGTGAATGGATGGATGGATGGATGGATGAATCAACGAGTTTCTCTGCATCTCCTAGTTGCAGCACTCCCACAGCTGTGTTCCCCAATGTCCACAGACAATCACAGCCTAGCTCCCAGACTCTTTTCCCAAAAGCAGAGGCTTTAAAGCCCAGTCATTCTTTGGTATTTCCATCAGATGAGCTCAGCTCCATCTGTCTTCACTCCATTGGCTGACTCCACCCCAGGCTCCTCAGAGCTAACCAGACCTTAGAGACCCAGCACATACTCTTTGGCAGCCTCACCCTTTTGTACTTATATTCCGAACTCAGGTGTATTAGTCAAGGTAATTCACTCCAGTTGCTGCAACAGCCTTTGTATCTCATAGGCTTATGGCATATTTCTTACTCATATCATAATCCAATCAGCTATTGATCCAGCAGTCTTACAGGCTATAATTTAGCAATCCAGTTTCCTTCCATCTCAAGGCTGTGCCTTCCACACAGAGTTCTGCAATCTTAAGCTGGATCCTTATGCTCTAAATAAAGAGAATGAACCAAGGTTCTAGACCTTAGAGTCCACTGTTTACCTGTAAATGACAAGTGGTGGCCAAGATCCTTAGGTAATATGCCTTGCCCACCTGGATACCAAGTGCTCCAGTATGTGACGCCATCCATCCAACTGCTTAAGCCAGAAACCCGAGAGTAATACCTGCCTCGTTGGTTTCCTTCTCACCACACACCAGATCTATCAGCAGGTTCTACTGTATCTTTGGATCTACCTCTAAAACATGTCCTCATTTCTGTTAACTTGATAATTTGGGTATAACTTACACTCAAAATTACATATAAATATTGAACTCCATTCATTTTTACATATGAATGAAAAAATTATACAAAACTCACACACAGGGCTTCCCTGGCGGCGCAGTGGCGCAGTGGTTGAGAGTCTGCCTGCCGATGCAGGGGACACGGGTTCGTGCCCTGGTCCGGGAAGATCCCACGTGCCGCGGAGCGGCTGGGCCCGTGAGCCATGGCCGCTGAGCCTGCGCGTCCGGAGCCTGTGCTCTGCAGCGGGAGAGGCCACAACAGTGAGAGGCCCGCGTACCGCCAAAAAAAAAAAAAAAAAAAAACTCACACACAAAATTATATATAAGTATTATGCTCCTTTCATTTTTACCCACGAATGCACCTGTGCTACCATCTGTAGGATATACATTTCCAGCATCTGAGAAGTGTCCCCCACGTCCCTTTCCAGTGAATATCCCTCTAAGGTAACGACCATGCTGAGCCCTATTACCTGTTCTTGACTCACACATTAATGGACTCCTATAGTATATACTGTTTTGCAACAGACTTCTCTTGCTCGCCATGATCTGTGTGAGTTGCCTGCACGTTGTTGGGCGATTCAATAGTTTATTTACTTATCTATTTTCCTGCTGATGGACATTTGGTTTTCCAGTTTGGGGTTTCCATGAATAAAGCTGTTATACATTCTTTTACATTTTGTGTGTGTGTGTGTGTGGACGTGAGCACTCATTCTTGTTGGACATATTCCCAGGAGTCAACTTCTGGGGCTTCGGATAGATGTATCTTGAGCTTTGGAAGATACCGTCAAGCAATTTTTAAAACATTTATATCAGTTCATACTCCCACCAGCAGTATATGAGAGTCCCAGTTGCTCTACTTTTTTTGCCATCACTTATTTTAGTTTCTTTAATTGTATCCATTCTGAGACAAGCATATTTTATCAACTCCACTACTATCACCCATTAACTGTTGCCTGGACAGCGGCCCTGGACCCCTAACTGGTCTCTTTGTCTTCTGGTCTTTTCAATCCATTTTGTACCCGGCATCCAGGGTCTACCACCTCCCTACTAAAACCTTTCAATGACTCCTGGTTACACTTAGAAATAAACCTATGCTCTTACAGTGACCTACAAGCTTCTACATCTCCTTTCTCATCATTCAGACTTCATCCCAAATAATGTCTCCTCAATGGACCTTTCCTAATGAATATACATAATGTCCCCAGGAAATCATCACCCAGCAAATCCACTGCTGTATTTTCTACACCTCTCTTATCACTACCCCCATCATCTAATTATTGGCTCAACTCTGAACTGTCTTTTCCCACTTACCTTTAATCTCCATGAGAGCAGGACTCAGTGTTCCCTGCTGTGCCCCAGCACCCAGCCCAGTGCTGGGCACATTGTAAACCCTCCATAAGTGTTTGCTGGGTGCACTTGCTTCCATCTGGGGCTGGGGTCTTGAGAGGCCCCCAGTGCATGTTCTTGAAGCTGTTTCTGTTGTCACCAAGCCACTGTATTTCTCAAGTCAATCTCAAATTGTGGTACATGATATTAAAAGCATCAGGACCAGATGTTCAATTTTCCAGACAGGTTGCTCTGATTGGAATTCAACTCTGAAAGAAGTTTCTGACCAAGAACCAACCAAACCCACAACTTGGCTGCCCAGTCACCTTCACTCAAGGCTTTTGGCTTGTGCCTCCTTGAAACGTCCACTGGCTCCCCAGTCTAAATATCTCCCCATCTCTGAACATGCCAGCCCCCTGGCCCGCCCCTCCTCCACAGCTTCTATAAAATCTGCCTTCCAGGAAACTCTTGGAGATTTACTCTCTCCTTCCAGAGTCACCTGTGAGGGCAAGAAAGGTACTGTTATTATTCTCTGCATTTCTCACATAAACAACCTGGGGCTGATCTAATGGAATCTCTCTCTCCTCTCACTCCCCTCCTTCCCAGGATAACCTGGAGGCCTGGCCACCTGGCTGCAGAAGTGAGATGGGCTGCAGAGAATCCATCTACCTCTCTGAGACTGTATTTGAGAGAACGCAGAAACAGAGACGAACTGCTTTTAGCGGTTTGAGAAAAAAAAAAAAAGAGATCTTTTCCTAAGCAATTTCTAGTCATGTAGAGGGCTGACATACCATAAAATAGGCAGGGTAATCACAGCATGCGAGATTAAAACCACGCCTGGAGAGCACAGATCCTCGGGGTGATAGGGGTGGGCTAAGAGCCCCGCCCCGTCTCTACCTCTCTGTCTCTCTGCCTCTCTGTCTTCTCCGTCTATCTCTCTCAGACTCAGTTTCTCTTTCTCTGTCTGACTCTTTCTCTCTTCTGTCCCCTGACTCCTCCCTCCCCCAACTCCCAGCAACCACCGCAAGCCCATATGGACCTAAACTCCAAAATGACAGAAATAATGTCTCCATCCCTTTTTGCCTTAAGTGCACAGGTACCTCTGGAAGGAGAATTTTCAGAGATGGCTCAAATGTTTCTCTCAATTATACACACACACAAATAAAAAACACACATGCACACAACCACTGTTGCACATCCACACACAGATGCACACAAACATGCCCACACACATGCATACATCCCTCATACATCCGCTCTGCCCATATGGAGTACGTCTGGCTCTGCCAGTCATTTACTTCCTTTCTATGCTCTCTCTCCCTTCAGTACCTTAGCCATACCCAGACCCCTGAAACGACCCCACTTGGAATCCTCATTCTGGATGCCTTGGTTTCACTCTCTTTCTAGATGTAGATGCACACGCATTTAGACACCTGCCTGTCTTATCTTCCTCCTGCTCGCAGGCCCTTCCTCACACATCTGTGAAACGACAGCCCTTGCATTCCTGCCCCACTTTGCTCCAGAGTGCAGTGTCAACGCACTCCTTCCTCAGTATAGCCCTTCCCTTGGTGGACAATGCACAGTGGTGACTTCCATCGGCTTCTCTGCATGATGTCACCGTGATTGATGGCTGTAACAGATGGCCCTGCCTTCTTTCCTTAGTGAGAAAGGGTGCACAAGAGCATGCCAACAGCAAGGACCCCTACAATTGAGATCAACAGAGTGGTATCCTACTTCGGCTCCCAGCCTGCCCAGGCTGTATGTCCGTAGGCCAGCTGTTCTCCTTTAAGGAGATATGGCATTCGGTACAACTTCCTAATATAAATAATGATGTGATTCTGTAACTAGTCTCCAAGGACAACAAGGTCTTCTATATGAAGGACAACTGGCTTTTCTTCTAAGAGTAGTAGATTTGGCCTTGACGTGGCCAAAGCCAGAGAATTGGGCGCTGTGTCCGACACTGGCTAATTTCAGAATTCCATCGTTAATTCTCAAGCACAGGCCGAGCTTTTCATATCAATACCTCGGATGTAACAAGTGTTCTCAACTCCTCCTAATCTTATTAAACCGCGGTTCCTGCAAAGTAACTGAGTGATTTTCAGTCTGTTCACGTTAAGATTTAGTGCAGCATGCAAGCGGCTGAGCTGATGTTAACGTCTGAATCGTGAGCAGCCATATGGCCCCAGCCTTCCCTGCTCCTGCCTTAGCAAGGGCTTCCCCTGTCCAGGTTTGATGGCTGAGATACCTCTGAGGGCTGGTGGACACTGTTTTCCTGACTACTGGGAATGAAATAAACAGGAAGGTCAGAGGTAGCTGAAGCATGGCAGAGGGGAAAGATTTTCTCCTGGTCCTCTCCATCATGTGGAGAAAGAAAAGAGGACTGGGATTTAGGAAACCTGGGTCCTACCTGTAGCTCTGCCCTCCCTCCCTCGGTGACACTAGCCAAGTCACCTTTTGTCTCTGGGCCTCAGTTGGAGCCCCAGTTTCCTCATTTGTGAGAAGGTAATTTGGACAAGTAGTTCTGAGTCTATTGTACTCAAATGGGGATCAAGTTCTTGAGCCTATGACCTGCTAACTGCCCAATCCCAGGTTATGACAAGTCTGACAGACTGGTCAAATAGTGTGTGTGTGTGTGTGTGTGTGTATTTGCTAACTCAAAGAGGGGCAGAATTGGTCTCTAAAAATTTGTCTGCAGGACTTCCCTGGTGGTGCAGTGGTTGAGGGTCTGCCTGCCGATGCAGGGGACACTGGTTCGTGCCCCGGTCCGGGAAGATCCCACGTGCCGCAGAGCGGCTGGGCCCGTGAGCCATGGCCGCTGAGCCTGCGCGTCCGGAGCCTGTGCTCCGCAACGGGAGAGGCCACAACAGTGAGAGGCCCGTGTACCGCAAAAAAACCCAAAAAATTAAATAAATAAATAAATAATTGCAGGATGTTAGGTTATTAAAAATATTTATAAAAAACTGGTTTATTTCCTCCCCCCCTCTCTCCTTCTTCCTGTCCTCTTTCCTTCCCTCTTCCTTCTTTTATTTCCTCCCAACGAATATTTATTGAGCAGTAATTTTGTTCCAGGTGTTTTTATAGGCACTAGTAGTATAATGGTGAACTGGAAGTGACAATGGATTCTTGTCATAATGGTTGGAACATGGCAATTGTAGGACCTAGGAGATATTTCAGGATTACCTGCTATATAGAGCTAAGTAAATCTGAATGCCTTGGCATGTCCCTAAACTCGGAGGCTTGTGGGACAATAGGAGTCATTTGCTTTTGTCAAACTCAAGTAATATGGGAGGCTCAGCCATTCGTAGATCATTGGTTTGACATTGACATTCACCAGGATGATGTCATGGCCCAGTTGTCTAAAGAATGGACTCTGGAGCCCAAAATTCCCAGGTTTGAATCCAGGCTCTGATGCTCACTCAGGGAGACAGCTTAACCTTTGTGTGTCTGCGAAATAAGGATAATAACAGAAAACCTCCTTCCTAGGATTATGAGTATTTAATGTGTCAATTGTTGTAAAGTACTTAGAATTGGATCTGGTGAATTGTCAATGCTGCTAAAATAAATTCTTCTTTTATTTCAGTATGTCTAAAACCAAGTGGATTATCTTTTTATAAATAACGATTTCTTTTATCTGTTGTCCCTATTTCCACAAATGACACCACCTTGGTCCCAGACTCTCAGGTTCATGTGGAATCCATGTTGAATACTGTCCTGGCAGGGCTTTGATGAGCAGAGCTGTGGAAACCCAGCTCTCAGCTGGCACCCTCAAGATCCCCAGGGCTCACCTCTGTAATGAATCAACTTCTTCCCACCATTTGCGGGCTGAAGATATTTACTGGCTCCTAATCAACAATTCTTCAGTTTAACATTTTATATCTGTTATGGTCTAGCTACCTGTTCAGCCTCCAGGAACACCTCTTGGAGAAGTTCCCACTGTTCTAGTTTTCCTGAACTACGACATTCCTTCTTTTCCCATCCCCAGGCCTTTGCTTGCATTATCATTCATATCTAGGAGGCATCCTCTTCTCTCTCTATCCAACCAAGTGTATCCTTTCCTTCAAGGACCAACACACTGTCACTCCGCTATGAAGCCCTACCTGAGTGTGAAGTCACCCATCAGCAGTGGTTTGCTACTCCTCTGACCCTCCAGGGGAGATGTTTGTGCCGCATGCAGTAAAGATCACATTCTGCCTTTTACTCTGGTTATCAAGGAAATGGTAGATCACAGGGGTTAATAGCAGAGATTCTGGAGTCAGAACATCCTGACGGTGTCCTCTCGTTTTTTCACTTACTAGGGTTGACCATGGATAAGTTTCAGCTTCAAGCCTTACCTTTTCTATCTATGCAATAGTAAGAATAGTGCCTGCCCCTTCGGGCCTCCTAACTGGTCCCCGGTTCTACATTGGTCCCTGCAGTTCATCCCCCACACTGAAGCCACAGTAATTCTTTGAAAACTTAATGCAACCCCTCTGATTTGAAATCCTCCAACACTGTTTTCATTGTCCTCAAAATTAAATCCCAAATCCTTCCCTTGGCCTGTAAGACTTCTCTGGTATCGTTTCCTACCATCTGCCCTCTCTCTCTGCTTCAGCCTCCTCGCTGTGTTCCTTGGACAGTCCAAACATGCCCCAGGGCCTTTATACTTGCTGTGTTCCCAACCTGGAAGGTTCTTCCCCCAGGTATCCCATCACTCACTTTTACTTCATTCATTCATTGGAGAGACTTTCTCAGACCTACTCCCCATTAAAACATCACTCCAGTCCCTCTCCACTTACTCTGCATTTTAAATTATTACCTCTAGGAGTTATTATATACTTCGTTGTCTATTTCCTGTTTGTGTCTCCTCAATACCACCATGGGGTATCTAAACCCCGTGAAGGCAGGGGACCATGGTGTGGTTCACTATTTTATTCCAGGCCTTGAAAACAAAAAAAAAAGTTCTTGGCACATACTTGGCACGTGAGTAATAATTAGTAAATAAATGAGTGAGGCTCAGCCCAGTGCCAGATCCAGGTGGGCTTGCAGTGTGCAACCACCGTTACTGTTGAACTCTCACAGCTGGGAGCTCACATCTATCTTCCCACTGGTATGTGAGCTCTTCAAGGGCAGTGGCTGTATATTATTCATCTCTGTATCCCTCACAGAACCTAGCACAGGGCAGGAGCCACCCCGTGCATGTTAATGTCAAAGGCCTCTGCAGACATCAGAAGGCAAAAGCCACAACACAGAATGAAAGCAGCCCCTTGGCAGGGTGTGCAGGCCCTGGGAGCATTTCATCACTCTGTTATCTCTGGCAGTGAGGACACGGAGCCCGCACGGACAGAACACAGCAGCAAGAGCTTCAAGGACGACCGCTGCCCCCGGACCGTCCCCTGTGGGGTCACGTGCTTCCCAGGAGGAGCCAACGCAGTGGTAGCCTCGGTCCTTACCCCTGCCTACCTCCCGGCCTTCCGTTCCTTCTCCCCCCCAGGAGCTCCGCCTCCTGACGCTCAGCACCCCATCCTACTATCTCAGTCCCTGCTGGAGCAGAGACACAGACTCCCTCCTACGTAAGCATGAGTCACTCTCCAGGAGAGAGCCGTGACAAGGTCCCATCTCAGCAGTGTCCAGGAACCCGACACCTGGAGAGCCTTGTGTATTTTCCCCTAGCTCTTTGTCGAGCTGTGAATGTTATTAAAGTGCCCTATTAGAGTGGAAAAAAAATTCCAGATTAAACCACACAATAGATAGGATTTAAAATACAGGCTGTGAATGTAATTTCCATGGGAGCAGTGGTGAGCAAGTAAAGGGGGGGTAATTTATGATTCTCCTGAGGAAAAGTAGAAGGCAAGGGAGACACTCAGATGAGGTCATCCTTTCCTCTCCTCCCGCCCTGCTCAGACCCTCCCTTCGTGGCCTCTGGCCACTCCCTGTTGTCTTTGGAGCAATGCAGTTCCCCAAGCAGAGAGCCCAGCTGGTGGTGCTGCTGACTGAGGGGGCTGATGACCCTGCCAGCTGCAAGTGTCTGGAGCATCCCTAGGTGTGTTTACCTAAAGAGAGAGGGAGCATCAGGTAATAAATAAGTAGAGGGCTGGTGATTTAAAAAGGAAAAAAAAGATATGCAATATTTGTCCCCTAAACTTGGCATCCATGCAGTGGAACTGAGCAGAGCTCAGCCTCATAATAATAATTCACCTTTAAGATTATTTTCTATGTATCATGTGTCAGGCTCTGCCCTAAGTGCTTCTCCTTTTTTTTTTTTTTTTTTGCAGTACGCGGTCCTCTCACTGTTGTGGCCTCTCCCGTTGCGGAGCACAGGCTCTGGACGCGCAGGCTCAGTGGCCATGGCTCACGGGCCCAGCTGCTCCGTGGCATGTGGGATCTTCCCGGACTGGGGCACGAACCCGCATCCCCTGCATCGGCAGGCGGACTCTTAACCACTGCGCCACCAGGGAAGCCCTAAGTGCTTCTCTTGTGTTACTTTATTTAATCCTCACAATCAGCTTGAGGCAGATACTACTATTATTCTCCTTTTCTAGGTAAGAAAACTGAGGCTCAGAGAGGGTAAGAACTTACTCAAGGCCACACAGCCTATAGATGGCAGGTGGATTTGAATGCAGGCAGATTCCCTTGATGGAGGGGAGTGCCTGGATCCCACTACTGCTATAGACATCAGCTTGCATTTGAACAGTTGTCTTGTAGTTTCTTATAATGCTCAGAATAATGATAACAATAACTAATATTTATTGGTGCTTAGCAGGTGCTGCCCTGAGCACTTCTCTTGTGTTGCCTCTTTTATTCCTCTGATCCACCTCAGGAGGCAAGTGTGTTATTATAGTATCCCCATCTTTCAGATACAAAGACTGAGGACCAGGAACATGAAGGGACGTGCCCAGCATCTCATGACCAAAAAGGGGAGGAACTAGAGTTAAACCCAGGCAGTCTGGCTCCAGAGGCCACCCTCCTAACTGTTACATTCTGTGCTCTCACATGCACTTCAGACACAGGAGGAGACTCTAATTCAAAAGTCAAAACTTGTTCCTTAACAAACACTGTTCCAGAATATCTCCAAGAGCGATGTGTATACTGGAGGTACATGCAATGCGTTGGGTGGCACACGGAGGAATCATCTTAATTTCCCCAAGTTTGTGTTACTTTCACTGTGCAATTCAGGGAAAAGATGTAGGCTCAGGCACGCACTGGCTGTGTGAACCTGTGCAAGTCACTGATTTTCTCCAAGCTGCAGCCTCTTCAGTTTCACCTGCAAAATTGGTTAATTAAGACGTACCGTGTGTACGAAAGAGTCTGAACAAGTATCTGAGGGATGGGAGGTCCTCTGTGTGTGGGGGAAGAAGACAGGACCTAGGGAGGGAGGAAGGAAATAAGGGAGATGGGAGGGAAGGAAAAGACAGAGGGAAGAAGAGAGGAGGGAAGGGAGGGAGGAGGAAGGAAGGAAGAAAAGGAAGGAAGGAAGAGGGGGAGGGAGGGATGGAGGGAAGGAAGAGGGAGGGAAGGCAAGATGGACCACAAACTGATGTGTACTCCAGTGCATTTAAAAAATATCTTTAGGGGCTCCCCTGGTGGCGCAGTGGTTGAGAGTCTGCCTGCTGATGCAGGGGACACGGGTTCGTGCCTTGGTCCGGGAAGATCCCACATGCCATGGAGCAGCTGGGCCCGTGAGCCATGGCCGTTGAGCCTGCGCGTCCGGAGCCTGTGCTCCACAGCGGGAGAGGCCACAACAGTGAGAGGCCTGCGTACCGCAAAAAATAAATAAATAATAATTAAAAAAATAAAAAAATAAAAAATATCTTTAAAGCCTTAATAACCCTTTAATGGGTACTTGCTCTGTACCAGGCGCTGTTTGAAGGTGTGCACACCTTCTCATCCTCACACTGACCCTATTATGTAGTTATCATTCTCTCCATCTTGCAGATGAAGACACTGAGGCACAGATGGTTGGAGGTCTGCTGACGGTGGCTTTGCTAGTAGTTGGCACAGCTAAGGCTTGAGCCCAAGCAGCCCGGCTGGAGTCCATGCCATTAATGCATGGCTGCTCCAAACCGGGACAAGAAGCCGGGGCGTGATCAGCTTTTGCCAACACAGTAGCTGACTCTGTTCCCTCTCGACAGCTGAGCTGGCCCATGGTCCCCACACCAGGCACTTGGCAGGGACTTTCAATCAACTTTGCCGTATTTGAATCTTTCTCACCTGTGAGGCTGGCATTAAGAAAAGAAGAGGATGAGACAAGTAAGTACCGACTATCTCCCATGCGCTGTGCTCAGCTATGGCCACACCCTCCACTGTGCAGACTCTCCCCAAGGGCACTCCGGGTACCACTAAAGTGGCATATGCAGGGATTCAGTGTTTAAAGTCATCCACCATTTTACTGTGTGTTAGGAAAGCCCATGTTGTTGAGATTTGCAAGATGTTCTTAATAAGGTCATGGATAAATAATATTCAAGTTAAGAATAGAAGTGAGTCAATTTACAGGGGGAAAATTAAGGAACCTGTCACCCTGGAGGTACAAGTGCCTGAAGGCAAAACAAGAATGATAGGAGCTTAGGAAATTGCATTGTTTCATCAAATTCTCTCTATAAACCTGGGTATGAATTGGTTATTCCCATTTTGTAGATGAAGAACAAGGGGTTTAGATCAATCGAATAACTTGTCCAAAGTCTCAACACTTGAAATCAGCAAAGTGGAACTTGGAATGCTACTGCCTGATCATTTTGGGGTTCTCTCTCCACCATCTCAATGGTTTGTTCCTTCTGCTACACTTGCCCTTGAGACCCATACCTGACATCCCCCCCTTTGCCCCCATCTCTGACTTCCTTTCTGTCAAGGGACTCACTGAAATCTGGAGGAGTCACTAAAGCCAATGGAAGTGTATTTATTTAAATTGTCAAGATAAATTAACCTTTAGAGCCCCGTTGGAAGAGTCCTGCAAGCCTGGGCTGTGGATTGGGAGCCATGAATATGCAAGTACACGGAGCCATTGAATTAGGCTGCTGCAAACATATTTGGAGGCAGCTGCTTATTTAATAATCTGGGAGAACCACAGGAATAGACAAGCGGTCGCTCTGGCCCATTTGCATGGGTAAAGTGATAATTTTATAACACAACTGCAGCAATTAGGTTTCCCCAGACAACGTCAGGGGAACACCATTTGGGAGCAATCTTAGGTGTCGTCAGCAGAAGCCTGCTGCATGCATCCTCACCCCAGCTGTCAGACAGAACGACCTGTTTCCTGTAGCTGTAGCCTTGTGAAGCGGTGGAGAGCGGGACCCAGGAGTCAGACAGACACAGGTCTGAGTCTCAGTATTGTTGCCTTGAACTATATAACCCCTAGCTGATGGCCTAATCTCTCTGAACCCCAGTTCATTCATCTGCAAATGGGGATATTATTGGTACCTTCCTTTAATGGGTCGTTGTGAGGATTAAAAGTGATCACCTATCTAAAGCTTTTAGAACACTGTCTAGTACAATGATTCTCAAACTCTTCTGCACACCAGCATCACTGAGAACCTTCCAAAAATTTGCTGATGTCTGGACCCCACCTCTAGAGGTTCTAATTTGAGCATGAATATTAGAATCTTTTAAAATATCTCAGGTGATTCTAATGCATCGCCAAGGCTGAAAACCACACTCCAAGTACAAAAGTGATGCTTTAATAGACAGAAGCTAGAGTTATCATTTCTTTATCATTATACTTGCACTCAGGGGACAAGTACAAAACTCCTCTCTCACTTCTGAGGGGGCTTGAAATTCATCAGCAATTCATCCTTTGTCCTCATCCCTGATCTGGCCAATGTCTAGTCTTCTTAGAAGGGGAGAAAAGTGGGATGTGGTTGGGTGAGGGAAGCATAGCTTCAAGGAGAACTGGGTGATAATGGGTCATTACCTCTCAGCACATTCTCTAAAATTGGAGCTTTTCATATAGTCACTAAATATAGCCACTAGGGAGAACAGTATGGATGTTCCTTAAAAAACTAAAAATAGAGCTACTATATGATCCAGCAATCCCACTCCTGGGAATATATCTGGAGAAAACCATGGTTCGAAAGGATACATGCACCCCAATGTTCATAGCAGCACTATCTACAATAGCCAAGGCATGGAAGCAACCTAAATGCCCATTGACAGATGAACGGATAAAGAAGATGTGGTGTATATATACAATGGAATATTACTCAGCCATTAAAAAGAAGGAAATAATGTCATTTGCAGCAACATGGATGGACCTGGAGATTATCATACTAAGTGAAGTAAGTCAGACAGAAAAAGGCAAATAACATATGATGTCGCTTATATGCAGAATCTAAAAAAGTGATAAAATGAACTTATTTACAAAACAGAAACAGACTCACAGACATAGAAAACAAACTTATGGTTACCAAAGGGGAAAGGTGGGGGAAGGGATAAATTGGTAGTTTGGGATTGACATATACACACTACTATACTTAAAATAGATAACCAGCAAGGACTTACTGCATAGCACAGGGAACTCTGCTCAATATTCAGTAATAACCTGAATGGGAAAAGAATTTGAAGAAGAATAGATATATATATATGTATATGTATATGTATAACTGAATCACTTTGCTGTACACTTGAAACTAACACAACATTGTAAATCAACTACAGTCCGATATAAAATAAAATTTTCTAAAAAAATGAAAATAAGATAATTTAAAAATAGTCACTAAAGATAATACATAGATAGAATTGTTAAGGCTATGGTGAACAATCACTGGAGAAGGCAGAGTTCAAGCAAGAGCATGAAACACATGCAAAAAGTGATCAAAGTGTGTTGTCTTTTAAGATGCTCATTCCCACTCCTTCCCCTGCCCCAAATGATGCTGCTGAACCAGTTACCCTGACCCTGATCCCCTTACAAGGTCCTCACCCAGTGTTGTAACTTGTTCTCCTAGGAGGGGCATGAGGCATGAACCTAACCCCCGGGGCATTTATGTGAGAAACAAGATGCAGCATCCTTGTCTAATTACCCATGGCCTCTGTTCTGGTCCTCTGCACTTCCTGCTGCATTTCCCTGCTAGGGCTGAAATCCATTTCAAATCCTGGCCTCCTTTACTGAGCCATTCACCTCATGTCCAGCTCCACTTTCTCCTTCCTCTGACAGCCTCCTTTTCATCTGGGCTGTTCAGAATCATGGTCACATGTTGTTAGAACACCTGAGAACCATTCTCAGCTCCCTTTTTGCTGGCAAAACTCACTTCTCATCTTGGAATGCCAGATACTCATGCTCCCAGACTTCCTTGCTGTTAGTTTTGGCCAAGTGGCCCAGTGCTGGCCAATGAGATGTAGGCAAAGCATCTTCTGGGGGGCCTTGAGTTCCAGAAAGCAGTGAAGTTCCTGATCAACACAGCTTGATTTCACAGAGAATCAGCTTTCCAAGGCTTTGACACTATCGTAAGGGTCCTAGGAAGTTTCCCATCTGACCATAAAATAATAATGGATTCCAAAATGCCCCCTGGTGATATGACAGTTAAGGATGATGATAATGGATTATTGTCCGTTGTCCATTATTGTCCATGTCCATCCATGATATTGTCCATATCATGACCTGACCATGTGACCACTCCCTGCCTTTGAAAACGCTAAGACAGGAATCCTCTATCCTCTGGTCTAAAGACAGCAACAGTGGACAGACAGAGCTGGCTCCCTGTTGGTGGAATTTGGGATTCTTAGGTGATGACTAGGGTGGCCAGAGGAGCAGTGAAAGCTCTTTGGAACCCCTAGAACCCTGATAAGGAATATCGTGAACCTTGAGTTGGGTTATTGAGTTGGAAAGCATGGGAGCTTGGATGTCGGGTTGGATTACTTCCAAGAATATTTCTTGAAATCTTTCTCCTTGGAGAAAAATGAGACCTACAAATGTTTAAGGCCACTGCTGTGGACTGAATTGTGTGCCCCCCAAATCCCTATGTTGAAAACCTAACCCCTAATGCGACTGTATTTGGAGAAAGGGCCTTTCTGGAGATAATTAGGGTTAAATGAGGTCCTGATCTGATAGGATTCGTGTCCTTATAAGCAGACACCAGAGCACCTGCTCTCTCTTTCCTTCTCTTTCTTTCTCTCTCTCTCTCTCTCTGCCATGGGAGTACACAGCGAGAAGGGAGCCATCTATAGGCCAGGAAGAGAACTCTCATCAGGAACCAAACAGACTGGCATCTTGAGCTGGGGTTTCTAGCCTCCAGAGCTGTGCAAAACTAAATTCCTGTTGTTTAAGCTCCCCAGTCTATGGTATTTTGTTATGGCAGCCTGAGCAGACTAAGACAGCTATATACCAAAGTATTCAGTATTCTTACCTAAGGAGAGATCCAGTGGCCTGAAACAAAGGATGGGTCCTTCTCTATGTCAAGGTAAACATGTCCAATGGGCAGCTGATAAACTCCTGGGTTGACTCTCTGAGGGCCTACTCCCCCGGGCTATGGTCTAGTAAGTTGCCATCTGCCTCTACACTTTTTACTATGCTGTATAGAAAAGGTACAGAGCCCTTCCTAAGAAGTTTAACTGGTATCTCCAGGCCTCTGATGTTCTCTTCTATCTGCTGAGACCAGAATTAGTGGATTCTTCATAACACTTCTGTCAGGCACCCAAGAATCCTTTCTATCTTTTTGTGGGCATGATTTTCTACAGAGGCTGGAAAAGTACACAAAAGTCCTATGTGGGTGTGCTCCACTACACTGTGGCAAAAGCAAATGAAAGAAGAAATGGATTTTACATGCAAGGAAATGAGGCTCAGAGAGGTTATTTAACTCATTCAAGTAAGTGGTAGGACTAACACACTGAGTCTAAGCTCATACATAGTCTTTTTTTTTTTTTGCGGTACGCGGACCTCTCACTGTTGTGGCCTCTCCCGTTGCAGAGCACAGGCTCCGCAAGCGCAGGCTCAGCAGCCATGGCTCACGGGCCCAGCCGCTCCGCGGCATGTGGGATCTTCCCAGACCGGGGCACGAACCCACATCCCCTGCATCAGCAGGTGGACTCCCAACCACTGTGCCACCAGGGAAGCCCCCATACATAGTCTTAATCACTACTCATTGTTGGAAGTGAGGTGTAGTGTAAGAAAATAAAAATCACCCTTCATCCCATAACCCAAAGATAATCATAATTGTTAACATTCTAGTTTATTTTTCTCCATTTTTTCAACTTGGGATCATACCATATATATTCTGTATTCATCTTTCATTTAATCTAATATCATAAATACTTCCTATGACATTAAATATGTTTTCTAAAACATGAAAGAAAGAGAACTGGATGGAAGTTTCTTTTTCAGGGATATGTATAAATACTTTTATCTTGCATTTGATGAAGAGAATCTAGTACAAAAGTCTGGAAACTGATGCATGTTGATGATCAAGGGCCATGTTTTATCTGTGGACACATACCTTGGGAAATCACCATAAAACAAATCTTTTTCTGAAGAGGGCAGGACCATATGTAAAACCTGTACACAGGCCTAAATCTCATTCATTAGAAGTCATCACTCTCAGCTATGATTGCCATTGTGTTTCTGATGAGAGGACATACTCCCTGACCTTAAAGAGCACCTACATGCCACAGACTAACTGGATGGTTGGCGGCTTGACTTCATCTGTTAACATCACTCTTCCCTCAACTGAAAACAGACATCAACTGAGACCAAACTACACCAAAATCCAGTCTGAAGTGGAAGTGAGAGAACAGAAGTCTGCCATCCACAACAGTATAGGGATTTCCATCTAGCTGCACACCTACCATGTAAGATAGTCTTGCATACTTCAGTATTCTCTTATGTTCAATAAAATACTCATAGTTTTCAAGAACAGAATAATAAGCTTTCTTATTGTCAGTTGGGTTTTCTGTTACTTGCAGCTAAATACAGTACCAATTAATATAGACAATAAGGACCTTTCTTATTTTCTCAAAGGAGACCCCACCTCCATTCAACCAATCTCAGCTACTCCTGATTTTCTCCACTGTGGATTTCTAGGATCCCCAGAATATAAACCTATTTGACTAGAATAAGAAATCCATGAGAAAAGGGCCCAGAATAATGCCTGCCACGTGTAGGTGTTCACTGGGGTTTACTTAAGGAAAGGTGTTCCTTGACCCCTTCCACCAGAGTTTCTGATTCCTTGATTGAGAGTCATCCATCCATTCCTTCATCATCTACCTCCCCATCCTCCATCCTTAACTGGACTCCTGAGAGAAGTGAAGGGAGGCTGAGACTGAGGAAAGAGAAAGCCCACTGACCTAGGAACCAGAGGAACTGAGGGTCCAGTTACCAGCTACTCTATGACCCTGGGTAAGTTGCTTGATTCTATTGAGCCTCTTCTACTAAGTGATAATGATGATGATGATCATTAATAATCACGGAACTGATTAATTCAATGATACTCACTGAATTGATGACTCAATGATGAATATTGTGATATTCTGCCAAATACCCTCTTCGGGGCTAACACTCTTCCCCCGGGCTGCTGGGGGTATTGGCTGCTGATAGCTCTGCCTTCCACACCAGGAAACTGACTGCCTTGCCAAGATTATGCCCCTTCTCTGCGGTGGCCCCAGCCTGTGAGTGGCTGATGTGCAGACAGAAAGGAGCAGCCCCCTTGTGTCAGTTAGGGATAACTCTGAAGGCCATCGCACTCCTGAGTTCCCTGTGGGAGCTTCTGAGTCCTCAGTTGCAGCCACGTGGCAGGTCAGTTTCCCTTTCCACCCAATCCTGTCATCCCAGCTTCCTCACAGGTCTGTCTCCAGAGATGTATCCTGAGTAAACCTTCTGCAATTCTCTATTTCAGAGTCTGTTTCCAGGGAACCAGATCTAAAACGATGCTGATGACGGTCAGGATAATAATGATAGTTTATCCAACAGGACTGTGGGAGTCTGGGATGAGATAATGAGTGTTGATGGTGCTCAGAGTTGCCGCTGTCCAATACGTGAGAGTTAAATCTGAATCAGAAGATTTTCTTCAGCAGAAAAAGAATGGATTCCCTAGAGAGTCGTTGGGTGTGATTTATTTCTCCTTAGGATGTCGTCCCAAGGGGACATCCATGAGTCTTTCTCTTCTGGTTGTTGCTGTCCTGGGTCCCCAGGGGGAGTTACTCCACAGGGTGGGGCCGTACCCTATAATACGTTCCAAGTCCTTGGCGTTCTGTATGCTGTGAACGGTTTCACTCCCTCTGGGCTCTTCCATCAGAATGCATCCCCACAAGCTACTGACATCCCCTAGCACCTCCTCTCTTAACTTCCAAGAGAGCTAATCCCCTGTCTAGTGCTTTATCTCTCTATTGAGAAATGCCCAGAGAAACCTGTCAATCTAAACAGAATATAGCGCAAGACCTCGCTGTAATTCAGCAAACACTGCAGGCAGTAAAATTCTAATACCACACTGATTCTTTTACTGTAATGAGGATAGAAATTGACACAATATCAATCCATCTTTATTGCAGTGTTAAGATTCTCCTAAAATACTACTCTGAACTCCAACTGAGGAAATCCCCTGCTAAGCTACTCAAAACTGTCCTAGAATCAGCCTTAGCTTGTTCAGAATTTTTAGGCTGATGATACCAAGAGAGAATTGCGGCTCTTAAAAAAATCATTGAGATCTTGAAATAGAAGCTCCTAGAAAATTCAGTAATGGAAGAGGGACTGATGGGTTAGAAATGCAGATTGACAACTTGAGACATCAGCCGAGTGAGGGAATGTTGGTCTATATTTATTATTTTCCCCTGAGAGCATCTTTAGGCCTCCCTGCCAAAGAAGAGCTCAGTTATGGCTCCAGAAAAAAAGGTACACAATTAAAGATAGAAACTGGTTGGAGGGCAGGTAGATGGTAATAGGAAAAAGAACACACTTCCAGGTAAGGTGGAGTAAATGGAAAGACGTCCAGGAGAGTGGCACTGATATGATTGCAGAGAGATTCACATTTCGTAGAAGAACCTGAGATAATAACCAGGAGGAGGTGGCAGAGTGCAATGGTGCCCACTTGACACCAGTCCTTTTTCTTTATTGTTTCAAGAAGCTTGATTTTGATCAAATAGCAAAGTCCACAGCTCCAGGGAACACATCATATCGTTAAGCCAGTCAAGGCAATCTGTGGTTGGTGGATTGTTTTAGGGTAGGCTTGTAATGAGCCAATGAAATGAAAGAGAAAAGCTGCTGAAATGAAAGACACTCCTCCATAGAAGGAGTGAGGCAATCCCTATGACCCTGCTAATTCCATTCCTAGTTTATTGCAACACGTGTGCATATAATATATAGTCACCAAAATATGCATCTGGGGAGTCACAGCAGCACTTTCCATGATCTACGAAACTTGGAAGCAATTCAGATACCCATAAACAATAGAATAAATAAGTTCTCGTATATGTATGCATTGGAACACTTTACAGCAATAACAATGAACAAAACATATCTACTCTCAACAAAGTAGATGAACTAAGGAGCAAAAGAAGACACTTGCCTAAAAGGACAGGCTGTGTGATTCCATTTATATAAAGTTTTTTTAAAAAGGCAAACTTTATCTATGGTGTTTGAAGTCAGGTTAGTGATTTGCTTTGGTACCAGCTGGGATTGGAAAGTGGCCAAGGGTACTTCTAGGTTCTGCTGATATTTTGTATCATGGTTTGTGTACTTTGTTTCATGCCTGGATTTACTCTGTGAAAAGTCATCCAGTGCACACTCTTGATTTATGTACTGTTTGTATATTTCAGTGAAAATTTATATTTAAAGTTAAAAGAGACGGGAACTGTGGGGAGGACACTCTGTTACCGTTACCCATCCCCTTGCTTCCTGCTTTGATGCTGTCATGTGAGGAGGCAATGGCTGGAGCAGTGACAGCCATTTCATAACCACAAGGAAACACTCGTAACGATGAAAACCCAGTATGCCAAAGACTGTGGAGCAGAAAGATTAACAGCTCCACTCCTGGATGGTATGTCTGAGCTATGGAATTATCCTTGGCACTGCCTACCTCTGGACTTGGATTTAAGAGGAGAATAAACATCTTTCTGGTTCAAGCCACATTGTTGTGTTTTCTGTTACTTGTAGCCCAAGGAAGTCTAATTGATTCTGAGAGTGGAAGATGTATTATACAAACCCCTGTAGGAAAAAGGGTCTTGGAAGGATCAGAAAGAGGTTTGGGGCGGTAGCTTTGTAATCTGGGCTCTAAATCCAATTGATACTGGGCTTGGAGGGAAATGAAGGGAATACTGAGATTCAGCAGTGATATCTCTTTCAGACTGAATAATAATTCTGCAGCATAATCCTCACTCAGACCAAGTTCTTTGTAGTGTTGAGGCTATGCCTGGACTTGGTGTCTTTGTCAGAACCGGCTCAGAAACTGGGATAAAACCTCCAAGGGGGAGGAAAGGACATCAGTGACAATCGTTGGGAAACACTTTAGAGAGCCAGGGTCTACACACAAAGCCAGTTTCTCTTGCTTTTGGTGTTAGGTTTCCTTTCCTTTTCACCTCAGAAGTGAGATTGTGTTTTTAAAAACCCAAGTCTCTTTACTCTTCATCTTCATCCCAGAAAATCCCAACCACCATTTATGAGTTCATTGCTTGGCAGAAGTCCCCCTCCGAAGATCTTATCAGAAGTTTACAAAGGCAGGTCACCCTCTCTTCCCAGGCTTTTGAGCGAGGGAAGCTCCTTTCCCTGCTGACCTGATAATTAAGCTCCCAGAGCATCAGAAAGGAGGGGAACCTGCAGACATGGCTGAACCCTGATGTCACAGCCCTGCTGAGCTACAAAGACTTTCCCCTTCCACCTCTCTTGGAGAGAGCAGGTCAGCCAAGAGGTCAGGTACCTGCTGAGCAGGTCAGCCACCGGTTCCTGTGTAAAGTTTATGTGATAATGACCCATGGTTCAAACAGGGCTCTGGCAACAGCCAGGAGGCAGAATTTGTAAAGAAGTGATGGTCATTGTCCATGGGAAGATGGCAGCTATAAGGTCACCTGATGTCCTGTCGCCTCCACCCTGCTCATCCTCTCCTAAACACAACCTGCCTGCAACCCAGAGCTAGGTTCACGCACAGCAATGGGCACCAGACTTGGAGACCTTAAGAAGTCGGAAGGTCCATCCTCCCTCCAAGAATGACCTCAGCACCCATCACAAGGCACAATATGGATGATGACATCAATTTTAATAGCACACACCATGTGCTAGCCTTCTAATTATGGCATGCATTGCTCACAACCTTCCTTTTATTATCTCTTATTTACAGAGGTAATGTAAATAATGTTATGGCCTAACTTTCTCAAAGTCACATAATTAGTGGCAAAGCTGGGATGTAAGGCCGGAAAGCAGAAATGGTGGCAGCAACAACACTGGGAGTGTTGACCTACTTCTGGGCCATTTACGTGTGAGGAATTGAGAAACTTCTTCCTCTTTTAACCACGCAGTCCCTACCTGGAAAATAAGGGCTTAGAGCCTTTAAGGCCATTATTTGGAAGCTTTTTAGTTCAATCTCCTAGAAACCAATGATCTGATAATGAAGAGTGTGCCCAGGACGACACAGAGGGAAGTGTAGAGTGTTAAAATAGGGAGATCAGAAAGTCAATAGAAAGCTTAGGGTCAAGAAAGAAACTTGCATCCACTAGGTGTATTATGGCCTGAATTGTGTCCCCACTTCCCCTCCCAATTTATATGATGAAATCTCAATCCTCAGTTAACTTAAATGTGACTGTATTTGAAGACAGGATCATCAAGTAGATAATTAAGGTGAAATGAAATCATATGGGTGGGCCCTAGCCCAATACGACTAGAGAATTTGCAAGAAGCGGAGATTAGAAAACAGACAACACAGACCGAGGGAAGACCATGTGAAGACACAGTGAGAAGGCTGCCGTCTGCAAGCCAAGGAGAGAGGCCTCAAGCAGAAGCCAACCTACCAGCACTTTGATCTTAGACTTCCAGCCTCCAAAACTGAGAGAAAATAAATTTCTACTAAGCTCCCAAATGTATGGTATTTTGTTATGGCAGGCCCAAAAGACTAATACAAGATGTTACTAGGTGTTGGGAAATACCAAACACCTTAGATATATTGTCTCACATATTGTACCTGTTTAGTTATCCCCAGCCTTCATCATGCATCAAAATCACCTGGGGCATTAAAGAGTGCATACGTTTAAGCCTTACTCCCCAAGGCTAACCTTCCCAGGCTATCATCTCCCCGGATCATTGAGTTATTGTCTTTTCTTACCATTCAGATCTGGGCTCAAGGGTCACGGCCACAGGGAGCCCCACCACACACCCCATGACCACCCCATCCAGGGCAGTCCCTCTCTCTCCAAATATTGTTTCATTTTCTTCATCCCACTAACCACTCTGTAAAATGATCTTTGACTTACATGTTTACTCCTCTCTCTCTCTAGAAATACAGTTAAGTCCCCTACATATGAATGAGTTCTGTTCAGAGAGCATGTTCGTAAGTTCAATTTGTTCATAAGTCCAACAAAGTTAGCCTAGGTACCCAACTAACACAATCAGCTATACAGTACTGTACTGTAATAGGTTTATAATACTTTTCACACAAATAATACATAAAAGACAAACAAAAAAAAGAAAACACTTTTAATCTTACAGTACAGTTACCTTGAAAAGTACAGCAGTACAGTACAACACCTGCCATACAGGCGCTGACTTTGAGTGAACAGGCAAGAAGAGTTACTGACTGGAGGAGGGAGAGGAGGGAGGAGATGGTAGGGCTGAAGGATCCTCAGCAGTAGGAGATGGAGGGCAAGCTGCAATTTCACTGAAGCCTGACGTTGATGGCACAGGTTCTGGTTCCTTGCTGGATTCAATTATATCAACCCTCCTGAAAACACGATCCAGTGATGTCTGGATAGTAGTTCTTTTTTTCTCGTCATGGATGACAAGGTAGCACCAGATTGCATGCTGAACGGCTGCTGCAACCTTCATGTACCATTCTACGTCCGGATCCTGTGCCTCAAAAACTAACAGTGCCTCCGCAAATAAAGAAAGTCCCCTTGCCATTTCCTGCATCGTGAATCTCTTTGGTTCTTCAGTTATTTCTTCTTCTTCTTGTCTCTCTTCATCCTTCCCCTGGGCTGCTGCCTTTTTCTCATCACCGCTGATTTTACACTTGCTTCCGGACATCCTGGGCTTGAAATAAAGATACTGTACTATTGTACTCTATGCAGTACTATACAGTGAAGTACAAAAAAGTACAACCACTTGTAAAGGATGCACACACGTGACAATGTATGCCAGACATGTGAACTAACTTGTGTGATTGGACTTGAGAACATATGTTCGCATCTTTGGAAGTTCTCAACTTGAAGGTTCGTATGTAGAGGACTTATTATATAAGTTTCATGAGGTCAGGGACCTAGTCTGTTTTCTCTTTTAGTCTGACAACAGTTCTGTTAGTTACATCTTACAATGCCTATTCGTGGACAAGGACACTAAGGTACAGAGAAATTACTGACTCACCTCCCCACTCCATCACATGGGTCAGAAGTGGTAGAATTTGTGTTTGTTCCCAAATTTGACTGAATTCAGAGCCACCTTACCAGGCTACTTATACATGAATTATTTCCTTGCCATATTATATTTTATAAATCATTTTTTTCACCAGAGAATCTCACTCTCACAATGGAACTCTAATATACGAACTGTCACTAACCCTATTTCACAGATGAGAAAACTGAGGCCTATATGGGGTTAAATGATTCACCCATGATCATAAAAGCCCAAGGGGGGGGGCAGTCAGTTACCTCTGTCCACAAATTCCATTATTTTTCCCATTCTATTATTCTGTTTTCTGTTGCCTTCCCTCATCTACCAGTAAAGTTTTCTCTTCTTTCTTGATGAAGCAGCAGCTCTCCTAGGCAGGCACATCAGGATGAGGGGCAGCCTGCCAAGGAATATCCCAGCAGAACTGCTCCCAGCAGCAAGCTGTGTCTGGCTTCTCCCTGGCAGCTCTGCCAAGGCAAGGCTGCCTGTTGGCACGTCAGTGCTGAATTAGAAAATGATAAGGTTAGGGGACTTCCCTGGCGGTCCAGTGGTTAAGACTCTGCACTCCCTATGGAGGGGACATGGGTGTGATCCCTGGTCGGGGAATTAAGATCCCGCATACCACACGGTGCGGTGCGGCTGAAAGAAAGAAAGGGAAAATGATAAGCTTAGAACGTTCTAGAAGGTAAAAGGGATTAGAGTCCCAGCTCTCCAGGGCTGTGAAAGAGTCAGTGGGAATCAAATGGTAAACAGCTTATGGTAACAGAGGGATAAAAACCAGCATTTATTGGGCACCTACAATGTTCCAGATGCTTGTCACACACGAGTTCATTTCGTCCTGAAGTGTCTTTGGGGTGATCTGAGCAGGAAGCGTCGGAATCGCCATCGATGGCTTCCTCCCCTCACTGCCCATATTCTGGTCAAAGCATCACATAACACCCCCCTCACTGTGTCCTCTGCTCTCACCCTGGGACATGCTTCCATCATTTCCACACAAATTGCCTTTTAACAAGTCCCTCAGCATCCTCTCTGATTTCCCTCCCATTGAGTACCCAGGCTGAAGCCAAAGGGATCACTTCAAAATGCCAGTGGGAGTGAGTCTTTCCTCTGCTTACAGCTTTTGACAGCTTTCTATTTTGCTTAAGATAAAGGCCAAATCCTGAATGAGGTCTCCTGGTACAAATTCCTGGAGGACCCACTCTACCCCTACTTTCCAAGCCCTCCCCCGGGAAGGTAGCAGGCCGGTCCTCCTATAGCTGTCTTCCCGTTTCTGTGACACACAATGTGCCCTCCAGTCACCAGCCTTTACACCAGCTTCTCCCTCTGCCTGGTATACTCGCCCCCTCCCCTGGGGCCCAGTGATAAACGCCGGCTCACCCTTCAGACCTCAGGCCAGCTGTCTCTCTCGGAGCCCCTAGACAAGGACATGGCCTCTTGTCATGGGATCCTGCTTCCTGCCTTCCCAGCCTGACTTGTGCATTCATCAGAGTGATTCATTTAGGGTTTTAGGGTTTTGTTTGTTTGGGTTTTTTTTTTTTTGTTTTTATCAATGTTCCTGAAAACAGGGATTTCACCTGCTTCTGGCTCCCTCCTAGCCTGGAAACTAGCACAGTTCTGGGCACAGAGTAGGCCCTCAGTTAGTGTCAAATTGTATCAGATGTATGTCTTCGTTTTACAAGAGGGAAAACTGGGGCTCAGAAAGTTTGGACCACTTGCCTAAGGTTGCCCAGCAGAGCTGGAACACCAATCCCTCAACTGCCTGAGACAGAGCCTTGCTCAACCTGCAAATATGTCAGCCGAGGAGGAGGGGTCTCGGGGGGAGAAGAAAGGGAAGATTACTGAGAATTTCAGCTCCTGGGGAAATAAAGGGGTGTGTTAAAAATCAGCCTCGGGCTTCCCTGGTGGTGCAGTCGTTGAGAGTCCACCTGCCGATGCAGGGGACGCGGATTCATGCCCCGGTCCGGGAGGATCCCACATGCCGCGGAGCGGCTGGGCCGCTGAGCCTGCGCGTCCGGAGCCTGTGCTCCGCAACGGGAGAGGCAGCAACAGTGAGAGGCCCGCGTACTGCAAAAAAAAAAAAAAAAAAAAGAATAAGCCTCATCTCCACTACATCACTGGACACTGAAGAGGCTGGGCTCCTCAGAGCCACCCTCAGCTGTGAGGGAGAGACTGATGGTCCCTAAAGACCCATCTCATTATCCCAGGGGCCAAATTGGGGCCCGGTGAAAGGATGACTGGCCCATAAATAAACTCCACTAATTTCGCAACTGCACAGGGCAGAGACTCTGACCAAAGGCCCACCGATGAGGCCTCTTGGCACCCTCCTGTCTGAGCTGACGGTAATTCTCAGAAGATAAATCGAGCTCTTCCCGAGCGCCCAGAAGCCATTTGCTATAATGTGATGAAACCGTCTTGAGTGAGTGCCTGATGAACTAATGTGCCTGCTATGCACAGTTCATTGTGCTTCTTCCTTCACAGGCCGTGTGCGCTGGTCAGCAGCAGAGGTGTCTGGAAGGCTAGTGGCAGATAAATCTGGACGAAAGCAGTGGACAGCTGCGTGTGCACACACATTTGTGCATGAAGCCACATCTGCAGTTGGCCTGTGCCTCTGCAGACACATGCATCTGTGTATGCAAGCGTGATAGAACATATGTAGGCATGCGGTACGTGCATGCTTGTGAACAGTGATTGCTGAGCAATCCTGTACAATTACACCTGTACGATTACACCAGTCCCTGCAGGCCTGTTTTATTATGCAATATGTGTCCACACTCTAAGGCATGTTCATAGGAGTTACTCAATAAATACTGGTTGTTTTAATGAATAATAAAGACTATTTACTACTACTACTACTAATACTACTAATATAACAATAATTATAATAAACAGAGAGAACTAAGCCTTTCTAGACAGCATGAGAAAGTCGAATATTCTCAAAGCCATTAGCTAGCTAAAGGTGTCTGGGAAGAGCATTTTTCTTCTCTGAGCCTCAGTTCCTACCTGTCAAAGGAAGGCTTCAATTAGCCTAACGAGCAGGAAGTTGAGAGAGTTGATGCCTACAAGCCTCTCTTTTCTTGTAAGAGGCAAGGCCATTCCTTGAGAAGGGGTTGGCTGGAGGATCATGGAAGGGGATTTGAGGACAGGTGGCTAAATCTTGGTGGATTTTCCCAAGATAAATAAGAAGGCGAGATGGCCCAGGTCAACAATAGGATTCCCGAGATGCTCTGGGTACCTGGAGAAAATGTTACTCTAGGGATTTGGGGGGTGGGGGCACCATCCTGCATTCTCAGGTGCATTTGTAGGTCTACAGAACAGACAGGAACATGGAGCAGTGAGGATGCCAGGGGAGGGTGGTTAAGTGATGGCCCTCAGGGTCCAGACTGAATGCAGTAGGAAGCCAGATCAGGAGAAGAGAGAAAGCAGGGGCCTAGGAGCTTTCAACCAGCTGGTGAAGCAGAATTAGCACGAAGAAGTGAGGAAGCTGTTCGGACGAAAGGTTGTGGTCAGGGAAGTCAGAGACGACTAGTTCAGGGGGTGGGGCAGGTGGGGACGATGATGGGCAAGACCACAGTGAAGGTGGGGTGAAGGCGGACGTCACTGAAGAACAGGAGGGGTTAGAGATTGAGGGCTGGGGCAGCGACTGGTTCTCTTCGGGGGAAGTGGAGATCTTGCCACTCTTTGATAACCTTATAAAAATTAGTCACTTTCCCTGCGGAAATGCCATTCTTTCACATAAGATGCAACGACCTCTGAAGCTCCTGGACCAGCCGGAACCCTGATCCGTAGGATACTGGCTGGCTGGCTGATCCCAGCACAGCAAAGGCAGGGCTCAGAGGGGAGGGGGAGACAGGGAAGCAGGGTCCAAGTCCTCGCTGAAGGCAAGGCAGTGATGAGGAGTTGAAGTGACAAGGAGGCAGAGGATGCTGCCTTGGGGCCTGTGGTTGAGACGCCTGGCTGGTTGACTGGCCTCACAGTTTGGAGTGTAGCTCTGACACAGAGTTTTCCTGGTGGAATTATGAAGGAGCGCTCTTGGGCCTGACTTCTTTACAGCTGCCAGCTCTTGGTCCATGGGTATCAGATAGGAAGATGAGAATCACGAAGGTGGTCCCAGGATCTCTTTCCCACAGCTGCTGCCTTCTCTTTTTATGTTTTTGAGCATGACTTCTTTTTTTTTTTTAATTCCTGTTACTTCTATTCCAAGATCTTCCTCCAGCTGTCTGTCTGCCACCTCAGGGTTCTTTGGTGTCCTTATCCAGCTCCCACAGCAGTGCTCCTAGCCTTCCCCTCTTTCCTGGGGTCTCTGAGCATCCCTCCCTCTAGGAGCTCCTTTTCCTTCACCTCCTACCTGGGGGACCATGTGCCTGCACTCACAGCTTCAAATCCTTCTGCTCTCTTTCTCCACCAAGCTTCTGTTTATCCTCCCGCCCACCCCGCTTCCCAGAGCATATCCAGACACAATTCAGAATCTATAGATACCAACAGTGGTTCATTTTTCCTCTCACTGCTTCCAGCAGTGCGAAGCTGCTCAGTGGGCCTGACCAGTGGGTCAGAAAATCCAAATATTGGTCATTCACCAGTGACCCGCAGGAGCAGAACACAGCGCACTGCTCTGCCACTGACCTTGCCACAGAAAGCAGATAAACAAGCCTTGGCCACTGACTGGACAGCATCAGTGTCCGTTACCCACCATCCTGGATTTCCGTGCTGCAGTGTCAGAGACCCTAATCCCAAGGGCTTGGAGGGGCCAAGAGCTGAAACAGACAAGACGAACAAGCCAGGAATCTGTGGGCACCACTGAGCCAGGGCTGGAAAAGCATTTTTTGCATCTGAAAAACTTTTTATTAGCCAAAAAGTGAGGATGAGGAGGTGCTTGGGTTTCTTGTTTTGTCCCAAGAGGATGTTGAGGATCCGAAGATGAATCATGAACCCCCAGTGGTTCAGGCAACTCTCCTGGGGGCCCCTACCCTGGCCACCACTACCTTACACACTGCTGACACCTGGAACGTGCCATTCTGTATTATAATTGCCTGTTGACCAGTCAGTTCCCTCATTAGACCCCAATCTCCTCTTAGGAATGTATTTTTTCACTGTTGTACCTTCTGCAACCAACACAGGGTCTGGTGAATAGCAGGCTCTCAGTGAGTGTTTGTTGATTGAATAATGGACGGCAGCTATGCTCACCACTATACCACCAATGCTATTGATTGACTAATGAATGGAACAAATGATGAAGGCTCTAATCCATAATTCATATCCTGCTAATACAGTCAGGAAGAATTCTGTGTTATGGGTCACTTCGTTTAAAATCTGCAAATGGGAAGCACTGGTTTGAGAAAAGCATGGGTCGCAAGTACACATTGGGACCCTGCCATTAATGGAGGGGAAAAGCGGGGAGACGCCAGCAGATTCCATCCTGTAAGCTGGTAGGAAGCCTGAAGGCTTGATGGGATTCCAGTGTGATAGGAGGCAAGGACATGCTTCAGGACCCCGGAGGAAGATGGCGGAAGAGTAAGACGCGGAGATCACCTTCCTCCCCACAGATACATCAGAAATTCATCTACACGTGGAACAACTCCTACAGAACACCTACTGAACGCTGACAGAAGACCTCAGACCCCCCAAAAGGCAAGAAGCTCCCCACATACCTGGGTAGGGCAAAAGAAAAAAAGAATAAACAGAGACAATAGGATAGGGACGGGACCTGCACCAGTGGGAGGGAGCCGTGAAGGGGGGAAGGTTTCTACACACTACAAGCCCCTTCGCGGGCGGAGACTGCAGGTGGCGGAGGGGGAAAGCTTCGGAGTAGCGGAGGAGAGCACAGCAACAGGGGTGCGGAGGGCAAAGCGGAGAGATTCTGGCACAGAGGACCGGTGCCCTCAGGCACACACCAGCCCGAGAGGCTTGTCTGCTCGGCCGCCGTGGCGGGCGGGGCTGGGAGCTGAGGCTCGGGTATCGGCTTTCAGTCGGAGCGCAGGGAGAGGACTGGGGCTGGCGGCAGGAAGAGAGCCTGAAGGAGTTAGTGCACCACGGCTAGCCCGGAGGGAGTCCGGGGAAAGGGTCTGGAGCTGCTGAAGAGGCAAGAGACTTTTTTCCCTTTTGTTTCCTGGTGCGCGAGGAGAGGGCATTAAGAGGGCTGCTTGGGGAAGCGCCGGTGACAGGCACGAGCCGCGGGTAAGGCACGGACCTCGGAGACGGGCGTGGGCCGCCGCCGCCGCCGCCGCCGCCGCCGCCGCCGCGGGGCCTGTGTGCGAGCGCGGGTCACTGTCCGCCCCGCCTTCCGGGGGGCCTGTGCACCCCGCCACTGCTGGGGTCCCCGAGACCCGGGGACGGCTTTCCCGGGAAAGCGCACGGAGCGCCACGGGCTGCTGCAACGTCACGCCGGCCTCTGCCGCCGCAGGCCCGCCCCACACTGCGCGCCCCTCCCTCCCCTCTGCCTGAGTGAGCCAGAGCCCCCGAATCAGCGGCTCCTTTAAACCCGTCCTGTCTGAGCGAAGAACGGACGCCCTCCGGCGACCTACGCGCAGAGGCGGGGCCAGGTCCAAGGCTGAGACCCGGGAGCTGTGAGAGCAGAGGCAGGGAAATTCTGTGCAGCCTCGGAGGCAGCGGATTAAAGCTCCACGGTCCATTTGATGTGCCCTGCGTCTGTGGAGTGCATGAATGGACAGCGAATCATCCCAAATTGAGGAAGTGGACTTTGAGGACAAGATTTAAGACTTTCCCCCCTTTTCCTCTTTTTACAACGAATTATTCCAAATTAAGGAGGTGGACTTAGAGAGCAAGATTTCAGACTTCTCGCCCTTTTCCTCTTTTTACAACGAATTATCCCAAATTGAGGAGGTGGACTTGGAGAGCAAGATTTTTGATTTTTCCCCCTGCTCTCTTTTTGTGAATGTGTATGTGTAATCTTCTGTGTAACATTCTCTCTGTATAGCTTTGCTTCCACCATATGTCTCAGGGTTCTATCGGTCCGGTTTTTTTTTTTTTTTTTCAATAATTACTTTCTAATTTTAATAACGCTACTATATTTCATACTTTATTCTATTTTACTTTACCTGCTCTTTCTTTTTTTCCTACTCTCCCTTCCTCCCTCCCTCCCTCCGCTCCTCCTTTCCTTCTTTCTTTTTCTTTCCTCCCTCCCACCCTTCTTCTTTCCACTTTCTTTTTCTTTCCTTCCTCCCTCCCTCCTGTCTTTCTTCCTTTCCTTTCTCCCTCCCTCCCTCCTTTCTTTCCATCCTTCCTCCCTCCCTCCCTCCCTCCTTTCTTTCTTCCTTCCTTCCTTCCTTCCTTTCTTCCCTTCTTCCTTTCTTTCCCTCTCTCTTTCTTTCTTCTACTAATTCTTTCTTTCTACTTTTTCTCCCTGTTACTCTGAGCCGGGTGGATGAAAGGCTCTTGGTGCTGCAGCCAGGAGCCAGTGCTGTGCCTCTGAAGTGGGAGAGCCAACTTCAGGACACGGGTCCACAACAGACCTCCCAGCTCCACATAATATCAAGCAGCGAAAATCTCCCAGAGATCTCCATCCCAACACCAGCACCCAGCTTCAGTCAACGACCAGCAAGCTACAGTGCAGGTCACCCTATGCCAAGCAACTAGCAAGGCAGGAACACAACCCCACTCATTAGCAGAGAGGCTACCTAAAAACATAATAAGGCCATAGGCACCCCAAAACACACCACCAGACGTGGACCTGTCCACCAGAAAGACAAGATCGAGCCTCAACCACCAGAGCACAGGAATTAGTCCCCCCCACCAGGAAGCCTACCCAACCTACTGAAACAACCTTAGCCACTGGGGTCAGACACCAAAAACAACGGGAACTACGAATCTGCAGCCGGCAAAAAGGAGACCCCAAACACAGTAACATAAGCAAAATGAGAAGGCAGAAAAACACACAGCAGGTGAAGGAGCAAGATAAACACCTACCAGACCTAACAAATGAAGAGGTAATAGGCAGTCTACCTGAAAAAGAATTCAGAATAATGATAGTAAAGCTGATCCAAGATTCTATTTCCATGATCCATAATCTTGGAAATAGAATAGACAACATGCAAGAAACAGTTAACAAGGACCTAGAAGAACTAAAGATGAATCAAGCATCGATTAAAAACACAATAAATGAAATGAAAAATACTCTAGATGGGATCAATAGCAGAATAACTGAGGCAGAAGAACGGATAAGTGAGGTGGAAGATAAAATAGTGGAAATAACTGATGCAGAGCAAAATAAAGAAAAAAGAATGAAAAGAACAGAGGACAGTCTCAGAGACCTCTGGGACAACATTAAACGCACCAACATTCGAATTATAGGGGTTCCAGAAGAAGAAGAGAAAAAGAAAGGGACTGAGAAAATATTTGAAGAGATTATAGTTGAAAACTTCCCTAATTTGGGAAAGGAAATAGTTAATCAAGTCCAGGAGGCACAGAGAGTCCCATACAGAATAAATCCAAGGAGAAATACACCAAGACACATATTAATCAAACTGTCAAAAATTAAACACAAAGAAATCATATTAAAAGCAGCAAGGCAAAAACAACAAATAACACACAAGGGAATCCCCATAAGGTTAACAGCTGATCTCTCAGCAGAAACCCTACAAGCCAGAAGGGAGTGGCAGGACATAATTAAAGTGATGAAGGAGAGAAACCTGCAACCTAGATTACTCTACCCAGCAAGGATCTCATTCAGATTTGATGGAGAAATTAAAACCTTTACAGACAAGCAAAAGCTGAGAGAGTTCAGCACCACCAAACCAGCTTTACAACAAATGCTAAAGGAACTTCTCTAGGCAAGAAACACAACAGAAGGAATATACCTACAATAACGAACCCAAAGCAATTAAGGAAATGGGAATAGGAACATACATATCAATAATTACCTTAAATGTAAATGGACTAAATGCTCCCACCAAAAGACACAGAGTGGCTGAATGGATACAAAAACAAGACCCATATATATGCTGTCTACAAGAGACCCACTTCAGACCTAGAGACACATACAGATTGAAAGTAAAGGGATGGAAAAAGATATTCCATGCAAATGGAAATCAAAAGAAAGCTGGAGTAGCAATTCTTATATCAGACAAAATAGACTTTAAAATAAAGACTATTAGAAGAGACAAGGAAGGACACTACATAACGATAAAGGGATCGATCCAAGAAGAAGATATAACAATTGTAAATATTTATGCACCCAACATAGGAGCACCTCAATACATAAGGCAAATACTAACAGCCATAAAAGGGGAAATCGACAGTAACACACTCATAGTAGGGGACTTTAACACCCCACTTTCACCAATGGACAGATCATCCAAAATGAAAATAAATAAGGAAACACAAGCTTTAAATGATACATTAAACGAGATGGACTTAGTTGATATTTATAGGACATTCCATCCAAAAACAACAGAATACACATTTTTCTCAAGTGCTCATGGAACATTCTCCAGGATAGATCATATCTTGGGTCACAAATCAAGCCTCGGTAATTTTAAGAAAATTGAAATTGTATCAAGTATCTTCTCCGACCACAATGCTATGAGACTAGACATCAATTACAGGAAAAGATGTGTAAAAAATACAAACACATGGAGGCTAAACAATACACTACTCAATAACGAAGTGATCACTGAAGAAATCAAAGAGGAAATTAAAAAATACCTAGAAACAAATGACAATGGAGACACGACGACCCAAAACCTATGGGATGCAGCAAAAGCAGTTCTAAGGGGGAAGTTTATAGCAATACAATCCCACCTTAAGAAACAGGAAGCATTTCGAGTAAACAACCTGACCCTGCACCTAAAGCAATTAGAGAAAGAAGAACAAAAATACCCCAAAGCTAGCAGAAGGAAAGAAATCATAAAGATCAGATCAGAAATAAATGAAAAAGAAATGAAGGAAACGATAGCAAAGATCAACCAAACTAAAAGCTGGTTCTTTGAGAAGATAAACAAAATTGACAAACCATTAGCCAGACTCATCAAGAAAAAAAGGGAGAAGACTCAAATCAATAGAATTAGAAATGAAAAAGGAGAAGTAACAACTGACACTGCAGAAATACAAAAGATTATGAGAGATTACTATAAGCAACTCTATTCCAATAAAATGGACAACCTGGAAGAAATGGACACATTCTTAGAAATGCACAACCTGCCAAGACTGACTCAGGAAGAAATAGAAAATATGAATAGACCAATCACAAGCACTGAAATTGAAACTGTGATTAAAAATCTTCCATCAAACAAAAGCCCAGGACCAGATGGCTTCACAGGTGAATTCTATCAAACATTTAGAGAAGAGCTAACACCTATCCTTCTCAAACTCTTCCAAAATATAGCAGAGGGAGGAACACTCCCAAACTCATTCTACGAGGCCGACATCACCTTGATACCAAAACCAGGCAAGGATGTCACAAAGAAAGAAAACTACAGGCCAATATCACTGATGAACATAGATGCAAAAATCCTCAACAAAATACTAGCAAACAGAATCCAAGAGCACATTAAAAGGATCATACACCATGATCAAGTGGGGTTTATCCCAGGAATGCAAGGATTCTTCAATATACGCAAATCAATCAATGTAATACACCATATTAACAAGTTGAAGGAGAAAAACCATATGATCATCTCAATAGATGCAGAGAAAGCTTTCGACAAAATTCAACACCCATTTATGATAAAAACCCTGCAGAAAGTAGGTATAGAGGGATCTTTCCTCAACATAATAAAGGCCATATATGACAAACCCACAGCCAACATTGTCCTCAATGGTGAAAAACTGAAACCATTTCCACTAAGATCAGGAACAAGACAAGGCTGCCCACTCTCACCACTCTTATTCAACATAGTTTTGGAAGTTTTAGCCACAGCAATCAGAGAAGAAAAGGAAATAAAAGGAATCCAAATTGGAAAAGAAGAAGTAAAGCTGTCACTGTTTGCAGATGACATGATACTATACATAGAGAATCCTTAAGATGCTACCGAAAAACTACTAGAGCTAATCAATGAATTTGGTAAAGTAGCAGGATATAAAATTAATGTACAGAAATCTCTGGCATTCCTATACACTAATGATGAAAAATCTGAAAATGAAATCAAGAAAACACTCCCATTTACCATCGCAACAAAAAGAATAAAATATCTAGGAATAAACCTACCTAAGGAGACAAAAGACCTGTATGCAGAAAACTATAAGACACTGATGAAAGAAATTAAAGATGATACAAATAGATGGAGAGATATACCATGCTCCTGGATTGGAAGAATCAATATTGTGAAAATGACTCTACTACCGAAAGCAATCTACAGATTCAATGCAATCCCTATCAAACTACCAATGGCATTTTTCACAGAACTAGAACAAAAAATTTCAAGATTTGTTTGGAAAAACAAAAGGCCCCGAATAGCTAAAGCAATCTTGAGAACGAAAAACGGAGCTGGAGGAATCAGGCTCCCTGACTTCAGACTATACTACAAAGCTACAGTAATTAAGACAGTCTGGTACTGGCATAAAAACAGAAAGATAGATCAGTGGATCAGGATAGAAAGCCCAGAGATAAACCCACGCACATATGGCCAACTTATCTTTGATAAAGGAGGCAGGAATGTACAGTGGAGAAAGGACAGCCTCTTCAATAAGTGGTGCTGGGAAAACTGGACAGGGACATGTAAAAGTTTGAGATTAGATCATTCCCTAGCACCATACACAAAAATAAGCTCAAAATGGATTAAAGACTTAAATGTAAGGCCAGAAACTATCAAACTCTTAGAGGAAAACATAGGTAGAACACTCTATGACATAAATCACAGCAAGATCCTTTTGGACCCACCTCCTAGAGAAATGGAAATAAAAACAAAGATAAACAAATGGGACCTAATGAAACTTCAAAGCTTTTGCACAGCAAAGGAAACCATAAAGAAGACCAAAAGACAACCCTCAGAATGGGAGAAAATATTTGCAAATGAAGCAACTGACAAAGGATTAATCTCCAAAATTTATAAACAGCTCATGCAGCTCAATAGCAAAAAAACAGACAACCCAATCCAAAAATGGGCAGAAGACTTAAATAGGCATTTCTCCAAAGAAGATATACAGACTGCCAACAAACACATGAAAGAATGCTCAACATCATTAATCATTAGAGAAATGCAAATCAAAACTACAATGAGATATCATCTCACACCAGTCAGAATGGCCATCATCAAGGAATCTAGAAACAATAAATGCTGGAGAGGGTGTGGAGAAAAGGGAACACTCTTGCACTGCTGGTGGGAATGTGAATTGGTACAGCCACTATGGAGAACGGTATGGAGGTTCCTTAAAAAACTACAAATAGAACTACCATATGACCCAGCAATCCCACTACTGGGCATATACCCTGAGAAAACCATAATTCCAAAAGAGACATGTACCAAAATGTTCATTGCAGCTCTATTCACAATAGCCCGGAGCTGGAAACAACCTAAGTGTCCATCATCGGATGAATGGATCAAGAAGATGTGGCACATATATACAATGGAATATTACTCAGCCATAAAAAGAAACGAAACTGAGCTATTTGTAATGAGGTGGATAGACCTAGAGTCTGTCATACAGAGTGAAGTTAGTCAGAAAGAGAAAGACAAATACCATATGCTAACACATATATACGGAATTTAAAAAAAAAATGTCATGAAGAACCTAGGGGCAAAACGGGAATGAAGACGCAGACCTACTTGAGAATGGACTTGAGGATATGGGGAGGGGGAAGGGTGGGCTGTGACAAGGCGAAAGAGAGGCATGGACGTGTATACACTACCAAACGTAAGGTAGATAGATAGTGGGAAGCAGCCGCAGAGCACAGGGAGATCAGCTCGGTGCTTTGTGACCGCCTGGAGGGGTGGGATGGGGAGGGTGGGAGGGAGGGAGATGCATGAGGGAAGGGATGTGGGAACAGATGTATATGTATGACTGATTCACTTTGTTATAAAGCAGAAACTAATTAAAAAAATAAATAAATAAACTTAAAAAAAAAAAAAAAAAAAAAAAATCTGCAAATGGCTAGAATTTAGTTGTAAGAGAATGGTCAACATTGTTCCCAATTAGAATTTATGTATTCAGTATCTTCTATATGCCAAGTTCAAGGTGCTGAATTGCACACTGAGTAGACCAAAGTTTGGAGCATATAAAGGCTCTGTTTGGGGAAATGGTGGAACATTTGCAAAGTTTATCTCACGAACTTCCAGGGAAGTCTGAAGTTCAAGTCTGAATTTCCACGACACCAAACCCAAGGCTGGCATACAGGCCTGACCTGGAGTGCATGAATTGTAAAACCCAGCTTGGATTAAAAACTTGTACCATAGTCTCCAACCTAATATGAAATTTTAGGCCTTTTTCTTCCTGGAGAAATGTTTATTTTTATTTTTCCCCACTATATCTTGAAGGCAGAAGTCAAGGAAAGTGAAGTTGAAAGACAGCTTTACAAAACAATAGGGGCATTTCTGCCACCTTGCAGTGTAAAGATAGAGCCAATCAGGATGATAAGACCAGGGGGACCACTGCCACTTTCTCAGTTTACATAGCAAGGGATAGTGTCAGAATCAAGGAGGAAGTGCTCTTCTCGGCAATTTCCTTTTGTTACTCCTGGTTGAGGATCATCAGGGGCTGCTGGGAAAGAGGTCAGGGTTAACAGGCCTGAGTGGCAAATACTCTGTAGCTCATACAGGAGCAAATGGGGGATTAGTTCGAGATCAAGGCACAGGCTGACACCTGATAGTGAGGCATGAGGAACAGAGGTTTCCGGACCATTGATTCCAGTGCAAGGCCAAGACACAACAAAAAGATGAGTCACAATAGAGAACAATAGAAAAGTGGGCTTGACGTAATAGATGAGTACCTGAAATTTGGAGTCAGGCAGACCTGAGATGGAATCCTTGCTCCATGTCACTCTTGCTGTGAAAACCCTGGTCATTTTCATAACATCACTCATAAAATGGATATAAACACATTTGCCATGAGAACTAAATGCAATCTGTATGGGAAAAATGCCTGGTTTATTCATTCCTTCATTCAACATAGTTGCGATCAAGGATGATAAATAGCATTTGTTGGGTGCTTACTATGCACCAGGTAATGTTGAAAGCACTTTATATGTACTAACTCTTTCAACTCTTAGAATAACCCTATGAAGTAAGAATTACTATCATTATCACCTTTTTACAAATGAGAAAAGTGAGGCACAGAGAGGTTCAGCAACAGAAGGAAGGTCACACAGCAAGTGAACTTCACACCTACAACTTGAACTGAGGACAGCTGGCTGTGGAGGCCATGTTCTTTTATTTTTTTTTTAATTGAAGTATAGTTGATTCACAGTATTGTGTTAGTTTCAGGTGTACAGCAAAGTTATTTGGCTCTACATATGTATGTATATATCTACTTTCTTTTTTTATTCTTTTCCATTACAGTTTATTATAAGATATTGGATATAGTTCCCTGTTCTATACAGTAAATCCTTGTTTATCTATTTTATATATTGGTAGTGGGCATCTGTTAATCCTATACTCCCAATTTATGCCTCTCCCCATTTCCCTTTGGTAACCATAAGTTTGTTTTCTATGTCTGTGCATCTGTTTCTGTTTTGTAAATAAGGCCATATTCTTAACCACTGTGCTTACTAATGATGGGAATGACTCTAGGCATAGGAGATATAGCAGTGCATAACACAACCAAGACCCCTGTTCTTATAGTATTAACATTACAGTGGGAGAGAGAGAGATAGTAAAGAGAATAAATAATAAAGAGAATAATTGCAGATAATGGTGAGAGCCATAAAGAAAATCAAAAACAGGCTGATGGGATTGGTAACAGGAAGGGCTACTTCTGATAGGTCAGCTTCTCTGAGTAAATAATACTTGAGTTGAGTTGAGATTCCAATGATTAGAAAAAGCCAACTGGATGATGACTTAGAAGAAAAGTGTCCCAAACAAAAGGAACAGTAGGCATGAAGTCCCCAAAATGGGAACAAGCTAAGAAATATCAAGAAACAAAAGAAAATCACTATCCTAATACTTGTGAAGTGAAATTTCATTGTGGTTTTGATTTGCATTTCCTTGATGACTAGTGATGCTGAGCAACTTTTCATGTACCCATTGGCCATTTTTATGTCTTCTTTGGAGAAGTGTCTATTCAAATTCTGTTGGTGAGGATATGGAGAAATTGGAATCCTTGTACACCATTGGAGGGAATGCAAAATGGTGAAGCCACTATGGAAAACAGGATGGAGTTTCCTCAAAAAATAAAAATAAAAATAAATGGAAATACTGTACGATCCAGCAATCCCAATTCTAGGCATTTATCCAAAAGAATTGAAATCAAAGTCTTAAAGAGACAGTAGCACTCCCATGTTCATTGCACCACTATGTACCATAGCCAAGACGTAGAAACAACCTAAGGGTCCATCAACAGAGGAATGAATAAGGAAACTGTGTTATATATATACGATGGAATATTAGCCTTCGAAAGGGAGGAAATTCTGCCATATGCAACAACATGGATGAACCTTGAGAACTTTATGCTAAGTGAAATAAGCCAGTCATAGAAGATAAATACTGCATGGTTCTACTTATATGAGGTGTCTAAAACACTCAAATTTATAGAAGAAGAGAGCAAAATAGTGATTGCTTGGGGCTTGGGGAAGGGAAAACGAGGAGATGCTAGTCAGTAAATATAAAGTTTGAGTTATGCAAGATGAATAAGTTCTAGAGATCAGCTCTATGACATTGTGCCTAGAGTCAACAATGTTGAATTTTTACACTTAAAAAATGTTAATGGGGCTTCCCTGGTGGCGCAGTGGTTGAGAGTCCGCCTGCCGATGCAGGGGACACGGGTTCGTGCCCCGGTCCGGGAAGATCCCACATGCCGCGGAGTGGCTGGGCCCGTGAGCCATGGCCGCTGAGCCTGCGCGTCTGGAGCCTGTGCTCCACAACGGGAGAGGCCACAACAGTGAGAGGGCCGCGTACCGTGAAAAAAAAAAATGTTAATGGGTAGATCTAATGCTAAGTGTTGCTATCACTATATATATAATGGGAAAAGAAACAGAAAGAAGCTGAGCTGTAGTGGGCAAGGGGAGCTACAGTAAGTTAAGAAAAAGGAGAGAAAACAGTGGTCAAATCAAGCAGGTCAGTTAAGAAGCTGGATGGTCAGGATAAGAAGTTGGGTTTTTCTGAATGCAAAGGAAATGCCACTTGAATAGTCTTTAGAAGAGAAAAGAATAATATGATGCTGCTTTTAAAAGATCACTCTGTCAGATGTGTCAAGAATGGATCAAACTCCTTCCTGGCAGAAATTAAGCACTCACTAAACGTACATTCCCTCCACAGGCTGGGAGATGCCTGGAGAAAAGAATAGTAAGCTAATACTAAGTGCAGTAAGTGTGCCACTCAAAGCCCTTTCTCCTCCTGTAGACAACTGTAGGGAAAAAAGGACTTTGAGACTATTTTGTTTGGCCTTGTGCTTCAGACAGGATACCTCGTAGAGAAATGAGGTTTGTCCTTTGCCAAGCTCTCTCCTCTGTTCAGAAACCTCTTTCCTTGTCTGTTGTGGCCTTGTGTGGTATGTATCTTCTAATGTCACCCAAACTAGCAAGTCCTTTCAGAGCCATATTCATACATCAGTACCCCAAGAGGAGCAATCAGTTTGGCAGAGGGCAAAGGCAGTAAGTTTATGCCCACTGACCAGTCAAGGCATCTCTAATCAAAAGAATCTTTCCTCAGATTGGCTGCTGAGACATTAATCCCTAATTTTGATGTCTGAAACTGTTTTCTTCTTACTCTGGACCAGGAGGACTGACTCATTCTCTTGGTTGCCAAAAACAAAGATGACAAAACCAAATTTCTTGTCTTTAAAGAAAGACAGGCTTTGGATTTAATAAGAAACAATGCACTTCAACAGGAAAACAAGGCATGGTAGTGATGGTCAACCCAAAGATGTTGGACATTCCACTTCATGTACAGCAGCTTCACACCATTTTTTTTTTCTCTCAGTTTTGAGTAGCTTCCTACAGACCCAGAACTGGACCTAGTAAAGGTCAGAGTTCAATCATGTGCTCAGAAGCCACACACAGATCTTGGTTCTTCAAACAAGTGTCCCTCAGAATATCTCTGGGTCTCTCAGTTTCATGATGTCCATGCAGTATGGGTTTCAAGACCATGATTGGCTGGAGTCCTGACTTGTAAGAGAGTCCATAAATGGCTACCACTGCAAACCTGGATGATGTCACAAGCCTAAAAGTGGTAGCAAAAAAGCTGGTAATAGAAAGCAGGTACTTCAAGTCAGTGAAGGTCACCTGGTGAACCAGGTGAAACAAAAGCGTTGTGCAAAACCCTTTTTCTATGCTCAAAACCATTACATTTCTAGATAAAATAATTTCAAATAAATAAAATACAACCTGATGCCCAAGTCCAGAAGGGTGATCCTCAGGTAATCTAGAGATGATGAGGGACCATACGAGTTCAGTGGAGAGTGGGATCTGAACCTCTGAGGCTGAGATGTTAATGCTCTCAGAGAAACTGTAGTCCAGGTGGCAGTCTCTGTGTGCTGCACGGAGTAGGAATGGGGACCCTTGAATACATGAGGGTCCCAGGAAAGATGCTAAGTCTATAAACAGGGAAGAGAAACTACCTTCCAGGCCCCAGGACATGAGTGTCTTCCCAGGTCGCTGAGAGAAAGTAGTTTATGAATAAAGTGTTAGGACCATGGATGTGCATGGGATGTAGATGATAAACCTGAGTTCTAAATCCTCACACAGAGGAGAAACTCCAAGCTATAAAATTAATGTAAAAGCTAGCCAGGAACTAGGGAATCTCTGGCAGAGGCAACTCTGAAACCAGACTGTGGCATTCCTTCCAAATGTGCATGTGCACAGCTCCTGGGGGTGACAGCTCCTACTGACAGTGGGATCCTGGGCAAAAATTACAAAATAAACTATATTAAAAACTACATAAGGACTAGGAGAATTTACTTCCAAAGAGAATACTTGCTGAAGGAACTTCTAAACGCTATGATCTAGCAAGAAGAAAACTGAATCCAGGTGAAAGAAGGCAGATGCAAGAAGCAATATGGAGCAAAGAAACAGAACTGAAGGGAAAGAAAAAAGCAAAGTAAATATGGCCCCTTCTGCAAGAGGGAGGGGATATGGGGATATATGTATATGTATAACTGACTCACTTTGTTATAAAGCAGAAACTAATACACCATTGTGAAGCAATTATACTCCAATAAAGTTGTAAAAAAAAAAAGTTTACAAGGGGATTTGAATGGATCTTTTTTTTTTTTTGCCTGGGCATAAAAGAGAGAAAGTGGGTTGCAGGCCTGCTTGTAACCCATATTTTCTCATCTCCAAATTCCTGTGAGTTATGATATCCTTTAGTTTAGAGATGTTTTCATAAACCTTTCATGTAATTACTGGTCTCTCCAGGCTACACTGTTGTTTCTGAAGGATTCAATATTCTGTTGCTCATCTTTACTCTGTTTTTACAAAGAATTTTTTAAAGCCCTCTAAATATTATATTTTAACATTGAAAAAAAAATATGGTCCCTTCTTGGCCAGACAATTGACAAGTTAGCGAGTGAACACAGATCTGGCTTGGGGATGCTCCCAGACAGATGGGGAGTACCACAGGAAGCAAAAGGGGTTACATTTCCAGCTACATTTTCTCTCCTACCCTGGACAGCTGGCTGCCCGCTGTCTCTGGAGCCAGGAGCTGATCCTGGTTTTCTAGCTACAAAGTTTACTCACAGCATCAAAGGTTAAGTGTGCTTGCACCAGGGTGAGAAGACAGAAGAAGAAAGCCAGCTTCCCTCAACCAATGCAGCCTTCTGATGCATGGCTTGACCCACACACCTGCTCCTCCAAACAGACCCAACTACATCATTGTGTTTGGCCCATTAAGAAGCTTAAGGAAGTCAGGAGCCTTTTTCTTTTTGCTTGTTTTTCATGGCAATATCTGCTGACCTAAGCATGGCCTCCTGTGTAGCACCCATGAGCCAGCGATGGCAATGGTAGAAAAATCCCATGATGTCAGCACTCACGTGTGCATTTGGATGTGAACCTGCTGGCAAATTACAGCCTGTCACTCTCAAATGAGTGAGCTGAGATGGAAATGTCAATTTGAGCAGATGCCTTTTTTGCATTTTCACTACAATTTAGGGAGGTGGCACGAATATCATAAAGTACATGCCTAATGGATGAGTTTGAAATTCAATAGGGAAAGGGGGAAGAGAGCGAAAGAGGGTGACAAAATGATTTTTATGAGCAATAAACATGGGCTGGGTAAGAGGAATAACACGGACTAGCGAGATCAGCTCTTCTCCTTCATTTAGGGAAGATGCCTGAAAACGACCAGAGCTTGATTTCAAAAGCAGCCTAGCCAGGACGGAAGAGAGATCTTAGCAACAGTAACATGTCTGCAGGAAGCTCCCCGTGAGTTAACAATGTGTCACGGCTGCTGGAGCTACTCCAGGGATCTTGAGAGCAGAAGTAAGTCTCAAACACAGCAACATGTCTGATGTCTGCAGAGGGGACCATGGTACCTGGTGAGGATGAAGTCCTTTTGGGTCCCTTTCGAGTTCTATGACATTAAGACTTAAGAGAAAGCAATTTCTGTGCTTTAAGCTCCTCAAAGTAAAGAAACTAGGTTCTATTTACAGTTTCTAGCAAGCAAAGCATAAGACAGCAATGTTGTTTATTTTCTGAAAGTGTTCTTTCTCCCTGCCATGGGTCCCAAGCATGTGGAGCAAAATATAAACACCAAAAGGCAGCACACAGATCCTGTGTTAAGGATCTTGACCCTCTCTGGTTCCAGTTCAAGAGGTGGGAGGTTCGCTGCAGGGGTTCACTGAGAACCTTAGAGGTAAGTTCTCAGATTTCATCACCATTTTCTGCCCAGGAAAGCAAAAGGTTAGGGTCAAGTTTACAAGAGGGGACTATGAAAGGGATTTGGGGCACCCAGATAAAGGGCAGAAGATACTTTAAATCGTTTTGACCTGCATTTCTCTCCTTTTTTCTCCTTCTGGGCAGTGTTTCCACAGCTTCCAAGCATCCTATCCTAGCTTCTCTTTTATGGACTTTGACAGCTCTGAAATAATTTGAGCTGGAAACTTTTATCTTTCCCCTACTTGATGTGAGAGTTGGTAAGACATATAAAGAATAAAAACTGCAGCTCACATTTATTGAACACTTACTAGGAGCCAGGGATTGGCCTATTTAATCGTCACAGTCTTTGAGAGAAGTACTAACAGTTATCCATATCAGTTTTTGAAACTCAGACTCATAGGCTCAGCAAGAGGTTGAGCAGACAGACTCTGGAAATGTAGGCTTATCCATTACTCCCTAAGGTGGCCCATCCAAATGGCACGCTGACGGCCAAGTTGATTGGAATGACAACTGCAACTCTTTTGTCAGCAGGTGACAAAAACCATAAAAAGATGATTCAGTCATGAAATGAAACCTTGGAGCAGAAATACTAATGAAATTTCAAGGAAGGTTTTGTTACCAACCAGCGTTCTTGGTTAGAAATTGATAAGACGCCAGACAAGATATTCAGGCAAGGGTCTACTGGGACTTGTGGAGTGAGTGAGCAAAAGCAAGTAACAGGTGCCCTTGCTTTCTGAGAGGGGGCAAGCTGGTTCCATATATGGGGGGAGGTAAGGGTGGGTTCAGGGGTCAGGCCAGAGGCATGGCTTAGGTGGTCTGCCCCCCCCCTTGGTGGTGCTGCGTGCAGGGTGCATGCACAGGACCCTGTTTTTGCTCCCAGCTTCTCAGAAGTGGCAGCTGGGTTTTGGTCTTTTTGTATCTTGTTATTCATAATTTGCCCCAACTACGCATGCATGCAGTTACTTTTAGTCCCATATAGTTTCTTTGTATTTTGTTGCTTGAGGAGAAGTTTGTCCAGGTGCAAGCACTGCGGCAAAGGGTCACAGGTCCCAGGTCCCAGGTCCCAACCTGTCTCAGTTTCATTTCCAAGGTATCTCTGCCCTTACCTAATGGCGTCCCCTCTTAGGAATAAGGTACGGATTACCTCAGCACCCATGACAAACTTTTCAAATAAAAATTAATATACTTCATTTTTTAGTATAGTTTTAGTTTCACAGAAAAATTGAACAGATAGTACAGAGGGTTCCATATACACACCCCACCTCCACTCTGCCATTCCAGCACATAATTTCCCCTACTACGAACATCTCGCATTTGTGTGTTGCATTTGTTACGACTACCACACATTATTATTTACTAAAGTCCTTAGTTTACATTAAGGTTCTTTCTTTGTGTTGTACACTTCTATGAGTTTTGACAAGTGCATGACATGTACCCACCATTATGGTATCATGCAGAAAAGTTTCATCACCCAAAAAATTTCCTGTGCTTTGTCTTTTCATCCCTCTCTCCCCTCCCCCCAAACCTCTGGCAGCCACTGATCTTTTTACTGTCTCTACAGTTTTGTCTTCTTCCAAAATGTCATCTAGTTAGAATCATATAGTAGGTTTTCCAGACTGGCTTCTTCCACTGCGAAAAATGCATTTAAAGTTCTTCTGTGTCTTTTCAGGGTTTGACAGTTTACTTCTTTTTATTGCTGAATAATATTCTATTATACAGATATATCACAGATTGTTCATTCACTTATTGAACAGCATCTTGGTTGCTTCCAGATTTTGGTTATTATAAATAAAGCTGCTATAAAGCTGTGTGCATGGTTTTTTGCATACGTACGTTTTCAACTATTTTGGGTAAATACCTAGGAGTATAACTGCTGCATCATATGGTAAGACTATGTTTAGCTTTGTAAGAAAACTGCCATTCTGTGTTCCAAAGTCACTGTACCACTTAACATTCCCATCAGCAATGAATAATCCTTCCTGTTGCTCTGCATCTTTGTCAGCATTTGGTATTGTCAGTTTTTTCCTTTTTGGATTTTAGTCATTCTAATAGTTGTGTAATAATACCTCATTGTCGTCTTAATTTGCAATTCCCTAACATATGATGTTGAACATATTTTCATATGCTTATTTGCCTTTTGAATATCTTTTATGGAGAGGTATGTGTCGGATCTTTTGCCCATTTTTGTTTTAATTGGGTTGTTAGTTTTCTTAATGTTGAGTTCCAAGAGCTCTTTGTATATTTTGGGTAAATTCTTTACCAGATATGTGTTTTGCAGGTATGTCCTCCCAACCTGTGGCTTGTCTCTTCAATGTCTTAAGAGTATCTTTCTCAGAGAAAAGTTCTTGATTTTAATAAGGCCCAACTTATCAAATTTTTTCTTTTATAGAGTGTGTTTTTTGTGTTATATCTAAAAACTTATCAACAATCCCAAGGCCACCTAGATTCTCTCCTATGTTACCTTCTAGAAATTTTGTGACATGCAATTTACATTTAAGATTTATTTCAAATTAAATTAATCTTTGTGAAAGATTTTTTTAAACATACAGATTTCCAAATGTTTCAGCACCATTTGTTTGAAAGGCTATACTTTCCCTATTAAAGTATCTCTGCTCCTTTGTCAAAGATCAGTTGGCTATATTTGTGTGGGTCTATTTCTGGGTTCTCTATTCTAGTCTATTGATCATTTGCCTGTACTTTCATCAATACCGTGTATCATAATTGTTGCAAGTTTATACTAAGTCTTAAAGTCAGGTGGTGTCAGTCCTCTCTGTTCTTCTTCAGTGTTGTGCTAAATACTCTGCGTCTTTTGCATTTCCATACAAACTTTAGAATCAGTTTGTCAATATCTACAAAATAGCTTAGTCAGATTTTGATTGTGATTGCTTTGAATCTATAGATTAAGTTGGGAAAAATTCGTATCTTAACAATACTGAGTCTTCTTATTATAAATATGAAATGTCTCTTCATTTATTTAGCTCTTCTTGATTTTTTCATCAGAGTTTCATGGTTTTCCTCATATACAGATTCTATATATATTTGGCTAGAATTATGCCTAGGTGTTGTTTGTATGGTTTTTCTTTTTTTTTTTTTTTTTTTTTGGTGCTGATACAACATTGTATTTTGTTTTTAATTTCAAATTCCAATTGTTAATTTCTGGTATCCAGGGAAATTAACATTTATGTATTAATCTCATATCCTATAACCTGGCTATAACTGCTTATGAGTTCCAGAAATTTTTTGTTGATTCTTTGGGATATTCTACCGAGACAACTATGTCGTCTGCAAACAAAGATAGTTTTATTTCTTCCTCCCGACACATTTTATTTCCCTTTCTTGTGTTACTGCATTAGCTAGAATTTCCAGTATATTGTTGAATAGGAGTGGTGACAGGGGACATCATTGCCTAGTTCCTAACCTGAGGGAGAAGGCATATTCTTTTTCACCATTAAGTATGATTTTTTAGATAATTTTTTTATCAAGTTGAAGTTTTCTGAGAGTTTTTATTATAAATGGGTGTTGGATTTTGTCAAATGCTTTTTCTCTTTTTATTGATATGATCATATGATTCTTCTTTTTTTACCTGTTGATATGATAGATTACATTGCTTGATTTTCAATGTTGAACCACCCTTGTAAACCTGGAATAAATCCTACTGGGTCATAGTGTATAATTATAATAATTTCATATATTACTGGATTCTAGTTTCTAATGTGTTGTTGAGGATTTTCACATCTATGTTCATGAGAAATACTGATGTGTAGTTTTCCTTTCTTATAATGACTTTACCTGGGATTTGTATTAAGGTAATGCTGGCCTCATAGAATGAGTTAGGAGGTTTCTCTTTACCTTTATCTTTTGGAATGTATTGTAGAGAATAGCTATCATTTCTTCCTTTAAATGTTTGGTAGGATTCACCAGTGAAATCATCTGTGCCTGGTTCTTTCTTTTTAAGGAGATTGTTAATAATAATTTCAATTTATTTAATAGATGTAGGCCTACTTAGATTATCTATTTTTCCTTGCATGTACTTTGGTGGTTTATGTCTTTCAAGGAATTTATGTAATCAAATTTGGAGGCATAGAGATATTTATAATATTTATTTACTACCCTTTTAATGTTTCTGGGATCAGTAGTGATGTCTCCTCTTTCATTTCTGATATTAGCAATTTGTGTCTTCTCTATTTTTTCTTGGTTACACTGACTAGAGGTCTATCAATTTCACTGACCTTTTCAAAAACCTGCTTTTGGTTTCATTGCCTTTCTCTATTGATTTCCTGGTTTTCAATTTTATTAATTTCTGCTCTAACTTTCATCATTTACTTCTTTCTATTTGCTTTAGGTTTGAATTGCTCTTCTTTATCTAGTTTTTTAAGATGGAAGTTTAGACTATTGACCTTTGATCTTTTTTCTTTCCTCAAGTGTACATTCCATGCTGTATATCATCCTCTACACCAGCTGGGGGTGGGGGTTAGGGGACAGGGAAGTCCCTACCCCGAGCTTTCTTGGCTGGATTCTGATACTGATTCTGCTTTTGCTAACATTACAATTTCAAAAATAGAAAAATTCAGCTATAATCCCACTTTCCTAAAATAACTGCTGTTACATTTTGGTTAGCTTTTGGTGTACTTCCTTTCATTTTTCATCCTTTGTCATATCTTTTTTTAAAAATTGTGATAGATACACAAAACATAACACTTACCACTGTAACCATTTTAAGGTGTAAAATTCAGGGACGTTACATTCACAGTGTTGTGCAACCATCACCAGTATCCTGTTTCAGAACATTTTCATTCCCCGAAAAAGAAGCCCCATATCCATGAGCAGTCATTCTCCCTTCTCCCCTTACTCTAGCCCCTAACTACCACAATGTCTATCTTTCTGTCTCTACTAATTTGCCTATTCTGGCTACTTCATGCTGAGTGGCATGTTTTTAAGCTAAGCTTATTTCTAGTGTATAAGGGTATCTAATTTATTTTTTAACTTATTATACTTCACATAGTCTTCCATATAATCAGTGTAATCATTATGTTTGGTGCTGCATAATATGCTACTGAGAATATGTCATAGCTGACTTAATCCTTTCTTATTTTGGGTTTGTTGCAAAATGTCTTTTTGGGGGGCTGGGGGGTTGCTGCTATAGCTAGCACCACAATGAACTTCTTCACGCATATAGTTCCTTTCCAGGTTGTAGTTCTTTCCTTGGATTTGATTTCCATATGCAGAATTCCTGGATGGAGGCACGAAGCATTATGGTATTCTCTAAGTCATCTTTTAACATCTCCAATTTACTTTTCAATAGAGCTATATAAATTTTCAATATTACTGGCTCTATCTGAGGCACCTGTTTCATCATACCCTTGCCAGAGTGGCCACAAATATTTTTCTCTGAGTCGCCTTGGCTTGTGACATATGACCTTGAAAACAAAGATGTTTTAAGCTCCTCCATTCCCTCATCACTGGCAGAGTGATTTTCTCCAAAAAACTGGCATATTAAGCCAGATAACTTTTCCAATTTATCGCTCCTGTGAAAGTGGCTGCAGGATAAGAACAAATACAGTCTGTGTTCAATCTATTCAATTAGAACAGAACAAGGAATTTATTTCAACACACACAAATCAGCATATCCCATTCTGGTTGAATCCCATTTAGCATTTATGTAAGCTTAATTAAATCACCAATGGGGTTTCTTACAAGGAGTACGGCCTTCAGGAAATATGCTTGCTAAATACTCTTCAATAATGGTTGGGGAGGGTAATAAATAAGTGATACGGGTTGGTTCTCGGAGCTCCTTTCATCTTCTCCAAGTTTCAGATCTCTGCTAGAGCTCTGAGCTTGTAAACAAAGGAGTTAAAGCTGGGGTGGGGGGCAGGGGAGCACTGTGCAGCTAGATTTATAAGCACCAAGCTCTCTGCCAGCCCTTTCGAGAGTAAGCATACCTTCTAACACAGGGCTATTCTTACATAAACAACCCAGCTCTCAACAAAGTGGAGGGTCAAAAGGACAAATATCATATGATATCCCTTATATGTGGAATCTAAAAAAATGGTACAAATGAACTTATTTACAAAACAGAAATAGAGGTACAAATGTAGAAAACGGTCTTATGGTTACCAGGGGGAAAGCGGGGGAGGGATAAATTGGGAGATTGGGGTTGACATATACACACTACTATATATAAAATAGATAACTAATAAGGACCTACTATATGGCACAGGGAACTCTACTCAGTACTCTGTAATTACCTATATGGGAAAATAATCTAAAAAAGAATGGATATATGTATATGTATAACTGATTCACTTTGCCGTACAGCAGAAAGTAACACAACATTGTAAATCAACTATACTCCAAAAAGAAATTTGTTTTTAAAAGACGCTATAGAAATCCAAGTTCTAACCACCTCCTGCAAGTTACTCATCAGTATGTGCTCCTGTATGTATGCACAGTGCACACATTGCACAGTGCACACATTACTAAAATTCTGTCTTTCTCTATTAAAAAAATCAATAACAAAGTACAGGGTCAGGCAGGAGGCAGGGAGAAGGAGGCCATTTGCCTGCTCGGAGTCTACCACCTGGCTGGCTCCACATCCAAGTGTACTTTCCAAATGCTCCCTACCTCTCCCTCTTCTCTGTCTCTCTGTCTCTCTCTCTCTCCAGTTAAGAAGTATCCAGGGTCTTCCCTGGTGGCACAGTGGTTGAGAGTCCGCCTGCCGATGCAGGGGACACGGGTTCATGCCCCGGTCCGGGAAGATCCCACAGGCCGCGGAGCGGCTGGGCCCGTGAGCCATGGCCGCTGAGCCTGCGCGTCCGGAGCCTGTGCTCCGCAACAGGAGAGGCCACAACAGTGAGAGGCCACAACAGTGAGAGGCCCGTGTACCGCAAAAAAAAAAAAAAAAAAAAAAAAAAGAGAGAAGTATCCAGTACAAAGTGGTAAATGATACTACTTATGGGTGACAAGATCCCTGTGTTTCCAACCACCCAAGCCAGGATGGTATCATTCTGAGGAGTTCAGGCACATTGATGGCCCTGATCATTCTTGGTCAGCTGAGCATCTCACTACCTTTCAGGTATGTGGCTAAGATTGTCATGGACCCCTTGGGTCACAATCAAGGAGGGAGATACTGTAATTGCCTCCATTTTACAGAGCAAGAAGCAGGATAAGAGAGGTTAAGGAATGGGAGTGAAACCCAGACCTTTCCTGTCTGGTTTCTGAGGTCAAGTTTTTAACTACTATCCTAAACCCAGATTATGGAGAAGAGAAACCTAAGGATGCCTTTCCCAAGTGCATGTGCCTCTTGTATGGAGCCCCAGGAATGCACCAGCATAATTCCCCATGAGTGTTCTCTTCGGATAAAGCATGGGTTTCTGTGTCTTAAAGCATTTAGGAGAACCCTGCAGCTAATTAGACCTGAGGGTGAGATCCAACGTATTAACAGATAGGCAGAAAAAGAGGAGTTTTTTCTTTTAATTATGCTTCTGTTAGTCAAATCTTGTCTCCCTAACTTCTTTTTCTTGAATTCTCAGGCTCCAAGATTTTGAAGTCTATTTGGGGGAAATTACTATAAATAGATCCCATCCCAATAAGGCTGAAAGGGCATTGGAAGCACCTCATCCATCCCCTTCAATTTATAGATGAGGACCGCAGAAGGGAAGTCATCTTGCCAGGATCACACAGAGCCAGAGCCAGCCCCTTGGTCTTTATATCCTCAGCTCCATGCTCCCTGCAAGAGAGCAATGTCATTTGTCTTCTCTTTGAAAAACAGAGGATGGTGTTTCCCGGGAAGGATGAGTTCCAAATCCAGTGATACTTATTTACAAAGATGCTAACTCCATTTGCTTTGCTTTGCAGGTCTCAGGTGGTGGTGACGTGGTAGATTAACAGCCTCTTTGAATATGAAGACATGAATTGGGCAGCAGCTGCGTGTAATAGAAAATAAATTTGAGAGTCGAAGACTAGGGTTGGGATTCTGGTTCTACCGCTTGCTACTTGTTTGATCTGGAAGAGCTCTATAATCTCACTATGCCTATACTATTCACCAGGGTACCCTAGGTGTCTATGGCAGAGCCTGACACATATTAGGTGACACCAACATACATTCAAACATAACTCATCCTTTTAAAAATGTCATTGAATAATTGTCATCATGGTCTGTGTATCTGGCTGCCTGGCTCAACTTTATGCTAAATCTGTGACCCTAGGAAGTAAGTTAATAATTCAGAACCTCAGTTTTATTGTCTGGAAAATAAGAGCAATAATAGGATCCACTCCAGAGAGTTGTTGAGAGTGCGGGCCTAGAACCTGGTACCTAGTAAACTCTTGAATATCTTTCTATGTACATGTAGGGAGAGGTGGAAGGAGGTGGAGACGCAAGTTCAGAAGGGACCCTATTTTGAATGACCTTGAATGTTACATTGTGGAATTGAAATTTTTCTCACGAACATCAGATTTTATGGAACTAATTCCAAATTGTGCAAGTCTTGGGAAGCTTGTTTCTACCATGCTAGAAATGTGTTCATGACGAGCATATCAGAAAGGCTTCCTTCCCTCCTTCCTTCCTTTCTTCATTCTCTTTCTCCCTTTTCTTATTTCCTTTTCCAGCCTGGACATCAGATGGTAGGTCTCATCTGCAAACTTTTCCCTTTTGGTTGCCAAATCTCCAATTAGCTGCCCCTCCCAGAAGCAAATTACCTAATCCTGAGTGGGTGGTGAACACAGGGAGAAGTTTAAATCCATCCCACTTGGCAGAAAAGCAAAACCCCCAAATCTTATTATAATCTCCTGTTCTTTCTCATTCTGTTCCTTGCCACCAAGGTACTTGGAACCTCTGTCTTCAGCCTCCTCCTCCTCCTCTCATCCTGTCTGATTCATGTGTTGATGTCTCGATTCTGAGCCAGCTGCTGCAATGAACTGCAATATCAAAGGCAGGATTTATTAGCAGCAAAAGCATCTGTCAGGAGAAAGTAGGAGAGGCTGGGGAATACTCCACAGGAAGAGAGATAGGCCGAGCTCAGACTGAACCATGAGTGAGGCCGTTGTACACTGTTATTTACTACTAATAAAAAATAACCTACATGCTAAGTGCTTTTAAACACATTAGCTTTGATTTTCTTAATATCCCTATGAAGTGTGTATTATTATTCCTATTTTATAGATGAGGAAACTGAGATTCAGAGGCATTAGTGGTTTGCCCGACTTCGGATATCTAGTCATTGATAAAGCTAGGGTTTAAATGTAGGTCTGAGCGAGTATAAAGTCTGTGCCCTTAACTTGAACTTTCTCCCATTCAAAGACCCTCACCTAAAAGAAAAATAAATGAGGGACTATTCTTTGCACATTCTCAGGGTGAGAACAGGGATCACATATTAAGACACGTGGAGAAATGTGTGAGGACTGGCATGTGATTTATGCAGGGAGCAGGGAGAGTGCACTGGCTGGCATCAGGCAGAAGACTTACCCTATAGGTCAGAGCAGGTACTGAGAAACTCAGTCTGGCTGCAAATACTGACCTCAGGGGTGCAAGTAAGCAACTGAAGTCTGGTGTTAAAGCATAAATTAATTTCAATCATCTGAGACTGTAGCAGACCCTAGTAATACAGATGTTAGGTGAGCAGGTAATCCCACCTGGTGACTCAGTTCTGGGAATAGGAGCAAAAGATTAGACTCCAGCTCTGGTAAGGAAGGCTGGCTAGAGGCAGGCAGGGCAAAGAAGTCAGCACCTTGGACAGCGAAGGAGGCCCTGGGGTAAACAGCAAAACCTAGGAGCAGGGCTCAATCACGTTCAAGGCCATTTCTGTACCAAACAAAAAGGAATCAAGGATGCCATCCATGTACTTGAGTGGTTAATCCACAATCTACCAGCAGAAAATTGCAATGTAGCATGATAAGTGCTAGCTGTCACGGGGAAGCATGTATTCCCATGAAGGTGCAACTATACCTCAGTTTGAAGTGGTAATATCAAAGAAGTCTTCATGGAATGAGTGCATGTTGCCATCTCAGCCGAAGGAAGAAAGGGGTGGGAGGTAGAGGGAAGTCTGAGCAGAAGGGGCAGCAGAGACAAAGACTTGAAGGTGGGAAACTGCCTGATGCATAATGACAATCAAGAGTTAGATTACCATGACTGGAGGGTGAAATGCAGATGGGGTGAGAAGAGAGAGGAGTTTGGAAAGATAGAGAAGCAGAACCTAAAAGAGCTTTGAAAACCCTGATGAGGAGTTTGGGAAATTATGAATACCAAGGAACCCTGGATGTCTGGCTTTTCTTTCAAAAAGAGAAGAAAAGATCTGGCAACACCTGGACCCATGTTGCTATATAACTTGGAGCTGAAGAATAGCTGTCCCATTTAGGATGTTGAATGTATTCCAATTTCCCATACCTTCCTTCTTCATGCTCTAGCAGGCCTTGGTAGAACAGCTGAGTTTTATTTTGAGTATTTATTTCAAGCAGGAGAGTGACGTGATCTTATCTTTACAAACATCGCCCTGACTTCTTGAGGAAGGAGAGACTGAAGGGAGAATTATCAATTAGCTATGAATATTCTATAGGTGGAAGATAATGGTGACCTGAATGATGATGATGGTGGACATGGAGAAGAGGATGGATGGATGGATAGATAGATAGATAGATAGATAGAAGGAAGGAGGAAGGGAGAAAGAGAATGAGAAGGAGAGGGAGAGAGAGAGTTTTTAAGGAATCATCTCACTCATAATTGTGGAGCCTGGCAAGTGCAAAATCTGCAGGGTAGACCAGCAAGCTGAAGATTCAGAGAAAAGTTGCAGTTCAGGTCCAAAAGCAAATTGACAGAATTCCCTTCTCCTCATGAGAGGTCAGACTTTATCTACTAAGGTCTTCAACGGATTGGATTAAGCCCACCCACATTATGGAAGGTTCTTTTCTTTACTTAAAATCTACTGACTTAAATGTTAATTTCATCTAAAAATATTTTCACAGAAATGTCTAGAATAATGTTTGACCAAATACCTGGGTACTATTGCCTAGTCAGGCTGATACACAAAATTTACCATCACAGAGAGGAATTGTTCAAGTTTGTTAATATCAAAACACCTATTAGAGATTCAAGAGTTAGTATCAAATCTTGCCTGCCACCTGCTTTGGTAAATAAAGTTTTATTGACATACGATCACATCTATTTATTTATGTATTGCCCATGGCTGCTTTCATGCTACAATGACAGAGTTGGGTATTTGTGACAGAAACCATATGGCTTGCAAAGTTGAAAATATTTACTATCTGGCCCTTTATAGGAAAAGTGTGCTGTTTCCTGATATAGACAATTAAAGATATGTGTCTGGACCTCAACTTTCAAGTCTGCATTGGAGACAGGAAGGTAGAAGGAGTGTGGATTGGAAATGGCATGCGTATCTGGACAGGTTTCTGAGGAGTCCTAACATTTAGAGGTCAAGCAGAGGAGTGTGGTTGCAGAAAGGAATCTGAAAAGAGGTAGCCAGTGAGGTTGAAGGAAAACCAGAAGAATGTGGTGTTACACCAGCTCAGAGAGGAAGAAATCTCCAGAAGGAGGTAAGCTATGTCAAATTCTCCCTAAATGCAAAGTAAGGTGGGGACCCCTGGACTTGGCAACATGGTGGGGAGGGGGACATTGATGACTTTTGAAGCATGTCAATGAAGTTGTGAAAAGGAAACTAGACTGAAATAAAATGAAAAGAAAATGAGACATGGGGAAGTTGATCTATCAAGAATAGACAATGTTTTCAGGAAGTTTTGCCTTAAAGTAGAGAAATAAGATGTTACAGGAAGGGGGTCATGGATTTTAAATTAAATATTTTTGTTAAAGTCTAACATATACAGAAGAGAGCATAAATCATGGGTGTGCAGATAAAACATTTTACACCAAGTGAACATACCTATGTAACAACCACTCAGATCATAAAACAGAATATTACCAGCATCTCCGAAGCCATCTATTAAAGACTGTATGTTTGTGTCTCCCCAAAATTCATATGCTGAAACCCCAACCCCCACTGTGACGGTGCTTGGAGATGAGGCCTTTGGTATGTAATTAGGACATGAGGATGGAGTCCTCGTGATGGGATTCTTGTCCTTATAAGAAGAATGAGAAGAGAGCTTCCTTCTTTCTCTGCAAGGAAACAAGGAGAAGATAGCCACCTACAAGCTAAGAAGAGGGCCTAACAGAATGCAACCATTCTGGCACCCTGATCTTGGACTTCCCAGCTTCCAGAAATGTGAGAAGTATGTTTCTGTTGTTTAAACCATTTAGTCTGTGGTATTTTGTTATGGCAGCCAGAGCAGAATAAGATGCCTTCCTTGGACACCCTACAGTCTCTGGTGTGATCTGCTCTAGAGATGAACTTTCAGGTTTTGTTTGCTTGATAAAGTCTTTATTTCACCTTCATTTTTGAAGGATATTTTCACAAGGATTATATTCTTTTCTTTCAGCATTCAGAATAAATCATTACATTTTCTTCTGGATTCCACCATTTCAGTTGGGAATCGAACCATCAATTTTACTGGTATCCTTTTAATATAACCTACCCCTACACCCTCTTCTAGCTGCCTTTACAATTTTCCCTTTGTATTTGGTTTTTGCAGTTTTCTACAATGTGCTTACATGTGTTTGGGCTTTATGTTTGTTTGTTATCCTGCTTGGAGTTTGTAGTGATTCCTGAATCTGTAGGTTTCATCTATTTTGAAAAAATCTATTTTCACTCTATTCTCTCTGTGTGTCTCTATCTCTGTATCTCTCTTTCTTTCCTCTCCTTATGAGATTCCAACTACACAAATGTTAAATAATTTCATTTTGTCCAATATGTCTCTCAAACTCTCTTTTTATTTTGAGTCTTTTTCCTTTCTTCTTAATACAGTCTGTATTATTTTTTATAAAGTCCTATTTTCCAGGTCAATGATTTTTTCTTAATTTGTTATTAAACCCAACCACTGAATTTTTAAACTTGATTTATTTTCTTTCTTATTTTTTGATTTTTAATTTAATATATATTTCAGTTTTCTGGTAAAATTCTCCACCTTCTCACCTATTCAATTAAACATATTGATCAGAATTATTTTAGCATCTATGTCCCAAAATTCCAATACCTGAATCATCTATGGGTTGTTCCTGTTATAGTTCTCCTTGGTTCCATTTCTTTATGTGCTTGGTAATTTTTTATTGTATGCTGGACATTGTTCATGAAAAATTGTAAGTCTATGAATGATGTTATTTTCCTCCATAGTATTTATTTTAGCTACTGTAAGACAGATTGAGATAGATCATATTAATCCAATCAGGTATTGAGGTAATTTAAGGCTGGGTTTCAGACTACATAAGGTCCTATATCTAGTTTACCTTTAATCCCAAGGTATAGCCCTTTAGAAGTACCTACTAGACTCCTGAGTGTTTTCAGGGCCCTGAAAACAAAAGCCTTGCTTAGATTCTAAGCCTCTTAATAGCAATTCTTATTCAGGTTCTTAATCTTATCCTGTGATGCTTATGAATTGGCAAATGCCTTTGGGGAGAAACTGCCACAGAGTTTTAGGCTTACCTATCACTGGCATCTTGGCCCCTCAATTTCTGGCTGCTTTAGTAACTTAGAATCCCAATTTTCATTTTCCTAGTCCCAAGAGACTGCCAGAAGTCTGTTTTCTGTTACTTTTTGCTCCAGTTCTTGACATCCTGACTCTTTGTAATTAACAAATATTTTTATTATGGTAAAACATATATAGCATAAAATTTACCATTTTAACCTTTTAAAGTATAGAGTCCAGTGTATTAAATACACTCACATTGTTGTGTAACCATTACCACTATCCATCTCCAGAAATTTTTTTATTATCCCAAGCTGAAATTCTGTATCCATTAAACTTTAACTCCCCATTCCCCCATTCAGCCCTGTTTCCTCCATCTTAACAGGAGGAAAGTCTAAGAAGAGTAAGCAGGTATGAGTAGATTAGTGGTGAGGTAGTGAACAATTTCCTCCATTAACTTTTATATTCCCAAAACATATGAAGTCACAGCATTGTGAGAGAATAGAATAGGAGGCATGGGGAATGAGAATGAAGGGTCTAAAGAGAGAAGAGAAATGATGAAATAGTCCTCTTGAGGATAGGAAATAGTCTTACTCAAGAAGCACTGTAGGGTGGTAGAGCATCCATGTGAGGTGTGTGGTCATGAATTTTAAGTGGAACTGGTTGGTCTGCCTGTTTGATGTTTTTCCTCAGTGATGTTTAGCTAGTTAGAGGAATTTAGCCATCTGAATGAGATGAAAGGAGAGAGAGAGAGAGAAGGGAGTTGCACTGTTTTCAAGGGAGTAATTATAAAAGTGGGTCATGAAATCTAAGCTGGATAAGGAGACAAGCAAAGATAGAAGAATGATGAACGGTGGAAAGATAACAGGGGTAATGAACCAGAGGATTGTGAACAAGGAAGAATTGTTGTGTTGAAGATTCTGCCATAGATGAGCAGGTATATTGAGTGATGGTTTAAGACTGAGTTCTTTTCAATATGTTTTAGATGTGCAGAAAGGATAGCACTGCTGGTAGTACAAAGTTCAGGGTATGAACACTGGAGTGGGCGATAGAGGTGGAATAGAACAAAAGGTGGTTGGAGGAGAGTAGGTCAAAGAACCAAGTGACTTAGTCACATGAATTTTTTGGCCACCAAGAATGATAAGAAGAATTGGGGTAGGAAGAAAGATTGTGAGCCAGGAGCTAATAGACTCAGTGAATAAAGAAATCCAAGGGGTCTCTGTCTCCAATTTTAGACATACTTCATTCTCTCTCTCTCTCTCTCTCTCTCTCTCTCTCTTTCTCTCTTGCTCTCACTCTCCTCAACTCTGTCACAAGGCATCCAATGACCAGTAGATCAAACCTCCTACCCTTTAAAATAGCTTTATGCCACCCTGAGATAATCCTCAGAAATTTATCTGGATTTCCATGAGCCTCACTTTTAGAAGAGATTCTATGTACTGGCAAAGCCAACATTAAACTACTTTGGGAATCTAGTTTGTACCTACTCAAGTTCTCCCTAATTAAAAAAAAATCTGTTAAGGCCTGGAGAGAAAGTAACTACACAGGAAATGTTGACTTCCTCCCCATTATCCATTTATCTTATTGAGAAGTAGCTACGTTGTTTGGGTGGAATTGACTCTACTCAGGTTAATCAGCCTAATGTCGTTCCCTTTGGACATGATTGCCTTAGTGTTAGGCAAGCAAACTAAGTTACAGCGATCAGAGTGAAGCTCAGAACTTCTTATGGTTGGGAAAGAGGAGCTTTCTCAGGATCTGATATGAATTCCAGACCTGCTTCAGCTATTTGGGTACCATGAAGACAAAGTTGAGAGGGCAAGGCTGGAGGATGACAGAAATTGGAGAAGAATGCTGATCCAACAATTCCTGAAGCCTAATGACCCTAGACTTCTTTTTTTTTTATGAACCCATACAATTCTGCCTGTATTTAATCCAGTTTGTTTAGGTTTTCAGTAAATTGCACCTGAAAGAATCCTTACTGATACAGAAATATTTGACATGCCCCCTTCTGCACTTTTACCAAATATAGCTGAAGTCAGAGCATCTTCAAGATGGATAATCGTATTTAACCAAGGCTGAATCATGACCAAGGCACACACTGATAAGCTCATGTTCTGTTTTCTGCCATGTTTTTGGCAAAAGTTCTCCAATGGGAGTTCTCCAGTAAAATAACTGAATGCTGAGTGACCTGAAGCTTTAATTTGATTTCAGCTGCACCTGTTCTCACGAATGTCACTCTGGCACGGCCACAGAGGCTCTGGTCTGGTTTCAGGCAAGGAGCAGATATTGTGCAAACACACTTGCCACCATCACAGAGGTTCTTCTCTGCATATGCAAGCTTCCTCCAACATTAGTTTTTCTTCAGGCCTATGCTCCTTGATATTGGAGCTGATTTAAGCTGTTAGATTGTGAAATATAGCTTGCTCTGATGCCTTGAGGGAGCTCAGTGGAGAGACGGCTGGCAGCTGATTAGGTCAGAAATGCAGCCATATCAGACATGCCTATTGACAATCTAATTTGAAAGCCAAGAGTTTCCCTTGCCTATTAGGCTGCTCTAGCTGGCCTTACCACTGTGTACACCTAATGAGGAAAGAGACTCATAAAGTGTTCGTGGAAGAACAGCACTTCCTTCTAAACTGGCTACTGAGCTTGTTGTTGCATAAAGTACCATCTGATTTACCTACTGGGGGGAAAGTTGATGTTAAAACAGCTGCAGGATCTAGGGAAGGAAACAGCCTAACTAGACCCTTCTTTAGAAACCTGGGCTTATTGGACTAAGGAGCTAGCGGGAGCCAGGATAGAATGTGTAATCCTCTTTGCCAGTGTTTTACTTAATAAAAAATGAGCTTTAGCTTCTGATTTCCTCATCTCCGTTTGGCTGCAGTTGTTTTTACAACTTCAACATGCAGAATAGACCTTCTCAGAAGCTAAGACGTCAGATAAGGAATACACCAGCATCTCCATTTGCATCATTTGCCTCGAAATAGTATTTTAGACATATGTCTATCTTACAGATTAGGAGGCTAAAGCTGTAAACTTATCCAAAGTTATAGAGCTAATAAATATTGCAGCTGAAATTTAACCTGAGCCCTCCTGATGGCAAATTCTTTCCCCTTTACCAGAGGTTCTCAACCCTGGCTGCACATTGGAATCACCTGGGCACCTTTTAAAAAATTACCAGTAAAGAGATCCTACCCAAGTTTCCACCCAGTTCATCAGAATATTTTGGATTGGGGCTTGGACATCAATATTTTATAGGATATTACCAGATCCTTACCAGATCTTAAGTTGCTGCTGGAGATGAGAAAAACAGGGCTATCGCAGAGAATCTCAAACTTTAATATGCATATAAGTCATTGGGGATTATTGTTAAAATGCAGATCCTGATTCAGTAGGTCTGGGGGTTGGGCCTGAGATGCTACACTTAATTGATCTGCATTGAGAAAACCACCAGCATGTGCAACTTTCTACAAACTTGCCTGCTATAAGAAGAGTGGGTTCCTTGGCCAGATCCCCAGGCGTTCCCTGTGAATTACAATCAATGGGAAGTGAACCTGAGAATCTATATTTTTAGCAAGTATCACAGGTCCTCTTTTGATCAAGTAAGGTTTAAAAATAAACACTAGGTATGAAACAAAATGACCCCAGGAATGTTTAAAGAAAATATTTTTGGCTTTTCTTTGGGTTTGAAATGAATCTCATCTTTCTTGCTGAATCTTGGAAATTTGCACTGCATCTTCTAAAACTTGAAAGCTAAACTTTGCTTAGTGTTAGGTCCCTGTTATTAACTATAGCCATTGCTTTGTCTCAAGGTTCTTGGGACTGGTTTCCTTCATTTATAAAGTGAGGGTTGTCCCACTACTCAGCCTCTAAGAATGTTTCTATACCATATTATAGGAAGAAGGTTAGTGAAATGGACTCCTGTTGTTTGCCTCCCTGGAAACTCTTCCACGTACTTCGAGAAGCAGTCCTTGTTTTCATTTGAGGGTTTTTCTCTTCTCCCACTCTCTGACCCAGCTTCAGGAGTTGATACATGTATTAGTGAGAGTTCTCCAGAGAAACAAGGAGAGAGAGAAAGAGATAGATGGAGAAAGAGAGACAGAGACAGAGAGAGAAAAAGAGAAACAGAAAGAGAGAGAGAGATGTGTTATGAGGAATTGGCTCATATGATCATAGAGGCTGAGAATTCCCATGATCTGCCATCTGCAAGATGGAGACACAGGAAAGGCAGTGGTGTAATTCCAGTCTTCGTATGAAAGCCTGAGAACCAGGGGAGCTGATGGTAATAGATCCCAGCCCGAGGGCAGAAAATGACATGCGATGTCTCAGCTCAAGCAGTGAGGTAGAAATGGGTGCTTGCTCCTTTTTCCACCTTTTGTTCTATTCAGGCCTCAATGGATTGGAGATGCCCACTCATATTGCGGAGGGCCATCTACTTTACTGAGTCCAATTCAAATGCTAATCTCATCAGGAAACACCCTCACAGACACACCCATAAACAAAGGCCAGTCAAGGTGACACACGAAATTAACCATCACACCATAGCACACAAACTAGACCTAAGTCAATCAATGTATCCCACACCCTTGGCCCACGATTGGTTCAAGAATGGGCATGTGAATAGGTTTGTGACCCAAATAGAGTAAAACAAAACAAAGAAATAGAGTGTTTTGCTTCTGGGAGAGAAACAAGTCCTCTTTCCCCATTGGGACTGAACCTGATTACATGTGAAGAGGAGCTGCTGTATTCATCTTGCTTTCTGAAAGAGAGTTTGGGTCACTGAGCTTGAGAATGAAACCAATATAATAACAAAACTGAAAGTTCAATGAAGACAACCAAATCCTGGATATATTGCTTAGTCCCTGGATCCAGCTATGCCTGAAGACATCCCCCACTGATTTTCTACAGTGTGAGCCAATTTGGATTTTGTGCAAGCCAGTTTGGGTTGATTGCCCTTTCGCTTGGAATCAAAGCACAGTTCCCTGGTGTAGTTAGTATTTAGAAGGTGACTTGGGTGTATGCCATAAGAATATGGAAACTGACCTAAAGCCTCAAAGAATATACATAAAAACTGGTACATGAGCAGAAAAAGCTACCCCATTGGATATTTTTCACCACTTAATATAAGGCAGTAGGAAACAAGAGTGTGGTTTGCAAAGGTAACTATCTTACATAATAAGAGACAATTTCCTTTATCCATCATTAGAATATTTGAAAAATTCAGAGAATTCTCCCTAGGACTGTACCTTCTCACTTACATCCTCATCAGACCCTTTAGCGGTCATCCAGTGAGTTCAAAGACTACACATTTTTGGTATTTTTTGAAAGATTCATCACAATTTTTTCAAATAATAAAACTTAGCATATAACGTTTTATCAATTATTAGTAAGGACAAAAACGTTCTTTTCCACTAGAGCAGCGGTTCTCAGTCAGGGACTATTTAGCCCCCAGGAGACATTTGGCAATATCTAGAGACACCGTGGGCTTTCACACTGTGGGAGGGGGTGCTGCTGGCATCTAGTGGACCAGGATTGCTAAGAGTGTTGCTAAATATTCTATCCTCTACAAGAAAGCCTCCAAACACAGAACTGGCTTCTGACTTCTGTCTTTTTTTTTTTTTAAGTATAGTTTTTAGCGCTTGTTATCATTGGTGGGATTGGTTTTTGGTTTGGTTGCTCTCTTCTTTCTTTCTCTCTTTCTCTTTTTTTAATACTTTTTTTTATTTTTAAAGATTTTTTTCTATTTTAATAACTTTATTTTATTTTTCTTTCTTTCTTCTTTCTTTTTCTCCCATTTCTTCTGAGCTGTGTGGCTAACAGGGTCTTGGTGCTCTGGACGGGTGTCAGGCCTGAGCCTCTGAGGTGGGAGAGCCGAGTTCAGGACACTGGTCCACCAGAGACCTCCCGGCCCCAAGTAATATCAAACGGTGAAAGCTCTCCCAGAGATCTCCATCTCAACACTAAGACCCAGCTCCACTCAACGACCAGCAAGCTACAGTGCTGGACACCCTATGCCAAACAACTAGCAAGACAAGAACACAAACCCACCCGTTAGCAGAGAGGCTGCTTAAAATCATAATAAGTTCACAGGCACCCCAAAACACACCAATAGACGTGGTCCTGCCCACCAGAAAGACAAGATCCAGCCTCATCCACCAGAACACAGGCACCAGTCCCCTCCACCAGGAAGCCTACACAATCCACTGAACCAACCTTACCCACTGGGAGCAGACACCAAAAACAATGGGAACTACAAACCTGCAGCCTGCAAAAAGAAGAATCCAAACACAGTAAGTTAAGCAAAATGGGAAGATAGAGAAATACATAGCAGATGAAGGAGCAAGGTAAAAACCCACCAGACCAAACAAATGAAGAGGAAATAGGCAGTCTACCTGAAAAAGAATTCAGAGTAATAATACTACAGATGATCCAAATTCTTGGGAATAGAATGGAGAAAATACAAGAGACGTTTAACAAAGACCTAGAAGAACTAAAGAGCAAACAAACAATGATGAACAACACAATAAATGAAACTATAAATTCTGTAGAAGGAATCAATAGCAGAGTAACTGAGGCAGAAGAATGGATAAGTGACTTGGAAGATAAAATAGTGGAAATAACTACCACAAGATAACTACCATAAGATGCCACAAAATCAATCAATGAGATAAACCATATTAACAAATTGAAGGAGAAAAACCATATGATCATCTCAATAGATGCAGAATAAGCTTTTGGCAAAACTCAACACCCATTTAGGATAAAAAGCCTCCAGAAAGAAGGCATAGAGGGGACTTACCTCAACATAATAAAGGCCATAAATGACAAACCAACAGCCAACATCATTCTCAGTGGTGAAAAACTGAAACCATTTCCTCTAAGATCAGGAACAAGACAAGGTTGCCCACTCTCACCACTATTATTCAGCACAGTTTTGGAAGTTTTAGCCACAGCAATCAGAAAAGAAAAATAAATAAAAGGAATCCAAATTGGAAAAGGAGAAGTAAAACTGTCACTGTTTGCAGATGACATGATACTATACATAGAGAATCCTAAAGATGCTACCAGAAAATTACTAGAGCTAATCAACAAATTTGGTAAATTAGCAGGATACAAAATTAATGCACAGAAATCTCTTGCATTCCTATACACTAATAATGAAAATTCTGAAAGAGAAATTAAGGAAACACTCCCATTTGTCATTGCAGCAAACAGAATAAAATACCTAGGAATAAACCTACCTAAGGAGACAAAAGACCTGTATGCAGAAAACTATAAGACACTGATGAAAGAAATTAAAGATGATACAAACAGATGGAGAGATATACCATGTTCTTGGATTGAAAGAATCAACATTGTGAAAATGACTCTACTACCCAAAGCAATCTACAGATTCAATGCAATCCCTATCAAACTACCACTGGCATTTTTCACAGAACTAGAACAAAAATATTCACAATTTGTATGAAAACACAAAAGACCCTGAAAACAAAAGCAATCTTGAGAAAGAAAAATGGAGCTGGAGGAATCAGGTTCCCTGACTTCAGACTATACTACAAAGCTACAGTAATCAAGACAGTATGGTACTGGCACAAAAAGAGAAATATAGATCAATGGAACAGGATAGAAAGGCCAGAGATAAACCCATGCACATATGGGCACCTTATCTTTGATAAAGGAGGCAAGAATATACAATGGAGAAAAGACAGCCTCTTCAACAAGTGGTGCTGGGAAAACTGGACAGCTACATGTAAAAGAATGAAATTAGAACACTCCCTGACACCATACAGAAAAATAAACTCAAAATGGATTAAAGACCTAAATGTAAGGCCAGACACTATCAAACTCTTAGAGGAAAACATAGGCAGAGGAAAACATTCTATGACATAAATCACAGCAAGATCCTTTTTGACCCACCTCCTAACGTAATGGAAATAAAAACAAAAATTAACAAATGAGACCTAATGAAACTTAAAAGCTTTTGCACAGCAAAGGAAAACATAAACAAGATGAAAAGACAACCCTCAGAATGGGAGAAAATATTTGCAAATGAAGCAACTGATAAAGGATTAATCTCCAAAATATACAAGCAGTTCATGCAGCTCAATATCAAGAAAACAAACAACCCAATCCAAAAATGGGCAGAAGACCTGAATAGACATTTCTCCAAAGAAGATATACAGATTGCCAATAAACACATGTAAGGATGCTCAGCATCACTGATCATTAGAGAAATGCAAATCAAAACTACAATGAGGTATCACCTCACACCAGTCAGAATGGCCATCATCAAAAAACCTACAAACAATAAATGCTGGAGAGCGTGTGGAGAAAAGGGAACCCTCTTGCACTATTGGTGGGTATGTAAATTGACATAGCCACTATGGAAAACAGTGTGGAGGTTCCTTAAAAAACTAAAAACAGAACCACCATATGACCCAGCAGTCCCACTACTGGGCACATACCCTGAGAAAACCATAATTCAAAAAGAGTCATGTACCACAATGTTCATTGTAGCACTATTTACAATACCCAGGACATGGAAGCAACCTAATTGTCCGTCGATAGATGAATGGATAAAGAAGATGTGGCACATATTTACCATTGAATATTACTCAGCCATAAAAAGAAATGAAATACAGTTATTTGTAGTGAGGTGGATGGACCTAGAATCTGTCATACAGAGTGAAGTAAGTCAGAAAGAGTAAAACAAATACATGCTAACACATATATATGGAATATAAAAAAAAAAATGTCCTGATGAACCTAAGGGCAGGACAGGAATAAAGACTCAGATGTAGAGAATGGACTTGAGGATACGTGGAGGGTGGAGGGTAAGCTGGGTCGAAGTGAGAGAGTAGTATTCACATATATACACTACCAAATGTAAAATAGCTAGCTAGTGGGAATTAGCTGCATCACACAAGGAAATCAGCTGGGTGCTTTGTGACCACCTAGAGGGGTGGGTAGGGAGGGTGGGAGGGATATGCAAGAGGAAGGAGATATGGGGATGTACGTATATGTATAGCTGATTCACTTTGTTATACAGCAGAAACTAGCACACCATCGTAAAGCAATTATACTCCAGTAAATATGTTTAAAAAATAGTAAGTTATCAGCTAAAAAAGAAAAAAACAGAAGAGACAAATCATCCTCACAGAGTAATTTGGAATATATATATATATATATATATATATATATTTTTTTTTTTTTTTTTTTTTTTTCTCCTGATCCAGAAGGTGGAACTTAAACCTCTCCCCATCAAATGTGGGGTGGACTTAGTGACTCACTTCCAAGAAACAGAGTATAGAAGGGGAAAAGTAGTAACTTAAGAGTGGAGAGCCCTGGCAGACAGCATCTTAACCCAGCGATCAAGGTTAACATCACCAGTGACTGTTGGTGGCATATGGTGAGAAGGGCACCATCACCTCTGACGTTATTCCCCAAAGTCCACAGCCTCCTTCTAATCATAGAAAAACATCAAACAAACCCCAGTTGAGGGACATCCAATAAAATACCTGACCAGGACTCTTCAAAACTGTCAAGGTCAGGCAAAATAAGGAGAGACTGAGAAACTAACATAGACCAGAGGAGACTAGGATATGATGACTAAAGCAACGTGGTATCCTGAATTGGGTCCTGGAACAGCCAAAGGACATTAGTGGGAAAAAAATAAAGTCTGGAGTTAGTTAAGAGTAATATTCTAATGTTGATTCTTTAGTTTTGACAAATGTACCATCGTTATGCAAGATATTAACAATAGGGGAAACTGTGTGAAGGATATGCAGGAGAGTCTGTACTAGCTTTGCAGAAAACTTTCTGTACAATCTAAAATTATTCCAAAATTAAGTAAAAGTTTACTTAAAATATGTAATTTCCCAGTATTAAAATTCATAGTTGCTATGGGGGAAAATTTCCCCAGTTATTTCTAACATTCAGCCAGTGTTGAGAACCATCTTCCCAACAATATTTAAGAAGGTAGGGCTTCCCTGGTGGCGCAGTGGTTGAGAATCTGCCTGCCAATGCAGGGGACACGGGTTCAAGCCCTGGTCTGGGAAGATCCCACATGCCGTGGAGCAACTAGCCCCATGAGCCACAATTACTGAGCCTGCGCGTCTGGAGCCTGTGCTCCGCAACAGGAGAGGCCGCGATAGTGAGAGGCCCGCGCACCGCGATGAGGAGTGGCCCCCACTTGCTGCAACTAGAGAAAGCCCTCGCACAGAAACGAAGAGCCAACACAGCCATAAATAAATAAATTAATTAATTAATTAAAAAAAAAAAAAAGAAGGTAATCTTCCTACATACTGTATGATATCGCTTTATGTGGAACCTAAGAAATACAACCAACTAGTGAATGTAGCATAAAAGAAGCAGACTCACAGATATAGAGAACAAAACAGTGGTTACCAGTGGTTGGGGGGTGATGCCAATAAGGGATGAGGGAGTGGAAGGTACAAACTATTGGGTGTAGGATAGGCTCAAGGATGTATTGTACAACCTGGGGAATATAGCCAATATTTTGTAATAGCTGTAAATGGAAAGTAACCTCTAAAATTGTATAAAAACTTAAAAATTATAAAAAATTTTTTTAAAAGTTTAAGAAATGGTAATCTTCCACACCAGTCCATTAGTGTATACAAACACATAAACATATACTTACTTTGAAAATCATCAATGTTTGCTTTAAATAGATCATACTAAACACATTACTTTGCAAGTTCTTCTCATTTAGTTGCATAATGTCCCATAATAATATGCATATGCCACCATTTAGCAGACCATTCTTTTCTTGATACACATTTAGTGTGTCACACTCTGTTGTCCCACTGTCTTATTCCATAAAATATGTCTGTGATGTTGATGTTAATGCTTTGGGTGAGTATTTTCATGGATGGTTTTGTGATCCCTCCCTGACAAAAGGTAAATTTTCTCTTTTTGTCTGTTGCAAATCCTTTTCTGTTCCCAACTGAACAATGGCACATTCTGAAGGGTTGCCCACATCTCTGATTTTGGATTCACTCTTTGCCCTCTCAAGCCCTCATCTGAAAAACCATTGTCCCCTGAGCACTGAGGCAAGAGGCATTGTGCGTTGCTCAGCAACATAGGGGCAGTGAGAATAAAAAATAGGAGAGTGAGTGGCGATCGGTCAGAAACATGCTCACAGGACAGGAGGATGGGATGAAGGGAAATTAAGACCAGGACCAGAGAAGGCAGTGGACGGTCCAGACACTATGTCCTGGGAGAAGCACTCTTTGCTCCTTTCTTTACCTGGCTGACTCAGGGATGGTTACAAGATGTAAATCAGATCCAACCCCTCCTTATTCCATGCTATTTGAACTCTTCTACGATTTTCATTTTCACTTGGAATAAAATATAACCTCCATACTGTGACCTCAAGGACTTGTATTTTCTGCTTCTCCTGCTACTTCTCTGGCTTCACATCACGCCTTTTTCTCACTTGCCTTTCTCCCGACACTCTGGTCACCTGTCAGTTCATGGGGGGCGTCCATCTCTGTCCCACCTCAATGACTTTCTACTTGGGTTTCCTTGAGTATTTGAATGACTGGCACCATCTCATCTCTCACTTCTCACCTATGTGGTCAGCCCTACAGACAAGACTTATCTCACCACCCTATCCTAGTGTTCCTGTTAGTGTCCAGTATTGCACCTTGTGTATTCTGGCCCTAGCACATTTCATAATCTGCGAAGTCTTCTATTGTACATGCCTTCTTCCCTAGAGTGAAGTTCCACGAGAGCAGGGACCTGATTATCTGGTTCATCTCTGTATCCCTAGTGTCTGACACATAGTAGATACTCAATAGATATTTTAGTGAATAGATAAACAAATGTGTAAATAAATGTGACATGTCTGAGATATTTCCCTATTTGTAAGCTAACAAATTAGCCTGTTTTTGTTTCATAGATGTTGGTAAAGACAAAGACTCCTGAGCCAGAGATGAAGGAAAGTTTATTACTTGCAGCAATACCTATAGCCAGAGTATCAGCATGCATAATGGTTCCCTGAGCCCCGATTTCCACAGGGTGGTGCAGCAAATATAAGATGACATCTGCACAAGCATAGGATGCATTACAGGAAAGGAATCTGAGCTTAGGAAATCTGAATTTTTTATAACAAGCAGTAAGCATGCCTGCTGAAAGCAAACCTATTCTACACTCTAGAGGGAGACACTATCTTCCAAGGCTGATTACAAATATCCTTGAAAAGATGGTCCAGAATAAAGTCAGTCCCTTTGCTCTCATGACATAGAGAAAAGCAAGAGATCCATGAAGACTTGTCTCCTTTGACTAGTACCTCCCCATTTCCCCCTCCACCCAGCTTTTGGCAACCCCCACTTTACTCTGCTTCTGTGAGTTTGACTATTTTAGATTCATTGTATTAAGTGGTACCATATAGTATTTGTCCTTCTGTGTCTGGCTTATTTCATTTAACATAATGTCCTCCAGATTCAGCCATGTTGTCAGAAATGACAGGATTTCCTCAATAAGAAGGTTAAACAAAGAATTGTCTCTTAATAGAAAGAACAGATGTTTCATTTCAGGGTTTAGGACCCAATTTCTCCTGGTTTATTTAAACAGACCTGGCACAGGAATAATTAATTCAGACTTGAGTATTTCCCAAATAGTCTTGCATATCCTGTAGAATTCTCACAGCAGGTGTGGAGGTGGGATGCAGTCTCCTAACCTCAGAGATGGGAACAGAGTGCTTTGCAAAACAGCAGGACCCCAACATATGGTCTAGAATTCAAGGTGAAGTTCTTGGGAGGCAGGTGGACAATAGTTAATATAAAGTCGGGAAGACCAACGTGGACATTTGACTCTGTGAACTGGGCAATCACAGAGTTATGCAGCTCTGTGAGGATGGGGACAGCATTGATCTGGCTCATCCTGTGCCCCCAGCACCCCGTACCGTGCCTGCATATAGAAATCTCTCCTTAACTATTTGTTGAATTAAGGACTGGTTATTGAAATGAATGAATAAACCAGAGGGGAAGGTTTTGGTTTTGTTTCTAAACAAGCATGTAGTTTTTATTGTGGGGGAAAGGGGTCCCCTATCCTGGAAATCTCAACAGCTACAGCTTGCCTCCTGATTCCCAGGCTTCGATGTGGAGAACAAGAATTAATATCCCATTTTTTCTACATTTTCCTGAGAACCAAAACAAACAAAACAACAACAGCAAAAAAAAAAAAAAAAAAAAACCCTAAACTTGGCCTTTAGTAGGCTTGGCTGGGTGGAAGTGAAACTGTAGGCACAAAGGCAACTAGGCTAAGTTGGTTAACTGTTACAGCAGGTTAGGGAGAAGCACTCATATTTTTACCCGTAGATTGGCAAGCACTTTTTTTTAACATTTAATTATGAAAAATGGTGGTGAGGCTATGAAGAAACAGTGACTTTCAAATACTGCTGTTAAGAAAGTAATTTGGCAATATCTGTTAAAACCAGCAATGCTCTAAGTGATTCCATTATTGCTACCTGCCCTGGAGACACACATGCATATGTACTGCAGCATTACTTACTTTAGTGAAAAGGTAGGAACAACCTAATATCCATTAGGACGGGAATAGTTAAATAAAATAGAATCAAGTGCTATAGAGCGATAAAATGGGATATTTTTGAATGAAAAAAATTGTCTCAAGAATGATACAGAATGATAACATTGATTGAAGACACAGAGAGATTCTATTGTATTTATTTGTTGTATTATTATTGTTATTTATTGTATTCTATTTGTATACATGTAACAGATACTTCCCAAGCTGAAGGTAACCACTACCTTTGGGTATGGGAAGAAGAGACAGTGATTGGGTTGGTGATCAAAGGTGACGTTACCTTTATATGAAAAAAAAATTACTTACTGGGAGAATGAATATATGTGCAATGTAGAATAGCGGTTAACTAGGGGCATCATCTTATTTAAATTTGACTATTTGAGTCCTGTCTTTGCCACTTACTAGCTGTGTGACCTTAGGCACATTGGTTAACCTCTCTGTGCCCCATTTTCCTCATCTGTAACATGGGATCATAATAATATCTGCCTCATAGGGCATTAAGGAGATTTAAAGTGTTATTGAAAATACTTAGAAAGGTGCCTAGCACATAGTAAGCCATCAATAAGTGTTAGCTATTAATATGTGACTCATATAATTAAAATCAATTTAAAATATTATTCAAGATATAAAGGAAGGAAAGAAGAAAAGGAAAGAAGAGTTTATGTTGCTCTTTCCAAAGTAAAGACAGACTTTGATCAAAAGAGTGTGTTTACAAAACAAAATGTCCTCTTGAATCATCTGGAAATGTCATCCTCTTCCTCCCACAGTTGTAATTATCGCGGCCGGGAGCTATTTCTTTAACACATACCCAATCATGATGTGGCAGCCCAAGAGTTCAGAGACAGGGAAATGTCTTTCTCTCTCTCTCTCTTTTTCTTTTTAACATAATCTAAATTTAACAAGCCCATTAAAGCAAATGTTTCAAGTCGACATTGAACTGATTACAATATTTAATAAATCCTACCCCCAAAGGAGGGCTTTTAACTGCCAGCCAGGAATCAAAGTTGTACTATATTCATCCCTTTTGTGCCAAGATCTTGTGGGAGTGTGAGATGGGGAACCCCCTTTGTGCTCCATCAAAGCAAGGGAAGTAATTATGATCACCTTTAAAAGTGCCATTTATAGTTCCCAATTCACTTCATAATGCTTGAGAAAGCAAAGCTGGGAACCAGCTTTCCCCCTCCACCCCCACAGCAGAGTAAGACACTATTTCAATGGGGAGGAAAAATCTCATCATTCTGAGACGCTGAAACATGGCCAAGGATGTCTAGTTCTCACCCTGGGTATGTGACATGGGGGGTACAACCTCGCCTTCCTGGGCTTGGCTCAGATATAAAACAAAAGGATTTGACCAAATGAGGATTTGCTTTGCTAGTTTATGCTTCTGTGATTACAGTTCCAGAGTCACTGCCCTTTGCTAAGTGACCGGGGGAAGGACAGATTTCCCATGAAATTGATTCACAGCCTTCTGTTTCCCATGTGCAGATTATCTTCCTACACATTGAGGTCTTTGTGTCAAAGTTAAACTGCCTTCCTGCGGGGGTCTGCAAGGGAGAAGCTTGGTTCATTAGTGTGGCAGGTGGATTGGGGTCTCCCCATTCTGGAAAGGTCTTTCCTGCTATGAGGAAGAGGGGAACCTACAGACTGGAAATAAAAATGGTGGCAGTGGATCCCAACCATATCCGGGACTGTCCTGGAGCAGAACTGCATCTCTCAGTTTGTCTGTCTCTCAAAGCACCCAAGGATACACAAGCCTCTGTGTATCTGGGTCTCTGACTCTTGCCTACATCTTTTTTGGATGAGGTCCAATCCTCCCAGGTGTGTATCTGTCTCTATACCTCCAGCTTTTTTTATCTCCCAAGGGGCAGCTCTTTTGCTGTTCCTTGGGGGCATGTGTCCCTTGGGTGTTAGCACCTCAGTCTGTCTCTGCATTTCCTTCTCTTTCCTGTATTTTTTTCTTTTTGGTTTGAAATTTCCTGACCTTTGTGGCTTATGGCTTATGTCTAAAATAGTTGGGGCTTTTAAAGATTCAAATTTTACAGCCAGATAAAAGAAAAAGTCAGTCTCTGAAAATCCCAGTGCAAGGCACCAGCCCAAGGGTAAGTGCCCTTGACAGCCAGCATTCACTGCCTTAGGGGAATCCTTCTTCCCTCAGAGGCCCTCAGCCAGCAGCCCTGATGGGAGATACTAAGATGAATCAGCCTAGGCCCAGGTTCCCCAGAGGAAGGGAGAGAAAGCCAGAGAGCTATGCATCATCTGTGTTTTCCTGCCTCGTGTCTGTGGGCTGCTTAGAAAACAGTCCAGGGAGGTCCCTATATCAGATGGGCTGACGACCTCACGCCCCTCTAGTTCCCAGGGAAATCACGCTTTGGTTGATCATAGATTTTCTTGGATCACTAGCCTGGGCATAAATACACAGCAGAAAGGCGTATGCCCTCCTGCAAGATGCACGGTATGTTCCGGAGGCTGTCAGCCAAGCTGATCTCTCCTTCCCATCCCTCCTCCAGCACCCGGCTGCTCAGGGAGGGGCAGGAGGCTGAGACACAGAAGGACTGTGCCTGCTCAAGCCACGTGTCCTTCAATTAGCCATTACTGCGATGTTCCTGCCAGCTTCACCCCCAGGTCTGAGGCCACATGAGGGCACAATCTGGTTTGTACAACAGGATCTAACATGATGCTTGGCGTGCAGTCAGGAAAAATATCTATTTGCTGGATGTGTAAAAGGTGGTTTAGGTCCCCAAAGAGAAGCAGAAGGAGGTCTCAATCCAATCGGAAGACTTCACAGCTGCCCTCTCCCCACCATTCCTACCAGGGCTGCATCCTCCATACTCTCCTCAGTTTTCTTCTTCAAAAAAGCAATGATACATAAGAAATAAGCAGGGGCTTCCCTGGTGGCACAGTGGTTGAGAGTCTGCCTGCCGATGCAGGGGACACAGGTTCGTGCCCCGGTCCGGGAGGATCCCACATGCCGTGGAGCGGCTGGGCCTGTCAGCCATGGCCGCTGAGCCTGCGCGTCCGGAGCCTGTGCTCCGCAACGGGAGAGGCCACAGCAGTGAGAGGCCCGCATACCGCAAAAAAAAAAAAAAAAGAAAGAAGTAAAACGGCTGCTTCCAAGGAGGAGCTGGGACACATCAGGGGTGGAAAGGAGACTTAATTTAATCTGTATAAAAATAATCTTTGATTTAAAAGAATCATATACAGGAATTGTCTTATCAGATACTAAGATAAGTTTAAATTTTGAATACAAAATATAATACTACGCATGGCAAAGCATTTTAAAAGTACAGCTATATCCAATGACAATGAAGTTTCCCATCTACCCTTCTGGTTGGCAGAATAATGGTCCCAAGAGTTGTTCATTTCCTACTCTCTGCAACCTGTGAGTGTGTCACCTTACCTGGCAAGAGGAACTCTCCGGGGCTTCCCTGGTGGTGCAGTGGTTGAGAGTCCGCCTGCTGATGCAGGGGACACGGGTTCGTGCCCCGGTCCGTGAAGATCCCACATGCCGCGGAGCGGCTGGGCCCGTGAGCCATGGCCGCCGAGCCTGCGCGTCCGGAGCCTGTGCTCCGCAGCGGGAGAGGCCACAGCAGTGAGAGGCCCGCGTACTGCAAAAAAAAAAAAAAAAAAAAAAGGAACTCTCCTGATGTGATTAAGCTCAGGATTTTGAGTTGGGAAGATTGTCCTGGATTATCCAGATGGATCCAGTGTAATCACAACAGTCCTTTTAAGAGGGAAGAAGGAGGGTGACAGTCAGAGTCAGGAAAAGAGATGTGACCACAGAAACAGAGGTAGAGAGATGCAGGACCATGAGCAAAGGAATATGACAGAGTCTCTAGAGGATGGAAAAGGCAAGGAAATAGGTTCTGCCCTAGAGCTTCCAGAAGGAATGTGGCCCTGACCACCCATTTTAGGACTTCTGACATCCAGAACTGTAAGATATAGGGTGTTGTTTTAAACCACTAAGTGAGTGATGATTTGTTAAAGCAACAGTAGGAAACTAATACAATCTCTGACTTCTTAGTTCCCCTTCCCAGAGAAAATTTACTCCTCCCTGTTCTTTTGTCGCCTTCAAGAAACAATATACAGCTGACCCTTGAACAATGTAGTGGTTAGGGGCTCCAACTCCCCTGTGCAGTTGAAAATACACGTATAACTGTGGTCAGCCCTCCTACCCAAAATTCTGCATCCATGGATTCAACCAAGTTCAGATCATATAGTACTACAGTATGTATTTAGTGAAAAGAATCTGTATATAAGCTCAAACCTGTGTTGTTCAAGGCTCAGCAACACATACACACACACACACACACACACACACACACACACATATATACACATATATATAAATTACTATATTGCAAAATATATATACATACACACAAGCATATATGTGATAGATACATAAATGCAGAGAGGGAAATGGATATATAAATACATAGGTAACATAGATAATGTATACGTCATATCTATAAAATATAAAAGATACTAAGAATATGTGCATAGGTATGTATGTATATTTGCTTTGTTTTACACAAATAGCATGTATACCATACATCTTTCTTCACCTTGCTTTTTTCTCCTAACACTATATCTTGGAGACCTTTCAATATCAGTGCACATGGATATGCTTTATTCCTCCAAATAAATATTTCAACAAAAAATAGCAAGAAATTTCTTGAGACATAGTGTGTTTTGATTTCTTGATTCTAGCTACACTGTCCTGCTTCCTCGGTGCCCCTTCTTTAGTTCCCTGAAGGACTTTATTGACAATTCAGTAGGTGGTGATAGAGGGGAGGAAAGCTGTCTTATTTCTGATATTCTATCCACTTCTCTCTGCCCTCCCTTCTCATAGCTAGTACCTCCTTCTAATAGAAAGAAAGCACAATGAGGCCAGAGACACTTGTATACGTAGTGCCTGGACACACTGCACTTATCCCATAGACGGATTTAGTCCATTTGGAAATTACCAGCCCAAAAAACACTCACGTCTCTGAAACCAGGGAGTCCTGGGTTCAAATTCTGGCTGAACACTTACTAGGGGTGCGAACTTGCCCTGCTGTTTCATCTTCAAAGACAGTCTCTGAGTATATCAGTTTCATCTCTTAGTGGTATTGAATGTCAAATTAAATGAGACATCACAAATAAAGCATCCAGCACCATGCCTGTGTTGGAGGTCCCCAAGACTGCCCTCAGTTTTCAAGATTCTCTAGAAAAACTCAGAAAATCTGTTATACTCACAGTTACGGTTTATGACAGTGAAAGGATACATATTAAAATCAGCAAAAGAAATAGACACATAGGGTAGAGCCCTTCCATTTGTGTTCTCCATAAGGAGAGAGCTTAATGCTCCCAGCAATGTCATATGACAACATGTGTGAAGTATTGCCAACCAAGGAACCTCACGCAAACCTTGGTGTCCAGGGTTTTTATCAGGGGTCAGTCACATAGGATGGAGCAGCCCCCACCTCAATGTCAAATTGATACAGCATGCTCCAAAGTCACAGGCATGAAAAAAATGATAATTTGCCCTACATCACATTGTTAGCATAAACAACCTGGCATGACCCATAGTTCAGATATACAAAGATGCTCTTATTGGAGACAATATTTCAAGGATATTCACAGGTCATCTTCCAGGAGCTGGTCAAGGACAGAAAAATCTTTGGAATGTGCAGGCTTTGGGCAAATCACATCTGCTGAGTTAAACTTTCCTGCACAATGGCTATCACAGTAAATAAATAAAGGTTTGTTTCTCTCTTCAAAACCCTCCCTTCGAGGGGGATGGCGGAGGAGTAAGACGTGTAGATCACGTTCCGCCTCACAGATATATCGAAAATACATCTACATGTGGAACAACTGCTACAGAACACCTACTGAACGCTAGTGGAAGACCTCAGACTTCCCAAAAGGCATAAAAATCCCCATGTACCTGGGTAGGGCAAAAGAAAAAAGAAAAAACAGAGACAAAAGAATAGGGACGGGACCTGCACCAGTGGGAGGGAGCTGTGAAGGAGGAAAGTTTCCACACACTAGGAAGCCCCTTCACTGGCAGACACTGCGGGTGGGCGGGGCGTGGGGGGAAGCTTCAGAGCCACGGAGGAGAGCACAGCAACAGAGGTGCAGAGGGCAAAGCGGAGAGACTCCTGCACAGAGGATCGGTGCCGACCAGCACTCACTAGCCCGAGAGGCTTCTCTGCTCAATTGCCGGGGAGGGCGGAGGCTGGGAGCTGAGGCTCGGGCTTCGGTCAGAGCACAGGGAGAGGACTGGGGTTGGCGGTGTGAACACAGCCTGAAGGGGCTAGTGCACCATGGCTGGCCGGGAGGGAGTCCGGGAATAACTCTGGACCTGCCTAAGAAGCAGGAGACCATTGTTTCGGGGTGCACGAGGAGAGGGGATTCCTTCCCTGTCTGCCCACAGAAGGCAGAGCACCGCCTAAATGAGCTCCAGAGACAGGCGTGAGTCGCGTCTATCAGCTCAGACCCCAGAGACGTGCATGAGACGCTAAGGCTGCTGCTGCCACCACCAAGAAGCCTGTGTGCGAGCACAGGTCACTATTCACACCTCCCCTCCCTGGAGCCTGTGCAGCCCGCCACTGCCAGGGTCCCGTGATCCAGGAACAACTTCCCCAGGAGAACACACGGCACGCCTCAACCTGTTGCAATGTCATGCCAGCCTCTGCCGCCGCAGGCTCGCCCCGCATCCATATCCCTCCCTCCCCCCGGCCTGAGTGAGCCAGAGCCCCCTAATCAGCCACTCCTTTAACGCTGTCCTGTCTGGGTGGGGAACAGATGCCCTTAGGCAACCTACACACAGAGGTGGAGCCAAATCCAAATCTGAACCCCAGGAGCTGTGGGAACAAAGAAGAGAAAGGGAGATCTCTCCCAGCAGCCTCAGGAGCAGCGGATTAAATCTCCACAATCAACTTGATGTACCCTGCATCTGTGGAATACCTGAAAATACAACAAATCATCCCAAAACTGAGGTGGTGGACTTTGGGTGCAACTATAAATTGGGGTTTGCTGTCTGCAAATACTGTCTGCAAATCAGATTTCTTTCTGATTTTTTATGTTTATCATAGTAGTTTTTAGTGTTTGTTATCATTGGTGGATTTGTTTACTGGTTTGGTTGCTTGCTTTTTTAAAAAAATTTTAATTATCATTTTATTTTTTATTTTAATAATTATTTTTTAAATTATTTTTATTTTTAAAATTTTTTTTCTTTCTTTTCTTCTAAGCCATGTGGCTGACAGGGTCTTGGTGATATGGCCTGGTGTCAGGCCTGAGCCTCTGAGGTGAGAGAGGTGAGTTCAGGACATTGGACCACCAGACACCTCCCGGCCCCAAGTAATATCAATTGGCAAGACGTCTCCCAGAGATCTCCATCTCAACGCTAAGACCCAGCTCCACGCAATGGCCAGCAGGCTCCAGCACTGGGTGCCACATGCCAAACAACTAGCAAGACAGGAACACAACTCCACCCATTAGCAGAGAGGCTGCCTAAAATCATACTAAGTTCACAGACACCCCAAAACACATCATCAGATGTGGTCCTGCCCACAAGAAAAAAAGATCCAGCCCCACCCACCAGAACATAGGCACCAGTCCCCTGCACCAGGAAGCCTACACAAGCCACTGAACCAACCTCACTCACTGGGGGCAGACGCCAAAAACAATGGGAACTACGAACCTGCAGCCTGCAAAAAGGAGACCCCAAACACAGTAAGATAAACAAAATGAGAAGACAGAAAAATATGCAGCAGATGAAAGAGCAAGGTAAGCACCCACTAGACCAAACAAATGAAGAGGAAATAGGCAGTCTACCTGAAAAAGAATTCAGAGTAATGATAGTAAACATGATCCAAAATCTTGGAAATAGAATGGAGAAAATACAAGAAACGTTTAACAAGGATCTAGAAGAACTAAAGCGTGAACAAACAATGATGAACAACACAATAAAGGAAATTAAAAATTCTCTAGAAAGAATCAATAGCAGAATAACTGAGGCAGAAGAATGGATAAGTGAGTGACCTGGAAGATAAAATAGTGGAAATAACTACCACAGAGCAGAATAAAGAAAAAAGAATGAAAAGAATTGAGGACAGTCTCAGGGACTTCTGGGACAACATTAAATGCAACAACATTCAAATTACAGGGGTCCCAGAAGAAGAAGAGAAAAAGAAATGTTCTAGAAAATATTGGAAGAGATTATAGTTGAAAACTTCCCTAACATGGGTAAGGAAATAGTCAATCAAGTCCAGGAAGTGCAGAGAGTCCCATACAGGATAAATCCATGGAGAAACACACCAAGACACATATTAATCTAACTATCAAAAATTAAATACAAAGAAAAATATTAAAAGCAGCAAGGGAAAAACAACAAATAACACACAAAGGAATCCCCATAAGGTTAAGAGCTGATCTTTCAGCAGAAACTGTGCAAGCCAGCACGGAGTAACAGACATATTTAAAGTGATGAAAGGGAAAAACCTACAACCAAGATTACTCTACCCAGAAAGGATCTCATTCAAATTCGACACAGAAATTAAAACCTTTACAGACAAGCAAAAGCTAAGAGAATTTAGCACCACAAAACCAGCTTTACAACAAATGCTAAAAGAACATCTCTAGGCAGGAAACACAAGAGAAGGAAAAGACATACAAAAACAAACCCAAAACAATTAAGAAAATGGTAATAGGAACATACCGATATAGGAACATATCGATAATTACCTTAAATGTAAATGGATTAAATGCTCCAACCAAAGGCATAACCTGGCTGAATGGATACAAAAACAAGACCTGTATATATGCTGTCTACAACAGACCCAATTTAGACCTAGGGATACATACAGAAAGTGAGGGGATGGAAAAAGATATTCCATGAAAATGGAAATCAAAAGAAACCTGGAGTAGCAATTCTCGTATCAGACAAAATAGACTTTAAAATAAAGACTATTGCAAGAGACAAAGAAGAACACTACATAATGATCAAGGGATCAATCCAAGAAGAAGATATAAAAATTGTAAATATTTATGCACCCAATATAGGAGCACCTCAATACATACAGCAAATGTTAACAGCCATAAAAGGGGAAATCAGCAGTAACACATTAATAGTAGAGAGTTTTAACACCCCACTTTCACCAATGGACAGATCATCCAAAATGAAAATAAATAAGGAGACACAAGCTTTAAATGAAACATTAAAGAAGATGGACTTAATTGATATTTATAGGACATTCCATCCAAACAAACCAGAATACACTTTCTTCTCAAGTGCTCATGGAACATTCTCCAGGATAGATCATATCTTGGGTCACAAATCAAGACTTGGTAAATTTAAGAAAATTGAAATCATATCAAGTATCTTTTCCGACCACAATGCTATGAGACTAGATATCAATTACAGGAAAAAAATGTGTAAAAAATACAAACACATGGAGACCAAACAATACACTACTAAATAACCAAGAGATCACTGAAGAAATCAAAGAGGAAATAAAAAAATACCTAGAAACAAATGACAATGAAAACACAATGATCCAAAACCTATGGGATGCAGCAAAAGCAGTTCTAAGAGGGAAGTTTATAGAATACAATCCTACCTCAAGAAACAAGAAACATCTCAAAGAAACAACATAACCTTACACCAAAGAGAAAGAAGAACAAAAAAACCCCAAAGTTGGCTGAAGGAAAGAAATCATAAAGATCAGATCAGAAATAAATGAAAAAAAATGAAAGAAACAATTGCAAAGATCAATAAAACTAAAAGCTTGTTCTTTGAGAAGACAAACAAAATTGATAAACCAGACTCATCAAGAAAAAGAGGGAAAAGACTCAAATCAACAGAATTAGAAATGAAAAAGTAGAAGTAACAACTGACACTGAAGAAATACAAAGGATCATGAGAAATTACTACAAGCAACTCTATGCCAATAAAATGGCAACCTGGAAGAAATGGACAAATTCTTAGAAAAGCACAACCTTCCGAGACTGAATCTGGAAGAAATAGAAACTATGAACAGACCAATCACAAGTAATGAATTTGAAACTGTGATTAAAAATCTTCCAACAAACAAAAGCCCAGGACCAGATGGCTTCACAGTTGAATTCCATCAAACGTTTAGAGAAGAGTTAACATCCATCCTTCTCAAACTCTTCCAAAACATTGCAGAGGAAGGAACACTCCCAAACTTATTCTATGAGGCCACCATCACCCTGATACCAAAACCAGACAAAGATACTGAAAAAAAGAAAATTACAGACCAATATCAGTGATGAATATAGATGCAAAAATCCTCAACAAAATACTAGCAAACAGAATCCAACACCACTTTAAAAGGATCATACACCATGATCAAGTGGGGTTTATACCAGGAATGCAAGGATTCTTCAATACACACAAATCAATCAATGTGATAAACCATATTAACAAATTGAATGAGAAAAACCATGTGATCATCTCAATAGATGCAGAAAAACGTTTGACAAAAATCAACACTCATTTATGATAAAAACCCTCCAGAAAGTAGGCATAGAGGGAACTTACCTCAACATAATAAAGGCCATATATGACGAACCCACAGCCAACATCGTTCTCAATGGTGAAAAGCTGAAACCATTTCCTCTAAGATCAGGAACAAGACAAGGTTGTCCACTCTAACCACTATTGTTCAACATAGTTTTGGAAGTTTTAGCCACGGCAATCAGAGAAGAAAAAGAAATAAAAGCAATCCAAATCAGAAAAGAAGAAGTTAAGCTGTCACTGTTTGCAGATGACATGATACTATACATAGAGAATTCTAATGATGCTGCCAGAAAACTACTAGAGCTAATCAATGAATTTAGTAAAGTAGCAGGATACAAAATTAATGCACAGAAATCTCTTGCATTCCTATACACTAATGATGAAAAATCTGAAAGAGAAATTAAGGAAACACTCCCATTTGCCATTGCAACAAACAGAATAAAATACCTAGGAATAAACCTACCTAAGGAGACAAAAGACTTGTATGCAGAAATCTCTAAGACACTGAGGAAAGAAATTAAAGATGATACAAACAGATGGAGAGATATACCATGTTCTTGGATTGAAAGAATCAACATTGTGAAAATGACTCTACTACCCAAAGCAATCTACAGATTCAATGCAATCCCTATCAAACTACCAGTGGCAGTTTTCTCAGAACTAGAAGAAAAAATTCACAATTTGTATGGAAACACAAAAGACCCTGAAAACAAAAGCAATCTTGAGAAAGAAAAATTGAGCTGGAGGAATCAGGTTCCCTGACTTCAGACTATACTACAAAGCTACAGTAATCAAGACAATATGGTACTGGCACAAAAAGAGAAATATAGATCAATGGAACAGGATAGAAAGCCCAGAGATAAACCCACGCACATATGGTCACCTTATCTTTGATAAGGGAGGCAAGAATGTACAGTGGAGAAAAGACAGCCTCTTCAATAAGTGGTGCTGAGAAAACTGGACAGCTACATGTAAAAGAATGAAATTAGAACACTCCCTAACACCATATACAAAAACAAACTCAAAATGGATTAAAGACCTAAATGTAAGTCCAGACACTATCAAACTCTTAGAGGAAAACATAGGCAGAACACTCTATGACGTACAGCAAGATCCTTTTTGACCCACCTCCTAGAGAAATGGAAATAAAAACAAAAATTAACAAATGAGACCTAATGAAACTTAAAAGCTTTTGCACAGCAAAGGAAATCATAAGCAAGACAAAAAGACAACCCTCAAAATGGGAGAAAATATTTGCAAATTTAGCAACTGACAAAGGATTAATCTCCAAAATATACAAGCAGCTCATGTAACTCAATATCAAAAAAAGCAAACAACCCAACCCAAAAATGGGCAGAAGACCTAAATAGACATTTCTCCAAAGAAGATATACAGATTGCCAATAAATACATGTAAGGACGCTCAGCATCACTGATCATTAGAGAAATGCATATCAGAACTACAATGAGGTATCACCTCACACCAGTCAGAATGGCCATCATCAAAAAACCTACAAACAATAAATACTGGAGAGGGTGTGGAGATAAGGGAACCCTCTTGCACTGTTGGTGGGTATGTAAATTGACATAGCCACTATGGAAAACAGTGTGGAGGTTCCTTAGAAAACTAAAAATAGAACTACCATATGACCAAGCAGTCCCACTACTGGGCACATAGCCTGAGAAAACCATAATTCAAAAAGAGTCATGTACCACAATGTTCACTGTAGCACTATTTACAATAGCCAGGACATGGAAGCAACCTAATTGTCCATCGACAGATGAATGGATAAAGAAGATGTGGCACATTTATACAACTGAATATTACTCAGCCATAAAAAGAAATGAAATAAAGTTATTTGAGTGAGGTGGATGGACCTAGAATCTGTCATACAGAGTGAAGTAAGTCAGAAAGAGTAAAACAAATATCGTATGCTAACACATACATATGGAATCTAAAAAATAAAATAAAATTGTTCTGATGAACCTAAGGGCAGGACAGGAATAAAGACTCAGATATAGAGAATGGACTTGAGGATACGGGGAGGGTGGAGGGTACGCTGGGTCGAAGTGAGAGAGTAGCATTGACATATATACACTACCAAATGTAAAATAGATAGCTAGTGGGAATCAGCTGCATCACATAGGGAAATCAGCTCAGTGCTTTGTGACCACATAGAGGGGTGAGATAGGGAGGGTGGAAGGGAGATGCAAGAGGGTCGGGATATGGGGATATATGTATACATATAGCTGATTCAATTTGTTATACAGCAGAAACTAACACAACACTGTAAAGCAATTATACTTCAATAAAGATGTTAAAAAAAAAAAACCCACAAACCCTCCCTTCCTTCCAACTCAAACAAGACACCAAGCTCTGTCTTTGTGTGAAGCATTTTGTTCGGCATCATCCTACTTGAACTTCACAATGATTTTCAATGGTATCACTTGGTTTCCTATTTTACAGAAGATGAAACCAAGCCCAGAGGGGTTGAGTAATTTATTTAACATCACGCTTGCACTGTGTTCGGGGAGAGGATTCAAGTCAAGACTCTGACAACACAGCCTATACTACAATCACTTCTGCTTCACCCACATTTACTAAAATGGGGACCAAACAGAGATGACTGGCTTGGCGATTTGCATGGATGCCCAGCAAATTCATGAATTTTTTTTTTTACCTTTTCTTAAATATCACTTCCCCAAGAAAGACTTCTGTGGATCCTCAAACTTAATTCAATCTACTTGTCAGCACAGTCACAAGCAATTTGTACTAAGGACAATCAGGAAGAAATGGAGACTTAAGTAATGAGAAGAAGTGGATGAAGACAGGGTATCTCATTTGCTGCCACAGGCCAGTGGACACCCTGTCCTTGACCAAGAGGATGGGCACCACTTCCTCTGCCAACTGTCAAGGAGGCTCATCCTGGACAAACACCCGATTGCTCCCATGACGGGGGAAGTAGCAGACTATGATGTTTGTAAGAAAGGCATTTTCTGAGGGAGAAAGGGCATGACATTTGTACAGTCTTTTAAATCATTATTTTAAATGTTAAATGTTTCAATTTCTTGGACCGTGGACAAATTCCCAAATCACACTATTATTTAAAGCTTGCACAGTGGTGCATTTTATTGCTTCTTTGAAGTATACAGGAAAACTGTATTAACAATTATTTAAAATTCATAATAGCTATTTTCCTAATATGTATTAAAGTTGCTTGAAAGCAAGAATCATTTCTGACTTATTCATCATTATATTACCAATGTCCACAACAATGCCCATCATGTAACAGACTTTCAACAAATGCTTGATGAATAAGTACATGAATAAATTAATACAGTGTAATAAGAGGTGTGTTCTCCTTAAGGATAGTTTCTTATACCCTCTGGGAGGGCTGACCACTTAGGGATAAAATATTGTTTTATCAGGATAGGCAGAAGTGTATATGGACTGAATTGTGTATCCCCAGAATTCTTATGGTCAAGCCCTAATCCCCAGTGTGACTGTAGTTAGAGATAGGATCTTCATGGAGGTAATTTAGGCTAAATGAGGTCATAAGTTTAGAGCTTTGATCCCATAGAATTAATGCACTTATAAGAGGAGACCCCAGAGAGTTCTGTCTCTCTCTCTCCACCACGTGAAGACACAGTTAGAAGGTGGCCATCTCCAAGCAAGGAAGAGAGCTCTCACCAGAAACAACATTTGCCAGCACCTTGATCTTGGACTGCCCAACTTCTCGAACTTTAAGAAAATAAGTTCTGTTGTCTAAGCCACTCAATCTGTGCTATTTTGTTACAGCAGCCTGAGCAGACTAATACAAAGGCTGCAGAGGTTAAGGGCACCTGCCCAGAAACCAGATTTGCCTGAGTTCATTCCCCATTTCTGCAACTTACTACCTCTGTAAGCTTCATCTTATTAATGATCCTCTCCATGCCTCTATTTCCCCATCCATATGATGAAGATTAAAACATTAATCTATCTCACAAGGTTTTGAAGATTAAAGAGCTTATTGTTACAATGAAAAGGCTTAGAATAGAGCCTGGGACATGGTATGAGCTATATGAATGAGATGGGCTGTTTCCAAAGATGGCCAGAGCAAGGTCTCATTTCACATGCTTTTCTGCAATGAGAGCTCACCACTCACTCATGAAGAAAGAGGTGGAGTCCATGTTCCCTTTGCTTAATATGGATTTTCCCCATAACCTGGTTGGACCAATACAATGGGGTAGGAGAAAGCTGTGTAACTTTAGGCTTTGAAAGATCATCTTCCATCTTCATCTATTGGAACACAGCTTTCTGGAACTCAGTCACTATGCTGTGAGGAAGCTAAATCGTCCATGAGGAGGCACAAATGCAAGAAAATCAAGACCCCAGCTCACGTCCCCAGATGAGCTCCAAATGGCATCTGACACCAATTGTCAGCCATGTGAGTGAGGTCATCTTGGACCTCCCAGCTTTCCCAGAACATCAACTAACACCATTTGAAGCAGGAATACCACCAACAACAAACCCACAAAGTCATGAAAGTAATAGTGTTATTGTTTTAAGACATAAAATTTGGGCTGGATTTAACATAACAAAAGGTAACCCAAACAAAAATTAGTACCAAAAGCTGTGTCCTGTGTAACAAAAACCTAAAACATGTGGCACTAGCTTTGGGATTGGAAAACAGCATAGGCTGAAGGGCAGGGAGGAGACTGTTAATAAAGGCTGGAAAGGCAGTGAGAAAATTGTTGTTGGAGGTTTGGGTAAAGGAGACCCGTACTAGGTAATAGCACAGCATTTGGCAACACTTTATCTATAGCAAGATGAGACATAAAAGGCATACTGAATACATTTATGAATCTGATTAAGGAGATTTTCTGAATAATATTGAAATTACCAAATGGCTTTTTTTTTCAGCTGCCTATGATAAAGTATGGGGGAAAAGATGATCTAAAGAAGGAAATGGTCAATATTCAAGCAGAAATTAGAGAAAATATTCTCAACCTAGGACTTGCAGGTTTAAAAAATAAAATTGTTTCTATTTCTCAGGTTCTCTATGGAGTCAAAGAGTCTCAAAGTAAAAAAAAAAAAAATCTTGTGGTAAAGATCAAATTTAGGATATTGCCACTAAAACAGAGCCTCAGGTCAAGATCAAGTAAAGGGTTTGGCTGTAACATTCATTGTTAAAGCCTCAGAACAATATAAAGAGGTATGTCCTAGACCCCACTACTAGACAAAAGGACTTCAAATAATGTTGTGCTGCAGGATCTTGACTACATCCTAAAGTAGAGAGACATCTTTCCCATAGAGATCTGTGAGGGTGTTTTTTGTCTGGTAGTGTGAACCTCAACAAGATTAAAAAACAACAACACAGTTTTAAAGAGAATTGCATTAATGGGAGTGACACCAGCTTGAACCAAAGAGACAAAGACAATTCAAAATGAAAAAAAAAAAAACCTCTGGGCCCCCAAATTTCTATGAGTAGGGAGCCAGTGTAGACAGAAACTCAGCTATAAAATTTTCTAGTGGAAAAGAAAAAGTTACTCAGAAGGAAAAATCCAGAGGTCAGAGACCAGAGCCAAAAGTTACTGAGAATGATTCCAGGAAAACAGAAATGAATCCTAATCAATCCACATCCTCTGCCGGCAGAGCAGGGAGAAGTGGCAACATGCACACTGGATTTCAGAAATGCTATGGCCCAGGGGCTACCATGAGCCTCCCAGTCAGGCTGCTTTTGTTGTTCTATTTGCTGAGTTTGTGGAAGCAGATAGATTGTCTCTTTGGCTCATAGGCCTCTTTATCTGAGGAACTATATCCAAGGAACTGAACCCAAAGATCCTCATTTGGATTTAGGTGACAAGATCTTGAACCTTAAAGCTGAGCCTGATGCCATAATGAGATGGGAATATGAGTGGTCTTTGGAGGAAATGAATACAGTTTGCATGCCAGAGGAATACTAATTGTGGCCATAGGGTGGACTGTGCTGGGTCTTGTTTCTAATAGTTCCAGCCATGCTTTCATTCCACATGCCCTTTGCAATGTGATCTTAAGGATGTTGTGACAGTGACAAATCAGACACAACCTACATGTCCAACATCAGGGGATGGGCAAATTGTGGTTACAGGGCATTAAAATAATGTAATACTTGAATATTTAACAACATAGGGTAAATAATTCTCATGACAAAATTTTTAAATAAAAAAGGCAGAGTACAAAATAAGTGTATATATGTTATAATAATACAATATATATTAGATATGTATATATATATATGTGTGTGTGTGTATATATATATATAAAACCCCAAATGTAAAGAACATTATCATTATTTCCTAACTGGGATAGTGGTAATTTTTGTTTGCTTTTTTACTTATTTGCATTTTCTAAAAATGAAATTTGCAAATTTGGGATGTATATATTTTTACTTTTTCATAATTATATACACACATACACACAGCAACACCATGACACTGTCATGCCTCCTGGATTCTTGGATTTCAGAGCTCATCTCCTTTCTAATGAAAATTCTGAGGGGTCAGGTGTGTAAATTCCATCATTGGGCCTCAGTTTTCTCATCTGCAAAATCCAAGCTGACCCTGTGACCATTTATAATCAGTGGAGTGTGGTGGGAGAGGACCATGCAACTTGCAAGGCTGGACCTGAACGGAGCTGCAGCCTCCACCCATATCTATTGGAATACTGACCATGGCACTAAGGCACCATGCTGTGAGAAAGCCAAGAGGCTATGGAGAGAGGCCCACATGGAGGAGAACAGAGACCGAAGTGCCAGCTGAACTCCCAGACAGCATCCAACACCAACTGCTCACAGTATCCATGAGGCCATTTTTGAACTTCCAGTTTTCCTGTGCCGGCCCACCATCACCTGAAGCAGAGGAAGCATCTAATCAAATCCCAGAACTGTGAGACATTATAAGTTGCTGTTTTATGTAACTATGTTTTGGTGTAATTTATTACACAGCAACAGGTAACCAAAATAAGAGTGCTTATTTTTACTCTGATTTTTAAAAAATATATTTCCATGGTGTTTCCTTTTTCCTTGCCTTGGCTCAGGCTCATACTGGATTCAGTGGAGAAATGGGCACTCAGTGTATTCAGTTGTCACTCAATCTTTGCTTGCAGTGAAGCAACTCTGCAAATCACCTCTTACACAGCCTGCTGGAACCCAAATCAAGTCACAGATTGAGAGATGCAAGGATGACACAGATACCTGTCAGAGGATATGATAAAGTTTAACAAGGATGAATGCAAGGCCCTGAATTTGAATGAAGAAGCCAGCTGCCCAAGGACACGTGGCTTAGCAGAAACGCACATTTAAAAACTCATCTTTTTTTTTTTTTTGCTTTTTTTTGGCATTAAATTTATAAGTATTGCAAGAATGGTGAGGCTGCCAAAAAATCTTGTGTGATTGTAGACTCTCTTATTAGAAGTAAAGCACCCAGAATAGGTATGGCTATACACTTACCGTAATGGGGTCAGACCACATGTAAAAGATTCAGTGTTGCCCAAAGCACTGGAAAAGTGAGATGGACAAACTCGAGTAAATTCAGGGGAGAGTGGCAAGACAGTACTCAAGGAGACACATATTACTCTCAATTAAAAAAATCTTTTTTTTAACATTATTGGATTATAATTGCTTTTCAATGTTGTGTTAGTTTCTGCTGTATAACAAAGTGAATCATTTATATGTATATATATATCCCCATATCCCCTCCTTCTTGCACCTCCCTCCCACTCTCCCTATCCCACCCCTCTAGGTGGTCACAAAGCACTGAGCTGATCTTCCTGTGCTATGTGGCTCTTTCTAGCTATCTATTTTACATTTGGTAATGTATGTATGTCAATGCTACTCTTTCACTTCGACCCAGTTTACCCTTCCCCCTCCCTGTGTCCTCAAGTCCATTCTCTACGTCTGTGTCTTTATTCCTGTCTTGCCCCTAGATTCAAATCTAAAAAAAAATCTTGAATTAATGAGTGTGTAGATGAAGAGTTCAATGAATAAGGGAATAAGTGTTAAACATTTTAAGGTAGCAACACCATGTCTTGATTTCATTTATGTGTTGAACAGATACTTACTAAACAGATACTGAATTCTGAGCATTCTTCTAAGCATTAGAGAGAGAACAGTGAGCTTCCTGCCATCTTGTACCTTGTATTTCAGATAAAACCAAGTAAACGAACAAGATAATTTGGGAGTTATGTGTTATGAAGCAAATAAATAGGGTTGCTTGGGTAGAAAACGCCTGTGGTGTCAAAAATTTTTCATTTTTGGTTATTCAAAGAAAGCCTCTCTAAGGAAATGACATTTGAAATGAGATTTAACTAATAAGAAGAAAGTTGTGCAACAGAATTGAGAAGTATCTTTCTAGACAGCAGGAACAGAAAGTGGAAATATCCTCCATCAGGGACAAGTTGGAATGTTAAAATAAAAAGAGAGGAAAAGCCAGTGTGGTTGGAGCATAAAGAGAAGAGGAAAGTGGTGTGAGCTAAGATTAATCAGGTGGGCATGTCCATCCTGAACTCAAATGTTGTTCCACTGTCCCCAAAGTATTGTTGACCCTGCCATATTTGGGGGCTTGAAGTCAGATTTGGGGCTTGACTAATACATAGAAGACATAAGGAAAGGGACTAGAGAAGCAGCCATAGGAATATTCTAATTCCCATAGGAGCCACAGTCAGCTCTCTGGAAGGCTGGCATGTAGAATTTGGGTAGGAATAGTGTCAGGCTTTATTTGTCCCCAAGAGGTAACACTGTGATATCAGTTGATGGAAACTATACGGGTTGTTCAGCTCAGCAAAGGCAACATTTTTTTTAACAACTTTATTGTAGTATAATTGCTTTACAATGGTGTGTTAGTTTCTGCTGTATAACAAAGTGAATAAGCTGTACGTATACATATATCCCCATATCCCCTCCCTCTTGTGTCTCCCTCCCACCCTCCCTATCCCACCACTCTAGGTGGTCACAAAGCACCAAACTGATTTCCCTGTGCTATGCAGCTGCTTCCCACAAGCTATCTATTTTACATTTGGTAGTGTATATATGTCCATGCCACTCTCTCACTTCGTCCCAGCTTACACTTCCCTCTCCCCATGTCTTCAAGTCCATTCTCTACGTCTGCATCTTTATGCCTGTCCTGCCCCTAGGTTCTTCAGAACCTTTTTTTTTTTAGATTCCATATATATGTGTTAGCATACCGTATTTGTTTTTCTCTTTCTGACTTACTTCACTCTTCACTCTTCACAGACTCTAGGTCCATCCACCTCACTACAAATAACTCAATTTCATTTCTTTTTATGGCTGAGTAATATTCCATTTCATATAACATTTTCTAATTCATATCCATACCCAATGACAGAATCTATCTTGGTAGGTAATGAGTTTCTCATCACAGGAAAAGTCCAGGTGAAGTCTGGATACTTACTGCCTTGAGGTTACAGTAGTCATAAATCAGCAATTGACATTAGACTGAAATTAGCATTTCCCAAAGGGTGGGGCACATGCCACAGTTAGTAATGTAGATGTTACAAAGACATACCATTAAATAACATAAAATCAAACAGCAAAAGGATTATTCCTTTTCCATTTCCCTTCAATTATTCCAATTTTGTTAAGGAGAACATCTCATTTGTCTTTAATACTTAACACTTGCTTTGTGTCCCATTTTTAAAAAGGAAATAAATCCTTAGATGAAGACTCTCTTGCAAATAATAGTATCTTGCAAGACTTTTTAAAAATGATTTTGCTCTCATTATATTTATTTGTGTAAGAATTTATATATTTATGGTAAGTGATGTGGGATTTATATTTATGGCAGTAATATAAAGATTAGTTTTATAAATAACTGATATTAGTAAAGAATTATATTGATTTAAAGAAAGACATCATGCATATAGACACAGATATTTTATGTTGTAGACTGTAATAATGGGGAAAAATCATTAAAGTGCTAAGAAAATAATTGAAATGTAGAAAACTCTGGTTAGACCTTAAACTCTTTCCCAACCCTGAGCTCTTTAGATTCATGGTACAGAATTGGGCTTAAATTGCTTTGCTAATTTTGTTGAACAAGGCAACTCTTTTCAAGAAGGCACAAAGCCAGTTTACAGTTATGCATATTCAGCTGAGGAGAAGAGTTATCCCTAAGGATTATTAGCCCCATGTCAACTATCTCAATTGTGAGAAAACCCAAGTGTGATGATTTATTTTATGTTTCAACTTGGCTAGATTATAGTAACTAGTTATTTGGTCAAACACCAGTCTAGATATTGCTGTCAAAGTATTTTTCAGATGTGATTAACATTTATAATCAGTTGGCTTTAAGTAAAGCAGATTAGCCTCCATAATGTGGGTGGGCCTCATCCAATCAGTTGAAGGCCTTATGAGCAAAGACAGAGGTTACCCCCCAAAAAAGGAAATTCTGCCTCCAGACTACAACATAAGAAATTCTACCTGAGTTTTAGCCTTCAAACTCAAGACTACAGCATCAACTTTTACCCAGATGTCCAGGCTGCCAGCTGGCCCTATGGACTTCAGACTTACCAGCCCCCATGATTATGTGAGCAATACCTTAAAATAAAATTTTCTAGAGAGATGGATAGATAGGAAGACAGATTGATGTTAGGTAGATAGAGCTAGCTAGCTAGCCAAATAGATACAATATATATCTCTATATATAATTTTCTCTTTATGTGTATATACATATATATCTCTAGATAGAGACATACATACATACAAAGATAGATGTATCTTTGTATCTATCTATGTTAGATATAGCTAGCTAGCTAATGAGCTAGCCAAATAGATACAATATATATCTCTATTTATAATTGTCGCTTTATGTATATGCACATACATATCTCCAGATAGGTAGATAGAGATAGAGATAGGGATGGAACAGCAACAAAAACAGGGGAATTTACTGTTTTGTGCTAATATGGGGGTGGAATCTTCAGGTACCACTTGATCCAGGGGATCAAGTGATAATGTGAAGATTTGCTTTTACCCACTTCTTGGCTCTGATTTCTGATCGTAGTTTCATCATCAGCCTCTACAAGGTGGCCTTTGTCAGTTCCAGGCTTGCATCCTTCAAAGGTCAACTACAAAGTGAAGATAGTATCACATCCCCCAACAGTTCAAACAATTGTCATGGGCCTGAATGCCTCTGCTCTCAGTCACATGCTCATCCCTGAGCTAGTTACTGGGGTCAGAGAATGGGGCACACTATTACCTCACTCACGGGCCTGAGGGTAGAGTGGGTTGACTCCCCAAAAAGAATGAATTCAGGGTATTATCAGAAGTAGGGTGAGTGGAACAGGAATAACAGAGCTCCATTGCACCGTTGCTTCTCAAACATTAATATACACAAGAATCACCTGGGGATTGGTTAAAATGAAGATTCTGTTTCATTAGGTCTGTGATAGGGCTTGAAATTGGCATCTGTAATAAACTCCAGATAAATCCAATATTGCTGGTCCAGGGACCACACTTTGAGTACCAAGCCATTATAATGTATGTTAATACATCCCAGAGGCTGGCTGATAACCATTCCTAATAATAGTAAGTAGTTGGACTAAGCAGGGAGGGAGATTCTGCTTCAACACAACATATTATCAGCCACTACTCACCACTGCAATAAAGGCCTTGGATTTCACTTCCAGAGGGAGTCTGTCTCTTCCTTGCCTGATGGAGGCATAGATAGAAAGGTGGTCAGATATATACAAAGTGTAGTAGGAGCCCCTGGGGCTGCTCAGTCATATTCAGGGTACATGAGGACAGATAAAGATGTCCCTATTACCTGGATGCCTTCGTATAGAAGCTTGCATTCCTCAGCGTTTACACAATTCACCATTTGGATCAGATAAACAGCCAGAGCTGCTGTTTGTATTCTATGAGTGAGATTCATTGGAGAAAACCAGAGGTCAAGGTAGAGTCATATAATTTCATGGTTGAAGACTTTAGCCCATACTGCATACTTCTCAGATAAGGTGTTTATTGCTGTAGGGGAAATTTGAACTTTGTTGGACAAAGGAGACCAAAGTCTTTTACTTTTTAAATACCATGTTAGTCTTTTAGCCAAAGGCTTACAGTCAGCCTTCTGTGTCTGGGTTTTAAAGAGTGTAGGATTTGGGAGGTATCTGACATGAGAGAATCATTGAGCCTTATAGAAAATGTCTACAACTGGATCAACTGTTCCAAGTTTTATGCCAGACAATCAATAGCTGATTCAATCAGGATTTTAGCTATAACAAGGAATGGTTATGTTTGTCATTAGGGGCATTTGATTAATCTTTTCATAGTTGATCCAATATTGGATTCAGATATTGGCCACAATGATTATCAAGCAAATAAATAAAACAAACACACAAAAAATTTTAGTATTCTTCAAGAAGTTGTGATTATGTCACAGGATTGTGATATGACTTGTAATAGTAATTTCAGCCACATTTCACAGAGAGACAAAATATTGCTCAGCCAGGCCAAGGAAACTTGAGTTCATGGTATGGGGTAGAAGTTGAGTTTCAAGCCATATATCCCAGCTTCTTTGTACATCTGCATGGTCTGAAATCAGTCTCCCTTGTTAAAATAAATTTGAAATAATGAGGACTTATTTCTAAAGTATCTTACTTCATTTCTTTTGATCATTTGATTTTTAAGTTCATCCATGTGTTCCTGTATTACTTTCCAAAATGAAACCACATCTGTAATGGAAAAAATAATCAGGAATATATGAGTATTTTCCTTGATTGAATAGACTTCCCATGAGGACGGAGAAAGTAGGTCTTGTCCAACATGGATCTCTATCATCTAGCACAGTGCCTGGCACATAGGGGGCATTTGACTCTATTATTAAATGGATGATATAATAGATAACTGGATTAAAATATCTAGAAAGACATATTTTTCCTCTCACAGAGTTGAATCTCTGGTGGGAAGATAAAATTGTATAAGGAAGTGAAAATATGTGTGCAAAGAAACAGAGGCATAAAATTGCCTGGTGTGTTTCAAAACAGGCAAAGATTCTGATATAAATATGTTGAATGACATGGTGGGGAAAGGTGAGAAGTTAAGTAGGAAAATGGGAGGGGAGCAGATTATGATATTTATTTGCCACACCTTTTCAGTTGCAAGTGGCAAAACCCAATTATAATTGGTTTAAGCATAAAACAAATTATATTGGCATATGTAATTGAAAAATCCAGAATATCTGGATCAGGCATAGTTAGATATAGATGTTCAAATGATGTCATTAAATATATATTTTTAAATTTTATTGGAGTATAGTTGGTTTACAATGTTGTGTTAGTTTCAGGTGTACAGCAAAGTGAGTCCATTTGCAGCAACATGGATTGACCTAGAGATTATCATACTAAGTGAAGTGAGAGAAAGACAAATACCATATGATATCACCCTTATGCAGAATCTAATTTTTTTTTAAATGATACAAATGAACTTATTTACAAAACAGAAACAGACCCACAAATATTGAAAACAAATTTATGGTTACCAAAGGGGAAACGTGGTAGGTAGGGATAAATCAGGATCTTAGGATTAACATACACACTACTGTATATAAAATAGATAACCAACAAGGACCTACTATCTCCCTATAGATTTTGGTTTGGTTTCTTGTTCTCATTTTCACACAGGCTCTCTCTCGGAGGTAAAAGGGTGAGCAGAAGTGGTCCCAAGCTTTCATCCTCCTGGTTGAGGAATCCCACTGGAAACAGACACCCCTTTACCCATGGTTTGAACAAAACACCAAGGTCTGATGCTTGTTAGCTTTGGTCCAGGAGGTTAGGTCACATGCCCATTCTTTAGCCAATCAGTGGAGCCCAGGGAATATGGTATTCTCACTGGTCATCCTGGATCATGTTTTGTTTCAGCATCCCGGAAGTATAAACTGTCCAACCCAAATGTCATGAACTAAATTGGGGAGAATAGGAATTCTTAAAGAAATACAAGGTCCAGTAGAAGAGCAGCCAGACAAAATAAAATCATAGCATGCTGTTTAACCCTACTTATAAAATTCTACAGAATGCAAACTAATCTAGAGTGAAAGAAAGAAGATCAGTTGCTTGCACAGAGAAGGAGGAGTAGAAAAGAGGAATTACAAAAAGGGCAAGAGAAACATTTTTGAGGTGATGGATATATTCATTATCTTGAATGTTTCTTGGGTATAACCATATGTCAAAATTTATCAAATTATATACTTCAAATGTGTAAGTTTATTGTATGTCATTTATACTTCAATAAAGCTATAAAATATTGTAAAAAGAGGGGAAGGATAGTGGTCAGGCAAGTATACCACAAAGCAATAAGGAATAGGCACAAGCTTTTAATCAGAAGAGTAATATAATTAGGAGTTTTAAGATCATTATGGAAACTGATGAGAAAGTATCAGAGTGACAATGGTTAGGGTGCTGGCACAATATCAATTCCTGAAGGGTGTGTCCCCAGCAGATTGATAGATGGACACAGCTTACCTTTAGTATCCTTTGCCTCCCTATCAGCTTCCTTACTGGTCCAGGGGCCCTGAACAATGTCAACATAACTGATCCTATCCCAGGGAAAGATGAGTTGTGGATGGTAAAGACATTTTCCACACTCACAACATAGAACATACGTTCTTTCCCTGCAAGTTCTTCCTATTCTAGCTACTTGGAAAACCCTTGCTCATACCTTCTTGACCAGACACAAATGTTAATTCTCCTTGGGAAACCTTCTTCAGCACCACTAATCTCCCTCTTTTTTCATTCCAAATTCCCCTCTATATCTTTCTTCTATTAAAGCCCTTAACACTTTTTACTATGATAGCTTACTCCTTTCTCTGCCACCCCAAGATATTATTACATTTTCCAAGGAAAAGACCATGCCATTCATCTCTTCATTCTCTGTGATTATCACAAAGTTTTTCCCATAGTAGATACTCAGTCACAGGGGCTTCTTTGGTTCACTGAATAGAGGAAAGCTAATTGGCCCATATAGGGGAATAAATGTGTGACATTGGCTTTATCTCCATGAGCTTGGAGACAAGATTTGCATGCTTTTGTTGTCCTGGGTCAAGGGAACCACATGCACTTCAAAGTACTGGGGGTTGAATACAGGGATATTTGACAAAACACCTCTTTAGTTAGATAAAGGGGACCTATTCATATACTGTGGGACGGGAATCATTGAAGTTCCTGGCCCCTTTGTCTTTGACAATAGTCTTTCTGAGCAGCAGAAAAAGAGAGGCTCTAAGAAGGTGATTCATGTGAGCGCCTGCTGGGGACTTCAAATTGATCTTGGCAAAGAAAATGTCATTTCTCTGCCTGACCCGTGGTTTCAGAGAGAAATATGGAAAGGAGAGTTTCAAACAGACTGAAGAGGATACACGAGATTATTTTCAAGGAAGACAGTAAGACCATCTGAGGGTTAAAACAAATGCATTCATCAACTCAGTAATTAAAGTTCATTTCCACACTACATTGCCTCCACATTGAGTTGCCTTGTTGATTGTTATCATCTTCAGCAATGACACACCTGATCCTCTATGTGACTTTTATTCGTTGTTTCATGTATTAATAGCCTGACACTATCCTCGGTTTTGAGGAAGTAGAAATAAATCAGACAAGGTCCCAACCCTGAAGAAGCTTGTATTCTAGTGGAGAAGCATATATAAAAACATGAAATTACCATCTACTGTCAGAAATGTTCTAATAGAGATAACAATGAAGCATACTGGTGATACAGAAAAAAGTATTCACTTTTTTTGTCACTTTATTCATTCAAGACATGTATATTAGCAGTGAACATGTGGTGTACCAGGCTCTGGGGTTACAGCAGTGAAAAGAACTAGTTGCTATTTTGAAAGGTCCCTGAGCTGATAAACACTTGGATTGTTCAGAGATCTGAAGAGATAACAGTGTGGCTAGAACTTAGTGGTCAAAGGCAGAGTGACATAAAATGAGGTTGCAGAGCTGGGTCACAATCATGAAGGGCTTTATAGGAAATGCTAAGAAGTTAGCTTTATCATGTTTGTTTGTTTTTTCTAGATGAAGGTAAACAGGGCGTAACAAAATATGATTTATACTTTTCCATGATCATTCTGGCTGCCAAGTGAAGAATGGATTTGGGGTGGTTGAGGGTAAAAGAAAAGTTGAGATTTGAAGCAGAGAGATCAGTTGGGAAGTTGTTGTAGTCATTTAGGTGAGAAATTATGGCACATTAGACTTGGATATGACAGTAAAGATGGAGAGAAGATGGGTGAGAAGGCATTCTTCAGACATACAATAAGTCAGGGATGAGCAAGAAGAATCCAGGAAAAGGGGGAAATGTGTAAAACATATGGAGGCAAGAAACAGTTCAGCGAATATATGTATATGTGTAACTTATTCACTTTGTTCTAAAGCAGAAACTAATACACCATTGTAAAGCACTTATGCTCCAATAAAGATGTTAATAAAAAAGATGATATTGGGGCTTGGATGGTGTGGGGATGATTTGAAAAGTGTAAGTTATTTCCTAAGGGGATTAAATAAGCAAACTTGAATTATGATTCCTTCTTCAAGATTTTGTGATGTTCATAATCAGAAAAATTGAATACTTGTGTAATCCAAGTTTAAGAACTTGTTAGTATGTACATGATATCAAACAAATGATTAAACCTACAGGGCTGTAAAGGACAACTTTGGAATCTCAGAGCAAGTGATAAAACTGGGAAGGAAGGCACAAGAAGATAGAGAAGATAAAAGACTTTAGGACAATGGAGAGATGTGTAGCCACTTCCTAACTTTGTGAGTTTGGAGAAGTTAATTTGACTCTTTTATACTTTAACAACATCATTTCTGAAATGGGAACAGTAACAGTAACCCTGCCTCATTGGGTTTACATAGAGGTAAAAATGTACATAAAGGTTTAAAAGGTACATAAATACACAGTGGAACAGTACCTTGCACATACTCAGCATGTAATAAGGTTCTGTTGCTAGAATATTGGGATACAATTTTTAATTCCTTTTCACAACTGAGTAACTGAGGTTCCAAAAGTTGACACCATTTGTTCCATGTTTCCCACAGCCTGTGATGTTGCCATTATGCATGCATGTGTGGTGCACATACACGTAAACACTCATTCCTTATGGATGCCATTAATCCTTTGCTTGAACACCAGTGATATCACTGGCTCTAGGTCAACTATGTCCTTAATATACAAAACTCTGAATACTAGAACGTACTCCTTATACCTGAAGGACTTTCATTAACACGGTGAATATGTCTTTCTTTGACCCCCAAAGACCAACAGGTGGAAGTTACTAGAAACTAACTTTAGAAGAACAGGAGCTGGGGGAGTAGTATTTCTAAGACTAGTTCTTCCCAGTTGCTGTCTGTCGTTTCCAGCGCTTAAATATGAAATCATCTAAAAGAAGTGAGAGAAAGGATAGGAAGTACAGAGCCAAAAATGTGTCATAAAAGCCAGGTAGACCTAAGCGAATTATTGGAAGATGAGGTACGTAGCTGAACAGGTGCTAGAGAACCTACGGAGTTAAGGGTAAAGAGCAGAGGACTATATGACTTTGCAAAAGTTATTTGACCTCCCTTACACCCAGGAAAATGCAAATAAACAAAATAAAATCACATGTAATTAGATAGAATATATCCAACCTATGCATTTAAAAACTGTTCACATTTTACTCATTTTTATTTTTACATTTTTGCCATAGTGTACATGAACAGCCCCTTGCCTACTTCTTTTTTTAACAACTTTATTGAGGTGTGATTGACATTTGAAAAGCAGTATGTATTTAATGTATACAAATCAATGAGTTTAGGGATAAGCATACATCCATGAAACCATAACCACCATCAAAGCCACAAACATATCCATCTCCTCCTAAGTGTTCCTCCTGTCTGCTTAATCGTTATGATTATGATTATCGTTATTGTTACTACTTTTTTAGTGGTAAGGGTGCTTAGCATAAGATCTACTCTCTTTGAATTTTTTTTGGCGGTACGCAGGCCTCTCACTGTTGTGGCCTCTTCCGTTGCGGAGCACAGGCTCCGGACGCGCAGGCTCAGCGGCCATGGCTCACGGGCCCAGCTGCTCCACGGCATGTGGGATCCTCCCGGACCGGGGCACGAACCCGTGTCCCCTGCATCAGCAGGCGGACTCTCAACCACTGCGCCACCAGGGAAGCCCAGATCTGATTTTTGACTCCTAGTTCATCATGAATTCACTTGTGCAGTCTTGGCCAAGGCAATAAATAGCACAGTTTTCCCAGCTGGAAGGCAAAGGTGTTCAGAGGAGTGATCACTAAGGGCTGCTATTGTGCTAGAAGCCTCCTTCCAGCGCTTGGACTCATTTTTTCATCATTAGTCTTACTAACATATATCTGCATTCTCCTCACCACCAGCATCTGATTGTGTGGTTTCTCTAGGTGGCTGAGCCAATTATGAAATAGGCTGAGCTGGATCCAGGTTGTGGAAAATGAGTGGAGTGGCTGACCAAGGTGGAGACAGCCTGCTCCCCCCATGCCTTGGGGAACACCAGACAGCCAGAGCATCCTCGCCCCACACATACAAGGCCTGCCCTACACTTGGAGGGGTTGCCGGCTCTTCACTCAGCCACCCTAAGGTACACAGCCAGCAGCCCTGCTGGTTCCGTGAACATCACACGTTGAAAAGCCTAGAAATAGGAACACTCCCCTGTCTGAGTTAATTAAGATTTCAGTCTCCAGCAGATGCTACTGTGACTGTGGAAAAAGAAAAAAACAACAACCCAGTTTTATTTTTCCTGAGCTCTTCCTTCTCTTCATGTAGATATGTTCCCTTGAGACTCTAATGGAAGGAACACTGACTCTGACTCAGTTTTCACAGACCATCATAACAACCATGGACCACCTAGAATCATAACAATAACATTAACAACAATAATAATACTAGCCATCACTTCCTAAGTGTTTTCTATGTTCCAGGCACCTGGTCAGGTACGTTCAAACTCAGCACCTCATTTAATCCTCTCTACAACCTAAAAACTAAATGAATTCCATGTTCTGCATTTTCAGCAGAAACTGATCTTAGGAGTAGTTATGTCACTGCTGAAATGCCTGTCACCTTAGCAAATAGAATTTCCCAGACCCACCTTGTCTGAAATAAAACGCACTCAATACAGGCACACATACACAGATGTATTTTCACCTCATCTGCTTTATTTGTTGTCATAATTCTCATCACCACCCAACATCTATGTTCATTTTTTATCATCCGTCTTTTCCTATTAGAATGTAGATTCTGAGAATAGAGTCTATTATTTTCACTCTTTGTATCTCCAGCATCTAGAACAGCACCTGACACAGAGTAGGTGCTTGATAAATATCTGTTGTATTGTTGCAGGAAGGGGGACCCCTTCCAGGGCCCGAGAGTGGGCTCTAGTCTAAGACTCAGAAATGAATTGTCCGAGGAGACACACGTGCTGACAAAGCGAGAGACTTTATTGGGAAGGGGTGCCTGGGAAGAGAGCAGCAGGTAAGGGAACCCAGGAGAACCGCTCTGCCACGGGGCTCAGTCTTGGGTTTTATGGTAATGGGGTTAGTTTCCGAGTTGTCTCCGGCCAATCATTCTGACTCAGGGTCCTTCCTGGTGGCGAGCGCATCGCTCAGCCCAGATGGATTCCAGGGAGAAGGATTCTGGAAGTTTGGCAGGACATATGGACTGGCGTCTCCCCTCTCCTTTTGACCTTTCCCAAATTCTTACAGTGCTGGTAGCTTGTTAGTTCCGCGTTCCTTACCAGGACCTCCTGTTTTAAGATAACACGTGCAAGTGGTTACTATCGTGTCTGGCCAGGGCGGGTGGTATCCGTCAGTGGTTCCCCTAACAGTATCAACACATTACATGATACACTCATGTCCCTCAGAGCATTTATTATTATCTGGAATTATTTTAATTATGTATATGATGACAGTGACCATTTGTCTCCCTGAACTGGGATGTTAGATCCAGGAGATCAGAGGCCTTTTCCCTTTTGGCCCCCTACTGTATTCCTTGTGCTTAAAACAGTGCTTTCCACCCAGCAGGTGGTCAATAAATGTCTTTTTAGGACCCAGAGCTGATAAGGAAGAGAACTGGCATTGAGCTCCTTGATTCCAAATGCCCTGTTTTTGTCTTCCAGCATCAGATTAGTCCTCATATTTCTTTTTTTTTTTTTTTTTTTTGCGGTATGCGGGCCTCTCACTGCTGTGGCCTCTCCCGTTGCGGAGCACAGGCTCTGGACGCGCAGGCTCAGCGGCCATGGCTCACGGGCCCAGCCACTCCGCGGCATGTGGGATCTTCCCGGACCGGGGCATGAACCCGTGTCCCCTGCATCGGCAGGAGGACTCTCAACCACTGCACCACCAGGGAAGCCCAGTCCTCAGATTTCTTGTATCACAAACATCCCTGCAACCTGAATGAGAAGAAGGTGCCAGCTCCATGTCCTTCCTGACAGAGAACTCCAGAAAGTGAGGTCTATTCACATAGACCTTTCTTGACATTTCCTTGGCCTCCTTGACCTTCCATAGGCCTCCTTGACCTTTCCTGAGTTCCAAAGACATAGTCTGTCTTCCCTTCCACCACCTGGGCACAGCCATGGAAACAGGGCCCAAATGGGGAGACTGGGCTGTGAATCACAACAAACATCATTGTCTCCCAGCTTTCGAATGCTGAGAAGGTCAGTGGGGGGACCGCCTGGAGTACTAGGCAGAGAAGAATGAGTCCAGGCATATGCCTGATAGGATAAACAAGGAAGAGAGCTGTTAGTTTATTCACAAACTTTCACCAAGCACTGACTCAGTGATAGGTCTTATTCCAAGTGCTAGAGATCAGTAGGTGAAAAGGAAGATATCATTGTCCCTGCCTTCATGGAACTCGAATCCCCCCACTGTGCCCAGGGTCCCAAAGCCAGGACCTTAATGCAAGCCCACCTGATCTCCAAGTCCATGCATTTCCATATTATGTAGATGGGGGAGCACATGTACATACTTTTGGAGCAACAGTATAACCTGAGGATCAGAAAGACTAAAAGATGTATGCAACTTCACACAGAAAATCAGTGCCCAATCCAACTTCACAAATACCAAGTGTGGTCATACTGCGCTAACACTGCAGACACAGTGCAGAATGAGGCAGGCGTGGTACCTCGAGGAGAAAACAAGTCATCTCTCCTCTCTTCTCCTTTATACTCACTGAACTAAAGCAATTCATTTAAGGGGTTCTGTCCTTGACAATCAGGGACACGTCTACCACTTTATTCTCTGTTGGAAATTGGAGTGGCCCATTAAGTGGGTATTCACATTCAAAGCTTTTTTTTTTTTATCAAAGCTTTTTTTTAGTGCCTTGATCTTGACATACTATCTCAGAGTGCTGCTGCTCTAGTCAATGTTGCATTTCCCCATAAATCAAAGAGGCCAGGATCACTCCTCAGGAAGAGGTCTCTCTTCTGGAAATCTCAACGCCCACTCCTCCTCTTCTTCAGCTAAAGCCCACTTTCATGGCCCCACAGACCTCAGGTCAGATCAACCCTAAAGTTCATTCAAGTCATGGTCTCTTTCTTCCAGGTTCCAGGACTTAGACTCTGTAAAGCATACATTGCTTCATCACACCCTGGGATCCTCCTCTAAGTCAGGCTTGACTCACCCTCCCCATTTTCCAGGTAGGTGAACTAAGGATCCCTGCAGTTTCCTGAATGATCTAAGGTCAGACATCCAAGAAGCTGGACAATGATTCTAACCCATACTTACTTTATCCTAAAAGTGTTGGCCAGAGCCAAATGTAATGATAAAAGCCCCTTACATCCTTTTTCGAAATTAAACTTTTGAGGTATTTGTAGAGTCACATACAGTTGTAAGAAATAACACAAAGAAGATACCATATATGCTTGACTCAGTTTCTCCCAGTGGTAACATCTTGCAAAATAAATAGTGCGATAACACAGCCAGAATATTGACATTCCACAGTCAGGATACAGAACATTTCCATCACCACAGAAATCCCTCAGGTTGCTCTTTTAAAGCCACATCCACTGTTCCCCCAACCTTGACCCCTTCCTTATCCTCTGGCAACCACCAATGTGTTCTCCGTTTCTGCAAAGCTGTCATTTCAAGAATATTATACAAATGAAATCCTTTTTTTCATTGATTTTCTCTATTTTTTCTGCTTTTAATTAATCAATCTGTGCTTTTTATCTTTATTATTTTTTCTGCTCTTTTAAGGTTTATTTTGCTTTTCTTTTCCTGAATTCTTGAGGTGGAAGTTTATTGATTTGAGTCTTTTCCATTTTTTCTAATGTGTGCATTTAATGCTATAAATTTCCCTCAGTACTGCTTTAGCTGTTTTCCACAATTTTTGATATGTTTTATTTTCATTTTCATTATCATTCCATTCAATTTATTTTTATTTATGCTGAAACCTTCTCTTTGATCCATGGATTATTTAAAATTGTACCGTTTATTTTCAAACTGTTCAGAAATTTTTTGATATTTTCCTGTAACTGATTTCCAGCTTGATTCCCTTGTGATCAGAAAACATAGTCTGTGGTTATTTGAGTATTTTTACAAATTCCATTTGGACTTATCTGTAGTGCTTTTGAGAGTATCTCCTTGTGTAGCTTTTTTAGTGATTGGTCTCAATATCACCTTTCATATACAAAATTTATCACAGTTTTCTAATGTTGTTATTTTACCAATTCAAGTGAAATCTTACTCTCTCTATCCTCTCCACTTATAATCATCTTAAATGCTTCCTTTACATACATTTAAAACCACATCAGGGGCTTCCCTGGTGGCGCAGCGGTTGAGAGTCCGCCTGCCGACGCAGGGGACACAGGTTCGTGCCCCGGTCCGGGAAGATCCCACATGCCGCGGAGCGGCTGGGCCCGTGAGCCATGGCCGCTGAGCCTGCGCGTCCAGAGCCTGTGCTCCGCAACGGGAGAGGTCACAACAGTGAGAGGCCCGCGTACCGCAAAAAAAAAAAAACAAACAAAAAAAAACCACATCAGTGTTATAATTTTCTCTTCCATCAACAAATACAATTTTGAAAACTCAAGAAGAGAAGGAAAATCTATTATATTTACCCATATTTTTGTTTACTACCTTCTTTCTTTCTTCCTGATAGTCCAAGATTCTTTATTTTACAGTTTTCTTTCTGTTTAGAGACCTTCTTTTAAAAGTGTTTAGAAATCTTCCCTTTTTAGGCAGATCTGCTGATAACAAATTCTCTTAGTTATCCTTCATCTGAGAATGTCTGGATTTCTCCTTCATTCCTGAATGACAGTTTCACTAGTTAAAATTTTGAGTTGACAATTATTTTCTTTCAGCTTGAAAAGACAATGTTGTGCCACTTCCTTCTGTTTTCCCTGTCTGATGAGAAATCCTCTGTGATTCAAATTATTTTCTCCTATAGAATAAGGAGGCATTTCTCTCTGGCTGCTGTCAATATTTTTCCTTTGTTTTTAGCATTCAGAACTTTGACTGTGATTTTTCTTGGTGTGATTCCTTTGGATTTATCCTATTTGGGATTCACAAATCAGCTTTTTGAATCTATAGGTTCATACCTTTTGCCAAAAATAGGAAGTTTTCAGCCATTATTTCTTCAAGTGCTTCTTTGGCCCCATCTTCTTCTCCTCTTCTTCTGGGACTTTCATGACATATATTAGAAACTTTGTTCAAGCCCCACAAGCCCTTGAGGACCTGTTCATTTTGTTTAGTCATTTTTCTCTGTGACTCAGATTTGGTAATTTCTCTTGTTCTGTCTTCCAGTTCACTGATTCTTTTTTCCTCTCCATTCTGCTGTTGAGCCCATTCATTGGGCTTTCTAGTTCAATTACTCTATTTTTCAGATCTAAAATTTCCTTTTAGTTCTACTTTAGAGCATCTGTTTCTTTGCTGAGAGTTTCTTTTGTGTGTGTGTGTGCTCATGATATGTTTGCAATTGCTCATTGAAGCATTTTTTTGTGACAACTACTTTAAAATCTTTCTCAGATAATTCTAACCTCTTTGTCATTTTCATACTGGCATTGATTGATTGTCTTTTTTCATTTAAGTTGAAATTCTCTTGGTTCTTAGAGTCATGAGTGATTTTAATTGAAACCTGGACATTTTGGGTATTATGTTATGAGAGTCTCTACATCTTATTTGGACTTTCTGCATCAGCTGGCTTTCTGTGACACTGCTTCAGCAGGAGAAGGGGCTCACCACCTCCTTACTGCTGGGTGGGGGCAGAAGTCCAAGTTCCTCACTGAGTCTCTGTGGATAACCAAGCGGGGGATGGACTAGACTTCTGCTGGTACCTCCCTGGCTGAGAGGGGCAGATGTGCCTTGTTGCTTCCCAGTGTTCACCACTGACACCACAGGGTGTGGTCTCATTGCTGGGCAATGGTGTAAGCCCTGACACCACCCCAATGGGGAGAGAATCAGAGTCAGAAAAGGAGATGTGAGAATGGAAACAGAGGTTGGAGTGATGTGATTACTGGCACTGAAGGTGGAAGATGGAAGAGGTCCATCAGCTCGGGAATCCAACAGCCTCTAGAAGCTGCAAAGGCAAAGAAACACAACTCTGCCAACACCTTGATTTTATCCCAGAATTTTAAGATAATAAATTTGCGTTGTTTTAAGTCACCAAATTTGTGGTAATTTGTTACCGCAGCAATAGGAAACTAATACAGTGCAAATGCTGATATCTAATAGGCAATTCTTTAACAAGATTATGATGAAGACTGAATGCATTCATTTATTCAAATTATTGACTACCTACTATGTGCCAGGCACAGTCTTAAGTGTGGGAAGATGACAGGGTGGGTGGATTTAAACGTGAATTGAAGGCTTCCCTGCCCTCAAGACACTCACAGTAAGGAGGCATTGCACCCATAGACAATGGTCACATGATTATCAGTGTTTGTGGAGAAGTGGAGTCTACCAAGATTTTTGGGCAAAGAGAGAATTCATCTTTGCCCAGCACTTACTCCTCTATAAAATATTCTGCTTATAAGCTGATTTAAACCAGATTTGAAGGAACTTCTGGAAGTGTCCTGGTACTGTGACCCAGAAACCAACAACAATGCATCAGAACCACAGTACAACTCCTGCTTGTGTTCAGTCCTAGTTCCTACATCCAGTTGATCTTGAGCACATTCTAGGATGATAATAGGAGCATTTACTTTTCAGAGCTGTTATGAAAACTAAATGAGTCAGTTTGTGTAAGCACTTAGAACAGTACATGACATATATTAAATGGAATATATAAGATTGCTAAATTAAAAGAAAAATCCTGAGTCAGACCCCAAATCAGAATTTCTGGGAGCAGTGCTTGGAAATCTGCATTTTAACCTCATGCATACTCAGGATGGGGACCTGCTGTGGTAGCCTACTCCATCTCACCCCTCCAAGCAAGGTAAGTATTCAACCACTCCACATGCTTTTTTGTTTTTGTTGTGTTTTCTAGAGAAAGCCTTTATGAAGTTTACTCTGTCAACATTTTCTTTCCCAGACTCATGAACTTTCTTGCAACCTGGCTCAAACTTCATTTGTTGCAAATTTACCCACTTTTATAAATGCCAGAAGTTGGCTCTTTATAAGGAAAGATCAATGAGAATTATCTGTATGTTCACTGTGTACACTTATTCATTTATTCACTTATTCACTCATCCAGCAACTATTTAATGTCATGCCCTGTGCCAGATACTTGTGTATGCATGCAAGTGTGGTGTGTGTGTGTGTGTGTGTGTGTGTGTGTGTGTGTAATTACATTTATTCTGGAGGAGGCAAAATCTTTAATAGTAAAATAGAAGTCAACCAATCAAATGTACATGTGAGGGGTACAGAAAAAAAGGTATTCCAGGCAGCCAAAGACAGTCTTTCATTGAGAAAACTCTCCAGCCTCAATTTTTCTCTCGTATGGGTGAAGAGAAAAACTGTGCCTTATCCCTCAATTCAGCACTGCAATGCAGGGCATGACAAGCCTATACTCATAGATGCAATAGTGGCTGGCACCTGAGGAAACAGAAATTCCATATCAAAATTCATTTATGGTGTAGGGAGGAGCTGCGTGGGGGAGGCTAGCATCAACAGGAGGTAGCAGGACAGAGTTCAGGGAGTCCCAGCCGTGTACCAAGGTGGCTAACATCACGGGGCTGGGAGCCAGACAGACTAGGGTTCAGACCCTGATTCTGCCAACTACTGGCTGTGTGGACCTGGGTGATTCCTCAGTAAAATACAGACATATAGTCAATATAGCAAAATACAGTAGAAGTAAAATTGTACTTCCCCTAAGGGATCTGGGAGGATTACGGACATAACACTTATAAATATTTAGCCCAACACTTGGCACATTGTTCTTTAAAGAAAAGTAGTTGTTAATATTGGTGTGTTTGGGGTCGATAATGGTAGAGCTGGGTATTTTTGTTTGTATCTGTTTTGTTTTTATTTTTTGTTTATTATCAGAGTAATGAATGTAATACAAGTTCATTAGCAGGTAAGAAAATACTAACTGCTTATGTTTCTCCTTAGCCCCTTTACCTGGCCACCTAAGGTACTTCTGCAGCCCACCTGGGACTCCACTGACACAGCTAAAAACCAATAATGCAGACAAATGAGGCCTTCATGATTGGCTCAAGAAGACCCTGAAGTCTTTTAAATAAGTCTCTCCCTCTCTCCTGTCCTATTAGGATGGGGTGGCCTAAGAGCCTCATGATGGAACTTACTTAGGAGGTAACTGTCCTTCCAATCCAACCCCTGATCCTGGTTCATGGACAAGGAGTCTCTAGGGATTGGGCAGAATGTAAAGGTGCTGCTTGACCTGTCTGCATAGAGCCTTCAGTGCAAGGCAAACCTTTCCCTGTCAAGTCCTGGAGGATGCATAAGGCCTTTTTAGAGCTCTATAAAACACCAGCAGTTTATAAACTGTGGTCTCGGAGGCTGTTGAGTGCCATCATTTCCCATTCTTCACATCTGCTCCATTGTGTCTGTACTACACAACATGTCGAATGTTAGAACCTATTAGGGCAGCAAAATACTCCCAATGAAGTCATGCAACAACTGATCACTGAGCACCTACCATGTATCATTTTCTTAATAGATAAGTAGTGATGGATGGGAATTAACCAAAAGCAGCAAACCTTTCTAGAGAACAGCATGTGAATATGTAAAGATCAGAGAGGAAGCATAGTGTAAAATCAAGGTCAAGGACCAGAGCCAGAGCATTTAGCTCAAATTCTAGCTTGGCCACCCACTACTTGGGTGACCTTAGGATGCTGACAACCTCCATGTGACGCATCCTCCTCGTCTATAAACATGCACCACGTTATTATCATGAAATAATAGTGTATATTTCACAAGAGTGTTGTGAAGACCAAATGAAGCTCCCTTTGGCATCTACATGTTTGATTTTATAAACTCTGCTCGCGAATGCCCTGACACAAGATATCTCTGGCAACACTGCACTTGTTTCCAAAAGTTTTAGTAACACGGACACCCGTAGATTCCTGAGCCTCAGGCTTGGGGAGAGAGGAAAAGAGGGCAAAGAATTACAGAAGGTAAGAAGAAACAGCTCTTGGAGTCTATTAAGGAGTCTCCACATATAGCAAAGAAATAGGTATTTGGAAAAAGAAGAAATCAATGTGCTGACTGAATCACTCGATCGGTTCACTCACTTACTAGTGCACTGCCTTGGCTCTTGGCATTTGGGAGGAGAATGGATTTTTATTGCTTAATTCCCTGTAAGTGAAGGACTAGTGAATTGTAAAATCCTGTTGCTTAACATGTAACATTAAGTATTGAACTAGCACAAAAAAAAAAAATCGATTCCAGGTTTGGTTGCTGATTAGATTTTCTCAGGGAATTGAGAGTAAAGTGTCATTATTGTTCTTCTCTTTAATTCATAAAACACTGTGCATGAGACACCTAAGCAAATGTTTGCTATCTTGGAGCACAGTTCGTACTCAGTGGCCAGCATGTTATAGACCCTTCACGGGCTCCCTTATGATATGATCCCAGCAGCTGCTCTGGGTGAGCCAGAGTTCTAGAGAAGAGGGCTCCTCAGTGTGGATGTGCAGAGATTCCACTGCTTTGGAGAAATTCCAGCTTCTGGGTGCTCTCCTTTGAGCATCAGTCCCCTGCTGTCCCCAGTCTCAATTAAGTGCATGTCCGACCACCTTACCCAGGCATTCAGGGCAATAAAACCTCTACCTCCACCTGCAGGTGGTGTCTACAATTAGTTTGTCTCCATAAACGCTGCATTGCCATGCTCGGAATGTCTGACCCCTGCCTGCCCATGGACCTGCAGTCCAGCTCTGAGGCAGCCTTCTCAAGTCTACTTGATGTGGTCAACTCTTTCTTATTCAGCCATCCACATCAAGAGAAGGCAGAAATCAATATTTCTATGATATTATCTATTTTCATTTGTTTACATTGATACAGCAATGATTTGGGGCTAAAGAAATATACCAAAGGCCAAATTCAGTCACAGTTTTGTGACTTTTGAGATAAGACATCCTACAACCCAAGAGCTCCTTTCCTTCTACCACTGACGCTTCCCTATTCTTGAAGTATCTCTTCCATAAGTTTACTGATTAATTGCATTTTTTGAGAGATTCTACCTTTCCAGGTCTCTCTTTTTAAAACTGCTTGTATAATTTCTAAGTTACTATAGCCACATTGCTGCTTGTGTTAGTCTGTTCTAGAGAATCCTTCTCTTTCCTCCTTTCCTTCTTTTTCCAAAAAAAAATATTTAAGTGCTGAGTATGTCCCAGACACTGAGTTTGAAAAATGAGCCAGAAAGCAAACTTTCATCTTGAAAAACTCACAGACAAGTGGAGTAGGTGGACAGACTATCAGGGCATTATGATACTGCATGATAAGTATGATAGCATTGAAAACCAGAAAAGGAATCTTCAACTCTACCCTAGGCGGGGCAAAAAAGGCTTTGCAGAGAAGGTAACATTTGAGGTGAGTCCTGACAGGTGAGAGGGAGGAGAAAAACAAAGGTTGAAAGGAGGTCATTCAGGAAGGTAAGATACATTCAAGAGATTGCAACTCACTCATCATGAGATATGACCTAGAAATTGGCAGGAGACAAGGGAAGTAGGCAGTGCCCAGCTCAGGAAGGGTCTTGTTCTCCACATGGAGATTTGTTCTTGATCCTACCTGCCAATGGTAGGGCCATCTGTAGGTTTCCTAAGCTGAAAATGAACATGTTCTTAAGCTGAAAATGAGCATGGTTTGCTTTTAAGAAAGTTCCTTCTGCCAGCAACATGAAGAATGGTTTGAAGGAAAGGGAGAGACTCGAGGCAGGTAGACAAGGTAAGAAATAACGAGGGTGATCTGAACCAGGACAGCAGGAGTAGGGATGAAGAAGAGGCAATAGATAAGAGATGAATTTAGGAGGAAGAGTATCCTCCCAGTGTGTAGCAACTGCCCCAATCCAGGCTGTCTTCCCTTCTCACCTGGATCACTGCAGCAGCCTCCTTAGTCATCTCTGCTTCTAGTCTCTCCCTCTCCAATCTGTCTTCTACCAGAAAGGTTACTCTAAGAATCAGTACTGATCCAGTTTCCTCAACTACTTTAAAAACTGTTTACTCCCTATCAGCTATAACAGTGGCTCTCAAGGGAGTAGAGGTGGGTATTTTGTCCCCAAGATGACATTTAACAACATCTGGAGATATGTTTTGTTTTCACAACTGGAGGCGGGGGGTTGCTATTACCCATCTAATGAAGAAATATCTAGGATGCTGCTAAACATCCTACAATGCACAGGACAGCCTCCTACAACAGACTCATCTGGCCCAAAATGTCAGTGGTGCTGAGATACCCTGAGCTGTAGTACAAAATCCCAAGCTCTCAGTATGCTATGATACAGTCCCAACTTACTTCTTTCTCTCCAGCCTCATTTAATTTCTAAGGAACTTTTTAACATCTCTGTGCCCTTGCTCATGCTCTATGCTTTACCTGGAATGTCTTACTTCTCTACCTGAGGAATTTGCTCTCTTCTTCCAAGGTCTGTTTCAGATAGCCTCCTCTCTGAGATCTTTCCAGTGTCCGTTGAACAATGTTAATATCTACCTTCCTACACCCCTGAGACATAGACCTATGATAGGACAGCTTCCCCTTTTTTTATTTTTCCTATTTAAAAAAATTATATTAAAAATTTCAGATTACAAAAATACTTTGATTGAAATAATACAATATAAAATTGTATCTATGAAAATCCAGCATTTCCCTGTTTTCCCACTTCCCATGGTTCTTTCTCCCCATTACCCCCAACCCCTCAACATGAGAGAATGTATGTGACTCTTCTTCTAAGTCATACAACTATACATCACCATATGCATGCATATAAGGGGTTTTCTTTGCTCTTTATTTATGCATTACTATGCAACTTGGATTTTGTGCTTGACAACCTTATGAGTCAATAGATATAAATATAATATTTTTACTAATTTACTTATGCATATATATGCAGATATATGTAACAAACCAAAAAGGGATCATAGCATGAGTGGAGAGTTCTATTCATCTATTACAATGATTTTTGGGGGGCCCACTCCAAAAATCCCATAACCGGGTAACCTGTGCTAACAAAACAGCTGTAAATTCTTCTCTTTCTCTGTTTCATGTAACTATTTGCAAACTTACACACACACATGCGCACACACACACACCTTTTTTGTCATTGTTAGTTTAATAAAAAGTGTCATAGGAAACACATTTCTTTGCCTTTTGTTTCTTACTCAACAATACCTCATAGAAATTCTTCTAACTCTTATAGCTATAATTCATTCTTTTAAACAGCTGCAAAATATTCTAATATATAGATTTTTCAACTCTTTCTTTGTCATTGGCACTTATTTTTGCCACCCCATGCAATGTTGCTATAAACATCCTGGTATATGTGTCCTAATGTATTGATGTTTTTAATACTAAGGGTTGTATTTCCAGAAGTGGAATTGCTAGGTTGAACAGCACGTGTACTTTTAATTTTAAGAGACATTGCCATTTTACTTTCCAAAAGGACTGTAAAAATTTATACTTCCTTCAGTAACTTTTGAGACAAGAATTTCCCCCTTATGCCCACCAAGAATAAGTGTTAAATTTTCCAATTTTTTTTCCAAACTCTTGAGAGCAGAAGGATATTTTGTTGTTATATTGATTTAAATTTTCTGACTGTGAATGAGTCTGAACCCCTACCTCACATCACATAAAAAAATAAATTCCATATCCCTGCCAAGACTGTATAGGAATATTCTTAACAACATTATTCAAAATAGCAAAAAACTCTCCATCAACTGGAAAATCAACCGACTTATAAATAAAATCTAAATTAAAATATTAGAAAACACTTGAAGAGACTACAGCTACAAATTCTTAAGATAATAAAGCCTTATGAATTGGGACAGGATACACAGAGACTACAGAAGGATATATAGGCAATTTGACTGAATATAATTTTATAATGTTTATATGTCAAAACATATTTTAAACAGAGTCAAAAGATTAATATAGATTTAGGGACATTTTTAATAGAGATGATATGAAGTGGCTAAAAATCTATAACAGTCAATGAGCTCTTATATATTGAAATAAAGAGGCCAGTAATAATAGAAATATTGACAATGCCTATCAGATCACAGAAGAGCAAATCCAAGTGGCCAGGGGAAAAAAGGAATTTTAGTTAATCATAAAGTGAGTACATGATTATTGTGAAAAAATGAAATCAATAAACAGTACAGAAGTATTTAGAATGAAAAGTTAATCACCTCCTGTGTGAGACAGAGTGTTGGCAGGAAGCAGAAGACCCGCTCAAGGGGTTTAACTAGAGAGAGTTAAATGAAGGTGCAATAGGAAGAGGTGTGGGCGGGGAAAAGGAAATCAACAAGGGGTGGTGAAATACTAAGCCCCACCAGCAGCAAGAAGCTCTTGATGCCCCAGGTTGAAAGTGGCCTGGAAAGAGTTTCTAGATCAACAGTTGGACCTGTGGAATCACGGCCATCTGTCAGACAGAAGCTGTGACCACAGACGGATGGCAGGCTCTACCAGAACCACAGCAAGGCAGGCAGGGAGTGGGGGAGGACACACACCCCTTCCCCTCTCTCCTCTCCTCCTCGCTGACGCCCATTAGCCGAAACCAACCGGAAAATAAAGGGCAAAGGAGTCCTAAGAATCCAGCGTATAGAGGCCAACCTCCTGAGGCACAGAGTAGGACAAGAAAGGGGGGAGATGAGTCAGGTGAGACAGGCAAACAGAAAAACTAGCTTCCTTCTTAACACTTACCCTAATGCCCCGAGATAGCATAATGATTACTAATGGTTTGGGATTTATTCTACTAGCATGTTTTCTATGCACATTCTTATCACCCAAAGCTAATGTATTTGATATTTAAATAACTTTAATGGATCCATAAAGAAAGAAATGAGGAATATACAATAGAAAAGAAGTAAGGAGCATAAATTAACTGTTCACAAATGAAGAAATACATATGGATAATATAAGGCTAAAAGAATCATCTTATTTTGCAACCAAATACATGCAAATTAAAACAACAACAAAATGCCATTATTCATCTATCAAATTGACAAAGAGTAAAATTGTATATGGAATGCCTCTTGTTGTCAAGAGTGAGATAATACGTTCACTGATGGTAGGAGAATAAACTGCTTTACCCTTTCTTGAGGGTAATTTGGCAAGACATATCAAAAGGCTTATGAAGGCTTCCCTGGTGGCGCAGTGGTTGAGAGTCCGCCTGACGATGCAGGGGACACGGGTTCGTACCCTGGTCCGGGAAGATCCCACGTGCCGTGGAGTGCCTGGGCCCGTGAGCCATGGCCGCTGAGCCTGCGCGTCCGGAGCCTGTGCTCCGCAACGGGAGAGGCCACAACAGTGAGAGGCCCGCGTACCGCACAAAAAAAAAAAAAAAAAAAAAAAAAAAAGCCTTATGAAAGTGTTTATATTCTCTCCCCTAGTAATTCTGCTTGCAGGAATTTATCCAAAGGAAATATTCAGAAATGTACATGTGATATTATCACAGCATTATTTACAATAGTGATTTTGTTTTAAATATAAATATTCACAGTAAGAGATTTGTGAATAAATTATGGTATGGACATACAATGAAATATTATACAGCCATTAAAATCATGTTGTAGAGAATATTTAGTGACACAAGATAATGCATATGGTATTTCATTAAGCAAAATAATCTGAATGAAAGCCAGGATATATTGTATATTCCATAACCTTAATTTTATAAAAAACACAAAGTGTGTGTGTGTGTATATATGTAGTTCCAATTTGTAACTACTCAAGGTAGCTACTATCGTGTTGGCCAAAACGTTCGTTCAGGTTTTTCCATAACATCTTGGCCAACTCAGTATCTATCTATCTGTATAGAGATACAGATACTTACATCTGTTATATCTGTATCTACACATAGAGAGAGGAAGGCTAGACACTAGAGGGAAATACACTAAATATTGATAGAGGTTCTACCTGTGGGGTAAATATACTTTATTTTCCACAATGAACATATTCTATTAAATACGTAAATTTTGTGGAGACAGGCATATGTATTCCACCAATCAAGTCACCTTCTATTTGGCCTTATGCAACATCCACTTCTCCTTCATATGTCCACTGAGTTGATAAGTATGTTAAATTCCCAAATAAGACGTATAAAATTCCTAGAATTTGAAGAAGAAATGTCAGTGTTCTTCCAAATACATTGGGATGCCAAGCTCTATGAGGTTAACTCCTTGGATGATTTTCCTATTGATGCAAAAATAGTTGGATTTTTAAAAATCTATATTCTGGAAGAGGAAATAAAATCATCCTTTTGCATGTAATTCAACCTCAGAGTTCTGTGTACTTCTGGCTCTCTAAACTGTGATTGCTAATGGATGAACTGTCTCTAACAAAAAGGATTTGTAGGAGAGAACTTGGATGAGAGCATCCCTCTGTGAAACTGCCTTTAACGTTGTGGGTCTCAGTTTGTAAGGACTCAAGAAGGCTGTGTGCTACCACACATACATGGAGGAGACCGTATCTCCCAGGCTGGTGTGGCATGCTCCACACAAGGCAAAGTTTTCCATCAAAACATATTTATTGCTACTATGCTAGAGTCAAGTAGAAAGTTAAAGTTCCTTCAAAAAGAGAATCTAGTCACTAGGGTGACAGAGTTCCTACCACATATATTTCAAGACCCCAGGTCTGATCATGGTCAAGTGGGCACCAACGACTAATCTAAGTATCACAAAGGCTTCTTTCTGGCCAGTGAAGTGCTGGAGCATGGGAATCGGTGGGTGGGACTGAGAACCGGCATCTTTAGACTTCCAGGCCAGCTGGAGAATTGAGCTGGGCCAATCAGAGCAAAAACCACAAACACGAGGTTTGGAAAATGGAGCCACTGAAGCTACTATAGGCATGGGAAGCAGAGTAGCTCTCACGCTTCATGAGCTGAGCCGCATGACCTCCTTCTGTGGGAGGGCCACATGCCCAGCACCTGTCTTCATCCACATCTGGTTTCACTGCAGCCATTCTTGGGCACCTGACAGCTTACACCCTGAAGCTGGTGGGCAAGAAGACCGGCAACAGTAGAAAGAGATGTGTCCCCTCAAAACATGTGCATATGGTGATGCACAACCCCCAGCTTAGCCACTAACCTGGGAATGTGACCATCTCACAGGTTAATAAAATGCCCTGATCAAGAGAGAACTACTGATGCTTGGGTCCCATACCCTGGTGTGAGTCTGTCGGTACTAAAATGTCTCACAGGTGAGGGAGCCCCAGTGTTCTGCTATCAGCAAATGCAATTAAAGTTTAAATCAATGGATGTTCATTTGATTCCTCTTAGTTTCAATCATTTTGAGTTGGAGGTATCTGTAAGACCTTCAAGCATATATATCCCATGATAGTTGGAGATATAGAAGGTAATGCTCATGATTTCAGAGAGGGGCAGATTCTAATGGTGACAGTGCAGGGAGTGGCCCTGGGTGGAGATAGCTAGCTGAGGTGAAGGGACACAGAAGACTTCCTCATTGACTTTAAGGAAGTCAAGTCCCTGTGAAGTCATGATGGTGGCTTGGGGCTTCCTTGGCATGTGGAGTCTCAGAGTAGTGGTAATAATTGGGGTGGAGCTGAAGACCGTGACTGAGGCACCAAAGTCTTTATTCATCTTAGGGAGTGTCTAAAGGTCAGATGGCAGTGTGGTTGGCGGTGGAAAGGATGGCACAGCAGTTGGTGTGAACTTAAATGGGACAGAAGCTTTTACATAAAGATTGAAGAGTGATAGGAGAAACAACAAGAAATATATAAAGAAGGGGAAAAACAAAGGAAGAAAAAAAACACCTTTAATCTTACAACCCAAAGAAAACTATGACTTGTCTTATATCCATCCATCCACTTTCCTAAATACATTGGGTTTTTTTTCAAAAGTGGATTCAACAATATATCATTAGCATCTTTCTGTAGCAATGCTTGAAGAGTTACCATTTTAGTTATTTCTGTTAAGTGAATTTACTTTCATTATTTTCAATAATTTCTTAGTGTTGAAACATCACAATGCTTTTTTTTAATCTGAAAAATATTGCTGTGATAAGAACAAATTGTAAAATAACCCCCTTCACTTCCTTAAAAAGAATAAAAATCCATTCACAACCGGACACTGTCGTTGAACACTCTTGGGTCTTACAGGTGGAGTCTGGGCTGTTAGGGATGCTGTAGCTTCTAAGCTCTCACTGTTACTACAGACTCTCTGTCACTCAGGCCCAGAGATCATTCTCCTTGATGTGACTCCCTTCTTTCCAAGGTATTCCTTTTCTGAGAATAATCTAGAAATGCCCCCCCATCCCTTAAGCTTTGGCAAGATAGTATCTGTGTGTCATTTTTCTCCTTTTATGTAGTTTAGTTAACAAACTTGAATGCTTACTCTGTGCCAATGTTCAAAGAATTTTACAAACATAACATAACAACTCTATAATGTACATTTTAAGTATGGGGAAACTAAGGCTCAGAGAGGTTACTTTGCCCAAATTACCCAGATAAAAAGTGGCAGAATGGAGATAAGAAGGCAGCAAGGTTCTTTTCCCTTCCACGTAATTTTGTTGATGGAAAAGAGTGAAAGCTATTGTACAAGAGTAGCATAAACTGTACACTCCAAAATGTGTGTGTGGGTGTGTGCATGTGCACGCTTCCAGAAGAGAGTAATTTTTTTTAACATATGAGAACCCCTTCATCCTTATTTTCTTGAATGAAATAATCACCAGCCAAGACAGTGATGGAATCTAAGGGGCCAGCAAGCGGTAACTTTTACAGTCTTGCTTCATATGAAGGAAGTTACAGTGTCCTTTCTGTTACAGTGTCTGAACTTATTAGGACATAACCTTTCAAACCTGAGAGAAAAGGTCAATTTTAACTAGAGAACAAAAGAGGTGTCTGCATTTGAGGGGGGGCAGACTTTCACAGCCTCAGCCTCCCCAGTTTTTCCCCACCTCAGGGACGTTGAAAATTCAGCTGTGTTTGTAGGAATCCAATTACTCCTGCAGATTACACAGAGATTATCCAAGTTATAAACAGCAGAATATTTGCAGAGATCAATGGAGTACAACAAGGCTCACATTTAATGGGAGAAATAAAAGGACGGGAGCTTCCGCAGCCAGTGACTGAGGAGTATAATGTCACATCATAAGGCTGAAGGTGAAGACATAATTGAAATCAACATAATAGCACGATGTTCTTCAGCTCTCCTGCACTTGGAGAGCGCAATTCTGATTTCATAGCTGAGCAATTCATTTGCCTTAAACAGAGCACGATTAGGAGGGTGTTTTTATTATGTTGCCTCTCCATGAGGTTTGAATTCGGTAAGATAGTGGCAAATTAAGTCGCCTTTGAGCAAACCAAATGATGACAGATTGTTTGCAAAACCTCTGCATCCTCATATTCCCAGCCAGAGATTTAGGAGCTGAAGCCAGATGCAGGATTCTACAGTGGTGACAGGCATGGGCTTTGATGCTGGAGAGATGTGGCCTCTGGGCTACATTCCCCCACATGCTCATTGGGTGACCTTAAGCAAGTCACTTGACATCTAGTTGTAGGCCACCTCTTCTGTAAAATTGTGTCCTTTTGGGAATTAAGTGAGATAATATATTATGGGCTTATGGCCGTCATTCATCGACATTATCTAACACTTGTGCCAATACAATTTATCAAACTCATCATCCATGGCACCTCTTCCAGGAAGCCTTTCTTAATATCCAAAGCCAGAAATGATTTTCCCACTCTTTGTGCTTAATTTTTTATTAACAATTTTATTGAGACATGGTTTACATACCATAAAATTAATTGGAGTTTTGTGTAATTTAACGGTTTTTAAAAACTTACTGAGTTGTGAAATCAACACCATAATCCAACTTTAAAACAGTTTTATCATCCCAATAATATTCCTCATGCCTGTTTAGAGTTAATCTCCCTCCCACACACAGACCCATGGTATGTCCGGACAACAAAATACTATTCAGCAGTAAAAAGGAACATAATACTGATACGTGCAACAACATGCAAGAACCTTGAAAACATAATGCTAAGTGACACACACACACACACACATTGTATGATTCCAATTATATAAAATGTCCAGAAAGAGGGTTTCCATTTTACCCTCTTTTGACCTTTGATTACTTTGAGTCCCTTTTTCCTTTTAATTGATTTGAAGGAGGGAAGTCAAATTCATCACTATTTCCCCCATGACACCTAATGAAATGCCTTGTAAAGTGCTCAATTTTTTTTTTTTTTTTTTTTTTTTTTGCGGTACGCGGGCCTCTCACTGCTGTGGCCTTTCCCGTTGCGGAGCACAGGCTCCGGACGCGCAGGCCCAGCGGCCATGGCTCACCGGCCCAGCCGCTCTGCGGCATGCGGTATCTTCCCGGACTGGGGCACGAACCCGTGTCCCCTGCATCGGCAGGCGGACTCTCAACCACTGCGCCACCAGGGAAGCCCTCAACTAATTTTTAACATCTGTTGAAAATTTAGATCAACAGGAAACCAGCTAAGCTTTGTTACCTATAGAAGCAGCATTAGTGCTGCATTTATGGGTATACCCTTTTTTTTTCTTTTTTTTGCGGTACGCGGGCCTCTCACTGCTGTGGTCTCTCCCGTTGCAGAGCACAGGCTCTGGACACACAGGCTCAGCGGCCATGGTTCACAGGCCCAGCCGCTCTGCAGCATGTGGGATCTTCCCGGACCAGGGTACGAACCCGTGTCCCCTGCATCGGCAGGCGGACTCTCAACCGCTGCGTCACCAGGGAAGCCCTGGGTATACCCTTTTAACATCAAGAAGGAGCACTGGTTTTCCACTGAAGGTCACCTCCTGGAGGAAGGACTAATAATGGGACTATTAACCCAGAAGCTGGGAACTATGCCCATTTCTTGGGGTACCACTGTTGTAGATAGCTACCATTTCTGGAGCTCTTCCCACGTATCAGGAGGCGTTGGGTGATTTCCCTTCTGTTTTAACTCTTATGACAGCCTATGAGGTAGGTATTATTACTGTTATTACTGTTCCCATATTGCTGGTGAGGAAAGTAAGGTTTAGAGAGGTTAAAGAATCTGCCCCAAATCACACAGTCGATAGGTATGGAGACAGACAGACATGACTTAACCAACTACGGCAGGTGTTGTTTCCTTAACTCCCCACAAAAAGGTAAGGAAATGGTGCCGGACTAGTCACAATGGCCAAGACATGGAAACAATGGCATACTACTCGGCCATAAAAAAGAAAGAAACAATGCCATTTGCAGCAACATGGATGGACCTAGAGATTATCATACTAAGTGAGCTAAGTCAGAAGGAGGAAGACAAATACCATATGAAACCGCTTATATGTGGAATCTAACATATGGCACAAATGAACCTATCTACAAAACACACTCAGAGACATAGAGAACAGACTTGTGGTTAACAAGGGTGAGGGATGGAGTGGGAGTTTGGGATTAGCAGAAGCAAAATATTACATATAGAATGGATAAACAACAAGGTCCTACTGTATAGCACAGGGAACTATATTCAGTATTCTGTGATAAACCATAGTGGAAAAGAATATGAAAAAGAATGTATATCTATGTATAACTGAACCACTTTGCTGTACAGCAGAAATTAATACAACATTGTAAATCAACTATACTTGAATAAAATAATTTTTTAAATGGAAAAAAGAAAAAAAAAAGAAAGAAAATGGTACTAGAAAAAGCACTTTCCCAGAATTAAAATTCTATCCATGACTTATTGGTAAAAAAACAAACACAAACCAAAAAACAATAGTAATATCTAATGCTTATATAGTGTTTACCTTGAGCAGGCTTTATTCTAATGCTTTATAAATATTAGCTGTTTAATCCTCATGGCAACTCTGTGAGATGAACACTGCTGTTATCTGTACTTTAAAGGTAAGGAAACTTAGGAACAGAGACATTCAGTCACCTGCCCAAGTTCTGATCTCTAGGAAATGAGAGCATTGAGGTTTGAACCCAGGCAGTCTGGTTCTAAAGTGTGTGTCCTATCTTGTCCTCTTAAACAATAAGCACTTCAAGAGTGGCATTCACACCCCTTGTTCCTCAATCCAAGCACAGGGCATGACCCCATATAGACAATGAATACTTGGGAAATTTTCCTAGAAAAACATTGTGAAAGGGCAACTATTCACATGGGAGGCAATGAAGATGGCATCCTCTGGGCATCCCTATGTAGAGTCTAGAGGGCTGAAATGAGTCCAGCGGGTGGGAAAGAATGTGCTGATCCTAGAAATCAGGAGACTCAGCTTCTACATTTAGTCTTGGCACTAACTTGCTCTTCATCCTTCATTTACCATTCTTTTATTCAACACATGTTAATTCAGCACCTACTATGTTCCAGGCACTGATCTAGGTCCTGGGGATACAGTTGTGTGCAAGACAGACCTGATCTCTGCTACTTGCAAAGGAAGAACAAACAATAATTTAGTAATCACAAGGGTGATGAAGGTTATGAGAGGGCAAATATTGATGACTAGAGGGTGAAAGCAAGTGAATCTCCCTGGCCAAGGGCTCCAACAAAGTCCTTTATGAGGAAGTGGCTTTCAGATGAGGCCTTAAGGAGAGCAAAAGAGGGTCAGAGTGAAGATGAGGGGAGTGTGGTCCAAGCCCAGAAAATCAAAGGGACCCCATGCCAGGTCTAATTGTTTATGTCCTATTAACAATACTGCTGGTCATTAAGTGGAACCCTAAAAAAAAGATAGTGCATGTGTTTATTCTGTGAAAAAATGAAGAAATAAAGGATCTTTTCTTTATTATCTGCACATACAAATATTAAAAAGCTGCAAATCACAGTAGTTAAGACCTTCATGGACTTGGGCTTGAATTTCATCTCTTAATGTTAACCACTTCTCTTCTCTGAGCTCCTTTATAACAACTGCAATCTAGAAGCCGGGTTAGAACTGTATGGTTTCTTCCAGTTTGGTAATCTAAAAAATCTTATGTCTCTAACTAATCACTTAACTACACCCAGTGAGGTCTCTCTTGGATCCGCAGCTCAGATTTCATTCTCCCCCTGCTGCTCTAAAATCACTTTGTGATTTTAGATATTTTATCTAAATTGGCTATAATTCTAAGCAACATCTAGGCACTAAAGTGTTGTTTCTAGGTCAGGCCTCCATCCTGAAGCAACATGGTGCCTAATCAGTAGAACCATCACCTGTAATTCCCTAATGGCCTTATCTTCTATAATTCCCACCACATTGCAATGGATTCTGGAACAAGGACAGAAATTACATGAATATAGATAGATATAGATATAGATATAGATATAGATATAGATATAGGCTATATACTCATACATACATATATATATATCTCCATACACACACACGTATATATATTGACATTACATGTATAAAATGAGAAATATATGTAGGCTCATTATAGAGTTAATAAACCACTTGAATTTTTCATCCATTCTGTCTGTGAGATCTAACCATGTTTTGGAAGTTGATCAGATGAGGCTTAGACAATGGCAAGAGATGTAGAGATGCTCATTTATCTTTCAAAGAAGCCTAGATGGCTATGAGCCCAAGCTGTTGGTTGTTCATGGTCACCTGGAAGTTTCCAAATTCCTCACCCAAATGTGTTTGGACCATGGAAATCTTCATCTATAGTTCAGCAAGCAAGACACTTGGGACTTGGGATACTCAAAGCCAGCCAAGCAGTAGAGCCAGGCTCTGGGTTATTGTACAATAACAAAGGGTCCAGGCCAATAACGGAAGCACAAGAAGTAGGATCTGACCCTTGGGTCAAAAGCTCCAGGTAAGTTGGCTGATTTTCAGAATTGCAGTTCATTCTTTGCAGAGAGAGAGAGAAAGCTTAGATACAAATGGTGAGAGAAGAGTCCAGATAGTAAAGCAGACCACACAGGGACCTTGCAGGAGACCATGTCTCAGAAGCTATGTGGATACAGGTTCCTCTCCATGTCTGCAAATACCAGTTCTCTACCATAAAAAAAGTGAAAAAATAAGTCAACAACTGAAAACATTTCTGCAACATGAATAACCAAGGAAGAATCCATATCACCTACAAATCAAATAGAAAAAGAAAAAACTACACAATAGAAAAATGAACTTTGAAAGGGAAGGAAATACAAATAGCCCATAAATATACTATTTTAACATCATTTTTAATCAGGAAATTTATTGAGATAACTTTCTACCTCATGAGACTGGCAACATTGAAAAAAGAAGTCTAATATTATCATGGCATGTTGAGAATGTGGAACAATAGGACTTCTCGTTCATGGCTAGTGGGCGTGTAAACTGTTACACCCACTTAGGAAAGGGTCTATCCTTACACGATAGAGTTAAACATGCATACTGTCAAGGCTGAGCAATTCCATTTGTAGGTGTACATTCTAGAGAAACTTTTGCATATCTGTACTGGGAGAGAAGTTCAATAACGTTCTACAGCAGCAGCATTTGTAATAACAAAAGAATAAATATTCCAAGTGCCCATCTTCAAAGGAATGTATATATAAATTATGGTGCATTTGTACAGTAGAATGCTATGCAGCCATCAGAATGAATGAATTACAAAGCAGCATGCATAGATCTTAAATTATAATTTTAAGCATAAAAAGTAAGTTATAAAAGAATGCATTCCCTATGATTCTTTGTATATTATCTAAAACAGGCAAAAGCAGTGTTTGGGAATGCATACCTCTGTGGAAAATCTACAGAGTAAAGCAAAGAATGAATAACAGAAAATCTGAAGAGCATTTTCCTCTAAAAAGGAAAAAAAAAAAGGTGATCAGAAAGGGACACAGGGATGACTGTCATAGTTCTGATAATGTTTCACATTCTGTTTCTCAAGTGAAGTCATAGATACATAGGTAGTTGTTTAAATGTTATTTGAAAATACACACATCCTTCTCACATACTTGTATAAAAAGATATATTTAATAAGTAAAAGATAATTTAAAATGAAATACAGTTATGAGGCAGTAAGACTATTTCCAAACTGTCATCAAGATGACTGTTGTATAGTACCTGCCAAGGAAGGAGATTGGCTTAAAAATGTATCTCATAATGACAACCAGGAGAAGATGGACAAGGTGAGATTTATCCCACAGTGTTATGTGGACATCCAGCAATTGCTTTTTTTTTTTTTTTTTTTGCGGTACGCAGGCCTCTCACTGTTGTGACCTCTCCCGTTGCTGAGCACAGGCTCCAGACGCGCAGGCTCAGTGGCCATGGCTCACGGGCCCAGCCGCTCCGCGGCATGTGGGATCCTCCCGGACCGGGGCACGAACCCGTGTCCTCTGCATCGGCAGGCGGACTCTCAACCACTGTGCCACCAGGGAAGCCCTGTATCCAATTTTGACTCCAGAACTTCCTGGTCCTTACTCAGTTCAATGACTTCTACATTTCAGTTGATAACACCTACTTTATAAAATTTTAAGAAGATGATATAATGAGTTGATGTCTACGAAACACCAGTGTCAAATGCATAGCAGGAGCTCAATCAATATAATTTTATTCTTTCATATGGGGAACACAGCTTCACTCCACAGTTTGGATAGTGTGGAATGATGTAATAAATATTTATTTGGACACAACCTGGGTTTTATTCTATTACCTCATCCACTGAGTATTTGATTTTTTTTTTTTTTTTTTTTTTTTTTGCGGTATGCGGGCCTCTCACTGCTGTGGCCTCTCCCGTTGCGGAGCACAGGCTCCGGACGCACAGGCTCAGCGGCCATGGCTCACGGGCCCAGCCACTCCGCGGCATGTGGGATCTTCCCGTACCGGGGCACGAACCCGTGTCCCCTGCATCGGCAGGCGGACTCTCAACCACTGTGCCACCAGGGAAGCCCTGAGTATTTGATTTTTAACAAAACTTATTAGACTCTTATTTTTCAAGATGCAAAATTAGTTTCATTGTATATCATATAGGTGGTGACAATGATTAGATATAATTTGTCCAAAGACCCTGATATATAGTAGGTGTTCACTAAATAGAAGCTATTATTAATGCTGTGGTTCCATTGCTACTCCCGGCAACATACATTTCTTAATATAACAGAAGTTTCTCTGGATTCACTGCAGTAATGAGAGGAAGACTAAGAATAGTCTGACTTTGGGGTCTTCAAAAATTTTTATTATTCTTACTGAAAGACATGATGGGATAATTCAAGTCCTCTTTTAAGTACATTTAGAGGTACATTTAGAAAAAATGATAAATAATTTAAATTAACTTGCCTCTTTTGGTTATAAATGAGGGAAACCCCAATGAACACTGACGTGAGCACCACACACCCCAAAATGTATTGTCTACATAATTGAGAAGGCTCAGCCATGGTTCAATCTACATATTTAACCTGCACATCATCATGATGTCATCACGCACATGCTGTCTCCCGCCCTCCTCCTACCCATAGCTCTGCCTTCATCTATTTCAGCTTTTTTACTAGTTGAGTTATCCCCACAAGATGGCAAAGATGTCCACCAGTAGCTATAAGCTTACATCCTATCAGCTTAGCCACCTATGAAAAAGAGAATGTCACTTTCCCAACAGTGTTTGAAAATTAAATTAGTAGAGAAGAAGTAGATTATGAAGGGCTTTGTGTGCATATCAAGGATTTTTGGCTTCATCATGAAAGCCATAGGGAACCATTGAAAATTTCCAAGTTGGAAATATTCTCTCTCCATAATAGACAATGTAAGAGGGTAGCAAGAGTAAAAGCATGGAGATGAGTTGGAAAGTAGTTGCAGAAATTTAGGTGGGTCATTAGATCATGAACTATAATGATGGCAACAGAGACAGAGAGGAGAATTCTGAATCAAGAAATAGTTTTGAGGTCAAATTGATAGGATATGGCTACTTCTATGGGGAAGAGAAGCAGAAAGAGTGATTCAGGGTATTTCTAAGTTGAGCAAATTAGATCTTAGTGGAGTTACTTGAAACTGGTAATCTAAGAAGAATGTCAGTAGGAGGAAGTGAGGAGTTCAATGGACAACTTGAGTATGACCTGTCTCCACAAGTAGAGATGCTCATAATTGGGAATATGTCCAGAGCATTGTAGAACTGTGGAGACCAGAGATACAGTGTGAAAAAGAATTGAGGACAGTTCTCAGAGTCACACTTCAAGTGGATAATTGACAAATTAGAACAAATTCAGGGCAGGAAGCCATGATGATGAGGTGCCTGAGAGTTATTACCAGGTGGCCAGGTATTTTATCTATCTGTCTCTTATTATTATGGTGAATAATTAAAGTATTTCAATGAGTGCAGGACTTTCTCAGCAGTACTAAATACTCAATGAAAGGAAATTGTTATTAAGAATCAAAGAAGGAAAGAGTTGGGCTTCCCTGGTGGCGCAGTGGTTGAGAGTCAGCCTGCCGATGCAGGGGACACGGGTTCGTGCCCCGGTCCGGGAAGATCCCAGATGCCACGGAGCGGCTGGGCCCGTGAGCCATGGCCGCTGAGCCTGCGCATCCGGAGCCTGTGCTCCACGGAGGGAGAGGCCTCAACAGTGAGAGGCCCACGTACCGCAAAAAAAAAAAAAAGGAAAGATTTGCTTGGCTCTAAAAAACAAATAATATGGCAGCTGGTAACGGATCAAGTGATAACACTAATGCAGTTATATGTATATCAAATCATCCTGTTGTACACCTTAAATATATTACAATTTTGTCAATTATACTTCAATAAAGCTGGAGAATTATCTTAAAAGTCATTAAAACTATTTCCAAGGGATAGAAAAAGAAATTCTCTGCCTACCATAAAAGGGCACCCTGAGAACACTCCCCACGACTTAAATAACCCTGCTCATGCCCTTTGGGATTTTGTAGAAACATATTTCAAAGGTGAAAGAAAAGCAATATCTAACAATGTGTATTAGACCCAGAGAAAATTGAAAAATATAATGTCAATTGTCCTCTATTTGCAACTGAATACTTTCTGCATAAGCCTTGTGAGGATTGTCAGGCTAAAGAAATTTGGGACTTGATCGCATTTCTATAGAAAATGAATTGGAGATTAGACTCACTGAAATTTTAGTACTGGGAAATGCCTTAGAGATGTTTGATACAACCCACTTACTTTAGAAATGTGGAAGTGAAACCCAGAGAAGTCAAATGACATCCTCAAACCCTTGAAGCTAGTTTTAGTAAAAGAGTAACTGCTAGAACCAAGTCAACTTGGAGATGTCAGTTCTCTTTCACTCTGTAGAAAATATACCGCTGCTGTTGGTGTCGACCCACAGGAATGGGATACCCTTCCAATGAGGGTCACACACGAAAAAGAAGATAATGATTTGATCTATTTGCAAAGGGTTAGCTTTCCTTTTCTCAGTTTGCAGAGAAATATGAAGCATTCAAGTTTTCTCTAAAACTCAGTAATAGGAAACACACTCTTTTCGTAAGCAAGCATTTAAGAACTTGTTTGGGCCCCTGAGAAAGGCAGAAACCAAGAAGAGAAGACAGAAAATCAGAGAAAGAAAAAGATACATGTTAGGATGTAATAAGGAATAGGAAAGGTAGAAGAGGAAGAGGGGAAAAAGTAAAAAAATAAGTAGAAAAGAGCAATAAGAGAAGACGAGAGGAAGTAATAGAAAGAAAAAGGGGAAAACTCAAACGGAAACCATTAATCCCAATATTAGGAAGAAAGTGAACAGATAAGGTGAAGCATATTCCAGAATCAGAGAAAGAGCACATTGGTGTACGAGATGCACTTACTGGATCCTGTAATATTGTATTAAGAGTTATTGCTTGGCCATACATTAGAGAAATGACATTAGACAAAATCATGGCCTGTTAACACTATCCTTTGGACAGTATTTTCTATTTATCATTAAGAACAACAGTATCTACCATTTTTAAAGCTCCTACTGTGTACCAGGTGCTCTACAAGGGTCAGTGCTAACCTTCAGAACATGTGAGCATTATCATGTTTCCTGACAGAAAGCGAAGGTCTTGAGAAGTAACTTGCCCAAGTTCACCAGGAAACAACTTTCTTCTTTTCATTTAAAAGTGTTGTTATATGAGGAATAAGGCTAGTTTCTCCCCAAATAAATCAAGAAGATTTTACAAGTTATAAAGTAAGAACTTTGACTTTAGAAATCCTTTTGTTCTGTAATTCAGCACCAAAAACAATTCTCAGAACATTTTGAGCATTCAAACCACATTTGTTGAATGAATAAGTAAGTGGACAGATGGGTGGATCCACCAGTATTTGTTGAGAATTATGCCTCCCATACTGGACACTGAAGATACAGAGGTGACTAGATATGTAAGCAATTATAAGGTATTTTGATGAAAGTTGAGGCTGTAATTAGAAAACCCAAGTAAACCAAACAAAGATGCAGTTTCTAGGGTCCTAGACCCTGAATTTTAATTTCTTGGAGGTGGGAGGATTAGTATTCTGTAGTGTAAAAATTTCCCCAGGTGACTCTTATACACATTAGAGAATCAGAATATCTTGGGTTACTGTCTGTGTCTTCCTTCGCTGTCAGCTAGGGCTTGCTGGATATTTGATAAATTGCAGAAAACCAATGACAAAATTGTAGGGGTGAGAATTGCCCAGTGTACTGAGGACAGCCCTGGTTGCGATTTTCTTTTTCAAGATGACCCCTGAACAAGAATTCCTAATGTAATTACCGTAATCATTAATTAGAAACTTTCTCTCTGCAGGGCACTGGGCTTAGATCATTCATTCAAACAGCATCTCATTACATTCTCGCCACAACAGGAGGAGGTCAACATTCTTAGTATACTCTTGTTAGAAATGGGGAAAGTGAGGCTCCAAGAGCTTAAGAAACATGTCCAAGGTCACCCAGCTAGGTCTGAGAGAGCCAGAATTAAAATCTAGGTCTGACTAGCTGGAGCTCTCCATCAGCAATTACTACGATCCTTTATCAACCACATTTTTGTTTATTCTGCTCCCGGCCTCTCACCTGCCTGGATTTCCAAATTTTCCCTGGTTGCCATACAACAAGCCTCCCCAGGAAACTTTTTTCCCCAGGCTAACTATGACCTTTAGCTCCTGATAAGATGTGCTAAGGTATCTCTGCTTTGGGGTGAAACTAGACTAACAGCGGAAATTGGGAGGCTAATTAGGAAGTTGTAGGATCATAGGTAAGTTTTGTAACTGCAGACAAGCCCTCGGTTATTTAATCTTTGAAATAGGGATATTGAAGTATACCTGTTGTGGGAATGAACCAAATAACATAAATAAAGAAACTTGCACATGTCCGTCAGGGCTCTGACAGATATTAATTCCCTCCCCTTCTCCGACTGCTGGAGCTGAACTTTGCACTAAATCTGAGTGGCAGAAAGTTCTGTTGTCACCAGGAATTAGCTTGTGAGTGCAAGAAACTCATGCTCATAGAATGCTTTCAGATTTATTTTAAGGGCATTAAAGACAATGACCTTCCTCTCATCCATCTCTATCCCTGCCCCCATCACAGTGCCTGGGGCTGTGTCTGGCATATAACAAGTATCAAATGAATATCTGAATGAAGGACTTTCCTATGAAAACATGGCAAGCCTGGTCACATTCACCATCTATCTTAAGTCTCCTTGCAAGTGTGGAGAGTTTAGCCTAGAGGTTTAAAGCATGGAGGCTAGAGTCAGACCACTTGGGATTAAACCCTTTCTCCTCCACTTACTATCTGTGTGACCTGGAGGAAGTTACATAATGCCTCTGTGTCTCAGTTTCCTCATCTGTAAAATGGGGATGGGATACCAACCAACATCATAGTGTTGTCATGACAACATAGTCAATTAGTATATATAAAGTGTTTAGAACAGTGCCTGGCAGATGGTACATGTGATAAAAAGTCACTTATTATCATTGTTATAATCATCCCATCTTATGGATGAGAAAGCTAAGGCTCAAATGATTTGTCTGTAGTCGTAAAGTAGCTCTGTGGCATGACTGCTGTCTTGGACATCTAGCCATAGGCTCTGGCCATTAATGTGGGCTTCTCAAGTCTTCCCTTGGGATTGGAGAAGCACTGCGGAGGGTGGAAGGCAGGAAAGGAAAGCAGAAGTCAAGCATTTTCCAGAAGGGATCAGCTTACCCCTTATCCCTGGGGAGCTTATAGCTCTCCCCATCTTCCTCGACCTCCTACCCCCATACGTACATTTCAAGCTGCTATTCTCATAGTCTGCAAGCAACGGGATGCCAAACACCCATTGAAAGAAATGCCCTGCACTAAGCACCCATGGTCTCAACACAGCTTTATTAAAAACTAAGCCGCAAATTATAACACTCACTGGGGAAGACTTGCTTTCCTCCCAATTACAGTTAATAGAAGAAAATTAATGTAGCAATGAATGTGGCTGTTCTTACAGCCCAATGTAATATGTGCAGGGACACAGCTCCCATTATAACCACGGCCTGATGACAGAACCAGGGCCTAGAGCTTAGCAAAGTTTTGCTTTTCCTGTGTTTAAACTCTCAGGTCATAACTTACTTAAGAAACACACAAAAGAAGAGATTATTTAACATTTTAGAGGTTCCCATGAGCCATAAATCATTTTCACACATGCCATATTTGTTGAAAAGGACAGGATACATTCAATTTTACAGTATATTAAACTTCATCTAATTTGAACGTAAGAACAGGCCAGCAAAATAAATGACCAATTTCTGAAGCAGAAATTACCATTTGGTTGGTGCCATTACAGAGCTGCTGGTATTTTATCATGTTCTTAACATAACATTGCTTGTCTAGCGATGCATAGTTATAATGCTATTCCAAATTAGAAGGCGGTGAAAGAGAAGTGCATGCGTTTTTTTTTTAACAGGCATCATTTGTCAGATGTTATTCGGAGGACTTTGTGCTGATGATAATATGCAGATTAAAGGAGAAGCAAATGGGGAAAAAGGAGCCGCCGCCAGGAGGAAAGAAGTCCCCTCTCTTGGGCTTCTAGGAGCTCCAGCTGTCAGGGAGAGAGCGATGGCCAGGTGGCCACAGCCCCCGGACACAGATAACAGTAATTAATCTGCCCTGACAACTTCCAGGGAAAGGAAGTTGGTGGTGTTCGACAAAAAGAAAAATGCTACCCGGAATTCCAATGTGGGGTCTTAGCCTGTACAGTAACAACCTGTAATAAACACTGCCAGGTTGCCGTGTCATCTACGAAACATTTCACATCCATTATCAGGCTGGATGGGCAAAGGAAGCCCCAGAGGTCGTCACCTCGTTTCCTGGTTAAACCTGTGTTAGAGGGGATCAGACCTAGGGTTGACAAAGTAAAGGAACTTGCTGGAGTGGTCACAGCTAGGAAAGGCAGAGCAGGGATGCAAAACCAGGCTGATCAGGCTCTATTAATCAATTTAGCCATTCATTCGACAAATGGTAAGCTGCCAGGCTCTGCGCCAGGTATATGAATAATACAGAGCTTGGACCCCGACTTTCTGGAAAGCTCATGGTCTAAGGAGGCCTAAGCTGAGCATATGAGTTAAATAAATGGATTTGGAATTAAACTGCCTGGGTTTGAATCCCAGTTTGTCACTTAAAAGCTGTGTGACCTTAAGCAGATTACTTAACCTCTCTGTGACTCACTTTTCTTCTCTGTAAAGAGGATATACTAGTAGCACCTACAGCACAGACTCATGAAAGTGAAATCAGTTAAGCTGCACCTTTACAGCACCCAGCTCACTGTTACTTATTACCTGCTTTACGTCCAACCTGTAAACTCTCTGTCACTGGCTAATCCAAGTCACCGTCATCTCTCACCTGGAGTTCTCTGCCTCTGACCTGGTCTTCCAGGCTCCTCCGGTCAATTTTGCATAGAAAAACCCCCGGGGGAAATTTGTGGAGAGAAAATCCGATCATGCTGTGCCCTCTTCCCATTTCCCTTTAGATGAAGTTCAAACTTCTTATACTGGCTAAAAAAAGGTCTCCACAATCAGACCCCTGTCCACCTCTCCAACATCTTTCTCTCACTACCCACCCTCTCTAATCTATTCTGTTCTCCACCATACTGAATGACTAACCACTCCAGAGTTTTCTAACCCATCTCCCATTTCTTTTACTTTGCAAAGGACAATCTCTCTTCCTAAAAGTCTCATTCATGTTTAAGCTTAAGGAGCCCCTCCTCTGGAAAGCCAACCCTCATGCTCAAGACTAGCTTAGATGCTGCCATCTTTGCTCCCTGAATTTGGTTCCTGGACCCAATTCCGTGTGTGTGGGAAAGCTTCCTCATACCAACCAGCAATTCTCAGATACCAGCAGGGTGTCCAAGAATTCAACTCAACGCAACTCAGTTCTGATGCTATTTACGCAGAGATAGATTCCACAGGTTAAGGGCTCAGTCCCACAAGACCACCCTCAACTTCAGATGCCAATCGTCAGTCCAGGTTGTCACCTGTAATTGATCCCCTCCTTGGGTTCTATTAATTTGCTAGAACAGCTCACAGTACTCAGGAAACCCATTTACTCACTAGATTATCAATTTATTACAAAGGACATTAAATGATATAAATCAACAGCCAGATGAAGAGATACACAGGGTGAGGTCCTGAACAAAGGAGCCTCTGTCCTCATGGATCTTGGGACTTGATACAGTGGCACTGAGGCAGGAGATAGATGGGCCCCAGGCTGAGAGCAGCTGGAGTTTGTCCCCCGTGGACAGATACGCCCGAATATCTGGAGCAAGAAAAGAGCTGAGCCCTGCCCAGATAAAAGACAGAGACCACACAGTTCTCATTCTCGAGGTCAAGGAGACCTTCCCGAGTATACATGGGCAGAAAGCCTCCTTGGAGGTCAAAAAGGGAGCGATGTCAACCTTGCCATAGGCCTCTTCACTAGAACCCATCTTGGCTAAAAGATGTGCACAAACGCATAGGAGCATCCTGAGATAAACCAAATACGGACTCAAAACCAGGCAAAGCAAGATGATTGGCCAAAGGAAACCTGGAAGAAAGGCCCCATATAAGTGATTCAAACTACCACGTGGGCACAACTTTCTCTCTGAGTCCACCCGTGTATCTATGTATCCACACGTACTCTTTTCCCTCCTAATAAACACTTTACTTGTTTCACTACTTTCCATTTCTTTGTGGAAATTCATTTTCTGCAAAGCCGAAGGGCCAGAGGCCTTGTCACTGGCCACTGTTCCTGGGGGCCTAGTGGCTCTCACTGAAGCAGTCTGACTTCAATCTCTGGCTGGGGAAACGAAATCATGCTTCAAGCCACTGCAGGCCGAGGCCACTTGAGATCAGCACCTGGAAGGGTTCTGGTTTCCCAACCTGGAAAGTCTCAGAACCCCTGCTTTTGGGTGTTTATGGAGGCTTCATTATATAGGCATGATTTGATTAACTCATTGGCCGTTGGTGATTGTTTCAACATCTAACCCCTCTCCCCTCCCTGGAATTCAGGGGGTGGAACTGAAACTTCCAATGCTCTATTCACAGTTGGTTCCCTTGGCAACTAGCCTCCAGCCTCAGGTGCTTTCCAAAAGTCACCTTCAGGACATAAACCCAGCTGTGGTGGAAAGGGGCTTGTTATGAATAACAAAACACCCATTTCACTTTTATGGCTCTGAAGTGTTTTCAGGAACTGAGGACAAGAGACCAAATATAATAATAAAAGATGCTCCCATTGTTCTTATCACTCAGGAAATTCCAAGGGTTTTGGGAGCTGTGAGCCAGGAAGTGTGGATGAAAACCAAATACATATGACAAATATATTTTGGTCATCTGAATGACCAAATAAGTGTATTTCTCATAAATCACAATACCACACTCCCATGACACCTTGTGTTTCCCTTATCATACCTCTTCTTATACCATAATAAAATTATTGGCTGTCTTGTTTATTCCTCCCAATGGAGTATGGGTATCAATAGAGTCGGGACTGTGTCTTTCAAGTTCTCCACTTATATCCTAAGTACCAAGCACAGGACCTGGCACAGAGCAAGTTCGCAATACTTATTCGTTGAGTAAATGATTGAATAAATGAGACCCAGCAGCCTCTGAGCTTGGACCTTGACCTCATCCTCTGTAACACCCACAGTAAGGTGAGAAGGGGCTCAGGGCTTGTGCTGTGCCAAGGTGTGCCAGGCTGAATCAGGGGTCCCTGCAAGCCTCGGATTTATGCCTCCCAGATCACATAAATCATCATGCGGCAATCTGGCTCCCAAGATGGGGAACCTCCTAAGCCCATAGCTCTCTGCAAAGGAGCCACTGGAATTAGGCATAAATCCACTTCTTGATTGAATAAGCAAACACCCCACTGCTCAAAATGATTTACTAAATTACAATGAACAATGGCAGGCTTGGGAGATGCGAGCATGGACCTGCTTAGCAAGCAGACCTCCTCTAACCATATGGCTTCCTCTGCCTCTGCCTCCCCTATCCCCCATAACCACCATTCTATTGGCTACTTCTTAACGTTAGATTATTTTAGATGTCTTATATAAGAGGAATCATGCAGTACCTATCCTTCTGTGACTGACTTATTTCACTTAGCATGATGTCTTCCAGGTCCATCATGTTTGTTGTTTTTCTTTCTCTACTACTTGCATGAGTCAGGATAGAGTAGGTTATGCTGAAGTGACAATACCCCATATCTCAATGGCTTAATATAACAGAAGCTCTTCTATTTTTTGCTCAACCTCCACATTTAATATAGTCAAGCTCCAAGTCTTTACTCCACATAGACACTCAGGCACTTAGGCTGACAGTCTCTGCCCTTCTGTAGGGCATCATTTGGAACACAGGGTCATCTTGATCACTAGGCAGGAAAATAGAGAGAATGGAAAGTTTAGCACTGGCAATTGATGGCTTGACTTAGAGGTACACCTGACCCTTCTGCTCCCAAGCCACTTGATAGGACATAATTAGTCATGTGGTCCCACATCCCCACAACAGGATTCAGAAGTACAGTCTTCCGTGTGCCCTAAAGGATATAACATTTTATTGATGAGTACTGCACAACATGCTTCTCCCCCTCTTCTTGTTCTCCTTCACTTACAGAGGTGAAACAAAGCACACATGATCCCTGCACTCAAGAAGCTTACTTTATGATTAGGGACACATATATTAATTCAATAAGTGTGCGAGTAAGCCAGTGTCCAGTTCTGTGAAAGATAAACAAATGGCTTTATGAAAATCTATAACAGAAGTGTGATCTAACCTGGTAATAAGGGAAAGCTTTTGTTCAAGTTAAATTTTTGATGGTAAACCACAGAATCCAACTCTGGCCAAATTAAATAGAGAAGGAATGTAATCAGAGGATATTGGGTAGATCAGAGAAGTGAATCTACACAAGCCCTGATTCTTTCAATTTGAAATCTGGGACACATACTTTTGTTTGGCAAAATAATGTCTCTTTTCTGGCTCAAAGAAATTCTGGAAACAAAAGTATCTGGCTTTTACAGATGCCTAAAAAAGAGTGACAAGTGTCCATTGCAGCTACGCTGAGAAAGAAATAGTGGAGCTGAGATTTAAAGGAATAACAGGAGCTAACAAAAGGAATAGGAAAGGGAGCAATAATCTTATACTTTCCTGTCCCCATCTAAAAAATACAATTACATACAAAAGTAGAGAAGATAATATAAAGAAACTCCATGTACCCATCACTTTGCTTCAACAATAATGAACTCCACATTGTTTCATTTATACCCTCATCCACTTTTCCCTGTATATGTATAATTATAATATATATACATATCCCAGACATCATGCAAATAGTTTATTTGTCTATATATTATTTATTTTGATATCTTTATTGGAGTATAATTGCTTTACAATGTTGTGTTAGTTTCTGCTGTACAACAAAGTGAATCAGCTATATGTGTACTGATATAGAGCCATATCCCCTCCCTCTTGAGCCTCCCTCCCACCCTCCCTATCCCACCCCTCTAGGTCTTCACAATGTATATACAGTTATTAAACAATAACAACTTATTAGGAAAACAACATAACCCTGATGCAATTATCACACCTAAATATACAATAATTATTTGATATCACCAAATACCCAATTAGCATTTACATTTCCTTGATTGTCTCAAAAATTGTTATTCAGTGCAATTGATCTGAGTCCAAATGAAGTCCATATCTTGTGACTGATTGACATGTCTCTTATCTCTCTTTTAAGATGTAGGTCTATCCTCTATATATTTTCCTTGTAATTGATAAGAAGGCATTGACACAAAGTCAGATATAGGCATAGATATGAAAATGACCTAGACATAGTTATAGGCAAAAACACAAATATAGACAGCTAGAAAAAAAAACTGAGTCATGTGTTCATAGTTTGAATTATGCCAATTGTTCCTCTATCTCTTGTATTTCCTATAAATTGGTGTAGACCCAGATGCTTGATCAGATTCAATTTCAAGTTTTTGGAAGTACACATCATGGGAGATGTGTACTTCCATTAGAAGGCACGTCATTTTTGGTTGTCTTCATTTTTATCATGCCACTGCTAATCAATGACTAGACCAATTATTTCATTAGGGATTGCAAAATGGTGACATTTGTGTTATACTATATCTTCTTTGTTCATTAGGTGGGATGCAGAGTTAATATAGGAAAGTCAGGAAAAATGCTTAATTCTTCCCTTTATTTACCAGTTTTCAAAACAATGCATTGGTTCTTCAGCATTTTCCAATAGTAAACAATAGGTTGTTTATTCTTTTAGAATCATCATGAACTCATGAATTTAAAAATACTTGATGCAATTTAATTTATTGAAATTAGGATCCTTTTTTTTTGCTCTAGTGGTCCCATTTTTGGCCAGAGGGATCTTATCATGTTGGTTTCTGAGTCCTTGTCTCAACCCTACAACTCTCTGATAGCTCTCTTGGTTTCTAGAATAACAATATACTTCAGGCTTATATTGCACATTTTCTACCATAGTCCTGGATTTAGCTATTTTGCCAATCAGCCTTGGCTGCTCTGAGTGAGAAATGGTATTTAGAGATCATAATATGAGCAGCAGAAGTACTCATTGCCAATAAGTTGGTCATTGTTTCTAGGCCTTTTCAGTGGGTTCCCTTCATACTTATTCATTTTCTTCTTCCTTTTAAATTTACACTTCCTCTACCTTCCCCCTTTTTCTTTTTTTTTTTTTTTTGAGTGAAAGAGAATAACTTGTTCCACATCTCAGAGATAACTACCCAATTCCCACTCCTTCCTGTATCATGGAAAAGACTATCATAATGGAGGGAAAGAGGCACAGATTCAGTGAAGCTCATGTTAATGTTAGAGCTGGCATTAAGGTCAGAGGCTGATAGTTACTTACACTAAGTTGCTATGAGATATATAGAATTTGTGAACAACCAACTTTAGCAAAGTGATCCAGTAGATGGAGTTGTATATGAAAATAAATTAATATTGTTCATTACATAAGTGCTAAATTAGAGCTTTCTACAAGGGTATGGATTTAGCACAATGGAGTAAGAGTTTGGCTGAGACAGGAGAAGGCCAGCAAATTCTTCATGAAAAAGGTGATGTTTGTGCTTCACTTAAAGAATTAATGGAAATTTGTCAAGCAGAGAAGAAGGATAGACCTTCTAGGTATAGGTAATGATCTATCAAAGGAATGAAGCTATACAGAGGTATAGTGGTACTTATGCATACATTGGGCTAGACTGGAATCTGCAAAATGATATAGATGTTATTGCAATAGACCAAGTGTGGAATGATGAAGGCCTGAACTAGAGCAATGATGATGAGGAAGCAAGAAACTCAGAGGTATTTGGTAGGTAAATAGATGTACTGGAAGTATTACATGTATTTGATGAGATAAGGAGGAAAATCCAAGATTTCTGGACTGGAAGACTTAAATCAGAGTCAGAATCTAGGAGAAAAATAAGGCTTTGATGGGGAAGTTAAAGAGTTTATTTTAGGATGTGATAAATTTGAGATGCTCAGGTGGATATGCATAGGAGAGAATTGGATACCTGAGGCTGGAGTTTGGCTAAGTTGGAGATGGGTTTATGATTTTCAGGGTGCCTCCTACTATTATAGGCTCTTTCTGAGCAGGCAGACCATAAGCACATTTTTTTTCATCGCTGTCAGTGTTTTGAACCATGTCTATAGCAAATAGGATCAAGGTTTGGCCAATCTCAGACCAACAGTCAATGAAATGGCCTTTTACGGGAATCCCGCCCAATATGGACATGTTATATTGTATAGTGACTAACTGACTACATTGGAGAGTAATAAAATGACTCAATCAGATAATTTCTCTTGGGACATTTACATATGAGATAGAGGCACAGAAGTTAACATAGAAATCTAGATATCCACAAAGGGAAGCAATAAAAAGCAGCTGAGAGCCAGTGAGTACTAGAGTAGAATCAGACAGATTCCCAATAGACATGGTAAAATGAGAGATGGAGAAATTTTACCTCTGAGACCAATCAGCCCCCAGAGATGCTGATAAATTCTGAATGGTCTTCCTGTTCATTCTGGAGACCAACTTCTGAAATGATTTCCTAATGTCACAGGGAATTCTACCTGGGCTGGAACTGAAATTCAGATGCTTCTGACCAGTATACTTAAAGAATAACCCACTGCACCCTCCGATATTTAGTATTCATTTACATTAATGGGTATGCCCAAAGAGGATTCTTGCGAAGGTGGAGAGAATGGTTTCTGTGTGCAGGGGACAATTAAGAGTATAAAGAAGACATATGCCAAAATTGAAGGATTTTGTGAAACACTAGACACAGGTAGTACTTCCTTTTTTGGCCAAGGCAACCAAAGTTTAGCACAGAACTAGGGAAAAGAATTCTTACCAAACTGTCATGGAATCCAATGCTGCTTTAACTTGAGGATGGACTATTGGGGGGAGATTAGCAAACAGTCACTGAAAAAACTGGCATTTTTCCTACATGGTATTGACAATAAAAGATGTGAATGAAATGGAAGCAACTGGAACAAAGGAACATGCAAGCATATTTATTTCCAAGTTTCTTTGAGACACCATATGAATTCCCTGAATTCTATGGGTAGGGAAGCCATGGGAAGAAGCAACTTCCAAACAGGTAGAGCCTAGAGTTAGAGAGATTTAGACATTGGTGGGATTTTGTTGTTGTTGGCATTGTTGTTGCTTTATTGAAGTGTAGTTCATTTACAGTGTTGTGTTAGTGTCTGGTGTACAGCAAAATGATTATATATAATCACTATATATATTATATATATATATATATATATATTCTTTTTCATATTCTTTTCCATTAGGGTTTAGTACAGGATATTGAATATATTACCCTGTGCTATACAATAGGACCTTTTGTTTATACATAATAGTTTGCATCTTCTAGTCCCAAACTCTCCATGCAACCCTCCCCCGCCCCTTCCCACTTGGCAACCACAAGTCTGTTCTCTGTAGACATTGGTGTTAATGTGCTCTCACTGTGATCACAGAATAGCCAGACCTAGTGCACATTGTACCTGTGCTTCCTTTGCATCCTTACAGTAAACTCCCACTCTCTACAAGTTCCCTTTCTTTGTGATTAAAATAAGCCTAATTAACATCATTAGAGGAAATGAAAATATAGATTTGACTGTCCCTGGCAGCCTGTAGGCGGTAGCTAAAACCTTTTCCAAGTAACCCCTTCCTGCCTGACACTTGATCTACTTTGGGCTTCTGTCAACAGCTCAAAAATCTGACAGTTTAATTTAGTAGCCCTCTGCTTTGTAATAACTGCCCTCAAGCAACTGATGTGGCAGCCTTTATCCTTTCTCTGACAATCTCAGTGATGGTAGTGATTAGACCAGTCCTTTTCATATCTTTATTTTCCTACCATAAGGTTGCTAGCACAGTAGCAGACCCAAGAAGATGCTCTGTAAACGCTTCTCGTTGATAACTGGATTAAAAATTCTTTTCTGTATCCTACACCTTTTTAAAAATCAGATACCAAGTCAAGTACCAGGTGCATGTAGAAAAGTATGGTCTCAAGTAATTCTTTGTAAAGTCAATGTCTTTCCCACCTGCATGGAGATTTCCCTTACTCAGCATTTTGGTCTGGAACACAGGCATTTGCTGGGGCATTTCCACTAGTGCCTGTGGCACTGACCAAAGCAGATGACAAGAGCAGCCTTTATTCTATTTCATGATTTTATGTAATTTTTCTTGTCCCCATTTGACCTCTCCGAGACATTCCAATCTACTGGCTCTGAGCAGAGTGGCAGCTCCATCTGAGCAGCAGCTGGATTTGCATTCCATCCCCTTGGGGAAGAACTGGTGGGGGTGAGGAGTGCTCATCTCAGCCTGGAAAAGTTACCAACGCGTTTCAAAAGCATCCACAGTGTTTTTGAAAGTGGTTGCCTTATGTTAGTCCAAGCCCCCATCGTCACAATCAAACGGAGGAAACAGAGACAGACTGTCAGAACAAGGCCAAATTGCTCAGGGAGAGGGCAAGACGTATGGAAGGAGAGAGAAGAGACTAGTGTTGTTCCAGCAAGGCATTTCATTGAATTATTTTATTTGGTTCACAAATTAACCTGGGGCTTCAGCCTTGTTATCCCCATTTTGCAGACCAGAAAATAAGGCTCATCCAGGCAGTAACTATTCAGTTCCGTTCCAGACCTTCTTGACATCAAAGACTATAAGCTTTTACCACTATGAAAGTAGCTCTTTTGCCCCTTTCCTGTTTGCCCATTTCTGTTCCCCTGTAACCTTAAAAGAACCTAATTATAGGAATGAGATCACTAGGCAATTTAACCTAACTCTTGACTTATGCTGTCCTGAATGTGCACCATGCCTTGTCTAACCTATTGATTCTTTTCCCAGAAAAAATAAAGTAAGAATGAAGAATTAAGTAGTTAAAGAATGATTAGCTCTCTACCCTCAACAGCCCCCTAAGGAATCCTACAGGCAGATCACCCAGGCAAGATGACATCAGAAGAGAGAGTCAGCCAGTCTGCATGCAGTGGAGACTGATGCAGAACCAAACTTCTTGCCTCCATGACTCACTGAGATTCTTCCCCCCATTTTTTCCTTTAAAAAGTGTCATGGCTGAGCAGAATCTTGGGAATTGGTCTCTGGACACGAGTCTACCTTCTCCCCAGGTTGCCAGCCTTTCTGACTAAAGCATCTTTCCTTTCTACTGCACTTGCCTCTTGAATTATTGGCTTTTGAGCAGTGAGCAGCCAAACCTGAGTTCAGTAACAACTGCTTGTTGCTGGAGTCTAAGCAACAGTCAGTAGCAAATGTAAAGGCTGATGGTGAAGACATTGCAGGTGGCCAACCATCGAAAGCAGACCCGCCCTCCCCAGCCAAAGGCTTCATTCCCCTTGAGTTGACAAGAAGTTTGAGCACAGTGTCCTTCTTCTACCAAGCAGGGGGCTGGGGGGAGACTCAGGAAAAGCCTCAAGTCCCTGGTTGGGAAGTAAGTCATTCCTCAGCTCTTCTCTGCACCTCTACCTCCTGATCCAACCCTCCCTCATCACTCACAAAGCTATTATAGCAACCTCAGAACTCTTTTTCCTGAAGTCTATAATCAAAGTTCCAGCCACTGTAGCTGTTTTAAAATATCAGTGAGATCCTACCTCTCCTTTACCCAAAACTCTCCAAAGGTTCCTCCTCCTTCTCAAAGTAAAAGCCAAAATCTTCGCAATGACATATAGGGCTGCTCCTTGTCAGTGTCACCACCTTTCTGTGACTTGTTGTACTGCTGTATCCCAAGTGCCAACAGTGTAGAAGACACTCAGCAAATGTTTGTCTAGTGAAGAGTAAATGAGGCGGGCTTCCCTGGTGGCGCCATGGTTGAGAGTCCGCCTGCCGATGCAGGGGACACAGGTTCGTGCCCCAGTCCGGGAAGATCCCACATGCCGCGGAACGGTTGGGTCCGTGAGCCATGGCCGCTGAGCCTGCGCGTCCGGAGCCTGTGCTCCGCAACGGGAGAGGCCACAATAGTGAGAGGCCCGCGTACCACACAAAAAAAAAAAAAAAAAAAAAAAGAGTAAATGAGGCAGAAGTCCCTTGCAGGGCAGTATGCTGAGATTAACATGATAGGGAATGGCCCTCAATGATCCCTGCCTCCTGTTGTTCACAGCTTTGTAAAATCTCTTCCCCTTGAGTGTGGGAGAGACCTGTGACTTAATTCTATCCATTAGAATATGGCAAGGGTGATAGAATGTATGTGATTATGCATATATGATTATGTACTAAGACTGCAGTGTTCATCTTGCTGAGGTCTCTCTCTCATACCCTATTGGCTTTGAATGAGCAAGTTGCCATATTGTGGGCTACCTATGTTGAGAGGCTCACGCGCCAGGAATTGAAGGCAGCCTCCAGCAATAAACTGGCTTATAATCAGTCTTATAATCATAAGGAATTGCCGTATTCCAACAAAGGCAGTCCGTTGCTGATTGCAGCCCCAGCTGACACCTTGACTGCAGCATTATAAGCATCATTATGAGTGGAGGTCACAGCTAAGTCATGCCTGGCTCACAGAACTATAAGATAATAAGTGTGTGTTGCTTTCAACCACTAAATTTTTGATAATGTGTGTGCAGGAATAGAAATTAACACAAACATGCTAATACTCATGGTCTGTTATCCATCACGTGGAAGATTCTAGGTCTAAGATAGTGTATCAGTTAGCTTTTGCTGTGTAACTAGCCATTGCAAGAACTCAGTGGCTTAAAACGACAGCATAGTTAGTTTATGACTCTGGCTTAACTGTGGTTTAACAGTTAATCCAAGGGTTTCTTGTGGTCTGGGCCAACAGGATCCATCTCTGCTCAACTCTCCCATGCATCTTTGGATAGCTAGCATTCAATTATATTTTGAGCTCCTACAATGAACCAGGACTTATAATTAATTCTTCCATTTATACAAACCACTCTCTCTTTCTTATGCATAATCTTTTTTATACAACTAGCACAAACATACCTAAGCCCACGCGTGCATGCACGCACACACACGCACACATGCACACACACACACATCTTATTCTTTTAGACCCCCTTATCTTTTTACATTTTCTTTCATGCTAGTCAAGTGAATCTTAAATAAAAGAAGCCTTTCAAAATTGCTACTCGCATCCAAACTAGCTCTGTGGAAGAGAAGAAAGCACTTGCAACACAAAACATTCTGGAAACCAGGCTTCAGGGGGTAAAGGTAGGGTGTCCACTGTCGGCCACCCTTTGTAACAGCCAGCACAGAGGAGTCTGTGCTATGTCCCTTTTCATGGGACTCTGAAGAAGAGATAAGATTTTAGTAGGATCTTCAACTTTTTATTTTCTCTGGAAGAATTGAAGTTCTGGTTTCCCATGAGAATTTTGTGATGGAAGTAAGTATTGGGATTACTTGAATGAATTAATTCATTCAACAGAGAGGTATTCATCCTACATGCCAGGCACTGTGCTGGGTACTTAGCGGGCAGAGATCTGCCCTTATGACGCTTATTCTCTAGTGAAGTGAGATGGATGTTTCATAAGTAAACACATAGATGTATTAATATAAGACACTTTTAGAGTTCAGTAAGTGTTATTTTGGACATAAAGTAGGGTAAAGGGGTAGAGTGTGACAAAGGGAGACGCTAGTGTGGTTGCTTTTTATAGGGGGTTCTTTCTGTGTTTCTTGACCTTCCCAGAACCCATCTGTGAAGCAAGGCAGCCCAAGGAAGGAGATTTAGATCTCTCATGCAAGTGGGAACCATAGTGAGAAGAATGGCAAAGGTGAAAGAGATACAGCTAAGACATGTGCCTAAACAAAGCCCAAAGTCAAGGATCAAAATTTGGGGATGAAAAAAAAAAAAAATTGGGGGATGATGGGGGCTTGGGAAACAGAGGAATCCCAGCAGAGATTGTCAAGGCTGGCTTCCTATTGGAATTACTGGGGGACAATTTTTTTAAAGCTTTTTTTGATGTGGACCATTTTTTTAAAGTCTTTATTGAATTTGTTACACTGTTGCTTCTGTTCTATGTTTTTTTTTTGTTTTTTGTCCACGACGCATGTAGGATCCCAGCTCCCTGACCAGGGTTCAAACTTGCACCCCCTGCACTGGAAGGCAAAGTCCTAACCACTGGACCACCAGGGAACTCCCTCACTGGGGAACTTTAAAACATAACAATATTTGAGCTCCCAGCCCCAGTGAATCTGATGCCATTGGTCTCAAGTGGGACCAGGGCATCAGCCTGTAATAAAGGCTCCCCTGGGGATCTTAATAGGAAGCCATGGACTAGAACCACTGGGTCAAGGAACACCCCAAAGGTTTAATCTCCCTTGGTACAATCCACGTGAAATTCTGAATTCTCAGCTTGCTTCCCACACCCTTTTCTTTCTTTCTTTTTTTTTTTTTTGCGGTACGCGGGCCTCTCACTGTTGTGGCCTCTCCCGTTGCGGAGCACAGGCTCCGGACGCGCAGGCTCAGCGGCCATGGCTCACGGGCCCAGACGCTCCGCGGCATGTGGGATCTTCCCGGACCGGGGCATGAACCCACGTCCCCTGCATTGGCAGGTGGCCTCTCAACCACTGCGCCACCAGGGAAGCCCCACACACACTTTTCTTAATTATCCTGTTGTTGATCTTCTTTCCCTGACTCCAGCAGTGACAGTTCTAGCCTCTTCTCTCAGTAAGTTTTCCCTGTCTACTGCAGCCTGATGGTCCCAGCTTTCATGCATAATGCAATGCAGCATCACGAGGAAGAATCACAGCATGATGGAAGAACACAAATTCTGGTGTCACAGAGGAAGAATGCAACAACGTGATGGAAAAGCCAGCAGGGGAATTCAAAAGATGCAGTGCTATAAAGAAATGTGGTATAGGGACAACAAGGCTACCTATTTCAAAGACCCTGGACTAGAGTAACTTAATCCAGTACAGTGGTTCTCAAAGTGAGATCCCCACACCAGCAGCATCACCATCACCTGGGAACTTGTTAGAAATACAGACTTCATACCTCTTTGAAGCTACTGAATTAGAATCTCTGTGTGGGGAAGGGTGGAGTACAGGAATCTGTGTTTTAGCCAGCCTCCAGATAATTCTCAGGCGAACCCAAGATTGAGAACCATCGTCCTAGTGGATGTTCAAAATGATGGCCACGCAAAAAATTAAATTATTCTTTGAGAAGCTGATGCATGTATAATGCATGTTAAACAGATTTCCACCAACCCATCTTCAGTCTACAACCCCGTGGGTGTGATAAAGATTCTCTCTTATTTACTTGACCTATTCTCAGTTCTTCTGTTCATTCATAAGAAATTACTGAGCACTGACTTCATCCTGAGTGCACAGTGCCTGCCCTCTCTTAGTGGGGGAGAGCTGCGAACAAATCATGACAACACAGAGTGCAGGAGTCCGTAGACCTTGACCACGTCTTTGAAGCCCAGCAAAGGGAGGAGCTGCCTGGAGCACCAACAAGATTCCCAGAGAAAGTCTGCTTGACCTGTGTCTTGCAAGGGGGCAATCATTCCCAAGACTCCGAGTGGAGCCCGGGAGCCCAGGCAGCAAAGGGCAGAGACAGAAAAGAACACTGCATGCTCAAGGCACAGAAGGCCCCTCGAATGTCAAATGTTGCCAATTTCAGAAATGGGATGAAGAGGCCTGAATTCTGGGATCTGGTGTACACAAGAAAATGTTTTTAATCAAGATTCTGCTGCAGTTGAATTTTGCACAGGGAAAGTATAAACTTTTCAGTCTGGGCTCACCCTCTCCTACCATCGGATCCTTCGGTAAAACCTGTCAGTTCCTGAGATCAATATTTCTGTTTCTTCTCCCCAGCCTGTCTCCCAGTTTCTCTTATCATGATGCTTCAAACAGGGCCTGTATCTTTCTCAGCTTGCACCTGTCAGCGCTTGCTAGAGAGAGGTAAGAGTCTGTTATAGAAAGTGGGCCAAGGCCTCAGAGGTGCCTTTCTTGCAGTGTGTGTGTGTGTGTGTGTGTGTGTGAGGGGAGGGTGGCGTGCACACGTGCACAACTTTGGAGCAGAGAGAAGAGGCCATAACAATTCCAGGGACTGTCATCATGGCACATGTTAGGGCAAGAAAGCCACTTAAAAATTATCTTTCTGTTGTAAGGAAAAAAAATATATATATATATAAGAATGTTTATATATGTATAACTGAATCAGTTTGCTGTACAGCAGAAATTAACACAACATTGTAAATCAATACTTCAGTGAAACATTAAAAAATATAAATAGTGAAGGTAAAAACAAGTAAGGGACCCCAGAGAGTTCAGTGAGTTTTCAAAGTCACACAGCAACACTCAGGTGAGTAGGCAGCATGGAGTAATTAGATGTTCCCCAATTTAACTGCCCATTAAAAAGTCCTGGGAAGCTTTTAAAAACACAGACTGTGAACCCCCCTCACACTGGTGGAACTAAAAGTTTTTAGAGAATCTGTGCTTTTTACAAAGCTACCTAGATATTCTAGGAAGAGCCTAGAGTCTGAAATCCATGATATGGGAGAAAAAGCAAAGGTCTTGGGATGTGATTTATTAGCATTATTTTCATTCCACGTTCTTAATTCATACTGGTAAAAGCCAAAACAGGGATTTATTCTTCATGAAACTAATTCCAGGATTAACAGTTTCAGGCACGGCTGGATCCAGGTGTTTTGAGTAATGTCATCTGCAATCTCTCTTCATCTCTCAGCTCTGCTTCATTCTCAGCTGGGTTCTTCCCACCAGTGGCAAAAATAGTCACTAATGTCTCAGAGTTTGCATTTTATCTTTTTAATAACTCTGGCAGAACAAGAGCATCTCTTTTACAACTCCATCAAAATTACCTGGATTATTGCCCTGTCAGTCCTATGCCATGTGCCCATCCCTAAATCAATCACTGTACTGGAGAAATGCTCTGATTAGCCTGGCCTAAACCACATGCCCAACCCTGGATCCAAAAATTTGTGGAATGTGTCCTTCAAGATATTCACTACCCTTGGGTCCAAATTTGGGGGCCATAAATGCTAGAAATGAGACTAGAACTCAAGTTTCCCGAGTAGGGTCTCCCATTACAACACCAGGAGGGGGCAAGATGCTTAAATATCATCTTCTCTCATCATCACGTAAGACCCTGCATTAGCTCTAAGTGTTGTCTGAGTGATTGACTCCTGGCCCCTTTAAATAGACACAAACACACACCTCAGAAAATCCCAGCTTCAGATGCAGCCTCCTCTCCTTGTTTGAAACAGATCACTGGTTGCTCCCCACTATCCATTCTGTCCCATGTTGCCATTTCAGCTGGACACATTCCCAGCCTCCCTTGCAGCTATGGGTGGTCATGTGACAGTAAACTAGCCACTGCTAAACTGATTGGGCAGAGGATCCCCTGATCTCTGACCTCCTCCTTATGAGATGGGAGAAGGACAGAAATGGGGCAGCTGGTCTGAACCACAGAGGAAGCTTCATGTTTAGGGAGGCAATTCAACCTGCTCAACCTGTCTACCACCTGTACCCCTGGACTGTTCTGTGAGAGAGAAACGAAACTCCCTTTTGTTTAAGACACTTTAACTTTGAGTTTCTCTATTATAGCAGCTCAGCCTTATGTGTGTACACATGTACACACACACACACACACACACGTAAACCAGTAAACCACAAAGGTGACTACAGTAAGGTGATTTTCTTACTGTAAAGACATTTGGGGGATAATTGATGGAATCTGACCACTAAGGTTTGTACTTAAACAATATTATTGTATCAGTGTTAATTTCCTCATTTTGTAAAAGATTAAACAATAAGGAGGGGAAAAAGTAAGTTGTAGAATATATACATATGTGTGTGTATATATACGTTTGTATGTGTGTATATATATATATATACATACACACACATATACTATTCTTTTTAAAAAAACATACAAATGTATAGAGATAAATTTTCTAAGCACAAAATAAAGGTGAGGAGCATCAAAAAGAGTCATCCAGCCTGAAATATCAACAATGCTGAGACTGAAAAGCCCTGGGATAAGTGATAAAGTGCCTTGGAACATAGAGAGCTCCCCAGCAGGAAAGGTAACCAAGCAGAACCTGCTTGGCCATTTGTCTGGCAATGCTGCATTAAGGATTTAAGGTCTGATGAAAGGTCAGACTACATCAGAATGTCTCATCTCTTAGCTCCTCTTTGGCATAGCATACAGGCTGCAGGGATCCTACAGGTGGCAGGTAACATATAATATAAGTCATCAGCCTATGCTTATTTAAACTACACATTATGCTCTGCTCTCGCTTATACACAAATACAGATTGGTTCTTCCTCATGAAGGAAAGCATCTCACCAACCAAACTTGGGAATCACTGACTTATTTTTATAAGGCGCCTCTAGTCCTGACATATGATTATTTGAGACATTGAGGCCTTAAAAAATGAAAGCAATTTTGGGGGGACAAGCTTAACAAGGGGAGACTGCAGGCCCTTAGAATTCATTCACTTATTTATTCATATATTCCTTCAGCAAAAAATTTACCAAGCACTATGCTAGGTGCTGGGAAAAAATAGGAAATAAGATATATTTACCCAGCTCTCATGAATATCCAGGTTTGATAGGAGAAGAACATAAACAAATAGAACAGTAATTATAAAATAGCACTAGGAGTATTTTTGATAAAATTGTATAGAATGTGCTCTGGAAGCGCAGAGTAGTGTTTGCTGAGCCACACTTGGGTTCAGGGAAGGCTTTCAGGGAGGTGACATTTAAGCTGAAGGATATGAAGGAGGCATCCAGGGGGAGTGAGGGAGAAGGGCCAGGCAGGGGAAGCAGCATGAGAAATGGCTTGGAGGTAAGAAAGATCCCAGCAGTGAGCATTTGCCACCTTCCAAGTCTGCACCACCATGCGCCAGGCTGGGAAGACGAAGGTGCTGGATTTTCTAGCTCTTTGGGTGAACTGTCCAAGAATCCAGTTTGGGGCCTGACCCATCTGTCTTGATGTTTTCATCTCTCCAGAAGTGAATAATTTCCCACTTGCTTCTGGGGTGACGTTTTTCCTCCAAAGCCATGATCTGTAAAATTAGATGTCTCCAGCAGCAATGTTCTCTGAAGGGAAGACTGCGTGTTCTGAGCCCAGGCTGGAAGATGTGTGTGTGTGTGTTTCTGTTTTCTGCCAGGAGAGCTGGACGGAACCCAGGCACAGCAATTGCCAGAGACATTTGGGAGGAAAGAGAGGGTGTGAAAGACACTGGGTTTTCATACGGGAAAGGCTTACATCTTTGATGCCTTGGGTATGAGAACATTCAGAAGGCTAGTGAGGGGTTGGACTAATAATAAAAGAGAATCCTGCATATTTAAGAATTTTAATATGGCAAACAAGACCCTTGATGATCCAGTTTCTTTTTGCTTCTTCATCCTCCTGTCATGTCACTTTCACTGCCTCCAGACACACTGAAATCCTTTTACTTCCTTCAAGCCGCCATATTGTCCCTCATTTTCAAGCCTTACTCTCCCTGTGCAGGGAATAACGGAACATTCTTCCTCTGTGACTTTACCAAACCAAATGTCCTCAGCTCAAACAGCCTTTTCTGGCCTAGCCTACCTCTCAAAAGGATATTATGTTTTATACGTTCATCTGTAGTACACTTACTTATCCCAGTGCCATCTTTATTATATAGCACTACAATGGCTTTTAAATCTGTCCATCTACCCCTGTATGTGTAACTTGCTCTCCACATATATCTGGCAAGTAATAAAGTGCCTTATATACATTTTCAATAAATACTTGATGAATAAATGAGTGATTGAATTAGATGTGGAAGAAAATTGAGAGCTGATGAAAAGCACACCCTCATCTTCCATAGGAGAAACTGAAGTCTTGGAGGTAGTAAGTGAAAAGCAGGATTCGGTGTCAGCCTTCCTTGTTTCCACCAAGGCCAGGCCAATTTCCACTGCAAAACTATAAACTGGGTATGAGATAAGTGCTCCCAGGGAATTACCATTTTTTGTTTGTTTGTTTGTTTTACTTTTGGGAGCAAGGGGCAGAGCAGTGTCTAATAATGGAAATTTGAGGACGAGGCTGGGAAATAAAGACCTGAATAATTTACTGTGGGTGCACCTGTGTGGAACCTTCCTTCAAGGACCAGGCACCTAGCTCTCTGCCTGTTGGCCTTTGACATTCATGACCCTACCATCCCCACTTGATCCCGAATAGGAGCCCCAGTGACTCCACCCATGAGAGCCACCCTCCTCCCTAGGGACAGAAACCACTGGCAGTGTCAGCACTTGGCTTTTCCATCTAGAATGAAGTCACCTTCCCCCATCTTAGACCCTACTTTTTATGCCTAGAAATCTGGGCATGGGGCAGTAGGAATGTCTATGTAAAGCCTCCTTTCTAGAACAGAAATAAACAGGAATTGCATTGGTGTTTTGCAGAGAAACAGAATCAATTGGATATATATGTATATTTTTATATGCATATTTATTTATGTATATGTATATTTATTTATGTATATAAACTATATATACACATATTTTATATAGACGTACTATATAAAGACATACATATATACGTATAAAGAAGACAGATTAATTAAGTTATTGATTGATTATGAAGGCTGAGAAGTCCATATCCAAGAGAGCCAATGGTATAGTTCCAGTCCAAATCCAAGTGCCTGAGAAGCAGGACAGCTTCTTCTGGCAAAAAGTTCAGTCTGAGTCTGATCTTGTGTTTCCCAAGGTAGAAGACCAGCCTTGTGCCAGCCCCAATATAAGCAGAGAAATGTATATTATAAATTTAACAATTGGTTATAAAGGAGCTCAGCCTAGTTGGATAAGATGAACTGCACTGGGCAGTAACTTTGGAAGATACAGAGAAAAAGCCCATTGAAAACTAGACGGAGGAGTCTAGTTGACCCAATCCACACTAAAGGGCCACTCAGTGCAGGTTCTTGAGCACCAGATGCCAATGGACTGTGAGTGGAAGTGATGGGCATACATTCTGGGCTAAAGCAGTTCACAGTTGGTGTGTATCCTCAATACGTCCCTTTCCTTCATGTAGTATATTTGTGGTCTACGTTTCACACATGGTGTAGCTACATAATAGTGGAGGACCACCTGACCCACATTACATTTCCCTCAACAACTTGTTATAAAATATTTCAAAAATACAGAAAGTTGGAAGAATTGTACAGTGAACACCCATATACCTATCATTAACATCTTATTATACTTGCTTTATCACACATATCAATCCTCTATCATCATTTAATCCATCCATCACCTATCTGTTTTTTGAAACTGCATCTGATTTAATAAGAACAATTAATAAACCTCGGTTGGGCTGGGCCACTGAGATTTCAAGTTTTTCTGTTGCATCTGTCAACCTCAATTATTCTAACTACTACTCATGATCCATTCCTGAAATCAACCTTTTTCTGAAGAGTTTAGATACTCAACAAGCTATGGAAGTTTCTCAGAGATGCATGTCCAGCCTGATTTAGCTGTATCTAAAAGAATGGACAGAATTTAACAGGTAGGAAAGTAGGAAGCTCTATATATCTATGGTCCTTGCAAATAAGGTCTAAGGGGTCTGTAAGTGGTAAGAAAACTTTTCTGCATGAGGGCTAATCAAGCAAAAAGAATAATAAATACATTTATCAAAAGAAATTATTTCATGGTATAAGAAAATTCAACGTAAATCTCCTTTATCATTTATTTAGGCCCCCTATCTTTGAAAGGTTTTTATACTCATTCTGACATGAAAATGTTTTTTTTTTTTTTTTTTTTTTTTTTTTGCGGTATGCGGGCCTCTCACTGTCGCGGTCTCTCCCGTTGCGGAGCACAGGCTCCGGACGCGCAGGCCCAGCGGCCACGGCTCACGGGCCCAGCCACTCCGCGGCACATGGGATCCTCCCAGACCGGGGCACGAACCCGCATCCCCCGCATCCGCAGGCGGACTCCCAACCACTGCGCCACCAGGGAGGCCCGAAAATGTTTTTATTGAGGTAAAATTCACATAACACACAATTAATCTTTTGAAAGTGTGGAATTCAGGAGTACTTAGTATATTCACAATGCTGTGTAACCATCAGCTTTCTCTACTCTCAAAATATGTTCATCACCCATAAAAAATCCTATATTCATTCATTACTTCTCACTCTCCCCTCCCCTTCACCCTGGTAACTTCTAAGCTGCTTTTTCTCTGTGGCTTTGCCAATTTTAATACCTAGAATCTGTAAAGAACTGTTACAACTCAGCAACAAAAAGACAAACAATCCAGTTTTTTAAATGGGAAAACAACTTGAATAGACATTTCTCCAAAGACATACAAATGGCCAACAAGCACATGCAAAGATGTTCAACATCATTGATTAAGGAAACACAAACCATGGTGAGATGAAACTTCACACCCCCTACAATGTCTTTAATTTAAAAAAAAAAAGAAAAATAAGAAGTGTTTATGAAGATATGGAGAAATAAAAACTCTTGTACCTTGCTGGTGGGAACATAAAATGGTACAGCCAATGTAGAAAACAGTTTGGCAGTTCCTCAAAACATCAAACATGGTTTACTATGTGACCCAACACTTCCGCTCCTAAGTATATACTCAGGAGAAATGAAAATATATGTTCACACAGAAACTTGCCCATGAATTTTTATAGTAACATTATTCATAATAACCAAACTGTGGAAACAACCCAAATGTCCATCAATGGATGGATGGATGGATAAACAAATTGTTGAATATTTTCATTTTTAAAGATAAATCTCAGAAGCTCTTTTTCTTTTATTTATCTTTCCTTGACTGACTCTGTGATTCTCAGATACTTAACTGCAGAATAAGGTTTGTTCCACCATAACTTTCAATATTGCATGATTTTGAAGTATATATTTCTAATTGCAAGTAAAGCAAATAGCAATGCTTTTAACACTCACAAAGATGTACCCCTCAATACACTTGCATTGAAATTTCCTTTCATTAGTTACATATCTATTATTCGTATTAACCATAGAACATATTTAGAAAATAATCCTCATCGGTTTTCCTATATCAGAATAGAATCACTCTTTGCTTTTCCCAGTCGATTTTTTTATTATAAGATGGAACTTAGAGACCACCAATCCTTGTATATCTGAGACTTAGTTATGCTTCTCAGGTCCTGCATAATCTAGTGACTTACTAGACTACAAACTAGTCTATAAACCAGTCTATAAACTCATCTTGTTTCTCTCTACCCCTTGATCAAAATACTCCAGTCACACTGGGTTCCTGGGTTAATACAAGCTCAATTTCCAGTCCTTTGCACCTGCCAGCAATATTCTTCCTCTTGCAAGTCCCATGGTTTCCTTTCTTTATTCAGGTCTCAGCTCACTTTTGAAGTCAAGGAATCCTTCCCTGACTACCTTCTCTGCTGTGGCCTCCAATCTGGCTCACTTTCTTTCACATTCTTATGTTTAATTCCTTATAAGAAATTTGGCACTCTCTCCAGTTACCTTGTATATTCATTTGTTTCCTTTATTTTCTACCTCTCCAAACTAGAATGTGTGTTCCATGGGGACAACAAACTCCTTTCACTGGTCTATCCTCAGTGTCATAATAGTTCCGGCCATACAGTGAGCTCCCAATAAATATTTGTTGAATCAGTGAGATATGAGATAATTAGGCTACCACTCCTAATTCTAGAAGGCTTTTCAAAAGAGATGACATTTGGTCTGAGCCTTTACAGTAGAGAAGAATTTGTTGTATATGAACAATTGCAGAATCCAGAGAAAACCATAATTTGAAAGGATACATGCATCCCAATGTTCACTGAAGCATTATTTACAATACCCAGGACATGGAAGCAACCTAAATGTCCATCAACAGAGGAATGGATAAAGAAGATGTGATACGTATATACAATGGAATATTACTTAGCCATCAAAAGAATGAAATAATGTCATTTGCAGTGACATGGATGGACCTAAAAATTGTCATACTGAGTGAAGTAAGTCAGACAAAGAAAGACAAACATCATATGATATTGCTTATATGTGGAATATAAAAAGTGGTAAAAATGAACCTATGTACAAGACAGAAATAGAGTCACAGAAGTAGAAAACAAACTCATGGTAACCAAGGAGAAAAGGGAGGGAGGGAGGGATAAACTGGGAGGCTGGGATTGACATATACACACAATTACATATAAAATAGATAACTAATAAGAACCTGCTGTATAGCACAGGGAACTCCATTCAGTACTCTGTAATGACCTATATGGGAATAGAATCTAAAAAAGAGTGGTTATATGTACAGTATAATTGATTCACTTTGCTGTACAGCAGAAACTAACACAGCAGTGTAAATCAACTGTACTCCAGTAAAAATTAATTTATTTTAAAAAAAAGAACAATTGCAAAGACCCAGAGGAGGAAATGAGCATTGATGGGTGTCTGGAGAGGCACTCTCTCCAACCACCTTTAGTATAGCAATTACTATGTGCCAAGCAGTGTGCTAAGTGCCTTACCAACATCACCTCCATTAATCCTCATAACAATCTTACAAATATGGCAATATTGTCATTATATTTTCTAAATGAAACAAATTCTCAGACTGAAAAAAAACTTGAATAAAGGATCCAGTGGTTATGTGTTGGGGTGCTCTTAGGTAATGTGCCTTACTGATGTAGTGAATAGGAGGAGTGGGAGATAACTGGAAAGTAGGGGAAATTCGTGGTTGAAGTCTTCGTACTCCAAGGTAAGAAATCTGGATCCATTTCTATCAGGAATTAGGGATCCTTCTAAGGTAAGGGAAACATAACCAGATTTGCATATTAGTCATATTACTGTCCAGTGTGAAGATGGATGTGAGGGGGCAGAGATAAAGTTAAGACGTAAAGAAATTAGAAAGTTTAGGAGTGAAAGAAGATAGTTTTGTCCAAAATAGTGGTAGTGGAGGTACAGAGGAGAGCAGGGATCTCTGTGATTTGGGGGAGAGGGTTTAGACTCATGAAGAGGGTTCAATAGCTAGTTGGATAAATAGGGAAATGATCTCCCTAAGAGGGAAAAATAAAGATGCTCAGCCTCTAAGAATCAGACTTTAGCACACAGCTGGAGTAGTACACTCAGGTCTAGTTACCCTCTCTTTGTGAAAGGCAGAGCCAAACTGTCACAGGTCCAGAGGAGTCTGCCAGCCCTGTTATTTCAACTCAGTGAGAGGAGCCATCCACTCCCTTGCTCAAGACACACTCCGTCCTCTGCCTCGCTTCCCACACTAATTAGTCATAACGTCCAGCCTCTTCTCCCTCCACCTAGATCTCCTAAATCCCTCTACACATCACCGTTTCCATGCCAGAGCCAGAGCCAGACACAATCACCTCCTGCCCAGACAGAGGGGTTCTCGCATCCTCTCTTGATGCACTTGAAATTAATACCTTTCAAGAGTTTCCAAATGTTCTTACCTCAGATCCATAAGATGATAAACAAGGACCTGCATGATCTCTGCATTTAACTCTGCCTACCTCTCCAGCTAATCTTGATTTTTGTATATTTTGGTAGAATTTCAAATTTATAGAAAAGTTGTATGAACGCCCATATTTTCACTTAGATTGATCACTTATTTCCATTTTGCCCTATTTGAATTACATTTTCTCTAGATAGGTAGAGCTAGCTAGCTAGGTGTTAGATAAGAAAATATGTATAGAGAACACCTACTGAACGCTGGCAGAAGACCTCAGACCTCCCAAAAGGCAAGAAACTCCCCACGTACCTGGGTAGGGCAAAGCGGAGAGATTCCCGCACAGAGGATCCGTGCCGACCGGCACTCACCAGCCCGAGAGGCTTGTCTGCTCGCCCGCCGGGGCAGGCGGGGCTGGGAGCTGAGGCTCGGGCTTCGGTCGGAGCGCAGGGGGAGGACTGGGGTCGGCGGCGTGAACACAGCCTGAAGGGGTTAGTGCGCCACGGCTGGCCGGAAGGGAGTCCGAGGAGAAGTCTGGACCTGCCAAAGAGGCAAGAGACTTTTTCTTCCCTCTTTGTTTCCTGGTGCGCGAGGAGAGGGGATTAAGAGCGCTGCTTAAAGGAGCTCCAGAGACGGGCGCGAGCCGCGACTGAAAGCGCGGAGCCCAGAGACGGGCGTGGGACGCTGCGGCTGCTGCTGCCGCCGCCAAGAGGCCTGTGTGAGAGCGCAGGTCACTGTCCACGCCCACCTTCCGGGGAGCCTGTGCAGCCCGCCACTGCCGGGGTCCGGGGATCCAGGAACGGCTTCCCCCGGAGAACGCACGGCACGCCTTAGGCTGGTACAACGTCACGCCGGCCTCTGACGCCGCAGGCTCGCCCCGCCTCTGTGCCCCTCCCTCCCCCCGGCCTGAGTGAGCCAGAGCCCCCGATTCAGCGGCTCCTTTAACTCCGTCCTGTCTGAGCGAAGAACAGACGCCCTCCGGTGACCTACACGCAGAGGCGGGGCCAAATCCAAAGCTGAGACCCCCGGAGCTGTGAGAACAAAGAAGAGAAAGGGAAATCTCTCCCAGCAGCCTCAGAAGCAGCGGATTAACGCTCCACAATCTACTGGATGTACCCTGCATCTGTGGAATACCTGAAGAGACAACGAATCATCCCAAATTGAGGAGGTGGACTTGGAGAGCAAGATTTATGATTTTTTCCCCTTTTCCTCTTTTTGTGAGTGTGTATGTGTATGCTTCTGTGTGAGATTTTGTCTGTACAGCTTTGCTTCCACCATTTGTCCCAGGGTTCTATCCGTCCGTTTTTGTTTGTTTGTTTTTTCTTAATAATTATTTTTTATTTTAATAACTTTATTATATTTTATACTTAATTTTATTTTACTTTATCTTCTTTCTCTTTGTCCTTCCTTCCCTCCTTCCTTCCCTCCTTCCTCCCTCCCTCCCTCCCTCTTTTCTTTCTTTCTTTCTTTCTTTCTACTTCTACTAATTCTTTCTTTCTACTTTTTCTCCCTTTTATTCTGAGCCGTGTGGATGAAAGGCTCTTGGTGCTACACCCAGGAGTCAGTCCTGTGCCTCTGAGGTGGGAGAGCCAACTTCAGGACACTGGTCCACAAGAGACCTCCCAGCTCCACATAATATCAATCGGCGAAAATCTCCCAGAGATCTCCATCTCAACACCAGCACCCAGCTTCATTCAAAGACCAGCAAGCTACAGTGCTGGACACCCTATGCCAAACAACTAGCAAGACAGGAACACAACCCCACCCATTAGCAGAGAGGCTGCCTAAAATCATAATAAGTCCACAGACACCCCAAAACACACCACCAGACATGGACCTGCCCACCAGAAAGACAAGATCCAGCCTCATCCACCAGAACACAGGCACTAGTCCCCTCCACCAGGAAGCCTACACAACCCACTAAACCAACCTTAGCCACTGGGGACAGACACCAAAAACAACAGGAACTACGAACCTGCAGCCTGCAAAAAGGAGACCCCAAACACAGTAACATAAGCAAAATGAGAAGACAGAAAAACACACAGCAGATGAAGGAGCAAGATAAAAACCCACCAGACCTAACAAATGAAGAGGAAATAGGCCGTCTACCTGAAAAAGAATTCAGAATAATGATAGTAAAGATGATCCAAAATCCTGGAAATAGAATAGACAAAATGCAAGAAACATTTAACAAGGACCTAGACAAACTAAAGATGAAACTAGCAACGATGAACAACACAATAAATGAAACTAAAAATACTCTGATGGGATCAATAGCAGAATAACTGAGGCAGAAGAATGGATAAGTGATGTGGAAGATAAAATAGTGGAAATAACTACTGCAGAGCAGAATAAAGAAAAAAGAATGAAAAGAACTGAGGACAGTCTCAGAGACCTCTGGGACAACATTAAATGCACCAACATTCGAATTATAAGGGTTCCAGAAGAAGAAGAGAAAAAGAAAGGGACTGAGAAAATATTTGAAGAGATTATAGTTGAAAACTTCCCTAATATGGGAAAGGAAATAGTTAATCAAGTCCAGGAGGCACAGAGAGTCCCACATAGAATAAATCCAAGGAGAAATACACCAGGACACATATTAATCAAACTGTCAAAAATTAAACACAAAGAAAACATATTAAAAGCAGCAAGGGAAAAACAACAAATAACACACAAAGGAATCCCCATAAGGTTAACAGCTGATCTTTCAGCAGAAACTCTGCAAGCCAGAAGGGAGTGGCAGGACATATTTAAAGTGATGAAGGAGAAAAACCTACAACCAAGATTACTCTACCCAGCAAGGATCTCATTCAGATTTGATGGAGAAATTAAAACGTTTACAGACAAGCAAAAGTTGAGAGAGTTCAGCACCACCAAACCAGCTTTACAACAAATGCTAAAGGAACTTCTCTAGGCAAGAAACACAACAGAAGGAAAAGACCTACAATAACAAACCCAAAACAATTAAGAAAATGGGAATAGGAACATACATATCGATAATTACCTTAAATGTAAGTAGATTAAATGCTCCCACCAAAAGACACAGATTGGCTGAATGGATACAAAAACAAGACCCATATATATGCTGTCTACAGGAGACCCACTTCAGACCTAGAGACACATACGGACTGAAAGTAAGGGGATGGAAAAAGATATTCCATGCAAATGGAAACCAAAAGAAAGCTGGAGTAGCAATTCTCATATCAGACAAAATAGTCTTTAAAATAAAGACTATTAGAAGAGACAAAGAAGGACACTACATAATGATCAAGGGATCGATCCAAGAAGAAGATATAACAATTGTAAATATTTATGCACCCAACATAGGAGCACCTCAATACATAAGACAAATACTAACAGCCATAAAAGGGGAAATCGACAGTAACACATTCATAGTAGGGGACTTTAACACCCCACTTTCACCAATGGACAGATCATCCAAAATGAAAATAAATAAGGAAACACAAGCTTTAAATGATACATTAAACAAGATGGACTTAATTGATATTTATAGGACATTCCATCCAAAAACAACAGAATACACATTTTTCTCAAGTACTCATGGAACATTCTCCAGGATAGGTCATATCTTGCGTCACAAATCAAGCCTTGGTAAATTTAAGAAAATTGAAATTGTATCAAGTATCTTTTCCGACCACAATGCTATGAGACTAGATATCAATTACAGGAAAAGATCTGTAAAAAATACAAACACATGGAGGCTAAACAATACACTACTTAATAACAAAGTGATCACTGAAGAAATCAAAGAGGAAATCAAAAAATACCTAGAAACAAATGACAATGGAGACACAATGACCCAAAACCTATGGGATGCAGAAAAAGCAGTTCTAAGAGGGAAGTTTATAGCAATACAATCCCACCTTAAGAAACAAGAAACATCTCGAATAAACAACCTGACCTTGCACCTAAAGCAATTAGAGAAAGAAGAACAAAAACACCCCAAAGTTAGCAGAAGGAAAGAAATCATAAAAATCAGATCAGAAATAAATGAAAAAGAAATGAAGGAAATGATAGCAAAGATCAATAAAACTAAAAGCTGGTTCTTTGAGAAGATAAACAAAATTGATAAGCCATTAGCCACACTCATCAAGAAAAAAAGGGAGAAGACTCAAATCAATAGAATTAGAAATGAAAAAGGAGAAGTAACAACTGACACTGCAGAAATACAAAAGATCATGAGAGATTACTACAAGCAACTCTATGCCAATAAAATGGACAACCTGGAAGAAATGGACAAATTCTTAGAAATGCACAACCTGCCAATACTGAATCAGGAAGAAATAGAAAATATGAACAGACCAATCACAAGCACTGAAATTGAAAATGTGATTAAAAATCTTCCAATAAACAAAAGCCTAGGACCAGATGGCTTCACAGGTGAATTCTATCAAACATTTAGAGAAGCTAACACCTATCCTTCTCAAACTCTTCCAAAATATAGCAGAGGGAGGAACACTCCCAAACTCATTCTACGAGGCCACCATCACCTTCATACCAAAGCCAGACAAGGATATCACAAAGAAAGAAAACTACAGGCCAATATCACTGATGAACATAGATGCAAAAATCCTCAACAAAATACTAGCAAACAGAATCCAACAGCACATTAAAAGGATCATACACCATGATCAAGTGGGGTTTATTCCAGGAATGCAAGGATTCTTCAATAATGCAAATCAATCAACGTGATACACCATATTAACAAATTGAAGGAGAAAAACCATATGATCATCTCAATAGATGCAGAGAAAGCTTTCAACAAAATTCAACACCCATTTATGATAAAAACCCTGCAGAAAGTAGGCATAGAGGGAACTTTCCTCAACATAATAAAGGCCATATATGACAAACCCACAGCCAACATCGTCCTCAATGGTGAAAAACTGAAACCATTTCCACTAAGATCAGGAACAAGACAAGGTTGCCCAATCTCACCACTTTTATTCAACATAGTTTTGGAAGTTTTAGCCACAGCAATCAGAGAAGAAAAGGAAATAAAAGGAATCCAAATCGGAAAAGAAGAAGTAAAGCTGTCACTGTTTGCAGATGACATGATACTATACATAGAGAATCCTAAAGATGCTACCAGAAAACTACTAGAGCTAATCAATGAATTTGGTAAAGTAGCAGGATACAAAATTAATGCACAGAAATCTCTGGCATTCCTATACACTAATGATGAAAAATCTGAAAGTGAAATCAAGAAAACACTCCCATTTACCGTTGCAACAAAAAGAATAAAATATCTAGGAATAAACCTACCTAAGGAGACAGAAGACCTGTATGCAGAAAATTATGACACTGATGAAAGAAATTAAAGATGATACAAATGGAAAGATATACCATGTTCTTGGATTGGAAGAATCAACATTGTGAAAATGACTCTACTACCCAAAGCAATCTACAGATTCAATGCAATCCCTGTCAAGCTACCCCTGGCATTTTTCACAGAACTAGAACAAAAAATTTCATAATTTGTATGGAAACACAAAAGACCCTGAATAGCCAAAGCAATCTTGAGAACGAAAAATGGAGCTGGAGGAATCAGGCTCCCTGACTTCAGACTATACTACAAAGCCACAGTAATCAAGATAGTATGGTACTGGCACAGAAACAGGAAGATAGATCAATGGAACAAGATAGAAAGCCCAGAGATAAACCCACACACATATGGTCACCTTATCTTTGATAAAGGAGGCAGGAATGTACAGTGGAGAAAGGACAGCCTCTTCAATAAGTGGTGCTGGGAAAACTGGACAGGGACATGTAAAAGTATGAGATTAGATCACTCCCTAACACCATACACAAAAATAAGCTCAAAATGGATTAAAGACCTAAATGTAAGGCCAGACACTATCAAACTCTTAGAGGAAAACATAGGCAGAACACTCTATGACATAAATCACAGCAAGATCCTTTTTGACCCACCTCCTAGAGAAATGGAAATAAAAACAAAAATAAACAAATGGGACCTAATGAAACTTAAAAGCTTTTGCACAGCAAAGGAAACCATCAACAAGACGAAAAGACAACCCTCAGAATGGGAGAAAATATTTGCAAATGAAGCAACTGACAAAGGATTGATCTCCAAAATTTATAAGCAGCTCATGCAGCTCAATAACAAAAAAACAAACAACCCAATCCAAAAATGGGCAGAAGACCTAAATAGACATTTCTCCACAGAAGATACACAGACTGCCAACAAACACATGAAAGGATTCTCAACATCACTAATAATTAGAGAAATGCAAATCAAAACTACAATGAGATATCATCTCACACCAGTCTGAATGGCCATCATCAAAAAATCTAGAAACAATAAATGCTGGAGAGGATGTGGAGAAAAGGGAACACTCTTGCACTGCTGGTGGGAATGTGAACTGGTACAGCCACTATGGAGAACAGTATGGAGGTTCCTTAAAAAACTACAAATAGAACTACCATATGACCCAGCAATCCCACTACTGGGCATATACCCTGAGAAAACCATAATTCAAAAAGTGTCATGTACCAAATTGTTCATTGCAGCTCTATTTACAATAGCCTGGAGATGGAAAAAACCTAAGTGTCCATCGACATGAATGGATAAAGAAGATGTGGCACATATATACAATGGAATATTACTCAGCCATAAAAAGAAATGAAATTGAGCTATTTGTAATGAGGTGGGTAGACCTAGAGTCTGTCATACAGAGGGAATTAAGTCAGAAAGAGAAAGACAAATACTGTATGCTAACACATATATATGGAATTTAAGGGGAAAAAAATGTCATGAAGAACCTAGGGGTAAAACAGGAATAAAGACACAGACCTACTTGAGAATGGACTTGAGGATATGGGGAGGGGGAAGGGTATGCTGTGACAAAGCGAGAGAGAGGCATGGACATATATACACTACCAAACGTAAGGTAGATAGCTAGTGGGAAGCAGCCACATAGCACAGGGAGATCAGCTTGGTGCTTTGTGACCACCTGGAGGGGTGGGATAGGGAGGGTGGGAGGAAGGGAGACGCAAGAGGGAAGGGATATGGGAACAGATGTATATGTATAACTGATTCACTTTGTTATAAAGCAGAAACTAATACACCATTGTGAAGCAATTATACTCCAATAAAGTTGTGAAAAAAAAAAAGAAAATACGTATAGAATTGTTTTTTCTGAGAAATGGTGTGCTTTTTCAGTGTGTATCTCTCAGAACAAAAGCATTCTCTTACATGTCCAGTTATCAAAATCAAAAATTTTAACACTGATGCAATACTATTATCTAATCCTCAGCCATATTCAAAATTTGTCAATTCTCCCAATATATCCTTTTAAGCTATTTTTATTTTCTAGTCCAGGATCTAATCCAGAATAATGCATGGGATTCAGTTGTCATGTCTTTTTTTGTCTCTTTTAATCAAGAACAGTTCCATGCCTTTGTCTTTTCCTATCTTGACATTTTTGAAGAGTGCAGGTCAGTTATTTTGTAGAATGTCCTTGATTTTGAGTTTGCCTGATGTTTCCTCATGACTGGATCTGAGTTAAGAATTTTGTCAGAACTCTGCAAAAGTGTTGTGTTTTTCTCAGTACATCATATCATCAGGAGGCCCATCATGTCAGGTTGCCCCAGTATCTGCAATGCTAACTTCGATCAACTGGTTAAATTTGTATCACTAAGCTTCTCTATCTATAAAGTTTCTATTTTTCCCTTTTTTAAATTAATAAGCATCTTGTGAGAAAGTATATAAATATCGCATGTCTCATAAAATTTTAGCCACAAATTTTATAATTCATTGATAATCTTTTAATGCCTTCTTTCCTTCTATATTTATTAGTTGTATTTTCTATAAGGAGGAGCTGCCCTTTCTTCTAGTGTTTATTTAGATATTTATTCATCAACTTATGAGAGAGCTGATTCACTGATTTTTATTTCATTTTATGGATTAGAATCCATTTCTATCATCATTTATCTTGATGATCAAATTGTCCCTTATTTAGCCAGGGGGAGGTCGTTTATTTATTTATTTATTCATTCATTTATTTTATTGAAGTATAGTTGATTTACAATGTTGTGTTAGTTTCAGGTATACAGCACAGTGATTCGGATATATAGTTTTCCAGATTCTTTTCCCTTATACGTTATTACAAAATATTTAGTATAGTTCCCTGTGCTATACAGTAGGTCCTTTTTGGTTATCTATTTTATATATAGTATATGTTAACATATGTGTATATGTTAATCCTAACTCCCCTTTGGTAACACTCCTGGGCATGTATCCAGAGAAAACGCTAATTTGAAGAAACATATGCACCACAAAGTTCATAACAGCACTATTTACAATAGCCAAGACATGGAAGCAATCTAAATGTCCACTGACAGATGAAATGGATAAAAAATATGTGGTACATATATATATAATGGAATATTACTCAGCCATAAAAATGAATGAAATAATGACATTTGTGGTAACATGGACAGACCTAGAGATTATTATACTAAGTGAAGTAAGCCAGGCAAAGATAAATATAATATATCGCTTATATGTCGAATCTAAAAAAATAAAGATACAAATGAACTTATTTAGAAAACAGAAATAGACCCACAGATATAGGAGGTGGCCCTTCAGGTTTGTTCCTTGACCCTTCAATATGTCCCTATCTTTCTGAGCAAGTTATCACTTGTAAGGCACAAGATGTTCCAACCTAGCCAATCCTATACTTCTCTCTAAGAAAATCTCTTATCCAGTCATATTGGACTATTTTCCATTCTTCAAGTAGTACAAGCTCTTCTTTCTGCATTAGAGCTTTGGGGCATGTTTGTCCAGCTATCTACATAGTTTTTCCTCCCATATGTTTATCAGATACATAGTAAGAGTACAACAAATGTAGCTGACCAAATGAATAAAAATGTGAAATAAGGAAGCAGATTTCTATTTGAGTTCAGAAGATGAAAATATGGACACATGAGTAGCAATTACAGTGTCAGGATTCTACTTAGTGTAACAAGGAACTTGGGAATGTATTCAAGCAGTTACTTTTGACCTTTTGCTAGTAATGTCACAGAGAGAAACCTTGCTCTACAGAAAGGAGTGGACCAGATGGCCTCTGAAGTTTCTTCTGATTCTAAGAACCTGTTTCTGGTATTCTACAAAATATTCTTGGGCAGACATTTCTAATCTATCTGAGAGCCCAGCATGTGGGTGGATTTCTAACCTTCCTTTTCTTCTAGCATTTTCACTATGATTCCTGGGCAGTGTGATGATTTCAGATGCAGATTTTCCCATCAAGGTTGTCATCAGTGAAGAGGAGTTAACAAGCATACTCAGGAAGAATTCAGTTATAGCAATTTATTCTTTCCAACTTTAGAAGGCATAATTACATGCCTTTCAACATGGAGGAGGGATCCAATCACTTTTTGCCCTAGGAATCAGGGTGGTACAGAGGAAGGGCAACTGAACTAGTGATGAACAAAGTGGGTTTGTCTTACAGATTCCATGTCTGCTGGTTAAGGTTTCGGGCTGGTTTAAGATGAGAATTCTAGCTTAACTATCCAAGAAGTGTGGGAAATTTATAATGCTCCAACTCAGTTAATGTTCAAACCTCAATTTCCTCACCTACAAAATGGGAAAACAAAGCCTATCTATCAGGAATGCTGTAAGGATTAAGAGATAATACTGGTGAATTAATTGGCGAAGAGCAAGGCACATAGTAAGGGCTAAATACATAATGATTGCTATTGTTATATAAAAGACCTTAAGCAAGTTGCTTAAGCTCTTCTAACCTTACTCTCTGCATCTATTACACTGAATGATAATTATAAGTCAGCCCTCCAGTATCCACGGATTCCACACCCGCGGATTCAACCAACCTCGGATCAGAACCAGCCGATAAAGAGGGCTGACTGTACTCTACCATTTTATGTAAGGGACTTGAGCATCTCCAGATTTTGGTATCCACAGGCGTCGTGGAACCAATTCCTCGTGGACACAGAGGAACAACTTATCTTACAGGGTTTTATTAAGTTTTCACTGCAGTAGGGCATGTTTGAGTTTCGAGCATACAGACAAGTTCTAAGTAAATGCTCTGAAATTTTTGTTAGAATTTAATCTGATATATAGCGACGTACACAAGAGTTTAGAGTTTAGCAATATGATGGTTTTTAATCAAATTCTCAGACCAAAGATTGGCAAAATATAATTTTTTTCCATGCAGCCTTTACATTTACAAATTTACACCAGCCAGGACTTAATTGAAAAATACCTCTTTCTATTTGGTTTTCAAAATATGAAAGTAGCTAAAAAGGCTGTGACATTTTAAAATATTTCTCATCTCACTGAGAAAATATTTTCCAATGCAAAATGCTTTGGGCTTCTTATTTTTACTAATGAGACTGTATGGATGACAAGAATTGCTTTTGGGACAAGTCCGGGTTGACTTGTTCTAATCAACCCCTTTTTTATTTCCTGGTCTTACTCTGTCCACACACAGTGCCCTGAATAAGTCACCAGACAACTTGCAATTAGACTTTGGGTTCTGTATAGTGTGGGTGCCATATGTACTGCAGGTGTGAAATAGTCCTCTCCTCCTGTACATCATTTCACATGATTTATCATGCCCCCTGGAATGTCCCTCCTCATTGCCACTCTACTCGTTCCCGTCCTCCTGTAAAACTCCTACTCTGGTTTCAAATCCAAGCTCAAACAATTAGCAGTCTCTCCATGGTTTATCAAACTTGGAAAGGTGTTTCAAGTAACCTGTTTGAACGGGCAGGAGAGACTAGTAGAATTTCCAAGAATAGTGATATACCTGTATTGGGAGGAGGGAAAGAGGAAAATTTCGTGTTGGGGGTGGCCCAGGAAAACAACCTCACCATCTACACAATGAAAGGTCAAAAAAAGTCTGAAGTTGATAAAAAAATTAATACAGTGAGCATATTACCTTAAAATATGGTAAATACCACCAAAAGAGCTAACAATGATAATGATTAAATGTGGAGACAAAAACTGGGGGGAATGATTCAACAAATGACTCTTGCATTATTTTATACATTTAAAAATCCATATTCCTATATTGTTCTGATATGATAAATTAAATTAAATCATTTCTCTCATGTCCCTGGGTAAGTCATTCCTGAGTGACTCTGGAATCCCCGGATACAAAAACACATTGTTTATAATTATGCTTTTTGTGGGTTTTGTTTGTTTGTTTGTTTGTTTGTTTTTTGCGGTACGAGGGCCTCTCACTGTTGTGGCCTCTCCTGTTGAGGAGCACAGGCTCCGGACGCGCAGGCTCAGCGGCCATGGCTCACGGGCCCAGCCGCTCCACGGCATGTGGGATCTTCCCGGACAGGGGCACGAACCCGTGTCCCCTGCAACGGCAGGTGGACTCTCAACCACTGCACCACCAGGGAAGCCCTATAATTATGCTTTTATATTTAACTCTTTTATCAAACTGTGAGTGCCTCATTGGCAGGTACTGTACCTTGATTATCTCAGTTGCCCTAATGGCTCCAGCACATAGTAAGTACACAGGAAAAGGTTGCTGAATGAATTCCAGGGAACTGGGGTTATGAAAAGGAACTAAAACTGACATGAAGCTTTCATTTAGAAGTTAATTAAATCATCATATTAGTGAATATGTAATAGCAAACTGATAATAATGCTCTGATGAATAAGTACACAGTTCTAGGAAACTGTGAAACAAAGGACCTGAGTTAGGCTAGCGAGAATGATAGGGATGGTCAGGGAGGTCTTAAAGAAGTAATGTCTGTGCAGAAAACTGGCATTAATGGGTCAAAATAAATCAAATGTAGTCACTTGTAAGAAGGGAACAAAGGAATGGCCACTAGTTCAGGCTTTACATTCTGCTCTTATTGCAACACAATGTTTTGGGACAGAAAAAAGGTGTTTTCAGACAGATGTTTTCTGAGTTCAAGCCAGAGACAGATTCAGGAGCCAAAAATTTTTGAAGAGGAAGGGGCTGTCATAGGAAAGGTTATGAAGCACACCATGAATACCATTCATCGAAAGGGGTAGGGAAATGGTGTTTACTGCTAAATATGCTCTGATTTCTCCCATTAGAAAAATAAGTTTTGATGCTCCTTCTACTGCCATATTCTGTCCTATTTCTTTGGTCTCCTTGGCAGTAAAATATATAGTGTTCTACATTTTCTCTCTCTAATTCTTCTCTTCCCTTTCTCTCTTAAACTTGCTCCATAAAAACTGCTCTTTTTTAGGTCAATAGTGACCTCCAGGTTGCCAAATCCTGGGATAAATGATTAGTCTTATTAAACCTGAGCCCTCAGGAGCACTTCACATCATCATTCTTGCTTTCTCCCAGATAGCCTTTCTTCACTTGACTTTCCTGGAGTTTCTCCTATCTCATTGGTTCTTCTTCTCAGTTTATTTTGTAGATCCACATCTTCCTTAACCCCTTATTGTTGGAGTGCCAAGAACTCAGTCCTTGGACCTATTCTCTTCTCTATTTACACAAACCTCTTGGGTTTCATTCAATCTCATGACTATTCCTAGTGACTCCCAGTTTTGTATTTCCAACCCAGAATTCACTCCTAATCTTCAGACACATAGATGGGGCTGCTTAATCAGTATTTCTGCTAGGATGTCCAAGAGACATCTCAAACTTACCATGTCCAAAGCTAAATGCTTGGCATACCCCAATCCTGCTGCAAACACAACCTTTCCCAGCTCTTGTGAAGGCATCTCCAAGTGGTTATCAGTGTGGAGGACAATGAACATTCATCCTTATCTAACACTGTAGAGAAAAATAAGATGGATTGTGAACTGAAATGTAAAAGATAAAGCTGTAAAATGTCTAGAACAAAACAGGAGAAAAGATCTTTGTGATCTTGTGTTAGACAAGGATGTCTTAGATAGAGCACAGGAACTCAAAATCTTATCTCTGGCAGCAATAATTTGAAGGAACTGCTTATGTTGCAATCACTCAACAAAAACACTTTCTAATTGGGGTTCCCAGAAAGCTGAATAAGCAGTTAGGGATGAGATATAAAGGGGGTATCGTCCGAAGGCTTTAAAGAAAACATCAGCCCCATCCAGATGTCCTTACCAACTTCATCTTCCCTAAAGGTAGAACTAAGACTCCTCGGGGTTAATCTTGGCTCTAGAGCTGATGTTCTTTTAACAATTATCCATTCAGTTCAATTAAACAAATACTTAAATCTGCCAGTGTAGTGCTGGTACTGTGCCAAACAGGGATGAGCAAGCATCAGAATCACCTAGAGAACTGGTTAAAACAAAAATTGCTAGAGGACCTCAGACTTCCTGATAATGGAGCTCTTGGGGGGCTCCATTTGCAATTCCAGCACATTCCTCTGTGATACTCACGGTTTTGCTCCTAGTCTGGGGACTTCACTTTCAGATCCACTGCTTTAAGCTAAGGAATCTGGCATTAAAGATGCAGTGTTTTAAAAGTGAAAAGTCCTATTTCAAGAAAAATAAACGTATATATATTTTTTTTAAAAAAAGAGCTTGTGATTTCTCGTTCGACCAGTGGTGTGCTGGAGCCAGCTTCTAAGGTTTGCAAGAGCTGATTTGTGGCTTGAAATCCATTATGATGGGAATAGTTACACCAGAGAAATTGACAAACTCTATAAATGAGGATTCATTTTTATTTCCTAGAGAGCTCCTTGTTGACATTGACCAACATGCTGCTGAATCAGACACACCTATCCAAGTTCAACTTCTAGTTTTCCTGTATCTGTTATTATGTGAACCCTTTAGCAAGGCACCTAACATCACTAAGCCTCACTTTCCCCATCTGCAAACAGGCGCGCCTACCTCTACAGGACTGTTGTAAAGATTAACTGATAATAACATAAAACATTTAGTACATGGCACATTTTTATGTGCCCATAATGGAGCTATTATTTTATTATTAGTGGGAGCAGACTGAAATGTAAATGCACAATGGAGATACAGTCTGACACATGCCTTCTTAGAAGGATGGGCAGAGTGACATCAGGGTGGTACAAAAGAAGGCTCTAACTTCCAGATTGGAAGGGGATGGTCAGGGACATCTTCCTTTATCATTTCTTTAGAATCCAGCAGGATGGATGTATGGGGGAGGGGGAAGCGAGGCACCCAAGAGCCTGGCTATCATGGAGGAACCTTATGATATTAGATAGTTAGACTTGATTCCTACACAGTGAAATCCAGGTTCTGCACATCATTAAACATGTGTCAGCTTCAGTTTGTCATCCTTGATCACATCGAGAGCCCTGTTCCTGTTAGCCTAGACTTCATAGCTGATTGCTCTGGCATTACAGCTGTCTGCTGAAGACTTTAATAATGAAAAGGAGTGGGGTTTATGCAATACTTTACAGTTTGCACAGAATTTTTGCTTTCGTATCTTATTTCATTTTCACAAACAATATGATAAGAAATATAGGTTTATTTGCCTATTTATTCAGAGACTATTCACTTGGTGCCTACACTGTGCCAGGCACTATCCAGAACACTTAAGATACTGTAGAACACAACAGATGGGATCCTTGCACTCATGGAAAGTGTGGATTTGACCCACTCTTCATTCATTTCCTAGTTTAATTACTATTGGAAAAATAAAATGTGAGCTCATAATTAGGAAACTCACGTGTCTGAGAAAGTGACGTTTACCCTGATACCTAAAGGATGAAGGGGAATTAGACAATGATGTTGGGTAGGAGATAAGGAAGAGGACCCAATGCTCGGGGAGAACTTTGTACCAAGGAAGCAGCAGAAACTGGGGCTGTCAATGATGTAAAAAAAAAGGGCAGTGTGGCTAGAGATCAGGAAGCAAAAGGGAAATGCATGACATGTGGCTGAGAAAAGCGCCATGGTATGATTACACAGGGCCTTACAAGCCAGGCTAAGGATTTGGGTCTTTTTCCTAAGAGAATTAAGCATTCTAAGCAGGGAAGTGACATAATCAGATTTGCATATTTTAAAGCTCTCTGTAGGAAAGGGAAACATCTGAGACAAAGACTGGAAGGATATTCTGCAAGACTTGTTGATTCTTTGGAGGTAGACGGTGAGAGAGAGGGTAAGGTCAAAGACAAGTCTTAGGTTTTAGATGTGAGAGTCTGTGTGGGTGGGATGCTCTTTATGGAGATTAACACTGGGGAAGATCAGCTTGGGAAACTGGAGGTGCTGAGGAGGAACTGGGACCATGTGAGATATCTAGGTGGTGACCTCAAGCCCTCAGATATCTGGGAACGGACCTCAGAGGAAAGATCTGAGCTAGAATGATAAACTTCCAGAGTTTATCAGCAAATATTTGGGGGTGGCCAAAAAGTTCGTTCGGGTTTTCCATGCCATCTTATGGAAAAACCCAAACTAAACTTTTGGCCAACCCAATAGATGACAATTAAAACCATGGATGTAAATGCTCTCAACTGGGGGCAGGGAGGCCATGGGAAGAAACAGGGTCTGGGATGCTGCCCTAAGTAATTACAATGAAAGAACGGGACAAGGAGAGTCAGGGAAGACAGAGGAACATGGTGGGGAGTGTGATGAGAAATAAGCCAAAGAAAGAAAATTCTTCTAGAAAAAGAAAGTGGTCAGTAGTCCATATCAGTTAAGCTGTAAGCAGTAAGTAAAGCCAGGAATGGAAAGAGCTCCTTGGACCTAGCCAGACAGAGTAATTAGTGACCTCAGGAAGGAATCTTCTGGGGGATTGCTGAAGGCAGGGTCCAGATTGGAGGAGGTGGGTGGCAAATGAAGGTGAAGAAGGGGAGTCAGTGAATTTACTGAGACTTTTCCTTTGAGTTGTTTGCCGTGAAGAGGAAGCAAGAGAAACTAGCTGCTAGAGTGAGATTTAGGTGACATTTTTGTCTTACGTTTCCATTTTGTGCCCGTTAGGATGCCTTTCTGCATCAAGTAACAATGGCAAATTGATCATTCAGTGAATTTAATTTTTTTTCTTTACAGTTTCATTTTAGGCTAATTTCAGTAAATTGACCTAGAGCCAAATTCAGAAGTCCATGTCAATAAAAAACATCAACTTTTGAGTACTTTCTATGTGGCAGGCTCCCTGCTGTGTCAGTAGTACTCTATGTTGTCACATTAACCCCTCACAAATCACTGGCAAATAAGGTGGTTTTAGTCTCAATTTACCAGCCAGGAGACCGAGGCACAGGAAGGGTCTGTAACTTGCCTAAGGCCACCCAGCTGGTAAGGGATGGAGTCTGAATTCAAGTTGGACCTGCCTGGCACCAAGGCCAGGGCTCTTCATTACCATGCCTGGGCTTGCTTCCAGGGCATGGGAAAGGTCTGGAATACCACACCAAAAACTGTCATCCTGAACTGTAAGCAGCAAGGAACTACTTTAGATCCTAGAGTGAGAGTGTGATCTTAGAAAACCATTATTTAAGGCTTTTCTCAGATAACTGGGAAGGGTGGGCTTATATTGGAGAGGTCTTCCTTCTTCTTCTCACCTTTACTTAAATATACTATTTCATCTCTCAGATTTCAGTGTAATTGTCTCTTTGTCACTAAGTGGGGTAACACAAGGGTGTAAATACCAGAAGACAGAGTAATTGAAAGTCATGTTAGAAGCTGCCTACCGCAGGTTGCTATGAATATCTGTATTTTTACCTGGAGACACCTTCATCGTCACACATATTGTAGTATACCTCTGGTTGCTTATTTGGAATATGTTTTCTAGGAGAATCATTGGGTTGGATCATGCATATTGTTTATTGTTATGCATGTTTCCTAAGGCTTTTGATACACAAACCCATAATATCTTCAACAATAAAAAATGTCATAGCATTTTAGCCCCTTGCCTATTTTCATTATTGTATGAGCAAGTTTTTTACCCCACACACTCATCAACAATGGTTTTTATTCACTCCCAAGTTGAGTGAAACATAGTTCACTATCTTTTTCTTCACTTTTTTTTTCACTTTTTTTTTTAACTGCTAGGAATCCAACACTCCATGTTTATTAAGTATTTGGATTTTTTTTTTTCCTGGAAACAGCTAGTTCATAACTTTTGCCCATTTTCCTATCAGGGCATGTGTAATTTCTTAGTGATTTCTAAGAGGTCTGCATATTTAGAATATTCTATTTGTGTTACATAAATAGTAATAGAATAAACATAAACATTAAAAAACTTAACTATACTATTTCTGTTACATAGTTGACAAAAACTTTTTCACATTTTGTAATTGGCCTCTCAGTTTTATGATATTTTTGATATAAATACTTTATTTGAAAATATTTAAGGTAATCATATCTATCAATATATTCCTTTATTTTTTCTTTTCGAGTTATTCTAAAGAAGTCTTCCTTTCTATACCAAGTTTGGTTACATAGAGTATCTCTCACTATTTTTAGTTTCTTTCCTTATTTCCTTCCTCCCTTCCTTCTTCTCTTCCTTTGCTTATAACATTACAATGCTTTAATCCACTCATTTTCTTTTATACTTTCAAGTAACCATTCAACGTCTCCTTTCTGCTTCTCTTTTTTCTTCTTCTTACTACTGTCATTTTTATAAATGAATAGTGGGTTGACCATATATAGAATAAGATTCTCCCTACTCTTGCTGATGGAAAATGCCATATTTATCATCTTGTACATTTTTATATATATTGGTCTCTTCTTGAGCTATCTCTGCTTTTTCTTTGATCAAACGATCCATTCTTAAGCCAGTTCCCATAATGTTTGAAACAAGTATATTAATTTTATTAATATTATAATTTATATACATATTATTCATTAGCATATCATTACATTATTATATTAGTAAATTAGTTTATTAGTTTACACTCTTCTCACTGCTTATTAATATTTTTCTAGCTGCTCCAGGATGTTTATTTTTTAAATTTAAGAATAACTTTGTTAAGATGTGAAAAATTACTCAGATTTGGCTTTAAATTGTTTACACTCATAAATTAGGAGAGTTAATAGTTTTAAAATATTATTCTTCCAAAGAAAAACATAGTCTCAGTTTTTTTCAGCCTACTTTTATGAGCTCTCAGTAAACATTTGTAGCAATTTTTTACTGATCTTGAGCACTTCGTGTCCACCTTGCAACAGTTGTAACTACTATTTATATTCCATAGCATTGTAGTATAGGTGAGATTACTTCACCTCTCTGAACTTCCTCAGCTCATTTTTGAACCAGACATGCTCACCCCTGCCTCTCACAGGTGCTGTGAGGGTTAAATGAGGTGGTAAATTTAAAGCTCCCAGAGCACTGCACAACACAGCAGGTGTTCAACTTGTGATGGTAAGAATTGGTGTTAAAAGAAATTGTAGAACAGCCTTAGGTAATCATGATCATACTAGACCATGAAGAAAATTCCTCTTCCACATGACAACTCTCTATGCACCTGGTACAATTAGCCCATAAATCTTTTGAAGTGAGGCCACAAGACAGCAAACATCATCCAAGTTGGAATATTGTGGCTTTAAGTCTTTTTTTCTCAGTCCAGCTTCACACTCCATAGCAGATCCATCCAACTACATCAAATGAAAGCTATCGGATTTCTAACTGAATTGGAAATGCCTATCATGTTCTGCCTTTAAGTATGATTTGGATTAAGAATGATTCATGGATACATAAACACAGGGGTAAACAGATGTTGTTTACCTCCCCACTATCTTAATCCTTGTCATTCTAATTCTGAGACGCTATATGATGGTTCTATATGGTGGTTTTATAGGCTAGTTCTCTATGATAGCTCTACATGATGGATCTATGGGTTGAATCTAGAGGGTGATTCTATAGGCTGCTTCTAGATGATGATTCTAAATGATGCCCTATGTGCACTCTCCCCATGGTACCATTTTTAAGACTAGTGTGGAATTTCCACGCTCCTCCAGCCTGTTGTAGAAGATGACATTCAGCAGATGGAAAATGAGAGAGAAGAAATGGAGGGTTGACAGAGGGGTTTGGAGGAAGAGAAACGGAAATAAGAAGTGCATATGAGTGAGTAGTAGAAGGAAAGGAGGTGGGTGGGAAGAACTAGGGATTGCACATAGGGTGAAATAGGGTGGGTAGAGGAAGAAGTGTTGACAGACCAGCAGAAGAGAGAGGAGGTAGTTAGAGCAAAAGGGAATAGAACGGGAAGTCTTAGATGATTCAATTTCTTCAAAAATCATAGTGGAAATGTCCCCAAATGTTGCCAACAATACATTCTGTGACTAAGTCATTATGCAGAGAGATGAGCTGGGGGCTGAAGGACAGAATTAATATAGTAAGTAATTCTACCCTTTTGGCAATGTCTTTCTGCGTGAAATAATGGTTTTATGTCTCACTTGTCTCCAGTCTGCACATTCCTCATAACAAACAGTTCCACAGTGAGTGACTATTTATGTTTCAAGGCAACAGCATTGGCATAATGGACGATCCTCTGAATCTTTTTCTGCAAAGAAATGCCAGGGCTGCCTGGGAAACCTGGGAGAACTTTCTAGTTGGGAATAAAGCTGCTGCCGCTGCTAACTACAGAAGTTGGAGTTCGGAACCTGGAATCAGGCAGATCTTGGTTAAAGCCCTTCCAGGGCTACTTATTGACTTACCTTCACTGCATCAGTTTTCTTGTTTAAAAATGGGAAATGCTCACATCTGGCTCACACGTGAAGGCATACAGCACAGTAACCTGGAACACAGCCAGGGTTCAGTGATGGTTGCTTAGGAAAATGTCAAATCTCTTTCCAACCTCTCTCAAGTATTTATATCAAAAATATCATAGGGTTTCCCTGGTGGCACAGTGGTTGAGAGTCTGCCTGCCGATGCAGGGGACACGGGTTCGTGCCCCGGTCCGGGAAGATCCCACATGCCGCGGAGCGGCTGGGCCCGTGAGCCATGGCCACTGAGCCTGCGCGTCCGGAGCCTGTGCTCCGCAACGGGAGAGGCCACAGCAGCGAGAGGCCCGCGTACCGCAAAAAAAAAAAAGTCTTTACTCCCATAAACCTCAGAGTGTGTCTATATGTGGAGATAGGGCCTTCATTATGGTGACTAAGTTAAACTCCAATATGACTGGTGTCCTTATAAGAAAAGGAAAAGACACCAGGGATGCAGGCACACCGAAATGACCATGTGCAGAGGCAGCAAGAAGGTGGTCAGTTGCAAGCCAAGGAGAGAGGCCCCAGAGGAAACCAAACCTGCTTGTTTAAGATACCCCATCTCTGTGGATGGACCTAGAGATTGTCATACAGAGTGAAGTAAGTCAGAAAGAGAAAAACAAATATCGTATAATATCACTTCTATGCGGAATCTAGAAGAATGGTACAGGTGAACTTATTTGCAAAGCAGAAATAGAATCACAGATGTAGAGAACAAACTTATGGTTACCAAGCGGGGAGGGGGGTGGGATGAACTGGGAGATTGCGATTGACATATATGCACTACTATGTATGAAATAGGTAACTAATGAGAACCTGCTGTATAGCACAGGGAACACAGTGATCTGTGGTGACCTAAATGGGAAGGAAATCTAAGAAAGAGTGGATATATGTATACGTATAACTGATTCACTTTGCTGTACAGCAGTAACTAACACAACATGGTAAAGCAACTATACTCCAATGAAAAAAAAAAAGGAGACCCCGTCTCTTATCCTTTATTAGGGCAGCCTGTGTTCGTCTGCTAGGACTCCCATAAGAAAATGCAACACACTGCCATTTCTTTCTGTGTCTGTGTCCTCTTCTTATGAGGACACCAGCCATATTGGATTAGGGCCCACCCAGAGGACCTTATTTACCTTAATCACCACTTTAAAGACCCTATCTCCAAATGCAATGACATTGTGAGGTACTGGGGCTTAGGACTTCCACATATGAATTTGGGGTTGGGGGTGGGGACACAACTCAGCCCATAACAGAGACCTTAAGAAAGATAAGGAGAGAGAGAAGAGCACTGGCTTCTCTGGATGATGTGCTTTGGGCCAAACCCTGCACTGGGTGCATCCAATCCTTACAAAAGCGCTGGGAGTTAAACCACATGGTCTCCCTTTTAAAGGTGAAAGCCCAGGCCTGGAGAGTAAACATCCAGTCCCCACCCCCAGCCCCAGGTGGGAAGGGAAGGGAAGGGCTTGTGGGGTATGAATTTCTTCTCAGTGTAGCCCTGGGTCACCTAACCCGCCTCTTTTCTAGCCGTTCACAGCGCCCAACCGGAACCAATTTTTGCAGAATTGGCCAGTCACAACTGGGATGCTAATGGGACCAGGCTCTTAGGCTTGTGGGGACATGAGACTGCCATGCAGAACACTCAGCAAAGTGCTCAGACCTGGCAGATGCTCTAAGCAGTGACGGCTCTGCTCATCACGATGATGATTTTGTTGCCTTGAAAACTTTTGAGTGCAAGAGAAAGAGGTTCTCGAACTGGTGATTTTACCATCTACTTCTAGGTACCTCAGCCAACACCAGGAAACTGAGCTAGGGATGTTTTCACACACATTAGCAGCCCTGGGAAGGAAGAATCATTATTCTCTTCCAGGTAGAGATATCCCTAAGGAGGCCCAGCTGAAAATGCAGAAGCCCAGGTTTCATCAGCTCACTTGAATGGGCTCATCTAAATAGAACTGAACACCAGCCTCAGCCACTGCCTCAGCCCTACCCCCACACATCATCGTGCTCCACGGCCCTGGAGATGGTAAATCACAGCAAGTCTCTTCTCAGCCAAAGAACACACATCCTTATCCTTTGTCCCACCTAGACTCTCCTTCCAATTTTCGCTAGTCAAAGCTTCCTGGTCTTAAAAGTTCATCCCTGCAGCTCCGTTCCTGGATCTGCTCTAGGTCCCTGAGGAATCTTCTATATTGAAGGGTAGAGGAGAAATATCTAATGGTTATTAGGGCCTAGGGTGGACCCTTCACGTCCCATATGCTTTACTGCTCCTAACTCGTGCTATGAGGAGGCAGTGTATTGGTCCAGACTTTAGGGATGACTGAGGTCATAAAAATGTTCAGTAACTTGCCAGGGTCACCTTACCACTAAGGAACAAACCCAAGCCAGACTGACTTCATCTTTCCAGGGTATATATATATATATATATATATTACATATGTATGTATGTATATATATATATATATATATATATATATATATATATATAATTTTTTTTCTGTGTTTGATTGTTAAGCCTCCAACCAATTTTACCAATAAGGAAACTGAGAGTGATTTGGTGACATTCTAAGCTCAGTTAGCTCCCAAGATGGAGCTAAGATTAGAAACTAGTTCTTCTAAGTCCAATGGTCCAATCAAGTGTCATTTATTTATTCAACATAAATGAATTGAGCTAAAACATAGAAGCAACCCCAATGTCCATCAGTGGATGAATAGATAAGCAAAATGTGTTCGATACACACAACAGAACATCATCCTGTCTTAAAAAGACAGGAAATTCTGACGTATGCTGCGACATGGATGAACCTTGAGGACATTATGCCAAATGAAATAAGCCAGTCACGAAAGGACACACACCATATGATTCCACTTGTATGAGGTACATAGAGACAGAAAAGAGAATGGTGGCTGCCAGAGGCTGGGGGAAGTGGGCAATGGTGAGTTACTATTTAATGGGCCCAGGGTTTCAGTTTTATAAGCTGAAAAGAGCTACGGAGATGGATGGCTGTGATGCTTGCACAACATTATGAGTGCATTTAATACCACGGAACTGTACACTTAAAAATGGTCTAGATGGTAAATTTTATGTTATGTGTATTTACCAGAATTAAAATATCAGGAAAAAACTTGGACTGAGCACCTGCTGTGCACAAGGTAGCCTTCGAGTCAATGAGAATTCAGTCTCATCCCTGCCTATCTAGTGGCAGGGGATGGGGGGGATGTACAATTAACAATAAATGTAACATGACTACTCTGGATAATATGTTAATAGGTAGGAAAAGTTAAAAGGTACATTAAAATGGGAAAAATGGTGGCCATTTGAAATGAGTGAGAAGGTAACCTTTGAGCAAAGACTTGAAGGAGGAAGAGGAATGAGGCTGTGGTTACCTGGGAGAGGAGCATCCCAGACAGAACAAAGACAGAGAATGAACATGGTGGCCGAGCACGCTGGCTTGATACACAGCAAGAAGGTCAACATGAGTGAGGCAAAGGCAGTAGTAGGAGATGAAGACAGAGAGGAAGATGAGTCATGGAAACCATTGGAAGGACTTGTCTTTCTAACATGAGAAATACCGGAAAGCCCACAGTCACAGACTAAATTGTCCCCACGGCCCAGGCTGGTGATGTCACCCCTGGATGGCTCAGGTAGGACTGTGGCAAACAAGTGTGTCTGCCTCTTCTGAACGGGGCAGCCCCTACTCACTTTCATTCCAGATGTCCCCAAAGGAGAAGGCAAGCCTGATGTTGTCTGATCTGCTTTTCAGTAGAAGCCAGAAATCTGGACTTTTACATGAAGCTTCCTGATTTTTAAAAAATATTAGCAATGAGTTCCATTTTTTCAAAGCACCACGTCTCCCTCCAAGAAGCCTCTGATTATAGAATTGTAACAAATTGACCCAGTTTGAGGCCTGTGCATTATACCAGGTTGCCATGTGATCCTACATCACCAGGCCTGTCTGATAGATTTTGAGGCATTAGGAAGAATCAGGCCATTATATTCATTACCTGCATTCAGACATAAGATTTAACCTCTATCAGTGCAGTTACCTCTTTGTGTTGCAATGATCTGTGTATATGTCTGTTTCTCTTACTAATTTGTGAGCTAGTCAAGGCCAGACACTGAGTTTTCCTTGGCTTTGAACCCCTAGAAGAAGGCTACACACATAATAGGAGTCCAGTAAATATTTATTGAATAAAGCTGTAATGGTGAATGTGTAAAAATAGCTTGTATATGTATTGAGGACAGAAGGAAAAGAAAAGACACAAAAGTAAAATGTGGATTGTGTTAGAGGTTGGCATTTAAGGAAACTATTTTCTTTTGTTTTCCAAACTCCCCATACTGTTATTATATTGATTTTGTAACTTTTAATGGGAGAAAACGTTTTAACAAAAAAAAATCAGTTAGTCTTCTAGGCTTCTCCTTTCAGAGATGCTCTCGTTGGGATACAAACCCTGTTGGGGAGAATTCCCTGCAATATCCCACTTGCTGGCCCCAAGCACTTGCTCACATCACTGAGCTCAGAACCAATCCAACATTATAGTTGTACATATGGGAATCCACATGATAGGCTTGATATCTTCTCTATACCAAAGAGCCAATCCAGCCCAGCCCAGACAATTCCCACTAAATTTCCAGGATCTTTCTAAGAAAGGTTGCATCTAAGAAATGTTGGTGTTTCTGCAGTGAGGACAAACATGGAGAGAAGCAGAGTCTTGGTGATGGGACAAAATAGATGACATGTTGACCTCACAGGTCATAGTGAGTGGTCCAAGCACCATGTCTAACAGGTGTGTGTAGTGGTGTGGGAATTCAATTCAGCAGCCAAGGCATGGCACAACAGAAGCCAAGTGACAATTGAACACTGGGGACCAGATGAATAGTGAACATCCATCCACTCCTTCCTGTGTCTACCACTCCATGTACTCCATTTTGGAAAAAAGATGTGATTTGGGTATTTGCAAATGGTGCCAGAGTAGGCAAATGTGTTATGCATGGGGTGGGGGGTAGAGGTGTCCATGTGGGCTCTGGTGTGTGAACAAAACACTGGTATATTAGGCAGGGGAATTGATCAGTCCTAACTAGAAGCACCTATTACAGAATCTCTGTCCTGTGGATTAAGCCAACAGAGTGGAGAGGAAAATGGAACCAACTGGCTATGATGGATTCTGGTACTAAAGATCTACCTCAATCCTGCTCCAGGGTCTGACTACGGAGAATAAAGAAATGATAGCCAAGTGAGAACTTGGCCATCAGCTTTATTAAAACCCAAGTCCCTCCTTGACCCCCTTCCCTCCAGAGGGAGGCCCTCTGGAGAGCATGGATTGAGCCTGACCCTAGAGTAGAGGTTTCTAATTCTATTCCTCATGCTTTGGGGTGATGCCATTCTGTACAGCAGACCCAGAGTTGACCCAAGTTTGAATGGAAGAAGCTGGGGAACAGAGCCATCTCCTCCTCCAATTCTTCCTTCCCTCTAAGCACAGGCAGGTCCAAGAAATCAAGGTCCAAGGTACACATGAGCAGTGATCAAACCTATAGGCAAACACTGTCCAACACATATCATGTTCTCATCAATTATAGTGGCTACTCTACCTCCCGTGGGGAAGAACAAGAAAGATGGGTTGAAGCTCTCCTTACAACCTTTCTTAGAAGGTTAGAAGCTTTGACAAAAGTCTCCCTTTCTGTAGAAACACAAAAATGAGTAGGAACATACCTACTATGGATTAGACAATTTCCTCTGTCTAATCCTCTATAGAAATGCTACCATGGATTGAGCCCTTTCCAGTGCTCCAGGCATCTTTCCATATATTCACTCATTTAACCCTCCCAACAATCTTATGAGGTAACTAAGATGGGATGAGGCACAGGGAAGCCAAATGATGCACCTAGTAAGTGACCGAGTCAGACTAAGAACCCAAGGGCATCACACCAGAGTATGGACTCTGAACCTCTGCTCTGGAGCTGATGCAAGCAACATTACACCAGCCCTTTGTCCTGGTTTGACAGGTAAGGAACTTGAGGTTTACCCATGATGTCAAAGAAAGCTGGGTCTAAACTCATGCCTGCCTGAACCTAGAGCATGTTCAATTACACCACGAAAGAGCTGCTGCATATAAGCAGTTATAAAGGTCCCCAAGTCTTGTATCTGATGGGCAGATAGCAACTCACCTGAGGAGATCCCACAATGCCAGTTGAGCCAGTGCATCATGGTTCTGACCCGTTATTTAATCCTAAACTCCAGTCAACTGAATGCACACAAGACAAGAGGAAGGCAAAGGTTACTGTGCTCCCTACCTCTCTGGTCTGGAAGGTCTGAGTTTGCAGCTGGCGAGGGTGAAGGCTGTAACCGTCATCCATGGTTGCACATTAGAACCACTTGGGATAAATTTTTAAAAACATTTTTTAAAAGTTCCAGTGTAATTGATCTGAAGTATAGCCCTGACATAAAGGTGTTTTTGTTTTATTTTAAGTTCCCTAGGGGATTCTAATGTGTAGCAATAGTAGAGAAACACTGGGCCAGGAAACGCACTCCAAGCTGACAATTAGAATTAAAATCTTCCCCTAAACTAACCTTCATCTTAGACACCTGGGACTTGACTGAGCAATGACACTTGAAATGGAAACGATCTGCCATTATTTATGGAGTTTAATTTCAGCTCGTGATCCTACTGCTGGGTCTGTGAGGAGAGCCTGGGGAGGGGAACTTGGGGGGAAAGGTGAAATTGAAGGATGAGGCCATACAGATGGCACAAGAACCAGCAATTCACTGCCCTTGTTTGGTAAACACACCCAGTGCTTAATGGTGCCTAATGGTGCCTGTAATTGATGTCTAAAGTTATTTAAGAGTAAATTTACTAGAAAATAATTAGCAATTTTATAGTTCACTACTTCCTCGCTTTGGGGATAAAAATTTTTTCAATGGTTTTATCAGGCACCACAATACAACAGTGCTATGAAATCAGTTTGCCCAAAATGGAGGTAGACATGGGTCCCCTAAAGAGATAACTACGTTTAAAAAATTGTTTGATTAGCTATTTTCATTCATTGGAACGTAAGCCTATTTTCCCCTCCACTACCACTCCCCACCGTGCCAATCTCCCGTTTGAATCTGTAATAAATTATCCTTAATCAACAACAAGGGAAAGTTGTAGGAAGGCAGCTTGGGGATGGCTTAGATTTGACCTTGGGAGTCCTTAACCTTAGCAGTGGGAGTGGAGAAGAAAACTGTTCTCTCATTAAGTCAGATACATCTTTCCTTAGTGAGCTTGTAGGAATATTCATTACAACACATTAGCTCACCTCTTCCTCTTTCTGCCCAGCTAGCCCAGGGCTACAAGGAGAGATGGAATGATAGAAATACATTTACTAAAGATTTTATTAAAGATTTACTAAAGAATTTGCTTGGACTTCTCTTTCTGGAGCCCTCTGCTCACAGCCAATAGGGAAAGGAATTGTTGTAGTTTGCAGTTCAGATAGAGGCTCTCAGTGGCTTTTACAAACTTTCTGCAGATGATTACCAGTTTCCACATCTGTGAAATGGGTAAGACAGTCTTTCCTCTGCTTGTTCCTAAAAGTGTGGTCCATGGATCAGTAGCATCAGCAACCTTGGAAGTTTGTTAGAAATGCAGAATTTCAGGCTCCTCCTCAAAACTACCCAAAATGAATCTCTAGGGGTGTGAAGCTAGATACTAGTGTTTTAGTAAGTTTTCAGGTACTTCTTATGCATGCTTGAGTTTAAGAACCAGTGCTTTACAGGAGTACTGTGAACAGCAAATGAGATAAGTGAAAATATACTCTGGAAAAAAATGGAAGATGCTATCAAGATTCTGGGTATTACTGTTTCTCTTCATATTATTAAGTGTAAATGTCACAAAAATATTAGGAGGTATAGGCCTAGAAGACTCATCCTGTAGCTTCATCAAAATTTTCTATCAGTGATGTTAAATCTTGAGTGTTTTAGAGGCAGACATATGGAAGACAGAAAGCAGGCTGATGGAAGTATCTAAGGACATGTGGGGAGTGGGGTGAAGTAGGGACCCCCACCCTTCCTAGGAGCACTCCAGTTCTGTTTCAAAACAATAGAATTGTGCAGGCCAGATAGAATAGTTCTGCAAACTGAATTTGGTCTGGGGACTAATGATATGCATGGCACAAAAGTTTGGAATGCCCAAGAAAAATGTGTCCCCAATATCCCTTTTATTACTTTTCTTCAATTTTTTTTTTTTTTGCGGTATGCGGGCCTCTCACTGTTGTGGCCTCTCCCGTTGCGGAGCACAGTCTCCGGACGCGCAGGCTCAGTGGCCATGGCTCACGGACCCAGCCGCCCCGCGGCATGTGGGATCTTCCCAGACCGGGGCACGAACCCGTGTCCCCTGCATCGTTAGGCGGACTCTCAACCACTGTGCCACCAGGGAAGCCCTTCTTCAATTTTTGATATTATAGAAATTAATTGTTTAAGAGTCTAGTGGAAGTCACTCCAAAAGGTTCTGCCTCATATTAGCTTTCCTGATCACTTATAATTTTATTTTCACATGGCTGTTGGTTAGCTGTGTTTCACTGAATATTTTCATTTTTGGATATCAGTTCTTAGAAGGATAGCTAAATGTGACACCTTCTTACTGAATATATGGGGTCTATGACTGTGTGTTTACATATGACTTATTTCTTCATCTAGAAAAATATTTTGGCTGCAATATTACCTTCTTGTAGCATCAATACTGTGCTTGATATGTGAACTAAACTCTTTTAAAGTATTTTTTCCTATATTAAAATCCACTACAATATAACATAGCCATTAAGAATATGAGTTTTACAAGATGAAAAGACAACGTGGGAGAAAATATTTGCAAATGAAGCAACTGACAAAGGATTAATCTCCAAAATATATAAGCAGCTCATGCAGCTCAATCTCAAAAAAACAAACAACCCAATCCAAAAATGGGCAGAAGACTTAAATAGACATTTCTCCAAAGAAGATATACAGATTGCTAACAAACAAATGAAAGGATGCTCAACATCACTAATCATTAGAGAAATGCAAATCAAAACTACAATGAGGTATCACCTCACACTGGTCAGAATGGCCATCATCAAAAATCTACAAACAATAAATGCTGGAGAGGGTGTGGAGAAAAGGGAACCCTCTTGCACTGTTGGTGGGAATGTAAATTGATGCAGTCACGATGCAGAACAGTATGGAGGTTCCTTAAAAAACTAAAAATAGAACTACCATACGACCCAGCAATCCCACTACTGGGCATATACCCTGAGAAGACCATAATTCAAAAAGAGTCATTACCACAATGTTCACTGCAGCTCTATTTACAATAGCCAGACATGGAAGCAACCTAAATGTCCATCAACAGATGAATGGATAAAGAAGATGTGGCACATATATACAGTGGAAGATAACTCAGCCATAAAAAGAAACGAAACTGAGTTATTTGTAGTGAGGTGGATGGACCTAGAGTCTGTCATACAGAGTGAAGTAAGTCAGAAAGAGAAAACCAAATACCGTATGCTAACACATATATATGGAATCTAAAAAAAAAAAAAAGGTTCTGAAGAACCTAGGGGCAGGACAGGAATAAAGACGCAGATGTAGAGAATGGACTTGAGGACACGGGGAGGGGGAAGGGTAAGCTGGGACGAAGTGAGAGAGTGGCATGGACTTAGATACACTACCAGATGTAAAATAGATAGCTAGTGGGAAGCAGCCGCATAGCAGCCGCAAAGCTGGTGCTTTGTGTCCACTTAGAGGGGTGGGATAGGGAGGGTGGGAGGGAGCCGCAAGAAGGAGGAGATATGGGGATATATGTATATGTATAGCTGATTCACTTTGTTATGAAGCAGAAACTGACACACCATTGTGGAGCAATTATACTCCAATAAAGATGTTAAAAAATTTTTTTTAAATATATGCATTTTAGAGCAAGACAAACTTGGGCTCAGATAGTGGTTCTGTGACTTACTAGTTGTGTATCCTTGGAAAAATAACTCCCACTCTTTAAACCTTAGTTGTATTATCTATAAAATGGGATCAATAATTTTTACCTTACAATGCTGTTTTAAGAATAAATGAGATGGGAAATGAGTATCATGCTGTATGTGGCATCTTTTATTATTATTAATTCTTTAATTTATATAGGATAATATTGTTGGTATGTTTGTTCATAGAACAGTGTATTGTATTGGGAGATGATATCTGGTAGGAGAATGGTTCCTTATGAAGTAAATAATTTTAAAAAAAAGTGTCCAGTGGAGTTCAGTAGTTTTCTTGAGTGACAGATTGTTTGGGCCATCTCCCCATGATCTAGTAAGGTCACCTGGGAGAAGATGTCATCATTTTCCTCTGGGTAAGGGGGCTCTGTTCACTCTTTCTAGCCACAAAGCACTTCATAAGATTAAGAATGCAGAGGGGGATGGCTAGAGTAAGGTCATCTGGGGTTAGCAACACTGGCTATCCATGAGGAATAGCCTCTCTGTTTGAATGGAATATAAAGATATAATGGCCATTTTGTTTTTAAAAAGGAGGAACTTTGCAAATGGAATGCACCTTACCAGGAACAGTCAGGAAGATCCATTCTAGCAAAAATGACCAATAGCCTTGCATAGCCTGGGTTGCAGAAGGCTTTGGTATGAGTCTCTGTTCTTCCTGCCTGCTCCACGTGTGGCTATAAGCTGTTCACTGCCTGGGGAGAAGAGCAGGAAAAAGGAAACTACACAGAGTTGGAAAACTTCCTCTGGGACAGCTCTCTTAGCCTCTCTATCTTTTGTTTCTTTCTCTGCAGAATGGGAATCATAACCTAAATCAGAGTCAAGTGACATCATGGATGGGAAAACGATTTATAACCTGCAAAGTTAAGAAGTCAGCCCCATAGCTCATCTGTGTCAGTCCAGCAATAGCTCAGTAAATCTCTTTCCTCTGGGGTCCACATGGTGACAGAGAATGGTTGGCCTGGGAAAATGTCCCACTAGGAACTTGAGAAGAATATAAAATCCCATCTCTGCTTTTCTAGTGAAGCCCAGAGATTCCCCAAAGAGGAAGATGCTCAATTAGACCCTGGGTCCTGCTTCTGCCACTTATTAGTTATGTGACCTCTTAACCCCTCTAAGCTTCAATTTCCTCATCTATAACATGGAATGATATTAATGCCTACCTCATAGGGTTGTGGGGTAAATTTGAGTAGAATAATCTATGTAAGGTGCTCGATATGTCTTCATCAACTTGGTAAATATTTATTGAGTGTGTACTGTATGTGAGGCACTTTTCCAGGAGCTCGGGGCAGAGTGGTAGACCACAGCCAGGGGGTCTTTGCTCACTCACCTGTCCCCCCAAGGGGTATGTCCCAGTGGAGGAGACAGATAGTGAGCAATTGAACACATCATGGTGATGTATGCTGTAAATATAACAACAGGCACTGAGAAATGCTATGAACAAAAACAGAAGAGGCTAAAGGGATAAAGCTCCAAGGTGGAAGGGTTGTGTCTTTAAATGGGGTGGTCAGGGAAGGCCTTTCTAAGATAGGGATATTTGAGCAGAGACCGGATGGAATGAGGCGAGTCATGCAGTACCTGGCAGAAGAGCATTCCAGGTGGAGGGAAAGCACTTGACACTTAGTAGGTGCTCAGTAAACACTAGCTTCAAATAAAGGGAAAGCTCGACAAACAGATGACATCTAGTCAGACATAAAGGTGGAATTCTTATCCATGATGATAAAATGCTAAAAGGAGCATTGATTGAGGTCTGGAGGCTCCGAAGCCTTTCTCCAAAGAGATAAAAAACGTCTTCCTCTTGGAATTCTTAATGATGTTTTCAGAAGAAAAGTCAGATGCCCATTCCAGCCTGGGAAAGTATACAGGGGAGATGTGCACAGCTCTTCTCATTCCATTTTCATCACGTTATCCCTTTACAAGAGATCAGTACGCTCAGTAGGTGAAGAGGCAACAATGGGAAAGTGAGACTAAGAGAAGGTAACAGGACTTCCCTGACGGTCCAGTGGTTAAGACTCCGCGCTTCCACTGCAGGGGGCGTGGGTCCAATCCCTGGTCGGGAACTAAGATCCTGCGTGCTGCGCGGCGCAGCCAAAAAAAAAAAAGAAAGAAAGAAAGAAAGAAAAGGATGGGCAAGGTTAAAGAGTAGGTAACTAAGTAGAGGGGAGGGGGCTCAAATGAAGACTGCAATCTCTTTGCCTGGTGCTCTCCTCATGAAATAATGTTTACTCATTCGTCGAAACTTTCATTCATCCTTTTGTTTGATACTTGCTGTATCAGTCCTAAGATGTGGCATCAGTGGAACAGAGCTGAATAAGACATTCCTATCCCATCCCCTCAAACAATGGCTCAGGGGAATGATTTACAGGGTCTCCATAGCATTGTAGAATCCTTAAAATGCGGAGGATGGGACAACGAGTTCAGCCAGGGAATCGTGGCAGAACATTTTCATCAGGTCTTTACGCATGGGAAAGAAAGGATTCGTGCAGGGAGTACAGGTGAGCAAAAACTGTGTAGGGGATGATGATAAATTGGTGTGGCAGGACCACTGAGTATGCAGTAGTCGCCAGGGAGGAGGCTGGAGGAGGGGATGGTCTGGGGAGCAGATTGTAAAAATCTGAACGCACTAAGCTGAGGAATTTGGAATCTATCATGAAGGCGATAGAGAACTATGAAAAACGTTTTATCGGGGCTTCCCTGGTGGCGCAGTGGTTGAGAATCTGCCTGCTAATACAGGGGACACGGGATCGGGCCCTGGTCTGGGAGGATCCCACATGCCGCGGAGCAACTGGGCCCGTGAGCCACAACTACTGAGCCTGCGCGTCTGGAACCTGTGCTCCGCAATGGGAGAGGCCACGATAGTGAGACGCCGGCGCACTGCGAAGAAGAGTGGCCCCCGCTTGCCACAACTAGAGAAAGCCCTCGCACAGAAACGAAGACCCAACACAGCATAAATAAATTAATAAAACTCCTATCCCAACATTTTCTAAAAAAAAAAAAAAAAAAACGTTTTATCGGCTTCCCGTCATCTCCTTTTGGAATCACTTCCCCCCATTCAATAATTGTGTTTTCCAAATCATAAGGGCAGGGGCTGGCTCTGCCTGGTTCCCAGGTGGGGCTGGAGCCAGGCCAGGAGACTGCTTTAGATTCTTGGCCACCGTGACTGCTTCCTGAGAGGCCATGCGATCCATTTTTGATGGAGCTCTTAGGAAAATGTGTTTCCTAGGGAATTGTTACGAGTCATGTAGGTTGGACTGCAAGCAGCCATAACAATATAATATGAAAACACTCTGAGAATGATAAGACTGTTATCATGTGAAAGGAGATCAGTGGAGGCAAAATATTGGAAAACAGAGTGGGTAAAGGAGAAGGGATTGAAAAAGAGCAAATTTACGGATATTATTCAGCCCTTGGATTCAGCATACCTTAAGCCAATACCTTCTGGAAAACTCAGTTTTGAGCCAGTAAATTCTTTTAGTCCTTAATCTCATTTGAGTCATGCTGTCTGTCACTGCCAGTTAAAGAGGTGACTGACTCATCTAGGAGGCATGAGTAGTTTATTAGTAAGGGGATGTTATAATGTTTCCCTTGTCAGCTAACATAGCCCCAGATGCAGAATTGACTATAAGTAACAAAGGGACAGCACTAGTGGAAGGGAGACCATTTATGTGCAGATCTCAGAAGACCATATGAGAAGTGTAAATTTTGAGTATAAATGTGTTTTATGCAATTATTTGCTAAATCCGACAGCCCTAAGTGGAGGCAATGAGAAGTAGCTGAATTCTGGACATATTTGCTTTTAAATTATATGCAGGGGATAAGGAGAAAGAGAAAAATGAGGATGAATATAAGTTTTTGGCTTGGAGAGACAAAGAAGCCATTTACTCAGACAGAAATACATTGGGGGGCACAGAATTGGGTGGGTTAAAACATCTGGAATTTGACTTGAGTGCATTAAGATTGAGATACCTTCTATACCCCCCAAATGGACAAGTCAAGTGTTGTTCAATATAAGAATCTGGAGTTCAAGAGGGAGATCTGGGCTAAAAATGTGAGATTGAGAGTCCCCAGCATAGAGATGGTGTTTAAAACCATAAGAATATATGAGACCACCGGTTAATGATTGTTAACATTCTGAGGTCATAATGATTTCCCCAGATACTGAGGTATGCTGACCCAGGCATTCTCTTTCTTGTCCCAAGGACTCTAGGGGCTTGTAATTTAGGATACTTTAACATGCAAGAAAAATTATTCATAATTACAAGTGTCTCAAGCCACAAAGATTCTTCTCTCACTTGACAAAAAGCTTTGTTGTCCTCATGGTTACAATTTGGCTGCTACAACTCTAAATCTGTCATCCTTTTACAACGGGGTTCAAATGTAGAAAAAAACGGATTCCTATCGTATCTTTTCTTATCATTGGCCACTCTTTTTTTTAATCTTTAAAGATTATATTTCTCAAAAGCCCTGAGCTGTCCACTGCTCAGGACCCACTGGTCATAAGAGGATCACACGTCTCCTGGCAGTGGGGAATTAAATGAGCATAATTGCTTACACTGGTCATGGTTCGTTTCTTGGGGTTGTGGAAGAGGTCCACTTTCCATTTATGTATATTGACACCTCTTTCCAGAACAAAACCAGGGCTCTGTTATCAAGGAAAAGGGGAATAGATAGCTGTTGGATAGGCTATCAACAACATCTGTTATAAAAATTGTGACCATTGACACCACAGTTTTGGGAACTTGCTTATGACTTATAGTTGAAACCATGGGAGTAAATGAGACAGTGCAGAGCATCCACACAATGAGGAATGGACCAAGGATAGCAACCTCCACCATTAACTGAAAAAAAAAAAAAAAAGACAGGAAGAGGGGTCTGTGAGGAGAGATAGGAAGAGCTGGAAGAAGTATCAGAGAGAAGATGATATGGAAGATAGAGCAGGAGGGCTCCATGGAGCAAGGGGGTAACCAACAGTGTCAAATGCTAAGGAGAGATTAAGTAGATGAAGGTTGAAAATGCCCTGTATATTTGGCAATTGTAACATTACTGACGACCTCAAGCATTTCTTTAGACTTATGGGAGCTGACTGCAGGACTCAGGGGTGTAAGAAGAGGAAAGCAGTTGAGGGACTGCAGAGAGGGTAAAATCTACTTTCCAAAGCTTTAGCTGTGAAGGCAGGATGGTGTATGGTATTTTTAAAAATAAATAAATTTATTTATTTACTTTTGGCTGCGTTGGGTCTTTGTTGCTGCGCACGGGCTTTCTCTAGTTGTGGCGAGCCGGAGCTACTCTTCATTGCCATGCTTGGGCTTCTCATTGCGGTGGCTTGTCTTGTTGTGAAGCACGGGCTCTAGGCATGTGGGCTTCAGCAGTTGTGGCACGCAGGCTCAGTAGTTGCGGTGCACAGGCTTAGTTGCTCCGCGGCATGTGGGATCTTCCCAGACCAGGGCTCAAACCCGTGTCCCCTGCATTGGCAGGCAGATTCTTAACCACTGTGCCACCAGGGAAGTCCTGTATGGTATTTTGAAAAGTGCTACAGAAAGTTTTTGTCTTTAAATTAGTGATGGGAATGATCTGTTTTAGATTGGCATTAAATGTAAATTCCAGTGAAGAGGGGGGTAAATGAATAAAGTATGTGATTCTAGAGGTTAAGAATTAAGGATTCAAGGCAACAGTAGGACATGATGAGACATGGGTGGAGGAATTAAGGATTCATACCATAGTTAGTAATTTATAATTTATAATAATATATTTATAGTAAAGATAATAACAGCAAGCCTACTGAGCTCTTTCTTCTTTCCAGTCCCTCTTTTAAGTTCCTGGCCTGTATCATCTCACTTAGTCCTCACCCTGTCCTATGAGGTGGGCACTATTATTGTTTCCATCTGACGGATGAGGGGAGGCAAGACCAATGAGAGGCAGAGAGAGATGACCTTGACTTTCTCTACTATGTCAATTCTCTTGACCAATAGAACAAAGGGGAGGGGACATGGGTAGGGATAGAAAGCTTGAAAGAAGGTGGAAATTTCTGAAACAAATACAAGGGACCTGGGGAAAAAAAGCTGCCAGGGGAGAAACAAAAGGGATGAATAACAGAACTGAGAACTTAGCTGAGGTTAGAAACCAGAAATTGATAGAGACCCCAGTCTGCATCGTCTCCCAAGAGCACCAGAGCAGACTAAACGGATGATGGGATTCATCCTGGCTTGGGGACTAGTCTGCGAGTCTATCATTTAGACTCAGTGTTCAGATGTGCTGTCTGTGGCGTAAACAGTTCCCATTTGAATTTTTGCTTTTTCTTTCCTCTCAGCAGGATGGCCAGAGTAATGAAAGCCCTTATTTCCAACCCCTTCCCCCGAGCATCCCCAGAAGCAGAGCCTCTCCCCTGGCACCCTTTAGAAGCGCTTCTACTGGGATAAAAGCGAACTCTTTTCTTCCTTAAATGACGGAAAAGAAGCTATCTCCTTCTCCATCACACAGTCTTGCCTTTGATCGTCAAAGCCACAGTGGAATCTGCAGCCATCGTCTCGAGCGTTACTTGCTCTTTCCTCGTGGGATAGAAGGAAGCAAAGTGATTGCTAAATATTGCTTTTTCCATGAGTTATCAAAAAGAACACACACCACTTTTTTTCTTTATACCATTTATTGTAGATTTTTTATTGGTCCCAAGGCTGTTCCCATGATCTTAGAAACAAACTAGTGACAAAAGCACATCCCCTAAAGGCACGTACATTTAAGGGGAAATATCCTTTGTCATAGAGACACTGGTGTAACCGATTTGCAAGTAACGACATGGCAGAGTTAGGTCTGCCAAGGAGCTTGGGCTTCTTGAAAGTTTTTAGGGAAAAAAGACTAAATCCTTCCATCCAGCACAGAGCTGTGTGAAGGTTGCCCTGTACTGTCCCACTTTTGCCTTTGTGGACCCACTCCCAAGGCATGCAGGACATGAAGTGAGGGGCTCTTAACCTTTCAAGAACCATAATTTGTCATTTTTCCAACCTGGTTCCAACCTAATCCTGCATTCCAGCTCATCTTATTCCCTTTTCCCCACCAGAATATTTTGTGTTTCTTCCAGGCAGGGAAAACTAAAACAACCCCAAAAGAAAGTTAGTTAGAAATGTTCAAAAAGCTTAATATCAACTCCTCTCTCAAATTGAGACTTAAAGGAAGGAGATATCCAATATCTTCTAGAGCCCCAGATCCCCTTAATAATCAAATTCCAGAAGTTAATGTCCCCTGGGAAACCATCCTAGCCATTCTTGCTTACTCGCTGGATTGCTCTTGTACCTTTCCAGACAGATGGGCAACTTTCTCCTATCAAAGCTTCATGAGGATAGGTAATAGGACTTCTTGTTCACAACCTTCCTCTGACACCTGGCACACCTATGATACATAAACGCTTGCCAAATTAGTGATAGAATGGGATAAATGGTGGGGATTTCACAGCCTACTTGGTTTGCTTTAACAACTGTTAACTGCCTAAAACTTCCCTCTTGTGCTTAATTTAGTGGATTCTGGATAGGGATGATTCCCAGCGGACTCCTTGGGACTTCATCTTACTCCTTATCCAAAGATGCCTCTCCTGGTTGACAGATTAAATGTAGAGTTGACAAAGAGCAGTGGAAAGGTATGTGTACTGGTCAAACACACACACAGGTCTAGGCCTACCCAAAGGTGTGCTCTCTGCAGAACTCTGCAACACTCTCAGCCTGCATCATTAGTACCTCATAAGGTGGGGTCTCTGACGTCGGGAACACCATTAAGAAAGGTTGGACTGCATTCCAACAAGGCAAAGCTGGGGCGCATTTAGAACCAAGCACAAATTCATCCCTTGCTTCCTGAAAAAGTCTCCCTGTCAGTATTTGTAGAAGCACCACATTTCTGAGATCAATCGGTTAGGCAAAGCTACTTTCAATACCCTTGGTTTGTCTCCTTAATCTCTGATGTGAGGGTGTGGAAAGTGCATTGGGCTACAAGTCAGTAGAACCAGGTTGGGAGCGTGGCTATTCTATGACCTTAAATGAGACAGGATGCTTCTTAATTTTGCATCTATAAAGTGAAGACATAAGACATGATTCTTCACACCAAGTTTCTCTATTGGTCTGCACCTAGACCCCTACAGGAACTTATTCTAATTCTCAGAGCACCCTAAAGCTTCTTCCTGACTTTCTATTGCCTTTTTTTTCTCAGAATAGCCGGGCCTGGAGCTACAGGACCCAGGTTCCCAAGGCACATGGAATAGATAATCTGGCATCTCTGTAAGGGAAAGCTTCTCTCAGTAGAGACAGTGATATATGTGGTTACTGGAAGATGAGAGCAAAAAACAAGAAATTTATTAGGGAAATAAGCTGTCCAGGAAGGATCCATCCAGGACACCTGCTAGGAAGTACTTCCTGGGGCCAGGTGGCTGAGAGAGGGGTCTACTGCTCTGGGTCTCACTGTGAACATAGATCTTTGTTTGATCTTGGACCAGGGGCCGGGGAATGAGTTCATGATGCTTGAGACTGGCCAGTGAGAAGTGTTCACCCAAATGAGCTCCTTGTCTCACATTCAGACCTACTTACTCCACAACTGTCATAACAACAGGGCGTTATGGGTCCACTCAGAGCCAGAAAGAAGCTGTGATGAAGATATTCCTGACCCCAAAACACAACAGACTGTTCCAGCTCTAGTCTACTCATGGCCTCAAGGATGAGCTGTTGACTGGTCATTCGTTTTAAAATCATACTTCCCAAGTGGTCCAGAATGATTAGATGAAATCAGAGCTATTCAAGGAAAGCTGTTCAAGCCCAGGAGAGGTCTTAGAGAAAAGATTATGAAAATACCCTTTGAAATGTTTTCTGCTATTCTTTAGAACAGGCTGTACTGAAGCTTCTCTCTCCTACAATTCCCAGTGCAGCAACCTGTGCTGTGATTTTACTTCAGTCATTACACTGATGTGCAACTTTGGGGAAGTCCCTTAAATTCCCAAACCATCACAGTTCCCATCTGTAAATTACAGGGTAAGACTTGTCGGTAATCCCTGACCTAGAGGACAAGTCTATATCCAACTTAAGATGTGCGAGTGTGTGTGTTTTCATTTCACTATTATTGAGTTTAGCACATTTTCAGAAAAGTTGGAAATTGGTTCCATTGGTTTGCTATATGAATCAACAAGTAGCCGACAGCTAAGGAAAGGGGGGGTCATCATTTGACCTTGGCCTTACACAACACCAAGGACACTATAGTTGGGGGGGGGAAATCTCTGTAAGGACTTATGTTCCCTATTAATGGCTTGGCTATGATCAGTTAGAGATACACACCTTTTCTTCTGTGAAAAAATTATCCTTGATAGCAACGTCCCTCATGCATACTTCTCTCTTCCCCCCCCCCAAATCTCTGCCTTATAAACTTCTTAATTACCCATTCTTGTATTATGTTTTATTTTGCTAGTGTCTACTTCTCTGTGCTTTAGCCTAACTCTAAAGAATAAGAATAGTTTTATGATTTGAGATGAGGCCAAATGTTGCTGAGTAGGGTCTTAGACGCCACAAGTACTTGGTGGTCTTTCCTTTTCCCTAGTTGTGACCACCCCCACCCCACCCCCATTTCATGTTTCCATAGCACCCTATGCATACCATCTCATAACAGTGTAAACCTTTTTGTATATATTTCTCCCGTGTCCATCTTCCCCAGTAGGCTGGGAGCCATGTTAAGGCAAGTCAGCTTTGCTCTCTCTTTCAATTGCCCCTTGGTCACTCTACACATATTTGTGGAATAAAATCTGAAGGAAACATGGTTGACTCTGGAGCACAGCTGCTTTTCTGTATCCAGGGACACTCACGATGCTTGCCTATCTTCCATCTGTGGACTCACATTTCATACATTTTCTTGGCCTTTATTTTTTGCCTTGATGATGGATGATGTACTATTATTACCTTGAAATAACATATTTTCACAATTAAAAAAAAGTGGTATCCCATAATTCAAAAAAGGTCATGTACCAAAATGTTCATTGCAGCTCTATTTACAACAGCCCAGAGATGGAAACAACCAAAGTGTCCATCATCGGATGAATGGATAAAGAAGATGTGGCACATATATACAATGGAATATTACTCAGCCATAAAAAGAAACGAAATTGAGCTATTTGTAATGAGGTGGATGGACCTAGAGTCTGTCATCCAGAGTGAAGTAAGTCAGAAAGAGAAAGACAAATACCGCATGCTAACACATATATATGGAATTTAAGAAAAAAAATGTCATGAAGAACCTAGGGGTAAGACAAGAATAAACACACAGACCTACTAGAGAATGGATTTGAGGATATGCGGAGCTGTAAGCTGTGACAAAGCAAGAGAGTAGCATGGACATATATACGCTACCAAACGTAAAATAGATAGCTAGTGGGAAGCAGCCGCATAGCACAGGGAGATCAGCTCGGTGGTTTGTGACCACCTGGAGGGGTGGGATAGGGAGGGTGGGAGGGAGGGAGATGCAAGAGGGAAGAGATATGGGGACATATGTATATGTATAACTGATTCACTTTGTTCTAAAGCAGAAACTAACACACCATTGTAAAGCAATTATACTCCAATAAAGATGTTAAAAAAAAAAGTGGTTTCCCATATCTCTTATATTTGAAACGGACACATCCTCACCCACTTGATAAGCTAGAAATCATATGAACTCATCTCTCCCCACCCCAAGTTGTCACACGAAGAACCTCAGGAGGTTCCCCCAGCCCACTTTATTTCCAGAAACATATGAGACCTGCTCCCAAGCACCTGCCCTGATTCTCAAGCTCCTTCATCTTCCAGGTAAACGTTTAGGAGTCAAGAGTTCCAAGCACAGAGTTCATAGCCTGGAAGCTTGAAAACTTCACTCCCACTTCCATCTCAAGGGAATCTGTTTGGCTCTTTGTGAATGAGCCTTGGTGCCTTGTAGCATCTAAAAGAACCTTGAGTGAGGAGCAAGAGAAAGGCCAGAGTGAGGTGACCCTGTCTGGGTATGGGGTGGGGGGAGGGTCCTGACCTGAGTAGGGAGAAGATTTCTCATTGAAATGCCTGAAATCCAGCCAGTTCTGAGCCATTTAGAGAGGGCTTTTCTTCTGGCCTCGGCTCAGAGCAAAATCAGTGGTGGTTCCCTTCTTCTGAGTAAAGATACACCCTTGAAACACTGTAAAGTTATGTTGTTCTGGAAGGGCCATTAGGAACCTCCTTCCTTCTTCTGCTCCTCTTCCCCCTTCCTCATCTTCTTCATGATCATCAGAAGGGTCACCACCATCATCATCACTATCCAGTGTGTTCTTTTCAAATACCTTCCCACCTATTAATTCAGTTTAGTCATTGCAACAACTCTGGGTGGTAGTCCAGTAGGGATTGAATACGTCCGTTTTCGACATAGGAAAACTAAGGTTCAGATAGGGAAGGCTACTTGTCCGAGATAGAGGCAAGGATAAAATCCAGCTACCTTTCTTCTGACGGTAGTGAGACAGAAGTGGTTTTCTGGGGGGTGGGGTGGGGGGGTGGGGATAAGGAGGTGGAGGATGGGCAAATGGGAAGGGGCAAGACAGACTGGAAGGATCGGGAAGCCAGAACCAAGGGGCTGAAGTTTTAAAGACGTGAAACTCAGATGAAGACTCCCAGTACCATGGGAATGAGCAGGCCACACTCTCCTGAACTTAAAATTTGGTCCAAGAGGCTCATAAAGTTGCAGGGAATTCCCAGTGAATGGCCACATCCTTCCAACTCTGAAATCAGGGTTTTCATATACAGTCTAAAGATAAATAGGGATGCGGAATGTTTTTGTTATTATTGCTATTGTGTTTTGAGCTGGGAGGTCTCAGTTCTAAGGTCAAGGCATCCATACCTTTCAGGTACAGACTATTACCTGCAAAAAGCGATGAACACGAGAACAATGCCAGCTGCTCTACTTGGAAGGATGAATTCTCCCTTTTTTATCTTCGAACCACTCGCAGCAGCCTTTCCAGGGCTGTGAATCATCCATTCAAGGGAAGGGAAGGGAATAGAACATTAAATATAATTTATGTTTTGCTAATTGAAATCAAATACAACATTCAGTCTCCCATGAGTTGCCATGCTCGTGTTTAAACAGGACGGAAGTATCATTAACCTGATTCTATTTTAGTAGGCTGACTTAGCTTTTCTGGATAGGAATTAATTCCTTTGTCGTTTCCCCACTGAAGAAGGGGATGTGGCTTAGTGACTTGGAGCAAGTCACAAGGATCAAGCTAGAGGAGACACAGCCGAAAAGAGACCTTAAACATGTCAAGTTGGCATTTCTTTTCAGAGCCATGAGCTTTCAACCATATCGCCAAACAGATGCTTAAAATAAAAATCCTCCAGATTTCAAGGCTTAGGCCTCTGCCCTATTTCTCCAGAGAACTTTAGCCTACTGTTCTATGCAAGGGCGGATAAATTCTTTAAGGAGGTTTCCCCACTTTGATTTGCCAGGTCAAAATGGCTTCTTAACCATGGGCTAATCATTTTAAAAATGGATTTGCTTGTCCTATTTATGTGAGGATGCATACTTACTAGGTTTCTTTTTAAGCAGCACTTAAGGTCTTGATGTTCTGGGGTTATGGGGACAGGCAGACAGCCAGTAAGATGGCACATGGAGAGTAGGTGTGATTGAGGGGCTGAGCTAATGGGTGACCACCCACCATAGAAGAGATGCTGGTAGTCTAGAGTAATGGCCATCCTTAGTCGGTGGAAAAACATCTTTAAAGCTTTCCTACCAGCAGCTGCTCCTTTGACCTCCTAAGTTATAAGATCATCCCTTACCTCATTGTCACTGAACTCCCAAAGAGACCTATTCCTCCAAGGAAGCCATGAACACTAGGGGCCATGTCTCTCGGAAGTAATCCCCACAAAAGCATAAAAGGAGAGGGGGAAGGAGGATGAGGGGACAAAGAAATACACAGGTGAGACTTCCCTCATTCTCAATCCCACCTTCCATAAGACTATGTTTGAAAGGATAGATGTCTAGGCCCTACCCTAGTAATTCTGATCCTTTAAAAAGTCTGCAGTGGAGCTTAGGAAGCTGTAGCTTGAAAACACCACACATCTGCCTCTGATGTGTAACTAACAAGATCCACTCCTTGCTTTGCTTATAAAACAAGGTCCCAAATCAGCTAGGCCACAGTACACTCTTCTGATTAAGCAGGCATTGTCTTTTTTCAAGTAGGTGTAGATGTGTACGTGTGTACGTATTTTTATATTTATCTTCTTTTACTTTGGTAGTAAAGGCATATATGTTGCCTTCAGCTCAATGACCACTTTCTTCTCTGGAAAAAATTTATTTGTTTCTGAATCTGGCACATCAGTCCATTCTTTGCCAGGATGGGTTAAGATAGGAGGGTACCACACCCCTTACAGCAGTTGCTTCTTTTGTGCTACTTCAAGAATCCTCCTGACCTGCAGACAGAATTCCCTGAAAGATTCTCTAATCTGGGTCTTTCTGGCTATCCCAGAGAAGGGATACTCCCAGAATTCGAGGGTAGGGGTAGAGGTGGGAATGGAGGTGACCAACACAAACACACCATCAAAACCCATTAATCAGATTGCATTAAGCTTTATAACAACACAGTTTTCAGTTAGCGGGAGAAATGACAGTTTAATAACAGCCGAACGGATTTCACTCCCCCCGACTCATACATATTTCCAATTTTGCTAGAACAGTTCCTGGTTTTGGAGATCTGTGAAAAGCGCTTTATGTCAAATGCTGCATTTTAATGGAATCAAACTGATGGGAAGGGACATTTTATGCAGCAGCCCTTGATGGGGGTGTCTGCAGACAGCCCTTACCCTCCCCCACCCCCATACACTGGATCTGATAAATGGAGTCAGCCCTCTTGTCACTGCCCCAATATGTGCCATCTCTGAATTAAGCAAATGAAGCACGAGATGACCATGTAGGGGAGACGGTGGGACAAAGAGAAGGATGGTGACCGATCCCCTGTGGGTTGTGTTGCTAAAGGTTATTCATGACAAAAGACATGCCAGCTCTCTGGTCCTCGCCCCTCTGGGGGCCCTAAGGGACAGAGCCCGTCCTCATAGCATGTGTCAGAACCATGCGGCTGAGGGTCTTCAGGGATGGAGACCTCCCACCAAAATGACTGGCTTTCTTTTTTTTCACTCCCAGAGGTGGCATTCATCTTTCCCAACCTCAGGGCTCTGAGCTCTGCTGCAACCCCTCTGCTCTGAGAGCAGCCCTGTGATTCTGATTCTAAGGAGGCACAGGCTCCACCGCCCAGGATACTCACAAAGAGAGAGACCCAACTCCCGCTTCGGGGGCTCTTAGAAAGAAGGCTTTCAGGGGTGTCAGCTTTTTTTGGTGAGAAACATGCATGCCTCTGCCTTCATAAGGTGAGGAGGGAGTAAGTCAAAGGTTGTGGGGTGAGACCTTTAAGGAGAAGGCTAGAGACACTTTCAGAAGGAGGAACTTGCTCCCTAGGAGTCCTGGAGCAATTGGCCACAATTAGTATTCTGGCAAGATGCCAAAGCAGAGGTTGATAGAGCAGGGGCCTTTGCCAGATATGGGGCTAGAACTCGGGTTTCCCAAATTAAAGTGAGAGACTCCGGCCAAAAGTAGACCTTCCTTTCTTTTTTATCATTTAAACAAACATTCATGCCACTGTCTCTGACCTTGACAACTATTTATGTATCCTGTCTTCAGACTGGATTAACCAGCAGGAGACAAGAATTAGCAGTGGATTCTGGTGGCCATCTGGTCAACCAGATGCTGCTACCCAGGCAGGCCTGGTACCCCCATGAGTATGCCATGGGATCCATCCCTTTGCCTAAGCCAACAGCGTTGGAAGCAATCCTGATTGGACAGAGGAGATCTACTTGGCACCCCAGCAAGGCTGAGGCTGCACACCCTGGGGGATTCAGAACTCAGGTAAGGAGCTCCCTAGCTATTCACCAGCCTTCCCTCCACATCTCTAGCCTCATTTGTCACCCTCTTCCTGTTCCCACTGGAAATTTTGACCAGTCATTTGGTAAAACATCATGTTGAAGGGTTTGTAGAATTTCCGCAGTCTGTGGATCACATCGGGGTCGATGCGGGGATGAGTCCGACCTTTGCTCTTGCCTAAGCACCTGGGGGCGCTGCTGTCTTCTGGCTTCTTTAGGCAAGGGAACCCCTTGGTTTTGTTGAAATAGAAATGTTTCTCAGTCACAACACGCTTGAGGCCTAGAAAATCCTGTACTTTGGCCATTTCCCCGGCAGGGTCCACTATGAGTCGCTCACCGCTGACGAAGAGGATCTGAGAGAGGGGGAAATACTGGAGCCAGTTTTCCAGATGCAGAGCATAGATCCCTATTCGAATGGCGCTCCAGGAGGCATCGATCAGCCCTAGGGTCCGATTTTTGAAGGCCAGCACCTCGAAGGTGGGGATCTCGGGTTTCTTTGACAGTGTCTGGGTGTAATCGGAGATGGCCCTGGTCACGGGGTTTCTCACCACCACGATGAGTTTGATGTCCTTGGCCATGGAGTGGATGCGCTTGGGGGCCTCATTTGTCACAAAGTAACTTGGTGTCTTCTCCATGGTTAACTGCCCATCCAAAGTCTTAGGCATCACATTTCTGGAAGATGGAGGAAAACAAAAGAGTGATTATTCCTGTCCAGAAATAACTGAACTTGTTGCACGAAATGTATGATATAAATAGCCCAGTGGGGAGCTACCCAATAAAATTCATGTACACTTGGAAGTTCTTTTTGGACTATATATCCCTCTATAGCTCTGATTATAGTATTATCAGAAAAAGCAGCATAAAGCTTGTGCAATTCATTCGTGGGAATCTTATACACCTCCATTTAAATTTCTGCTCTATCTCTTACCAGTTATGTTTAACCTAGATCGACTCTTAATTTCTCTATGTATTAGTTTTATAATCTCTGAAATGAAGATAATGATAGCACCTACTTCACACAGTTGTAAAAAGATTAAGGGAGATAATGCTTTTAAAGCATTTAGCACAGAATCCGGCATGTGTTAAGATCTTAATAAATCAAGGATATGGTTGTTGTAGTGACTTTCAGAAAGTGTTTGAGCTCAACAAGACCTCAAAGATGATCTAGTCCAGGGGTTGGCAAACTACTACCTGCCTCCTGTGGGTCATTGTATGGCCCACAGCTAAGAATGATTTTTCATCTTTAAAGGATGGGGAAAAAAACTAAATAATAAGACTAAAATTTTGTGATGCATGAAAATTATATGTAATTCAAATTTCAATGCTTATAAATAAACTTTTATTGGAGCATGGCCACACATTCCTGTCTGTGGCTGCTTTCTGCATCTACATCAGCAGAGTCGAGTAGTTGCAACAGAGACTATATGACATGCAGAGCTGAACATATTTCCTATCTGGCCCTTTAAGAAAACATTTCTTGACCCCTAACCTAATCCAAAGGCATCTTTATGCAAATGAGGAAACTGAAGCCCAGAGACAGGGAATCAGACAGGCTTTGTGACCTCAGCAAGTTGAATCACATCCCTGAGCCTTATTATCATCATCTGTAAAAATCCTAAAACTTACTTCAAGTTCAGTTGAGGATGAAACGAATGACATATAGTGTGACACACAGTGTGACAGCATCTAGCATGGAATTAGTTTTATCCATGGGATCCGGCTCCCAAGGTTGCCCAGTGAGCCAGGGATAGATCCCACACCAGGACCCATATCTCTTGGTTTCCTTCCCAAGGTTGCTTCTCCAAACCCATCCCTCCATCCATGTTTGCCTTCAGAGTGGCCTTGTCTTACTTGGGAACTTCAAGAGATTAAAGGAGTTTGATGTCCTTGTACCTATCGGTACAGCAGGCCATCTGCCACCATGTGCTCCATCCATCTCCATTAAGTCTATTCACTTCCGAGCCTTGCACCAAAGTGGTACATTTAGGATTACCCAAGACCTCTTTGTTATGATGACATGCTTTTAAATGTCTCAGCTAACAAAACTTAATACAGACGAAGATCCCTCAGCTTCCCCTACCATAATTAAATTTATTTACTATGGCATGTGTGGAGAAGGAAGGATTCTTCTTTTATCTCTAATTCACATGCTCTGTCAATAATTAATTGCTACTGGGTTTTGAGCTTTCTCGGCAAGCATTTTTATTAGGCAAGAGGCACTTGCCTCTTGACTAATGTAGAGAAATTCACATGGAGTTTGATGTTGTCCGTGTATAATGGTTGGGCAGTAAGGAGTTTTCAGATCAAAGCAATAGCCCTGGCCATAAACAATCATGCTCATCTTGAACTGATATTATCTCCCCGGTATTTTTTTTTTTTTTAAGAAGATGTTGGGGGTAGGAGTTTATTAATTAATTAATTAATTATTGCTGTGTTGGGTCTTCGTTTCTGTGCGAGGGCCTTCTCTAGTTGTGGCAAGCGGGGGCCACTCTTCATCGCGGTGCGCGGGCCTCTCACTATCACGGCCTCTCTTGTTGCGGAGCACAGGCTCCAGATGCGCAGGCTTAGTAGTTGTGGCTCACGGGCCTAGTTGCTCCGCGGTATGTGGGATCCTCCCAGACCAGGGCTCGAACCCGTGTCCCCTGCATTAGCAGGCAGATTCTCAACCACTGCGCCACCAGGGAAGCCCCCTCTCCCCGGTATTTTGAAAGTTTTCACATTTGTGTGCCTGTTTGGCTCTTATCAGATTTAATTGTGACGTTTGGAGGGGCAGGGCTAAGGACCACAGTTTTAGGGGAGTCACATGTGCCTGATTTAAGAGTTCTGACTACCTAGGTCACCTTGATGAACTGAGTACACCCACTCTGAATCTCCATTTTCTCATCTAAAAAATAGGGTTAACAAGAGTCCCTCCCTTATAGGATTGTAATGAAGATTGAATGTGATAATGCAGGTAAATCACTTAGAATACTGTCCAATGAATGCCAGAATTTTAAAAGCTTAAGCCAGAGGCACAAGATCATTGGCACAGCAATTCTTAGAGAAGAGTAAGGAGAAAATATTTACGTTTGACCAAACGGAAAAGCTGAACAACGTGGGAACTAAGGAACTGATCTAGAAAAGAAGGATATTCTGATTCAAGCCAGTGTCATCAACCATTCTTCCTGATCTGGAGACTGATCTGGAGCAATGGGGAAGCTGCTATTAGTTCAGCTGAAGTTGAAAGAATATACTGATATCCTACTTTTCTTTTATTTGGAGAGATAGATTCTCTTCTTTTATTATAGAACTCATTTCATAGTATAAAAATATTAAATAAATGTTGATGCAAAAAATACTGAAGATAGATATTTTTACATGGCCTTTTCCAGATTTTTGCCCCTCAGATATATCTTGCTCCTTTTAATTTGCTGTATTTTTCTTTAGCAAGGAGCAGCTGCTAGGTTTTTCTTCTCATCCAGTCTCTGCCATTCACTTCTTAGACCCCAGTGTTCATCTTTTTTTTTTTTTTCCCGGTACGCGGGCCTCTCACTGTTGTGGCCTCTCCTGTTGTGGAGCACAGGCTCCAGATGTGCAGGCTCAGCGGCCATGGCTCACGGGCCCAGCTGTTCCGCAGCATGTGGGATCTTCCTGGACCGGGGCACGAACCCGTGTCCCCTGCATCGGCAGGCGGACTCTCAACCACTGCGCCACCAGGGAAGCCCCCTCAGTGTTTATCTTTACATTGACAAATTCATCTCCTTCACTTCAGCTAATTGTTACAGTCTGTCAAGATCTGTGTTGATCTCGAGTCTTCTATTTGAAGCATCTGAGATAAATGGTACCCAGCCTATAAGCCAGTGTGTATAGGAGTAATTATGTGACTAGCTCAGTGCTTGGTGCAAAAAGCAATGAGAGGAGCAGGGCTAGAGAAGGCAATGGAGAAGGGAGAGGGGAGCAGAGGCGGCTCAATGGCTTTGATCGTCATGTGACAGATGGACTACACCATGCACTTGAGGACAGTTCCTGCATTTGGGGCACACATGGTAAAACCATCTCATTAAGCCAAGAGACAACTGTTGTTGCATGAGATACACAGGATTTTTTATTGGTAAGAAGCTATCCAGTAGCTGCTCAAAATCAATGAAGTAGCAGTACCCCCTTTCCAAAAATGATTCTGAATCAGTTATATTCATTCATTCATTCATTTGTTCCATAAATGCTCACTTCCATAAATGGCAATATACTAGTGAACAAAACAGACAAGGTCCCTTCCGTGACAGAGCTTCCAGTGTAACTACTACATCTGATAAAAGGAGAGTTCTTTATAGCATCACATAAATAACTATTTTTATCAACAGAGCAGGTATCATTACTATTTCACTTTTAGAGAGAAGGAAACAGACTCAGAACCTAAAGATACTTTTTCGAAGTCTCACTGGATGAGTATATCCTTGGTTCCTAAGCTCACTGGCCAAGCAAACACCTACCACCAGTTTCTGGCAAACAGCAGGTGCTGAATAAATATCTGTTGAATGAATGGACGAATAAACCATTAATCTCCTGTCCTAAGGCGAGGCTTTGTTGTGATGGGTTTTGTTGTCCTAATCTGGTCATTTCTCAGGCCTTGTCCCCTCACCAGTCTTCTCACCTGGGCCCACGGCCCAGCAGCTATTTCTGTATCTATCCTAGTGTCTCTCTTCCTAAAAGACTAGAGGGGGCAGTCTATGTGTAAGACCAACTTCTCCCAAAGTGGGCTTTGGATCTTGTCTCCCTCTACTTTCTCAGGAATGATTCATCCCAAGTGTCCTTCTCTCTCCTGGTTTTAGGGAAGTTCTTCTCGACTGGGTCTGACATTTTGACTGCCCATGTTCTCACATCTTTATGTGCTTGAGAAATGGGGAGGAGACCAGTCATGCCACAGGAGAGTGAGCAAAGCTAAGGAAGTGAGAAAATAAGGTCAACGGGTGGGGAGGGAAAGACCACAGGGGGTCTTATGGGCCACGGGCAAGACACTGGGTTTTATTCCATGTGTGATGAGAAACCACTGAAGAACATGAAACAAGAGAACATAAAATTTACATTTTAAGAGATTTTTTTTCCTGGCTGCTTTGCTGAGAACACACAGGCATGTGGCAAGAGCAGAAGGAAGGCAGCCTGCTAAGAGGCCACTTCAGGAGAGCAGGTTAGAGATGGGGGTGGCAGGAATACAGGTGGAGAGGGCGACCTAGGAAGAAGTGTTCAGAATTAGGATGCCTTTAAAAGGTAGGGCCAACAGTCCTTTAGGATGGGTGGGATGTGTGTGCAAGAGAGAGAAAGTATCATAGAAGACTTCAAGATTGCTGGCCTGAGCTAATGGGTAAGTAGTAGTGCAGTTTATTGACGTGGAGACAACTGAGAAAGAAGCCAGTTTCAGGGGAAGACACCAAGTCTGATTTTGGACTTGGAATCTGAAATACTCAAGTGAAGGAGTTGAGTAATCATCTTGATACAGGAGTCTGGAACTCAAGGGAGATCCCAGTTGGAGGTGGACATTTATATCATGAATTCACAGTCCATCTGCCAGAAAGTAGGGTGAAGGAATGTCAGATTCTCTTCACCTTCACTAGTAGAAGGTGGGACCTAACCTCTGCCTATCTGGGGAGTTCTCCTGAATAAGGAAAAGCATTCAGATGCCGGTGTGCAAAACAAATTTTTAAATTCCATAGCAAAGATTTTCACTAAATTCTTTGAATTTCCAGGGTCTTTGATAACTTCCTGTATTACAGAGCTTAGGATAATGTCATAATATGGTTGGTTCCCATGCCCTCCATGGCTAAGCTCAGTTTCCGGAAGCCATGGGCAATGTTTTATTCACCTTTGTATTCCCAGTGCCTGCCGCGTGGCAGCTGCCCCATAACTATGTGTGGTTATTAGATGAATGAACGAATGACATACGAATGAAAACATGATCCCCAGAAGTCAGGAGAATTGGGGCAGTTTGGAGGGCTCCTCTAAGTAGGTTTTCCTCACGTGGGGTTCAGTGTTTCTGAATTCCAAGCCATCCATCATCTGAAGGACCCTGCACTGCAGTGTGTACCATATGGTGAGAAAACACTGCATCTGGGCTTGGAACGGCTCGTTAACAGTATCTGGGGTGCTCAGAGCAGCCGTGACATCAGCGTCAACACACAGTCCTGAAGCGAGAATCATCCTGCAAGATCACACAGCTGCTCTCACAACCCCAAATGTTTATGAGACACGATCCAACTCGCTCGCCCTCCACTACCTCCGCTCTGCTTGTGGGGGAGCTGGGCTGAGCACAAGCCCCATCTGGATGCAGGTCAGCATCCAGGGCTTCACAGGAAACAATAGCGATCTTACAGTAGTTATCATATGCCATTTATCCAGTGCTCACTCTGTGCCGTTTGGTGGTTGAGGGTTCAAATTCTGACACCAGATCAATGTCTCTAAGCACGTTCAGACACTGGGCTCTACAGCCTGGTGGTTAAGAGTACAGCCTCCAGATGAACCAAATTTGGATCCACTTGTTAGCTATGTGACTCCGGGCAATTACTAACCCAAGTAATTTGTGTCTCAGTTGCATTATCTGGAAAACAGGCGTCATACTGATAATACCCATTTCATAGGAATTTTGTGACGATGATAAGAGTTAATGCCTAAAAGAGTGCCTCACAGATAGCAGGCTCGCAATACATTAGCCGTGAATTTTTAAAACAACTTTCTTAAGAAGGTATGACTACCTTCACCACTTCAGAGGTCAGGAAACTGAGGCTCAGTGAAATTGATCTGTTAGTCCAAAGTAACAAGAGGTAGCGTTGAAATTCAACACCAGGTCTGTCGTGAGCTTTAGCCAGAGCTCTTAGTTACTGCCTGGCAATGCTTAACCAAAGGACAGAGGCTCAACAAGGTTACATGATTGGCCCAAGGTCACTCTGCCGGTAGATGGCAAAGCTGAATCTTAAATTGAGCCTCATTATGTGTGTTGTAAAGGTGGACTGTCACTGACTCACCCCTGGGAGTTACAGAAACCCAGGCCAGAAGCCCCAGAAATTCTTGCCAGATCAAGCTCCATCATTCAATTTACGACATCTCTCTCTGGGGCGTCATCAATTGAAGCAAATGGACACCATCACGAATGCCGAGGGAGAAGGCAGTCACCCGTATTAGATGTAAAGAGCCCATTCTCTCTGGAAGGGTTAGCAGCTGAGCCTGCCTTTCGCTTGCCTGAATCAGAGGTATGTGGGCACCTCACATTTTCCCAAAGGCATTATCCAGTGGGATACATGGTGCATAAAGGAGCAATATATTCTGAGGCCTCCAGAAACTGTAACCCAAGAGAATGGTGGTTAGAGCCAGGGCATGAGGTAAGGCTGTTTCTTCTGCATCGAGGAAAGAAACTTAGAAATTCAATCGGGCGCCTGCTACTTGCCAAGCATCGAGACGGGCAATTTCACATATTATTCTGGCTGAACTGCACAAGTAGCATACAATTCACTGAGCCCATTATAGAGATGTGGAAACTGAGTCAAAGAGACAATAAACCCTGCTCAGGACTACTTTTCGGCCTCATTCTTTTGGAAAGTTCATGCTGCTTTTCAAATCTCAGTTTATGAATCCTGGAATCCCTGAAGACGAAAAGTCAAACCCTTTGGAAACCACATTTCTCATGTAAAGACCCAAGAAAAGCAGCCTTTGCCAGGGCCATACGGCTAAGGACCAAACTGAAGGCAAGAAAGAAGGGATCCTGAGTTATAGCTCTGACTTGAGAACTAACTTGCCGAATGCATTTAGGACAAGGATTTTTCCCTCTCTGGACCTGTACCATGAAAGGGCTATGTTAATGTGAATTCCCTCATTCATTCCAACGAGTGTTTGCTGGTGCTTATTATGTCGGGTATATAGCGATGCTAAAGCAGGCATGGTACCTGCCCTGCAACAGACTGCAAGTTCTTTGAAGGACACACCTGAATTTCCCATTTTTGTAAAGTGGTCTGTGCTTCAGATGGGGCATCTCTGTTGTGGGCAGAGGTCTCTTTTCAGGCAAAATCACATCTGCCACCAAGAGGGAGAAAGAGGTGACAGAAAAGTGAGGGCAGAGGAGAGGAAAGGAGGGAGAGAGCTGAAGCAAAGGGTGAAGGCGACTAGAAGCGAGAGGAAGGAGAAATGAAGACAAGAGGAAGGAAAGGACTGAGGAAGGAGGGGAGGAAGAAGGCGAACAGAAGGAGCTGGGCTTTGAGGAAACACAAAGAATTTGAATAACTGGAGAAGAATGAGGAAAGCATTCCAGTTTTGAATGACACATGACCACATAGTGGGAGAAAAGAGCAAACCCGGATCTCAGGCACTTTTGTGGTTTTAAAGTTTGTGCCATGGGTTTCCCTGGTGGCGCAGTGGTTGAGAGTCCGCCTGCCGATGCAGGGGACACAGGTTCGTGCCCCGGTCCAGGAAGATCCCACATGCCGCGGAGCGGCTGGGCCCGTGAGCCATGGCCACTGAGCCTGCGCATCCGGAGCCTGTGCTCCGCAACGGGAGAGGCCACAGCAGTGAGAGGCCCGCATACCGCAAAATAAATAAATAAATAAATAAATAAAGTTTGTGCCAGGCAGGTAGAGATATTTTAGGATCTATGAAAGAAAAAGAGAGAAAACCATTTATCTGTTCATGAATTTGGCAACTGTCGTGTGCCAGGTACATTAGGAGATACAATGAAGAGCAAGATGTGTCCTGAAGACGTTCACATCTTCTGAAAGAGTAAAAATAGTCTGTGAGGTCTATCCTTGTCTCTGAGGATTCACGGAGTTCCATGAGTTTCAGGTAGAGAATCACTGGCTGAGGGTCGACTTGATTCCAGAGTCCACAATCACCTCCTTTAGAAGCTTGTCAGTGGGTGCTCATCCTGACAAAGGCGGGTGGCTCAGCGTTTGACTTCGGGGTTCCATCTCTGAACCACAAGTGGCTTTAGCAACTCATTTCATGTCTTTTATCCTCAGTTCCATCATCTGTCAAATGGGTATAATAGCATCTCCTCCTCATTCAGAAGAAAAGGTATCAGGCATCCTGGCACAGAGCAAGTACTGGTAAATGTCCCCCCTTGTTATTGCTGCTAGTGTAACGTAGCACATAGTAGGTACAAACAAATTTATTTGTTGAATGAGTGAAGGAGACCAGCCTTGCTTAAATTCTGAATCTAAATGCCTATTACTGGTTTCTAATATATACACCCCTCTGTAAATGATGACCCTGATTCATGGAAACCCACCTCTCCAATGGGCGTTGATATGACCCACTCTGAGAGGACCAAACAGCTTCTGCTTAGCATAGACTCCAGTGAATTTCTAGAATTCTCTTTCTCCTTGCCATCCCAGGGTGCCCAAGCCCTTGGGAAGCTTCAGTGCTAGGCAGAGCTTGGCCACTTTATGGGGCCCATACCTCAAATGGCACAAATCCTAGGCTTGCTTTTATTTCTCCTTGTCATCCCTGGCTTTTCCCAGTTCCCCCCGGGGGCTTCAGCATCAGTAGGCCACCATATGACAGAAGCTGACTTGTTCATATGGGTTTTTTTGTTTGTTTGTTTGTTTGCGGTACGCGGGCCTCTCACTGTTGTGGCCTCTCCTGTTGCGGAGCACAGGCTCTGGACGCGGAGGCTCAGCAGCCATGGCTCACAGGCCCAGCCGCTCCGCGGCATGTGGGATCCTCCCGGACCGGGGCACGAACCCGCGTCCCCTGCATCGGTAGGCGGACTCTCAACCACTGCGCCACCAGGGAAGCCCCATATGGTTTGATTTAGAAAACACATATGGACAAAAAACAACTATGAATTTGACAATCCCTTAAAATGAATTTGTGATTGAGTCATCACCACTGAATCTACATTTTTGAATGTGGCCATGTGTGCGCGTATGTGTGTGTATGAGATTTTTATTGATTTAGTTTATACTCAGTGTTTGGTAGCTATAGGGATATGAAGGTCCCTGCAATAATTCTCAAGCCCACAGGTTGGGAAGCAGGGTTCTAAAATCTAAATCTCTGCCTACTTACAACCTCAGCTCCATCAGTGCCTTCTTACCCACAACTCTCCCTCCAATCCATCCTCTCTTGTTATTTGACCAACTCACTCCAGAGATTCGAAAATAAGATGCTCCCTGATTTTGAATTCACAAGATCACGGCTCACTTTACCTGCCCCTGACTGGGGATTCCACCCGGAGTCTACTTCTCTGATCCTTTATTCATACACATTCAAAGAGCGTCCCACTGCAGAACCTCATACACCAACTTCTATTAGCTGTTTTATTGTATTTTCTTTCCTCAGGCTCAGCGTTTCAAAGGGCAGGTGCCACAATGAAATGATGATTATGGAGGTGTCAGCGTTGTCTGCCTGGGCACCTTGTGCTCACGATTTAACAGATGGTGACAGGAGAGGGCTCCTCTCGGGAAGGCCCCATTCCAGGTCTCTCCACCGCACACTGCACTCCCAGCTGTGTGTCTGCTCATCCCTGCCTTGGGGATGCTGCCAGCCCTGCTTCCTTCTCACCTGCATCCTGTGGCTGAGCCAAGCCCTGCTTGCTCCTGCTGAGTCTGTCTCTGTCACCCTTTGCATGTCTCAGCCCTACTGTGTGGCTCTATCCTGGCTCTGCCATCCTCACTCTAAAGGACTTTGGAACTTATTTAACCACCTCAAGCCTCAGTTTCCTCATACAATGGGTATCACAAGCAAGACCTATCTCAGAGCATGTTTTATGAAGGTTGAAAGGGCTGGTGCTTATGATGCTGCTGTAGAATGAATGCGTGTGCCCCCCTCCACACAACTCATATGTTAAATCCTAACACCCAATGGGATGGTATTGGGGGTGTGGCCTTTGAGAGGGGATTAGGTCATGAGGGTGGAGCTCTCATGAATAGAATTAGTGCCCCTATGAAAGAGACCCCAGAAAGCTTCCTCCCACCTTCTGTGGTGTGAGGACGTAGTGAAAAGATAGCCCTCTATGAGCCAGGAAGCAGGTTCTCACCAGGCAGTGAATCTGCCAGCATCTTGATCCTGGAATTCTCAGCTTTTAGAACTGTAAGAAATAAATGTTTGTTGCTTAAGCCACTCAGTCTATGGTATTTTTGTTACAGCAGCCAGAATAAACGAAGGCTTAGCACAGAGCCTGGAAGGAATTAACTGCTGAGTACAAGTGTTAATTATTGTTGCTATTATATATGAATCCTGTTTACTCACTGTGCATTCACAGAGAATGCCATCTTAGGACCTGTACTGACCGTGAGGTTATTTCATGTTTATCTCATGTGCATCCTTAAAACAAACTTTGTTTTTGTAAATAATTTGTACGTGTCTCTTCCTTGCGATGCAAGGAATCTAATCGGCTAGACCGATATATATATAATAAAACATTGGATGTTTTACTGGTGGAAGGGCTGCTCAGGTCGACTCACACCTGGCCATGGAAACTTGTTAAATAATTCGGTCAAGATGGAGGCATCCATGCATATGAAGGACAGGTGTGAATGGTGCTGGGAAGAACAATATTTTGTCACACGGCCAGGCACCAACTCTAGTGTTGAAGGATACTTGTTCTCTCCACCAACAGAATGCAGCCCAGAAACCCCTCTTTTTCCTACATTTGGCCAGGATGGCAGGACCTCCTCTCCTACAAAGTGCCCAAGTAAGAGCCTTCCAGGTGTGTCCTTGAGATATTTCCTTCATAAGGTTGCATCCCCAAATCAAGATCTCTAGCTTCAATGATGTAAAGCACAATCATAAATTAATCAGTGCACCCTACTGTGCCTGTACTTAGACCTGACTTTCACAGCTTGGGGCACATGAAATACTAAACAGATTTTCAAACCCATCCATCTGATCGTATAACAGATAGGAAAGAAGATCAGTGCACACCTAGAAAGATATACACAAACAGGCACACAAACTGTGCCCCAAAGATTGAAGACTCTAATTTTATATCATCAGATATTCATGCACACTGATCTCCTACAGAGTGTTTCTTTTTCTCTTTCACACACACACACACACACACACACACACCCTCTACTCTTCCCACAACTGGCTCCTTCTTTTTCAGTACGCGGGCCTCCCACTGTTGCGGCCCCTCCCGCTGCGGAGCACAGGCTCCGGACGCGCAGGCTCAGCGGCCATGGCTCACGGGCCCAGCCGCTCCGCGGCATGTGGGATCTTCCCGGACCGGGGCACAAACCCGTGTCCCCTGCATCGGCAGGCGGACTCTCAACCACTGCGCCACCAAGGAAGTCCCAACTGGCTCCTTCTTATTATTCAAGTCTTGGCTCAAACATCACCTACTCAGAAGGCAATCCCCTTCCCCAGGCACCATCTAAATCACCCTCCTTCACACCAGTCTCTTTTGTTCACTTCCTAGGGCTTCTTGTTATCTGACATTATCTTGTTTATGTGTTCATTTTCTTGTGTCTAGTCTGTCTGTCCTAAAGGAAGCAAGCTCCCAAGAAGGAACACAGTTTGGCACTTCTGTATACTGCTGAATCTCCAGCATCTCACTTAGTGCCTAGAATTGAGACATAGGTCTCAATAAATATTTGCCCAATGATGGAAGAGATGAGGGAAAGAAGGGGAAAGAAAGCACAGTTGGAAAGAAGAGAAGGGAGAATAAAGGAAAAGAGGAAGGAAGAGAGGGAGGAAGGAAGAGGAGGAAGGATAGGAGGAAAGAAAGTTAGGAAGAAGGATGGAGAGACCATCATTCAGGTCTCATATTAAATGTCTGGCTTTGGATTATTATGAAAGCTACTAGCCACATGGAACTATTTAAATTTAAATTAATTAAAATTAAATTGAATTAAAGATTTAATTTCTCAGGAACAATAGCCACATCTCAAGTGCACAATAGCTACAAATGGCCAATGGCTACTGTGTTAGAGGTACAGCTCTAGTATATTCCATCATAATGTATAACGCTGGTCTGGTCCATCAGCTATGATTTTTGTGACATCAACATACCACTCAGAAGTCATCTCTCAGAGAGGCTTTCCCTGATCATTCTATCAAAAATCATGCCTGCTCCAAGTTACTGTGTATCCCATTGTCTGGTTTCTCTTTTTTGCTGTACGCGGGCCTCTAACTGTTGTGGCCTCTCCCGTTGCGGAGCACAGGCTCTGGACGCGCAGGCTCAGCGGCCATGGCCCACGAGCCCAGGCGCTCTGCGGCATGTGGGATCTTCCCGGACCAGGGCACGAACCCGTGTCCCCTGCATCGGCAGGCGGACTATCAACCACTGCACCACCAGGGAAGCCCCGGATGTGTTCTTAATAAGCCTCAAACCTGTGCACCTTGAATTGGGTAGATATGCTACTATGATTCCAGGGGAATCAGATGTTTCCCTTTCTAGGTCCAGATGGCTGGCTTCGTTGCAGAAAAACATAATACCACTGACTCCTCTCCAGATAGATGTTTCCCACTGCCTAGAGCTCCCCATCTGCCTTCAGTCACCCCTGACCGTCTTTCATCATTAGTCTCATAGCTTAGCCCTCCTGCACAGAGCCCAGTGTCTTTGGGTGAATATGTATGCACTTGGGAGTATGTTGACACAAATAGTATACTACCCTATGCAGCATTCTAAAATTTGGGTTTTTGCTCAGTGCTTTGTGAACACCTAGAGGGGTGGGATAGGGAGGGTGGGAGGGAGATGCAAGAGGGAGGAGATATGGGGATATATTTATACGTATAGCTGATTCACTTTGTTATAAAGCAGAAACTAACACACCATTGTAAAGCAATTATACTCCAATAAAGATGTTAAAAAAATAAAATAAAATTTGGGGTTTCTACTCAAGAATACTTCTTGATCTCTACGTCTGTGTCTCTATTTCTGCTTTGCAAATAAGATCATCTATATATGTATACATATAGCCGATTCACTTTGCTGTACAGTAGAAACTAACACAACATTGTAAAGCAACTACACGCCAATAAAATTAATTAAAAAAAATAAAAATAAAAAAAGAATGCTTCTTGAGATTTTCCCTTATCAGTTCACTTCCCATTTTTAAATGGATGTTGCATTCTATAGCATACGCAAACCACAGTTTATTTAGCCATTTCCCTGTACAGGCTCCTTGGATTTTCATCAATTTTCCATGATGACAAAGAAGGCTAACGTGAGCACCTTTGCACATGCCTCTCTTTGTATGTACCCATTTGAGTATTTTCCTAACGCAGCCCTACAGAAGTTGGGTTGTTGGGTCATGGGAGTTTGTGTCTAAAGGCCATAATAGATACTGGCACATTGCCCTCCATGGTGGTCATGCCAAATTATGCTCCCACTCATACTGTGTGAGAATACCCCTGTCCCCTCACCAGCTTCTAATTGTACTGACCCTTTTTATTTCACCAACCTGGTGATAACCATCCTTCAGGACTCAGCCCACATGCCCTGTTTTCCCCAGGATGACAAGACACTTCCCTGCTGTGGACTCTGCTGCCTGGTCTATTTCTACCATTGACTCATCCCACAATATGGCACATACGTATTTCCTTGTCTTCTTTATCAGACTCTGAGCAACTTGGGGGAAAAGGCCAAAATGGCTCCCAGGAAAAGCTTGCTTGGTTGGACCAGATTAATCCCCTGCTCTTTCCAGATGCTATAACAGACCTTTGCCAGGAATGCTTGTGCCCCTGGCAGCACCAGGAACAGGTGGAGTGTCATGTGAACTTTGGGCATCGAGAAATATTGATGGGAAAATAATCTATGCAGAAATGCGTGTGACTGGGTGCAACCAAGCAGAAGTAAGGGAGGGACAAAACTCAAAGGAAGGGTCTGCTGGCAAGAATAAACTGTAGCCAGGCCCTGCTGACCCCTGCACGTCAGCTCGGTGAGGAGTGCTGTGCTCTGGCCACAGCCCTGCCATGCGCCCCATGCACTCTGCATTTTAGCCTCTTAGAATTATCTTGTCATTTCCTGGAAACAATGGATTTTATAATATCTTAGATTTTGCATATGATGTTCCAGCTTCCTGATATACCCTTTCCTTCCTGCCCACTGGCTGGTGGAGCCCTTGTTCATGGCATGCCTGACCCAAAGGCCTCCTCCTCTGTACAGCTTCCCTGGAACATATATAATATAATATAGTATAGTATAATATAATATAATATGATGTAATATAATACAATATAAATATAAATATATCATAAATATATACCAACCCATAAATTACTGATAGCATTGCATCTATCTGTGTGACGCTCCCCACCATCTCAAACATTCCCAGATGTTGTGCCAGAGGGGTAGATGAGAGAAAGAAAGAGGAAGAAGGGGAGGCACAGTGAGTACGTGAGCATTCTGGAAAAACACCACATTGGTAATTAGATGGTCAGCCTGGAAATGATTCTCATCCTTTCTGATAATTGATTGACCAAAACCAGTCTTGTGACCCCCACCCACCCACAAGGGAACAAGAAAGCTGAGAGTTACTAGAGAAATGACCTAAAGACTAAAAAACCCACTCTCCTGAATTTTGAGTTTGTTATTCTCTTGTATGTGGGTATATCATATGTTGCATTTCTAAACTATATGCTGTTTAGTTTTGTTGTTTTTTTCCAAAATGGCATAATACTCTAGTCTTCTGTTAATTTTTTAAAAACTTAAACAATATCTTTATAAAATCTATTAATGCCATTGCATTTACTGTTAGTGAATCCATTTTCACTGCTGTATAAGATTCCATTGTGTGGACATGGCATTATTTATCCATTTTTTTCTGATGATGGACATTGGGGTTGTTTGCTTTATGAACAATGTTGCTATGTAAATTCTTGTACATGCCCCCTGGTATAAAGGGGAAGAATCTCTCTTGGGTATTTTCCAAATAATGAAAATACTGAATCATGAGCTCTGAGATGCTTACCCTTATAAGATGATGGCGCTTAAGTTATATTCCCTCCACCTGTGCAGAAGAGCTCACATTCATCCTCCTTGTGACTTAATGTCTGCTACTGTCTTACTTTGAATTTCTCTCAGTTTGGGAGATCTTTTTCATTTATTGATGATTTGTTTCCTCCTTGTTGAAACATCTGTATCTTTTGCCCATTTTTCTATTGGATTGTTTTTCTAGATTGCAATGATCTTCTCCCAGTTTGTGGCTTAACTTATGATCTTCTTTATGTGTATTTGATGGTCAAAAGTCTTAATGTTAAAGTAGTTTAATTTACCACTCCTGTGGCTAGCACTTTTGTTTCTTATTTAAGAAATCCTTCTCTACCTGAGAATGAATATATATATATATATACATGTATATATGGAAATTGAAGGAAAAAATTATGTGGCTCTCTGGGAGAAACCTGTTCTAAGCAGAGGAAACAGTTAGTGCAAAGGTCCTGGGGTAGGAGAGTTCTTAGTGTGCACAGAGGCAAGGTGGAGGCCAGTGGGACTGGAGGCCACGGCAGAAGACGATATCAGAGAGGTAATGGGAGGTCTGATGATGAAACTTCATTCTGAGTGTGATGGGAAGCCCTTGGAGTTTTTTGAACAGAAGACTAAGTGTCATGATCTGAATTGCAATTTTCCAGGAACACTTTCCACAGATGAATTGGGATTGACTGCACAGGGATTTAGAAGCTGGGAAGCTCTAAGGAAGCGATTGCAGCTGTCCAGATAAGAGATGATGGTGGGAGTGATGTGGTGGGCAGAGTCTGGGCATACTTGGAAGAAAGAGCTAATAGAATTTGCGGATGGATTATATTTGGACTGTAAGGGGAATGGGAGGTGTTAGGGTGACTCCAAGGCAACAGCCCTGAGCAACTGGGTTGGAGGAAGACATTGAGAGAAGATCTGGGTTTAGAGTGAGGGAAGATTAGGAGCTCTGCTTCAGACACGTTATGCTTGAGATGATTTTAGACATCCAGATGGAAATGCCAGGTAAGCAGTGAGTCTGGAAGAGATCTGGGTGGAGAAATATTGAATGTTGCCGACATACACAGATGGTATACGCTAAGGTGTATACAAAGATGAGGAAAGGTCCAAGGACTGAGCCCTGTGACACTTCTACATTCATCTCTGGGGTTGGGGGTGTGGGGAGATGGACATGCCAGGAGATGAGCCTGGGAGAGGAGGTGTCTCCAGATGGACAGGACACTTCTATCCCAGCTGTGTGCTCATTTCTGCGTCCCAGACCTGTGATGCACTGCCAGGGTACCAGCGCCGTGCCCGGTTGCTCCCTCTCCTCTCTTCCTCTACCCCTAGATGAATTACTAGTGCCAGTTAATGTTTGCTCTGGCTCATAAATCCATAATGCCGACCACACAAACCTCAACGGCCTGTACTTGAGACTCACAAACATGCAGAGAAGACTGTGTGCGTGGAAGGTATAAATGACGCTGTCGCCCAAGGCTGCTGCAGGAAACAGGGCCACCGACATGGTGACTGCATTCTGCATTTACTACCTAAACAGCCTGCTTCCCTTTGCCACTGCCACCCTGGGAGGTAGAGGAAATTAGCTGTAAATATTTTACTGCTGGTTATTTGCAGGAGTAAATCACAGCTCATTTTGCCACAGAGTCAATGGAATGAGCATGAGTTTCTTTTGCTCCCAGGGGTTGTTTGTGATGTCATCTTCCTGGTTTCATCCTGCATTTAACTTAGTCCTCAGCATGTTTATGTCTTTGCAGTGTAAGTTATTCTGTGTCTCCTGGATGGGCAGGAGTGGTGGGATGGGGGTGGGGTGGAGAAAGGAAGCAGGATTTCTCTTAGTGCTCCAACACTGGGGCCCACTGGGTACCAATGCTCATCAATCAGCAATTTATTCATTCATTTACTAAGCAATTTCTGACTGATCACTGTATACCAGATGGTCTGCTAAGTCCTAGAAGATGAAGATCAGTATTACCCATATCTGTCATCAAGGAGTTCCACACCCTATTTGGGAAATCCCTGATAATACCTAAAACGTACTCATACCAACAAATGTTCTGTATAATATTTACTGAGATCTTACTATATGTTCCAAGTGTTTTACAAAATTAAATCCATTTTCTATGCAAAAGCTTTTAAGTTTCCTTAGGTTCCATTTGTTTATTTCTGTTTTTATTTCCATTTCTCTAGGTGGTGGGTCAAAAAGGATCTTGCTGTGATTTATGTCATAGAGTGTTCTGCCTATGTTTTCCTCTAAGAGTTTGATAGTGTCTGGCCTTACATTTAGGTCTTTAATTCATTTTGAGTTTATTTTTGTGTATGGTGTTAGGGAGTGTTCTAATTTCATTCTTTAACATGTAGCTGCCCAGTTTTCCCAGCAGCACTTATTGAAGAGGCTGTCTTTTCTCCGTTGCCTCCTTTATCAAAAATAAGGTGACCATATGTGTGTGGGTTTATGTCTGGGCTTTCTATCCTGTACCATTGATATATATTTCTGTTTTTGTGCCAGTACCATACTGTCTTGATTACTGTAGCTTTGTAATATAGTCTGAAGTCAGGGAGCCTGATTCCTCCCTCAGAATGGGAGAAAATATTTTCAAATGAAGCAACTGACAAAAGATTAATCTCCAAAATATACAAGCAGCTCATGCAGCTCAATATCCAAAAAACAAACAACCCATCCAAAAATGGGCAGAAGACCTAAGTAGACATTTCTCCAAAGAAGATATACAAATTGCCAACAAACACATGAAAGAATGCTCAACATCACTAATATTAGAGAAATGCAAATCAAAACTACAATGAGGTATCACCTCACACAAGTCAGAATGGACATCATCAAAAATTCTACAAACAATAAATGCTGGAGAGGGCGTGGAGAAAAGGGAACCCTCTCGCACTGTTGGTGGGAATGTAAATTGATACAGCCACTATGGAGAACAGTATGGAGGTTCCTTAAAAAACTAAAAATAGAACTACCATATGACCCAGCAATCCCACTACTGGGCATATACCCTGAGAAAACCATAATTCAAAAAGAGTCATGTACCAAAATGTCCACTGCAGTTCTATTTACAATAGCCAGGACATGGAAGCAACCTAAGTGTCCTTCGACATATGCATGGATAAAGAAGATGTAGCAATATATATACAATGGAATATTACTCAGCCATAAAAAGAAACGAAATTGAGTTATTTGTAGTGAGGTGGATGGACCTAGAGTCTGTCATACAGAGTGAAGTAAGTCAGAAAGAGAAAAACAAATACCATATGCTAACACATATATATGGAATCTAAAAAAAAAAGGTTATGAAGAACCTAGGGGCAGGACAGGAATAAAGATGCAGTTGTTGAGAATGGACTTGAGGACACAGGGAATGGTAAGGGTAAGCTGGGACGAAGTGAGAGAGTGGCATGGACTTATATATACTACCAAATGAAAACAGATAGCTAGGGGGAAGCAGCTGCATAGCACAGGGAGATCAGCTCGGTGCTTTATGACCACCTAGAGGGGTGGGATAGGGAGGGTGGGAGGGAGATGCAAGAGGTAGGAGATATGGGGATATATGTATATGTATAGCTGATTCAATTTGTTATAAAGCAGAAACTAACACACCACTGTAAAACAATTATACTCTAATAAAGATGTTGAAAAGAAAAAAATTACAGCCTAAACTCACCTTAAAAAAAAACACATGATTAAACCCATTTAACTCTTACAAAAATCCTCTGGGGTAAAAATTACTTTTATCCCTATTTTACAGAAAAGGAAACTGAGGCAAGGGACAGTTTAGTGACTTGTCTAAGGTCACACAGAGGGCAAGATTCCAATAAGGCAGCTCCCTTAACTGCATCAGTGCTACCTTTTGATATGCAAACAAGCAAGAGGAAGAGGGTTAATTATGATTAAGCATGTATTACATTTGCTTTATGATGTAGATCTGTGCTTGGTGATTTCTACAACAAATCCTTTAATTTCTAATTCTGGAAAATAAGCTCTATGATTTTACTCATTTTACCAAAAAATTAGGCTCAGAGAGTGATCCAAGGATACCTAAATAACATGCCACCAGGCTGAGATTTGAAGCCAGAATTTTCCGACTCTACACCAAGCTCTTTTCATGCTGCTGTGGGATGACGGTTGTTGCAGACAAAGGTCTGTTCAAGGCACCACGGATCAGGGAACCTAACCCCTGAGAGTTTGGGAGGTGAAGAGGGGGCAGCTAGTCTAAATTGTGAAGACAAAAAAGAACAGTTTAGATAATCAAGGGCTGTAATGGCAAGAGAGGCAGCGGACCAGCACGTGAACAGTACATAGTGATGTGAAATATTGTTGCTGGTTTTCTTTTCCTAAGTTCTTGCACACAGGGCATGTCAAGTCCTTCTGCACCCAGCAGAAGAGGAGAGATTAAGCAGGAAGATGACACAGTAAAGGCTAAGGAGAGAGGCTTTGGAACAGTTCCCTTGAGATCTCTCCTTCCCTCTGCATCTGTGCTAGGGGACCAGCACCTGAAGAAAGGTTTCCGGTTCCACTCTCTTTTCCACTAAAGATCCAAAGTCCTGGTAGAAAACATCTGATGGCTCTAGTTTATTATGCAAATGAGTGCCAGTCCCAAACCACACACAGTGGGATAGAGGCAATTCCCTGAGTGCAAACTGGGGCACTTTAAAGCAGAAGACAAGGTCAGAGGTATCATCTGAATAGGCATACAGAAGTGTGAAAGTAGACAAGGTCAGAGGTAGCATCTGAATAGGGATACAGAAGTATGAAAGTAAGCCACATGGAGGAAGGCAGAGGAAACAGCCCTTGCAAAATTCTGGGGTGAAAGTATGTCTGGTGTGTCCAAGGATCAGGGAGGGAGGAGGTGGGGTGACTAGAAAGAAGTGTGAGATTGGAAGAGTGGGAGGAGATCAGGGCAGAAAAGCAGCAGGGTCCAGGTAATACAAAGCTTTGAGGCCACTGTAAGATCTTTGGATTTTATCTTGGGTAAGTGGGGAGCCAGTAGGTGGTTTTGAGGAGGAGAAGGACATGGCCAGCCTTACACATTTGGAAGATCATGGTGATTGCTGTGTGGGGAAGAGGCTCTAAGGGGTAAGTATTGAATGAAAACCAATTAGGAAGCTACTGAAATCATCACAGTGAGAGGCAATGGGGGCTCGGCCAAAGGTAAGCGTGATGGGGGTGTGATGACATATGGCAGCCATAACAGCATTTGCTTGTGGATTGGATTGAAGGTGTGAGAGAAAGAGAAGAACCAAGGATGACTCCAAGGTTCATGTCCTAAATAAAAGGAAGAACAGAGCCAAGGCTTTTTGAGAACAGGAAGACTCAAGAGGAACAGGGTTTGGGGAGTTGAGAAACAAAGAGTTTGCTTTTGGACATGTTAATTTTGAGGTGCTTCTTAGATACCCAAGTGGGAATGTTGAGGAAGCAGTTGGATTTACAAATCGAGCGTTAGTAGGTCTGGATTGAGAACTGTCAATTGAAAATCAGTATACAGGAGATATTTAAAGCTTTGAAAGTGGCTGAACTCAGAAACGGAGTGGGTGAAAATAGAGAAAAGTTCTGAGAAATGAGTCCTGAGTTCTCTGTGAGCCCTGACCAAGCTTCCAAAAGAGGGATCTGCTGATCCTTTAACAAGTGGTACCAGCCCCAAATGGTCATGTTTTGGTCACTTACAGAAGAGTGAGTCTAAGGTGACTTCAACTTACTGGGCTATTGTCCTTTTTTTTTGGTTGCGAGGTATGTGGGATCTTAGTTCCCTGACCAGGGATTGAACCCGGCACCCCCGTGTCTTGGAAGCTCGGAGTCTTAACCACTGGACCACCAGGGAATTCCCTATTGTCCTTTCTCAACCACTGTCAATCACGAACAGCATCAAGCCTAAAGACACAGCAGAGACCAGGACAGGTTGGTGAGAGAGAGGCTAAATTCCCAAGCTTCCAGGAGGAACAACTGGTTCCAGACACACTTAGTTAGGGTGACTGGTTAGTAGTATCAGAGGAAGGGACACCTTCAAACAAGATAATGCTGAGCTCTATAGATGCCTTAGCTGAAGCCAGTTTATCTAAACTAACTTCTCTTAACAAGCAACCCACCTAGTGGTCAGGTCATGAAATTCACACTTCCTTTGAGGAGTTCTAAATCTAGTCCAATGTATTTTTTAAAAAACCACATTTAAGGCACTTTAAGATCTAAACAATGTTTAAAAGCATTCCAATTTAGCTTTGTATTTGTAGTGTATATTTGTGTGTATGTATGTGTGTGTGTATGTATTTATCAAATCTGCACATTTTATGAAAGTTGGGCTTTCTCTGTATTGGTGTGGAAGTTGTCATATTTTATCTACTTTCAAACACTTTAAGTAGTTTTTAATGACACTGATAATAAACCATTCTTTAAAATTTGGTTTCCAGGGGTAAAAAGAATAGGATATACAAATGGATGTGAAATACTCAACAGTATTGAATTTTAAAGGATATGGTCATTAAGTGAATTTATAGCTTGGTAAAATGGTGTTATTAGATTAATTAAGCTGGGAAGGTTTGGATTAATCATGTACCAAAAGTCTCACTCATGGAGATCAAATAAAGTAGCCAGGGCTCCCCTGGTGGTGCAGTGGTTGAGAGTCCGCCTGCCGATGCAGGGCACACGGGTTCGTGCCCCGGTCCGGGAGGATCCCACATGCCTCGGAGCAGCTGGGCCCGTGAGCCATGGCCGCTGAGCCTGCGCGTCCGGAGCCTGTGCTCCGCAACAGGAGAGGCCACAGCAGTGAGAGGCTCGCATACTGCCATCAATCAATCAATCCATCAATCAATCAATAAAATCAAGTAGCCAGACAGAGTCCTTTGAAGGTATAAAGTCAATACCTGGGGATGTAGGAGATGGAGTGGGTAGATAAGAACTTCCTAATGAAGATGGCCAGAGTACCTCCTGTCTATCCTATGAAGCCAATGGGGGGTTTACTCCCCCATTACAGCTTTCATGGCAATTTTGAGAGCTCCAGAGTGACGACTTTTCCTTCCTTAGAGAAGAATTGTGATTCCTTGAGAAGAAAACTGAGTTGGAATCACATGGATCTAAGTTCAAATCTAGACCCTACAACTTATTAACCATAACAATGATGTGTTTTCTTGTAATTTACTTTATGGCTTAGGCCTCAGTTTCTTCACTGATGGTAGTGATGATTAGATTTCTTTGCCCCACTATTGTGAGTATTGAATAAGGCAATTATATAAAAACACCCAACTCTGGGTGGCAGAGTTAGGCTAGCTACTCCCCCAAACCCATTTTCTCTTTCTTCTGGGCAGATAACTAGGTTGCATTTCCCAGCTTCCCTGACAATTGAATGTGGTCATGTGACTGAGTTCTGGCCAACAGAATATGAGTTCAAGTGATGTGTTCACTCCCAGGTCTGTCCCATAAAAATTTCCCACTCATGATCTCCATGTTCTTTCCTCTTCCGCCTGGCGGCTGTTTATAACCAAACTAGTCTTAGAAGCTACATGTTTACCATGTCAGAGCCTCTATCAGCTTGGGCTCCTGAGTCACTGTGTGGAAGAAAATTTTCCTTCCCTTGCCCCATAATCTGCAACCCCTTGGCTACTGACATAGTAGAAAATAAACTCCTATTGTATTAGCCTGCCCAAACTGGAACAGACAGAATCTGACACCTAGTAAGAAAGAACATGAGCAAATGAGCAAAAACCCAGAGAGAGTAAATCACCGAACATTATACAACAGAGATGGCAGGTCGACATAACACATGGCCATTGCTGGGTGGAGGTGGGAGGTATTTGTTTTGTATGTACCAGATCTTCAATGGGATAATGAGCCTCATGCTGCCCAAGGGACAGCTGTTTCCAGGAATGGTATTTTACTTTGCTTGATGTGTTACCATTTGAGGAAATGGATAGGAAGAAAATGGTAACAGCAGGGGAGAAGGAAAGAAAGAGGAATGGTGGTGGGATGGACAAGAAACTCAGAGGCTTTTTCCCTGAAGCAACATGGAGAATTCAAAGAACCACCTTTTGTGAGCCTGGAGGATTAATGACAAATGCCCCAGCAGGTAGGTAATATCAGAGTTCAAGATCCTGGGTGACGATGATGTCAAATACCTTGGAGGCCTTCTTTCTTTTTTGCGGTACGCGGGCCTCTCACTGCTGTGGCCTCTCCCGTTGCAGAGCGCAGGCTCCGGACGCACAGGCTCAGTGGCCATGGCTCACGGGCCCAGCCGCTCTGCGGCATGTGGGATCCTCCCGGACCGGGGCACGAACCCGTGTCCCCTGCATTGGCAGGCGGACTCTCAACCACTGCGCCACCAGGGAAGCCCTTGGAGGCCTTCTTGATAGAAAAATCCTTGCTAGTCTGAGCCAAGAGACCTTACAGAGACTGGATTTTTGCATGACTTTAGGCTTTCAAGAGCCATGGTCCAGTTTCAGAATTGTTATATCGACCCACCCACCCTGAGTGGAACCACTGCCTGTAAATTAAGAGTGCTTGAGGTGGGGTATGCTTTTGTATCACACAACTGTTTTGTCTCATATCCTTGGAAGAAGGGAACTGATACCCCAAAAAAGGTAATACTTTCCAATAATAACCCATGTTATTGCTCTACAGCCTTCCAATTGGGGTCACAGAAGAATCTCTTGTCTGTGAAGAGAATACAATCCTGAGACAGATTTCAAAAAGCGATAGAGAGAATATTGTAAAACTGAAAGGGGGGTGGGCAATCACAAAAAGAATATAGCCTGGTTATTTGGTTATGAAAAAAAAAGAAAAAAAAATCTGTGAGATCCCAAAGTAAAAAGCACATATCCATCCTTCCAGGGAGAGGGTTATGACATGAGGCTGGAAAGGAAGGCCAGGCCCAGGTAGGGCCCAGGAGTTTGGATTTCATTAGAAAGGTCTTAAAGTAAAAGGATGACTTGAAATAGGTCAATTTTGAAGAGTCCATCCAAACTCCAGTCGGGGGAATGGACTGGAGATGTGGGGGAATTTGAGAGTAGAAGTGAGGAGACTATTTAAGAAGAAAGTTGGCAGCTTGGCTGGGGGTGGGAGGAGGAGATGGGGAGGAGTAAGGGGGGTTGGAGACACACATTGGAGTAATCAGGTCAGGCTGGATACAAGCGGTGAGGGACATGGTGACAGCAAGGATGGCTCCCAGGCTTCGGTTATTGGGAACTGGGCAGATGGTGCTGCCATTTACAAAACTGGAAGACGGCGAGGCCCAGCCCTCATTTCCTGCCTTAACCCTGGCTCAGCTGGGGAGCTCCTGCTGCCCCATCTGCAAAATGGGGATAATAATGGCTTCCTTAACTACCTCATAAGACTATTAAGACTATTAAGAGGATCACAGGAGATGATGTGATAATAATGAAAACACCAATGCAGGAGTTATGGGAAGAACAAGGCTCTCCGTGATGCCAGGTGGTGGTTCAAGCAAAACTTTTTAAGACCTGAACTGATGATTCCAGTTTGGTTGGGGAGATTTATCAGGCATGAAAATAATGCAAGGGGACTAAGTTTCATAAATCAGAGTGGAAAAGTTTTCTCATTATTGTATGGTTGCACCACGGATTGGGAACAGGTATAAGGGAGGGTGCAAATGAGTGACTCAAACGTACCATCATGTCTCCTGCTGTCCTCAAAATCTAGGGCAACTAAGTCATCTTTAGATACCTCGGGGAACCAAGAAAGCACCTGCTCGTGGGCACGGATCTGGAGGATCTGAGAGGGGCCCCCCAGAGCATCTGTGGCTTAGGGTACCCAGACTTGTCCCAAATATGCTGTCACTCTGTGACCTTGAAGCAAGTACCCAACATTAAGTAATCACACCTTTTCATACATAACACTGGGGGGGGAGGTACCTTACCGGTACCACTGTTGTGAAAATGACATGATATAACAGATGCGAATGTCCTCCCCCCAGATATCCACTTGGCCCCTCCATAGTTTCTGCTCTTTCTCCTTCTCAGGGACCCCTTTCTCTTCTCTACTGAAATAGAAATAGGATAACCCCTACACCCTTTCCTCCTAAAATCATCAGTGACTCATATTTCTGTTTATTTACTTACTGTCTGCCTCCCCCACTAGGATGTAAGTTCCAGAAGGGCAGGGGTTTCTGTCTGCTCTGCTCACTTCTCTGTCCCTTGGTACCTGGCTCATAACTAGCCCTCAGTGAACATTTATTGAATGGATGAGTAAGTGGATGTGAGTAAACTTCTCATGAAGATGACAGACATGGAGTGCACGTTGGATTTCCCTTCTTTGATCCCCCTGTTGACCCTGGGAGCGATGTTTGCTCCAGTTCATCCCAGATCTATCCTTCATTTGAGGTTTGAGTCTGACACAGGATGGAGTCGGACTGCCTGGGTTCAAATCCTAGCCCTGCCACATTCCAGATGTTTGACTTGGGCTCAGTTATTTAACCACCCGGCAGCAACACTCTCTCTTCTTTCCTCTACCCATCAGCCACGCTATCCATATGTCCATCTGTATATTCACCCATCATCATCCACACGTCCAAATTTTCATACATCACCCTGGACATTCATCCATTTGTTCATTCATTCAACAAACATTTACTGAGCATGGGCTTTGTGCCAAATTCCATGTCATACCCTGGAGATCCCAAGATACCTAAGTGTGATGCTTAATTTTATGTATCAACTTGACTGGGCCATGGAATGCCCAGGTGTTTGATTAAACATTATTTCTGGATGTGTCTGTGTTTCTGGATGAGATTAAAACTGAATTGGTCGACTGAGTAAAGCAGTTTGCCCTATCCAATGTGGTTGAAAGCCTCCAATCCATTGCAGGGCTGAATAGAGCAAAAAGGCTGTGTGAGGAAGGACTCTCTCTCTCTCTGCCTGTCTTCAAATTGGGACACTGGCCTTCTGTCTTTGAACTTGGACTCAGACTAGAATTTATACCGTTGGTTCTCCTGGTTCTCAGGCCTCTGGACTCAGACTGGAACTTACATCATTGGGCTTCCTGGGTCTCCAGCTTGCAGACTGCAGATCTTGGGACTTCTTAGCATCCATAATGGTATGAGCCAATTCCGTTATGATAAATCTCAATGTCTCTCCCTTCCCTCTCCCTCCCACCACTCTCTCAATAGACAGATAATCTCCTGTTGGTTCTGTTTCTCTGGAGAATCCAGACTAACACAATAAGACAATGTTTCTATTGCAGGAACTGGAGCCTCTACCCCACCAGGTCTAATGAATCATCAGATATGATGCCTTGGGACAGTGGTGACTTGACAAAAAGCAGTGAGAACCATATGGCTTAGCTGTGGCAGGTCTCCTAGTGACATTCCCATGCTTATTGGCCGATCCAATTCATATCACTTCTCTCTGAAAGCCAAACAGAGCTGGGGATTGTCCTGTGGAGAAACTCATTATGGCCAGTTCTCCACCATGGTTTTTATTTCTGCCAAGGGAAGTGTAGCCATGAACAGGGTCAGGGACGAGACAAAGACAGATCCCTGAACAATACCTCAGGAGGACTCTAGAGGTCCCACAATATAATTTCTTGTGCCCACCCCATTCTGGTTTTTTTTTTTTTTTGAGAGGACTCCAGTTGCCCCATGCAATGGTGCTCAGAACATGTAAAGTCACCAAGAACCTTAGCTCAGCATTTCCAGATTTTAGCCAAAACCTCCAACCTCCTGCTACTCTATCACTCCTAATTCTATACTAAGATCCTCCAGTAGAATTTAAGCCCCATGGGGCAGGGGTTTCCATCTCTTTGTTCACGACTGTGTCCCCACACCAGAGTAGTACTTGGCACGTGGCAGGTGCTCGATAAATATTTCTTGAAAAAATGAATTCTTGAAATGTTTGCTTTCTGGATCCCACTTAGATTTGGAGTCCTCGGTTTGAATCCTCTAAAATTCTTGGCACATGATGGGCACTTCATCAATACCAATTTCTTCTCTTCTTCCTCCCTACCTATTCTTCATATTGCAGTTACTGGCCGGGATTCCTAGCCTTTTGGATGGCAGTCCAAATGTTCCATCACTAACTTCATTTTGGCGTCTCCTTAGGATATGGTATCTTCTCTTTGCATCTATATCTGTGGCTCAGTAGCTCTCTCCTTCAGTTGGCCCTTTGCACAGGGGTTCCCAGCAGCAAAGGTGGAACAAAGGCTGGTCATCATGATGTACCTAAGGTGTCAGGAAACCAATGCCCAAGGACATGAAAGATGGACTTCAATAACAAATACTGCCTTGGAAAGGCAGGGGGCAGGGGGCCAAGTTCTCTTCTGCTCCTTTAAAAACAAAACCTGTGTGTGGATCTGATCAGGCATGATTTATATCCAGCAAGCATTCACTGCATATCTCTTTTTTGCGCCAGAGCCTATGCTAGATGTTTTCAATATATCTGTTGATTAATCCACACAACAACACACCTGACAACACGTATTGAAGTTATAGAGGCTTAATATTACCACAGATCAAGGTAAACGTTACAAGTGAAAAAAACACACTTCATAATTCCTCATCTATTCCTCTTCTTTATTAGGGATTGGTTAATTATCCAGAAGGCAGAGTGATTTAAATGTCCAGACATCTGCATATAGACATTGCTTCTTTCTTTAGTCTAGCTTCGTGGTCCTCAAACTTTAATGTGCCTAAGAGAAACTTGACAGGGTTGTATAACAAAACCTCATAGACTGTGCTTTATGCGTGATTTAAGGAACTCTCAAGGGTAATGTTGACTCTATATGTTGAGTGAGCCTCAGGTGCTCACTCCAGAAGCTAGCCTAGTAAACTCAACTCCATTCTATGACCTCATCTTCCCAACACAGGCTCCTCACAAGTCCCTTGATGCATTCGCCGGACCAGGGTGAGGGGGCCCAGGCTGGTGGAGGATTTGCCAGCTCCTTCTGACATCACGCCACCCCTTCTTATAGCTCAGTGTTACTGATTCTCTTTGCTGTTGCTTGGAGGTTTGGCATCTCCAGATTAAACTATTTATGATTGCATACCCTTTGGATGGTGGTACAAATCTTCTATATGGCTCCCCGGGGTCTCCATGGGGAAGGCCGCCATGTGGCAGTACAGAATTCTCAGGTCACCTTTATGAATCTAGTTGCTTTTATGGGTTCGGCTCTCTGGGTCTCATTCATTGGTTCTTGAGGACAATACTATTCCTGGGGGAAACTAGCTGCATCCTTTCCATGTTCCTCTGCAGAATGAAAGAAATGGGCCATTCTCTAGGTAGGGCCCTGAAGGCTTTTTATACAATCATCCCCGATGTCTGTCAGCCTGTGTACCTCGGGGAATCCTGGCCAACATGGACACAGCTCAATGATTAATGACTTCTCCAGGATGCATGGAAGGACCATAAACATCCAAATGCTGGGAGGTTTCATGTGATTTATTCAACTCATTCTTTCAAGGAGAACTCTGGAACTGCAAATGGCTTCCAGGCCAGTTCTGCTCTTTCCTTGTTCCAGCTGCATGATCTTGGGAAGGTTTCTCAACTAATCTGAGTCCCAGTTTCATTTTCTGTAAAACTGTCAATAGGAGAGTTGTGAAAATCAGAAAAAGGAAAAGAAGGGACTGACATTAAATGCCTACAATGTGCCCGCTACTTCATAGATATAATTTCATGGGGCCTATTAACAAAATTATGAAATTAGAATTAGTAATAATAATGATGAGAGTGAAAATGAATTATTTACAGTGAGCCTGGTACCAGGCCAACTGGTCTCTATGCATTCTCTCATATGGTTCACAGGGCCCTATCAGGTAGGCAGTGCTGCTTGTCTACAGGAGAAACTGAGGAACAGAGAGGTTAAGTGACCTGCTCAAAGTTGCACAGTCCAAAATTTGGGGATCCAGGACTCAAACTAACAATTCACGGGCACAAAAGTCCAGATGTGCTCTCCTATCTCCTAGTATCATTGTTCCAACTCTGCTGTGTGTGTGGAAATTAAAGCTATGAGAGACAAAACAACTGGCCTCGAGCGACACAGCTTGTAAAAGCCCTATTCAGGGTCTGCCTGCTCCTGAAACACGCTGCCTCTGGGATTAATACGACCACGGTGTCAAAGCCAACAGACCTTCCTGGCATGAAGGAAGCACTCAGCATACGTGAGCAGCCTTGCTTTTTTCCTTCAAGCGTCCTTGTCTTTCTATCTGCTCTTCAGACCCCCTCTGCAGTGACACTTGGCATGTATCCCTTTTCACAAACCCACCCTAATCTCTCTGGCTCCGGCATCAAGCCCTCCTCTTCCACCAGCCTTGACAACAGACGGCAGAATCAGCCTGGATCCACCCTCCATCAGGACTTTCAGGGGGTACCTGATCTGCTCTCAGCTGCCACAGGCTGGGAGTTGCCCTTCCACCTTTCGGCTGAAAGAAGTCAACCTGCACCACCTGGAGACGCAGACAGTCTCGTTCTGATTTCTAGGGGTCCTTAGGTTGCTTCCTCATATGCACCTTCTCTGGGAGGTGCTGAGGGGTTTGGATAAAGGTCTTCTAGGAGGAAGACTGGGGCTGGGACGAACCTGTTACACCTGCTCAGAAAAACTCCCACTGCTAGGGACGTATGTGCACGTGTGTGTGGGGATGCACGCACGCACACACACATACACAGACGACACACATACACACGGAGCCCCTGCAGGAACCTTGGAGCAACTCTCCAGGCAGGCAACAAACAAGAGGAGACAGGTCCTCTGGGCAGACTTGCATTCAGAGACAATTAAGCTCCTGCTACTGGCGTGTCTGGACTACACCAGAAGAAAACAGCTGGATGGACTTTGTGGAATTTACAGGGTATATTTTGGATGCTTAGACATGAAATATACCCTACATGGCCTAAGGAAAATTTAATATTGGGGAACCTTGAAGAGATCCCGGATAGAAAGGCAGTCTGGCTCCAGAGCAGCTGAAACAGAGAAAGGGAGAGGCCTGTGTGATAGCTAACTGGGGGAGGCATGGCATACCTGCTCGCATTCCGAGGATGGATAAAACGAGCTGTGATTCGGCATCTGATCTGAAGCTCCTTATCGCAGGTGCTGGTTTGCAACGCGCAGCCTTGCCCATGACAACCACACACTGCAAGCTCCTCTCTCATTCATTCACTGACCATAACTAACATGGATGTGTTTGGGGCATTTGTACCTGAAATTAGAGTTGTGTGAGCTCATCGGCCTGCCATTCACCCTACAACCAGCCAGCCACTACCACAACCCACCAACCAATACAAGCGATCCACACTATCATCAACCCTCACCACAGCTGACCACGCACCTTGACGGCCAATCAACCATGACAGCAAAACCAAACATCACCACACAAACCAGCCGGCACCACAGCTGGTCACTTTCTCAACCAACCGTCTGCTACAACCAACTAGACAAGACTGCGAACGACCACAACAATCCATCAACCACAACCCTAATTAATCAGAGACCATCACAGCTAATCAAACATCCCAACCAACTTCTAGCACAATCAACCACCAACACAACCAACCAATCAAATGCGTCGATGTTCAACCAGCCACCCCCCAACCCAACACCACGACAGCCAACCAACAGCTAGCACATCCAGCAGCCACCACTATTAGCTAACTTTTATTTGGCATTTACCCTGTGCTAGGAACGGTGCCAAGTACTTCCTATGGGTTGACTCATGTTATCCTCACACTAACCCAGTGGGATAGGCATTACCCCTGCTGCTGCTACTACCACTAATATGATATTCCATTATATTAGTTATACTATATTATACCCTGATGCAGGGATCATCATAAGCGATGCAGAAGGTGTGCTACAGAGAGGTTAAGTAGTTTGCTCGAGGTCACACAGCTAGTAAAAAGCAGATTTGGAAATGGAACTCAGGCATTCTGGCTTGAAACCACACATTCATCCACTAAGCAAAATTACTCTGAATGACACGCATCATGTGCTGAGCACCTACCCAAGGACAGGCACTGTGCACTGCTGCCCACAGAAGGTCTGTCCACTCGGTGGGGACATCTCTCATCAACACCATGTGGGTGCTGAGCACTCTGCTAGGTCCTGGGAGACGCAGCCCACCATGGGCCCTGGGGAACCCTGCACACTCTCGCTAAGTGAGCCAAACCACCAGACTGATCCGATGCTGCTCGTATACTGGGCCGTTTCTACAGCCGGTCACACTGGCAACTTAGTAGGTCAAGGCAACCATGCTGGCTATCATGGACCTGTTCATTCCCAGGGGAGAGGACAGCCTCATTAATGCTCGCCTTCTTATGGTGCTGGGCCCTCGGCCCTGGGTTCCTCGGGGGTAGAACAGCATGGGCAGAATGTATTGGGGGCATCCCATTGCCCATGGGGCTTGGGAGCAAGAGTTGGTGTGCTACGTGGAGGCTGTTTGCTGTGCTGTAATAAACATCTCGCTCTGATCCGTGGAGTCTCCCCATCTACCCTCAGGGTTAATCCTTGCTGTCTTCTGTGTGGCTGGCGGCTCTTCCCCGATGGTAGGCGACGGAGCTAAGTATGAGCAAACATGGATATGGTCCTGCCCTTATGAGCTTTCAGTCTAATGAGAGACACACATAAAATCCAATACTTGAATCAATTATTATAGTGACAAGTGCTGCAAAGATGAAGCACAGTGAATTGTAAAAGCCTATCATTTAGTTGTTAAGTTTTGTTAAAGTTGGATATTAAGTATATGTATTTCATAGTCTTGGTCTCTATATATTTTTCTATATTGTGAAACTTCTCCTATTAAAAATATAAATAGTAAAGGCAAGGATAGCAATCAAGATATATTAAAAAAAAAAGTCTATCATTTAGGGATTTGACCAAGCCGGGTGGACAGGAAAGGCTCCCACGAAGAAGAGCTGAAATGGAGCTGAGATCTGAAGGACGAGAGTTAAGTAGAAGAAGAGGAGCTTGTGGCCCACACGCGATGAGACCAGAGGGAGCGTGGCGGGCCGAATGGCTAGAGACGCCAGTGTGGCTGGGCAAAGCGAGGAACATGAAATCTTTCAGAACCTTGGAGAAGGCCACACTCATGAAGGATCTTATCCTCATCTGAAGAGAAATGGGAAAGTGTTGCAGGGTTTTAAGCAAAGGGAGACGTGAGGGGTATAATCCACATCATTTTCTGTTTTTATTTTTATTTATTTATTTTTTGCGGTACGCAGGCCTCTCACTGTTGTGGCCTCTCCCGTTGCAGAGCACAGGCTCCGGACGCGCAGGCTCAGCAGCCATGGCTCACGGGCCCAGCCGCTTCGCGGCATGTGGGATCTTCCCGGACCGGGGCACGAACCCGTGTCCCCTGCATCGGCAGGCGGACTCTCAACCACTGCGCCACCAGGGAAGCCCCATTTTCTGTTTTTAAATGATCACTTTGGCTACTATGGGGAAAATGGTTTTGGGGGGAGGCAGGATCAATATACAATGGAGCGAGTGGGGATGGCTGGCGCCAATAATCCGAGCAAGAGATGCCACTGGCTTGGCCCAGGGTGGCGGAGATGGTGAGAAGTGGAGAGATGTGAGTTACTTCAGGGTTTAAATCAGAGAGCCTGCTGATGACTTTGATGTTAGGGGAGTGAGGGAGCCAGAGGTGTAGGTAGGTCCCGGGTTTGGGGTTGGCTCAGCAGAATGACAGGCATTCCCTGGTTCCCTTAAGAAGCCTTGGTTCCGCTGAATCCCAATTCCGGTACCAGCTTGTCCCTTGATGGGAAAGAAAGGGCCTCCAGTGAGCGGGCGGTTCATTATGCAACTCTCCAGGGCAGCTTGGGGCTTGCTCTAACCAAATCAAGGGGATTGAAATCCTATTCATTGTAAGTAAATATGTCTAGCTGCTCAAAGATGCCCACTCTGCGTGGCCAGCATCATGCCTCCCGCTGACTTGAATGGTCAAATTACATAAACTTGAGCCCCAGCAGGAGTTTGTGAAAGAGATGCCAGAACACTCTTAATGATCCCGGCTCACTGAGGTGCAGAAACTGGAACCCCAAAGTGTTTAAAGAACAATTAATCAGCACGCTCTGCATTAAAGGCTTGGAAAAAACATTCCTGCACAATCGAGGTGGTCTGGAGGAAGAAACTGTTCGCTTAACAATGACAGCAGTGGCGTGGAGGAGGAGGGAGAGAAGGCAGTGGCAGTGAATGCGCTGCATCTGGGCCAATACGTGTAGATGCCCGAGACCCAACTAAACTGCACTCAGTTTGTCAGAAAATACAGAGGAAAAACCTAAATATACACTTATGAAAGATGCAATCGAATATTAGTTGGTAGAGAGATAAGTGAAGGAAGGAACGGATATTTATTAAAGGTCAAGGGTTTTCTGCATTTCATTCATTCGGCAAGTATTTCTTACACACCAGCTAAGAGCCAGACATTGTTGTAGGTGTTTGGAAAACAGATGCAATCCTTACCCTCATGGTACTGACATTCTAGTAGGTGCATCAGACAATAGAAGATAAGCAAATAAAAATGATATATTCTTTTGTAGTTATAAGGACTACAAAGAAAAATAAAACAAAGGGAATAGAGAGGGAGGGTGCTATCACAAGCAGAGCAATGATGAGGTGACATCTGAGCAGAGGTCCTGAGTGATGTGAGAAAACAGGCATTGGGATTAACTGGGGGAGTCAGCATTCCAGGCACGTCTCAGATAAATTCCATTTTATGCTCATGACCGGTTCATTTTATAAACCCATTTTACAGATGAGAACATTGAGGGCCAGAGAGATGAGTTGGTATTTCTGGGGTTATAAAGCTTGTGATTAGCAAAGCTGAGGTTTGAATCTGCACTAGCCTGACTTTAAATCAGCTACTCTTTCAGTTACACTCAACTACCTGTCTGATGTGACATTTCATTCAGGTTTCTATCAATCAATGGGGGAGTTCAGTTCTTCAAATAACTAAACATGGATAAGGCTGGCTTAAAGAACCAGGTCTCAGTCGAGGGGAAACACAGAGGGGAGTGGAGATGGACAAGACACCGGCCACAGAGGAGAGGAGGAGGTGTCTCTGTTCCTAACTTGATTCACCCAGAAACCCTCTATGTGATTCACTTCTCTCTGCTACAAAATGTAGCTGCTAAGGGTAGGAGAACATTGAGGAGATCACAGCTGTAAACTAAGAGTTTAATCAATGACAGCTATGACAATGGCTAGAAACCTCCCACGTGTTCTTTGAGACCCAAGGATCACCCCCTTGTTGAGATCCTCTGTATCCCTCCAAGTAGAATTCATCTCTCCTCTTCTTGTTGTACAAATCCCTATTAATGTATTTATTTGTCTTTAAATAGATACATAAAGTATGCTTTTGGTAGATGAGACTAAAAATTTTTATGTGGCTCTAGAGGCCTCTGCAATACCCTGTGGAATTTTAATCAATGTCTTTATGGTTAACATATGATATACAATCTAAGATGCCCTAAGGATTCTGTGGTATATGGCGTACATGAATTTCTGAAAAAAGAAGTATCTGGAACATGAACTACAAGCTCTAAACAATCATTATAAGAATCACTTAACAAGGTTCTGCCCCTACTCCAGAAAAGCAAGACCGAATAAAACAAAATCAGTGCTGAATACTCAAACTACGTCTTCCAAGGTTTTAACCAGAATAAACTCTCTTCCCAACCTGCACAAAGCCATTAGTTACAGCATCGAGGAGTTCCACCATTCTTTCCACTCTGATTGAGCAGCATATTTTATTGGTTAAGGGCACTGGTTTTAGAGACAGATTGATCCACCTAAGATTCAAATCCTAGCTGTGGTCCTATTATTTCTATATTAAATATTTTCTATTAAATATTTTCCTTTTCTTAGCTTAAAATTATTTGCTAAGTATGAAATGATGAAAGAAGTGAAAATTTTCAAATACAACATACAATAGCAAGAAACACATAATAGGAAAGTCACCATTCCTATAACATTTGAGGAGGTCTCATCCCAGATAAATTAGTTTCTGTCATTATTAATGAAGAAACATGGAAACCACCTTTATTTTCTCAGTTTGTTAAAAGGTTCATAAGAGAAAATGGGTAGGCAGCAAGGGGAGAAAGGGAAGCTAAAAAATTGAGGATAAAAATCACATTTCTTATGCAATGGATCAAAGAAATTACTGCCAGGAAACAAAATAGGCCCCCAAAAGTATTAAAAAGTCAAACTGTAGGCAATCCTAGTCTGACACAAAACAAAAAGAAACGGACAATCTTGGGTATGATGAAGTTTAAAAAGATGCAACAAAGCTCTGTCCTGTTAGGAAATGATGACAGAGATGAATCCAGAAAATACCAAAATTAAATAGGTAGGCTTCTCTTGAGGAGGAAAAAAAGAGTCCAAAAAGGAAACCTGAAGGTTGACCAGATTGGAAACCCATTATCTGTTGACCTTGGGTAAATTCCATAACTTTTTTAGTCTCAATTTTCTGATATCTAAATTAGGGCTAATATATACATTTTTCATAAGGACTAATTGAGATCATTCACGTGCTATCACAGAGTATGGTTAAAATAACATTCAAGAAATGGCAAGATTATTATTATTATTATTATTATTATTATTATTATTATTATTATTATTTCTGTCCAGAGTGTAAGCCTCATAAAGGCAGTATCTGTGCCTGTACTGTTCACCAATAATCTATAACACTGCTAAATCTCTGGATTCCTACACAGGGTCTGGTATATACTATACCTTCAATGAATATTTTTTGAATGAATAAATGAACTAACATTCACATGTGCTACTTAAGTCTTCATGCAATCCCGTGAGATGGGTATTATTAATATGGTTCCCATGTTAGGGTTAAGATAATTAAGGTTTTCAGAAAGTGGTGAACTAACTTGCCCCAGATTACAGAGTTGCTAGGGAAGAGTCAGGATCTGCATCTAATTTTTCTGGATCTAAACCTTAGCCTCACTCCAGCTCACTGAACTCCCCCCAGAAACCTCCAGGATTCAGGATGAGAGAGGAGCCAGTGGAGGCACAACTTTCCATCAAAGAGTCATATCTGGAAGGCCAGGAGCTGCGTCCCACTAGGCGAGCCACTGAACGGATGGGAGCTACGTTCAGATGCAGGGTCTGCAGGGAGCATCACAAAGGCATGAGCAACCAGGGCGCAAGGGATTTATAAAGAACAAAGGAAACTACAACAGACTCCAATCCTTTGGTTGGCAAAAGAAGGGTCTTAGGAGACAAAAAAGTGATGGAAGCATGACCACTGTTCAGACTGGGGAGCATTTAATACTTCAATCCCTATAATCTTGCAGGAGAAAGAAATGGGAGATTAGCTGGGGTGTGAGGTTTGAGACTTGACTTCAGAAAGAAAAGCAAAAGGAGGAAGGGCTAGGGAAAGTGAATTTCAGTGGAGAGGCTATTTCTGAAGGTCCCTGGTGTCTTGAGAAAGACAAGTCCCCTAAAGTCTCCATAGAAAGCCCTTGACTGGAGGCACTGAAGTAACAGAGAGGGATTAAAGAAATTAAGTCTGTTTAGTTTGGATAAGCAGAGCCGAAGTGGAGGTATAATAACCACTCACCGACGTCTGAAGAAAGGACATGCTCAGGAGGGACAGATGTTATAGAAGCTGGCCCATGGGGATCTGGCCAGGAACAAAGGGATAAAGCTAAGCCAGGGGAAATTGGACCATCAGGACAAAGTCCAAATTTGGCAGGGAAGCCGTCTCACCAGGAGCTACTGGTTCCTTTGTTGCTCCTCAACATACTATGTCCGTTCCTGCCACAGGACCTTTGCACTGTCACTCCTCTGTAATTCTGTATTTCTCTGTAATTCTCTCCTCCCCAGATCTCACGAGGCTGCTTCAAGCTCATCTCATACGTTCTCTCCCTCAGAGAGGCCATCCTGACCTCAAAGTCCAAATGAAGTTAGCCCTCTAACCCGCAACCCCCCACCCCTGGCAGCAGCCATTCAGATTACTGCTTTCTCTTATTCAGGGCACTTGTCACACGTGAAACTATTGCCTTTATTTAACTCTCTATGGGTTTATTTTTTATCTTCTCTGCACTAGAATATAAGAATGTAAGCCCCTGTCTGTCTAGATCAGAGATTTGCCAAGTACTGACCACGGGCCATATCTGGCCCTTCACTTGCTTTTGTAAATACAGTTTAATTAGAACACAGCAACATCCATCCACGTACGTATTGCCTATGGCCAGTTTCACTTCACAAAAGCCAAGCTGGGACTCGAGTTTGGTTGCAAAGTCTAAAATATTTCTACCCAGCCCTTTACAGAAAAAGTTTGCCAACCCTTGGTCTGGATAGCACTGAATATTCAAGTGCTTGAGATAGATTTGATGGAATTAATGAACAGAATGAAATAAAGGTTAGAAGGGGACAAAAGTCTCTGATGCTCAAATTAGCTGCAATAGCTACAGAAATATTCAAATTAATGCAGCTCACTCACTTTAATACATTTTTTCAAACGCCCACTCTACTGCCATGCACCATGCCTACAGCTGGGGAAGAAATGATAGAAATAATAGACTTTTTAAAGTGTTGGAGACTAAGAGCTGGTGTGAGGAAGAAACTAACAAATGAATTGCCGTAATTCTACGAGCTGCAGAGGTTTAGAAAATGTGCTGTCAGAGGGCAGAGGAGGAACAGCTAATTATGTCAGACAAGGGAACAGAGGCAGGTGCGGGAGAGCATCACTGAATCCATGTCATTTCACGTTGGCCTTGAATATCATGAATAATGGCTTCTATTTATTGAGCATTTCCTTTGTTCCAGGAACCGTATAAAGGCTTATCACATTCAGTCCTTACAATAAACTCCTGTGACAGACGCCTGTATCAGAACAGGTTAGGCTATGCTACAGCAACAACCAATCCCTCCCATGTCAGCGTCTTAAAATAACCAAGGTTGATTTATTGTTCATATAACATGTGTAATACAGTTGGCTACAGTGAGGGGATGGGGGTAGTCACAGCGTGAAGTCGGCACATAGGACCCCAGGGTGACAGACACTCCACCGTCTAATGAAGCTACTTTTTTAACATGAAGCTCCAGGTTTGTTACTCCAGGGCGGGAGAGGATGGAGAATCACATACAGCTCTTAAAATCTTCTGTGCAGGGCTTCCTTGGTGGCGCAGTGGTTGAGAGTCCGTCTGCCGATGCAGGGGACACGGGTTCGTGCCCCGGCCCGGGAGGATCCCACGTGCCGCGGAGCGGCTGGGCCCGTGAGCCATGGCCGCTGAGCCTGTGCGTCCGGAGCCTGTGCTCCGCAACGGGAGAGACCACAGCAGTGAGAGGCCCGCGTACCGCAAAAAAAAAAAAAAAAAAGAAAGAAAAAAAAATCATCTGTGCAGAAGCGTGGTGTGTGCCATTGTTCATTTGCCCAAACAAGTCACGTGACCATGCCTAACTTTGAGGGTGCTTGAAATGTGCCAGAAGGAGAAACAGGAAATACTGGTTGAGCGTTAGTAATGTCTACCAAAGTGTTATTTACAAATGATGAAACTATAGAACAGAGAGGGTAGGTCACTTGCACAAGTTCACACCACTAGTGAGAATAGAGTCCGGGTTCAAAACCCAGTCTGTCGGGTCCTACCACTTGTGTCTTTCACCAAAATGGCTAAAATGATCCTAAAGGCTGGACAAGAGCTTCTCAGGGAGAGAAGGGAAAAGTGAAGGCAACTTTAAGTAAATGATGTAAAAAACAGAGGGTAAAGATCAGTCAGGTATTAAGGACTGATGGAAGACAGCAGAGCCATCACTGAAGCCTGGAAATGCTACTTGATGAAGAACAGCTGTAGTCAGGTCAAGGCTTAGAGAATTTTTTTTTTTTTTTTTTTGGCGGTACGCAGGCCTCTCACCATTGTGGCCTCTTCCGTTGTGGAGCACAGGCTCCGAATGCGCAGGCTCAGCGGCCATGGCTCACGGGCCCAGCCGCTCCACGGCATGTGGGACCTTCCCAGACCGGGGCACGAACCTGTGTCCCCTGCATCAGCAGGCGGACTCTCAACCACTGCACCACCAGGGAAGCCCTGGCTTAGAGAATTTTAAGGGAATATAAAAGTGACTGACAGAATAGGACGCCCAGAACTCACCTCCATAAAGCCTATGCTATAAAAACCCTATGGAATACCAGTTCAGTTAGTTTCTACCTCCCTCCCACTTCAAAGGACACATCTCCTGAGATAAATGGTGTCCGCCTCTACTGGGAGTTCCTAAATGGCTTGGTGTCCTGTTCTTGGCCTCCAACTCTTAGTACATGCTGTTTCCTCTCCCTCTGACATTCTTCTGATTTCTTCACCTGGATAAGTCCTCCCGGCCCTAAGACACAGGTTGGACACCTCCTCTCTTGGAAGCTGAGCAGGGTGTATGCCCCAGAGTGGACCTCCCAGGACACTGTAAACTTACTTTATCAATAGACCTAGTGTACAGTATTTGAAATGCCTCATAAACTCCTCAAAGACCCAGTCTTGGACTTACCCATCCCTGAGTCCTCTGTACCTAGTGGAGTACCTGGTACCTTTGAGAGTTTCAATCAATGTCTATTGAATGAATGACTATATTTGCAAAAACCCTGTAACCCACTGCTTCCCAAACTTTGCTGTGTATATTTATTACCTAAAGATGTTTTAAAATCAGATTTTGATTTAATTGGGCTGGGGTGGTGCCTGAGATTGTACATTTCCAATAAGCTCTTAGGTGATGCTACTAAATGTTGGTCCATGGACACAGTTTGATTATCAAGGCTGTAGGGATGCTGTGGATGCCCACCCATATCCTCTCATCTTATTGCTTCCGTGGATGCCAACCAGACAGACTGCAGCTGCCAGCACCTGTGACTCTTGAGGTCTTTCTCTGGCTGCTGGACCCCACATGGCCCTGTAGGAGGAAGACTGGAAGGGGCTTAGAATTAACACCCCCAGGAGAAGCCATCAACCAGTGACTGATGGGTATCGGTGAATAAATACCCCAGCTCCCTCATCCCTTGGTTGGAGTGGCCCTGAGACGTTCTCCATAGTAACTCCCAGAGTTTCCCCGTAGGACTGTGCTCCCATTGCCCACATTGGTAACCTACCTGTTGGTGAATTTGCTATTTGCTTTCTTCCCTTCTCTGTCCCTCTTCTACTCCTTTACTAGGGTTTCCTGGGACGACTACCTAAATGAACCACTTGTTATCCCATCATGGTCTCAGGGATGCTTTCAGGGGAAACCAACTTAAATCAAGTCCCTAAAACTCTAGCTATCTGCTCTGTCTGTCCTTGGACTTCTATTAGGTACTCATTCATTCCTTCATTCCACAAGTGGGCATGTAGTGAAAGATCAATCAATACTTGAGGGTAAGGAATAATTCTGATTTTTTTTCTGTGTTCCCAGTTCCTAGCAGAAAAGCAGACAAAAGCAGGTTTGCAGGGCTTCCCTGGTGGCACGGTGGTTAAGAATCCGCCTGCCAACGCAGGGAACATGGGTTCGAGCCCTGGTCTGGGAAGATCCCACATGCCGCAGAGCAACTAAGCCCGTGCACCACAACTACTGAGCCTGCACTCTAGAGCCCGCGAGCCACAACTACTGAAGCCCGTGCGCCTACAGCCCGTGCTCTGCAACAAGAGAAGCCACCACAATGAGAAGCCCGCACACTGCAACGAAGAGTAGCCTCCGCTCACTGCAACTAGAGAAAGCCCGCGCGCAGCAGTGAAGACCCAACGCAGCCCAAAAACAAACAAACAAACAAAAAAACCAAAACAGGTTTGCAGAAAATGTTGGTTGGTGAGAGAAGGGCGAAAAGAAGGAAAGAGCTATTCTGCCCTGACTTCCTGAATCCAGCCTTGGCCATGGTGGGTGGTGCTCTCCAAGTATGAGTTAGGCTGTCAGGCAGATAAGTTCAAATTTCCCTTCTGCCATTTTCTTATAAGGTACTTGAATTCTCTGTGCCTTGGTGTCCTCATCTTTCAAACCAGGCTATCAATAGGACTTATTTTTTGGTATAGTTATTATGAAGGTTACATGAGATAATGGATGAATATCAACTCTCTCCCCAAACATGCCTGACACAGTGCTTGGAAAGCAGCAGATCCCATGATGTTGTCATTATCATTGGCTTCCTTCAATAAGCCAGCTCCAGTGCTAAAGCCTTTATGACTATTGTCTGAAAGACTCCAGAACAGAGACGGGAGGTAGAGCTTGATATGTGGGCCCCAAGAGGAAATTCCCTTCCCTCTTCCTGAACAGAAATTCTTTTGCCTATCACAGTGGAGGTCCTGGAATCAGACAGACAGGGTTGCGTTCAAATCCCAGCTCTGCTACTGGTGATTCTGGGCCATTACATAACTTCTCTGAGCCTCAGTCTCCTCATCTGTCTAGTGGGCATAGTAATAGTACTCATCTCATAATGCTAAGGTATTGTGATGTTTAAATGGCATCAGGCATACAAAGCACCTGATAAATTGTAAGAGCTAGTAATGTTATTTTCTTTATCATTACTGTTATTAATATCAGACCTATGGAAGCAACAGGGCTTTCAGCTCAGGCAGCATTTGCTCTTCTGTGAGTTCAGGCATCCAGGCTGGACTGGTTCTCCTTGACTGCCAGCTTCAAAAGAGCCTTTCTTTTTCAAAGGATACATTTGTTAAGTATGTGAATTTGCACGCTGCCCAAAGCCCCCCGTGGCTCCTGTAAATCCAGATTATGCTGTTTATCCCTTCAGTCCCAGCTGCTGTTGATCATATGGAGGTAGCTCGTTTATTATGTCTCTGGTTTCCCAGGCACCTGCTCAAGGCTGCCTTCGTGAACTTCAACTGCCACCACCGCCACCGAGTTACATGTTGATGGCAGTACCCACGGTCCTGGTCACCCACAAAGGGGCCTGAGAAGATGCCGGGGCTGAGACGTTCCAGGGAAGAGCCCCTTCCTTGCATCCTGCTGGGCACCACAAGCAACAGAGCTGCCTGTTTCACTATCGTTTCTCCAAATTGGTACCAACAGCTGCTTTCGTTCTCATACAAGACAAACATAGTCATTTCGCTGTTTTGTTATTAACACATTCTGGCATAACTGCTTGGGCTCTCAACTGTGACCTGTTAGAGATGCACTCAGCTGTGGAATTTTTAAGGGGAATACAGCGTCATGGTTAAAGGTGGCAAGATGCATGTATCCCCACCGAATCTATTCATCTGTAAGCCCCCAAGTGAAATCTCTTGTTGAATTTGTTCACACTTAAATTAATAGTTGAATTTACATAGATTTAACGTCTCATAATCTTTCTGGTCTGAGAATCTATATGCAAGACTAGATGCATCAGCTCAGATAGATCGCATTTAAGGCTGAAAATAATTTTAACCCCTCCAAAGCCCAATCCTTTTGCACATTACTAAGCCAGAACAGCCAATCCTTTCTAATAAGACACATAAAACCTGCTGCTGCCAAAGATTAAATACACATTTCTAGGATTTGGGCCATGTGCATGGGTCTGTTTAAAAAAATTAAAGCACAAACAACTTTGGCAAGGGAAATGCGGTCACTCGTTATTCTTGTCCCCCTCCCCCAAATGAGGCAAACACTACTCATCCCTGAGGGTTATTCAAAGTGCCTGGGATAAACATTCCTTCAATCAATCCACACAAATGTCAGTTGAATGAACTCAATTCATGCATGCAACCAATATTCATTGAGTCTCTGATATGTGCCAGGCCCTGGCCTGGGTGCTGAGCACATAGCAGAGAATAAACCTGATGACGGCCCTGTTTTCCTGGAACTGATATTTCAGTCGGGGAGGCAGACAAGCAAACCAACACAAATAAATGTGTAACACGTGGCAGGTGGCGATAAGCGCTCAGAACATAAGTACAGCAGAATAAAGGCTAGAGTGACAGTACTGGGCAGGACATGGCAGCATTGTAGCTTATTGGATAAAGGTGGTCAGCTTCCTGCAAAGGCTGAGCGAAATGGGCAGAAAGCCATGCAGATAACCAGAGGCTGCAAGTGGAGATCATCATGACCACTGATCCATCAGGCCTCACTGTGACCACACCCTTTTGCAACATCCATGTTGCTGCTCCTCCCATCAAGAGGTGGCATCTATTTCCCCACCTCCTTGAATCTGGGTTTGCCATTGGTCAAAGCAAGTCATACTTGCAGGCCTTCTTTTTTTTTTTTTTGCGGTACGCAGGCCTCTCACTGTTGTGGCCTCTCCCGTTGCGGAGCACAGGCTCCGGACGCGCAGGCTCAGTGGCCATGGCTCACGGGCCCAGCCGCTCCACGGCATGTGGGATCTTCCCGGACCAGGGCACGAACCCGTGTCCCCTGCATCGGCAGGCGGACTCTCAACCACTGCGCCACCACAGAAGCCCCAGACCTTCTTTCATTCACCCTCTTGGAATACTGAGACCACCATGATGCAAAGAGGCCCAGGCTAGCCTCCTGGAGGCCAAGTTACCCCAGTGGCTGGACAAATCAGTGAGGTCACTGAGGACCATCAGAGGATTGCAGCTGCATGGATAATCAGGTGAGACAAGCAGAAGAGCCACTCAGGGGGGAAAGTGGTGGTGGTGGTGGTGGTGGTGGGATGAATTGGGAGATTGGGATGGACAGGTATACACTAAAATGTATAAAATGGGTAACTAATAAGAATCTGCTGTATACAAAAATAAAATAAAATTCAAAAATTCAAAAAAAGATATATCTATAAGGTTGTTTCTTGTAAATGGATGGAAATGCAAAATTGGAAACAATCTGTATGACCAGTAATTGTGTTTATCAATACTATTGTAGCAATTAAAAATGATTAGGTAAATATACATGTACTGAGGTGGAAGAATTTCCAGTATATATTATAAAGTGAAAAAAGCAAATTTCAGAACAATATGCATTTACATGAAAAATACATTATAGCTATGTATATGAAATGCATATGCATAGAAAAATTCTGTGAATGGTGAATAACAAAATTTTAACAAAGATTTCCTCTGAAGAAGAGAGTGGCATTTATGTCGTGGGTGAGAAGCACTATGTCTTTTTAAAAAAAATATATTTATTTCTATATTTGCAATGTTTATGAATGTAATGTTTCTATTCATGTATTACTTGAGTAATTTAAAAATACAAATAAATTTTATAAATGGTTATAACATTGCCATCTCAAAAAAAAAAAAAGAGTCACTCAGGTGCCACTCCACTGAAACATGAGAAAATATAAATAAAAAAATATAAATGTTTGGTGGCATTACGTTTCAGGTAGTTTGTTATGCAGCAATAGCTAGCTGCAACACTGGGGAAAAGAGTGTCCCCAGAAGAAGGAATAGTAAATGCAAAGGGCCTGAGGCAAACTCTACTTATTGGTGGTGGGGGGCAGGGTTCAGAGAACCACAAAATGGCCAGTGTGGCCAGAATGAAATGTGTAAGAATTCTTAACCATTCTGAATAATGTCTAAGGAATGCAGAGTTCCAATTCTATGAACCTATAAAAGCAGTGGCTACTCCTGCCATCCTCATATTCCAATAACAAGGGCTGCTAGGATTGACATACTTTCTTGTTACCTCATTTAATCCTCACAGAATCTTATGCGGAACATCTCATTATTCCCATTTTAGACATGAAGAAACTCTGCTTGGAGACGAGAAGTTTTGTACCCACCTAGTGAGTGGAAAAACCGAAAATGGTTCTAACTCCAAAGGCCATGTTTTGATCACGATACTTCCCTGGTTCCTAACCCTTAATTCTCTCCCCGGCTCAAGCAGTGGGATAACTTCTTCTAAACCCACTGCCTTGACTGCAGCCATTCTCACAGTATGGGTGAGCCTGAGATGCTCTTCCCCAATCCAATACTTTAATTGATGCCAACACCTTTAGCCTATAAGAATATGATCTTTTGGGGAAAGAAAACCCACTTCAATGCCAGAGTCGCTGTTCTAACCATGTAAACCCCAATACTGTGCCCTTACTAGATTCCTGGGCTGCCCATCTCCCTCCCTACCAAATCCACACAGATAGAAGCACATATGTCTCTCTGCTGGTCCCTGTCCTTGATCTGTACCTGCAAGTGCTTTTGTACTTTAATGAAGCTTGCAGGCTCAAGCTACAGCCTCCAATACACGCAAGATTTCTAAGCAGGTACTATAATTTAAAGTAGATCCATAAAACTGGCTGGGTCTGGGACCAGCAGTGAAGGTTGAAAGGAGGGATTTTTTTCTGTCATTGATGGAAAAATGGATTATACTCAGGAATAAAGGCTGGGGATAAACTATTAAATTTCTAGATGACAATATCTAACCACCGTGGACATCCCAGGGAGGAGTGTTGGTACAAAACTGAAGATATTGAAAATTATGTCAAAAAAGGAAATGTCTAACAATGCAGAAGATAATACATTCTTTTTCAGGAGTGAAAAACCAAGCTGGCATCAAAGAATAACTGGAGTGTGTGAAATAGCCTGGGGATGCCCTTTGGGAATATATTAGGCAATCTGTTTAAGAAAAATGAATTGCAACCATATTTATATCCCAACCAGTTGAGAAAAGTAACTAAGACTCATGCTACACTGTTTCCTAAGCACTTCTGTCCAGTTTACTGCCATGTTTTCAAAGGTCTACAGAATATCTGCATAAAACTGCACGAGATCACATCCCAGCATGAGGCACGCAGGTCTCCAGTTAGATTCATAAGTGATAAGAACAAATTCCAATATAAAATATTCAGTTATTCATTCATTCTTTTAGCAAACCTTTGTTGAGTATCTATTACTGATCAGGCATAGCACTGAGTGCTAGAAATGCCGTCCCTATTCTCAGGTAACTACTATCTGATAATAGGGGAGACAGCGTGTTAATGATTGAAATAGAGTATCGTAAGCCCAGTGGCAAATAAGAACAGGTGCTAAGCAATCACCCAGGAGGCCTGCCAGCCATTTTGTGAGGGAGAGAGTTGGCCAAAAAAGATAGTCTAGAGAAGTTTCTTGGACTTAGTAACACACTTTTTGAGTCTTAAAGTAAGAGTTAGTCAGACAAAAAATCGGGACGGGCATTCGCCCTAAATGAATGCAGAAGCTCAGCATTCTTGCTTGAAGCTCAGAGTCAGGACACTGGCAGAAAATATATGGGGAACATGATAGTTGATGGACAGTAGGTAGGCGTTAATATTAGAAAGTAAGAATACTCACATTACAAATTGCATTGTGTGCCAAGTCTAGGAACTAAAGCTTTTTTCTGATTCCAAAGGTCAAGGATTCGTATAAAAGAATGATAAAAAGATAGTCGGCTGATAAACCATGTCTTTTAAGGACCCAGCCTCTTTCTAATTTCCCTTCCATCATTCTCAGCCAGTTGGCTTTTGTCTTTGCGGCCTCTCATTGTCAGATGGCTACCCAGCTCCAGGCATCACATCAACACTCAAAACGGGAAGAAGGAGGAAAGCGGCACCAGTCCTAAATGTCCTTTCTATCAAAAAAACAAAAGCATTCCCAGGACTGCCTCCACAGATATCTATTTACATCTCACTGTTCAGAAAATGCCATGGGGCCCCTATCTAGTTGCCAGGAAGGATGGAAATGTCTGAAGCTTTTCCAAACACAGAAGTAGGAAAGGAGCCGTTTGAGACTTGTCAGTCAGACAGTTGTGCCTGATGAGGGATTTTAAGCAAAAAAATTTCATTTGGGGGAGAAAAACAAATACTTCTAGAGAAGGAATTCCCTGGTGGTCTGGTGGTTATGACTGCACTCTCTCTGCCAAGGGCCCGGGTGCAACCCCTGGTTGGGGAACTAACATCCCACAAGTGCCGTAGCGAGGGAAAAAAATGCACTTCTGGAAGATGTGGAGAAGCCACAAGTTTCCTACCCTTAGGGGATCCTGAGAAATGACGTGGGAGTGGGGATGAGGGGTGGCATGGAAATGATATTTCATATTAAGTGAAGGGCTTTTCGTTTGGAAACTGGAAGGCGGAGGGAATTGCTGAAATATTCAGTAGAAATAATCAAAATTGGAAAAATAATTCAAGTTGTCTCCCAATTTCTATAATTTTCATAATAATACCCAGACAGTGCATTAGAATGCATAACATAAATAGTTATGCTTTGTCTTGTTCAGTCGTATGAGAACTCAGCAGGAGAGAAAGCTAAGGAATCAAAGAGTGAAAGCAACAAAGTATCCATCCGAGGGTGACACAAGTAACAACTGGCAGAAGTCCTCAAACCCAGGATTATGCACACCACATCCCCGACACACTATCTCTTTGACAGAATATTAAGGAAATTTAATGATACCTAGAGTATGTATGATGCTTTAAAGATTATTTAGATTTTAAAAGTACAGGTTCTGAAGCCAAAAAGCATTGCAGGTCTCCAAATTTGCATAATCCTGAAGAGTTTTCAAGAATAATTTTGACTCTACACAAATTCCACCCTCAACATTGACATTAGAACTCAATCTCCCTGCAGAATGGGGCCATGCTCTTTCTAATGGTGGCTGTAAAAAAAATAAAATGAAATAGTTCATGTAAAGTGCTCAGCACAGGGTCTGGCAAAGATTTAGGGCTCAATAAATGTCTGTTGAATACATAAATGGACAAAATAGCAAGAATTTACAATAGTAAGAACTTATAGTAAGAACTATAACTCCAGAACTATGTGCTGGACACTGTTCTAAGTCTTTGCATGTAGTAACTCATTTAGGCCTCATTTAAGCGAGATAAGGGGTAGTGTTTTGCCCCATTTCATAAAAGTGCTTTTGACCAGTATACTGTACTGCCTCTCATGGAAGAGAAAAGGAGTTATTATCTCTTGGGTGCCATCTTAAATTTCTAAGACTGAGGCCACCACCACATAGATATTCCTTCCAACTATGTCAGGGGCTCTAGAGACCATTGGTCTGACGTGGGTACCAATTCTGATGCTCCACATCCCATACCAAAGGCACCACCAGCTCATCAGCCAAGATTCTCCCTGGCAGGTGAAGATGAAACATCCCTCTTCTAGACCACTCTTCTAAAAGCTAACACCCCCTCATCCAGGATCCTAGGTAGTCTGAGTCAGAATGGCCCTAAGAAATAGCTCATCCAAATATTTTCTGAGAATTGAGAACAAGCCCCAGAAAGGAAAGGCACTTACACAAGATCATGCAATAAGTAAGTGGCCCACCTGTGTCCAGAACCCATTCCTTCTGGTGCTGAGTTTTCTACATTACTCTGTGCTGACTTTCTCAAATGATCCTTCCGTGTTTGATGGTCCCTCTCTCAGTTCTGTCAAAACCCAAGGACAGCAAAGGTGGCGCCCATCGGAGGAGAAGGTGGGAGGGTATTTGGCTCAATTCACACATTTCTGACTGGGCTTCTGATGAATCTTCCAAATGAGATCATGCATTCAGCAATGGTGATACGCTAAGGTGATTGAAAGAAAAGGTGCATTCCAGGAGGGCAAGGAGAGCATGAGGACCGTGAAGTGCCTAAGGCACCAAACTGAAGGGGGTTCCATCCTGACAGTAAGTGCCTCCTAAATTTTGTCCCCAATGAGCCTCACTTGCTTCACTCTAGTCCTGTCCCTGGTGCATCCTGAGCTTTAAACCTGAGTCCGGGGACGAGCTGTTGGTGTACTACTAATGAACACACTGAAAAATAAATCTTCTAATTATTTTGTGAAGAGCATGACTATTTCGCATCATATTTTCCTTAGTAGAAGTTTAAATGTAAACATTTGATAAATGCCACCATTCATAACCGTTTTGACAGTTAATGATTTTTTAATACAGCGAAGCCTCAAAAAATGTAAGTGCCTCAGGCATCTCAGAAAGGGAGACGGTTCTAAGTTCAGAAATACTTTCTCTTTGCTCTGGAATCTGCTTTTGGACTTAGATGCCCCAACTCCTTGCTCCCTGCCTGGCCTCCCTCTTCTCTCCTGAAGCATCACTCAGGGCCTCAAGCCCCCCCGACCCGAACTTCTCTCTCCCGCAGTCCCTTCCCTGACCCCCACCCTCTCTCACCCCTCACCTACTCCCACTGATGTTTCTCTCTCTGTTTCATGTGCCTCTTCCTCAGAGCACAAAGAATTTCATCTCCAGGGTTTGTGGAGCTGTGTGTAGGGGTTCCTATGGGGCTTCATGCATAATTAATGACAATTCAGCTACACATGCTTTCTGTTAGCAATTCAGGCTCTTTTAGGACTTTTAAAAACATACTTTGCAATTTGCCAAAATTCTGAGAGGCATTTAAATAGGAAAAATCCATAAAAGGACAGAATGTCGGAGGATTTTGGAAGGAGGCTTTAATGAAGAATTTCTCCCCAGAGAAGCATTTCCTGAAATGCTTTTTGCTCAGTCCCACAAGTTTTTCCAGATGAGTATAAGACTAAATCGCAGGTCTCCTCAAAAACAATGTCAATGGAATACATTTTTTAAAAAAATGGTCCCAGGTTACCATAACAACCAAGGTTCCAACATCATGTTGACTAACTGCAAAGTGATATGATCAGGAAGACCAGAGCAGAGAACAAAAGTATCAGGTTGCTATAGCAACTGGATATACAGAAAATGGAGTTGTTTCAATAGGGAAGTTTTCAGTGCCAAAGTAAATGTACAGCATCCTTCTAGGGTAAATGATCACCCAGGCAATTTTTACATTAGTCAAGCGTTAGCCCATCATTTTGTTTGGTTAGCAAAGCTCTAAGGCAGGAGTTTTATCAGTTAGCTATTGCTGTACAACAAATAATCTGAAAAACGTAGGGGCATTAAACAATGACCATTTATTTTCCCCAAGAGTCTATGTGTTGCCTGGGGAGTTCAGCTCATCTGGGCTGGGCTCAGGTTACCTGTGCCAGGCTCGTCTGATTTCTGCTGGGCTTGTTCAAGAGTCTGCAGTCACAGTCAGCTAGCAGCTCAGCTAGGGGCTGGCTAGTCTAGGAATGTGTCAGCTGGGATGACTTGCTTTGTTCCTTTTAGTCTTCACTCTCCAGCAGGCTACCCTGAATTTGCTCTCATGTTGGAGCAGTTCCAAAAGAAAAGCAAATCTTAGAAGACCTCTTGATCCCTCGAGTCAGAACTGGCAGGCTACCACTTCTACCACATTCTGTTGACTATAGCAAAGCACGAGGCCAGCTCAGATGCAAAAAGTATGGAAACAGACTCCATTTCTTGATGGGAGAGGCTGTAACATCCCATTTCAAAGGGTATAGGTAGAGGCAAGAGTGGAGAATTGGAGTCCTTTTTCCAAACAGCGTACCAAGGTGCCAACTTTTATATGACATGCCTTGAAATCACACACAAAAGTTGAACATGCAAAAATCAAACAATCCAACTCCATATTAAAAGTCAATTATCTTCCAGGGAGCAAAACAGTATCATAAAATGCCAAGTTATAGCTCATGCATTGAACATAATTTTTGACGATGTATTTTCAGGATTTTGTACTTGTTCTTTAATTTCATTCCCTTCCTTCAAAACTGAAGAGAGTCAAGTGACCACTTGAGTCCCAAAGGGCATATAATTGAAGCTGGATCTGAGATTGCCTGATATGTTCATTCATCAGCTGATGGAAAGAGGCTGTTTGGTGAAGTGATTAAAGTGTGGGCTTTGGAGTCAGATTGTCCAGGTTCAAATTTTCTCTCAAAATCTGGTTACATAAACTTGGGTACAACATCCCCATAATTCCCAGTTCTCTCACCTGTAAAATGAGGGTAGAATATTTTGTTGATCCTAAGATACAATTTTCACTTTTTAATCTCTCTGAAGTTGAAGTTGGGGGTGCACCACACAATTGATGCCATGTTAAAAATCACACATGAAACTGCTTGCATCCAATTAATGGCATTTTAGACTCAATGACTATGGTGCTGCCTTCCTCAAAGGGTTGAATTAAGCTAAGCTGACTGATTAGAACAGTGTCCATCCCCAGTAAGTGCCCAATAAATGAGAGTTGTGGGGAGGAAGAGGAGAAACGTTCACACTTGGCTAAGATGTTGGAGGTTTAGGAAAGTAGACATACAACTATGTACATCCAAGTCGTGCACAGTGTGAATGCCTGAAAGGGAAGGACACTCTGAATCTGCTCCTCTGTGGTGTCTTTTCAGGAGAAGTGAAGAAATTGAACTTCCCTGACGAGTGGCTGGTGCCAGAAGCAATTTTTCTTGATTACACAAAACTGTCTCATCAACCCTGGGAGGACAGTATCATCTTCCCATTCTACTGAAGAGGAAACTGAGAAATAGCAAAGGTGGGAAAAAAATGTGCCCGGGGTCACAAAGTCAATTAGTGGCAGAGAGACACTGAACCCATATTTCTCTGATTCCAAATTGCCTTCATTCATCCTCCCGGGACAGGAACAAGCAGAGAGGGGAGCACGAAGGACTCCATTGTTTTGGTGCTTAGAATCATTGTGAGTCACTGCTGATTCAGAACTTCTCTCTAGAAGGACTCAGAGGCAGTAATTTGGTTGGAAGTGGGGCTGGGGACTTTGTCCTATGGACTGAGTATTTATGTCCCTCCCAAAATTCATATGTCAAAATCCTATAGGAGGTGAGGACCTTGGGAGGTAATTAGATCCTAAGGGTGGAGCCCTCATGAATGGGATTAGTGCCTTCCTAAAAAAGGCCTGAGAAAACTCCTTGTCTCCTTCCACAACGTGAGGTTACAGCAAAAAGATGGCTGTCTAGGAAGTGGGTCCTCACCAGACACCAAATGTGCTGGCACCTTGATCTTAGGCTCTCCAGTCTCCAGAATTGTGAGAAATTAATTTCTGCTGTTTATAAGCTACTTGGTCTATGACATTTTGTTACAGCAGCCCAAGTGGGCTAAGAGAGCCTGGAAATAATGTTTGCACAGGAAACGTGATTTTTAATTAGACTGCATGTTAGTTTTGGGGTGCTTGGGAAGTGTTGGTTAATACAAATTATGAGGGACAAGCCACCCCTCAGAACACTGCAGCCTGTAAAATGCTATTCAATCCCATCTACCTCTCAGATCCATGGGCTTACAAGGACCTTCCTACCCAATCAAACTCCTTGGAGTCCCTACATGTCTTTATCCACGTCTGCATCTCTGGTCCTTGGCACAGACCCTGCCGCTAATTATTGGCTACATAAAATTTGCCGATGCCTAAAGAATCCTACAGGAATTCATTCCATCTACAGATTTGATGTTGAAGGAACAAATGTACCTGAACTTCACACATTGCAAAGGGATCTCCTTCCTTTGGCTATAGAAAGACTCTAGACTGAGACTCATTCCAAAATGAGAAGGAAGAAATCATTTGGAATTTGGCAGAGCCAATGAGGCAGGAGGAATTCTGCCCTGTACTCAAACTGCAGTTACGCAGGTGCATGATGTTTTTCTGTTAATTAAACTTTCACATGTCTCAGCATTGCAGCTGCCTGTGGTGAGTCTCATATCAGCTAGATTTCCATTTACCTGAGGGATAGGTTCCCATTGGAAGTCATCTAGGTTTCTTGCAGATGCTCACTGAATAAGTAGAAGGAAAGTGGAAGGAAAGGACAGAGGGATCAAGGGACAGAAGGGAACAAGATGAATGCACCAAAGGAGAATGAGATGAAAATGTTTCCACTTGTGGTCACTTTTAATGTAGAAGGTTTCATTTCCTCAATTAACACAGATAATACAAAATGATGGGATGATAATATTCTTTCTCTCCAGGGGACTGTTTTTGTCAGTTGGGGCTGCCTTGGTCAGCTGGGGCTGCTCTAACAAAGTGCCATAGACTGGGTGGCTTAAAATAACAGAAACATATTTCTTACAGACCGGAAGTCCAAGATCCGGGTGCCAACATAGTTGGGTTCTGCTGAGAACCTCCTTCTGGTTCAGAAAGTTTCAGACTGTCAACTTCTCATTGTACCTCAACATGGCGGAAAGAGAGCGAGCTAGCTTCTATCCTCTTTTTATAAGGGCACTAATCCCATTCATGAGGGCTCCACCCTCATGACCTAATTACCTCCCAAAAGCCCCACCTCCTAATACCATCACATTGGGATTAGTGTTTCAACACAGGAATTTCAAGGGGACACAAACATTCAGTCCATCACAGGGACCATCTGCTAAAATGTTCACTGTCTCTTGCAGAAAGAATACCTTTCCCTCCACTTCCCTTAACAAATTATTTTTGAAGTTTAGGGGGAGGAAAAAGCAAGTTATATATGATGAACAAGTGTAACTTCCTTTATCTCACGATTAGGTCACTTCCCTCACATTGTTCGTGAGAACGCTTCACCGTCTCTGCCGTTGCCCCACACGCAGGTGACTGTGTCATAAGCAGCTCACTCACAAAGCAAGTTTCCTACTGAGAGGGTTTTCTTGCACCTTGCATTTTAGGGTTCATAGTGGAGACCACCCTTTGTCTTCTTTACCAGGTTGTAATGACCTGACGTGTCATAACCAACACTCAATTCCAGTTGTCACATAACATATTCAGGAAGATCATCTCAAACACACCCTCCAGACTGTGGAACTCCATCCAGCTGTTTTGAATGAAATGATAACTTAAAAATGGGCAAAAATGTATTTTATTAATGTAGATGAGATATAGATGATTGCCTTATTTTATTGTCTTAATTTGCCCCTTTCTACCACAACGAAGACGCGAGAGCAAAGTTTTAGTACTTGGTATCGAACTCTCTTCTCTCTGGACTTCTTCATATCAGGCTGTGAGTAGTTCAAAGTGAGATCTGCTTCCTATTTACTTTTGGTCTCCTGTATCTAGGCTGGTGTAGAGTACTTGGAAACTAGGAGTATTCAGTAACTGTTGAAATCCGTGGGCAAAATTTTCCCTCCCTTCCTTTTTTATTTCTTGCCTTATGGTTTAGTCTATGCTGACTGTCCAATCTTACTACACTGTGTTTCTAATTCAACCTCAAGTTTTCTTTACCATTGGGCATGGAATAAATAGCTAAATATATAAGAATATATTTCTAGCTGCCATCTCTGCTCCTAGGCTTTCTCCACTCTGTCCTGGTGTACACCCTCTGCTGGGTTTATTCCCTAAATCCTGATGCTCAAGAACCTACAAGGATTCCCCACAGCCCATGAATCATATCTAAACTACTGTACTCTGGATAACTTCAAGTCTCTCCCTTATCTGGCTCTACGTACCCTGTGTTGTTCCCGCCAGTCCTCAACCCCTCCAGGCCATTCACATGACTCACTCTGGCTCTTGTACATGATGCTTCTGGGACTCTGTTCATGGTCTACCCACACCTGGGCTAACTCCAGTTCTCTCATCCACACCCTCAAGACCTACTCTAAACATTAAGACAGATGTCGGAGACTATTTTTTGCTAGTGATTAAAAATAGCCAACATTTAAAAACTGAGTTTAGTTTAAGAAATCCAGATTTCCATCATCTCTTGAAAGAGTGGAAGATTTGGCTATGCTGAATTTTCCTTCCTACATGACAACTTCTGGAAGGATCTGAGTCATGGCTTGGTTTCTTTAGAAGAGGACTGCATTGTCTGGGGACCACAGTCCCCATCACTCAGACAACACGTGTGTAAACACCAGCCCCATTCACCCGTGTACATTTACCCGCCTAGCCTCATATATTTCAGTAGTGAACCCAATTGAAGCCCTAAGACCTAATTTAAGGTAATTTTCTCCATAAGGTATATCTTAATTGTGTTTTAGTTGTTTCCCTGAGGAAGTACGGGATGCCAATTGTCAATGGCCTATTTTAATTTACTGGAATTTACCAGTCACCCACAGTTTTGTTGGAATCCTAGGGGTTCACAATTGGCTTCCAAACAACCCTCTCTGTATCTGGCTCCATTCACACAGCTAGGACTTTTCCCAAGGGAATGAAGTTGTATCAGATGACCTCTAACATCTTTTCCAACTCAACTCAATATGGCGCTGTGAACATCTCACCCACTCAGTTTCTCCCTATCACATTTCATGACTAGGCTGAGCATGGGCTTGTTAGCTGAAAATGGATAGGACAGGGAATAGCCAGGGACTATACAGTGCACTGAAAGGATTGGGGAAGCTGTTGGCTGTGATGCAGATGGACTGATTGAGCTCTAAGCTATAAGAGGAAGTCAGACTAACCAGAAACTCTGGAAAGTATTGATATATTCATGGGAAGGCTCAGCATGGGGTAGAGGGGTTCCCACAGTGTATGATGCATGGCAATGAAGATGATTCAGAGCTAAGTCAAGTATGGCAGGTATGTATCAAAAAAGTAGGCTAACAGGGCTGCAGACACCTAGCCAAAGTTCAGGTATAGTTATATATCGCATCTTTGGGGGCAAAAAGAGACAGGTAAGAGGAAAGTAGGTCTTCATTTGACTGACAGTACCAAAAAAGTTTTCATGACAGAAATCTAGATAGAAAGACCAAGCCAGACCCTCATTTATTAAAATTTAATGTGCACCAGTCACTGTGCTAAGCACTGAGCAAAAGCTATTACTATCCCCATTTTAAAGATGAGAAGACTAAGTCCCAGAGGCATTAAGCAGCAAGTTAGTATTGAATCCAGAAGTTGAACGAGCTCTTATTCCAATGTTCCCTTCTCTAATTTCTCTGAATTGGATCTGAGAAACTTAGTTGGTTTTAGTCTTGGGGCTCTGGCTCTGAGACAGAAATCTAATGGTTGGATAGTAGACACATGCTCTTTTAGCCACTTAACATTCATTAACCTCTTTCTCTCACTTTTAGCCCATGAGCTTTAGGAAGAAGTCTATTATGGACTCCAGAAAGTGGAGCACATGACCCAGCCTAGCTGTTTAGAAAAGTTCACTCTCCTGGCTACATTTGTTCAAGGATGAACATGTGACCCAAGCGAATCCAAGCAAGGATGAATCTCAGGAGTTTTTTAGGGACAACTGGGAGAAAAAAAAAAAAAGACTTTTTTTTCCCATGGGACCTGAACCTTGAGAGAACTGGAAGCTAAAGCTGCTGGTTCTACCTTGTCACCGTAAGATCAGAACTGGCCAGAGAATAAAGTCAGCACAGAGATCTGAGCCCTGAGATGGAAGAAGAAAGAGAAACTGAGAAACAGTCTTGATGACATCATTTGAGCCTGAGTCAAATTGCACTTGAAGCTAGAATGACTCTTAGATTCTTCATATTCCCGAGCCAATAAACTCCCAGCTGCTTAGACCACTGTGGTCAGGTTTTCTGCTACTTATAATGAAAAAGTCCTACCCGAATTCTGGGCACAGAGTAAAGTTAAAAGGATGCCAAGCTCCCAATTATCTGGCCAGGATTTCTTAAATCCACACTCCTTCTGGTCATAATTGTGCCCAGATGCTTGTGTGCAGCCAAGATGGTGAGTGGAGGTCAAGGAGGGCTTGAAGAAAGAAGAGAGGTGTGGAGACTTGGAACTAGGTGAGCCTGAATATTCTCTACCATGAGCTAGGCTTGCACTCTGAGCCAGGACCACACAGTGCAGCAGTAAGTACATGCTGTGCAATGAACCACCTCTTATTAGAGAGAGACAACACAGTGTCTGCAGTCAGGCTCAACCAATTTATTAGTGCTCTCTGAGATGGCAAATAGGCATCTGGCTAAAGGAGTCTGTGGAAATAATTTAATTAGACAAAAAAAAAAAAAGAGAGAAAGAAAGACAAGAAAACCTTTGACAAACTTCCACATCGAAAGCTGTTCAAAACACTGCATCACCATGGGATTGGGGTGTGTGTGTGCCTTTTGCCATGAATAGAGAATGTGCTCAGAAACCAAGAACAGAGAAGTAAACAGGACCTTGAAAGGAAGGGAACATGTAATAAACAGTGCTCCTCAAGGATCGATGATAGCACTTGTTTTACGGATCTTATGAAAGATCGAGGATGCGTTGCAGAGTAGAAAACCCCATCATGTGGATAGTAGCGAATTCTTCCAGTTAGCAAGCAGCCAGAGGGAAGGGACAGAGACTCCCACTGGAATACCCAGCCACTCGGCAATCAATGACTGACCAGTTAATTACAAATCAAGGGTGATCAATTGCAGGGTGGCATCTGAAACTACTGTGCTCTTGTGGGTATTTCTAGACCAAGAAGAATTAGAAACTGCTGCCTTGCTCCCAACACAGTATCTGCTAGAAGGTTGAACACATACCAGGCACTCACTCAATATGTGTTAGTTGTTATACCAGATTTCAGATGACAAATATGCCACCTTGGCTATCTTCCACCTTGTGGCTAATTAGAGAACCATGTTGAGAAAGAGTCCCAGTGCCTGTCACGTCTAAGTGTCAGTGTTATGATTGATTGGCATTGTCTGCTATGGAGGAAAAAAAAAGCAGAGAGCAGTGCGAATACACTGAGTGTCTGAAGACTGTACAAACTGAGCTATTTGAGAGCAGGAAGCAAGGTACTCAGGTGGGAGTGCATTTCAGCCACCAGGAAATTCTCACAGCAAGCGAGGAAGATAATGGCTTTGCAGAGCTGAAGTGGGGTCTACTCTGGTGGAAAAGGTTCCAACTAATGTGTCACTGGTGTTTACCCTAGGTTACTAGCCACAGACACCCCCAACACTCCAATATAAGAAGAGCATAGGTCAAGTTCAAATTGCTACACCTACTTCCCAGGGCTTCAGGCTCCTCATACCTCTTAGGGAGTTTGAGTAGTCATCCAATCTTTCCATGTGGGGCAGGACTGGGTTTCTCTGAATTGACCATAAGGAAAATCCTAATGCACAGACTCGGGGCTCTGACAACAGTCAACAATCACAAGTAAAATAATCATAATTACACACACACACACACATATATAGAGAAAGAGTTTTATGTTTTATGGATTTCACAATGCAATGTGTTTACCTTCCTAGAGTAACGCATTTAATCTTATCAAGATCCAGTAAGCTGTCATCATCATATCATCTTCACAGCTCAGACCAGGAGTGTTTATATGTTCTATCTGCCTCACGTAGTGAAGAATGGAGCTGGGAATCTAGCATATATTAGGCTTGTTCATGAATCAGTAACTGAATGAATGAATTGGTTAATGAAGCCAGCCTTTCTGATCCAAGTTTAGTGCCTTGCCTATTTTTTCAATATCGGTACCTAAAGGGTTCTCTCTTCCTTATTGTAGTTCGTTGTTAGGAATAAAAGATAACGATTTTGTGAAAACAGTTCTGCCTCTTCTAGCCTGGTAGTTTTCTGTAAGAAAACCAGATCTCACGTCTTATGGAGAGCATTCAAGAAAAAGAGAGAGCAGGGAAACAAGAGAGACAGGTAAGGAGAGAAAAGAAGCAGCCCAAATACCCCAATATTCATCATCCCAAACCCATCATTTTGACCAGGTCTTTCACTGCTTCCCGACCGTCCACTGATGCCTATTTACACATTCTGGGGTTGCAGCTGGCTATGCCTCATTCTTTGAACTAGAGGCTTAGGACAGCTGATCTGGCTTCCCTGTTGATCCTGACTTGAAATCGTCCTTTTTTTTTTTTTTTTAACATCTTTATTGGAGTATAATTGCGTCACAATGGTGTGTTAGTTTCTGCTTTATAACAAAGTGAATCAGTTGTACATATACATATGTCCCCATATCTCTTCCCTCTTGCGTCTCCCTCCCTCCCACCCTCCCTATCCCACCCTTCTAGGTGGTCACAAAGCACCAAGCTGATCTCCTTGTGCTATGAGGCTGCTTCCCACTAGCTATCTATTTTACATTTGGGAGTGTATATATGTCCATGCCACTCTCTCACCTTGTCCCAGCTTACCCTTCCCCCTCCCCGTATCCTCAAGTCCATTCTCTAGTAGGTCTGCGTTTTTATTCCCATCTTACCCCTAGGTTCTTCAGGACCTTTTTTTTTTTTTTTGGATTCCATATATATGTGTTAGCATACGGTATTTGTTTTTCTCTTTCTGACTTACTTTACTCTGTATGACAGACTCTAGGTCCATCCACCTCACTACAAATAACTCAATTTCGTTTCTTTTTATGGCTGAGTAATATTCCATTGTATATATGTGCCACATCTTCTTTATCCATTCATCTGTTGATGGACACTTAGGTTGCTTCCATGTCCTGGCTATTGTAAACAGAGCTGCAATGAACATTTTGGTACATGACTCCTTTTGAATTATGGTTTTATCAGGGTATATATCCAGTAGTGGGATTGCTGGGTCATATGGTACTATTTTTAGTTTTTTAAGGAACCTCCATACTGTTCCCCATAGTGGCTGTATCAATTTACATTCCCACCAACAGGGCAAGAGGGTTCCCTTTTCTACACACCCTCTCCAGTATTTATTGTTTGTAGACTTTTTTTGATGATGGCCATTCTGACTGGTGTGAGATGATATCTCATTGTAGTTTTGATTTGCATTTCTCTAATGATCAGTGATGCTGAGCGTCCTTACATGTATTTATTGGCAATCTGTACATCTTCTCTGGAGAAATGTCTATTTAGGTCCTCTGCCCATTTTTGGATTGGGTTGTTTGTTTTTTTGATATTGAGCTGCTTGTAAATTTTGGAGATTAATCCTTTGTTAGTTGCCTCATTTGCAAATATTTTCTCCCACTCTGAGAGAGTTTTGTTTTTCTTTTTAATTAATTTTTATTGGAGTGTAGTTGATTTGCAATGTTGTGTTAGTTTCTGCTGTACAGCAAAGTGAATCTGTCATACATATACATATATCCACTCTTTTTTAGACTTCCTTCCCATTTAAGTCACCACAGAGCATTGAGTTCCCTGTGCTATACAGTAGGTTGTCATTAGTTACCTGTTTTATACATAGTAGTGTACATATGTCAGTCCAAATCTCCCAATTCATCCCACCACCCCTTTCCCCCTTTGGTAATCATACGTGAGTTCTTTACATGCCCAATCTTGTCTGATCTCCAAAGCTAAGCAGGGTCAGGCCTGGTTAGTACTTGGATGGGAAATCATCCTTTGGATCACACTCTCTCCACCTCCCTCTGAAAGGTGTGACCTACTACTTGCTTCCCACCCTGCAGGCTGAACCCGGATGATGAATGGGGCCAAATGATGCTCCCCTGGCACGTGTGCATCTGACCTGATTGCTGGGACTCCAGGGTCCAGCTCTACAGTTGTGGTTCTACGACCTCCCTCTCTCTCTTTCCTTCTCTGGGCTTCAGTTTCTCCATCTGTACCAGAAAGGGGCTGGGTGAGATGCTCCATGAGGATGCTTCCAAAGCCAAGATTCTGGAATTAACTGCATTCATGTGGAAGGAAGCAGAGGAGGATGATATAAGAGAAGCCATTCCCAGCCCCCCTGATTCTGCCTGAGGGAGCAAGGGGGCCAAACAGAAATACACAGTTCTTCAGGGCTGCTCTGAGGCCAAGACATGATGGACAGGAAGGAACCCTGTAATCACCGAGCAGGAGAGCGGGCAATCCATTAAGACCTTTTAGTCAAAGCTGCCACCGAGCTGTCCACCTCCTGCTACGCCCGTGAGCCCTGTCACTCCCCAGTTTTTGTTTGTTTGTTTGTTTGTTTGTTTTTTGCGGTACGCGGGCCTCTCACTGTGGTGGCCTCTCCCGTTGCGGAGCACAGGCTCCAGACGCGCAGGCACAGCAGCCATGGCTCACGGGCCCAGCCGCTCCGCAGCATGTGGGATCTTCCCAGACCGGGGTACGAACCCGTGTCCCCTGCATCGGCAGGCGGACTCTCAACCACTGCGCCACCAGGGAAGCCCTCTTTTTCTTCTTTTGACAGATGGAAAATCTCCAGGGGTTGCTCTGAGCTAATGCCCAGATAATGCTCAAATAACAGGCACGTGTATAGCCCCTAGCTTGGCCCCTTTACCCTATAGATGGGGAAAGTGGGCTTCAGAAAGGTGCGGGGGCTTCCTAGAAATCACACAGCCACAATTACATAGCTCAGAGAACTGCTGTAATTCAATGCTCTAATGGGGCCCTTTCCTTGCAATGACTCGTGTTACTCCCACTTTTCATGGTGAAGCTCTCCCTCCTCCACCAGGACCTGATGCCTCCTTCTCAGGAAGGACTTCTCAGATAGCCATCACTCTGTATTTTAATTCTCTCTCATACTTTCTGGGCAGGACTGTGCCCTTCTACCTTGGACCCCCAGCGAGATGTCCCCCTCTGTCTCCTCTAAGATATTCCACAGTAAGATGGAGACCCCGCTTGGTTCCAGGCTTCTGCATCACTCCTCTTGACAAGAAAGACTGGGTACATTACTTGAACTCTGTGAGCCTTGGTTTTCCCACCTATCAAATGGGGATAGTATCAACTTCACAAGGGAATTGTCAATATGACAATACAACAGGAACTACTCAATAAAATACACTTAGTGCTAATTATAAATAGGAATACACCTTATGATACTAATAATGACACATACATTAACTTGTTATCTCTGGGTAGTTACAGAACTGAGGATGCCAAGTTGATAGGATGACCTGTGTTATCATGAAAATCAAGAAGGGCAATAAATAAATAAATGCCTGTGTGTCATGGCTCATTATTGGGTGAAACACAAGGATGCCCTTAGTGATTTTTTAGGACATGGCATGGAGGGCATTGGTAGAAGCTGCATTTAGTGAATAACAGAAGAGGATGGAGCTTCAGGGTGAACACACATGGATTAAGAGCAACCAGAACACCTGCCTCGTCCTAGAGAAGGCTGCTTGGGCACCCTGCTCCACCCTGAGATGGACCTTGGAGCATCTTATAGCATTATGCATTCATGGAACCCATGGCCATGTTGCCTGTCCTCAGCTCAGGCTCACTCTGGAGACTGGATTTCAATGGGGTCTTTGCCTGTAAAACAATGTCTTGTTGCTCACACACCTGGGCTCCCATTTCCCATCTTTCTGTCTCACTTCGGTGGAAATAGCCACTGTTTTTGCACAACCCTTTCCTGATTACTAGCTCTCAAAAATTTCCAGCCTGGCTCACTGGCCACAGTTTTTTGTTGTTTTTTTACAACTTTATTGGAGTATAATTGCTTCACAATGGTGTGTTAGTTTCTGTCTTATAACAAAGTGAATCAGATATACATATACATCTGTTCCCATATCCCTTCCCTCTTGCATCTCCCTCCCTCCCACCCTCCCTATCCCACCCCTCTAGGTGGTCACAAAGCACTGAGCTGATCTCCCTGTGCTATGCGGCTGCTTCCCACTAGCTATCTACCTTATGTTTGGTAGTGTATATATGTCCATGGCTCTCTCTCGCTTTGTCACAGCTTACCCTTCCCCCTCCCCAAATCCTCATGGCCACAGTTTTGATTATTTCAACTGATCAGCTTTCCTGACCCCTTGATAGAAATTGACAAGGATTCATGGAAGAGAGGCATTTCGCCCTTGCACTGGTAGGTAAACTGAGTCCATTAAGAGGGGAAGTTGATTTGAATGGATAAGAGTTAGCAACCTTCTGAAAAATAAGAGACCTTGATGCATATTCTCTTTCTTCCTCTCTCTCTCCCTCTCCCTCTCTCTCGGTGGTGAGGATACATTAAGATGTAAATCCAACCTGTCGAGTATGGTATTTACAGTCCTAGGGGATCTTTATCAAATGTCCAGTGAGCCTGAACCATGTAGAGAGACAAGCCAGGTCTTTTAGAACTCTTGACTCAATCTGTAAAGTTTCCTTATCTGTATGAATCAAATCAATCAGATGGTTAGAATGTAACTTCTTTCTGGTCAATGTATACTCAACTGCTGTGAGACATGATACTTTAGGATGGTATGCATCCCGAGGACACCTAAGAGGAGAGGAAAGAAACAGAGTGTCCCTCACCCAGTGGCTCTCCAGAGTGGAAGGCTTTTAGTAAAGGGACAGAGACTTGGTTCAGAGGATCTTAAAGTACGTCATTTGGAGATTCTCATATGGGAAGTTGTTCTTCAAACCCATAAGGTTTGGCATTTATTTGTAGCCACAGCTCCATCGGTGGGTAACACCTAGAACTAGGCTGTTGCCACTGACCAGCAGTTATGCCTGAGCCCTCCCTGATAGCCCCCAAATCATTGTATTCCTCAGCCCCCATCACCATGACCCAAACACAGTGCCCGAGTTTCCCCTAAATCATCATCAGCATTGGTCCCATGCTGGCTATGAGCTAGGCAAAGTACGGCGTTTTACAAATATCATCTCCTTTACCATCATAACTGAAAGCTGAGCCTCAGAGAGGGTAAATCACTTACCCAAAGCCACACAGCTTCTCAATGCCAGAGCTGAGATCTGGGGCTGGGCCAGTCCAACTTCAAATCCTGTGCCTTCCACTTGGATCTCAGCAGGCTCTTTCCCTGCTGGCAGTCCTGCCCTTCTCATTAATGATCCACATTAAAGGGCAATTTTGGATGATCTAAAAAGACCAGCTCATCAATTTAAGAAAGGATGACAGAGATGTGGCAAAGCCAAGCCGAGTGACTCTGAATTCAATCTCACAGGAACAAAACAGAACAATCCGATCTAACCTTCAGCAGGTCCTCAGAGAACCTCTAGTCCAGGGGTTGGGAATGCATGTGACGTCAGGAGCCACCTATGAAATATCGGGGAGTCAAGCCTCTCTGCTGAGCAGGAGAGCAAACACCCTTTTGTGGTCAAAGCCTTCACAAATATTTGCTTCTCTCACCCTGGGAGCACGGTAGAATCACGTGTCTTCACCTGCTCACTCTCAGACATGACTGTATGAATTGCTTTGACCAATGGAATGTGGGAAGTAGCGACATACGTCATGTTAAGATCCAGGGCATCTACTGCCACAGTCTCCTTTGCTAGCCGTTGTGGTGGCAGAAGTCTGTGTTTCAAAAAAGCCTCCATCAGCTTCCATCCTTGAACCCCATGCTGGGCAATGCACCCCAGCTGATGCACAATAGACATGTTTTCTGAATGTGGAATAAGCACTTAATTATTGAGAGTTTTGCTGTGATTGTTACTGCAACAGAGTCTAACCTATATTGTTACACTTGCCCAGACATCCGTAGTAAATGCTAATGCCAATAATAATAATAAATATGAAAATTTATATATATATATATATAACTATATTGGGAAAAAATCACATATACATATAAGATTCTGATTTTCAAGTCTCTAGACAAGTAAATTGGGTCCAGAGAAGTCCATACTTGACCCCGATGGTGCACAGGGACACACATTGTAGTCCCAAATCAAGATCTCCTTGTCCCGGGTTGATTAGGACCACACTTCCTAAAGTCCCAATTTGGGTCTTCCTGGGAAAGAATAACCCATGTTCCCTTTACATCATTGTAAAGTCTGCTTCTTTCCTAAGACCCTACTGTTTACATCGCCTGGAACCAGATATGTTTATTGTCCTCTACATGATTTTTCTGTGACTTGGGAGGTTCATGCTGGATGATAAAAGCAACAAATGATAACATTCATTAGTTATTCTCAGTGCTGTGATGACCATTTTAAAACGACTTATCTCACTTAAACTTCCTAAATGAGAAACCTCAAACTTCCACCTGCTCTCACGGACCATTATAGAAAGACAACGTGTCCATCAATTTATGTGGGAAAGTGGGTTTTTGAGTGATGTTTCTTATGTTGCCAGGATATACACATAGATGGCAGAGCTGGATGGGTGCCTAGAGAGTATCATTCAGATGGGGAAACTGAAGCCCAGGGAGGGAAAAGGGCTTGTCCAAGGTAACACAGCAAACTAGTGACCTAGAACTTGATCCCAGGAGTCCAGTCTTGTGGTCTTTTTTTTCCCAACAAACCTCACAGAATCATCTGAAGGCAACTAACAACCTATGTTACATAAGATGAAAAGAGTTCAAGAAGGTAGACAAAGCATATTTTTAGTAAATCAGAAGTCTCCATCTCAAATCAGAAATCATCTGCAGAGATAAAGGTCCCTGCATGGAGGTAAAGCAGCACAGGGTACAAAGGATACAGAAATATATTCTGGCTTCAGGGTCCAGGAAGCATCAGGAGTGGCAGGGACCACGGCAAAGCATAAGCCACATGGTCTGCAGCTACACGCTCCAGCTGCTGTCACCATGGGGGAATAGAGTGCCAGCACTGCCAGATCTTTTGAGGTTTTTCAGAATAAGCCACAATTCTGGATCTTACAGTTTTTTTTTTTTTTTAAATATGCAGTCTCCTGACTTTTAAATGTTGCCCTTTCCCCCCAAGAGAACATTGTGTAAGACAGACAGAAAACTTTTGCAACATCTGGAAAGCAGGAGGCTGGATGGGCCAGTTCAAAACAAAGGAAAGGGGAAGGAGCAGATGGCAGGGTATCCCAGAGTCTTGTCCTGCCTGCTCACAGCTCCTTGTCCACACATGGACGGTCTCTCTGCCTTAGCCTACAAAGCTGGACATGATCTGCTCCCAGCTTTCTCCTCTCTGAACCAATCTCCTCCCAGTCTCCCCATTGCTCACTCAGGCCCAGCCCCAGCCCCAAGGACCTTCTCGCTGTGCCTTAAACACACCGAACTCATTCCCGCACTGTTATGGCTCAGGTTTGTGTTTCCCCCAAATTCATATGTTGAAGCCCTAACCCCTCATGTGATGGTATCTGGACATGGTGTCTTTGGGAGGTGATTAGGTTTAGATGAGGTCATGAGGGTGGAGCCCTCATGATGGGATTAGTGCCCTCAGGAGAAGAGGAAGAGACACCAGAGCCTCCGTTCTCCAGCGAGAAGGCGGCCATCTGCAAGCCCAGAAGAGAGTCCTCACTAGGTACTGAAGAGGCCAACACTTTGATCTGGGACTTCCAGCCTCTAGAACTGTGAGAAATAAATGTTTGTTGCTTAAGCCACCCTGTCTGTGTCTTTTTTGTTATAGCAGCCCAATGAGCATAATACAGGCACCTTTGTGCTTGCTGCTTCCTCCACCTGGAACTCTCACGGGGCAGATTTCACAGAGTTTATTCCTTTACACCATTCAGATCTCAGAGCAACAGTAACCTTCTCAGGGAGGCCTCCTATGGGCCCCCACTTGAATGATGCTTGCTTGTCATCACTCTCCATCACCTTGACCCGTCCCTGAACGTATTTTACATGCTTCCTTACTTGATATTATGCTTCCTTACTTGATATTATTACAGTGACCATGTAAATTCACGAAGCCGAGACATGGCACATTGTTTCCATTTCTCTATCTGCAGTGCTGAGACCAGCATCGATGGGTATTTTGTTTATATTTGTTAAAAGAAAGTGGACGAGAAGAAAGAAAAGCTGAAAGGATGGAAAGAAGGAAGAGAGAAAGGAAAAATGGAAAACAGAAAGAGAGGGATAGGAAAAAAGAGACTAGGAAAAAAACTGTCCTACTCCTATCTGGGTGATCCTGGATGTATCATTTCATATCTTTAAGCCTCAGCATCCTCCTGGGTAAATAAACATAAGAATGCTGACTTCTCAGGGTTTCTTCTGAATTAAAGAGACACTCTAGGAGAAAATATGAATATATTTACTTGCCCTGTGAAGGTGGGTTTCCTGGAATAATGCTCATCCTTGTCAGGAAAGCTTGTGGGAAGACAGCTGTGTTACTTGTGTGGAGGGAGCCTAGGCAACCTGCATAGGGCTCCTGCACTTGTCAGTCTCTGCTTGAGGTTTGCAGGGTAATTAAAGGTACAGTAGGCAGGTGTCATTAACTTGTTAACCTGAAGTTTTCTCCCACTCCCGCCCCTACTGGAAGAGAGCTTGCAAATGGGTTCCCATGAACCTGGTCTGACTTAGATGGTTTCCTTTCAATTATTCTCCCTGGAGCTCTGCACATTTGCTGGGCTCGTTATTAAAATTCAGGGGCTGCATTATATTAACCCACAATACCTCTCTAGATGAACACAACGTGGATGCCAGGCTCCTTAAAAGTCACTGCTTCCCAAAGGAGATCCCTGACCTCCAAACTTCATGGTCCCCTCCATCCCAGCTCTCTGCTGCAGAAAGGGTTATTTTTTTCCCCACATTTCCAGCTAAATTGCCCAAGTTAGGCAATTAGGTCTTCTGAGGAGCTGTATCTTTTGCTTGCTTCTAAGTAAGGGCTGGAAAGGCAAGGATTCTCTGAATGGCACTTTGGAAGCACTGAATGTAAGGCTCACGGTAAGAATGCTGACCACACACCTTTCCACAATTTGCAGTGTGTGTTCATACATCTTGGCTCACTTATCACCAGGAGTGATATGTGGGGTAGGTCTCTGACATGCGAGGAAGAGGAGGCTCAAAGGCTCAGAGTTCAAATCACTTGGCCAAAGGCGCTTGGTCAGAAAGAGGTGCTGCTGGGAGTCACAGACAATTCTCTGACCTCTTAGCTGAGACCCCATCTGTCTTAACCCCTGTTGTAGCTATAGTATCTTGCACAGGGCCTGGCACATGGAAAAGACTCAATGAGTTTTGCTGATAACTATTTCCAGGAAAACAAGCAGAATTCATAATATTTTGTACTTCAGAGTATGTAGCTGTATTTAATTCTATTTATAGAGAGGAAACAAAGGCAGAGCCAATCTTCTGAATTCATCCCTGTTGACGGGGAGATTCCAAGGTATGAGAACACACACACACTCACAGGCACACAGGTCTCCCTCCAACACACACATACACACACATTCACAACGACATGCTCCCCCAGATGCTTTTCCCAATAGTCGTCACCATTTTCCTTCCTCTTCTTCCTTGCCTCAGCCCCACAAAGGTATTTCCCAGGGTGCAGGCTTTTGCATTCCACCTTCATCACTTTTGCTGTGGCTTATAAGAGTTAGTCTATATTTTTTTTCCAATATTTTCTTTAAATCAACCCACTTCAAAACAATCTTGGCTACCTTTAGGTAATAAAGGAAAGTTTTTGATGATTATTGCAAGTGGAAGCCCACAATCATCTGTCATAAATGAAAGGCAAGCATAAAAATTAAAGAAGATGAGGGCTTCCCTGGTGGCACAGTGGTTGGGAGTCTGCCTGCCAATGCAGGGGACACAGGTTCGTGCCCCGGTCCGGGAAGATCCCACATGCTGCGGAGCGGCTGGGCCCGTGAGCCATGGCCGCTGAGCCTGCGTGTCTGGAGCCTGTGCTCCGCAACGGGAGAGGCCACAACAGTGAGAGGCCCGCGTACCACAAAAAAAAAAAAAAAAAAAAAAGAAGATGAGAACAAGAGTATTCTCAAATTCTAGCTAGATTCCATTATCTTCCAAGGCTCCTCGTCTTCCTCTTTGTTCAAAGGGGATATTAGCAAATGTCAGAGAGGTGTGAAAGGCATATTAGCACAAACTGAGGTCTTCCTCCTGAAAAACTGCAAGACAAATGAAAAGGGAATGACTTTCTTGTGGAGTGATGCAATGTTATTTAATGTTGAATCCTAGTACCACTTAAAACCTTGTCACACACAATCATGTGTGTGTGTGCGTGTGTGTTTTTACACAATCAGTGCTATGGGTTCAGTGAAAAGGTGATCTCGAGGAAGGGTTAAGTCCCAATTCCCCCAAGTGGCATTCCAAGTGCTGTGCCACATGATCTGGTGTTTATCTGCAGCCTTTTTCATGATGCCACCTGGACATACCACTGGTCCCAGCTCATTATGGGCTGAGTTGTGTCCTTCCAAAATTCACATATTGAAGTCCTAAGCCCCAGTACCTCAGAAAGTGACTGTATTTGGAGATAAGATTTTTAAAGAGGTGATTAAGGTAAAATGAGGTCATTAGGGTGGGTCCTAATTCAATATGACTGGTGTCCTTCTAAGAAGAGGGCTTAAGACACAGACACACACAGAGGCAAGACCATGTGAGGACACAGGGAGAGGGTGGCTGCCTGAAAACCAAGGGGAGAGGCCTCAGGAGAAAACAACCCTGCAGATAACTGATCTTAGACTTCTAGCCTCCAAAACAGTGAGAAAATACATTCATTTTGTTTCAGTCACTGAGACTGTGGTACTTTGTTATTGCAACCCTCGTAAACTAACACACAGTCGAAACAGAAGTTGCACACTTCCCAAAGTTCACTTATTCTCCAATGCTCAGCCTCTGTCTAGGCCATTACATCACATCTGGTTGACTCAGAAGCCATGTCACTCTTCAAGCACCACTTCAAATGCTTTTGTCTTCATGAGATATTTTCCAATCGTTTACACAAATGTAATTTCTGCTTTTGTCAAAACCCTGCAGGTTTCTGTGCATGCTGCTCATTGCCCTGATGGAACCACCACTTTCTACCATTCTCTTCTCACCATGAGCTCCCTGGGTGTCAAGCCCAGGTCTTTCTTATATAATAGGAGCTCAGTAAGTACATCTTCAATAAGACTGGATTAAGTAAAAGGAAATAAAATGATGGGAGATAACACAAGGGTTTCAGAAACAAGATCCTGGCTTGGGTTCTGCCCTCTGTCCTTTGCTGGCTGTGTGGCCCTCAGTGACTTTTGAGGCACTTTGAGCTTTTGCTTTCTCACCTGTAAAGCAGGGTTAATAACAGCACCCTGCAAGGTTGCTTTCAGGATTAAACTAGATAATGAGGCCTTCCAGGGCAAGAGACCAGCTAGCAAACGACAAGATTCACCTTCCACCGACTTCCCTCTGAGATATTCATGAAAACGCACACACCAGCACATGCAAAGTTGCTGCAGCCCTGGGAACAAGAAATATTGATCGAAATCTTTGGGGCCTTTGAGGGTTTCCTCTAATCAAAGAAAGGAAGTGTCCTTGCTGATAAACAAGGCCAGGCCCTTCTGCAACAACTTCTTAGCACAAAAGTTTAGGGCCCAGGGCCCAGTGCCAGTCAGAGGCAGGAGAGCTCCCTGCACTACATGGGAACTATTTCAGGAGGTGCCCACACATACTTTTTCTTTCTATTCCTCTAATCAGTGCATCCCTTTCTACACTCATTCAGGACTACTATGCCCAGTTGTGGAACAAAGCTATCATGCCACTTCTTTTAAATAGGAAAGGAAAGGAAATAAGAGGCAACAAATCACTTTCTGCTGCTTTCCACTTTTTTTGCAAGAAAGGAATGAAAAGGAAGCATATCATAGTAGTTAAGAGCACATACTCTAGAGCTCCTTTGCTCAGCTTTGAATTCTGGCTCAAATACTTACTAGCTGTATGATGTTGGGTAAATTATACTGACTCAGTTTTCTCATCTGTCAAGTGGGGATACTAAGACTATCAACCTCACAGGATTATTCTGCAGATTAAATAAATGTAAAGGGCTTTGGAATAGTGCCCAGTACCACCCCAGTAAGCAATGAGTAATGTTTGTTAACTAAACTATGTGTATATAAATATATATGTGTGTACACACACACACACACACATTTCTCTGCATAAAGCAGAGATAGAAAATTCCTCCTTAATCTTAAAGAACCACACTGGCTAAAAGTCTTCGAAGATGTTAGAAATTCAGCTCAGAGTGGTGAATATCACTCACAGAAAAGAAAATCTAACAGCAACCAGAAGTACCATGTAGGAAATACAAATGAATCCACAGAGCCTAACATGGGCAAACAACAGGCTTGAATAAGAACTCTTCCTGTCCTTTCATGGAAACTATCTTCTAAGTACAGCCAAATCTTGTACAGCAAGAAAGAAGAATGTAGCTCTCACACTCATATAGCACAGGTAGAAAATGCCCATGAAGAAGATATACTCTAAGCAACAAAAGAAAATTTCTGAAAGCAAAAATGTTTTATGGTCTTTATAAAGTTTCAAAACTATAAACTCAATGAAAAGAAATAAAGTGGAAATGATAAAACAACTAACTGAAGTGGAAAGAACTGTTTCAGATAAGCTAGTACGGAAAACAAGAATAACATCAGAGAATTAAAATATGCATTAGGCATGGTAAATGAACAGGTTATCTGAAACGGACAAAAATATAATCATTAATGTCAGAGAAACACTGGGATGTTATAAAAGTGCAGAGAAACAGCAAAAAAAAAAAAAAAAGAAAAGAAAAGAAAATATTGAGAAAGATGGAAAATTCACAAATGATGGTTGTTCCTAAAGAAAAGACCAGAACACACACAACCAACATTCACAGGTTTAGGAAGACACAGTGGTGAGAAGTTAGACACAAAGCCTGCATTAGCAGAGCTCACTGTCTAGTGTGAGAAAATCCTAGCAATGAGGTATAATCTTCCAGGGAGGACAGTCTACACATTTTTTCTTCCTACCTTCTGCAAGTTCTACTGCTGTGCTCGACTAAATCAGTATCTCCTAAACTAAATTCTGGGGAACACTGTTTGCAATGCTACTGGCTCTTCTGGGTAAAAATAGTTCTCTGGTCAAAGAAATTTGGACAAGAATATGTTAATCTAAACTAAAACCAAATTCTTTACTTCATAACTTTAATGCTGAGATGCATTATGAATTTTGAAGAGTGAGATATTATGCCACATTTTCAAATTCAGAAAAGGTAGAGGTCATCTTTGGCTGATACTTTTGACCATGATGCCAACCCCCCTGTCTTTTTCATCTCTCCTAACAGCTACTGACATCTCCTAGACATGGCTGAGAAATGCCAAGGTAGACCCTGAGCAAGCAAATGCCAGGATCGTAATATGGCTGGCTCTCACGGATGTGCCCTCAGTGCTACACCCGCAGCCTTTAGAGCAGCTTGATGTACAAATTACACATTCACACAGGCTGTCAGTGTCTTTTGCAAAATCATGGCTGGGGAGACCACTGTCGGTCTTGCAGGAGAGCACTGAGATCCACAGACTGGTCAACCAGCAATCCTGTCCCAGAACTTAAGTGCCTCTGTTTACTTCTCCTGCCACTCTAGAGCCAGTAACCACAGGGCATGGGAAAGCCCTGACCTGCTGCTTCCATCTGGCTGCAGCTCCACTGGGACATGGATAATGTGCCCTTATGGTGGTACTACAGCATCATGTCTACCTGGGAAATTGCTCCAAACCAGCAACCTCTGCTACCACCAGAATCCAAGCATCATCCCAACTTGTAAATCTCCCGTATCAGGCCCCACCCACTGGGCTGGATCCTGGAATGTTGAAATGCATCTGAAACACTACTTTCTCCATCTCTAGTCCAGCCTTCCTCCTTTTTGTACGTGGTCTGGGTCTGCCTCTGGACAGCATGTTATGATGCATTCATGGTCTCCCACCAGAAGTCATTTGTCGATTTCTGCCTTTCCTCCTTCTCCTGCTCTCCTCCTGTGGAATGACTTGGTGGCTCCTTGGAGCTCCTGCAGAGTCCATGTAACAATTAGAGCAGCTCTGATGGAACATATGGTGAGGGAGAAACAGGACTCACTTGAGGTGCAATTACCAGATGTAGGAGGTACTGCTGGGTTTCCTCATCCAAATAATATACTGTGCAAGGAAGAACAGAGATCTTGGAGCTGGGCTGCTTATGTTGGAATCCTTGTATCACCACTGACTAGCTGTGATTTGGGGCTATTTACTGAATCTCTCTGGTCTCAATTTCTTAATCTATAAATTGGGGTTTAAAATGGATCATGGAGGCACCAAGCTGAAGACAGAGAAACTGGCTAAGAGGTTCTTGCATTAATCCAGGCAAAAGGAAATAAGGGCCTGGACTGAGACAGTGACAGAGAGGATGAAGATAAGGAGGTAGAATTTGAAAATTACTTAGGAGGTCAAATGGCACAATTTGGTGACCAAGTGACCATGGGGTACGGGGTGCAAGAAGAATAGGAGGGGTAAGATGAGAATGAAACCATTCAAGTGTAGCTCCTAACTTTTCTACTAGGGTAGTTGAGTAAACGTGGGTGCTATTAAAAAAGACAGTCCATAAAAGAGACTCATATTTGCTGTGTGTGTGTGGAGGGGATCAGTGTATTCCCAGGAGTTCTGCTGGAATGATTACTATCTCTGTTCATTTTCCTCACCACACTGTGATTACAATCCTCAGATGAGGAAACTGTGTCTGTTGCTCAACATCTGTTACCTACCTAAATCCTCACACCAGCCCCATGAGGTAAGTGTTCTACTCTTATCTATTCTTAGCTCCATCATGTAAAAAAGTAAAAAGCAACAGAGAGGTAAGACACTGGCCCAAGATCACACAGCCCCTCGGCTGGGATTGATTGATTGATTATTTTATTTTTCTGCAATTTTTTTACATTATTTATTTTTTGCTCTCGAAGCTCTTCTTTTTTGAGTTTTAAAATTTTTATTGAGGTATAGTTGATTTACAATGTTGTGTTAGTTCCAGGTGTACGGCACAGTGATTCAGTTTTATATATATATAAATATGTATTATTTTTCAGATTCTTCAGCTGGGATTTCAACCCAAGGATGAGACTCCTTGAATTATCAGCCTTCCAGTATTACACACTGCCTCTCAAATACACTTTACCAGAGAGGCATTCTGAATATTATCATCTGTGCCATCTTCCTGCATGAAATAGTTCAGTCTTCTACATAATTTTGATTTGAACCCCTCCTTGTATATTTGAGAGTTTGCCCTAGCTAGTGCAAAGGTGTTTTACCATATTATGCATTTGTCACAGCTGTGCTACAAACCTGTGTGGGCATTATGTTTGCATCGTGTGGTTTCTCTAATTAGTGTTGAAAGCTATGACATGCACAGATAGATATGCATACAGAGATTAGGAACACATAGCAATACCATTTTAACATCAAAGTACACATGCCTTAGAAGAAGAATAGCCTATTTTGAACTCTTGGGCACTATCTGCTTAGCTGATAGCTAAGTGAAATTGGGAATGTTAGAAAGCTGTGAATACGGTTCAATATTAATATTATAGGTTACCTGGGAAAAGTGGTTTTTACGCTATAAAATGATACTGCCCAAATCCAACAAAAGGCTTAAAAGTCCAAACCACTCTAAATATTGATTTGACTCAACTGTTCAACTTAGAACATTCCTATATTCCCGGAGAGGAGTCATTCCTGAGGAAAATTGTGAAAATGGAATGTAAAAAAGGAGAGAGAAGAAGAAGTAATACTGTAGATCTACCATGGACAGAGTTCACTTTCATCTTTGGGTAAATTTCTTTCCACCTCCTGAAAAAGAGAGCCGCAAATAATGGTTCTCCCGATGAAACCACCCCAGCTGGATCATGCTAAAAAGCTTTTAGGAGGCAAGCGGTAAGTAAATTCAACTGTTCAAATGCAATTGGATGTAATCCTAAATCAGTAGCATGGGAAATCACCAAGCCATCAATAACTAAAAGGATTGAGACTATTAGATGTGGACACCAGAGAAATAATGGATGTTAAAGAGGTCAGGAAACAGAAATGATTGCATTCACCCACCACACTGCTCTAAAGCTGATGACGGGAGAATGGGAGCTCCATTTTCTAACCACTGAACTATTAAAACACACACACACACACACACAAACACTGATAAATGTCAGCTTCAGTTTTATCCTGTAGGTGGTTAAATAGTTTCTTCTTCAGTGTTTTGAAATAGAAGAGGACTTTGGTCTTTTACTCATTTCAGAGTAGAAGGGGAAGGATGTCTGCCTTCTCCACCAACAGTTCAGACTGGGAGGGTTGGATGCTGGGGCATCAACGATTCCAGAACCTTGGAGGCAGGATACTGGAACATAAGGCAGGCAGGGACACACAAAATGTCTATCTATGATCTTAAAGGATTTTTGAAGAAGAGCCAGTTCTGCTTCTCCAGCCAAGCTTTTGCTACTTGCCAGGAACATTACACTTCAGTAGATCAGAGATTCTTGCAGTATGGACCCATAAAGCCTGCCCACATGAAATCATCTGCGTTGCTTGTTGAAATGAAAACTCCCAGACGAAGGTCCCAGTGTAGTGAAGCAGTATCGCTTGAGGTGAGGCAAGGATTCTTATGACCTTGAGAATTACCATGGTCATTAGTGGAATCAGAAGTTGTGGTTTGAGTGGGATGATATTAAATTCCAGGCTCTTTGAAGTTATTATGATATAGACCAGGGGTCAGCAAACAACTGCCTCCTGGCCAAATTTGGTTACCACTTGCTTTTGTAAATAAGGTTTTAATTGGAACGCAGTCATGTTCATTCATTTTTGTCTTTGAGTAGTTGCCACAGAGACTATAAGGCTTACAAAAATCAAAAATATTTACTAACTGGCCCTTTACAGAAGAAGCTGGCTCACTTCCACAGTAGACCAATGGTTTTCAATTATTTCTGTACATCAGAATCATTTACAGTTTTTTTTTTTTTTAATGCCACTTCCCAGACCTATTCCCAGAGATTCTGAACCACCAGGATTGGGGTTGGACTGGGATACAGGTGTTGTTTAGAAGGCTTTTCAGGTGATTCAATGTGCAGCCAGGATGATGAACAGGATGATGCTGTAAAGGGGATTGCACATGGTTTGCAAACTGGCTGAAAAGAACTTGCTTCATAATCCCACCTCCCCACAGCTGAGTGTCCTGGGGTAGCCTAAGTAATTTGTGTGAGTCTCAGTTGCCTTATCTGTAAAAGAGAGATATCAGTAGTCACTTTGTTGGGCAAGGTGTTATGAGGATTAGAGACAAGGAAAGCATACCTCCCAAGACAGGGCTTAGCATCCAGGAAATCTACATAAATGATGTTGGTGATGAGGGTGACGACAATGAAGACAACTGTGATGGAAGGCAATGCCTATGGCTTTAATAATGCAATTAAGTATGCATTCATTAAACACTAGCTGTGTGCTTGGGAAGGGGAAAACGAGATACATAAGACGTGACGACCCTCTGAAGGAGCTCACGGCCAAGTAAGCCAAGCAGGCACATAAAAAGATACTGACTGCAACAAAACCAGTTCAACCTCAGTAATAATCAGGGAAATGAGAAATAAAACGTGAGACATTTTCTCCCAGGAAACATGCAAATATTAGAAATATTGAAAATATTCTGCTTTCACGGAAGTGTAATTTTATAGACTTTTTAGAGGGTAAATAGTCAAGTTAATATCTGTGTTCTTCTCAAATCCTCTATTTCCCTTCTAGGTATCTAGTCAGTAGGAATACATATACATCTGTGTAAGAACATGCACTCTGGCATGGCTGCAACAATGGAAACCATGCAAATACCCCATAAGGCGGGGAATGGCTAGCTAAGTCATCAGTCTATGTAATTTATTGAGGGTTTTTTTTTTTAAATGAGGAATACATACAGGTATAAAACAGACAGCTGTCCCAAGTATTTTATGAAGTTGCAAATAATAGAAAATGCCAAAACCTACATATAATAAAGCACACATACCCACGTGCAAAACAAAACTTTACGTTTTTATCCCCTTATGTGTATGTAAAATCCCAGACAAGATTACTTCTGGGAAGGAAAGGTAGATTTAGAGTAGGATAGAGGAGATCTTTCACTTTACTTATATTGTTTGAATATTTAATAACATGAATGAATGTATTCATGTGCTTCTTATGTACATTAAAAAAATTAAAAACAGGACAATAATTCAATATGGAGAGTATTATAATAGAAGTGTGTGTAAAGTATGATGGCAGTGCCAAAAGAAAGAATTCTGCTGGGGTGGGATGGAGAAGAAGAGATGCCACAGAGACAGGATAACACTGAGCTGGGCCTTGAAGGGTGAGCCATTGGAGAAGATGATGGTGGCATCCCAGGCAGAGAGGGGACCACGAGCAGGAGATCAGGGCCATGAACGTGTACGTTATCACTCATTCATTCATTTATTCACTCAACAAACATTTGAAGAGTGTCTCCTTTGAGCTCAAGAATCTTAAAAAAAAAGAGATACAAATGAACTTATTTACAAAACAGAAACAGACTCACAGACTTAGAGAACGAACTTATGGTTACCAGGGGGGAAGGGGAGGGGAGGGATAGTTAGGGAGTTCGGGATAGACATGTACACACTGCTATATTTAAAATGGATAACTAACAAGGACCTACTGTATAGCACAGAGAACTCTGCTCAGTATTCTGTAATAACCTAATTGGAAAAAGAATTTGAAAAAGGATACATGTGTATGTATAACTGAATCACTCTGTTGTACACCTGAAACTAGCACAACATTGTTCATCAACTATACTCCAATATAAAATGAAAAGTTTAAAAAAAAGAATGTTCTAGGTGCTAGACATATATGGGGCGGGGGAGGACAAAGGTCCCCACCTTCATGTTGCTTCTATTCTAGTCTGTCTAGATAGACAAGATACAGTCCAACAAGTAAAATGCACAGTGTGATGGTGGGTGCGATCTGGAGGGAAGGGGTATGGGAAGTGCTGGCGTGGGAATGGGGTCCCCTACTTTAGCTAGGGTCCCCTAACTGTGGCTGTGCTAGGAGGTATCATGGACAGAGAGCAGAAGGTGAGAGAACTAGCTATGGATACAATCAGAGGAAGAACATTCCAGACACAAGAACACTGGGTGCAGAAGACCCGCTGCAGGGCTGAGCTTGACATGTCCCAGCGACAATGAAGACAGCACAGCTGGAGTGGGTCAGCAAGAGGACTGTGGGTCAGAGGGCGGGCGGGGGCTGGACAGGTCACGTAAGGCTTTGTGAAAAATGAAAAGGATTCTGGACTCTTCTTGAGTGATGGGGGTAACTGGAGGCTTTTGAACTGAGAAGTGGCTTGATCTGTTACATGTTTTTAAAGATCCCTCTGGTTGCTCCACTGAGAAGACTCCAGGGGCAAGAGTGGAAGCAGAGAGACCCGTTGGGAGGGTCCTGTATTTGCAGGATCTGCTAAGGGTCCGGGCGACTGAGTCTGTGGGGGCTGGATCATTTGATACCAGTGTGGGAAACAGGGTCTCGGCAGCCTGTGGACATCACTGGTGCCTCTTCCTTAGGTAGCAGCTCCTCCATTCTCTTGGACAAACCCGCCTATAACATTGCAGAACCCAGGGTAAGAGTACAAACCAAGGGCCCTATACTATATGCCAAGGTATTTGAAAGTTTTAAAGCAATCTATTACAGTGTTCTATAAAATATGTACTACCCTACCATCTTCATGATGACCTGGAAGGCCAGGTTCAAATTGAGAATCCTCAGACTTCTCAGGCTTCCTTGCCAAAATATGGCAGCATGGGGAGGGCTGGCACCTGGCTTATGGATCCTGAATCCATACCCTCAGCCTGTCCCCCACTTTTCTTCCTCTTGCCAGCTCTGTGTCCTGCCCCCCGCCATAGTGGCTTTTTGCACGTGTGGGTACATTGCAACCTGCACGTTGAAAACTGGTGGACAACTGGCTTTACATCCCCTCTGGCTTTGGTATGCAATTTGTCCTTGGAAAGGCAGATCCAGGGAAGAGGCAACTTGGGCGGGGAAATCCAGGTCCTCTGTTACCCAGAGAATGATCCAGAAGGGAAAGTGCAGGTTGTAATAAGCAAGTGCCCTTGCCCCATGGTCTTCTCATCTCATGGGAAGACATGCAGTGGGAGAAGGGCTAGAGTGGAGATCTCTAGGGTATATGACCCAGGGCAAGGATGCTTCTTGCATGGGCTTAAGAATGGTACTGCCTTTCTTAAGCAAGATGGTGAAGCTTAGGTCTACACTCTTCACCCAAGGAACATGGGATGCTTTGATTGGTAACCCTACCAAGAAGCCACGCAATGCAGAGGAGTTCCTAGGAATTTGAATCATGAATGGAGGGGCTGAAGGAAAAGTCTTGGTGCTGGTTTGTACTGGCCACTGGTTCCTGAAGAAACTGTCTCTTAACTCCTATTCTCTGGGGTGTTGGGCATCCTCTGGTTCTAGTACTATCTTAGGCCTCTTTGCTCAGCTATTCCTTCCATTCTAGGAGGCTTTCGCAGTGCATTCTTTTCAAGGCTTGCACCATTCAGAGACAGGTACTGTGCCTGTAACCGAGAAACCCTACAAGACGCAGGTCATGTTACAAAGAATTTCATGTGCCACATGAGAGCAGGTGACTGAAGTTCAGGCTTTGAAACAGAGAAGTGGCCTGGGGTTTTTGTTTGTTTGATTGTTTGTTTTGGTTTTGGTTTTGTTTTCAATGTCTCTGGAGAAACATGGAAAACGGACAGAAAGGGAAGCCACTTTAATCAGTGGCTTCAACACAGGCATTCATGATGAAGTAGAAGCTGAACCTCAAGAAAGAATGACATTCAGGTGAGAAAGATGCGAGGAGACTGACAATTGGCTAATGAGCTCATTTTCAGACAAGACTAAAGATTCAAGGCTGACTACCAGGAATTACAGATTGGGCGGAGTAACATCAAACCCCAGTTCAATTCTAGAAAACATCATAAAACAGATGGTTTTTGAGCAGGGAGAAGCCAACAGAGGTTCAGTGTGACCCAGCCATGCCAGACTCCTGTCAGCCCCAGCCTTCCCCAATCCTGTTTACCGGCACGAACTGAAATGCTTCAGCAGCAGGACGCCTATTAAATGTCTTGGCCTCACTAGCTAGTGTGCTCTTAATGGGGCTGCCATGAACTTGGTATACAAGCTTTGATTCCATTTAGCGGTAGCTTTTCCCTAAACCTTCCAGGCCTCTTAGTCTCTTGCTGGCATCAGTATCTCAGTGCACCTGTATAGTGTTGTGAAACCACTAACCCCTTATGAAGTTCTCCCTTGAGAAATTCTCCCTTGAGGGACTGCCCTTATGATGGATGTCTGCTGTCTTTACCTGGCCAGCATCCACTTCCTCTGGGGCTGGTAACAGCTCCGTATTTCACCTTGAGAAAGGACCCTTCCTCCCATCTCAATCCCCGTGCTCAGTGAGGTGGCGGTGAGGATGGGGTGTTGACTTTGCTTCCATCTCCAGGGCTTTATCTTTGTCCTGTGACACAAGGAGATGCCACTGATGAGTTTCATTAGGTGCCTATGAGGACAAGGTCAATGGTAGGATGATGGGATCAGGTTTGCGTCTGGGGAACATCCCTCAGGCTCACTCTGAGGAAGAGACGGCATACAACAGGACTAATTGGGAGACCGTCAAGAGTTTGAGGGAAGAAGATGGCGCTTTGGACTGAAATATTGGCAGGAGTAAGAGAAATAGATCGACTCAAATGACTTCTCGGAACTAAAATCAACAGGCTGGTGATAAATCAGATATGGGGAACTGAGGGAGAAAGAGATGTTACAAATGATCCTTAGCTTGTGTTTTGGGCAGATGAATGGATAATGGTGACTTCACCCATAAAGGGGAATCTGAAAGAGAACCAGACTTGAGCAAGGGATTCGTGAAGGGCAGGGCTTCCGTTTGGAATATTTTGAAACTCCTAAGAGCAAGTGTTAAGAGGCAGCTGCATATACACATAAGGAACACTGAGGATGTGTCTAGGTTGGAGGTATTAACTTGCCAGTCCATGTACAAAGCTAAAGACATGCATAATATCAATGAGGAAAGAAGACAGAGCCAGAGACCAACTTGGTAACTGTCCCCTCTGCATTCATGTTGACAACTCTCCTTCCATCTTCCATTGATGCTGTTGGGTTTCCTCCCTCTCAAAATGTACCCACCCATGACTTGTTCCTGTTTAATTAATCCTAATCATCGCCACAGCTAATTTCTGGGGATGGTATTTTGACTTTTTAACTATTTTTCATGGCACCATGATAACAATGTCTTACATAGGGGTGGTTTAAGAGATCTGACCAGATGATGAGGCTAATTCCATTTTTTTAAATTCGTTCTCCTAATGGAGACACCAAGCATCTGGAATCTGAAACCCTATCCTCTGTTCTGCAGAGACCTCCTTCTCCCACTTCATGGAGCATCTCCAGTTTGGGGGATTACACATTAGGGCAGAAGTGGACAGGTTAGATTATGTCTTATGGACAAGGGTCCAGGACAGAGAGCAGCCTGGAGGTGCTGCAGGATGGAGAACAAGATAACTTGGTGGGTATGATCAAGAGGCCTGGCAAGAAAAAGAGAAACCTGACTTATTCTGTGTGGCCCCTAGAATAAGAGCAGGATCCATGACTTATAGCTCGACTTATAGCTCTTGTGTTCTCAGGCCAGCATAAGCCCAGTACAAAGCAGGCTTCAATAAATGGGTGTTGAATGACTCTGTAGATGATGAGGAATGTATAGAGCAGTGATGAGGCTTAGCTGAGGATGCTGAAGATGTCGTTCAGGCATCCTGTGCATACATCACCCTCAAACGCTGCCTGGTGACTGGGCATGTGTACTTAGCACCCACCAGAATCTTGCCCCTCATACCATGATGTCCATGGGCCCATCTCCAGCCAGTCCCTCCCTTGCTCTGCCCTCTTCCCTGGAAACTGTAGAAGCCAGAGTCAGACAGCAGGGACTCCAGAAGGGTCCTGGGGAGGAGGCAATCAGGGTGAGACTCAATCATTTACTGCAGCTCTCTTTGTCTTTTCCTGGGATCACCCAGAGCTGAAATCTGATTATGGAGCCTGGGCCACTAGATGGTGGGGACATGGATGGGAAACTATTTATTACAGGGCTTCCCTGGTGGTGCAGTGGTTGAGAGTCCGCCTGCCAATGCAGGGGACACAGGTTCGTGCCCCGGTCCTGGAAGATCCCACATGCCATGGGGCGGCTGGGCCCGTGAGCCATGCAGCTGGGCCTGCGCGTCCGGAGCCTGTGCTCCGCAACGGGAGAGGCCACAACAGTGAGAGGCCCGCGTACCGCAAAAAAAAAAAAAAAAAAAAAAAAAAAAAAAAAAAATATATATATATATATATATTACATAAGACGATATGCAGTGTTATCCTACCAGTCCCTTCACCTCTCTTTGTCCACATGATTCTCATCTCACACCGGTATTCTCACTACCTTTCTTTAGAGAAGAGGAAGTTGAGGCTCAGACAGGCTAGGATCCATCACCCAGCTTGTAAGCCACAGACTGTACTTCAGACTCCGAGCCTGTGTTCTTTCTACTCAACTTCACAGCCACTCTCCAAGGTTCTAATGAGTGGGTCTCACCTCATATAAACCCTCCAGTGAGTGTAAAGAGAACACCTGAGCTAGAGCCACTTCTTTTTTTTTTAATTTATGATGAGGATATTTTGGGCCAGAATCCAAATCAGGGTTAGAACCATGCCTCACTCTGCTGGGCTGTGCTGCTGGTGGATTAGGCCAGAAAGCACTGACATGCTTTCTAAATGATCACTCCTCCTTTTTTTTTTTTTAATTTGGGACCAATTTGCTCCTCTCTGTTTGACTGGGATCTAACACTAGCTTAGCTGAAATAGATGTAATGATAATCAGCGTTTGCCTCTGTGCAGTCTTTTAGTGGAATAAGCCTTCCCAGGCTTCCTCCCTGGCTGGAATACAAACATCTTCCTTGAGCAAGCGAAGTCCGATCATGATTCTAAACTTATTCTGATAGAAATGAGTGAGACATCTTTGCCAGAGGGGATCGGGGCTGGAATTGTTCCTGTCACTATGTGGCTGGGAGCTGCTAAGCGATCTGTAGCCATCTTCTGTGCCTGATTCTATTGGTGGGGGGGGGGGCGGTCCACGTTCCTGGGTTTACACTTCAGCTCCCGGCCCCTCATTGCAGCATCAGATCCCTCTTCTCCATCCCAGCATCCTGGGCAGGCAGCAGGGACATGAAATCCTGCTCCAAATGGAGCTCTTGGCTGGTCACAGTGTTCCTACCCACCTGCCTTCAGACTATCCACAGCTGTTGCTTTCCTGAGTCTGCTACATAGGTGCCCATCTCTGTGCTTGACACTTTGCATAAATCATATTACTTCATTCTCTCAACAATCCTTTCCTTGACAAATATTTATTTTGCACTTCCTGTGTGCAAAAGGAATACAGTCCAAGGAATGCAGCAATGAACAAAAAGCAGGCAACCCTCTGTCCTTATGGGCCTCATGTTCTTTAGCAGGGGAACATCTCTTTAAATGGTACTGTTATCCTCATTTTTAAAGAGAAAATAAAGTTTGGAGAGTTTTCATAACTTGGAACCTCACACAGCTGGTAAGTAGAAGAGATGAAACTCAAGCACTGGTTTCTAAGACCAAAACCCACCTTCCTTCTATTATATTGGACCACTTCCTGCTGATGGCAGGTCTTACTCGTAGAATCCCTATGACTGAGGGGGTGAGATCAAGATTTAACAGCTTGTGCCTTGGTTTGTACACCTAGCACATTCACAAGGGAGGCTGCAAACTGGTTCTGACTGATTCAAAAGGTCTTTCATTTAATCAGGTTACAGAGAGTGGAAAAGCACGATCATTCTAGCTCATCCATAGCAGGCCTACTATGGGCCAGGCATAGTTTCAGATGCTTTATTTGCATTGCTTCATTTTCTCTTCATAACTAACCTACAAATATGGGTACTTTTAGTATTATTTCCATTTTACAGATGAAGAGACTAACAGATGGAGAGTTTATGAAACTCTTGCCAGAGTCATGGAACTGGGAAGGTGAAGAGCTTGGGTGTGGCCCCAGGCCGGCTGGGGCCAGGGCTAGTTCTTGGATACCACCGGCTGCGTGAAGATGAGATGCAACTGCTCTCAGGCTGGAGGAAGGCTGGATTCCCAGATGTCGCTCGGGCCGTGCTACATCACTTGCTCTCAAGTTTGACAGGTCTTGCTCTTATAAAGAGCAAAAGCTATGAAGGACTACGGATCTGGTTTTGACAAACAGGCAGAGGAAGGGTGTACTTAGCGAAGAGGACAGTGCGAGCTAAGGTGCAGGGGTGAGGAAGAAGCATCCTGGTTTCTGAAAAGACAAGTCAGAGGGGCTTCCCTGGTGGCACAGCGGTTGAGAATCTGCCTGCTAATGCAGGGGACACGGGTTCGAGCCCTGGTCTAGGAAGATCCCACATGCCGTGGAGCAATTAGGCCCGTGAGCCACAACTACTGAGCCTGCGCATCTGGAGCCTGTGCTCCGCAACAAGAGAGGCCGCGACAGTGAGAGGCCTGCGCACCGCGATGAAGAGTGGCCTCCGCTTGCCACAAATAGAGAAAGCCCTTGCACAGAAACGAAGACCCAACACAGCAAAAATCAATTAAAAAAAAAAAAAAAGAAAGAAAGACAAGTCAAAGGATCATCACTCCTTTTGACACCGGACATGAAACCGGTGGTCACCCAACCAGGAAGATCCCCTCTCTGGTCAGTCCCTTCAGGCCAGCATCCTTCTCCTCCTGGGACTGGTGCAGAGATAGACCCAGGGACTCTCCCAGGCAGAAGCAGCTACATACTTTGCAGGGCCCTGTGCAAAGGGAAAACGTGGGGACCTGTGTTCAAAAATTATTGCAAATGTCAAGAGGGCAACAGCAGATCATTAAACCAAGTGTACGGCTCTTCTAAAGGCAGAGCGCAGTGCCTCCAAGCCAGTCTTGCTCCAGGTCTCTCTGAGCAACATCATCACCTCCCTTATCTCATCTTTTCCTCAAGGCAATTCTGGGAACTGAATATCATCACGCCCAAGTTCCAGGTGAGGAAACTGAATGTCGAAGGCCAAGAAGGACCTGATCAAGTTCTCAGAATTAATGAGTAACTGTGTCAAGATCAGAATAATAATGAAACGACAACCAACAAGTAACATCTGTGGAGTTCCAGGACTCGAAGCTATGATTCTCTGAAGCCACGTCCATAGACATGCTGCCACTCTGTCTCCTGCCTGTAGCTTGGGGCTCCTGTGTCTAATGCAGAGCTTGGACAGTTTCCTGCCTGGATTATATAGTCTTGTCTGGACCATCCCAGAGGTGGAATCAACGCATGTGTCAACAACTGTCCAGGGTCATGAATATCTTCCCCAAAGCCTAGAGAAGAGGCCCAAGTGGAGACAGCAGGTAGCATCTTTACAAATTGCTGTTGCTGCCAAGTCAACCTCATCCTCGGGCTGGCACAGGCTGCCCTCAACAAACAGATGGAGGAGTTTCTCTTCTTGATAACCAGACATGCCCAGTAGAGTTTTCTATTTAATTATCACAATTTTTTAAGTGAGTTTAAAAATATAGCTCCACCTCCTGCCGATGCAGGGGATGCGGGTTCGTGCCCCGGTCTGGGAAGATTCCACATGCCACGGAGCGGCTGAGCCTGTGAGCCATGGCCGCTGAGCCTGTGCGTCTGGAGCCTGTGCTCCGCAACGGGAGAGGCCACAACACTGAGAGGCTCGCGTACCGCAAAAAAAAAAAAAAAAAAAAAAAATACGGGGCTATATATATAGCCCCGTATTCATACTCGCTTTTCTACCCTATTTAGTCCAAAATTAAGACTCTTTGTTATCCAGATTGTTTCTTTCCTGTGTGATGCAATCCAGCCATACCCTTAGATGGGTAATGTGTTTAAGACCAAAGAGTCAGGCATAACTGAGTTTAGGTCCAGCCCCTTGTGTTACCAGATGTGTCAACTCGAGCAAGTATTAAACCTCTCCTAAGCCTCTGTTTCTTCATCAGGATAATAAAAGAATGCAGAGTTGTGACTATTAGGTGCATATTAGCAACGTGCTTAATGAATGTTAACAATTAGCAGTAGTGTCATTGGCAGTAACACTCCTAAATTGGTCTCATCTAATTCCTCTGCTAACTCATTCACTTTTTCATTCATTCATTTGACTTAAAGAAATCTTGCTGAGTACTTCCTATGTTCCAGACCTGTGCCACAGTTTGGAAAAGCAGAAGGAGACAGAGGCCCAAATCTAGAGGAGTTCACAGACTAGTCAGCAAGGAGGAAGTAAATGCTGACCTAAATAGTTATACTACAGAGTAGACAATGTACCAGAGAACATGGAGACAGGACATGACTGGGTGAATCAAGGAAGGCTTCTTGGAAGAGAGGACATTAAGTTGGGCTTTTCAATTGGATAGTAAGCAGCTCAGTGGGTAGTGTTTCAACTACTGGCCAATGAGAGCCGAAGCTATTTTTTATGAATGGTACTCTCTATAGCTTCCTGACAGCGTGGCTATAGTCCAAAATTATCCCCAGTTCAGAGTTTTACTTTTACTTTTGAAAAGTAAAATAGATTTTACTTTAAATTTAACGTTTTGAAAGTAAAACAGATCTTTTTTCATATTCCAAAGGTCTACAGCAGGGACTTAGGTAGTAGATATTTATAAGCAGGGGCACGTTGAAGGAGGAAGGAGGGCACTGACTTATGAGTAAGGATTCTGCCATGAGTCATAGGATATTTTCTAAACGCTCAGCCCACAGATGTATGCACGCACAAAACGTTTAGCATTTATCATTTAAATGACCCACAGTGACCTCTACCCACCCTTTTGCCCTGTAACAGAAGGTTCTGCGGGCTCCTTCTTCTTTGATGGCTTGAGCACCAATGTCCATTTTCCATACCTGACTTAGAGGACACACCTGATTAGTCCAAAACAATTATGATGATCCCATTTCTCTTGGCAGGGATTTGTGCAGGCGTGGATATGTGACCCAATTCTGGAGAACAGACTTGAGCAGAAATCAACTGGTGGGGGGAGGTGGGGGGCGGGCTTCTGAGAAAGGTTTCCTCTCCGATAAAAAGGGGCACCAGAAAGTGATGTCATATCTTGTTTTCCACATTCTTGTTCTTCTGCACAGAACTGATTCTGGATGTGATGCTTACCTAGCATTGCTACGTCTAGTTCATGACCATGAAGAAAAGCTAGCCTGTATAAACAACTGACACATCACAACAGCAGAGGAGAAAGACAAGACTAACCAGATCACTGGTGACATCACTGAGCTACTGAGTTATCCAACACTGGAGCCATCCTATCTTCCAAACTTCTTATTACGTGCAGTACTAAGTTGTTCCTTTTGGGTAAGCTAATGGGATCAGAGCTCTCTGTTATCTGTAGCTAAAAGCATGCTTTATGATTAAGCTATAATCTGTTGGCTTTTGAAATCATAGAATTGGTCTCGGTTATCAACATAAGGAGAAATGAGGGAGGCTTATCAACAAACGATGTTGTTTCTAACCCTCCTGTTACTTGAGAAACTTAATTGCCTGTTATTGTCTCCCATGTGACATCAATCCATGCCACAGAGGCAGCAGCCAGTCCTAGCCTTTCACTCTTGTCCAGTAGTCAGCCTCACCCCCTCTTCGCCAGCTAGCAATTAATGAACCACTGGTGCATCACCAGCCAATCAAGGATGGCCTTGAGTTCCAGGGAGCATTTTGGACATCAGATGTGGGACCCAGGGTACGAATGAAATAGTAACAGACAGTGGAATGATCAAGGAAAGCTGGCAATCGACCAAACCTGCAACTGGGATCTATCTTAATATCAAGTCATGTTATAGCACTTTCATGGTGGAAAAATTTGACCTTTGTGTTAAACAGTAACACATCTTCTCCCTTACATCAGAGATGGTTTTGAAGTATAATTTTTATTCTCTGCGGAACTACGGAAGAGTAACTTGTGCCCCATGGTCTGGAAGAGATATGATGGAATTAATTAAGAAGAGTAAAATCTGAACCTTATCCATTAGTAACTTTATTACTAATGGAGTGGGAGAGAGGAATCCATAAAATAAAGACAAGTCATATGCTACAAACTAGCTCCTAGCTGGCCATGCAACTCTAAGCAGATTGCTTAGACGATCTGGCCTTTGGTTTATCCATCAAAGGTAAGGAGGCTGCACTTGACTCATGGCTTTTACTAGATTACATTTTGTCAATGTGGCTAAGGCTGGGATTATGTGAAGATCAATTAAAGAGGTACTGAAAGTGTTTTGCAAACCAGGAAGCATTATGTTAAACGAGACTTGTTTTAAAAATAAACAAAAGAAAAAAGAAAAACAAATGAAATAGTTCTAGAGTGCCCTTCTTGCACGTCATAGTTCTAAAGGGAAGATAGACGTAACACCAACTAATGGTCTATTATAATAATCAGAGCTCTCATTTGTGGATGCCTTCTCGACACTGTGCACTGATCAATCCAAGTGTTTTCTATACATTCCCTCTATTACCTAGAATGACCTTGTAGGAAATGCATTTTCAGATAAGGACACAGAGACTCAGGTTGGACAATTTGCTGAGGTCCCATGACTAATAAGTAACAAAGCCAGGGTGCAGATTTATATATGTCTGGCTCCAAAGCTCATATTCAATCTACTCTACTGTGCCATATCAAATCCAAAGTCTGAAATAAGAACCATTCCAGAAAACCCTTTTATGCATTTTGGAATTTCAGTGCAGTCAAAATTGTTTTCTAAAATTCTGTTCTCTGTCCATTTAAATACCATTCCTCTTACCAAACCAGCTGTGCCAAAATTGGGGGCAGGAAAAAAAAACATACACATGCCTATACACATGGCCCATGGATATACATAGTCTTTATGGGGAAGTAGGTGACACAGATGGTACATCAATATGACATAATCTTCAGCCATTAACAATAAAAATCATTAAGTTTTTAAAAAATTTACTTATATTTTATTTATTTACTTTTGGCTGCACTGGGTCTCCGTTGCTGCGTGCAGGCTTTCTCTAGTTGCTGAGAGCAGGGGCTACTCTTCCTTGCGGTGTGCATGCTTCTCATTGTGTTGGCTTCTCTTGTTGCGGAGCACGGGCTCTAGGCACGCGGGCTTCAGTAGTTGTGGCATGTGGGCACAGTAGTTGTGGTGCCCAGGCTTAGTTGCTCCACGGCATGTAGGATCTTTCAGGACCAAGGATCGAACCTGTGTCCCCTGTATTGGCAGGCGGATTCTTAACCACTGCGCCACAGGGAAGTCCCAATCATTAAGATTTTTTATGTTTTGTTTTGGTTTCTTTGGCCGCACTGTGGGGCATGTGGGACCTTAGTTCCCTAACCAGGGATCAAACCCACGCCCCCTGAGTTGGAAGCATGGAGTCTTAACCACTGGACCACCAGTGAAGTCCCAAAGATCATTATGATTTTTTAAATTGAAGTTTAGTTGATTTACAATATTATTAGTTTCAGGTGTACAGCACAGTGATTCAGTATTTTTACAGATTATACTGCATTAAAAGTTATTACAAGATAATGGCTATAATTCCCTATGCTATACAACATATCCTTGTTTATTTATTTTTTTATTATTTATTTTTTTTTTGCGGTACGTGGGCCTCTCACTGTTGTGGCCTCTCCCGTTGCGGAGCACAGGCTCCGGACGCGCAGGCTCAGCGGCCATGGCTCACGGGCCCAGCCGCTCCGCGGCATGTGGGATCTTCCCGGACTGGGGCACGAACCCGTGTCCCCTCCATCGGCAGGTGGACTCTCAACCACTGTGCCACCAGGGAAGCCCCCTTGTTTATTTTATACATACTAGTTTGTACTCTTAATTCGATATCCTTGTGTTGTCCCTCCCCCTTTCCCTCTCCCTGCTGGTAACCCGTAGTTTGTTTTCTATATCTGTGAGTCTGTTTTGCTATGTACATTCCTTTACTTTTTAGATTCCACATATAAGTGACATCATTTGTCTTTCTCTGTCTGACTTATTTCACTAAACATAATATTCTCTAGGTGCATCCACATTGCTGCAGATGGCAGAATTTCATTCTTTTTTATGGCTGGGTAGTATTCCATAATACACACACACACACACACACACGCCATCTTTATATTCATTCATCTGTTGAGGGACATTTAGGTTGCTTCCCTATTTACTACCATAAATAGTGCTGTTATGAACGTTGGGGTACATGTATCTTTTCAAATAGGGTTTTCATTTTGGGGGGATATATACCCAGGAGTGGAATTGCTGGGTCATATGGTAAATCTATTTTTAGGTTTTTGAGGAACCTCCATACTGTTTTCCATAGTGGCTGCACCAATTTACTTTCCCACCAACAGTGTATAAATGTTCCCTTTTCTCCACATCCTTGTCAACATTTGTTATTTGTAGACTTTTTGATGATAGCCACTCTGACATGTGTGAGGTGATATCTCATTGTTTTTTGTTTTTTTTTTGCAGTACGCGGGCCTCTCACTGTTGTGGCCTCTCCCGTTGTGGAGCACAGGCCCCGGACGCTCAGGCTCAGCGGCCATGGCTCACAGGCCCAGCCGCTCCGCGGCATGTGGGAGTTTCCCGGACCGGGGCACGAACCCGTGTCCCCTGCATCGGCAGGCGGACTCTCAACCACTGCGCCACCAGGGAAGCCCCTCACTGTTGCTTTGATTTACATTTCTATAATTATTAGCTATGTTGAGCATCTTTTCACGTGCCTGACAGCCATCTGAATGTCCTCTTTGGAAAAAATGTCTATTCAGGTCCTCTGTCCTTTTTTTAAAATATTGAGTTGTATAACTGGTTTATATATTTTGGATATTAACTCTTTGTCAGTCATATCATTTGCAAATATTTCCTCCTCTTCTGTAGGTTGATTTGTTTTGTCAATGGTTTCCTTTGTTGTGCAAAAGTTTTTAATTTAAATTAGGTCCCATTTGTTTATTTCTGTTTTTATTTCTTTTGCTTTTTTTCTTAGCAAAAAAATACTGCTATGAATTATGTCAAAGTGTGTTCTACTTGGGCTTCCCTGGTGGTGCAGTGGTTGAGAGTCCGCCTGCCGATGCAGGGGACACGGGTTCGTGCCCCGGTCCGGGAAGATCCCACATGCCGCAGAGCGGCTGGGCCCGTGAGCCATGGCCGCTGAGCCTGCGCATCCGGAGCCTGTGCTCCGCAACAGAAGAGGCCACAACAGTGAGAGGCTCGTGTACCGCAAAAAAAAAAAAAGCATTGTCATAGTCATAGGCTAGAAAATACTATGAAAATATGGACCTTCTTATTGACTTAGAGCAGGATAACTAACAAAGGTCCATGGACCAGATTGGACTGGCCACCTGTTTTTTGCAGCCTGAAAATACAGCCATATGCCTTCATTTATGTGTGTCTACAACACCTTTTACACTACATGAGAAGAGCAGTGGACTCTGGGCCCCCCAAAGCTATCTGCCCTTTACAGAAAAATTGTGCTGACCCCTGACTTAGAGGCCTGGGATTATGAACACGTCACATTCATGCTCGGTATTAATCCTACAGGATATGTCAGATAAAGAGTAGGCCCTAGACATTATCTACCACTAACATTTTTGGATTTAGATTTCTTGATTTCAACCAAGATTCATCCATGAGATGAGTATTCACCATTACACTGAGAAGAGAACTTTGATGGGATGTGTTTAGAAACCTTGAGCACTGGGGACAGACCCACAGCCTCACAGATCTGTGGGTTTCTCTTGCAAACACAGCAACTCAGAAATGGCCACTTTATATCATTTCCAGTGAAACTCACATAATAAAGTGTAGCAGTTGCTAACTCAGAGGTCTAGAGGGGTTAGGCAGGTAATTCAAATGAGTGAAGTTGGTTGTGCATAAGACAATAGGGAGTGTTGGGGACCCAGGTAAATGGGGAAATAATGCCCACCTCGTCCCATCCTGCCCATGATGGACGCTGGCTACTGATCCCCAGCTGGTCACTTCTCTGCTTGGCAAAAATGCAGGCCTGCTGTGGCCAGATCTTTTAACTTTTCTAAGGAAGCTGAAAATCCAGATATTTAGGTAACACTTCCCATATTTAAAAGTTGGCAACTTTTTAAAAACTCATCACATAGAATAATAGAAATCTGCCAGACAAATTTGTCCCATACGCTGACAGTTGTCCAAGTCTGCTGAAATTAAATTCACAAATGTGTGAGTTTGCAATGATTTCAAGAAGTACACCTGATGGATATTCAAATCCTTAAACAAGATCTACTTTGAGATTTGAAAGCTCCAAACACTCAAATAAATATCAGCAATCATGTTTAATGAGTGCTTGCCATATGGTAGGTACTGTTGCAAGTGCTTCACATCTATTCCTTTAGGAAGCAAGGACTGTCTTCGCCATCCCCATTTTATAGATGTGGAAACTGAGGCATAGAGAGGTTAATTAATTCACCAAAGATGGCAACACTAGTAACTGTAGGGACTGGGTTTGAGTCTAGGCAACGTGGGTTCCAGACTTTGGGTTCTTAGCCGGCGCTTTTAACCCTTTAATGTACACACAGATCATCTGAAGATCTAGTTAAACCCAGTTTCTAGTTCAGGAGGTCTGGGTGAGGCTTGAGATACATTGCTAACAAGCTCCCAGGTGAATGCTGCTGGTCCATGAACCACACTTTGAGTAGCAAAGCTCTTAACCACTACAACAGGGGTTCTCAAAGTGTGAGTCTTCAGAGCAGCACCACCAGCGTCCCATGGGAGCCCCTCAGAAATGACATTCATCAGGTCCCATCCCGAACCTGAAAGTCTGGAGTGGGGTCCAGCAATCTGTGCTCGCCAAGCCCTCCAGATGATTCTGATGCAAGTTCAAGTTCTTAGAAATGCAAAGCCTTAGTCCTAGGGCTCCCACAGCCCCATCCTTTTTCAGCATCCCTAGCTTGGCTATGGGAATAGTCAGAGTGCACCTTCCTTCTGTCTTAGGGCTTTGATTCTTGCTTGGACCAGGAGACACAGTAGTGGGTGCCAATGGTTCTGAGTTTATCTATAATTCCTGGAGGCCCCATAAAGAGCAGCACTTCCTTAAATAGAAGCAAGGGCTGTCTCTGTTATACACATTTATCTTCTAATAAAGCCAAGATCAAGTGAGATAAAATTATCCCAGTTTGACTCAAGCCACCTCTTTGATTCCACTACCAATTGTCAAAGGTGACTGCCACTGTGTTCTCTGGATCTGACATCCCTTCTCAGAAGTTCCCCACATCCTGGGCTTTAAGCATTCATAGACTTTGGGAGGTAAGACTGGTGGGAGCTGGGTGTAATTGGGGGAGGGGGTGGTGTCAGGAGAGCATGGACACCGCACAGCTGTTATCTGGAGCACCAGACGTGTTTTGACAGTTTTCGAGAGGGTCATTAAATCACACACTGGAGAGATGGTGAAGTGGGTGTCAGTCAGACTGGGGATGGGGCTGGTGCAGCTGGCGAGTAGCAATTGCAGTGACTATGTGAGGGGAGTCAGAATGAGAATCATAAATCTTGATTATTCTCTGTCTCAGCTGATTTGATCCCAACGCCTGGGACAGGAACAGAGTTCACATCTCACTGAAAACTGCAAAAAAAAACTGATTAAATGTACAGACTGATATAAATAGCCCTCGATCCATGTTAATGTTCAAACCGTCACCACAGCGGAAAAGAGGTTACATTTTGCAAATTGGGGATCTGTTTTGATAAGAAGAGGCATTCTGGATCCTTGGGAGCCAGAGGGACCCACCGCCCTTCCTCTGTGTTTTTATTCTAGTCCCGGAGAACAGCTATCTCTGTGTTGCCAGAACGCTAGCTGCTCTTATGATGAAAGCAATTAGTACAGCCAGCCCTCCTGATTCAGAGTGCCCTCCTGTTAAAATCAGGCACCCTATAGAAAAATGGAAATGCAGAGTCGTTACCATAAAGCAATAATTAAGTAAACCATTCAATTATGGATGAAAAAAGCACTTGGATTAATAAGAATATTGTATGCTTAAGAGCATTAAAATACCAGCGTATTACCATTTCTGCATACATAATGAATGAACTTGGAGACCAGAATGATTAGGATATAAAAATACGAACTGGTGGCCCCCTTCCTCATAAACCAATGTTGCTGCTTGGGGTCTAGGGGTGGGGGAATGTGTGAATAGCACAGGACCCCTGGACATTCCTATCATTGCTTAGAAGTAGGGATTGAGGGGTGAGACGGAAGGGAGAACAGATGAGAAAGAAAAACTGAGTAGCTGGCAGCTTCCGCTTGCAGGATGGGAATGTGGCTGGAAGAGTCCTCAGCATCCAGATGAGGCAATGAAAGGCAACGGTGTGGAGCAGGGGTTGCAAAGTCACATGACGACAGGGGCCAGGCAGGTGACACTAACAGGTGAACTGGGCCAGGTGAAAGGTAATGAGGATGGGGTGACTGTAATGAAAGTCGGCGACTGTTTGCTACTCAGCTCCAGCCATTTTTCCGCCAACAGGAAGCATGGGCCCAGCGCTGCCAGATCTTCTGATTTTCAAGAGAAGGTAGAAAAGCTAATGTTTGCCTGAAGTTTCCCAAGTATAACACCATGTGGGCCACACACAGTGTTGGTGAGGGCCAGATATGGCTCCCGGGTCACTAGTTGTGGTCCTAGGTGGAGTGTCAAATGCTTAAACGTAGAGGGTCAGGAAATCGTGTCCTTTTCTGACCTTGTCAATAACTGGCTGCATTACCCTAGAAACATCTCATTGCCTTGCTAGGACTCAGTTTCCTTGTGTGTCAAATAAAGTCTTCTAGACTGTAAGCACTTTGAGGGCAATTATGATGTCTGTTTTGCTCACCTTGATATTCCCAGAGTGCAGCAGCATGCCTGGCATAGAGCAGGCACACAGAAAATGTTTGTTGAATGACTGAATAAGTGAAAGAATGAATGGGCGTCATGCTGTGAGTTCCCACAACCAGTCTCCTGGTTTCTGACCGTCAGTTCTGACCAGTCCTATCCCCCCAGCTCTTTTTCCTTCTGGTCAAAATACAAACCCTGACTCCTGACTCTGTCACTTTCTCAATTTATACTTTATTTTATCCACTTTCCCAAACCTGTTCATTCATCTGTGAAATCTTAAAGTGGCCCCATTGTTCTAGGTTAGGTCCTATGCTGGGCACTGGACACAGAGAGATAAAACAGTGTTAGCCCTGCTTTCAAATAGCATCCAGTCTAGAGAACTCGAATATCAAGTGAGCATCAAAACAAAACGCAATGGGATCAACACTCCAAGGTAGATGTGTGCAAGGCTCCATTTTGGTTTACCTTTTAACCCAGCCATTGAACTCACTTAGAATCCTACCTTAGAAAATAGATTCTAGGACTCTGGTGCTGCTACCTGGCTTCTGAAAATTTGTGTCAGAAGTTCCTTTCTGCTCTTTCCTGACAGTTCTTCTCAGCATAATCCTGACTGTCCCAAATCTCCCCTTAGTACCATCTCTGGGGGCTGCTTTCCTTCCAAATGGCTTTAAAAAAAAAAAAAAAGGCTAGACCGGTCTCTTATATGTATAAGGAAACTTGATAGAACTGGCATCATTTGCCAAAAATAGATAGGAAGCACAAATAGATCAGAAACAAAGCACACTTTAAAATTTCATGTAGATGTTACTGCTAAAGGGTCCAAGTCTAAGACCCACTCTCCTTTTATAAAAAAGGAGGTAAGCTAATGATAGAGAGAGAATAAAGATATGTTAGCCCCACACTGAGACACTTTCTTCCTTGGCATAAAGAGACAAAAGAGAAGTAAAATGTGAGTAACTTCCCAATGATGTGATTCAGTATTATTTAACGTCCTGTCCATGTAGCCTCTAAAGTGATCTAGTATATACCAGTGGTACTTACACCTGTGAATTACTCTGACTCTAGAGCATGTCTGGGTGGACAGAATTAGATATTTGGGCCCTGCTCTGACAACCACACTTGCAGGAAGATTCCTAGATACTGTAATCACAAGAATAGCCTCATCAGAGTCCTCCTGTTCACAGGAACAAGACATGTGAGAGGGTAAAATCTGTTTGCTCACATTTATTCTGTGCAATTCATGTGTCTGTATAGGCTCATTTCTGGATTTACTTTACCCCAGGGTGTCTCAATCCCATTGAAACTGAGCAGGTCACTGTGGGGCTCCCAGGTACAAATCCTTTCTGTGTCCTCGTTTCTTATTTGTAGGAAATAGGCTTCTTTCAGCCTCCCAGACCTTCCCTAGGTTCCTGAGGGCAGATTGATGGTTGCTAATCAGGGAAGGGAGGGAATGCAGAAACAAAGGGGGAGCAGTCAAGAAACAATAGTGCAGCCATGGGGCTGGGTCCTGGTTCCTCCTCAAGGAATATACATAACAATATCTTTGAGTTTTTCTGCAGGTACTAAGACCCCAACCAAGGTGGAGGATAGCAACTTCAGGCTGATCACCGAATTCCTGGAACACCACCCTGTTACCTTACCACCAACCAATGAGAAGAAAGTCTGCATACAGTGGAAGATGATGAAGACTCTGACCCCCTCCCCAAATGATTTTCCCTTTAAAAACTTTCATGGTCCAGCAGAATCTCTGGAGTTGGTTTTTGGATATGAGTCCACCTTCTCCCCAGGTTGCCAGCCTCCTGAAAAAAGCAACTTTTCCTTTCCAGCCAACACATGTCTCTTGAGTATTGGCTTCCAAGCAGCAAGCAGTGATGCTGTTACCGAGTTTGGTAACAGCATCACTACTGACTTGGGGGCCAGATAACTCTGTGGTGGAGAGAGATGGCTGTCTTGCACATTACAGAATATCTAACAGCATTCTGGGCTCACTCATCAGATTCCTCCCTCCCCAGTTGTGACAACCCCAAAATGTCTCTATTCCTGGCTAAATGTCTCTAGGTAGGGGTTACAGTCACCCCTAGCTGAGGAGTACTGGTTTAACTTAAACCTAAAAAATTAGAGAGACAATCTGTGGATTAAGGAGTTTGGCCTCCAAAGAGAGGTCTGACTTTTGGCCTCACTCCTGGGAAGTAACCTCTAAACCCTACGAATTTCCCTCAGTAGGATCATCTTTGTTATTCATGCTGGGCCACACCTGATAGTTTATGCTAATTTGATGACCCATGGTGGGCCCTTAGATAGTCTGTGTTAACCAAATGACTCAGGGTGGGGGCTGGCCACACCACCACAGAGAGCAACCACGTGATTAGAAGCTCTGAGTCACACAGTATCCTGACCTTTAAAGAGGGCAGGAGGGCTGGAGATCGAGTTCAACCATGTGAGCAATAATTCAATCAGTCATACTTAAGTAATGGAGCCCCAATAAAACCTCTGGACACCAAAGCCAGGTGAGCTTCCTGGATTGCCAGTAGGATAAGGCATCTCTAAGGATGACAGAAGTTCTGTGTTTGGAACCCTTACCCTCTGCCACCCACCTGAGTCTGCCCTATAGATCTTTTTGGCTGGTTCTGAGGTGTATCATTTGCTATAATAAAGTATAATTGTAAGTATAGCACTTTCCTGAGTACTAGTGAATTATCACATCTGAGGGGAGGCATGGGAACCCCTAAATTCGTAGCCAGCTGGTCTGAAGTGGGATGGCCCTGAGGACCTCCAAACTTATGGCTAGAGTCAGAAACCTTGGGCAAACTTGACATCTAGACGACTATATCCTTAACCTCCAGTTTGACTAATTCCGAGTACAAGTGTAACAAGGTCATGTATTTTTCATCATCAATTTTGTCTTAAAAATCTTTTCTCCAGCAGTTTACCATTGCTCTTTGTGGGGAAGGGCTGTGCATCATAGCTCCAGTTCACCATTAATACCAGGAGGAATTTCCAAGATGTTGAGTCACAGGGTGTGGTGGAAATGGTTCAGATCTCTAAATCATGAGCATAAACCCTAAGTCTATCCCTTTGTTTGTAATGGTGGTCAAGTCACTTCACCTCTTGAGACTTGCTGTCCTCACCTGTAAAATAGTGATGATAGAGCTTTCACTCATTCATTCATGAAGTATTCATGGAGTGTCCAGAATGTGACAGGAACTGATTTAGCCCCAGGGATATAGTATCAAACAAGACAAAAATCCCTGCCCTCATGGAGTGCACTTTCCAGTAGGAGAAATGGACAATAAACAAATAATTTTACATGATGAGAAGCACCACAAAGGAAAATAAAGCAGGGTAAGGAAAGAGAAAGTAATAGTAAGAGTGGATACTTCTTTCAGTAGAATCCTTTAACACCTCTCTGAGAATCCTTTAACACCTTGTGCAAAGGCCCTGAGGTAAGCACAAATTTGGCATATGTGAACTATAGAAAAACTTGGCTATTGAAGAACAAACAACATAAAGCCTACAAAATTAATGAGCTTAGCTCCTGGCACTTTAATGAAAGTGTAAGCATCCATTAGGTGATTCTGCATAAATGCACACTGAATGTTGCTGGAAAACATCCCCAGGAATAAAAATGGTTGAATTCGATTGTGTGCTTACCATATATTTTATATTAATTAACATATTTGATCCTCACAACACCCTCTTGAGGTCGATAAGGCTGTCTTCACCATTTTTACAGCTGAGGACATTGAGGCCAGAGTCTTAAGGAAATTGCCAAAATTCACACAGCTTGTAAGTGGCAAAACCAGGAATAGGAATTGGCAGTCATCTCTTGAGTACCCTGCCCTTAACCACTCAGCTGTCCTGCACATTTTGACAACAGCTCTAATCCAAGATCTGGTCTCCTTTTTCTGACCTCTCAAAACACACTTGGACCTTTCCTGTGAATTTATCATCTGATATATTTAGTCAATGAGCATTTATCAAACACCTGCTAAATTGCCAGCCCTTGAACAGGCACTGAGAATATAAAGAATGTGGCCCGGCCCCTATACATGCTGGAGTGTGGGAGTAGAGACAAGTGCAAAATTATAATGCACTATTTCAAGCCTTGAAATGGCATTTCACTGCCTCATGTGTCTTCCGCTTGTCTTCCCAACAACAATATGTCAACAGAGGTTGTGTTGTATGAAATTTATTGCTAGTGTATCTGGACATTTTCATAAACAATGGGGAAAATATTACTGGCTTCTGAGAAACAAAAAATTACAGTAGTAGAATTACAAATTTCAAGAAATCTTCAATTATGCTTAGAACAGACTTTGCTAACCAGGTTTTCTCAGCTGCCCAAATCTTGATTTTTCTCCTTTGATCTTCCCTCTTTATTCGAAAATTTGGCTCATTGGATGAGATACAAAGCTTCCCTTCCTTTTTGCTACTGTTGCATATTATTTCTTCTCTCCCTGGTCCTCAAGCTCATACATTTGACAGGAGTCCTTTCCCCATGGGCCACGTGAGAGGAGGTTAAGACATTAATCTCTGTCTCCTTGTTTTATGGTCAAATAGGATTGTCTGCAAACCACGCCCTGCTGGCTTATCTACTGAGACATAAGGCCCTGTTGCCTTGTTTGATTAATTCTTGAGACTGATTTGGAATTTGTACCTATCTCCTTCACAATCATCAGAGAGGCATCAATTGATTATTCAGGTGTAGAATCTATTCTGTTCTCCAACTTTACAGCCCTCTCAATCTCTTCCAGAAATTGCAAGGGCTGTTTGGCCCTGGTGTGGCTTTCATTCATCTTGGCTTGAGTAATACATGGGAAAAGAAGCCTAGAATCTGTAGACCTCATCACCTCATTTCTGTAACTTAGATCTCCACCTCATATATCCCTGATAATATTTGTAATGGATTAGTAAAACATGGATTTTGCTTCCCTTTCTATTATACTCTCCACATTGTCTCCATTCCAACTGCGTTTCCTGCTTGCGCGCGCGCACACACACACACACATGCACGCACACATACACACTCCTGTTGCCAGATTGTGATTGGCAGTCCACCAGCCAAACCCAGCCTGAAGTCATGTTTTACTCTCCCTCTTCATGTATTTTAAACAGTTAAATTGGAATGTTTTCAAGTCATACTGGGGCTCTCCAGTAATGGTGGGTACCAGAGACCCCATCAATCTTTATTCTCCAGTTTCATTTATGTATCTCACCTGCCTGGTGGCTGGAGGAATCTGAATTTGCAATCTCTATCTCTAGCCACACAAAACTACTTCCAATTTCCTAACCATGCCACACTGTGTCGTCACTTGATGCCACCACACATGCTGCTATTCATGCTTGGACCCTTTTTCCTTCCCTACCTAGGACTGAATGCTGAGAACGTGGTATGGGTAGGGCACTATGATAAGCGTTCAAAATGAAAGAGGGACTGTTGGTATCCCATCTTATAGAAGAGGAAATTCAGGCTTCTGGAGATTAGGATAATTGTGTAATATCATACAGCTAATAAACAGTAAAGCCCAGATGAGAACTCAGACCATTGGGGACTCCCTGGTGGTGCAGTGGTTGGGAGTCCGCCTGCCAGTGCAGGGGACGCGGGTTGGAGCTGTGGTCTGTGAGGATCCCACATGCCGCGGAGCAGCTGAGCCCGTGAGCCACGACTACTGAGCCTGCGCTCTAGAGACTGTGGGCCACAACTACTGAGCCCACACGCCACAATCACTGAAGCCCACACGCCTGGAGCCCGTGCTCTGCAAAGGGAGAGGCCGCCACAGTGAGAGGCCCGTGCACCATGGCAGAGAGTGGCCCCTGTTTGCCGCAGCTGGAGAGGGCCCGTACACAGCAACAAAGACCCAACGCAGCCATAAATAAATAAACAAACAAACAAACAAATAAAAAGATATCAGACCATCAGCTCCCCAAACACACCTTCTTTTCCAGTAAGTTATCTCAGTCATTCTGCCTTATTCTTCAACACTCAATTCAGATAAATCCCTCCTCTGACTTCTTTGAGTTTCCACGGGCAGAATTAGTTACTCCCTCTTAAGCATCCCCACAGGATTCTAGGAGTCTTTGTGAAGTTATCACACTTTGTTGCATTTATTTGATTCCATGTAAATATCCCACTGGACCAGTATTTCTCAGACTTGAAAATGACAAACGTCCCAGAGCACATCCTGCAGGTTCCCAGGTTTTCCTTGAACCTCAATTTAAAAGCCCTACCCTAGCAAACATAAATATGTTTAAAAACTACAGATTTCACCTTGTAAAGCCATTTAGACTCTAAAAATATTGAAAACTCCTGCCCATACTAGTCTATGCCCCTCTTGAAGGCAGGGGCCACGTCTTATTCATTTTTAGATTGTTATTGCTCAGCCTCGGACCTGGCCTGGAATGCAGCTTCTGAAAATGTTAGTTGAATAAATGAATGAATGACAATATGGGCTTCCTAAGAAGACAGGAGCCACAGCTCATGTTGTTAGGATCAATTAAGCTAAAATGGAAAGCTGAATTTGCAGAGCTAATTCCCCAAGTTCAGTGGCTGCAGTTTAAACCAGTCTCATAGCTGAGGCAGTTGGACTGGTTTTCTTTTGGCCATATCTGCATTCTTCTTGCAACAGAGAATGGCACTTCCCAGTCCCAATGACATTTGGCAAGAGTGAGTGACTTACTTTAGCCAATACAATGTGATTAGAAGTGAAATACGTTGCTTCTGGGTGGAAGGCTGTAAGAGCTGGTGAACCATCTGTCATTTTCCTTCACCTGCAACATTCCAGATGGCAGAGGTTGCATGTGCTTACACACCTGAACAAGGATGCCACGGGGCAGAGGCTGGAGCCGACTGCAAGGGACATGAAGCATGGCTGAATGGGAAACGCCCCTTTGCTGTGTTAAGCCACTGATATTTGTTGATTGTTACTGCAGCAAAACTATTTACTTACTCACTTAACAAACATTTATTGAGCACCTAATATTCCAGGCTCTAGGCTAGGAGCTGAGGATAGAATGTTGCAAAATCAGATATGGTCTTTTTTTTTTTTTTTTAACTTTTTAGTTTATATTGGAGTATAGTTGATTAACAATGTTGTGTTAGTTTCAGGTATACAGTAAAGTGATTCAGTTATACATATACATGTATCTATTCTTTTTCAAATTCTTTTCCCATTTAGGTTGTTATATACAGTCTTTAATCTCACAGAACTCATAGTTTATTGGGAAAGACAAATATTTTTTAAGGAAAGACATACATTTAAATATACAACGTTGGGCCTCCCTGGTGGCGCAGTGGTTGAGAGTCCGCCTGCCGATGCAGGGGATACGGGTTCGTGCCCCGGTCTGGGAGGATCCCATATGCCGCGGAGTGGCTGGGCCCGTGAGCCATGGCCGCTGGGCCTGCGCGTCCGGAGCCTGTGCTCCGCAACGGGAGAGGCCACAACAGTGAGAGGCCTGCATACCGCAAAAATTAAAAAAAAATAAAAATAAAAAAAAATAATAAATATACAACGTGACATATTTTGAGATGAGGAGTATGCCGCTATGAAATAAACTAACAGAATCAGCTGATCAGAAGTGAATTCCCCCAAGGAATTCACAGTTGAGCAGAGCGCTGAAGGAAGAAAAAGAGTGACTAGGTAAAGGCTTTGGAGGATGGGAGAAGAACATGTGAGGCAGGGAGCACGTGCAAAGAGCCCAGGACAGGACCCCATGAGTTTAAGGAACTGAATGAAGGCCAGTGATACACCAGTAAGACCAGCTTGGAACTTCCCCACCTTCTGGACGATCAGACAAGATGGAAGCACTGGCATTCTATCCATGGGTACAGCTAAGTGAAATAGTGCATATGGAATTACTTAGGACCTGGAAGGTACTAGAACTTAGTAGGTACTTCACAGATGCCAGTTGACTCTGACGCTGTGGCATGTACCAAATTCCTGACCTCCTGCTTGCTTTTTCTTTTCTTTTCCTTTTATTTTTTCTGTCTTTTCTTTTTTTTTTTTTTCAACAGAGACCCTATATCTAACTGCCTTGGGTCCTAAAAGTTTACATCCTTGGAGGGAAAAGAGAGAAAAACAGTGTGGTGAATCAGTTTCCCTGGATATCGCTTCATAAACCCCAATTTCCACTCATAGTTCATGAAAACAGTGTAAGGTCCCTGAAGGACATGGTCATGTGATGGATAGAAGCTCTGGTCTTCACTGCCTGAAAATGCAAATTAGAAAGAGAGGAAATGGCCTGGTCTTGTGAGCCTGCACACCTTGTGAGCGGCACCCCGGAGGATTTGAAAAAATGGGACAGGGGAGCAACATTTTATTAAGTTCTAGGGTACTTTTGGATACTGTCCCTTCTACTTCCCTAACATCCCTAAATTGTACCTGGAAACATTCCCATTTTGCAGATGTGTGCAGAGCCTACAGCAGACAACAGGTAAGGAAACTGAGCCACACAGAAGTCCCAAAGCTTGTAACTAGTCAAGCTAAGATCTGAACCCAGTTCCATCAGATTCAGAATCTTCCCGAGGCTAACAAAGAAGCTTCAGATTGTGCAAAATTGAAAGCAGGAGTTATAAAAGCAAATACCTCCCAGGGCCTGTGCAAGGCAAATGAGGGGAGAAGCAGCCTGGAAGAAGCAGAGAGGGGGCCTGGCGAGCATATGCTTTTTTGAAAAGGGGCAGCTACTAACCAGCCACGATTGGTAATTGCCATGTGGCACTGAGGACAGATCTCTCCATATTTCAAGAGAATCCTCAAATGTAGATAATATTGTAAAACCTCTGAGCTGTTAAAATGCTGGCATCTAAGATAGCTAGCTAGCTAGCTAGATGGATGGATGGATGGATGGACGGATAGATAGATAGATAGATAGATAGATAGATGGGTGGGTGGATAGGTAGGTAGGTAGATACATAGATAGATAGATAGACAGATAGATAGATAGATAGATAGGTGGGTGGATAGATAGATAAATAGATAGGTGGGTGGGTGGATAGATAGATAGATAGATGGGTGGGTGGATAGGTAGGTAGGTAGATAGATAGATAGATAGGTGGGTGGATAGATAGATACATAGGTGGGTGGGTGGATAGATAGATAGATAGATGGGTGTGTGGGTGGACAGATAGATAGGTAGATAGGTAGATAGGTGGGTGGGTGGATAGATAGATAGATAGGTGGGTGGGTGGATAGATAGATAGATAGATGGGTGGGTGGGTGGGTGGATAGATAGATAAATAGATAGGTGGGTGGGTGGGTGGATAGATAGATAGATAGATAGATAGATAGGTGGGTGGGTGGGTGGATAGGTAGGTAGATAGATAGATAGATAGGTGGGTGGATAGATAGATAGATAGGTGGGTGGGTGGATAGATAGATAGATAGATAGATAGATAGATAGATAGATAGATAAATAGGTTGGTGGGTGGATAGATAGATAGGTGGGTGGATGGATAGATAGATAGATGGGTGGGTGGGTGGGTGGATAGATAGATAGATAGGTGGGTGGGTGGATAGATAGATAGATAGACAGATAGACAGACAGACAGAGAGACAGATACCCAGTCTCTGCAGGAACCAAAGCTGTACTGAAGCCTCATTTAACCCAGTGGTTCTCAACCAGGTGTGATTTTGGCTCCCAGGAGACATTTGTCAATGTCTGGAGACACTCTGAGTTGTCACAACCGGGGGCAAGGAAAGCTACTCTATTCTGGTGGATAGAGGCAAGGGATGCTTGGAAATATCCTACCATTCATAAGGCAGCCTCCCATCCAAAGAATTATCCAGCCCCAAGTGGCCATAGTGCCAAAGTTGAGAAATCCTGATTTAACCTGTGGTCCCTCAAGCTCTGATCTCTGATTTAAAGGTTTCTTAACCCAGTTAAGTCTTCTCCAGGTTTCATCATCCCTCACAGCTATCCTACGGCAGGGATGGCATGATATTTACTTGCTTTTCATTTGGTTTGCCTTGTTCCAGACCCAGGCTACTTCTTACTAATGCTGAAGGTCTTGAGTTACACTTGCAAATCCAGCTTAATGTTCAAGTGTATAAGAAACAGGAGCGATTCAACTCCAGTCAATAATGTAAACAAAGCCTGGTTTAGATAAACCCCATTACCAGACCTGAAGTGGCCCAGGGCACCTCTGCTACTGCTGATTAGCATAAATGCTAAACACAAACCAATTAACACACTCTAAGGCTGCTTATCTCCTGTCACTTAGCGCAGAAATAAAGCCCAACGCTAAATACACATATTGATTTGGCCATTAAATCTAGCATCACTCAAAATAAAACTCATTATATTATTGAGTAACAACAAAGTCACCGTAGTTTTCAGGATGGGCTGTATTATTCAGAAATTTCACTTTTCCACTGTTCCACCGATTTCCCAAACCACACTGAGTATTTCCTCTCAGCGTGGGTCTTACCAGCTCCTGGACAAACCTAGAAAGTAGAGTTCTGTATTCCCCTGAACACGATCTTTGCTTCTTGCCCTAAAAATGTCCATTCAGAAGGGAATCCTTTTTCTTTAAAATGCTATTTCAGCATAGACAAGGAAATTTTATGCTTGAAAGAAAGGACATTAAAGGGGAAGACGAACTGGGATATTAAACAACAAATACAAAAACCACAGGCGTTATAATAAAAATGGGTTAACTTTGAACATTAACCACAGGCATTGATCTGATGCTTACAGGCAAAAAAAACTGCAGAAATATCTTCCTTGTTTAGGTGTAAACAACAGACCGAGGCATCTGAAAAAAATGTAATCACGAAATCACTTTGAATAGGCATTTTAATTTATTCTGCATCAGGTGCCATGTGCCATATCCTATATTCTATTGTTTTGGCAGCCATCCCATTTTACCAAAATGAGTTAAATCTCCTCAGTGGGAAACCAAGCCCCAGTGAATGCTTTGTCTTATTGACCTTCATATCACATATGCTAGTTTGGCATGTTTGCATGTAGAGGACACTATTCCATACGGGTAACACAGAGACATTGGCCATGAGCTGTCTCAAGAAATGCCTGCTTCTAGAAGTGGCCATAGAAGTTAAGTGTCTACTTCTTGGGTTGTGTTTTCCCACAGATTTCATTTGTGGGCTCTTTTATCTTTATTTCTGATTGATAGGATTGGACACATGATCTTAGCCCTTGTAAATATCTCTCTACCAAATGCTGTCCTTACCACAGCATCCTTGTAAAGTACTTAATAACCAGTGTATTTATCAGCTGCTCTTAACACATGACTCTGGTGTGTTACAGATCAATGGTAGAGAAAGAAGTGTACTTACAGCTCAGGGAAGTACACATGATCCATAGTATCTCCTATTTATACAACACACCTTACCAATAGAAATTTGTTATACTAAAGAAACTTATTTGTCAGGATGGCAAGAAGCCCTGTCTTTAAAACAAAACAAAACAAAACAAAACAAAACAAAACCTTCTGTGGGGACTCAGGATTACAAGGTGGAGTGAATGTGTGCATTTATCTCCTTTACCTCCAGAAAGATCATTAAAATGTTAGTAAATACATGTTAAACTCTAATTTCTAGGTTTGTTAAACATGTATAGAAATACATATGGACAAAAAGAACTGGACAGGGACAAGAGGAGATGAGGAAACTGACTTGGCAGGATGGAAAAAAACTGGAACTAAGCACCCACACTGACAGGCATCAAAAAGAAGCAAGAAGATGTGTTCCAAAGAAACATGGAAGGCCCAGAGCTTGGAGGTTCCAGGCAGAAGGAGTGGGCACAGGGCATGGAGCTACATACAGCGTTGTCAGTTGAAAGTCTACTCATCCTACATTGCACTGCCAGGCAACTCCTTCACCTCACTCCAAAACCCCTGTCAAATGTCAAGCTGAAAATACCTCCCCCACAAAAGAAACGGAAACAAACACAGTCTGTGACTTCAGAAGGGGGACACAATCAGTGCAGCTCATCCCACTGTCCAGAGTGATCCATTCGGGAATGGCCATACTACCTAGTCGTTCCAGTGAAAGTCACCCTTGGAACTTCTGCTGGAAATGTTAAGCAAAAGACACATTCCTCCTGCTGGGATTGCTAAACTGGTAGCATCTGAGCCTGCAGTTTCTGGTGGTCATCTTTCCCCAGCAGAAAAACTGCCTGAGAATAAAGTCAATAGGGAAGCTGGTCCAAAAAATGAGAGGGGCAGATTCATGATGGGCTTTGTTTGAGCACCAGGATCCAGCCATACCTGACGCCAATTATCCCTGGATAAAATCAGCAAACACTCAGTGAGCAATTATTATGTGTCAGCCCCACTTCTAAGAGATTTACTTATATTAAATCAATTAACCCTCACCACAGCCCTGTGATGAAGGAACTATAATTATCTCTGTTTTACAGATAAGAAAATCATTTGGACAAGTTAAGTAACTAGGTCAAAGACTCTAACTCAGGAGGTATGGCTCCAGAGCCTACAAGTTTAAAACATTAGAGTATATAATCCCTGGTTGTTACTTCTGTGAGTCAATAAATTCATTGAAGTCAGTTGGAGTTGGATTTCTGTCCCTTCTATCTGAAAAAGACTTAACCAATGTACTGTCTTGTCTGCTAGGAACAAGAAAGAAATCTTTACTGATGGGAGCCTGCCAAGCATGTAAACACTATTTGTGTAAAATGCCTTGACAAACCCTTCTCCTATGAATTGTTTTCAAGTAAGGAATTCTAAGGATGCATCTGGGAATCCAAAGTCCTTCCTCTGGAAACACTGAATAATCCAAATCTTTTTAAAGTCCAAATGTTCAGTAGCTCTTATTTCTGGATTTTTCCTAAGATCTAAGCCCCCACTTTTCCACCATTCCTCTGAATTTCTCAGCTACTCATATTTCTGGCCGGCAAGGAATTCACCTCTTAACACTTTCCACTATTTCTGGCTTACTTCCTCTATAAGAAACAAACTAGAACTTTGCCGTACTGTCCCACTTGGCCTCATGAGATACATTTTAAGTGCTGTGACTATTTACTGTCCCACCTGCTCTGGAGTAATCCTTAAAAAACAATGTTCACAGGCTCCTAAATTAGTCCCTCTCTGTTTTTATGCCTCCACTTTTCCTGAGTAATCCCAGCCATTCCCGAGGCTTTAATGACCAACTAACTACACACTGATGGTCCCTAAACTTCATAGGGAGTTTTGTCTCTTCTGAGCACTACACCTATAATCCCAGTTTCCTACTACATATGTGCACCTGGAAATCCCATAGAAGCAACAACACCACAACAGTCTCAGTCTCTTCCACGCTGCACCAGAACCCCCATCCACCTACTCCTCTACCTGTATTTCAGTTCTATTAATGGTGTTATCATTCATTCAAGATTCTAAAACAGACAACTTGGCTTTTTCATCTTTCTTTCCCTGGACCCCTTGTTCAATTAGTTACCAAGTCCTGAAAACTCTCCCTTAAAATATCCCTCAGAGAAAAAGAAACCCTTTTACACTGCTGGCGGGAATGTACATTGGTACAGCCACTATGGAGAACAGTATGGAAGTTCCTTAAAAAGCTAAAACTCGGGCTTCCCTGGCGGCGCAGTGGTTGAGAGTCCGCCTGCCGATGCAGGGGACACGGGTTCGTGCCCCGGTCCGGGAGGATCCCACGTGCAGCGGAGCGGCAGGGCCCGTGAGCCATGGCTGCTGAGCCTGCGCGTCCGGAACCTGTGCTCTGTAGCAGGGGAGGCCACAACAGTGAGAGGCCCGCGTACCTCAAAAACCAACAACAACAAAAAACCCCCTAAAACTAGAGTTACCATATGGTCCTGCAATCCCACTCCTGGGCATATATCTGGAGAAAATTCAAAAAGATACATGCACATTTATGTTCACAGCAGCACTATTTACAATAGCCAAGACACGGAAGCAACCTAAATGTCCATCGACAGATGAATGGATAAAGAAGATGTTATGTATGTGTGTGTGTATATATATATATATAAATGGAATATTACTCAGCCATAAAATGAAATAATGCCATTTGCAGCAATAAGGAAAGACCTAGAGATTATCATACCAAGTGAAGTAAGTCAGAGAAAGAGACAAATATCATATGATATCCCTTTTATGTGAAATCTAAATTAAAATGATACAAATGAACTTATTTACAAAACAGAAATAGACTCACAGACATAGAAGACAAACTTATAGTTACCAAAGGGGAAAGCAGGGAGAGGGATAAATTAGGATTGGGGGATTAACATATATACACTACTATATATAAAATAGATAACCAACAAGGACTTACTGTATAGCACAGGGAACTACATTCAATATCTTGTAATAACCTATAATGGAAAAGAATCTGAAAAAGAATAAATTTATATGTATATATTTATACACACACATATATATAACTGAATCACTTTGCTGTACACCTGAAACTAACACAATATTGTAAATCAGCTATACAATTAAAAAATAAATATATAAAGGGGGAAAAGGAAAAAAATCCCTCAGAGACACACTCTCTTCTCTTCCCTCATTATTTCCTGGCTGAACTATTGCCGAAGCCCCCTCTATCTCCCATCACCTCGAGGTCCTTTCCATCCTAATCTGCCCTCTCCACTGTAACCAGCACAATCTCTCTTCAAAAACCATGTCGGAGCCTTGGAAAAAATGGCACAGTAGATGCAAGCAGTCAGGAAGCCCTTTCTTGAATCCCTTTAAAATGCCCTCAAACAACCAATAAGAGGATGGTGTGATACCTTTGCGAACAGGATAAAATCAATTACATTCTGAATCAGGGCCGAATTTATATTAATTGTAGCGTCTTTCGAAATGGATTTTGAAACATATTATATCAAAAGCTTGTTGAAAAATCTCAACTACTTTGTTAATGCCTAAAGAAAGATAAATCCCAATATTTTTTAGACTTTTTATTTGGAACTAATTTCAAACTTAGGGAGAAGTTGCAAGAATAAAAGCAGCACAAAAAATACCTGTACTCAGATTCACCTATTGTTAACATTTTGTCTCTTCTGCTTTATAATTTGTTCTATATAAATATTCATACAGACTGTTATTTTCCACACCAATTTTAGAGCACATATACATATCGTGGTCTTTTACCTTTAAATAGTTCAGTGTCTATTTCTAAAAATAAGAGGTGTTTTTATATATCCACAGTACAGTTATCCTCTTCACTAAATTTAACACTGATTCAATATTTTTATCAAATCTACCACCTGAACTCCAATATTGTCAATTGACCCAATCGAGTCCTTTATTGCTTTTTCCTTCCCTCAGAGATTGCATTTAGTTGTTATGTCTCTTTTCTCCTTTAATCTGTAACATTTCCACAACCTTTCTCTATCTTTTATTACACTGACATGTTTTGAAGAATACAGTCCCTTTTTTTCCTTTTTTTCTTTTAAACAGAACTTCCCTCATTTGGGGTTTGTCTGATGTTTCTTCATGATTAGATTCAAATTAACCACTCTCCCATTGAATACCACATAAGTATACCCTGTCCTTCTCAGGGTAATATGTCTAGGAAGCCCAAATATTTCCAATGTAGCATTCAGGGTCTTTACATTTTGACTCTCCCTAGAGTCCACACACCCATTGAACCCTGCCCGTCTGACCTCCCAGAGACCAGCCTTTGGAGAATCTGTTTACCCATCCATCATCCATTCCTTTGCAGAATGCCCTCCCCAAATTCCTTATGAACGCTGCTCAATCCTCTTGGTTTTCATAGGGTAGATCCCACCTCTCTTGTTCCAGAAATATCATCTGGGACCAGGAATGGCCAACAAGGTCCCTCCTCTCCTTAGACACAGAAATGCAATCAAGGATGGGCACATATCACTAGGGAGAACAGTATGGAGGTTCCTCAAAAACTAAAAATAGAATTGCCATATGATCAAGCAATCCCACTCCTGGGCATATATCTGGACAAAACTATAATTCAAAAAGATACATACACCCCAATATTCATAGCAGCACTATTTACAATAGCCAAGACATGGAAACAACCTAAATGTCTGTCAACAGATGAACAGATAAAGAAGATGTATATATACATACATACAATAGAATACTACTCAGCCATAAAAAAGAATGAAATAATGCCATTTGCAGCTACATGGATGGACCTAGAAATTATCATAGTAAGCGAAGTAAGTCAGAAAGAGAACAACAAATACCATATGATATCACTTATATGTGGAATCTAAAGTATAACACAAACGAACTTATCTACAAAACAAAAACAGACTCACAGACATAGAGAACAGATTTGTGTTGCCAAGGGGAAGAGAGGTGGGGGAGGGAAGGATTGGGAATTTAGGCTTAGCAGATGCAAGCTATTATATACAGAATGGATAAACAACAAGGTCCTGCCATATAGCACAGGGAACTATATTCAATATCTTGTGATAAGCCAAAATGGAAAAGAATATGGGAAAAAATATATATATAATACTGAATCACTTTGCTGACCACCAGAAACTAACACAACATTGTAAATTAACTATACTTCAGTTTAAAAAAAAAAACAATGTGCACATATCCCAAGTTAGGCCATCCTGGACTTTCTCCGGACCTCTTAGGACATCTCTTTTCTTTGAGCTTTGTGAATTATGAGAGCACATATGTTTGGATCTGTGGAGGAAGAGCATCTTATCACAATGTAGAGAGATCCTTCCTGAGAATGAGGGAAAATGTAGCTGTAACTTGAAGTGAGCATATGAGAAAGAAAAAGACGGAAAGAGATATGTGATGGCCTCATTTAAGCACCTGATTCCTGCCATGCCTGAAGTCTTCATTACCCAGGACTTTTCAGTTACTTGAGCTGGTAATTTCCTGCGTTGTTTAAGCTAAAAGTGGGTGTCTGTGTCTTGCAAACTGCGTCAGCCTGACTTTGTCACCTTTTTCACACTAGTCTGTGTTGCTGATGTCCAGCATGATAACAGATTGGGCAATAGTACATATATTTACTTTTCAACATTGTGTACATTTATCTACAGACTAGATCAGCATTTCTTAGATTCTGTGTTCACCTATTGCTGTACTGACTGTTCAATACTGCTCATGAGTAGTCTGATAGAAGAGATGAGTACATAACTATTTAAAATTATATTTCAAATGGAAAGTTCAACATGAATTTTTGAGAGCCCTTAGGATGTGTCTAAAGTAGTTATCAGAGGAAAACTCATAGTTCTAAATGGTATGAATTTTAAGCTACACAAATGAAAATAAATTATACTTAAGGATCTAGAAAAAAGAACAAGATAAGTGCAAGAAAAACAGATGGCAGCAATTTAAAAAGATAAAAGCAGAAATTACTAGATTACAGAGTAGAATAAAAATACTTGAAATAATGGATACAATCCCAAACGTGGTTTTCTGAAAAACCACCTGCTCACCTAATCAAGAGAAGAAGAGAAAAATGTGAGTTAACAATATTGAAATAAGAATGGAGAAACAGTGTCAGATGCAGAGGCAATTCCATTATGCAAGAAAGAAATATATGCTCAGAAAGCTTCAGAAGTGAATTATATCAAAACTTCAAGAAAAAAGAAATCTTGTGCCATTTAACCTGTTATAGAGCATCCTGTTAGAAGCATAATGTGATAGGTGCTCAGAGAGAAATCTTAAACACTTATCAGGGCACTTTAGCAGGAGCCTTTTGCTAGTTCTCAAAGCTTGAACTTCCTGCTCTCGTCCATCAAATGGACGAGAGCAGGAAGTTCATCCCAGACAATGGGAATCTGGGGAGAGAGACTTGGATTATGAACATATGGAGGAAATAAATATTCATCAAATGGCACAAGCCTGGGAAGAGTGAAAAAAAAAAAAAGCATTAAATGTCGGGACCAGGAATGAAAAATATTCTGATAAACTGGAGTCGTGGAGCCGATTTCTAAAAATACCTGGATATGGTACCGAACTTTGGTAGATCATCCAGGAAAGTAGTCACACCTGTGATATCAGTTATGCAACACTAACTCATTATAACTCAGAAATATGATGTGCGTAGCAAAAACGTGAAGTAACCTTATGTGATGTTGCAGAAGTATACTATCTAGAAAGAAGAAGATGACAGTCTCCATCTACAGTACAAGTCAGTACACTTGATATAGTGCCCAGTTTTAAAGGAATATCAACTTTTTTAAATAAAGAGAGAACATGTCCAGAGGAAGACTAGGATAATTAGGAGTCACTTGATGGAATCTATTGTTTTGCTTTTTCTCATTCTTTGGGGAAAAATAATTCATTTCTCCTTGCAGAAGCATTCGCCATTACCCTCCTCCACACACACATACACACACCATCCTTAGCCCATGTTGGGTCTTAAAATTGTCCAGAGCAGTGGATACATGATCCAGGCATGCCCAACCACAGCCTTATCCTCTTGGAAAAAAAGGAACTGATTAGTTTTTAGGCTCATGATCACCAAATTAAGAATTGAGTTGGAACTATTAGAAAAATATTCACTTCTTGCTGGGATTGCTCAGTTGAGAGGACATAAGTCTGGGGCTACTAGGGACACTGTGACCACGAAGCCAGTGGAGAAAGCATCATAGATAAGAGATGGAAAGAGACAGGTTCCTGATGCCATTAGTGAGAACCTTAGTCCAGTCAGTACGAACTTTTCGGTTATGTGAATCTACAACGCTCTTTAACTAGTTTGAGTTCAGTTTCTGCCATTCACCACCAAAAGATTTCTGGCTAGTTCAGCATGCCATATGAGAAATTATTAAAGGAACTCTTGATTTAAAATTCAAAGGACACACAGAGACCATTACAGCCCTCTTTAAACTCTCAAAAACCATTTCACTGAAATCAAACAAGGTAAGGATGACCTGCATCGCTAGTATTATTTTGCATTTTCCTGGAGGTTTTAAGAATACAATAAGACAAGAAAAATAAATTAATTTCTGAACTACTGGATAAGAAGAGAACATTTTTTTCCTCTTTGCTGATATGATTATCTAGATAAACCATTTTGGTTTGACAAAGTGGCTGGATGGAAGATAAATAAACAAAATCGGTACATTTTCTAAGTCAAGTACTAACTAGAAATGAAAATGGAAAGAAAATTCATAAACATGATAAAAGAAATACTTAGAAATGCATTAAACCCAAAGAATATGAGACTTATCTAAAGAAATCTATAAAACTGTATTTAGGAATATCAAATCTACATGTCAACAAGTGGGAAGATATAGTATGTCCATGGATGGGATGACAACACATTATATTAGTTATTTGAAAATTACCTTATTAATTCAATGTAATTTCAATTGGATACCAAATTTTTGTTAATTTTATAAAGTGATATTAGTTTTTATATGGAAGAATAAACTTCCCAGAATAACCAAAAATATGTGAAGAAGAATAGTGAGAAATGACTTGCCTTGCAAGTTATTAAAACATATTATGAAATTACCATAATCAAAACAATGTGGTATTGAAACAAAGAAATAAATAGATGGAGGGGTGGCAGTAATGAGCCCTGAGCCTATATATATATATATATATAGATAGATAGATAGATAGATAGATAGATATATCCAGTAACAAAAACATAGTTTTATTTAATAAATAGTGCTGGCATAACTGCTTATTATCTGGAAGAAAATGGAACCCATTATCTTATACTGTATATTAAATTTTTGACAGATTAAAAATTTTAATGTAAAGAAATAATAATACAGTTAAATCCTAGGTTATAATTAAAAATTATATGCATATCTCCAGAGATTTAAACCACACAAAATACCCAGAAGCTATAAAACTCTCTCCTAACACTTTATCTTGCCCTCAGTCTTATCCCAGTCCTCTGGTGGAGGAGGATGGATGCAAAGCAATCACATAACAAATAGAGGATTCTTAGAATCTATGAAGGTGTCAGGGGATAGTGCTGTCACCACCAATGCCTGCAGAGAATTGCTATAACTAATAATTAGAAGGCTTTTGGTCCCAAATTTTATCTGGGCTCTGATCACATTTCTTTGCTAGTTCTCAGCCAAGGAAAAAATTTCCTGTATCATTATTTATACTGATTATCTCCTGGTCCATCTTATCTACAAATATACCCTTTTTTAAAAAAGGAGAAAGAACAAATCAACTGAAGCAAATGTGCTTCTTAGCAAGGTGACAGTCACTTTTTGAATACATAATCCTGGTAGACTCTAGGGGAAATGGAAGTGGGAGCATCAGAAGAAGAGAGAAAAATTCACATTTACTGTTCACCTACTATGTGCAAAATACTTTCAATATCAGAAAACAAACAAACAAACAAAAAAAACAGTTTGTGTCATTATCCCTGTCTTATAAATGAGGAGACTACCACTCAGCAAGTTGAAATAACTTGCTCAAGGTCACTGTGGTAAGTATCCTGATGTATTTTCCCACCTGTTCCCTCCTTTCAGCACTCTGATTTCTCTTTGAGAAATCATCCACCCCCATTCTCAGTCCTTGTGTATCCAGGGATGGGCACATGGCTGAAGCACAGACAATCACTTTGTTTCATCCCCTCACCACAGTGATTGGGCTAGGCATGGATGGGACTCTGGTCAGTCCTATTAGTGCAAATTTTAAAATTTTGTTGTAACTGTTGAAAAACATAAGTTTTTTCCAGTCCAGTAGTTGAGCTGGTAAACTGTAGGCCTGAGCTGCCCTGTGGACAGAGCCAACCTAAGAACTGAGCTGGACAGATGAAGCCTTTTTCAAGAACTAGGGCAACAGACAGGGTCTTGATTGTACAGTTTGAGCCCCTGGATCTAACTATACCTGAAGCAAATGCTGCTTTTGAATTTTGCAGGTACATAGACCAATAGATTCCTGTATTTACTTAAATCACTTCACGTTGGGCTGCTGTCCCCTGCACAGAAAACGTCTTGATTAACTGAGTCACCACAGAGCTAAGAAGTGATACAGCCAAGATATAAATGTCTTTCTTTCTGACTCCAAAGATCATAATCTTTCCACAACGTCATGCTTCCTAGAAAAGCACTATTTATTAGCTGGAGAAAAATAGTCCACTTCACCAAAGAATCTGCTGTGATACCTGACACATCCTTAGCCTGCTGTGAAAACTATGCTGTCTTTGATGAATGGGATTAAGGAAGAACATTCTGGGAAAGCTGATGTTAATGGGATTTAAATTGTATTGAAAAAAAACAATGAAGTCTGGTTACGTGGCTGTTAGTTGGGAAAAAAGCACATGTTGAAGAGGAAAGAACTATGGACTCTGAGTAAAAAGAACAGAAAGGTAATTCTGGTTTCACCATTCAGCTGTGTGATTTTAGGCAAGATGGGGGGTAGTTCTCTGAGCCTTAATTCTTTCTCTTCCTCCTGGCAGAGATTTTGTACAATGAAAATAAGATCTTGGCTGTTAAAGTACTTTTATTTTTTTAATTGTAAAGGGCTATAAAGTAATATTATTAAATTTGCTGGGGTATTTGAGTACAGTTTAGATTTCCAGTGCCTTTATTACAATGTATAATAGCGAGTCTTTAGACTCAGCATTAAAAACAAATAACATATTTAAAGAAATGAATATTGGTTAAAAAATAAATAAGTAGGATCAAGTTAATTGCATTTACTAACAGAAGACATTAGCTCAAAGGCAGTATTGGAAAGATAAAAATGGTGACTCATAAGTAAACAGCATATATTATATTGTCTTTACAATATTGTATGAAATGGTAAGATATGTAGATAATGTAAATAAGATAAAATGGGCAAATAAAGAGAATAAATGTTATAATAAGATTGAAAAAATAAATCTAAAAGATTAAAAATACCAAACAAGACTATGTAGAATAAAAATTAAAACATGATAGGGTCATAATAGGGAAAAGAGGAATATATTACAAAGCTAAGAGAGTTAAGTAAAACAACGTACATAGGGGAATAGAGAGATTCTAAAGCCAGACAACCACCTGGATCTGTACCTTATAATTACTGAGCGCATAGTATGTTCCAAGAACTAGGTATTTTATATTCAGTATCTCATTTACCCTAACAGTAACACTGTACACTCGGTATCAACATTCCCATCTTACAAACTGGGGAGCCAAGGCCTGGAGTGGCTAAAGGATGTGCCATGGTCTCACAGTAGGTCCAAGTGCAGCTGAAATGGGAACTCCAAGGTTTGGTTTGTAAAACACACTTACTTTGCCCCACATTGCCTCTAAAACATCTGTGGCTACCTCTCAGCACCCCCCAAAGGTTGCCTCTAGGTGTCATTGGGATTTCAAGACAGAATTAATATCGTTAGGGTGTGACGGACGTAAAAGCACAACGGTGCCCACGATCCACCCGGCATTATTCCAGTAACCAGCCCATTCTTCCCTTGGGAAACCACCCAACCACACTCTCTCGCATCTCAGCTCTGGGCGGGGCACCTAACCTAGGCCTCAGCCTATCAGGTTATCGCATTCCTTTCCCAGCACTGATTGGCTCCAAGGTGGTCAGATGACCCAAGCCAGGCCAATCAGAGCTGCAACCTCAGATTGCAGGGCCTCTGTTGGAGCTCACAGAGAGTTTGATTTCTCATCCCCACTCATCCCACACCCACCCACCTCGATTAAAAAAGAAAATAAGAAGTTTCCCACTGGCGGCAGCCATCTATCCACCCCAAAGGGGACGGCCTGCCTGGGAATGGGCCGTACAGAGTGCAGGATGTAGCTGAGCAGTGCAGCAAGAACAACAACGTCCTCATGGCTCAGCTTTATCCTCAGTCACGCTGAACCTGAAGTAAAATTACCCCTGCACCTTGCAAGTACTTGAGCCAGCGTGCCCGGTGGTTTCTCTTCCTTACAACCTGAAATTTACAGAGACATCAACTTGAAGCCTTGTATCCCTATTGTGAGAAGCCGTGAAGGAAACCAAGAACGTTTCTCACCCCTAGCCTCAAAGTCCCAACAAGATGCTGACTCTAATCTGGGGCTATGGGTGTCACTGTCAGACTGCTACGGTTCTAACTGGGAGCTCCCAATATACCTCAAACGACTTGGATGTCTCCTTTGAAGATTATGTGGCTAAGAAGACGACAGATTCCCTTTTATGGGTTTCAGTGTAAAGAGTCAGATAATCCTGGATTCAAATATTAGCTTTGTCACATACTAGAGTATGATCCTTGGGAAGTCAGTGACTTTTCCCTACCTCTTTGCCTTGATACATATTCCTCTACCTGGAACACTCTTCCACCCCTCTTCACCACCCCCTCCCCTTTGCCTGGATTAGCCCTGGTCAAATCTAGATCTCAGTTTAGACATCACTTCCTCCAGGAAGCCTACCTTGACTTCCTTGACTAAGGTTTAAATCAAGTTCGCCTTAACCAGATTCTCAAAGCACCTCCATTCTTTCCTTGCCCTAGCACTTGTCTCCCTTTAATAATCATAATAATCATTATCAAAAGATAAATATCTAGGTCTCCCACCAGGATAGAAACCCCATGAGGCAGGGAGTGTGCCATAGTATTCACCATCGGATCCTCAGGGTGAACTAGCACAGTGCAAAAGTTTTGATGCATGAACAAATATCTCAGCCTTTCCATTTTCTCACCTGTGTAATGGACATCATTGTAGCCAGAATCATAGGATTGCTTGGTGATTTAATTCCAGGTTGCAGAGAGCCCATCACATCTGGCACACACTGGGTGCTCCATAAATGTTAATTCCCTTCTACTTCATTTACCCTTTCCAAGAAATTTGTTTCTTATGGAGTCATTCTTTGCTAATCACTAACTTGATCTCCCTGAATGCCATTAATAAAACTAATAAAATCCTCACTATTTCTTCAGGAGACCACGACAACTCAAGGGTTAATAATAATCTGTCTCAGCTTGACAATAATTCCTGGGTCACAATCACCACAGAAAGCTCTTTTTTTTCTCAGTAGCTGTCAACACAGAAATAAAGTGGTTAAAAGTGTTAAATATCAGATATAATAAATGGCACCAATATAAAACTTAATGCCCCTAATATTTCCTTTGAGTTGCTACCTTTTGCATTAATTGAAGCAAGAAATGTTCCACTTAGATAAAATATCTACTTAGTATCCTGCTCATAAACACATCTGCAACCTGAGCTCACCGGTTCAGTGGGTCTAAATTAGTTGGTATCAATGTTATTGATGATACGAGGATTCAGAGAGCATGCTCAGGCCGTAATGAGGAGGACGATGCTTTAGGTTCTCGTATTCTCCACAGGCATGGACACAGTCCCGTGGACGTGTGTGGGTGAGATGACTGCAGGGCCTTACAGGAAAAGTTACAAGGCTTTACGGAGACCCAGTAGCATCATAATGGATCCTTTGCTGAAATGAATAGCAACTGCCCTGCTATGTGCCAGAGGCAGGATGACATTTTTACTGAACATCTATTATATATGAGGCAATGGGTATCACAGCGGTTAAAGGCACTGGCCCCAGAGTCAGGCAGATTTGTGCTTGAATCTGCTTCTGCCACTCCCTACATATCCATGAGCACAACACTTTATCTCTCAGATCTGCTGTTTCTTTATCTGCAAAATGGAGCTAAGAATAGCACCTGAGTCATGAGGTTACTGTGAGGATTAAATCCACAGTGACTGGCACGTGCCAAATGCTAGGCATGATCATTATCATAATACTTGTGTGATGTAATTTCATCTTCACACTGGTCCTATCAGAGTGCATTATCCTACTAGAGGGCTCACTGGATTTAGAGCCAAAACATCTGGGTTCAAAAGTTGTTTAGAATGGCCAAAATCCAGAACACTGACAACACCAAATGCTGACCAGGATATGGAGCAACAGAAATCCTCATTCATTGCTGGTGGGAATGTGAAATGGTACAGCCACTCCGGAAGACAGTTTTGACAGCTTCTTACAAAACTAAACTTACTCTTACCACACAATCCAGCAGTCACACTCCTTAGTACTTTCCCAAATGAGCTGAAAACTTATATCTGCACAAAAACCTGCACACAGATGTTTATAGCAGCTTTAGTCATAACTGCCAAAAGTTGGAAGCCACCAAGATCCATTCCTTCAGTAGGTGAATGGATAAATAAGCTATGGTACATCCAGACAATGGAATATTATTTAGTACTAAATAGAAATGAGATATCAAGCCATTAAAAGACATGGAAGAACCTTAAATGCATATTACTAAGTGAACAAAGCAAATCTGAAAAAGGCTGCATATTGTATGATCCCAACTACATGACATTCTGGTAAAAAGGCAAAACTATGGAGACAGTAAAAAGATCAGTGATTACTGGGGCTGGGGATCGGGGAAGGGGAAGGGGAAGGAGATGACTAGGCAGAGTACAGAGGATTTTTAGGGCAGTGCAACTATTCTGTACACTACTACAGCAGTTGATGTATGTCATTATAAATTTGTCCAAACCCACAGAAGGCACAATACCAAGAATGAACTATATTATGGACTTTCAATGATTAAAAAGGAAAACATCCGGGAGACTAGGTAGCTGTGTCACCTGAGACCATATATTCACTCTCTCCAAAACTCCATGTTCTTATCCGTAAAATGGGAATAAACAACCCAGATGAGGTCACTATGAGTTTAAATGAGGTCATGCATTAGAAAGTCTCTGGTTCAGGGTAGGTGATCAACAAGTCAGTGTTAGACTCAAGACTTAAAAAGCATCCGCAGTCCCACTGGCCTCAGCTTGGGGTAGGAGCATCTGTTTCCGGAGGCCCAGCCTAGGATGGTGGGGATCGGAGGCAGGCACAGAGCCAGTGCTGATGGAAGGAAGCCAGAGTTGTTTACATTCCTAATTACAGGAACCAAGGCTTCAGCACAGCCAGGTGTCATTCCAACAGACAAGGTTAATAGGACGTGAACCGGCCAAGCTGCCGCCACTCTGCTCGTGGAGGACGGGCGTGGAGGCGAAGCCGGCAGCCGGGCCATGCTGGTCAACTTCAGCCGCGTGGAGGCACGGGTTAAAATTCAATCTTGCAGATCCTGAGTTTCTCCTACAACCTCCTCAAGGTTGCTGTAGGTCTGTTTCACAAAAAGGCACTGTCACGGGGTGGGGTGGCGGGGGAGCCATGGTCAAGTCAGATATTTGGCCAGGGGTTTCCAACAGTGTCCTATTTCCCCTCCAGCCGTGAAGTTTAGGGAGGAGAAATGCATGTGGCCGTTAAGGGCACCAGCTTCAGAGTCCAAACCCTGGGGGAGATCCCACCTCTGCCACCTTCAAGTGGGGTGAACAGCAGCAAACCATTTAACCGTTTCGGAATTCAATTTCCTCATCTGTAATATGGGAATAACTCTTTTAGAGTTGTTGGGAAAATAAACTACTTACAGGCACATGGGAAACTAGCTCAATAAATATTAGTGAAAATTATTGGCAGTATTGCTTTAACGGGCTACCTGGGCAAGTTCTGAGCCCGGGCATCCCTCAATCCACAGTCCATGCCCTGCCGGCCAGCAGACGCTTTAACCAGACCGATTAACAACCTGTTTCTGATCAGTGATTTATGGCTTACGTTTCCCTGGTAATGAAATGTAATTGCCAAGCCTGAGATGTACCACGGTGACAAAACAAACCGCTGCCTGAAAATTACATTCCAGGTCCCATAAGAAAAGCTTCAGCAACACGCTGGAATGTCTTATGATCAGAGGCGAGTGCTGCCAGGCCTCGCCTTCGAGGCGCTTGTTCTGTTTGAAGGTGGAAGAGGCGCTCCTTGCCAGTGTATTATTCTCCATAAAAATTAACGCCGTAACAGGACGCCAAATGGTTTCGGCTAATGTGCTTTTGAATGAAGACTAAATTTTATTCATAAGCGTCCGTGTCAGGACTAAAATAACATTTTTATGGACACTGTGAGCATAAACAGCAGTGCTGACTCAACCAGGTCTGCCGCTGAATTGCCTTGTTTCCCTCCGGGTGGCTGTTCAGACAGCAGGGGACTGGAAATGAGAGAGCCTGGGCTGGGGTCCTGCCTCTAGGTTCTCCTGTTCTGAGATATTGGAGGCAAATTAACCAGAAACAAAAATGAAAACACACCACCCCCGACCTTCCGGCTCATCATCTAGAAAGCGGGGATAACAATAAAACCAACTTCAGACTGATGTTGCAAATATAAAGCTCACTTATTCATTCATCCATAATTCCACTTTCCCATCTGGATTCTGGGCACACAGCAGTCATCAAAACAGAAACAACCTTGATCTCGTGCAACTTCCATTCAGACAGTAAAAAGTGAATACGTATACTGGATACTCTGCTAAGGAGATGTCGCTGCTAGTGAGAAAAATTAAACAGAAGATCGGTCATGCCAGTGGGGGTGGAAGATGCAGGCAGTTTTAAAGAGGGTGGTCAGAGAAGGCCATCCTGAGAAGATGACACTGAAATAGCCCCGGAAGTTGGGGGGTGGTGGTCAGTATAGATCAGGACTGGAGCAGAGAGCCAGATTCACACAGTGAACATCCAATAAATGGTTGCTATTGTTGTTGTTGCGTTGTTGCTGTCATTATGGGGAGAATGCTGTGAGAATACCTATGTGAGAGCTTTCAAAACTGCAAAGAACCATGCAACCTAAGTCAATGGATTCGTGCGTGTAAACGTCCAAGGAGACTTTTGTCATCCCTTCCTGCGATAGAGATTAACCTTAACATGGGTGCCCTGGGCAGGAAAAGCTGCCCTTGCCTCCAGGAAGACCAGAGTGTTGTGACTCATTTGTTTAACAGTGGGTCCCCTCTACCTCCTAGAGCATCCCACTCAGAGATTTGCCCAGTGACTAAAAAAGGCCAAGAGATGTGGGGAGAAAGGGGAGGAGCCTTGACTTTTCAGTAACTACCTGAATTCTTGAGGGTACTTAGGGATGCAGGAGTATGCTACCTTGTCATATTAGCCCGTGAATTTCTAGAGACTCTATAAAGTTAAAAGCTCTAGATTGTGATTTCCGCCTTCTGGAATCAAAGGACCAAAGCTCAAACCTGCACTTTGAAACTTCTTAACTGTGTGATGTTAGAAAATGTCACTTACCCTAAAATGTGGATTGGAAGAGTAGCTTATGAGGCACAGAACCAGTATGGGGGTAGAAATGGGACCTAAATGCAGGTCTTTCTGACTCAAAATCCCACGCTCATATGGATTTAGGATGGTGAGAACATATCTCTTTTAGAAGCACAAGGAAAGACTCCACACAGTTTGACCCTGCCTTAGCTATCTAACTGTATTTCCTTCCAACAAAAATTTCTGGTAACAGGAAGGCCGTGAACTTGGGATTCAGAGAGAGTTATACTACACGAGTTACTTACCTTCATCTGAGAAGGAGGAATCAAACCGACTTTATGTCACTGAAGGGATTAAAAATTATATCAAACATTTATTGAGTATTAATATGATACAGATGCAATGCTAAGCAGTTTAGGGACACTACTGGCTTTAATTCTTACAGCAAGAGTATTATTATCCCCACTTTGCAAAACAGGAGACTGAGCCTTGGAAAGTTAAGATTTTTCCCAGTGTCACATAGCTACAAAATGAGGACTAAACTCAAGCAGTCTGACTCCAGAGCATATGCAATGAATCTCTACCATGTGCATCCCTTAAAGGAGCTAGATCACTTCTGGGTACACAGTAGGTGCTTAATCAAGAGACACTAGTCCTAACCTTTCTGTAAAGTGAAACCCTATCCCTAGTGCCTATATACACTGCTTCTCCTCCTACTTCTAGGCCTTTGCTTAGAAGGGTCTTCCTGCCTAAAGGGCCTTTCCTGATTCTCTCCTCAACACAGTATCTGCCATGTTTATCACAGTTAAAGGGAAGATCCACTTCCTTGTGAAGCCAACAGAAATTGTGATGGGATGAGTGGGTCGATCTTAAACTCCAAACACTCTACCTTCAGTGCAAGTACAGTACAAGTTTTTTGTTGGCCTGTCTTTTTTGTTTTATTGCCTGCCTGTGTCTCTACCTCTTTTTCTAAAAATAACCCCAGTTTTCTTTTGAGGGAATCTTCACATCCAAATTATCAGTCCAGGTGGTTTATATGAAATAACTCCAGGCTCCAGGAATGACACACCACCCAACCTAGGTCACCCAGTGTACCTCAGAGTGTCCACCAGAAATATATTGGGATACATACAATTTTCATTCTGGGATGACCAAGCTGGTAGTGTGTAATGCCCATGGAGATGCCCATGCCCATCTTTTCCCTTACTGAGGACAGCCTTGGTAAGAATTAAGAGTAAAACAAAAGGAGACAGATACCTGATTGTATTGTTTGAACCCCTTGATCCAGCCATACCTGAATCAGTTACATGATCCCATACATCTATTTTTTTTTCCTATGGCCATTTTGAGTTGGGTTTCTGTCACTTGCAACTAAAGACTCAATGCACACAAATTCTTTAACATTTTAGCTCTGCAGCCTAACCCTTTTGTAATTTTTTATTACAAAAATATGTATTCTGTTACCTCAGTGATCTTATAGACTCTTTACAGACAGCAGCAGATTCCTTTCCCAAGTCACTAAGAACTTGTAAGACAGTCAAGGGTACTTGGTGACTGATCACATTAATTAGAATAGCCTATTTAGCAGCCTTGGATTTTTATGCTTACAGAATCTATGGTGCATGGACAGAGATGGGAATGTGAAGTTAGGTTCTAGAACTGGTCCCATAGTTTACTGTGTGACCTTGGCAAAGTCCTTTCACCTATCTAAGTCTCAGTGTCCTCATATAAACTGGAGAAAATAATAGAAAATGATAATGTCTAGGATATTGGGTGTAAAAGTGAAGTGATAAGACTCATTTCTTGAGATAGGCAAGCAGTTTCTCCTACTTCTCTTCCCTTTGCCTTGGCCTCTAACTCTGTCTCTACTAACACAGGCAAATGGACCTATTCCAGGTAAGTGAACAAGTAGAAATTAATTTATCCAAACAGACATGTCAACTCTGCTTGGAAACACAAGGGAAGCCTGTTGGACTGGTTCATACCATGGCAACAGGAAAAGCATCAGCCATCACCTACCACAGGGCTCTTGTGTAAATTACATGATGCTTAGGAAAATCATTTGCAAACTGGAAATCACTATATGAATGTGTACCAGGAGAACCAGGTAACTAAAGGGTACAAGCTTTCTGGAGGTCAGCAAGCAAGGGGCTATGAATTCTTCTCAAAGTTCAAACAAATCCCTGAGAACATGTTCTCTTTTACTGGGCAAATAAAGTGCAATAACATGCAAAAATAAAAATTCATGGAGTGTCTTCTAAGTGTTGGACATTACATTGAACCTTAATGTATATCTCTAATCATCACAATGATTCGAGATATGTACTGAGTCCTGACTATATGCTCCTTACTAGAGGAATGAGAATAAAGAGATGGTCCCCAGAAACTCAGACCAGTGGAAGAAAAGAACGTGTGAACAGCCACACAAAGAGAGGTCTGTTCAGGGAACTAAATGAGGCCCCCATGTAGGAGATACTGTCAGTTCTAGTCTGTATTCCTGGGACCCACTAGCCAGAACCACTGGTTGATGGGAGTTGATGTACAAATGCCCCAGCTCCCTCGCCCCTTGGGTGGAATCACCTTGAAGTTCAAGTTCAACATTCGCTCCCGGAGTTCACAGTGGTAACTTACCCATTATTGGATGCCTTCCCTGTCTTCTTGCCCTTCCCCACTCCCCTACCTCTGTCTCCTGGAATCATTTTCCCAATTCACTATTTGCACTTGAGTTGTTGTCTCAGGTCAGCTTCTGGGACAACCCAAACCAAGACATCCTGTGAGGTGAGAATCATTGTGCCTACTTTATAGACCAGGGAACGGAGACTTAAGGTCACACGGGTGCTTCTCCCATGCCCTCCCAGTTGGATACTGGGGTTCACACCAAGTTATGTAACTACATGCACATCAGGCAAACCAGTGGGAGGATCTTCCCTGAGATTCTCCACCATCGACTCCAGTGTTGGCAAACACTGCTCATTTCTCACCCAACAGATGAAACACCAGGTAGTACTAAGTGGTGAATAATTCACTTCACTCATCTTTATTAATATGCATTGAGGTCCACTGAGTGCCAAGTGCTGACCCATGCCATGCTATAAATATTAACTCAGGACAATGACACGGATCATTACTTCAGACACTTGGTTGTGGAGATGGAGCCAAATACTTAACCCAAGATCCCATAGCTCTAGGACGCAACTCAAAGGGATCTGAGAATGGCGTTCGGAAAGAAAGAGGGCCATAATGCCAGAGGGTGTCTTCCCTAGCTCTCCCAGGCTGTATCACCACCCTTGTCCTCTCTCTACAATCCTAGCTCCGCCCAACCTCTGGGTCGTTCTTGCCCAGCCCCATGTCCACCCACACTGAGTCTCTGGAATAAGTCTGCTTCTGTGGCAGGCAGCTTCTAAGATGGCCCCAGTGATCCTCTCCTCCTCGTGGCCATGCCATGTGGCACCCCCTCCCTGTGAGTGTGGACTCAGCTCTCCAACTCATTTCTGGTAACAGGGCCGTCATGATGGGATATCACGAGGGTATAAGACTCTCACTCCCCTCTTGCTCACACCCACTCTGGCTCCTTCCCATGCTCACTCTGAGGGAAGCTACACTGCATGTTGTCCCAGTGGCTGGGAACTGAACCCAGCCAACAACCAAGGCAGTGAGCTTGCCAATGGATCCTCCCCCTTCTGGAGCCTAAGATGACCGTGCAAGGTTGGCACCTTGATTGCAGCCTGTAGACTCTGAGACAGAGGACCCAGGTAAGTCGTGCCTGCATTTCTGACCCAGAGAAACTGAGATAATTCATACGTGTTCTTTTAAGTCACTAAATTCTAAGATAATTTATTACACAGCAATAGGTAACTAATACAAATGCCTTCTCATCATCCTCAATGTTGTCCCTCATATGACTAGGCTAACATACTACAACAAGTGCTAGTACTAGTCTACTTCTACTAGTTCTACTTCTACTACTTTCATTAATATTACATCGCCTGTAGCAGTGGAAGTGCTCAAGAAATACTGGATGCTACCTGTCTTAGTCTGTTTGCCCAGCTGTAACAAAATACCACGGACTGGGTGGCTTATAAAAAACAGAAATTTATTTCTCACAATTCTGGAGGCTGGAAGTCCAAGATTAGGGTGCCAGCACAGTCGGGGGAGAACCCTCTTCCAGGATGCAGACTTCTCATTGTGTCCTCACATGGCAGAAAGGACAAGGTGGTTCTTTCAGGCTTCTTTTATAAGAACACTAATCCCATTCATGAAGCCTCCACCCTCCTGACTTAATCCCCCAGCAAAGGCACCACACCTCCTGATACCATCACCTTAGTGGTTACAATTTCAACATATGAATTTTGAGGGGATACAAACATTCAGACCTTAGCACTACCATCATCGTCATCACCATCCTCACCATCAACATCATCACCATCATCATCATCGTCATCATCCTTATCATCATTATTATTTAACAAGTGCTACTGTGAAGTAGCTTCTGTAATAGGGGTAACAAATAGGGGTATATTATCATATTTAAACCTCAAAACTGATCTCTTCAGGATGCAAATCAGTTCCCCCACCCCTAGGCCCCCATATGGGCTAAAATGTTTTATTGATTTTCCAGTTCCCTTATGATGTGGACCAAAATCCCTCACTTGTTCTAGGCTTTCTTCCACTCTCTCTGTGTCAGCCACCTACCCTGGCTCTCTTTAAGCTCCTCAAAACCCCCCTTGCTTCCTCCCACCTCAAGTTCCCTCCACCTGCTGCTGCTGTGTGTGCAGGGCTCTCTCCTTCCCTGTGCCTTTTACCTCCTGAGTTCTCTCTCTGTGCTCTGCTCAAGCTCTCAGCTTTCATCGCCCAGCTGACCAATGCCCTGCCAGACTCTCAGAAGACATATTCATCTCTTCACCACATCTTTCCCACAGTTGATTTTCTTGACTTGTTGATTCTTTGATTAATTTCTATCTCCCTCCCTGAATCCCGAACTCCGTGAGGGTAGAAACTATGAGTGTCTTCTTTTGTTAAACATTCTAAGCGCCTTGTTGGGTACACCTTTTTTCGTTAGCTCCCCAGCAGCCCTGCACAAATTCGGCCCTCAACATGTATTGAATGAATGAAGCAAAGCTTACTACCCATATTTTTAAAATGAAGAAGCTCAGACAGGTTAAGTAACTTGCCCAAATCACACAGCTGATAAGTGGCAAAGCCAGGATTTGGTCTCACACAGCGTAAAGGGTTAAGATCTTCAGGCAACCCTTAAACAAAAAAGCATTGTGCGTGCCTCAGGCCTAAACTGTTCTGTTTTCTTGATAAACCTGAGAGTACAGAAAGTACTTTTCCTGAACTTGTCTTAAACACCTGTTTCTTTTTTTTTGCGGTACGCAGGCCTCTCACTGTTGTGGCCTCTCCCGTTGCGGAGCACAGGCTCCGGACGTGCAGGCTCAGCGGCCATGGCTCACGGGCCCAGCCGCTCCGCGGCATGTGGGATCTTCCCGGACCAGGGCACGAACCCGTGTCCCCTGCATCGGCAGGCAGACTCTCAACCACTGCGCCACCAGGGAAGCCCAACATCTGTTTCTTATATATAGCCCCAAACCACAGAATGTAGGGGTGTATTTGCCCTGGGCTTACTTACCTTGGGTCATCTTTTCTGTGAACTAAGCTCTTGAATGAACTTCTCTAGACTTTAGACTCTCTTTTCTGGAAACTGAAAACAATGACCTAATCTTCATAGAACTGCATTCCCTGTTTCTCAAGCCCCCTCCTCGAGAACACATCACATCTCTGATAACTGCCAGGATTCTAGCACAGTGTGAATTTTAGACTTTCTCCCCTACTGTAGTGGAAATGAAGGCTTTTCTTTCCTCACCTGTTTTTCTGTGATTACTCTAGGACAGTGATTCTCAACACATGATACCAGACTAGAAGCATGTGTGTCCCCTAGAAACTTGTTAGAAATGTGAATTCTTGGGCTCCATTCTACCTACCGCATCAGGGACTCTGCAGGAAGGTCCAGCAATCCGTGTCTTCACAAGCCCTCCACGTGACTCTGGTGCAGGCTGAAGTGTGAGAATCATGGACTGGCAGACTGATTAAGACCCCCAACTTATCTCCCCAAGGAAAGCTTTTCAGCAGAGAATGTGTCAAGTTAGAGCATCAAGAAAGAGGTGAGGGCTCACATTGGCCAGAATGGCCATGATCAAAGAGTCTACAAATAATAAATGCTGGAGAGAGTGTGGAGAAAAGGGAACCCTCCCGCACTGTTGGTGGGACTATAAATTGATACAGCCACTATGGAGAACAGTATGGAGCTTCCTTAGAAAACTAAAAATAGAACTACCATATGATCCGGCAATCCCACTCCTGAGCATACATCTGGAAAAAACAGAAACTCTAATTCCAAAAGATACATGCACCCTTATGTTCACTGCAGCACTATTTACAATAGCCAAGACATGGAAGCAACCTAAATGTCCATCGACAGATGAATGGGTAAAGAAGATGTGGCACATATATACAATGAAATGTTACTCAGCCATAAATAAGAATGAAATAATGCCATTTGCAGCAACATGGATGGACCCAGAGATTATCATACTAAGTGAAGTAAGTCAGACAGAGAAAGATAAGTATCATATGATATTCCTTATACGTGGAATCTAAAAAACAGTACAAATGAACTTATTTACAAAACAGAAACAGACTCACAGACTTAGCAAACAAACTTATGGTTATGTGATAGGGATCGATGCCATTATCCCCATTTTGTCCATAAGGGATTGAGGCTCCAAGATCAGGTAGTCAAGGTTTGAAGCAGAGCTGCAGAGCCCACAACCTTAGAAACCGCACTTACAGCCTCCCCATGGAGGCTTGGTCCCTCCATTTCAGCCTTTCTGTGGCCTGTGAATGGTCACCTACAGGATGAGGTGGCAGAGGAAGCCTGTGGACCCTGGACAGACCACAGGTGAAAGCCCTCTGCTTCCTGGGCACCTGCTCTGGCATTTACGGCCTTCCTGAGTGGGCCAAGGGCCTTGTGATAGAACCCAGCTTCTCTGTCCTGTAATCTCTGAATAATCACCACCAGAGGGCCACCCACCCTGAACTCTCCACTGTAGGGGGTTGGCAAACTACAGCTCCTAAGCCAAATCCAGCCACTTCCTGTTTTTGTGAATAGAGTTTTATTGGAACATTCATTGATGGGTGCTCCATAGCTGACTGCAGCTTACAACCGCCGAGGTGAGTAACTGCTATGGAGACTGTTCAGCCAGCAAAACCTAAAATATTTACTATTTGCCTCTTGAGGAATAGTTTGCTAACCCCTGCTCTACTGGGTAGTTCCCAAGGCTGGTTAAAGAGAAGAATGAACCAATATTTTTTAGCACCTACTATTTACTTGGTTTTTAAAAACTCCTAAGAGAGTTTTTATTTCTTTTATTCAACGTAAAAGTAACATTTCTATTCTGACAAAGTTCAATGCTGAAAATTCAAATTAAAAAAACCTGAGATTATATATATAGGTGTGTGTGTGTGTGTGTGTGTGTGTGTGTGTTTATATAAAATTACTATCATCTGAATTTTCACCATCCAGAGTTAAATATTGTTAACATTTTGTTGAATACCATTTCAGGCACATATAGAGACACTGTATACGTGTGTGTGTGTGTGTGTGTGTGTGTGTATGTAGACTTATATATGTGTGTGTGTGTATTTAGACAAATAAGATCATGCTACACGTGACCTTTTGTAACCTGCTTTTTACATTTAATAATATATTACAAAACTCTTTCTATGTGAATGAATATAAATATGACAAATAAAAGAAGAATAAAGGAATTATTAAAGCTAAAAGCAAAATTTAACAAACCAGAAAACAGAAGAATGATAGTGCTGGTAATCTCATAATTAACAAGTATTTATTGAGTGCCTACCATGTGCCAGGCTGGGAATATGATGGAGAGAAATACACCCACACCTCTGCCCACTTGTCTTATAGTCCAATGTGGTATACACACGTTTATTCTAATAACCTCATATTAAATCAGCTGTATGATGAAAAGGTATCATGTGCTATGTATGATTAACAGTCTAGCTGGAGAAGAGATTTAGAGCTCAGGGGTGAATATGGGTAGGTGTATTAAGCATGCTTTTTGGTGGGTTTTTTTTTTTTTTTAATTTCAATGCTTTGACAACTTGGGGCCTTGCTGATACTGGAAAGGATTGCCCCTCCCAGGGTAACCTAATTCCTAGAATTAGCAAAGAATTCGGCCTAAAGCATGCCTTTCATGTGCAAACCAACCAATCTGAAGCTCATACCCCCCAGCTACCTACTTCCTGGGGCTCTCACCTGCCAGGCCACTGTCCCTCTGCTCTAATCACTCTAAGGCCAGGTACCAGATGACTAGGGACAATCCCTAGCCCCAGAGGATGTGGAAGCTATTCAAACTAGCCAATCCTAAATCTCCTTAGCCTGCTTACCCTAGCTTGCTCTTTCCTTCCCAGGGAAACCACAATAAAGGCTCTTGTCTACCTTTTCCCCTTGTTCCCTATGCCTCCTGGCTGACACTGGTGCTTCCCCATGTAGCCCTGCGTGGTGTGCCATGCCTCTTGTTTCTAGGGATCTGTGAAGATAAAAACTTCTTTCTTCGGGACAGTCATGTCTCTGTCTGTCTGTCTTGCCAAAGCTGAATAAAACAAATCCCCCAGTTCACTTTAAAGCAGGAGTCTGTCAGGTGGGCATGTGCAAAGTGGGGAGATATTGTAGGATGGAAGAGGGCTAGAAGCCTTTGACTGAATGTTGGTGGTTGGCTCCGTCCATTCTACCAAACTTCTATACCCAGGAACCACAGGAGATGCTCACCTGGCTGGGAATATCGAGAGAACAGCAGTGGCTGGCCTCCTGGAACTCACTGTGTAATACTCTGTGATAAATGATGTGGTCAGGAAGTACCAGGGGTTAACATAACAAGGAGAGGGGAACTTGATCCAGACTTAGAAGAAGAAAGAGGATCCAAGAACGTCTCCCAGGCAAAATGACATTCGAGTTGAGTTCCGAAGTTATCCAGGAGAAGCAGGAAAAGGTAAGGATGGGTGTGTACCAGGATGAGGGCTGGAAGCATGACAGGTTTAGGGAAGCACTGGGCAAAGTGCACAAAAGGAATGATGTGGATGAAGCTGGAGAGGACACAGTGCCTGGAAAGACACACCTGTGAGTTTAGAAATCATCCTGGGGAAAACCTGGAGCCACTGCAGTCTTAAGCAAGGAGCAACAGGTCAGAGTTTTGTTTTACAGACACTCGCTGTGGGAAGAACAGATTGGAGGAGGACACGACCAGAGGCAAGAAGACCAGGAAAGAAGCAGGTGGGATGACTGAGGGAGAGCTCATGAGGCCTGAAATGGTAGCAGGAGGAATGGGATGGAGGAAGCAGATCCAAGAGAGAGGCGCGGAAGGAGGGCTATGGTCAGGGATGACGTTGGGTTATAATCTGCATCACTGGGTAGGTGGTATTACCATTCACGGAGGAATGATCCACAGAAGAGAGGAAGCCAACTGCAGGTTCAGGGGAGGGCAAGTACCAAATTCAGTTTCAGAGTGTTTAAGGACATCCGAGAAGAGGTACCAGTGGAAAGCTAGAGGCAGGGTCCAGAGCTTATGAGAGACAGCAAGTGAGCGTCCTCCTCTGGGCAGAGCTGTAAACTCTCTCCATCACTATCATGTGGTCCATAGGTCTCAGGTCCTAGCTCATGTCAGTCATGAATTCTGCCCCTCCCTGCCTGAGCCTTGCTGTGCTTCTTACTGCCTTTTCTCTATAATTTCTGTTCCTAATCCTGAAGAAGTCAGTCATGAGGAGGAGAAGGAGAAGGGGAAGAGGAAGGAAGGGGAAGGGGAGGGGGAGGGGGAGGGGGAGGGGGAGGGGAGGGGGAGGGGAGAGGGAGAGGAAGGAGGCTGAGACTTGTGTTAATCTGAATTTTGGCCAAACGCTCGTAAAGGAAGCAATGACTTTTATGCTCATTTTCAGATGAGGAAATTGAGGTCTGACTTAGGATCACCTGTGAGATTATCTCTATATCTCTATATCTATATCTATATCTATACCTATACCTATTTTGAAGTAGGATAGCCAGTTGGTGAAAGTTCTAGTCCAAGTCCAAAAGCAGGAGAAGACCAATGTCCCAGCTCTGAAGACTGTCAGGCAGAGCGCAGATTCTCTCTTGCTCAGTCTTCTGTTCTATTCCCACCTTCAACGTGTTGGATGAGGCTCACCCACCTTGGGGAAGGCGATCTTCCTTCCCTCCTGAGTCTACCAATTCAAAGGTTAACCTCAGCCAGACACACCCTCACAGACACACCCAGAATAATGGTTAATTAAATATCTGGGCACCCCAGCACCTGATCAAGCTGACACATAAAATGAACCTTTCCAGAGGTGAACTACAGCCCCAGGCCAAATCCAGTGCCCATTTGTTTTTGTAATAAAGTTTTACTGTAACACCATGCATACACATGGAGTATTTTCTATGGCTATTTTTTGCACTACAGTGGCAGAGTTGATTAGAGACTATATGGCCTGAAGAGCCTGAAATATTTACCACTGGGCCCTTTAGCAGGAAAACGGTTGCTGACGCTTGCCTAGAAAGTTGCCTCTGTTCTCTCTTCTAATGATTGGAATTTCTGAAACCGGGAAAACCAACTGTCATTGTCCCAGATTATTGAATATTACATGGCAGCCCCTTCCCCATCCTTAATTCAAAGCCAGCATTGGCTGAAACAGTACTAGTGACACCCTCCAGGCTGGAGTACCTACCGTGTGTCAGACATTTTAAGAGCAGCCTCACTCTCCTCCACCACACTCTTACACAGTAGATATTTTCCTCATCATTTTGCAGATGAAGAAATAGAAGCTTGAAAATGTGAAGGTACTCACTCTAGGTTAAACAGCTAGTAAGTGGTGAGGCCCATTCCACACTTCTCTCTAAAAGCCCTGCTCTTTCCACTACCACCTGGGAACCTCCAAGAAAGATGCCTGGTGGGGCTTCCCTGGTGGCGCAGTGGTTGAGAGTCCGCCTGCCGAGGCAGGGGACACGGGGTTCGTGCCCCGGTCCGGGAAGATCCCACATGCCACGGAGCGGCTGGGCCCGTGAGCCATGCCCACTGGGCCTGCACGTCCGGAGCCTGTGTTCCGCAACGGGAGAGGCCACAACAGTGAGAGGCCCACATACCGAAAAAAAAAAACCAAACAGAAAAGATGCCTGGTGGAGGGCTCCAGGCTGGGGGCAGCAGTCTGCGTTGGACATCGCAGGGCACCCACCTTGTTGCCTGGAGTGCTTGGGGTTCCACTTCCTCTCAACAGAGGACTTTAAATCAGACTGTCATCAGCTTAACAACTAACTACTGCTTTAATTCAAAAAATAAACAATACCCTTCCCCTTTAGGCCAAGTATCATAGGACTGAAGATTTGAATTCCAAAGAAGCCAGCAACTTGCTATGCTGTTAACAGGGTAATATTTGGGGATGGGATTCTCAGACACATTCAAGGGCAGGTTCTGACAACTTGAATGTGATTCTATGGGGGAAACTATTGACATGTACGCACTGCTATATTTAAAATACTTAACCAACAAGGGCTTACTGTATAACACAGGGAATGCTGCTCGATACTGTGTAATAACCTAAGTGGGAAAAGAATTTGAAAAAGAATAGATACATGTATATGTATAACTGAATCACTTGGCTGTACACCTGAAACTAAAACACATTGTTAATCAGCTATGCTCCAATATAAAATAAACATAAAAAAAACCCAATAAAGCGAAGTGCAACTAAACAGGTAAAAAAAAAATAAATAAAAACAAAGAGACTTTGGGTTGGAGAATATAATGATGGATGTGTAAAGACCTTTTAGGTCCTAGGGCTCTGTTCCTATTATTTATTGTCTCCGTATTGAGAGGAAACCAGTTGGGCTATGTTTAAAGGATTAAGATACGGGGCTTCTCTGGTGGCGCAGTGGTTGAGAGTCTGCCTGCCGGTGCAGGGGATGCGGGTTCGTGCCCCGGTCCGGGAGGATCCCACATGCCACGGAGCGGCTGGGCCTGTGAGCCATGGCCGCTGAGCCTGCGCGTCCGGAGCCTGTGCTCCGCAACGGGAGAGGCCACAGCAGTGAGAGGCCCGCGTACCGCAAAAAAAAAAAAAAAAAAAAAAAAAAGTATTAAGATATGGAATGTGATGAGAATTGAAAGGTGAAAGAGGGCACGGTGTGTTCAGAAAACTAAAAGGATTTCAGTCCCTTGGAACACAGCATGCAGGTGAGGAGTAGTGACAAGTGCCTTGCATATACACAGGGCAAGAGAAACAAAGGCATTAAATGTCTGTGATGTAGCGGGGACGTCCAGGCAAATCATCTTAGTCATGGTCCAGCAAGTATGTAAGGAGAGAATTAGCCCTTATTTTAAAAATGATAATATATTAATATTCTGATAATATATTACAAAATTGTATTAGTGAAAGAAGAATAGTAATGATATATGCTAAGTGCTTAGTGTGTGCCAAACAACAGGCCAAATTATTTACAAATATCTTCTCATTCAATTGTCCCAAGGCACTAGGACGGGAGTCAGCAAACTGTAGCCCATGGGACAAATCCTACCTGTGAGCTAAGGGTGGTTTTTACATTATTAAGTAGTTTAAAAAAAAAAGAAGGAGATTTTGTGACATGTGAACATTATAGGAAATTCAAATTTCAGTGTCAATAAATAAAACTTATTGCAACACAGCCATGTTCATTCATTTCCATGCTGTCTACAACTGCTTCAGCACCACAATGGCAGAGCTGAATTGTTGCAACAGAGACAGTGTGGCCCACAAAAGCCAAAGATGTTTACTATCTCTGGTCCTTTAGAGAAAGAGTTTGCTGACTCTGGCTCTAGGACATGGGGAGGCATTCTTCCTAGACCCATTTTCCTGGTGGTACAGAGCTTTGGAGAATCCCCTCTCTGGCCAGCTTTGCACAGCCAGGACACAGTAGAGCCGTGGCTGAAAACCAGTCCTCTGATCCAGACACTGCATGTCTAAATAAGACCCCACACTGCCACCCACCAACCTCTCCTTCCCAAATATGGGTTTACAGGAAGCCCCAAAACTCTACTGGAGGTTCAGAGACCAGTCAAGAGATAAACTGACACTCCTGGAGAAACAAAGGCAGAATACACAAATAGACTATTCACAAATGATCAATAATGGTTTGAAGAAAAAGGTACATGAGCCACTTGTAATTAAGTAAGTGCCATTAAAAACAGATATAATATTTAAAATTATGAAGCTGGGATACAGGAAAAATTTGTAAAATTCACTGCTGTTGAGGGTATAGTTTTCCAGATACTCGCATACACATTTGATGGAAATATAAACTGGGACAAAGTTTCTAGAAATTAAACTGGCAGCATTATTCAACTTCTCTCCTTCCCTGATACAACTGGAGGAGTTTCCTTTATTTAGTTCCTTTTATTTAGCAATTCCACCTCTAAAAATCCATCTTAGATAAATCATATGAGACCACTGCTTACATGCATCATGGTACACTGTTCATAAAACTGGTAGGGGGGTAGGAGTCCACCAGTAGGTAAATAATTTACTGGCATAGCACACTATTTAGCCATACTAGCCATTTTTTAAAAATCATGCCTTTGAAGACTATTTTATGTATGAATTTTATTCTGAGTGAGAACAGAAGCCACAGAGAGATTTAACAGAAAAAGGACCTGCTTGGACTTAACATTTAATCATCTCTCTGCCACATAAGGAATAAATCAGAGGAGGGGTGAGATGACTGATTAGAAGGCTACTGCAATACTCTAGGTGAGAAACGATGCTGGCTTAGGCCAGTGTGGTTATGGTAGAAAGAAGAAGTCATCAGGATATTTTTCAAAAATAGACATGACAGGATTTGCTGACACATTACTTCATGTAACTGGTGAGAGCAGAAGTCAAGGATGATTCCAGGGCTTTTGACCTGAGCAACAGGATGAATGGAGTGGCTATTTATTAAAATGGAAAGGCCAGCATTGGAGGAGGTTTGGGAAGAGACAAATAAATAAATAAGAGTTTGGTTTGGATACACTAAGTCCAAAATAATTATTATAGCAATTTCATGTGATCCTGTAATTTTGAATGTCTCAATGATCTATTACAAGTTATTGAAGGTCCAGAAGTATGCCATTTTTAAATGACATTTGTCTAACTGTAATTATTTTGTAAAAATTATAAAATAACACATTCATTAGAGAAAATGTGGAAAATAATATATATATATATAAAGAAAATTAAAATTGCTTATAATGCCCCCCTCACAGATAACTACTGTTTTCTCTTGTCTCTAGACCACAGATTTCATGCTATGTTCTTGAAGCATGGTCCTCAGTCACTCAAAGACCCCAAAGGGGAGTTTCTTTGCTACTCTGAGCTCTAAGGATCTAGCAACTTCCTTTGCTGCCTTCTCAATCAGGACACATTTTCTATTCCCCAAACCAGATGAAAGGACCTCTCTGGAGGAACTTGCATCACTCAGTTTCTGAGCTTCAAATGCAACATAATGTTCATGTTATAACAGTGGCCTTCCCAGAATGCAGTGTTGCCAAGTGGCTAAGTAGCTTAGTGCATCCATGTCCCATAATGCTATCTGAGACATCACAAGGGGGTGTTAAAAATAGCTCCAGTGGCAAGCAGCCCTGGAAACCACGCAGGGCCCTCTGATGTCTCACAAAATCTAGTGTCAGACAAAATAGTAACAACTAGCGGCTTGATGACTGCCAGAAACGTATTTAGATAAATACAGCTCAGAGAGATTTAAAGGTGAGTTCTCGAAAAGAGAGGCTGACAGATTATGGAGAAATACGGAGAATATATAAAATTTAAACTCCTTCGGTCATGTCACAAGTATATACAAGAGCTTTGTCTCAGATCAGAAATGAGCAAGAAGCTGAGGTAAGTCTGACCTGGCCCCTGTCCTTATGAGCAAGCTGCCTTGTACCTCTAATCCTCAGGCAGATGGAAAGTCTCTTCCTTTTCTCTGATAGTTTGTTTGCAGAGCAGGAAGGGCCATTTCTTAAGCTCTCAGACATTGGCACTACAGCAGAGGCACTTGAGCTACAGCTCTTAGACATTGGTACTACAACAGAGGCACTTGAGCTACAAAGTCAAATAGCCTGAGGGTGTGCTCTGCCAATTATTGGCAAGTCATTAACCTTTCAAGTCTCAGTTTTCTTACCTGTAAAATGGGCATAATAAAAACCTACAACACTGTTGAGTTCTTAAAAAGTATCCATAAATGGTAGCAATTTGTGTGTGTGTGTGTGTGTGTGTGTGTGTGTGTGTGTCTGGTTGTCAAAGTATTCAAGGTCAGCAAAATCATCCCAATTTCAGATGAGGAAATAAAAATGCAAAAAGTTCAATGACAAGCCTAAGGTCACAGAACTAGGCACTAGGTTCAGACTCAGCATTAGCCCCAAGTTCTTGGGATTATTTTCCAGAAGCCAAGCAGGACTCAAGACTGGGAGGAAGAAAATGGTACTCTCCTTATGGGCAGTTTTTTTTTTTTTTTTTTTTTTTTTTTTTTTTTTTTTTTTTTTTGCGGTACGCAGGCCTCTCACTGCTGTGGCCTCTTCCGTTGTGGAGCACAGGCTCCGGACGCACAGGCTCAGCGGCCATGGCTCACGGGCCCAGCCGCTCCGCGGCATGCGGGATCCTCCCAGACTGGGGCACGAACCCGTGTCCCCTGCATCGGCAGGCGGACTCTCAACCACTGTGCCACCAGGGAAGCCCTATGGGCAGTTTTGGAGAAGCGTCTTGCAGAAGAAACAGTTGGTTTTCTTGCACTGGATTTTCTTCTGTTGGACTCTCATGGCCAAGAAAGATAATCTCTTTTCTTAACTTTAATAGGTGGCTTCAGAGCCTCCAGTCTTGTCCCCTCCTTTCTGGGGCAGCCATCTATGCCTATGACATTCCTCAGCTTAAAAATCCTTCTGGCTTCCCACTTCATAGGAGATGGACTCCAAACTCTCCTGTCACAATCTGGCACTAACCTTTTTTTTTTTTTTTTTTTTTTTTTTGCGGTATGCGGGCCTCTCACTGCTGTGGCCTCTCCCGTTGCGGAGCACAGGCTCCGGACACGCAGGCTCAGCAGTCATGGCTCACGGGCCCAGCCACTCCGCGGCATGTGGGATCTTCCCAGACCGGGGCACGAACCTGTGTCCCCTGCATCGGCAGGAGGACTCTCAACCACTGCGCCACCAGAGGAGCCCCCAAGGACCATTTCTTATATTGAGTAGCCCACCCAAAAGTTTACCCTAGCACAGAGCTTGGAAAACTTTTTCTGTGAAGGATCAGAGAGTAAATATTTTCAGCTTTATCACCCACATCATCTCTGTCACCACTACTTAGCTCTGCCATTGTAGCTCAAATGCAGCCAAAGACAATACATGAACCAATGGGCATGGGTGTACCCTAAGAAAATTTTACTTATAGATACTGAAGTTGGCGTGCCATGTGATTTTCACGTATCACAAAACAGAATTCTTATTTTGATTTTTTCCCAACCATTTAGAAATGTAAAAAGCATTATTAGCCCATGGGCAATACTAAATCAGGCAGCAGCCCAGACTTGACTTCTGGGCTCTAGTTTGCCAATCGCTGGCCTAGGATCTAGAAAACTATCTGGACAAAAGTGGTACTTAGGAGCTCTGGTTTCCCTCCCCACATACAACAGTGCAAAAAGATATACTGCATTGCTTTTTTATAAAGTGGAAAATGCATTGCTTTTTTATAAAGTGGCAAATGGTTAGAGAATTGGAGTATAATTTGGGGCTGGCCCACCTCAAGTTCAAGGGCTAACCTGAAGTTTAGCCTGCAACCTGAAGACTAGAATGGAAAGTAGAACCCATATAGTAAGAGCCCACATAGCCTCGCTAAGCAGGCTGAACTTTTTTTAAGTTGCCAATAGGTGCGTAGTACCATGTGACAGTTCCTGGGATTAGTGGGCTAGTGTTCTATTGCTGTGTATCTCCATCATGACACAGTTAGGAGTATATTATTATCCCTACTTCATAGGTAAGGAAACCAAAACTCAGAAGGGTTAAGTGACCGGCCCAATATCCCCCAGCACGCAGAAGGTATTCACATGCAGAGCTGCCTGATGCCAGCTTCTAAGCACTGCGGATCCTACACAGGATGAGCAGAGAGGTGAAACACACACAGTCAGCTTCCCCCATAAAGACTGGCAGTGGCTCCAAGCTGATCTGCTGCATATTCGTTGCTTCAGGCCTGATCTAGGAACATCCACCACTGACATCAGTCTCTAATCTAAATCCCCTCTCAGCTTCCAGAGCTACCCAGAACCAAGTGATGCTGGAAGGCCTATGTCTTAGCAGCAGGCGGGCATCAACCTTACAGAGGGAGGGATTAATTAGAAGACTCAGTGGGATGCCCCTTGTATAGAATCCATGCTTCCTACAAAAACGACTTGTGCTTGGAGTCTACTTGCTGCTCAGGACAAGGAGTGCCCTGTAGGGTAGGGGCAAAGGAGTTGATCCACAGGCAGTGTTTTCAGTAATAATGGCAGGAGTGATCAAAGCTGGCATCGTGGAAGACCTTCCCTCATGCTGGGCTTGGGTCAAGAGGCATCACATATATTATTTTACTTAATCCTCAAGACAACTCTAGGAGGTGGGTTTTACTGCACTTATTTGCAGATGAAGGAACTGAAGAAGCTCAGCTGATCAATGCATCACGCTGAGCAAGAATGTTGACTCCAAAGTCCATGCTCACTTGCCTGCTGGGCTCAGGAATGCAGTTCCAAGGTGTCAATCTGGACCTTTATCCTCCTTTGGCTTGCAGTGGTTCGACAGCCATTGACCCAGATATGTTTGAAATGACCCAACAGAACTGCTTTAAAATTAAATATTTCAAGGAGGAAGGGCAAGATAAGGGTATAGGATTAAGAAATACAAACTACTATGTGTAAAACAGATAAGCAACAGGGATATATTGTACAGAACAGGGAAATACAGCCATTATTTTGTAATAACTTTAAATGGAGTATAATCTATAAAAATATTGAATCACTATGCTGTACAACTGAAACTAATGGAGCATTGTAAATCAACTGTAGTTCAATATAATTTTAAAAACTATTTACAAAAAAGAAACTATTTACAGTAAATAAAATAAAATAAAAACCAAGGGAATTTCCTGGTGGTCCAGTGGTTAGGACTCTGTGCATTCACTGCTGAGGGCCTGGGTTCAATGCCTGGTTGGGTAACTAAGATCCCACAAGTCACGTGGTGCAGCAAAATAAATAAATAAATAAAAAGTATTTACATAGGGGAAAATTTTTTTTAAATAAACATTTCAGGCAAAGAGTAGTCAAACCCATATAGCATCAAACAAGAAATTTTATAGTCATCATTTGTCTATTCATCTGGTCATCCATCCATCCATCCATTCATCTGTCCAAATATCTGTCCATCCATCCGATTAATCAATCATTCATTTAAACATATAATCAATACTGCCCGGGTGTCCCCTATTAGTCAGGCCCTGAAGAGGGAAAGTAAAATGATGAATAAGACCTACTCTTAGCCCATTCACAGGGGTTAACATTTTAGAGGGGCCACATTCCTGATGGTGTCCACTCAAGGCCAGGTGGTCCGATGGGTCATCTACCTGGGGGGGTCCAATGGGTCATCTACCTGGATATGAATGATTTGTGTTCCCTGATTACCTCCATCTCTTTTCCCTCCAGCCCACTGCCCTCACTGGTGCCAAAGCCATTATGCCCTAAAAGATCAGAATTTGGGTCAGTGAATAGATGTCACAAGTTGGTAAAACAGAGGTACTTCATGACGCTGTAAAGAATTCTTAATCTGAATTGTCCTGCAAAGGGATATGCACTAGTTTCTCTGGGGTTATTCAAAGAGACTCTGATGACCACCCCCATGTACAAGATTCTCTCCTTGACCAAACTTGGGTCAAGTTCCTCTGAGCTCCATTTTGACAAGACCCAACCTTGGGCTCTATCCTTGGCTCTTTAAGCCCAGTTTTAGCAAGAATTCTGCAGGGTCAGTTTAGCAAAAATCTCCCACCCTTGATATCTGATTGGATTCCTCTTCCCCCACCCCACCCTCAACCTCTTATCACCCCACCTGTCTTCAGCAAGAATCCTGCTGAGTCAGTTTCGCCAGAATGGCACTTACCCCTGATGTTTCCTCTAGTGATTTTCCATCCACTAACCTCCACCTCAATTCTTGGCTATAAATCCTTACTTGTCTTTTGTTGTATTGGGAATGGAGCCCAGTTCCATACTGAAGTCTCTCTTCCCCTAATGCAATGGCCCCTGAATAAAATTTGCATTCACCACTTTAAGTACTGTTTGGCTCTGCTTTGTTTTGACACATGGATGGCAATGGAAGGAAGGTCCACATGGAAAAGATTCATTTGTTGTCTCAGAAACAACTCACTAGATGATACCTGCTCTGAAAAGCAATGTATCCCAGTGGTTGCTGAGGCAGAGGGAGTAACAAATACCATCTGGACATGGAAAGTCTTTGGGCTGATGGTCAACTCAATACTCTCATCCTCAGATTCCTGCTTTTATTAACTGGCAAGGTACTTTCTTTGCTTCAGTTTCTTCAATGGGAAAATAGGCCTAATAACAGCATCACTGCAGAGAGGCGTGAGGATCAAGTCAGGTGATGATTACCTAGCCCAGTGGCTGACACACTGCAATGCTCAAAAGATACCAGCAATGAGAACCATTGCTACTAATGGTAACTAGTCATGTAACCGGCAGTAGTCATTATTAATATTAGGCGTGAGAAAAGTGCCTAGGTGATGGAGGTGTATAGCATTTGAGTCAGAGAACATTTATGCAGTGCATGGAATTTTACACAATCCCTAAACTCAAGAATCAATACAAGTAATTAGAACAAGGGGGTACAGAGTGATCAATGCTATGAGAAGGGAGCAGCAGCAGAAATTACTTCCAGCTTGGGGGATATCAGGTCTCCAAAGAATGAGGTGATGTCTGTGATCATGGCAGGACTAGAATTTATCCATGAAGAGGGGTCTGGAGGGCATTTCAAGAGGAGAGCACAGGACGCACGCAGAGAACCACAGACACCATGTTTCAAAGCTAACACTGGTCACCACTCTTTATCCACAAGCCTAAAATCCAAAATGCTCTGAAAACCAAAATATGTTTATAACTAATTTTTGTGACAAAACCTGAGCTGATCTGATACAAAAGTGTTCACCTTTTTTTTTTTTTTCCATTTTGTGTGAATGATCACGTTTCATGGCAGAATATTCAAGATTCTGGTTACAAGTTTTTGCTCCAGAACCCATTGGGGATGTAATGTATTTACTATATTGTGTGTGTATCACATTGCCTTTCTAAAGCAGAAATAATTCTAAATTTCAAAACATGTCTGGTTTTCAGTAAAAAGATATGAACCTATACTAACAATCCCTAATATTTATGGAGCACTTCTTATATTCAAGCACTTCTCTAAACACTTAACTAAGTTAATCCTCCTAATGTAGGTAAGTACTGTGATTTTCTTGTTTTGCATGGATGAGAAAACTGATGCACATGGTGGTTACTAACCTGCCTGGACTCACACAGCTAAGAAGTCTCAAAACCAGGATCAAAGCCACAAGGCCTTGCCTCAAAACCTTTCTTTATTCTTAAATACCACACTCAACCACATCTACACGCTATAATTAAGAGCAAGTGTGGTTGACTGTATTATTTATTCACAATACTTTCCTTCCTCATTCTCCTCTCTCCATGCCTTCCGCTTTACAGAAGGATTCTACTTCCCACTGCACTGAGGCTGGACTGCTTTAGCCAATGAAATGTTAGTAGAGGTGGCATAAGTAGAGGCTTTAAATGTGCTTTTGTGGCTTGGCTTGGCCTCTCATACTCTCATGATTTATTATGGAAAAAGCATGCTCCAGGTAGCTGAATGCATCTCAGAATAAGGGACAAGTACACTAGACCTCTACCCAGCCCAGAGCCTGAGGCAGAGCTACCTCTGCTAACTCACAGACTCATGAAGGAGAAAAAGCAAAATGCTTGTTGCTGGAAGCCACTGAGATTTGGGGACTGTTTGTTACCCAGCATTATCATAGCAATAGCAGACTCATTTCAACTGCTCAGCATTTCCTGAGATGAGGATTTAAAGCCGATGAGGATTCATCCATAATGGGAAGAATCCTAAAAGTAATGTTAAAGATTTTGGATCTCATCTCAAAAGCAACAGAGAAGCATAAAATGCTTCTAGGCAGAGGCATAAAATGATATGACTTCTATTATCTACATTGCAACAGAGTCATCTGTTACACAAAATGAGTCACTACCTCCATCCCCCATCACCACACATACACGTACCTAATACCTGTCAACAGCTTTCCATTGGTCTTAGGATAAAACCCCAAATCCTTAATCTCTGGCCCCTGCTCAGCTGCCAAACCACATCTCTCGCCCCATGCTTCCCCTCATACTGTGCTCTAACTCCCCTGTCCTGTTTTCAGTTCTTTGAATGCGATCACTCCTTTTCACCACAGGATCTTTGCATACGCTTTTCGTGCTGCTAGAAAAACTCTTTCTCTAATTTTGGCCTACTTTACTCTCAGTTACTCTCAGTTTAATTGTTGCTTCCTTCTGGAAGCCTTTCCTGAGCTCTTTGGTAAGTCAATTTCCCCTGTTATAGGTGCTCTTAGCACCATGCGTTTCTCTTTTATTTCACTTAATATAGTTGTAGTTTCAGATTTGTTCATAAACTTTGATTAGTGTCCCTCTCTGCCACTAAATTGTCGACTTCCTCAGAGCAGTTACAGGGTCTTTTTCTCCCCCTTATCTTTGTATACCCAGCCTTAGCACAGTTCCTGATACGTGGCTGATGCTCAATAAAATTTGCTGAATCAAAGAATGCTGTTGGATGATAGCTCAGACAGCAGTGAGGGCAATGGATTATTTTGGTTGCCTAAAGCACACAAGAACAGAACTAATCCTTCTTTCTTGCATCGGCCCTTTCAACTCTCGCTTGCTTTCTTTGAGAGTTGGCCAAGACAGACCTGTCACAAAGCAAGAGTGTGGTGGAAATGCATTATCAATCTGTTAGGACCAATGGGGAAATAGGACCTCAACGCAGTGCAATATGGTCCATCTATGTGGCAGGTGTTCATCCTGTATCCCCCAACATCGCACTGTAATTTTACAATCCAAAAGACTCCCATAATTGGAGGAGGATGAAACATCTGGATGCTGCAAACTCTCTCAACAGGTTGTCTATACCATCACCTTCAAAATCAATGCACAAGAAATGAGAGTTTCTGGAGTAGCAGCATAGTGGCTGGCATTGGAACATGCTGTTTAAGTCCCTTCTTGGTATTAAGCAAAGACTACCTGGATTTCCCTTGGGAGTGATGTGGAATATGGGATCTGGCAGTCAAAGAGGCCATGGGTAGGATGGAATGATGACTTCATTTCGAATGTGTTTGTGCTTAGGGAAAAGGACATCCCTGTTATCACATAATATCTGTGAAATAAATAAATGAATTCGGTAAATAATTAACCAATACCCTAGGATCATTCTGATCATAAGATGGAAGTCTGTATCTGAATAAAGGTCAAATAAGGGGTAGTTAAGCGTGAGCATGGAGAAGCTGGAGTTGAACACAAGCAGTAGGCAAGTAGAGTGCTGGGAACTATGATCTAAACTCGCTAAATGAAGTGCAATGGCAACAGAATCGAGTGCAAGGGCACCAAAGAGAGAATAAATTTGAGAGAGCATAAAAATCAAATTGGTGATCTCAAACGTTGGTGAGGACACGGTGGGAGGAGAAATTGCCTTGATTGCTTTGGAAGGCATTTGGGCATTACATTTTAAAAATTGAGATGTGTATATACTTGCTGTACGATTCTTCTCAGTATATTCCTAGAGAAACACTCATCCAAGTGCAAAGGAAGGCAGATGATGGGAAGTTCCCTGCAACATGTTCATCAGAGCAAAAACTGAGAACAACCCGGCTGTCCAGTATTAGAGGACTGATCAGACAAATTAATCTACATAGTCATCTATGGCAGGGGTCCCCAACGCCCAGGCCACACAGCAGGAAATGAGTGGAAGGCCAGTGAACAAAGCTTCATCTGCCGCTCCCCAATGCTCCCCATCTCTTGCATTACTGCCTGAACCATCTCCCCCTGACCCCCGGCTGTGGGAAAACTGTCTTCCATGAAACCAGTCCCTGGTGCCAAAAAGGTTGGGACCACTGATCTATGGGATACTAGGCAACAAGAAACATGTTAATACAAGTAAACATTTCCAAAAGATATTGTAAGCAAGTTGTCAAATGACAGAACTAGGGCTTCCCTGGTGGCGCAGTGGTTGAGAGTCCGCCTGCCGATGCAGGGGACACGGGTTCGTGCCCCGGTCCGGGAGGATCCCACATGCCGCGGAGCGGCTGGGCCCGTGAGCCATGGCCACTGCGCCTGTGCATCCGGAGCCTGTGCTCTGCAACGGGAGAGGCCACAACAGTGAGAGGCCCGCGTACCGCAAAAATAAAAAATAATAACGGAACTAGCATGTTATAATTGTCTTAAATATACATATCTAAAGTAGCAATACTGTATATTGCGCATTTTTTGCTGACAAACATATGTGTGTAATCATGTAGCGGGTGGCCCAATAGGTGACACCCCAGATGGTTAAGAGCAGTCACCTTTAGAAATGGGGCGGGGACTGGAATTGGGTGTGGGGAGTCGTGGAGATTTGGGCACTGTCTATAATATTCTATTCATTTCACAAGGAATAATAGAGGTAGCCTTAACTAGTGAAATTAAAAGTTTTTTAAAAAAGAAAAACAAGTTGTTCAAAAGCATGAACGTGTCACAAAGAAACCAAGGAACTGAGTCGAGTGAAACTGCACTTGAAATTGCAGCCAAGAGAAAGGGAAAGTTGCTCAGAGTGAGATGGAGGTTTCTAGATGTCTCGATGTGGTTCTGAGGGCTTTTATTGATGGCTGGTCTCTCTGTGGACATTCTCAGCCCTATGCCACCTCTGGGTATCATGGAACTTCTGACAAATGTGGAAGAGGAGGCTATTTCATTATGGATCAGCAACTTGGAGGTGGAGGGGTGCGGAGAAAAGAAGTAAAGAAGCAGGGAAATCACCACATCTCTTAGATAAAGAAAGGTTCCCCAGGCACCACTGCTGACACTACTGGGCTTATTTACAGTTTTTACAAATCATCTGAAAGGGATTTATAGTTAAATATCTAAATGTACAAAGTACATTGAAGCTCTGGTGTAGGAAAATGCCAAGCAGATAAGGATAAACAAACCACAGAGCAGAAATGACCACACGTCCAACCCAGTCTAATAATTCTTCCATCTCTCCAAGTTGTTGTTGAGGATTAAATGAGATCGCCCTGGGAAAATTGTAAAATGGTACACAAATGTTGCTTATGACTATGATTATATCATAGCTGGTTTTACATCAGAATTTGATAACAGAGCTCAAAACAGAATCCATAATGTAGTTTGGGAGTCTATCCAGCCATCTACCCTGACTGGGGAGCATTTTATAAGAATGATTCCGCTTTTGTAAGGAATCAGCCTCACTTTTTTGCTTGTTGTGGCTCTTTTTTAAATGGAAATAATCCATCCAAATTTAAAAGCTGGGGAAGTAGAACAGGAAAAAAAAGTTACTCATAGTCTCAATAGCCCCCAAGCGTCCCCAGTATCTGCTATATGAGTGACAGAATAAATGAAACAATAAATCCATTTTTATCATTTTGCTGCCTTCCCTTTCAGTCTTTTCTCATTAGCATGTTTTACATGGTGGTAAGAGAAGCATAGCTCTACATTTTTATAGCCTGCACTTTCCACTGGCATCATAAATAGTTCCTCACGGTCCTCCATAGCCTTCAGAACTGTGCAGTATTTCCTGGATTTGAGGTATATAATGTATTTAATCCATCCTTCATATTGGAACAGTCGTCATATCCTCTACAAACCTTCTCAGGGGGTACCTTTGTACAAAGTTTTCCATTCGTTGGCCTGCACCTAATGCTTAAGAATTTCCCAGTGCTAGGGAATTATATCCAATATCTTGTAATAACCTATAATTAAAAATAATCTGAATATATATATATGTATCAACTGAATCACTTTTCTGTACACTTGAAATTAACACAATTTTGTAAATCAACTGTATTTCAATTTAAGAAAAAGAATATTCCAGTACTTAGAATATGGTTGACGGCTGGTGGTTGGCAGGGGCTCCATTTTACAGACCTTATCGTTAGTGTTCTGGTTCTGCTATTGTTATCATTTTGTGTTAATGAAGTGGATTGCCTTCTCAACTGCTTTGTTTATTTACTTAATGTTTAAGCTAAAGAAAGAAAACACTCTCCAGGAACTACAGAGTTGATGTTAAACAGGAGACAGGGCAGAGGACACACATTGTGGTACGACACTGCAATATAAAATAGTCTCCACAGACATAATTCTCCGGACAAGTCAGCCTGGACTGATGAAAAGCTCTCTCCGTACTCTCTGAGAAAGGATATGGAATAGCAGATGACCCTACTCCCTGAGGCCATCAAGAGGCAACAAATAATACAGTAAGACGTGACTGTAATCCTGTGAAACTAACTGCCCAAAAAACATACAGAGTGTGTTCTTTTGTTCTTGACTTCCTTCTTCCAAGAATTCTGCTATTGGCCAGATTTTTCAAGACCCACTTTACATTGTTCACGTTGTGATGGATACCCTATCAGGTCCTGTTTCTTCTCCCCCAGTCCCCAGGTTTGTGGCGCCAGGGCCCATAATGCTACTGAGCTTGAATCCATCAACTGGAACAGCTCCCACTACCTGAGACTTGCTGCCAAATAACTATCAGACCAAGTGACACAGGGGGATTCTATTCATCCCCTGAATTCTTTCGAATGGGCTAATTCTGACCTATAGACCAAGCTACCATTCATTTGCTGATTCATTCAGTAAATATTGACTTCACACCTATCACGTGTCATGCATAGGTATAGCTCTGAAGATAAAAGACAGAACAAAGATCCTGCCCTCATGGAATTCCATTCTAGTGCTGGGAGATGCATAATAAAGAAGGGAATCAATAAACAATTCAAGTACCTATGGAAGTGCTATGAAGGACACAAAATAGGGTATTGGATTGAAAGTAACTGAGGGTGGAGGGAGACTACTTTTGTCTAGATGGTTAACGGAAGGGCTCTCTGAGAAGTTAATATCAGAGATAAAACCTACATGAGAAAGAGCCAGCCAAGCGAAAATCTAAATCTAAAGTGTACTAGGCAGAAGAACGGCCCCAGAGCAGAAATGAAGTAGATGTGTTCAAAGAACAGCAAGAAAGCTATTGGTTGGTTTTTCTGGTTGAAGTTTAAAGGGCAAGGGGGAGAGTAGTAGGAGACGAGGATGGTGAGGAGGTCAGAAAGCAAATGACTTGGGTAGTAAAGGACTTGGTAAGGAGTGTAGTATTCATTAAAATGAAAAGCTTCTGCCTTGATGAGCACTGTGGTCCATCTGGTCAACCTACTTCACACTCCACTCTCCCAACAGAGCCCCTCTTCCTATTATTTATAGAGAGTTCTTATAAGTCTTCTTCCATAGGAGATTGCCTCTGCTCTCTATGCTTCTGATCAAGACTTGCAGACTTGCCTAAAAAGGAGTTGGCACATCTGGACCTAACTCCAACCTTCTGGTTCATTCTGTAAATCTCTGCTCATACCAGGCCTTCTGAACCATGTCTAATTCTGCTTTGCCTTTTGGACTTGACACCTTGGCCAGTTTGAAATCAAGTAAGCACACCCTAAGCCCACATCCTATCCCTACTAAATGGTGTTCCACTTGGTCCTGTGCCGTTCCTCCTCCCCGATGGCCCTGGGTCTGATCCTAGCATGCCTTGTCCTGACCATGCTCTTGTTAAAGCTTAACTGCACATCACAGTGCCCCCAAAACAGTACTGTTAAGCTTAATTATCAGACTAATTCATTCCACTTAGCTCCAAGTAACTCCTGGCTGTTTCAAAAAACCAAATCTGGAGATTTGTCACAATTGAGGACATTTAAAAATTATGTTCAGACTCTGATGGCAATTTTCAAAAAGCAGTTCCCAGAATAGCTGGGAAATTGCCATGTAATTGGAGTAAAGCTATGACCTCCTCAGGGGTCTGCTTGGAAGAAGGACCACATCCATGTGGATGCAGAAGAACCAATGAATTTGTTAATAATTGGCCTCATTACCTACCTACCACCCATGTGGTTGTGGTCGTAACTCTTGTAGCACTTTGGGGTCTAGATTCTTATCTGGTAAATTAGGCACCAAACTGGGAGAGCCGGGGCAGCCAAGCTGAAGAGTCCCATTAAATACCTGCATTTTGGGCAACTGCTCCTTTCATGGCATGGCCTCCAGACCTTTCATCATTCTGGCTGCCCTAGTTTCACCTGTAGTTTTCAATAAGCCTTTTTTTTTTTTTTTTTGCAGTATGCGGGCCTCTCACTCTTGTGGCCTCTCCTGTTGCAGTGCTCTGGACGCGCAGGCTCAGCGGCCATGGCTCACGGGCCCAGCCGCTCAGCGGCACGTGGGATCTTCCCGGACCGGGGCACGAACCCGTGTCCCCTGCATCGGCAGGCGGACTCTCAACCACTGCGCCACCAGGGAAGCCCTCAATACGCCTTTTTTAAAATGGTACTGAGGTTAGAATTCTCTCCTCCCAATGCAGTCTGAGCAGTGCAAAGAGGCATGTGTATGGAGCTTTTCTCCAGAGAAGGCAACCCATTCCCCACAGGGCCAGGGCCATGGCCAGCTCCCATATGTGACTGCTTTGATCAATATAGCATTTACCTTAAAAAAAATATTGTTGTCAACATTAAAAAATTGAAAGGAAACCCATAAAATCAAGACTTCAAAACTTTCTTAACAATACTGCCAAGACCTGTCCACACTGAGTCCACAAAATTGCTTGTAACAAAACCAACAGCTAATGCACTGTAGCATCTGCTCCCTTTCAGTCGGGATTTGAGCTCCCATTCACCACCATCCCCACCTGGCCCGACACAGTGTACATGTCTCTGATTTCTGCATGTAGGTTTCATAAGCCAAACAATTCACAGTGGCAAACATATCTGATTTGGAGTCAGAAGGGTCCACTTGATGCATTCAGCCCCCGAAATCATCATTGATCACTTATTTGGTGTCAGATATCACACTAGACTCTGAGGATACAGTTATGAGCAAGAAGACACAGAAGTGGCCCTTGCAGAACTTCTATCTTAGCAGGGGAAAAGGGCATAAACAACTAGCGACTTGCCTTACTTACTAATTGCAAAGGTGAGAAGGGTTTCCAAGGAAAAACAGCACCATTAAAACAAACACAAGAAAAGTCTGCTTTCTTCAGGGGATCAGGGGAGCCTTCTCTGATACAGTGACATTTAAGTTGAGGCTTCAAGGACAAGAAGAAGCAGACAGGAGATGAGAAAAAGAGAGTAAGGAGAGTTCCAGGATGAGGAAATACCCAGTGCACGGGTCTTGAGGCACGAAGGAGCTTGGCGCATCTTGGGAATTCAAAGAAGCTTTTCTTTTCTTCTTATTTTTAATACTGTAGATAAAACCTGGGGAGGATTTTATTACTGTTTCTTTCTTAAGAACAGGTACCAGCTCCCTATCACAACGACGATCTTTCCAATATGCTCCCTATTGTTGAGCAAGAGATAGGTGTGCGGGCTCCTGCCTGTGTTCTCACACACGAATGCATGAATCCCTGGCAGATGATGGGCAGTTTTATTTTTTTCCTAAAAAGACAATGAAATATATGTAACTCATAAGTCCCCAACCTCATCAGCCCGTGACTACAAAAATGAGATGATGCTCTTCTTCCACAGGCAAATTATTATGGCCTGAGGCCTTCCAACGGTCTCCCAGCTGTTTCTGAGAGTTTCCCTGGGCCTCCTGTATGTCCAGAATTATGTTTTTAGTTTCAGTTTGCTCCGAGCTTCTTGTCTTGCTGGGCCCATCTGTCCTCACCGATGGCTACTGCTGATGGAGTTCTTGGCTTTGGGGAGAGGATGCTCTTGCTTAGGTCCAAAGGGACAGTCCTGGTGAGTTTCAACACTTGCTAGGGCGATCTGAATGCAGAAGCATCTTTGAAGCTGGGAAACTTAGCACTGCTCCCAAACGTTGGCTGCCCCAGAAAACCCAGGTTGCAGTGATGCTTTCATCCTTCCTGTCCCCTCCTGCCTCCCTGTGGCCAGAAGGCCGCTCGTTCCCACCCGTGCACCCCTCGAGACTGCAGAGTTGGGATTCTTCACTAGATAATCTCGAGCTAACTGCTAAATCTCTCTGTGCCTAATTCTGTATTTACAAAACGGATACACTCACCAACTTCACTGTGCCCTTGGGAGGACAGGACAAGCAAATGAAGGTAGAAGGATTCTGGACATCCTAAACAATATCCACAGAAGCCTTGTACAACAGATCCAAGCTCTGCCCAGTTAAAAACCGTAATTAGCATCTCAGTGCCGACCAGACAACATGGGACAGTGTAGGCCAGGGGATCCTCAAGACTCACCAAAATCTAGCCTCTATCCTCTCTCCAGCTGCATCACCCACTAGAAACTTCTGCAAACCCACTGACACACACCACTCAGATTTCACGAGCACATGATGCTTCCCCGTGCCTCCGTGTTTCATGCACGCTGTTCCTCTGCCTAGAAGATCCTCTCTCTCCACATGGGCCAAGAAAATCACATAGGATTCCCATTATTTGAAACTGAGGAGATCATTCAACTCGAAGTCATATAAGAAAAGTAAAAGTGAATTGACAGGTTAGTGTAACTAAACAGTCCGTGTTTAACTAGGTCTCTGGTTCAAATGATAGCACGGGGCAGAATTTCTCTTTGTTTCTTATTTCTTTTTTCTTCATATTGACTCCATTTTTACCCCCTATAAACTCACCACCCAGCTGAAGTAGTTTCTAGATCTTTCTCTCTTCTTGGCAACCAACTAGACAAATGTTCATTCAGCTTTCCTACTAACCCAAAAAGTAGTCCCGGAAGGGTATATCCTTGTCCCTAATTGGTCCAACCTGGGTGGCCAGAAGGCAGAATATCCCGACTATGGATTCCACCTGAGATGCAGGAGCTGAGTTAACTTCATGCAAAGCACGAGGTCTGAGAGAGCTCCATAATCTCAATGCCACATGCCAAATACTGGGGGTAAAAAGCACAAATATCTACTACTGCTATTCCAACAACTGTACTCTCTGTTTTTCACATGAAAAGCTCCTAATCGTCCTTCAAAACCCCATTTTGGGGCTTCCCTGGTGGCGCAGTGGTTGAGAGTCCGCCTGCTGATGCAGGGGACATGGGTTTGTGCCCCGGTCCGGGAAGATCCCACATGCCGCGGAGCAGCTGGGCCCATGAGCCATGGCCACTGAGCCTGCGCGTCCAGAGCCTGTGCTCCGTAACGGGAGAGGCCACAACAGTGAGAGGCCCGCGTATCGAAAAACAACAACAACAACAACAACAAAAAATTTTTGTTAAAATTCCCCATTACAAGAAAAAAAACTGTAACTATGTATGGTGATGGATGTTAACTAGACCTACTGGAGCAATCTTTATGCAATGTATACAAATATCAAATCACTATGCTGTACACCTAAAACTAATATAGTCCTCCCTCTGTATTTGGGGCAGAGTGGTTCCAAGACCCCAACCCTCTAGGATACCAAAATCCGATGCTCAAGTCCCTTATATAAAATGGCATACTATTTGCATATAACCTGTGCACATTCTCCAATATATTTTAAATCATCTCCAGATTATTTGTAATACCTAAAACAACATAAATGCTATGTAAATAGTTGTAAATACAATGTAAATACTATGATAAAGGTGGCAGGGTGGCAAATTCAAGTTTTACTTTTTGGAACGTTCTGGAATTTGTTTTTTCCTGAATATTTTGATCTGCAATTGGTTTAAGCCTCGGATATGGAACCTGCAGATACAGAAGGCTGACTGTATAATGTTATATGTCAATTATATCTCAATTAAAAAAAACTCATTTTGCCTCCTAGGTGAAATTACGTAATGCTAGAAAAGCAGGCACTGTATATTCTAGACTCCCATAATTCTCTGTAGAAATCTCTTCTGCAGAATTTATCCCACTGGATGGTAATGTATCTGAATCTGCTGCTGGGAGAGCATCAAAAGCAGCAACCCAGCCTTATTCATCTCTTTATTCCCTGCATGTAGCATGTTCCTGGCACAGAGAAAATACTTAGTAAGAGTTGATGAATGGGTGACTATTTGTATATTTTTGGCCTCAGTTTTTTATTATCTTTATCAAACTGCTGGCTATATTCATCTTGTGGTCAAACAAATCCTCCCAGATCTTAGTCTTTTCTCCTTTTACATGGACACATTCCAAGTTGTTTTTTTTTCTCACCTGGTGAAAATGCAATTCATATTTTAGACCTAAACACCAGGCTCGGCCTTAGCTCTTACTAAGTTTCAACTTAACTGGTATGTTTCTAGCTCTCCAAATTGATCAGAGAGTCTGAGTCCTGATTTCACCGTTCCTCCTAATAACTATTACACTCAGCTTGGCATCATCTGCATATCTGATTACTAGACCTTCTAGGTTCTTGTCAAATCACTGATTAAAATGTTCACTAGGGGGCTTCCCTGGTGGCGCAGTGGTTGAGAATCTGCCTGCTAATGCAGGGGACACGGGTTCGAGCCCTGGTCTGGGAGGATCCCACATGCCGAGGAGCAACTGGGCCCGTGAGCCATAACTACTGAGCCTGCACGTCTGGAGCCTGTGCTCCACAACAAGAGAGGCCGCGATAGTGAGAGGCCCGCGCACCGCGATGAAGAGTGGCCCCCACTTGCCACAACTAGAGAAAGCCCTCGCACAGAAACGAAGACCCAACACAGCCAAAATAAATAATAAGTTTATTTTTTAAAAAAATTGTTCACTAGGGCAGAAATGAACACAGGGGATCATTAGTGGACCCATGGATCATGAATAGAAGTCTTTCTCCAGGTGCAAAAAGAACTATCCATCACATTCTAAGGTTCGAACAGCTGGAAATCAACAAGATGGTGTCATCCTCAATGAAATACATCACCATCTCAATCAACAGGAGCATACAGATATGCTCCCTCAGTTATCCAGTAGAAGTCAAGAGATCCTGGTACCCCAATGTGCTCTGTTGGTCCCACAGATTTTTTTAAATTGACATTTTTTTAATGTGGGAGATTTCACATAAAGGTCTCAATTTCTGGCTTTTAAGAAAGCTCCCCAAACCTGGCACCATGGGGCCCATGTTACCTAAGTGCAGATTTCCATGCATGTACCTCAGTCAAGGCTCCAGCAGGAGAGCAGATGGCCTCAGCCAGAACATTCCCAGTATCGAGGGGCTCGCTGTTCTGCAGGGTCAACTCTGTCTTTTCTAACAGAGCTGATCATTACTGTTCTTTCTCATGAGGAGGTAAAATTTCCCCCGTCAACCTCCCTTCTTCCTCCATTAGACTGGATCTTATCCTCTGGCGCCATGTTGGAAATCATGACCACCTCTTCCACACACCAGTGCATCTATGTTTTGAGGGCTCTGCCCCCTATCTCCCCCTGGTTGAGTGAGTCTTTTCTTTTCCCATGTAAATAACCTCAGTTCCTTCCATCATTTTTATGGGTAATGGTTTCTAGACCCTACCTATCAGCCTGGTCACCTCCTCTTAACCCCGTGAATGTGTGGCAGTCTTCAGAGAGCAGAATGACATAAAGAACCAAACAGGGAGCAGACACTTAGACACAAGTCAAAAAAGGTATTTACCTGAGAGGCAAGCACCTCTTGCCAGGAATTATCAAGGAGTCTCAAGGTTGGAAGGGACCTCAGCGATCACCTGGCCCTTTCTAATATCCATTTGAAGATGTTTCTCACGGGCACTGAGAAAACCAGGTGTGACTGACCCTCCTCGAGGTGATCAGAAGAAAGAGCAGATAGACTTGTACAACAAATGCCCTTGTGACAACTGCCAGAGAGTTCCTAGGGCAGGGTCAACCTTCACCATGGCATCTAAGGTTTCTTTTCTGCCCCAAGAAACAGGGGAAATAGGGATTTTTTTTTCAACTGTGCTAATCCTCACTTTAAATGCAACTGAAGGTAGAAAACCAATGCAAGACGCCTCTGTTGGGGATGATGCTTCACCTGGGAACCAATTATCACCAGGAAGAGTGTTAGAGAATTAGGGAAACTAACCTCTTCTAATCCGCTAACAGGAACGTCTCAGCAGCCAATCAATAACAGCTGCGGCGGAGGGGCACCTGAGGTCTCTCTCTTCATCTTCACATAAGCAATTAAAGCCAGTTTAATGAGATTGCCCAAGAGCTGGGTGTCTGAGAGCAGGAGGGGTAGACAGCAGCGCTGAGTGAGAGCGAGCTAGCGGGTGTGAATCACCCTGAACCTCTGTGGCAGAATGGAGAGGAGCTCTGGAAACAGGCCCCTGAATAAACAGAAAGGCTGTGATTGCCTGCTGTAGTTGACAGCCGAGGGAAGGAGAACTCAAGAAAAAGATCCACGTTGTCTGAGATCTGCTCCCCCTGCCCCACCCCCATTCCCATCTTTGCAGAAAACTCAGCTCCGAAATCTCACTGTCCCTCTATGGAATGGTGGAAAGAGCTAGATTTAGAAACCAGATTGCACTGAGTTTAAAGGCCAGTTCTGCCACTTAGAAGCTGTTCTATTTTGAGTAAGTCCCTTCGATCATAAGCAAGTTCCTTCACTTTCTTAGGCCTCAATCGCCTCTTCTGTAAAATGGGATCATAACAGTACATACCTCTGAAGGATTTCATGAGGGGTTAAGTGGGATCGTGCATTTAAAGTGCCAAGCACAGTGACCAGCTTCCGACGAGCATCCATCAGGCATGGTTATCAGCTACTGTTTTCCCTCATTGTCTCAGGCTCTGCATCCAGGTAATGGGAGGAATAACATCCCACACAAGGATGATGTTAGGCTGCTACAAGATGCAGCGTACGAAGGTCCTAACTAGGTCCAGCAGGAAGCAGCCACAAAAAACGGCAACTCCTGGGGCTTCCCTGGTGGCACAGTAGTTGGGAGTCTGCCTGCCGATGCAGGGGACACGGGTTCGTGCCCCGGTCCGGAAAGATCCCACATGCCACGGAGCAGCTAGGCCCGTGAGCCATGGCCGCTGAGCCTGCGCGTCCAGAGCCTGTGCTCCGCAACGGGAGAGGCCGCTACAGTGAGAGGCACACGTACCGCAAAAAAAAACAAAAACAAAAAACGGCAACTCCTATTCTTTGTCTGGACTAAACACTGCAGACAGAACATCAGCAAAGAATTACCAGATAGAAAACTGCTTTACAGAGTGCACACACTGCAATTTTGAGGGTGGCAGAGAGAGATCAGGGAAATGAACTTTCAGTACAGTGTTTTGCCTCTTTTCTTTCAAAAATCTCCATTTGAGGGAAATGCAGCCTTTGGAAACCAAGTCCCATCCAATAGACTTGATTCCCCACAACCCACCCATTGGAAGCAGCGAGGCAGCCTCTGCCATGACACCTTTCAGAGACGGAAAGCCTTGAAGGTCCAGCGGCAACAGCCAGCGGTGCTGGCAGCCTCCAGACAGAACCATAGGGCTTGCTACACGTTCCACATAAATTACCTATTGGCACTGAGCTAAACAGAAGAACTTAAAATCATCCTGCATTTGAATAACAGCCTCCCTTTCTGCGGCATCCTTTCCCACCAAACAGAATCTATCTGCATATGCTGGCACCACATGCACCCTGGTCAGCTGGCCTGTGGTTGAAGACCAGCTGTTTCTCATCTCCATCCTACATAACGAAGTCAGCCCCATTTTATTGCCAAATGGCCCCGGTAATGCCTCTGTAACTGCCCATCCAGGGTGCTCTGGCTTTTGGGAATAAAGAGCGAATCTGAATTTCAGCAAGGTAAACTCATGACTGGGTCAATACATCGGATGGTTATCGTGGGTGCCCTGTACTTCATCGATTTTTAGGCCTTGTTCCTGCAGGGGAAATAAAACTGGATCACCTGACTGCGTAAAAGCCATGGGCCTGAGGGCGAGCAGGACCATTTGGGAACTGTTTTTTGCAGGGTGGGGACCAGACGAAGCAAGCCCTTCACTGCTGGTAGAAAAGAAAAGAAAAAAAAAAAGCAAAGCAGGAGGGATGAGGAGGGGGGCAATAAAAAGAAGGAAAAATCACTTACTCCAGTACTGACTTTGTCCTTCATAAGAACTTCTTTTTCCCCATGGGTGACATTCAGTCCTCCAAGAGTTTTGAGCGATAAGCCTCATTTTACACAAGGGGAAACTGAGGACCAGTGGTCGAAGGGGGCTTTTTCAAGGTGACACGGGGATTCTGGAACTTAGATGAGAACCATGTTTCCAGTTCTCTCGCCTGCTAGACACATGGAAAAGTCACACCCTGGCCCTTTTGGAGTCAGGTGTGATCCATGACTTATTCTGGACCACGGAGCGTGAGCAAAGGGAAGAGTGTCACCTCCGGTAGAAGCCTGGCCAGCCAGAGTGCAATTCATGACTCTCTCTGTGCTGTGACCAAACCAATATTCCAGACGGTGGCTGCCCTGGCAACCTGGGAGTGAGGGGATACGAAGCAGAGCTCCAGCCCAACCATGATGGACACGAGCAAAAGTGAGAAAGAACACTTTGCTGTCTCACACCCCCGGGACTCGGGTGCTGCTTGTTACTGTGGCATGCTGGAGCCCATCTTGACTCTCAGCTCCTAGGCTGAGCTCTTCCCTCCGCTGAGCAAAGCCAGAAATTGAGCTCGGGTCTCCCAAGTCCAAGTACTCAATTTTTCTTTGACCTTTCTTCTTCCGTTAGGAGGTTCTCAATTTTTTAAATTCCTATTTTGTAGAATATGAAATTAAATCTTGGAGAAGTCGCTTGCCTGACAGCACAATGCCGATGAGTAGCCTGATGATGTCTGCTTTAGTACCAGAGCTCCTCTTGGCATCCTCTCCTTTTAATTCCTTGTCCTCACTTCCCAGGAAATCCTGTAGTCCAGGGATTAGCAGCACAGGCTGTTGAGCTGGATTCAAATGTGACTTTGGGCAAGTGTCTAAGCTTTCTGAGCCTTCATTTCTTCATCTATAAAATGGGTGCCAATAGTAACAGCACCTACCTCTTGGGGTTATTGCAAAACGTGTAAAAGTGCTCCACGCCGTTCATGGCATGCATTAAGCGCCCAGTGTATGCTCACCCTCACTCTCCTTCATCTGACAATACTTTGGTACTCACAGAGGATGCCAGCCTCCTTTGGGCATGGTTACTGCCAGTTCTCCCACGGTTCTCCCACTGTGTCCACCAGCCTGTACTGCTGAGATGCCAGCAACCCTGCCCCTAAACCTCAACAGTGCGGGAGGGGGACCCCACTTGCAGCCCACGCCCTGGAGGTCCACAGGCAGGTGGCTCTGGCCTTGGGACAAGGTGGCCCAAATTTTGTCCTCTGTTGCTCACTCAACCTCACAAACTATAATTATTTCTCTTAACACTGTTATCATTACTTCAGATCTTTAAGAACTTACTTTTTCTTCCATTTTCATTCATTATTTACAGAGTGCCTGCCAGGTGCCAGGCACAATGCTAGGTGGCCGGAATATAAATGGCGATTCAGACACAGCCCCCCAGGATTCACAGGGAAGCAAGGGAGGTAGACCCATAGGAGAGCAAATCTAAAACACTCTGGGCTTCCCTGATGGCGCAGTGGTTGAGAGTCCGCCTGCCGATGCAGGGGACACGGGTTCGTGCCCCGGTCCGGGAAGATCCCACATACTGCGGAGCGGCTGGGCCCGTGAGCCGTGGCTGCTGAGCCTGCGCATCTGGAGCCTGTGCTCCGCAATGGGAGAGGCCACAGCAGTGAGAGGCCCACGTACCGCCAAAAAAAAAAATCTAAAACACTCTGATCAGCACTTATGATAGAAGATGTATATGGTGTCCTGGAGGCATATTGCTCTATTCAACAAACAGTTACTGAGCACCTATGTTGTTGATGACATTTTGTTCAACAGTGAAAACACAGTGGTGGAAAAGCCAGGAACTATTCCTTCTCACATGGAGTTTAGAATCTGATATCTGCACCAGCTTCTCTCCATATACTCCCTACGGCTGGTCTAGATGGCTTAGGCATGCCTGACTCTCCTCTCTGACTCCGAGGATGGGTTTGTAATCAAGACTTGGCCAGTGGGAGTTTGGTCACAGTCACTGGTTCAGGAGTGGGCAAATGATCCAAGGGTCCATTGAGGGCCAGCACCTAGACATTCGCTGGAGCTACTGAAAAAGGGATCATCTCAGTTTGCTGGGATGTAAACCTGGAGGGACCAATGTATCTTTATCAATATTTAGGGAGGACCAGGCTGACGATGAAAATATCAGCCAGGAAAAGAGAGACAAGAGATGAAGAAAGAAAGACTTCTGTTGATATTCTTTTAGCCACAGTCATACTGAATGATGCTGGACGTAGCCATACCTGAAGACATTATTACACCTTGATTTTATAGTTAACTGAGCATTTTTGACTCAGCCAGTTTTAAGGGATTACTGTCACTTGCAAATGAAAAAATTCTAATGCACTAGGCAAAGAAAGAGGAAGTAGAAAGTTCTGTGAAGAGAGAACAGCATTTCCCAGCCCAGGACTTTGCAGATTTCATATCAAGTACAGATCTGTGAGAAGAGAGGTCTGATGGAAAAGGCAACTTAGCGTGCCAGTGATCCCAGTGGATGGGGCTCAAACACCAAAGCCAGAGGTTACAAACTGGTCCATGGACCAAATCTGACAAGCAAATAGGATCTGTTACTTGCCTACATGTTTCTAATTGACCAGGCAAGACAAAGGCTGTATCTCTTCTGTTCAATTACACCCTCAGCACTATGTGAGCAGTATCCTCACATAATAAGTATTCAGTAAACATTTACTGAATTGATGGATGAATGGATACTGGAGTTGGGTGATTTTCAGTAAACATCCAGATTTCTAGCTCCTTTTGAAAAATCAGAAAAATTAGGAAAATAGTAAGCTGGGGCTGAGTAGCAGCCGTTCCCTGTAGACAGAAGCTGTTCCCTCCATTTTACCACAGTCCTCACCACTCTCTATTGTCTCATATGGCACCCACTTCATTTCTATACAACATTGCCAGCATGTAAGCATTTATGTTTGCTGACCTAAGCCATTATGGGAATTTTCCAGGTTAAATTGACTCTAGTCCCTGAAAAGGGTGCAGCCAGAGAGCCTGGGTTATCACTTGCCTTGCTAGCCCTTTAAGCATCCCTCCTGAGAAAGCAGGGCCTCACTTCTGCCAGAGCCTGTGGACTTTAGGAGGTCAAAAATGTCACAAACTCACCCCACATCTTGTTCTTCCTTTGCTTCCAACATTTCCAAGATGGGGAACATGAATCATTCAAAATGCAAAATAATCTATTTCAGTTTTTTTGTTTTTGTTTTTTTTAGTAAGATCACAGGCAGGTTTTTTTTTTCTAAAATGCTTTACAAATGCTAAGTTTGTTATTATTACTGCATATTCCACTGGGCCATTGCCTGCAAGGAATCAATGCGTAAGGAAAATGTAGTTGATTAAGGTGATCAAGAAAATCAAATCGCTTCACACTAAACTAGTCAAAGACCTTAAAGTATTTGGAATGGTCCCACTCCTGTCAGAGAGAGGGACCCCAAAGTGAATGCAATGGGGGGCACTCACTGACCAAATCACAAATTAAAGTCTACAAGGTACAGACCTATTGAGATCCCAGGAAATCCATTAGGCATGGCTCTTGTGGATACCCTGTCAGCAGCTGGGAAGCACTGCAATTTTGTGGTTAAGGGGATGGATTTCAGCTAAACAGATCCAGGTTTGAGGTCTGGCTCTGTCACTTACTATCTGAAAGTGCTGAGTTTCTCAGCCTCAGTCTCTGTAAATGCCAATAAGAATAGAAAACACTTCTTCAATTGAAATGAAGGTTAAATAAGGATTGTGAGGTTTCGGTATTAATACAAACACTTAGCAGAGCTTCCAGCACCCAAGAAATGCTGAGTAAACATTAGTTATGCTATTCTAAAAGAGAAATGGCATGAAAGTTTGCCCCAGATCAAGCAATAAACTTCATTCATGCCCATGCTCACTCATATATAGACTGTTCTATTCGACCTATCATCTGCAGGCATTCTGCTAAGCCCCAGGATAAGGAAGTGATCTTGGTATTTAAATTCTAGCTGGAGAAACACACACATAAACAACAATTACCAGATCATTTTACAAGTTCATACAAAGGATGAACAAAGTTCATACAAAGGACGAACAAAGGCCTAGAGGATGAAATTACTCTGCCAGGGAGAGTCTGAAGTTCTTAGAGAGGCAAATCTATAGAAGCAGAGAGTAGATTAGTGGTTGCCTGGGGTTGAGGGTAGGAATGGGGATTGATACAAAAGGGCACGAAAGATCTTTTCTGGGGAGAAGGAAATGTTCTAAGTTGGACTGTGGTGATGGTTGCACAACTATGTAAATTTGCTAAAAACCATTGAGTTGTATACTTAAGTGAATTTTAGTAAATTGTATCTCAATAGATTGTTTTTTAAAAAAAGAGTTCACAGAGAAAATACCATGTAAGCTAAGTCTGCAGGTTGGGTAGGATTCACTCTAAAGAGAGGATTTAGTTTTCCCCCAGGTCCTGGCATAGAAGCAAAGGCAGAGAGTGGGCAGAACTCAGCTGATCGGGGACCAGCAACATGGCAGGTGGAGGGAGAGATGTGGGAAAAGGCGGGATGAGGTATCCCACCTAGTGTTGAACTGCGGGGCAGGGGGCTTGCCCAGGATACAGCTGTATTACCCCACCCTCAGAAATGCCTGGTCTCTGCCGTTTCACCTTCTGTCTCCCATGCAAAAATGGTGGGCTTCGGCTTTGCCTAAAAAAAATACGTGCTCACTGATTAAAACCAGAAGTCCCCTCACAGGACAGGATACCAGAGCGAAGTGTTTGATTTCTCTGCTGTTTCCCCAGTTGAAGCTTCCCCTTCACTGGTACTTAGGGGATTTGTAGCTTCTTTACGGAAACGACACAAGAGGTTTCTCTGCTTAATCCCCAGATCTTCATAGTTTGGGTGGCATTCAGTTTCTGTTTCAAGAGCACCACAGTGAAATGTGTGACAGCTAGCTTCGAGCTGGGAGAAATCAAGGCGATCAGAAAGCTTTTTTTTTTTTTCGGTACGCGGGCCTCTCACTGCTGTGGCCTCTCCCGTTGCGGAGCACAGGCTCCGGACGCGCGGGCTCAGCGGCCATGGCTCACGGGCCCAGCCGCTCCACGGCATGTGCGATCTTCCCGGACCGGGACACGAACCCGCGTCCCCTGCATCGGCAGGCGGACTCTCAACCACTGCGCCACCAGGGAAGCCCCAGAAAGCTTTTAAAGATGAGAAAGCTGAGGCCAAAGCAGCACCTTTCAAGATTTCTACCCAGGCCACAATTTCCCCTCTGCTGTTCCACCTGCCAACATAGAAGACGGGGTTATAGTCTCTGACCCCACCCTCCTGACCTAGGGTGACTGGATCCCTGGTCCCAGCTGGGCCATTTACATGATCTTTCCAAAGGGTTTAGAACACCACTGAGGAATGTGCATTGCTCTGGGCTGGTCAGTGGACCTGCATCCACGTGGAATTGACATCTGCTCTGGAGACAGTGATGGACTTGACCTTTCCCCTCCATTCTGACAGCTTTCTGGTTTGCAAGTCTAGTCCTCTCTGAGTTTGGGTTCACTTTATGACACCCCTGGGATTTATTAACTGCTCTGGATGCTTCCAGTAAATTCCTATATTTTGCTTACACAAGTTGGAAATGGATTCCTTTCACTTGTAACCACAGTGTCCTAATTGAGTCAGAGAGTGGTTGGCCCAAATCACAAAGCAAAATTGACACCAGAATCCTTCTCTCCTGCCAGACCACGGATCTTGATGTTCATTACCCAAGATGGTAGAGGTCAGCTGCTCATCAAGTCTGGGCACCCACACAGAATTCATGTGATTGTTTCCAGAAGCAAGTCCACCTCAAGTTCAACCTGAGAAGGGAATGCATTTTATAAAAGAGGGAAAGGTTGTGGAAATCATAAATAGAAAGACAAGCCAGGAGAGGCAAGCAGGGGTTATAGTCGCAGGACTTTACGGCCATTGCAACAACTTTAGTTTTGCTTAAAGGGGGTGATACAGGAAAATGGATTGAAATATGTAAAACACAGAGCAGTGTCTAGTACAAAACGCTGTGCTAGTTATTATTAAATACTAGTTAGTATCCTGAGGGTAATGGGAAGTACTTGAAAGATTGTTAGCAGAGGTAATATCACGTTTAGATTTTGAAAGGTCTCGTGGATGTAGGGTGAAGAATGAACTGGTAAAGAGCCTCAGAGGGTTGAGGAAGAAGATAGAAGGCTGTTGTTACCCTCAAAATGGGAAAGGATAGTATCTTTTTTTTTTTTTTTTTTTTTTTTTTTTTTTGTGGTACGCGGGCCTCTCACTGTTGTGGCCTCTCCCGTTGCGGAGCACAGGTTCCGGAAGTGCAGGCCCAGCAGCCACGGCTCACGGGCCCAGCCGCTCCGCGGCACGCGGGATCCTCCCAGACCGGGGCACGAACCCGTGTCCCCTGCATCGGCAGGCGGACTCTCAACCACTGCGCCACCAGGGAAGCCCAGGATAGTATCTTTAATAAGAGTGGTGCCAGTGGATAGAAAGAGGAGCTGATAGACTTAAAGGGATGCTTAAGAGGTAGAACCGACAGGACTTAGTGACAGACTGACTATTTGGAATAAAAAAGCAAGCAGCTCAGAGACTATTCTCAGATTTTGGACTGAACAACTAGATGGCTGGTCATGTCATTTAACGGAGACAAGCACTAGAAGAAAACTAAGTTGCGTGGGGAGGTGATAAGTTTCGTCTCTGGGCACTTTGCATGTGAGGTGAATGTGAAATAGCCAAGTGAAGATGTCAAGCAAGCATCTAGATATTGATGCCTAAAGCTGGGAGGAGTAAACCTAAAAAAGGAAACATTTTAAGTCATTGTTGTTGCAAAGTTGAAGCCATGAGTATGGATGAGATGTTCCAAAGGGAGTGCCCAGAGTCACATTCCAGAGAAAGCCAATGGGATCTACTTAAGCATGATGGATGCTGTAGCCCACGGAGCACCCCACCAATGCCTCAAGCCCCAGCTCAATAAATAGTTACTTACTGAATAAACAATCAGTCAAATTCATGAACGGGATTGAAAGCTAGAGAGGCATATCAGATCCTTCTGTGGAGGCAGTGAGAGGGAATCATAGCCTGGAACCAACTTTGGGGTTTATTTCCCCAGTTTTATTGAGAAATAATTGGCACATACCACTGTATATATCTACGGTGTACAGCATGATGGTTTGATTTACAGATACTGTGAAATGCTTACCACAGTAGGTTCAGCTAACATCCATCTCCTCATATAGACACAATAAAAAGAAAACAAAGGAGAAAAGAAAAAGAAATTGTCTCCTTATGATGAGAACTCTCAGGATTTACTCTCTTAACTTTCCTATACATCATACAGCAGTGTCAGCTGCTGTCATCATGTTAGATATGACATCCCTGGTACTTAAGTATAACAAAGCTATACCTTTTGACTACCTTCCTCCAATCCCCCCATCCCCCATCCCCAACTTTGATAACCACAAGTCTGACCTCTTTTTGTATGAGGTGTTGTTGTTGTTATTGTTTTTTTTAAGATTCCACAGATAATTACAACAAAAAGAATAAAATACCTAGGAATAAACCTACCTAAGGAGACAAAAGACCTGTATGCAGAAAATTATAAGACACTGATGAAAGAAATTAAAGATGATACAAATAGATGGAGAGATATACCATGTTCTTGGATTGGAAGAATCAACATTGTGAAAATGACTCTACTACCCAAAGCAACCTATAGATTCAATGCAATCCCTATCAAACTACCACTGGCATTTTTCACAGAACTAGAACAAAAAATTTCACAATTTGTATGGGAACACAAAAGACCCCGAATAGCCAAAGCAATCTTGAGAAAGAAAAACATAGCTGGAGGAATCAGGCTCCCTGACATCAGACTATACTACAAAGCTACAGTAATCAAGACAGTATGGTACTGGCACAAAAACAGAAATATAGATCAATGGTACAGGATAGAAAGCCCAGAGATAAACCCATGCACATATGGTCACCTTATCTTTGATAAAAGGAGGCAAGAATATACAGCGGAGAACAGACAGCCTCTTCAGTAAGTGGTGCTGGGAAAACTGGACAGCTACATGTAAAAGAATGAAATTAGAACGCTCCCTGACACCATACACAAAAATAAACTCAAAATGGATTAAAGCCCTAAATGTAAGGCCAGACACTATCAAACTCTTAGAGGAAAACATAGGCAGAACACTCTATGACATAAATCACACTAAGATCCTTTTTGACCCACCTCCTAGAGAAATGGAAACAAAAACAAAAATAAACAAATGGGACCTAAGGAAGCTTAAAAGCTTTTGCACAGCAAAGGAAACCATAAACAAGACGAAAAGACAACCCTCAGAATGGGAGAAAATATTTGCAAATGAAGCAATTGACAAAGGATTAATCTCCAAAATTTACAAGCAGCTCATGCCGCTCAATATCCGAAAAACAAACAACCCAATCCAAAAATGGGCAGAAGACCTAAATAGACATTTCTCCAAAGAAGATATACAGATTGCCAATAAACACATGAAAGAATGCTCAACATCATTAATCATTAGAGAAACGCAATCAAAACTACAGTGAGGGGCTTCCCTGGTGGCGCAGTGGTTGAGACTCCGCCTGCCGATACAGGGGACACAGGTTCATGCCCTGGTCCTAGAAGATCCCACATGCCATGGAGCGGCTGGGCCCGTGAGCCATGGCCACTGAGCCCGCGCGTCCGGAGCCTGTGCTCTGCAACGGGAGAGGCCACAACAGTGAGAGACCCACGTACTGCAAAAAGAAAAACAAACAAAACTACAATGAGATATCATCTCACACCAGTCAGAATGGCCATCATCAAAAAATCTACAAACAATCAATGCTGGAGAGGGTGTGGAGAAAAGGGAACCTTCTTGCACTGTTGGTGGGAATGTAAATTGATACAGCCACTATGGAGAACAGTATGGAGGTTCCTTAAAAAACTAAAAATAGAACTACCATATGACCCAGCAATCCCACTACTGGGCATATACCCTGAGAAAACCATAATTCAAAAAGAGTCATGTACCAAAATGTTCATTGCAGCTCTATTTACAATAGCCAGGACATGGAAGCAACCTAAGTGTCCATCAACAGATGAATGGATAAAGAAGATGTGGCACATATATACAATGGAATATTACTCAGCCATAAAAAGAAACGAAACTGAGCTATTTGTAATGAGGTGGATAGACCTAGAGTCTGTCATACAGAGTGAAGTTAGTCAGAAAGAGAAAGACAAATACCGTATGCTAACACATATATACGGAATTTAAAAAAAAATGTCATGAAGAACCTAGGGGCAAAACGAGAATAAAGACACAGACCTACTTGAGAATGGACTTGAGGATATGGGGAGGGGGAAGGGTAAGCTGTGACAAAGCGAAAGAGAGGCATGGACATATATACACTACCAAACGTAAGGTAGATAGATAGTGGGAAGCAGCCGCAGAGCACAGGGAGATCAGCTCGGTGCTTTGTGACCGCCTGGAGGGGTGGGATGGGGAGGGTGGGAGGGAGGGAGATGCATGAGGGAAGGGATGTGGGAACAGATGTATATGTATGACTGATTCACTTTGTTATAAAGCAGAAACTAATTAAAAAAAAAAAAAAAAAAAAAAAAAAAGAAGATGTGGCACATATATACAATGGAATATTACTCAGCCATAAAAAGAAATGAAATTGAGTTATTTGTAGTGAGGTGGATGGACCTAGAGTCTGTCATACAGAGTGAAGTAAGTCAGAAAGAGAAAAACAAATACTGTATGCTGACACATATATATGGAATGTAAAAAAAAAAAGTGGTCATGAAGAACCTAGGGGCAAGACGGGAATAAAGAAACAGACTTGCTAGAGAATGGACTTGAGGACACGGGGAGGCGGAAGGGTAAGCTGGGACACAGTGAGAGAGTGGCATGGACATATATACACTACCAAACGTAAAACAGATAGCTAGTAGGAAGCAGCCACATAGCACAGGGAGATCAGCTCGGTGCTTTGTGACCACCTAGAGGGGTGGGATAGGGAGGGTAGGAGGGAGGGAGACGCAAGAGGGAAGAGATATGGGAACATATGTATATGCGTAACTGATTCACTTTGTTATAAATCAGAAACTAACACACCATTGTAAAGCAATTATACTCCAATAAAGATGTTTAAAAAAAATTCCAAAAAAATAAGATTCCATGCATAAGTGATATCATACAGTATTTATCTTTCTCTGTCTGACTTATTTCACTTAGCATGCTATACTATATGAGACAACATGCTATCCATGTTGTCTCATATAGTAGGATATCCTCATTTTTATGCCTGAATAATATTCCTTTTTATATATACGTATGTGTATATATATATATGGAATATTTATATATACACCACATCTTCTTTATCCATTCATACATCAACCACTTAGGTTGGTTCATGTCTCGGCCATTGTAAATAATGCTGCTATAAACATGAAAGTTCAGGTATCTTTTTTTTTTTTTTTTTTTTTTTTTTTTTTTGTGGTACGCGGGCCTCTCACTGTTGTGGCCTCTCCCGTTGCGGAGCACAGGCTCCGGATGCGCAGGCCCAGCGGCCATGGCTCACGGGCCCAGCCGCTCCGCGGCATATGGGATCCTCCCAGACCGGGGCACGAACCCGTATCCCCTGCATCGGCAGGCGGACTCTCAACCACTGCGCCACCAGGGAGGCCCCAGGTATCTTTTTGAATTACTGTTTTCATTCTCTTTGGATATATTCCCAGAAGTGGAATTGCTGGATCATATGGTAGTTCTATTTTTAATATTTTGAGGATTTCCATAGTGGCTGTACCTGTAATCAATGTTTATTTCCTGAATTCTAGGCTGTCTTTGACTATCATTCATATATATATATATATATATATATATATATATATGTATACACACACACACACACACAAACATACATATATTTTTTTTTAGAAAAAACAGAGAGGCAGAAGTTACAAGTACATAAAACATGTCTGAAGTCTCATTCCCAAAACAAACAAAAAATCCCCAAACTTGATTGTATTGTAGAAATCTATTCATTACTATTGTTCCAAAATATCTTTCTCTTTGATAGATGTCTTAGGTTTCAGGCACCAGAATTATAGAAGAGCCACCCCTGAGCTTTCTAGCATGGACATAGGGAAACAGAAAAGTATCAGGCAAGCTTGGCTGAGAGCAGACATTTAATAACTTTGTTTAATATGAAGGCAGAATATAGCCTTGAGTACTGTATCTTCCTTCCAACTAGCATCAGCTTTTCCTCCCAACTCAAAAAGCTCTCAAAAACCCCTGCCACCTCCTCAAAAGAAATTCCAGAGAAGAGTAAACTGGAATTTGAAGAGTGTCACCCTATAATGCCTTGTTTGAAATTCATTCAGCATATGGATTTGTGCAACAGTGGTGAAAAAAAATGGAAGAAGCAAAGAGCAATAAAAACAAGGTTGGTGAACTTGATGTAGTAGAGTCAGAAAACCTAATTTTTTAGGTGGCTGCTATGGTCATCAAGCAATTGTGTTTCTATCAAAAAAGTTTATATTATATTCTAGATGCCACCACTCCAATGGGCCCTTCAGAGGAAAACTGACTGATGGCCCTGGCCTTCTGCCACAGCTGAGTGGACCAGGGTGAGACCCAGCCCAGGGCAGCTATTCTATATGGCAGTAGTTCTTAAATTTTAATGTACAAAAGAATCACCCAGAAAACTTGTTAAAATACAGTTTTCTAGGATGCATGCTCTGAGATTGGAATTCAATAGGTCAGCAAGTAGGCCATAAATTTGCATTTCTAACAAGCTCCCCTGTGGTGATGCTGATGTTGCTGGTGCCTGGGACTGGTTGCAAGCATTTTGCTTAACAGCTGCTATCTCTGCCATGGCAAGGATGCTCAGATATCCAGCATGCCCAGAAGAGTGCCAGGCCATAGTAATTGCTCAATAAATATTTGTTGAATAAACAGTCCTCTCTTGAGGAGTTGCAATATTTAGAGACAGCCAGTTAGCAGATAAGAGAAAGGCCAAAAATACAAATAAAGAAGGCAGTGGGAAGAAGCCACGAGATAGCAAAAGCCACAAGGCAACTAAAGGCATAGGCTTGCAGTGGCCATGTATGAGTCAAAACTTAGAGAGAAGAGGGAAGTTCATCAGTAGTGTCCAGGGTAATAGAAGCAAAAGCTAAGATTCATTGACATGCCTACAAATAACAAATACTGGAGAGGGTGTGAAGAAAGGGAACCCTCCTACACTCCTGGCGGGAATGTAAATCGGTGCAGTCACTATGGAGAACAGTATGGAGGTTCCTCAAAAAGCTAAAAATAGAGCTACCATATGATCTAGCAATTCCACTCCTGGTCATATATCTGGACAAAACTATAATTCAAAAACATACATGCATCCCTATATTCACAACAGCACTATTTACAATAGCCAAGGCATGGAAGCAACCTAAATGCCCATCAAAAGATGAATGGATAAAGAAGACGTGGTACATATATATACAATGGAATATTACTCAGCCATAAAAAAGAATGAAATCATGCCATTTGCAGCAACATGGGAGGTACCTAGAGACTGTCACAGTAAGTAAAGTAAGTCAGAAAGAGAAAGACAAATACCATATGATATCACTTATATGTGGAATCTAAAATATGGCACAAATGAACTTATCTACAAAACAGAAACAGGCTCACAGATACAGAGAACAGACTTGTGGCTGCCAAGGGGGAGGGGGTGGGGAAGGGGTAGATTGGGAGTTTGGGGCTAGCAGATACAAGCTATATATAGAATGGATAAACAACAAGGTCCTATTGTATAGCACAGGGAACTATATTCAATATCTTGTGATAAACAATAGTGGGAAATAATATGAAAAAGAATATATATATATACATATATATATACACATATATATATATATATATATATATATATATATATATATATATACACACACACATATCTGAATCACTTTGCCATACCCCAGGAACTAATACAACATTGTAAATCAGCTATATGTCAATAAAATTTTTTTTAATTAAGAAAAAAAAGAAAACAAGGGCTTTTGAGGGAAATCAAAGACGAACAGGGTGGAAAGAAGCACAGATCCCATAGTCACATGAGGAAGAAGACTTCAATCCACACTCTCTGCTTTATAGATGCTTAGCCCCTGGCTTCACTGATAGTTACTGAGGAGAAACTGGGCCTTTTTCTTGGGTCCCTTGGTTAGCCAAGTTTCTTGGAAGACTTATTTATAGACTGAATTTAATTCCTTTCTTCCCTTTCATTTTTCAACCCCCTCAGATAGAGATTATTTCCTTATCACTCCTCTAAAATGATTGCCAAATCCTCAGGATACATTTAGGGTCTCACCTTCTCACACCTCCCAGCAGCCTTCAGGCACAAGTGGCTATGCCATCACTTTGAACACTAGCCCTTCTCAACTTTGGTGGCACCAGCTTTCCTATCCCCCCTCCAAATCATTTGGCCACTCTTTCTCCTAACCTGGGTCCTCATATTCTTCCTACCATGTTAGAATTTGCCAGGGCTCAGGCCTGGACTGATTCTCACTCCACATGGTCTCCCTAAGTGATGCCCTAAGTCCCATGACTTGCAAAACCAGTTATTGCCAATGACACCCCAAATTAACTGATGCCCTGAGCTCAGGCTAATACCCACAAGTACTTTCTCAACCACTCTATCTGCATGTCTACTAGACATCTCACACTTAACATATCCAAACAGAATTCTTGATGTCTCCCCAACCCCCAAACACATCCCATCTTCTCTAGTTAGTTCCAGTAATGATAACTTTTAAAATGCATTGCCAACCTTTAACAATCATGGAAGTTCCTACAAAAAAATTGAAAGATCTGTTAATACGGGGCCCCTATTCCCACAGGGTGAAGGATTACTCCAGGAAGCCCATGCACGTTCCAATTTTTAAATCCCTGGCTGGCTCACTGCACACAGATACATCACCTACCTAGCCTCTGTGGGCATTCAGCATGGCACTCCTACACCAGCCTCCTCTTGCACTTTTCTCCCCACTGAGCACACTAGCATCCATCCACATGGGCTTTATTTTCGTTCCTTAACTGAGCCTGGTTCTTTCCTGCCTCAGTGCCTTCCCTCTGTCATGAAAAAGTCCTCCTTCCTTACCAAGCTGTCCCTACTCATCTTGCAGATTTCGGTCAAATGTCACTTCCACTAGCCTCATCACCAGCCCCCATCCAAACTGCCCTTGTCATGTGCTCCTTCGTGGCACTCCCTACAATTTCTAATTCTGCACATGTGTGCTGAACAGTTTAGGGCCATCTCTCCTCACACAGGCTGTAAACTCCTTAAAAGTCCATTATCTAATGGTATTCATCTCTGGATATCTAGTGCTTGGCACAGAATAAATATCCAATAAATACTGGCTAAATGAGTGAGTGAATGAATGTCATCTACTTTATAATATGCCGAGGGTCGGCTTCCTCATCTGTAATGTGATGACAATGATATTTGCCCTTCTTTGGACACGTATTACTTGATAGACCAAATAAAACCATGAGCCAGCATACCATTTTATTACATTTTTATTCTCCAGGAGAGAAAGGCTATTCTACCCACATTTGTATCATCAGCACCTGGTATAAAGTTACTGGGCAATGAATGTGTGTTGAATTGAATTGCTATTATTATTTGTCTGAAGAAAGATCAAAACAAAAGTTGATGGTAGCTCCCCAGTCCATAGTTAATGCTCCTACCCATCTATCTCAAAAAGATGCTTTGACCCGATCATAAGGTTTGGAGATCTTAAAGTAAGCATGTTTGGGGTGAATCAATACATTTATGGCCTAGGGCAAAGGGTTTTTTGTTTTGTTTTGTGTTTTCCCTGAATGAGTTTCTGTTTCTTACCTGTTTATCTTTGGAAAGGCACCTGAAGTTCATCAATAAAGGTGATGTTCATTACTTGAAGGTTTGTTTAGGCAGCAGAAGAAAACAGCTGTAGATTATAGAAGGTCTGTTTTCACCCAAAGACATCAAATATCTAGATCACATGTACAGCAATGGTTAAAGCTAAGCTGTACAATGATGGGGAGGGGATGCCCAAACCTGGTCTGTGGGTATGGGCAGCGTAAGGATACTCATATTCGTCCAAAAAGCTCACCTCCATGACTCCCCAGTGCACATGTGAGAGTAACCCATATGGATTCAGTCTACGTAGCCCATCTATGGCTCTCCTGTCCAATTCACAGCCTGGTGCGTTTAGAAAGCGTGATAATAGACTGCATGCTTGGGATTTCCCTGGCAGTCCAGTGGTTAAGACTCCATGCTTCCAATGGAGGGGTCGCCAGTTTGATCCCTGGTCAGGGAACAAGATCCCACATGCCCCACGGTATGGTCAAAATAAATAAGTAAGTAAAATAGGCTGCATGTTTACTGAGCCCCTACTATGTGCTAGAACCTAGCGAGGCATCTTCCCAGCTCATTTAACCCCTACCTAGGAGGGATCGTTATCTCTTTTTAGAGATGTAGAAATGGAGGTTCAAGTAGGTTAACTTGCCCAAGAACATAAAATTGGCCAATGATGAAAAGCAGTGGTACCCGCATTGAAGAATGGATTCAAAGAACAACACAGCAACAACAAAGGATGTACTACACCAAGACACCTGTACGTTTCAGAGTCTGCGCTGCCCCATAGAGCGTCAAACAGCCAATCACTTTCTTCTTGAGCTAGCATGGCCATATCTCAGAGCACATCATGATATTGTTGAAGGAACATGCGTTTTGGAATCACATCTCGATTTGAGTTCTTCCTCTGCTACTAATGAGCTATGTGCTGCCAGGAGATCTGTCTCTCTATACCACTGGTCAGGTGATCACGTGTTCTGTGGTTGTCTGGCCTATAACAGACCCATAATGAATGATATTTCCACTTTTCCTCCTTTCTGCCTCAAGGAAGTAAACATCACCATGATGTTTACCCTAAAAACCAACACTGATAACTTTCCTTTTTTTCTTTTTTTTTTAACACGCCAAGGCACCCAGCTAAGCCTTTAACATACCATACTTTCATTTAATCCTCACAAACCCTTTTTCTTCCAGATCGTGGAACTGAGTCCTGGAGAGGTTAAATAGCTTGCTCAATCTTAGTAATGGGGCCAGGACTCTGACTTGAACCCTAGCCTATTTTAAGCTGGATTCCAAGCTATCTAACACTATGCCACACTGCCTCTTTCCTTACACTCCTAGACAATAAATATTGAGAAAGTATAAGCTTTTTTTGTTCATTCGTGTTTTTCACAATAATATTCCCTAACCTGGCATTCTATGTTTATGCATAATCACCAGAAAAATTTAAAGGTAGAAAGATCAGGAGACATCAGCTCAGGTTGTATAAAAATCAGCCAGCCTGATCTGATATTACGATGGGCAGGAAATTACTAGAAGTTCAATATTATCTGTGGGAGTCTACCTTGGATATTACGTTACCTTTAAAGTATTCTCAGAACTCCAAACACATCCACAGATGTTAAGCAGTTGAAATTTTCATGACATGACTGTATTTTCCTCGACGATTCCTTGTGCATCAAGAAGAGGGAAAGGGCCGAGAAATGGAGGGAAGAGGCAAATTTTAAAACAGAATTTAGAAGCAGGTGCGTTTGTGTTTCTCACTCCAGGCCAGGCTCTCCTCTCCTCGCTGTTGCTTCAGAGAAGCAGCAAAGCGATCGATCTGGCTCAGAGGTGATGCTCTTCACAGAACCTCTTCCAAGAATCTTGCAGGGCTACTGAATATTTGAAGGATCTGGGCTTCCAAGAACGAAATACAAAGAAGAATGAAACATGTCATGCTTTAGAGCAGTGGTTCTCAACCATGGGTTATTTTGCACCCCAGCAGACATCTGACAATGTCTGGGGTCATTTTTGGTTGTCACAATGGGGAAGGGTGCTCCTGGCATCTAGTGGAGAGATGCTAATAAATATCCTACAATGCACAGGACAGTCTCCCGCAAGAAAGAATTATCTGGGTATAATGTCAACAATGCTCCCATCAAGAGACCTTGCTTTAAGGGAAGTGTCTCTGTTTTTGAATTTTTTAAAAAAATTATCACCGAAAACGCAAATTACTACCAGCCTGTCAATAAAATGGTCTTTCTAAAACACACTCCTTTAGATTACTTCCTGAATGAGGCTCCACAGCTCATTGCCCCTTACAGGGTGGTCTGAAGCCCTAAGCACCACATGCGAGAAACTCCATGACCCGGATTGGCTATCTTCTCCTCACCTCCTACCCCACCAAGAGCCAATGGCGCTGGACTTCCTACCATCTCCCAGGCCAGCCTTGAACTTGCACCCCGCCCTGTGCCTTTGCACACCACTTTATCTCAGCCTGGGAATCTTTTCTTTCTTCTCCACCTTGCAAAACTCCATTCATCCCTCAAGGCTTCATGGCATCACCTTCTTCACCTTTTCGGAAAACACTTTTCACCAAAGCTTGTGGGTCAAGAGCATCAGCATCACCTCGGGGTTTATTAGAAAACCAGAATCTCAGGCCCTCATCCCAGACCTAGTGAATCAGAATCTGCCTTTCAACAAGATCCCAGGTGCTCTGTTTGCATATTAAAGTGCAAGGGAACTGCTGTAGGCAAGGTGAGCTGCCAGCCACATCTCCATACTTCCAGGACCTCCTAAATAGCCCCATACACCCAGATCGCTGGCTATACAGCAGTTGTCTGTTTGTGGGTCTGTCTTTCTCTCTACTTTGGGACCCTGATATGGAGAAGGATGCTATTTTATTTATCTTTGTATCGCTGGCAACAAAATAGAAGAGACACATAGCAGACACTCAATATTTACAGCTAAACAAATGAACAGCCTATTTATCCATGCTTCCTCCATCCCTGCCAGATGGAAACCCTACATCCTTCTCCAGACAGCTGAGCCCAGCCGTAGGTCCAGGACTAGCCTCGGGGGTATGATAACACTCCCCATCCAGTAGTTCTTAGAATTAAGAAGAGCCAGGACCCATCCTATAAAATCCCACTGAAGCTTACTGTGTGCCAAGCCCTTTGTGCAGTAGAGATACAATGTTACAGAAAACATACCTGAAGAGGACTCACGCCAGTGTTTAGCAGAGTACTGATCAGCATGTGAGAAACCAACAGGCCTGAGTTGAGGGAGGGAACCATCTGAAAGGACTAGCTGGAACCCTTTCTAGCAATCAAGGTCAAAATAGTGCCTGTCCCATCAGCTAGACCAGAAAACTTCACAGTTATGGAGTACTGGGTAGAGTACTCAGAGAGTCTTGCTTCAGTAGCCCTAAGGTAAACAATGTTTTAAATACTCAAATATTTGAAAATTAAGTAGAGACATGGAAGATATAAAAACATAAATCAAATTTCTAGCAATGAAAACTACAACGTCTAAGATAAAAATTATACTGGATTGGATTCATGGAAGATTTGATATCACAGAAGAAAATATTAGTGAACTTGAAGGCATAGGAATAGACACTGCAAAATGAAACACAAAGAGAGAAAAAGGAATTTTAAAAAAGTCAATGACCTATGGGTCAACGTCAAGTAACCTAATATACACATAACTGTAGTTCCCAAAATCAGATAGACAGAAAAATACTTGAAAAAATAATAGCTGAAACCTTTCCAAATTTGATGAAAACTATAGACCTACAGACCTGGGAAATTGTGCAAATCCCAACCAAAGGAATAAAGGGCCCTGGAAACGAAAAAAGAAAAAAGAAAGGAAGGGAGGGAGGGAGGGAGGAAGAAAGAAAAACACACCTGGTCCCTATTTACTGGGGCTGATATTCTGGGGAGGAAAGCAGAAATGAACACGTCATCCCAGGGTGGTAGGTTCTACCAAATAGGAAGTGTGGGATGCTAGGGGAGCAGGTGTGACATGGGGTGGGCGTGGTGCTCCTGCTAACGTAGTCTTCTTCCTGAAAGAGTGACATTTTAGCTTAGGGGTTAAGGGTGAATGGGAGATAGCCAGGAAAAATGGAGTAAAAAAGTCTTCGGGGATGAGAGGAAACAGCAAAGATCCTAAGTTACAGAGAGTGTGACTGATGAGTTCACAGCATTTTCTACCCCAGGGGCCCAGATAATCCCTTAATTAGAGTCCTCTCTACACACACTTTTGCCCCCTTCTGATGGGCTTTATCTTCTTTGCTTGGCTAGTGCTTGCTTTCCCAGCTGGACTTGAGACCTTCTCAATCAACAGCCCTCTTAGCCAAGGCCTAGACACCCTTCCCAGGCTCCTTAGAAGGCTAGACCGTGCTTTTCCCAAGACCCATCTTTTACCTGTTTCCTGCTGCATTTAGACAGGTGGCCATCCCTCACTCATTCACTCATTCATTCACTCAGTATATTTATTTTGAGTCCTTCTCTGTGCCAAGTCCTGGGGCCACAGAGGTAAATAAAATAGACATAAAACAGGGCTTCCCTGATGGCGCAGTGGTTGAGGGTCCGCCCGCCGATGCAGGGGACGCGGGTTCATGCCCCGGTCCGGGAAGATCCCACGTGTCGCGGAGCGGCTGGGCCCGTGAGCCATGGCCGCTGAGCCTGCGCGTCCGGAGCCTGTGCTCCGCAACGGGAGAGGCCACAGCAGTGAGAGGCCTGCGTACCGCAAAAAAAAAAAAAAAAACAGAACAAAACCAAAACCTGCCCTTCTTCTCTGGACTCTGCCAGGGACTGGCAGCGGGAGATGGGTACAAGGAGGAGAGAGCTCCCAGGCAAGCTCTGCCTGAGCCAGCCCTAAGATGCCCCGCCTGCCCATAAAGCCATCTCCAGGGCACTCAGACCTTCCCACCACCTCCTGCAGTCTACTGTGGTGACCGCCATTACTGCATGCCCCCTAAGTAAATGGGAGGTGTTTTCTAAGGAATCTGATTTCATGATTCTTTAAGGAGCTATTGGCATGGAAAGCACCCGGGATGGAGCAGCCTCCCCTGACTGATAACACTTATCTGGGTTACTCTGTCTTACAGAGATTCATTCTGTAATTTCTGGGGCCTCAGAGAGAATGTCTTCATATTTCTCAATACATTAAACTGCACTCACTATTCGTTGGCCCTAACAGCTCCATTATCAAAGAGCCCAATATTATTACCAGGCATTAAGTTATCTACAATTATTTTGTTTTATTCTCCATTTTGGTGAGATAAGCCATGCAGACTGGGCAAGTCTGGGCATCGTTTGCAATTTGTATGTGAGTTCAACAAAGAGCATGGAGCCTTATCTAAACTCCTTCCTGGGGTTTTTCATTGGACCGCTTGCTGTGCCTTCTTCTTAGTAAGAATGTTATAGTAATGCTCCATATCAGGGGTCAGCATACTATGGCCTGGGGGTCAGTGTGGCTGCTTTTGCAAATGGAATTTTCCTGGAAAATGGCCACACCTGTTCGTTTACTTTTTTTTTAAATTTATTTATTTATTTTTGGCTGCACTGGGTCTTCGTTGCTGCATGCGGGCTTTCTGTAGTTGTGGCGAGCGGAGGCTACTCTTTGTTGCAGCACGTGGGCTTCTCATTGCAGTGGCCTCTCTTGTTGCAGAGCACGGGCTCTAGGCGCATAGGCTTCAGTAGTTGTGGCACGTGGGCTCAGGAGTTGTGGCTCACGGGCTCTAGAGTGCAGGCTCAGTAGTTGTGGCACCCGGGCTTAGTTACCCCGCGGCATGTGGGATCTTCCCGGATCAGGGCTCGAATCCATGTCCCCTGCATTGGCAGGCGGATTCTTAACCACTGCACTACCAGGAAAGCCCTCATTTACTTATTGCTTATGCTGCTTTCATGATAAAAACAGCAGGGCTGAGTAGCTGCAACAGAGATCATGGGCCCTCAAGCCTAAAAATACTATCAGGCCTTTTTCAGGAAAAGACTGCCAACCCTTGAGCAATAGCTAATGTTTGTAGCATATAAATCCTGTGCAAAAATCCTTTATGTGGTTTGTGTCCTTTAATCCACGTAAGATCCCATTTTACAGATGACACTATCGAGGCTGAGAAGTGATGGTCAGTCCAGGGTCCCAGCAGCGCTAAATAGCAGAGTCGAGGTTCAAGCCTTTGTTGCATCAGCTGTGTCTGATTGACACATTCACATGCCTCTTGACATCTGAACTTGCATTGACCCCCTCGAGCTAAGGGACTTTGTCAAATGAGGCAGGTAAGTCACTTTTTCTCCCCTGATAAAAGCTAGTGGGCTGTTCGGACAGCTGGATGAGGTATGGTGGGTAAAAACATACTGAGTCTCAGTTAAACATTCCGGTTGCCTCCCAGGTGACATATGTCCACCTGGAGACAGCAGGCTGTGTTCCCTGATGCCCCCCAGCAGCATCCAGTCTGATAAGGCTTCTCTACTCCCTCGCTTCTCAAAGCGTGGTCTGCAAACAACCTGGGAGCTTGTCAGAAATGCAGAATCTCGGGCCCCACCCCAGATTTACTGAACCAGGATCTGCAGGCCAACAACATCCCCAGTGACTTGGTGGGGATTTGAGATGCTCTGCTGGTATCCGCACCCTGATGAAATCCTGATGGTAATGCCATCAGCCTCAGCCGGTATCACGGACTGGAGCATCTTGACAATCTCACCACGCTAGCCAAGTGGACTTCTGTCCTGGCTTCCTCTATTTAATCCTTTCAATAAAGGGCACCCCAGTCTGTCTCCCAAGACCCCATGGATGGGCTCTTGATGCCTTCCCAGGGGCTTGTGGGCCTCCTCTCCTAAGGATTTGCCTTTTAGACCTTTTCCTATCTCCTCCGCACCTGCTGTGCAGTGATTCCTGACACCTAAATAACAATACACTCCTGGCATTGAATATCATACTCTACCATGCCAGGGCAAGACACGCCCCCTGGATACTCGTAGAAACAAACTGATGCTGCCCTCCTACTTCCTTGACCTTAAAGGCTTATCCTCACTGTGGCTCAGATTCCTGATGCCCCAGCCAGCCTTATGCCTGGGATGTAACAGTCAGTAATTCCTCATGGGCAATGCACAGGATATACACCTTTACCTTAAGGTGGGATATGCCTTATCTGTGTGGATCTGGAATGTGCCTCACCAGCCCCAGCTTCCAGCACAGGGTGCAGCAAACAACAGATGCTCAGTCATGCCCTGACGATGAACCAACTAGGTGATCTCCAGACTCTCTGAATCCCAAAGCTGTATTTCTGACCTCAGGTCTCCCATCCCCCGCCTCCTCCATCTCTCATGCATATAAGAAAGAAAGGGAGTCAGTTAATGGCCTGAGCAGTGACGTAGCACTATAGCCAAGTGATGCCAGAAAACACATCATCCTATCAACTTGACCTCTCCCTGCCCCATTAGCTGGTATCTCGGCTTCCCAGGGACTCAGCTGTGGCAGATGTTACCAGGTTCAAGCAGCCCCAGCCAGGCTGCACCCATACTGTTTGCCAAACGCCTAAAATCAGTCAGATGTTCTGGCGCAGATGCCAGTAGGTTTCTCATCTCTCTCCACACACCTATGATTCATCCTCCTCCTCCTCCCCTTTTCTATCACAAACACACATCTGTTCTGACTTAGGATAACTAAAGGAAAATTAAACGAATCTGTTTCATGAGTCACCAAGGTTATTTATAGGACTTTAATATAGGCTGATACAAAATAAAGAAATAAAGAGAGAAATCAAAATAAGTTATCTCCTCAGGAAGCCAAGCAAAGTTCAAGGAAGAGAAAAATAAGTCATGTCCTTTGGGCTGATGAAGCTGTAGGCATCTTTGGTTTATCACAGTCTTTCTTCCAGGTCCCAGGAAAATCAATGAGGCTTGTTGGATTTTGAGAGATCAATGTTAAAAAGACGCACTTTGCAATGCAGAACATGTGCGCGGTGTGCGTGTTGCAAGGGGCCACCGGCCGATGGAACCATCCTAATCCAGCACTTGGAGGAGTGTAAATATTGACTGTGGGGATAAGGGCATCGCCAGGTCCTTCTCGCGCTGCCCCTCCAACTCCTCTCCGTGCGCTTTGAGCTGCCTCTAGCCGGCAGGTGGCTGAAGCTTTGGGTCACTGATGAACTTCAGCTTTCCTTAGTCCCTGCTTACGAGGACGCCTTTCAGAAATAGGTCAGAGACGAGATTTTATAATAACTGTATGGAGTGTAATCTATAAAAATATCGAATTACTGTGTTGTACACCTGAAACTAATATACTCTTTTAAGTCAACTATACTTCAAATAAATAAATAAATAAACAAAATTTGGGGAAAATGCTATTGGGGCCTGCATAGGCACGGGGATCTAGTATATTGTTTCCAAACAAGGACATTCTGAAATGCCATGTTTCTGAACGTAAATACAGCATTGCCTCTTTTTTTCCTCATGGTCAGGGATATAAAACTAGCCAGAAATGTGGTGTTTGACATTAAAGAACACAAAGAGATGGTTGCTGGACATGAACAGGAGGAGACGGTGCCTGGCCCTATGAAGAATCTTCATGTGCAATAATGGACAATAAACAAGTGCATAATTACCTCTTCTTGAAAGAAAGGAAGGAAGAAAGAAAGGAGGGAGGGAGGGAAGAAAGGAAGGGAGGGAGGGAGGAAGGAAGGAAGAAAAAAGAAAAAGAAATAAGTCAGAGGAGAACTATAGGCTCCAAAGGAAATGACCAGAAGGGCAAGATCAATGCTACCTCTAATCTGGGCAAGTAGGTACCACGTCACCCTAGACACCTTTGACTCATCTCCCTCTTTCCCAGCATCCCCAGAATCATCCGCTCACCAAACTTCCCTCCTGATGTCTGCTAGAACCAGGCCTCAGGTCTCCACCTCTCCATCTCTCTACTACTGTCTTGGTTCATCCCATGTCTGCCAACTTCCATGCAGTTGCCAGCATAGCCTTTATTAAGACAGGCATCTTATTAGGTTTCTCTAATGCTTGAAATCTAACATTTTTGGCAGTTCATTAGGAATTGACTTGATTTTACTTTCGCGGGGAGCTACCCCCAAATATATTTCCCCGATACCAGTCACACTGGCACTTAACATGTCTCGTCTTTTCACACCTCCACGCATTTGCTTAGTAAACAACTAGTTATCAACGTGCGGTTCTAGTGCCTTCCCTCTCTCCTCATTTCCTGATTCTCTTTGGCAGATATAAATGGGTTTTTTTGTGTGTGATCCCATGGGACCCCTCTATTCCAGGATCTATTCTGTAGTACTACACTGTATTTCATATTTATCTGTTTACTTGTTTCACTGTCCTCCTCACTGGAATATAACCTCTTTGAGGACAGTGACTTTCTCATGTTTACAGCTCTAACCCCAGCACCCTAAGATTAGTGCCTGGCACGTAATAATCACTCAAAATATATTTGTTGAATGAATGAATAAATGAAAGTCTACCCCCGGGGGCTAGATTGTGAGTTCACTGAAGTCAGAATTTCTTGTTCATTTCATATTCTGGGTACATAGTTAAGTGCCTGGCACAGGGTAGGAATTCAAAAAGTAATGTTTTGTTGAATTGAATGGGCTTGAAAAGCACTTTGCAGGGGGAACTTACCAAGGGGGTCCTCAGAATTGCTTCTCCATCTCTGTGTACAAAGCCAGATTAAAAGCTACAAAAGTGAGACTGCTTTCTAGAGAAAGAGAAGGAAGTCTTCAGTGAGGCTCAAGGACAAATGATCCCCAAATCTCAACACCCCAAATTGGCAATTATGCTTCTCAGGCTTCACAGTTCCATTTATGAATGTAAATCCTTACCTTATCTCGAGGAAACATACCACCCTGTCAACTCGATTTTCAAAGACCTTTATAGTCGCTACAACTTTGATATATATATTTTATTGTGGCACCATTTGCACTGCTAAAGTTAAGGCTGAGTCAGCACTTCTAGAAGGAAATCCATGTTCTGGGGATTTATAACTCAGCCATAAACACTTAGCTTTGGCTTTGGTGATACAGAAATGAAATCTGCCCCGATGTGCAAAGATATGTAAGTGAACCCATGAGCTCAAGGAGAAACCATGGTTGTCCCTTTTAAGAATTCTAATGCTACATCAATATCAAGGAGAAAATATCACCAATGAGGAACACAAGCTTCTTCCATTTCTCAAGAAACAGAGGGCTTCCCTGGTGGCGCAGTGGTTGAGAGTCCGCCTGCCGATGCAGGGGACAGGGGTTCGTGCACTGGTCCAGGAAGATCCCGCATGCTGCAGAGCGGCTAGGCCCGTGAGCCATGGCCTGCACGTCCGGAGCCTGTGCTCCGCAACAGGAGAGGCCACAGCAGTGAGAGGCCCGCGTACCAAAAAAAAAAAAAAAAAAAAAAAAAAGAAGCAGAATCCAGTATGTGTGCTCAATTATGTGGACACCCTAATTCCTAATTACTTACCTCACTTTCCCCACACCCCGGTGGTCGCCATATCCTAGTGGGTCTAACCTGCTGTCCTCCTCAAGCCTTAATGGGCCTGTGAATCACCTGGACATCTTGCTGACATGAAGTCCGGGCTGGCACCTGAGAGTCTGCGTTTCTAACAAGTTCCCAGGTGATGTAGATGCTGCTGCCCTAAGGACCAGTCTTTGAGAGCCCCCAGGATTTGAAAACCCCCAACATGTCCCAGGCTCTGCCTCCCCCCTCTTCCTTAACGCAGACCCTCCTCATTTCATACCTGGCCTGTTTAACACCTGCCCCTCCACCCACTTTTCTGCCGTCCCATCTGCCTCTATTTTATTTCATCCTTCTTGATGCTGCCGAGGAAGTTTTAGGGGAAAAATCAAAATCATATCACTTCCCAGCTTAAAACATTTTATCATCCCAAAATTACCTTCCCTATGCAATTAGGCCAGAATTCTCTAGCCATCTCCCCATCTCCCCACAGAGAGGGTGAATCATTCCCTTCCCGGTCCTACCACTTCCCACGCTCTGCCATTAAATCTGTCAGAGTTTCTAATTATTGACCCATGTGTCTGTCAACCTCAACTGACTGTGGGGTCTTAAAAGGTAGGAAGCATATTTTACTCAGCTCAGGGTCTGCCAGTCAACAGGAGTTCAATAAGTGTTCGAAGACAGGAGGAATTAATAAATTAGGGAGGTTATAAGAAGAGCTATCATTTATTGAGCACTGCTTGTTTACCAGGCGCTGTGCAATAGGCTTTACATTTATTAACCCATTTTATGCTCGGAACAACCCCGAGAGTTAAATACAGTGAGGCCCGCACTATACAGAAGAAAGTTGAGAGAAGCTGCATAACTGTCCCAAAGATGTACAGCTGCTAAGTGGCAAAATTAAGTCCAAGCTCAATTTCATTAAAATTCCAAAGTTCTTTCTCCTAATTGCCAAGCTATTATGAAAGACTGACAGAACAAATGAAGACAGGAATGAAGGCACGAATGACTTTGTCCTTCATTTTGTTGGGGATCTGTGAAGCCAGACAACCTCTTTCTATAAGTCAATGAAAGTAGCCTATTCAGATGGCCAAGTGCTTATATATAAGACCAAAAAAAAGGTGATTTATGCCCCTGGTTTACTGCTCTGACCTCTGGCAGCTCAAAATAAGATTTGATTTTTAAAAAGCAAACGCCTCCACCTGTTATTTCAGTTCCTTGACACCAAGATGAAGGACATGAAGATGCTTGACCGACACTCTGGACCCAAGAAAGTTAAGAGCAGTGAATATGTTTTACCTACAGATATCACTAGGTGTGAGAGGCCAGAAATACCACACATCATTCATTCACTCATTCATACGTCCATCCATCCATCCACCCATCCTTTCGCTCACTCATCTTTCCATTCATTTATTCTTTTTTTTTTTTGCGGTACACGGGCCTCTCACTGTTGTGACCTCTCCCGTTGCGGAGCACAGGCTCCGGACGCGCAGGCTCCGTGGCCATGGCTCACGGGCCCAGCCGCTCCGCGGCATGTGGGATCTTCCCGGACCGGGGCACGAACCCGTGTCCCCTGCATCGGCAGGCGGACTCTCAACCACTGCGCCACCAGGGAAGCCCTATTCATTTTTTATTCACTTATCCATTCATTGATCCATCCTGATGTTCATTTTTTCATTCACTCAGTATTGATCAAGACTCAGTGTGTTTTAGAACTATTTAAGCCTGAAAATATGGCAAGGCTGGAAGGGAGCTGTCAAATGAATTTTCCTACAAAATTACTTCTCAACTGATACTTGAAAGATAAACAAAAATTATTCAGGTAAATAGGTATGTGGATTACAGCATGTTACGTAATGGATAAGGGAGGGATGAAGGTAGTTCTAGACATAAGTAACAACATGTGTGCAAGCTGTGTGTGTGTGAGGAGTGTGGCACACTTGAAGCATGGAGGAGGTGTGGGATGGCCGAACAGAAATTAGAGTACAGAGCAACAGGAGGAAGGGAGAACGATGAGATACAGAGATGCGGGCAAGAGTGCTCGGTCCTCCTCTTCTCTTCTAGTGACTAGAGGGTGTCAGTCGCTCTGTGGATCTACAAGGGATGCCCTGAGAAAGGACTGTGTCAAGTTGAGGGGACTTGATACAACCATATCCATATTTATGTCCATATCCTTATAGGTTAACAAATAAATGAAGAATCATGTATACCTGGAACACTCAAACATGGAAGTACAAACACATACATACACACACGTATGTCTATATCTATGTCTATCTACCAATCATCTTCATCTTTCTGTAAAGCAACTTCAGTTCTGACCCTAAGTCTTTAGCATAGTGTGTGTGGGGGGGCGGAAATCCCAGGTTCTTCCTGATGGGTGGTGGTGTGTCAGCTGGAGTTGGAAGGGCTTCCTGAAACAGAGAACAGCAATGCAAAGGCAGAGATGAGAAAGAGTAAGAAACTGAAGAATTGTGAGACTGGAGCCGGTAGAGGGGAAAACTGTGGTGGGAGTGGAAAGAGATGGAGACAATCCAACAGATCAGGGTCCCACTGAACTGGAGCTTGTCATACAGTACTTTTCAATGAGGGACTGCTTTCAGTGACTAGGAGATGATTTTAGAAGACAGGAACACAGTATTAAAGGGCATGAGTCGTATGAGAAAAATATTCCCCTATAAACTCTCGTTGACATCTTGTTTTTGCATCAAGGAGAAAGTCTTGGTTTGGGGTTGCTGTATCTTTAACATCTCTCTCTCATTCACGTCCCTTTGTAGCACAAAGAATGCAAACCTCAGGCAGGCAACCTTGTCAACAGTCCCCAGTTCAGATCTAACAATGCTGTTTGGTTTTGTTTGCATGATATTTATACTCATGGTTACCTTCTAGGGATGGCAACTGATACTGCATTTGAACGACACTGTGAGTTTCTCTGATCTTAATCTATGTAATTTTTTTCAAAAGTGAGTTAATTTACAGAAAAACCTTGAGTAAATCATGGCACAGGTGGTATACAATATGATAGGATTCGCAAAGACCATCCATGATATCTTTCTGTTGGAAAACCATGAAGGTGGTGGGCAAGCTGGGGAAGTTTGGAAAATCTCACCCCAGCACCCAGGGAGCATGTTAGTGCAGAAAGGGATGATGAGACCTGTTTTACAAAGACTTGTTGTGATGAATATATGAGTTCATACATGCAAAGAGCTTAGAATCATTCCTGACAGATAAAATAAATATTAACTATTGGAATCCTATCAGGACTACTAATATCATCATCAGCCGAGAGGCAAAGTGAGTTCAAGGATGAACGACTGGATGCAGGAGATGAATCAAGGGGTTGTTAGTGTGATATAAGCTAAACAAACTCTGGGGAGAGTGGGGATGGCAAGAGAGACTGGAGACATTTAGGAAGAAGAATCTGCAGGTCTTGGTGCGACGGAGGTCAGGGTGAATGTCTCCTTTCTCTCTGCTGGGGCTGGAAGCTGTCTGAGCCCCCGGCTCACGGTGACACACTGCCCGGTCTCCCTGCACAGACTGACTCAGATGAACATCACGCACACACAGATAAGACTCCCAGAGCACATTCTGTCCCCAGTGCGGCACCTTGTCATTTTCAGAATATCACCTGTCACACATAGTGAGAGTTCTCTTCTGCTGAAACGAGAAAGGAAGAGGAAAAAAGGAAAAGAACCTGAACATAAACTAAAAAAAGATCCGAAACCTTGGTCTGAAGAACATATCATTGGCCACAGAGCCCTATTAACGAGGCAGGGTCTCCAGGGACATACTTCATACCTCCCCCAGGCAGGAGGAAGGGAGAGGGAAGAAGCCTAAGTCAGTGGGTTTGCCTGGCCAGCAATGCCCCCTACCCACCAACGCCCCATCCCCTATCCGATTCAGTCCTCATCACAGTCCTGTAAAGAGACCAGAGCTCAGAGGAATTAGGTAGCTTGCCAATGGTCACACAACTAGCAAAAGGTCATGGGATATGAATCATGTTTGACCAGCCCATGTTTTACTCAAACTGCACCTATGGGTCAATATTTAAGGAAACCGAAAGAGTAGGCAAAATGAGGGCTTGAAGGCTAATACTGATAGAACCCTGCAGTATTACTTTTGACTTCACTGTTGACTCACCCAAGACATATTGCTTCACTCCTCTCTAACCTAGTCAGCATCCTTCAATATTTCCATAGTTAGATGTGTGGCAGATTCGATAAACAAAAGGGCACTGGAATTAGATTACATTGGTTTCAATCCCAAGAGACTCTCTAACAAGGGACTGAGATTCTGTTGGTCAGGAGTGGGGCCCAGAAGGATAAGAGGAGCCTAGTCCATCACCTCCTACTCCCTGAAATAAGTCACTCACCAGGGCTGTTGATATTACTCCCACCCTTTCTCCCTTCCTTCCCCATCCCTCTCTGTCTCCTTGGCCACTGCTATGGATGGAATGTTTGTGTCCCCCCAAATTCCTATGTTGAGTTAGGAAATCCTCAGTGTGATGGTGTTTGGAGATGGGGCCTCTGGCAGGTGATGAGGTAATGAGGGTGGAGCCCTCATGAATGGGATTAGTGCCCTTAGGAGAAGAAACACAAGAAAGGATCTCTCTCTTTCTTTCTCTCTCTCTCTTTCTCTCTCTAGCCCTCTCTCTGCCTTGTCAGGATATAGCAAGAAGGTGACTGTGAGCAAACCAAAAAGAGAGTTCTCACCAGACACCGAATCAGCCAGCACCTTGATCTTGGACTCCCCAGCCTCCAGAACTGTGAGAAATAAATTTCTGTTGCTTAAGCCACCCAGTTTGTATTATCCCGTTATAGTAGCTTGACTAAGATAGCCACTGTCTCAGCTCTGGTTTTCATCCTTCCCTGGTCCACTGCCTGCTCATCAGGCCCCTGTCACTGGTCCTTTGACCACCCCAGTCTCTGTCCACACTCTACAAATTCAGCAGAATGATCTTTCTAAAACACACCGATCATGTCACTGTCCATGATTGAAACTCTCAGTCATTCCCCACTGCCCTCATACACCATGTCCAGACCTAAACTGTCTGATCCTTGTCTACCAACCAAGCTTAGTATCTGGCCATAACCCATCTACCCTTCCTCCCAGTCATATTTGAACTCACATCATCCTGTTCTCTCAAGCCCTAGTGGCTTTCTTTGTATACATTGTTCCCACTGCCCAGCACGCACGCACACACACACAAGTGTGCACACACACATGCATGAGTGTGCGTGCGCACACACACACACACACACACACACACACCCTGCCTCCCTCATCCATCCTTCTTCCCTCTCACAGCTCTGGTCTCAGGCACTTCCTGGAAGGATCCCCATTAGCATATACACTTATTACAGCCCCAATCCCACTTCCTTGCCATTGCAGTTTCTCTTCTCTGTCTCCCATATTACAGTCTAGGAGATCTGTCTGCTCCTTTCTACAGCCCTACTGTCCAGTACTTGGTATGCAGTAGGTACTCAACAGATGCTTGCTGAATGCATGACTACAAAACATGAATTCCACACTAGAGGAAAATGCAGATGGTATGGGAAGAATATTCCTACCAACTTTGCTCCTGTCAGTAAAAAAGAGACCCATCAAATACAGGACGTCACAAATGTTACAGAAAACCCAAAAGCCCCCCAGAAATATGGCTCTCCTAGTAACTCCCACTCTGCTTTTCAAGCTGCTTTTTGCTGACCTGGGCTCCCCCGGCATCAATAATTATTAACTAGTGACTTTATCTAGAGCTGGGAACAACTTCATTTGCATACTATACTGTTTTATTTCAGCCTAAATCAGGCTTAAAGTAAGAAATTGCTCCTGTTAAACTTGAAGTCCCCCCACCCCATTAACAGAACCTAGCATTTGAAAATCTGATGATGTCTCAAGCACTCCAAGGAAAGAATCTAGAACGGTAAAGACACTGTGACCTGGGTAGAGAAAGCAATGAACTGAGGTTATTTAGGGCAGAAAAATGAATATTTGAGATGTTGCTATTCCCTTCAAAAGGGCTACATGGAATGGTATCTCAGCTCACCTGTCAGGCTAGGTGAAAACTGCCCTGTTTTAAAACCTGGAGGAGATGCCTTTCTGTTCAAGCAGTTCCCCAGTGGCTGCTCTGGTGAGTGGCAGAGAGGAACTCCCTGAACATCACTGAATGTGCTCAAGCAGAGATGGGATGTCCACACTTCAGGAATGCCATTGAGGGGCATAAAGGACTTCTATCACTTTTGCCTGTCCAATACCCATCACCACATTTGTTAAGTGTACCCACAATTTTCATTTATGGAATTACTCTTTCATTCTCAGTGGATGAGTCTCCAGAAGTGGGTATATGATCATTCAAAATACCACATCATCATGGCCACAGTGATTGGTCTGTGAATTTGCATGTGACCCAAGGCTGACCAATGATATCCCTCCCTGGGACTTTGTCTGGAGGGGTTGCTAATTGGGAAAGATGTCAGCCTGGACCCAAGAATGCCCATCTTTGCCACTACATTCCCTACAAAGAGTGATTGTTTAAATAGGCAAATGAGAACATACCATTCCCCTACTTAAAAATCACCAATGGCTTCTCAATACACTTAAAATAAAATCTAAACTCCTTCTGATGGTCACAATCCCTGTACCATCTGCCGCTCTCACTTGTGCTCACATGACTTTCCTCTTTGGTCACTAAGCCCCAGCCGTAACAGCATCCTTTTAGTTATTCAAACACAGCAAGATCATCTCAAAGTCTTTGAAGGTGCTGTTCCTTCTGCCTGGAACTCTCTTCCCCTCAACAGCACATACCGGGCTCCCTCTCACTCCACGTGTGCCTTCTTACAGGTCACCAGCTCAGAGAGATGTTCTGTGATCATTCTCTTTACTCTCACTCTATCTCTATACTCAGCTTTATTGCCTCCATTACACCATTAATTGCAATTATACACACATTTTCATTTGTCTATTCATTTATAGCTTTCCCCCTACAGAGATAAATTCCATGAGATCAAAGACTTTGCCATCTCATTCACTGCTGTATCCCCAATGCCTAAAACATGGCTAGTGCAAAATAAGCCACTAGTAAGTATCTGATGAATGAATGAATGAATGAATGAATAGATTTATTCCAACTGAGAACAGGGCCAGAAATTTAAAAAATAATAAAAAAAAGGAAAGTGGCTTTGGAAAATAGAGAGAGACAGGATTCCTAACAACATCATTGGAGCACATGGACCAAACCAAGGTTATCTTCACCTGGACTTTTCAGTTAAACAAGCAAATGAATCTCCTTCTTAGCTTAAGCTGATCTGAACTGGGTTCCTGTCACTTACAACCAAAGAACTCTGACTTACACCAAGAGGGTGCGTACAGCCAGTGGTGAAGCCTGAGCATGCAATCACTCTCCTCCGTTTCCACTCATATATTCTCCAAACAGATCTAGACAAGCCTTGGTCACAATGGTTTAAGCCTGTTTCATCTGTCACTCACTGGTAATTTAACATGGCTTAGTTCCATGCCTTTTACCTGGAAGTAAGATGAGGCAGGAAGAGACACAGAGCGGCTTATGTTGAGAAAGGTGAAAGCAAGTGTGGTGGGGCCAGACATTTATTAGATGTGGCACAACCAGACCCTGTATTCTTCCTGTGTCTGGGGTCCATCTCACTCCTATAGGGGCCACTGGCCCCCATCCTCTGCCTGCCCTTAGAAGAGAAGCCCTATCTCTGGGATCAGTTCTGATCCAAAAGCGGAGTAATTAATCATCTCTAGTACCACATTCTATGTCAGCATCAGGACCGACTTCCTAACAGGTTAGCCTGAATGTTGCTCCTTGGTTTAAGTCTTTGAACTGTTCCTGGCTGGTTCCCTAAGCCTGAGTCTCTGCCTTGGAAGCCTTCTTAGTCATGATAATAATAGTAAATTCTTGCCTTTAGCTTACCATGTGCTGGGCTCTGTTCTGAGTACTTTTCTTCTTCTTAGTTTTTTGGGGTTTTTTTAAATTGGGGTATAGTTGTTTGACAATGTTGTGTTAGTTTCTGCTATACAACGAAGTGAATCAGCTATGTGTATACATATATCCCCTCCCTCATGGACCTCCCTCCCACCCCAGCCCCCATCCCACCCATCTAGGTCACCACGGAGCACCAAGCTGAGCTCCCTGTGCTATAGAGCAGGCTCCCACTAGCTATCGATTTTACACATGGTAGTGTATATATGTCAATCCCAATCTCCTGATTCATCCCACCCCAGATATAATCAGCATCACCAATAGACATGTGAGTGGAGATGCCTCCAGATGGCTCCTGCTTTGAGTCATTGAGTTACTCCCACCCTTGAGTCTTCCCAAATGAGGACCCAGTTCCGGGGAAGATGGTGGAAGCGTAAGACGCGGAAATCACCTTCCTCCCCACAGATACACCAGAAATACATCTACACGTGGAACAACTCCTACAGAACACCTACTGAACGCTGGCAGAAGACCTCAGACCTCAGACCTCCCAAAAGCCAAATGAGGACCCAGACATCAAGGAGCAAAGACAAGCCTACCGAAATTCCTGACTCGCAGGACACACGAGCCTAATAAAATGGTCATTGTATGCCCCTAGGTTTTGTCGTGGTTTGTCACACAGCAATAGTACCCGGAGCATCACCCCCGACCACAACCTTGTATATACCGTCTATAGAGCTCTACCTGTGAACAGTATCTGGCTCAGTCCCTAATACCCAATGACCGGTCCATCATATTCTGCTAGCCTGATATGTCACCCCATCATTCCTTTTTGGACGTCCTGAATGCCAAAAGCCACCCTCAATTACCTCTCTTGTCTCTAGCCAGATCTTCATGACACCAAGTGTTACCAGCTAGACTGAACTTGCTTTTACTTCCTGAAGCTGTTTCTGACCCTTCTGAGATTGTCCAGAGATCTGTTTCCTGTCTCACTCCTCTCCCATCCAGGCCCATCCATTTTCAGGTGACTCAGTCATGGTTCAGAAACGGAGATAATCCAGCTTTTTCATTTGAGAGATGTAAAAATAGAGGCCCAGCAAAATAACACAAAATAGTGGGGATCGATCAAGATGGTACAGTAGGAGGATGTGGTCACCGCCTCCTGTGAACACAGCAGAAATACATCTACAACGTGGAATAATTCTCACTGAAAACTAACTGGAAACTGGCAGAAAGACTCCTGTACAACCAAAGCTGTAAGAAAAATCCACATGGAATTGGGTAAGAAGGGAAGAGAAGCAATCAGGTCGGGGGAGGGGACCCAGAGGAAAAAGGAGATGGCACGAGCGGAGACTCATCCTGGGGAGTGAGAGGCACAGATTGGGTGTCCCCTTCCTGGGGTCCTATGCAGGGGAGATGAGCCCCCTAGGCTGGTTGGAGGACTGCTGGGACTAACGGGAAGGCTGTAGGAAGCCTGGACGCCACTCCTGAGGAGTGTGTGCACTGATTTGCCCCAAGCAGAGCAGAGAGGGCAAACTGAAACCACACAGCTGCCTCAATGCATGCCCCAGCCAGAACAAAGCAAGTCCTTCAGCCCTGCCACAGTGCAGTACTGGATCTGGGGTGACCCAACCAGGGAAGAGACTTGACTGTGGGACACGGAGGTGACCCAGTCCCAGGGCGGAGCCTGGGTGGGGCAGCAGAGGGCACTGTTGGCACTTATGCAGCACATCAGAAGCAGCCCAGTTCTCCGACGGCAGTCGCACCACCACAGTTCCTGCCCTGATACACACTGAGATGCAACATGGGCCCCACCCACCTGCCCTGCAGTGCAGCTCCACAACAGGGCCAGGGTGGCAAGGGTGTGGGGAGGTATTGGCTCTGAGGGATAAAGAGGATTTGGAACCAGGGGTGCATCTGAGCAGAGCGAGGGAAACAATTGCTGGCACTTGCAATGGACAGAGCAACGGAGACAGCTCAGATCTCTGTCTTCGGTCAACACAAACTGAGAGTTGACTCAGGCCCCCACCCCCACCCCACTCTGGCGCTCCCTCCCTCTGGGGCAAGGATCCCAGTGCTGGGAGAGGGGAAAGCATACATTTAAAGGGAACAGAGCCACCTTGGGCCCGACCCTCAGGGCTTCTGCTCCAACAATTTGGGATCAGACCCCACCCCAATAAAGTGACAGTCACTGAGCAGAGGGGAAGCTCCACCCCACACCTAACTCCAGCTCTAGTCCCTTCATCTCCAGCCCCACCCCTACCAAGGTGATAGCTGCCAGCACACCCTGGGGAAAGACGTGACTTGCATTCATGTCAAATCCTGCTCTCCCACCAAAAGCATAGGGAATACACAGTCTGTAAAAGGACGTACCCACATAAGAACACCCCTTTCAAGACTGTACTAGGTAACTGCTCCACCTAAATGCATGAAGGCAGAGAAAATTAAGCAAAACAAAAAGGTAGAGGAACTGGTCTCAGTTAAAAGAGCAAGCGAAAACTTCTGGAAATATAAACAATGAAACAGAAATAAACAATTTACCAGATAAAGAATTCCAAGCATTGGTAATAAGAATGTTAACTGAATTAGGGAAAAGAATAGATGAACTATGAGAATTTTCACAAGGAACTAGAAAATATAAAAAAAAAAGACTCAATCAGAAATGAAGAATTCAATAACTGAAATAAAAAACACACTAGAAGGAAACAATAGCACACTAAGTGATATATAAGTGACCTGGAAGACGAATAATGGATATCACCCAATCAGAATAGCAATAAGAAAAACAAATTTTTTTAAAAATGGGAATGGTTTAAGAGATCTCTGGAATAACAATAAGCATACCAACATTCACATTATAGGGGTCCCAAAAGGAGAAGAGAGAGAAAGGGATCAAAAATAAATTTAAGGAAATCATGGCTGAAAAATTCTAAATTTGAAGAAGGAAATGGATAATCCAGGTACAGAAAGCACAGAGGGTCATAGACAAGATGAAATCAAAAGAATCCACATCGACATACACAAAGAGAAAATTCTAAAGACAGCAGGAGAAAAATAGAAAGTCATATAAAGGGAATCCCCAAAAGGCTATCAGCTGATTTTTCTGCAGAAACATGGCAGGCCAGAAGGGAGTGGCATAATATATTCAAAGTGCTGAAGGGATAAAACCTGCAACCTAGGATATTCTGTCCAGCAAGCTTATAATTTAGAAGTGAAGGAGAGATAAAGAACTTCTCAGACAAGCAAAAACTAAAAGAATTCAGCAATATTAAGCATGCCCTAAAAGAAACATTAAAGGGTCTCCTCTAAGTGGAAAAGAAGCAAAAATCTATAGGAAAGGGAAAATCCCACTACGAAGGGCAAATATATAGTAATGACTGAGAATCAACCACTTAAATAAGCCAAAATAAAGATTAAAAGACAAAAAATTGTAAAAGCAACTATAGATACAATAAATAGTTAAGGGATAAACCTGAAGATGTAAAATATGACATCAAAAAAGCAAAATGTGGGGGAGGGGAGTAAAAAATGCAGAGATTTTAGAATAATGTGTTTGAACTTAAATGGCTACCAGTTTAAAACAAGTTGATATAGTTATAGGTCAACATATATGAACCCCTATGGTAACCACAAGTCAAAAAACTACAATACATACACAAAAAACAAAAAGAACACAAGCATACTACTAAAGAAAATCATCACAGCACAAAGGAGGAAACAAAAAGAAGAACTGAACAGAAAAGAACTACAAAAACAACAGGAAAACAAGTAATAAAATAGCAGTAAGTGCATATGTATCAATAATTACTTTAAATGTCAACAGACTAAATGCTCCAAACAAAAGACATAGGGTGGCTGACTGGATAAAATAACTAAAATTCATAACCACAAAAGACCCTGAATTGCCAAATCAGAGAAAAAGAACAAAAGTGGAGGTATCATCCTCCCAGACTTCAGAATATACTACAAAGCTACAGAAATCAAAACAGTGTGGTACTGGCACAAAAACAGACACATAGATAAATGGAACAGAATAGAGAGTCCAGAAATAAACCCACGCAACTATGGTCAATTAATCTACGACAAAGGAAGCAAGGGCATACAATGGATAAAACAGTCTCTTCAATAAGTGGTGCTGTGAAAACTGGACAGCTACATGTAAAACATAATGAGATTAGAATGTTTCCTCACACCATATACAAAAATAAACTTAAAATGGATTAAAGAACTAAATGTAAGACATGATACCATAAAACTTTTAGAAGAGAACATAGGTAGAACATTCTTTTGACACAAATTGCAGTATTTTTTGGATCTGTCTCCTAAGGTGAAAGAAATAAAAGCAAAAATAAACAAATCAGACCTAATTTAACTTAAAAGCTTTTGCACAGCTAAGGAAACAGCAACAAAACAAAAGGACAACCTATGGAATAGGAGAAGATATTTGCAAATAATATCACTAACAAGGGATTAATAACCAACACATATAAACAGATCATACAACTCAATAGCAAAAAAACAAACAACCCAATCAAAAAATGGGCAGAAGACCTGAAGAGGCATTTTTCCAAAGAAGGCCTACAGATGGCCAACAGGCAATGAAAGATGTTCAACATCGCTAATTATTAGAGAAATGCAAATCAAAACAACGAGAAACCACCTCACACCTGTCGGAATGGCTACCATTAAAAAGAACACAAATAGCAAACGTTGGCAAGGATGTCAGAAAAGGGGACCCTTGTACCCTGTTGCTGGGAATGTAATTTGGTGCAGCCACTATGGAAAACAGTAAGGAAGTTCCTCAAAAAAAAAGAACTACCATAGGACCCAGAAATTCCACTCCTAGGTATATATCTGGAAAAAACAAAAACAGTAATTCAAAAAGATACAGTGACCCAGTGGTCACAGCAGCATTACTTACAGTAGCCAAGATATGGAAATAACCTAAATGGCCATCAACAGATAGACGGATAAAGAAGATATTGTTATATATGTAGAATGGAATACTACTCAGCCATAATAAAGAATGAAATTCTGCCATTTGCAGCAGTATGGATGGACCTAGAGAATATTATCCTTAGTGAAATAAGTCACACAAAGACAAATACTATATGATATCACTTATATGTGTAATCTAAAAAATAAAACAAATGAAAGCATATAGCAAAACACAAACAGACTCACAGATATAGAAAACAAACTAGTGGCTACCAGTTGGAAGAGGGAAGTGGGGAGGGGCAAGATAGGGGTATGGGATTAAGAGATATAAAGTACTATGTATAAAATAGATAAGCGGGTTTCCCTGGTGGCGCAGTGGTTGAGAGTCCGCCTGCCGATGCAGGGGACACGGGTTCGTGCCCCGGTCTGGGAGGATCCCACATGCCGTGGAGTGGCTGGGCCCGTGAGCCATGGCCGCTGAGCCTGCACATCCAGAGCCTGTGCTCCGCAGAGGGAGAGGCCACAACAGTGAGAGGCCCGCGTACCGCAAAAAAAAAAAAAAAAAAAAAAAGATAAGCAACAGATATACATATAATACACCATAGGGAATTATAGCCATTATTTTGTAATAACTTTTAATGGAGTATAATCTATAAAATACTGAATTACTATGCTGTGTACCTGAAACTAAGATAATATTGTAAATCAACTATACCTCAATAAAAATAAACACTCCCATATGATATATAGGAAAGTTGTTAAGTGAGTAGATCCCAAGAGTTCTCATCACAAGGAGAGATGTTTTTTCCTTTCTTTTTATTGTATCCATATGAGATGATGGATGTTAATTAAACCTACTGTGGTAACCATTTCACAACATATGTAAATCAAACCACCATGCTGTACACCTTAGACTTATAAAGTGATTATGCCAGCTATTTTTCAATAAAACTGAAATTAAAAATGCCCTTAAAAGAACAGTAGCAACTGACATCTCTTAAATCCCTAATGTACATTACTGAATTTAACCCTCATAATTTATCCTGTGCAATTAATAATATTGTTGACTCCATTACACAGAAGAAACTAGGCTCACTGACTCCATTACACAGAAGAAACTGAGGCGCAGAGAAAGTAAATCATTTTGGGTCATGCAGTTGTGTTAAGCTGCCTTGGTGGCCCCCTGAGAGGTCACATCTTGGAAGGTTGAAAACAAGATAAATTATGGATTCCAAGATGGAAAAACCACTGGGTTTTTCTCCAGGCACAGAGAGAATCCACCTGATATTCCAATAAGGCAACAGCTCTGGTCTGGATTTCCTCCACTTTGGAAATACACCTTATATCATAAGTACATCTAGGAAAGAAAGATGGTCCTTCCTCGTGAGTTGGTATGGTGGGTGTGGCCAGTACAGAAGATTTGTATTGGCCAGATCCCTCCAGTTTTTATTTCTTTCTTTGTGTCACATTCCAGAATGTCATACTGTAAATCTGGGTCCTTGCAGTATGAAATCCGCCTTTGATGAGCGTACGATGCCTTCTCACGGCATGAAAATATACAGTGGTGGCTAAAAGAACAAACTTTTTTTTTTTTTTTTTTTTTCTTTTTTTTTCTTTTTGTGGTATGCGGGCCTCTCACTGTTGTGGCCTCTCCCGTTGCGGAGCACAGGCTCCGGACGCGCAGGCCCAGCGGCCACGGCTCACGGGCCCAGCCGCTCCGCGGCATATGGGATCCTCCCAGACCGGGGCACGAACCCGTATCCCCTGCATCGGCAGGCGGACTCTCAACCACTGCGCCACCAGGGAGGCCCAAGAACAAACTTTTGGTATCAAACAAAGGTATAAATACAGGTCCTGCTGCTCACCAATAATATTAGTTGTGTGACCTGGGGCAAGCTGTGTAACCTGGTAAGTTTCCATGCAGTCATCAGCATAGCAGGGATAACAGGACCCATGTCACGGGGTTGTCGTAAGGACTAAGTGAGATAACGTAGACAGTCTAGCACATAATAATCCCCCCCATGATCATTATTATTGCTATTATACATAGAAATGAAAGAATCCCTACCAAACAGAAGTAAGCAGAATCTTACTACAGTCTAGAAAAAAACCACCAAATTTTCTCAAACTACAGTATTAACAATCTCTAAAATCCCACAAAGAGGCAAGAATGCCAACTCCCAGATTCCCAAGTGTTTATTCAGCCCCTTGCTGCTGAGAAGCATTTTGACACTCATCATTCCCTGCAATCTCCAGATATTAATCACTACATTTCTATCTTCTCTGGTCAGTCGAGAGATTGGAAGACCCAGCTTCTGACCTAGAGGCTGCAGGTGGGAGCCCTGACCTTCTTAATCTCTAGTCTAAAAATAAAAAGAAAACGTAGGCAAATGACGATATCAGAGTTCCAGCCTTCTGGCAAAAAGGAGAGACCATAAAAGCGAGCGAGAAAAGATTCAATTGTAATCTGATTAATGCTTCTCCAGAAGGTTTGCTATCTGCTGCAGAGCACACCCCATTGAAGAAATCAATTTAGCATTCGACTTCTCCTCCTGTGGCGCATATTGAAGTGGGATCTGACAAGGATGGCAAACAGATTTGTGTTAAATAACTGCCAATAACGCCTGTAGCTCAAGGTTACAGCAGTCAACGGAAATCCAGTGCCACGGAAACCCTGAGACCCTCATCCATCAGCCAGAGTCAGCAGCTTTGAAAGGAAACTGTAGGTCTGGCTCAGGAAGAGGGACAGTTAACAAAATTGGGTCTTGGGGCCACAGTAGCCTAAGATGCTGGTTTTGCATTAGGTCCTTAAAGCCTGAGCTTCCAGGTCTCCAAGGATCTTGTTGGTTTTTCTTGGCTGTAGTGGGTATCTCTTATTTTTGCCTGCCTAGCATCCATTCAACTCTTGCTTTTCTATCAATAGCACCCACTTTATCTCGGGGAAAAGCTCCTTTTCTACTTCTCAGTCCATGAGATGTGGGTGGGATTTAGCTCACCTCCAGCTGTAACGGTAGGTAGGCATGTGATCTCGCCCGGTCCAATCAAAGCTAAACAGCACCCTGACCTCAGTGAATGCTTCCGGGATGTGCACACAATCCACAAAGGCCAATCAGAGCCCGTGTGACTCAGTCTTGGAGTTTATCATAATTGTTTGTTAAAATAAGTCATCTCTCCACTGGGATGGTTGGGAAGACAGGAAGCAAACCTGAAGCTTCTGGAAAATCGTCTTATCATCGTAAGGAGAGAACAACTCAATCCAGAGAAAGACAGAGATAAGAGATGGAAAGAGATAATCCAGAATCTGATTAGATCATTAGAGCTCCTAGAATCAAGCTGTACCTGAAAACCATCCCCTGGACTTTCCAGGTCTGAGATCAAACAAGTTCGATTTTTCTTGGTTTTAAGCCAATGTGAATTAGGTTAGAAAGAGCTGAGGACTGCAAGGTCACTGTATGTCCCAGATGAGGCAGACCTGTTTGGACAGCGTCAGCTCCCTGGGGAGCCAAACTGAAGGCCACACTCAGCAATTAGTCACATATTCCAATCAGATTCAACTTTCCAATGTATTAAGAACAAACGGGCACAGTTTTGAAGATTGCACACGATTCCTGGGAAAGCAGATACAACATCCCAAACCAAGACTACGGGTACCGGTGACCCTCCACATACCCCCTCGGAGCCCCCCACCACTGCCATGCACTCCATTCTCACCTTGAGCAGTCGAGCTTCCGTCTTCCTGAGAAAGATGCCCCAGGGTTCAGAACCCCGCTTTGCCCGTGCCCACGACAAGTCGGTAGTGCCTGGGAATTGGGCAGCCCTTCCTTCACCATTTACTTGCCCTTTGGCAAGGTTGATTTGGGAGCTTTTTTAAACCTCATTTTCTCAGTTTTCCCCACAGGGTTGAGTTTTAGGCCCCAACTGTGATAGCGGGATTACTAACGCCCCCCAGTCAGCTGCCTCCCCTTCCCCCATCACCTCCCTACACCCTTGGTGGTGTCCCCATACCTCCTAAATCACCTACACGAGCTCCATCACTGTCTCAGTATCCGCTTCTGCCTTGAGAGCAGAAATGTCATCAAACCTCCCATCAGACACACCTCTGTTATTGCCCTAATGGAAATTCCACCCCCGACAGCCTTTTTTTCCTTGGGCTGCCCAACCTTTTACAAATCCGCTTCCACGAACTCTAGAAACTCATCTCTCCCCTCAGCCTGAATATCCCACGAAGCAAAACAAAATCCTAGAAGCTCTCGCACCCTCCCCACCCGCCCCCAAAACTTATCGATATATTCATGCAGCAAAAACAGACTTCTTCCTGAAGGGAATGCTGTTGCCATCCAAATGGGATGCACCTACAAATAACCAGTGCAAAGGGTGGCAAGGAAGCTGGTGCCAAAACTGCATCAAAAGTCAGGAGCGTGCTCCCCAGGGTCTGCCCCTACCCCGCCTCACCTCTCACCCCTCTTCCACCTTCCCTTCAGCATTTTATGTGGATCCAGCCACACTGCATTAACGACTTGCAGTTTCTCTAAAATAGGCCATGCTGTCTCTCCTTCTGCCTTGTTAAATGTTGTTCTATCTGCCTGAAATATCTTGTCTTCTCAGAGGCTCCTAAAGACTCATTTCCTTGTCACACCTCTCATTTCCTTGTCACTTTACTAAGAAGGTCCAGTGTTCCAGGACCTTCTTACCCTAAACAGAGATAGAACTTGGAGGGGTTGCATTAGAAGACTGAGCTTCCTTCAGAGCAGATGATCAAGACAGGTCTAATGATAACTTGGCCAGATGTTAGAGATGGGACTGCAGATTTGAATAACGAAGTGGTTCCCAAAGTTCTGGACAAACACAACCATTATTTCAGGGGTTTTGCCAGATGTCTTTAGGTGATACATAAATACAGCAGTCAACTATTAAAACACACAGTACGAAAGATACTCTTTTCAAATTTCCTCCATTCCTTCCGATTGCTTTAAACAAAGTCTAATGTTTGTTATTCGTATGTCTTTAAAACCTAACATTTCTTAATCTCTCATTTTTAAAAGGCACAGCATTAATAATATTGTTTTCCTCTTATTGTATTATGTTTATAATTCCCTTCTACTTAAGGTTAGTGATACCTTTGGTTTCTTTTCCGTTTACATGAATGATATAAAGTTTTCATTTAAATGCAAAGAGTCAAAATAATTAAAGGTATTAAGTGTTTACACACACAGATATTTATATGTACAAGGGTGATACCTCTCTATATTATATATATATAACATAATATAATATTATACATATAATTGCATATATTAACTGCAGATGGTGCTTGGATATGACAAAAATTTGTGATGTTGACACTCAAATAAGTCAAGTTTAGGGAAAAAACCTAGAAGAAGGAGCTGGATGGAGTAACTGACTTTTAAGATGCCCTCCTGCCAATGAAATGATGCCATTTGCAGCAACGTGGATGGACCTAGAGATTGTCATCCTGAGTGAATTAAGTCACAGAGAAAGAGAAATATATCATATGATATTGCTTATATGTGGAATCTAAAAGGAAATGATACAAATGAACGTATTTACAAAACAGAAACAGACTCACAGACTTAGAGAACGAACTTATGGTTACAGGGGGGAAGGGTAGAGGGAAGGGATAGTTGGGACTGACATGCACACTCTGCTGTATTTAAAACAGATAACCAACAAGGACCTACTGTATAGCACACAAAACTCTGCTCAATGTTATGTGCCAGCCTGGATGGAAGGGGAATCTGGGCGAGAATGGATACATGGATACGTATGGCTGAGTCGCTTGGCTGTGCACCTGAAACTATCACAACATTGTTAATCGGCTATACTCCAATATAAAATAAAAAGTTAAAAAAAAAGACGCCCTCCTTCCTTGATACCCATGAAGGGTTTGGTGGGCAGAGCCCCAAAGCAGGTGTACTCCCAAATTCTCCAAAGAAGCAGAATTTGAGAAACGGGCTGAAGCTGATCTTCCCAGCTTCACAGAGGGCTTCAGAAACCAGCTAATAATTTGAACTTTCCTGTTCTCCCTCCTCTTAGGGTGTCTAAGCAAAATTTTAACATTCCTGGATTCTTTCAGAGTTGAAAAACTACTGTTCTAGCTACATTTGCCTCCTCTGAAGTACAGGGCCTAGCAAGTTCCCATCTTGCCAAATCCCAGCTGTGATGCAGGACAAAGGCTCTGCTGTCTTTGATAAACAAATGAAGCTAAACATTAAAGGTGCTTTCTGATCCTCACTTAAAGAGGCAGCCCCAAAGCAAGCCAGCCAGACCTTTCTAAGCAGCTTTTGACGTCCAGGTCGAAAAGCAGTGGGTGGTTAAGCTTGTCATTTTTATTCTGAAATGTGGCTTAGAGATACACAAGATGGGGCTTTTCTCTTCCTCATCTTTCGGATCGCTCCTTCTCACTCAACCAAACTCATTCAGATATATTTATCGAGCAGCGTTTCTGAGCCTGGCACTGTTCTAAACACCACGGATGAACAAGAGGCCAGAACCACGAAGTACCTATGCTCCAGAGATTCTAGAAAGGGGAGAGACAGTAAACACAAACAAACATCAATAAATGAAAAGATGATTCCAGAGGAGGTAATGCTACTTAAAATATGAAATAGGATTCATCAAAATACGTCCAAGGGTGTGTGTGTGTGCACGCAGTGGGTGGTTAGATTGGGTGGTCGATGATGATCTTTATAATATTTTGATCTGAAACTTGCATAATGAAAGGACCCAGCCTTAAAAGATCTGAGGGAAGAGCATTCCTGGTAAAGGGAGACACATGTACAACAACCATGCAATGAGACTCCTTCAATTTACCTCTTCTTTATCCAACTTCCTCAAGTATCGACCCTTCCTTCATTCCCTCCACTTCTTTTCACGTGGCTTAAAGATGTGGCTCTAAACTGGTTTGATTCTTAGTTCCATCACTCACTAGCCATGTAACTAATCTTCTGTATCTCAGTTTTCCCATCCATAAAATGGTAACAAGAATAATAACACTTATTTCATAAGATAGCTGTGAAAATATGATGGTGTATCTAAAATGTTCAGTTGACTTCTTGGGTAAACACTCAGCATTGGTTATTCATCACTCTAATTTCATTGCTTTCCTTGGACAAACTCCAGAAAGCACTTAGACTCAAAAAAGTTAAAGGACTAGTCCTTTGTAAAAGCTGACCTGAATTCGAATTCTGAGTCCCTTCTTGTTTGAATGGGTTTGAGATTGATGATTGTGCAATAGGAGCTGATGTAAATTTTATTTTAATTTCTTTGGTTCCAGGTACCCCTTCAATAGCTGGAACATTCTATGCCCACTGTCTTCCCTGTAGGGTTTTTTCCCTAGTAGGGATCCAAGGAGAAAAAGAGTCTGTGTTTGGCCTTTGAGGTTAAAAACAGGTCTTTGAAACTCAAGGCAAGGACTACAGTCTTGAGTAAAAAGGCTTTTTGAGTTTCAAGAGCCTATATCCTTTGAGTTTCAAAAGACCAAAACCCTGTGCTAAGCAACAGACACAGAAGAAAATGGTCATTGATCTGTGAGAATGAGTTTTTCTTCTGCCACAAAAAATCCCACAAGCTGGGGAGAAGCAGTAGAGGAGAAACATGAGGGTTAGAATCTGGTCAGGGTACCTACGGAAGTCAAGTCCTGTGGAATATAAGAGTTAGGAATAAAATTGCAGATATGAGGGGATAGGGGAACCACTTCTCATTTCCCAAGTGGAGATGGGAAAAGTGAACATGAAACCAAGCAGGGCCCTATGGGGCTCCTAGGCACAAAAGCCTTTCTGTGTCCCCTTCCCTGAGTTCCAAAGGGCAGGTTCAAACAGTAGCTAATCAGGGAAGGGAGGGGATGTGGAGTTAAGGGAGGGGCAGCCAAGAAACAACAGTGCAGCCACGGGGCAGGGTGCTGCTTCCCCCTCAAGGATACACATAACAGTATCTTTGAGCTCTTCTGCAGAACTAAAACCAGCAACAAATGGAAGATGTTCATTGCTTGATGAAGCACTCTTCATTCCAGGGAGAAGGTCACAGTTTGCCCATCACCACCAAACGCCAGATGATCTCTGGATTGAAGGAATGCGGGCCCTGCACACACCCTGATCCTTATCAGCAATCTGCCCCTGGACTATAAGACTCCTCACAGGCCTCCCCCAGGTCGGGACACACAGTTTTGAAGGCATTAACCCGCCGTGGCCCCTTTTGCCTGGTAAAGCAATAAAGGTATTCTTTTCCACTTGACCCAAAACTCTGTCTCCGAGATTTAATTCGGTGTCAGGGTACAGAGACTGGATTCGTCATCAAACAGGATTCGAGAGTTCTCCAGCACCCTCCTGAGGGTCAACACTGGCCTGGTGTTATTGATGAGGGCAAGAAGCTATAGGGTTCCTGGATCTGGAGACACTTTGTGGATAAAGGTTGAAGCTGGTGCCTTCCTTCCACCATTCAAGGGAGCACCGGGCATCACCACGTTAATTGCTCTTCTCCTGGGCACCTGGTAAGCACAGCAGCCAGCATCCTGGACAAAGAGAAACCTGTCTGTGCCCCAAGACTTGGCTTAGCACCATCTGAATTACCCCACGTGGACACATCCCCTTTATCATGGCCCAGAGTAGTCATAAGCCCTTAAGATGGAATGGTGGCTCTAAAAATCAAGATGAATCAGCCTCAGCATTGATGCTTCAGTGGGAATGAAAGGAACCCCCGTGAGTTTCCCCTGGAGGAAGCAGGACAGTAAAACACGCTTTCATTATACACTTGCAATCCAAAGAGATTTTCTGGAAAGACAACCCATCATCAATAAAGTAATGGTCTAGAGAAAAAGCAGACGAAAGCTGCCTGATGTGAAGCTGGCATAGCCCTCTGCTTTCCCCTCTTCATTCACCTTCTCTCCTAGAACTGAAATGAAATTTCAGGAACATAAACTTTGGCAATGTAGGGTTAGATGGGGAAGGGGATACACAATGCCCCAGAGTCTCCCAAGCTCATTCCTTTCACTTTCTGGACTCCACGCTCCAGAAATCTTTCACGGGATGCTAACAACTAACTGGACAAGGGAAGGATGGAGGAAAGGTCTCAAAGGGGTATTCAGCTGAGGAACATGCCTTAGTCCTGGGCTGCCATCTGAACACTGTAGCAGAAGGAACACAAGCCACTAGCTTGACTGAATTTACGACTCTGTGTACGTTCACATGGATGACAGAGAGGGACAAAAGGTAACTGCCTCGGTTTCCCCAAGGGGACATCTTAGGTTTTCTAAAGCACAACAATCTAAGATGCTAAAAGCAAAACGTTAATACAGGAATGGGGGAGTGGGAGGTATAAACTACTGGATGTAAGATGGACTCAAGGATGTATTGTACAGCACAGGGAATATAGCCAATACTTTGTCATAACTGTAAATGGACAGTAACCTTTAAAAATTGTATAGAAATAAATGTTTTTTTAAAAATCAACTAAAAAATTAAATAAAGTAAAAATAAAATTCCACTGTGAAAATAAATAAATAAAAGCAAATCATTAGGAAGCAAAAGGTTAACTGACTGACTCCGTTCAAAAAGTAGAACTTTCAGGGCTTCCCTGGTGGCACAGTGGTTGAGAATCCACCTGCCAATGCAGGGAACACAGGTTCGATCCCTGGTCCAGGAAGATCCCACATGCCGCAGAGCAACTAAGCCACAACTACTGAGCCTGCGCTCGAGAGACCGTGAGCCACAACTACTGAGCCTGCGTGTCACAACTACTGAAGCCCGCGTGCCTAGGGCTCATGCTCCGCAACAAAGAGAAGCCCACACACTGCAACGAAGAGTAGCCTCCACTCGCCGCAACTAGAGAAAGCCCGCACGCAGCAATGAAGACCCAACACAGCCAAAAATAAAAAAAAAATAATTAAAAAATTTAAAAATAAAAAAAGTTTAAAAAGTAGAACTTTCCATTAAGACTGCCCCCTAAAAATCACTGCTAGAGACCAGCCTATGAATCTGAAGCCTTTTCTTATAAATTTTCATAAAATTAAGTGCATAGTCAATGTGACTTGTACTTGATAGGAACGAGGTCACTGGGTTTGCTGAGGTCTGAGAACCCAGTTGTCCTCCAAGGTTCTCGGGCTCCAGGGAGCACGTGCTGCTCCTGTCCTGATGTTGGCAGCCGAGCCCCATCCCCTCTCTTGGGGCCAGCCTCACCTAGCCAAGGGGAGCCTGGCAAAATACAGGAAGCCCAACAATTGCATTTCTAGGAATGTATCCTAAGGAAATAATCACGCATCTATGTGGAGGTTTAACTACAAGGATGTTCAGCCCAGAATTAATTAAAATAATGAAAACTGTAAATAACTTAAATACGTGACAATTGGGTAAGGATTAACTAAATGACAGGAAATCCATGGGCTATTACATTGGCCTTAAACGTCCTGTTTTGAAGAATATTTAACAATGTGGGAAATTGCTTAGGGTAGAACATTTTAAAATTACATTACTGTGAGTGTGTACAAGGTTTGCAAATATTCACATGTGTAAAGAGGTTCACCAAAATAAAACAGCGACGCTCTGAATGGTGGAAGTATGAGGGTATTTAAGTTTCTTATGTGTGAGGGTTCAGGCCAAGAGCAAAATTAGAGGGCACAGTCGCCAAGACTGCTCTCACTTCTGACACCAACTACAAGTTTGGGGGCTTGCTGGGCTTCGGTTTTCCCCAGGCCATGCACACTTTTAATTTATTTCAGCAAAACTCTAATTGTATTTTCACCGCAGTATCTTGTATTTTTTTGTTTGTGATTTAAGAAATGGGAAGAGGAAATACACAGATGCATAACAGCTAACAATGTTTCTTTCATTCCTTGTTCTAGAGCTAACCACTCTTAAAATTGTTTGGTAATGTCACTTAGTATAATTAATTGTTACATATTCTTTTAAATAAATTGAGTTATCGATGAAACTAAAACAAAACAAAAACACACAAAAAACAAACCTATCACCACCCCAAGTTTGGATAATTCATTAGAAAAACTCACACTTACTGAAAGTTGTAATGGGCATCGTTACAGACGATACAGGGAAAGGATACAAACAAAGATCAGCCAACAGAAGAGATGCATAGGGCAGAGTCCAGGAAAAGTACCAAAAGGGGAGTTTCCATTGCTTTCTCCCCCTGGAGTAAGGATGCATTACTTTTGGGACATCCATGCGCAACAACTCTCACGGAGTATTGCCAACCAAGGACACTCCCTTAGCCTCAACGTCCAGTTTTTTGGTGGCTCCATTATGCAGGCATGACTAATGGCCCATATGGCTGATCGGTCTCCCATCTCCACCCCACTGGGCATGACCCAAAGCCCCCACCCCAAATCACACTGTTGGTCTTTCTGGCATGGCTCACCTTCCTCCTCACACATGGCCATCCCCTACCCTAAATCATATTGTTAGACCAACCTGTGTGACCCAAGGTCCCAAGCAAACACATTCCAATCATGCATGACATTAGATCACCTCCCAATAGCCAAAAATAAAGACTGGACTTCTTAGGCAAGGTTAAATTCTTTATTACACACTATGAGAAACAATAAAAGTTATTCAAACAATAATATTAAGAAGTAACCCTGCATTAGGTAACTAGCATGTCTGAAATCTGATCCTGGACACCCAGTGATGCCAAAGGGCTGGTTTTACCCCATCCTTACCACCTGGACACTGTCTAGAGGGGCTTCTGCCTTTCTTTGGTTGCACCTTAAGTCTTTAGTGGGGCTCTGACCCTCTGCCATTTTGTTGTTGCTATTCTTATTCTTGTTCTATTACAATTTCAAGAATGCCAATGACAACAACAGCAATCACTGCCATCACGTATTGATCACTGACAGTGTTCCAAGGACTGAGATAAATTTGTAACATAGGCCATGAAATATTTTCATCTAAAATATCTGTTCAGTATGTGCTATTTTAGCCCCATTTTGCAGATGAGAAAACTGGGGAACGAACAGGTGAAGTTATTCATCCAAAATCTCACTGCTAAGAAGAGACAGAGCTTTGATTCAAACCCAAATCTGTCTCATTTCAAGTGCCCTTGACTTTGCTGCTGCACTAACAGCCCCTCCCCTGGAGAATCACCATTCTCCGATTCGTGGTCCCCCACTCTGGCCCAAGATAACCAGCTAGGAAGCCAGGTGGCCACCCACCTGAGGCCAACGATGAAGCTTCCACCAGCCTCATGAAGTCCTTCTGAACAGAGCCCCAAGCCCACCGAAAGCCCCAGGAGCCTTCTGTCTGGGTGCTGGACACCAAGAAGGAGTTCCCTGTCCACTTAACCCAAATAAACACTTCACCTGGACCCAGATCACCTCTTAAAATTCCATTCCCTTTTGGGTGACTGTCCATTCATCCAGCTATTCTTTATTCCCAGTCTCTGACATCTAAGGATTTTTTTAAAAACTAATTTGTCGAAGGACAACTTCATCATAATTTTACACATCTAATAAACGCTGAACAAATCTCAGATACATTTTAGGAATGTTTTATATACTGAGGGACTTCTTTCTCCGTTTACTTTTTTCTTTTTTTTTTTTTTTTTACTTTGAATCTCTAAAGACTCAAATTTTGGTTACGTTCCTTCCTTCAAAATGTATTTTAGGGCTTCCCTGGTGGTGCAGTGGTTGAGAGTCTGCCTGCCGATGCAGGGGACACGGGTTCGTGCCCCGGTCTGGGAAGATACCACATGCTGCGGAGCGGCTGGGCCCGTGAGCCATGGCCGCTGAGCCTGCGCGTCCGGAGCCTGTGCTCCGCAACGGGAGAGGCCACAGCAGTGAAAGGACCGCGTACCTCAAAAAACAAAACAAACAAACAAAAAAAACAATGTATTTTAATTTGTACTGACAGATGAAAGGCTATGAAAACACACAAAATGGAATGGAAGGTCTTGGTCATGAACTGAAAGGGTTTAGACAAATCTGCCTGCAAGGGGTTTTCGCGGGACGAACTGGTCCTCACCCCTGTCCCCTGACTTCCGTTGTTCCTGTTTATTTCTCTTTCCCACTAGACCAGCACCTCTGTGCATTTCCTGCTTGTTTTCAATCGTTGTCACAAAGGCATTTTCCAGTCACAGTTTTACTCCTGCTCAAGAAAGCCAGCTGCTTCTTCTGACTTACCTCCTTGATGGGTGAGCCACCTGTACTGAAATCAGAGCATAAGAAGACAAATTGCCCTCATCCCACAGGACTTCATGCAGAACGAGGGGAGACCACCCATGAAATACAGCCACTGCATCCTCCCACAAACCACTGAACTAGCCCAAAGTCTAGAAAAATCCATTCTTGCAACCCTAACTCGAGTCATGCTCTTTATTTATGAGATGTACAAGCAGAGAAAACCTCTGTATCGGGACATCTCTATTCATTCCACACGCCCGTCCCTAACTTCACTCTATTATTTTCCATCTATTAATTTAGCAACCCAAGTGCTCTGTGAGTTATTTAGCAATTACTGGGGGACGCACAGGACGGGGAGAAGGTTGACAAATGCCCATTAGCACCAAGCCCAGTAATGGTCCCATAATACCGCCTTGCACTTAGCCAGATGAAAGCAGCTATATATTGCAAGGAATTTTAAAGGGTGTCACCAACCTCAATTAATTCTCAATCCTCCCAGAGGAAAGTGTTTACTCCCATTTGGGACTCTGGAAAGGGCCGCACAGAGATGGTTACATGTCAAAAGAAAAATACCCTAAATCAAGTTTACCTTTGAGCCGATTGAAGTGGTTTCAAGCGCATTTGCATCTGCAGCCCTTAGCTCATTCAACAAATATTTATAGAGTGGTAGCCACGTGCAGAGCAGGGTGCTAGGCTGTATGGAAGAAAGATGAGCCAAGAAGACATGGTCTCTGACCACGTGAAACCGAGTCTCACGAATGAAAACAGCCCTTAAGCAAATGTATTTCATTAACTGGTTAATCACACAAGCATCCCGCTGAGCTATATAAAGAAAAGTTGCTTGATGCTAAGAGAGGAGCCAGGTGTAACCCAGAGTCTCAGGGAAGAGAGGCCTGGGTTTGAGTAACTATAGGACCAATTATTAGCCACATGGCCTTAGACAACTTTTCAACCTTTTTTCGACTCAGTTTCCTCATCTACCAAGTGGTGATGATACCAAGCAGGACCCTGTGGCGCTCCTGGGTACAAAAGCCTCTCTGTGTCCCCCATTTCTTGATTACAGGAAATAGGTTTCATTCAGCCTCCATGATCTTCCCTGAGTTCCAACCAGCAGGTCAAACAGTTGTTAATTAGGGAAAGGAGGGGATGGAGAGACAAGGGAGGAACAGTCAAGAGATACAATAGTGTAGCCTTGGGGCAGGGTCCCGGTTCCCCATCAAGGTATACACACAATATCTTTGAGCTGTTTTGCAGATACGGAAACCCCCACCAGGTGGGAGAAGTTAACGGTTCACAAAGGTATGTTGCCCACAAGCCCGTATACTCCATACCAGTTGGAACCAGGTGGATGATGGTGACTCCCACTTATCTCACCACCAACCAATCAGAAGAACGTCCATAAGCTGATCACGCCCTCTTTGAACCATTACTATGACTTCTCACTACTCCCCCCTCCAGGTTGGGGGGGACACAGTTTTGAGGTCACTAGCCTGCTGTGGCCCCCTTTGCCTGGCAAAGCAATAAAGCTATTCTTTTCTACTTCACCCCAAACTCTGTCTCTGAGATTTAATTTGGTGTTGCAGTACAGAGGCCAGATTCAGCTTCAGGGTCCACATCAAAATTCTGTTGAAAGGATTAAGTGAGTCCATGCATGGTGCCCGCCCCAAAGTAAGTGCTGAATCAAGGTGAACGTGTATAGCTATGATTATTATTCTTCAATAGCCAAGGAAAGTGTGGGTCCACTGCTCATTCAAAGACATATCAATTAAACCTGAAAGAAGTTTCTGGAATCCTTCAGAACTAAATGGACCTCTAAAGGTCTGCCAAGTGCAACTGTGTCTAGAGTTAACCCCAGGGAATTCAGCTTAGATGCTTGAGACAGCGACATCCTCCTGTCCTCCTAGGATAGGATCCTTGCCTGGAGAGAGTAAGAGCCGGGAGAGACAGAAGCGCTGGGCACTGTTTCAAAGCAGAGGACAGCTGATTTGGGGAGCCTTTTCTGGAGCTGCCACCAGGGACCCCAACCTACTGCCAGAGCAGTGTCTTCACCACTTAGCCAGGAGGGAAGGTGGTCTCAGCCTAGGGCCTGAGAGTCAACATTTTTATCGAGGGCTCAAATGAAGGCTCATGAAATTCTGCATGTGACACCAAGTTGGGACTTTATCATGTATGCAGTATGCTACATAATGGAATCAGGTTCCCAGAAGACCTCCACCAGCTGGTGTGAAGACTGAATTACACAACATGAAATGTACCAGAGATCAACACAAGGTTCTGCCCTGGGGGCCCAACAACCAGCTGGACAAGCCCTGAATGGGGAAGCAGGTGTGAATGCACCTGGCTGGTTTTCATTCCCTCTAAGCTCAATACCAGTCAACAGTGTCATGTGGTTCTCAAAGGACAGTCAGATCATTTTTGGTGGCATTACTCAAAGCAGAAGTCTAGAGAGCAAGGGAGGTGACACTTCTGTCCCGCTCTGCTTTGTGTTGTCGGTTTGGGTGTCATTCTGCCAGATATTAGCACTCTTGAGCATCACGGAATAAGTGTAACCAGGGAAGTGATGGGGACATTACATCACATCCTTTGTGGCTGAAGAAACTGGGAATGATTAACATGGAGAGGAAAACACTTGGGGTAGCAGGACCGTTATTTTCACACTTTTAAGAAGCTATAAAAATAGCAGTGGAGGCTTCCCTGGTGGCGCAGTGGTTGAGAGTCCGCCTGCCGATGCAGGGGACACGGGTTCGTGCCCCGGTCCGGGAAGATCCCACATGCCGCGGAGCGGCTGGGCCCGTGAGCCATGGCCGCTGAGCCTGCGCGTCCGGAGCCTGTGCTCCACAACGGGAGAGGCCACAGCAGTGAGAGGCCCGCGTACCGCAAAAAAAAAGAAAAAAAAAAAAGCAGCGGATTTGGGCCAGGCAATGGTCTGAACACTTGGCACGCAGCAACTCCTTCCTCCTTCAGTGATCCCCAACTGAAAATGAGGAAACTGAGACTGACAGGGATTAAAGGACAATTTGCCCAAGCTCACGCATCCAGTGAGTGGCGAAGCTCAGATATGAGTTAGGTCTGTCTGAGTCCAGATTCAGTGCGTTAACCAAGATGAGATGTGATGTATGGAAGACACTCCTTCCGGGAGACAAGTCATAGAATACGGCTTATGGGTGGGATGCCTGTTTGCCTGTGCACTTGCCAAGAAGATTCTGACCGTATGGGCCCTGTCTTGGCCGTCACCACATCTGCAGTGCCCAGCACACAGTAATATCTAATAAACTGCCGAAGAAATGAGTGAATTAATGAACAAAGACAAGCTGCAGGGTTGCATAAGGAACAACTCTCTATAGCAAGAATCATCACTGTACTGGATCCCAAGGCTGCCATAACAAAGCATCACAAACTGAATGGCTCAAAACAACAGGAATTTATTCTCTCGCAGTTCTGGAGTCTGAAATCAAGGTGTCAGCAGGCTATGTTCCCTTTGAAGACTCTAGGGAAGAATCAGTCCTTGACTCTTCCTAGCTTCTGGCAATTGCTGGTAATCCTCGGGGTTCCTTTGCTTATAGCTGCATTGCTCCAATTTCATTGTTCTGTCTTTGTGGCATTTGTTCCCTCTGGCTGTGTCTCCTCTGTGTCCCTATAGCTCTTCTTATAAGGATCCAGTCATTGGATTAGGGGCCGTCCTAATCCAGTATGACTTCACTTTAACTAATTATATCTGCAAAAATCCTATTTCCAAATTAAGGTCTCATTTACAGGTTCTGAGTGGACACGAATTCGGGGGGACACTAGTGCAATCACTGAATAGGAGGGGCAATTCTAGGGAGGTAGGGCATGGCTCCACCCTAGGAATGATCAGGCGGAAGTCTTCAAATTTAATCATGAGGACTCAGGCAATAAAATTAAAGCTCCATCTAGAATATGATCCTTTCATTCAATAAACATTTACTAATCCCAACCGTCTACCTAGCATATAGTCATGTGGTTGGATAGTCCAACATGAATAAGACACAGTGGTTCCCTCGGTGGATCTCAAAGCCTGGTGGGGGAGACAGATGTGCAAATAAACAACCAAAATATGATACAAGGAAGTTTGCTCTGAAGACCTATGGAAACATAGAAGTTACAGTAACTAACTCAGCCTGGGAAGAACAATGAAAGTATCAAGGATGACTGGAGTTCTCTGGGCAGAAAAATTATGGCAAAAAAATGTGTCTCCGGCCCAGGTTCCATCCGTCCTTCCTCCTTCTAGTAAAAACACAAATATTTCCTTTGGGAAACCACTCCTTCTCCATCCTCAGCACTGCCCACTGAGTAGAATGACACCACCACAGCTCCAATAGTTTCAGGCCAGTCAGTGTATCCCATGTTCTTGACTAACTAGAGCCAATAAGAGACGAGGAGACTGTGGCCGAGGTTGGGGGAAAGAGTGGTTTGGATTCCGCTGCATTCAGTGCTGTAAGAATATGAGGCTTGCGGCAGCTGGAACCATCGTGCAACCCAGAGGGGAGAATCTTGAAGCTGCCAAGAAAAACAGCAGATCCTGGGAATGGAGCCATTCACAAGAAGCATGGCCAAAGGCTAGTCCTGTTAACATTATTTATGTCCTGAATCAAACTGTACCTGAAACCAGCCCTACCCATGGACGCTCCATTATGTGAATCAATAGCTATATTTCATTTTGCTTAAGTCCGTGTGACACCTACATCTAAATGACTCTTAACTGAAACAGCAGTCCAGGATGCAAAAAAGGCATATCAGAAGTCACAGAGGCCAAGAGAGCAGGGTGCTTTCTAGAAATGGTTGTGAATTTAGTGTGGTTGGAAAATGGGCAAAGAGATGCTGGAGGTGTCATAGGAAGGGGCTTTAGGTCAAGTGGGGTTTGGGTTTCATTGTGAAGGTTTTATACCCTTTCCAACTCTGAAATTCTTTGGTTTCTGAGTCTGCATTCCAGAAATCTTTGCAGGAGAAAAGGAACTTTGGCCCAAGAGTAGCAGCCTTGCCTGAGTTACAGCCTCAGATCTCAATGTGCCTGTTATTGGCCATTTTATCTGTATCCATCAATCTACAGGGAAGCAGAGAGTCAGGGGTAAGAGTTACTGCCCGGGGCTCCTGGAGCCCATGGTCCCTGGGTATGCTAATCACACACGTGGCAGTAACCTTCACAGACTGCATGAGCTACACCTCCATGGCCAAGTCTCCCCCATCCTTAGGCACCTACAATCCAATCACACTTAGGGATGCTGGAAATTTCCACTTCTGGGCTCCTGAGCATTCTCAAGAGTAGGCAGCAGAGTTGAAGCCTGCAGTCACATCTTAACATTCACATGGTCCCCAACCCTCGTACTGGGCTTAGCAGCTGTGACACAGAAGAGGCAGTTGCCCAGGGATCACCAGAGACTCATGCTGGCCACTCCACATGGTACACATCTGTCTGTGTCTGGGGAGGAGATGGGGTCTGTAGAGTCAGCTGTCAGCTTGGACATGCAGACTCGACTGGGCACATGGACACCAAGAGACTGCTTGGCACTCTCATTAGTGCCATAAATGAACAAAGCCACATAGAGGGGGCAGTGTCCCCTCCCTCCTGAAAGGGAGCCAAGAAAAAGAGTAGCAAGGCTCCCATATACCCAGGTATCCAAGAAGCAATGACAGGGACAAGGGAACTAGTTCAGATAAAGGTGAAGTTGTAGGAGAGTTTGCTTAGCTGTACTTGTCTTGGTTACCTGGTTGTTTGCCTGATAATTGTCTGACTAATTTGCTAAAATGTAGGTTCCATGACAGCAGTGACCTTGCCTTTTTTTGATGAACACTGTATCCCATGCATATAATGATTATAAACCAATAGCACTACAGTGGGGCCACAGTGGTCAAGCAGTAGTCTAAGTGTGTGTGTGTGTGTGTGTGTGTGTGAGTGAGTGTGAGTGAGTGAGTGTGTTTGATTCTCTCAATAATCCCAGGAGGTAGGCACAATCATTAACCTCTCAGACAAATGAGTAAGCTCAGGCAGAGGCTGGATAACTTGCACAAGGTCACACAACTAGATGGTGGAGCCAGAATTTGAACCCGAAACAAACTGGCTCCAGAGTCCAAGCTCTAGTGATTCCTATGCTTATACTGCCTTCCAACTGCCTGGGACGTTCATTCAACAAGTACTAACTGAGTATTGACAACACTCCAGGTACATTTCTAGGTGCTGGGGATTCAGCTATGAATAAGGAGAAGTCAGGAGTTCATTAAACATTTGCTGGATGGATGGATAGACAGAGGTAGAATGGATGGCTAGAAAGATGAAGCAATTGATGGATGGATGAGTTGATGGATGGGTGAAGAACAAGGTGGGAATCAGAAATATGGAAAGGATCCGTTGAATATTACAGGTGAGCCATCAACAAAAGAGACTGTGGATCTCTCTTCATGTGTTTTTTTTTTTTTTTCCTACATTTGACAGTAATTTGTCAGTGGAATGCATGCATGCTCTAGGACCAGAAGCCTGGCTCCATCCCTCTACCATCTGTGTCATCTGGAGCAAATCACTTAGCCCACCGAACCTGTTTCCTCACTTATAAAATGAGAATAACCCCAGTTACTCACACAGTTACTGTGGATTAAATGTTATTTGCTATTGTTTGGAGCCCATTTCAATTTTTATCTCTTTTCTGTAGCTTTCAATTCAATTCAACGATGTTATGAAATGTGTCCTCTTTGCAGACATTGTGCTGGGGATAAGGATACAACAGTAAATTAGACAAATATGGCCCTTTTATTTGGGGAGATTTTACTTTAGCAGGGAACAGGGGGAAAAAACGTATCAGATGAGTGTTAAGAAAAGGGAACTGTAGGATGCTAAGGGAGTGCTGAGCAAGGATAGAATTAGCCTCTCTTCCTTTATGCTCTCATATTACTTCACTTGGGTTGGCTACTAGTGTGCACATTTCTCTCCCCTGTCAATCAAGGCTCTTAGAGACATGCCCACACAACCCTTAAAGAGGAATCAATTGCACTAAATGAATATATGGATGGATGATGGATGGATGGATGGATGGATGAATGGATGGGTGAATGGAAGGAAGAAAGGAAAGATGGATGGAGCAGTTGATGGATGGATGGAAGGAAGGAAGGAAGGGAGGGAGGGAGGGAGGCAGGGAGGGAAAAAAAGATAGATGCATGCATGGATGCATGCATGGATGGACAGATGGTCAAAAGGAAGCTGAAACAATGGTCCACAATCAGGGAACAGTCAGGACTTCCCAAAAGCCAAGTCCAGGGCAAAACACAGTCTACTCTGAGATGATGTCCACATATTTGAAACCTGAAAGGAACAGGAGCATTAGAGGCAGATCTGGGGCAAAGCCAGAAACTTCAACTGAGATGACACGAGGAAGATGGAAAATGGGGCTCGGCTGCAGGAGATGAAATTGGCAAAAAGAACTCTTTAGATAGCTGGACTCAAGGGGACAGGCGTAGTATGTCACAAAAATGGCCACAAATGTCTCCCACCCTTACTGGTGCACCCCTTCACAATATGACTTTGCAGCTCCTCTCATCAAGAGTGGAACTTTTTCATCTGCATCTTGAACCTGACCTTGCCCATGTGATTTGCTTGGGTCAATGGGACATTAGCAAATGTGATACAAGCAGAGGCAGAAAAGCACTTGCACACTGGAGTTTGCTCTCTTGCTGCTTGGGAAACCCCAGAGACCACTGTGAACCGCCAGGCTCACTAAGCTTGCTAGATAATGAGAGACACATGGCTGTGTCATGCCTATCGCCCCAACTGACACAGAGCCAATCGTCAGGCATGAATGGGACCATCCTAGAAAGGCAGCCTCCGCTGTGCTGCCAGCTGACTGCAGAGATCAGGCTGCGTTGGCCCATAACCAGAAGAACCCCCCAACCAGCCACAGAATCATAGGAAATAATAAAATAATGACCATTTTAAGCCACTAAATTTGGGGTGGTGTGTTATGCTCTGAAAGCTCATTGAAACACAGGGAATCACGAGTAGCCATGCCCACCCCAGCAGACTCAGCGAACAAGCTGGTATGGATGAAGCCGTTCCTTTCTATTTGACAATCCTTGGAGCAGAGGGATAATTTCAGCAAAAACCCTTCTCATCGGCTCCAGCACACGAGCTGACCACTCTCTAGAATTTGAGAGCCAGCTTGCAGGCATGTCTTTATTCCATCACTTTTTAATTGTTGAATAATTTATTCAACAAACATTAATGGAGCACCCATCTGGATTAAGCCCTGCAAAGACAGTGGAGGCAAGACAGACATGGGTTGTATTCCAACATGGCTAAGTGATCACATTAGGGGCTGGAAGGGGACTTTGAGCAGAAAGAGAGTTTTGAGCAGGAAGTGGCATGATGACAACTGTCTGGCCTGAGCCTGGGCCCTCGGCCAAAGGATTTCACCCCCATGCTGACTGCCAGCACCCAGGAAGGAGAAACGACAGCTGTCTTCACTCTTCACAGAGTGGTTAAGAGGACGGACTCTACTGTCTGAGTCGGGATTCAGGACTTACTATTTGTGTTAATTAATCTCCCAGTGCTTCCATTTTCTTATTTAAAAAACAGAGCTGGTAATAGTTGCTACTTTGGAAGGTTGTTGTAAGGATTAAATAAGATAATCCATATACCTAGAGTACCGGGCTCTATGAAAGCACCAGTAAGTATATGTCATTTTTAAAAATTTATTTTATTCAAGTATAGCTGATTTACAGTGTTTCATTAATTTCTGCTGTACAGCAAAGTGACTCAGTTATATACATATACACATTCTTTTTCATATCCTTTTCCATTATGGTTTATCACAGTGTATTGAATACAGTTCCTTGTGCTATACAGTAGGATCTTGGTGTTTATCCATTCTATATTATAATACTTTGCCTCAGCAAGTCCTAAACTCCCATTCCACCCCTCCCCCAACGCCCCCTTGGCAACCACAAGTCTGTCCTCTATGTCTGTGAATCTGTTTCATAGATAAGTTCATTTGTGTCATATTTTAAGTTCCACATATATGTCATTATTTTTTTATTTTTTATTTTTCTGTACGCGGGCCTCTCACTGTTGTGGCCTCTCCCGTTACGGAGCACAGGCTCTGGACGTGCAGGTTCAGTGGCCATGGCTCATGGGCCCAGCCGCTCCGCGGCCATGTGGGATCTTCCCGGACCGGGGCATGAACCCGTGTCCCCTGCATTGGCAGGCGGACTCTCAACCACTGTGCCACCAGGGAAGCCCTGTCATTACTTTTTATTATCCTTCCTGTCATCCTCTTCTCACTCCTCATTCCATGAGGCCCCTGACATGTGGCTCTGACTTTTTTGCCCCGAAATGGTTTTTCCTTCCCCAGTTTACATTCTGGGCATCCTCTTTGAGGCAGCCATGAAAATGTACCTCTCGAGTCCACTGCTGCGGGAGCATAACTGACAGGTAGTTCTGGTTTCAGGGCTGTCCACTGGCCTGGCCAAATTTGAGAATTGTGTCAGCGACAAGTCCTACCCATCCGTCCTTCTTTGCTCTCTCCTTTGCAGACCTACACTGCAATCTGAAGACTCCCCTGCCATCTCCATCTTCCTTGCCTTTTTCCTTCACATTCTCCCCCAAACCTCTCATACGGCCCATCTTGTACTGACATCTGCTCCTGATCCTTGGAGGACCCAAGGTGACATAGTCTTTGACACTATATCCTACCCATGTTCTCTGGTTTCTTCTGTTTATTGTGATCACAGGCAATCGCCTCTCAAACAACTAGAGTTCAAAACCTAGAGCATCTGTCTCCCTTCTCTACGGACGAGGAGAGAGTGCGAGAGGGAGAGGCATCAGCTGTCTCATACCCCACATCTTATCTTATCTTATCGCCTCTACCTTAAAATACAGCAGAAACCTGACCACTTCCCCCTTCCTCCACTACCACCGCCTTGGTCCAGGATGCCATCCTCTCTTGTCTGTGTGCTGGCAATAGTATCCTAGCTGTTTCCCTGTCGCTGCACTAGCCCTTCTGCAGTCTACTCCGTTAAAATGAAGTGATAGGAGTAACATATACACACTACTATATAAGGACAGATGACCAACAAGGACCTACTGTATAGCACAGGGAGCTATACTCAATAGTTTGTAATAGCCTATAAGGGAAAAGAATCTGAAAAAAAATATACATACATACATATATATATATATATATATATATATATGTATGTATAACTGAATCACTTGGCCATACACCTGAAACTAACACAATATTGTAAATCAACTATACTTCAATTAAAAAAAAATTTTTTTAAACTAAGTGTTCCTATTAAAGCTTAGTCAGATGATGTCAGCACCTCTGCTTAATGTCTTCTAACACATTCCCATCACTCCGACCAAAGGCTAAAGACCTCACCATAGAGCAAAGATGGCGGAGTGAGGTGTGCCAAGGCTATCTGGCCCTTGGGCCGGGGGAGGTCCAGCCCCCGGGGCGCTTAAGTGCTTCTGCTGGCCCATGCAAGGAAGAACATTTTCCTTGACTTGTAGGTGCTTTTATATTCATCTCGAAAAGAAAACAAAATTCTGAACTCAGGATTTGCCAAGTTTTGAATCAGAACTGTCTTGTCTTCAACCAGAAGAGGTTATTCAAGCTCAGTTTGGAGTCGAGGTATTTCTATGTTGTCTCCTGGAGTGGGGCTGTCCTGCTTCTTTTATCAGGCTACCTTCCCTATTCTTGAAATGTGGATATCTCTTCTCTACACTTTACCTCCATGATTTGGGCTGGAAAAGGCTGCTTTTCTTTTTGTTCCACCTCTCAGATTCAACAAAGAGAAACCCCCGGGATGCAGTCATCCTGCAAACTTCTCTAGGAAGAAAGAAGCAACTGACATGCATCTTCTGCTGCAATTTGCTTAATCACAAATAAATTATTTTACAAGCTGAAAATAAATAAATAAATAAAGTCCTCACCGTGGTCTGAAAGGCCCTCCCTGACCTACTCCAGCACAGCCACTTGCTCATTCCACTACGTTTACATTTTTATTCTGATGCTTCCACCTCAGGGTTTCATCATTTGCTGCTTCTCTGTCTGTAAAGCTCTTCCTGAAGACAGCGTTTGGTTCAATCCGTCTCTTTACTCCAATGCCAGCTTCTTAGGGAGACCCTCACTGGCCACACTGCCTGAAATTCCAAATTCCCCTCCCTACCCCCTTCGCCACTTTTTTTCATAACACTCATCATTATGTAACGTAGTTTATACTTTACCTTATCTTGGGTATTGTGCATCTCTCCCTAATAAAATGTAAGTTCCAGGACCGCAGGTAATTTTGTCTGTCTTGTTCACTGCTGTGTTCACAATACCTACTATGGTATCTGGCACATAAGGGAGGGAGGGAGAGATGATGGAAGAATGGAAGGAGGGAGGAAGGATGGGTGGATGGATGACTGGATAGAGAAATGAAGGGAGGGAGAGATGGATGAATAGACGGAGGGATGGATGGAGGGAAGATGATTAGATGGATAGAGGGAGGGAGTGAGGAGAGAGGGACGGAGGGATAGAGGAGGAACAGAGGGAGAGATGGAAGCATGGATGGAGGGATAGAGAGATGGAGAGAGGAATGAAGGGATGGATGAATGGATGGCTAAATGGATGAAGAAATAAAAGGAGGGAGGGAAAGAGATGGATGAATAGATGGAGGGATGGAGAGGGAGGGATGACTAGATGGAGGGAGGGATGAAGGGAGAGATGGAGAGATGGAGGGATGGAGGGAGAGATGGGGGAGGGAAGGAAGGAGGGGGGTGAATGAATAGATGGGAGGGAGGGATAAGGAGGGATGGAGGATGAACGGATGGAAGGAGGGAAGGAGAAAGGTAGGGAGGGATGGAGGCATTCATGGAGAGATAGAGAGATGGAGAGAAGGATGGAGGGCCGGATGGATGGAGGAAAGGAGAGGAGAGAAGAAGGGCAAGAGAGAAGGAGGGATGAGAAAGGGCCAGCCAGGTGCTGGAAGTACCACAAAGCTCATCCGAGAGAAGCAAACTACTATCAGCAAGGATATAACGGATGCTCATGTGGACTGAACCCATGGATTTACCCTGAAAATCCTCTGCTGTAATCTAATGTAATTCATCCTTCCAGACCCTGAGTTGGGTGGGAAAACATAAGGTTGGATGGCCTGGAACCTCTACCTGTTATATCTCTTCCCTGGTGGCGCAGTGGTTGAGAGTCCACCTGCCGATGCAGGGGACGCAGGTTCATGCCCCGGTCCGGGAAGATCCCACGTGCCGCAGAGCGGCTGGGCTCGTGAGCCATGGCCGCTGAGCCTGCGCATCCGGAGCCTGTGCTCCACGACAGAAAAGGCCACAACAGTGAGAGGCCCGCGTATCACAAAAAAAAAAAAAAAAAAAAAAAAAAAAAGATGGAGATGAACACTGCAGGAAGACCTGAAGCTTTAGCACAAGACAGACAGAGAGCTGAATCCTGGTCCTGGGCAGTCTTGGCCAAGTTACTGAACCTCTCTGAACCTTTATTTTCTTCATCTCTAAAACTAAGATAACAATATGTTTATATTAAGATAACAACAGAGATATTCTAAGAATTAAATGACACGTATAAAAGGCTTAACACAGAGTCTGGAATTTAATAAATGCCAATTACTCCCAGAGACAAGTCATTCTGTGTCTTAGTTTCCCCATGAGGAAGAAGGGATTAATAACACCACCTACTGACTGAGTGTCTGTAAGGATGACACAAGTTGACAGTGGGCTCTGAACAAATAACGACTCAATAAATGTGAGCAGTGTTGCTGCTTCTGCTGTTGGAGATGACGGGCTTTGGAGACGAGAGACGTGCACCCAAGGTCCCGCAGATACCCTAGAATAAGCCACTGAACTCCTGAGCCCTCCCTGTAACTACTTATGAGATGATTATCTTCACTTATTTTGCATCTGAGAAAAAAAGTCAAAAAAAGGTCAAATAACTTGCCTAAAGCCACAGAGTTTACAAATGGCAGAACTAAGATGGAATCCATGGGGTGGGGGAGGTCTGCCTTCAGCATCTATCCACTTCCCCAAATCCCCAAGGTCATTCTGACCACCCCACACGCAGGGTAAAGTTGCCACAACTTGTCCTTCTCCACCTGTTAAGAGACTGATATTATTTCACAGTCCAGACCTTCTCTTGCTCAAGGGGAATCTGTGAACTTGTACCATCAGGGCTGTTTCTCCACAGAGCGTGAATCACCAGCCTGGTCCCTGGGGCTGTGACTCGGATACAAACCCCTCCTGCTTCCCAGCAGCAGATGGCTGCCTCTGAAACCATCTTTCACTGAGCTCCTTTCTGGTACCCCAGGAGCCTTCAGTAATTACTGTTATTATTCTTACATTAAATGAGTTAATAAAATCAGAACTCCAAAGGTACAGTGGAAATACACACAGGTATGCACACACCCAGAGACACATAAGCACACACACAGACACAAGCACTTAGATGCCACAGAGACTCTCAGAGGCTGTGACACAAAGAAGTTCTGGGAGCATCATTCTATTAGTGGACCTGCCTACACAGAGATCTTTTCATCTTGTTTTCTCTTCCAGGCAGATCCAGGGTTTATTAACCACCTTACCCGCAATTTACCTGCGAGGAACGTGGCAGGGGGTGGGCAATGATTATGGTTGACAAGGGCAATCTCTGTTTATCTTGATTCCTAACCAGTTTTTAAAGTTGACAATCTGAATTATAACATTTGCTCCTTAAGGAAATTACTCACAAGGAGTTTTAGCCTCCAGATGAAACGCTCGGTTTTTCTTCTGTTTGTTTGAATTCTGAACTTCTTCAAAGTGAGGGTTCACCAACTGGTTTCTGTTTACGAAATATTTTCTTCTCCAACCTAAACAGTAGTTGCATTTCTTTTTCTTTTGAGATGACCCTGAAATGGAGCAGGCTGTCGCTCTGTGTCAAGGTGCTCCTGGGCGTCTGCTACAGGCTGACAGAGGGACATCTGTTGTCAGGGCCGCGGCCTCCCACGGAGGGGAGGGGGGCAGGGAGAAGAGAGGAGCAGGTTGTGATGCCTGCTGTTCCATCCGGATTTAGAATCTTACAATGAATCTTCAATTTGTAAGAAAAATCAGCTTTTTGGCAAAGAAGGTGTTGCAGCCGCCGAAGTTCTAAGTCTGTTTCATTCTCTTTTACAGGATTCCAAAGAAAGTGACTGGGTCCTGGCGTTTTCCATCTTGGGAGCACCCAAACCTCATTCAGGTGGGAGGCAGGCTAAAGGCAGAAGCAGCAGGAGCAACAAGACAAGGATGCAGGTCCAGATTCTGCTCTAGTTGATACCTGTGCATCCGATATGAACCATCCTAGAATCTTTATTGCTTTATTTTTCTGATATCTCAAAAGAACACTCTGAAGGAGATACATACATACCTAAATCTACATACCTACCTGTCTCCCTATCCATCCATCTATCTATGTATCTACCTACCTATCGGTAGGTAGGTTTATTTTACAGTTGAGTAAACTGAGGCCCAACAGATACTTAACAAGTTCCTGTTACGTGTCAGTTTCTGCGAGGTTTATGCAACTTGCTTGGATATGAGTAAGTGGAGTTTAACTCAGCTCTTCCAACCTCACTCCCAATGTTCTTAATCAAGATCCTACTCACTTAGTAATTCTTAATCGTGATTGTAAACAATTTCAGCATTCACTCAAACTAGATTTGTTGAGCACCTAGTATGTACCAGGGCTGCCTGTGGCTAGTGAAAGAGATATTGGCTGAATCCTGGGGATTAAAACCCCCATAGAAAATGCCTTAGTAGGCCTGTGTGCATTGAGCAGTGTGTGTGTGTGTGTACATGTTGAAGGTGAAGACAGATGATACGTACATCTAAAGCAAAGGGATGCACTGCAGCAGAGTATGTTTGGTTAGATTAAAAGAGTCAGTCTTACTAGCACAAGATCCTAAAGCCACACAGAGGGCACTATAGGGTCAGCAGACTCTCCTCTTAGGGAGAGTTTCAAATCTTAGGGGATGACCTAATTTCTCCCCTTCCAGCTCTGCCAAATCAACAACACAGAAGAAATGGTAGCATCTGCTCCGCCACCAGTGAGGTTGTTAATGTCCCCATGGCCCTCTTTCACCCTAACACTCTCCCATGATTATCCTCCATGAATCCTCCTTAAGCCTTTGGGGAATCTCCTAAAGCATGCCATGGCTTTGTAAACTGGGCCCCAGAATCCGGGCTGGACATAAGGTATAGTGTTTGACAAGTCTTCTTTACTCTCACTGGAAGGTAGGATTTAAAGGATGGATTTTTATTTTAAAGTTTGTTTCAATTCTATCAAAGAAAAGACAGCCCAGGTTCGATATGTTTTCTGTGACTCTGTGGTCGGGTAAGATTGGGTCCACTCCTCTTCTATATGAATGGATGAGTGAGCTTTCCAGGGAACCAGGAGTCCCTAAATACATATAAAGGATGAATACAAGGCTCAGAGAAGCCAATGAAATGGATGTTCTGACCATTAAAATCCCTCTGCAAGATCCCAGTGCATGGAATAATAAACCTTGCTGCCTCCTCTGCAATACATGTTACCTTTAATATAGAAGAATAAGCCCTCTAAGCACAAGGCAAGTCTTCAGCCCTTTAGAGAGATCCATGAATTACTTAGAAGTACAAGTGAACTCACAGCAATAGATGACACATATGAAGTCTCAGACCATTAGCCTCTGTTACGGACTGAATCATGTCCCCTCAAAATTTATATGTTGAAGCTCTAACCCCAATACTGAATGTGACTGAATAAGATAGGACCTTTGGAGAGATGATTCCATTGAAAAGAGGTCATCAGATAGGCCTTAATCCAATCTGAGGGGTGTTTTTATAAGAAGAGATTAGGACACTCAGAGAGACATGGGGGGGGGTGCAGGGGGAGGGTGTCCTGCACAGAGGGATGACCACGTGAAGAGGCAGCAAGAAGATGGCCCTCTGCAAGCCAAGGAGAGACTCTCAAGTAAAGTCAACCCTGCTGACACCTTGATCTTGGACTTCTAGCCTCCAGAAGTGTGAAAAAATAAATGTCTATTGTTTAAGCCCCCCAGTCTATGGCATTCTGTTATGGCAGCCTGAGCAGACTAATACATGAGTCCAAACATTGGACACCTTGCATAAAATGAGGTAGTATTGGAGAAAACCTTATGCAGAAAGTTTCTATGTTCAGGTGACTTTTAAGGAAAGAAATTTTTAAACCTCTAACTATCTAGCTTAAGTATGTCTTTCCAGAAAAATGCACAATACAACACATGTCTATAAAATCAAAACAATGTTTAATTTCAGTGGATGACTTGACCTTTTAAAGCAAGATTGAATATTTAAATATATATATATATAGGGGGATGCATATATATGTCTAGCTGATTTAAAAAATATATATCCAATTGTTCAAAATTATAAGACTTTTAGAGAGTCATATAGGAGAATATGTCCATGCCATAACAGTAGAGAGAGAAACCTCAATTAAATAAAAAAAAACTCAACACATAAAGAATAACGTTTGATTACCTTAAAATTAATAAGTTCTATTTCTCATGAAACATCATTAAGAGAGAGAGAAGTAAAGCCACACAGTGGAAAATATACTTCAAACATGTAAAACTAACAAAGAATTCATATCCAGGATATATTACAATAAGAAAGTGTGCTACACAAGAGAAAAATGAGTAAAATACAACACAAAGAAAAAAATCTAAATAGCCAAAAAAAAGAATGAGTGTCCAATTCCATTAGAATTAGGGAAATGCATATCAAAACTGTAATGACCTACCACTACACATTTTTAACAAAGATGAAAAATTCAAACAATATCAAGAATAAGCAATATGAAGCAACAGGAACTCTCATATACTGCTGGTGGGAGTAAAAATTGGTAGAACCACTCTGAAAAGCAATTCGGCATTATTCATTGAAGTTGAATATACAAATACCCAACAATCCAGCATTTCTACTTCCGGACAAGCACTGGAGAGAAACTCTTGAACACACACACCAAATACAGGTACAAAAACATCCATAGCTATTGTGATACTGTGATATAATAAGAAATATATATCCCTGGATCCTGGTCAGAGCTCCAAAAACCTTTGTAATTTCCTAAGTGATAAAGGTGCTAGGAGCATCTTATGTTCTAATATTTGGTCTTTGACCCCCATTTCCTGACACAGAGTTCCTAAAACCCTTAGAATTTCCTAGGTGATAGGAGCATCCTTTTTTCTAATGAGGTGACTATTGGTGAGCTCTGGGATAGCTCCTGGATAAGGGTTTGTGATATTGTGATTTATAATAAGAAACATACATTTAGTCTTCAATGATTCCTGGCACAGAGCTCCAAAAGCCCTTGGAATTTCCTAAGTGATGAGAGTGATAAAGGTGTTTTTTGCTTTGTTAATGAGGTGACTAGACCACACCTAAGGATCCAGGCTGGTAACTAGGAGAACAAACCAGGTGATTAGAGGGCTGGAACTTTCAGTCTCACCCCACTTCCCACCCCCAACCTTCAGGGAGGGGAGAGGAGCTGGAAATTGGATCAACTGACCATGGCCAATGATTTAATCAACCGTGCCTATGTCATGAAACCTCCATCAAAACTCAGAAGGATGGGATTTGACTTCCAGGTTGGTGAATGCATGGAGATTTGGGGACAGCGGTTCAGAGAGTATGGAAGCTCCATGCCCTTTCCTCACACCACGGCCTATGTGTCTCTTCATCTGGCTGTTGATTTGTATCCTTTAATACCCTTTGTAATAAACCAGTAATCTAGAGTGGGAAAAGGTTTCCTGAGTTCTGTGAGCCTCTCTAGCAAATTAATCAAACCCAAGGACAGCAAGGAGAGAGAGCACGGTGGGAACCTCCAGTCTATAGCCAGTCGTCAGAAGCACAGGTGACAACCTGGGCTTGGGAATGGCATCTGAATTGGAAGGCAGTCTCGTGGGACTGAGCCCCTAACCTATGGAATCTGGTGCTATCTCCAGGTAAATGGTGTCAGAATTGTGTCAGAGAATCACTTGCTGCTGTGGACAAAACCCTTACACCTGCTGGAATTGGTTCCAGAATCTTACAGGGCTGGTCACCAGAAAAACCAAGCCATGATTAGAAATTTGGAACTTCAGACCCCATCCTCTGGGGAAGAGAGAGGGGCTGGAGATTGAGTTAATCAATCATGCTTATGTGATGAAGCCTCCATAAAAATCCCTTAACTAGGGGCTTTAGAGAGCTTCTGGGTTACTGAACACATCTACATGCCAGCAGGGTGGATTATGCCAACTCCACAGGCACAGAAGCTCCTGCACTCAGAGCCCCTGTAGGGCTCAGACCTTGCCCTATGTATCGCTTCATCAGATTGTTCATCTGTATCCTTTATTGTATCCTTATTATATAATAAACCAGTAAATGTGTTTCCCTGTTTTCTGTGAGCTCTTCTAGCAAATTACCACATCCAAGGAGAGAGTTGAGGGAACCCTGATTTCTAGCAGGTCAGTCAAAGTTCGGGTGACACCTGGGACTTGGGATTGGTGTCTGAAGTAGGGACAGTCTTGTGAAACTGAGCCCTTAACTTGTGGGGTCTGATGCTAATTCCAGGCAGTTAGTGTCAGAACTGAAATTGAATTATAGGACACCCAGTTGATGTCCACGGAGAATTGGAGAACTGCTTGGTAAGGGAAGAAGGCACACACATCTGGTCACAGAAATGTCCTGTGAGGGTTGCAGAGGAGAAACACAAGAGCTTTTTCTCTTCAGTCATATCACTCATCATTGTCATAAACTGGAAGCAATACAAATGTCTATTATTATCAGATGGTCTAGTTACACAATGGAACACTACACAAAACTGAAAATGAACGAAACTACAACTATACACGAAAGTCAGGGACTCTTTCAAATGTTATTTTAAGCGAAACAAGCAAGACATAAAATAATACACATAATTTCACTTGGGCAAATTTTAAGAACTGGCAAAAATTTATTAAGGGATGACAGGTGGTAAAATTAAAAAGAAAAGCAAGGAATCAATTACCATAACTCCAGATAATGTGTCTGTTTGTTTTCTGAGAGAAAGGGAAGGTGTGACCTTGATCAAGCTATCTGAGAGGACATAAAGGGGTCTTTTGAGGTGCTAACTAGATTATCTCCCTGATCTGAATAGTGGGTCTATGACTGTTACACTGTTTCTCATTCACTATACTTTTGGTGCACTGCTTCATGTTTTATTTTACAATAAAAAAGTAAAGAACAAACAGATAAAAAGCTTTCACACATGCCAATAATTTAAATCATAAAACATTACAATAGGAGTAGGCCTTATGTATTCATCAGAGGGTTTATTTGTAAATAACAGGATCTACTCGGTTTTTAAGAGTTAGTAAGCAGGATGGAATTCACTGTGGGACACAGCACACAGAATCATTGGGACAGCTGAAGAAAGAGACTCTAAGCTGAGCTCACAGAACTACACAACAGAACTGGGTCAACAATGGAGTTGCTGCCATCAGGGAACTCCTGAGTCAAGAGCCACCACTGCAGCTATAGATGCCAGGGCCCCACGTCTATTGCTCTAATCTATACTTGAACAATGATGCTACAACTCAGTTCAAATCAGTGTTTCATACAGGTGCATCTGATAACAACACTGAAATCATCCGTACCCTGAAAGTAAGGTGGGCTGGGAAATGCAGGTTTGTGTGGTTCTGGGATCTGTGTATGTGGGGGTGTTTGCTTGTCTTTTGTTTCTTGTTTTTTGTAATTTTACCTGGACAAGGCAAGATTTATATCATTGGGTACTATCAAAACAGTGTTCAAAAAATTGTGGGCACCCATAAGGGGAGGTATTCACAACACAGTCCAGGTAGTTCCACCTTGTTATTTTGCAGGTTGATGAAATGTTATCAGAGAAAAAAACAACTCAGTTGCTTAGAGGAAAGCATTTTCAAGGGCACATCAGAAAAACTGATTTTGTCCTGACCCTGCACTTACTAGGAGAATTCTCTACCTCTCTGAACCCTCGGTTTTCTCAACTATAAAATGGACATCATTATAGAGTTACCATACAGTACAGCTGTGAAAATTAAATAAGATAATGCATGTGAAATAACCTGAGAGAGTATGCCCTCATTTAATTTCTCGTTTGCCACTATTCTTTTTAGAGATTTGCCGAGAATTGCATTGTATCTGTACTGTCTGTCCCAACGAACATAGTTCTGTTAAAACTGCCTGTCCATTAGGAATACATGTAAAGAAGACTGAATTCATGTGTGGTTTTAGAACAAATTTCTCTTTTCTCCCTCCAAAATTCCAAAAATGCCAAAAAACACATTTTTAAAAGAATACGTTCAGAAAGCCAAGGAACTATGACTGATCTATGGGGGAATGCTGGAGTAATCCCCACAATGCAGGAAATGACTGCTTCAGAGGGAAGAGTGGTTGACACTTTCCAAACCTAAAATGAACAAGTACAGAAAGTCGTAAGTCCCTAGGGATATTCTCAAGTTGAAAAACTGGGAAGTTACATTCAGAGCTGCTAGACAAATAAAGGGAAGACACATACACAGCAAAGGTCTATGAACGTGGGGCATCATTTAAAAAATTATATGACAGCACTATGTAAAATTTATACATGTAAAATGAATGACTTCTTGGGAAAACGTAATTTACTGAAATTGACTCAAGAAGAGGTAGAAAACTCGAGTAGACCAATAATCATCGAAGAAATTGGAAATGCTGTCAGAAAAACTACTCAAAATAAGGAACCAGTGAAAGGAATTTGGAAATAGCTTTTAAAATTAAAAACACACATACCTTTCAACTCAGAAATCCCACTCCTGGGAGTCTATCAGATAGAAATAAAAGCACTGGTACATAGGATATGTGTTAGGGTTGTTAATGCAGAATTATTTGTAGAAGAGAAAAGCAGGGGAGAAAGTGAATGGCCTACCATGGAAAATTATATAGTCATTAAAAAATGAGCTAGATTTTTATCAGCTGATTTGGAGCAATCTGCAGAATGTATTGATAGAAGAAATGGCAAGACACAGAGAAGCACATATAAGTGTATTCTGATTTTTGCAAAACAATCATCAAAACAATTCCCTGTGTGGTGTGTACACACACAGGTATTTGTATAATTTTATGAACATACAGAAGATTCTGGAAATGTACACACCAGACTGAAAGCACTGGTTATAGAGTGAGGGTCAGGGAATGAATTGCTAAGTGGAGGGAAGGTAAAAGAAGCAAACAAGGAGAAACAAAAGATTACATGTAATAAATTAAGGATTCCATGGCAAAATGTTTTCATGTTATGATTCCTTTATCTGGCATCAGATATGTGTATGTTTGAGTATGCATGTGTATGTATGTGTGTTTGTTTTGTGTGTATTCATCAGTGCAAAAAGTGAAAATTTAAAAAGAAAAACAGGGCTTCCCTGGTGGCGCAGTGGTTGAGAGTCCGCCTGCCGATGCAGGGGACACGGGTTCGTGCCCCGGTCCGGGAGGATCCCACATGCCGCGGAGCGGCTGGGCCCGTGAGCCATGGCCGCTGAGCCTGCGCACCTGGAGCCTGTGCTCCGCGATGGGAGAGGCCACAGCAGTGAGAGGCCCGTGTACCGCAAAATAAATACATACATACATACATACATAACTAAATACATACATACATACATACATACATACATACATAAATAAGAAAAATAAAAAAGAAAAACATAAATAAATGAAAAAGACACTGACCCAAGCTTTTCACAGGTTTCCCAAACCCTTAAGATACAATAAAAAGCCCTAACATTTAAAAGGAAGGAAGCTTCTTAGCTCATTCTGTGAATCCTGATGGCAAAGCTGTACAAACAAGATACACATACCAATGGAAAACTATAGCCTAGTCCCACTGATGGACAGAAAAGCAAACTATGAGGTAATCCTCTCTAGAAGGGCATGAAAGAACATCATGGCAACGAAGCGTCCATTCAAACAATGTGAGGAGACTTCCAGTTTTGGTCCCAGCATGTAAAGATCTTGGAAGTCATCACACCCATCCTTCCAATAAGAAAAAGTTGAACAAGTAGGAAATCAATGACTTTTCTTGGATCCTTCACAGAACTGAAGTCATAGGGTAAATCTCCACCTTGTAACGTACAAGTGAATCTACAGAGTTATGGTCAGGATCTGCTTATCTGGAGCCACAGACTGCAGGAACACTTACATGGTCATTTTGACAAATTGCTGGAGGCCAGGTATGGACTAGTGTGAGAATGAGAGATTACTGGGGGCTCCAGTCTTAGGGAGTCTCTGATTCTACGACACCAACTGGGTGTCCAGTGATTCAACTTAATTCTGACACTAATTACCCAGAGTTAGTGCAGACCCTACAGGTTCACAGGCTTAGTCCAACACGACAGCCCCACTTCAGAGGCAGCCACAAATGGAGTGCTCAGGCTACCCACACTTTTGCCAGCCAACTGCAAAGTTGATGGTTCCTATGACTGCCTTCTTTGATTCTGTAACTTGATAGAACGACCCACAGAACTCAGGAAAACATGTTATTTACATTAATCAGCTTATTATAAAAGAATACAACGCAGGAACAGCCAAATGGAATGTATGTGTGGCACAAGGTATGGGAGTGGAGGGTAGTGCAGAGTTTCCATGCCCAACTTGGGTGTGACACCCTCCCAGTGCATCACTTACACAAAAGCTCTCTGAACTCCATTGTAGTTTAGGGGTGTTTGTGGAGGTTTCATTACACAGGAGTGATTGGCCATTGGTGACTGAACTCAATCTCCAGTCCCCCTTCCCTACCCCGAGGTTGGGGTACGGGGCTGAAAGTTCCAACCCTAAAATCATGACTTGCTCTTTCTGGTGGCCAGTCCCCATCATGATGCTCTCTAGGGCCCTCCCCCTCCCCTGCCAGGAATCATCTCATTAGCACACACAAGAGTAAATTCCAAGGATTTTAAGAGCTCTGTGCCAAGAACTAGGAACAAAGAACAAATATTTATTTTTTTATTATACCACAGAGGGACTCCACACTTTCATAGGTTTTACCTTCAGAAACCCCACCAGCAACTCACAGTGAACAGCAGAGAAAGATCAGCTTGTGGTTCTCGTGACAGAGAGGGGAGATGACTACCACAATAGAATTTGTCCAGCGCATTCTCCATTACAAAGGACTACTTTCTGGGGATGTGACTGTATGAGTTTTATCCTACTGGGGGGAAGGGTATTCCTGCACTCCTGAATTTGAAGTCGCTGGCACCTACAGCTACAGCAGGTATTAAACACAGCCCAGCCCACAGCCGTGTTAACATAAAACTTCACATGATCTATTTACCTCAGTTCCTATTACCCAATACATCATGTCCAACTTTCAACAGAAAATTACAAGGCATGTTAAAAGGCAAAGAATGAAAGAACTAACGAACTTTAGGGTTTCTATTCATATCATTCACTACATTACAGAATAAGAACAAATATATTTGATTATTCAAGTAGACACTGGAAAAGCATTTCATAAATTTCAGCCTTTAGTTTTTTTTAAGAAAACACTTAGAAAATATTTCCCAAGTCAAGAAAGTGTATCTACCAAAAGTCTATTATAAATGCCAACATAAAAAATATTCTCAATGAAATCAGGTGTGAATGAAAAATGTTCCCTGCGTATCAGTAAACAAAGGACGTTGCAGCCATCAAGACATCACAGTCACCCCTGCCCCACGGCGAGTCCTGAGGGAACTCAGGATGGAGAAAAACAGGCAGCCAACTGCCAAGCCCTCAGCCACTGCAGCCGCCCCCAACGGTGCACACTGAGGGGACTCGGGATGGGAAAGCACAGGATGCTGGCCCTAGACAGCTGAGGTGCACATCATCGAATAACTTCAGTGAGCCCAGACTCTTGCATCTTCCCCGTGGGAGGGAGGGAGACGCAAAAGGGAAGGGATATGGGAACAGATGTATAACTGATTCACTTTGTTATAAAGCAGAAACTAATACACCATCGTGAAGCAATTATACTCCAATAAAGTTGTAAAAAAAAAATTCCTTGAGATATCTGGTTTTCTTTAATTAACAGTAATCTTTTGATGTTCCGACTACCCGAACTTTGTTGAAAAACTCCTATATATCCTGGCTCCTCCCTGACCTCCTTGGAGCAGTCCCTCAGAGCCATCTGAGAGGCTGATCCTGGGCTTGAAGTCCTCAGAAAGTCCACCAAATAAAACATAATTCTCAACTTTCAGGTTGTGCTTTTTTTTTTTCAGTTGACATAGGAAAAGACAAAACTCCTGATACCATATTTGTTATATGATGTTATTCTGGAGTTTGAATGAAAGCAATAAGACATGTAAAGAAGATGAAATATTGGAAAAGAAAAGGTGAGAGTCATTATTAGAAGATATGATTGACGTGAAAAGCAACTGAAAAACTATTCAAACTAATAATGCAATCCAGTTAGGTGGTCAGATACTTTATAAATACACAAAAGTTGTGTTCGGTCCTGTACACAAACAACAGTGAATTAAAAGGATTAATGATAAGATATATCTTCTTCAAACAAATGCGATACAAAGGAAAAACTAGGCAAGACAAATATGAAGGAAATTGCATAAATTTATAGAAGTATCTTAAAGAAGATCTGAATAACTCAAGAAGGCAAATATTTAAAATCTCACCCTGAAAGTATCTATAAATCCAGCCCTCTACAAATTATCACAGTATTTTAATCAAATTCAGTAATCTATTTTTAAAGGAAATATTTTTAAAAATCATAAAAATTCTGTAAAAAAATAGTGGTGGACACATGCTCTATCTGCAACCAAAACATGTTAGGAAGCTAAAGTAATTTAACAAGTGTGTTACTGATGTAAAAACAGATAAATGGATTAACAAAACAGAAGAGAGCCCAGAAATACAATCATGACTTGAAGGAAAGTTTGTGAGCCATGCAGGTGGCACTGAAATCAGAGGAAGCTCATAGAACTGACTTCAGCAACTGGGGTTGGCCTAACTGACTATATATTTGGAAAAATTTTAATGACATTCATCCATCACATTACACACACAAAATTAAACTACAGATGAATTAAAGACCTGAACATTAAAAATTAGATTAGAGGACAATATAGTATAATACTTTTATAATCTTGGGATGGGAAAATATTAAGCAATAAACAAGAGAAAGAATCAGTGAAAGAAAAAATTACTGATTTGACCTTGAGATAAATTTAAAACATCTGTTTGACAAAAGACTAAAGAAAGTTATACGGTCAGATTCTAGGAGAAATTATTTGCATCATATATGACAGAAATAGGATATCGATGTCCATAATATTTCAGAACTCTTATAACAGATTTTTTTTTAAAAAAGAAAGGATACTAATTTTTTAAATCAGGGAAGATACATAAGAAATTCAGACAAGAAGAAATATAAATAGCAGATAAATATTTGAAAATATGTTCAAGTTTACTAGTAATGACTCTCAAGTCATTGGAACTGAGACATTTTAACAGGATCAAGAAGAAACTGGCAATTCATTCCTGTACTCAGGCCCCAGAACTGGCTGGGTTCCCAGTCTTTCTGCTATCTTTTTATTCAATGTGATCTTTAATCCTGCAAGATACCCCGTATCTTTCCACTGTATTTGCCCTTACGTTTTCTAGGCTCATCTTCTGTTACTTACAACCTTAGTTGACAGAAATTTTAAGGAATATTTAGCAGTCCAAAAAGCCACATTTTCTACTTGTATTATTCCTATTGTAATAAAGTATCACGAACTGCATGGCTTAAAACAACAGAAATTATCATCTCACAGTTCAGGAGGCTGAAAGTCTAAGTCAAAGTGCCACCAGGCCATTGTAAAGCAATTATACTCCAATAAAGATGTTAAAAAAAAAAATGCCACCAGGGCCAATCTTTGAACCCTGTAGGGAAGGAATCTTTCTTTGCCTCTTCCTAGTTTCTGGTGGCCCCAGGAGTCCCTCAGCTTGTGGCAGCATCCCTTCCATCTCTGCTTCCATCTCCCCTGGCTGTCTTCTCCCTGTGTGTTCTCTGTGTTTTCTCATGGCATTCTCCTCCCTGTGTCTTCCTTTTCTTCATATAAGGACCCTAGTCACATGGGATTAAGGACACACCCTACCTACAGTGACCTCATCTTAACTAATTATGTCTGTAAGGATCCTGTTTCCAAACAGGTGGCATTCAGAGGTAATAGGACTTCAACAAATATTTGCGGGGAGCGGGTCGGGGGAAGACACAATTCAACCATAACTCAACAATAAAGACAGTGAAGTATAAATGCACACAAAAACTTGGATGGGTCTCAAAGACATTATACCAGTGAAAGAAGGCAGTCTCAAAAGGTCACATATGGCATGATTCCATTGATATGACATTCTCAAAGAGACTGAACTACACGATAGAGAACAGATCAGAAGTTCCCAAGGGGTAGGGGTTGGGGGAGATTGTGACGAGAAATATTTTGGGGGGCCGATGGAACTATTCTGAACCCTGATTGTGGTGGTGGTCACATAAATCTTTACATGTGTTAAAATTCATGGAACTCTATACTTTAAAAAAAAGTGATTTTTTACCACATGATAATTTAAGAAATAGAAATTTTAAAAGCCACAAATTAGAGTGCTGTTGGACCTTCAGACTGTACTCACAGAGCAAAAGGCTGATGCTTTGTGGGCCATCAAAATATTTAGACTAAAGTAATATCCTGTGTTGTTTCTGCCTCATAAAATCAGCCCCAAGCAGAACTAAATGATTCTGACATATTCCCAGCTTTACATGTATAACCCTTGATTTGATAGTTTTTCCACCATTGAGAACTTTAATGCAATATTGTTTACTCATCATATACCTCACAAATCGATGATTATAGAGTCATTCCTATAAAACCATAGAAGTTCTTTTAAAAAAAGAAAAGGAATAGTGGAAAGTAAGCTACTTTGATGTAATTAATGCAGCTCAGATGCAGAATCTGGTGCTACAGACAAATCTGTAACGCTCTGACCATTCCATTCTTAACAGAATTATTGTCTTTGGTATTGCCCAATGATCATGTTATTTTGTTCTTCACACAGCAAAATACCTGCCACATAACAGATAATGTGCATATCTTCTTGGTTAAGTCCCTGATGATATGTAGAGATTTCTGTCGAGAGCAATGTATGATTTTTATGGATGGTATGGAAGTCTATTCTTAGATTTCACATTGTGCAATCTGAACAATTTTAGCCCATCATTCACCAAAATGCACTGAGCCCCCAAACGTGCCAGTATATTAGCATGGACATCATCACCATCATCACCATCATCATCATCACCATCATCATCATCATCAACACCATCATCATCATCACCATCATCACCATCACCATCACCATCATCACCATCATCATCAACACCATCATTATCAACCCTATCATCATCATCATCATCATCACCATCATCATCACCATCATCATCATCACCATCATTATAATCACCATCATCATCATCACCATCATCATCATCACCATCAGCAGCAGCAGCAGCCCTTTGAAGAACTGGCATTTATTTCTTGCTCCCACTCTATACCCATGGGCTAACTGGTTGGCTGGGGGCTCTGTGCCACATCTTCCTTTTTCCAGGACCTGGTCTGCTCGTCACCTTGGCCAAGAAAAACAGGAGAGGTCCGAACATCTCAGGTGCGGTGGTGTGGGATGTGCCATGAGGAGATTGCCAACAAAGGCTAACGGCTAAGAATGGCCTCTGGACTCACATCATTTGAATTTGAATCTCTGCTCCATCACTTACTACCTCTATGACCCCAGAAAGTAACTGAACCTCTCTGTGCCTCCATGCCTTCATCTGTAAAATGGGGGTAATAATAACAACTACTTGACAAATCATGAAGATTCAATGAACCAACCCAACGTTCAGAGAATTATTATGTTCTATGCTTGATTCTATCTTAGAAGTGACAGAGGCAACTTAATGGACTTAAACTAGGCAGTAACAACATCTGCCTTAATTGCTTTAAAAATAGGACTCATTCTAGCTTTGCTGTGGAAAGGGGATGGAAGAGGGGGTACGGTGGATATCAGGTTGAGAATGAATTCGTTGTCCTTTCTTCTGTGTGTATACATTGGGGTGGTTAGGGAGTGGAGGCATCAAGCATGAATTTCAAGTTTCTAACTAAGAGATTTCATTAATCAAAAGAGTTACCAAAATGTTGAGTTGAGGATTTGTGAATCATCCAAACAGAGGTACCCAGCATATGTGTGGCACTATAATTAGGGAAAGGTCTAGGCTGTGGATATCAACATGGGAGAGTCAACATATAGAGACAGGGGAGCAGAGGGAGGTGATCATACTTCAGAGAGAGTTGGTAGAATAAGAAGCAAAGGCCAGAGTTTCAGGAGTACTTAAAGACTTTCAGAGGAAAAGGATTCAGAAAAGAGACAAAGAGGATTCAAAGAGAAGCAAGTAAAACTAAGGGGAAGTAAGAAGCTATCTATCATGAGAGGCTCTGCTGCTTTTCTCATCTATCCTTAGCAGCACTGATTCAAATCCCAGCTCCACTGTTTACTCACCTGACTTTGGATGATTCCCTTATGTCACCTTCCTCATCTCTAAAATCAGATAATATAGAACTCACCTGATACTATTGTCATCGATGATTCATGAGCGAGTGTATAAAATGTGCAGACCGGGACATGTAGCCCATGGTCCCTAACTATCTACCATTGTTATTATATCACAGCCAGACCCCTTAATGACTTTTCTGAAGTGTCAGTAGGTATTTCTCATTAAGAGATTGAATGTCACCATCAAAACCAAACTGAATGGTACCTTTTAGGAGAAGTGTCAGATGTGATAAATTCTTGGTTGTTTACTCGGTCTAATGTGAGTATTTCAAGCACACTAGCTCCTGATCTGCCTGTCCATGTCCCACAGTTTTCCCACTTAACCCCACTCCCCTCTAATTGAAGCAAGAGAGATTGTCCGCCCAAGTCCTCTTACTGTGCCCCACCAGCTATGCCCCAAAGCTTTCTTTCAGAGGAACCTGTGTTTCAGCTACCTCTGGCCTCTAGAATGTGGGAAGGGGGCAGTTTCAAGAGTAACCACAAAAGATAACAGTGTTGGGAATTATTCTGGAAGAAAGAGAAGGTCACACGATGGCAGTACACTCAACAAATACATTGGAAGCTGGCTCTCTGGGGCAGAAGACAAATGGGAGGCTCTTTTCTCCATCAGCCCAGTCTATGGGACCACATGAGCATCAGTGCTCACAGAGACAGGAACAATGGGAAACAGTGATGACGGCCATTTGCAACTTGCCCTCCTGCGTGGAATCAAGGACAGTGAGCAAATAATAAACACGAAATAAAACAAAAGGGGCATAGTGCCCAACCTGCCAGGCATCTGTGTGGAAAAGCGAGCACGTATTATAAACCCCCAATGGAATCAAGTGCTAGTAGGGATGGGGCAGGAAAATGGGAATGTGTTGCATTATTTACGAGTGCCACAATGCTCGGCCATGTCTCAGTTCCCTTGGCAAAATATTCCCTGAGTGATTTCTCCAAGCTCCATTCTTTAGGAGTCCAAGAATTGCCAGCTGTTCAACTATAGGAGTGAAATGGGACATCATCAGGTAAAAGGTCCAAGTTGAGTCCAAAGACTTTGTAATGGACCAATAGACTCAGCATCACCCTTTGTGGAAAAAGTATTTCCACATGAAAATCTATGTCTTTTTCATCCTCACCTACCACCACTTCTTGCTCCCTCCTTAAAAGAAAAATAGTTACTAGCCACAATGACTTGCTAGAAAGTCCCAAACTGGTCCAGTGTTTTTATGCCTTGGTGCCTCTGTATGAATTTTCCTTCTCTTTCTTCACTTTGAAATCCTTCTGCACACAACAGGCACAGCCTCTAAATACTCAGGAGACCCCAGGTCTCTGTAGGGGGTTGTAGAACCAAGAATAACAATAGTAATTGTTTTTTTTTGGGGGGGGGCGGTGGTGCTGGGAGCAGGGAAATTGAAGTAGCAAAGAAATAAGAATTTTGTTTTTTCTTCCATGAATCCTAGAGAAAGTTAGTTGAGTAGATACAGATAATACAGATAATACATAAAACATGATTAAGTTCTGAAAATCTAATGTATAACAATGTGGCTATAGTTAACAATACTGTACTGTATACTTGAAGTTTGCTAAAAGGGTTAATCTTAAGGGTTCTCACCAAAGGAAAGAAGGGAGGCAGGGAGGGAGGGAGGAAGGGAGGAGGGAAGGAAGCAGGGAGGGAGGGAGGGAGGAAGGGAAAGAAAATGGTATCTGAGGTTGCGAGGTGAAGGATATGTTAATTCTTTTGATTGTGGTGATTGTAAACATGTATCAGTGCATCATACAATGTAAACATGCAAAGAATCAAGTTTTATACCTTAAATATATACCATTTTTGTTTGTCAATTACACCTCAATAAAGCTGAAAAAAACTCCTCTCATTGGAATCTAGACCTTTTTCTACATAAGAAAAATAAACTTCCTACTTGTTTAAAAAAAAAATCGAAACTATTCATTTGTCGGGTGGGGAGGGTAAAAAGTATTTTCCCACATAAATAAAATCAAATCCCAGATTGATTTTTTTAAAGAAACTTAAAAATCAGAAATATGAATACATGAGAAAACAGAAAACAATTCCTAATGGAAATAATGAAAACTAAAATCACAAACAAATGTAATAACAGAACTGACTACCTTCAACATGTAAATTCCTGTGAGCTGACTCGAAACTTCATTAAGATACTGATGACAAATGGGAAAATGCGACTTAAATGGCAAGTAACAGGAGGTGTTAATACCAAAGTGGCAGGCACTGTTGGTGAGTTAACCCAAAACTCCTTATCAACAGTCTTTTGATTGTTCCTATCTCCATTCCAGCCATTATAAACTTCCAGCCATTATAAACTTCCTTCCTTCCTACTACTAAGTAAACTTCCTTACTTCCAGAAAGCTGTAGCTTTCTGATAAAAAGGACAGAAATATGGCACTAATATTCTGTGATCAAGAGGAAAAAGCCTAGAGCCTTACAGAGATCCCAGTCCTGAGAAGACTGAGCCACAGAGCAAATGCCAACAGCCTCACACCTCTAGGCTTCTTGCAGCGCAAGAAAAGTAAACCCCTACTCGTTAAAGTCATCGTTAGTCCGGTTCCCTGTTCCTTGCAGGCGACACTTCCAAATACCATCAGTAATATAAAGGAGCATAATAGGAATCACCAAGATAAAAACAACGCAACAGAAAAATGGACAAAGGCCAGAACTGGTAATTTAGAGGAAAAGAGAAACAAATAAACAAATGTGCATTAAATATATAAGAATAAACTTTACCAAAGGACATATTAAACAGTAAGATGGCATTTTTCAGCCTTCAGATTGGCAAAAATTAAAGAGAGAGAGAAAGAAATATGATATCCAATGCTGCCAGAGCACAGGGCATCACTATTATTATCACATGCTATCCCTTGGTACAGCCATTGTGAAAGTCACTTTTTCAGCATCATTTAATCAAAACTTTAAACGGGCCTTCTCCTCGACCCTTGACCCCCAGCATTTCCGCTTTCTTAGACTCAAACAGAAAAAAATGTTGTGTATGTGCCCAAAGATACACGTTCAAGGAGGATCACCGTTGGATTATCTGTTATGTCAAAAAAGTGGAAAATACTATGTGAGCATCATTAAAGGAAGGGCTAAATGAATAATCTCATTCAGCAACTAAAAAGTATAGGACAGCTATATGTACTGATACAGAAGAATGGCCAAGGTATGTTTTTTAAAATAGAAATAAAATTTCAGACGTACTGGCACTCAGAAACTAATTTCTGAACCAATAAATGTGAATGTCTAGTTGAATGAACAAATGATCCCAAATTTGTTTAATAAGCAACAAAACTATAAATATATCTTTGCAAAAAGAATAGAAAGCGGTATTGGATGGACACTGAAGTGTTAGAAATGAATACACACAGGGAGAAAAATTAATGATGGACCAGAGTGGGGATGAGGCTTGTTCAGCAGTTGGGAATTATTGCTTTAATTCATTGCAGATAAGCTCAGGGATATCAACGTAAAACTTAAACTGGAGGGAAATCCTGTCTGTTTCAAGAACCCAGGATACAAATTCCAGGAGGCTGGGCCAACTTGAGAGGAGAAGCTATTCAAAACCCATTAGAATGAAGTTCAAGCAGTGTCACAGCGGATCACCTTGCATGAAGCAATCCTGATTCTTCAAATGATAATGCAGTCCAAGACTTGCATGATAATCAGAAAACCCTGCACACAATGCTGCAGGCTGCTGCCATATAAGTAACAGGACTCATTAATAGCCATGAGTGAAAGACTGAAGTTGATTATAGTTGTTAAAGGTAGAGGATCTTCTGACGAATTCCCCTGCCATGTTTATTTCCAGACTCTGCCAGAGGAGCTGAGCTCACTTTGGTAGCTCATCTCTATAAAGATAAGCTTCTACCCGACCTTCCCCCAGTAAACCATGCCTCCCAGTATTCGTGCCCTGATATAGCTTCCTCCTCTCAAATCTGGGCTGGTACTGGGATTTAGTTTTGACCAACAGAATACTGTGGAAGTGACACAGGTCAGGTCTAAGGCTAGGTCGTTGAAATCTTGCATTCGGGCTGGGTCTCCTGGAATGCCTGCTCTTAGGATTGCTCCCTGTTGGAAATTAGCTGCCCTGGAAAAGGGCAACTTCCTTGAGACCTCCTTGAAAACCCCGGGCCTTATGGAGAGGCCATATATAGGAGCTCCAGTGGATAGCTCCCAGCTGACAGCCAGCATCAACTGCCAGCAGAAGAAGTGACCCCAGACAAGCCTTCAGAAGCCACTATGTAAGCATCCAGGTTAGGGGATGCCCAGAGAAAGAGAGCCAGGAATGGCTTTCTTTTTTTTTTTTTTTAATTTATTATTTATTTATCTGGCTGCACCGGGTCTTAATTGCGGCATGCGGGATCTAGTTCCTTGACCAGGAATTGAACCCAGGCCCCCTGCATTAGGAGCGTGGAGTCCTAACCACTGGACCACCGGGGAAGTCCCAGGAATGGCTTTCTTGACATAAGAGAATCCATTCTGGTCTAAGCCATTTTGTGATCTAAGCCTGGCCGCAATGCTTGCCCTTGAACAGGTCTCAATAATTAATGATCTTAAGGGAACAAAGGAATGAAGGAACAGAAAAAAGGCAGTCAAACAATGGTGCAGTGATAAGGCAGGGTCCTGGTTCCTCCTCAAGGGATACACATAATAATATACCTTTGAGTTCTGCAGGAACTGAGGCCCTCACCCAGGTGGAGGATGGAAAGATGGTGTTGACCCTCCTGACTTTTATCAACTAAAGCTTGGATTCTGTTGACCTTTGCCCCAATTCTATGCTGAATTTTCCTTTGCTCAAGCCTCTTCATGAATATGCATGTACACTTCCCTTAAAACTTCCCCAGTTTTGCTGTTGGGGACACACTGCTTTGGGAAAGATCCCCGGCGTTCTCCTTACTTGCTGCAAGTAATAATGAATCCTTTCTTCTTGCAATCTTTGGCTTAGTTGTGTCTACTGGCTTGACACCCACCAAGAGGTGAACTCAATTTTCGGGTAACAACTATTTGACAGGAACTGCTTTAGAGACCATGATGAGAACTGCCCAGCTAAGCCAAATTAATCCACAAAACTCTGAGAAATAATGATAAACTGTTGTTTTAACCCACTAAATTTGGGGGTACCAGTAACAATCATTCATTTTCCAAGAAGACAATTGCCTGAAGGAGAAAGGAAAGAAAGTGATGCTGTGGAAGTGCCGGGAGGTATCCATCCTTCTTGTCAAGACTTAGTCAATGGCTGACAGTTATGACTCATGTTGCTCATCTCTTTATATGCTAATTTCATGAAATCCACTACCTCCCAGGTAGATACTATTATTAGCACCATTTTCTAGACTAAGAAGCTAAGGCTTTAGAGAGTCAGAATAACTTGTTCCAGGTAGCACAGCTAGTAAACAGTGAGGCTAGTACATTCAAAATTACCTATTCTCTCAGGAAATACTGATAGAACACCTATATGATCAAATACTTACAAAAGGGCACTAAGCTCCTTGAGTTCAAAAGAGTCATTGGTCTGACTCCTAGGATTCTGGTGGTAGAACCATATTTCAATGACTTCCTAATTAATAAAGCAAAAACACAAAGAAAGTTTTCAGGACTCAACTCAATTAACTTACTGGGTATCTAAAATATGCCCATCCAGGTCCTAGATTCTGGGAATAAAAAGATGAAAAAGACACAGTTTCTGTCTTCAAAAATATCCCAGCCCATGGGGGAGGGGGGTGGGAGTAGGGGAAAGAAAGAAAAAAAGAAAACCCACAGTACAGTATGATACATACAATTTTCAAGTTGTTTGAAGTGTTTTAAAAGTAGCTAAGAAAAAGCCCACATTGTTTCAGTGTATCAATTATCCAAACTTACTTTAACATAAACTCAGATCTTCGGGTGTGAAATTGTTAGATTTCTACATCAATACTGCAAGTATTTCACTCAACCTAAAAGAAGTGGTTCATAGGGCCATATGGAGTCCCCAAACTTCAGCCAAAGCTTCAAGACTCCTTGAGGTGACCTTTTCTTCAACAAAAAGCAACCTCATCTGAGCCACTTCCCTGCCCACTGGAACAGGGCATGATCTGCAGCTGGACTTACCATATGACGAAGACTCCAAAATGTCAAGGAGCCACTGACTTCCGTATTTGTGCCAACACATTGCAAATATGGTTTCTTATAGTGGTGGGGCTGAGCTCAGCCTCAAAGTGCCAGATGGTCCTGAGTACTTGAGAACAAAGCCATCTGCAGAACGATTCCTTCTACGGCCGTTACAATTTGTACTGATTATAAGTCTCTATCAGAATGTGTTTAGAACTCTTAGCTATGGATAATCCTAGCCTCTTCATTACAGCTCTGGGTTTAAGACTATACTTTCAGCTGTAAGAATGGGAGAAACATATTGAATGAATATTCTGCCTATTACCCACTGATGTAGGTCCTAATGTGCATTACACCACCTCCACTGGAAACTCATAGACCAGAGGACAAGTTAGACCCACTTGTGAAGGCTAATCTAATGATGCAAGATGCTCCATGGGACTGACCATGGTTTTGAATTAAACATGAAGGAATAAAATGTTAGAAGAATTAAATACTGGATTTCATTTGGCAAATGATGAGACTCTTCTGTCTAGGACAAAAAGCCTACTTGACCATGGATGGCCTAGGGAATGGGTGTAGCACCACAAGCTCACCCATGAGTAATATTTACATGGGTGCTGGCTGCAAAAATAAAAACTCTTCACTGTTTATTTGATTCAGGACGTTAGCATGTGTAATATCTCCTAAGAGGATATTCTGTAGGTGATGAAATCCTTTTCTGAATCAATTCTGGCCCCAGTAGGTTGATACATTATATCCTCACAGTGCTCAAAGCATTAAGGTACTCATAAAATTAGTTAATGACCCATTTACAAATGCCCTTTATGGAAAAAAAATCACTTTTCTATTCCAGGAAGCTGACATTACATTATCTTTATCATTACAATGTGATAGCATCTGAGAACTATTTACATGAAGGCACTGGCTAGACTAGAAGTTACATGAGGACCAACAATTTATTTGACATTGGGAGTAAAATAAAATACTAAAGTTATTATAACCTATCAAAACACTCTCTAGTGGAATAGTCAAGATGTCTTGCTCACATGACAGAGCCATACTATGTGGGGAAACTTCTGGTTCATAATAGATTGCTTCTCAAAATGGCTAAAGGAATCCTACACCAATTTCAAACTTCTATTGCAATAACCAAAGCTTTCTGTCCAGTATTTTCAACAGAGGTTTCCCAGAAAGGTTTTTAGGACATTTAAGGAATTCTGGACAGGAGTCTTGTCTGAACTATCTCCATCACACCCCCCTCATATTCCTGTGAGTTATCAGGATTAAAAAGGATGTGCAGATAATCAAGACACCTTACTTTGTTGTAAGAAGAGACCAACCAAAAAGGGCATTCTGGTTTCTCCTGATCAACACGCCACAGGGGGTATAACTCAACCATTTCATTCTGGACTGAACCCATGTCATATGATAAACATTTAATAAGGAAAGCATTCCAGATTTAGCTTCTTCTCTGCCTATACTTTGCTTCTTTTAATCAGTACTGTTTGCCTTTTACTTGCGAAGGACTAGATCTGCCCTAAAATCCAGCCCATGATCCCAACGGCACATAAAGCTCAAAGTCCTGGTTGGCTTTTGTGATCATTACTTTATCAATAAAATTAAGGGACAGGACGAGGGCAGAAAACCCTGTCTAGGACCACTTAAGGCTGGCATTCTAAATCCTCGCTCTGCCAACTTATCAAAGACGAAAAAGTAGAGTGGTGGTCACTGATCATCACTACGGTTGTCGTTCAAGGCCCCTGTATTTTAATAAATGCTAGAATAGAGCACAATATCCTCTTGCCAGAAAAAAAAAAAAAAAGAGAGATCATGTAAGTAACTCAAGGAGGAATCTCCTGTGTGTCAGAGATCACTGAATCCACAATAATTCTGTGCATTTGTGTGTTGGGGGGAAGGAGGGTGGGAAATGAGTGGGAGGTGCTTTTATTTTGCTGGTAACCCCTCCTAACTGCTGAGGAACTACTACACATTGTCCTAAGGCAGAAAATTCCGGAAAAATTCTTTAAAACTGGGGGAAGGGAGGATCAAGCAGGGAATGTTATTTTTTAAGCCTTTGTCTCTCATGAGAAGGCGGCCACGGTAGAAGGAGAAACAGTCTTCTTTTGCGAGATTTCCTTTGCTGTCTGTATGATGTCTTCATACAACCAGATTATTTCTTCCCACACAGATACATAAATAGTACATTCCATAAAGACATTATCTTTATTCCAAGAAGTTCATCTTTAAAGATCTGTTTTAAAAGGATCAATACCAAAGAGGATATAAACAGAATGCTAGACTTAACATGTCTCAGATACTTTAATTTTCCAAGGCTTTTTATGCAGGGTTGGTTCCTGTATGGTAGCCAGTCTTCAGGTTACTTGACAACTTTAAAATGAGGACATACCTAAACCTGCCAGATCCCCTTAACCAATGGTCAAATTTCACAGTGCCAAGGCCAATTTGGTTCCATTTTATTTATGTGGAGCAGTGACACCTAGTGGCAGGGAAGGCAAATCACAAAAGACAATTCTCTGGTGGTACCTCCCCATCCCTCAAGGGATCCTTAATTTCTCATCAGGATTATTGAAAAAAAAAAAAAAAGACCCCAAAAGGGCTTACGTATTTTCTTGGTTGAGCACAGGTCTGATTTTGAAGATATCCAGTGACTTATGATTAAGGGCCATCCCAGTGGGCTGGATCTACTCCAGCTTCTCGGGAAAGATGCAAACCCAGTATAGTGCTCAAGAATGCGAGGATCCATAAAGAGACATAGAAGGCACTGATGTTCTAAGGAAGGACCGTAAGCAAATAGGGCATCACAGCTCTTCAACAGCCAACTGAGGACACTGGGCGATTATCCAAAGATTCTGGAGTGAACAGCACACTGAGGACATTTTACCAGTACACGATGAGATGGAAGAATGAACTGCAAATATGCATCACCATCATAGACTCACTGGTTTTCTGCCATTAGACTGTGAGTTCCCTGAAAGCTGAAACTATTATCTTTTCCTTTTGTTAAAACCAGCTACATGTGTCTGACAAATAGCAGGTAACAGTAAATGGTAAATGAAAGGGAAGTAGAGTGATAAAGAGAATGAATCAGTCAGACGAGTACTTCTGGGAAGACTGCATAAGAAGCCTGCAATATACTTCCACTAAAGCTGAGACAGCTTTTAGCAAACTTGATGTAGTTAAGTCATAGTACTAGTAGTTGATATTCACTGAATACTTACGATACACTATTGAAATGTATTCCTCTCTTGGCATCCCCATTTAGCATCTGGGAAACCAAAGCACCCTTCATCCAGCTAGGGAGCTACAGAGTTGGGATTCTAACCAGGCACCTGACTCCAGCACCCCTGCTCTTCCCCATGATGCCATGCTGCCTCTCTTCAATAAAAGTGATTTTTTAAGTTCTAAAAAAAAGCATTTAACTTACAACAAGACTTCTTAAAGAGTGAGATCCATTACTGCAATGAAAATATGATTCACATATATTATTTCTTCAATGATTCTGTTATATCGAAGGAATCCAACCTTCCATACACCACCATGCAATGAACGGGCTGTCCTGGCTGGAATATCCACATACCCTCTTCAGATAGATGGAAGTAGGCACTGAGCTCTTCCCCACCCTAAAGACATTTGTTTTGTTTTGTTTTTTATGACTTCAGCATATTTTACAAGAGATAGGCTCTCCCCTCCTCCGCTCTCCCCCCCACCAGACTTTTTAACAAGATTATATCATTTCTTAAGAGTTCCTGGAAAATGTCTGGAAAGTGGTCCTTATAGTTTTTTTTCACAAATTCCTTATTGAAAAACTCTTCCCTCTTGAGGCCATACAGAACCCCAATGTGTCCACCTAGGACCTTGGTCATTCAGAATGAGAGGAAAGCAGGTTATGGGTATATTTCACATTTGGGGTTCATATATGCCTCATCTGAACATGAATGAACTGGATGGCATCCAGTGAGTTTTCTGGCTTGATAATATGCTGCAGTGGAAAGATCTTAGCTGGCCTTAGGAAGGAAATGTGGTATCTCCTAAGCTCCATTTGTAATCTTCCATGAACGGAAGATTGAAAAATCCACTGTAATTGGCATCAACCCATACTGAGCTGAGAAGATCTGAGGTCCCCAAGAGGGGCTATGAGCACACAACCACATAGCAACTCCTCCTTAAATTCTCTTTCTCATTATTATTGTACCCAGTGTTACTGAAGAATAGCTCTCAGACACATTTTGGGGCTGCACGTAGAGACCAAATCAATAGTCTCGAAATCACCTTAATTATAAATTGTGAATTTATACTCTGAATTCTTGCTACCTTAGGTTTTCTGTTCCTCGTATCCTTTATTCAAGAATTATGCAATGTTGTATTCTAGGTCTATTGTAATTTAGCATTCACAGTCCACGGTGCCTTTGGGACTAGATTACCTCCCTGCGTGATATTGTTTTTCATTTCTATGCTGACAAATACACCATTTCAACTGTCACTTAAGCAACCAGTTCAAGCTCTACTGTTATTTTAGCTCCATATTGTCAAACAGGTGGATTTATAAATGTGTTACCTGAAGGAAACGTTCCCCCAAATAGCAGAAGTGGAGACTTTATTTATTTATAATTATTTGTTAGATTTGTAAAAATGTTCCTGTTGCCGGAAAGCCTCTGGCTAAATACAAATTAAAACACTTTTGAATGTAGTAAAAACAGCAGTGGCATCATTTTAATTACCCACTGGGGGAAGCCGGGCAACAAAGATGTATGTCTTTCTTTCTTTCCTTGCTTAATGTAACTGCCTGCTTAGGGATATGAACTTCCGGTCTGTGTGTCTGCCACACTGACTGCATTGCCAGCACCCATTTACCCCTTCTTAATAACATCCTGATTTTTTTTTTTTTTGGTGGGGGGCAGTGGTAGGAGGGAGAAAGAGATTATTCTCTCTTATTTTGTAGGCTTAGGAAGAAGGTAATTCAGGTTGACTTTCTCCCAGAAGAGAAGACTAGCTCTTCCCTCTTCCTGATCTGGACATGGCTGTGGTTTTTGCTGCCCAGCCCTCCAGAATATACTTCTATCCATTTCCATTTCTTCCAGTCTTCTTTTCCATTCCTCTTGATATTCTCCCACTAAGTTCTCTTCTGCTTACATAAGCCAGCAACAATTTATATTACTTGCAATCAAGAAACCTGACTTAGGGCTTCCCTGGTGGCGCAGTGGTTGAGAGTCCGCCTGCTGATGCAGGGGACACAGGTTCGTGCCCCGGTCCGGGAAGATCCCACATGCCGCGGAGCAGCTGGGCCCGTGAGCCATGGCCACTGAGCCTGCGCGTCCAGTGCCTGTGCTCCGCAACGGGAGAGGCCCGCATGTCACAAAAGAAAAAAAAAAAGAAACCTGACTTACATAGAAGGTTAAACCAAAACCAAAGAAAAACAGTGTGGACCACCTTTTGGTATAAGAGACAGTATGTAGGCTGGTTTCCAAACCCAATCAGCCTTAGACCAGTTAGGGAACCACACTATTCTTTAAAGATAGCAGAGACTAGTCACTAAAGCAAGGTTCTGACCTTCATACAGATCTGATTTTGACTTCTGACACTGCATGTACTATACTTGAGCAAGTTCCTTTAACCTCTCTGAAACTCAGTTTCTTCATCCATCAAATGGGTTAACTCTAATGACTACATGAGAAAATGTGTGTTAAGCACTTCTCTCCAGAGATAGCAATAAAGAGTGCTCAATAAATGTTGGCTAATTTGGTTTTTTTTTAATCATCTGTCAACTGAGGAATAATAATATTATATTATAATAATATATCCAACTGAGGAATAATAACTCACTCGCAGAGTTATTTTCAGGACAAAAATATGTGAGACAATACTTTGAAATATATAAAGAGTCCACAAATATGAAACCAGAAAAAACAGACAAGCTGCTCTCCGGCTCACGTACAGAACTGAACTGGCTCATACAGCAAGGCAATGCTGGCCCAGCGTTTCCTCTGGTAAGGGATGTTCAGCAAGTAGTTGGAGGTTTTCATGTTCCAACAAAGGTGGGAAAAGGGAAATTACCCTGGGAACAAAGAGACCTATTTTAGGAAAGCCTCTCCTTAAAATTAGTTGTTGATAATATATTTTAGACATTCAAACAAAGAATAATTTAATGAAAACCAACATGCCCATCACTCAGCTTAAGAAATAAAACCTTGCTAATAGTGATGAAATCCTTTGTGTAGCTTTTCCTATCACATTCCTTCCCCTGTCCCCTAATTTTTCTACATATGCATTCGTCCTTAAACTATACATAACTATATACACATAGCTATATAATTCTTGCAAATTTTAACATTATAAAATAAATGGTGGTGGTATACTGCATGGATTCTTAGGCAACTTGCCTTTTTTTCCCTCTCTCTCAACATTATGTTTTTTGGTTTTTGTGGGTTTTTTAAATTTTACTGTAGTTGATTTACAATATTGTGTTCACTTCTGCTGTACAGCAAAGTGACTCAGTTATACACATATATACATTCTTTTTCATATTCTTTTCCACTATGGTTTATCACAAGATATTGAATATAGTTCCCTGTGCTATATAGTAGCACCCTGCTGTTTATCCATTCTATATATATAATAGTCTGCATCTGCTAATCCCAAACTCCCAAGCCTTCCCTCCCCACACCCCTTCCACCTTGGCAACCACAAGTCTGTTCTTTCTCAACATTATGTTTCTGAGATACAACCTTTGTTGTGCATGGTCTTGTTCAGTTCTGAATAGTATGATTTCATAGAATGTATCATAATGCTGGTGATGGACATTTAGATCACTTCCGGTTCCAACACTTTCTCATCCAACTCCTTTGTGCCTCAGCTCCAGAATACTTCCAGGCTAGTAGTTCTCAAACTTGAGAGTCCACCAGCATCACCTAGAGGGCTTCTTAAAACAAAGGTTGCTGGGTCCCTCTCCCAGAGTTTCTCATTCAGTAAGTCTGAGATGAGATTCAAGAATTGAGACCATATTCAAGCCCCTGGGTCCCTGTCCCTTGAAGTAAAAGGTTTTTGCTTTAGTCTCCTGGGCCTCCCTTGAGTCTCAAAAGGCTGACTCAAAAGTTAAACGATTAGGAATGTGAAGATGTAGAAACGAAGAATAGCTATTGGGTGGGGAAACTGCTACCAATTTAGACTATAAATCTGCCTCATGGCAGAATCACCAAACTCTCAGTTCCCTGAAAGACACAGTTACAGGCCTGACACACAGTCCTGAGTCACTTTTACAGGAAGCCAACCCCCTCCAGATGGAAACTGCTGACCGCAAGAATGCAGACCCTAGACTGGTTAAAACCAGAAGGTTGATGATGCTTGAAACTTCACCTTGATCCCCCAAATCCCAGTACTATGCATGCACTGATCATGCACCCTGTAGCCCTCTCCTTCCCTCTGCCTTTAAAACCCCTTCCCTGAAAGCCAACGGGGAGTCCGGGTCTTTTGAGCATGAGCTGCCTGTTCTCCTTGCTTGGCACCCTGATATAAATGCTGCACTTTCCTTCACCACAACCCAATGTCAGTAGATTGGTTTTACCACGTGCAGATGAGCAGACCCAAATTTGGTTTGGTAACAAAATGTGCACTTTTAACAAGTTTCCAGGTGATGTGGGTTTTGCTGCTCCTGAGGCCACACTTTGAGAACCATCCCTCTAGGTTATATTTAAGAGGGGAAGTGGCAGGACTTACAATACAAACACCTTCAGCTTTGCTAGATATTGCCAAGTCGTTTTCTAAAGCAGTTGAATCGACTATATATGGGCATTCCCCACTCTCCAAATTCTCACAGACCCTGGGAAAATACCTTTATCATTTTTTTCAAAGTCGCCAATTAGTATTTCCTGCCAGGCAGAAAGCTGCTCATATTGTATTAGTTCCATCAGACCTACCACACAGCACACACCGCAAAGTTGGTTATAAATGGGTGAATGCTTGGCAAAGCCTCCAAGTTCACCTGGCAGCATCCTTACCCTGGGGTAGAGAAGACTCCAGTCTGCGAGGCAAGAACTAAAACATCTGCTGTGACAGGGACATATTTGGTGACTCTAGTTACTAATTTCCTTGGATTTCAAATTCTGCCTTTTCATCCAATAATCCTCTGTGGATAACCAAAATGGAGCTCATGCTGGCCAAGTCCCAGCTGTCCTTTGGGGTTCGTATTACATGAGCGCTCAGTGTGTGGGGGGGGGGTCTGTCCTCAGGGGAGAGGTAGAAACCCTCATATAAACTGAGTTTCCACCACATGTTAGACACTTGATCTCATTTAATTTCCATAGAAGTCTATGTTGCAGGCCTCATTATCTCCAATGCATATAGTTGTAGTAACAATAGTAATAACACCCTCTAAAGTTACTGAGTACTTCCTGTGTATAAGGCACTGTCTAAGCTCCTTGTATGGATCAATTGATTTAATCCTCACCACAGTCCATGGTATGATGAGCAAAGGTTTAGAGCAATTAAATAATTTGATCCCAGCTGCATCCCCAGTCAATGAAGTCCTAATCTGTTTGACTCCAAGATCACTGTTCCTTCCTTTTTTACCATCAGTATCAGCCACTTCACTTGCTCACACACAAAATGGAATCCCAAGCTTGGGGAGATGCAATCTCAGCTTTGTTTCTATCAATTCAGCTGGAATGAGTCCTAAGGATTCCCAAGCCATTGAGGGGAAACACACAAAGACTTACATGAACAACTCTTTTTTTTTTTCCCCAAAGGAAACTAGCTAGATTCAGTGGACCAAAACTCCAACTGGAAAGCTTTTAAGGAGGGTGGAAAATAAACATGAAATTTAATTTGAAAATATATTTACTGACACCCCTCTGTCAATCAGACGTCTCCCTGGCATTTGCCCAGGTCTAATAGCTGTGAACTTCAGCTGAAGGAAGGCTTTCTGCTACCGATCAAAATTATTGTATCACAGACCATTCACATTCAGAAGCCGTTGCCTTTCCTGTATCTTATTTTTTGTTTTGGGAAATATTGAGAGAGTCTTTGCTACAGATAGTGCTACCAGACAAGATGAATGATCATCAAAATACAGTCAGCAAAATTTAAAAATATGGATAAAGAAAAGATATTAATATCCTTTCTAAGGTAATCAGTACTTTTTGTTTGACAAAGAAATTGCCCAGTGTTTATGGTTTATGCAAATAATATATGTTAATATCAAAGCTGCAGAGTATACAGCTTTGCATATGAGTGTTTGTGGAAAATACATGCCAATACATTTTAAACCTTATCCTCATATAAACACAACGATTTCATAAATATACAGCACCTTGTTCTTAAAAACATTTATTATAATTTATGCATGCAAATCCCATTAGAATAAATTATTTTTTGCTAAAATGGCGAAGTCAGCAAAATTACAGGGAAATATAAAGTCCCTGCCATTGTGTGCTTTTCAATCACATCAAGATGAGCCCAATACCATGTTGAATAGAAGTAGTGAGAGAAACAAACAACCCAATCAAAAAATGGTCAGAAGACCTTAATAGACATTTCTCCAAAGAAGACATACAGACAGCCAGTAGGCACATGAAAAGATGCTCAACATCACTAATTCCGAGAGAAATGCAAATCAAAACTACAATGAGGTACCACCTCACACCAGTCAGAATGGCCATCATTAAAAAGTCTACAAATAACAAATGCTAGAGAGGATGTGGAGAAAAGGGAACCCTCCTACACTGTTGGTGGGAATGTAAGTTGGTGCAGCCACTATGGGAAACAGTATGGAGGTTCCTCAGAAAACTAAAAATAGAATTACCATATGATCCAGCAATCCCACTCCTGGGCATATACCCGGACAAAACTGTAATTCAAAAACATAATGCACCCCTATGTTCACAGCAGCACTATTCACAATAGCCAAAACATGGAAACAACCTACATGTCCATCAACAGACGAATGGATAAAGAAGATGTGGTATATATACAGTGGAGTATTACTCAGCTGTAAAAAAAGAATGAAATAATGCCATTTGCAGCAACATGGATGGACCTAGAGATTATCATACTAAGTGAAGTAAGTCAGACAGAGAAAGACAAATACCATATGATATCACTTATATGTGGAATCTAAAGTATGGCACAAATGAACCTATCTATAAAACAGAAACAGACTCACAGACATAGAGATCAGACTTGTGGTTGCCAAGGGGGATGGGGGGAGGAAGCGGGATGAACTGGGAGTTTGGGTTTAGTAGCTGCAAACTATTACATGTGGAATGGATAAACAACAAGGTCCTATTGACAGCACAGGGAACTATATCCAATCTCCTGGGATAAACCATAATGGAAAAGAATATGTAAAAAAAAGAATGTCTCTATGTGTGTAACTGAGTCACTCTGCTATACAGCAGAGATTGGCACAGCATTGTAAATTAACTCTACTTCAATTGAAAAAAATTTTTTTTATTTCATTGACAATTAACAGTAAGTTTAAAAGACAGAAAAACCGGGCTTCCCTGGTGGCGCAGTGGTTGGGGGTCCACCTGCCGATGCAGGGGACACGGGTTCGTGCCCCGGTCCGGGAGGATCCCGCATGCCGCGGAGCGGCTGGGCCCCTGAGCCATGGCCGCTGAGCCTGCGTGTCCGGAGCCTGTGCTCCGCAGCGGGAGAGGCCACGGCAGTGAGAGGCCCACGTACAGCAAAAAAAAAAAAAAAAAAAAGACAGAAAAACCTTTAAAGGGATTTGAGGAACTGCAGTTTATTCCGTTATTGTCAGTTCATGTTCTGGACTCCCCATCTCTACCTGAATAATATCTGCGTCTGTCCTAGACACCTGTGGGTTGGAATCAGGGCACAGAAGATAGTCACTCCCCGCTTACTGCTTGAATAGAGGGCACACAAGCTCTGAGACTGTTGTGAGGCTGACCCCATGTTTACCTGACCAGAAGAAAGCCAGTCTGTAGGGCTGTGTGGCTCTGAGAGGCTCCAAGAAAGAGGCTGAGAGAGTAGCTACCTTGGATCCCAGTGGCGTTCTGATTCTTGGTTCTCGTCCCTCGTTCCTGCTGAGTTTCCAATTTCTGATTCTAGCCTCCTGAGAGGTCTGGCTCTATTTCGCATTAAGTTCCATGTTATACCTTTGAATCCTTATAATAAATCTCCCTTTCATTTTTCCTTAGCCTAGTTTGAATATCTCCTGTTACTTGCAAATGAAAGGCATCCACAACAGATGCAGCTTTCACTAAGGTGGGAGCTAAAACCGTGGATCATCACTGTCTTGAAGGGCGCATATTCTGGAAGGCTTAAAAAGGGCAAGCATGTCTATGCTTTATAAAGAGATAAATGGCTCAGAGAAATTATATATCACGGAAGGTATTAAAATCACCTCTGAAACCACTAACATAATCTCCCCGCTCTACAACCACAGCTTCCTGATCCCTCTACCTTGCCTATTCAACTGCTCCCTTCATGACCCCCTTGGCGTCACCAAGACATTTTGTCACGGCTCCACTACTCTCTTCCCTTTCTTTCTGCGTCCTCCCCCACACCTTCATTTCCCTCTCTGGTTTCATGGTCCTTGGTCCTTATTTCTACAATTTCCTTGATAATATCCTTGCCCTTTTGCATTTCCCTACACTCACCAGGACAAAAATCCCAGCCCCAAATGAACTCTACCCTCCCCTTTTCCATGTGTTATGGGCTGAATTGTGTTTCCCCAAAAATTCATGTTGAAATCTTAAACCCCAGCACTTCAGAATGTGACTGTATGTGGAGATAGGGTCTTTAGAGAGGTAAGTAAAGTGAGACCATTGGGGTGGGTCCAATCTAATACGAAGAGTTAGGGGAATTCCCTGATGGTCCAGGGGTTAGAATTCTGTGCTCTCACTGCCGAGGGCACGGGTTTAATACCTGGCTAGGGAACTAAGATCCCGCAAGTCACGTGGCATGGCCAAACAAAAAAAAGAAGAGTTAGGACACAAACACACACAAAAGAAAGACTACGTGGAAACAGAGAGGATGTTCATCTATAAGCCAAGGAGAGAGACCCTCAGAAAAAACAACGCTGCCAACACCTTGACCTTGGACTTCTAGCCTCCAAGACTATAAGAAATAAATGTCTGTTGTTTAAGCCAACCAGTCTATGGTACTTTGTTATGGCAGCCCTGGCAAACTAATACATGATGCAGGTCCCTGAGCATCTGAGAGTTGCTGGAGAAAACTACACACCTGGGCAGGATGCTTTCACTATAAAGGTATGATCATCGTCAACTCTAACTGGACCCTCGGCAGCGCCTAGGAATCCTGCTACAGTTCTCTCTGAGCAACTTACGTGTCCACTATCCTTAATGACTATTTCTAATTTTTTCCAATCTCCTCCAATCTCCAAATGTCCCCCACTACACTTCCCATCCCTCTCAAGGATGACCTTAACTCCTACTGCACACTACAAGAAGAGCCATCAGGAGCAGAAGGCTTCACCTCTCTACCCATACACCTACAATCCTATCTACAACCTGCTTCACTCATGCTCTGGTTCCTATTGCCCCGCACCCCAGCCTTCTTAGAATCTTCTCTGTTTTCAATCATTCTACCTCAACTAGCTTCTTTCCATCAGTATTTAAAAAGTGCTCAAGTTTCTCCCAGGTTATTTCAGTCTCCCTGACTATAAGATGAACATAATTACAGCTACCTTAAATGGCTGTTATGAGTGCTATATGCAAGTGTCTAGTACATGCCTGGAACACCACAGACACATATGATCCTACTTACATTTCCATCAGAATGTCAATGTCTCTGTCTCTCTGTCTCTGTTTCTCTCTGTCTCTCTCTCTCTATATATATATATGTATATAGATTTATATTTTACATTTATATAAATATATGTAAATATTTACTATAATATATATTATATGAAAACTGTATGTCATAGATTTTGCATATAAGGAAGAAGAAATACTTTTCTTTTCCCAGTAGATATTTAAAGTTTTAAAATAATTATTTTCATCTCTAAACTCTGACACACTGATTTAAACTGTGCTTGATGAGATCCCCAGAGAATAAAACACGTTCTGTGCCACATGAAGAGGCCAGAACATGTTGTTTAGTACAAAACCAGTGAGGTTGCTGGCACTGCTTCTGGTGATTTACATGCAGAAGTTGACACTATAAAGAAAATGCTGCCTTGGTTAAAATAAAGTACAGGTCCTTTTCCAGACAACACAGAGGGAACACAAGGACAAAGGATGGGGGAAGTGCTGCTCTGGGACAGTCATGCTGGGGAGGATAAACTCCGGAGTGTAAGCATGAGAGAGAATCTCTGTTACAACTGCTGCTCTGGGAGGGAACCACTAGTCCCCCAGCCTGGATATCTTCACCATGGAAATGACCTTTGAGCCCCTGGCCATCACCATCACGAGGAACAAGGGGACCAGCACATACAGTTGTCACTGTCGATGCTCTCCTCCTTGCCACTGGACAAGAAGCACCACATGCCCTGTGTCATCCATCAGTACTGCTCTGACTCGGCCAGCTCAGTCCACTCCCTTCACCCTGAGTCCAGCATGCCCTGATGCCCGAGGAGGAAGAAGAACCACTGGTGCTTTCGGAGTAGTTACTGGAGAAGCTGTGTGGCCAACTGTGTGTTCAAGAATCTGGTTGTCACTGGACGCACAGTTCTGTAGAAGATGTTCTTTGAAGTCAGAGCTATGTCTCAGGACACCACCAGGCTGATGGTGGTGATGCAGTGACCAGCAGACTGAGGGCTCTTCCCCCACTGTGGGCATGTCTTCAGAGCTGTGGAAGGTGGGCCTGTGTCAGTGCTCCCTCACTGTCAAGCTGGCAGTGTCCCACAGCTGGCTCTACTTGGGGGCCATGGACAGGACATGGGAAGATGGGATTTGCTCACAAAGTATCCAGGCCAGGCCTTGGCTCTCCCTGGAAGTGTCCTGAGTCTGTCTGAGCCAGGCCACTTCATTAACAGGCCTCTCTGTTATTGTGTTTGTCAGGCAGGGATGTGTGGTTTAGCCAGGGTGCTCCCAGCCCCAACTCAGTGAGTTTCACTCTCCACTCAGTCCTGTTTCTCCAGGGCTGCCAAGACAACACCAGGCCACCCACACTCTGTTGCCAGATGCAGTGCTAGCTCCACCCACCCTTGTTCCCTCCTAGATGTACTGCAGACCACTCTAGTCAGGTCTTCTATTGTTTTCTAGACTGTATATAAATTTGATTACTTTCGGATATTTTTTTTCACACACACACACACTGTATTTTATTTTTTATTTTCTGATTTAAATAAAAACTGAAGGGGCTTCCCTGGTGGCACAGTGGTTGAGAATCCGCCTGCCAATGCAGGGCACACGGGTTCGAGCCCTGTTCTGGGAAGATCCCACATGTCGCAGAGCAACTAAGCCTGTGTGCCACAACTACTGAGCCTGTACTCTGGAGCCCGCAAGCCACAACTACCGAGCTCGAATGTTGCAACTACTGAAGCCCGCATGCCTAGAGCCCGTGATCCACAGTAAGAGAAGCCACCGCAATGAGAAGCCTGCACACCATAACGAAGAGTAGCCCCCACTCGCCACAATTAGAGAAAGCCCATGCACAGCAACGAAGACCCAACACAGCCAAAAAATAATAATAATAAATAAATAAAATTTATTTTAAAAAATAAAATAAAAACTGAAAAGGCAAAAATATGTAAATATATAAAGAATAGTGGCCTTAGAGGAGATTTCCGGCAAGTCTTATAAATCCAATATATAATAAATCATCCCAAATGATTAAAGGAAAATTAAGACTGGGAAGAGTTGTGTAATGAGATTCACACCTCATTCCTGTATTTCCTTTTACCTGTGGCCCTTCTTGCTTTTGGACAGGTAACTGTCATTGTCAAGGGGTGGCTAAACAGAGAGAAGCACGGAGTCCTTCTCTTGCTTTTGTCTTTGAAAAATTTAGACCTTTGAATTTCAGAAACCTAAGCCCTGAGGGAAATCAGGAAGCAGAAAATACAATGTGTAAGTGCATCCTGTGAATAGAAAGAAATCCTTGGGCTAAAAGAATCAAGGGCACAAATATGACCATTGGTACCAATTTCTAGGAATCCTTTTTCAACAAAGCAGGGATAGGACTAAATGTCAAGAAGAAATTAGGGCCTGAATTGCAAGTCTCTTCCTGAGAAAGCAGCTTATTGTTATGAAAATGAAGGCAAGAACCCAGAGGAACACCACCGGCCCCACTACCCCTCCCGCATATGGAGGAACAAGTGTTGAGATACAGACACACTGTGGGGGGACTAGAGGGATCTCTCTAGGCCAGTGGTTCACAGCAGGGGATGACTTTGACCCTGAGGGAACACTTGGCAATGTCTGGAGACACATCTGGTGTCGTAAGTGAGAGGGAGGTGTTGCTACTGGCATCTATTAGGTAGAGGCTAGAGATGCTGCCAATGACCCAGTAATGCACAGGACAGCCGCCAACAAAGAGCAATCTGAAACGAGATGTCAGTGGTGAAATTGTTGAGTAGGATCAGCTACATAACTGCAGGGCCCAATGCAAAATGAAAATGTAGGTCCACATGTTCAAAAATGTCAAAGTGGTGATGGCAGAGCATTAAACCAAGCACAGTTCTTTCTAAGCATGTGGACCTGAGAAACTACACAGATTGCACATCCAGGAAGCCAGTCCTGCTGCTGAGAAGCCTGTGCAGGTAGCCCTTTTATCATCAAAGGGCCATGAGGCCATCCCCCTAAAAGGAAGTCTGGGAGTGGCTGGGCTTCCCTGAGACTGTTCTCTGACCTGCAGAAGCTCCAAGGAAGAGATCAGACGTAGACGTATCATGCACCATGAATACAGGGGAGGACAAAAAGACAAGTAGATTTAGGAAGCCAGTCTATGAGGCATCAGATTCATCCAACTAGAGAAGAAATCTCAAATATGCAAAGTTCGCCAACTGTGACTGCAGGAGAAATAAAAGCATGTTTCTAAAGGCATTGGTCCTGAGGAAATCGTCAGGCAAGAGAGTTATAAAAAAATCAGTAGAGGGCTTCCCTGGTGGCACAGTGGTTGACAGTCCGCCTGCCGATGCAGGGGACACGGGTTCGTGCCCTGGAACGGGAAGATCCCACATGCCGCGGAGCGGTGGGGCCCGTGAGCCATGGCCGCTGAGCCTGCGCGTCCGGAGCCTGTGCTCCACAATGGAAGAGGCCACAACAGTGAGAGGCCCGCGTACCACAAAAAAAAAAAAAAAAAAAAAAAAAATCAGTAGAAAAAGAAAAGGTTCTCTAAGTCAGGGGTCCCCAACCTCCAGGCCATGGACTGCTACTGGTCCTGTTAGGAACTGGGCTGCACAGCAGGAGGTGAGCAGCGGGTGAGTAAGCAAATCTTCATGTGCTACTCCCCATCACTCCCCACTGCTGGCATTGCCACCTGAACCATCCATCCCCCATCTGTGGAAGAACAGTCTTCCACGAAACCAGTCCCTGGTGCCAAAAAGACTGGGGACCGCTGCTCTAAGTTACCTAAATTCTTTCATTTGCTAAACAGCAGGACAGGTGTTTGAGCCCAGATCTGCCTTCTCCAGATGCAGGAACATCAACAATAAGCAGGTAGGTCGTAGGAGGTCAGTAAGCAATTGTCAGTGGGTCAAACTCAGGGCCTGGACCATCCCTCTCTCTGCACATGACATGAGAATCATCATGGGCTGGTGGGATGGGAGAATGATACATTTCTAGGGATCTACACTTTCAGCAGGAGGAGGAAGATAATTTAAATCCTTCTTACAGTGGGCATTTCCTCAGGACTCCAGGCCAGGATCAGACTCTGTAATGAATGTTGAATCCCTTGCCCTGTCTGTTCTACAAACAGCCAACCCATGGTGTGAATGAAAGACATCTCTCCCATTAGTAAGAGCCTTCGGGTTATGAATGAGAAACCACTTCCTTCCAGAGCATCCCTGGAGCACGTGTCTAGTGAAGTTGAAATTTCACCTGGGACCGCACCTCTGAGTGATGACTAGATTCCATGGATGAATGACCATAGCATCCCCAGCACAAAACAGACGGGACACGCATTTTCACAGGCAGAAGTCAGTCTGATGATCCCATTAGAATTAGGAAGGAATGGACACAAGACTTCCAGGGGCCGGGGGTGGGGAGGATCTGTGATCTCTTAGTGTACTTCATCTTTGGAAAGCTGCCTCTCTGAAGGCCAGACATACATCAACAGAAACCATCCAGGGCTTGGTGGGACCATGACCCTTTGTGGTTTGCAGCATCACCCAGGGCAACCCTCAAATATCATATAAGAGCGAAGGCTGGGACTGCAGTGGATTGGAGGAAAACTCTTTGTGTGATAACACATTGTGTGTGTGTGTGCGCTATGGTTCTTCCCAGCCTTGCAGAGTTGCAGACTCTGAAGCCCCCGCCAATGGATCAACCCTACTGTGTTTCTTAAGCCAAATCCTCCTGGGAAGACGATGGTCTTACCAACAGCTGGGGATTGGGGGATCCTAGGCCAATCCTCTCTGACTTCCTTTCTTCTGCCTCAGTTCCCCTGCCTCTCATGCACGTGGTGAAGAGTCTGGAGTCCTGTAGGGAACCCCAGTCTGTATGCCCGGTCAGTTCACACCCTGCTTAGTTCTCTGAAGTGACCTTTTCATAGTAAGTTTGACTTCCATCCTCTCTGGCCCTCTCTCTAATCTGTCCCCTCTTCACACACCCCAGCCTGCCAGCACAGGCCTGTCTTCAGGGATCACCACTCCTGAGAACATCTCTGGATGAGAACCACAAAGATAGAAAGTGAGAGTGAAAACAGAAAGAAATCAAGACTTAATTAAACAACCAGACCCAAAATCGGGAGCTTTTACAGTGTCACATGGTGGCTAAATGCAGACACCCAGGGAGTTTTTTTTCCCTCTTGCTTTTATTTTCTAACTTTCTCATTTCTTTATCGAAGATCTTTACAGCAGCACTGTTTTTGTTTTTTGTTTTTTGCGGTACACGGTCCTCTCACTGTTGTGGCCTCTCCTGTTGCAGAGCACAGGCTCCGGACGCGCAGGCTCAGGGGCCATGGCTCACGGGCCCAGCCGCTCCGCGGCATGTGGGATCCTCCCGGACCGGGGCACGAACCCGTGTCCCCTGCATCGGCAGGCGGACTCTCAACCACTGAGCCACCAGAGAAGCCCCAACACTGTTTATTCTTATCTCTTGATATATAATAGAACTGACACCTCGCATAGGAAATGGGCATATTCTCTCCTTAGACAAAATAAATGACATGTAGGCCAAAAAAGATGCTTGCCACCCTAGAGATACTCTGGACTGGTAGAACCTTTACTCTCCAATTTCCATGGCCTTTTACAAACATTAAGTCATCGGTCCCACCCAACACTCTGCTGGATCCACATTTCACTGGTGAAGAAATTTTGGCCAGGAGAAGTCAACTAACTTCCCCAAGATGGCAGTGAGTGCCAAGGCAAGGGTTTTATGACTCCCAAGTTCCAGGAACAGTCTCACAGGAGAATAATATTAAGTGAATCATATCACAAATGCATAATTATAAACCACAATAAGTAAAACTGGAGCTGTATCTCCAGCAGCAGATGACAAGCCAAATAAATGATGGTTCATCCGTATATAATAAATTACTAGTGTAGGCAATAAAAATGAATATGCATAAATACATTTAGTTATTTACAGTATGTGCTCTATATGCTGATACATAAAAAGAAAACAGGGTACAGAACAGACTGTAAAATATGATCCTATTTTTCTTAGAAGAAAAACAAAAGACATATATACATAGCCTAGGCTTTTAACTGCTATGGATACTGCCCTTCTGGGTACAGACCATCCTGTTAGTCCATCCTTTAGGACAGGGATGGGAAAACCATAGCCCATGGACCAAATCCACCCTGCTGTCTTTGCAAATAAAATTTTACTGGAACACACATACCCACTCATTTATGTATTGTCTGAGCCTCCTTTTATGCTACAACAGCAGAGTTGTGTAGTTGTAGTAGACACTGTATGACAGCAAAGCCTAAAATATTTACTATCTGGTCCTTTACAGAAAAAACTTGCCAACCCCTGTACTAGCCTACCCAGGAATCTGAGGGTATGCATGTTCTATAGTATCTGAAGTCCCATCTAAGTGCCAGTCTTAGTGTGAGCATTTTGCAAGCATCCCTCACTTCATTAGCTCAACAGCCCTATAAGGTAGGTACTGTTATTAACCTCACTTTGTGTAATAGGGCAGAATGAATCTGACTCCATAGTGGATCTGTTTCTTTCACTGTAACCTTTATATTCTATTGCTTTTTCTACAAGTTAAGAATGTTGCCTATAGCCTGAAGTACACAGAATAGCCCATTCTCAAGGCTCTGGCCTTTAAAGGTATAACAGTTTTCCATTCATATAAAGATAAAAAGTTGCAGAACAGAGAAGAACATTTGTCTTGTTGGAGGTTTACAGGAACATCGTGAGCTGACCTACCTGGACAGTTGCAAGAACAAAGGATTCCAGCACCAAGAAGTTTGCAACAACAAACCACACCCCCTCCCCTTTCAGTATAAAAGAAGCCTGAATTCTAACTTGGGGAAGATGGTTCTTTGGGACACAAGTCCACCATCTTCTCAGTCTGCTGGCTTTCCAAACAAAGCTGCTATTCCTTGCCCCAACACCTCATCTCTCGATTTATCAGCCTGTCATCTAGTGAGCAGTATGACCTTGGACTCAGTAATGTTTGCAGATGAGAAAACTGGGGTGCAGGGAGGGTAAGTAACCTGCCCAAGATCACACCGCTGGTAGAAGAAACACCTGAGATTCAAATGGAGCTTTCACAGGCAAGGACACGCTGACTCCAAAATTAGTGTAAGAGAGACTCATATGCTTCTCCTTACCTTTTGGTTCTAACCTCTGGCTTCATAAACAGAGCCGCTTCTAGCCTTATCTCTGTCTGAAGTCCTGTAATTCTGTCAGTATCTCTAACTTTGGACATAAATGATTAATAATATTAATCAGATCGGACATCAGTAGGAATGCCGCAGTGCAGCCAGGGCAAACCACAAGTCTGGACGGATGTCAGAGGTACAGATGGCAATGGTATTGATCACCGCTGGAGCAGTCAGCTGTCAAGGGAAGCTTCTGGATGAGGGCCACCACCTGAGCCTTGATTGCGGAGGATTTTAAAAGCTAGGACAGTGGGGGAAAAGCAGTCCAGCGAGAAGGCATAGGGTCTGCTAAGAGCAGAGATGGAAATGGTCTCAGGGAATGCTCCCTGACACTGAAGGTACCAAAGACCGCAGGGCAGTGGAGGAAAGAAAAGGGGAGGGTAGTAAATCATAAGTACATGTTTAGCCCTTTGGTACAGTCATGAACAAGCATTTACACAGTGGTATGTATATTATTTTACAATAAATTCCTTTCATTTTAATTTCTCCTTTATATTACAATTAGGTCACATAGATTTTTTAATTATACATGTGGATTGGTTACATTATCTATGAATTTCATTCCAGGGGGTCCTACAAAATATTTTTTATAAAAAGGGAACATTGGGTTAAATGGATGTTGAAAACCAATAGCCTAGTACATTCAGGGAATAGTAGGAATTCCATGAGGCTGAAGCTGGGTGGAGGGTTGGAGATAGGAGTTGTAAGAAGATGAGTTGAGTGAGATAGGAAGGAAGCAGATTATGGGAGAATCCTTGGGCGCAGAGGCCATTTTACCTTGAAGCTAATGACACTGAAGTTTCAGTTAGCCCCTCACATGCTTGGGGCCAGTCCAAGACCTTGGGAGGAACCCTACATGTTTTTATTTTTAATTTGAAATATATTTTAATTTCCATTTTGCTTAAAGCGGGTCTTCCCCAAAATTGCATATGGAGGGCCCCACAAACTCTGAACAGCTTTGCTTGGGTGGAATTCATGCTTCGACAATGTGGAACACAGGGGTGTGTTTAAGCAAAGAAGTGACAAAACCCCTGGTGCAGAAAAATCACTGGGCACTCTTCTCTCAAGGAGATAAATGTTCTTGTTTCTCATTTCCCATTCCAGAGCAGTGAAACAGGCAATGTGGTTCAGATTTGCTTTCTGCACCATCCATATATGGAACTAGATACATCGCTGCATGGTCATCATGGTCCATCTGCCATCATGCTCTCCATCCAGCAAGTCCCGCACATCCGACTGTCCCAGACACATTTCCCTCACAGAACAAATGAACTACTCCTGGGTTGGAGGTAGGAAGACCAGTCCTTGCACCAACCCTAGCATGAGAACACATCTTTATATTCCTCATACCTTCCTTAATTTGTGGCTCCACTGCCTGGGTAAGGCACAACTACACCACCACTCACTGCAAATACGTTCATTCACTCTACAACCATTCTTTGTACTCCTGCTACATACCAGGTCCTGTGGCAGATGCAAGAAAGATGGGTAACAAGGTGATTCGTGTGCAGTTTTTGGAGTCTTTGCACACCACTTACTAGCTAGGTGAATTGTGCATGATGTGATTTCAAATTTATCTTTACCATAAAATGGAAATGGTAGCAGTGAGCATCTTGTATTTCTGTCTGTCCCACAAGTCTTTCTCTTTCTTGTTTAAGTTTCCACTGTATTACATAATTATCTTTTTGGGGTAGAGTTTTCATATGATAAGATGCAGTTCTTAAGTGTTTAGTTTGATGGGTTTGGATAACTGTGTATGTCCAAGTAAACTCCACTGAAAACGAGACATAGAACACTTCCATCACCCCAGGAAGTCCCTTTAGGCCCCTTTCAGATCAATCCCCCCCGCCCCAAAACAACCACTTCTTATTTCTATGACCGTGGATAAATATTTTCATACATAAGTATCTTTTTGTGTCTGGCTTCATCTCAACATCATAATTATACATTCACGTAGTCATATATACCAGTTGATTCCCTTACGGTTGTTGTTGAGTGTTATATATTCCATTGCCTCTGTATATCCACAATTTGTCTATTCATTCACCCAATGATGGACATTTGGGTTGTTTCCAGAGTTTGGCTATTGTGAATATAGCTGCTGTGAGCATTGCTGGGCAGATCTTTTTGTGGCCACATGATTACATTTCTCTTGGGTAAATATCCAGGAGTGGAATTTCTGGGTCATTGGGTAAATGGATGTTTAACTTTATAAGAAATTAACAAACAATCCTCCAAAATGGTTGTAACATTTGATACATCCCCCAGCAAGCAACATAATGTTCCTGCATCCTCTCCATATCCTAACTCCTGCTTTTGCCAATTTTGGTTTTTGTTTTGTTTGCTTTTACCATTCTAGTGGTTGTAAAATGGTATCTCATTGTGGTTGGAATTTGTATTCCTTGTTGACTAATGATATTGAACACCCTTTCCATCCACTTATTGGCTATTTGTATATCTTCTTTTACGAAGTGTATGTTCAAGGCTTTTGCTCATTTTAAGGTGCCTGTGGATTTGTATTGTAAAATTTGTAGGCATTGTTTATATGTTCTGGACATGGGTTCTTTGTCAGATAGCTGTACTATGAATATTGTTTATCCGGTCTGTGGGTTGAACCATAAATGTAACCATACCTACCACCAGGAATTTTCAGTGATATGAACCAATAAAATCCTCTTTTTTTAAAGTTCAATTAAATTGAGTCTCTGGACTCTGTCCTTTTCAAGTGGGAGTCTTGTTTGACACATTGAGAAATACCTACCTCACAGAGCAGATGTGAGGATCAGATGAGATTGAATGTGATAATACATGGAAAGTCTTTAACACAGGATCCAGCCCATAATAAACTGTTTCTGTTGGTTTTACCAACATAAAAACAAACAAACAACAAAACAGCCCTTTCTATTATCAAGAAAATAGTATTTCTATAGGAGGGGAGAGGCAAGAAAAAACTATGAGGATTTATGGGACAATCTCGTGATTGAGTATAGAAAGGCAGGTCAAATAAACTTTCCAACAAAAGACCGGAAGATTATTAGGCAATCGTAAAACTTGGAAAGGAAGATGGCAGAGGGGATGCAGCTTCTAGGCAAAAGGAAGGGTATGAAAAAGTTCAATGGGATGAAAATACCTGAGACATTCAGGCAAGGCTGCAGTGTGTAGTGCAGGTTGGGACTTGATGGGAAATGAGGTTAGGGATGTAGGTGAGTGAGGTCAGATTATTGAGGGTCTTTGCCACACAGTGTTTGTTCTTTGTCTTACAGACCTAATTTCTCAAAATGCATCCTCAGAGCAGCAATATCAATGCCAACATTATCTGGGAGCTTATTACTATTGACCAAATCAAAATCTGAATTTTAAAAACACTCCATGTGATTCATATTCAAATAAAGTCTCTAGAGCACTGCTATAGACCAGGGGTCCCCAACGCCCGGGCCACGGACCAGTACCAGTCTGTGGCCTATGAGGAACTGGGCCTCACAGCAGGAGGTGAGCAGCGGGCGAGCCAGCAAAGCTTTATCTGCTGCTCCACAGCGTTCCCCATCGCTTGCATTACCGCCTGACCCATCGCTGGCGTTGCCGCCTGACCCATCGCTCACGTTGCCGCCTGAACCATCGCTGGCTGGCATTACCGCCTGACCCATCACTAGCATTACCGCCTGACCCATCACTGGCTGGCATTACCGCCTGACCCATCGCTCACATTACCGCCTGACCCATCATTGGCTGGCATTACCGCCTGAACCATCGCTGGCTGGCATAACTGCCTGACTCATCGCTGGCTGGCATTACCGCCTGAACCATCGCTGGCTGGCATAACCGCCTGACTCATCGCTGGCTGGCATTACCGCCTGAACTATCCCCACCCCCACCCCACCCCCGTCCGGGGAAAAATTGTCTTCCAGGAAACCGGTCCCTGGTATCAAAAGAGTTGGGGACCGCTGCTACAGACAAGGAGAGTCATCTGAAGATTTGAGCAGGAGAGTGATTTGATCAGATTTACGGGTTAGGAATTCGGAGGCAACACGGAGAATAGTCTGAAGGAGGTTAGACCACAGACAGGAAGATCATTTAAGAGTCCACTGTTGTCAGATCTTACCAGACCTCAAGCGTTAGTGTCATTTTTGATTACAGCACTTTCAGAGCTCAACTTATACTGAAGGTAGCCCTATAATACTGTTCTAAGAACTTCCTGGAGACACTTAATATTACTAATATTATTAAATCCTACTAATAATCATCATCATTATAATATCAAGTTATCTGACATGTAATGAATAATGCCAGGCACTACAAAGGGTACCCCCTGCATATTATTTCTAATCTTCATAACAACTTTGAAATACTGGCAACTACAACAGACATGTATTTGTCTGCTTCCTCTGCACCCATTTCCCATTTAGACCCAGGAAAGACCCCTATTTTCAGCCAAGTGGTTTGACTGGGACTGACAGCACCCTCAGTTCCTTCTTAATAGTCTTGGTGATTGGTTAAGGGAAGGTCATGTGATCCGGTGAAAGCCAATGAGAAGCAAGAAAAATGTCTGGGGTCCTTATGAGGAAGAAGTTCCTGTAGGAGCTGCCCAAGGAGATGTTCACCCTTTCTATGTAAACTGTGATGGGAAGGTGAGAACCTGAGATGTTATTTCTGCTACTATGAGGGAAGCCACTCTAAGGATACAACTGCCACTGAAGACCAAAATTACAGAGAATCACAAAAAATATAGCTACATTCCCTGATGAGAAAATGAAGCTCTGACTAGATCAAGCCACACCTGGAATGAGTTACTTCCACAATTTTCTGTTAAAGAAACCAATTTTTGTTGTTTTTTAAGCCAGCAGTTCTGTCATTGTCACCAACTGTTTCCCAATTGACAGAGTGCCATCTTTTTCATTTTCCAACTAAGAATCTGAGAATTAAAGAAGCTAAATTATGTGTTTGACCACACAGTGGATATTTAAAATGAAATCTGCCTCACCCAAAGTCCATGCTTCTTCAACTGAGTTTTGACCCTTCTCAAACTTAATTTTTAAATCAACATTAAAAAACATAAATGAGGAATAAGATTTAATTGAAAATTATATGATGCATAATTTGTACAACCAAGGGGGAAAAAAATCACAGCTTGAGAAAGTGAAACATTTTCCATCTTTCACTTACGTACTTATTTAATTTTAACTTGCTAAGTCATTCAGGCAATATCTGCTGAAAGCCTATATTACATGTGGGCACTGTATTAGAAATATAAAAATGAATAAGAGAATGATCCTGAATGTGTACTCTCCAAACAACAAAGCCTCCGAAAAAAAAAAAAAAAAGATAGTTTTTTTTAAAAGGAGAAACAGATAAATCCGCAGTTAGGGTTGGAGGCATTAACACCCCAATTTCCACAAATGATAGAACTACTAGACAGAATATCAGCAAAGGAATAGAAGTTCTGAACACAATCAGCCAAAAGCATCTAGCGGACACATATAGAACATTCCATCCAACAAAGCAGAATATATATATTTTTTCAATCACCATAGAGCATTCGCCGACATACTCTGAGGTATAAAATATATCTCAAGAAATTTTAAAGAATTGAAATCATACAAAGAATTTTATTTGACCACAGTGGAACCAAACTAAAAAGCGATAATAGAAAGACAACAGGTAAAATCTCTGAACACTTGGAAAATGAACACCATGCTTCTAAAAAAAAAAAATTTATGAGTCCAAGGGAAAGTCTCAAAGGAAATAAAAATTACTTATAACTAAATAAAAATGAAAATACAAAATATCAAAATATTTGGGATGCAGCTAATGCAGAGCTGTCAGCAAAATCTATAGCATTAAATGCTTACTTCAGAAAAAAGGAAAAACAGCAAATCAAAAAGCTAAGCTTCTCAGAGCACAGGGAGATCAGCTCAATGCTTTGTGATGACCTAGAGGGGTGGGATAGGGAGGGTGGGAGGGAGGCTCAAGAGGGAGGGGATATGGGGATATATGTATACTTATAGCTGATTCACTTTGTTATACAACAGAAACTAGCACAACACTGTAAAGCAATTATACTCCAATAAAGATATTTTAAAAAATAAAATAAAAAACTTGAAAAAAATTTTAAAAATAAAATTTAATTTAAAAAAAGCTAAGCTTCTACCTCAAGAAACTAGAAAAAGAACAAAATAAACCCAAAGCAAGCAGAAGAAAGCAATGATAAAGATAAGAGCAAAAATCAACAAAATTGAAAATAAGAAAACATGGAGAAATCAATAAAATGAAAAACTGCTTCCTTGAAAAAAATCAATAATATTGGTAAAACTCAAGAAAAACTGGTGAAAATAAAAATAGCAAAGCCAAAATTCACCAATATCACAAATGAAACAGGGGATACCACTACAGATCTTAGAAACATGAAAAAAATAATAAGGAACAACCATGTACAACTTTACATTCATAAACTTATCAACTCAGAAGAAATAGACAATTCTTCAAAAACCACAAGCTACTAAAATAAAATCAATGAAGATGAAACAGAAAGTTTGAATAGTCCTATAAACCACTGAAGAAATTGAATTCATATTTTTAATACTACCGAAAAAGGAAATCTCCAGACCTAGGTGGTTTTACTGGAAAATTCTACCAAACATTTCAAGAATAAACACCAATTGTACATAATCTCTTCTCAAAAATAGTAGAAGAGGGACCACTTTTCAAATCACTTCATGAAACCGGTATTATCTTGTTTAAAAAAAAGAGACAAAGGCAATACCAAAAAGAAAAATACAGATCAATACTTCTCATGAACTTAGATGCAAAAACCTTTAAAAATATTAGCTAATTCAACAATGTATAAAAAGAATTATACACCATGACCAAGTGGGAATTACTTCAGGTGTGTAAGGGAAATTGAACAGCATCCCATAAGGGCTCTCTTAGGATAGGAAGCCCCAAGTCAGTATCCAGTAAGTAGCATCACGAAAGGAGACTGATTCAGTCACCCCGCTTTGCTACCCAGCAACCAAACAGACACAGGCACCAGAGTTTTAACAGAGAAGTTGCTGACTGGACTGGCTTGGTCCCCAAACGCCCTTTGCATCCTACCTGAGGCTGTGGTTTCCTTGACCTTCTAATGCCAACCTAAGTCATCCTCTTCTCCAGCTTGAGAAAATACTGTAATAACAATAATAGTAACTAACAATTATCAAGTGCTAGTAGCAAGCGTTAGCCAATGAATGAAGCTCATTAAACATTATTTCACTTCATCATTCATGTTACGTGATCAAAGATAAGGACCCCAGAGGACATAAGGGCAAACAGAATAAAACCCTAGAAAAATGCTGTGCGATTCTGGGGCAAGTAACAAGCTGGAACATGACTGTCCACATTCAAGGATAAATTTAAAAGAGAACGAACACCACCTCCACCACCACAAGAGGCTTGTGAAAAGAATGTGGAACTTTGAAGGAGGATTTAAACATAACATACAACAAGCAGAGGAGGATCATATTTTCAAGAAAAACTGCTCGGGAAATTTTAGATACCATCTGCTTTTCACTTTCAAGGAAATCATAGAAAACACAGACCCTATAAAATAAGACGAAATAATAAGGCAAGTTACTGCGGGAAAAATAAAAGAGACGCTGATAGAGTTAGGGAATTAATTCAAGGAAAGAAATAAGTTTGCAGAATTAAAACATTAAAGGGGCTAAACAGCTGAATTGACAATACAGGAAATTTCAACACCTTCTTGAGCAAAACAAATTGAAGAAGCTCTTCCTGAATGCACAAGAAAAAGGAAAGGAGATAAAATTAATTAGAAATGACTTTTATAGTGGTTCCTATAAATATGTTGATGACGGTGAGACAAAATACAAACTCAAAACCCTGAGGAAGAACATAGGACCAATGGGATAGAAACTATATGACCACAGCCAGGGTGATCACAGTTGGTCCTCACTTCATACAGATGAGGCAGACCTTTTATAAGCTGCATTCTGCAGATGAGCAAACTGAGGCCTTAATAAGCTAGGTACCTGCTCAGGGTTATGAAGCCCCGGGAACAGAGCTGGAATTCACACCCAGAGGCTAGTCTGCCTCTAGAGGGAGGGGTGAGCAGGGGGGGACAGAGAGACAGAGAAGAGAAAGTGGGGGCACAAACAGAAGGAAGCTGAAAACTACAAAAGGGAAGAGCTCATTTACGAACCAAAGAAAAAAGTGAAAATACAGCCACATCTGGATACAGCTTGATACCACGCAAATTGGTTCCAGGACCCCTACCGATACGCAGCGCAGCAAATACAAGTTTTGCTTTTCAGAACTTTCTGGATTCCCCATCCACTCACCCACCCAATGTTTCCCCATCTGAGGAGGTGGAAGCCTCGGAAGAGGAGGGCCAACTGTATGCAGTTCTGATGAAAACCTGTTGCAACCAGGCAACTGTATATTTGGGTAAATTGAAACTCCCTGTGAAAGCAACAAAAAAGAAACTCTTTTGACAGACATTGACTGAGAAAATGAAGCCCTCACTGATGACCGTTCATGAAAGAAAAGAAAAGTCTATAAGAAAACTCAATAAAATGAGGAATGAATTACAAAATAAAAATAAAAACCTCCCTTGTGAGGAAGGCGCGTCATAAAAGCACCAAAGTCATGAACTGAGTGCTGAAAAATCTGCACATAAAATTCTCCTGACCTCCAGCACCTAGCACAGTGCATCACCTGGAAAATATTAAGTGCTTGAGAAATGTCAGCTCCATCATATTCAGTGATGATAGGACAGAGGAATTCTCATTAAAGTCAAGAACAGGAAAAGGAAATTGTCTCAGTTTTTCTTTTAACATCATTCTAGAAATTGTTGGCAACGTGAAAATATAAGAAGAAGCAATACCGGATAAATTTTGGAAAGGAAGAGGTAACTATAACATTATTTGTGGATCATACACACCACTTAGAAATCCAGATTCCACTAAACTTATTACAATTGTTCAGTAGGGGGTCCAAGATACATATCATTAAATTATTATATGTTTATATATTAAATTATGCATATAATTTAAAATCTTCTAGCTTCCCCAGATGGCAATAATATCCAGTTAAAAAACATAATACCCAATTACCGCATTTACAATAGCAACAAAAACTGTAAAACACTTTGAAATAACTTTGTAGAAAAATGCACACAACCCAGATGAAAAATATTAACCCTTTGATGGAGAATATAAGGCTAACAGAATACACTGTTATATAAGCCAAGTTCTTAGATAGGACAACTCAATACTGTAACAACTGATTTTAAGTCCTTACACATTGACCTACAAATTTAATATCACTGAATAAAATCCCAAAGTGATTTTATTTGGAACTTCACAACATTATTCTAAAATTTATCAGCAAGGATAAGAAGATCAGAATAGTCAAAAAAATACTGCAAAAGAATGAGAAGGGGGAAAGTTGCAGTTTTAGAGAATAAAATATACAGTGACCATTTTAAAAAATTGTTCCTGAGACCATAACAGAGGTAGATCAATGGAACATAATTTAAGAAAAAGAAAAAATAAAAGAAAATGACCCAAATATATATGTTTAGTGCACCCTAAAGATATCTCAGATATGTAGGAAAAGAACAATGTTTTCAAGAAATAAACTTAGATAAAAGACAGGCTTAAACCACATTTCAAGGTCTTACACCAAGATAATTTGTAAATGAATGAAAAATTGAAAAATAAAATAATAATAAACTGAAGAAAATCGAAGTGAATATACACATCATCCTTCCCTGCTTTGTTTTTCTCCATAGCACTCAACAGTTTCTAAAACATTATATCAGTTCTTTATTATATCATTTACTGTCTAGAATACAAGCTCCAAGAGGGCAAGATTTTTAACTATCTATACCCAGTGCATTGGAAAGCTTCTAGTATGTAGTAGCTGAGCAAAAAATGTATGTTAAATAAATGAACAAACAAATAATATCAGATTATAAAAAGTACATGAAGGAAAATAAATATGCATAAAAGGCAAATTAAATTTTTCTCTTCATCAAAAAAGGCAAATAAGGGCTTCTCTGATGGCGCAGTGGTTAAGAATACGCCTGCCAATGCAGGGGACACGGGTTCGAGCCCTGGTCCGGGAAGATCCCACATGCTGCAGAGCAACTAAGCCCATGCGCCACAACTACTGAGCCTGCACTCTAGAGCCCACGAGCCACAACTACTGAGCTTGTGTGCCACAACTACTGAAGCCTGCGCACCTACAGCCCATGCTCCACAACAAGAGAAGCCACTGCAATGAGAAGCTCCCGCACCACAACAAAGACCTCCGCTCGCCACAACTAGAGAAAAGCCCACACGCAGCAACGAAGACCCAACGCAGCCAAAAATAAAATAAATAAATTTTTTTAAAAAGGCAAATAAAATTATATGATTAACAGGTAAAATATCTCCAACCTTAAAAGCTGACTGTCTATGATTAAATGACTAGCTTTTATAAAACAGTAAGAATGAAAGTGAACAAAGATGACGTCCAAAAGAAAAAATGCTAATGGCCGATAAACATTTAAAATGTGTAACATCACAAACAACAACAGAAATATTAAAATAAAAGTGAAACATACTTTGTTTCTCCTCTGACTGGTAAAGAGTGAACACACTGTCTTTGCCCAGTATGTGAGGAAACTCTTACACCAGTAAGCAGAAGTAAATTTCGGTACGATTTTTCTGGAGAACGGTGAGATGTGTCAAATTTTATATAAGCATGCCCGTTTACCAGCAATTCCACTTTGAGGAAATTGTCCTACAGAAAAGCCTGCACAAATACAGTATTCAGACAAATAGGAACACAGATTTTTGATGCATTGCTATCATAATAATAAAATTGCAACAACTTAAATGCCTCTGATATCAAATAAGATGCACTCTGCTGCATACGAAGGTGGGTCAGAACTACATAAATACTGTCTGTGATAAGTTGAGCAAAAGATAGGAAGTTACTGAACAGTATGGGTGCCTTGTCTGTGTGTCTATACAACAGTGGTTCTCAAACTGTGGTCCCCAGACCAGCAGCATCAGCATTATCTGAAACTTGTCTGAAATGCAAATTCTCAGGCCTTACCCCAAACTTACTGAATCAAAAACTTTAGGTATGGAACTCAGAAATCTGTGTTTTAACAAGCCTTCTAAAACATTCTAATGCACAATAAAGGTTGAGGACCATTGGTAAATCTTGAAAGACAGGCACCAAACTGTATATAAAAGCTGTCTTGGGGAAGAGTTTCATGGGAAATTTCATTTTTCTCCTTTATATATTTCTATATTCTAACTGACATGTATCACATTTGAAATTAGGAAAGTTATTTCCAACAGAGAAAGAAAGAGGGGGAGAGAGGGAGAGAGAGGGAAAGAGATTGAGAGAAGAGTGTGACTGCCCAATAGAAAAATGGACAAGGAATTTAAATGGGTGATGACACTCCCACGAAAAGGCAAAAAAATTTCTAATAAAGGTACTTTTTAAACATTCATTTTGACTAGAATTAAAAGAAATTTGTATTAAATTTTGGCAATTGTTTCCACTTATCAGATAAGCGTCATTAAGAAAAATACTAAAACTGAATGGATTCACAGGTATAGTGGACCCAGAGGCTTCTGGCAAATGTTACAGAGAGAGCACTGGAAATTTATAGCAAAAGGTATAAAACTGGCCATGTATTTGACCTGGTGACCCAAATTCTAAGGATTTCTCCTAGTTAAATATTTGAGGGTATCTTTTTTTCAATAATAATGAAAAATAAATTGAAAGCACCCTAAATATTCTACCATATAAAACTGATTAAAAGAACTATGTTATACAGTGCTCTTGTAACATAATTATTTCATTCAAAAGGATGGCATGACTACAGATATATTGATATAGAAATATACTAACATGTAAATTATCCAGAAAAAAATATACCTGTCAATATTAAGCATTTAATATGTTAGGCAGTATTCTAAGAACTTTATAAAGAATAACTCACTCAATCCTAACAACAATATGAGAAAGTAAAATTACGATCTTACAGATGAAGAAACACATTTGGAGAATTTGAATAACTTGACCATCAGGTTATGAGTAGTGGGGGCCAGCTGTGCTGTCAGCCTCCACACTGGTCATTGCTGTGCACATAATATCATTTATATTGTTGATGATGGTTCACGGAGAAAAAGTCTGAAAGGTTAGCCACTGCAACAGGAACAATGGTTATCTCTGGATCATGGAATTAAAGGTAATTTAAATCCTGTTTTCTATCAGTTTATCTTTTGTCTCTAAAGATTATATAAGACTTGTGCTATGTAAGTGATAAATATTTAACTGGGGACATATTTTTTTGTATATTAACAGAAAAGAATGAGTAAGAGCTCACTATGAGGGTAAGACCTACAAAATCCAAGCAGCAGAGAAAGAACTTTTGAAAGGCATGGAGTTTTGAAAAGAAATGGTACTTCAAAGTAACAATGAGAAACTGAATGTGGGTGGCATGGAAACTACTTATAACACCATCATCCCACTTCAAGACTGCAGCTACCAAAAAAAGGTAAAGCTCAGGAAAATTTTGGTTCCAGTCTGTTCCATGAAAATTAAAATGGCAGCTTTTCCTCATTGAAGAGACCCTGACAATTGGGGTATTCAAATTGCACGGGACCTTCCTGCTCCATATATACCACCAACAAGATTATACTTGGATTCTTCCAGAAAGCCTTTATTTGCTCATTAAAGAGGTCACATATGTTCATACCTGTGTTCTGCTAACAACAATCTCAACTCAATGTCCAGAGAAATGCTGCAGGAGTAGACAGGTGGGCATTCCTGATACATATAAGTCTCTGGATGAGACTGTGTCACAATGGGATCATGGGCTACAAGAGAGGACTGGAGACAAACATCTGAATAATTAGGATGCTGCAGAGACTTATATGTCTCAGCACTTCCCAACTGCCAACAGTCAGTATTCAGATTTCTCCAATAGAGCCATACTAGGGTATCCAAACCCTTTCTTTGTGGGTGAACCTGTCCTTATGGTAGATTATATGATTGTTCAAAGTTTTCACTGCATCTCCCTATGCAAGGCTTATTTTTCTCCACCCCACTAAAATCAAGATTGTCCATGTGACTTTCACTGGCAAATGAAATAAAAATGGAAGTTTCATATAAACACTTCCAATCAGAAGCTTTAAGAGTCACTATGCGCTTACAGTATTCAGCTATTATGTTCTCTTTTCGCCTTGCCATAAAACCATTGATACAGCAGATAGGTGCAGCTCTATTAGCCTGAATCCCAGAATAAATAAGTTGTGTAGCATAATTACAACTGACCCATAATGGACATGAAGTGTGAGAAAAACCTTTGTCGTTGTAAGCCAGAGACTTTGGGGCAATTTGTTACTGCAGCAAATCTCAGTATAAACTGACTGGTACACTACCAAATCCCTGCTTTCATACTTGGAGATCCACTCAACACCAAGACTCACATCCTCCTAGAAGCTCTGTGAACACTCACAGAGTGTTCGCAGAAGCTGGCCTGTGTGCACCTTCCTTGTTGTAGCTGAAGGAGTTTTTAATTCTCCTTTGGATTTGATGATTTGAATCACTGAGCCCTCTCTGGAATAAAATGGCAGGCTGATTTCCTTACCCCTTCCTCCTACCCTAAGCTCACCATGTAATTATACCAAAAACCTCTCCTTCCTTCCAGGATGTCACATGCCCTCTGCCAGTCCTGTGATGACAGGATATGAAAAGCAATGGACAGCTTCACCAGCTGAGAATGAAGTGGACTTCAGACAGCAGCCAAAAGATGACAAAACAGGAAATCCCTCGTTACAGTCAATATCCTCTAGGGCTTTTGGTTTCTCAAGCCCTGCATAAAGAAATTTACAGTTTGAGTAACACTGTTTTCCAAGAATCCAGGATTCCAGCTGTTATTCATATTGCTACCCACTGATGACAAAGCATAGTTGACACTGGCAATAAAATGCAAGCATCTGCTTTCTGAATGGTTTATGAGCAGTATTTTTGGACCTCTGCAAACCTATCACTTGAATATTACAGGGGAAGACTTGGAAGGAAATGAAAATACAGGGAGCTTTGGGAATGGCCAAGAGGCATTAGTAACAACAATAGCAAAAACAACACCAATAATATTATCATTATTAAATATGATAGCTAACAATAGCTCTTGCTGGATGGCATATAGTGTTCTAAAGTCCCCACTTGCATTAATTCTTTTGCCATTCCTAACTTACCTGAGAATAAGGTACAATTTATTATCCATACTTTAAAAGATGACAAAATAGAAGATTAAAAAGGTAACTTGCAAAGGGTCATATCATAATTAAATGGAAGATTTTGAATTTGAATGTGGGTCTCTTAACAGCAAAGTCCAAGCACTTATTCATCATATTATATTGCCTGAGATTAAGGATACAAATAAATAAAAATACCTGGGCATTCTTCCATATCTAGAATCTTCTTTCAAGAAAAGTAACATAGATGAAGGAGAAAAACTTACTGTGTAGATGGCTTATGTTTGAGTTCAAACAGTGGCATTTTTTCACTGTGTGATTTTGAATAACCCACTTAATCACTCCTAAAAGATGTTACCTCATTTACAGAATGAGGAAAATGATTCTCATTTTATCAGTATAAGATTGCAATGAAAACAGAAAGTGGTAATAGATGGGAACAACTATAAAGTTCAAAATGCTAAATAAGTGTAATTTATAATACATAGTTCATTTTTGCAGTGCCATAATTGCTTGCTCAATGGCAACAATGGACTGATATTGACCAGCACTATTAGACCAAAGACAGGAGGTTTGAGTATAATATGCAATTCACAGCATCCACTGTCTTCTAAACTGGAGTAGCTTGTAACAGACCAACACTCCCACCAAGAGCAATGATAAAAACCAATAACATATCAAAAGTCATTTGTTTGAAAGCACCAGAGTTTCTGTGGCAGTCAGAATTTAAAATCCAGACTCCAGAGAAAAGGAAAGCTTACTGAGGTTACACCAACTCTCTGAATGCTGGTATTTTCCATAGGACATTTGTCAATTTTTGCCACAGGTTAGGAAGCTGCAATGATAGGCAGGGGTAATTGTTACAAGGGATAGAAACCAGCAGAGGTACAGGCAATTTCACACAGCTGGGGTTAAATTAAGTTGAGGTTCAGGGCTGCCAAGTTAGCCAGAACTTGAGGAGCAAAGATCAGAGACAGAAGGAAAGAACAGAGATTTGAGACCCATATTCAGTACCAGTTTTCTTCTTGAGGCATTTATCTATAAATGTCACAGAACAGGGTAAGAAGCCAGACTAAAAGGGATAAAAAGAAAAAAGATTTTTGACAGCCTCACAGTGCTAGAGAGACAAAAATTAGATTTGAAGACCTGCCAAGGAGAACAGTTCTAGGAGATGTGATAAGCCCTAAGTTGGGACACCTAAAGGGTGAGACCCTAGGATGGAGGTTGAACAAAAGGTAGATTGACCCTTATAAAGAATGCAATCCAACCTCAAGTCAGCTCCACCCACGATGGTATGAGATAATTTGTCCCCTGCTGCCTGCTATAGAAAAAGGTGAATCTTCTCTGAAGAGCAATAACACCATCCAGAATTTCTACAATTTGACATCCATAATGTCCAACATCTACTGAAATTACCGGACATATAAAAAGTAGGGAAATACAATTAAGAGAAACCCACAAGTGACTTAGTTATTGGAGTTACAAGACTCAGATTCTAAACTTTGATTAGAATGTCCAATAAAATAGATGAGATATTAGACAAGTTGACCAAACAACTGAAATATATAAACAAGAATAAAATGGAAGTTCTAGAGCTGAAAACTACAATAACTGAAATTTAGAACTCAGTACGCAGGTTAAACAGCAGATGGGACACAGGTGAAGAGAGATGGAAGAATGCATGGGTAGAAATACTCAGAATGAAGCATAAAAGGTAAAAAAAAAGATGACAAGTACAGAAAAGAACATGAAAGAGATATATATGTAACCCTGTGAAAAGGTTTACCATATACGGAATTTGAGTGCTACAAGAGAAAACTACGGAGAACAGGACCAGATCAATATTTGGATAGATAACAGCTCAGAATTTTCTAAAACTGGTGAAAGACATCAAGGTATGGATTAAAGAAGTGATACAACTTCCAAGAAGGACACCTACAAAGAAAAGTACCCCATATATAAATGATTGAAAACGAAAGAAACAGAAAATCTCAAAGCATGAGGTTGAGGGGATATTGTCAAAGGAGCAAAGTTTAGACTAACAGCTGACTTTTCAATAAAACTGTGGTAGCCAGACACACTGGAATGGCACCTTGAAAGCAGAGAAAAAACCAACCACCAACCTAAAATTCTATACTTAAAGAAAACATTCTTCACTAAAGAATAAAGCAAAATAAATGAAATGGATTAACTGAATAAAGGTGAAATAAAAATATTTCCAAACATACAAAACTTCAAAGAATTTATTGCCAATAGACCTGCACCAAAGAAACACTATAAGGAATTATTCAGGAAGGAGGAAAATACTTCCACACAGAAACAAGAAATGCAGAAAGGAATTTTTTTAAGTTTAAATATGAGAATTAATTTAAAGAAACATTGTACAAAAAAGTGTAAAGTTTTGTAGTATATAAGATATATGTAAAATTAAAATACATGACCACAATCACACAATAGGCTAGAAGGGGTACAAGAAGTTAAAGTGTTCCATAATCCTAGTATTATTTGTGAACTGATTAATATTAGACTATAACAATTCAAAGATTCATGTTTTAATCTCTAGGGAACCCATAAAAGAATATCTACAAACTAATAGATGGGGAAAATGGAATATTTTTTTAAAAGGTTGAACTAACCAAAAGTAAGCAAACAGAGAGAGAGAGAGAGAGAGAGAGAGAACTATAAAACATAGGGAAAATTAAAAATAAATGGCTATATAAAAATTGCAACATATCAGCAATTAAATATAAATAGTTTAAATGCACCAACTTAAAGTATCACACTGAATTAAAATTAAAAACTATATACTGATTTTATAAGAGACATACCTTTAATATGAGAACAAATAAAGGCTGGCAGTAATGGGCTGGGAAAAGTTATAGCTCGCAAACACTAAATAGAAGAAATTGATGTAGCTATAGTTATAAAAGGCAAGGTAGACTTTAAAGCAAGACATACAACTAAAGATAAACAAGAATATCTCATACAAAGAAAATGGTCAATCCTCCTGGAAGATATAAACATTCTAAATTTGTCTGCAGCAAACAGTATAACACCAAATATATAAAGCAAAAAAGGATATAACTAAAAGAAGAAATAAGCAAACACATAAATATAATAGAAGACTTTCACAAACTCTTCCAGTAACTAACAGTAAATGGTAGAACAAGCAAAGCAAAATACAATAAGTTTTTAAAATATTAACATGATAACAGTATTTACCAAAATGAAATATATAGAATGCTACACTTAACAATGCTATGATAATAAACAAAATTTTCAAGTTTATCTGAATGTTTATTAAAATTTATCATATTCTGGATCATAAAGTAAGTCCAAGAAAATATAATTCAGAGTATGTTGTTTGACTACATTAGAATTCAGCAACAAATCAATAATAAAACAAAAACTAGGAAATCAAAAATGTTTAGAGACTAAGCAATATAATTGTAAATAACCATAGGGAAAGACATTATTAACATGGAAATTAGAAAATAGTTTCCTGTGAATCTTAATGAAAATAAAATTGGTAGAATGTAGGTAATGTTGTAATTGGAAGGAAATTTATAACCTTAAATGCATCTATTAGAGAATAAGAAAAGCTGAAAACAATAATCTACTAAGTTTAGCTCAAAATATTAAGAAAAGAGCCAAATAAACTAAAACAGAGGAAATAAATAATAAATATAAGGGCAAATTTAATATTAAAATAGAGAAAAATCAAAGAAGGTGGTTCTTTGAAAAAAAACAATTTCATAAACACCTAGCAGTCAAGAAAAAAAAAGGAACAGCATAAATTACAATATCAAGAGTGAAAGGAGCATCAATCCTCAACTAAATATTAGCAAAACAAATTCAACAGTACATTAAAAGGATCATAGAAGAAGACCAAGTGGGATTTATCCTAGGTATGCAAGGATGGTTCAATATGTGCAAATCAATCAATGTGATACACCACATTAACAAACTGAGGAATAAAAATCATATGATCATCTCCATAGATGCAGAAATAGCTTTTGGCAAAATTTAACATCCATCTGTAATAAAAAAAAAAAAACTCTCCAGAAAGTGGGCATAGAGGGAATATATATCAACACAATAAGGACATATATGATGAGCCCACAGCTAACATCATACTCAATGGTGAAAAACTGAAAGCATTTTCTCTAAGATCAGGAACAAGACAAGGATGCCCACTCTCACCACTTCAGACAAGAAAATGAAATAAAAGAAATCCAAATTGGAAAGGAAGAAGTACAACTGTCACTGTTTGCAGATGAAAGGATATTACACATAGAAAATCCTAAAAGATGCCACCAAAAGACTACTAGAACTCATCAATAAATTCAGCAAAGGTGCAGAATGCAAAATTAATATACAGAGATCTGTTATACACTAACAATGAACTATCAAAAACAGAAATTAAGAAAGAAATCCATTTACCATCGCATGAAAAGAATAATATATCGAGAATAGATCTTAACTAAGGAAGTAAAAGATCTGTACTGGGAAAACTATAAGATGCTGATGAAAGACATTAAAGACAACACAAACAGAAATATAAACTGTGTCCACAGATTAGAGGAATTAATATTGTTAAAATGACCATCCTACCCAAGACAATCTGAAATTAGTGCAATCCCTATCAAAATACCATGACATTTTTCACAGAACTAGAACAAATAATTCTAAAACTTCTATGAAAACACAAAAGATTCTGAATAGCCAAAACCATCTTGAGAAAGAACAAAGCTGGAGGTATCACACTCCTTGACTTCAGGTTATACTGCAAAGCTACATAATCAAATCAGTATGGTTCTGGCACAAAAACAGACACCTAGATCAAGGGAACAGAACAGAGAGACCAGAAATAAACATATGCATTTATGATCAATTAATCTATGACAAAGAAGGCAAGAATATACAATGGGGAAAAGACAGTCTCTTCAATAAATGGTGCTAGGAAAACTGGACAGCTCAATGTAGAAGAATGAAATTCGAACATTTTCTGATACCATCTACAAAAATACACTCAAAATGGATTGAAGACTTAACTGTAAGACCAGAAACCATAACACTTCTAGAAGAGAACAGAGGCAGAACACCCTTTGACATAAATCATAGCAATATTTTTTGGATCTGTCTCCTAAAGCAAAAGAAATAAAAGCAAAAATAAACAAATGGGACCTAATTAAACTTAAAAGCTTTTGCACAGCAAAGGAAATCAACAACAAAACAAAAAGACAACCTGTTGAATGGAAGAAAATATTTGCAAATAATATGACCAATAAGGGGTCAATATCCAAAACACAGAAACAGCTCATACAACTTAATATCAAACAAACAAACAACTTGATTTTTAAAAATGGGCAGAAGACCAGAACAGACATTTTTCCAAAGAAGATATACAGATGGCCAACAGGCACATGAAAAGACACTCAACATTACTAATCATCAGAGAAATGCAAAGCAAAACCACAATGAGATACCACCTCACACCTGTCAAAATGGCTATCATCAAAAATTCTACAAATAACAAATGCTGGCAAGGACGTGGTAAAACCAGAACTCATACACTGTTGGAGGAAATGTAAATTGGTGTAGCCTCTATGAAAACAGTATGGAGGTTCCTCAAATAACTAAAATTAGAGCTACCATATGATCCAGCAATTCCACTTCTAGGTATATATCTGAACAAAACAAGAACACTAATTTGAAAAGATACATACACCCCCAATGTTCACAGCAGCATTATTTACAAGATGGCCAAGATATGGAAACAACCTAAGTGTCCACTGACAGATGAGTGGATAAAGAAGATAAGGAGAGATATATATATTTTGCCATTTGCAACAACATGGAAGGACCCAGAGGGCATTATGTTTAGTGAAATATGTCAGGCAAAAAAAAGACAACTACTGTATGTTATCAAACAAATATAACAAAACAGAAACTGACTCAAAGATATAAAGAATAACCTAGCGCTTACCAGTGGGAAGAGGGGAAGAAAGAGGGGTAAGTTGGGGTAGGGGATTAAGAGGTTAAATTACTATGTATAAAATAAATAATCTACAAGGATATATTGTACAGCACAGGGAATACAGCCAATATTTTTATAATAACTTTAAATGGAGTATAATCTATAAAAATTCTGAATCACTATGTGTACAACTGAAACTAATATGATATTGTAAATCAACTATACCCCAATAAAAAGGAGCAAAAACAGCAACAGCATTACAAATCCTACAGACATTTAAAAGATAATGTAAGAATATTAAGGATAACTTTATGCCAACACATTTGAAAATTCAGGTTAATGAAAAAATTCCCAGAACAATACAATGTAGAAAACAAGTATGTGACATTAATTAAAGAAACCTCAGCTAAAACTGGAGACCAAACAGGCCTGTATGGGGACCTCTCATACCCTGTCATACATACATTGGCAATTACTCCAAACAGGAAGAGACCTACACATGCAACACACATCTCTGACAGAAAGGTGCTGCCCACCTTACTATACAGCAGGAAAAAGAAAACTCTCTGTCCAAAGACAGCCCAGCCAATCAGAGGCTGCAGCAGCCCAACCAATGTGAAGACTTCATACTCTGAACTCCCAGCTTCCTCCAGTGGACTCTTTGGTTATTGCAGCCCCTCCCAATGCCCTCTTTTTCCCTGTAAAAGCAAGTTCCCCTCCCTTGTTCTCTGGGTTTGCCTAGGTCTGCCACAGTTCATAGATCCTGAATTGCAATTCCTCTGGCTAGTCCCAAGTGAACCTGCTTTTGCCAGTAAAATAACTGGCGATTTTATTACTAACACTGACAGGTTCAAGAAGAAATGGTAAATGTGAATACTTCTATATCATTGAGGGAAATTAAATTTAAATAAAAACTTCAAACATAGAAGTCTCCAGGTCCTGATAGCTTCATCAGTGAATTCTTCCAACCATCTAAATTATAATTAACACAAGTATTACACAAAACCTTCCTAAGAATAAAAAGAAAAAACAAAAACAAACAAAAAAACCCAGGATTACGTCCCAATTTGTTTTGTGAGGCTAGGATTACCTTAAACAACAACCAAAATCTTACATGACTAGGGCTTCCCTGGTGGCGCAGTGGTTGAGAGTCCGCCTGTCAATGCAGGGGACACGGGTTCATGCCTTGGTCCGGGAAGATCCCACATGCCACGGAGCCTGCGCGTCTGGAGCCTGTGCTCCGCAACGGGAGAGGCCACAACAGTGAGAGACCCGCGTACCGCAAAAAAAAAAAAAAAAGAAGAAAGAAAGAACAAATCTTTACCTCTACTTCACTCCTTGCCACAAACTCAGTCATATATGGATTGCAGATCTAAGTTTGAAAAATGTAAGAAAAAATCCTTTAAGAAGAAGATACAGAATATCTTCAGACCCTGAGATAAAGCCTTAATTTTTAAGTGTGATGAAAAAAAGCACTTATTTTAAAGAAAGATATTAATAAACTAGGCTGTATAAAAATTAAGAATTCCTGTTCAAAAGACAATATGAAGCAAAAAGACATGTCACAGACTGCTTGAAGATATCCAACATGGAACTTCTATCCAGAATACATAAAGAGCACCTAAAAAATCAATAAGAAAAAAAAATAAACCATTAAGAACAATGGGCAAAAGACTTAAAGATCCACCTCACAAAAGAGTGTAGCCAAGTATTGGATTAGCATAAGCAAAAGTACTCAATCTCATTAATCAGAAAAATCTTAAAAGCCATAATAAGATACACTACAACCACCAAAAAAAACCCCTAAAAATTAAAACAACTGACAATACCAAGTGCTGGTGAAGATGTGCAGCATCTTGAACTCTCAAACACTGCTGGGGGTAATTTAAATTGTCAGCAGCAAATTTCAAAAAACTATCACCTAAATTTGAAAGTACACATCATGACCAAGGAATTCCACTATTTGGAATATACTCAATAGAAATGTGTATATATGCCCCCCAAAGGAATGTTCAAGAATGTTCATGGTAGCACTGTTTATAATAACAAAAACCCAGACTCATCCTCAATATTCATCAAGAGTAGAATGGATACATTATTTTCAGTATACTCACACAATGAAATACTACACAGTGATGAAAAAGAATGAACGACAGACAACATGAATGGATCTTACAACCATGTGGCACTAATGAAACCAGATGCAAAAACTGTAACATTTTATGATTCCACTGATGTCAAGTTCAGACAGGCAAAATAAATCTGTGGTAACAGAAGTCACGATAGTCTTAGGGATTGGATGGTAGTGATGGTGTGGGATACAGGTGGGTAGTGTTCTATTTCTTGACCTGGGTGCTAGTTACATGGGTATATTTGTTTTGTGGCAATTCATCATAGTGTATGTTTAGGTCTTATGTACATTCCTGTATGTGTTATATTTCCATCAAAAATTACTTTTAAAAATCCAGTTCTACTCACTATTATCTTTTCATGAGATAATAAAAAAGAAAAATCTCTTTTGACCTGGGTTCTTTTATCAGTAATGGGCAAAACTGGAATTATATAAGATCTTTTGTAGCAGTCATTTCAACTTCTGGTAGAAAACATCCATGCCCCCCCCCACTCCCAGACCAGCAATTTCAGGTAGAATTGACCCCCAATCCCACAAAACCCAGACCTGGCCAATCAGAGCATTCCACCTCCTGGCCACATCACTGACTGATTAAGAAATGAGCATATAACCCAAACAGGATCAATGATTTTAGGGCAGCTTTTTGATGGAATTATTCGACAAGAACAGCAAAGGTTGCCACTGAGACTGATTAACTAGTGAACACAATCCTTAGCATTGCTATCACACGGTGAGATTCTGCCTGAGAACAACAACAACAACAAAAAACAGAGAAAAAAGCAGAGATGATGATGATGATGATAGATAGATAGATAGATAGATAGATAGATAAATAGACAAAAGATGACAGATGGAGCCGTAGACTATACACAAGTGATGGATAGAAAGAAATAGAGAATAAATAGATTATTCACAGAGACTGACATATGATGACATATTTTTGAGAATCTGAATATAGTCACATCCAATCTTGGACTTTTCAGTTTTGTGAGCCAATAAATTCCCTCTTTTGCTTGAGGCAATAAGTTGGGTTTCTGTTATGTGCAGCCAAGAGCACTAACTGTTAAAACTTCCAAGGCCACTTCCAGCTTTAATTCCATGACTTAGGCAATGCATTCCAAACTTTTCCAAATAAGCATCCTTTATGGCCTAAGGAGAATGAACAATAGATTCCGGAATCAAGCCCTTCTGCTTGCAAGCTTGAAGTTTCTTTGAAGTCTCATATATTATTTTAAAAAAAAAGAAAATCATGTAAATTTTCAAACCTATTCCATAATATTCTGTCTTAATGTGAAAATATTTCTTCCGTATCATCATGTAAAATCAACACTGTATTATTCTGAAGTTATCCATGCCACCCATACAGTACCACTACTCCTAGGGGCAGCATATCCCTGCTTTAAAAGAACAGACATAGGGAAGGGGTTCAGACTCAAATTCCTACAGGGGTCAGGCAGGTAAGACAACAGGGTACAGAAGAGGGTGAATACAAGCCAGCCAAGGCGGGTAGGTCAGCTCCACTCCATTGTGGCTACCTAGGAATGTCTTTCCAATCCCCATGCAGGCCAAAGACATCTGCAGGATGAATGAAGTCTGGGCAAGACTCCTTCCCCACCTCTGATGTTGAACGCACATTGCTCTGTTTTTCCCTCTAAGACTCAGGCAATACTTACACGGTTGCTAACATCCATTCTCCAAACACCCAATATTTTTCTCCTTATAAAAGATATTTCTTTTAAACAGAGACAAGGCATAGAAGCTTTGGCATATATTATTTAGTGAAACTATATTATACTTTCTGAAAATCAGATGGCTTTACCTATACAAGCTCTAGAAGGAAAATTACCCTATTCCAACAGGCACCTCACATTTTTAACAGCCTCGAAGTTCCAACCTCAACCAGCCATGTTTGAATTGCTTTTAATTTAGCAAGTATGGAGAAGAGAATAATCTGGCAGCTCCTTCTTAAAACATGTCAGAGGCGGGGTCCTTCCAGGAGAATCTGGTGTTCATAAAAGTAATTTTTTCCGTTCATTCTGCTGAGAGCCTCCTCTTATAGCACAGTCATGTGGCTGTCACTCTGGAGGCAGACACCGGCCTCTGAAATTACAGGGTGATTTTTTGGTGGTTTTATTATTTTTTTAAATAATATAATCAAGAATTTGATCTGAACTATTAAAGAAAGGAAAAAATTAATTTAAAAACTGACACCCATGACCTTTAAAATTACGTATTGTGGCTCTTGTACAGCATGCATTCAAAGGTGACTGTTTGCCTGATTCATTTGTAATAAAATGTCCTTTATGGGGAACAAGATCGCATTGTTCAAGGGAGTCCATTGTTAAGTCAAGAAGAAGGTTCAGTAGGTATATACTGAAAAAGTAAAGCGTTACCTACCCTGTCGCCCAGAGGTCCTCCAGTATTTTAGTTACAAATCATTTCAGAATAATAACAATGGTGATGATAATGATCTAGGTTAGTAGACTGGGTACTTAGCATCTGTAGAACACTGGGCTAAGTGCTTCAGGTGCATTTTTTATTTAATCCTCTCAACGCTTGAGGGCAGGTACAATAATATCCCTTTGACCCAAGAGGAGTCTGAGTGAGTCTCAGAGAAGTGACTGGAAGCTGCCAGAAGTTTCAGAGCGTGGACTCCAGTCCATGTCTGACGCCAGAAACTATGTTCTCAACCCCTCACTGACTATAAAGTCGGAGCGCCCTTCTGAAATCAGCTACCCAACTTCGACCCTGCACAGATTCTGATCTTCCCCCCCACCAGATCTAGCCATTTTCCGGTCTATTCTCGCTCAGTGACTATCACCAGCTTCCTTTTAGCTGCTCAAGCCAGAAACCCAGAAGACATTACTGATTCATATTCTATCTCCCTCCCTCCCTGCCCAAATTCAATGCAGCTCCGACACTTGCTGATGCTACCTCTTCGAAAGCAACTGTTACCAATTCACTTCTTTCGCCTCTCTTCCACCACCAGCCTTGTCCAAGCCACCAACACTTCTCTAACGCAACAGCCTCCACCTTCCACTCAGTCCGTGTCCAGTTTGTGTTTATGTCGCTGAAATCTTCTAGAAACGCAAACGCCACCCTTCCTGCTCTAAATCATTGGACGGTTTTCCGATACTCTCAGAATAAAGACTGGAAGTCATAACCTGGCAACACTAGCCCTGCACCCCACCTGCCCGGCACCGCACCCCTCCCCACTTGCCTCACCCACTTCCCCTCTTCCTGTCTGTACTCCGGAAGCCACACCGGACTCCTGGGTTTCTGAAGGCTCTGTGCTCCCTCTCTGGTCACAACTGTCGTGCATGCTGTTCCCTCTGCCCAGAATTCTCTTCCCTTCCTCCTCACCTGGGTAACTTCTATATGTCTTTCAAGTTCAGCTCATTATCATTTCCTCAGGGAAGCTGAGGCAGGGAAGGTTGGACCAGGTCAAAGCCCTCTCACAGAACAGCCTACCACGCTGGTGAAACACTCACCACAATTACAATGTTCTACTTATGTGTGTAACCACATGATGCCAGGCCCACTTATTTGGACTAATCAGAAACAAATTCTTTCTGTATGTCTGAAATTTCTGAGTTAACGAACAGTCAGAGGCAGCTTGGTGAAATGGTAGGCATCCATGTTGGGAGGTCAGGGACCTGAGTTCAAATCCTGACTCTACCTACTAGCTGCGTGGCCTTGAACAAAACACTTCAACTCCCTGATTCTCAGTTTTCTCCTACATAAGATGAGGATGGTGTCAACACCCAGCCCTTCCCTCCCAGGGTTTTTGTTAAGCTTAATGAGGAAGAGAGGTGAAGATAATAGCTCATCCCTCCCGCCACGTGGTGAGGATCCAACTAGCATTTACTGGAAGCTTCACTTCCATGAAATACTGCTTAGTAATAGAGCAAATTGCAGGTGGTCCAAAAGTACAAACTTCCAGTTATAAGATAAACAAGTATTAGGGATATAACGTACAGCAGGATGACGATAGTTAAAACTGCTGTATGGTGTATTTAAAAGTTATGGGGAAGTCTACTCAATGCCCTGTGGTGATCTAAATGGGAAGGAAATCCCAAAAAGAGGGGATACATGTATATGTATAGCTAATTCACTTTGCTGTACAGCAGAAACTAACACAACATTGTAAAGCAACTATACTCCAATAAAAATTAATTAAAAAAACCAACACTGTCAATCAACTATACTGCAATAAATTTTTTTTAAATAATTGCCATTATCAAAAAATCTAGAAACAATAAATGCTGGAAAGGGTGTGGTGAAAAGGGAATCCTCCTGCACTGTTGGTGGGAATGTAAATTGATACAACCACTATGGAAAACAGTATGGAGGGTCCTTAAAAAAGTAAAAATAGAACTACCATACCATATGACCCAGCAATCCCCCTACTGGGCATATACCCTGAGAAAACCATAATTCAAAAAGAGACACGTACCACAATGTTCACTGCAGCACTATTTACAATAGCCAGGACATAGAACCAACCTAAATGTCCATTGACAGATGAATGGATAAAGAAGATGTGGCACATATATACAGTGGAATATTACTCAGCCATGAAAAGAAATGAAATTGAGTTATTTGTTGGGAGGTGGATGAACCTAGAGTCTATCACACAAAGTAAGTCACAAAGAGAAAAACAAATACCGTATGCTAACGTATATACATGGAAACAAAAAAAAGAAGAAAAAAATGGTACTGATGAACCTAGTTGCAGGGCAGGAATAAAAATGTAGACATAGCGAATGCACTTGAGGACACGGGGTGGGAGGGCGAAGCTGGGGCGAAGTGAGAGTAGCATCGACATATACACACGACCGAATGTAAGACAGTTGGCTAGTGGGAAGCAGCAGCATAGCGCAGGGAGATCGGCTCGGTGCTTTGCAATGACCTAGAGGGATGGGATAGGGAGGGTGGGAGGGAAGCTCAAGAGGGAGGGCATATGGGGACATGTGTGTGCATATGGCTGATTCGCTTTGGTGTACAACAGAAACTAACACAATATTGTGAAGCAATTATACTCCAATAAAGATCTACTAAAAAAAATAATAATTACCTTCGTAATTTCACTGTGTTAACCCTAGATACTATAGTTTCAGCTTCAAAAATCTTAGTACATCTTCTCATGTACCAACACTATTACCACACCATCAAAACTTTAAAATATACGTTAACATATTCTAATACCAAATCCATTTACAATTTTTCCCAGTTGCCCTCAAAACAACTTTTTATGTGTGGTTTGTTTGGATCAAATTTCAAATAAAGTCTCTTTTAATCTTGAAAAAAATAAAATAAAAGTTGTTAAGAGAGTAGATCACAGGAGTTCTCATCCCAAGGGAAAAAAAAACTTCTTTTTCTTTTTTCTTTTTTTGTATCTATATGTGATGAAGGATGTTAACTAACTGTGATAATCATTTCACGATGTATGTAAGCCAAATCATTAACTGTACACCTTAAACTTACACAGTGCTATATGTCAATTATAGTTTAATAAAACTGGAAAAAAATAAAATGAATTGCTCAGCCATACATACAATATAATAGTATTTCTGTTTAAACACCCATGAAACAGGGCTAGAGAGTACACATCTATAGAGAAAAAAGACTAGAATGATACAATCCAAATACATTATTGGGATGGGGTTTGAGGAGAAGGCTGGCATGGAGATCAAAGTAAGGGGGCTTTGGCCTTATTTCTCTGAAAAGGATAATGTACTCACATACATGTGTAATAAATAAATGTCAAATAGCTAAATAAGACATGTAAATCACTCCAGTCAACTCACTAATCTATGAGTCTTGTGTCTTTCTAGTTATCACTGTACCTAGAATTATGCCTAGATTAGCAAAAACACTCAATAGACATACATTAAATAAGTGAAAAAATTCATTGAAATATAGTTAATGTACAATATTATAGAAGTTACAGGTGTACAATATAGTGATTCACAATCTTAAAGGTTATACTCCATTTATAGTTATTATAAAATATTGGCTATATTCCCATTGTACAATATATACTTGTGGCTTATTTTACACATATTAGTTTGTACCTCTTAATCCCCTACCACTCTATTACCCCTCCTTCCTTCCCTCTCCCCACTGGTAACCACTAGTTTGTCCTCTGTATCTGTGAGTCTATTTCTTTTTTGTTATATTCACTCATTTGTTGTATTTTTTAGGTTCCATACATAAGTGATATTATACACTATTTGTCTTTCTCTGTCTGACTTACTTCACTTAGTATAATACCATCTAAGTCCATCCATGTTGCTGCAAATGGCAAAATTTCATTCTTTTTTATGGCTGAGTAGTATTCCATTGTATGTGTATATATATGTATACATATATATATACATATATATATACACCAATTCTTTTTTTTTTAACATCTTTATTGGAGTATAATTGCTTTACAATGGTGTGTTAGTTTCTGCTTTATAACACAGTGAATCAGACATACATATACATATGTCCCCATATCTCTTCCCTCTTGCATCTCCCTCCCTCTCCCACCCCTCTAAGTGGTCACAAAGCACTGAGCTGATCTCCCTCTGCTATGCAGCTGCTTCCCACTAGCTATTTTACGTTTGGTAGTGTATATATGTCCATGCCACTCTCACTTTGTCCTAGCTTACCCTTCCCCCTCCCCGTATCCTCAAGTCCATTCTCTAGTAGGTCTGCATCTTTATTCCCATCTTGCCCCTAGGTTCTTCATGACCATTTTTTTTTTAGATTCCATATATATGTGTTAGCATATGGTATTTGTTTTTCTCTTTCTGACTTACTTCACTCTGTATGACAGTCTCTAGGCCCATCCAGCTCACTACAAGTAACTTACTTTCGTTCCTTTTTATGGCTGAGTAATATTCCATTGTATATATGTGCCACATCTTTTTTATCCATTCATTTGTTGATGGACACTTCGGTTGCTTCCATGTCCTGGCTGTTGTAAATAGAGCTGCAACATTTTGGTACATGACTCTTTTTGAATTATGGTTTTCTCAGGGTATATGCCCAGTAGTGGGATTGCTGGGTCATATGGTAGTTCTATTTTTAGTTTTTTAAGGAACCTCCATACTGTTCTCCATAGTGGCTGTATCAATTTACAATCCCACCAACAGTGCAAGAGGGTTCCCTTTTCTCCACATCCTCTCCAGCATCTATTGTTTGTAGATTTTTTGATGATGGCCATTCTGACCAGTGTGAGATGATACCTCATTGTAGTTTTGATGTGTACTTCTCTAATGATTAAGCATTCTAATTCTAATGACTGAGCATTCTTCCATGTGTCTGGTGGCAATCTGTATATCTTCTTTGGAGAAATGTCTATATAGGTATTCTGCCCATTTTTGGATTGGGTTATTTTTTTAATGTTCAGCTGCATGAGCTGCTTGTAAATTTTGGAGATTAATCCTTTGTCAGTTATTTCATTTGCAAATATTTTCTCCTATTCTAAGGGTTGTCTTTTCATCTTATGTTTTCCTTTGCTGTGCAAAAGATTTAACTTTCATTAGGTCCCGTTTGTTTATTTTTGTTTTTATTTCCATTTCTCTAGGAGGTGGGTCAGAAAGGGTCTTGCTGTGACTTATGTCATAGAGCGTTCTGCCTATTTTTTCCTCTAAGAGTTTGATGGTGTCTGGCCTTACATTTAGGTCTTTAATCCATTTTGAGTTTATTTTTGTGTATGGTGTTAGGGAGTGTTCTAATTTCATCTTTTAAATGAAGCTGTCCAGTTTTCCCAGCACCACTTATTGAAGAGGCTGTTTTTTCTCCATTGTATATTCCTGCCTCCTTTATCAAAGATAAGGTGAGCATATGTGTGTGGGTTTATCTCTGGGCTTTCTATCCTGTACCAGTGATCTATATTTCTGTTTCTGTGCCACTACCATACTGTTTTGAATACTGTAGCTTTGTAGTATAGTCTGAATTCAGGGAACCTGATTCCTCCAGCTCCGTTTTTTGTTCTCAAGATTGCTTTGGCTATGTGGGGTCTTTTGTGTTTGCATACAAATTGTGAAATTTTTTGTTCTAGTTCTGTGAAAAATGCCAGTGGTAGTTTGATAGGGATTGCACTGAATCTGTAGATTGCTTTGGGTAGTAGAGTCATTTTCACAATGTTGCTTCTTCCAATCCAAGAACATAGTATACCTCTCCAACTATTTGTATCATCTTTAATTTCTTTCATCAGTGTCTTATAATTTTCTGTATACAGGTCTTTTGTCTCCTTAGGTTGGCTTATTCCTAGATATTTTATTCTTTTTTTTGCAATGGTAAATGGGAGTGTTTTCTTAATTTCACTTTCAGATTTTTCATCATTAGTGTATAGGAATGCAAGAGATTTCTGTGCATTAATTTTGTATCCTACTACTTTACCACATTCATTGATTAGCTCTAGTTTTCTGGTAACATCTTTAGGATTCTCTATGTATAGTATCATGTCACCTGCAAACAATGACAGCTTTACTTCTTTTCCAATTTGGATTCCTTTTATTTCTTTTTCTTCTCTGACTGCTGTGGCTAAAACTTCCAAAACTACGTTGGATAATAGTGGTGAGAGTGGGCAACCTTGTCTTGTTCCTGATCTTAGTGGAAATGCTTTCAGTTTTTCACCATTGAGGACGATGTTGGCTGTGGGTTTGCCATATATGGCCTTTATTATGTTAAGGAAAGTTCACTCTATGCCTACTTTCTGGAGGGTTTTTATCATAGATGGGTGTTGAATTTTGTCAAAAGCTTTCTCTGCATCTATTGAGATTATCATATGGTTTTTATCCTTCAATTTGTTCATATGGTGTATCATGCTGATTCATTTGCATATATTGAAGAATCCTTGCGTTCTTGTGATAAACCCCACTTGATCATAGTGTATGATCCTTTTAATGTGCTGTTGGATTATGTTTGCTAGTATTTTGTTGAAGATTTTTGCATCTATGTTCATCAGTGATATTGGCCTATAGTTTTCTTTCTTTGTGACATCTTTGGTTTTGGTACCAGGGTGGTGGTGGCCTCATAGAATGAGTTTGGGAGTGTTCCTCCTTCTGCTATATTTTGGAAGAGTTTGAGAAGGATAGGTGTTAGCTCTTCTCTAAATGTTTGATAGAATTTGCCTGTGAAGCCATCTGGTCCTGGGCTTTTGTTTGTTGGAAGATTTTTAATCACAGTTTCAATTTCAGTGCTTGTGATTGGTCTGTTCATAATTTCTATTTCTTGCTGGTTCAGTCTCGGAAGGTTGTGCATTTCTAAGAATTTGTCCATTTCTTCCACGTTGTCCATTTTATTGGCATACAGTTGCTTGTAGTAATCTCCCATGATCCTTTGTATTTCTACAGTGTCAGTTTTTACTTCGCCTGTTTCATTTCTAATTCTATTGATTTGAGTCTTCTCCATTTTTTTTTTTTTTTGTGTGGTACGCGGGCCTCTCACTGCCACGGCCTCTCCCATTGCGGAGCACAGGCTCCGGACGTGCAGGCCCAGCGGCCATGGCTCATGGGCCCAGCCGCTCCGCGGCATGTGGGATCTTCCCGGACCGGGGCACGAACCCGTGTCCCCTGCATTGGCAGGCGGACTCTCAACCACTGCGCCACCAGGGAAGCCCCTCCCTTTATTTCTTGATAAGTCTGGCTAATGGTTTATCAATTTTGTTTGTCTTCTCAGAGATCCAGCTTTTAGTTTTATTGATCTTTGCTATCGTTTCCTTCATTTCTTTTTCATTTATTTCTGATCTGATCTTTATGATTTCTTTCCTTCTGCTAACTTTGGGAGTTTTTTGTTCTTCTTCCTCTAATCGCTTTAGGTGTAAGGTTAGGTTGTTTATTTGAGGTGTTTCTTGTTTCTTAAGGTAGGATTGTATTGCTATAAACTTCCCTCTTAGAACTGCTTTTGCTGCATCCCATAGGTTTTGGGTCGTTGTGTTTTCATTGTCATTTGTTTCTAGGTATTTTTTTATTTCCTCTTTGATTTCTTCAGTGATCTCTTGGTTATTAAGTAGTGTGTTGTTTAGCCTCCATGTGTTTGTATCTCTTACAGATTTTTTCCTGTAATTGATACCTAGTCTCATAGTGTTGTGGTCAGAAAAGACACTTGATATGATTTCAATTTTCTTAAATTTACCAAGGCTTGATATGTGACCCAACATAAGATCTACCCTGGAGAATGTTCCATGAGCACTTGAGAAGAATGTGTATTCTGTTGTTTTTGGACGGAATGTCCTATAAATATCAATTAAGTCCTTCTTGTTTAATGTATCATTTAAAGCTTGTGTTTCCTTATTTATTTTCGTTTTGGATGATCTGTCCATTGGTGAAAGTGGGGTGTTAAAGTCCCCTACTATGATTGTGTTTCTGTCGATTTCCCCTCTTATGCCTGTTAGTACTTGCCTTATGTATTGAGGTGCTCCTATGTTGGGTGCAAAAATATTTACAATTGTTATATCTTCTTCTTGGATTGATCCCTTGATCCACGTCTTCTTTATCCATTCATCTTTTGATGGACACTTAGGTTGCTTCCATATCTTGGGAATTGTAAAAGATATATTTTAAAGAACAAATAAGAAAGATATAATGATATAAAAAGTGCCTTAAAAGTGTTTAACAAATTCGATCACCCAAGTAGTTCAAAATCTCTGAAATCTATATAAGTTCTGAAAATGGATACTGGTGGTGGTTGTACAACATTGTGAATTGACTTAACACCCTTGAATTGGACCCTTAAAAATGGTTAAATATGGCAAAATTGATGTTATGTATATTTTACCAACAACATAAAAGTTCATACATATCTTTCTTCTGAGTGTAAAAAAAAAGTAACCTCCGTGTCTGAATTACCACAAAGTCTTTATTAATCATATTTTTCACTGTCACCTTGCCCTATCCTCTAATAGAATGAATTTCTCCCCAAGAGTAGTTGCAGCCTCAAAATGGCTCAAGTGTCTAGAAATCAGAAAATTGTCATCACTCCACAGGCAGAAAAAAAAACTAGAACTGGCTTGATTACCAAAGCTCTGGTGCAAAGCAGTGATGCGATTTTCAGTGACAACTGCCATCGATGGAGCTGATGTTAAAACAGAGGACAGGCAAGACAAACCTCCGTGATTCTAACTGCAAAAACTGGAAATCTTGGGAATCAGCATTAGCTTTAAAAACTGAACAATTCTCGAAAGTACTAGAAGGCTTAAAAGAGAAGTCACAAGCTATAAATAAGAGCAGCAGTGAGTTAAAGAGATAATTAGATTAGTGAAAACAAACACAGTGGAAAATTGAAAAAGAAGCCTTTCACTAACAATGACATCTTCAAACATATTTGCAGTATACAAAATACAAAGGAAAAAGAAAAGGAGAACGGGATTCCTCTGATATAAGAAATTGGAGCAAGGCAGACTGGCTAAATAGCTCCCAAGCGTCCTCTTTTTTTTTCAAAGAAAGAAGCAAAATGAGGGTGGATTAGGTTTTCTTTGTGTTAAGTAGGGAAAGAAAATGCTGATGACAATGAAAGCATCTGAAAAGAGACCCAATACCAATGAAACAGACAAGCTATTACCACAAGAGAACTAAAATCTAAGGGAAGTATTTTTAAACTATTAAGCCAGTAAGAATGGCAGTTTGATTTCACACACTCATGATTGCAAAAATATATGAAATCAATTTTATTTTCACCTATTTGGATCTTCTAATTTAATAAGATCTCATTGATTTTTTTTTTTTTTTTTTTTTTTTTTTTTTGCGGTACGCGGGCCTCTCACTGTTGGGGCCTCTCCCGTTGCGGAGCACAGGCTCCGGACGCGCAGGCTCAGTGGCCATGGCTCACGGGCCCAGCCACTCCGCGGCATGTAGGATCTTCCCGGACCAGGGCAAGAACCCATGTCCCCTGCATCGGCAGGCGGACTCCCAACCACTGCGCCACCAGGGAAGCCCAGACCTCACTGATTTTAAATGAGATTAGAACATTAACAAAAACTAGCTGATATTTGATTTGCTTGCATTAAATTATCCAATATTGTTATTAAAAAACAATGGACTAGCCAAGCAGCAGCAAAGTGTATACTTCTTTAACTAATCTAGCACTTTCTTAATCAAGTTGGCTTTGAAATAATCCTGGGACACCAGAGATATACGTAAACAGATACAGAGGGTATACAATATAACCTGGTCAAGTGTAATATATTCTTCTTATAAACTGAATCCCAAATTATACCGTTAAGATCTGACAGTGGGGAAAATCTAAGTGTGTGCCAGAGAGAACTGGTGTGAAACACACAGAAAAGGCAAGAGGCACAGAGACAGCACCTGGGAAGGGCACTGGATGCCACTGAGCCCGGGGGTCGAGTTCCATGATGCTGAACCAACAGATGTCAGCAAAGGACAGGGGTGTTTCTATTTGGTAGCTGAGTTTGGTTCTGTTTTTCTGGATGGTCAGGTGCTTTTGGAGGGAGAAGCAAGAAGGGAGAAGATACTAGATGAAGATAACTAGAATTTGGCTAGCCCCATACCCCCCAAAAAAAACCCAAAAAATTCAAAAACAAAGAAAAAGAATTGTACACAATCTTTAGACATCTTTTCCCAGACAGTAAAGGAAAACAGTAATGCTAAATTTTAAGTTGAGAGTATGACTTGGGTGGTCAAAACCTTGGGCTCTGGGGTCAGAGGACCTGGATTAAGATCTTGACTTCATCACCTGCTAGATGTGAGATCCTGACTAAGTTATGTGTGTGCCTGATGGCTTGGGTTCTGCCTCTGTCAATGCAGACAGTGACAGGTTCCATGCCATCAGGGCAGGGTAAGAACAAGTGAGTTTGTGGGGAAGCTCATGTTTCCATGGATCAGATGTAAGCCATGTGTGAAAGAAGGTTCCGTCCAAGAGGACAACTTGGAAGGAAAAATGGAACCTCAGTGGAAAAAGGATGGAACCTGCTTTCCTAAGGGTGGAGGAGGAAGCCATACGTGACAGTGCAGAAACAGAGATGCAATTAGTGCCATCCAGAGAATCGTTGGTGAGAACGCTCCAGCAATTAGGGATGGATATGTGTACAGGAATCTCCAAAGAAACCCCAAAAGCAACCATGAGAGGAAAAGCCTGCTTGAAACATCTGCCAATTCCAGAAAGTGCCGATACCAGCTCATGACAGTTCTGGTCAAGTAAACACATTCATACCTCCTCCCCTCTCCCCCTGGGGCCCTCCAACCCTGGAGAAGGCAGAAACTGGCCAGTAAGATGAGGAAGGAGCCAGAGGTTGGCCACCTCCCTTTCATGACAGTGAGCTGGCCTGCACGTAGCAAGCCCCAGAAACCAAATTCAAAGTTTCAGCAACTGCACTGGGGTGGATATTTTAATTAGTGACGTGCAGCTGAGTTTTGCGACTTCCAGGGGCTGTAGGACCTTCTATTACTGAATAGGTACCAGAAAGTCAGTAGGGCCTTCCAGAATTTTCATCCAGAGGCAGCCACAGAACCAGCCCCACTGAGTAAATCTAAAGAGACAACAGAAGACAAAAATAAAGTTACTTTTAGGATGACAACACACAGATCATGCTCATTTAACAGTGGTGAAATGTTTCAAGGTGCAGAGTTAAAAATGGTTGTGTCCCTTGGGTGTTTACTAAATGCTAGAGACTGGGCTCAACACTTTCCAGGCAACATCCCATTTGACCTTCACAACAACCCTAGGCGGGGGGGGGCAACGGGGAGGGGAACCGTCATCATTCTCATTTTACAGAAAACTGATAACTTGCCCAAAGTCATGTTAATTAGTGGCAGATCTGGAGTTTCAAGCAACGATGTCAATTCTCTGCTTCTCCTCCTTCTTTGGGGATGACTTAAGTAATATAATAAAAATAATCATTCTCATTTATTTAGGATTTACCCTGTGATTTACGTGGATTAGCTCAAATTCCTCTCCATAAAAGCCCCCTTTGATTGCCCACACTTTATTGATGCAGAAACCTAGAGGGAGTGGTAACCCAAGGGAGTGGTAACCCAAGATTATCTACCCTGCAAAGGCTAACCAGACAGTTGGGCTCCAAAGGTCAAGTTCTGAAGTAGTGTGATCTACCACGTCTCTGAAAGTCCTTTATAAACTGTAAGTGCTCCATGAATGTCAAAAGGGACCATGATTACTATTATTACAGCTCGGCCATATGGGAAGGGCAGGACTTGGACTGACCTACAATAACAGGGAGGACAGACACATCAGACAAAGGCAAGAGCAAAGGCCCAGAGGTAGGAGTCAACACGGCAGGTTCTAGAAGCAGCAAGACCAGGAGCCGCTCTCACAGTGGAACTCATTCACAGGGGCAGCCAAGAGAGTGAATCAAGCAGAGAAGAAACAGTAAATCCATGATACAACTGTTCGCACTTGTAGGCCTGCTTGCCTCCTAGGACACCCTCAGCACTCACGTAAAGAAGAAATGGAGCAATAACCAACCCAGGGACCTCGGGAGGAAAGCAGTGATCTGCAGCTGCTGAGATGCCGAGCGAGCTCTGCACATGGGCACCGTACATCTTCCTCTGACCCATCAGGAAGGCTTCCCTCTTGTAAGGTGCAGTGGGTGTTGTCGTTATCATTGTTCTTACCCTTCTGTTTCTCTGTTTGACCTCATGCAGTGAATTGAAAATGGGTTAGCCTGGTGGAAAAAGAATTTGTACTCATCTCTGAGGACCAATCTGGATTTGAATGCACCTGCTCTGAGAAGCTCAAGGGAAGTGGATTTTGTTCAAAATATCTGAAAAGTGGTCTATAGCACAAGACATATTTTCTTCTCTTGTGAGGGATATTTTTAAGGTCAGATGGTTTAGATTCCTCAGGGCCCAGCTCAGTATTGAGCAACAAGTAAATATTAGTTTAATGTTGGTTGCTGGGTTGGTTGGTTGGTTGATTGGTTGATTGCTTGGTTGGTTGGTTGATGAATGAATGAATAAATGAATGAATGAAATGATCAGTACAGAAGAAAGAATACAGACTTTAAGAGCAGGCCCATTTAGGCATGGATCCCGCTCAATCACCAACTTCCTGTGTGACTTTGACCAAGTCACTTAAGGTCTCTGAGCCTGTTAATTGATTTGTAAAAGGGAATAATATTAGCTACAGTGATGGACTTGTATTCTCTGCCTTATTTTGTTTCCTTCCAGCCTCCAATTATTTTACTTCCTGTAACACACTGATTTTGGTTTGGTGACCCATCCCTCTCCCACCCTTGGTACTCTGGTCATTTGGGTAGATCTAACCCTACCCATAGCCCCAGGAGTGAACATATAACCTTAGGCTAGGCCAACCAGTGTGTTCCGTTCCTATGGAGAAAGTAACTTCCTCAGGGGGAGGACCATGACTCAAGCCAGGCTAATCACAGCTGTATTAGTCATGGGTCTCCAGAGAAACAGAACCAAGAGGGGGGATATATACATAAAGAGAGAGAGAAATACACACTGATATAGACATAGAAATAGACACAGATGGTAGAGACAGAGAAACAGACGGAGACAGAGGTGGACAGGGACATGGAGATGGAAGTGGAGATTGAGATGGAGATGGAGACAGAGACAGAGACAGAGATAGAGAAGGAGGTAGAGACAGGGGTAGAGGTAGAGACAGAGACAGAGACAGAGGCAGAGACAGAGGTAGATTCAACTGATTGGATGAAGCCCACCGCATTATGGAGGGTATCCTACTTCACTCAAAACCTACAGATTTAAATGTTAATCACATCTTTAAAAATTTCTTCTTCCTGCTGTACTTGAGCCAGAAAGGATGTAAGAGCAGAAAACCCAGGGCAGGGGGTAAGAGGCTCAAAGGGAGGACAGGAGGCAAGGCACCATGGGGTTTCAACCTCAGGAAGCCAGTCATCGGCCATGCAGACCTGACAGGCTCAGGAGTCGCTGTCCCAAACCAAATGGCCAAAGTCCCTGGAGAACGTCTGGTGATGCCGAGAAGTTAATCTCTCACATGGATTACTGCACAGCCTTCTAACTGGTCTCTCCACCTTTGGGCCCATACGGTCCGTTCTCAACACAAAAGCAAGAGTAATGATGTGAAAACATGAAGTCAATCATGATTCTCCACTCAGAACTCTCCAATGCCTTCCCACCTCACTCAGAATAAAAGCCAGAGTCCTTCAGTGGTCTTCCATCCCCTACGTGATCTTCCTCCTTGCTGAAATCCACCAAGCCCTCTTCCACCTCAGGGCCTTTGCACCTGCTGATTCCTCTTCCTGGAATGCTCTTCCCCCAAATATCTACCAGGCTTATTCTTTCACCCCTACTTTTCTCCATAGTACTCTCATCTTCTCTCATAGTATTTAATTTAGTTATGTATACAATCTATCAGCTATACATTGTTGTGCTTTCTACCGTATCCCCAATGCCTGGATCTGTGTCTGACACAGAGGCAAAAAATAAATATTTGCTGGGGGAAAAAAATGAGTGATTACTGAATCCTGGCAAAGCTATGGAGGTGTGAAGGATATTGGCAGGTTTTGAGTAAAGGGTTCGAGAAACAAACAAAACAGACAAAGCGGGGATAGCAAATGCTAATGTATCAGTCGTGCCAGACGCCACATGAGTTCAACTCGCCAACGTGGAGACCAAGGTGCTTGTGTCAACAGAGAATTCCGACCCACACTGCAGGGGCACATCAGAGACACCTAATGCTTTTCAGAGAGGAAGCCCTACAGGAATGGGTGCAGGATGACGCTGATCAGGAGGGACATGGATTAAAATAAGGACAAAATATTGACTAAGCAATGCCCATGGGAAAAATGCACCTTGTAATGAAGGCATGCATATTTGGGGGTGGGGGTCGGTTCAGATTATTGCTAATAATAGAATGAATTTAATCAGCAGGACTAGACAAACATGACTCAGTCACCAAGATGTGTAGAGACTTAGGAATGATGCAGAGGAGGAGATTTTTAGAGTTGAGATATTCTTGTGTCCACGAGAGAAAGGAAAGAGCTGAAGAACACGTGGACCAGGTCTAGAGCTTCAGATAAAAGGTCATGTACTGAGTGTGTGCAACTGAGCATATACGGCGCCTAGTACCCGACTATTTTTTTCTCCCAGGGCCATGATCACAGCCAGTGTGATTAAGCCAAGCATCTGAAGACTGAGGTCTAGTCCTTGCACCGAGGGGTTGAAGAACACCCAGCAGAAACAGCAAGTTGACAGTCTACTGAAGAAGCAGCCATCATCAGTACTAAGGTGCAATTCAACTGAAGGCCAGGCCTCTGGCCTGGGAGGAGGAGGCTAACTTCTTTGACAGGATGTCACTGCTGGACCCCCAGCTGAGCCTCACCAATTAGGCTTGGCCCTGCAGAAACCGGACTTCTTCAAACCAGGATTTCTAACTCATCTTTTTTTTAAATTGAAGTATAGTGGATTTACAATGTTGTGATACTTTCAGGTGTACAGCCAAGTGATTCAGTTATACATACATATACATGTATTTTTTTCAGATTCTTTTCCCTTATAGGTTATTATAAAATATTGAGTATGGTTCCCTGTGCTATACAATAGGTCCTTGTTGGTTATCTATTTTATGTATAGCAGTGTGTATATGTTCATCTCAATCTCCTAATTTATCCCTTCCCACTTTCGCCTTTGTTAACCATAAGTTTGTTTTCTATGTCTGCGGGTCTATTTCTGTTTTGTATATAAGTTCATTTGTAGCATGTTTTAGATTTCACATATAAGCGATCCCGTATGATACTTGTCTTTCTCTGTATGGCTTACTTCACTTAGTATGATAATTTCTAGGTCGAGCCATGGAGCTGCAAATGGCATTAGTTCATTCTTTTTTTATGGCTGAGTAATATTCCATTGTATATATACACCACATCTTCTTTATCCATTCCTCTCTGCTGATGGACATTTAGGTTCTTCCCATGTCTTGGCTATTGTAAATAGTGCTGTAATGAACACTGGGGTGCATGTATCTTTTCAAATTATGGTTTTCTCCACATATATGCTGATCATATGGTAGCTCTAACTCATCTTTCATTCCTATAATATGCACAGGGCTAGGACTATGCCAGGAATTCAAAGATAAATGGCCATCAAGGAATATGAACTGGTGGAGAGACATAACAAAAAGTAAGTGCATCCATTATCATGTCAGAGAAGAGAGTGGCAGACGAGGACAGAGGGCAAGTAATTTGGCTTATGGACCTTGCAGAAGTCTTCTCCAAAGGAAGAGTTATCAGATCTGGGTTTTGAAGGATAAATAGGAGTTTGCCATTGGAGAAAAGGAGGAAGGGCATTCCATACAAAAGGAAGTGAATATGCAAAGGCAAAAGCTATAAATGAGTATAAACTATCTGGAGACCAGTCAAGAAATTCAGTAGAAAGTGATTATGGGGTACATGTGGTGAAAGCAGGTGGATTTTTGGACACAGCTGGAGATGAGGGGCCTAAGACTGTAAAGGCCTTATGTGCCGTGCTGAGGACTTTCGGGTTGATTTTGCACCTAACGAATAGCCAGAGGAGGTGTGCAAGCAGGCGGGTAAGATGACTGGATTGGTGTAAAAGGGGCTTTTCCCACTGAACCATCTAACAAACCCTGATGTTTTTTAATGACAGAATCTGTGTCCTTTCAGCCACAGAACACTCTGCAGTGATGTGCTGCTTTCTTTTATGGGAGGGCAAGAGGCAGGCAACAGCTGCTCATCCTGCAGACACAGGCCAGTCGCACTCATTGTCCAGATCCATTCTCTAGAATCTTCAGTACTGACGTCCCGTGAGCTGGGGGCCCATAGCAAAACAATCCTCCAGTATATCAAACAGACAGCGTGACCAAGGTCTTCACAGAATAACAGAATGAAATGCGCTTCTGCTTCTGGAACCCTTGATGGATCAATCTGCCAGTTCGCAATCTACACATAAACATGGTGGGTGCAACAGCAACTCAGCCACCAAGGCCCCTGCATAAATAACATCCTATTTCATCAGTGCTAAAAAAAGAGATCCCTGGGATGCATAATCTTGCAGAAAAAAATAATAACGTCACCAGATTTTAAGCTACGAGCTGGGGCATTATGCAGCAAAAGTTTCCATGTCCCTGGAAATTCCGTGTTAGCCAAGAAAGGAATGGTGGGTGAAAAGTACATTGCGACATGCAAACAGACTCTGCTGTCAGCCAACTGGCCCATCAGGAAGATGAATGCAAAGCTACACAACAAATAGATCAAGTAGGTATTGTGTGTGTGGAAGAGGTAGTCTTCTGTAATAACAACAAATGCTTGTGTGGTCCTGGCTGTGAGTCTGACACAGTTCTTGGCACTTCACGCATATTACATCATTTAATCCTCACAATGAGGTAGGAGGCTATCATTATCCTCGCTTTACAGATGAGGAAATAGAGGCACAGAGAGGGTAAGTCACTTGTCCAAGGTCACACAGCTCATAAGCAACAGAGCTGGAAGTGAAACCCAGTCTGGAAGTTTGGCTTTAGAGTTCATGGTCAAAACCATCATGGCCACAGCAAGGGAAGAGACTGTATCTTGAAAGTGGGAGGCCTGAGTTTGAATCTTAGTCTTTCTAATGCTCTAGCTCTAAGTTTTTGGGAGAGTTGCTTCATCTTTTGAACCTTGATTTTACCAACTGTGAAATGAAAATACTTGTAGAGCTTATCTCCGAAGGTCTTGAACCGACTGAGTGAGTCCCTGGTGCACAGGGGACAGCCAGTGGATCCTGGCTAACTCCCAAGCTGAGAAGCTATCCAAAGGGCTCTCGCTGTGGCTGCTCCTTCTAATTTAAGAGCTCACACAATGAGCATTAATCACTTCCCAAAGTGACTCCTTTAACCCGCTCACCTTGCCCTCCAATCATCCTGGATCAAACCTCCTACTTATCTACATAATGACCTTAACTAGTCCACAGTGTCAAAATCTTCAGATCCTGGGGTGTTCCTTGAAGAGTGGCTCCCTTCCCTAGGGTTCCCACAAAAAAAAAGCCCTACAATAAAATAAAAAAGCCCAGCAATAAAAACAATCACAACAAGTTTTTGAGTAATTTTTTTTGATCACTAGGATGCTCTGAGATTCATCAAAGACTTATTAGCAGGGCTGGTTTAAAAGGCTGGATCACTCAACTTTGAAGTCAACACAAAACTTTTTTTCCAGACTGCCAGTATTTCCAAGACATTTGCAGTAATGTCAACTTGCAAATATCTCCACGTTTATAAATAAGTTCCTATTTTCAAATTCAGCAATATGTATCAGGCTTTTATTAAGTGCCCACTACCATGCTAAGTCCTCAAACTAAGAGGATTAATAAGATATGGCCCCTGGCTTCAAGGAGCTTTTAATCTGTTAGGGAGACAAATTCACAACCAAGGTCAATTCCATGTTTTAACTGTTCTGGGGTATTATAAACAAAATGCTATGGGGCTGGACCAGGAGCATTTCTTTCTACCTTGGGGAGGGGGCCAGGTCATGGTGATAAGATGTAAAAGATCACCAAAGCTCAGTGGTAAAAAAAAAAAACATGAAGATATTGCAGCTAAGGAGTGTGGAAGGCAGCTGGGACCAAATAGAGACATTTTTGAACGTTTGCAGAGATCCTGTCTGGGAACAGAACCGGGGAAATGTGGGCAGATGCGGAAACTGACAGTTCTCTGTGTGACATTTAGTTGCCCTACACCACATGCAAGTAGTTGTACAATGTATAAACTTCTGGTATGTGGCGTGTATAGATATCCAGCTGCTTCTTTTTCCTGATGCAGAGTCTCAATTCTTACTCCTTCTGGTCCCCGAAGTTTCATAAGGGTCTCTTCGATATCTTGTAGGTATCAGATCTACCTGCCTTGAGGAGCTGAGCACAGCATCTCTGGCCTGGGTCTGCCGACTGCTTACCTGCCACCTCCGTTTCCCTGTCCCCTGACGTCATAGCCACCTTTGATTCCCAGGCTTATATTAGACTTGTAACATTGCAGGTGTGAAACTGAAATGTCAAATTTTTCTCACTCTCTCTCCAAAAGAATGGTGAGACAGTTAGAAATGATGAATTCCTCAGACTGAAATGTCTCTCACTTTTCAAAGACTCTTTCTAGAATTCCAAAGACACTGGGCCTCCCAGGGCTCCACTGACTTTCACAGTTTACATTTCCATGTTTCTATTAAAAGGTTGAGCTTTTGGATAAAAGTCTGCAAGAAGACAAAGTAACTAGTTTTGCTCAATCTCTATTATGTGCCTGAAACACACTAAATATCTTCCACCCATTAAAACCCTACAAGGCTGGGCTTCCCTGGTGGCGCAGTGGTTGAGAGTCCGCCTGCCGATGCAGGGGACACGGGTTCGTGCCCCGGTCCGGGAAGATCCCACATGCTGCGGAGCGGCTGGGCCCGTGAGTCATGGCCGCTGAGCCTGCGCGTCCAGAGCCTGTGCTCCGCAACGGGAGAGGCCGCAACAGTGAGAGGCCCGCGTACCGCAAAAAAAAAAAAAAACCTACAAGGTAAGTATGATGATCTAAGTAATAGAGATGACAAAAGTGAGGATCAGAGAGGCTCAGTAACTCACCCAGATCACGCAGCTCAAATGCAGAATTCAGACCAAAACAGTTGACTCCAAAGCCTAGGTCCTTTGCACTATAACCTGTGGTAAGATGATACCTAAATGGGCTAGCGGTGCTGTATTCAGAGTGATATGTATATGACATTGAGCAGATAATCTTTTCTTCAAGGTCTAGTTTAAAATAATAGCTTAGGCACCTAAGCTAATCTTGACTGTGATAAGAGAAACCCAACTACCATCTTGCAGTATTTGTCATGATAAGAATACTCTAGAACAGGGATCAGCAAGCTACAGGCCATGTGCCACATCTAGCCTGCTGCCGTGTTTTGTCAACAGTTTCATTTCACGCTACTACAGCAGAGTTGAGTAGTTGTGACAGAGACTACACAGCCTGCAAAGCCTAGAATACTTACTGTCTGTCCCTTTACAGAAAAAGCTTATCAACCCCCAGGCTAGAAACATCATTCCGTCTTCCACTATATGCTATTTGAAGCCAGAAGATAACAAAGAGGTGGGAGAGAGAGCAAAATGATGAGAAACCATCATTAAAAATGTACTGAGTACTGTGATGGTTAATTTCATGTGCCAACTCGCCTGGGCAAAGGAAAGCCCAGACAGCTGGTAAAACATTATTTCTGGATATATCTGTTTCTGGAACAGACTGAATCAGAGCTTGAGTAAAGAAGATTCACCCTCATCAAAGTGGACGGGCATCATCCAATCAGTTGAGGCCTGAAGAGAATAAGAAGGTTAGAGGAAGGGCGAATTCTCTCTTTCTTCTTGAGGTGGGATATCTGTCTTCTCCTGCCCTGAGACATCGGAGCTCCTGGTTCCAGGGCCTTCAGACTCAGCCTGAATTATACCACCTGCTTTCTTGGTTCTCCACCTTGCAGATGGCAGATCCTGGGACTTCCTGGTCTCCATTACCACGTGTGAACTAAAAATGCCACCTGCCATATCAGTAAACAAAGGATGATGCAGCCATCAAGCCATCACGGTACAGGCGCCCTGACAGTGCACCCTGAGGAGACTCAGGATGAAAAGCACAGGATACTGGCCCCAGATAGCTGAAGTGCATATCAAATGAATGATTTCAATCAGCCCAGATTTTGCATCTTCCCATACATAGAAAAGCTCTAAATTCCTTAACTTGAGATATCTGGTTTTCTTTAATTAACAGTAGTCTTTTGATGTTCCAACTACCTGGTCTTTGTTGCAAAAACTCCTACATATCCTGGATCCCCCCCCTCCTCCACCGCCCTTGTCTCTTCAGAGTAGTCTCTCAGAGCTCTCTGAGATGCTGTGTCCGACGCTTAAGTCCTCAGTTTTGTCTGCTAAATAAAACATAACTCTCAGCTTTTAAGTTGTGCATTTTTTTCAGCTGACCCACATGAGCCAGTTCTTATTATAAATCTCCCCTTATATGCATCTATGAATATCCTTTTGGTTCTGTTTATTTGGAAAGCCCTAATACAAGCAACCTATCGTAAGTACTCAATATGACTGTTACCGTCCTCCAGGCTGGGCACCAGCAAGAGAAGGACTCATTTACTCACTCAACAAACATTTATTTAGTACCTACTATGTACCGGACATTGGAGCAGGTGCTGGGGAGACAGTGATAAACATAAACTGCATATTCTAGTGAGATACATACCTCATAATCTCCGCCTCCAAGAATTTACAACTGCATTGGGTACATAAATTATGACAACACTATGTAAGGAGGCTAGTGAGAGAGTCTAAAGACACTGGGCTTCCCTGGGAGGAAGGAGGAAGAAGCAACTAGTTTTTTTCCCTAGAACATGAGGAAAGCTTTTTGGGGTGACATCTGAACCAGGTGCTAAAGCATAGTTTGCCAAGCAGAGAAGAGGAGGAAAGGTGTACCAAGAGGAGAGAAGAAGACGTGCAAAGGTCCTGAGGTAGAAAATCACTTTGCATGTTAAACCAACAGCGAGGAACCATCCTGGGGCTGGAGCAGAGGGCACTAAATGGGGGAAGAACAGAGAAGGAAGCTGCAACATCATGGGCTGTACAGTAGATTCTGCAGACAGGCTCCACCAGTTCAATCCCAACCCTATCCATCCTGGTTCAAATTCTGGCTATAGGATCATGGTCAGTGACTTCCATACCCAGCTCTCAAAGTCACCGTGAGGGCCAACATGAAAATGCATTTAAAGCACTTAGCACCATCCCCGGTACACCAACAGCACTTGAATTTTCACTTCTATTGTTAATATCATCTTATGGGGCTGATCCGAAATGTCTGGCAAACTAACCATGCTTCATAAATTGCAACACTCAGCCTCCATTGATCTTCAACTAATGGAGAGAAAAGTATCAGGAAACACATAGCCAGATGAAATGTATCAACATAGGCTACAGTACAGCAATGTGTTCCACTTAAGAGAATAAGCGGAGCTCAAATCCAAACACCACCATCCACACTGTGTGGCCTAAGAGAGGTTACCTAACCTCTCTGTGCCCTGGTCTCTTGATCTGTAAACTAGGGATGATAACAGAACCAACCCCCTAGACAGTTGTGAGGATTACAGGAGATGATCATGGAGAGCACACAGCACAATGTCGGGATGTAAGGAGCGATCAATAAATGTTAGGTATTCACTTATCACCTTCAAGGCCATCATTACGCGAGCGAAACAAGTACACGTTTTCTTTCTCACATTCTAGGAAGCCCTGATGGAGGAGCAAAGGCTTTTTTTACTCATCTCTCAGGAAAACCACTTGAGATTCCAGATATCTCTAGGAAAAGCAGAGAAGAATATTCACTGGGTGGGAGGCAACTATGAATCCTGAAATTTCTAAGTTTTATTTTAATGGTCAACACTGTGTCCTATCATCTTTACTGGAAACTCCACTAGGTTAACAATCAAACAGTACTTCCTTGTCTGCGTTTTACATTTAGAAGTGAGGCACACACACACAAAAACCTTGGAGTGACCACAAAAATATGGCAATGGAACTAGAAGAGAGAAGCAGGGGCAGGACAGAGTCTGCATGGGAAGGACTGAGGAGAGGAGAGGAGAAAAAATTCCACCTGTGACTGCATTTGCCGTCTTCTCCCCCCACCCACCCCCAACAGTTGTCAACAACCTTGTAAATATCAGGTTTGTCCCCAGGCTGGTGAGGAATTACGGCAGATGGCCCCTTTCATGATCTAGGAGTGGAATCAATTAGAATATTGTTTGCTTGTTGTAAGAATATAATCCAGCCTGCACTTCAAGCATGAACAGTTAAATATGTGCTTATTTAAAAATCAATCTAAAAGTCAAGGTTTCCTTTTCAAATCCTTTCCATAGGAGGGCAGTGATGGCGGAATGGAGGGATAAAGCTTTGAGTGGTACCACCTGCTGAACGCGCGCATTCAAGGAGACTGCTACAGATTTCAGAGCATCACAAATGGAAAATGATTGTGAGAGGCAAACAATGGGTAAAATGCCAAGATCACCAGCCACTAAAGGGGCCTGCCATAAGCCAGATGCCCAGTCCTCCCTGCATCAAATAGCAAAAGGTCGCGTCATCAAGCCTGAGAGCCAGGGCTGAAGACTGCAGAGATGACTGCAGAGGAAGCTGAAAGACTGAAACAGACATGAGAAGGATCAAACCTGCATGACATGTGTACATGTGCGCACACACAGAATAAATGCAGGTGTGTACACACACATACACACACGCGTGCTCAAACCCATACAGAGACACACAGACACACACAGACACACACACACACCCCTTACACCAGATGCAGGTAAAAAGGAAATGAGTCTTGAAGCAGGAAGATCCCAGCAGGACTCACTTTGCCCCTGGGAGTTATCTCCTGCTTGGGGAGAGGTAGCGCTCTGATCCTTGCTGCCAATCCACAAGGACACTGGGTGAGAAGGAATGCCCCTTTTGTGTTCTGGCCCAACACAGATTTGAACCTGGGATCACAAATTCAAATGCCTACAGGAGCCAGAAAGATCACATCGGTAAATGAAATGGGCCAGAAATCAGTCATAGGGAGTGGTGGGGACTGTGGCAAAATAAAGGGCATCTAACTGTCTAAAGGGACTGCCACCATTCAACGCCAGCAGACTATGACTGGGTAAGGATGGGGATCAAATGGTTCTCCATTATTCCCTTTTTTTTTTAAGAAGCCAGAAACCCAGATTTTTATGTGAAATCTCCCAATTTAAAACATTAGCCATGGATTCAAAGTAGTCTTAAAACCCTCTGAGCTAAACAAATCAAATCCCTTGCAGGGCAGGCCCTGTTCCACTCTACATCTGGTCTGCAAAATGTCCAATCTGCTCCCTCAAGCAACATTCTGGATTGTCAGCTCCTGGCCTGCTCACGCGCTGTGGGATCCCCTGCCCTGAATTTCTATCACCCAGGAGTTGGTCTTCTGATTGTGTTTGTTCAAAAACAAGAGAAACAGAGAGAGAGGTAACACAGCTGCCCTCCTAGGGCCTCGGGATCAGTCTGATTTCCTCCGGAGACACACTCCCCTTTCAAGCACATAGCAGCACTGTGATGATTCTAAAAGAAAAATAAATGACACTGGAAAGGTATGATCCTTAGGAAAATTACACACACACACACACGTGTGTGTGTATATACACATAGAGTATATATACACGTGTATGTGTATGTATATGTATAGTATGATTTCATCTCTGTTGACTGAAACGTGCATGGGTGAAAAAAGACAGGAAAACCACAAGTTTGGGGTATTAGAAAAAGCACAGGCTTCAAAAACCTAGTTCTGCATCCTACTCCACCCCCCATACATGACATGGGCCTAGATCTTTCATCTCCTGGGCCTCTGCTTCCTCCCCTATAACATGGGAAGGTTGGGCCTTAAGCTTTAAATTTCTCTCTTTTTTTTTTTTAATCTTTATTGCAGTATAATTGCTTTACAATGGTGCGCCAGTTCCTGCCTTACAACAAAGTGAATCAGCTATACATGTACATACGTCCCCATATCTCCCCACTCCTGCGTCTCCCTCCCTCCCACCCTCCCTACCCAACCCCTCTAGGTGGTCACAAAGCACCGAACTGACCTCCCTGTGCCATGCGGAAGCTTTTAATTTCTAATCTCCACTGTGAGCTCCACAGCGACACAGATACGCTTCTATTTGTCCATGTACCCACTACTAAGAACAGCGCCAGGGACACAGCACATGGTAAAGGAACAAACCTGCCTGGGTGCCGTAAGAAACTGAAAAGGACAAGCCAACATGCGTCTGAGTGGAAGCTTTGTCACTTACTCGCTGTGCAACACTGGGTGTGTGACTTAACCTCTCTGAGTTCCCATTTTCATGGAGAAGTGTTTATTGAGCATTTGCAACATGCCAGGCATTGCTAAGTACTCGAGCACACAGGAGGCGCTTTGAGCAAAGCAGCCATCCCTGTCCCATCACCAGCATGTTGTTATTCAGAGATCAAAAAACCTCAGCCTATGACATAAAATGGCCTGGCCAGCAAGCGTGTTTCTTTGGTTTAGCCCACAATATGCGTTTTGTTTCCTTTTGTTGAAAATTAATTAAAATTTAAGTCCAGGGCTTCCCTGGTGGCACAGTGGTTGAGAGTCCGCCTGCCGATGCAGGGGACACGGGTTCGTGCCCCGGTCTGGGAAGATCCTACATGCTGCGGAGCGGCTGGGCCCCTGAGCCATGGCCGCTGAGCCTGCGCGTCCGGAGCCTGTGCTCCGCAACGGGAGAAGCCACAACAGTGAGAGGCCCACGTACCGCAAAAAAAAAAAATTTAAGTTCAATATACTATGCATAAACGTTTCATTTGTGTTTCTCGTAAACTAGATGCACTGACAATGTTGAGTACCCTCAAACCCTCCACCTCCCCGCCTCCATGGGAATTGGATGGAGTTGAGTGGTGGCCACCCCCGGGAGGGTGGATCACTCTTGGGTCCACCAGCATCCCCACCAGACTCCCTTCACTTATTCTGACACCTGTCCAGTCCCACTGGGCACTTGCCTTGTAGCCCCTGGACTACCCAACAAGAAAGGAGGAGAGTCATCAAGAACGCCGGGCTAATGTCAAACCAGAATAATACGGCACACTTGACCGTGGCATCGCGTTACCGGTAAGGATAAATATTTGCCTGGCATTACAAGAAGGTGAAGTACCCTGAACCACTCAGAGAAAGTGTGCTATGGAAATTTAAAACCAGAAATGAAAATAAAAGTAACTGAGTGAGCTATTTTTTCCCCCTTTGCCATTCATGGCACTTCTTAAGGTTGATTTACAAACTCTTATTTTGAAAACCTTCTCTTTCTTTTCTGTCAGTTATATTTCTTCCTTCACCCAGGAAGTTACATTATGGGGAATTCCAAAGAATGCAGGATTTGGAGTCAGGAGGCTCTGCCCCAGACTGGCTGTGGCCACCTGGTGAAACTGACGCCCCTCCCAGAGCCTTACTTTCCTTATCTTTAAAATGGGATGATAAGACCCATAAGAGATGCTGTGAGGATAAATGAGGCAATGCAGGCAGAAGCTCATTACACTGTCACTATCCGCAGTGAGTTTACTTTTACGTATCATCTTTTGCACCATCTTTATACCCAAAATGTAAGCTCTGTGAAGTCAGGGGGCTCGTTTTCTTCGTCACTGGATTCCCAGTGCCTGGCACATAACAGGCATTCAATAAATATTTCTCAATTAAAAAATGATGCGTGTGTTGGGCCTCCCTGGTGGCACAGTGGTTGAGAATCTGCCTGCTAATGCAGGGGACACGGGTTCAAGCCCTGGTCTAGGAAGATCCCACATGCCGCAGAGCAACTGGGCCCGTGAGCCACAACTACTGAGCCTGTCTGGAGCCTGTGCTCCGCAACAAGAGAGGCCGCGATAGTGAAAGGCCTGCACACCGCGATGAAGAGTGGCCCCCGCTTGCCACAACTAGAGAAAGCCCACGCACAGAAACGAAGACCCAACACAGCAAAAATAAATAAATTAATAAACTGTTGTTGTCATAAATACACAATCTGCCTATGTCAAAAAAAAATGATGCGTGTGGACATAGATGACTGGTGGGTGGAAGAATAAATAGCTGATATAGAGAGAGGTGGGTTAAATAGTGAGTGAATGAGTGAGCGAGAAAGACAGAGAAGCAGATAGACCTGTCACCACTACTACCACCTGTATCTCTCCTCTCTGGATACTGACCCAAAGTTTGGCCACAGTCTGCCAAGCTCTTTTGGCCACAGTTACTAACATCTTTACACATGTTATGCCCTTGGGTGGACACAGTCTTGCTACAATTCATTCTACACTGAAAGGTCAGTTGTAAGTGACCTTCACTGTAGGGAAACTAATGTCATTACGTGCCTCCTGGGTGCCAGGAGCGAGGGCAGGCACCATCATCTCACCCCATCCTCACAACCCTGGGTGGGATGGCGGGGTGGGGGAAGGGTGGGCACTGTTGTCCATCCAGCTCACAGTACAAGAGACTGAGGCTCTGACTGCTTAACTGAGCTTCCCAAGAGCACACAGCTTCTAAGTGGTCATGCCTATTTTTGAACCTTGCCCTTTGACCCAAGTCCAGAGATATTCCCACATTCCTGATAGAATAGACTAGATAAGCCTGGGAGGCTCTTTGCATTATCCTGGGATTCTTGACTTGCTACTGAACACATGTGCTCTTCTGGTCCCATTCTCTAACCACAGTGTCCGATTAACACACCAACCATTAACCAGTCTGGTAACCCTTGAGCCAAGCCTTCTCCCACAACAAGAGAGTGTGCCTTGGGCCAGTCAGCCATGGTTCAGCCACATCCAACTCCCTCTCCCAGAAGGGTGCACTCAGTAAAATAACATGCTTTGTCTGAGTTGGTCACTGATCAGACCAGGATGGGTACCCCACTTACAGATACATCCATGGGTTGGCCAACCATTACCAGGAGGCTTGCTATAGAGGGTTCCACCCACTAGGGTGCAATGGTACTTAGTTAAACCAATGAGGGTGTCCCCTCTGGACAAGTCGGAGCAAATTCACTGAGATGCAGAGAAGCCAAGAGCCAAGGCAGGGCCTAAAAGGGACTTGAAGGTTGTCACAGCCCTTCGAGGAAGATGTTCCACTCCTGAATCCTACTCGCAGAAGGGTGGAATCAACACCCACTGAATCTCCCATCCAAACACTCACAGCCCCTCTCATCTTTGGATCTGATTTAGAATCTGGCCCATGTGCTCTCCTCCCAGCTCTAAACCCCATCTGAGTTGGCCCTTATTTCAGGGAACCAGCATTTCCAGTCCCAGCTCAACTCTAACAATGTCAAGGGCAACCAGCTCCTCAGGACTAGGTCTTGACAACCCGAATCCCTCAGAAATGCCTTCTCAGGGGCACTGCTGGATTCCCATGACGCCTCAGCCCACTGAATAGGAGCATCTTTCAGAATAAATTCAGTGGAACAGAACTTCACGCCAGGATTCATTTCCTTTACACACACACACACACACGAGTCTGCTTCCAAGGATCAAAACATAACTTTTAATAAGGTGACGGTGGCCTCTGGAAGCCCAGTGGCTGTGGCCTTGCTCTCCACTTTCACAAAATGTTTCACGTGATCCCCACCCTGCCACGCTCCGACAGCCAAGTGTGCTGCAGACGTGGCTGTGCTACCCACTGCCACCATTCATTTCTTCCCCCTATTCCATCTCTTCCCCCTCTTCCATCTCTTCCCCTTAAGGTATTTCTCTTCTTTGATGTCTAAGCTTTTTTCCAGGTGAAGGAGTGAGCTGGCAGGATCAGGAGGGGGCCTTTCACAAGGTTACTCTTACCTCAGATAATTCCGTGGCAAGTTCATGCACACACAGCGCCGAGTGGAATTATTTTCTGATCTCCTGTTCTTCAGTCGAAAATTGATTTCACCAAGATCCACATTCATGGCCACGGTAGCTGGCCATATGGCAGGGTGCAAAAAAGAACTTGCTACATCTAGCATTCAGCAGTCATGGTTACATTATTCTGCCTTCGTTTTCCGATCCATCCACTAGCACCAATTTGCGTCCCAAGTTACTGGTATCAATGTGCCATCCCTTTCTAGGGGCAGGCGACGCTAGATGTCCCATAGAAGGAAGCCAAGTTGGCAAAGACAACTGTGATATTTTCAAGCACTGGCTGGCACGGGAAAGAGTGATGACAGGATTGCCTCTTGGGGAAAACACACACACACACCACACACCACACCACACACACCACACACACACCACACACCACATACCACACACACACACACACACACCACACACCACACACACACGCCACACACCACATACCACACACCACACACACATACCACACACACAGACACCACACACTCACACACCACACACCACACACACCCCGACACCCCCCACACACACACCACACACCACACCACACACACACACCACACCACACACACCATACACACACCACACACACACACCACACACACACCCCACACACCACACACACACACCACACATACACACACCACACACCACACACACCACACACCACACACACACACCACACACCACACACACCACACACACACCACACACACCACACCACACACACACACAGAGTGTGGTTCAAATCTCAGCTTGGGCACGAAGCCGTGTACGATCCTTAGCCTTGCTGTGCCTCTGCTTCCTTGCTTGTAAAATGGGGTTGTATTGCGAATATTAAAGGAAAAGAGTTTGATGAATGTGCCTATACTACACTAGGGATGAATAGGCCCTTTCTTACCCTCCCCTCCTCTTGCAGCTCTGCAAATCATCTCCAGTCCAGATCAACTGCTGGGCTCAGGGTCTGACTGCCTGTGGCACCTCCCTTCGATGTCCCAACATGTCCCCAAAAGAATTCATCATCTTCCCCCACACACCTGCTCATCCTTCTGTGTTCCCTGCATCACTGCCTGGGACCACCTTCCACCCCGTTGCCCAAGCCAGCAGTCAGCCTGGGATCTGTGCTCTCCTTCCCGAGTCCTTTAGAATCTGCCTCCTATTTCCTGACTCCATCCACTTCTTTCCATCCCTGCTCCTGCCGCCCTAATGCAATCCAGGCCATCACCTAGTCTAGTTTTCTAAGTGCTCTTTCTGAATCCTTTCTTGCCCTATCTCATCCATCTCCAATCCCACACAGCTAAAGCAGTGTCTCCAAACACTCAAATCTGAACAAGTCACTCCCTTGCTTAGAAATCTTCAGTGGCTTGTCACTGCCTTCAACGTAAAACACAACCTGTCTACATCCCACGGCTTAGGAAGCCCTTCGGTGTCCGATCTTCTCCATCCCTCTGCAGCCACACTTGCAGCCCCTCCCTTCTGGCTTTTAAGATCCAGGCACAATGACTTTCTTTCTGTCTCCTGTACGTACCCTTCAGGGCTCTGAACTTGTTCCTTTCCTCTTCCTGCAAGACCCATGTCCTTCCCCCAGCCACACCCCCTCATCTGACAAATTCTCATCCTTCCGATACTTGACCTAGACAGTGTCTGTCCTGTCGGTGCTCGTATCCCAGCACCCACCACAGTGCCTGGTACTTGGCAGATATTTGGCAAATGCATGAATAATGTGACACTCAAAGGTTTGCCCAGAGGTGGCAGGAAAATGTCTGCTCTGGACCCCTGAGGGCCTGGGCTGGGTTTACCTTTTCAAATCCATTCTCACAACTGGTTGAAGCCTGCCTGGAGGAGACCTGGGAGGTGGCCATCAGGTGGCATTTCCTGTTGCCTGGGCTGTCTTCCATCCTGCAGAAGCAGCTGAGCAGAAAGCAAAACAGCCTTGGAGATTCACAAGAGGTTGCAACGTCCCCAAAGGCAAGTTTCTGCTATAAACCTGGAGTTTCCTACCGTAACTCCTGGGCCTCAGATGACCTTGCTTGACGATAGAGCAGCCTTCTTATTAGGCAGCCTGCTTGCTACCTGAGATTGCTGCTGCTCTAAGATGCATCAGGTGAAGCTGCCAGAGGTGCAAGGGTGCAGGAAGTGATGAGAAGCGGGTCGATGAGACGAGCTCTTCAACTTCGCGCATCCTCTCTGCCTCCTGGGCACCTGGGTGTCTGTTCCTTTCCCACCACGCATTTCACGACCCTACAGACTCGAGTCCTATCACTGTGTCTGGATGCCCCGCCCTTCCTGGTTCGGCATGTTCACCATCGGCTTTTGCCCCACCTTTTGCTTGAATTAAATCTCTTGGCAGATGCCTTCGGATGCCTCATCCGCAGCATCCTCCTCGCAGGAGCTGGTCTTGCAAGTGACAGCATGTCTAAAGCCAAGCAGACGTGCTCCTTCTTCTGTTGCTCTTCGTGGAACTCCCCAGCCCACGCCCTTCACCTGCAACCCCTCTCCAGTGGGATCTTCCGTAAGAGGACAGTGAGTATGAGTGTGGACTCTGGAGTCAGACCGACCTGGGTTTCAATCCTGCCTCTTCCCATGACCTGGGCAAGTCAGTCAACCTCTCTGAACTCAACTCTCCTTGACTGTATTTTTTTAAATTTTTTTTTTGCGGTACGCGGGCCTCTCACTGCTGTGGCCTCTCCCGTTGCGGAGCACAGGCTCCAGACGCACAGGCTCAGCGGCCATGGCTCACGGGCCCAGCCGCTCCGCGGCATGTGGGATCTTCCCGGACCGGGGCACAAACCCGTGTCCCCTGCATCGGCAGGCGGACTCTCAACCACGGCGCCACCAGGGAAGCCCTCCTTGACTGTAAAATGAGAAAGATGATATAGCTGCCTCAGAGGATCGCTCTGAGGATTAAGTTAATACATATAAAGTACATGTAGCTGGCACATGGCAACCACTCAGTAAACAGTATAATTAGGTAATAGCTATTATGCCAGTGAAGCACAGCAGTGATGCTAGAACAGAGGCACAGAGTAGGCACTGAAGAAATATTTACTGAATGAATAAGTAAACTCTGCCCTTTAAGATGCTGGAGAGCAGCCCAAGAACCAAGAACTGGTTCCCTTCGGCCTCGTGGCTCAGTCCCCGTGGCAAGTGGATGTGGACAAACGGCTCCATGCAACACATGCGTTTCTCCGTGGGACCCACCCCAGGCCTGGTTCATGGAGATCCCCACTCCTTCCTGGATGGTCTACCAATCAGCTTAGATCAAGACTGCACTATCCAGGTCTGAGGTATCCAATATGGTAGCCACTAGCCACATGTGACTTTTTAAAATTTAAATTTAGGGAATCCCCTGGCGGTCCAGTGGTTAGGGCTCGGTGCTCTCACGGTCAAGGGCCTGGTTCAATCCCTGACCAGGGAACTAAGATCCCACAAGCCGCACAGCGTGGCCAAAAAAAAACAAATAAAGTAAAATTTACATTTGTTAAAAATAAATAAAAATTTAAATTTATTAAAATTAAGTTAAATTAAAAGTCTCAGTCACATGCACTAGACACATTTCAAGTGCTCAACAGCCACATGTGACTGGTGGCCACCATGTTCAAGCACACAGGCAGAGAACATCTCCATCATGGCAGAAAGTCCTGTTGAACAGGGCCGGTGCAGGGCCACCTGAGTTAGATGGTAGCTATGGAACGATGCACAGTGACGATCTGCTGAGCAAGATGTAGCTGCAGGAAATCCACTGGACAGATCCTGACCAGGCCCTGGTTTCCCTAGGACCCTAACCTCACCTGGCTTTGACCTGGCTCTCTCTGACTCTGGTATCTGGTTTGGAAACCACTCTGCATGCATCCAATCACCCAAGCCCCCTTGCCCTGTCTGGCTTGGCTTTGACCATTTGCACACACTCCTGTTCGAAGCCCCACATCAGGGAGGTTCTGTAGTTTGTCTCCCTTGCCTCCGACTCAGCACCATGCCTACAGCCCACTTCCTTAGACTATCCTAAGCCCTCTTTTTTGGTAGGGTCACTGCTTTGGGCTGAACTGTGTCCCTCCACAAAAAATTCATAGGTTGGAGCCCTAGCCCCCAGTTATCAGAATATAACTGTACTGGGATACAGAGACTTGAAAGAAATAATTAAGTTACAATGGGGTCATTAGGGTGGGTCCTAATCCAGTATGTATTTATAAGAGGAGATTAGGACACAGAGAGACACGCACAGACCAAGGGACAACCATGTGAGGACACAGCTAGAAGGCGACCGTCTGCAAGCCAAGGGAGAGAAGCTGATCCTGTCTTGGACTTCCAAGCTCCAATACTGTGAGAAAATACACTCCTGTTCTTTAAGCCTCCACAGTGTGTGGTACTTCGTTAGGGCAGCCCAAGCAGACGAATACAATTGCCCAGAGTAGAGTTCAAGTCTCTGCCATTTACAATGCCACCTTAGGCAGCTTTCCGAACCTCAGCCTCAGTTTTCCTATTTATAAAAGAAGGAAACGCCCATCTTCTATCTCCTAGGGTTATCAGTCCCTTGTACTAATCACTCTTTGGCCCCATGGCTGTTTCCTGTGTGAAGGAAGTTTCCCCTCCCTCCCCTCTTCAGCCACCAAGCCCTTGCTTCCACATCTCAGCAGACACTCCAACTTCTATAACAGGCCTGTTATAAGCACATGGCCCCTCTTGTCAGCTCAGGCTGACTGGGGCCCTCTCTTCTCTAGCACCTGTCCTCAGTGTCTATGTGGTTGGTAGAAAAGAAGCTACCTTCTTTCCAAGTTCCCAACTGGGGAGCCGATATATTAAACATTTACTGTGATCTTCAATGTTTCTGACAGCGTCATAGGGGCTGGACACTCAACACAGAACAAGACAGGTTCGGTCCTCGACTTCCCGTGCTTTTGCTCCTCCTTGGCCTCCACCTGAAGAGACACCTGCACCCAGACAATCTCCATCTTAGTGTCTAGGAAGAAAGGCTGAGGAGTCTGAGATTCCCCCTCAATTAGGCACCTGAGGAAAGGAAATGGAAAGGAGACAGGAATCCCGTAACATATGACCAGAATGTACTGGATAGACATAAAAATAAATTACAGAGGATGCTCCACATCGTATGTCATCAGGGAAATGCAAATTAAAGTAACAAAGAGAGAGCACTACACGCCTGTTAGAATGGCCAAATCTGGAACGCTGACAACACCAAATGCTGACAAGGATGTGGAGCAACGAAAACTTGCCCTCACTGCTAGTGGGAATGCAAAGCGGTACAGCCTCTTTGGAAGATGGTTTGGCACTTCCTTACAGAACTAAACATCCTCTTACCATATGATCCAGCAATTGTGCTCCTTGTATCTATTTACCCAATGGAGTTGAAAATGTATGTCCACACAAATATCTGCACACAGACCTTCAGAGCAGCTTTCCTCGTAAATGCCAAAACTTGGATGCAACCAAGATGCCCTTCAGTAGGTGCACGAATATATAAACTGTGGTACCTTCAGACAATGCAATATTATTCAGAGCTCAAAAGAAATGAGCTATCAAGCCATGAAAAGACATGGAGGAACTTTAAATGCATATTATTAAGTGAGAGAAACCAATGTGAAAAGGCGACATACTGTACAACATTCTGGAAAAGGCAAAACTATGAAGACAGTAAAAAAGGTCAGTGGTTGCCAAGGGTTGGGGGGAGAGGGATGACTAGGCAGTGCACAGAGGATTTTAGGCAGTGAAAACACATTATATAAAATTATAATGTTTGATGTATGTCATTAGAAATTTGTCCAAACCCATAGTATGTACAACACCATGAGTGGAAGCCAGTGTAAACGATGGACTTTGGTGATAATGATGTGTCAATGTAGGTTCATCAACGGTAACAAATGTACCTCTCTGGTGGGGGGGTGTTGACAGTGGAGGAGGCTATGCATGTATGGAGAAAGGGGAATATGGGAAATCTCTGTACCTATTCTATTTGGCCGTGAATCTAAAATTGCTCTTTAAAGAGACTACTGCTCTTTAAAGATGCATAAAATGGCAATAAATAAATTATAAAGTATAAAAAGGCAAACTATTTAATTAATCAATCAAAAATAAAATTTTAAAGTATAAAAATAAATTTATTTGTACGGAGTAGGACGCTACTACCATTCCTCTAGCAAAGGAAAAATTCTACAATCTCCTGCTTCAATGACTTGAACTGGGACTACCTCGTTCTAATCATTTCAAAACCCAATTGGCAACGTTTATGTAGCATATAGCAGTCATCCAACTATCAATAACTGAACACCTGCTATGTCTCAGGCCCTGGGATTTTCTCCAGGCCCTACAGAGCAGGGAGCAAGTTCTGGGGGAGACATAACATCTTAAACCCACAAAACAAGCAATACTTTGCTCTCTGAGTTAAAATAATACTCTTTATTGAGCTATTAATGTATACTGGACATTGCACCAAGTGTTTACCATAGTAAGAGCTGGCCTTTATTGAACACCTACTATGTGCAGTACTCTGTTCTAAGCAATTTGCATACATTGACTCATTTAATCCTCACAAGTCTATGATGTATGTGCTGTTACTATCCCACTTTATGGATGATAAAATGAAGGCACAGAGAGTTTAAGTGAATTTTGTCAAAGTCCCTCAACCAGGAGGTGGCAGAAAGCTTCAAACCCAGGCAGTCTGGCCCCAGAGCCTAGGATGAAGGTAGGTATCATAATTGTACCTGGTTTAAAGATAAGGAACATAAGGCTCAAGGTATTTAAATATCTTGCCCAAGGTCACATGCCTATAAGTGTTTGACATTTGAACCCAGGTTTTAAAAAGTTATACTATTGAACAGAATAAAGTTGGAGGACTCAACACTTCCTGATTTCAAACATACATCAAAGCTACAACAGTCAAAAGAGTGTGGTACTGGAATTAACTAATCTACCAGGGCCACTTAGTACAGTTGTACAAGTTGACCAGGGCATAAATCTAGAGAGCAGCATTCACATTGGGATCTATGTGAAGTGTTGTCCTAGAGTTGAGCAGTGCACAACCTGTTCAATCTTACTTGGCAATCCCGAATGTATAGGAAACTGATTTTATTAAACTATAAACACAGGTAAGAGGTTATTAAATTAATATTGGAAACATATGGCTAGCTACCTGCCCTCAGGTTATTCTTGATCTTATTAAATACATAAGAAGTACTTTCAGGATGAGAGCTAAAGGAGCTATTCTAACAAATTTTGCCCCACTTCTTTCAATGAAGCCTGAAGTTTCATAGGCTTTCACCATCAGGTGCAAGAAAGACGTAACTTCAGAGCAGTTTTGCTTCTTTGCTGTGCTGTGCTGTTAGGTCCTTTTTTTGTTTGTTTTACAGTGTTTTCAACTCCATTGTAATTCTTTATCTTTCCTCATCTTTCTGCACCAGCACCAGTGACATCTGTTTCACTAAGGATCATTTTTATCAACAAAGCAGTTTCACTACAAGGTTAGATTGTAGGTTTTGAGGGGCTGCAGATACCTCTGCCTCCACAGGAAGGTTTGTGGTCAATATTGAACTTGAAGGCCTCAGTTCTTCTTCGGGGTGAAATAAGAGGAGGGGAAGTGGTACAAACGGCTGCCATGTGATTCACCCTTTCAGGTTCTGTCTCAGTCTCTTCTCTTGCCCTTGCTGTCAATTATCCCTGCTGCTGTCATATATTCATTCAGACACACATCTTTCCTCAACTGGATAACTGTAACAGCCTTTTTATTTTTAGATTTGTCCAGCACCCTCCCCTCCAACTGTAAAACCATCACCATCAGCAACCAGAGTGATTTACTAAATCACTGTTCCAACAATACCTATGTCACTTCTCTGCTTAAAATTCTTCCAAGATTCTGTGATTCCTGCAGTAATGGTTACAGACTCAAATGTCTTTCAGGAGCAAAGAGTAACATAAAGGAAAGAAACCAGCGTGTGTGTGTGTGTGTGTGTGTGTGTGTGTGTGTGTGTGTCTATAATGCCACCTAGAGCTGTATCCTTCCCACACTGACATACTTTGTTTGCATATTAAAGATGAAGGAATATTCTTCACTTCCACAAAGAAATATGTTTTCTCTCTCACTTTTCTTGAAAGAGACAGACCTCTCAGTCTAGCTTTTGTTTTTCTTCTTTTAATAGAGACATAAGAAAAGGAAATATTTTACATTCCTCTCTATTCTCAGACAAACAGCAGTACAAGCGTGATGATAAAGGAAAACATACTCAGCTTCAATGTGGGGAATACCATGGGGAGGGCACGACTGGGGCAAGCTGGGAGACACGTGCCCCAGCTTCAGAGAGCAGCTTTGACTGGATGGTCAGCCCAAGGTGAGCCCAGAGTTGCTGAATTTTCTGATTTTTCCAAGAGAAGCTGGAAATCTGGATTTCTGTGTGTGAATCTCTTAATTAAAAATGGGGAAATTGGGCTTCCCTGGTGGCGCAGTGGTTGAGAATCTGCCTGCTAATGCAGGGGACACGGGTTCGAGCCCTGGTCTGGGAAGATCCCACATGCCACAGAGCAACTAGGCCCGTGAGCCACAACTACTGAGCCTGCGCGTCTGGAGCCTGTGCTCCACAACAAGAGAGGCCGTGATAGTGAAAGGCCCACACCCCACGATGAAGAGTGGTCCCCACTTGCCACAACTGGAGAAAGCCCTCGCACAGAAATGAAGACCGAACACAGCCATAAATAAATAAATAAATAAATAAATAAATAAATTAATTAAATACCCAAGCATTTGAAGCCCTTTAAAAAAAAAAATGGGGAAATTGATTCATTTTTGAAAACCTCTATCCAGGCAGAACATAGCACAGCTGCAGGCCAAATGTAACCTGTGACTTTCATTTTATGACCTCTGACCTAGAATACAAAGGTTTCCTCACCTCCCTGCACTGCAATGACTTGCTCCGTTCACTCTTAGACCCGCTCCATGCATGCCATGACTCACCCACCTCTGCATCTTTGTGCATGCTGTTTCTTCTTACTCCTTTTCTACCTGAAAAAACTCCTTCTCCTACAAAGCATGAATGTCACCTCATCAGTGAAGCCTTCCTGATTCCCCTGGCAGAGTTCATCACGGTCTCTCTAGGGCTCCCTTAGTACTCTGAACATTACACTGTGAACCCACTTTTCACATTGCTTATATTAATTTCTGTCTCTCTTAATAGCATGTGAACTTCTTAAAGGTAAGAATTATGTCTTACCCATCTCTATGGTTCCAATGCTACCAACGGGGCTTATTGCAGAGTAAGCTTGCATGAATATTGGTTGGATGGATGGGTGCCTGGCTGGCTGGATGGATGGATGCATGGATGCATGGATTGTGTGATTGGAGGCTCCGCACCAAGGCCTTAGGAACAGCTGTCATGGATTAGTCCCGACCCTGGCTTTATTTAAGTTCCTCAAACACACTAAGCTCATTCCTTTACCAGGGACTTTGACCTTGTTCTTTCCCCAGTTCTTTCCAAGACTAGCTCCTTCTCATGATTCAGGCTTCAACTCAGATGATACCTCCTTAGAAAACCTTTCTCAACCATCCCAATCATAAGAACCACAACAAAGTCAATAATTATTACATCGTTGGGTTCATCAGTAATTCTCACTGAATAAAACTGCTTTGTCTATATTTTTGTTTTTACACATGTATTTTATGCCTCCCATCCACCTACATTAGAAAGCTTCATGAAGGCACTGCTACAGATTTATGCCTACCATTGTGTCTGGAACATTGTAGATGCTGAATAAATATGAATAAAGTGATTACTAGGAAGGAAATAATCAATTAAATGAATGAGTGGAACCCACTTCTCTGGTGCTTTTTATTGGCCTTTGTGGCAAAACAAAACAAAACACAAAACAACACTGGGAATAAGAAATCTCTTGTCCTTATTAAGATTTCCTCTAGGAAGCCGCATGTTATAGCTGCTAAGAGTTTGGGGTTTAGAGCCAGAGAGACCTGAGTGTGAGACCAGGACTTGTCACTTATCATCACTAAGTGACCTTGGGAAAACCACTTAACTTGCGAACCCTCAGTTATAGAACACAAACTGAACACCAACTGAAGAGCAGCATCACGGTGGGGACTGTGAGGCCATGCCCACTGACCCCTAATGTCATGAGACATGGCCTGTGAAACAAAGACATCAACACATCTGACTCCTTCCCAAAGCACTTTACTTACTGGGGCTTTGCAAGCCACCAGCTCTGTGAAAGCCTGTTGGGCTGGACAAAGGTCACGAGTGTTACATCACCCTCTGTGCTTCTCACCAGAAAGCTTCAGGGTCTCCCCACCACCGCCACTGCAGCTGAGGGGGAACGGTGTCCACACCCCGTGCCAGCCTGATCAGAAGCAACCCGTGCCAGGACAACACTTGCTTCCAGGCTGACGTCCTCTTGGCAATGCCATTGTCCGGGGGAAATTTCTCCTGAGCCCCGTTTCCTTGGAGGTCAGACCACCATATAAGTGAATCTTCTCTGTGGGCCCAGCATATGTCAACATGGTATTTTGCTAGGAAAACTCATAAAGAGGATTGCCGGCTGCAATACAACACTCACTCTATAATACCGTCAGTCTAATTGTTTCCAGAAGCAAACAATTAAAACAGCTTATGAGAAAAACTCTATCTGTAATTGTGGGTCCTCCACACCTGCTTCCCAAGTACGGCAGTTGGAGAGGAACCGGTGCAGATATGAAAGTACAGTATGTATTTAGCAATATGGCACCTAAATGCATCACAGCAGACCTATCAGGGAAATAAACAGCGTTCAAGTGTATTTTTGGAAGACAAACACTCAATACTTCATTTAATGTATGTTTGCAGTTAGTGGTTAATCTCAGACAATGAAGAGAGAGCTGTGTTTCACGTGGCTACTGAGGAAATGCAGAAATGATTGTGAGAATGACTGAGGATTTTGAAAGAGCCCAAATCCCAAGCCAGCAATGCCCTTCGTTGCTTTTTTCCTCCTTCTTTTAAATTTGCCTATAATCCATTCACACAAAACCTTTTATCGCGTTGATTTCCTCTCCTCATTATAACCAATGTGATTAATTGCTAAACTTTTCTCTCATTCTTGCCCACCTCTAAGATCTCATTTTTCATGTGCAGAATGGCCTTTCTTTTCCCAGTACACCTATCTGCGCTCCCCCCAGAGCATCTCTATTTTATGTCTCCGGGTTATTAATAATAGTATTCAATTGGCCCATCCGGCTGGCCATTTGCAAATGTGAAATATACCTAGGCCCGGCTGAGCAATGCTACAGAAGAGCCCAACACCTTGATTCGATAATCATTCGGCATAATTAGTGACTGTGACCCTCAGAGACTTTCATGAAAGTCCTCTTTTCATGACATATTTATTCATGGAGTAAAAGGAACCGGGAAGACCCTTCCTAAGCCCATCTCCACCTGTATTTCCCAAAGCTGGTCTGAATCTCTCCCTGGCTTGGAAGCTTCCAAACAGTCCCAGATTTAATCTTAGGATAAAAAAGAAAAGAAAAGAAAATGGAAGCAGTAGAGCAGATTTAAAACTTACGTGTCACAGAAACACAGTGGGAAAGCCATTTTTTTTTTTTTTAACAATCGAATGCATAACAACTTAGGGACTTCCTTTCATCATAGTAGGCTGAGATCACTACCAACGGCAGCAGACCCGTCTTTTCTTACTCTAACCTCCAGCAAACAGTCTAATCCTCACTTCCCAGAAACACTACCACTGTGTGTAAGCCAAACAGCAGTGGAAAACATGAAAGGCAATTAGATTGAAATCGAGTCCTGCTTACTCCCCACCAGTTCATTTTTTTTTCCACTAAGAGACTCTTCGGTCTAGTAACAAATATGATTCCTGTTTAGCAAAGTGTAAAGCAGGAATGAAATGCAGGTTCTGTTCGCTATTCAGCTAACTGACGACATAAACTCCTGAAAGGAGACTCAAAACACAGATTCCCGATAAAAACCCAGAGTGCTATGTAATTACTTCTATGTCATCCCTACATAATCAATGTCGCTCCGGCACTCAGAGAGCTTATTTCCTGGCTTTGTGTAATGTTCTCTGACATTCTGCGAGTCATATTATAAAGATCCTCAGCTCGGTCTCTGCCATGTACTGCATTTTCCCAGTGATGGCCACAATGAAAGAGCATCTCCATGACTGGAGAGTACAGAGGGGAAATGAATAAAGCCGGGCTCACATGCACTTAAGCACACAGGCATCCATCCGCATCCTCACACACTGTCAGGGGAAATCTCTCTTCTGAGGTGGACAGAGGAGTGATGGCCATGAGCCGTTTCAAACCAGGCTCTGGCCAGGACCCACACGACACCCTCCTGTAAGGTCATGGGTCTCGGCATGTGCAGACACCGGGGAGGGGTGCGGTTTTAAGCATGCATCATCAATTCTTTATGTATTGTGAGAACATCAAGTGGCAGCTTCTTGTCTCCTCTTTGGCAGCGCTCGCACCACACAACAGGGACTCCCTGCAAATTAACATTCCTTTCCTTCCGCCTGCCCTGCCCTCAAGTTTTCAAACATAACAACACTCTCAATGAAATAATGAGAGACTCATTTGAATGCTGTAGAGGGAACTGCTTTATTGCTAAGGGAGCAAAGAGAACTAATTGAATCCACTGGAAAGAAAGAATTAGAAGGGAAAAAGAAAAAAGGAGAGTGAAGTAACAGGATGGAATGACGAAGACACACACAGCGCACACATGCACACACACACAGATGCAGGGCAGGTGTGTGGGAACCTGAATATTCATAGGAGAGAAACTGCGTACGTGTGAATGCAAAGAGCTTCCAAGATGGCAACACCGCCAAGGGCTGGGCTCAGGAGTATTGAGAAAGTTCCTCAACCACTGTATACTCTGAGCTTTCCAAGAGCTACACAATATTAGCTGGAGCAAGTAATAGCAGTCTACATCCAGGCACAAAGGTAACATCAAGTCCCAGCAGCGTGTGTGGTGGCTATAAAACATAGCTGCAAAGTCTATGACACTCGTTCCATAGAAAATGGAAATCAGTTCAGGTGGGTTCATCACCTTTGACCCCTGGAGTATGAAGTGATGTTAGGTGACTTCCAAGGCCACATCACTGAAGACCATGAGGCTTCTACCTCTGTCACCAGAATGCTAGCTCTGGGAACCCTGAGCTGCAATGTGAGAAGTCTGACTACCCTGAGGTCACCATGCTGTGAGGAAGCCCAAGCCATATGGAAGCATTCTAATCAACCATCCCAGCTGAACCCAGCCTTTGCGACATACCAGCCCAGGCCCAAGATATATGAATTAAGAAGCCTCCAGAGGATTCTAGCACCAAGCTATCTGGGTTCTCCCAGCTGAGGCCCCAGGCTCTGTGAAGCAGAGACACACCAACCGTGCCGGGCACTGTTCTATTTCTTCCCCACAGAATCCATGAGCCTAATAAAATAATTGTTGTTGCATGGTATAAAATTTTGTGAGTGAGTTACATCACAACAGCGAATCAGAATAGCATGTGTTTAGTCTCTCTGCTTCTTCAGAAAATAATCAATTTCTACATAATTAACCTTAATTTCAGCATCTGGAAAATGGAACTAATAATATCTACCTCACAGAGTTTTTTGAAGAGCCACTAAAATATAATCATAGTAATAATAATAATAATTAATAATAAACTAACATTTGTTCAGAGCTTCTTCTGTTTCTGGACCCATGTCACGTAACTTAATTCTCTTAACAAACTCATGAAGCACAAAGCCATTATTATCCCTTCTAAGAGTGGGAAACTGAGGCACAGAGAGAAATGTAGTTTTCCGAAACTCACACAGTAAGAGGCAGAATATGAATTTGAAACCAAAGCAGGCTTCCTCTAGCCTCTTAACCACTCTAAAAATCTGCTTATAGACAGTCAAGCACAGAAGACAGTGCCTAACACGTATTTAAGCTTGAGCGATGTTTACTTGTTGTAATTATTATTGTTGTGGCTGTCGTTCTTGTTTAAGAATCTGATAACTAAGAGATACAGACTCGGGAAATACCAAAATGGGTTTTTCCTACTTCCCTGTGTTAGCATCTGCAGGTGAACTTGGCATGTTTGTCCACTGTCTATAATCCCCCCAGAAAATGGGAAGACTATTCATATTGTACATTTCATACGCCAAAAAGATTTCAATTTCACGCTGTACTGAACCTTGGAAATGCCCCCCCTTAATCCTGTTTTTATTCTAAACCAGTATAAAAACTTTAACATTTCCTAATGGAGCGTATGTTTAATCATTCCTACCAACCTAATGGCAATTTATGAGAAGTCAAGCAATAGCCAGTAAGATAAGCTTGAAGCTTTGGTTCCAAAAGTTCAATCAGTTAACCTAGGACAGCAATCATTTCCCCAGAATGAATAATGATGTGGAATAACATGTGGATGGAGATAAACCCTTTTTGCATAGAAAATTGCATTATCATGTGCAGTATCTCAGCTGGATATGTAAGTTTACCAATAAGGATACGGCTTCATGCATTTTTATCATGGAGCTTTTGATTCTGAGATTTCCAGAGGATTCTGCCTTGAGAAAGCAATCCTTAATGTTTGTATAACGTGTGATGCTCTCTGAGCTGTAGATACGAGGGTGGGAAGGCAGGAGCTGGGCTCTGAAGCTTCTGAAAAGCTACCACCACACTTTCCCAGGGGTTCTTCCTTCCACTTAGCAAGGCACGGAAAGCTAGCAATGCACAGTGAGATAGAGTTCTTTAAAGAAATGGCATTGAAAATAACCATCATGTCAATTTCAGCTACTGGGGCACAGTATGGGCTCATTTTAAAACGAGGAGGAGTGGCATGCAACCATTAAGAAAGAAATGCTTACGCCATATGTAAGCATACCCATCCAAGCACAGCCAGGAGTTCTCTGGGGAGAACTCGATGCATCTCTCCCACAGACTTGGAGATGGACCTCCCACTGACCAGATCCCAGACAATCATTAAGGAAGTATAATTATAAATGAAATTAGTGAGAAAGGAGCCCAAGTTTTTTTCCACTGGATCTTCAATGACTCCTACTTGCATGAGAGAGAGAGAGAGAGGGAGAGACTAAATTCTTGAATCCCACTAACTTCCCTTTCACAGGTGCAACTGAGACAACATCCAGACGCACACACCTGCTTGCCAGCTGACGCATTTATCTGAGACCACCCTTTCAAACTCAGGAGGAAGCAAGCTAGGAAAAGCCCCCTTTCCTACCACCACTCCTGCTGGCTCAAGCAAGATTCCAACTATGAATCATCTACAGTGCTTGTCTCCACTGAGAGGATATCCACACTTGGGCATCTGAAGGAAGCTGGAGAGTTCCACAGGCGTCTTTTGGGGCCCACTGTAAGACAAGTGTAGTGGCTCAGAGCACAGATATCAGTGTCATGAAGACCCAAGCTTGAGTCCTAGATCTGCCAGCCATCTCTTGTCTCTGTGCCTCAGTTCACCATTCTGGAGAAAGAGAAGTAAAAATGACATCTACCTGAGAAGAGCTGGGAGGATTCGATGGAGAAATGCAATACCCCTGGGCCAGTGAGGTACCTGTTACTTTTTTTTTTTTTTTTTTTTTTTTTTTTTTTTGTGGTACACGGGCCTCTCAGTGTTGTGGCATCTCCCGTTGCAGAGCACAGGCTCCGGACGCGCAGGCTCAGTGGCCATGGCTCACGGGCCCAGCTGCTCCGCGGCATGTGGGATCTTCCCAGACCGGGGCACGAACCCGTGTCCCCTGCATCGGCAGGCGGACTCTCAACCACTGCGCCACCAGGGAAGCCCAGACCTGTTACTTTTTGATTCTGAAGTATAGATGCTCTGGACCACAGGTTTCGAGTCCCATCCTGCCATATGTCCAGCATAGAGACAAACCAAATATCTCGGCCTGCAGAAGGCAGCAAAAGCTCATCGTTGCAATAGGTGCTGTCCACAAATATGGTGCTGAAAACGAGCCATACCTCTGCCTTTGGAACTAGCACTCATGGCTCTCTCTGACTGTCATGTCCACAAGCCTCTAACTGGCCAGAAACCAATAGAAAGAGGATTTACACGAGTATCAAGTAATAATGCCCAGGGTATTTTTCCATGTCAAACAAAAGTTTCTCTCATTCTTTCTGATTATTGTAATGGGTATCATCAACTGTGGGCTCACAGCTTGATCCCCTCCTTGCTTGCTACACACCTCATGCTCTGATCACCTGTAACTCTTCTTTCCTCTTCAAACACCTCACATCCACTCATAAGTCCATGCTTTTTGCACAGAGTGACTGCTTTACTCAGGATGCTCTCATCCCATTCTTTGCCTAGCAAATTTCCTTCAAGGTCCAGATGACAACTTCTGTAAGTCATTCTCTGAATCTCCTCAGCCATATTCCTTTACTAACCTGTAGCACTTTACATCAAATTATTGCACTTGTAACACCATTCTGTGTTCAATCAATCACTTGGAAATACTTTTCAAGTACCGTCACAAAACCAGATATTGGCATAGGCACTGGGGATTCAATGACAGGCAAAGAATAGGCACTGCCCTTAAGAAGCCCACAGTCTAATGGGAGCAAACCTAGAGTAAGCTTAGAATCAACAGGTAAGTCCATGGAACAATGAAGCATATAGAACAAGCACATCTGATGCATGACAAGAGGAGTGAAAAAGGCTTTACAGTGGAAGTGAAATCTATACTAAGATCTGAAGGATGACTTAAATGGGTGAAAATGAAGGCGAAAGCTTGTATGCAGTGGACATTTGCATCTCAATATTTGTCAAATATCTGATAAATTGTCCCATGATACTACAGACACCAGACTAAGAAATTAGAGCCAAATGAAACAACAGTTAAGTCAGAGCTTATTTTTATTGAAATCATGTAGATCACTGAATCTCCAAGTTTAACGGTATATAAATGACTACGTACTATATAGTCTTTTATATAAAATCCTAGACAAGGCAAAAATAAAACTGACATAAAGCATATTTCTTGGGAGGGGACAGCAAAGGGAAACAAGGAAACTTTGGGGGTGACAGAAATGTTCTATACCTTGATGGTACACATGACTGTATATATTTATCAAAATTTATCAATTTAACACTTAAATTTTGTGAATTGTATTGAATGTAAACTATACTTCAATAAAATTGATTTTTAAGTAATAAAATACTTAATGTGCATAAAATATAGAACATGGCCCAGTATTCTGCATCTTTAATAAGCATCTCTAGCAAATGGGATATGGTCTAAGAACAACCATTTCAGAAACACTGATGGAGTGATCGTCTATTCAGAGTCATATTCGGGAAGGTCTCAAGTTGCGCAACACATGACCTAATGCTTGACCTTGTTCAAAAATGTTATCACCAACATATCTGTGGCCAATATTGTCAGTTGCCCAACTCACCATTTATTCTTTCTTCCATTTTCAGTAATAGAACTCTTATTTTTATCTGGGTACATAGCCAAAAGACTGTATTTCCCAGACTCTCTTGCAACTAGATATGGCCATGTGATTATGTCCTGGCCAATGAGAAGTGTTCTTCAAGATTTCCAGGAAAACTCCTATAAAAGGAAGAAACATGACCTTCATTTTCTCTTCTCTATGCCTCCCACTTGCAATGGCTGGAGTCCCAGAAGCTATCCTGAACCCTGAGGCAGCATATTAAAGATGGAGAAACACCTGTTAAAAGGAGCCTGAGTCCCTGATGGCCATGGAGAATTTATAGACTATGTTAGAACAAGCTCAACTCTGGAATTCTTTTATGTTGAAGAGAAAAACAAACTTCTGTCTTATTTTAAGTCGCTGTTATTTGGGATGTTTCCACTAGATGCAGCCAAACCTAATACTGTCTCATATATGCAGTTTATTAATTTTGTATTTCACACCAAGCTTGTTTCATTATCCAGTGTGCTGGGTAACAGAATCAAACTTCAGGCAACTATAAAAGATATCTGGGGTATGGAGAAAAAGGAACCCTCCTACACTGTTGGTGGGAATGTAAATTGGGGAACAGTAGGGAGGTTCCTTTAAAAAGCTAAAAATAAAGTTACCACATGATCCTGCAATCCCAGTCCTGGGCATATATCTGGAGAAAACTCTAATTCGAACAGATGCATGCACCCCAATGTTCACAGCAGCACTATTTACAATAGCCAAGACATGGAAGCAACTTAAATGTCCATTGACAGATGAATGGATAAAGAAGATGTGGTATATATAAAATGGAATATTACTCAGCCATAAAAAAAGAATGAGGGGCTTCCCTGGTGGCGCAGTGGTTGGGAGTCTGCCTGCTGATGCAGGGGACACGGGTTCGTGCCCCGGTCTGGGAAGATCCCACATGCCGCGGAGCGGCTGGGCCCGTGAGCCAAGGCCGCTGAGCCTGCGCGTCCGGAGCCTGTGCTCCGCAACGGGAGAGGCCACAACAGTGAGAGGCCCGCGTACTAAAAAAAAAAAAGGATTAAATAATGCCATTTGCAGCAACAAGGATGGAGCTAGAGATTATCATACTAAGTGAAGTCAGACAGAGAAAGATAAATATTATATGATATCACTTATACGTGGAATCTAAAAAGATGATACAAATGAACTTATTTACAAAACAGAAATAGACTCACAGATATAGAAAACAATCTTATGGTTACCAAAGGGGAAAGGGGGGAGAGGGATAAATTAAGAGTTTGGGATTAACGTACATACACTACTGTATATAAAACAGAGAAACAACAAAGACTTACTGTATAGCACAGAACTATATTCAATATCTTATAATAACTTATAATGGAAAAGAACCTGAAAAAGAATGTGTGTGTGTGTTACTGAATGATTTTGCTGTACACCTAAAACTAATACAACATTGTAAGTCCACTATACTTCAACTTAAAAAATAGTTTAAAAAAAGATACCTGGCCAACATTGGGATGAATGGAAAAGTCTATTGGGAGTCTTAGTTGACCACAGGACTCATTTTAGTCAACCTTGTGATGTAGATCATTTTTAAAAACTAATTCAATATCAAATTACATTAAAGGAGGTAGAGTATAAAGAACAAAGAAGATGAGCTTTCCGACAGCTTTTTAGACAATGGATGAAATACTGAATTTATTTTGAACACCTCTTTTGAAGAAGAATGTTGACAAAATTGAGGTGATCCAGAAAGGAATAGAGAGAATGGTCAAAGGCCTAGAAAATGTCAACCGAAGAATTTAGACTATCTAAACCTGGGAAGGGAATACTGGGATGGGATGATACAGATGATGGAAAATATCTGCAAAGCCATCATGTTCTAGAACAGTAAGACTCATTCTGTGTAGCTACAGAAGAAGCAAGTAGAAGAGGATGTGAGAGTCAGTGGAAATCAGCATACGAAGGCCCATCAAACAACAAAAAAAATGAACTGCCTCACAAAATACTGACTTCTCTGATATGCTGATTGATTAATTGATTTACACCTCACCTTGTGCCCAAAATAAATACCTACCATTTTAAAGTGATTATGTGATAACACTCTTCTGAGTGCTTTATATGTATAATTCATTTGATTCACACAACAGTCTTAAGTAGTTACTATTATTATCCCAATTTTTATGGATGAGCAAACTGAGAAAGAAAGGTTAAGTAACTTGCCCAAGGTCACACAGATAAGAGAATGGATGCTAAGCCGAGATTCAAAGGCAAGTGCAGTGGCCCTGGAAGCCCACGTATTCATCACCAGACAGCTACACTGCCTCTTCCTCGCTGAAACACGCAAGGCTTCCTATGATTGTCCTGTTACTGGAGCAGACCATAACAATTAGCTGTCTAGAATGTTAGGGTGACAACTGGGTATGATGGACCTCTGATATCTTCAATGACTTGGGACTTTGGGGAAGCTCAGTGGGATTCTGGTTTTGTGGAACTGCTGATATGCTGGGTTTGTAACATGTAGAATTTGACGTGAATGTAACACAACTGGAAGGTAGTTCAAGGGAAACATTAGAAATCAGAGGCACACATTTGTCACAAAGGTCAAGGCTACACATAAAGAATTTGAAATCACTCTTTGGATATGTGACCAATGAAGCCATGAAGCATTCACGTTTGAGAAGGCAGAAAGCAGAGACCAAAGAAGGCAGATACTAAGGCTGAAACCATGAACCATGCATTGCACACAGAGAGTAGAAAGAGAAACTAGTGGCAGCTAAGCATGGAAACAGCCTCATGCTCCAGAAGACAGTACAAGAATCTTTCAAAGGGTTGAGTAACTGAGAAGTGTGAGATCTCTGCTGTTGTTTGCCAAGAATCCATTCCCCCTTATTCTTCCAACAGCACCCCATTTTCCTCTGAGAACCATCCCTCTCTGTCATGTTTTCCTGGTGTGATTGACCCCATTCCCTGGAGAATCCAAGGCTGCCCGTATTTCAAACCTGGCCAATAAGCGTAGACTATTCCCCTGATCACCACGGTTGGTTTAGGGTGAACAAACATAAGACCCAGGTGGGTTTAATGAGAATCAACACTGAAACGTTTGGTGGAATTATTAGGAAGATACTTCCTCTTTACCACTCCGGGTACCTAAGCCAGTAAGATGAATGCATGGAGCTACCAGGGCCATCTTTGCCGCTATGGGGAGAGCTTGCCCATAAATGAACCAATGCGGAAAGAAAAGTAAAGCCAAGGGACTGGCTGGGGCCAGGGGGTGGGCATTTGTATTACCAGATCCTGCTATTTGAGTATTTACATATACCCCCTAGATTTTTCATTTATGTGAGCCAATAAATTCTCCTTTTCAGTTGTTTTTTGTCATTTGCCACTGAAAGCGATGGCCAATATATAACCTATGTCTCAGAGATACCTCTTTCTTTATGTATCCATGCCTCTCTATTACATCATAAACTCCTTGAAAGCAAGAAATGTGCTTCCCCACATGGTAGCACCTAGCACAGAGCCAGGCACATTCTTGGTAGAAACAAACCTCACTGAATTATTTCACAACAATTAAATGAAATAATACAGGCAAGAGGGTGTTATAAGCCACAGAGCATTTTTTTACTATTATATCAAAGACAGATGATATCACAGCCTGTCTTTATGTTTAAAGCTTACTGAATCTGAAGTTCAATCAAGTTCATTAAGAAGAGGTACCCTCAAAGTACTTTGTTCAGCCACGTATAATCTTAACAATCTTGGCCTGCTGCCTTTTCCCCCTCTTCTTTCTCGAATGTACCCTTTAAGGAAATGCAGTGCTGGCACTTAAAATCAAATCTTGGCAAGGTAAATGCTTTCCTTTATACGAAAACAAAACAAAACAAAAAAGACTGAGGAGTAGTACATCATTTAAAGTAATAAAAAAAATTATTATCCATCTCTGATGTTCAAACGCAAAATGGGATGGAAAATGTCTGTGTATAATGAATTCTGCAACATTTGCTGAAGCCCTGCATGAGAAGGAAAGAAGAAAATGACTCAAAAATAGAAATCTCTTCAATTCAAATACTTTTCACAAAAGGAAAGTATACACACACACACACACACACACACACGCACACACAACTGTATAATATAATCAGAAATATAATAGTGACAGATTCTAGACAGAAACTAAAAATCTCTGATAGGCTCAGTAATGAGAAACTCTCACCATATCTTTCAACTATATTTACCCTTTATATACTCTTTCTTTCCCTGGATCTTAGCAAACAGAAATTTAAAAGTAAATTAAGGGGAGAGGAGGAAACCTCATCCACTACAGCTATTAAGAATGTGGGTTTGGGAGGGCAGGGAAAATGAGAGTCCCTGGACCTGGCACTGTATGACTTCAGGCAAGTCATCTCACCTCTCTGAGCTTCAGTTTCTGCCTCTATATAAGGGGTGACATAATCATAGGTCGTTGGGATGGAGTCAGAAAACGGCATGGACAGTGCTTACCACAAAGGAGTGATCACTCTACATTATCCTTTCATTCTGCGTGGTTTAAACCAGCCACCATGACATCAACAAGACTCCTCTCCGTGAAAGAAGCCACAACCAGAATATCTGACTGCCAATCGTGGCTCTGCTTCTAACTATCAATACTTGTCCCACCTTGACCAAGTTAATTCAACGTCTTGAAAAGGAGTCACTTGGAACCTAAGATCTTTGAGGCTCATTCCATCCGAGAATCGACCTGTTCAGAGCAGGCAAATACCTATATTAAGGGAACAGGCAGAAACGTGTCCTGAGCACTGGTTAAATAGTCTCTCCTGTGTCTCCTCTCTGCCTTTCCGGAGGAGGCCGGAAGGGTGCCAATACTTTAAATACTTCAACCACGGGAAGATGCCAATGCATCTCTGCTCCCCTGTAATCAAAAGGTCTGTGAACTCACGCTTGAAATCTCAAAGAAAGCTTAAGTGGAAAGAACATCTTTCAATAACCAACAACATAATCCTCCTCACGTTTTGCCATCCCAACGTTCAGGGAGTCGGCCTCCAGAAAGCACTTTTCAGGAAACAATCAGCTTAAGACATCACCCATCCAACTCACTTTGACACTGATGAGCGATGACACTGTTCCTTAGAAAACAGAAACAGGAATGACAGACCATCACTACGACAGCCAACTACTGGGTAGTCTTTTGGGTTGCTTTTTTGTTTGTTTGTTTAAGTGTGTCATTCGCTAAAGAGGAGACAGGGAAAATGGGCAGGTTACAAATAGCTTCCTGTCTAATTGGAGGCTTGAGATAATTAGTAGACAATTCTGATTCTTCATCCATTTGTTCACTTATTCAATAAATATTTATTAAGTGTGAGGTTCTGTTCTGGATGCTGAGGATATAGCAGTAAACAAATAGCCAAGATCCTTGCTCTCAATGTATATACTAGTGGAAGGACACAAACCAAAAATAATAAAGTAATAACGCTGCCATGAACACTGAGGTGCACCTATATTTTCCTATTAGTGTTTTCATTTTCTTTGGCTAAATATCCAGGAGTGGAATTGGTGGATCATATGGTAGTTCTATTTTTAATGTTTTGAAGAACCTCCATGGAAGCGACCTGAGTGTCCATCAACTGATGAATGGATAAAGATGCTGTGGTGTATGTGTGTGTGTGTGTGTATACACATATATACACCTATATATAATGGAACATTACTGAGCCATAAAAACGAATGAAATTTTGCCATTCGCAGCAACATAAATGGACATGGAGGGTATTATACTTAGTGAAATAAGTCAGACAGAGAAAGACGAATACTGCATGTTTTCAAGTATATGTGGAATCTAAAAAATAAAACAAACAAATATAACAAAACAGAAACTGACTCACAGAGATGGAGAACAAACTAGTCATTACCAGAGGGGAGAAGCGTGGGGGAAGGGCAACGCAGGTGAAGGGGATTAAGAGGTACAAACCACTAGGTATAAAATAAGTAAGTTACAAAGATGTAATGTACTGCACAGGGAATAGAGCCAACATTATATGGAGTAGGACCTATAAAAATATCAAATCCTTATGTTGTACAGCTGAAACTAATATAGTATTGTGAGTCAACTATACTACAATGAAAATAGTAATAATGAGATGAACAAACAAGATAATCTCAGGCAGTGACAAGTACTATGGTGGAAATAAACTAAGCAGTATGATAGAAAGTGACCCAGGCTGGAGGGAGCAAGGCTGCAGCCTATGCAGGCAAGTTATGCTCTGAACACTTCTAGAGGGTACCATTCACACCATGAATGAGTGACAAGGAAGAGACAGCCACGCAAAGCCAAGGGCAAAAGCCACCGAGGTCAGGTTTTCTCGAACGGGATGCTATTGGCATTTGGCATGGGATTGTTTTTCTTGTGTGGGTCTGTCCCGAGCATCGCAGGACATTTAGCATCCCCTGACCCTCCCCTGTACCCAGTATCTGTAGGGTCCTCTGGGTAGTCATTGGAGTAGCCGAAAATGTTTCCACTCTTTTCCCTAGAGGAAGGGCTACAACTCCCCTTGTTGAGAACCCCTGATACAGCAGAGAACAAAGGCCAGTGCCTTGAGTTAGAAACAAGCCTGGGCTGTGCAATGAACAGCAAGAAGGCCAGTGTGCTTGGCATATAATGAGTGATGGGGAAAGAGGCGACAGGTGACTTTATAGCCATATATGCTCAGCTGGGCATACTGAGTTTGCTTGCTGTCAGCTGGGAAGATTTCATACAGGAGACAGAGGATGAGCAGAGCACAGAAGCCACAGTTACACACACACACTTTCTGTACAGTACCAGGAAAGGGGATACAAGTCTATCGGCAATTTGATGGCATTTTGCTGCCCAGGTGCTGCAATTAGCAAAGCTGGGAGGAGAGGAAAGTAAGCAAACTACAATATTTCATCAATCCTAAAATGTATCTCTTTATTCACATTTCAACCTAGCTGGAATCAAAATGTGTCTCACAATCATCATCACATATTGTCACTGCCTGAGTCTGTGTGTCAAAACCAGCAGCAGCCTGGAAGAAAATCCTGAGGGCAAGGATGGAGCACTCTTTAAGAAATGCTGCCAGAGCAACAGCCTAGGTGGAATTAAGAATGAGAGCACGAAGAACATGCAAGAGAAGGACACTGCTAACTGGGGGTGGCTTAGAAGGGTCAAACTTGGAATAAGAAATGTCAGAATCCATGGACCAATTTATCTCATTTATTTTTTTCTGATGTATGAATGCACAAGAGTGATGGAAGATAAATGTTCAAGCATAAGGATGCTCTTTCCAATAAACGTGAAATTTTAAAATTCTACATGAAGGGCTTCCCTGGTGGCGCAGTGGTTGAGAGTCCGCCTGCCGATGCAGGGGACACGGGTTCGTGCCCCGGTCTGGGAGGATCCCACATGCCACGGAGCGGCTGGGCCCGTGAGCCATGGCCGCTGAGTCTGTGCATCCGGAGCCTGTGCTCCGCAACGGGAGAGGCCACAACAGTGAGAGGCCCGCATACCGCAAAAAAAAAAAAAAAAAATTCTACATGTAGAAGTACCGTCATGGTTTAATTAGCAATGCTCTATTCCTAGTGATCATAAGAGTAAGAGTGCACATTACACATTCGAGGAAATCTGAGAACCTTTACTTAACATCCATCCGGTGCCAGGAATTTTATATGTCCTATACAGCAAGGAATCTCACAGCAGCAGTCTAAAATCCACAGGATGAACTCCACATCACAGACATGAATAAGTAACTTCACGTGGCACGGTTTCTTTTCTCACTTCAAATGAACCATGTCTAATATTTAAAGGGCCAAGGTCACTCTGCAGGGACATGATGACCAAGAGTGGTCCCATCCTCAAAGACACGGTCTTGCATCATGGTTTTGGATCATCACTCCAATCAGCCTCCTCACTCTGCCTTTGCAATAGTTCATTTTAAGCATCAACTTGACTGGGCTAAGGGATGCCCAGGGATCTGGTAAAACATGATTTCTGGGCGTGTTTGTGAGGGGCTTTCCAGAAGAGATTAGTATTTGAATCAGTAGACTGAGCAGAGAAGATCTACTCTCACCAATGTGGGTGGGCATCATGCATCCTTTTGAGGGCCGGAATAGAACAGAAAGATGGAAGAGGGGCAAATCTGCTCTCCCTGCTTGAGCTGGGTCGCCCACCTTCTCCTGCCCTCGGACACTGGTACTCCTGGTTCTTGGGCCTTCGGACTTGGAATAAATTACATACCACCAGCTTTCCTGGTTCCCCGCCTTGCAGGTGGCAGATCATGGGACTTCTTGGCCTCTGTAATCACATGAACCAATTCCTTATAATAAATTAATATCTTTCTATAGATGATGGATATAGATATATAGATACAGATACAGGTGTAGATATAGAAATTGGTTCTGTTTCTCTGGAGAACCCTAATACAGTCTTGGAAAACATCCTTTGACCTCTGCTCAGACACCATAGGGAGGCCCATCTGGAGCCACTCGGAGGCATGAAGGGATGAAACCTGCACTAGGATAGATGGAGAGGGATTCATGCGAAGCCCTGCAAAGTTGGATGGAACCTGATGAAAAAAATTAAACTGTTGCAAGATCTTAGGCAAAGAATTTGGCCCATCAGAGCCTCTCTGCCTAGGTTTTGTTCTTCCATCTTCTAGTAATTTCTACCCCAACTTCCCTTCGGGGAACATCCCTCCTTCTTCTCAGTCTGTGTTGTTTGGTGCAGGATGCCTCCAGCCTAGCTACAGGGATGGCAGGAGATCCGGGTCTGTGCCATTAGGTTCACAGTGATTGGTTCAGGGATGGGTACATAGCCCAATCAGGGCCAGTGAGGGTCAGCCTTGGAACTTCTGCCGCATTCCCTCTCCTCTGCTATGGGGGGGCCATTGGAAAGTAAGCCTGGAACTACTGGCAGCCACCACATAGAGGAGGCCTGCCTGAGAACAAAGCCAGCGCAGAGCAGAGAAAAGACGTAGAGACAGACAGAGCCCAGATGGTTTTGAATCCCTGGATCCAGCTTTGCCTTAAACCTCTACACAATGTTAGATTTTTCAGTTAGTTAAGCAAATGTCACTTGCAACAGACAGAGCCCTCACTTACAAACATTATACAGGTAACCTCCATTTTCAAAAGTTTGCTTTACTCCACTTCGCTTTCACAAAATACCTATATTAGTATCTATTTTCGCTAACTGAAAGAAATCTGAAGAGGATTTTCACTGTTACGAAAAAAGGTGAAAAGGAAAAACAGCATTCAGGGCTTGTTTTGCAGCAAGTTCAGCCGTTATAGAGAGAGGGCACAGCCCCTGCAGCAGGAGTGGCATCACCAAGCACCTTCCCCAGGAACCACACTCAGCATCTCGGCATCAAGCCGCCACAGCCCTGAAATATGTCTGTGAGCACCTGTGCTTTATCTCAATTTATTTTGTGTATCTGTGAGCAAGATGTGTCCTAAGGTAATTGCTTCTTCGCTTTACGCCATTTCAGCTTACAAAATGTTTCATGCTCTACTTTCGGATAGCGGGGGAATCCTGTACACTACTATATCCTGTAGTGCTGATGACTTAAATGTTCAGGCAGGTGGACCGTGTCGGCCTCTTATCCAAGCTTTGAATGAGACTTTTTCTACCAGAGTGTAAGTGTCTGTCGGCCAAGGTCTTCCATGCACAGACACCAGAAGTATACTCATTGCAATACCCTAGGAAATCAATTACATTGCCAAAGGTTTTCTAGATCAAAGACTGGTTCAGAATTCACAAAGCACACTCCACTGTAGACAGGACTCCTGGTAAGGTCAGCCCCCCACAGCCTGGCGTGAGTGTCCCAGGGGAATAATGTAAGATGCACAAGAAAACTCTATTGGGCCAATGTAGCTATTGGTCCCCTCATCACTCCTATAATAAAGCCTGAAATCCCCACCATCAGGTGCCCCCTTTGGTTTCTAGCACTCTCTTGCTCTCTCTCTCTCTCAAAGGCTTCTGTTGGGATCCATTTGTGTCACACAGGAGAGATCACCTGAATTGACTAGCTCATCTGTCCAGATCACACAGGTCTGCTCATTACACCAGCTGCAGCCTCCTAGGGGAATCAGAAAGGCCTGGGATTGTTGGCTTGTTTATGGCTCCACTACCCTGTAAATTCCTTAAGGGGGAGGAATTGTGTCTTTCCTGGGCTCCACTGTATACCCAGCACCTCACTTAGTGCCTGGAACTCAAGCACACAATCAATATGTATTGGATAAGCGGTTGATGGGAGACAGCCCTGGGGCTGGGAGTTAGGGCCTGGTTTTCAGTCGTAGCTCTGCCCCAAGTCTGCACGTTTATTCATGCTTCTCTAGGGGCCTGGGCCCTCATTCCAAATGAGGATGTGGGCCTCTGAGATCTAGGATCAAATCCAGGAGTCCTGCACAGCTGGGTTTGTTTGGCCCATCTCGCGATTTTACACTCTTGTAACAATCTAAAAAACTGGGAGATTTCGTATAAAAATTCAGATCTCTGGTTTTTCTTTCGTAATGGAAGCTTTGGCAATTTTGAGTACACACTGCACATGGCGGCGAAGGGCCAGAAAATAGTAAGGGCTGCACCACTGGATGGAGCCTAAAATCGCCCACCCTCCACGGCCCCAATGTGGTCCCTGCACCAAGGCCAAAGGTCAGCTATTTATGATCCCATGATTCTGTTTCTTTTCTTTTAGGAAATAAATGTCTATAAAGATAGACCGAGAGGGTCATGTTTTAAAAAACATTTAGAGAGCACACATTCCTTTGTAGGAGTAAACTTAATCCCCACGTAGTTGATAATACATCCATCACCCATGCAGCGTCACTATAGACGCCAGGTGCCATTCTAAGCACGCTACTTTTTTTTTCTTTTTTTTTTTTTTTTTTTTTGCTGTACGCGGGCCTCTCACTGCTGGGGCCCCTCCCGCTGCGGAGCACAGGCCCCGGACGCGCAGGCTCAGTGGCCATGGTTCACGGGCCCAGCCACTCCGCGGCATGTGGGATCTTCCCGGACCGGGGCACAAACCCGTGTCCCCTGCATCGGCAGGCGGACTCTCAACCACTGCGCCAGCAGGGAAGCCCTAAGCACACTACCTTTATTTCACCCATTCAGTCCTAGATACTATGACTATCCAAATTTTTAAAAAGAAGAAACGGAGAAACAGAAAGGTTCAGTAATCTGTCCAAGATAACACAGCCAGTCAGCAGCCTCTAAACCTGGAACTCAGGCAGGCTGCGTGCACCTATCACACGCCACTGCCACATGCTTTCGAGCTGAAAGAACCCAGCCTAACTCACGCCCCGACTTTTGCGCTCACCTGTTAACCAATTTAGTCTCCTCTGCTTCCCCACCCTTTTTCAGAAAGGGAAACTGAGACCCACAGATGGGAAGTAATTTTTTTTTCCCAAAAAATTCATTAAAAAATTTGGGACAGGACAAAGGCCAGAAACCAAGCCAACCAACTTCCAGCACTGCTCTTTTTTCTAACACCAGGATGTTTAATCCTGGAGCCTAGACTGGAGATAAATTCTCATGTAGCTTCTTTAGGAACCAAGAAACCTGAGTCATTATAAAGAGTCCCACTCACTACCTTGTAAAATGTGATGCTACATAACCAGGCTTGAGGCTCAGATACCCGAGGAAACAAGCCCAAATACAGAGGGGTGTCCAGTGTTGGCTTGTGCATGGGTGTCTCCTGGCAGACAGATGACTCCCAGCGAACTCCTGGCACCCTGCACCAAGAGGCTTGAGAAAGGGGAACGTGTAATAAATCCAGTTATCTGAGCCCAGGCTCAAGATGGAAAGAGTCAAGATGACTCAGAGGAACAATAACCAAAGATACTAAGAGTGCATCTCACATCACCAATTTATTGGCACTTCTAAAATAGTAAGACGCATGTGCTTCCATCTTGATAATCTCTAAAATATACCATCCACTGTTCCCATTTCCCCATATCCTGGAGGAAGAGGGAGCCTAGGCAAAAGGTTCTAGAAATCCTCTCCATGAGGTGGATCTCAGAGACTGTCTTATTGGGAAGGCACCTTTAATCTATAAATCTACAAGGTAGGTATGGAGCTCCTTAGCTCACTAACAATTTATTATCAGAAGGTATTATTTTTACTATGATTACTGATGTTAGCAACAATGGATGTTGCCATTTTTTAAATTTTATTTTATATTATAGTTGATTTACAATGTTATTTTAGTTTCAGGTGTACAGCAAAGTGATGCATTTATACACATACACATATCCATTCTTTTCCAGATTACTTCCCATATAGGTTATTACAGAATACTAAGTAGAGTTCCCTGTGCTATACAGTAGGTCCTTGTTGATTATCTATTTTATATGTATTAGTGTGTATCTGTTAATCCCAAACTCCTAATTTATCCCTCCCCACCACGTTTCCTCTTTGGTAACCATAAGTTTGTTTTCGAAGTCTATGAGTCTATTTCTGTTTTCTAAGTTCATTTGTATCTTTTTTTTTAGATTCCACATATAAGTGATATCATATGATATTTGTCTTTCTCTGTCTTCACTTAGTACGATAATCTCTAGGTCCATCCATGTTGCTGCAAATGGCATTATTTCATTCATTTTTATGGCTGGGTAATATTCCATTGTCTATACATACCACATCTTCTTCAGCCATTCCTCTGTCGATGGACATCTAGGCTGTGGAGGTTGCCATTACATGGTTGTGTACTATGTGCTAAGCACAGTGTGGAAAGCCTTACTTGCTTCAACCTACTAATCAGCATAATTATGCCATGAAGTAGGTACTACTGTTACCCTCCTGTAACTGATGAGGAAACAGACAGTCTGAAGGGTGAGATGACATGCCCCAAGCTCCACAGCTAGGAAGCAGCAGAAGCAAGGTCAGCAATTCAAACCCAGGGCTTCCAATAACCCACGCAACCCTACCTCCTTCCAGAAATCTAATTGGTCCTATTCAAGTAGTGGGATGTTTTTTGAGTTCTGTTGTTCAACCAGTCAAGACTGCATGAGCTTATCACCAAAACCCATTTCTTAAAGGCCGCTTCAGGGTGTCAAGAGCTCCATGAGGTCACCCAGGCTCTGCCCATCCATTGTGACACCCAGAATGCCAGCCGAAAGTCAATGGGTATCACTGTGAACAGCTGGGGCGAAAAAAAAACTTGTTGCTCTCCAGTGCTTATTAGCATGAAAATAATCATGCATTTCCTACTGTTTGGGTGGCAGAGTTACAAGGGTCAGCCAAAGAGATGGCAAAACAATGTGGTTCACCAAATGAGTCATCAGGATGAGAATATCAATTTATTTGAGCAGACATGTGTTGAGAGAATTCATCCAGTGTAAAAAGGTAGCTGATTTAAACTGCCTCCAAAAAGTACCACCTACTTGATAATCTCTCCTAATGCTCATCTGGTGCCCAGGGTTTACGGGGCAGGAAAAGGTGTGAGAGAAAGGAAGGGAGAGGGAAAAGCTACGGTATTTGCTTTAGAATATTTGTTTTAAAGACATAAGTTTCAAAAATGGAAAGCCTGCTCCAGTTACTTTGACTGAAACTTGCTCCCTGGAATCCTAAGAGAGGGCAAGCCACCTCTAGCCACATCCCTTCTGGGTCTTACAATATTTCCACCCCAATCTTGCATCAGGAGAGGCCAAGTGAAAATGCAGCAATATGATGAAACGGCTCCTTTGCAAACATTATGAAAAGATTTATCCTTCCAAGGTAGAGTCTAACCAAATGGTTTGCTCACTGTGGGACAGCAAAGAGATGAAAGCAAGTCTTCAGATTTGCATATAGTATAAGAAAGCAGGGCTTTCCTGGTGGCGCAGTGGTTGAGAGTCCGCCTGCCGATGCAGGGGACACGGGTTCGTGCCCCGGTCTGGGAAGATCCCACATGCTGCAGAGCGGTTGGGCCCATGAGCCATGGCTGTTGAGCCTGCGCGTCCGGAGCCTATGCTCCGCAACGGGAGAGGCCGCAACAGTGAGAGGCCCGCGTACAGCAAAAAAAAAAAAAAAAAGAAAGCATCTTTATTTTCCCATCAGCTTGCACTTGCCTGACCTAGAGTCTGTGCTGGTGTGGGAGTGTGCACTAAAGGGTTTACTCAGCAGGCTTGGGGTCCCCAAACCTTGCACACTCCAAAGAAAAGACTGACCCTTGACCATGCCCTGGGAGATAAACTCTGAACCCTTGGAATACCCTACCTGATAAGAGTGTCTTTGTATACCTGAGACAATGGACCACGCCAAACAATTTATGCTAACACTGTGATTTACAGTGAACAGCTGCTTTTGTTTGCCTGGGGCCCTGAGCCATGCCAAATCAGTTGAACCTTTAGAAGGGCAGATCCTGGAGGCTGAGTTGCTAAGGTCATCAGTCGGGCACTCCATGCCTAGGTGACTGGTTGCCAGTACAATTCCTGGACATCAAGTCTCGGTGAGCTTCCCTGGTTGGCAACACGTAGCACATCTGTCACTGTTGTTGGGAGAATTAGTGCCGTCTGTGCAACTCCACTGGGAGAGCAAAACTGTAAGCTTGGGTCTGGTTTCTCCCGGACTCTGCCCTCTATGTCTTTTTCCTTTGTTGATTTTAATGTGCATCCTTTCCTGACTGGGAGTATAACATCTTTTCTGAGTTCTGTGAGTCCTGTTTGAAAATCATCAAACAGGAAGGTGGTTTTGGAGATACCCAACCCAGGCAGGGAGGGAGAGAGGGGGAAAGGAGGGAGGGAGGCAGGAAGAAAGAAAGAAAGAAAGCAAGGGAGGGAGAGGGGGATGGAAGGAAGGAGAAAGGGAGGAAGGGAGGGAGGGAAAGGGGAGGGAGGGAAGGAATAAAGTGAAACAAGAAGAAAAAAAGCCAAGGAATTGTTCTAGTGCCAAATTTCTTGCTGTTTGGGCTCAAAGTAACAGCAGGAAAGAAAATACCATGTATACAAGAGCCTCGAAAGACACAGAACACAGATAAAAATCAGAGGCTGCCCGTGCAACACCCAAGGCATCATTGAAGACTCTATCATGCCGTCATTGAGATTGCTTTGTCTAACTGTTTCCCCAGTACAACGACTAACCTCCACCATTGAGAAATCGTAACTATTCCCTTCTGATGAAAACATTCCATTTCAGAAATAAAATAAAACTTTCAAAAGTGATCTTGAAGAGATTTAAATAGATTACAGCATTAAATAATACTTTTCTTTCTTTTGGTGGTCAAACAAGAGAAGAAAATGGATTGCTGCCTATTTCTGTACTGCCAGGTCAATTGTACAACCACGTTGAATGCTCTGGCAAAGCCGAGGGGATACGCTCCATGCCTGGACCCAATACTAGAAACTCAGGCCTCCATTCATACGCTTAACCCTTCTCAATTCATTGAAAACCACTTCAAGCAAAAATCATTTGAAAGAAATTACCCCTATGTATTACACCATGAGCAGTGAAAAATGTCCCACCTGAGACTCGATGGTCCCGAACCAATAAAATTTTTGCTGAAGTGCAAGATGTAATAACTCAGGGAAAAGAAGTCCCCATGACAACAAAAGGGGAAAGGAAATGAGTGACAGTCTGAGGCTTCAAGTCTCTCACAATACAAGGCATCTCTAATTCGTACTTGGAAATATGTCTTTGGGATTGAAATCCCAGAAAGTAACTTCCTCTCTATCGTTTCTCTGCCTGCCCAGGTGGTAACGTTAAACCTAACTACACTTCATCAAAAGAGGATGGAAATCCAGGCACTAGGATGGAACCTGCATCTATTCCACACCTTCCACAACTCCCAAATCAAAATGATGCAGGTGTACTATGGAGTGGATAGCAAGAGTGGGATTTTGGAGGGTTCAATACGCACACGTGTAGAAGTTGTAGCCAGAGAAGGAAACCACAGGATTTCACACCATGAGATGCCTGGGGTCATTTTCCAAACACTCTTCCATTTCTTTTTTTTTTCTTTTTAATTTTATGTTATTTTTATTTTATCACAATAATTTTTTTAAAGGTGGGAAAAGGTATGGTCCAAGAAATAAAAATAGCAATAGTTTCAGAGTCGACACATCTTAAATTATACTTGGTCTCTTCTCTAATACATATTATCTGAAGGAACACTGCCAATTAGTGAGTCAAAGTTTTATGCAGCACTTCCCTGGAGGTGCAGTGGCTAAGAATCCGCCTTCGAATGCAGGGGACACGGGTTCGAGCCCTGGCCCGGGAAGATCTCACATGCTGAGGAGCAACTAAGCCCGTGTGCCACAACTACTGAGCCTGCACTCTAAAGCCCGCGAGCCACAACTACTGAGCCCGCATGCCACAACTACTGAAGCCCACGCCTAGAGCCTGTGCTCTGCAACAAGAGAAGCCACCACCATGAGAAGCCCACGCACCGCAACAAAGAGTAGCCCCCGCTCACCACAACTAGAGAAAGCCCGTGTGCAGCAACGAAGACCCAGCACAGCAAAAAATTAATTAATTTATTTAATTAAAACAAAAAAGTTTTATGCAATGGTTTGCTTTTTTTGTTTTTTAAGCCTACAGCACACGGTATTCCCAGGTGGTCTCCCATCCAAGTACTCACCAGGCCTACCCTGCCTAGCTTCTGAGATCAGATGAGATCGGGAGCACTCAGGGTGGTATGGCTGTAGAGTGCAATGGTTTGCTTTTATAATAGGTGCACTTTTTTAAAATTGAACTATAATTGATTTACAATACTGTGTTAATTTCAGGTGTACAGCAAAGTGATTCAGATAGATAGACAGATTGATTGATTGATTGATTGATTCAGGTTATTTTCCATTATAGGTTAATACAAGATATTGGATATAGTTCCCTGTGCTAAACAGTAAATCTTTGTTGTTACCTATTTTAGTATATAGTAGTACATATCTGTTAATCCCATACTCCTTATTTATCCCTCTCCCCTTTCCCCTTTGTTTTCTATGTTTGTGAGTCCGTTTTTGTTTTGTAAATAAGTTGATTTGTATTATTTTTTAGATGCCACATATACATGATATCATATAATAGTTGTCTTTCTCTGTGTCCCATTTCTTTTTCAGGAAAAGATCCCAAGAAAAAACTCCTAATTTCCCTACTTAATTCCTTGGTTTGATGCTCCCAGCCTGGCTGCTCAGTGGGGCCCCATCTCTCCAGCCTCTTCCTTCATACCCCCTCAAAACCCATAGGATTAAAACGTCTTAAGGGTTTCCTAGTTATCAATACTGAGAAACAGAAGACACAAAGAAACAAACACTGGAGATTCTCCTGGAATCTTGGCTTGCACAGCCACTTCCCCACTGAGTCTCTGAGTCCTTATTCCTGAATGTGTGGTTGCTATGGCCCTCCCGACCCTGCACAGCCCAGATACCTTCTTAATTCCCACTGACACCTTCCTAACAGGAGGTCTGTACTACCAGAACTATATCATAACAAGAAACACCTTCCAGTTAACCAGGATCTACCAAGGGGCGGCCATCAGGCTAGGCACTTGATATAATTTATCTCCTTTAACCCAAATCAACAGCCCTACGACAAAGGTACTATACTTTTCACTTTTTAGATGAAAAAATATAGTTCAGAGAAGTCAAGCAATTAGCCCAAGGTCACAGAGCTAGGATTTGGCAATCCTGTGATTGGAGCCTGAATATAAATCTACTGAAAATCTAATCAAAACAGAAGAGTAGTTAATTCAGGTGATAAGTGGTGTGAAGTGTATAATGCACATTCCCAGGCTCTCCACATGGAGCCAAACCTCCTCTCTACAAGCTCACCCCATTGTTTCCATGGGATCTGTAATGCTGAAATCAGATATATTGACTTTATCAAGGTAAAGTGTGTGGACCAGAGGACAGACAGCAGAAGCAAGAAGAACTACTATCCTGCAGCCTGTGGAACAAAAACCACATTCACAGAAAGATACACAAGATGAAAAGGCAGAGGGCTATGTACCAGATGAAGCAACAAGATAAAACCCCAGATAAACAACTAAATGAAGTGTAGATAGGCAACCTTCCAGAAAAAGAATTCAGAATAATGACAGTGAAGATGATCCAGGACCTCGGAAAAATAATGGAGGCAAAGATAGAGAAGATGCAAGAAACGTTTAACAGGCCTAGAAAAATTAAAGAACAAACAGAGATGAACAATACAATAACTGAAATGAAAAATACACTAGGAGGAATCAACAGCAGAATAACTGAGGCAGAAGAACGGATAAGTGACCTGCAAGACAGAATAGTGGAATTCACTGCTACAGAACAGAATAAAGAAAAAAGAATGAAAAGAAATGAAGACAGCCTAAGACACCTCTGGGACAACATTAAACGTAACAACATTCACATTATAGGGGTACCAGAAGAAGAGAGAGAGAAAGGACCAGATAAAATATTTGAAGAGATTATAGTCAAAAATGTCCCCAACGTGTGAAAGGAAATAGCCACTCAAGTCCAGAAAGCACAGAGAGTCCCATACAGGATAAACCCAAGGAGAAACACGCTGAGACACATAGTAATCAAATTGGCAAAAATTAAAGACAAAGAAAAATTACTGAAAGCAGCAAGGGAAAAACGACAAATAACATACAACGGAACTCTCATAAGGTTAACAGCTGATTTTTCAGCAGAAACTCTACAAGTCAGAGGGAGTGGCATGACATATTTAAAGTGATGAGAGGGAAGAACCTACAACCAAGATTACTCTACCCAGCAAGGATCTCATTTGGATTCGATGGAGAAATCAAAAGCTTTACAGACAAGCAAAAGCTAAGAGAATTCAGCACCATCAAACCAGCTCTACAACAAATGCTAAAGGAACTTCTCTAAGTATTCTTAGAGAAGAAACACAAGAGAAGAAAAGTACCTACAAAAACATACCCCAAACAATTAAGAAAATGGTAACAGGAACATACATATCGATAATTACCTTAAACATGAATGGATTAAATGCTCCAATCAAAAGACACAGGCTCGCTGAATGGATACAAAAACAAGACCCATATATACGCTGTCTACAAGAGATCCACTTCAGACCTAGGGACACATACAGGCTGAAAGTGAGGGGATGGAAAAAGATATTCCATGCAAATGGAAATCAAAAGAAAGCTGGAGTAGCAATATTCATATCAGATAAAATAGACTTTAAAATAAAGAATATTACAAAAGGGCTTCCCTGGTGGTGCAGTGGTTGAGAGTCCGCCTGCCGATGCAGGGAACACGGGTTCGTGCCCCGGTACGGGAAGATCCCACATGCCGCGGAGCGGCTGGGCCCGTGAGCCATGGCCGCTGAGCCTGTGCGTCCGGAGCCTGTGCTCCGCAACAGGAGAGGCTGCGACGGTGAGAGGCCCGCATACCGCAAAAAAAAAAAAAAAAAAAAAAAGAATATTACAAAAGACAAGGAAGGACATTACATAATGATCAAGGGATCAATCCAAGAAGAAGATTAACAATTATAAATATATATGCTCCCAACACAGGAGCACCTCAATATATAAGGCAAATGCTAACAGCTATAAAAGAGGAAATCAACAGTAACACAACAATAGTGGGGGACTTTAACACCTCACTTACACAAATGGACAGATCACCCAAGCAAAAAATTACTAAGGAAACACAAGCTTTAAATGACACAAAAGACCAGATAGATTTAATCGATATTTATAGGACATTCCATCCAAAGCCAGCAGATTACACTTTCTTCTCAAGTGTGCACGAAATATTCTCCAGGACAGAGCACATCTTGGGTCACAAATCAAGCCTCCGTAAATTTAAGAAAATTGAAATTATATCAAGCATCTTTTCTGACCACAGTGCTATGAGATTAGAAATCAATTACAGGGAAAAAAAAGGAAAAAACACAAACACACGGAGGCTACACAATACGTTACTAAATAACCAAGAGGGCACTGAAGAAATCAAAGAGGAAATCAAAAAATACCTAGAGACAAATGACAATGAAAACACAATGATCCAAAACCTATGGGATGCAGCAAAAGCAGTTCTAAGAGGGAAGTTCATAGCAATACAAGCCTAACTCAAGAAACAAGAAAAAACTCAAGTAAACAATTTAACCTTACACCTAAAGGAACTAGAGAAAGAAGAACAAACAAAACCCAAAGTTAGCAGAAGGAAAGAAATCATAAAGATCAGATCAGAAGTAAGTGAAATAGAAACAAAGAAAACAATAGCAAAGATCAATAAAACTAAAAGCTGGTTCTTTGAGAAGATAAACAAAATTGATAAACCATTAGCCAGACTCATCAAGAAAAAGAGGGAGAGGACTCAAATCAATAAAATTAGAGATGAAAATGGGGAAGTTACAACAGACACTGCAGAAATACAAAGCATCCTAAGAGACTACTACAAGCAACTCTATGCCAATAAAGTGGACAACCTGGAAGAAATGGACAAATTCTTAGAAAGGTATGACCTCCCAAGACTGAACCAGGAAGAAATAGAAAATATGAACAGACTAATCACAAGTAATGAAATTAAAACCGTGATTAAAAATCTTCCAACAAACTAAAGTCCAAAATCAGATGGCTTCACAGGTGAATTCTATCAAACATTTAGAAAAGAGCTCACACCCATCCTTCTCAAACTCTTCCAAAAATTGCAGAGGAAGGAACACTCCCAAACTCATTCTGTGAGGCCACCATCACCCTGATACCCAAACCAGACAAAGATACTACAAAAAAAGAAAATTACAGACCAATATCACTGAAGAATATAGATGCAAAAATCCTCAACAAAATACTAGCAAACAGAATCCAACAGAACATTAAAAGGATCATATACCATGATCAAGTGGGATTTATCCCAGGGATGCAAGGATTCTTCCATATATGCAAATTAACCAATGTGATACATTAACAAATTGAAGAATAAAAACCATATGATCATCTCAATAGATGCAGAAAAAGCTTTCAACAAAATTCCACACCCATTTATGATAAAAACTCAACAGAAGGTTGGCATAGAGGGAAACTAATTCAACATAATAAAGGCCATATATGACAAACCCACAGCCAACGTCATTCTCAATGGTGAAATACTGAAAGCATTTCCTCTAAGATCAGGAACAAGACAAGGATGTCCACTCTCACCACTATTATTCAACATAGTTTTGAAAGTCCTGGCCACGGGAATCAGAGAAGAAAAAGAAATAAAAGGAATACAAATTGGAAAAGAAGAAGGAAAACAGTCTCTGTTTGCAGACGACATGATACTATACATAGAGAATCCGAAAGATGTCACCAGAAAACTACTAGAGCTAATCAATGAATCTGGTAAAGTTGCAGGATACAAAATTAATGCACAGAAATCTCTTGCATTCCTACACACTAATGATGAAAAATCTGAAAGAGAAATTAAGGAAACACTCCCATTTACCATTGCAACAAAAAGAATAAAATATCTAGGAATAAACCTACCTAGGGAGACAAAAGACCTGTACTCAAAAAACTATAAGACACTGATGAAAGAAATTAAAGATGATACCAACAGATGGAGAGATATACCATGTTCTTGGATTGGAAGAATCAATATTGTGAAAATGACTATACTACCCAAAGCAATCTACAGATTCAATGCAATCCCTATCAAATTACCAATGGCATTTTTTACAGAACTAGAACAAAAAACCTTAAAATTTGTATGGAGACACAAAAGACCCCGAATAGCCAAAGCAGTCTTGAGAAAGAAAAACGGAGCTGGAGGAATCAGAATCCCTGACTTCAGACTATATTACAAAGCTACAGTAATCAAGGCAATATAGTACTGGCACAAAAACAGAAACATAGATCAATGGAACGAGATAGAAAGCCCAGAGATAAACCCATGCACCTATGGTCAACTAATCTATGACAGAGGAGGCAAGGACATACAATGGAGAAAAGACAGTCTCTTCAATAAGTGGTGCTGGGAAAACTGGACAGCTACATGTAAAAGAATGAAATTAGAACACTCCCTAACACCATACACAAAAAAAGTTCAAAATGGATTAGAGACCTAAATGTAAGACCGGACACTATAAAACTCTTGGAGGAAAACATAGGAAGAACACTCTTTGACATAAATCACAGCAAGATCTTTTTTGACCCCCCTCCTAGAGTAATGGAAATAAAAACAAAAATAAACAAATGGGACCTAATGAAACTTAAAAGATTTTGCACAGCAAAGGAAACCATAAACAAGATGAAAAGACAACCCTCCGAATGGGAGAAAATATTTGCAAACAAATCAGCAGAGAAAGAATTAATCTCCAAAATATATACACAGCTCATGCAGCTCAATATTAAAAAAACAAACAACCCAATCAAAAAATGGGTAGAAGACCTAAATAGACATTTCTCCAAAGAAGACATATAGATGGCCAAGAGGCACATGAAAAGCTGCTCAACGTCACCAATTATTAGAGAAATGCAAATTGAAACTACAATGAGGTATCACCTCACACCAGTTAGAATGGGCATCATCATAAACTATCTACAAACAACAAATGCTGGAGAGGGTGTGGAGAAAAGGGAACCCTCTTGCACTGTTGGTGGAAATGTAAATTGATACAGCCGCTATGGAGAACAGTATGGAGGTTCCTTAAAAAAACCTAAAAATAGAATTACCATATGACCCAGCAATCCCAGTACTGGGCATATACCAGAGAAAACCATAATTCAAAAAGACACATGCACCCCAATGTTCACTGCAGCACTATTTACAATAGCCAGGTAATGGAAGCAACCTAAATGCCCATCGACAGACGAATGAATGGATAAAGGATGTGATACACATATACAGTGGAACATTACTCAGCCATAAAAAGGAATGAAACTGGGTCATCTGTAGAGACAAGGATGAATTGCATACAGAGTGAAGTAAGTCAGAAAGAGAAAAACAAATATCGTATATTAACGCATACATGTGGAACCTAGAAAAATGGTACAGATGAACTGGTATGCAGGGCAGAAATTGAGACACAGATGTAGAGAACAAATGTATGGCCACCAAGGGGGGAAAGGGGCGGGGGGGGGGTGCTGTGATGAACTGGGAGATTGGGATTGACATATATACACTAATATGTATAAAATGGATAACTAATAAGAACCTGCTGTATAAAAAAATTTAAATAAATAAATTAAATAAATAAATAAATGAAGTGTGCACACGAGCATCTGGGTGCGCACATGTGTTTTTGCCAGTTACAAGTCTTCCATAAAACACTTAAATGATCAGCAAGCCCAGAAGCCAATCATAATTCTAGTCATGAGGTGTACCAACTGGCATAATTCAGCTTTGAAGAGGCTCCCTCTAAATGGATTAAGTATGATTGAATGATACGGGTTCTCCCTGGGTGTAAATGGGGTGGTAGTGTACAGGCATTCTGGGAAGTGGAGTTAATTCTTTCCAAGTGTCTATTCGATCCCCAAGGGATATCCTCCACCCTGGGAGGACTCAGCTCCAAATTCTCAATCCAGGGAGGGAGGGAGGGGGAAGGGATGGATTGGGAGTTTGGGATTAGTAAGTGCAAACTATTATATATAGAATGGATAACCAACAAGGACCTACTGTATAACACAGGGAACCATATTCAATATCCTGTGATAAACCATAATGGAAAAGAGTATGAAAAAGAATGTATATATGTGTATAACTGAATCACTCTGCTGTACAGTAGAATTTAACACAACATTGTAAATCAACTATACTTGAAAAAAATAAATTAAAAAAAAAACTCTCAATCAGAAACAACACAGTATCAATATAAGACAGTTGAGGTGTTTTCTGATAGGTATTTTTCTAAAATGCCTTAGACACTTGCTAATCTTTACTTTTTTTCCATTATCTATTTTAACTGAAGTAATACACTCAGAGGATTTTAGAAAAAGAGACATGCACGCTGTCAAGGATTTATACTAGACGCCTCTCTGCAGCCTGTTTTTTCTCATCAACAACAGATCTTGGAGTTTTTTCCACGGCTATATGCACAGTGCTGTCTCTTTCTTTTAAACAACTGCATTGTATTCCTTCTGTGGGTAAGCCATAACTTACACAACCAGTCTCATACTGAGGTACACTTAGGTGGCTTCCAATCTTTTGCCATTAAAAATAAAACAACTCGTACACATTTTTTTGCTGGACAATTAAGATTTCTCCAAACTGAACACAGAGTAGTGTTGTTCTCAACGCAGGCATATACCTGTTCTTCCAGAGATGCTATGATCCAACTCAAAAGTAAGGACAACAACTAAGACATAAACTGGACCAACAGAGAGCAGGCACATCTGAAACAAAATCTGTCCTGAAAATTGCACAATGCATGGTTACTGCATCTATACTCTTTCTGAGAGAATCAGAGGGTCCGTGGCCAAGGACAACGGAAAGACCCACAGGATCTAAAGAGCACTGTGCAATGTTTAAAATAAGCACTTCTTTTTGGCGGTGTACAAGAGAAATATAAATGTTAAACCTCGCCAGCAAAGCACACTGCATGGGACATTAACATAATACATTTTAGACACAATAGCAATCTTCAGTCATAGAGCAGACTTCCATCACCGCCAAAAACATTTCTCCCCTCACTGTTGAATGCTGCTGTGAACTTCATCTGTGACTGAGATTCTAAGATAACTCAAAGAATGTAGTTTTTACGTGTGAGGGCAGGGAGAACTGGGCATCCCCAGACACAGCAAGCAAGAGTGTAAATATTTATATAAGCTTCCTGGAGGGAAATTCAGCAATGTGTACCAAAAGCTTTAAAATCATGCTCACTGCTCACCTTTTGACCCAGTAATTATATGCCCATGTATGCCCTGGGATTCATCCTAAGGAAGTGTGTGTGTGTGTGTGTGTGTGTGTGTGTTTTCTGTACCCATTTGTTCACTGCAGTGTTTTAGGACCAGAGAAACACCGGAAGCAATGTAAATGTCCACCTGTAGGGTATCAGTTAAATATATTATAATGTATTCATACCATACAATGAAAACTACACAGCCAATAAAATTCATGTGTTAAAGGAATAGTTTGCAACCTGTGGGTCACAAATCATTGAGTCATGAAACCAGTTTTTGTGGGCCATGGACAGCTTTTTAAATAGAAGAATATCAGAGTGCATCACACAAAGTAAGTGTCAGTATGGTTTCATGAAACTTTATTTAAATGGATGTGTGTTTATTCTGGGTCAGTATATAAAATGTACTTCTTACTTTAGGATATAGTAAAAAAAAAAACAAAACTGAAAACCACTGTGGCAACAGAATATTCACTAGTATGGAAATATGTCAACATTCTACATTTAAGTGGGGAAAAACAGGTTAAAAATTATATAGTATAATCCCAAATTTGAGATAATACCAACAATCAAATATGTATGTGTATATGTTTCCAGAGAAACATTCTCTGGATAGTAGTATTATGGGTGAAGGTAATTTTTCTCTATTTTCCCTACATGCTTCTGGTATTTTTCTAAATTTCCTATAATTTCTGATTATGTTAATAAGCAGAAAAAAAACAGAGGCTATTTCCAAATATGGTTTTGGTAAGTATGTTAAGTATTTTAAGATGCTCCAAAAATGAGTCAAGGGTGACAATAAATGAATGAGGTGACCAGGCAATCATTCCATCCTCTGACACCCTCCTATGAAAAATCTTCTTTCAGAAATGTTGCATACCAACACATTGGGACAAGCAGCATGGTCCTATAAGAAGGTGCACAGGAAAAGTAAAATAATAATAGTTCAGAACTGTAAGTATTCTTATTCTGTATCACAGAGTATACACAAGTGACTGTTGTTTCTGTTAAAAAAGAAAGGAAAGGGCTTCCCTGGTGGCCAACTCCACCAGTTTTCTTCAGTGCTAAAGAAAGACCCTTTGTTGTCAGCAGTATGTTTTGGCAGTGGGAAACTCAAGTTTATTAGATAACTGTCAGGGAGACTCTACTGGGAGTGGGTTGACATAACCAGACTTTTTGGAGCACAAAACTAACCAGCCAACTCCACCCTAAAATTAGCCTGCTACCTTCGGCACCCTACAATGCAAATTGTTTTCATTAAAACTTGCAGGGATTCCCTGGTGACGCAGTGGTTGAGAGTCCGCCTGCCGATGCAGGGGACATGGGTTCGTGCCCCGGTCCGGGAAGATCCCACAGGCCGCAGAGCGGCTGGGCCCGTGAGCCATGGCCGCTGAGCCTGCGCCATCTGGAGCCTGTGCTCCGCAACGGGAGAGGCCACAGCAGTGAGAGGCCCGCGTACCCCCCCACCCCACCCCCCCCAAAAAAAAAGGAAGGAAGGAAAGGAGGGAGGGAAGGAACAGAAATAATGGAAGGGAAGAGTGAAAAGAAAAGAAAGTACCAAAAATATCTGATATGTTTAAAAAAAGAGAGAGAAAGAAAGCTTGTCTTTAATACATAGCAGCAAAAAAATTGGACAAAGCTTTCATTTTATGACTAGAGGTTTCAGCCAGCAAATATCATCCTGAAGTTATTAAATTTTAAAACGCCCAGGAACTCAATAAACCCTTTTTTAATTCATAATGAGTTAATGATGTGGCCAATGACCTGACCTCTTTTCAAACTGGATGAGGGATTTGATGAGTCAGTGCTAATTCAGGTTCAGGTGATCACTTCACTGTTAGGAAAACATTGTTACTTTTTTTTTTTTCTGAGGAAGGGGCTTTAGTATGGAAGCATAATCATTAGTGATGCTATTTAATCTTCTGCTTCACCTCAGTGGTACCCCAGTGAGGCACATAACTAATGAAATTACTCAGTGTTAAACAAGGAAATGGCAGCTTTTCTGTATGAATTCCATTTCTTCACTTTCCAAATCTTTCTCAAGTAGAGATAGGACCCTGTCCTCAAAATGTTTATATTCTGTTGGGGGAGACAATGGCAACTCCTGGATTTCTATTTACGTAGGTGATGTAGAGGTTTAGGCGGCTTGGAAGAGAATGCTTGCTGATGGAAATGACTGGTGCTAAGACTTAAAACCACCCTTCCTACTGCCACTCAGACTAAACATAAATAACAAGATACGAAGAACATTGGGAAAAGAGTGTGCTAACTCAGGAAGAGTAAGATCACTTCTAGGCTGAAGGAGAAAAGCATTTGAACCTCACCAGTTATATTTTGGGAATAAAAGGTACAAAATTGTTGGACAGATGGACAAACCCATCCTTTTGGATGCTACTGTGAAAATTTGGAGCCAAACTAAGGTTGATCACAGATCATGATTTCCGAAGAGTATATGGGTCAAATTTATATCACTTTTTTCAAATCTTCTGATTTATTTGTGTATCCCTAGCATCTTGCAAAGCACTGGGGAGAGAAGACAGTTATAAAATAATTATCCAATGTTAGATAAATACAGTTGCTTGATTTTTTAGTGGAATCCAATAAGGATTTGAGGAAAGAAACATAGATGCTTAAGGAGAACAACTGGTATACCAAAGGCACATGGATTAATTTGTCTATACTGATAGACGACTTCTCATTTTTAAAAATCTCCATATTATCTGCTTTGCTCTATTAGTATTTATTTTCCAGAGCTTTGCATGTGTATCTCATTTAATCCGTGTAACTAACCTATAAAGTATACTATTAATATCTCCATTTTAAAGATGAGGAAACTGAGTCACAGATCAGTTTAGTAACTCATTCAAGGCCACACAACCAGCAGGTGCCACAGCCCATACTCATAGCCAAGCAGTTGGCTCCAAAGCCCATGTTACCCTAGTGCCCCCTATTTCGGAAGCACTCTAAACATTTGGCAGATGGTGTCTTATTCTTTCCCCCAAAACCACTTGAAATAGCTTGTTAAAATACTGTGACCTTCCCCAAGTCACTGTATGCCCTTGCTGGGTATTGTCTGAGAGACCAAGGTAATTTCCCACAAGGCCAGCTTCATTCCTCACTAGCTGAAAAGCAAAGCAAATGAAACAAAAGAAAAGGAACATGAGGGATTCTTTGGGCACATTGTGTGTTGGACGTAAACAAATAAAATGGTTTTAATAAAGGGATGGCAAGTGAGAACATATATCAGTCACCTGGTACCTTGGTAGACCAGATAACCCTCCTCATGGCGTCTCAGAGACATGAAGGAGGAAGTGCCCTTATGTCCTGGGTTTTGTACCTTCTGAGATCCGATAGAGGTCTGCAAGTTGGTTTTTTTTTTTTTTTTGCGGTACACGGGCCTCTCACTCCTGTGGCCTCTCCCGCTGCGGAGCACAGGCTCCGGACGCACAGGCTCAGCGGCCGTGGCTCACAGGCCCGGCCACTCTGCGGCATGTGGGATCCTCCCAGACCAGGGCACGAACCCATGTCCCCTGCATCGGCAGGCGGACTCTCAACCACTGCGTCACCAGGGAATCCCTGCAAGTTTTAATGAAAACAATTTGCATTGTAGGGTGCCGAAGGTAGCAGGCTAATTTTAGGGTGGAGTTGGCTGGTTAGTTTTGTGCTCCAAAAAGTCTGGTTATGTCAACCCACTCCCAGTAGAGTCTCCCTGACAGTTATCTAATAAACTTGAGTTTCCCACTGCCAAAACATACTGCTGACAACAAAGGGTCTTTCTTTAGCACTGAAGAAAACTGAGTGCATTAAGGAAATCTGATCACAAAAGAACAAGGAGACCTATAAAAGCTCCCCCACGTCTTCCATGCCTTCCTTCCAGCTTGATGTTTCTTGTCAAGAGAAGGAAAACTCTCAGTATAAATATGCATTTGAATCATAAAACAAATCCACCCAGTACTTTTGCAGAAAAAGAGAGAAATAAAAAGAGGCTCCAGGACAAACATCTAAGTAAAAAATATAAAGTGCTTTTACCCCCTCATCTCACGATGTGCCTGTCTCTTCCACTCTCCTCTTGCACTGAGCAGTGTGTACACTTTACAGAGAATGCCAGCTATAATCCAACAGATGTCACTGTGAACATGGAGGAGAAAATGGCCAGAAACAGCCTCTCAAGGGTTGTCTGCACAAAAATACACTGACCAGCTTTGATTTTCAGTGCCACGGTCAACTAGACCAGCCCACGTGTGAGCACAGGAACTTGTTCCTGCCATAACCTGAGTCACGTGAGCTGGGAATGCTAATTCATTTAGATGAGATTTGTGAAAAATATTGCTTTGGCTGAAAGAAGGGTATCTCATTGCTATGCAGACATGTATTATCAGGGGAAGAAAAGCAAAAAAGACTAAGGTTAGCCCGTATAAGATAGTCCTTCGAGGCAACTCTCAATCCAGAATATGAGTGTGCCTCAGGGATCAGCATGGTTAGACTGCAGTTAACCCCTTCTCTGTAATAATCCACACTGAAGTCACGTTTAAAGAGAAGAATCATGTCATTTCACCATCAGATGCGTAGGTATCACATCTCTCTCCTCCAAGCCTTCACATATTCTCTTCCTTATGTCCAACACCCTTCCCTCACCATTGACCCTTAGCTTAAATGGCTAACCCCTACAAGTCCCCTACTTCTCAGCTTAGGTGTCACTTCCCTTATTTTATCTACAAATGTGCCTGGCAGATAGTAGTGAATGAACAGATTTTTTAGAATAAATGAATAGGACCCATTTGTGGCCACTGGGTGTAGAGGAAATATACCAGGGTCTTCTAGAAGGAATTTTCTCCCTAATGAAAGGCAAGAGCTGCCTGAAGAATAAGCCTTTTTGTCACTTTTCCTCCCTTCCTTCTTTGCATACTCTCATGCAAGAATGTAATACCTAAAGCTGCAGCAGCCATCTTCAGATCACAATGTAACAACCCACAGTTCAAAACCCAACAGGCTAACATGGCAGAATGGAAAGATGCAAACAGCTTGAACCCTTCACAGCCTGGTAAACTGCTGACTCTACCCTGGAACCACCCATCTGCATTTCTTGCTAAGTGAAATCTAAATATCCTAAGTCACTGTTCATTAGGTTTTCTCTCGCTTACAGCCAAAAGCATCCAGACTGGCATATCCTGCACTTACTAACCTAAATTGTGATTGGCATTTGCTTGTCTGTCTTCCCACCTAGACTGTGAGTTCTAGAAGGATGAAAGTATCTTGTTGTTTACCTTCCTCCTGGCACACAGCAAAGAATGGGATGCCTTAAACATTTGTTAAATGAGAGACTCATTTCCCTCACACCTGCCTCCCCCAGTTCCCAAGAACTAAAACTCGATGCTGACCCATTTCTATCTTTCTGAACCTTTAGAGGTATCTTTGATGTTAGATCTGGCACCTCTCAGTTCTCAGAACGCTATGACACATCTTAAAAAGTCAACTCTTTTTCAAGCTTTCTCTAAGTCAAATGGATATTTTTCAGACTTCAATTTAGAAAATCTCTTAGTGACATTCAACTTGGTCGATCACTCCTTCCTTTTTAAAATCCATAGTGCCATAAAACTGATTCGCTTTCTTTTTTATGGAAGTAATATTGATTTACAGAATGGAAGAAAATATTAGCAAGTGATAAGACTGACAAGGGGTTAATATCCAAAATATACAAGCAGCTCATACAGCTCAATATAAAAAAAAAAACCCAAACAACCCAATCAAAAAAAAATGGGCAGAAGACCTGAATAGACATTTTTCTAAAGAAAACATACAAATGGCTACCAAGCACAAGAAAAGATGCTCAATATCGCTAATTATGAGAGAAATGTAAATCAAAACAACAATGAGATATCACCTCACACCTGTCAGAATGGCTATCATCAAAAAGTCTACAAATAACAACTGTTGTCAAGGATGTGGAAAAAAGGGAACTCTGTGCACTGTTGGTGGGAATGTAAATTGGTGCAGCCACCATGGAAAACAGTATGGAAAGTCCTCAGAGCACTAAAAAATAGAACTACCATATGATCCAGCAATTCTGCTCCTGGGTATATACCCAGAAAAAGCAAAAACACTAATTCAAAAAGATACATGCACCCCAATGTTCTTAGCAGCACTATTCACAACTGCTTTCTCATTGTCCTCTACACTTTTCTCTTTTACAAGCTCGCCTTTATGTACTCTGCACCCAATTTCAAAGCCTCATTCTAAGCCTTCCTTTCTTGCCACCATACACTTGCTCACAATCATCACTGACCATGGCTTCAATTATCACTTTATGTTGATAAGTCCCAAAGTTCTATCTCCTAGCCCTGTCCTCTCCTCTGAGCTCAGCTACATACATCTACCTATTTGATATATATATATCAAATATATATATATATATATAGCCTCAAAACAATATATATATAAACAATATATATATACATATATATATAAATAATATATATATGTCTCAAAACCATCTGAAATTCAACATTTTTGAAACTGAACTTATTATCCTCCCTGACTCATCAGCATCCAGATGGAGGTATCAAAAACCTACCTCAAGCTGACTTAGGGCACTAAAGGAAATGTATTGGCTCAAGGAACCAAAAAGTTCTTGGACAGAGCTGGTCTCAGGCATGCATGAATTCAGGAATTTAAACAACACAATAAGGTCTCTCTTGTCGTCTCTCATCTCTATTAATCTCCATCTAACTCCTTTCTCTCTCACTGCACACCAGCTTTCTCCATAGGTAGGAAACACCTCCATAGGTAGAAGCACCTGTAGGACTCCATCCTTCCTGCTCCAAGACCCCAAAGGCAAGCCCCCTTTGCCTTCACCTCCAACATCCCACAAAGAAGAATCTCACTGTGCAAACCTTGGTCACTAAGCCAATGCCTGTTACAGCCAGGGGAGGTGGGTTTTCCTGAAGGGAAATCTAACCCAAAATCAGATGATTGGATTTAACAGTTCTTCAACAAAAGAGAGCACAGGGTTTTCTGGACAAGTTAACTGAGAAGATGTCCTGCAGCTACCCCAAGCCAGCTCTTCTTCTCGTGGTCTCTGTCTTGGTTAGTAAAGCCATCCTTCTCCCATCCACTTATACAAGCCAGAAACCCAGGAGCTCCTGAAGACTTCCCTCGCTCTCACCCCACAAAGGCAAGCCAGCACCATATCCTTTCAGTTTTGCCTCCCAAATGTCATTCAACATCATCCACTTCTTTCCAACCTCACTGCCATCTCCCTAGTCTAAGCCACCAGAAATCTCTCCTGGACTATTTTAAGAAGCCCCTATAGGTACTTACTCTCATCTCCCCAGTCCATTTCCTACATAGCAACCAGGCTGATCATTTCAAAGTGTGAACCTGACCCTGTCCCCTGTCTGTTGAAACCATTAGACAGCCCTCCATCTCTCTGAGGATAAAACCCCACATCTTTAACATGTCCTGCAATTCTCCATAGCTATCTCCTCTCCAGTTCCATTCTAAGCCACACCTCTCTCTCTTACTGAGTTCCAGCACCGTGGGTCTTTAGTTCTTCCAACATGCCAGCCGTCTTCCTGACATGAGGTCTTTACATGTCCTGTTTCCTCTTGGATTGCTACCCTCCCCAACATACATACACACACACACACACACACACACACACTCTCTCTCTCTCTCTCTCTCTCTCTCACATTTTCACCTCCTACTCAACCTTCAGATCTCTTCTCAAATGCCACTTATTTAGGAGAGTTTCCTCAACTCTCCAAACCTCTAATAGGTTACAGCTCTTGCTAGATGTTCAAACTGCACCCCCTTCATTATAGTCTCTTACAGCACTGGATACTGTTCCTTCACAGTATTCATTCTGCTCATCATTTTAACTTTATTTACACTGACTGATTATATCGTTCTTCTCCATTGAAAGACAAGTGCCACAAGGCCAAGAATCAACTGCTTTTACTTACCTTTGTGTCCCCAGCCCCAAGCACACTGCCTGGCACATTGGGAGGCAATCAATATGGAATGAGAAATAAATGTCTGAGTCATTTCTGGAAAGGACAGAGATTAAAAGTACAAGTTGTGGAGTCAAGCAGGTTAAAATCTTGGGCCCATAGGGACTTCCCTGGTGGTCCAGTGGCTAAAACTCCACACTCCCAATGCAGGGGGCCCGGGTTTGGTCCCTGGTCAGGGAAGTAAATCTTGCATGTTGCAACTACGGGTTCGCATGCTGCAACTGAAGATCCCACATGCCGCAACTAAGACGGGCACAGCCAAATAAATAAATAAATATTTTTAAAAAATAAAATAAAAACAAATAAATAAAGTCTTGGGCCCATAGAAATACAAGGTGTGTCACCTTGGACACATCACTTAGAATTTCCCTTCTTTAAGTTTCAATTTCCTCATCTGTAAAATACGGACAATAATAAGGATTCATAAGATGACCTGCCTTTTAGGTAGGTTTTTTACACTTAAAGCAATGCCCAGAACACAGAAAGCAGATGTATCCATTACAATTAAGTTTATCCAAGAACAACTAAAGCCCAAAATAGTATGGCTGAAGCAACACAGAAAGGTATCCCTCTGTTACCCAGAGGTTTCCATCGGGCTCCTTCTGTCCTGCTGCTGCTTCATCCTCGAGATGACACTCTCCACAGAGCACCAAATTACCGTTGAACTTCAATTCTCATACTCACATTCTCATCAACAGCAAAGAGCATCCTTGTAAGGACCTTCCTCAGAAGTCATACCCAGCATCTGCTCTCAAATCCCACTGGCCCGAACTTAACCTTGTCAAGCCACATCAAGCAGGAGGAAGGCCGGGAAACAGAGTCTTTATTTCAGATTGTCATGTGCCCAACAAAAATTGAGAGATGAATAGTAGCCTCTTTTACAGCAAGACAGTGAAAGGAAAATTCTTACATGGAAATTGGACATTTTGTGTCAAGGAGTGCCTCCATAAAAGATGAAATGGGCAAATGAGATTGTAGAAGCACCCTCCCCAGAAACACATCCGTCACAGTAACAGGCACATAAATGCATTTGGTGGATTTTAAAGAAAACCACCACCATCATCCCATATGTGAACTTCCTAAACCCCTGGGTCCTGGGCTCCAGTGAAAGTGTGTTTGCCCAGAGAGAAGCCTTCAGAGGTTCGTCCCATTGTCACTCACTTAGGCCTGCCTTGATCTTTTCTCTCTGAATGATGCAAAATGCTTACAGGTGCCAGGCGGGACTTCTCAGGTTGCCCTGGGGCAGTCCTTTGCCTGCAGAATCCCTCCAGGGCAGGTCACCTACAGGAGGACTGTGGCTTTGCTTACCTGACGCATTGAGGGTAGGTCACCTACAGGAGGACTGTGGCTTTGCTTACCTGATGCACTGAGGGCCTTCCCAACCTGTCGCCAACCACCACCTCAGAAATCCAATCTTGCTTTACAGCTAAATCAATCCTGTCACTCCAATTAAATTCGCTTGGGAAAAGTTAAAAAAGGAATCTCTGGCCTCACTGTGAATTCTCAAGTCTGATAGAAAAACAACGATTCTGCCTCAGTTCAAAGAGAGAAAGGAAGTATTTACTCTGTCCCCTTCATGCAGAAGGGAAAGGGGCATTGACTGCTATTTTGATACTAGAAACTAAACTCTAAATAAGATCATCCAAGAAGGATAACCATATTCAGACTGCCTATTTTCTTTCATCTCATGGAAATGGTACATGGAATCACCATCCTTATTATTAAAAGCTTTTATCAAGGTGCCTGGGGCACAAAACAGGCTGAGTTGTACTAAATCTGTAACATTACTTGGGGATGACATGGAAGTCTTTCCCAAGAACTTAGAAGTAAGATTACCATCTGACAGCTTATCAAAATATATCAAAGTGTATCAAAATTTTAACAGTGCATACTCCTTCCATTTTCTCTGGAGACATGCATTCAAGAGCACAAGGGTATCCTCTGTAGCCTTGTCTGTAAAAGCAAAGGATGGAAATGACAGAGATGGTCACAAAGAGTAGAGAGGTTAAGTGTATCATGATACAACCTTACAGGGAAACACAATGTCAAGATTACGAAATAGTGAACTCAGCCTCTATACAGTGTCATGAAAAAGTGTTCACGCTCTCATGGTAAGTAGCCATAGCAAATGCAGGCTCTGAAGCCAAAAGGTCTCACTTAATTGTTTCCCAGCTCTGAGACTATGAGTAAGTTACTCAACATCTCTAAACCGGAGGTCGCTTATCTGAAAAATGGGGTAATAACAGCACTACCTCATAGGGTCCTGTAAGGATGAAGCACAGCACTTAGCCTAGTAGATGGTGAGTTGGCATGGGGTAACTGTTAACTCACTACAGTTCTGTGGCAGTCTTAGTAATATCAATGACACCTCATCAGTGTCATCAAACTATATCAGTCAACACTTCTTCCTCCACTGTATACATCACTCAAAGGGAAACACAGGCCGACTATAAGCAGTGGCTCCTTTCTGGGAACAAGGCTGGCAGTGCAGGAAGCAGGATGGAAAAAAAGGAAAGAGGAAAAGTCTTTGGCTTTACTTTCATTTATATGTTAGTGGTTTTTTTCTTCTAAAACCAGCTCGTGTTTCTTTTATCATAAAGTGTTTTTTTTTTTTTTCAAGATTGGCCTCTAAGAGTTAAACTTGCATCTCTTAATTGCATCTCTTAATGGATGAGAGCAGAGATATGCAAAGTTCCCAGGAAGGAGATTCTGAGCCTCAGGACCTGATGTAACTCAACTGAAAACAGTAACGTATCTAAAGAAAGGATATGACTACCTATGGGCTGAGGGTGGGGTGGCACCGAGTCCTAGTAGCTTAGGAAGAACAGGAACAGCAGACGTGGCAGGGCATGCAAGCAGTTCACAGGGGAGAGGGAATTTTGGTCCTTAGACTCACATTTGCAAGTGTGTCCTCTAGGCTCTTCACTTGGCTTTTGCTCTGTGTTAAGGACTGAATTGTGTCCCCCTCCCCAAATTCATGTGTTGAAATCCTAACCCCTAGGACCTCAGAATATGACCATATTTGGAGACAGGGTCTTTCACGAGGTAATTAAAGCAAAATGGGGTCATTAGGGTGGGCCCTAATCCAATAGGACTAGTGTCGCTGTAAGAAAAGGAAATCTGGGCACAAACACACAGAGGGAAGATCATGTGAAGACACAGGGAAGCGAAGACAACCATCTGCAAGTCAGAGAGAGAGGCCTGAGAAGAAACCAACGCTGCCAACACCTTGATCTTGGACTTCTAGGCTCCAGGGCTGTGAGAAAATACATTGCTGTTGTTGAAGCCCCACAGTGTGTCATATTGTGCTGTGGCAGCCCTGGCAAACTAATACACTCTGTTCGTGATTCTTTTTCCATACATGAATTTTACATTTTCTATGTGCAAATCCACCAATCTTTCCCTTTATGGATTCTGGGTTGTCATTTTTTTTAAATCTTGATTTAAAAGGATTCTGCCATCCCAACTTTATTAAGATATATCCATACTGCCTTCTTATCATCTTTGTTGCTGTTACTATTGCTATGGTTGTACTGTGGCACCTCTTTTGTTTCGTTCTTTATCCGAAATATATTTCTGTAATATGGGTGTGGTCAGACCCTAACTTTGGGGCGACCCATTGTCTATATTACTTTTATACTCATAAAAATGTTAAAATTATATTACAGAAATAGATTTTTTGACACAGGAAAACATTCATGATACACATTTAGGTGAAAAGAGGGAATTATATTTAAAAATACACATTTTTGAAATAAAATGATTTATATATACTTCATAAGTATTGAAAAATGTATGAAAGAACATACACTAAATTATTAGTAATAGTTATCTCTGGGTGATTAGGATTTTTTATGCTTTTAGTATTTTCTTTTTGTTTGTTTGTTTTTGTTTTTTGTTTTTTGTTTTTTGCGGTACGCGGGCCTCTCACTGTTGTGGCCTCTCACATTGCGGAGCACAGGCTCCGGACGCGCAGGCTCAGCGGCCATGGCTCACGGGCTTAGCCGCTCCGTGGCATGTGGGATCCTCCCGGACCGGGGCACGAACCCGTGTCCCCTGCATCGGCAGGCGGACTCTCAACCACTGTGCCACCAGGGAAGCCCCGCTTTCAGTATTTTCTAATTGACTTTACCGAAATAATAATTTAAGTGAAATCCTACTGTATCTCAGATCTCCTTTTCTTAAAAGGACACTAGTCCTATTGGATTAGGGCTCACCCTAATGATCCCATCTTGCTTTAATTACCTCTTGAAAGACCGTATCTCCAAATACGGTCATATTCTGAGGTCTTAGGGGTTAGGGTTTCAACACATGAATTTGTGGGGGGCACAACAATGACAAGAATACAAAATTTGATAGTGAAACTCTGGGATTCAGACCAACTCATGTTAGGATCAGGGTGACCTTAGGCAAGTTATTTAACTTTCCCTACCTTAGTTTTCTCGTGTGTAAAATGGGTATAAGAACAGGTGGTCATGGGGTAATCAGGAGGTCTGTTGTTTGGGAGAGAGTGCATATAAAAGTTCTTGGTGGGAATAACATTCAGTAATGTTATTCAATAATAACATTCCATCAGTGGCACTGTAATGTACCTTCCAACTTCGAAGAAGGGCAAAGCTCCAGGAATAGCAGGTGTCCCTCATCAGGACAGGGAAATTCCATAGGTGTGGTTCATACCGTGCAGTCAGGGGGACAAGAAGTAAAGCTGGGCTTGAGGAGGAGCCAGGATTCAGAAGCTGTTCTACTCCACACCAGCCACCCTGCACTTTGTAAAGGCCGGCGGTATGCACGTCACAGAGCTTTGTAACAAGGCGTGATGAGATTGCTAAAATTTCAGCCAAAGTACTGTTCATGGAAACACTTTCCCAAAGCTAGCTGTCAACCTGAGGGGGGTTAAATGTGCTTCATCAGGAAGAAGAATGTGACCACGATTTCCCTGAGCAAACCAGCCCCTGCGACCAGCCCCTCCCTGCAGACATCCCACAACCAAGGCAGCAGGTAGGAAGCAGTCCTAAATAAGATGCCAGTGAAGAGATGCCTTCCCTCCCTCACACGGCTTTGAAATAGCCAAGCCTGAAGGATTTTTTTCCTTCCCTTTCTTTTTAAAAAATACAGAGCCCAGGGCAAATCTCATACCTCTGCTGTCCCGAGAAGAGGTAGCTGAGTCACTGGGTCTCTGAAGCTGCCAGCTCACAGCAGGGCTTGGAAAATCAATACTTCTCTCTGAAGTTATCCAAAGTACTGAGACCTTTAAACCAAACTCCAGTAGATAAACACTATCAACCGTGTTTCAGAGCATTAGGAGATGTGAGTTTATTTCCCAAACAGCCTTGAAATGCGACAACGGGAGCTGTTCTCTAAGATGTGGACATGTGGAATTTGGCTGCAGAAGTGGTTTCCAGAATATCACCACTCTGTCTACCGACAGGAACAAGAGACAGCTGGACTGTGGATGGAACACTCCCTCAGCATTACAGCTGTGTGGCTAAAAGAACATGCCCTAAATGCCTATGCTGGAATCCAGGTCGCATCCCTATGGACCTGTGTATCTTTGGAAATCACTCTTCACCTCTCTGTGCCTTAGTGTTCACCTAAAACCAGGTACCCTAGCTCAGCAGGGATTGCTGGGAGGAATAAATAAGATAAAGGAGGGACATGTATGCACTGGGGTTTTCTTTTAATCCTATAAGCACATCAAGGAAGTTAGCAGTTGTTATTAAAAATGCATAATATGCAAAAGCACAATTGCTAGAAAGGAGAAATCACAAAAGTTCACTTCCCACCTAACCTGTTCGTCTTGAAAGTTTGCCTTTTTCTGAACCAAGAGAGAATTTGGAAGAGGTCTTCGACTCTTAAAATAAATCACAAGAAAGCTGGAAAAGAACTCTCTGAAAACAAGGGTTCAAATATATGAGCTGCCAGAGGCTGGATGGCCGTTCCTAGTTCCTCCATCTCTTTTACCTCCATCAGGTAAACCCTTCAAGGGAAGGGTCCTATGGCTTTCTTCTGGGGGGAAATGATGGGGAGGGACCCTCGACAAAGGGGGAAACATCACTGCGTGCTAATAAGAATCCCCCAGACAACATAAGGTACCTATTTCCCCCCCACCCCGGTACGCAGGCCTCCCACTGTTGTGGCCTCTCCTGTTTCGGACACGCAGGCTCCCGACACGCAGGCTCAGCAGCCATGGTTCACGGGCCCAGCCGCTCTGCGGCATGTGGGATCTTCCCGGACCAGGGCACGAGCCCATGTCCCCTGCATCAGCAGGCGGACTCTCAACCACTGCACCACCAGGGAAGCCCACAAGGTACCTATTTTTAAACAAAACACCAAGACACTAGATTTGACCCAAAAAACTCCCCAAAATGTAGATTTTTATAAAAAGTCTTACAAAAGCATAAAAAATTAAATCACACTTAATATTCTATCATCAGCCTTACCTTAGCTGCAAAGAGGAAAATGACAGAGAATCAGGGTTGTTCTAGAAATTCTGGGCTATCTAGTTGTCCCATTAGGCTGATGAAATGCCAAATCATTTCTCCCTCTTGACTTGAAGTGAATCTGGGCAGGAACGCTTCATGTGATGAAACGATTTCACTTGCTATTTGAAGAATTTTCTTGTAAGATATACAATCTCTTTAAATTTTCCCAGGCAGCTGCTAAGGGTTGCTAAGGAAGTGATGGAAATAGAAAATATTCTAAATAAATAATTAGTGATTTCTGCGGGGCAGGTACTTTAGATACTTTTTTCAGGATGTCACACAGCTTACGTACCAAGACTGGACAAGTGACCTGTCTTGTCTTCCCTCCCTCTCTCTCTTTTTCCCTTCTTCCTTTCTTTCTGTGTTAAGGAAGATAAAATAGTTAACTAATAAGGACTTACTGTATAACACAGGCAACTCTACTCAGTACTCTGTAATGGCCTATATGGGAAAAGAATTTTAAAAAGAGTGGATATATGTTTATGTATAACTGATTCACTTTGCTGTACACCTGAAACTAACACAACATTATAAATCAACTATACTCCAATAAAAATTATTTAAAAAAAAAAAGAATCTTCAAGCAGTAAGCTGGAGAGGGAGATTTTGAGCCATGGTGTGCCCACCTTGGTGGAGAGACACAGAGGAGGACCCAGGCCCTCCATCCCCTCACAGGTCAGCGGAACTCTCGGTGTATCTGTTTTAGTCTGTTGTGCTTTAGCAAAAGATTATGTCTGAACAGAAGAGTCTTAAAATAGACATCTGTGGTTTTGGCACCAGCATCCATTTCCCTTCTTTGATAACCATATCCTGGCTCTGTTTTGGGAAAATGCCCGCATCTCATCTTCCGTGCCCCCAGGAGAAGCATCCTGCCTCTGCTCCAGAGGGGCGAGTACCTCAAGCCTCACACCCACTCTGGCAACAACAGCTGGTTGCAGGATGTGTTTGTGACCCCGTAAGAGGCAATGAGACTTCAGCAGACACTTCTGGGACAAAGATGGCACATTTTTCCTACTGCATTTGGGGTGAGAAGACTGCGCTGGCGCCTACTCCCATCCACAAGGGGACAGGTTTTCAGAAAGCAGCCGACCACCTCAGAGGCAGTAAAATCCAAAAATGAGAGATCTGCTGACACTGTTTGAGCCCTAATTAAGCCATTCCCACCCACAGCTTCTTAAATATATAAGCCATTCAACTCCTTTTTGGTTCACGCTTGGTTCAGATTTTACCAGTAATTTCTGCGTGTTATAACCAGAAGAATCCACAGCTACACTTCAAACTACAGGGAAAGATTTCCTTTAAATGTGCTCTAACATATTATGATTGGGGGCAATTTCTTCCTCCTGGTGGAGGAGAGGGAAAGAGACATAATCCCAAGAAATCTAGGAGCCCCAAGGTCAACAGCTGAAAGTAAACTAAAAGAAGGGACTCTCGACACAGCAATTCATACATGAATGAGAACCAGTGAGTATAGAACAAACTCATATTTTATTTTAAATAAGAAAATCAGTGGTTCTGGATAAGGTCATGGGGTTTTTGTTGGCTGAAATCGCCATACAATTTTCAGAGTCTATATAGGCAGTACACCTATTTAATATCTGGCATATATGTTATAATAATAATTTCTAATGTTAAATGCCTTAACATATAATTTTGGAAACATGGTATATTCATTTTGTTTGTCCATATTCAGACATTCATAGCTAAGAAGGAAAGAAAAATGCCACCTGGCAATATACTCTCTGTATCGGAACACAAATTTTAAAAATTGGCTACGAAGTATGTGGAGAAAAAAGATAGCCAAATGTATTTGAGTTTGTTTGTTTTAAACAGGCTCTAAATATCTGTTTTGATGTCTGTTTATTGTTTACTGAAAGTGAACCTTTTATAAAGTCTCTAATTTTGCAGGGGCAAAATATGCAGGGTTAACCCAAGGTGGAAGGAGCCTGAAACCATTCATATCTTTTATCTCAGGAAAAGCCTTACTGTGCTTTGAAATGAGCCTATGTCACATGACCACCACCTAGTGGCGGTGTACTTAAATAGCAGGAATAGCTGAGAGTTACAATAAACATCTTTTAAATGGACCCCAGCACTGTCATGGTCATTTTGATCAGAACTAGATTTTCCCTCCAGGATGGTGGAATTAAGAACCAGGAAACTAAGAAAGCAGAAATCTGGGTAAGAGCATAATAACTGTGGAATTAAGCAACTGCTGGTGGTAACACTGTTTTTACCAGCATTTACCAACGACTGGACCTCTTACCACTAGGAATACACAAAGTGAGTCCAGGTAGTAAAAGAAAAGGTCATACTGAGGAGGGACAGTTGAGCAGAGGCTCAAATGAATGGAAGAGAAAACCACGCAATTATCTAAGAAAACAGCATTACAGGAAGTGGAGGAGGCAACAAGTGCAAAGGCCCTGAGGCAGGGCCATGTTTGGCTTCTCAGGGTACAAAAAGGAGGTTAGTGTGGTTCAGGCAGAGAAGCAAAGACAAGAAGGCAAATGAATGTGGTTGAAGAGGTGGGCAGGGGTCAGATGCTTTAGGGTTTTGTAGATCATGACTGGGACTTAAAATTTTTTTCTACGTTGACAAAAAGCCACTGGAAAATGTGAAGTAGGAGAGTGATGTGGTCTGCTTTATGTTCTAGAAGGATCACTTACTCTAATCACTGTGAAGAGCAGATTACAGAGGTCAAGAGTGTTAGCAGAAATAAGAATAGAAGTCTACTGCAACAGTCTGGACAAGAGATGCATGTGGTACCAAGGCAGATTGATAGATACATAGATAGATAGGTAGACAGTTATCTATGTATACAAACATAAATGTGTGTATGTATGTATGTCTCCACCTCATCAAACACACTTATAGTAATGATACAGTCTTTAAAAATATTGAAGAAAATTATTTTTCATGTAAAAAAATCAATATAGGCAAGTATATCTATATGGCAAAAAAAAAAAAAAAAAAAAAAACTTCAAGAGTAATACTTATGACTGACGTTTAGAAGATACCAAACTCTCAATACCAAAATACACTATTAGAGAATCAGGTAAGTTTTATGTGTTCCTCTAAAATTTCCTGTGACCTCCTAAAATAGTTATGTGTTCCAACTGTGAAAAACATTATGCCTACTCAATTTATTTCATCCTTCCAACTGGATTCCCTTCTTGATGGAAGAGAATAAAAAGAGGTCTAGTACGACCATATCCTTGTGTTAGTTACCTTGGCAGATAGCTGACCCCCTTCATTCTCCCCTCCTTCTTGAGCACAGAGAGAGACACTCATATGGTCCCCAGAATCCTCTGCAGTTGGATCTGGCCATGCACTGGAATTCTCACCAACAGAAGGAGAGTGGGAGTCATGAGGGTCATTTCTGCTACTTGCTTAAGAGAAAACTGCTTCCTAGACTTTGCCCTCTTTGCCTGACAGTTGGCTGGAAGGTAAATGGGGTGGAGCCTCAGCTCTGATCACGCAGGAGGAAAATCCTCTAAGGCAAGGGTTCTCACTCAACCACAGGCAATTTTGCTTCCCAGGGACATCTGGCAATGTTTGGAGGCATGTTTGGCTATTCAAATGAGGGGTGAGGAGTCAACTACTGGCATCTGGGGAAGGCAGAAGCCAGAGAGGCTGCTAAACCTCCTACAACGCACAGAAGAGCCCCCCACCACGAAGACTTTCCTGACCCCAAATGTCCACTATGCTGAAGTTGAACAGCTTTACTGTAAGGCCACCTTCTCAAACTTTGTGCAAAATTATTCCCCAAGTATCTTCTTAAAATGTAAATACTACTTCCGAAAGTTTGTGATGGGATCTGAGATTCTGCATTTCTAACATGCTCCCAGGGGGATGGCAGAGCAACAAGATGGAAAGAATGGAACTTGGGTCTCTGAATGGTCTCCCTGAGCACAGCTGCTCCAGCAGTCCAGTCTGGCTGCAGTGCCCATGCAGGGCTGCTACTCAAACATATACACCTGCACACCTGAACTCACTGTTTGCAGCTTGTGTTCCTTCTGAGTGGTTGGTCTCCAGGCAGCAACAATCGCTACAAACTTTGAATATCAACTTGCATTATGAGGGAGAAAAAAATCATCTATCTTATTTAATCCACTGTAGGTTGGGGTCTCTTTGTTGCAACAGTTCAGTTTTTTCCCTAACTAATACAGTGACCATCTGCAAATAGTGGACAGTGACATCTATGTTGGTGTTTGGCAAGAGACCAAAGAGCCCCAGAGATTATACTCTCCAGAAAAAAAGAGAAAAAGCAAAGGGAAGAAAAGAAACAAGATGGCGACTTCTAAAGATATGTGGGAAGAGTGTTTTGCTGCTGTAACAAATGGCCACAAACTAACTGGCTTAACATGCTAGAAGTCAGAAGTCTGAAATGGGTCTCCATGGGCTACAATCAAAGTGTCAAGAGGGCTGCATTCCTTCTAGAAGTTCCAAGGAAGAATCCATTTCCTTTTCTGTAGCTTCTGGAAGCTGCCTGAATTCCTTGGCTTGTGGCCGCTTCTTCTATCTTCAAAGCCAGCAACAGCAGGTTGAGTCCCTCCCGTGCTGCCATCCCTCTAATTCTCTCTCTTCTGCTCCCTCTTCCATTTAAAAGGACTCTTGTGATTACATGGGGCTCACCCAGATAATCCAGGATAATCTCCCATCTCAAGGTTAGCTGTTTAGCAATCATAATTCCATCTGCAGCCTTAATTCTTTGCCATTTAATGTAGCATACTGACAGGTTTTGGAGAGTAGGATGTGGTTATTGGGAGGGTGCGTTATTCTGCCTTCCATAGCTTAGAAAGTAGGCTAGTCAGGCAGCCAGAAGGTGGGAATTTAATATGCCCATCTGGGAAATGCAGAGAGTGCACAGGAAAAAGAGATGACAGGTCATTTTAGAGCAAAATGAGAGAATCTTCTGGTCACTCCCAAAGCTCGTCAACTGCAGGGCAATCCTAATAAGCAAATGTGCCCTATAGTTTTTGTGGGGTTTTTTAAGGAGTTTTATTCTCATTTTTATTTTATTTATTTATTTTTTATTTTATTTCATTTTTTTGGCGGTACGCGGGCCTCTCGCTGTTGTATCCTCTCCCGTTGCGCAGCGCAGGCTCAGCGGCCATGGCTCACGGGCCCAGCCGCTCCGCGGCGTGTGGGATCCTCCCGGACCGGGGCACGAACCCGTGTCCCCTGCATCGGCAGGCGGACCCTCAACCACTGCGCCACCAGGGAAGCCCCCCTATAGCTATCTATGCTTTTTCAGTATGAAAGAATGATGCATTAGTGGTCATGAATCAGATAAAAGAATTATGCAGACAGAGGTTCTCCAGGAATTCTCAGGATCTTTATGCAGTCTGCCCTCCCAATGTTTGATATCCATGCTATATAATAGTTTCTGTAAATTAAAGTTCTTAATCTAACTTTATGATAAGAGTGCTTGTCCTGTATTTCAGATACTCCCTGGAGTGCAACGTTCCAGAAAACCAATTACCTGGGGAAGTTCCTGAAAACGTGCGTGGATTAACAACAACTACAGAATGTACGCAAAGCAGGCGCGAGCACATCACCGTTATTCTGCCCTTGCAAAATCACCGCAGGGTTATTAGAAACTGTTATTCCCATTTTAGAGATGAGAAAACAAAGGCTCAAAGGCTAAATACTCTCTACGCACACCACGCAAGGTAGACACAGAACTCAGACTCCAAATATTTAATTTCTGATTTTAGGTTCAGCTTTCTTTTCTAAATATCACAGAGCTCCAAGCAGGCAAACTGCCCTAAGATAAAGGCACTCAAGCAGTTTGACTCAAATTTCCTCAGCTCCGGGGACACCCAAACCTCCAACCCCCTGTAGAGGCTTTAACCTGGAGGCAGAAAGGTGTATCTGCACCTATAGTGAGCAACAAATCGAACAAAGCCTTGATGTAATTGTTTGATTATTAAAAGGCAATAATGCCATTTTGATAATGCATTTAGAGAAACACCATCCAAACTACTCTTGGAGCATAACAGTCTGTCAGGAATCATCCAGGCTCTTCTAAAACTTTGGCGACTACAGCAACAAAGGCCAGGAACCAAAAACCACCTGTCACAATGTGGAAAGACACCTGCTGTGTGACCCCGGGACCGTCACCTGCCCTTCTGAAGTCTCTTTCTCTTTATTTGTAACACTGGGATAAGACAGTATCTACTTCACGAGGCTGCCGAGAAGAATAAATGGGATAACGTGGTATGCCGCTGGGACCTTTTGGGGAGACTGTCTAGCCCACACAGCTTGTTTGAGTGGGTTTCTCTTTCTTGTACCCAAAATAGTCTTGCAAAAATAGTACGTGAAAGAGCTGAGAACGATCCTTAGACAGAGTTCCCAAGGAATGTGAGTGTGTGATTTCTTTGCAGAAGCCTGGGGTTTTGAAAGAAAACAGCACAAAGAAGGTACCCCTTTCATTCAATAAGTCATTGATTCAGAATTAGTGATGAATAAGCCACCATTATGGATTGCCTAGCATGTGCCAAGTACTGCTTCTGGTTCAGAGCACTGGCAAGATGTGTGGGACAAGGCCCTGCTCCCCCGTACTTGACCTTCTGGGGAGGGAGAGGTAAGTCATTAGGATGATTTGGGAGAGTAATACATGCTCTGAAGAAAATAAAACAGTGTAACAAGCTCAGAAGTGGAAAAGGGTCTTTAAATTAGGTACTTAGTAAAGGTCTTGGGGGGGGTAGCTGAAATGTGATCTGAAGGACAGGTAATGAGATACCTGCAGTCTAGGGATCTGGGGACAGAGAATTCCCAGAAGAGGAAACAGAGATTTAAATGTCCTGAAGCGGGAATGAGCTTGGTCCCAGAACAGAAAGGGAGACACTTCCATGGTCTCTTTTGGGGGCAAAACCCCACAATAAGCCTGTCCTGTAGGTAGGCCATGCACACACAGGAAACCAAAACCTTCTAGCACAGAAATGCTGGCATTTATTATTCACCCCCAGGATGCTGGAAGACAACCCTTCCAGTGGAAAAGAGTTTGGGGACAAATCAAAGGAAATGCTGGGGACCTCCCTGGCAGTCCAGTGGTTAAGACTTCGCCTTCCAATGCAGGGGGTGCAGGTTCGATCCCTGGTCAGGGAGCTAAGATCCCACATGCCTCATGGCCAAAAAACCAAAAACATAAAACAGAAGTAATATTGTATCAAATTCAATAAAGACTTTTAAAAAAATGGTCCACATCAAAAAAAAATCTTCAAGAAAAAAAAAGGAACTGCTGTATGCTTGGAGCCAAACACTTGGGTTTGAATCCCAACTCCACATCTTGAGCAAGTTCCTTGACCTCTCTGCGCCTCAGTTCCCTGACCTGTACACTGTGGGCAATCACAGTACCTGTCTCACCAGGCTGTTGGGAAGACTGAATGAACCCACTGCTCGGGGCAGAAGCTGGCATATACAGTACGTGTCCACCACCACGATTCTTACCACCCTGCTACTGTGATTCTTTCAGGTCCAAATATTAAATCTTCATCTCCCTGTTCCATTAAATAACCATCATTTGTCTGTGATTTGTTTTTTGCTTTGTAGCAACACGAGTGCACCTAAATTTACTAATTTACACCAATTCAACTGTTAATCCTCCCCTTGGCACGATCCTACCAGCCCTGAATTTGGGATGTAAAGCAGCCAGCACCCACCCTCCATGAGGAATTCTAACACTGTTTATGAATCTGAACAGGAGTGGTCATCTTACCATCCTCTCCTCAGTCAAATAAAATACAGAAAGTAAGGGACTCCTACATTTGAAGTACAACTTTTTGGCCATGTTCATAGAGGCAATATCTTCAGACCACTCTCAAACACACCTGACCTCAATGTAGTAGCAAAGATCTCCAGTTAAAAAGGGGAGGTGGGGAAGGAGAGGGGGAGGGAAAGCAGGAAGGGGGCGGGGAAGGAAAAAAAAGAAGTGTTATCCAAGAGAAAGAGCCTCTCTTTCCATTTACTGTTTTCTTCTCTGACACCCGAGTAAAGTATTAAAATTTTGTTCTTGCAAGTCCCTTGCAATTCTTGCTAAATTTATTCATAGTTATTTTGTCTCTTTGGTTGGTTCTATAAATAGGATATTTTCTCTCATTATATTTTCAAAATGCTTGGCACAGGCAGATAGGAAAACTATAGATTTTGCATAGTAATTTCCTCACATTAATAAATCCTGTTATTATTTCTAATAGATTCATGGGTTGGGGGGGATTGCTTATCTTAGGTTTTCCAAAAAATGATGAAATTACTGGCAAATGGTGATAATTCTAACTTCCCCATTCTTATTCTTTTTTGCATCTAACTGCATTATTTATTCATTCCTGAGCAATGGTAAATCACAGTGATGATAGTGGGCATTCTGGTCTTGTTCTGGATTTAATGGGAGTATTTCTAGTGTTACACCATTAAATATGATGCTTGCTTTGGGTATGATCCACTTTTATTAGCAGACGTTCTAAAAATCAAAAATAAATATTTAGTTTTATCAGACTTTTTAGCATCCATAAAATAATCATAAGATTTTTCTCTAAATGAGAAGTGTTACAAGTCAATCACAGTATTTATTAGATTTCCCAAGATCAAACCATCCTTCCATTCCTAGAATAAATGGCACTTTTTCAAGACTTTAATTACCTTGTAATGTAATCACTTACATGTTCATTTCTCCGCTCTGTGAGTTCTTTCAGATCACAGGACATGACTGATGCATGTTTGACACATAATTGACATTAAATACGTGTTTACTGAATAAATAAATGAATAACTGAAATAACAGGTACATTTAACCTCCGCAAACTAACCATTTGTACCTCTTCCCAGCTTAAAATTGTCAAAGAGATCATATGCCTTCCCCAGAGTGGATCTTTATATGTTTAATGAATATGTGGTTTTAACTGGTCCCTACTTCTTATATCAATAGAACCCCTGAACACCTCATTCTTTATGGGGAAACTACTCCCTATGGTTGTACTGGGAATAACCCTGCTTCCCTACTCCCACCATCGCCCCAAGCCAAAGGGGTGGCTACATCCCCCAGGCCTGATTACAGTAACTGCACAATGATTGCTTGAGGATGGACACCTGACCCAACCTGGGTCAACAGCATCTCCAGGAATTTCTCACAGAAGCTCTTAAGAAAAAATTTTTCCAAAAGAATTGATAAACAAAAAAAACGCTTGTCTAGGGTTGCTGCTTACCATCTTGCCTAAAATGTAGTGAGACAACCTATCTGAGCATGAAGCAAGGTATAGACAAACATGGCAAAGAATGGAAAGAGACAGAGACCTAGTGCCATTAGTTGAGCCCCTGGATTCAGCTTTTCTTAAAGCCATTACCCCTTAGACTTCCTAAGTAATAAGCCAAAAATTACCTTTCTTGGTTTAGCTCCATTTCTATGACTTACAACCAAAAAATATGGCCTAATTCATGTGCTGCTTTGTTTTCCTCCATATATGCTTTATACATGCTTAAATAAAGGTTGAAAAAAAAGTTTTTTAAAGAAAGGCAATCCTGGGCTTCTCTGGTGGCGCAGTGGTTGAGAGTCCGCCTGCCAATGCAGGGGACACGGGCTCATGCCCCGGTCCGGGAAGATCCCACATGCCGCGGAGCGGCTGGGCTTGTGAGCTGAGCCTGTGCGTCTGGAGCCTGTGCTCCGCAACAGTGAGAGGCTCGCGTACCGCAAAAAAAAAAAAAAAAAAAAAAAAAATCCTAACTAGTGAGTGTTAAAAAACAAAAAAATCAACCGCCTGCTTTTAATTAATGGCAAGATATGCTGAAAGGCTCCCTCAGTGAATTATAATTTCAGATTGAAATTCCCAAGACAGTTATAGAGGAGCCTGTTAAACGGCAGAAACCAATGGAATCAAGGGATTACTTTAACAGGGCAGTGGTTCAACCAGTTTCAGAGATATCATCCATTATGCAAAACCAAAACCTTTAAAAACTTTCTACCGTGCAACCCTAGCAATCCCTCATTCACCTGAAGTCTGGAGGCCTCTCTCCTGACTCAATTTAAAAGTAAAAATGCTTGGTATGATTTACAAAAATAAAAATAAAAATAAATAAATCATGTCATGATGGCTAGAGAACTCGCCAGAAAAAGCTGCCAAATCTCAAATCTCAAGACAGGGAGTCTCATGGGGTCTTCCTGAACCATCCTGCGTTCTCAAAAGCTTTCAGATCTGCAGGAAAACTGAAGGCAAGCATGCCCTTGGCATCCTAAATATCCCTGTACCTATCGGAGCAATCAGCATCAATTCCTACCATAGGCTCAAGAAAATGTCAGTGGGCCAGCCCAGAGAGCCTAGCCACTTCCCTACCCCATCCCCTTTATGGAGAATTCTGGTTGCACTTACCTCCTGCGATCAGACTCTTCTCCTTCAGCTCAAGTTACAATAGACCAAATTCTGGAATCTGGTTTTGATTATTCTCTGGAGAGCTACTTAAGAGCTGCTTCAGGGTTGGAAATCCCTCATTCAGGCATAATCTTGAAATAAAAGACTATATTCAAATGAAAAATGCATTACCGCATTCTCTTTAGGGCCTTCTGTACTGACAGGCAGGATAAAAGGAAAGAATGGAAGGAAAATGAAGAAGAAAACCAAGGGGGAAAAGGAAAAAATGGGAGTAAAAGAGAGAGGAAAGAAGGGAGAGAAAAATGTATTATGTCACAAACTGTGTAGGGCACTGTGAGTGTCATTTCACTTCATCCTCACACCATCCCTTCAAAGTAAAGACTACTGAGCCCATTCTGCAGATAAAGAAATTGAGGCTTGGTGATATTGAGTAATTCGCCCAAGGTCACACAATGAGGATGCAGTGGATTCAGGCTCAGAGATACAAATACATGCTCCAAAGTATGTCGCTACTACTTGACTAGCTTCCTCCTTCTTAAGAGTCTAATACAAGTGTTTGTTCTAGAACAAAAATATTTCAGTGGTTGAATGGACCCTATGAAGATAACAGAGCCTCGTCATCTAAGTAATAGAGAAGGAAGGAAGGGAGGGAGGGAAGGAGGGAGGAAGAGGGAGGAAGATATTAAGGAACCTCACATCCAGTGGAACTAGTATGTGGCAAAGAAAAACCTAGAACCCTAGAAAACTCTCAGGTCTTACTCCGGCCATGGGACCAGAATCTATTTTGTAAGTGCAACTGACCTAAACGGATCAAATACAGATACTCCTGATTAAGGAGCGAACAACTGAGAATTTCCCCTCCTTCAAGAAAATGTTCACTGGGAACAAAAGGGAAATTTATTTGTGAATTGTCTTTTTCTGCTTATATCCAGTTTATATCCAGTTCCTGTTTATATCCAGTTTCCTTTGTTGCTGTTGCAACATATCTCAGAGGTACTTCCCCCATGCTGTTGCAAAATCAGTTAAGGGGGAAAATATCTAAACTAAAATAGCACAGGTAAGCCACAATTCTGGCAACTGCAGAGGGTGTGGGTATGCCAGGTACTTTCTGAAATGAGTTTAAACCAAAGGTCGCTAACCAGCAGCCAGTTGGCTGTATCCAGCCCACAGATGTGTTTTGCTTGTCCTGCAGTGCTGGCCCACACCATGCTTTTAAGAAATCTCTATCTGTTGCCAACATTAAAAACCAGGCCACTTCACACCAAAACCTGGATTTCCAGTTTCTTTTTCCAAGTGGAAGACCTGGTTCCCCTGATGCCACATTTGCACATGGAAAAAGGCAGCTGGAATATAGCAGTAGCTGCTCCTTTGGAAAGAACATCTGTGCCCCATTTTCTCCCTACCTAGTCTATTTCACTCATGTGTATTGTCCACATGAGCCCTGAAGGCATCTGAGTTGGTGACCCTTGGTTTAAAAGGTTAAGCAGATGTAGATTTCAAAGCGAATCATTATTAGGCTTTTCCCAAAAACATCCCCAATAAGAGCCGCCAGTCAATATTACAACAGCTGTGACAGAAGGTAAAGCATGTGAGACCAAAACCCAACAGTTGGGTTCATTTGGATTTCTGCTCTAGGATACTCATTTTTTGTTTCGAAAATATATTCACTTTTAGTATTTCATTTATTCTTCCTAACAGCCTTGCAAGGAAGGAATTACTCTCAGATAAACTGAAGCCAAGTGATGTTATGTCAGTTATCCAACCCAGATCATCCGACAAGTAAGTTGCAAAGCCAGGTTTTGAACCCAGTTTTGCGCAGCTACAAACACTGTGCTTTTGGAATAATGAAAGAACACTCTGAAAAGCCATGAGGCTTGTTTCTACCTCAGGGCCTTTGCACTTGCTGTTCCCTCTGCTGAGAAACCTCTCCACCCAGGTCTTCACATGGGAGGATCTTACTCTTTCGTGACACTTAGACCACCTCCACGGAGAGGTTTTTCCTCATCATTTGATTTAAAATAACACATGCACACACACACACCAATTACTTTCTAGGCCGCTGCTACTCAAAGGGAGGTCCAGGAATCAGCAGCATCAGCATCACCTTGGAAATCAAAAATGCAGAATCTCAGGCCCCTTCCCCGACCTACGGACACAGAATCTGCACGTTAACACCACCACTCCCCACCCCCGCTCCCCATGTTTTGTGTGCACTCCAAGTTTAAAAAGCACTGCCCTACAGGAGTGCTGCCCGGTGGAAATAAATAAAACAGGAGTCACAAGTGTAAATTTTAATTTTCTAGTAGCCACATTACAAGAGTAAGCAGAAAGACTTGTTTGTTTGCTGTCTCCCCTTCTCCCACTCCCACCCCCACTAATATGTCAGTTCCAAGAGAACAGGTGCTTCACCTGTCTTGTTCACCCCCTTACCCCCAGCACCTAAAACAGTACACTGCGCACATATTAAGTATCATTAAATGTTTGCTGAATGAAAGAAGGAAGGAAAAGACCTCGCTAGCACTCTATATACCAGCATTTTGGACAGATGTGGCTTCAAATGTCAGCTCAACCACTGGCCAGCTGAGCAACCTCGAGCGAGTTGTTTTACCCTCTGGGAGCCAACTGTAAAGCAGAAATGCTGTTCTTTTGCTCACAGCCTCATCATGCCGCCCAGATGTGATAACACGTCTATAAAACGCAAACCACCACGATAATAGGTGTTCAATACATGCCAGTGCCTTATGCTGCCCTCTTTCTTTCTCTCTCTGGACACCACGTCCGAATGATGCTGTGGACCACTCTCTCCTCGGGGTAGCATAAGCATGACTACTGAACGCCAGCTAGCTATTTCCCTCCAGCCAACAGGATGTGTGTAGTAACTGCTGGCAGTGAAGACAACTTGAAACCATGGAAGGTCACTTCCCATCACCCTACAGCTGAGCGCTTTCCAAAGCAAAGTGGTCGCAGTCACCGTACAGTCTGTAATCCACGAGGGAGACCACAGCTCAAGTCATTTCCGTCACTTTAATGAGTTCTGCCATGGCAGCCACTTGGCCTGCCATAAGGTCCCAACCCCTTAGAGGAGTTTAAGGTCTCTGCCCAGTGTGCATTAGCTCCTATTGAAAGGCATATTGTGGCTTTGCCCTTTTAATTTTTTGAGGGGGGGATGGATGGAGAGTTTAATCTACCCCCACTTATTACTCACTGGCCTGTGTCAACCCACCAAGTGAGGCTTGCTGTTCCACAGCTTTAACACACCCTAATCCATCAGTCTATCTTGTTCTGCAAATCTGATGCATATGTTCTAATCACAAATGTGTTTTTAAATCACATTAGATTAACAGCATAGACGAAAGCAAAACCCGGATTTAGACATAACCAGAGTGACACCAAGGAAATAAAACTGGGGTTGCTTGGTTGAATATGAGGAAACCCTTGCCAGCTCTGCCGAGAGCAGCCCCAATTTCTTCTTTCTCTCCCTCTCATGGAAATCAAAACAACCATGATCACCTGCAGAATCAGTAGGCTACTGGGAAGCGCATTGAAATGAAAAAGAAAAACAAAACAAATAATGGGAAGAGGGGATCAAAACCTTTAATTAACCTGTGAATCTCTATCAGGCAAATAGTAGAGTAAGATTCCAGATAAGGTACAGGGCATATGGGGAGGAAATGTAACCACTTAAGTACAGATGCCACCATTTAAAAGATTGGGACCAGGGAACCAGGAGAAAGGGTTTCTGTTACCGGTTTGAATCAATGCCAGTGCTTCCTTTCTACGATATAGTGAGGATGCAGTCCCCTCTTCCTACATGGGAGAGGGAGAGAAGAGCCTGAAGAGATGCAGCCAACGGAAATCCCCAAAATGCCCTCAAAAGACTGCTGTCCCTGCTAAGGCTAGAGGGCTATCCTAGGATCCAAAGGGTTTCTGGGAGTCATCTCAACAGCCAGGTTTCGGTGGAAAATGATTCCTCTACGTTAGATAGATTCTCCTCCAGCAACTCCAATCAGCACCCCTAAGCATAATAAAGATCTACCATGCGTGTGATGCTGGGGCAGGAGATCAGGGATACAGAGATATCACATGGTCCTCTTAAGTGAGGATCAAGGGAACCCAGTTCCATCTACATCTCTGAGTCCTATGGGGCACTGAGCCCCAAATACCACAAGCGACGGCTGAGGGTACCACAGATCTTCAACAGCCATGTCCTGACAGCGAGGCAGTTTACATACCTCCTTTTCCCAGCCACAGTATAAAAGAACGTAAGAAAACCTGGCATCTTTTATCCTTTCATTCAGAAAATGCTCCACACCCTACGATGGGACTTCCTGACATGCAGTCCGCCACACACCCTTCATCAACTTTATTTTAGCTCATCCAAATAAAACACCCCCTTCTCCATTTCCAACTGCGGTAAAGCAACCCAAACACGTGTTGGAGAGATTTGATCTTTATGCCTCCCTCTCCCCCAAAGGGCATTTGACACTTCTCACAAGATACAGGGTTTTAAAATTAGAACTGGAAAAAGCTATAGTTACACCCTCTTAGGGCCACGGCTGCCTCACAGCAGAAACCAGAACATTCCTCCAATCAACAGTTAAACAACTGAAACCTTCCCAGACATACCTTTTTTTAAAAAAAATTATAATTGCAAACTGGAAGCCATGGCTTGTGATGTTATAAATACTGATTTTCCAGTTAAATTAGGCATTTGCTGTTTTTTATTTTGATAGGAAGGGGCTGTTTGAAGCCTCCTAAAATATTGCAATTAGTTCTCTCTGTTGAAACAGAAAAGACATGAACAGACGTATTTAATGTTTAATGTGCTGGAATGTTCATCGCTAAGTGTACTTCTCTCAAGCTTTGAAAGCATAAGGCATATTTTTAAAACGGAAAGAAATCAATCACAATACACACATTTATCATATATTTCCAAAGTTAAGTTATTTCTAAAACTTTCCTAGGCTGTAATTTAAACTTAGAAAGCACATCTCTTCAACAAGAAGGCGACTTGTCAGGAAGCAATCCTTATTTTACCTATTGGCTCTGTTAAGATGATAACATCACTTTAACTGACAAAGCCTGTGTTTCTGGTTGACAATTGCAATTAATTACTGAGATACAACCGAGATGGGGCCAGCCATCCAGATCTGTTTTCCAGAGAAATTAAAAAACAAGAGGAAAGGAGGAGGCGGGGGTACGACGCTGGCTTATTAATTTATTTTACCCACACTTAACTTACTACTCCTCTCTTCTCCCTTTCCCTCAACGCTGGCAGACGGTGGAAAAGGAGGGAGATGAACAAACAACTCACTAGACACAAGCTCCAATCTGTTGCAAAGGAGGTTAGAAAGGGCACGGGTGCAGGGCATGAAAGCTCTTAGGGCACCAACTGTCATGTAGGCACGGATACTTCTGATGCAAAATCAACCCAGTGTTCATGCAGCCCAAGAGGGATAGAAAGTTCTGGAGATGGGGGACATCCTGAGTTTTTACTAGAAAGCCCAAACTCGCCAGCATCATCTTTTTAACTGTTCCCTGTTCATTTTGCTCTTAACTGAAAACACTGGATTCCAGCCACGCAAATGCGTTTGAGGGCGATTTTGAGAGATTCCAGGGGATCCCAAAGCCCTCTGGTCAATCTAGCTGTCCTGTCCATTCCTCAGCGTCCCCAGCCCAGAAGCGCACCGCCCCGCAAGAGCCTGCGTTAGGAAACACCCCGGGGGCACGAGGCCTGGGGATTCCCAGGCTTGGAACTAGGCAGATTCGGAAAGCAGCTCCCTGGACGAGGAGCCTGAGGCAGGCAGAGCAGGGGGACCCCTCTCTCCTCGCCCTGCAATGAAGTGATCCCTGGCTAGCCTCCAGCCCTCTCCGCCGCTCCCCCAGAGCAGCCCCGCCAGGGTGCGCAGAGCCCGCGCGGGGTTAAGACCTCTCGGGACACTGCCCGGATCCCCAAGGGCCAGGGGAGCGGCAGCTTCCCGTGCTGGTCTCCCCTTCGCGCCTATCCCATCCGCCGAGCTCGGGGTCCTACCTGTACCATTCCAGCCCCTTTTCATAGTTCCTGTCGAAGAAGTGCGGCTCCACGCCCACCGCCCGCACGTCCGGGTGCACTCGGATCGCCTCCAGCAGCGCGCGGGTCCCTCCTTTCTTGACCCCGATGATAAGCGCCTGTGGCAGCTTCTTCTCCCCGTAGTCGGGGGTGCTGACGGCGCCGCCCCTCACGCTGCTCCCGTTGGCCGCCCTCCGGCCTGCGAGCTCCTCGTCGGTGGTGCTGGACTCCTGCGCTTCCCTCTCCAGCAGCGCGCTCTGCGCCGTGACCATCTCTCCAGAGGCCAGCGGGGTCCGGAGCCAGGAGTCCCGGGCGCCCCCGCCGCCGCTCGCCAGCCCCCAGCCGTCGGCCCCGGGGGCGGCAGGCTGCTCGGGGGGCTCGGGCGGCTCCCCGCGGCTCGCGCTGTCCGGCGGCGGCGGCGCGGGCGGCTGCGAGGGGGCGCCGAGGCGCACGGGGGGAGGCGGCAGAGAGGGTGGCGGCGGGCTAGGCTGGGGCTCGGCGGCGGCGGCCGGCGGCTCCTGCAGCGCCAGGGGGAATTGCAGGGAGCCCGAGCCGCCCAGGAGGCTGTAGCACAGGTAGGTGACGGACAGGGACAAGGTGCACATGAAAAGCAGCTTGCGCGCCGGCGGGCCCTTAACCGAGGCGCCGGGCGGCGGCGGCGCGGCGAGAGGTGGAGGCGGAGGCGGAGGCGGAGGAGGTGCGGACCACTGGGCCATCGCGGCTCCCGGCTCGCGGCGGCGGCGGCGGCGGCGGCGGCCCCCGGCGCTGCCCGGACATGGTTTCAGCCGCCGCCCCCGCCGCCGCCGCCGCCGCCGCCGCCGCTGCCCAGCCGCCCCGGCTGCATGAAGCGACGCCGCTGCGCCCCCGGCCCTGGCCGCTGTCCCGCTGCGCCGGGGGGGAACCCGGCCGCATGGCACCCCTCCCCGCTCTCCTCGCGGCGTCCGGGGGGCCCCCCACCACCCCCCTCAGCCTCTGGCAAGGGGCCCGAGGGGGGCGCGCGGACCCGCCGGCTGCACCTTCTCCGTCTGCAGCGCCCCAGCTTCCCCCGCTCCGCCGCGGCTCCCGCTCCAGCTTCTGCCGCCGCCGCCGCGCGCTGTTGCAGCCCCGAGTTCCTTCCCCGCTGCTAACTTTCTGTCAGGAGAGAAGAGAGGCGCCGAAGGGAGGCGGAGGGGGCCGGGCGCGCGCCCCGCGCCGCCGAGGGAAGGGGGAGTGCGCCTCGTGCGCGCCTGCGGAGGGGGCCGCGGGAGCGGAGGCGTGCGCTAGGGCTGGGGCACCTGGGGAAGCGGAGATCGTACCCCCCGCCCCCCGGCTCGGCACGCACTCGCTGGAGGTGTTCCCCGCCGCATCCCGCGTGCTTCCCCTCTCCTGGGAGCCTGGGACGCCGCGTTCTGCATCCCTCTCTCAGTACTTTTAAGGACGTAGAGCCGGACGCCCGCCGCCGGTGCCGCTCACCGAGCTCTCGCTGTCCCCTTTCCCCCTGGGACTCCAGGCAAACTTGGCCCATCCCTGACGCGCCCTTCTCTAACCCTGGATATCCTCCTGCCTTTGGTCCAGGAGTGGTTTCTGCTCCATAACAGCTCTTTCATTCCAACTTCCGTCTTTCCAGCCTCCCCATCTTATCTTGAAGCTCCTGACGGGTTGAGCTTGGACACAAATCCCCAGGTTTCCCCACCCACAGGGATTTTGCCTCTGTCCCGCCACCGGGGGACTGCGCTTTCTGCTCCGAAAAATGAGGCTGTCCCTTTCTCTACACCCTTAACCAGAGGTACACCTGCGGCCCTTGGGGGCGTTGCCGCGAAAGGAGTTAGATTTCCCTGGACTGAAAACCGACTGAGACCGTCATCGCTCTAAACATCTAAGAAGCTGAGACAAGTTGCGTTGCAGGGTGTCTGTGCATCGCTTCACTGATTTTTTTTTTAAGTGCATTCTTTTCAGCGAGATTTCCATCCCTCATCTCCCTCTCCTGGGGAGGTAATGGCAAACATCAGAAGGATTTGGGAGATTCAAAACTAGAGTCTTGCTTCTTGGAAGTGGGGGAATTGGGAGTCTGCAACGGGAGGGAGAGGCAGAGCAATCAACTCTGCTTGCTGGGGACAGGGGCTGCCCCCGCACACACCCAGGGCCAGTATCTCCCAGGGGCTGGCTCGCTGAGTCCCATTTACCCCTTTTACCCTGCCAGCCACAGCTGGGTGCCTGGCGGGTCTGTTTTCACAGATGTGTTTGGCATCTCCGGTTTTGTTTGATCACATAATAGAAACAACAGCTGAAAGAAAAAGTATATAATGTCTAAATATTAACTAGATACCTAGTGCCAAAGAGGGGAAGCAAATGTTAATCAAATAAGATGAAGAACACGGACTTTTCCCTGAGTGAACAAAAGCTCACTGCTGCTCTCAGCTGGACACGAGTTTCCTTCACTGCAGCTTTAGTTCAGATAAAGATTATTCCTTTATAATATATTTTTTATGGTCCACTGGAGACCTCTGAAATGCAGAGTCTGGTGTCCTGTAAATCATTCCGTGTAACTAGAGATGCTTTTTTCAAACACCACACGACTGCATTACTGTAATGTTAAAGGGAAGGGGCCAACTAGAGCTGGGAGAAACCACAAGCTTGGCCCATCTCTCTTCCCACTCCAAGCCCAGCTCTGGGTGGTCAGCCAGGAGGCCCCAGTGGCAGCAAATATTGCCGCTGCCATGCCCCATCTCCCTTTCCAGGCCCAGGCACCAGGATACTCAACATGTGGCCCAGGGCCACCCTGTAGTCCAAGTGCCCAAACTTTTCCATCTACCCTCTCAGCAATCCAAATAAACCTTCTCTGTATCTAGTTTTACTAAAGATGTGCTTTTTCACATTTGGCAAGGTTTTGATAAAACTGTGTTAAAATTTAACCCAGAGGTGGCAAACTGGTGACCAGCAAAGCTGAATGAGGCCAGCGCAGTGATATGAAGAAATTTCAGCTAGTTGCAGTACTTAAATATTAAGGGCTTTCCAGCAAAAAATATCTGGAGATGAGGTTTCTGTTGAAATAACAGATCCAGCAGATATGGGCCCCTCAGCCAGAGCTGAGAAGCCTCCTTTAGGAGGAGCACGTATGCCGTATTCTTCATGGGGCACCCAGATTGTGCCCCTATATTTATGTTGCTTGCCTGGACGATGCTAAGGAGGAAATTTCCCGGAATCCCTTCTCCCTCTTGTCCCCAAATAGTCACACTTTAATAAAAGACTCTTGAAAGAATGGAGCCCCAGTGGTAAGGTGTCAGCCCCACAACTGATGGTGAAGAGGTGATTTGGGGACCAGAGGAGCTTTGTAGATTTCTCACGTAGGCAGTTGTCTATTTTTTTCTACTCTTGATCCAGGCTTTTTCTGGAAGCGAGTTCTTGAGAAACCTACAATAAAAAGCAGGAGCTATCTACATAGGGAGAACCCAGACTTCATTCAGCAAATCCCAGTGGCTCTGGAGACCAGATAGAATTTTTTTTTTTTTTCTGTTTCCACTGCCAACACCCATGCTCATTAAGGCCTATCTGAGTTTTTGCAATATTCCTCCAACTGCTCTCCAGGCCTCCCTTGAGCCTCGCGTGCCTGTTTCTATTTCCTAGGGAACGATATTTCTGAGACAGAGCTCTACAAATGCCCTCAGTGACTCTGTACCCTTCCTCTCACTGCCGAACTCATAGATTCCAACCTCTTTACCTTTGCACTAGGGTGCCCTTCCACCTTTTATGTGTCTCACAGTCATTGCCAAACCAAACAGTACCTACCATTCAAACATGCACGCTGCATCATTGTTTCATCTCCATATGGTCAGACAATAGAATTAAAACAAAGCTGTCATTTGCTAGCTAAGTGGCTCTCTCGGACAGGTCATTTCACTTCCCTGAGCCTCATTTTCTGCATATATGAATTATGGACAGTAAGACTCACCCCAAATTGTTTTTATAAAGAATCAAATTGACTTACAGAGCATATGCAAAAATACCTGGCTCCCTGCCTGACATGCGGTGGCTACCAATAATTGTTTGGATCTAAATATTGGCTCATCCATGCCCGTCTTCTTTTCTTATTAAAACCTTATCCTTGAAAAATATGTGTGTGCCCTTTCTTCAAAACCAGCGGAATGTGTCAGCTGAAGTTCACTTTCCTAAGCTGCTCAGTTGCATTGATAATGCCAAGTCCAAAGCTTTCAATAGTTTTTTGGGTTTCTTTAAGCAATAGAAACTAACTGACCAACTTCGGTTTGGTTCGGGTTTTTATTAAAGAAATTTACTAGAAGGATGTATATAACTCACGTAACTGAGGGAATTTTTAAAAAATCAACAACAAACAAAAAGCAACAGTCAGCTTTGGAAAAGGCAATAAATGGGGCGGATAAGTGTACAGTTGTCATCACTGCCATTCAGCAAATATTGTCGGCTCTCCTGTGGCCCATGGGAGGCATGTGTTTTCTTGGCCCCTTGAAGTTAGGTGTGACTGTGTGCCGTGTTGGCTAATGAAACAAGAGGAAGTGAGATTGTCTCTTCCAGGAAGAAGGTTTGAAACACAGCGGGAGATTTACCGGTGGGAATGATTTTCCTGCCTGGCAATTGTGCAAGAGGGGGCTTGAGCCCCTCTTAGCTGCCATCTACTCAATCCTCCACACTGAGCAAGGACAGTAAAGATCCAGCCCCTGATCACTTGTAGCATGAACAAAAAATAAACCTTGCTTGTTCTCAGCTCCTGAGACGTGGAGGGTTGGTTTGTGAATACAACACAACCTAGACTATCTGACTGTTGAAAACATACCTATTATGAATTTCCTCTGCTGTGGACCAAAATGAGTTCCACAAGCCAATATTAGAATTCCCTTTCACAGAAGTGGATGAATGATGGATTAGAAGTCTACATTGTCCCAGCAGTATAGACAGAACCTTTGTCTCATATACAGCAAATGTATTTCCCCATTTTGTCTTCTACCTGTCAATAAAAAGGTATATCTATAGAAATCCGGAGGTAAAGCTCCAACCAAAAGCAACGTGGTGACAAAAATGAACATTATATACTTATAAAAGGAGCAAAAGGTTAAAAAATAATAATAATGGCTATGAACTTACAGGACCTTGCATTGAAAAGGATCTCACATGGGAAATCAGGAAATACTTAGAGCTGGAAGCACTACATGACAAAATCTGGTGGGTGGAATTCAGCAATACTTATAAGAAAGATTGTATCTTCAATATACTTATCCAAAAAGAAGAAAGATTAAAAGGAAATGAAGAAGCTAGAAAAAGAGCAAGAGGGTCAAGTAAGGAAGAATGGAAATGATCAATTAATTGCTGTGGATTGAACTGTGTTGCCCCAAAATGTGTATGTTGCAGCCTTAACCCCCAATGTTGCCATATCCAGAGACAGGGTCTTTAGGAAGTAAGGTTAAAATGAGGTCATCGTGGTGGGACCCGAATCGGATAGGACTGTGGCCGCATAAGAAGCTAAAGAGATACCTCTGTCTGTTTCTTCACACACATATACACACCCTGCCGTCTGAGGACACAGTGAAAAGCGGACCTCATGTAAGCGATGAAGAGAGTCCTCACCAGAACCTGACCAGATCTCAGACTTCCAGCCCCCGGAACTGTCAGAAAATAAATTTCTGTTGTTTAAGTCATCTGCTCTATGGTATCTTGTTATGGTAACCCAAGCTAAGACATTTATCTTTTACAGTTTTGTAAATAGGTTCTGGTACCAATTCCAATGTGTGTGTTTTTTTTGGGAGTGGGGTGGTCCCCACACCAACAAGAAATTCTTGTGAGGCCAGCTGGGTGTTCTACGATTCAACTCAATTCTGACACTGTCTACCTGGAGACAGCATCAGATTCCACAGATGAAGGGCTCAGTCCCACGAGACCTCCCCCACTGCAGATGCCAATCGCAAATCCAGGTTGTCGCCACTGGCTATAAATCAGAGATTCCCAAGACCCCCTCCTCGGGTTTGATTAATTTGCCAGAGGGGCTCACAGAACTCAGAGAAACATTTTAGTTACTAGATGACCAGTTTATTATAAAAGGATACAATCACAAGCCGCCAAGCAAAAGAGATGCCCAGGGCAAAGCAGGGGAACAGGGGTGGAGCTCCCATGCTCCCTGAGCGCTCCACTCTCCCAGTAACTCCCTGCGTTCACCAACTTGGAAGTTCTCCAAACCCGTTCTTCTGGGTTTTTATGAAAGCTTAATTACACAGGATTAAGTCGTTGGCCATTGGCGATTGATCCAACCTCCAGCCCCTCTCCCCTCCCAGGAGGTTGGAGAGGATGGGGGTGGGGGCAGGGACCAAAAGTTTCAACCCTCTGATCACATGGTTTGTTCCCCTGGCAACCAGGCTCCATCTTTAGGCTGCCTAAGGGCTTTCCAAAAGTCACCTCACTAACATAACAAAAGACACCTTTATTGCTCCTATCATAGAAATTCCAAGGGTTTTAGGAACTCTGTGTCAGGAACCGGGGTGGGGATCAAATACATATTTCTTTTATAACTCACAATATCACAGTCCACCCCCTACTCCTCTAACATGGATCCCTTAGAGCAAAGCAATCATAAAGGTCAAAAGATACAGGCACATTACTAGAATCCCACTCAGTCATTAATAACTATCATCAAATGGTATGAAAAAGCCTCCCGGGGCCAGCCCACTCAGGTTTTCAGGCTTCCATTCAATCTCATCAGGTTCCAAAAGCAGAAGTGGTCTCAGCAATATGTGGCTTCACCCTTTCAGGCGCCTGGTATCATCAAGCTAAGAGACAATAACATCTCTTCCTCTGAGCCCCTTGGAGATGTTAATGTAATACTAGATTTCCCTCATTGCATAGCCTATTTATTGATTCCCTTTCCCTCAGCTATTTTTCTTTTTTTTTTTTCCATTTATACCCAAACATTTCCACTTCTGGAAAGACAGTAGTTTCAGCCCCTGTGCTGGTCTAGATTGCAGGCAGCAATACTGGTCTAGCAAGTGCCTCCCCTTCTGTTCCATTTCTATTCAGTTAAGTGAGGGTTAAACAGGCACAGAGCTAGCAGGCTATCTTTCCCCCCAGACGATATATCTACATTCAGTGGGTTTTTTTTTTGGTTTTGGTTTTGTTTTTGTTTTTATTATTAGTTTCTGCTTTATAACAATGTGAATCAGTCATACATATACATCTGTTCCCACATCCCTTCCCTCTTGCGTCTGTGTTAATCCCAGTTTTGCTGGATGGGGTGAAGGTACATCCTGCCCCCCAGGATACTATTCCTAAGGGCCCCCATCAGGCCCTTAGGAATTCTGTCTGACATAAGGTTAAAAGCACAGTTACAGTGTTTTGTTTAAGAATCATCCCTACTTCTAGCCCCTTTAGTTTCAGCCCTGGTCCTATGACCACTGCATCAAGTAGGGAGGAAACAAGTTGAGATGATGTAGGGAAATTTTTAAAAAAGTATAGTCATCTCTGGGCATAGTCCCCCAGATCCACCAGAATAACCGAGAACTCTGTCCAGTTGGGACACACTTTTAGCCCCACTCATGTTCACATTGAGTCTGAGCACACTCTTGTGAAGGTGTTTATTTTTATTTTTAACAGTTTTCTATTGCTCAGTTGCTATTTCTTACTGATTCATAAAAGTCTCTTATGTGGTAAGGATATCAGATTTTTTTCTCTTTCATATATATTCCAATTATTAAATTACCAATTTGCCTTTCAGTAAATTGTTTTTTAGTGTTTTTGATTACGTAAGTTTTTCATTTTTATGTACACAATCTCTCTATTATTTCCTTTGTAGTTTCTACCTTTGGTGGAAAACCATGTCCCCAAAGTATGTAAATGTACATTTTCTTCTAGGACATTTTTTGGTTTACTTTCTACACTTAAATGTTTAAACCATCTGAAATTTATTTCAGTACGTAGTCTTACATGAGAACCTAACTTTATTTTTATCTTCATTTCCCTAGCACTAGTTATTTCCCAACAGTTTGAAACACCAATGTTATATAATAAACCCAGAATGTTGGAGTTTTCCCACGCAGAAATATAGAAAGTGAATCTCCATTCATTCAATCTTCTTTTATATCTCTTATTGGACTTCTGTAATTTTATTGACATAAACCTTACACAAATCTTTGGATGAGTGTTTTCACAGCTAATTCTGCTTTGTTCAATTTCATAGTTTCTTGCTTTCTTTTTGTTTCATTCATTTACTCATTCTTTCAGTTGTCGTTTTCAAGAGACTAATATATTCTGGGCCCTGGATTAGACACGGAGGATAAAATAGCAAGGCAGAAAGCAACAACCCTGTCCTCATGAAGGCAGAAACAGTTACACAAGCAAGTTCAATAAAGTTAGGCATTTAAATTTACTTATTTATTTATATTTATTTTTGGCTGTGTTGGGTCTTCGTTTCTGTGCAAGGGTTTTCTCCAGTTGCGGCGAGCGGGGGCCACTCTTCATCGCGGTGCGCGGGCTTCTCACTGTCGCGGCCTCTCCCGTTGCGGAGCACAGGCTCCAGATGCGCAGGCTCAGTAGTTGTGGCTCTGAGCTTAGCCGCTTAGCCGCTAAGGGCTTAGCCGCTCCGCGGCATGTGGGATCTTCCCAGACCAGGGCTCGAACCCGTGTCTGCTGCACTGGCAGGCAGACTCCCAACCACTGCGCCACCAGGGAAGCCCCTAAAGTTAGGCATTTAAAAAAGAGAAAATACAATGTACCATGGAACACACTGTTGGAGATTCCTAACTAGTATATAGGCAAAAGAGAAGCCTTCAAAGAGGAAGTGACATTTAAATCCACATATAAAGGGACAACTGGATTAAGCCAGGGAACGCAAGATTATTTTTAGTATGTGAAATATCTCACCCACTTCATTCCTTGTCAATATACTTGGCAAACTACATTGAAGGTAACTTGACTAAGAGAAAGGTTAAGTTATTTTTCCCCATCTGCCAAAAACCTACAGCAAACATTATAATGAGACATTACAAAATATGAGAGCTGAACCTTTAAAGACAGGAACAAGACAAGTATACCTGCCATCACAGGTCCTGAATAGCCTTAAACTGGGGTTCTCAGTTAATGCAATAAGATAAGAAAGAATAATAAAAAACATGAGAATTGGGAAGCAAAAATCAAATGATTATTATTTGCATACTATGTGTTTGCTGGCAAAAGAAAATGTATGAAAATCTACAAACAAAAGAGTTTGGCAAGGTTGCTGAATAAAATTCAAAATACAAAGAGTAATAGCATTCTTATATACAATCTAGATACGTTTAGAAAATATAATTTTAAGAGAAGATACTCTTCAGAACCACAATAAAATCCATTAAGTACTTAGAAATAAATGTAATAAAAGGCAAGTGAGTCCTTTATAGATAAAATTATACAACTCTTTGGAAGGGCGTTGTATTAGTTTTCTAGGGCTGCCATAACAAAGTACTACAAACAGTGTGGCTTAAAAAGAAATTTATTCTCTCACAGTTCTGGAGGCTAGAAGTCTGAAATCAAGGTGTCAGCAGAGCCATGCTCCCTCCGAGACTCTCAGTAGAATCCTTCCTTGCTGCTTCTTAGCATCTAGTAGTGGCCATCAATCCTTGGCGGTCTTTGGCTTGCAGCTGCATCACTCTGATCTCTGCCTCTATTGTCACATGGTCTTCTTCCTGTGTGTCTCTGTCTTCATATGACACTTTCCTCTTCTTGTAAGGACACCAGTCATACTGGCTTAGGGCCCACCCTGATGAGCTCATCTTAACTTGCTTAAATCTATAAAGGTCCTATTTCCAAATAAGTTCCCTTTTTCAGGTACTGAGGGATAGAACTTCAAAATATCTTTTTGGGAGACACAATTCAACTCACAACAGGCATAAACTTGTATGAATAAACAAACCTACACATTTATTCATTTATCATATTTATGAATGAAAAACTCAGTACTGTAAAGATAAAGTTTCTCACCATTAATCACGAAATTCCAAGTAATTTCAAACAAAATCCCAATAGGGTCATGTGTAAGTATGCATTATGTATATTTTGATAAGTTAATTCTAAATTTCACATGGACTTACAGAAGCAAAGTGACATAAACCCCTCTTTGAGAAAATAAAATGTGTAATCAGAAACACTAGTCTCCCTTTAAGAAGGGAAACAGATTTTTTAATTAAATAGAAAGATTAAAATAAATTTCTTAGTCCAAAAAGGACTTTGTTTATTCAGGTGCTACAACGTAAATTCTTTCCATATTCTGATAAGAAAGCTAAATTGACAACCTCATGAACTAATCAAGGAGCTTAGGTTTGTTGATATTAAACTAAGATGAGGTTCTCAAGTAGGAATATTGCAAGTAGAGATAAATGTAACTATGTAATCTGATCTCCATCATAAGTGACAGATTTGAGCCTGTGTATTTCCCTGCCCTACCATGTACAAAGAAAAGAAGTCTCTAGTTGTGAAGTAATTTTTATAACAGAGTATTTCTTTACCTATCTGAAATGAGAACGAGTGTTAGAATGTGCAAAATACACTTTCTATAATTATGAGGAGCCATAAAACATGACTCGTAGGAGGAAGTAATGATTGCTCATTGTTATTCATGTCAGTGAACTCATTTACAATGAACTCACTGGGTTTTTTAAAATGTTTTTATTTTGTAATAATTTTAGAATTACAGATGTGTGTCAAGATAGCACAGTTCCTTTATACACTTCATGCAGCTTCCCCTAATGCTAACAACTTACATAAAGCATGGTACATGTGTCAGAACTAAGAAACTAACCTTGCTACAGCACTATCAACTAAACCACATATTTTATTTGCATTTCACTATTTTTCCACTAATATTCTTTTCCTGTTCCAGTAGCCAATTGTGTTGTATTTTATTGTCATGTCTTCTTCATCTCTTCTGGTCTGTGTGTTGGAGGAGGTCATTGAGAGGATATGACTGCTGGTTGATGCTGGAGCTGGACTCTGGCAACTGGAGGCCCCTCACCCCCATCCCTGTCCTTGGAATGTATGTTCTGCTCACTGTTTCCACAGTTGGAGCCGTTTTCAAGGACACAGACTTGAGAGGGTAACGTGTTGTTAACACCATCTGGACAGTAAACATGACTAAGCCCCATTAAGGTCTCTATATAAACTTGGAGGATTCTGGAGGGCAGGTGTGGAGATCTACTCATATTGTGGCCACTCATGACAAGCCTTGTAAGTTCCCTTGCTTATTAAACCTGCCACCTACCAATCTGGAGTGGCTGCCTCTTCTTCTGGTCTCTCCTTGCCCTCCGTGTATGGGGCTAGTTTCAGATTTCACCCCCAGGAACTCCCGAGGCTGTGAACCAACACTGTGGGAGTTTCTCAATCTTCCCATGTCTTTCACAACCTCAAGACTTTTGAAGAGCACTGGACAGGTATTGTGTAGAACCCCTCAGTTTGGGATTTGTCTAATGTTTTTCTCATGATTAGTTTGGGGTTATGGTTTTGGAGGAAGACAACCACAAAGGAAGCACTCTCCTCATCACATCCTATCAAGGATACAGGACATAGACATGACTTCTTGGTGATATTAGCCTTAAAACAAGATTAACGTGGTGTCTGCCAGGTTTCTCCACTATAAAATTATTTTCTTTCTCTTTCTAGACTCTTTGTTTTAGAAGTAAGTGACTAAGTCCAGGCCATACTCAAAAGGAGAGCAATTAAGTTTCACTTCCTGGAGGGAAGACTATCAAAGATTATGCAAACATATGTTAAAATCAGTACGATAATTAATAAGTATTGGGGGGGAGATATTTGAGGTTATGCAAATATCTTGTTTCTCTTTAAAGTTCCATCCACTAATTTTAGCATTCAGCAGTGGCTCTTACCTGCAGCAATTATTACTGTGGTGTCTAATGGTGATTTTCTATTTCTCTCATTTTTTACATTTATTAGTTGGAATTTTCATCTAAGAAAGATTCGTCCCTTCCATTTTTTTGTCTATTCAATTGCTTACTTACATCAGTATGGACTCACAGATATTTATTTTATTCTTTGATCTACACAATCAGTATAATCTATATAAATTGTAATTTATTTTGTTGTTGAAAATGTTCTAACTTTAGTCATTGGGAGTTCTTTCATGTTGGCTCCTGTATCCTTTCCACTTGTTCTCATTTTTTGTTTTTGTTGTTGTTGTTTGATACTTCCTTACTTCTTTCTGGCCACTTCAAGATGCTCCAGGCTTATCTATATGTCTGTGTATGTGTGTATGTATGTATGTATGTATCTCTCTCTCTCCCTCCATATATATATAGGAGAACCAAATCTGGAAGCCAACATATAGGTTTAGTTTGAATGTTGTCTCTGAGTTTGGAACTCATGTGTTCAACAGGGTATGGGATGTCTCTTGGGTGGCCCTGTTGGTGGGCTGGCCAACCCTGCCTGCCATGGGTAGTCATCTCTTTGAGCAGTCATGCCCATGTCCATGAACTCGGGGCCAGGGCTGTGGCCTAGATGGCTGGGATGCTGAGGAACCCATGTGAGAACTGAATCCTGGAGCCCCAGGCTGGGGAAAGAGGAGAGAGGACTGTGGGGTGGGAGAGGTGGGGGTAGGCCCAAAGAACCTCCCTAGACCAAGCCCTTCCTTTGGCACCATTGCTGGGGGACACTTTCTTCCTGGAAGGTGACAAGAGGGGTCTTGGGCACACCTGGCACTGAACTTCCCCACAAAGGACCAGGTTAACTGTCCTTGTTTATCTCCTGTGGCCCTACCCTGGGCTGGAATCAGGAATGTTCCAAAGAGTGACAGTCTTTTCTTTTGGCAAAACTCTACTTAATCCAATGGAGTATATGTATATATATAGAGAGAGAGAAGAGAGATTTATTATAAGGAATCAGCTCACTAGATTATGGAGACAGAGAAATCCCAAGATCTGCAGGGCAAATCAGGGATTTGCAGGACAGTTGATGGTATAGCTCTAGTCCAGCTACGAAGGCCTGAGACCCAGGAGAGCCAGTGTTTCAGTTCAAGTGCAAAGGCAGGAAAAATTCCCCCTTACTGAAGGGACCATCAGCCTTTTTGCTTTATTCAGGCCTTCAACTGATTGGATAAGGTCCACATTAGGGAGGGCAAACCGCTTTATTCTATGGATTCAAATGTTAATCTCATCCAGAAACACCCTTAGGGACACACCCAGAGTAATATCTGAACAAATATCTGGGCACCTTGCAGCCAGTCAAGTTGGAAGATAAGATTAACCATCACACCTCCTATATAAAATAAATTATCCAGCTTTTACTCTCAGCTCCTCTCAACCTTTCTGCCACTTAATTTCTGGTATAAACTTTGGAATTTTGGACTCATCATTGTTGCATCAATATTTTAACTGTATATCTTCCTTTATATTTACATGTGTTTTCCATCTATATTTATATAATCATGGGTTCTCAGTGCATGCAATGTTAAACTTCAACTATTCATTCCAGTCCCTTCACATTCCCTATAGTTGGGAGGTGTTTTGATTTGACTTTTGATTTTCTGGAATATATCGCTCCACATTTCCACAGGGTTTGAGCTTCTAACTGGAGCCAGAACCTGGCAGGGCCCCCAGTTAAGTAGTCCGCTTTTACATAAAAGACTAGAATCAGTTGTTTCTCTGGACACAAAGGATTCTCAAACTATGATTAGATCCAAACAAGCAAACAAACAAAAAACATTTTTCATGAGAGGATAAAAATGTACAGAAATGCAATTCATTCAGCCCACCAGTAGATGACACAATTATAAGGTATCTTTCTTTTGTTTTCTGGTTTTATAATTACAAAATAAAATATGAATACATTGTAGAGAATTTAGCAAAAAATAAATCCGAGAATACAGATGTAATTGGAAGCCCCTCTATTAACAAATATTGAATTTATGAATTCTCATAGATATCATGAAAGCTACTTTTCAAAGTTAAAATGCATTGAGTCCACCAATGACGGATGATGTGATGCTGTTTACCCTGATCTTCAAGCTGCCATTCAGTCTACACTGTATTTCCCATGCTTATGCTTGGTGTTTAGATATTTTACAAATATTATTGAAACCATCATATCTGATAAATAGAAGAGCAGCAGCAAGGATATTGAAAAAGTTGCTAAGAAAGGGCACATGATTAAAAAAGAAAAAAAGAGAGATTTCTGGAAATAAAAGGCAAGAGAAGGAAGAAAGCGGCATATGTGCATGGCATGAATTATTTGAGAGTGTGAGTGATTTTGAAGTAAGAATGAATTGCACGAGATAAAAAGAGGATTGTGGCTATGAAATCCACTATATTCATCAAGAAGTGAGAAAAACCATTTGACTGAGTGAGAGAAAGAAGTCAGACGTCCATCCGCCTAGTGTTCATTGTTGACAAGACTTGATATGGGGAATTGAAGGACTAAGTAGGTCTTAACAGGCTACTCCTGACTCTTTTGTCTCATGGATTATTCCCACCAGGGTTGAAAGCCTATCTGAATCAAGACACCATCAATGTGAGTGGCAAACTAGCACACGTGGACTTCAAACTGCTAAAGGATGATGTATGACTCCTGCAAAGATTGTGCAGGAAGAGACAAATACCTGCCTTAACAGATTTCCAAGGAAGACAAAATTTATCTATTTGAGGAAAATAAATCTGCGAGAAAATATATGTGTAAGAAGGAGAAGAATATGCCTGCTTTTCAAGCTTCAAAGAAGTTGATTCACGTTCCTGTCAGGCAGAAATGCAGTGGAGATCACACGTTTAAATCTGTCTTAGTTGCTTTGGAGTTGAAAACATATGGGCTTACAAATATCCTTTCAGAACCTAATCTATCCTAAAGTGTAGACTTGCCCTAAGTAACTATTGTTAACAGTTTGATTGCCACTAGTCTTTCCTTTTATATATATAAATAAAAATTGGATTATACTATAAATAATACTACTTATCAAATTCATTTTGTCACAAAGATTTAGGAGACTTTTTTTTTCCTTAGCATATCAGTTTTACTTGCTTTTTTTTTTATACAGCAGGTTCTTATTAGTCATCAATTTTATATACATCAGTGTATACATGTCAATCCCAATCACCCAATTCATCCCACCGCCACCACCCACCGCCGCCACTTTCCCCCCTTGGTGTCCATACGTTTGTTCTCTACATCCGTGTCTCAATTTCTGTCCTGCAAACCGGTTCATCTGTACCATGTTTCTAGGTTCCATATATATGTGTTAATATACAATATTTGTTTTTCTCTTTCTGACTTACTTCACTCTGTATGACAGTCTCTAGATCCATCCACGTCTCTACAAATGACCCAATTTCATTCCTTTTTATGGCTGAGTAATATTCCATTGTATATATATACCACATCTTCTATATCCATTCGTCTGTCGATGGGCATTTAGGTTGCTTCCATTACCTGGCTATTGTAAATAGTGCTGCAATGAATATTGGAGTGCATGTGTTTTTTTGAATTATGGTTTTCTCTGGGAATATGCCCAGTAGTGGGATTGCTGGGTCATATGGTAATTCTAATTTTAGTTTTTTTTTTTTTTGCTGTACGCGGGCCTCTCACTGCTGTGGCCTCTCCCGTTGCGGAGCACAGGCTCCGGACACACAGGCTCCGCGGCCATGGCTCGCGGGCCCAGCCGCTCCGCGGCATGTGGGATCTTCCGGGATAGGGGCACGAACCCGTGTCCCCTGCATCGGCAGGCGGACTCTCAACCACTGCGCCACCAGGGAAGCCCTAATTTTAGTTTTTTAAGGAACCTCCATACTGTTCTCCATAGTGGCTGTATCAATTTACATTCCCACCAACAGTGCAAGAGGGTTCCCTTTTCTCCACACCCTCTCCAGCATTTGTTGTTGGTAGATTTTCTGATGATGCCCATTCTAACTGGTGTGAGGTGATACCTCATTGTAGTTTTGATTTGCATTTCTCTAATAGTTAGTGATATTGAGCAGCTTTTCATGTGCTTCTTGGCCATCTGTATGTCTTCTTTGGAGAAATGTCTATTTAGGTCTTCTGCCCATTTTTGGATTGGGTTGTTTGTTTCTTTAATATTGAGCTGAATGAGCTGTTTATATATTTTGGAGATTAATCCTTTGTCCACTGATTCGTTTGCAAATGTTTCCTCCCATTTTGAGGGTTGTCTTTTCGTCTTGTTTCTGGTTTCCTTTGATATGAAAAAGCTTTGAAGTTTCATTAGGTCTCATTTGTTTATTTTTGTTTTTATTTCCTTTACTCTAGGAGGTGGATCAAAAAAGATTTTGCTGTGATTTATGTCAAAGAGTGTTCTTCCTATGTTTTCCTCTAAGAGTTTTATAGTGTCTGGCCTTACATTTAGGTCTCTAATCCATTTTGAGTTTATTTTTGTGTATGGTGTCAGGGAATGTTCTAATTTCATTCTTTTACATGTAGCTGTCCAGTTTTCCCAGCACCACTTATTGAAGAGACTGTCTTTTCTCCATTGTATATCCTTGCCTCCTTTGTCATAGATTAGTTGACCATAGGTGCGTGGGTTTATCTCTGAGCTTTCTATCTTGTTACATTGATCTATGTTTCTGTTTTTGTGCCAGTACCATATTGTCTTGATTACTGTAGCTTTGTAATATAGTCTGAAGTCAGGGATTCTGATTCCTCCAGCTCCATTTTTTTCCCTCAGGACTGCTTTGGCTATTTGGCGTCTTTTGTGTCTCCATACAAATTTTAAGATTTTTTGTTCTAGTTCCGTAAAAAGTGCCATTGGTAATTTGATAGGGATTGCATTAAATCTGTAGATTGCTTTGGGTAGTATAGTCATTTTCACAATATGGATTCTTCCAATCCAAGAACATGGTATGTCTCTCCATCTGTTGGTATCATCTTTAATTTCTTTCACCAGAGTCTTATAGTTTTCAGAGTACAGGTCTTTTGTCTCCCTAGGTAGGTTTATTCCTAGATATTTTATTCTTTTTGTTGCAATGGTAAATGGGAGTGTTTCCTTAATTTCTCTTTCAGATTTTTCATCATTAGTGTATAGGAATACAAGAGATTTCTGTGCATTAATTTTGTATCCTGCAACTTTACCAAATTCATTGATTAGCTCTAGTAGTTTTCTGGTGGCATCTTTAGGATTCTCTATGTATAGTATCACGTCGTCTGCAAACAGGGACAGTTTTACTCCTTCTTTTCCAATTTGTATTCCTTTTATTTCTTTTTCTTCTCTGATTGCTGTGGCTAGGACTTCCAAAACTATGTTGAATAATAGTGGTGAGAGTGGACATCATTGTCTTGTTCCTGATCTTAGAGGAAATGCTTTCAGTTTTTCCCCATTGAGAATGATGTTTGCTGTGGGTTTGTCATATATGGCCTTTATTATGTTGAGTTAGGTTCCCTCTATACCCACTCTGTGGAGAGCTTTTATCATAAATGGGTGTTGAATTTTGTCAAAAGCTTTTTCTGCACCTACTGAGATGATCATATGGTTTTTATTCTTCAGTTTGTTCATATGGTGTATCACATTGACTTATTTCCGTATACTGAAGAATCCTTGCATCCCTGGGATAAATCCCACTTGATCATGGTGTATGATCCTTTTAATGTATTCTTGGATTCTGTTTGCTAGTATTTTGTTGAGGATTTTTGCATCTATACTCATCAGTGATACTGGTCTGTAATTTTCTTTTTTTGTAGTACCTTTGTCTGTTTTTGGTATCAGAGTGATGGTGGCCTCATAGAATGAGTTTGGGAGTGTTCCTTCCTCTGCAATGTTTTGGAAGAGTTTGAGAAGGATGGGTGTAAGCTCTTCTCTAAATGTTTGATAGAATTCATCTGTGAAGCCATCTGGTCCTGGACTTTTGTTTGTTGGAAGATTTTTAATCACAGTTTCAACTTCATTACTTGTGATTGGTCTGTTCATATTTTCTGTTTCTTCCTGGTTCAGTCTTGCGAGGTTATACCTTTCTAAGAATTTGTCTGTTTCTTCCAGGTTGTCCATTTTATTGGCATAGAGTTACCTGTAGTAGTCTCTTAGGATGCTTTGTATTTCTGTGGTGTCTGCTGTAACTTCTCCTTTTTCATTTCTAATTTTATTGATTTGCGTTCTCTCTTTTTTTTCTTGATGAGTCTGGCTAAGGGTTTATCAATTCGGTTTATCTTCTCAAAGAACCAGCTTTTAGTTTTATTGATCTTTGCTATTGTTTTCTTTGTTTCTCTTTCATTTATTTCTGCTCTGATCTTTATGATTTCTTTCCTTCTGCTAACTTGGGGTTTTGCTTGTTCTTCTTTCTCTAGTTCCTTTAGGTGTAATGTTAGATTTTTTTATTTGAGATTTTTCTTGTTTCTTGAGGTAGGCTTGTATAGCTATAAACTTCCCTCTTAGAACTGCTTTTGCTGCATCCCATAGGTTTTGGATCATTGTGTTTTCATTGTCATTTGTGTGTAGGTATTTTTTGATTTCCTCTTTGATTTCTTCAGTGATCGCTTGGTTATTTAGTAACGTATTGTTTAGCTTCCATGTGTTTGTGTTTTTTACTTTTTTTCCCTGTAATTGATTTCTAATCTCATAGCACTGTGGTCAGAAAAGATGCTTGATATGATTTCAATTTTCTTAAATTTACTAAGGCTTGATTTGTGACCCAAGATGTGCTCTATCCTGGAGAATGTTCTGTGCACACCTGAGAAGAAAGTGTAATCTGCTGGTTTTGGATGGAATGTCCTATAAATATCAATTAAATCTATCTCGTCTATTGTGTTATTTAAAGCTTGTGTTTCCTTATTAATTTTCTGCTTGGATGATCTGTCCATTGGTGTAAGTGAGGTGTTTAAGTCCCCTACTATTGTTGTGTCACTGTCAATTTCCTCTTTTATAGCTGTTAGCAGTTGCCTTCTGTATTGAGGTACTCCTATGTTGGGTGCATATATAATTGTTTATCTTCTTCTTGGATTGATCCCTTGATCATTATGTAGTGTCCTTCCTTGTCTCTTGTAACATTCTTTATTTTAAAGTCTATTTTATCTGATATGACTATTGCTACTCCAGCTTTCTTTTGATTTCCATTTGCATGGAATATATTTCTCCATCCCCTCACTTTCAGTCTGAATGTGTCCCTAGGTCTGAAGTGGGTCTCTTGTAAACAGCATACATATAGGTCTTGTTTTTGTATCCATTCAGCAAGCCTGTGTCTTTTGGTTGGAGCACTTAATCCATTCACATTTAAAGTAATTATCGATATGTATTTTCCTGTGACCATTTTCTTAATCATTTTGGGTTTGTTTTTGTAGGTCCTTTTCTTCTCTTGTGTTTCCCACTTAGAGATGTTCCTTTAGCATTTGTTGTAGAGCTGGTTTGATGGTGCTGAATTCTCTTAGCTTTTGCTTGTCTGTAAAGCTTTTGATTTCTCCATCGAATCCAAATGAAATCCTTGCCAGGTAATCTTGGTTGTAGGTTCTTCCCTTTCATCACTTTAAGTATATCATGCCACTCCTTTCTGGCTTGTAGAGTTTCTGCTGAGAAATCAGCTGTTAACCTTATGGGAGTTTCCTTGTATATTATTTGTCGTTTTTCCCCTGCTGCTTTCAGTAATTTTTCTTTGTCTTTAATTTTTGTCAATTTGATTACTATGTGTCTAAGCGTGTTTCTCCTTGGGTTTTTCCTGTATGGGACTCTCTGTGCTTCCTGGACTTGGGTGGCTATTTCCTTTCCCATGTTAGGGAAGTTTTCAACTATAATCTCTTCAAATATTTTCTCGGGTTCTTTCTCTCTCTCTTCTCCTTCTGGGATCCGTATAAAGCAAATGTTGTTGCGTTTAATGTTGTCCCAGAGGTTTCTTAGGCTGTCTTCATTTCTTTTCATTCTTTTTTCTTTATTCTGTTCTGCAGCAGTGAATTCCACCATTCTGTCTTCCAGGTCACTTATCCGTTCTTCTGCCTCAGTTATTCTGCTATTGATTCCTTCTCTTGTATTTTTCATTTCAGTTATTGTATTGTTCATCTCTGTTTGCTTGTTCTTTAATTCTTCTAGGTCTTTGTTAAACATTTCTTGCATCTTCTCCATCTTTGCCTCCATTCTTTTTCCGAGATCCTGGATCATCTTCACTATCGTTATTCTGAATTCTTTTTCTGGAAGGTTGCCTATCTACACTTCATTTAGTTGTTTTTCTGGGGTTTTATCTTGTTCCTTCATCTGGTACATAGCCCTCTGCCTTTTCATCTTGTCTATCTATGAATGTGGTTTTTGTTCCACAGGTTGCAGGACTGTAGTTCTTCTTGCTTCTGCTGTCTGCCCTCTGGTGGATGAGGCTATCTAAGAGGCTTGTGCAAGTTTCCTGATGGGAGGGACTGGTGGTGGGTACAGCTGGCTGTTGCTCTGGTGGGCAGAGCTCAGTAAAACTTTAATCTGCTTGTCTGCTGATGGGTGGGGCTGGGTCCCCTCCCTGTTGGTTGTTTGGCCTGAGGCGACCCAACAGTGGAGCCTACCTGGGCTCCTTGGTGGGGCTAATGGCAGACTCTGGGAGGGCTCATGCCAAGGAGTACTTCCCAGAACTTCTGCTGTCAGTGTCCTTGTCCTCACAGTGAGACAGAGCCACCCCCCGCCTCTGCAGGAGACCCCCCAACACTAGCAGGTAGGTCTGGTTCAGTCTCCCGTGGGGTCACTGCTCCTTCTCCTGGGTCCCGATGCGCACACTACTTTGTGTGTGCCCTCCAAGAGTGGAGTCTCTGTTTTCCCCAGTCCTGTCAAAGTCCTGCAGTCAAATCCCACTAACCTTCAAAGTCTGATTTTCTAGGGATTCCTCCTCCCGTTGCCAGACCCCCAGGGTCGGAAGCCTGACGTGGGGCTCAGAACCTTCACTCCAGTGCGTGGATTTCTGTGGTATAAAAGTTCTCCAGTTTGTGGGTCACCCACCCAGCAGTTATGGGATTTGATTTTATTGTGATTGTGTCCCTCCTACCATCTCATTGTGGCTTCTCCTTTGTCTTTGGATGTGGGGTATCTTTTTTGATGAGTTCCAGTGTCTTCCTTTCGATGACTGTTCAGCAGTTACTAGGAGACTTTTTAATTGGAATGTATAGCTCTACCCCATGTATTACACGGGGTAGGGTGGTGGTGGTGGGATGAACTGGGAGATTGGGATTGACATATATACACTAATATGTATAAAATAGGTAACTAATAAGAACCTGATATATAAAAAATAAATAAATAAAATTAAATTTTAAAAGAGTATTACACAGAAATTCATCTATCATAAAATATTAAACAATTCTACTGTTGGACATTTAGGTTATTTACAATTTGGGAGTGTGTATATATACAAACTACATATAAATTAAATTCATATGCAATATATATACATATTGCACAAATATTGCATATATGTAACACATATGTGTGTGTATACATAAATTTCTATGCAGTAGAATTGCTGTGTCAACTGGTTCAAGTGATTTCATAATTTGAAGAGCTAAAAATATGTTGCAATTTATATTTTCACCCAGTTATTTCTAATTTTTTATTTTGAAAAAATATTAAATTTATACATTACAAGACTAATGCATAGGACTCCCAAATACCTCTAAACAAGATTCACCAATTGTTAACATTTTGTTTTATTCTCCCCTCTCTCCTTTTTGCATTCTTTCTGAGTTCAGAGTAGTTTGTATATGTAACACCAAGTTGTTCTCTAATATTTCATTGTGTATTTTCTAAAAGCAAGGAGATTCCTTTATGTAACCACAGTGCACTCATCAAGTTCAGAAATTTTAACATACATCCACTTTACAGTTTACATTCCATTCGTCAATTGTCCCAATAATGTCTCTTACAGTGTTTTTTCCCCACCAGTACAGGATCCATTCTAGAATCATGTTTTGTATTTAATTGTGATGACTCATTAGTCTCTTTTATTCTGGAAATAGTCCTTAGCTTTTCATTGTTTTTTATGACTGAGATGTTTTTATAAAACATGGCAGGTTATCTTATAGAATGTCCTGCAGTTTGGGTTGGTCTTTGTTTCCTCATGATTAGATTCACATTATACCTTCCTGGATACACGACTGTAAGTCATGTTTGGTTTTCAGAAGTTTACGTCTGGAGGCACTTGCTGGCCATCTGCCCCCTCATTGGTGATTTTAATTTTTCTCAACTGATGAAAGTGTTGTCTAGTTTCACTGTATAATAATTACTATCCACTTATAACTAATAAATTCTCTGAAGGGAGACACTTTCAGATAATATTCTATTCTTCATCAGACTTTCATCTCCTAAATATTCTATCCATTGACAATTATTATCTGAACAAGTCTTTAATAAAATGATTTCAAAATGGTGATTTTATACCTCTACCACTCCCTTCACATTTATCAACTGGCATTTTACTGAAGAAAGAAAGCTTTCTTGTTATCTATCTGTCTGTCTGTCTACCTACCTATCTCACTATTTTGCTATGTTTCTGTCTGCATATCCACCCTTTCATATACCATCTACTTAATTATTTACTATCAGTGTTGATACACTGATGCACTGATACTAGTATAGACTAGTGGATTACTATTTTATTCAGTGGGTTAAAATACATTTAAATCCTTACTTATTTTGATACTCAATTTTCCCCAGATCTGTCCAGGAGGATCCCCTTTAAGCAGGTTCATGTGTCATTTTGATAAGTTCCCATAAGTTTTTGTCAGGGCTTGCTTACCTCTTGGCACTGTAAGATGTTCCAAGTTCTTGGATGTTCTAACCCTGGAATTAGTACTTCCTCCAAGGATTCCTGGTCTTCTTTGTTGGGACTGGAAACTAAGATCTGGGTTCTGGATTTGTTCATTGGCACTGAGCTGTCATTGCTTCCAGGTCTTTTCATTTGCCAGTTACTGAAATATTTGTACATTAGAAATCATGAGTAGATACTGATATTCCCTCCAATTCCATTCTAACCCAACAAAGTCTTTCCTTGCTTTTTCCATACACCCCAGTGAGAACCCTGACTTCCAAAACATCAGCACACTTCCTCATTTGCACAATCCTGTGTCACACAGAAAAGAGTCTCAGAACTGCTATGAAAAACATACCTAATAATACATGTTTGAGATTAATTCATAGTTTTTTGTTCCCTAGACTGATGGTCTAGAGTAAAAGTACTGTATGCAAAAGTCAGTTGCATTACTATTTTCCTCTGCAGCTGATTGTCTTAAATTTGCAAAACAAGTGGGTTCATTTGTCTCTTTTCAGGTTCAATTTAGGCTTTGTTTTTTCCCATTATGATGATTAAATTTTATTTTGAATATGTAGAACATCAGCATTCTTAGTTGCATTTGTCTACATTATTGGAATATTTAACATTTATGTATTGTTCTTTCACTCATGTCCCCTTCCTTGTTTTAGTCTTATTACAATTAAACATATTACAATTATATATTATTACATTTAAATGTAATACATTTATACCTAAATATATTAACTATGTTTAATATATTTGTTAAATACAATTAAAAATATTAAATGGTCACCATTAGCCCTTTCGCCAAAATTTTTTCAGTTATCTCTTGCTTGGCTGAAGTTCACGCTCAAATAGATTCTCCAGGATGGGCACAAGTGTATAATATCTCCTGAATTTTTGCAAGTTCAAAACTCCTTCTATAGCATGGCTTCTCAACCTCAAAACTATTATCCTTTAGGGCTGGGTAACTCTGTTATGTACGACTATTCTGCACATAGCTTTCCTGACCACTAACCACTAGGTACCAGTAGCACTTTATCCCCCACATCATGACAACATAAAAGGTCTTCAGACATTGCCCAATTGTCCTGTGGGTTTGGGGGAGAGATTGCCTCAGCTGAGAACTATTATTCTACAGCCTAAATATGTAAAGGACAGTTTGCTGGATATAAAAGCTTTGGTTAGCACTTTTCTTTCCTTGAGGTCCCTTGTTCCCTTGAATTGTTTGTTGCTTTTAAAAAGTCTGATGCCAGCATAATTTTCTTATTTTTATAAATAAACTTGATTTTTATTTTCTGCCTGGAAGCCCAGAGGACTTTTTCTTTGTCTCTGAATTTTAATCATTTAGGATATGGCTTAGAATTGATTCTTCCAGGTCAGTTCTCCCAGGAACTTTGTGGTCCTATTCAAAATGAATATTTAAGTTTTCAAAAATTTCCAGAAAGCTTTCTTGAACTACAGTTTTAAGTACTAGTTCTATTCAGTTGTTTTTTCTACCCCATTTCCAAACCCCAGAATTTCCAACAGTATGTAGCTTGGACATTCTTTGCCTATCTTCCATTTCAACCATTTGGTGGTTTAATGCCTTTCTTCAATGGTTTTACTGAATTTTCACATTCAAATGCATTCTTGCTGAGACATCTTCTATTTTAGTCTTCATTTCTTGAGATGCTTTTATATTTTTCTTCTATTTTTTTCTTAAATTTGATCAAATCTCACTTCATTTCTTTCTATGCTATGTCCATTTCTGTTCTTAGTATTTGGATTTCTAATTCTAGGTGTTCTTTTTTTTTTTAACTTTTTCAAATGTTTGTTTAAAATAATTAAATGTGGAGTTTTGTGCTACAGTTTTTCTCCTTCATGTTTTTGGAGGAGCAGAGGAGAATTTTTTTATTAGCTGAGATGTTATGATTCACTTTTTCTGTTTTCTTCTTACAGTAATTTTCTATGAAAAAAATTTTTTCTCTTCCTAGATATTTTATGGACAGGATTCCAAGTTTTAGAGGGGCCACTTCTGTCAGTGTAATGAAATGCAGTTTCTTTAAGAGATAATGTTACTGGGAAATGAGAAATGTATTTTGTTTCTCTTTCATTTATGCAAGATCCTTAATATTCCTTTCTAGTTTCCTTACTTCCTTTTTCCTTCATTGCCACATCTTTAAGGAGCATTACCTCTTTTCCAGATCTCTGATTCTCCCACAGAAGCAATGCTTTTCCAAGGCTGACACCTCCAGAGGCTTTCACTTTCAAGCTGCTTGCTTATAGCCAATGCTGAAAACTACCAAGCCTGAGACCTGTGTTCAGTATTTTAGCATTTAGTGTTGGACTTATTTTTTATTTATTTATTTTTTTGCCACATGCGGACCTCTCACTGTTGTGGCCTCTCCCGTTGCAGAGCACAGGCTCCGGACGCGCAGGCTCAGCGGCCATGGCTCACGGGCCTAGCCGCTCCGCGGCATGTGGGATCTTCCCAGACCAGGGCACGAACCCATGTCCCCTGCAACGGCAGGTGGAATCTCAACCACTGCGCCACCAGGGAAGCCCCTGGACTTATTTTGGAGGATGATTGTATCTGTATTTCATCTGATTCCTCCATGATCCTCTCCTCATTTTCATGACGTCCCTTAAACCTTCTAACCTTCCACTCTCTCAAAGGCTTTCAGTAGTGGTGGGAACTTGGTTGGAATTTGATGTTTACTTATGAACTTACAGATAATTTGAAGGTTATGGTATTCTTTGTCTTCTTGTAATGCTGAGGGCTTGGCTATATGTAGTTCTGTTCTCCCTGTTGATTATGTTTTTTGGATGGAGCTGATTGATGACTGTGAAGAGATTTGGATTCAGAGAGCCGTCATTATCTTACAGACGCTGAAAACTCTCCCAAAATTTTTACAAGTACCTATTGTCACATGCTTTTCCAACACATAATATTGTCAGCATTATTCATTTTCTCAATATAATGGTTGAAGATGATATTCCATTGTCAATTTCATTTTTAATTAATGAATTCTAACATCTTTGCATAATTGGTCATCTATATTTTCTTCTCAGTAAATTGTTTATCCATACCCTTTGCCTGTTCATTAATTGGGTTTATGGAGCTCCTTCTTCAGTATTAATATTAATCATGTGTCTATTTTGTGTATTGCTAATATTTTTTCTGAGTCTGACTCATCTTTCAACTCTGTTTATAGTATTGTTACTAAATGGAATAGCGTAGAGTGTATTTTCTGAGACCTTGCACATTAATATAAATGTTTCTTTTTCTTTCTGTTTTCACTCAGGATTGAGAGATTGTCTGGCTATAGAATGCTTATCTCACAAAATTTTGCCCCTCATCTCTATCTACACACATTACTTCATTATATTCCAGAATCGCAGATGAGCAGTTTAATGCAAATATGGCCTTTTTTCTCTTTCTTCCTAGATACCTAGAAAATTTTATTTATCCTTTAAATTCAAAAACTTTCTCTATATGTGTTATTACTTTTGCCTAGTATAGGATGTGCCTTTTTGATGAGTGGGGCCCTTCCTGACTTCAGGTAAGTTTTTCTGACATATCTTTAAATATTATTTTTCCCATTTTCTCTGTTCTCTCCATCAGATATGGCAGTCATTCTTATAGTGGGAATCTCTTCCATCTCTGGAATCTTCTCACTCATTACTTTATCTCTTTTTCTTTATGCCCTTCTTTCTGAGAGAATTTGTCAAGAATGGCTTCAACATTATTGATTTCATTCCCAGGAGTATAAATTCTATTTTTTATTGTTTGTAAGCTGCATTTAATCTCAAGGGAAATACATCCTTTTCAAAATATTTCCTCTTTATTTCTATTTATTTTACTCCAATCTCCCTTTTCATCTCAATCTCTCAATTTACTGTATAATTTTTTGTTTCTTGGTTCATAGAGCAAAGAATTTCCTGAAATTTTATCGAGAACACAGGCACAACACTTTCCAAAGTATGCTTCTGCTTCCTCTAACAGTACCATTTCAAAGACCCTTCCTCTGATGCTTGAGCTTAATATTTCTGTCCTCATGCTATATAATCTTGAAAAAAATAAGTCTGAGATAAATGGCTGAGATGTTCGTTGTTCTTATTTCTACTTCTGCTTATTCATCAAGGAACAAGAAATTTATAGCCTTTTCCTATTTGCTACATATGTAAATTTCCTCCTTATTTCCCCTGAGTGCCCATCAGGTTGTAATGTGATCTATTCCTCCTTTTTGCTCTGATGTTGGAGAGCTATTTGATGTGCAGCCTTTAGCCAGCTTTGTAGTTTAACATAGCCAACTATTATTAAACTTTCTAGTTTAAAAAGCCAATTATTCTTTAATATTCTGGTGACTTAAAGAGGGATATCTTAGTACCACTCCCTCATTATCCCCCTATGGTATTTAGAATTTATTCCTGAATAGGCTATTTCTGCATTTATGACTAAAAATCTACAACCTTTACCATGGCCACTCCACAGCTCATTTCTCTGCAAATGCAGATTTTATATCACAACTGATGCTTTGTAAGGGTGTTAAAAGGCTCTGAATACTCTAGTCCACAGTTCCTATATGAGGGAGATTTGAATTCCTTCACTCTGAAGGAAGAAAGTCCAAGCTTGTGAGATTTCTTGAAATATTTTTCCACTAATCATTCCACCATTATACCTATGGGCTTTAAAGATTTAACTCATGGGTATTCTTCCTGTTTTCTAGCAGGTCGTTGTATAATACTCCTAATTCCCTGTGCTATTGAAATTCTTCATCTCCTCTTGAGTTTTGTATCTGTAGGGAATGGCTACTCAGAGGTCATTGTATTTCTGTCATCATAACTCAGAATGAAGTGGGCTATGATTATGTCACTCTGCTGTATAAAATCCTTCAAGGGTTTCCAACTGTATGTAGTGTAAGGCATAAAAGCCTCTCAGAATAACATGTGAGCTCTTTACAATATGGCACCAAACTATCTCTTCAACTTCATGTTTATTCACTTCCTTCCATATATCTCAAATTCTCACCATACTAGATTATTAATCTTTTTTCCCAAACATGCCAGGTAATTTCAGACCTTTATATTTCTGTTCATATACGGTTCCCTCTGCCTCAAATGCCTTGCCTCTCTTGGCTCAGTGGAAAATTCCCATTTATCCTTTGAAGTGGAACGGAAATGACATCTCTCCTTTGCAGTATACCCAGATGCTCAAAGCAAGATAAATTATATCATTCTCTGCGGCCCCATTGCTGTGGTCTGAATGTTGTGTCCCCCTAAAATTTATGTTAAGTCCTCACACCCAATGTGATGATATTTGGAAGCAGGGCCTTTGGGAGGTGATTTGGTCATGAGGGCAGAGCCCTCATGGGTGGGGTTAGTGCTTTTATAAAAGAGGCCTGAGAGACCTCCCTAGGCTTTTCTCAGGGAAATTATCTTCTGATAGAACATTGAATTTTTCCTCCCTTTTATTGCCTCTGTTCTCTGTCTCCAGAACCCCAATAAAAGAAATAGCAAACATCCATGCTGCTTTATATTTCTTTCATATATTCCATTCTTTTGCCTTTGGCTCAGGTCTGCAGGATTCTACTGACTTTATCATCAGATCATCAACATGGTTGTTAAACATAGCCATTCTCTTATTCAGTCTGTCCAATGAATTTTTTTTTTTAGTGCCATACATATTTTTAATTACCACGTACTCATTTTTGTTCTGATTGCTCCTTTTTTTGCAGTAGCAGTCTGTTCTGACTTATGTATGTGACATCTTTCCAATCTCACTGGAGTCCTTTGTTAATGTTTTAAAAATTGTTTTGTTTCCTGAATGATCTGTGTTTCCTAAAAACACAATTATCTTATTTGTGAATTTTAATGTTTCTCACGCATGTGATTTCTTTTTCTCTCATGTTTGTTGATCTTTGGTTGTTCGTTCATGTTTATGAAGAAATATCTCATTACTCTATTAAGTAATGAGAGTTTCATTTGGATTTGTATAGATCTGTTCCCCCAAAAAATTCTCCCTGGATGATTCTGTACCAGTAGGTGGGGTATGATTACTGGAAAACCACATTTAAGAGTTGTGGATAAAGGGTCAGTAGGCTGTGGATAGCAAGTAAAAAAAAAGGAGGACTTGACTTTAGCAGTAGTTTATTTTGATGTATTCCTTCTTGAGAAAGGCTGCCTTGCCTTTCTTTTTTCATCAGGTACAAACTGTGTGTTTTAGAGTTTTCTAGAACTCTGTTTTTCTTCCCATTCATGGTCTTACACTCGAAAAAGAGGCATCTCCTTGTGGGTGAGACACTTTCTTTAGAGTGCACAACTTGGATTTTTAAGTGGGAGCAAAAAGTTATCTGCTGTATATATTTGGGGGGAAGTCAGGGAAGAGTGACGAGGTCCAACTAGCTGAGACTTCTCAGCTTTAGTTCTTTAAACCAAATATATTCAACATATATTTATTGAAATGACAAGAGTACAAAAATGGCTAGAAATTCTGCCCATCCCCGTCCCCATGCACTTTTGCAATATGACTTTGGAACCCCCTAGCACGAGTTGGGGTCGATTTCTCCACCCCCTTGAATCTGGGCTTGGCCATGTGACTTGCTTTGCTCAATGGGACTGTAAAAAAGTGACCTGAAAGAGAGTTGAAAATCTCTTGAACACTGGGGCTTGTTCTCTCTTGCTGCTCTTGTAGGGAAGATAGATGAAAGACCAGAAAGTTAAAAATACATTCTTTTACATATGAATTCTGAGATATCAAAAGCAACAGTGCTGGGAAGAAGCCCAAGAGGATATAAGAAGAGGCATGTGGCCCATTTGCCTTTATGGCTCTGATCAACGGCCTGTTAGACACTAAGCATATGAAAAAAGACTTCTCTTGATTATCCAACCAGCAGTCAACCCACAGCTGACCATGGATGCTTGAAAGAGTCCAGCAGAGACTAGCTGAGCTCACACAGGTAAGAACTGCCTAGATGATCCAAATCATGAACTGAATAAAGAGTTGTTAGTTGTTTTTTTATTTGTTTGCTTTTTGTTTTTCATTAAAACTTCTTTAATGAGGTGAGGAACTCTTAATGGTAAACTCAACAGCTGAGTAACAGGATGATGGTGCAACAGTAGTTAAGAGTTGTTATTTGAAGCCATGAAGTTTTGGAGTAGATTATTACACAGCAAAAGCTAACTGATATAAGCACCAAATTGTATTAGTGTTCCAGGTACTGTGAATACAAGATGAACAAAAGTAGATAAGGCCTTTGCCCTCAGCTGGTGATAAACAAAGAAATAAATGAGGAAGACAATTTCAGAGAGTAATACAGTGTGAAGGAAAGGAAACAGGGAGATGTGACAGAGTGACTGCCTAGGGTTGGGATCTAGTTTAGATATTGGGGCCAGAAAAGAATTCTTTGAATAGCTGAAGTGTGGGCCAAGATCTGAATGATAAGGAAGAGCCAACCACGTGAAGGTCTAGAGGTATTTTTTCCAGACAAAGGAAACAGCAAGTGCAAAGGCACTGAGGTGGGAACACATATTAAAGGGACATAAGAAAGGTCAACAAAGCTATAATATAGTGAGCAAAGGAGAGACTGAGTGAAAGGTTATAAAGTCAGGGAAACAGACCACATGGGAGGACTTGGACTATAATTAACGTATTAATTACCTTAATGCTTCTGCCATATCTCATTCCTGTCCTTTAGATTTGTGGACTAGGAGCTTGGAGTTTTAAAAGACTCCTATGGGAAGGATCCCTCTTCCCTCTAGCATTTGGGCTACAACTTCCTATGATCTGTTTTCATCAGTCAGATCCATCTGCTCTCCATCTTCTAGGATTGCATCAAAATGTCCTCCAGCTGCCTGCCTTTCTCGTTTTCTAACATTATTATGGATTAATTCTTTTTTAAAAAAGAACACTTGATTTACAATGTTCTCTTAGTGTCAGGTGTACAGCAAAGTGATTCAGTGTTATATATACATAATTTATTTATATATATATATATATATATATATATATACACATAATTTTTCAGATTCTTTTCCATTATAGGTTATTGCAAGGTTTTGAATATAGGTCCCTGTGCTATATGTAGGTCCTTGTTGTTTGGATTAATTCTTTTTAAAACACAGGGTTGTTGGTGTTTTGTTTTCACATTTTTAAGGACCTTGGTATATGTAAGTCCTTAATTCAGTCTTTAATTGAAATCTTCTTAAATCATTTTTAAATTTGTAGCTCTGAGCTCATCTTAATCTCCTTGTTATCCTATATTTTTCTCTTTGTTTCTTCTCCTTTCAGCTTGTCTTTAGAGTGGCTGGTAAGAGGTGAGGCCTCAATAGGATATTTGCTTACTACCCAATAAATATTTATTTGGCATCTTTAACCTGCAAACAAAATTGAGGCCCTTCTCCCCCACCAGTTATCCTTGCAGGCACCAGCCTTCCTCAGTTCCAGCTGAGTCGAGGATAGCTCATCAAAAAAACCTCATGCTGGGACACTGAGGAAACACAAGGGTTAATTCTTCCCTGTCCCTTAAATGTCACTGGACCCTTCAGGTGTTTCATTTCCTAGGGAGGTGCTGCTTTTGATATGTTAGAATTCATATGCCAAAAATATGTATTTTAACTCCCTGGTTTCCTTCCTTCCTATCTATATACCTATCTATCCATCCATCTATTATCTATCATCTATCTATGTATCTCCATTGAATTTGGAGTGCCATAAGTCAATAGGGGATGGCACATAGGATGTCGTACCTGGAAGGGATGGACCACATAAACCCATTGAGAACAGAAGACCCTTCGCCCTTGCAAACCAAGAGTTTGCTTGGTAGGCATTTGTAAAGTTTCCAGGCACAGAAATCTTAACTCATCTCCCTAAAGCAAATAAATATACTTTTGTACAGAGATTAGAGTACTTGAATGGTGATATTAGCTATCTTCAGAGCCCAGTACACACTCATAATATTTTATTGCACAAATATGTTGGGTTCTTTGCAGAACTCCAGAGTAAAATAAAAAAATGTTTGCCTGTCCTGTTGTTGCCTTACGGGAGCTATGTTCCTTCTCTTAAACCCAGAATCAGGAGGCCAAACCATCTTGAAGAAAGAGAAAAGGAGGCCAACATCCTCTTCTCTGCCTCAGGGCCATTGCATGTGCTACTTCCTTTGCCTGGGATACCCTACTCCCTGCTCCTCCTCCAAGTCTCTTACTTATCCTGTCTCTTACTTACACTTCTGGTCTCAGCTTGTAAGCTGTTTGCTCAGAGGCCCTCCTTTCCTGCTTTTCTAATCTTCCCTTCCCGCCCCCAATATAGAGGATGCTGCTGATGCCCTGCCCAGGTCCCCTTCACTGGTGGGACCTCAGTTGATGTGAGTATTCATTGCTAAAAGGGAGCTGCCTTGCCTGGGAAGTTACTCCTGGCCAGTGATCAGTCAGTGGCCAATGATTGACCAGGGTACAAAAGGCCGGCTGCCTGGCCTCAAGGTGGACCACAGACTTCCAGGGTATCGAGCTGAAGTTAGTCTCCAGCTGAGACCCCAGCTTTGCTTAGTTTTCTTCTCCTGCCTTATCCTGCTTCCTTCACACCCCGTCCACAGAGAGCACTCCCCTAATAATTCACCTCCACCAAGATCACCATCTCAGGCCCTGCTTCTAGGAATCCTGACTTCAGCCACTTAGGATGCTTTATTTAAGAGGTTTATCCATCTACATAACTGAGAACAACTTTTCTCTCTGATCCCTGCACCTGTAACCACGATGGAGATTTACGTGGGCAGACTCATATGTGAATAACATCCCCAGAACTGGCCACACAGTAGCCCCCTCTCCCCAACCCATTCCCAGACTGAGGCCCCTAAGAGCTTCTCATCTGGGAAGTGGAGGTGGGAAAAAAAAAAAAAGAGAGAGAGACACTGCACACAAGCAATTCACCCTGGAGGCTGTGCTGACATTGCAGAAGCAAAGCTGTTTGTCTGACCTAATAAAAAGGGCTATATTTTAGAGGCTTTAGTGAAATCATTTAATCTAAAATTCAATATAAATGCTACTCTGTGTTAATCTTTAAGAACCAACAAGTCAATCCAAGATCTGTTCTTTCCCTGAAATGAAACTAATTTGGTTAAAGACAGGGGTTTTGAGTTTATTTACCAGAAAGTTCAAAGTTCAAAGCCATGATTAAGTATCTTCTCCACAGTGTAACCCCTTGGGAGCAACAGTAACAGCACAAACTAATAAAACATAATGAATTCACCGTGAAAGAGCCTATAGAGACATTGACTAATGGCATGAGACCCACAGAATAGCTTAGAAATAAGTTCATATGCAAATATTGTTAAACGCCAGTCCCTTGTCACTTACACATCCAGTACTTAAAATTCAGACTATTTGAAAGTGACTCTGAGATGTAACAATTGTGAATTTTTGTGTGGCAGGGCGTGGCGGGAGGGGCACGAACTTACCTCACACATGGAGTTGGATGCTGAAGCTATAGATGGTAAGTGAACCAACTGACCACTCAGCATCTACTTGGCACGTGTGTAGAAACTCACAGGAAGGGATTTAAAATCTTTACAACTGTTACTGTTCCTAATGGAAGTGCAGAGGCGGAGGAAAGGAATGGCAAGTAAGGATTTGAGGACACCCAAGACCAAAAGTCTTGCAGCTGTCAAGTCTTAGTGCATCCATGTCAGTCACTATGGTGTCTGCCTTAGAAACTGATTTTCCAAATGCACTGTTCAGGAAACAAAAGGACTAGCATTCCGTCTTATGGAAGAAGATAGAGCTTAGACATCTGTTGAATTAGAATTTGAAGATGGTCAAAGTGGCCATTCTCCCTCTGATTTCCCCAACTTCCCCACCTGCAGTTCAAGAAGCCATCTCTTTACAGTCTCAAGCAGGCTCATTCCACTCAATCCCTTCGCAGTGTAGGTTTGCTTTTCCTTCTGCATCTTTCCTTTCTTTTGATGGCAGCATTATCGTCTTAGTTGCTGAAGTTTCAAACCTTGGCCCCTATACCTTGAGCTTTCTTATTTCTTCTTTTGCTATATTATCTTCAGGGCCAGTACCATCCATAGTCTTGGCTGTGATTCCTTGACCTCCTCTTGGGATGTGACCATCACTTTCATACCACTTGAGTCATTCACGGACCTGGCCACACCTTGGATCTTTGTATTACTCTGAGTCTTCCTCCTCTAAGAGCATGATTGCGGGGACCCACTGGGAGAATTCTCTACTTCGGCTCTACTACCTACATGTCCCCCTACACCAGCTTGTGCTGATTTTTTCTTATCACTTGAAGCATGTGAGATTAACTGTTTTGACTCTTTTCTCTTGTTTTAAAGAAAACCACACAAAGATCTATGTGTTTCCTCCCAGAAAGGCTAGAGATATGCAACAAGGAAGGGAAAAATGTGTCTGCAAATCTGTACCTTGAAGTCCCATATATTTAAAAATCATTCTTGTTTGCCTTTTATATTCCTATAAAAATGTATAGAGAATCTTATCCCTCCAAATTCCAAATAAGGTAAAAATCTTGTGTTTGCACAGCACAAATCAAAGAGGAGGAGACCCTCTCTCCCTGCTGCCCATGAGCAAAGGCTCAGGTACAAGGTAAAACAATCACACTGAAATATGTTCCACCAACAAATGAACCATAGTAACTCTGGGGCCCAGGGCCGTCCTGACTAAAACCAGAAGACAGGAATAGTGTAGGTTATAATACCTGAATAGTACCTGGCTTTGGGTTTGATAGATAAAGACTTTAACCAGTTTTATCCTTTTAATATCTCATAATGCTTATTTCATTTCCATCAAATGGAATAAAAGCATGCTATTGGCTGGTGAGAAGATGTAACCCCAGTGTTGACCTACCCTACACCTAGTGTGAATTCTGAAATCAACTCCACTGGTCATAGTAGCTTCTCCTTCTGCCTCTTTGCCTCTATTTTCCCCTGGAACCGACTGTCTGTCTAGCCCAGGAGCTCCAATCTCACAACAATCTGATCTCACTTGTTTCAGCCAAGAGTCAGCCACTTCACCGGCTCTTATGAACATCCACTGCCCTTGCCTCCATGAACTTCCATTACCCCTGCCTTTCCATCCTCAGCTGTGCCACTCACTACTCCCTTCAATATCTAGAACAACTATCAGGCAACACTTAGTAAAATCATGAGAGGTATTTGCTCTTTATCTACTGGGTCCTTTGATAGCTCTAACATCCTTGATTTTTCCTTGGCTGACTCCATAACATATTCTTAAAGCACTTCAAACCTATTCCACTCTGATCAAAGGACATATTCCTTTCCCACCGCCGAACCCTGCAAAATCATATTTTGTGGGGACCAAGTCCATCCAATGTGAGTTTTCTCAAAATCTTTCCTATCTACATCAAATTTATATTTGTATTTGCCTCTCTCTTTTTTCTTTCTCACCTCAAGTAAAGAAATTTCCTTTGGCACTATCTAATAAAGTTGAAAATGTACATGGCCTATGACCCAATGGTTTTTTTCCCTATCTATTTGTCTCCTAGACCATTTCCTATTGACTTATTGTACTTACTTTTTAGTGGATCTATGTCTTTATTAGGGGGCTGAGACTGTAGAGAGAGCTATGCTAATTATGTATGCCCCTTTCCTCCAGAATCTAAACCTTCCCCAAAATAGACACAGAGGTCAGACACTGTCACCATGGAGCTCAGAGTTCAGTAAGGAAGGTGGGGTATAAATTATAATGCAGCATAAGTGCTATAATGGATGTCTACTCAAGGTATGCTCATGACACAAAGAAATGTATTAACTCTCTGTGGGTAGAAGCAAAAAAGCATTATAGACAAGGTACAGCTGAGCCAGGTCTTAAAGAATTAGTAGCTGAGTAGGTAAGATTGGGAGGTATCCATTCAATATTTGTCAGATCAGTAAATTAAGGGCATATCACACAGAGAAAGCAACATGTGCAGCAAAAGTGACAAAGTTTAAACAGCTTAGTCTCTTCAGGAAAACTGCCGACTCAGTGTAGCTAAATCAAGAGGGAGGCAGAGAGTGCGGGCAAGTGGGCCTAAGAGCTCAAAAAATAAAATAGAGTATACCTAAGAAAAATGAGATGAAGGAAATGATATTGATTAAAGCAGAAATTTTTGGCTTGAAGGGCATAAAAACAGTAGAATTAACTAATTCCAAGAGTTGTTTCTACAAAAGAAAGAAAGAGCAAGGGAAAAGAGAGGGCCAGAGACAGGAAGGTTAAGAAGAAGGGGTGGAGGGAGAGAGGATAGACAAAGGTCTTGCAAGTTTAATCAAGGGGAAATGGAAACTACATAGAAAGTTAATTTACTGAAGATATATTTACAGAGTGCTTAATACTTGCCAGGTCTTGGAGTAGATGTTGGAGACAAAACAGCTGTATAAAAAGATATGTCTTCTGCCTTGGAGAAGCTGAATTTTGGATGAGGAAGTGCTTCTTTAAACATATAATTATCAGATGAAAATATAACTACCAATTGAAAGTGGTATGAAGGAAAAGTAAAGAGTCCAATGAGAGGTTATAGCAAGATCAAAAATTAATGTGGGGCTGGGTGCTGGATCATGAAAGGCTTTTTGAAATTGTGACATTTAAGCCAATGTCTGGTGAAGGAGAATGAGTTAACCAGGCAAAAAGTGATTGGAAAAGCAATCCAGGGGGAAAACCCAGCCTGTGTGAAGGTCTTGAGGTAGGAAAGAACATGGTCAAGTTCAAGTAACTGGAAGAAGGTTGGGGGGCTGCAGCAAACAAAGGAAGCAGAGAGTTACAAAGACTTATAGGTAGGATGACCGACAGTCCCAGATTGACCAGGACTGAGGGGTGGGGGGTGGGTGCTGGGTTGTGGGAATTTCCATCTTAAAACTGGGACAGTCCCAGGCTAACCTGGATGAATTGGTCACCTTATTTACTGGCCTTCTTCAACATTTTGGACCTTAGCAGAAGAACAATATGGTAGCCATAATCAAGGCAGCCATAGTGAGAATGGAGAGAAATGAATGGATTTAAGAAATATTTAGAGGTAAGTTGATAGAACTTGATGACTAAATGATAGCCAGGGAAGGAAATAGGGCAGAGGGAATAATCAAGGGAAGAATCAACTGACAATTTTTGGCTTTAGAAACCAAAGGAATATGCATAAAAAAGGAACAAAAGCACCAAAAAAATGACACTTTGTTCATTGACATCAACTGTCAAATCAGAGCTCCTGATTTTATCACCATTGAGCTATACAGAAATAAATTTTAGTACCCTCCATTTCTTCCATCCCTGGGGTTGAAAAGGAAACTAGGCCTGGTAGAAACCCAAATGTGCTCAAGAAAGAATTTGGAAGTCAGTTTCAGCCTTTAAAGAAAGGGAGTGTTCCTCACCCTAGTAAGGGGGTATGACTCAACATAATGAGAAAAGAAAAATAGGAAGCCTTTAATACAGAGTGCGTTCATCTTGCATTCAGATGGCACGTCAAGGAATTGCCCCTCCCCCCACTCCCAACTCGCAGACTCCCTTATTTAACCCAGAGGAAATTGCAACTGAATTATGAAGTCCTTTCAAAACTAGACATTTGACACATCTGTTATAGAAGCCTTATAAAAAGCACACTGGATGGCTGTAAATTTTATAATTATGTTAATTCAAACTCAAAGACACTCCCATGAATTTAAAAAATATATATTTCCAGCTCAAATCTCAGAGTTTGTTCTGCCTGCCATTGAGATATGGGGAATATTTGCTGTATGCACTAAATTCTTTTCTTTAACTGCCCATGTCACGAGAGCACAGGACTGGAATGAAGATGAGCACAGTAGACCAAGGGTGAGAGTTTATTGAACACGTAGATTTAATCCAGGTTCAAAAGCACAGTCCCAGTGAGATCTAAATCAGGTATCTGGACAGGTGAACACTTGCTTTCCAATACCCCTGAATCCTCAATGGAAGGATGTTTTTTTTTAGACATGGGAGCAGAATGCCAAGTCTGGGATTGGCTACCAAAATCATTCAGCCCAAACTTATATCTACAGTTTTGTTTTTCAAGCATTCATTCACTCATTCATTAATTTAACAAATAGTTATTGAGCACCTACTGTACATGAGGCATTCTTCTAGGAATTTGGGATATGTTCATGAAAACAGATACAAATCCTTCCTCTCAGTGATTTTAGATTCTAAAGAAAGGATTCAAGTAATAAACAATAAAAATAAGCAACATACGTAATGCGTGAGTAAGTTATACAGTACCATCTGGTGGAAGGTGAAAACAGTTCCATAACAAAAGAAAAAGGAGGGCAGGGTAAAAGAGATCAGAGTGATTGTGAGAGGAGGGGCAGGTTGCAATTTAAATAAGTTGGTTGAGTAGCTCTCCTTGTGAAGATGACGTTTGAAAACATATTTGAAAGAGGTGAGGGAATCAGCCATGGGGACCTTTAGGAGGAGAGCCTGGTTGACTGTTGGTTTTTTTTTTTACTCCACATAGTCCAGAGTCATCTAAAATGGGACTTTTAGCCAAGTGCTCCACTAGGCTCAGAAGCTGGGTTTTGCTTGTGTCCCACCCATAAGTCATGTGACCTGATCAATTTCATCTGTAATACTCTAAACTTAGCCCACCACCCTTACAATTTCCATGCTTCCAGAGCCTCCTCTGCAGCTCTTGCTGTGTTGCAGCTTGACAGAATGCCTTGAACTTGTCTGTTTGGGTGTTTATCTTCTGTAGAAGGCAGTAGAGAAGCTCAGAGATTAGGGCAAATCAAATTAAAACCTGACTCTGCCGCTTAACACTGACTGTCCTTGGGCAAGTTAGTTAACCTCTATGAGTCTCAATTTTCTTATCCGTAAAGTAAGATAATAATATCTACTAAGTAGAGTTGTCATTAGTATTAACCAGAGAAATTGTAGAGCGCTTAGCATAAGTGCTTGGCAAAACAGTAAGTACTTCATTAAAGCTAACACTTCTTGGTGGTACTCATATCAGAGCCATCTTTTTGGAGGCAAGCTCCCTCTTGTCTTCCATTCTAGTTTACCAGTGTCCACCTTAGAGCCTGGCGTGGGTAAGTATGGTTATGAGCAATGGAATCCAGTTCTTCCAAGACTACCCAGAAAAACATGCCTGAAGCCCCACTGGAGAACTCACCCTCTGTACCTGGCTGATAAATAGCCATCCATCTATTCACCAGGATGAGAAGTTTAAACACACACACAATAATCAGATTTTATCCCTCTTTTTTTTTTTTTTTTTCCTGAATTTACTATCTTGGGAAGAGTGGAGTAACCAGGTAAGGGAAATATTTGGCAAAGTTTTTCTTTCCTTGTAACATGCTATTAAAGGAGGCTGTTTCTTATCCAAATTATAGTATTTCTTGGTTCTCCTTTGTTTCAAAATGTATTCTTTGTCTAAAATTAAAGCATAATGTTAATAATAAAATTAATTCTCTGGTGTATCAGGCTGCAAGATAAAGGTAGGATATGATTCTATATATAGAAGGGCTTCATAAAGAGAATCAAATCTCTGATCCCAAATGCCTTGCAGTGTGGATAGAAAGTTAGGTACCAAATTAAAAAGACTTTTCCCCAAGTCTCCTTTCTTACTGCATTTTAGAGTTTCAGAATTATAACATCATGGTGCTCAGACTCTGTTAGTAAGCATTAGTCTCTGGTGGCTAATGGGCAAAGTCCATAATTACCCCACCCTTCTGGATGTCCCAGCAGGAAACAAGTGGTTATGACATGCAGGCATCTCTGAAGTCTCTTAAGGTTGAGGGGCTCTGGGTGGAAACCACATGCTGGGCCAAGGAAAGTGGCAATATGATCATTCTTGCTGTGAGCTGATTTGGATACAGATGTTAAGGAAAGAGGTCATGGTTATCTGACACTTTTCTACTGACACTTTTCTATATCCAAGTTTCACAAGCTTTGATTTGCGAACCAAATCCAGCCTATTGCCTGCTTTTTAAAGTAAATTTTATGGTTGCTTGTAGTGGTGACTCCTTTTCTTTCACATAGTCTCCTGGCTTGTCAAGTATGCGTCCACAGCTGAACAGAAATCCTACCAATCTTCTGCTTTCCTGGTTGAAGTCCATGATCTAGAAAAGAGGTCAGCAAACTATAACCCACAAGCCAATTCTGGTCCATTGCTTGTTTTGTCAATAAAGGTTATTGGAATACATACACACCCATTCATTTATGTATTTTCTGTGAGTGCTTTCAAGCTATAATGGCGACATTTGAATAGTTGCAACAGGGGCCTGCTAAGCCTAAAATATTATCATCTGACCCTTTACAGAAAGTTTTGCCCACCCCCCATTCTGTATGAATAAAGTTTTCTGAAGAATTTTCACCCAGAGAAGCTTGTGAAAGAATTAAATCATCACCCACATATGGCAGTAGACACCTGTATTCACACTCTGGCAAATCTGGGGACTGGCCTTGGGCCTCAAAGCAGCAACTTGTTGCAGCAGAAAGCCATCACCTCTCACATTAAATTAAGGCCGTGGATGTGAAATGGATGGGTCTTGTGGTTTTGTTGGTATTTAATTTTTTCAATTTTTTCCTTTGTTTTACAACTGTGTAAGAGCTAAAAGAATAAGGAACTTTTAACTAAGACATCTATTTGTAAATATTTAATCTATATTTGAATAAAAATAACTTAAGTGACACTAGAACTTCTGTAGAAGTTTTGTAAGGGGAACTGTAAATTTCTTGGGTTTGAGAAACAAAAGTGAAGCAACTTTTCCTGTTGGTTGAGGAGCCAGTGGAAAGAAGTAATGGGGGAAAAATGGGTGTAGACAACTGTTTTGAAAAATTTACTGTGAAAGTCAGAGTAATATTAGCAATAGTGTGCAGGGGAGGGTGAGATTCAAAAGAGGCTTTTGTGAGTACTTTTTTTAATAGAAGAGGCTTCTCTATTTAAATTTCAAAGGGATTCTTGTTGGCAATCATTGATCTGTTTACTGTCCTTATAATTTTCCAAAATGTCATACAAATGGAATCATATAGTGCATCCCTTTCTGAGTATGTCTTCTTTCACTTGGCAAAAAACACTTCAGATTCATCCGTGCAGTTGTGGGTACCAATAGTTCATTCCTTTGTATTCTTGAGTAGTAGCCCATCGTAGGGATGTACCACCGTTTCTTTAACCATTCACTACTTAAAGGGCATTTGCATCATTTCCAGATTTTGACAGTTATGACGAAACCTGTAATAAACATTCACACACAGGTTTTTGTGTGAACATAAATTTTACTTTTTCTTGGGTAAATCCCTGGGAGTGGCATTGCTGAGCCATATGATCACTGTATGTTTAACTTTATCATAAATTGACAAGCTGTTTTCTACAGTGGCTGTACGATTTTGTTGAATTTAATTTTTTCAAAAATTAGTGAATGAGCTCAGTTTTTTTCCCTCAAGACTGCTTTGGCTATTCGGGGTCTTTTGTGTCTCCATACAAATTTTAAGATTTTTTGTTCTAGTTCTGTAAAAAATGCCACTGGTAGTTTGATAAGGATTGCATTGAATCTGTAGATTGCTTTGGGTAGTATAGTCATTTTCACAATACTGATTCTTCCAATCCAAGAACATGGTATATCTCTCCATCTGTTGGTATCATCTTTAATTTCTTTCATCAGTGTCTTACAGTTTTCTGAGTACAGGTCTTTTGTCTCCCTAGGTAGGTTTATTCCTAGGCATTTATTCTTTTTGTTGCAATGGTAAATGGGAGTGTTTCCTTAATTTCTTTTTCAGATTTTTCATCATTAGTGTATAGGAATGTAAGAGATTTCTGTGCATTAATTTTGTATCCTGCAACTTTACCAAATTCATTGATTAGCTCTAGTAGTTTTCCGGTGGCATCTTTCAGATTCTCTTTGTATAGTGTCATGTGATCTGCAAACAGTGACAGTTTTACTTCTTCTTTTCCAATTTGTATTCCTTTTATTTCTTTTTCTTCTCTGATCGCCATGGCTAGGACTTCCAAAATTATGTTGAATAATAGTGGCAAGAGTGGACATCCTTATCTTGTTCCTGATTCTAGAGGAAATGCTTTCAGTTTTTCCCCATTGAGAATGATGTTTGCTCTGGGTTTGTCGTATATGGCCTTTATTATGTTGAGGTAGGTTCCCTCTATGCCCACTTTCTGGAGAGTTTTTATCATAAATGGGTATTGAATTTTGTCAGAAGCTTTCCCTACATCTATTGAGATGATCATATGGTTTTTATTCTACAATTTGTTAATATGGAATCAGACTCCCTGACTTCAGACTATACTACAAACCTACAGTAATCAAGACAATATGGTACTGGCACAAAAATAGAAATATACATCAGTGGAACAGGATAGAAAGTCCAGAGATAAACTCTCGCACCTATGGTCAACTAATCTATGACAAAGGAGGCAAGGATATACAATGGAGAAAAGACAGTCTCTTCAATAAGTGGTGCTGGGAAAACTGGACAGTTACATGTAAAAGAATGAAATTAGAACACTCCCTAACACCATACACGAAAATAAACTCAAAATGGATTAGAGACCTAAATGTAAGGCCAGACACTATAAAACTCTTAGAGGAAAACATAGGAAGAACACTCTTGGACATAAATCACAGCAAGATCTTTTTTGACCCACCTCCTAGAGTAATGGAAATTTAAAAAATAAACAAATGGGACCTAATGAAACTTAAAAGATTTTATAAAGCAAGGGAAGCTGCAAACAAGACGAAAAAACAACCCTTAGAATGGGAGAAAATATTTGCAAACAAATCAACGGGCAAAGGATTAATCTCCAAAATATATAAACAACTCATGCAGCTCAATGTTAAAAAAACAAACAACCCAATCCAAAAATTGGCAGAAGACCTAAATAGACATTTCTCCAAAGAAGACATACAGATGGCCAAGAAGCACATGAAAAGCTGCTCAACATCACTAATTATTAGAGAAATGTAAATCAAAACCACAATGATGTATCACCTCACACCAGTTAGAATGGGCATCATCAGAAAATCTACCGACAACAAATGCTGGAGAGGGTGTGGAGAAAAGGGAACCCTCTTGCACTGTTGGTGGGAATGTAAATTGATACAGCCACTATGGAGAACAGTATGGAGGTTCCTTAAAAAAACTAAAAATAGAATTACCATATGACCCAGCAATCCCACTACTGGGCATATACCCAGAGAAAACCATAATTCAAAAAGACACATGCACCCCAATGTTCACTGCAGCTCTATTTACAATAGCCAGGTAATGGAAGCAACCTATATATTCATCAATAGATGAATGGATAAAGAAGATGTGGTATATATATATATATACAATGGAATATTACTCAGCCATAAAGAGGAATGAAATTGGGTCATTTGTAGAGACGTGGATGGATCTAAAGACTGTCATACAGAGTGAAGTAAGTCAGAAAGAGAAAAACAAATATCGTATATTAACACATATATGTGGAACCTAGAAACATGGTACAGATGAACCAGTTTGCAGGGCAGAAATAGTGACACAGATGTAGAGAACAAATTTATGGACACTAAGAGGGGAAAGTGGCAGGGGTGGTGGTGGTGGTGGGATGAATTGGGTGATTGGGATTGACATATATACACTAATATGTATAAAATTGATGACTAATAAGAACCTGCTGTATAAAAAAATAAATAAAATTCAAAAATTCAAGAAAAAATTAGTGAATAAAATTAAAATGCATAAAAATATGTGTAAAATAGATAACTAATGAGAACCTGCTGTATAGTACAGGGAACTCCACTTTGCTGTACAGTAGACACTAAAGCAACATTGTAAAACATCTATACGCCAATTAGAAAAAAAAAAAAAGCCAAAGGCAAGAACCTGTACAGAGGAACAGAGGGAAGATACAAAATCCAGTGGGGATAGGTGAATATTAAAGATTCCAGAAAAAAGAACAGGACGGGATCCAGAGAACAGGCTGGCCTTACCCAGAGAAATATCACCTTTCTCACTGTGAGAGGAGAGGGGACAGGAAGGTTGAGGCAGACGTTGGCTTGTTCTCAGAGCTGAGAGGTAGTGTCCATCATTGAAACAGAAACTAGCAAAAGGGGAAATGAGGTCGAAGTTCGCGAAGAGTGGAGAAGATTTAAAGCAATCTTTGCCGAGTGTGGAGAAACAGGCTGCCTAGAGAAATGTAGTGAGATGTATGGGCGGCACTGGGCTGGTAATCAGTGCTACCAATGTGCTTGTTTGGAACAAAATGAGTTTATGATAGCAGCCAGAGAGTAACCGAAAGGATGATAATTAATCTCAAGCTGGACAGACAAGAAATGAAGACGGGGTGGGGGGGAGATGGATAGGAAGAAAGTAAAAGAGTTGTTTCAATTATTAAGCTATTGTCTCAGCTTTCAACTCACCTGGAGCTGGCATTGGTGCTCTGAAAGTGACATTTGGGCATGGCCAGCTGGCTTCCTATTAGACTCTGCTGAGAGAGAGAGAGAGAGAGAGAAACTAGAGGGTGATTGCAAGGCTGGAGATGGGAGGAGGGACTTGCTTGTCCCTGTATGCCTGTTGTTCCTGCGACCATCACCCTAGCAATGCTTCTTCATGATGGCAGTGACACTTCCTTCCTGAAGCAGCAGCTGAAGCCAGTTTGCAGCTTTTCCAACACTCTCAGAACTAGCTTCATGGCACCCTCTCAAAGACAGCAGACCCAGCCAAGCAGTGCCCCTCCTCAGAGATCTGGGACCTAGCACCAGGGGACCCCCCCTCCAAGCTTCTGTGTTTTAACAATTCCAGCATCTCCTCTCTGTTTCTTCTTTCTAGTGATGCTAGCTGCTTCCTGCAATCACACCTGAAAGTTAGAGAGTTTTGCCTTTTCAGTTCTTCGATACCCATTAGCACTTTTTCATATTAAATTCTTTCTGCTCAACTAACTCTGTGGTGCTTTCTTTTGAACGAGCTCTGAGGGATACAGGAAACATTGAACTAGAGGTACCTAAGAAGTGCAGGAAGAGCAGTAATAAAAAAAGTTTGAGGGCTTCCCTGGTGGCGCAGTGGTTGAGAGTCCGCCTGCCGATGCAGCGGACACGGGTTCGTGCCCCGGTCCGGGAAGATCCCATATGCCGTGGAGCGGCTGGGCTCGTGAGCCATGGCCGCTGAGCCTGCGTGTCCGGAGCCTGTGCTCCACAACAGGAGAGGCCACGGCAGTGAGAGGCCCGCGTACCGCAAAAAAAAAAAAAAAAAAATCCCCTTTTTAGGCATTCAACCTAAAACAATAAGAATACCTGGGAAATTAGGAAAGACAAGAATCTCATTTGCTAAACTACTAGTTCTCATAGAGACTAGAATGTCATCCAGGATTAGGTCTTTCAGGACTCAACGCTCTCGTAGACCCTACATTATCTTGACACGTGCTCAGAAACACATTGTTTCCTACCCTGTTATGACGGTGAATTACTTATACTCTGTACTTAATCAATACTGTTATTGCTAAGTGCTGTCTACTCAGCTTCTTGTTACTCTGCATCCTTTGCTTAATCATGGCTTCCACTGTCCTATGGCATCAGCCGCCTCCAAGTCTGGTGCTGCTCTCTTTCTGTGTGTCTTTTAGCCTCTGCTCCCACCACCTACTGCTGACTCTCTCTCTGGCTGATGTATGGTTCCTGCTGACAATTGTTCCTACGGACCCATGGTTCCTGATGAACAAAAGCTCCTACTGACCTGATGAACAAAATCTCCTACAAAAGCTACTTCTGTCTCCTGTTGACCTGTGGCCTCTGCTGACTCATGGCTCATGCTAACTCTTGGTTTCTATAGATCCACAGTTCTTCCTGACCCATGGCTTCTGTTGACCCCTTGCTCTTACTGTTCCATGGATCCTACTGAACTCTGACTCCTAATGACCCTTAGTCCCTACTCATTTATTTCTTCTGCTGACCCATGTCTTTTGCTGAAATATAGCTCTTGCTAACCGATGCCTTCTGTTCACTCATAACTTGTAGTGGGAAGAAGAAAAGGATCCAACCCTTCAGAAAACTCAGGGTTCCGGAAAACTAGATCTCAGTTCAGGGAAGGTCTGGAACCTCAACAGAAATCTGTAGCACTGATTATGGAAACTGCCTAGGAGTGCACTATCCCTGTACAGACTTCTTGTGCCTTCCCCAGGCCCCCTCAATTGACTCCATTGCTCGTTTTCAATCATATGGTATCTGAGAGACCATGAAAAATCTTCCAGCTCTAGGCTACTGGAAATGAGTTAGTTTTTGCAGAAAATCCCTAATTCAACTTCTTGAAAGCATGCTTTCTCTGTGAAGCCCCAAAGAAGCCAGTTTATGCAGTATGTGTGATGATTTTTGAGCACTTTAGAAAAGTTTATCTTCTGTTTTAAAAGAAATACGTTTCTCAAGTGGAATTACTACCTGCATAGGAAATATTAAAAAGGAAAGACAGCAAGAAACACAGATTTATAGAATTTCAGGGATGAGAGATACTCTTAAACTTTGAATCTCTCCTCTTTTGTATGAACGTCTTATATAAGATCCTGTCTAAGAACAACCTAGTCTCTCCTTGAATGCCTCCAGTGAACAGGAGCTCATTAATTCTGGATCTAGACCATTCTATTTTTGCACTGTTTTTATTATAACAAAGATTTCTTACGCTGATCCCAATATCTTTCTCCCTGTAATTAATTCAGCCCTATGGACCAATGGTGGGGGGAGATGAATTTCTCATTTCACAATTTTTTAAATATTTAAATGCAAACTGTTGAATCATTAATTAATTAATTTATTTATTCTTTAGTCCCCCCCAAACAAATAATTATTTTGCCCCAAATGTCAATAGTACCAAGATTGAGAAACATTACCATAGCCCACTCCAATACATAGAAAGAAATGTTATTGCTTCCAAAGAAGGGATTTACCTGACATGAAGGATTATTTTTCCTCAAAATGAAATATGCTGAGGATTGAGGAGAGAAAATGTCAGGCCTCAAGTCATTTTTCTTTTCTCTAAATTTACCAAAGAGTATGAGAATGAAGTTCCTATCTGTCTTCAACTTCACAGACTTCTTAACAAAGTTTTCATTTCATTGTTTTTCACCTCCTTCTACTTATTTGAAAGCATGGTGAGGAAATCAGTGCTTTGTGGCTGCACGTAGAACAAAGGCAACCCTTTGCTCACGGCTTATAGTCAGTCTCAAAAGCTCCTCTCTATATCCCCTGGCTGCCTCCTATTTGGGCTCATTTCTACCCTGGAGTTACATGTGTGAAAGCACAGCCCAGCACGTTTGCAGTCTGTACCAGAGATCTGGAAGTCATGGCTAAGCTTCTCTGCTTGGGATTTCCAGCCACCTGGCAAATTCTACTCATAGAGGAAGCATTTGTTCTTGCTACTACTCTTGCTGTTGGATGGGTTGAATGCTCATGATCTGAAGTATCCTTTGCTATGAATAAGACGACAATAACTGGAGATTCAGAGAGAGATTTATGCACAAGAATGTAATCAAAGCATTTATGATAGAAAAAACCAGAAAGTATCTAAATTGTTAAAAATTATGTTATATCCTATAATGAAAAAATATGCAATCATTAAAATTATGATTTTATTAAAATAATTCAAGAAATTGCTCCCAATCTTATGTGATTAGTAAAATAATATACAAAATATTTTATTTAGTATGAAATTGATGGAGAATGAGCATGGATCAAGAGGGGGAAAAAAGCATCAGATTGGTAGCAGAGATTATTTGGGCATGGAGAATCGTGAGTGATTCTTTGTCACTATCTTTATAATCGTTCCAATTCTGGTACAATACACATGTACTGCTTTGATAATTCAAAAATTGTTAAAGATTTTTAAAATCTGGAGCCAACAGGTCTGGAGGCAAGATCACTGAACTTAGAGAGACTGAGAATCAGAGTCTAACTCCAAGCTCAGCTTCTCACGAAGAGTGGGCTTTGAGAATCCCACCTTATCCTCTAGGAACTCAGGTACTAAATGGGGAAAACAGTGCTACTGCATGCAGTTGTCCTGACAGTTAAATAAGATGATATACGATGATAGGTATGTTGAAACTGCCCAATAATTGTTAAATAATTGAAGAACTGAATATGGGATGTGGGGAGCCGAATGATGAAATGCCCCTGGGAATGAAAAAGCTTACCCAGACACTATAGTGTAGGAAATCCTGAGTTGTGTGGATGAAAAATGTTGCCTGCCACATGAGCAAACAAAGGATATTGTGGCCCTCAGACCATCCGCCACTCCAACTGCCCTCAACAGTGAGCCCTGAGGGGACTCAGGATGGGAAAGAAGAGGTTGCTGGCCCTAGATAGCTAAGTTGCATGTCAAAGGAATGATTTCAATGAGCCCAGACTCTTGCATATTCCCCTACATAGAAAAGCACTAAATTCATTAACTTATCTGGTTTTCTTTAATTAACAGTAGGCTTTTGAAAGTCCGACTACCTGGTCTTTGTTGCAAAACCCCTATATACCCTGGTTCCTCCCTGACCTCCTTGGAGCAGTCCCTCAGAGCTGTCTGCTAGGCTGCCTCCTTGGTTTGAAGTCCTCAGAAAGTCCACAGAATAAAATATAATTCTCAACTTTTAGGTTGTGCATTGTTTTTCAGTTGACAGTTTCAGTCCTGAATCCACCACTTAGTGCTCTGGGGTCTCATACAAGTTACTTCATCACTCCGGGATTCTGTTTTTTACCTGTAAAATGGGGAGGAGTAAAAGTACTACTTCCCAGTATCATTGGGGTCAGTGAGATAACGTCGGAGTCAGCAAACTATAGCTTGTGTTGAAAATCCGGCCCACTAACGTGTTTTTGTAAATCAAGTGTTATTGGAACACAGCCCTGCCCATTTGTTTACTCATTGCCTATGGCTGCTTTTGTGCTACAAGTACAGACTTGAGTCGTTGTGACAGACCACGTAGCCCACAAAACCTAAAATACGTACTGTCCAGCCCTGTCCAGCAGAATTTTGCTGACTCCTGAGATGATGTATTTAAACTGCCTAGAATGATACCTATCACTCAAAAAATGCTGCTGCTATTATTATTATCAATACCATATTATTATTATTGACTGGTTCCTCTGCTTAGAAGTAATTCTGAAAAATTATATCATCCTGTTTTCATCGGTATTAAACCAAATGAATCCAGGATGGCTGAGTCATTCTTGCTGACTCACATTTTAAAAACTGCCAGAGCAAGAGCTCCCAAGGAATTCCTCTGCATTCCCGCACAATACATATCTATCATCACCCTGAGGAGAAATATCTTGCCTCCTAGCTTTTTCTTTCACCACTTTTTCCATGCATGTGCTACTCCTAATCAAGACAAAGAAGTTTTGGGAAAAAAAAAAAAGGTTTTGGTGTGACCTTTCTTGTCTTAAGAATAAGTGTATGGTCACGTCACAGTTTCCTCCCCTGAAAGTCATATGATTCCAGGTCTCTGCTATTTGCTCGGGCAGGCTGTGGTCATAGGCATCCTGGGGCTCCAGGAATTCAGCCCGTGTAGATAGGGAGGGAGGCAGGGGTCAAGGAAACTGACCTCACTATAGAGCTTGTCCAAATATACAATGTCTAATATAAGGCAGCAGTTCCAGGCTAGGTTGAAGAGACATCATGGTCTCAGGAGTCCAGTTCAGTGAATATGGTGAAATCAGGGGAGCCCAGGCAGCAGGCAGCACCCAAAGTCAGTACAGGTAGATGGCAATGGCATTGGCTGGGGAGATGTCCATTCAGTTATCAGGTGCCTGCTAAGGGAAACTAAGGCAAAAGATGCTTTTTCTGGATTGGGCCAATGTGGTGAAAGTAGAAGCTGCCTGTTTTATGAGCCTGTGAATGCCCAGGTTCAGGGTAAGTTATCTAGATACCAGGTCTTAGCCCAGCTCATTGGCTTAGGATGGGAGCACAGGTGAGCCCACAGGTGGGGATGTCAGAAATTCCAGAGGAAAGGAGATGTGGAAGCTCCATCCTACACATACTAACCTTTTGCCTTGGTCTCTCTGACCTGTGGAACTTCACCCACCCACAAGTCTTGATTGAACTGTCTTCTCATAAATTATGGAGCTCATGAGGGACTTTTGATCCTGCTGAAATTCACATGAAGTTCCACCCTCCCCTGAAACACCTGGTAATTCATTAAGCATTTAGGTTGCAGGTGGGGCCTGAAAAAATATATTTCTAGCAAGTTCCCAGGTAGTGTGAGTGCTGCTGGTCCAAGGACCATACTCTGAGACTGGAACTCTGGGTATAGGAACAACTTGTGTGTAAAACAGATGTATAGAGCTTAAAGCACGATCTCCAGTTCCACTGAATCTTTATCAGAACCCTGAGTAAGTGTTATCAATCCATTTTACAGATAAATCAAAGGAGGTTCAAAGACATAAAATGGGCTGGCTCAAGATGAAATGCTTGGGAACAGTAATTCCCAACTAGGAAAGAAGTGGAGAGGTGAGGGCATGAAGTAGGAGCTGCAAACAGAAATGCCTGCAGAGACCATGCAGATATCCTAAGTGAACCAAGTGGTGCCATGGCAGCTGGGAGCATGTATAGTCTGTTTCCAGTTACCATCAGTGTTGCTCGATCTTCCAATCTTTCAAGAGAGGTCAGAAAAATCCCAACTTTTAAGTGTTGTCAATCATTTCTAAATTTCAAAAAATACTCTGTAAGCCACAAAATATCCATCTGCCAGCAAAATTTGGCCTGGATGCTGAATGTCTGCACCCTCTACGTAGTAATGTTTTTCAATCCTGTGTGCATACAAATTTCCTAAAGCCCTTTTAAAAACATGGGTTCTGGGCTTCCCTGGTGGCGCAGTGGTTGAGAGTCCGCCTGCCGATGCAGGGGACATGGGTTCGTGCCCCGGTTTGGGAAGATCCCACATGCCGCGGAGCGGCTGGGCCCGTGAGCCATGGCCGCTGAGCCTGCGCGTCCGGAGCCTGTGCTCCACAATGGGAGAGGCCACAGCAGTGAGAGGCCCGCGTACCGCAAAAAAAAAAAAAAAAAAAAAAAAAAAAAAGGGTTCTGATATAACAGGTCTGGGATGGGCTTGATATTTTTAATTTCTAACAAGCTCCTGGATGATGCTAAGGCTGCTTCTCCATGGAGTACACACTGAATAGCAAAGAACAGAGCTACTCAATGTATGGTTTGTGGAAAGGCAGCAACAGCCTCACCCGGGAGCTTGTTAGAAATCCATATTCTCAGCCCATCCCTAGAAATAATGAACCCAGTTTCTGGATTTGGGGTTTGGGAGTCTGTGTTTTTATTAAAACACATCCTACAGATGATTATTCTGCATGTTCAAGTTTGAGAAGCACTGACTAGATCAGTGGTTGTATTGCTTTGGTGTGCATTGAAATTCTTGAGATTTAAAAATACTGATGCCTACAGACTTTTTAAATTGATTTAGAGTGGAACTGGGCACCAGGATTTTTAGAATTCAGTTATATTAGTCATATTAGAACTCAATTGCTTCTAATATGCAGGCAAGGTTGAAGACCACCACCCTAGAAGTTCACATCAGATTCTTCTATGCATTTGGTCCAAATTGGAGAGATAGGAATATATTTTTTGATTTCATCTAAAGCTTGGGAATGGGAGTTGCATGTAGATGAAGTCCATTGCTCCTGCACAGCAGCCGTGTGCCTAGGAGGAAATGCTGAGAGGCTATACAGGGTAGGAGCCCTGACTCTACCCTGCGTCCCAAGAAGCCAACACCACCGCTTTCCCCGGCACTTCACAATTCTTCCCACAGCCAAGACCTTGCTGAGAAATAAAGCTACCATCACACGTGGCCACTTGGAGGAGGATAACCAGCCAATGCTTGGAGTGGCCAATGGCCAAACTAACCGATCCACAAATGGCCCATTTGGTCAGGGGTAGAACCTGGCTTCCGTGCTTTGCCTGATCATGTAGTTATAATGCAGGCCACTCTGTTTTCTGGTTTTATAACTTAATTCATGACCAGTTAAGTGTCCAAAATAGCAATATTAATCACAGTGGATAATGACCATGACTTTCTCTCCTGAGTGTTATTCAAATGCTCTGGTCTGGACTGTCTCTAAAGACCAGTTGAGCATGGGAGAAAATGGGACTAGTCCAGGGCTTCAGAACACAGAGAAAAGAACTGAAATCCCAGAAAGAATCCCAGAGGGGGATGGGCCTGTTTCCAGTGGCAGAGAATGGAGCAAAGGAACAGAACAGTAGAATCGTTAGGTCACAAGCATACAAAAAGACGGAATGGGAACTAAAACAGATAATCAACAATAGAGAGGAAGCAAAACAAAGCAAGTGGGTTCTGGATGCAGAATTTAGAAAGCATCCCAGAGGACCATAGGATGCAGACGTTTATAGGATGTCTGTGGCTGAGCTGATGGACTGGAAAGGAGATGCCGAGGACAACAAGCCTGTTTAGAGAATATCTCTCATTACCTCCTTCTACATTTGTCAGTTGGTCAACAAATATTTATTGAGCCCCTACTATGGGCCAGGCAATGGGTTAAGTTGGATTGAGTTTTCCCAATTTCATTGATGAATAGTTTTAACTTGAATAAGCATGTTCTAAAGATTCATTCATACATTTTGCAAATATTTGTTGAGTACCTTTGTATTCTAGGTACTGTGTTAAACACTAAAGATACAATAGCAAAGAAAACATACGATAAGTTTGCTTCTACTCTCATGGAGATTACAATACTAGTGATAGAGGCGAATCATAAGCAAACAGAGGAACAAAGCAAATAAATATATTTCAGTGTGGTGAAGAAAAACTATAGGGTACCAACAAGAAAACGTTTCTTAAAGAAAAACTTTCAGAGGTGTGGAAAAGTTTCCCACAATAAGTGACATTTGAGTTGCTATCTGACAGGAGAATGGGAATTAATTAAGCAAGAACTGTGGTGAGATGCTGACAAAGGGAACAGAATGTGCAAACGTCCAGGGACAGGGAGAAGCATGATGCTTTCAAGAAATGGAAAGGGGGCTAGTATGGCTGGAACAAAGTGAATGAGGAGAAGGAACCAGCTCTTGCCAAGGCTAGTGTGCAATGCAGGGGACTTGGAGTTTCATCCAAGAGTAATGAAATACCATTTAAAGGCTTTAACCAAACAGGATTTCCTGAAGAGTGAGGCTCGACAAATTCTTCAGGTTGTCGGACAATGATGATGCCCCAGCCACCTCTGATAAAAGGAGTTTTGCCTGAACTCAAATTCTCACCTGATGGGGAGTTCTCAAGATTTCCAGGTAATGGAAGCTCTCATTTCCCAGAAGTTCCCCTAGCTGGCAACTGAATTCAGATTTCTTAGCATGTGATCCCCAAATGATTAGAGGGCCCATGTATCCTCTGATCCCCTTACCCAAGAGATACAGCCAGGACTCAGTGACACTGCTGGGCTCCCCTGAGCTCTTGGCTTCACCATGGCATAGTCAGCTTTGTGTTTTTATAGGATCACCTGGGCTACTGTGTGGAAAAGGGACTGAAGGCTCTAGAGCAAATGCATGTCAGCGTGCTGTCTCTGTATATTTGTGTATTACAATGGTTGAAGTAGGTCCAGGATACTAGTGTTCTCTCTCTGTGTGTATTTGTCTACTAGAATGGTTGAACTGGATTCTCAGAGTGCTCTCTAGATAGATAGATAGATAGATAGATAGATAGATAGATAGATAGATAGGTGTCAGTATAGACAGATACAGCTCTAGCACTTTCTAGCTAGGAGAACTTGGGCAACCCTCTGTGCCTCAGTTTCCCCATCTGGATAAGCTGGGGATAATAATAGTTCCTAACCCAGAGGGTTATTGTGAGTCAGTATATGTAAGCCCTTAAAATATTACCTGGCATGGGCCTCCCTGGTGGCGCAGTGGTTGAGAGTCCGCCTGCCGATGCAGGGGATACGGGTTCGTGCCCCGGTCCGGGAGGATCCCATATGCCGCGGAGCGGCTGGGCCCGTGAGCCATGGCCTCTGGGCCTGTGCGTCCGGAGCCTGTGCTCCGCAACGGGAGAGGCCACAACAGTGAGAGGCCCACATACCGCAAAAAGAAAAAAAAAAAAAAAAAAAAAATATTACCTGGCAGGTAGTAAGTGCTACAAGTGCTGACTATTATTTCATGTACATTATCTCATTTAATCATCATAAATTCAAGATGATAAATACTATCCCCATTTTACAAATGAGCGTACCTAAGTTCAGAAAGATGAAAGAACATTCCCAAGGTCCACTTCATTAAGCTGCCACTACCCACCAGTGTTGTACTACCCCTCCTTGCTCCTCTAGATTGAACCCTTTGAATCCCACACCATCCTACACAAAAGTCAAGCTTGCTACAGGCATTGAACTTGCCAAATTAGACTTTAGACTCCTTCCTGAGTTAGCCTCTGCACCCTCTTTCCATCTATCTGACATTCATGATGGACCTTTGTAACACCAAGTCACACAGAATTAACCCAAGAAGGAGCTAAGCTGTCTCATTGGTGATCAAATCAAGGTAGGTCATGTATTCTAAGCCCTGGCATCAGCAGGGAGCATAAAGGACAAAGTCCCTGCCCTCTTGGTGCTTAGCCTCTACTGAGAGAGACAGACAAGTGAATATGTAATATAGCAGGTACTAACAAGTGCTATAAAGAGAGATAGAGCAGGATAAACGATAGCACCATAAAATTCTTCAATTTCCCTTAAACTGTTGCTCTCCATCTTAAAGCAATCATTTTTTGTGACCTGCCATCTGACATACACGGTCTCTCCAAGTGGCCAAGACATTTCAGAGCAGACAAGAGAGTAACACTTAAAAGATCAGCTCCATGGAACAGATGGCTTAGTTATTTTATGCCAATTAAATCAACCGTTCAGCTGTCTGATCCATTGCTCACTGATCAAGCTGCCAGGAGCCTCTTGTGCTGTTGCAGATATCCGACTGAATGTAAAAGACGTTGATGGAGACAGACATAAGGGTCACACAGACAACTGAGCCAATATTGAGATAGAGAAGTTATACAATGGCATCGTGGGGAGGCAAAGGAGCAAGTGGAAATTGTGGGATGAGTGACTGGGGCTAAAAAAGCTTTATGTAAAGAGGATGATGTTGGGGGGAGGCGGAAATTGCTAATTATTCAATGCACTTAGACAAATGTTATTGTGATAGTGTACTTACTTTGTGCCAGGCTCTGTGCTCAGCCCTGGAAATCAGGACAAGGAAATTTAAAGACACATAAGGTGCCGTCGCTGCCTTACAGGAGCTCACGGTCCAGAGCTAGAGGCAGATTCAGAAACAAAAAGCTGTTTGGGATTAGCAGATGCAAACTATTACATATAGGATGGATAAACAAAAAAGTCCTACTGCATAGCACAGGGAGTTATATTCAATATCCAGTGATAAACGATAATGGAAAAGACTATAAAAAAAGAGTGCATATATATGTATAACTGAATCACTTTGTTATCAGCAGAAATTAACACAACATTGTAAATCAACTATACTTCAATTAATTTTTTTTTAAATAAGAAAAGAAAAGCAGAAATGGAAAGCTGTGATGTGAAGTCCAGTGATAAATGGACAGCTGTATGGTCTTGGGTGTGACTGAACTCCATGTTTATTTTTTTCAACGCTTGATAAGAAATTGAGCAGTTCAGTTCTGTCATAGATTCTGTATGGCAGCGGTCATAGAAAGAGGGTTTAGGTAAGGTATTTATACTACTTAAAAAAAAAAAGCCTAAGTACTGCTTACTGTCCATTTCCAAGTCTGCCCTTAAATAAAAATAATATTTAATAAATGCTAAAAAAAAAAAAGAAATTGAGCAGTAATGAGATTGGCTTGGCATATCCTAAAACTACCTGGGCTGTGACATCACACATGATAGAAAACAAGACAGACACTCTGAAGTCACTGTTGCTGGACCATTGTGTGGTTATCCTTATAGGGACCATCCAGAAGGCCCCATGGTCGCACACTTAAGGTGGAGTCGGCCCAGAAGTGAGCAATTCCTCCTGTCATCAGTCAAGCTGGGAAGGGCTGAGCCCTTGGATAGGACATGAGGATTTGAGAGGCAGGTCTAGACTGAGATGACCAGGGAAAGTTTCTGTCTTCTTTCTGTGATTATTAGTAAATTTAGGCCAATCATAGAACAATGAAAATACCTGAAACTCTTCCAGGGGTGAGCACAAGCTTCCCCTGCCCTCAGGAAGCAGGAAAGGGGCTGAGGCAGAGTCCCTGAGGAGAGATCTGGGCATGGGTGAGGGATGTAAGTCATTCTCTCAGTTATACGTTAGTATCTCCCTTCCATTACCGCAAAGCTCCAGGAAAGCCTCCTCAAAAGCTACAGCCTATCACAGTGTGGGTCTGGTATGGAACTAGCCAAATACATAGGTCAATGGAATAGGATAGAGAGCCCAGAAAAGGCTCGCGAACGTATGTGGGTTTAGTATACTGTCAAACCAGCATTTTCAAAGTGGTGGAGAAGCAATTCAACAAATAAGATTTAGCTCTTTGATGGGAGAAAAGGTAGATACCCACCTTTCCCCGTACTTGAAAAGTAAATTCTAGATAAATTAGAAAGCTAAATATATCCAGCAAAGTCACTTCCAGAAATGGAGAGATCAATACTTTCCCAGACAAACAAAAGCTGAGGGAATTCATCACCACTAGACCTGCCTTGCAAGAAATGCTGGAAGGAAATTCTTCAAGCTGAAATGAAAGGAAATTAGTTACATGAAAACATATGAAAATATGTGATGGAAGTGTTAGCTAATGTCATTGTGGTAATCATTTTGTGGTATATAAGTGTATCAAATCAATACGTTGTACACCTTAAACCTACATGATGTTATATGTCTCAATAATGCTGGAAAAAATGAACCAAAGGCTTGATATCCAAATATATCAAGATTTCTCCAAAATCAATAAGATATAAATACTAACACAATAGAAAATTTGGCAGACAATATAAACAGGCAATGCACAAAAAGGAGAAAATGCAAACAAAAAGATGTTTAATCTTACTAGTAACCAAGAAAATGTAAAATAAAACAACAGTGAAATTTCATGGATTATTTTTCCCAATGGAATAGTAAAGTTTAAGCAATATTAAGTGCCTATGGACAAGCATTTCCATACGTTGTTGGTAGAAGATCAATCTGGTAAACCTTTTCTAGAAAGCAATTCAACAGTATATTAATTTTTTAAAAGAAATGCATCTGACCTCTCTACTAAGAAATCTGGGTAGATATCCTCTGGAAATACATGGGCACAGAGGGGTACATATAATTGGAGATGAACAAAATACAGATCTTCCTCAACTTACGAGGGGTTACCTCCTGATAAACCCACAGTAAGTTGAAAAAAAACATAAGTCGAAAGTGCATTTAATAGACCTAACCAACTAAACATCACAGCTTAGCCTAGCCTACCTTAAACATGCTCAGAACACTTACATTAGGCTGCAGTTGGGCAAAGTCATCTAACACAATGCCTATTTTATCGTAAAGTGTTGAATAACTCACGTAATTTATTGACTACTGTGCTGAAAGTGAAAAACAGAATGGTTGTCTGGGTACAGAATGATTCTAAGTGTATCGCTTGTTTACACTCGTGATCACGTAGCTGCCTGGGAGCTGCAGCTGCCACAGCCCAGCATCAGGAGAGAGCATCATACCACACACTACTAGCCCGCAATAAAAGCAAAATTCAAAGTACAGTTTCTATTGAATGTGCATTGCTTTTGCACCATCTTTAGGTTGAAAACTTGTAAATCAAACCATTGTTACATCAGGGACCGTCTGTAAACAGCAGTAGCAGAACACTTAAATGATAGAACATTTATGTAATAGAATGTTATGCAGCTATTAAATAAAAGAAGTAGATTTATATGTGTTTATCTAGAAATATCTTCAACACATTAAGTGGAAAAGTAAGTTGCGGTAACATATATAGTATGACGCTATTCTGTTAAAAGAAAAAAGTCGCACAAAGGCAAAGGTAAACTGTATTTTTTAAATAATGCACAAACACTCGTTATATAGATACAGATTTAGATGTAGATTACATAGACACAGACGTGGGTATAGATGCAAAACCAGATTGAGATATATACATATGCAGAATAATTGGAAGGCTACACATCAGCCTGATATCCAGGGCTACATTGAGGGTGGGAATTTGGGAGTGGGGGTAGAAGGATGAGAAGAGAAATTTTCACTTTGTATTTTGTATATATCTGCCTTAAATATACACACATGCGTGTAGGTAATTATGAAAAGAATGTATCTAGATATTCTGCAACTCGGAAAAAGAGTGGGGGGGAAGGAAGAAGGGAGAGAGGGAATAAAGGAAGGAAGGGAGATAAAGGAAGATGGAAGGATCAAATTTGAAGGAGTTTGCATGAAAGTGATGAAGTTTTGATTTTATCCTTGAGTTGGGAAGAAATCATTAGAGGCTGGTAAACAAGTAAGGGGTATTCTGAGATCTATAAGTCATACATGGGATCAAATGATTCTCAGAGTGCATGGAGGCAAAAAGATCAATTAGAAATCCCTTGGAACCAACCAATTAAAAAATGATGAAGGCCTGGACTAGGGCAGTAATCCAAGAAAGCTTCTTGGAAAAGGTGAGATTTCAGATGGGGCAGTTTAACAACTCCTAATTAAGACGGGGCACAGAGTTTTGGAATGTAGAAGCAGACTTCAACTCAGGGCATTCTGACACAAAAGCCTCTTCTTTTAGCCTCTGTGCTATGACTTTGCTATTGTTTTCACCATTTTGCCTATGAGGCCCAGAGAGACTTAGTGAATACTTTACAGTCACACAGCTAGTGTCCTCTGATTTTAAATTGTGTGTTCTTTCAAGATATCGTTAGATTGAGTAAGTTTCCTTCTCATAACATCCCCATGAGCTGTTTACTTTCACTTCCACTTCCACTTTCATGCAAAGAAATTCAGGCTGCAGTTAAGAAAACGTTGTTCATTGTTAGTACTAAGGGCACTATGGTTAAAAAAAAAAATTAAAATTTCTGTCAGTTGTATAAATGTATTACTTCTATTTGTAAAGTTTAATTCACTAGAAATAACTTTATTTAACAATAAATATTTCTAAAATTAAAAAAAAAAGGAAAAGTTGTTCAATTATTGGCTGGAGGGGCTAGATTCACAGCTAGGTCATTCAGTATCGAAGACCATGATCTTCCTCACGTTGCCCATGAATAGACTTTGAAACCTACTACTATAACAGAATCAATATCTGTGGTAATAGCATCCAAGTGCCATTTATTCAGTGAGGAATTGTGGTGGATGTCCTTTCAAGTGCCTGTGCAACCCATGCCTCCCTATCTAAGAACTGTGCTCACCAAAAAGCCCTGGTCCCAGAGTCCTATTTGTGCCATGTGCTTCTACTTCCTTAAACTATAGCTAATCAGGCTTGTCCCAAGTGGTAACATTAATATGCTTTCTCACAGATTTTTGGAACTGGAGCCAGGGGCTGTAGGTAATTTACCATGTTTTCTCTACACCAAGGTCATGTAATCCCAGAACTGGGGATGCCATGTTCGGGCAGCCATTGGTGACCATGTATAAGCAAGAATAAGAAATCAGTTTTTTAAGAAAGGAAAGTGAATCAGACGCACCAAGAAGAGCAGAGATGAGAAGCCACGTGACCCCAACCAGAGAAACAAAGCATGGCTGGCTGCCTCAGTTCTTTGATGCTTTCTAGTTCACTATGAGATTCAGCTGTACATAAGTTCTTTGAGTTCCCTGAAATATCCTATTTCCTTATGTGCCTGGTCTATACATATTCTTCCATTTTCTTCTTGCCTTTCCCTTCATTCACAGAAGTTGGATCTATGCTCATTGGCTCAAAGGAGGGAGGCATCTGAGTGGAAAAATCAAAGTTACCAAATATGTCTTCTTGTCCTGGATTTTCTTTTCAAAATCAATGTCCCAGGTATTCTCAGGCTTGGCAAAGAAGAGCAGATATTTAACCCAAGACATTTCCCTAGTCTGGGGATGTGGGGAGAGAGGGAAAAAATAAGAGTGCATTGTCTAGGGCCCCAAAACGGGACCCTATTCCTTCCTTCTCAGTCACACCACCAACAAAGCAGCTAGATTCCAAAGGGGAAATCTCTCTGTGGTGGTTAATTTTGTGTCAGTTTGACTGGGCTAAGGGATGCCGAGATAGAGGTAAAACATTATTTCTGGGTGTGTCTGTGAGGGTGTTTCCAGGAGAGCTTAGCATTTGATCGAGTAGAGCAAGAGAAGAAGATCTGCCCTCACCAATGCAGGTGGGCATCATTCAATCCGTTTAGGGTCTGAGGAGAACAAAAAGGTGAAGGAAGGGTAAATTTGCTCTGTGCTTGAGCTCCATCTTTTCCTGCCCTCAGACATCAGTACTCCTGGTTCTTGGGCCTTCGGACCCTGACCAAGACTTTACACCATTGCTTCACTGGTTCTCAGAACTTCAGGTTTGTACTGGAACTGCACCAACTTCCCTGGGCCTCTGGCTTGCAGAGAGCAGATTGTGTACTTCTCAGCCTCCATAATTGCATAAGTCAATCTCTCATAATAAATCTCATCTATATCTATGTATTGATGTATATCTATATATCTATATCTATATCTAATCGGTTCTGTTTCTCTGGAGAACCCTGACTGACACAGACTCCATGGTGTGAATAGGTGGGTGGGACCAGGGGCAACCTCACTCTGAGCATGAAAACAAAATAGCAGAAAGCCCCTGAATCCCAAGGGCCATGTAGGCAGACATGATGGACATGTCAGCAACACTCCATGAAGGCCAGAAACTGAAAGCCGAACATCCATTCCACTGATGCCTTCATGCAGCCTAACATCAAAACCATACCCTGGGAGAGGGTGCATTACAGGAAGAATAGGAGTTAGTTTTCTGATGTCATTGGGGGATCGGGGACTTGGAGAGAAAGATTGTTTTAGAAAACAAAGAGAGATACTTCCTGCATTTTCAAGTTTTTAGGCTGATATCTGTACCCACTGCACTTACTATTCCCTTTACTTAAGGTGGCCCAAGTGGGTCTCTGTTCCTGACAAGTTATCCTTGATCAAAATGGTCCAATGGGAAGTGAATTACCATTGTCAAGCACATCTGTTTCGACATTCTTTTCTTGTCTCACTGGCTAAGTCCTAAAACTGCAGGTTCCTTTCCAGTACACGTTAGTTAACTTCAGTGTGTTTTACATCACCAAAACCAAGTCTAACCCTGATCGATTTTCTCCCAAAGACACAATGAATGTTGCGCAGATTTGGCGGCCAGTGTTCAAAGAATCCCAGCCTCCCCCCTGGTTATTCTCAATGTTGCCCCTGACTGTCCAAAGCCATGCCTGGAGTCCAGGTGAGGATTGTGATGAGAGTTCTGACTTAGCCTGCATATCAGGTGACATGGGCTCTGATTTAACTCTCAGGTTAAGGGTTGTAAAATAATCAGTTGTGTGGTATGACTCTTCCTCCCAATTGACTCTGAGCTCTAACTTCTACGGGTACTCTCACTGCTGAGTCCTCTCATCTTCTGTTGTACCAACATTTTCCCAAACAATATTTCCCAAACACCCTTTAGATAGTCACAACATTGGATTACCCTGCTTCTCATCAGGGTATCAGCCACACAGCCAGGTGCATTTCTCTGTCCCTACAACTAACATCCTAGGATGTCTTGCCCCCAAGCCTGCCCCATTTTTAATACCCAGGTTTGGAATGTAGCTTCAAGAGTAGGTCCAGTGAAAAGTGCTATGGTTTGAGATCCTCTTCCTTTAATTCTTTTTGACTGGTCTCGGTTTTAATATGAATCTTGAAAAAGACAAGAAAATTCCATTCTTTGGTCGATTTAATTTCTGTCAAGCCATGGCAATGGTGGCAGTCAAGGGATGGGGTTCCCTTGGAGTTACCTCCTGGGTTTCCTCCTATATATAGTTGAAGCTTTCTCAGGACCCAATGACAAGGCTCAGAGTACTAGCTCCATCCGGTTCCTTGGACTGACAGCTTGGGAACTCTCAGGACTTTATTTGCAGTGATCAACATCGAAAGGCTCCCTCCAAGCGCCATTCTCCCTCAGCAAGTTAAACCAAATGTATCCAGCAGAGGACTTGACAGAATATACTGGCCTGAATAACTGTGAACCAATTACCTGAGGCTGTTGTACACTCCATCATCTATCCACGCCATACTCTGGGAACTCGATTTTGTGTTCAGGAGATAGTGAGGGCATGACTTTGCATAACAAAGGCAGAGCGGTGTGCAGCATGCTATGTCTCAGCCGCTAACTTCAGTGAATCATTCATTAGCAAGGTTGGTGCATCTGAGAGGGAGAAACACTAAACCTGATTTGAAGGAGAATTTATCACCCTGCCTGGAAGAGTAAACAAAACATAAGAGCTGTCCATCACAGTGGGGTCTGGCACCACCTTGGCAGCCAACATCTGCTCCACTGGGTGACGTTCACCTTAGGAAGGGGAGAGCAAGCAGATGGCTTCTAGAAATACTCTGTGTCTTGCTGATGCCATAGAGCACTTTTCCAAATGGACCAGAAGTGCCTAGGCACCTGTAGGTTCCAGAGCAGCAAGACAGTCTTTAGGAAAATGGGTGTGTTAGTTTGTGTTACTGATCCACCAAATGTTCCTGTGCCCTCTTTGTGATGCCCCTCCTCGTGGGAAGGTTATGTATCCTCATTCCATTGACATCAGCCTTTGTCATATGAGTTACTTGGGCCAGTGAAATGTAAGCAGAAGTGTCACTTACAAATGGAAGCTTTAAGAGACAGTGTGTGGTTTACCATGTTTCTTTTCCCTTAGCCATGAATGCTCATGGACCCCAACCCAAGCTGCTCTATTAGCCTGACTCTGGATGAAGATGTAATGCGGCAGGACTGCAGTTAAGCAATGATGAACATATAATGAGAGCCAGAAATAAACATTTGTTGTTATAGGTCACTGAGATTTGGGATCATTTATTAGTGTAGCATCCTCTAGCCTAGCCTGACTGAAAACATATCCATCAATTTCCTACACACACACATCCATTTTATGTTTCATTCTGATATAAAATGTACCAAAGTGGGGCTACTGTTTTGTAAGTTTTGGTGAAACAACTCTTCCAGTTTTTATGTACAGGTGTCTCTATCTAGTCCCTAGTAATTAGTGCACAGTGCTACATAGGAACAAAATCTGGTGGTAGCCATCATGCTGGATCCCCAATAAACTCTTAACTATAATCACTATGTCTAGACACTGGGTCAAGTTTATCACACCTGACTTATTTTTCTAACAATGGAATCACTTTCACTCTCTCATAAATAATTTTCTGAAAACTAAATTAATCAGGCCACCAATGACCTCAAACATATGTGAGTCTCCATTACAGGTGATAGTCAAAATATCTAATAGTTGGCATGGAGTTACAATTAATTGATATAGTGCTATACTCAGAAGGGTCATCCCTAACTAAATTTTACATTACATATTTACTAGCATTTTTTTCACATGTTGTTATGTTTTAACTTTTTCCATTTAATTTATGAATCTATCTGGGATTTTTTTTTGGTGCACAATATTAAATGGGAATTTAAACTTTGTTCCCAAATAGTCAACCATTTGCCTCAGAGTCATTTATTGAATAATTGATCATCTTGTTGCTTATTTAAAATGCTAACATCCTTGTGTAATAAATACATATTTGTACTTAAATCTATTTCTATGCTTTCTTTTCTGTTCCAAAGATCTGTTGGTCTCTATATGAAGACACAGTTTCAGTAGAGTATGACTTCATCGTGTGTTTTAATAACTAGAGTGTATCACATTGTATTTCTTTTTTTGAAAATATTCTTGGCTATAATCCTATGTCTTCTTACAAATGAACTATTAAATTATTTTTTCATCCTCTTTGCCTTTAAAAACTATCTTGGGGTCTTCCCTGGTGGCGCAGTGGTTGAGAGTCCGCCTGACGATGCAGGGGACACGGGTTCACACCCTGGTCTGGGAAGATTCTACATGCCATGGAGCGGCTAGGCCCGTGAGCCATGGCCGCTGAGCCTGTGCATCCAGAGCCTGTGCTCCACAACGGGAGAGGCCACAACAGTGAGAGGCCCGCATACCGCAAAAAAAACCCAAAACAACAACAACAACAAAAAAATCTTGGTATCTGTACTGGGATATCCCTAAACTTCATATTAATTTTAGGAAATTAGATAGAAATCTTTATGAAATTCCATGTTTCTATCCAAAAACTTGATATGTCTCTTCATTATTTGACTCTGTTTATTTTTCAGTCTTCTTTTATGTCCCCCAGTCAAGTTTATATTATTTCATAAGAATTCTACTCTTACATTTTAAGTTTATTCCTAGACATTTTATTTTTGGGTCATTATGTGAATGGCACCTTTACAATCCATTCAATTTTCTCACCGTTTCTTTTTTCAGGCATATTTGAAAGTTGTTAATTTTTTAATATTTCTCTTGTGTTTGGTCACCTCATTGAGCTTTCATTTAATCCCAATAGTTTTTAAGTTGATTTTCATGGGTTTTCAAGGTAGACTTTCCTATCACTTAAAAGTAATAACTTTGTCTCTGCTTTTCCAATATGTATACTGATAATTTCTCTTTTCTTGTTTTATTATGTTGGCAAGAAGCTCTAGAACAATGTACAGTACGTTTTTCTATAACTGAATTATTTTGTTATAAACACATTGTAAAAGTTTCAAAGATGCATTTTAAATGTAGACTCCATTGGAAAAAACATAATCGTGGAGCTAGAGAGTTTTAGATTTACAACATTTTTTGTCCTGCAGGGATTTGAAGAATAATACTTTTTTTTTTTTTTTTTTTTGCGGTACGTGGGCCTCTCACTGTTGCGGCCTCTCCCGCTGCAGAGCGCAGGCTCCAGACACGCAGGCTCAGCGGCCATGGCTCACGGGCCCAGTTGCTCCGCAGCATGTGGGATCTTCCCAGACCGGGGCATGAACCCGTGTCCCCTGCATCGGCAGGCGGACTCTCAACCACTGCGCCACCAGGGAAGCCCAAGAATAATACTTTGAGTGTATTTTTGTTATTATAAGCTAAAAATGCCAAATGAAAATTGACAAAAACGGACCTAAACATTGCCTTATTTTTTCTTCATTCTACATACTCAGCTATTTCTTGGCCTCCTCTATCATCCATGACCTTGACTTTGAAGTTTTGATTGATATTCAACAACAAAATAAAATAATGCAACATAAAAGCACAGCTAACCTCTAAAGCAAAGCAAGTGTGTGTCTCTTGTCTGCACAACAGCTTTTTTCTCTGTGCATATACAGAAACGGAGATTTTCTTGTAACTTTAGTGGACCACATGGTATAAACTGTGTTCCCTAATTAATTAGTTGTGCTTATCTAATTCTTGTTTTGAAAACTTATTCTGTTGTGGAAATGCTTATAATAGTGATAATTGCTGCCATTCTTGTCTTGACCCTGACTGCAGTGGGATACCCTCTACTATCTTACTTTGCACTTCTAAGTACAATGTGGGTAATATCCGGTTTAACATGGTCAATGATTAACGCTTCAGGTATAGGCTTGCCTTTCTACTCTCTAAAAATGACAAAGACACTAAAGATAAATATTTACAGCAAAAATAAATAAATAAAACGGACAAAATCTTCGATGCCTAAATCTGGGGAGAATTTAATTCAATTATAGGGTAAATGGATCTAAACTTATAAAAATTAAGACCTGCTTGGGTTTCTGTTTCTGTTGATTCATGAAAGCAAGAGCACCAGAAAAAGGTAAAACAACTTTTCATCAGTCCAGTACTTCCCCTGGCTCAGGGATGTGGTGACTGTAACCATCAGAGAACTTGGTCAACCCTACTTCAAGGACAGCCCAACATATTCCTACGTTCAGACAGACAGGCAAGTCTGAGAGGAGAGTGGAGGTGGATTGAACTTGTGGAGGTGTTGTACCACATGGTACCAGTCTGGTAGCCACACGTGACAGCAATTGCTGCTTTACAGGTAGAATTTCAGTTCAGAGATGTGTGAAAGCTGGCCATGGGTTTAGGAGGAAGGTGTCACTTCAGAGGATAGGGGTTCATGAGGAAAGGAGCTGAATACAAACAGGATTTGACTGGAGCGCTACACCCTGCCTTTGGTTGGCAGTTTGGGAAGATCTCATCAGCTCCAACCCCCCTTTCTCTCCCTCTTGGGCTTCTTCAGTGGCTCCCCAAGGGTCTCCCTGCTCCTTCCCTTGTTGCCTCCCATAGTCCATCTTGCAAACAGAAGCCACTGAGATTCCTTTAAAATGTAAGTCAGATCATGTCACTCCTGCTCAAAATGCTACAGATGGTTCTCATGTCACTTGGATATAAAATTCAAACTCCTAACCATTGTCTCAAAGCCGTAGTGGTCGAACCCCTACCCACCTATGTGTCTTGAGTTCCTATCCTAACCACTCTCCTCTCTCTCACTCTGCTTCAGCCAAACACACCTCTTGCTCTTCTTCAAACGCTCCAGACAAGCCCATTTCTATCTCAAGTCATTTGTACTTATGGTTCCTTCTTCCCTAGGATATATCTGCCAAGGTTGTTTCCTCAATTTTGTTGGGTTTCTGTGCAAATGCCAACTTATTAGGGAGGAGCTGTTTGCCCCTCTTCCTTGAGGTTGCTTTGTTTCCCTTCCATAGCACTTATCACACATATTTGTTAATGATTTTCCTCCCCCCAACTAGGAAATAATTCCCACATGAGTAGGAACTTGGTCTCTCTTGTCTGTTGATATAACTGCAGTGTCTAGAACAGTACTTGGCACAGAGTCGGTGCTCAGTAAATATTTGTTAGATGGATGGATAAAGAATGCATGGGTGGTTGGATGAATGGATGGAGGGGATTTAGATACCATAAGGGTAAACAGAGAAAAAAAAGTTTTTAATGTGGTATTTTTATGAACTCCTGAGCCTGGAAAGATTTCTTCTTTTTCAAGAATGAGGAAAGGGAAAGGCAATATAAAAAAAACCCTGCCAGCCTAATAATCTGCCTTTGTAGGTAATCATTTTCATACAATCTTTATGCTCATAGAATTTTCTTTATCCTGAAAGATAGCCCAGAGTTCACTTCTTTCTGTTAAATTTTCCCACAACTAGCTGGAACCTGTATGTACATCAGTAGGTTTGGTTCATTCTCTGTTCAGGAGTGCTGTATTCAGTTTTGTCTTTATTATATAAAATTCATTCTCTCTCTTTCTCCCAACAACTAATTGTTTGTATCATGAATCTCCAGCCTCTGTCCTCTAGACATAAGTTGTAACATTCTTCTCTTTGTTTTCATTGCCTTTTCTTGTATTCTGCATTCTAGAGCTTCCCAAGTTTGAGTCATATTATCACCGACTTAGTTTTCTAATGTCATTTAAAATTCTGCACTGCCATTATTGGTTTTCTTGTATTTTCCCTTTATTCCAGGCTACAATTTCATCACAGACGGCTGTGATATCATCCTGTCTTTCTACTTTCACTTCATAGAGAGTGGAAGGTACGTGTTAGCTAAAATGTACTTCTGTTTTTTTCTAAAGATATCTTCTTTTGAATCCTATATTTTCTTTCCTTTTTTATGTTGAAATATCTTTCCCTGGGTCTCAAGTTGTTTTTCTTATTTTTTAGGCTTGATGGAAGATATTTCGATCCTTGCCTCATATTTATGAAAGATAGTGTGAGCCATCTCCCTTAAGTTCTCTCCTGTCCATCTGGATGCTGCAATAGCATCATGATTTTTTTCATTATCAGTTACAGGATCTAACAGACTGTACAGATTGGATAAGAATCAAGGTGCTATAGAAGGTCTCTGCCTTACTTTTTCTTTGTATTTGGAAAAGCTACTGAGCTGAGCACCAGTTATGTTCATTTTATAGTCTATGAATCTTAACCACTGTTTCAAGTAGACACAGTGGTTCTACTGACCTTCCTAGTGATGCTGCCAACTGGATCAGGGGAAATCATACTATGTCATGGACAAGTCTTCTTGTTTTCCAGCTTCCGTTGGCTGTTACCACCTTTGACCATGGAAGCAGCAGCTTCTTGACTGATAAATGAAATTCATATGTAGTTTTTCCCCTACATACCATGATTTATCCTTCCCTCTAGACAGTTGCTCTTCACATTTGAAAAGCAGTGCAGTTTTCTTCTTAACTTTGCACATCTCTTATTGTGGCCTTTGCTGCCTTCTTGTAATAGTCAAGCTTCCCTAGAGAAACAGAACCTATAGGATACATATAGGTATAAAAGAGATTTATTGTGGGAATTGGCTCACATAATTATGAAGGCTGAGAAGCTCCATGATATACTGTCTGCAAGCTGGAGAACCAGAAAAGCTGGTGGTGTAATTGAGTCAGAGCCCTAAGTCCTGAAAAGGGGGAGCTGCTAGGGTAAGTCCCAAAGTCTGAAAGCCTGAGAACAGCTGGGATGGCCAAGGACAGGAAAAGATGGATGTCCCAGCTCAAGAAGAAAGAGAAAGAATTCACCCCTCCTCTGCCCTTTTGCTCTATGTGGGACCTCAGCAGATTGCATGATGCTCACCCACATTGGTGAGAACAGATCTTCTTTACTCAGTCTACTGTTTCAAATGCTAATCTCTTCTAGAGACTCTCACAGACACATCCAGAAATAATATTCTACCAGCAATCCCAAGCATCCCATTGTCCAGTCAAGTTGACACATAAAATTAGCCATCACACTGTCTTTAATCTAGTCCTAGCTTCTCTAATTCTAGGAGAAATTTCTTGATGTTTGTAGCATGTATATGCCATCTTCTCTAATTTCCCTTATACATCTCTTTGCGTACTCCTTGGGTCATTTTTGGCAAGACCTTGGAAATGGAGAGAAGAGGGAGAAGGGCTGGACCACTGTTTTTGGATCTCCATAATTCCATGCCTGTGACCTAGTAGAAAATTAATAAATATTTGGGGGCTTCCCTGGTGGCGCAGTGGTTGGGAGTCCGCCTGCCGATTCAGGGGACACGGGTTCGTGCCCCAGTCCGGGAAGATCCCACATGCCACGGAGCGGCTGGGCTCATGAGCCATGGCCGCTGAGCCTGCGCGTCCGGAGCCTGTGCTCCGAAACGGGAGAGGCCACAACGGTGAGAGGCCCGCGTACCGTAAAAAAAAATAATAATAATAATAAATAAATAAATAAATAAATATTTGTTGGATGCATAGATAGATCAATGTAGAAGACCCAAGAGATTGGATGATCTCCCCAAATCCTCACAGATCATATGTGATCTGTGATTCTGATCCTTTTCATAAGGTTCTTGCTCAGATCTATTCATGCTTCAAAGCCTGGATTAAATACCTTTTTTTTTTTTTTTCCCTGTAAAGATTTTTCTGTTCCCCTAAGTCTGAAGTAGTTTTTCCCAGACTGTGCTCCCAGAGTGCTTTTCTCCGTATCTCTCTTACTACTTTGATCTTTATGTTATAGTTATTTATGGACCTTTCTTACTTTACCTATACCTATACAAAATAAAAATACTTCCTCTTTAGATGGGGCAGATTTTGATACCCTCTAGCATCTTCACAGGGCTTAAGACTGAAAAAGGAGAAGCAAGTTTGAATTAAGTCAGCCCATAAGATTGCTTTCCAGCATTCCCAAACATGTCCTGGGGATCCCAGCCATCCCATGAGCAAGAGGACACATCTGAACTGTTGGCCTTTTTTTTTTTTTTTTTTCGGTACGCGGGCCTCTCACTGTTGTGGCCTCTCCCGTTGCGGAGCACAGGCTCCGGACGCGCAGGCTCAGCGGCCATGGCTCACGGGCCTAGCTGCTCCGCGGCATGTGGGATCTTCCCAGACCGGGGCACGAACCCATGTCCCCTGCATCGGCAGGCGGACTCTCAACCACTGCGCCACCAGGGAAGCCCCTGTTGGCCTTTTAAAGCAAGTGTTGGCAAGCTTTTTCTATAAGAGCGACAGTAAATATTTTAGGTTTGCAGGCCTTAAAGTATCTGTCACAACCACTCAAGTCTTCTGTTGTAGCATGAAAGCAGCTGTTGACAAAATTTAAATGAATTGGTGTGGCCACATTCCAATAAAACTTTGCTGACAAAAGTAGGCAGTGGCCCTTGGGCCATTGTTTGCCAACGCCTCTTCTAGATTATGGACTTCTTCACCAGGAAAATGGAAAATAGGCAGGATTTTCTGTTCTGCTGTGGACATACACTTGACAGGCCAGTTGACCACTGTGGGAGGAGGAAAGTTCTCCCCAACAACCAACCAGCACCACATCTGCACTTGTGTAGCTGTCTTCATCAACCACCAGTAGAGCGGGGTTACTGAAAGTTTAGAGGTAGCATACAGAAGAAAGTCTGCACATCCAATCAGATGTTATCAAATTTTGTGGGAGAAGTGACCTATTTCTCAAAAAGTCAGTATGGAAACATCTCATAAAACAATCTTTAGAAAATTCAATAGCAAGCACCACTCTATGGCATATTTTAAAGTTGTCCCATCTGTGATTTTTCCCTGGCTAACACAGGTTCCAGCTAAGGCAGCTGTTTGTAGAATCTTATGGCAGCTAACTCTGCAAACTGACCTACTTCTTCCAAACTCAGCTTTGCAAATTGCATGATTTGAAAAGGCCCTGTGTGTGACAGGTTTCTTTTTCAGAGACTGCAACCTGGCTGCTATTTCATTATTGCCAACTTTGAGATTTGCCTTGATGGTTTCCCAGGTTTTATAGGAATGCTTAAGGAAAAAATAGGCAATCAATAAAACATTGTCATGTGCTGAACATGAGGATGGTTTTTCTGGGTTCCCATCACATCCTCCCAGACTATGTCTATCTTAGGGCTAGATTTATAATTTGTTCATTCATCTGAGTGTCAACCACAAATCCTAGTACAGTGACTTTAATACAGTAGCTGCCCAATAAATATCAGTGCAGTGATGTGTGCATATACAAGTGGGGATGAGAAGGAATGAGGAAGAGGACAGAGAGAGAAAGTGTGGGCAGGAGAGAAGAATACTTTCCTTTGCTTGTTCTTCAGGTAGATCAGCTCCATTCATTCATTCACTCATTCATTCATTGATAAATATTTAAGGAGCACCTTCCTTGTGCCAGGTATTCATATAGTCACTGGACATGCCCCACAACTAATAGATGCACAAAATCTGCTGGGTCAACATTGGAAATGATTTCATAGAAGCCTTATGTGGGGCTTGATTCTCAAACTAAAGGTGTAAATTTGAATTCTGAATATGACTCTTACTTGTATCTGTGACTCTGTCATTAATAAAAATCACAGATATTTTCGTACCATTTTACCGTTGTTGCAGATATACAGAAATATTATTGATGCTCTTCCTCACTTTAAAATGAGTTATTAGACCCACTGCTGGATCTTTTTTATTTAATATGTTAATTAAAAGCACATATATTCCCATATTACAGATTTGGGGTTCTTTCTGTAACTGATAACTGTATTTCAATATAATTAGTTTCCCTTATGTATTTTATTTTATGTACTTAAAAGCATTATTTTGAGAAGGAGTCTACAGGTTTCACCAAACTCCTAAAGGAGCCAGTGGCACAGAAAATGATTAGGAGTCCCTCTCTTAGAATCATATAACATTTCTGCTCTAAGAATCTGGAAGCAAAGAACGTGAAAAGACCCCTTAATCTTCATTAGATCGGCACGGAACAGAGAGTAGTTAAAATAGTTATTCCTATTAGTTTCTTTTCCAGTTTTACTAAGGTATAATTGACAGATAAAAGTTGTTTATATTTGAGATGTACAAGTTGATTTTTTTTTTTTAATGTATTTATTTATTTATTTTTGGCTGTGTTGGGTCTTCGTTTCTGTGCGAGGGATTTCTCTAGTTGTGGCAAGCGGGGGCCACTCTTCATCGCGGTGCGCGGACCTCTCACTATCGCGGCCTCTGTTGTTGCGGAGCACAGGCTCCAGACGCGCAGGCTCAGTAGTTGTGGCTCACGGGCCTAGTAGCTCCGCGGCATGTGGGATCTTCCCAGACCAGGGCTCGAACCTGTGTCCCCTGCATTGGCAGGCAGATTCTCAACCACTGTGCCACCAGGGAAGCCCACAAGTTGATGTTTTAATGTACATATACATTGTGAATAACCACCACAATCATGCTAATTAACATATCCATCACCTCACACAGTTACCATTTTCTTTTTCTTTTTTGTGGTAAGAACACTTATGATCGGGAATCCCCTGGTGGTCCAGTGGTTGAGACTTTGCACTTCCACTGCAGGGGGCACAGGTTCGATCCCTGGTTGGGGAACTAAGATCCCTGTAAGCGTTATGGCTCAGCCCCGCAAAAAACAAAAACAAAACAAAACAAAATACTTAAGATCTACTCCCTTAGCAAATTTCAAGTATCAAATATAGTATTTTTTAAAACTTATTTTAATTGAAATATAGTTGATTTACAATGTCATGTTAGTTTCAGGTGTACAGCACAGTGATTCAGTTATACATATATATATTCTTTTTCAGATTCTTTTCCCCTATAGGTTCTAATACAGTATTGTTAACTGCAGTCATAGTGCTGTACATGAAATGGGGAGATGCTGGTCAAGGGCAAAAAGTTTCAGTTATGTAAGATGAATAAGTTCTGGGGATCTATTAATCTAATAAGATTTGAATGCTTCTGAGTTTTTTGAAATCTTTGGTGGTGATCAGTAGGAACCAGAATGAAGAAACCACCAACAGCCTGCGGTTGAATTCTGAATTCAATTCTGAATTGAAAAAGGCAGGAGGTATTTTTGTTGTTTATTTTTGCTTATTTGTAGCACATCTATATATTTTTATACTTTCAAAGCATTTTATTGATCATTGCTATGTTTTTGGACTGGAGGGCAGAGATCTCTGATGTACTCCCCCTACCATGTTACTTAGAAGTCTTCAATCCATTTTGATTATGTTGCCATTATGGGGTTTCTAAGAGGTAAATTTAATGGCTCCCCAGTTCCTGCAGAATGCAGTACTAATTCCTCAGCATAGCAAACAAACTTGGCTTCATCCAATCTTTCCACTTTGATGACTGACCATTCCCTTACCTAACTACATGTTTCAGTCATATTACATTATTTTCTCTCTTCTCATAATGTCTGATGAGTTAATATCATGAGTTAATACTCAAGGCCCAGGAAAAAATCATCTCCTCTCTCTAGCTTTCCATGAGGCCGATTAATTATCCTTCATCTGTGTTTCTAAGCACTATAAGTAGTGGTCTATTAAAGCGTTTAATCACACTATACCCTAAGTATATAAAGACACTATATACTAAGTGTCTTTCTTTGCTACCTGACTTTAAGCCCGTCTAAAATTTGATGATCTATTCTTCATCTTTGGAATCTCATGACATAGTATACAGTGGGTGTTCAAATATATGTAATTTGTTGAATTATAACATATCAATTCTTCACTCTCTCTGAAAACATGTTTCTGGTGTATATTCCATCTCATTCCCTTGGGGCAGTCGATCAAAATCTGTAGAGCAACACAGAACTTGAATATAGAGTGAATTAACTTTGGTTTAATTCACACAATCAAATATTCTCAGGTTAGGAAGACGTACTAAGAGCTATGCAGTCCAATCACCCAACCATCATACTGATATTCTCTACAACTTCTTAACCTAGCAATCACCTAGAATTTGACATCTTTTGTTTGGCCTGTCTTCATCCCATGCACACGTGGTAACAGCTGGCTCCCTTTCCTAGCGCTGTATCTCTACTCTCTCTCTGAGGCCTCCGAGCTCTGCAAAGTTCAACAGTAGTGAAAAGGGATTTAGACTCCAGTGTTTCTCAGATGTCTTCCAGCCTAAAGCCATTCCCCTTCTAAACCAGCAAATGATGGTTGAGTTCTGGCAAGGTCCCTTCTATTCATTTTCTACTGTAATTTTAAGAAAGAGAGTTCGACTAGCTCTTACTGTGCCCTTTTGCATTGATTCCTTTTGTACTCTAGGAGATACCCTCCTGGCAGGACTTCACATGCTGGGAATAATATTATTCTTTCCTACAAAGGAAAATGATGTTTACCTCAAATTCGTCTCTCTCCAACATGTTTGCTTTGGAAACCAAAAGAAGTGAGGTTGTAATGACCAGCACAAAAACAGACATCTGCCACTCATGGTCACACACCATCAATTCAGCCAAATAACTTCATTCTCCAAATGTATAACACCTCTTATATTTGGACAACTGTCACCAAACAGACATGGACTCAGAGGCCTTCCCAGACAAATCCTTTAGCAGAGACATGTGGCGGAAGAGGTGAGCCTGTTTGGAGAACTGAGGTTTTCATCTTGGGGGATTTCACTTCAACTTTCAGAGGACACTGTCTACATGTGCTGCTCTATGTCTTTATTTGTTTATGTGGTCCCTGGGCATATAGAAGACAGGAAAGAATTGTACTGGAAAGGACGGAGCTGTGATGCAGTAGAAAAAAGAGCTAGGTGTCAGAAATAAAATGGGAAGTGTAAACAGACCTGAAATAAACAGTTTAGTTTAAGTCTATTCTTGTATCATCCCACAGACATGTAAAATGCAATCTCCAAATTGAAATGGTTGCACACACTCGGTTCTCACCCTCCAAGTTCCCATACCAAAAAATCCAAAGCAAAATCTTTGAGAAAATATAAAATTAAGTCTCTAATCTAGACTGCAGCTATAAAGTTATAAGTAAAAGCCAGAGACAGAGTCTAAAGAAATGGTGTTCCTCCAGCTACATTCAATTTTCCATGGCCCTTAATGTCACTGAATACCAGCTCTGCACTAAGAAGCTGTGGAGATTGGCACAAGTTATACCATCTCTGCCTCTCAGTTTCCTTATTTGTTAAATAGGGGATAATAAAACCTATGTGATAAACTTTAGATGAACCGATATTTCCAAATATAAGTCCAAAGGATTGGACTATTCAAGCCCATCCCAAGAGAGACTGGGGAATTACAAAATCTACTTTTTATCACTTATTCCATTGTTCCATTGCTCCATTGCAAGAATTTAGTAATACAGCATATGTGAAGACTTCCCCTGGGATGAGAGCAAAGATAAGAAAATTAAAAATAAAAATGAAGCATCAAGTAATAAGAAGAAGCCACTTCCCCAGAAACCTTGTGCAGTCTTGTCCATTGCCTAACTGTCTGCCAAAGCCAGAGGCCACTCAAGGGGAAAAGTGGTCGTGTGTGGCAGTGAGGAGAACGGACTGTTGTCGAGGACTGGCCTCCCTAGCAAGCAGAAGCCTCATTCCCAGCCATCTGAAAAGGAAAACCGTACCACGGGAAAACCCAGAGAAACTATTGGTCTCCTCTGTGCCACTGACTTCTGTTTCTTCTCTCTTTGGTCTGCATATGGAGTCACTATTCCAATTCTGCTAACTTAAATCTATCCTGCCATTTGTGAAGGACAAAGTCCGGCATGGGGAAGTCAGCTTTCTCACTGAATTTTCTCCCAGTTTGGAGATTAGGAATTATTACACCCGATTCGCAGATGAAGAAACTGAGACTCAAGGAAAAATTACTGATCAATGCCACATAGTTAATAAAAGGAGGAGCTGAGTGTCTTTGTGGTAGCCAAGTAAAGGCTTTGGGTCCTTTTCTCATCCCCATTTAAATAGTCATTGTGGTTATTTATTATATCTGCTCATAAGGTGAACCTGAGCCTGAGGTTCTTCAAGCTCATTTCTCTTCATGAAAAATAGCATCGGGGGTTCAGCAGCACAGTTATGAATCTCCATTTACAGATGGAAATCAATGAATCTTAGATATTCAAGGTCATTGAAGATTCAAGAGAGAACAGGAATGGAAATATCTAGCCAAAACTCCAAACTGAATTTACTCCTTTTGATAAATCTCAAATTACTAGCTATAAGATGCTGGGCAAGTTACTTAACCTCTCTGAGCCCTTACTCTTAATCTGCACAATGGGAATAATAACTTACACAGTGTCATGATGAGAATAATCAGTAGTGATTATTATTGAGGATTACCTTGGGCCAGACATTATCTAAGTGCTTCTTATATTTTCCATCTATAGCTAAATGCAAGATTCTATCTCCAGGGTGAAGGAGTAAGTTTCCATAGACTGACGCTCCTACAGAAAACAGCTATAAACTTGGGACAAAGTACCCCCTAAGACAACCACCTGAAGGGTCTAGAGTGTGAACAAAGGCAAAAGATTTTGGAGGAGAGTCAAAACCTGGAAGATGCAATCATGATAAAGTGAGTTTCCCATTGGGGATAGGGGCTTTGACCTGATGGCAGACTCCAGTCATAATTTAGGGAATCTAAAACCATAGAAAACCCAATTTTCTGGCCTAAGGAACAAAGGGATGGAACCTGGAGCAACTATGGCTGCTGAAGACTGAGGAGGCAATCTCAAAATAAGGAAAGAATCAGAGAAGAATAACACTAAATTCTGCATACAGATTCTGCCCCAAGTCTCAGGCTGATGCCTGAACCACATATGCATGGGCTATAAACAGCCCAGCTAAATATAAAATATTAAAACTGAGATTTGAGTTGCCACCCACCTAACCAAATTAATGCAGGTTATACACATTAATACTCTTTGGAGAAATATAACTGAATTCGCAACATTCACAATGTCCAGAATACAAGTCCAAACTAGTCAACATATACACAATAAAGAAAATGTGACCCATTCTCAAAAAAAAAAAAAAAGACAGTCAACAAAGGCCAACACTGAGATGTCTCAACTATTAAAATTATCAGGGCTTCCCTGGTGGCACAGTGGTTAAGAATCCACCTACCAATGCAGGGGACACAGGTTTGAGCCCTGGTCCGGGAAGATCCCACATGCTGCAGAGCAACTAAGCCTGTGCATCACAACTACTGATCCTGAGCTCTAGAGCCCACGAGCCACAACTACTGAAGCCTACATGCCTAGAGCCCATGCTCCACAGCAAGAGAAGCCACCACAATGAGAAGCCCACGCACCACAACGAAGAGTAACCCCTGCTCGCCGCAACTAGAGAAAGCCCACATGCAGCAACAAAGACCCAACACAGCCAAAAATAATAAATAAATAAAAATAAATAAATTTTTAAAATAAAAAATAAAATTATCAGACAAGGACTTTAAAATGGTATAACTATGCTCCATAGGTAAAGGAAAATATGCTCATAATGAATGAAAAGATAGGATAACTCAGAGAAATTGAAAATATGAAAAAGAATCAGTTGGAAATTTTAGAACTAAAAACACGGTATCTGAAATTAGAATTTATTGGATGGGGTTAATAACAGAATGGAGATGACATAGAAAAGAGTCAGTAAAAGTGAACTTGAAGATAGATCAACAGAGATTACCTAAAATGAAGAAAAGACAGAAAAAATACTGGAAAAAATGTACAGGGACTTTTGGGGGGGGTGGGAATCAAAAGTTCTAACATATGGATTTTTAGAGTTGCTGAAACAAAGAGTAGAAAATATAATTTGAAGAAATAATGGCTGAAAACTTCCCAAATCTGGTGAAACACATAAATTTACAGAATCAAGGAGGTCAGCAAACAAAACATATATGAAGAAAACCATGCCTGGGCCTATCATAATCAGACTGCTGAAAATCTTTAACTAAATTCTGGGAGCAATGTCTGTCTAGAGCTCATCTCTGTGTAGGAGTGTTAGCCTTTCAAGACCCTACTGTCTGTTTCATCAGAGAAATAGCTTGTCTCAAATATTTTTACTTCTCATTACTCTACATAACCACCTCAGATGCAATGATTTTTCCCATTTTACAGGTGGAGGAACTGAGATATACATAAATGACACTGACTGCCTGGTATCATATATAAAATAGGTGGTGGGAACAAGGCTTGCACCTGGCTCTAACTTCAAAATCCACACAATTAACCATCCTGATTGGCTCCAGCGTGAGAGAAGCTAATAGCTGTGAAAGTATCAAGACAGTGTCTTGTGCTCAAAAATTACTAATTACAATCCCCCCTTTATTCCTTGTTTCTTGGTGGCCTTTGTTGTTAACACCCTCATCAATCAATAGTTATTTATTCATAATCTAATATTTATTTATTCATAATCTAACTATTCATAAGTACCATATTAGTTTCCTATGGATGCTGTAACAAACTGGGAGGCTTAACACAACAGAAATGTATTATCTCACAATTCTGGAGGCCAGAAGTCTGAAATCAAGGTGTTGGTTGGGCCCCACTCTGATTTTTCCTTGCTCTTTCCAGTTTCTAGCAGCTCCAGGTGTTCCTTGGATTGTGAATATATAACTGCAACCTCTGCTTTTATTTTCACATGGCTTTCTCCTTGGTGTCTGTGTCTTTAATAGAGACACTTGTCTTTCTATTTAGGTCCCATATGGGTAATCCAGAATGATCTCATCTCAAGATCTTTATCTTAATTACATCTGCAAAGAACTTTTTTCCAAATAAAGTAACATTCTCAGGATCTGGAAGTTAGGATTTGGACATTTCTTTTGAGGGGAAAGCCATTATTTAACCTGCCACAAATACCAAACCCAGTTTTGTTGTGCTATAAGGTTAAAATTAGAAAGGCATGTAAATCATTGCCACTTCTTAAAAATGCTCACAATCGAATGTGGAAATAAGACATTCATAAAAAATGATCATATAAAATTTTTTTAAATATAAAAACTTAAAAAAAACTTTTAAAGTAATTCTAGGCACAGTGCTAGGTTAGGTACACAGGGGTTTTCCATCTACAAGGCCATGTTGGGTAGATATTATCTCCACTTCATAAATGAGATACTTAAGAGCCAAGGAGATGATGTGCATATCTCAGGTCATTCCTGCAGTATCATGTAGTGTTTACAGGCACTTTGGGTCTCATCTTCCTGTAAGAAGAAGATAATACCACCTCCCTCAGAGGAAATTACATCAGTGCATGGAAATCTATTAGCACAATATCTAGTACACAGTAAGTTCTCAAAGAAGAAAGCTTAAAAAATTTTTTAAAGGAAGCTAATCTTGGTAAATGGTCGGTATGGGATTCAGATGATGATGTGCCTGGCCCCAAACCCATGTTCTTTTTATTTTACCACAAAATATCAAACAGAAAAGCTAGGGCACTTACATTACCTAATCTCTCTGCACAGAATGCTTCCCCCAAATCCTTAATCCTTCTATGGTGGGGGTGGGGCAGATGCTGCTACTTTATTCTCCTTCTTCTTCATCTTCTTTTAATAAAATCTTTACTGAGCCATAACGCATATACCATAGAACATCACTAGTTAAAGTTCAGAATACAATTCAGTTTTTTAGTATCTTCACAAAACTGTGCAATTATCACCACATTCAATTTTAGAACGTTTTTCTCTTTCCCCCAAAAACCCATAGTCACTCCCCTTCTCCCCACTTCCTGCTGTCCCTAGGCAAACATTAGTCTACCTGCTGGCTCAGTCGCTTTGCCCCTTCTGAACATTTCATATAAATGGAATCAGACAGTGGAAGCTTTTGTGAGCGGCCTCTTTCACTTAGCATATTGTTTTCAAGGTTCATCCATGTTGTAGCATGTATCAGTACTTCATTGCTTTTTATTGCCAAGTAATATCCCATTGTATAGATATACCACATTTTATTTATCCATTCATCATTCGATGGACATCTGGGTTGTTTCCACTTTTTGACTACTACAGTCATGCTGCTAGGAACATTCACATACAAGTGTTCATGTGGGCACGTGTTTTCATTTCTCTTGAGTATATACATAGGAGTGGATCTTCTGGGTCATATGCTAACTCTATGTTTAATTTGGTGGGGGGCAGGGGGGAACTGCCAGACCCTTTCCAAAGTAGCCAAATCCTTTTACATTCTCACCAGCAGCATATGAGGGCTCCAATTTCTCCACGTCCTTGCTTACACTTCTCATCTGTGTTTTTTATTATAGTTATCTTAATAGGTGTAAAGTCGTATCTTATTACAGTTTCAAATTGTATTTGACTGATGGCTAATGATGTTGAACAACTTTTCATGTGTTTATTGGTCACCTGTATATTTTCTTTGGAGAACTATCTATTCAGATCATTGGCCCTTTACTTAAAAAATAAAAATTAGGTTGCCTTTTTCACTGCATCACTTCCATGGCAGCACAAAAGCTTTTCATTTTTTTTTTTTTTTTTTTTTTTTTGCGGTAGGCGGGCCTCTCACTGTTGTGGCCTCTCCCCTTGCAGAGCACAGGCTCCGGATGCGCAGGCTCAGCAGCCATGGCTCACGGGCCTAGCCGCTCTGCGGCATGTGGGATCTTCCCAGACCGGGGCACGAACCCGTGTCCCCTGCATCGGCAGGCGGACTCTCAACCACTGCGCCACCAGGGAAGCCCAAGCTTTTCATTTTGATCAAGTCCAATTAGTCTATTTTGTCTATCATTCCCTGTGCTGACTTCTTGATACTCAGGTCACCCTGTATTGTTTTCCTCATGGCTTTTATGCTTACTGATATTTATTTATTTATAGGTATCCTTGGCTCTTTTTTGTCTCCCACTAGACGATTAGCACTCTGAAGGCAGAAGCTTATCTACTGTGCTCACTGCTCCATCCTCTGTGCCTAAAATAGTCCTTTCCCAAAGCAGACACTTGATAAATATTCTATATAAATAAACATAAGATTCTTTGTACTGTCCCAGCAAACAGTAGACTGTGAGGGACAACACGTTAGCCATGAGAAAAGTGTATAAGTGGTGAGTCTATCTATTCCCTCCCCCCAAATCGGTTTTAGGAGCAACCCCTGCAGCCTCTGTCCATTTTCACCTAGAACCAAGGCACTGCAGATTGTGGGGAAGCAAAGGCCCTTGCTCAGAGGTTGCCTGGGATGGGCATGGGCTGCTTGTATGGAAATGAGACTGAGCTATGTTAGGCAACATCTGCTTATTGAAACCAGCCAATGACAGCTCACACACAGCCACCAGCCTCACACAGCTTTATTCCGAGGACTGACAGCCATTGCGCGTCCCTGAAAGGCTCTCACTTGGATACGGTTGGTAGCAAACCCAGTAGTTGCTCAACTCCACAAGCTAATGGATCATTGGCCGTTAGCATTGCTTACCTCCTACACCACATTCCAGGCTCAATCTCCTCTCTGCACATCGCCATCATCCGCAAGGTTTGTTTTCAGATGGTTTTCTTTCCTGGTTAACTGTGTAAAAAGAATATACTTGGTCCATTTCACTCAAAAAAGAAGGCTCTTCAATGGCCCATTTTATCTTCTATGCATCTCAGGTCTATAGCCTCCTCTTATTGTAACAATTTAAAGGAGAGTCCTGGAAGGATTTTATGCCAGAGAATAATATAAGGATGTAACGTTAATGGGAAGAGTGATGTTACCAAAATGTCAGTCCCTGACTCATCCAGATGTGGTCAGTGAGGCCCTTCACTCCTAAACTCAGTTCAGTCCAGTCCTTTAACCAAAACGCACCAGGGAGTTTTCTGGTGGTCCACTAGGAACCTCAGCCTTTCAGTTGGTTGGGGAGGAAGACCTGGCTAGACTGCAACTGGTGGATTTGGAAGAAATCACCAAATTTATCTAGGTTGGCCTAGTCTATGATTAGGTTTGTTTTTTTCTTCTGCCTCAAATTCCATTTCCAAGTCAGAGCTAGAGCCTTCAGTCTGGTTGCCACCATCAATACCTGAGTCCTATTCTTTTTTGGTCAGTAGTTCTCATTATTGTCAGTACTTGCCCATTACAATTATATGGGGAGTTTTCCAAAACTGCTAATGCCCAGGCCAATTAAGTCATCATCTCTGTTTATGGAGACCAGGCATCTGATATATCTAAAGCTCCCTTGGTGATTCCAATGTGCAGCCAAAGTAAAGAACCATGTTTAGCCTCAGATGAGGTCAGGTGACATTAAGAAGGAACCATTCTCCTGTAACACCACTGCCAACAGCTGCCTGACTTTGAACACTAACTGATAGGGTAGTCCAAGTCTGAGTTTGTCACTCTCTTGTAGTTGGACAGGGATCAGACTGATTTCATGGTGGTGCCTCAATCTTCCATCATGCCATATCTTAGTTTACTTCTCCTTGCTGTTGACCCAGTTTCTGAATACCTAAGCAGGTCTAAGTGTTCTAGACAGGCTGGGGTTGAACTCGTGGCTAAAGCTGAGTCTATGGCATTAAGTAGGGTCACTGGGAGGACTATAGCATGGCTATTGAAGCTGGAGGCCCAATCTCTTGAATGAAATAAAAATTGGGCCGAGCTCTATATGCCAGAAATGTTGCTTTTCGGATCATGTGGGCATTGAAAAATCTCCTGGGACTCTGAATTTGATGCCTGGTGACTGATTACCAGCAACTTATGTAAAGACAGTCTTCTGCAGTGGCTTACTGCATTGAGTTCTTCCAGAAGTTAAGGTCAGTTCCATTCTGTTATTGGTAAGTCCATTCCAGGTTGAAAGGAATGTACTGGTTATAATAAAGATATACGAACAGAGAACAAAGAATAAAATCAGCTTCTGAGATTTCTTTTGATGTCATAGGATGATGGTAGGAAATTGGGACTGGCACTGATAAAACTAACTTGGCACAGAGAGGGGAACTAAACAATGTAGACAAAGTCCAGGGCTATATGACTCTCTCAACGCTAATTCTTGGAGGCATCTGTAAAAGATGGGGAAGCGATCACTTAGGCCATGGTAACAAGAAGTTCAGTCACCTGGGGAATATTTAGGAGTCTGACAAGTTGTGGTTATAGAATGGGGAGATCTGCCCATTGTGGGTGAAAGTAGCAAGAGCAAACAGGGCTCTGGAGGGTTATGCTGGCTTTGAGCTTGAGGCTAAAGGTGAATCAAGAGCATTTAGCAGTATCACTGGGAGGTTGATCAAGCTAGAAGCCCTGTCTCTTGAATGGAATAAACACTGAATGAAACTCCATATTCCAGAAGTTCTGCCTTCAACACTCTGTGGGCATCCAAGGATCTGCTGGAACTCTCAGTCCAGTGAGGGTTGTCTGATTGCCACCAACAGAGCCTGGGAAGGAGCAAAGACAGTGGAGGCAGCCAGAGGCCCAGCTATTGTGTTGGCTTTATTTTCTGAGAATATGAATTTATTCTGATCCCTACTGGTCTGGGGGTGGAGACTATTAACAAACTCTGTGCCCCTAAGGAAGTCTGCTCTGTAACTGGGGATGGTTCAGCCAGTAGGTGGGAGGTCTTTGAGACACAAAATTTGGAATTTCAGGAAAGGCAGAAGTAGGGCTGACCAAAGATGGGGAGCCAGAGACAGCCAGCTCCTTCTCAGTGTGCTGGGGGGTGGGGGGTTACCCTCGTGCTCCCTCTCTTCCCTTCTTTCCCTGCTCCCTTCTATATTCAAATTCCAGCTAACAGCTAGACACCACAGGGGTGAGAGCACTCTTTAAAGGCAAAAGTAAAGACCTCATTAAATTGGGGAATGCAGAGAATAGAATGAATAGGAATGAAACACTTTCAGCTACCCCTCGGGAGGCCTCAGCAGAATAGCTTCTCAGTGGAAATCATTAGCACCAAGCTAATTCCTTAATGGACTGCATCTCTACAGTGCTCCCAGAGGCCCAGCAGCACTGGTGGGGGTGGAAGAATTTACACCCAGCCCTCCCCCGTCCCCACATTCAGCCTCAGACACAAAGCCCCAGGGCTGTAGGTGATGAAACACAAGCCAGGCTGGGGAAGATCTGGAGAATTTGGCTTCAAACCCACCCTTCCAACCACTCACATGCTCTCCCAGAGAGCTGTGTGGAATCCTCCCAACAGGCCTGGCTTATTGAGGTGTTTTAGAATGTAAAAAGTGAAAGTGAGGAATGGTAAAAAATTTAAATAATTTCAGTTGCCCTGGTGACCTGGGAATCCAGGATGAAGGAAAACCTCTGCTTGGGCCAAAAGTGCTCTCCATGTAAAGAAGATGAGCTCTTTTATGTAACCTGGTGATGCTAAAATCTGGAGCCCCATGAAAGCCAGTAAAGGCATCAGTAAATGCATCAGGATATCAGTAAAGGCAGCTCAGAGGAGTGGGAAGCAATGGGATTCAGAGTCAGGGAATCCTAACTTCATTGCTAAATTGCTGTATGATATTGTTTAGCCTCTCTAGGGTTTAATAATTTTGTTATTTGTAAGTTGAGTATAATAAATACCTATCTCATAGGGTGTGCTGTAAAGATGAAATGAAATAAAATATATGAATAAGATCAACTGTTTACTCCGATGAAGAGCAGACATCATCACGTGTCTGTGGCATTGTAAGTAGCCCATGAGACCTTCCTGATAATGATATTAATAATAGACATTAAAGACAAGACAACAGGCCCAAAATGGAGTCACTTGTGCTAAGTCCCATGTCACCAAACCGAGATTCAACAAATGTTTCAGCTCTCCCAGAGTGGAATCTTTTCTGTTTTTGCTTTTGTTTTTTTGGCTATGCCGCATGGCTTGTGGGATATTAGTTTCCCTGCCAGGGATTGAACCCGTGCCCCCTGTAATGGAAGCACAGAGTCTTAACCACTGGACTGCCAGGGAAGTCCTCAGAAGTGGAACCTTAAACCAACCACTCAGACATAACTTGATGAGAATTAATTAGGTAATCATCTGATAAACCCCTGCCATTCCCTAGTAACCTTGCAATAACCAGTTGGCTTTTTGCCTTATCCAACTTCCTTGTTCCTTCTGCCTATAAAATCTCTTTCTTTGTGCAGCTCTTTGGAGCTCCTTTCCATCTGCTAGACTGGATGCTGTCCAATTCATGAATCATTGAATAAAGCCAATAAGATCTTTAAAATTTACTCAGATTAAATTTTGTTAACATAAATAAAAATTTTAAGCATTTACTGTATGCCAGGCACCGTGCTCTAAATTTGCATGCATCAGCATATTTATTCCTCCTAATGATGTTGTGGGTCAAGTATTCTTCTTATGCCCATTTTACATGCCAGAAAACAAAGTTTCAGAATATATAAGTAATTTGCTCAAGACCACATACCTAGGAAGGAGCAGAACTGGGACTTTAACTTACCATATGCCAAGCACCACTAGGCCACATTGCCACCCAGCTGAACAGAGAAGTAAGTTGTCCCAAGGTTTGCCATGCCCACTTGGGAAATAGAAAACTGCCACAACTGCACAAGGAGTAGATGGTGTTGAGGAGTGGAATTACTCCAATATTCTCAGGGTGCAGTTCACCTACTTAATGTTTAGTATATGTGCTAAAGGATATTTTCATTTTGTGGTTGTATTTTTTGTTAAATATATCTGTGGCAGGTAGACTTCTAAGCTGGCATGTAATATCCCCATCACCTAGTGTTACGCCCTAGGGAACCCCTCCCCCTGAGTGTAGGCTGGATCTAGTTACTTTACCTTTAATGAACAAAAGAGCAACAGTGGTGGAAAGTTACTGTTGGTTTTCTATCACTGCATGTATTAGCTTGGGCTGCATAACAAAATACCACAGATGAGGGGGCTTAAACAACAGACATCTATTTTTCCACCGTTCTGGAGCCTAGAAGTCCCAGATCAAGGTTCCAGCCAATTCGGTTTCTGGTGAGAGCTCTCTTTCTGGCTTGTAGACAGCCGCCTTCTTACTGCATCCTTACATGGTCTTTCCTTGGTGAGTGTGTATGGAAAGAGCGAGTGAGCTTTCTGTTTGGATCAGTCACCTTATGACTTCATTTAACCTTATTGTTCTTATCTCCAAACACAATCACACCGGGGGTTAGGGCTTTAACATGTGAATTTGAGGGTAAGAGACACAATTCAGTCTATAACACTGCATAACAGATCACCACACACAGAGAAGCTGAAAACAATATGCATGTATTATCTCACTCTTTCTGTGGGCCAGGAATCTGGGTATAGGTTACCTGGGTTCTCTGCTCTAAGTGTCACAAATGTGAAATCAAGGTGTGGGCCAGGCTGAGTCCTTGTCTACGGATTCTGGAGGAAAATCTACTTCCAAGCCCATTCTTGCTGTTTGCAGAAGTCAGTTCTTGCAGTTGAAGCACTGAGGTTCCTGTTCCCTTCCTGGCTGTCATCTATGGACTGCTCTCAGCTACTGGGGCGACCTGCATTCCTTGCCACATGGCCCTTTCATCTTCAAGAGCATGTCTAACCCTTCCTGTGCTTTGAATCTCTGACTTCCCTCATCTCTGACCTTGAGACCCAGACTCATTAAATACACATGTGGTGGCTACCCTTCTAAAGGCCTCATGTGATTAGGTCAGTTCCACCCAGATAATCTCCCTATCTTTAAGTCAACTGATCTAAGACTTTAATTACATTTGCAAAATCCTTTTGGCCATATGATGTAATAGAATCATGGGAGTGCCAGCCCATCATATTCACACTCCTGGGTCATACAGGATGTGTACACCAGGGGAACATCTTAGAATGTTGTATCCCACGGTCACTTCCAAGACTAGGTTACAAAACACTGTGACTTCTGTTTTGCTCGCACTTTTTTTCTCAAGCTCTTTTCTCTTCTTCCTCTGCTGAAGCAAGTTGCCCTGCTGTGGGCTGCCCTGTGGAGAGACTCATGTGGCAGAAACTGAGGGCAGGCTCAGTCCCACAGCCCATGAAGAAGTGAATCCCACCAACAACCAGGTGAGTGAGCTTGGAAGAGGACTCCCTCCCCTGCAGCTGAGCCTTATGGTGCAGCCCTGGCCACAACTTGATTGTAGCTGATTGAGAGACCCTCAGCCAGAGGACCCACCTAAGCCACACCCCGATTCCTAAGTGCTGCTATTTTATGCTGTTAAGTTTTGGGGGCAATTTCTTACACAGCAGTGTATAACTAATACAAGATCTCTTAGCAAAAGCAATGTGATGAGAGTGTATGACTTCTATGTGGGTTATATCCAAGAGGTTGAATGAGGAAAGAAGACTGATTGGTTCCCAATAATATTCCATAAAATGTAATTCATGTGAGTTACGCATGAAGTTGCTTGGCTTACCGTAATGGCTGGTTTATGATAATAGGGATTTGTGATAAAACGTAGGAAGGGTCCACTTTGAGAGGTGAATTTCCCTGCTCACTTGACATGTGGTCCTTTCTGTTTAAACAAGGCAGTAAATCTTTCCCACATCCCATGAGCTACCATAGGGCCACATAGAAAGCAGTCAGGATTTTCTAGTCTCTAAATGGTATAATTCATCAATAGTTAGCAGTTGGTACCTGGGTACCATCTGGCATCTTGTGACTGTGCCCAGAACTAACATCTTCATGTTGGCAAGAAATACACCAAGATGCACCTTTCCCTGGGAGAAAGAAAAAAATTGTCCAGATTTGGTTCCTTCATAAAAGATAAGAGTACAGTGGTCTGCTCACCTCTAACATTTGCAAGGGCCAATGGCAAGAGTAAAAACACAAGGCCCATATACCATATGTTAAATAGTTAACAAAATGAAAACCTAAATAAAATATGTTCTAGCCTGCTTCCTTGATAAATATACCTTCACAACAACCTAGAAGGCCAAGTTCTCTTGCAGAGTTCTCAAACCCATTCCATGTATGGGAAAAGCCACCTCTGAGCCTTTGGCCCACTCTCAGCTCTGTTCTACACCACATCCTCTTGTACAAGCCTGTGTATACCCTAGACTGCATGTCCAAGCCTGTCCACACTTTGTCACAAACAGCCTTGAGGCCTAGGAAGGCACATACCAGCATAACCCACCCTCTGGAAGACAGACACGGGAAGACCCCCGAACAGGTCCCGAAAGTGGGCATGGGGCCATCTGAACAGGGAATTGCAGGATTCTGATAAGCAGATTGTGGTCTAGGAGGGCACTGCCTCTGGATATGTATGTTCCTTGGCATGATAATTTTTCATAATGTGTGTGGGTGGTGTGGGGAGGGGGACATAGACAGAGAGGAACCAGGATGGGGCCTCCAAAGCATAGGGATCCTTCTTGCCCAGCTCTGAGAGCAATGCTGCAGCCCTTTTCCTATGGCCTGAAGTGGGGTGAGCTGCATGATAGAAGGGGAATGAAAAGGCCATTAGCTGGGACTTAATGGAGCCACTGCACTGGAATCCATACAGAGTGAAGGTTGGTTACAGACTAAGAGAGAAAACCTAGCCGACTGGGTTGATTTTCCAGTGTGGGTTTGTCAATAACAGAAGTGGTAGCTCAGCCCAAAGTCAGCACTGCCCAGCATGAAATCACAATAGAAATGGAGATCCAGAGGGCATCCAGACAGGAAGGAAGGCCCCACTGTCAGGGAGACATCCTCAGTCACTGATCGAGGAAGAGGAGCTGGAAGGGGGGCCAAGTTCTCCTCTCAATCCAGACACTGAGGTGCCCATCAAGATGGATAAGTTTGCAGTTACCCGGTTGGGGTCACCAGGACAAAACCAGACTAGTAGCAAAATGATGTGGTACAGTGTCCAGTGTCTCAGTTAACGGCATGCTGAATCACCCAGCTCACCCGCGCTAGAAACCTTCAAGGTGCCAAGTGAAAGGCACTTTCCCGGTGAACATTTTCCAAACCCTTCTCCAGGAGAACCAGCCACTTTCCCTGTCCTGCCTTCTAGATACATTACCCATACCTGCAAGGCAACAGAGACAGCGAGAGAGGCCAGGCAGCTGGGTACTCAAGCATGTAGACATTTGAATCACAAAGATCTGGGTTCCAATCACCATTCCTGCGTAGTATTGTGAACCTCTCTCAGCATCTGTGTCCTCATCCTTAACCAAAGAAGACATTAGTGCCCATTTCATAGGATTGTTACAAGATTTAAAGGAGGTAACAGGCATTAAGCATTGAGCCTGGTGCCTGAAATACAGTAAGAGCTCAATAAACATTGGTAATTATTGCATTAGAGTTAGCTGTTCACAAAACTGTCTTCCCTCCTTAAGGCTAATGGCAGTATCTTATATCTCCAGAATCTGTCCCAGTGCCCTGTTAAAAAAAAAAAAAAAAGAAAGAAAAGAAAGAAAGAAACTCACTTAGGGCCCACTCTATGCCAAACACTGTGCGAGGCCCATAATAAGCCATGGCTAAGTATGGATTTGCAGAATCAAATAAAGAAGCCAAGAGATTTTAACTTATAATTAAGAATTTCCCAACTCTCAGTTAAGCCCATAAAGTATCTATAACTAATCTTGACTCTTCCTTATTTGAATGTTCATTTCCCCCCCACACTCCCTTTTGTAACCCCTTAGGGGAAAGAAAAAAAATTTTTTTCTTTGTTTTCAAACAACTTGCTATATTGGGTGGATCTACAAGAAAAGACTCTGCCACCCCCTCAGACATCTCCAGTTTCTCTGATCCCACGTGGGAAGAACTGTCTGTTATCTGTCCTTTGGTTGTTTTACTAGCAAAATAGTTCAGATGCAGATTCCCAGTGGGTGTGAAATCATTTCTTCTCAAGAGGCAGTGCTAAGCAGAAACATATTTATAAGAGTCACAATACATATTCACCACGTAGCTTCCAGCAGCGTTGCCTGTGTGGAAAGTATCTCTACTGATTACCAGTAAACTGCAACCAGATTAGATTTCCACATTTCATTTATAAGCGTTAATGGAGAAGGTTGAAAAAGAAGACTGAAGGAGAAATAATGCATTGTGTTACCTGTCTCCTCCATTTGATTTGGCTAGAATGCTTTCTCCATTAGACCAGGCTGATTTCACCACTGGATCCCAAGTTCTAGGATGAGAAGAATGCCTGCCACAGAGTAAGAATTTGGTAAGTATTTGTTGCATGAATGAATGAATGAATGATTGAATAAGTAAACAAGTGAATGAATAAATCCTGCCCTGGGTATTTTTACTATACCTGGCGCCTTTGCTGATACCTGATCCACAGTGGTATGATCTGCTCAGACCTTTCACGGGCTTTGTTCTGATGGATTTTGAAAACATGCCCTTTTAGAATCTGAATTCATTTTCAAAATGCTAAACAGAGACTATCAGCTCCTATAGCAAGATGAGAGGATGACAAGTCTGAGCTGGCCTGCAGATATGGTGGAGTATTAATATCCTGTGATCTGTCTGCCCTGTTGGCTAGAGGTTCCTGCCTGAGTGTTTTGGGCAGCATGTGTATTGAATATTGCTCCTTTAACTTCTGGGACTTGTGGAGTTCCACTTAGATAGCCTGGAGGGTTTTCCTATGGAATAGCTCCTTGGTCCCCCTTTCCTACCATGAATTCGGCATCCCCCTAATTTAGCTCTTCTCATCCCCTGCTGTGTGTAACAAAGGACCAGATAATACTTGAGGAAAATTAGAAGTAACAAAATCTGAAAATCATCAGGTCTGGAAGGAAGTCGACAAAGATGTATTCCAAAGGTTTAAGAATAAGGTTTTGACCCTGGGTGGGGGGCATCTGCCTCCTATCAGGAAGAAATGAAATTCTCTGAGAAAGAAAGCAAATCAGTGGGTGCCCATGATGGCAAGGCACTTGTCAGGCTGGAGGGGAAGAAGGAAATTCAGGCAGAGGTAAATGGAAGAAAAACTAGTGAAGAAAAGAGCTCTGGTCACCCAAGGGATCTACAATGGGGCACATGGTGAGGGTGAGAATAAAACTCATCTCCAGGAAGCTCATCCTCTTTCAACTCCCAGTCCCAACTTGGAGTAACAAGAGTAGACGTCAGGGTGGACAACAGAGGAGAGCTGGACACAAAATCATCTTCAAGGATCAGTGATTGGACAAACAGATGGCCAACAGGCACACGAAAGGATGCTCAACATCACTAATCATCAGGGAAATGCAAATGGGTGTGTTCTTAACATTGCAGATCAGATTGTAAACTGGCACAGCCTTTTTTAAGAGAGCAATTTTAAGTGTTTATCCAATGCCTTAAAATGGTCACACCCTTTGATCCAGTAATTACACATTGGAATATGTGGCTTAATGAAGTCACTTGAAATATTGGTGGTGAGCTGGGGACTGGGAGGGGGTGAGTTTATGCAACAAGATTATCATCACAACAGCATATTTAATAGTGAAAAAAAATTTTTTTAATTTAAATGTTTGGTTAAATAAGGCATGCCATAATCCTAGTATGAAACATTATGGAGTCATAAAATGCAATGTTCACAAAGTCTGTATAATATGGAAAATGCTTGTGATATAATAGTTGAAAAAAAGAAAGATAAAAATTGCATATAGAGAATAGATATAATTATGTGAAAAAAAAAAACTATGCATAAAAAAAACCCCGAAGACAAGACATTAAAATGTAAATAGTGGCTATGCATCAAATTATGGATGATTACTTTCTTTTCTGCTTTTCAGGAATTTTCTCTTTTTCCAGTAATATGAGGAAAAATGCGTTTATAAACATGCAATATTTCTATTCCCTTTGACATCTTGGGTGATTATGAATGTCAAACATTTGTTTCAGACAAAAAGCCCCTTTGGAGGGCTTTGGAATGTAGTTCACATACAAGGTAACGTCCAATAAGGCACATAACATAAAACCTCTGTCTTAATGGAAGCAACCTAAGTGTCCATTGACAGATGAATGGATAAAGAAGATGTGGCACATATATACAATGGAATATTACTCAGCCATAAAAAGAAACGAAATTGAGTTATATGTAGTGAGGTGGATGGACCTAGAGTCTGTCACACAGAGTGAAGTAAGTCAGAAAAAGAAAAACAAATACCGTATGCTAACACATATATATGGAATATAAAAGAAAAAATGGTTCTGAGGAACCTAGGGGCAGGACAGGAATAAAGATACAGATGTAGAGAATAGACTTGTGAGGACACAGGGAGGGGGAAGGGTAAGCTGGGACGAAGTGAGAGAGTGGCATGGACATATATACACTACCAAATGTAAAACAGATAGCTAGTGGGAAGCAGCTGCATAGCACAGGGAGATCAGCTCGGTGCTTTGTGACCACCTAGAGGGGTGGGGTAGGGAGGGTGGGAGGGAGATGCAAGAGGGAGGAGATATGGGGATATATGTATATGTATAGCTGATTCACTTTGTTATAAAGCAGAAACTAACATACCATTGTAAAGCAATTATACTCCAATAAAGATGTTAAAACAAACAAACAAAAAAAAACAAACCTCTGTCTTAGTTCAGGCTGATATAACAAAGCCCCACTGACTGGATGGCTTATACACAAAAGAAATTTATTTCTCACAGTTCTAGAGCCTGGATGTCTGAGATCAGGATGCCCTCTTGGTCGGGTTCTGATGAAGACCCTCTTCTGGGCTGCAGACTTCTCGTTGTGTCTTCATGTGGTGGAAAGAGGGGGAAAGAACTCTCTGGGGTCCCTTTTATTAGGGCACTGATCCCATTCACAAGGGCTCCACTCTCATGACCTCCTTTCTTCACAAAGGCTCCACCTCTCCCAATACCATCACATTGATGGTACTGAAATCCTAACAGAGGTTAGGATTTCAACATATGAATTTCGGGGGGAACACTAACATGCAACCCATTGAAACCTTTCAATGCAAAACTGAGGTAGAATCACAGTGCTGGCCCAAAAGTGATGCTCAGTAAAAAGTTGTAGAATGAGGAAATCACTGAGTGCTGATGGCTAGTACTCATGTAGCACTCACCACTGGCCTGGCACTGTTCTAGTCCCTTTACACATCTTAGCTCATTCAATCCTCCAACAACCAGGAGATAACCGTCACAGAGTTCTATAAAGTTGGTGGCTTTAAACAATGGAAATTTACTCTCATTGTTCTGAAGGCCAGAAGTTTAAAATCAAGGTGTTGGCAGGGTTGGTTCCTTCTGGAACCATGCCTCTCTCTGACCTTCTGTGGCTCTGGATATCCTTGGGTTCCTTCCCTGATAGACGCCAACCTATACCTCCATTTTTACATGGTTTTCCCCTCTGTGTGTGTCTCAAATCTTCCCCTCCTTTCTCTTATAAGGACACCAGTCACTGGATTAAGAGTCCATCCTAAATCTAGTCTGATCACATTTTGAGTTTCTTAATCGCCTCTACAAAGACCCTATTTCCAAATCAGGCCAAATTCATAGGTATCAGAGGAGGACACAGTTCAGCCCCCGACAGTGTTTTACAGAAGAAATGGGAAAATGTGGAGAATCCCTGAAAAAGAGTAGGTGGAGGTCACTTGAGAGAACTTTCTTTGTGTAGTGCAATCTACTTTTCAGTCTCCACTACTAAACTATGAGTTCCTCGAAGGCAAAGCCCTTTTCATTTTATGTCCCCAGGGCTTGGCATATTGCCTGATGACACTCAGGAAATATTTGCTGATCTGAGCTCTACCTTAGTCTGTTTTGGCTGCCATAACAAAATACCATAGACTAGGTGGCTTAAACAACAGAAGTTTATTTTCTCACAGGTCTGGAGGCTGGAAGTCTGAGATCAGGGTGTCAGCAATGGTCGGGTTCTGGTGAGGGTTCTCTTCCTGTCTTGCAAACGGCTGCCTTCTCACTACACCCTCAAGTGGTGGGTGGGATGAAGAGATAGAAAGAGCTGAGCTCTCCTGATGTCTCTTTATAAGGGCGCTAATCCCATCAGAAGGGCCCCTCTCTCATCTGAACCTAATTATCTCCTAAAGGCCCCACCTCCAAATACCATCACTTCAACATATGAATGTGGAGGGGACACAGACACTGATTCCATAGCAAGTTTATATTCAGTTGACAGCCAGGGGTCCTCTGGAGAAGAGTAGTCTGCCAGCTGTTATAACATTTTCTTCATTTTCTTTATCCTCAGTGTTAGATACGGGATGAACACACGGTTAACAAACTGAACCTTTCTTTCTTATACACACACAAACTCTCCTGCCTTCACCGTTCTTAAGATCACTATAATTTATAACTCTACAAGTTCAAAAGAAACAAGCATGCCAACACAGAGCCAGAGTCAGATGCACATATGGAAAGTTGCATGCAGATTCCAGAGTTTGTCACCAGTGTTGTATATAAGCCATTAGGGATATAAGCCTGTTTCCCCACTGCTGGGCTCTGGGATTTGCACTATTTCTCTGCAAAATACCTTCTTTTTACTGTCTTTCTCCGTTGCTGAGACCAGACCTCCTTTTCATGGCTATTGTAAGTATGCTCCTTGCCTTGAATCCGGGAAAGCTAAGGGGAGAGAGACTGAACAGGCTATCCTCCCCTCCACCCCCACCAACAACGCTGTGCTTGAATATTAGACCAAGAAATGTTCTGACAGCCCAAAGCCACTCCTACAGGGAAGTAGCTTGAGACCTCTGGTGAGAAAGGAAGTGTTCTCCCCAGCTATCCTTGTTTGAAAACTAACCCAAGAATAACATTCTATCTGTGTACTCAAGTGGGATCTTAGAAATGGATTTTTAGGCCACATGGATTAGTCCAGCAATTTTCCAGAAGGACTAATAGTTTTACATGTTGCTTTTTCAAAGCATTCCACTGAACGAGAGATCTATATTTATATTTACATTTATATTTGGATGTTTATATGTTTATTCTCTGCCTCCCCACTCCAAAATGTAAGTTCTTTGGAGAAGATGGGAATTGTCTTGTTTATTGTTGAATCTCCATTGCCTAGTACCTGAGGATCCCAATAAATAGAAAACTGACAAAAGGACCCACCTAATCTTTCCCACCACCTAAAAGTGATAGAAGAAGTTAAATGTGGTGAGTAATATGACTAAGACACAGAGGGAAGGTCATTTAAAGGAGGTGGCATTTGGGTGGTGTGATACTGTGATTTATAATAAGGAATATATATTTGGTCTTAGTCCATGGTTCCTGGTTCACAGCTCCTAAAACCCTAGGAATTTCCTAGTGTTGAGAGTGATAAAGGTGTCTATTGTTATGTTAATGAGATGACTCTGGACCACACCTAAGGTTGAGGACTGGTTGCCAGGGGAACCAACCTGAGATTAGAGAGTTAGAACCTGCAGTCCTACCCCTGAACTCCAGGGAGGGGAAAGGGGCTGGAGATTGAGTTCAATGATCAATGGCCAGTGACTTATTAATCAATCATGCCTATGTAATGAAGCCTCCATAAAAACCCAAAAGGACTGGGTTCAGAGAGGTTCTGGGTTGGTGAACATGTGGATATTTGGGGAGAGTGGTGTGTTTAGAGAGGGCCTGGAAGCTCCGTGTCCCTTTCCCATACCTTGCCCTGGGCATCTCTTCCATCTGGTTGTTCCTGAGTTAAATTCTTTGTAATCAACTGGTAATCTAAAAGGTAAAATATTTCTCTGATTTCTGTGAACCACTCTGGCACATTAATCAAACCCGAGAATGGGGTTGTGGGAACTTCTGATTTATGGCCAGTTGGTCAGAAGTATAGATTTCGACTGGCATCTGAACTTGTTGGAGAGGGTAAGACTGAGCTCTTAACCTGTGGAATCTGACTGTACCCGGGTTGATAGTGTCGGAATTCAGTTGAATTGTTGGACACCTGGTTGATGTCCATAGAGTTGCTTGTTGGATGTATGGGAGGGACCACCCCCCACCCCCCCTCCAACATCAGAATTTAATGGACAGAATGCAAAAGAGGTGGAGTCCTGAATAATGAAGAGGCCACCAGGGGATGATGTGGGGAACAGAGTTCTTACCAGAAGGAACAGCAAATGCAAACGTCCCCTGAGAGAGACCAGTTTAACATTTTCAAGGAAACCAGTGTGACTGGGCAGAGCAAAGGAGCAGCATCAGCAAGTGGGTGAGTCAAGGTCAGAGAGGCACATGGATGGCACAGGGCCTCTAGGAGCTGAGGAGCTGGGATGCTGCTCCAGTGTGGGCAGCTGTGTAGGGCTTGGAGCAGGCAGAGGTTGAGAGAGGCCTTATTCTGCTTTAGAAGCATTAGAATCAGTGGATCTGAATTTGTTATCAAAATTCCACCTGGTGCTAGTTTGGTACTGAGATATGCCCTCCAATTAAAGATCACTGCACGTGCCGCAGAGGCCCCCAACAGGGAAATGACAGAAAAACAATGTGCGGAGAGCACTTTCAGTTGCCTTGAGTTCTTGATGCAGGAAAGGATGCTCTGAAAAGCCTTTGCTTTAAAACTCACAGAGGCTGTTATTGTGTTCCCCCCAATTTCATATGCTGAAGCCTTAACCCCCAATGTGACTGTTTGGAGATAGGACCTTTACAGACGTAATTAAGGTTAAATGAGATCATAAAGGTGGGGCCCTAATCTAATATGACTGGTGCCCTTATAAGAAGGGGAAGAGACACTAAGGATGCCTGCACACAGAGAAAAAGCTCATGTAAGGACACAGTGAGAAGACAGCCATCTGCAAGCCAAGGTGTGTATTGTACATTTTAAAAACTTAATTTTCCTGATGCCTCAGCATCCCCACAAACAGACTGTGAGCACCTGCCCAGGTGACCACATATACCAGTGTGATAAGGCTGGTGCTTGCTACTCTTGCCCTCCTCTGAGTGTAACCTAGTGATGTTCAAATGCACCAATGCACCCCCTTCATGCCTTTTGCTTCTGTAACTCCACTCTGATCCCCAATCAAGGTACTTCCTACAGTCCTCTCTCTCTCTCTCTCTCTCTCTCTCTCTCTTTCTCTCTCGGCTCCTTACCTGCTTGGGTGAACCTGTTCCCTGGATTCCCCTCCCATGTGTTCCCCTGTGCAGTGTGCCGTGCTCCCCCTTCTAGGACATGTAAGTATAATAATTCCTCTAATTTCCTATGCCTCGCCAAGTATAATTTCCATGGCTGTGTTGAAGTGATCCTTAAAGACCCCACGGGGGACTTACACCTCCATTCACACAAGGAGAAAGGCTTCAGGAGAAACCAACCCCACTGGTACCTTGACCTTGGACTTCCAGCCTCCAGAATTGTGAGAAATAAATTTCTATTATTTAAGCCGCCTAGTCTCTGGTGTTTTGTTATGGCGACACTAGCAAATGAATACAGTCTCCAATCATACACACTTATCCTCACAAAACCCGCAAGTCAGCATATCTTACTTCCTCCTGGTTTGTCTGAAACTGAGGGGGTTCCCGGAACCTGGGAACTGCGGTGCTAACACCTGGAAAGACAAACCAGGATGAACTGGCCACCCTATACTACCACAACCTTCCCACATCCAGCCCTTGGGAAAGGACAGGAATGAAAAGAGAAAAAGATGGCTTTAGAGCCCCATTTTCTATTGCTTATCATCCAGGACATAGCACTGACCGGAACCCATGGGAAACAATGCAGAACATTGCCGGTATTGAAAAGGTGAAGCAGTATTTAAAGGTTTTAATAAAGAAATACTTATACAGCCTTCACCACGGCATCAGGCGTTGTTCAAGTGCTCTACATACAATGACGCATGGAATCCTCACACAGCCCAATGAGGTGGTACCACTATTATTCACATTTTGCAGAGGAGGGAACTGAGGCCCAGAGGCAGCGGAGGCCCAGAGATGTGTGGCCCCAGGTCATACATTGTGGCTGACACAACACTGCCTTTGGGTCCAGAGTCTCAGGCATTCCTCTTTGCCACACTGGTCACAATGGGCCAGTGTAATAATACATCAGTAAATCTAAGCAACTAAGGCAACCTGCGTGAGAAGTTTCCCTGGTTTATTTTCCATGGACACCTGTGGCCATGGCCTTGATACTAGATGTTAAGAAATTTCCCAGGAGCATCAGATCTGTCTCGCCAGCCAGATTGGGTGGCATCCCAACAATCTCACAGGTTGTTAAGAGGCTAGATGAGGATAATCCATGCAATACCCTTAACAGAGTGCCTGGTGCAGAATACAGAGCATTCAGTGAATGTTCACTGATCATAATAGCAACAGCAACAATAATAAGAGCCACCACCGCCACTACCCACTGTTTGAATTACTGTCAGTCTCTGCATTAGCTTTAAGATTTTCTGATTTTCCAAGCAGGTGTTCAAGAGCTCAGTGATCTTCCAACTCAACACCTTGGACAAACTTCAGTTGAATAGATCAAAACACAAGGCCAGAGCGCCCTCACACCCTGACCAGCACTTGGAAGCATAAAAGCTGCCAGGTCCTTGTGATGGAAAAACTCTGCCACTGATTCTGCCCAGCCTGCAGGAGAGCAGTAACCTATCTCATCTCCCATTTCAGAGATAACACCTTAGAAGCCCCCAGTTTATTTATAGCAAACGTTCAGCTGCTGGTCCTCTCCGATGTAAATGAATTTCAAAACACTTTAAATTCAGGATAAAGCAGTGAAATGGGAAAATCTTTACACTCCAGTAAGACATCATTACTGGCAAGCATATTGCACTTTCAATATCAGACTGAAAACCACCAATGCATGAAAGGGAATGAGGGCATCTGGGTGGGCATCGGGCAGCTTGATAAACAGTGTCCTGCTGGGGAGGAAGAAGCTCTGGGGGACTCCAGATGAAGGACTCCCCCCGCCTTTCTGGACTGTCAGAAGTTTCCAAAGATGGCAAGGTTTCCAGCCCACACCCTGCACAAAGGGTGGGGGTGGGGGGAATAGATCCTGTTTACTTCTGGGAAGTTTTTCTAGGGTGTGTTTAGTTGTAACAGTAGAGGGGGATAAAGCAGCAGGTTAGTCAGGGATCATTAGCATTTAGATTGCACAACTGAGAAACTGATGAGTGGGAAGAATGGGTTGCTATGCTGTGACAAAGTGAAAGAGAGGCATGGACATATATACACTACCAAACGTAAGGTAGATAGCTAGTGGGAAGCAGCCGCATAGCACAGGGAGATCAGCTCGGTGCTTTGTGACCGCCTGGAGGGGTGGGATAGGGAGGGTGGGAGGGAGACGCAAAAGGGAGGGGATATGGGAACATATGTATATGTATAACTGATTAAATTTGTTATAAAGCAAAAAAAAAAAAACACCTCTACAGCAAAACTAAAAAAAAAAAAAAGAATGGGTTGCTATGGCCCATAAGAGGGGAGACCAAGAGCAGACACCAGAAGTTCCTGAAATTGATCAACTGCTCTTAAATGGATGTCTCAAGAATGTGCAACGGAAGGGTGAGAGAGAGGAAAGGAAGGAGGTAGGGAGGAAGAAATGAGAGAAGGAAATCAGAGCAGGATGGAGGGAGGAAGGGAAAACAGGAGAAAGACAGAAATGAAGAGAGGGAGAAAAGAAAAAGTGAAAGATATAAGTTGAGAAGGAAGATAAAAGGAAGGCAGTGACAGAAGGAGGTGTTTGACTGAGGATGCCAAGCACCAGGTAGACATTCTCCACTTCCTTCTGTGAGGGAAGGACCTATTATCTTCATGTATGAATAAGGAACTGGAACTCAAGAGAATTTCAAGTTCTTTACCGTCGTATGGCACTCAAATCCCATGCTCTTTGCACCCCATCATGCCACTGGCTCTTCCCTAGTTTTTCCAGAGCTAAATGTTCAAAGGCACCTGCTCGTTCAAGGCTGTTAAAAATAGCAGGAATGCCTAGCATCATTAATTTTCTGTTCCATATCAGATGCTGTGCTAGACACTTTTAAATAGTGTCTCATTTAATAACATTATCACCATTTTACAGATGAGGACACAGAGGCTCAGAAAAGCCTGACTGAGGCCATCCAGCTACTCTGCCAGGATTCTCACCTGCACTGTCTTAATTTAGAACCATTAACCTCAGTTCTAGTCATGACTCAGCTGTTACCTTAAGGAGTGACCAGGAAGCTTCTACCTTTATCAGCCTGTGACCGGCTGAATAATGGTCTCCTGAAAGATGTCCATGTCAGTCTCTGAAACCTGTGAATATGTTTCCCTACATGGCAAAGTGGACTTCACAAATGTCATTAGTTTAGGATTTTGAGATGGGAACATTTTCCTGAATTATCTAGGTGGGCCCAATATAATCACAAAAGTCCTTATAAAGGAAAGAGGGAGGCAGGAGGGTCAGTGTCAGTGTCAGAGAGATTTAAAGATGCTGTGCTCTTGGCTCTGAACGTGAAAAGCAGGTCATGAGCCAAGGAATGCTAGTGGCCCTTACAAGCCAGAAATGGTAAGGAAACAGATTCTTTTCTAGAGCCTCAGAAGGAATGCAGCCCTGCTGGCACTTTGATTTTATCCCAGTAAGATTCATTTTGAACTCCTTTGTGTTGTTTCAAGCCACTAAGTTTATGGTAATTTGTTATAGCACCAATAAGAAGCTAATACAGAGCCTCAGTTTCCTTATCTGTCAAGCAGAAATTATAGTCTTGGATCTGCCTATTCTGTGTGGCTTTGATGAAGATGCAATGTCTTGGGTCCTTATGCTGGCCCTGAATGCCACTCCCACTAGGACATCCCAAACTAGCTTTGCCCTGTCTAAAGAGGGCTGTCAACCAGGCTTTAAATATCTTGGTCTATATTCCTTCAGAGCTCTGTTCTGCTTGCTCCAAAAAATAACCAGCTAGTCTGCTGGGCTCAGTGAAGAACAACGTCAAACACAGAAGAAAACAGTGCCCAAAGGTGGAGAAAGACTGAGTACTGAGGACATTGCTTGAGCCCCTGGATCCAGCTATGCCTGAAACCGATATACTCTTGAACATTTCAATTAGGCAAGCCAAGAAATTCTCATTTTTCCTTAAGCTGGCTTGAGTTGGGCTACTGTCACATACAACTTAAAGCATTTAGGGCAATTACTATGTTTCAGGCCCTGTACCACAAAGCTTTGCTGCAGCAATCCTATACAGTGGAATTTCTCCTTTTAATAGATGAGAACACCGAGGCACAAATTAGTTTAAGCAACTTGCCCAAAGTGCAATAGTTCATAAGTGAATAACAGTGGAATTCAAATCAGTTTGAGTCCAAAATCTTTGCTCTTTCCCCAGCACCAAGTTTTAACTTTCACTTAACTTGAACACAACTTGGGAGGGCCATAAAGTCAAATTGAAAATGCTATTTCTCTCAGGTCTTTACACTTGCACTAAAAAGAATAGGTCACTGTTGTTGTTAAGTCCTACCATAGATCCTCTTAAAATTGCTGCTGAAAATCTTATTAAGTTTTCTGTTCAGAATGTAATGCTTGGTAGTAAAAAGATACAAGCTCTTTGTGAAACGGTTTGTATCAGAAAACATGTCGTAAAAGCTGTGGGCTGCCAGGTAGCTGCCAAAGAAGTCATTTTACTTAAATTCAAATAACATCTAGAACACTTAACAGCTGGGGATTTTTGTTGGGAAGGAGTTTGTTTGTTACAAGGTAAGGGTGATTGAAAGTTGCAACTAGAATGGCTGGAAATATCAACATGCAATCCACAAATTCTCTCCTCCCACCTCCCCACCTAAAGTGGTTTCTGTGTTTGTCTGATCAACTGGGTCTTGGTTGTTCGTTTGATCCGGGCTTGGGCGGGTGAGAAGGGGTCTTTTTGTTCTGTCAATCTGATCTAGAGCTCATAAACTCAAGTGCCAACAGGAATATGTAGAAGAGGAAGAAGCCAGGGTTGTATTCTTTTTTCAAAGACCCTTGATCTTCTTTTCTTCTTTTTAATCTTCAAACATGGGTGATTACTGTTTGCATCCAAAGGAAAATATGGGGTCTTGACACATGCAGTGTGTCAACATGTCTCTCTACCTTTCACTTCCTTATCTTTAAGGATACCTGGAAACAAGCATGGATGGAGTCAAGATTCAGAGATGAGCAGACAGTGGTGGTGAACAGAGGTGATGAGACAAATTGGATAGTGTGTGTGACTGGGTGGCCAGGGATGCAGGACCACTCTTACTACATCTTTCAGAAATGAGGCAAAGGCAAGCCAGAAATTTGCAAGTCAGTGTGAAAGCCACCGATTTTTCAGTGTTACCTAAAATATTTTGAAAATTGTGTTCGCCAGACAAAAACACTTGGGGTGGTTGAATACAGCCCACTGGTTTGGGGTATTTGGTGTAGAGAGGAGAACTGGATAAAGCCAAGAAAGTCTTGATGGATTTTTATTTTAAAAGGAACAGAGCTATTTCCATGAGAAAAGAGATCTGATGGAAGGAGGAAAGGGGGGGGTAGCAATGGGGGAATGGGGGGAGAAACTATAGGTACCAGCCATGCTTATGATGTGTGAACTCTTAGAAGAAAGGTGGAGAGAGAGGATTATAAGAGGCTTCTCTTTATATCCAGCAACAGAATTCCCTTTGCTGCTCCTATAGAAGAATTCAGTATCTATTTAAATTGCTTTTAAAAATTTTTTGACATAGGTTGAAACTTTGTTTTAGCTACACCACACAGAGGGTAGAAAGCCTCAGCCCCAGCATGTCACTCACCTCTCTGTGCCCTATTTTAATCATCTGTAAAATGGGACTCCTATGGGCACCTACCTCTTGGAGATAATGTTGGTAAAACACTTGGCAGTGCCTGACCCTTTTAAATTCTCAATGGATGTGGGTCATTATTATTTATTATCTCATTTACCTTGGCTAAATTGTCTAAACTCTCAGAACTTCTCTTTCCTTATAGTTAAATGGGATATTAAAAAATATCTGCCCCTTATATGTATAACTGAATCACTCTGTTGTACAGCAGAAGTTAACACAACATTGTAAATCAACTATACTTCAATTAAAAAAAAAGAGGAATAAAAATCTTCCCCTTGGGGAGGATTATTACATAGCCTTGTATACAGTAATCCCCCCCTTACTTGCAGTTTCACTTTCTGTGGTTTCAGTTACCTGTGGGTAACTGCAGTCAGAAAATACTAAATGGAAAATTCCAGAAATGAACAGTTCATAAGTTTTAAATTGCACGCTGTTCTGAGTAGCATGATGAAATCTCACTCTGTCCTGCTGTCCCGCCTGGGACATAAATCATCCCTTTGTCCAGCATGTCTTGCCCATTAGACACTTAATAGCCATCTCTGTTATCAGATGGACTGTCCCAGTATTGCAGTGCTTGTGTTTAGGGTACAAACCCTTGGGTATAGGGTTCAATACTATCTGCCATTCCAGGCATCCACTGGGGATCTTGGAAAGAATCCCCCACGGATGTGGTGGGGGAGGACTATTGTATATAAAGCGTGTAGCACAGAGACAGCACAAGCAAGAAGAACTACAATCCTGCAGCCTGTGGAATGAAAACCACATTCACAGAAAGACAGACAAAATGAAAAAGCAGAGGACTATGTACCAGATGAAGGAACAAGATAAAACCCCAGAAAAACGAAATGAAGTGGAGATAGGCAACCTTCCAAAAAAAGTGGAGATAGGCAACCTTCCAAAAAAATTCAGAATAATGATAGTGAAGATGATACAGCACCTCGGAAAAAGAATGGAGGCAAAGATCAATAAGATGCAAGAAATGTTTAACAAAGACCTAGAAGAATTAAAGAACAAACAAACAGAGAAGAATAATACAAAAACCGAAATGAAAAATACACTAAAAGGAATCAATAGCAGAATAACTGAGGCAGAACGGATAAGTGATCTGGAAGACAGAATGGTAGGATTCACTGCTGCAGAATAGAATAAAGAAAAATGAATGAAAAGAAATGAAGACCACCTAAGAGACCTCTGGGACAACATTAAAGGCACCAACATTCACATTATAGGGGTCCCAGAAGGAGGAGAGACAGAGAAAGGTCCCAAGAAAATATCTGAAGAGATTATAGTAAAAAATTTCCCTAACATGGGAAAAGAAATAGCCACCCAAGTCCAGGAAGCACAGAGAGTCTCAGGCTGGATAAACCCAAGGAGAAACACGCTGAGACACATAGCAATCAAATTGACAAAAATTAAAGACAAAGAAAAATTATTGAAAGCAACAAGGGAAAAAATGACAAATAACATATACGGGAACTCCCATAAGGTTAAGACCTGATTTCTCAGCAGAAACTCTACAAGCCAGAAGGGAGTGGCACGATATATTTAAAGTGATGAAAGGGAAGTACCTATAACCAAGATTACTCTACCTGGCAAGGATTTCATTCAGATTCGACAGAGAAATCAAAAGCTTTACAGGCAAGAAAAGCTAAGAGAATTCAGGACCAAACCAGCTCTACAACAAATGCTAAAGGAACTTCTCTAAGTGGGAAACATAAGAGAAGAAAAGGACCTGCAAAAACAAACCCATAACAATTAATAAAATGGTAATAGGAACATAAATATTGATAATTACCTTAAATGTGAATGGATTAAATGCACAAACCAAAAGACACAGGCTTGCTGAATGGATACAAAAACAAGACCCACATATATGCTGTCTACAAGAGACCCACTTCAGACCTAGGGACACACAGAGACTGAAAGTGAGGGGATGGAAAAAGACTTTGATTTCCATTCAAATGGAAATCAAAAGAAAGCCTGAGTAGCAATACTGATATCAGATAAAATAGACTGTAAATAAAGAATGTTACAAGAGACAGGAAGGACACTACATAATGATCAAGGGATCAATCCAAGAAGAAGATCTAACAATTATAAATATATATGCATCCAACATAGGAGCACCTCAATACATAAGGCAAATGCTAACAGCTATAAAAAAGGAAATCAACAGTAACACAATAATAGTGGGGGACTTTAACACCTCACTTACACCAATGGATGGATCATTCAGACAGGAAATTAATAAGGAAACAAAAGCTTTAAATGACATAATAGACCAGATGGATTTAATTGATATTTATAAGACATTCCCTCCAAAAACAGTAGATTACACTTTCTTCTCAAGTGCACATGGAACATTCTCCAGGATAGATCACACCTTGGGTCACAAATCAAGCCTTGGTAAATTTAAGAAAATTGAAATCATATCACGCATCTTTTCTGATCAAAACGCAATGAGATTAGAAATCAATTACAGGGAAAAAAACGTAAAAAAAACCAAACACGTAGAGGCTAAACAATACATTACTAAATAACCAAGAGATAACTGAAGAAATCAAGGAGGAAATCAAAAAATACCTAGAGACAAATGACGATGAAAACATGATGATCCAAAACTTACGGGATGCAGCAAAAGCAGTTCTAAGAGGGAAGTTTATAGCAATACAATCCTACCTCAAGAAACAAGAAAAATCTCAAATAAACAATCTAAACTTACAGCTAAAGGAACTAGAGAAAGAAGAACAAACAAAACCCAGAGTTAGTAGAAGGAAAGAAAACACAAAGATCAGAGCAGAAATAAATGAAAAAGAAACAAAGAAAACAATAGCAAAGATCAATAAAAGTAAAAGCTGTTTTTTTGAGAAGATAAACAAAATTGATAAACCTTTAGCCAGACTCATCAAGAAAAATAGAGAGAGGACTCAAATCAATACAATTAGAAATGAAAAAGGAGAATTTACAACAGACACTGCAGAAATACAAACCATAATAAGAGACTACTACAAGCAACTCTATGCCAATAAAATGGACAACCTGGAAGAAATGGACAAATTCTTAGAAACGTATAACCTTCCAAGACTGAACCAGAAAGAAATAGAAAATATGAACAGACCAATCACAAGTAAGGAAATTGAAACTGTGACTAAAAATCTTCCAACAAACAAAAGTCCAGGACCAGATGGCTTCACAGGTGAATTCTATCAAACATTTAGAGAAGAGCTAACACCCATCCTTCTCAAACTCTTCCAAAAAATTGCAGAGGAGAGAATACTCCCAAACTCTTTCTATGAGGTCACCATCACCCTGATATCAAAACCACACAAAGATGTCACAAAAAAAGAAAATTACAGACCAGTATCACTGAGGAATATAGATGCAAAAATCCTCAACAAAATACTATCAAACAGAATCCAACAACACATTAAAAGGATCATGCACCATGATTTATGTGGGATTTATCCCAGGGATTCAAGGATTCTTCAATATATGCAAATCAATCAATGTGATACACCATATGAACAAACTGAAGAATAAAAACCATATGGTCACCTCAATAGATGCAGAAAAAGGTTGTGACAAAATTCAACACCCATTTATGATAAAAACTCTCCAGAAAGTGGGCATAGAGGGAACTTACCCCAACATAATAAAGGCCATATATGACAAACCCACAGCAAACATCATTCTCATTGGTGAAAACCTGAAAGAATTTCCTCTAAAATCAGGAAGAAGACAAGGATGTCCATGCTTGCCACTATTATTCAACATAGTTTTGGAAGTGCTAGCCACAGCAATCAGAGAAGAAAAAGAAGTAAAAGGGATACAAACTGGAAAAGAAGAAGTAAAACTGTCACTGTTTGCGGATGACATGATACTATACATAGAGAATCCTAAAGATGCCACCAGAACACTACTAAAGCTAATCAATAAATTTGGTAAAGTAGCAGGATACAGAGCTGGAGGAATCAGACTCTCTGACTTCAGCCTATACTACAAAGCTACAGTAATTAAGATAATATGGTACTGGCACAAAAAGAGAAATATAGATCAATGCAACAGGATCGAAAGCCAAGAGGTAAACCCATGCACCTATGGTCAACTAATCTATGACAAAGGAGGCAATGATATACAATGGAGAAAAGACAGTCTCTTCAATAATTGGTGCTGGGAAAACTGGACAGCTACACGTAAAAGAATGAAATTAGAACACTCCCTAACACCATACACAAAAATAAACTCAAAATGGATTAAAGACCTAAATGTAAGGCCAGACACTATAAAACTCTTGGAGGAAAACATAGGAAGAACACTCTTTGACATAAATCACAGCAAGATCTTTTTTGACCCACCTTCTAGAGTAATGGAAATAAAAACAAAAATAAATGAATGGTACCTAATGAAACTTAAAAGCTTTTGCACAGTAAAGGAAATTATAAATGAGACAAAAAGACAACCCTCAGAATGGAAGAAAATATTTGCAAATGAATCAACAGACAAAGGATTAATCTCCAAAATATATAAACAGCCCATGCAACTCAATATTAAAAAAACAAACAACCCAATCCAAAAGTGGACAAAAAACCTAAATAGACATTTCTCCAAAGAAGACATACAGATGGCCAAGAAGCACGTGAAAAGCCACTCAACATCACTAATCACTAGAGAAATGCAAATTAAAACTACAATGAGGTATCACCTCACGGGTTAGAATGGGCATCATCAGAAAATCTACAAACAATAAATTCTGGAGAGGGTGTTGAGAAAAGGGAACCCTCTTGCACTGTTGGTGGGAATGTAAATTGATACAGCCACTATGGAGGTTCCTTAAAAAGCTAAAAATAGAACTACCATATGACCCAGCAATCCCGCTACTGGGCATCTACCCTGATAAAACCATAATTCAAAAAGAGTCATGTACCACAATGTTCACTGAAGCACTATTTACAATAGCCAGGACTGGAAACAACCTAAGTGTCCATTGACAGAGGAATGTATAAAGAAGATATGGCACATATACACAATGGAATATTACTCAGCCATAAAAAGAAACAAAATTGAGTTATTTGTAGTGAGGTGGATGGACCTAGAGTCTGTCAGACAGAGTGAAGTAAGTCAGAAAGAGAAAAACAAATACCGTACACTAACACATATATATGGAATCTAAAAAAAAAAAAGGTTCTGACGAACCTAGGGTCAGGACAGGAATAAAGACGCAGATATTGAGAATGGACTTCAGGACATGGGTAGGGGGAAGGGTAAGTTGGGACAAAGTGAGAGAGTGGCATGGACATATATACACTACCAAATGTAAAACAGATAGCCAGTGGGAAGCAGCCGCATAGCACAGGGAGATCAGCTCGGTGCTTTGTGACCACCTAGAGGGGTGGGGTAGGGAGGGTGGGAGGGAGAAGCAAGAGGGAGGAGATATGGGGATATATGTATATGTATAGCTGACTCACTTTGTTATACAGCAGAAACTAACACAGCATTGTAAAGCAATTATACTCCAATACAGATGTTAAAAAAAAAAAAAAAAAGAAATACGATACATAGCAGAGTTTGGGGTCAATAGCTCTACCACCTGCAGGGTATGCAATCTATCTGGGCTTCACTTGTCTCAGCTGTAAAGTATGGATAACACTTAATTTTAAAGGTTTTAAAGAGATCTGACATGTTATATATATCAAGTTCCTGACACTCAGACACTCTTATTACACTCAAGAAAAATAGTAGTAGCTGCCATTGCCACCAGTGCCGCTATTATCATGGTTATTATGATTCACGTTGTATTTCTATTAATCATAGGAACTTTCTATGGAATAGCGGCCCTGTGTTTCAATATCTACTGGGAGAGGAGTCAACGTATTCATTCATTAAACAAATATTTCTGAAAAAAAAATTAAAGGAATTACCATATGACCCAGCAATCCCACTACTGGGCATATACCCAGAGAAAACCACAATTCAAAAAGACACAGGCGGGATTCCCTGGTGGTGCAGTGGTTGAGAGTCCACCTGCTGGTGCAGGAGACACGGGTTCGTGCCCTGGTCCGGGAAGATCCCACATGCCGCAGAGCGGCTGGGCCCGTGAGCCATGGCCGCTGAGCCTGCGCGTCCGGAGCCTGTGCTCCGCAACGGGAGAGGCCACAACAGTGATGGGCCCGCGTACCGCAAAAAAAAAAAAAAAAAAAAAAAAGACACATGCACTCCAATATTCATTGCAGCACTATTTATAACAGCCAGGTGATGAAAGTGACCTAAATGCTCATCAACAGATGAATGGATAAAAAGGATGTGGTACATATATACAATGGAACATTACTCAGCATAAAAAGGAACAATATTGGGTCATTTGTAGAGACATGGATGGACCTAGAGACTGTCATACAGAGTGAAGTAAGTCAGAAAGAGAAAAACAAATATTGTATATTAACACATATATGTGGAATCTAGAAAAATTGTACAGATGAATCAGTTTGCAAGGCAGAAATAGAGACACAGATGTAGAGAAAAAATGTATGGACACCAAGGGGGGACAGCGGGGGGTGGGGGGGTGGGGGTGGGATGAAAAAGATTAAATAAAATGTAGCGTTTAGCACAGGTTACCACAGTTTAACCACGCACATTGTAGACACTCAATCTGCTGTTCCCAATGTGCCTGAATATCCTCTTCCTCCTGTCTCCCTCCTTCCTCTACTCTCCTCCTTTCTTCCTTCTTCCAGGGAAGCTCTGCTGAAGGCTACTTGCAAATACATCCCAAAAGGCAGGCCAGGAGCAGATCATGCAGCTGAGAGACCATGGCTGAGGGTTTTATTTCAAGATGATGGGAAGCCATGGATGGTCATTAAATAACAAGAAGGTCTGCAACAATTTTGAGTGGAGGGGAGAAAAGATCAGAATCTTTGAAAGCAGTCAAGAAGCTCTACAGGGTGAGGAATGATGGGAACTTAACTAAGGTGGTAAAGGTGGGCAAGGAGCGGAAGAATCAAATTAGGGAAATGAGGCAGAATCAATAAAGCTGGGCAACAGATTCGATATGAGGTTAAGAGAGAGAGGAGTGAAGAATGAAGATGAAGTTCAACCTCAGACGACTAGGAGACTGTGATGCCCTTAACAGAAGTCTGCCAGGAAAAGGGATAGGTCGGATGGACAAAGATATACATCTGGTCTAGGACAGGAATGATGCACATGCAAGCCTAAATGTCTAACAGACAGCTAGAAGATTGACACAGATTCCATGAGGGTCAACCGTGTCCGTCTTGTTATATGCCCAGTGCCGAAGGCAGAGCCTGTGTAGTATAGACGATCAATAAACACTTTCTGAATGAATGCTGGGCCAGAATCCAGGCAAGAAGTTGAGCCTGGAAATGAGTGTTGGAGTCTCCTTATATAGATCCATTAGCTGAAAACATACAATTTAATGGAGCAGCCAAGTATAGAGTGATAGGCAGAGAGGAAAGGCGGTCCAAGGAGGGATCTTCGTGGGGGAAGATGCTGACAAGTGTCAGTAGGTCTTTACCAGAGTTGATAAGTGAGGAAAGAAGAGTCAGCAAGGTGAACGTACACCAGAGAGATCTATCAGAAAGTGGGTCTTCTATTCTGAGGCTCAGAACCATTACATCAGCCTTCCCAGAAGCTACAGCTTGGAATCCTAGAAGGACGAGGGCCCCGCTGGCACCTGAACAAGAGTTGCAGAAAAAGCAACAGAGCAAAAACCTCCCCAGCTCATTAAATCCTGCTTGAGGCAAAAGAAATTCCAGCAGATTCCAGGAAACTGTCAAGAGGAGGAATTGCCCTCACCAAGACAGCGTGACAACCATATCCCAATAGGGCCAAGATGCCTTGCAGGGTGTCACTGAGCAGGACCCTCAGCGGCAAAAGAAGCCAGTCTGCCCGTTGAGTGTTGATCCCCACTGTTTCCCTTTGTCTCTCCCAGCAATTCCAAAGATTCACCCATTTCCCTTGGGTCTGAGCTGCTTGAAACAAAGTGGAAGTATTTTCCCACCCAGCAAATATGATCCTTGCTAGTCTTGCTCGGTCTTTCTTGACTGATTTTGCTCATAATTTAGTCATCTCCTTGCTGTCTTCCCTGGGTAACCCCCAAGTTACTGCCATTGAGGAAGAAGGGACATTGCCCTGAAGTTTCAGGGCTTGAAATTGATCTTCAAAGAAAAACAACGTTATTTCTTTTTAATTGTTATGGATGCTTTCATGGTTCTTTAGAAGGGAAGACATATCTTTTCTGGTTCTTTTGGAAGAGGGGGAGAGAGATCTAAAATATTAAATTCCAAAGACTTTCTTGACCTTCACACCTGACACAATCCCTGTTCCAGGTCCCAGCGTGAGGACTTAGTAAACGTTTGGTCAAGTAAATGCATAGAATCAGAGGGCATTCCCTCACAGGCAACACTTCCTGTGGGTGAAACACAAAGATTTCAAACTTCAGGGTCAAAAACTATCCTTCCAGCTGTGTGCTCTGTCTCCTGGAACAGAGTCACTGTTTTCTCCAAGCCAAACAAAGTCACTGTTGGCATTCCTCCTACTTCTGCATTTAGGCGCTCACCAAGCTATTGGATTTTACTCCACAAATCCCTTTCAGATTAGCCCTCACCCCGATAACCCTACTGTCACAGCCTTCCTTTAGGGTTTATTATCTGGAGCTAGAGAGCATCATTACGATAATTGTCTCTCTCCTGGTTCTAGCCAGGAGGAATTTGTTCTAGTAACTATACCCTATATATATATGCTAGTTATCTTTGTCAAATAAAATTATATCATTATTCTCTTATATAAAAAAACTCCTGGGGACTTCCCTGGTGGCCCAGTGGTTGAGAATCTGCCTTCCAAGGCAGGGGATGCAGGTTCAATCCCTGGTCAGGGAACTGAGATCCCACATGCTGCAGGGCAACTAAGCCCACGTACTGCAACTACTGAGCGCGTGCCACAACTAGAGAGAAGCCCGCGTGCTGAAACGAAAGATCCCAAGTGCCGCAACTAAGGTCTGATGCAGCCAAAATAAAAATAAATAAATAAATATTCTTTAAAAAACCTCCTGGGAATCAATTTTTTCCAGAATAAACTCTATACTCCCTACTGAACTTTCCAGCTTCACCCCTAGTTGCTTCTCCCATTTCAGCCAGTGTCCCAGCCACTCTGAGCTACTCATTTTTCCTAAAATGCAACCAATTCTAAGATGCGTGTGTACCTTTCCTTTCCTTTCCTTTCCTTTCCTTTCCCCAGAAGTCCTTTTCCCCTTTTGATTGCAGAGCAATTTATCTTCTATAATCCCCTTGCCAGTCCTTCACAGTCTCAAACTTAGTCCCACTCACCCTACTCTACTCTGCTTATATCCTAGGTGTTGAGGCAAGAGATCCATCATTCTCTGTCCTTTGGCGGGGACAAAGGACATCCCTTGTCTCCCGCAAGAGAGGACATAGTCCTCCAAGACAGAGTTTTATCTCCACTATTTATTTCCTGAAATGTCCCCAGAGTGGGAAGGACAAATAGCATCATGTCCATTTGATATGTGGAAGGAGACAGTCTCAGGCAGGAGTTGTCACAGCAAGACAAGATGTGGAAAGTAGCACAGAGTCATCATCTGGCTCTGTATCTTCTTGGCCCACTCACTGAGCAGCTCCACAAGGCACTCACTATGTAGTACCCGAGAGCTCTTCTCACCCAGAATTCCAAGAAAAAAAATCCCAGCTCTCAGCAGGAGCCCAGGATGACCTGCTCTGTCCTGCCAGCCAGCAGGACCAGCGATTCCTTCTAGAAAACTGTACTGTGTAGTGTAGATGTTTTCCTAAAAGAAATGAAGCAGTCTCTAGGAGAAATGAAGCTCAAAATTAAGTGCCCACAACCACACTACTTGATATTTATTATTCGGAAAAAACCAATATATGAACATGGAAAAATAAGCAAGCAGTACAGAAAGATATACCATGAAAAGGACATCTATCTCTCAACACTTGTGCCCCATGCTCTCTCCCCAGCAGTTGTTTACCTCCTAAAACTATGCCGCCTTATATAACAAGTGCACATTTTTGAAATGAATGGAAACACAGTAAAAATACTAATCGATACCTTGCTCTTTTCACTTAAAATATACTTTAGAGATCATTCTGTATGAGCCATAGACATCTAAGTCCTTTCATAGCTGCACAGTATTCAACTGTGTGGATGTGCCCCCATTAGTTCAGCTTCCCTATTGATAGGCCCTTAGATTGTTTCCAAGCTCTAGTTATCAAAAGGGTTGCTGCAAATAGGTCATACATATGTCATCATGCACATATGCCAACATCTGTGACATAAATTCACAAAACGGAAGATGATGGGCCAAAAGATAGGAAAGTACAAACAAAAAAAATGAAGGTCCTTCTGTGGATGATGGGTCCCTGGAGTTCTGAGTCATTCTACGTGGCTCTGTTGGCCGTAAGTGGGGAGCATCTGACTTCAAACAGAGTGTCTGGCATGACATGGCCCTGCACTGCACTGCACACAGTAAAAAAGCTCTGGGGTGAAAGAACTTGGGGTGCTTTGGTGTTTTCAAATTCATTGTCCATATATAAACCCTTAGCACGGCATTCAAGGCCTTTCATGATCTGGTGCATCATATAATGAAGTGATTTAGGTCTTAGCTACAAGCCACACTCCTGCTTAGAAACTTGAAAGCAGAATATAAGAGGTGCGAAGATGAACTCAGAGTGTGGTTAACTTTCCCCAAGGCATATGTAGACCTGGCCCAATGTTACATCTTCCTAGTCTGATCCCAAGTCATTAACCAACCCTCATGCATATCCCAAAATAGTCATTAGTCACATCCAAAGAGGCAGAAAAAAGACTTGTAGTAATTTAAGACCTAGGACACACCCAATTAGGAATAAAGATGTAGATTTGGAGTTTCACACTCATATACATACGTAGCCCCACCACCACACACATACACAGACACACATCTTGTGTTATGACCAAGCCCAGTGGAGAGCTCAGGCCCCGTCCAAATGGAGCCACCACTATTCAGTTCAGTTCCACTTCTGCTCCCTTGTGAGACAGCCAGCCTGCTATCACAAGAATTTACATGTTTCCAAGACAAACTAGAAATACAGATTTGTATGTAAAACTTCCAAATTGTATAGAATTTGAAAATAATATTTTAAAAAGTTAATCCTAGGCCAGGTGAAAAAAAAAAGCATATAGTCAGATTAGGTCCATGAGCCCTCAGATCTCTCTGCTCTCTTTCCCCTTCTTCGCCAAACAAGTTCTCCCAGTACTCAGCATCCATGCTTCCAACCTAAGTAATAGAAATCCAGGAAGGTCTCCAATTTACAGCTGAAACAGAGGCCAGAAAGCAAGCCCACTTTTGTTGAAAGGAATGTTCTGAAGGACTCTCTGAGCCTGTGCTCCAGCTGTTGGAATGAAGCTCACATATTAAGCATTCTGAGGACCTCACAAGACAAGTTATAATTAAGAGCTAAATTATATATGACCAGCTGGTGAACTGAGTGTGTTGGGCCATAAAACAATGATCAGTCAGATCAACTTAAGAAAGCGACATTGCTTCATTTCCAATCCTAAAGCTGCTTTGCTATCCGAGGCTTCTTGACCATTTCTCACTCCCCAGGTGGTGTTCTTTCCCTGATCCTTTGAAATGAGTTGTGTGCTCCTTCCTAAAGTGCCTCAGAGGAAGAGCAGAAAATCCGGGGGCTCCTCACACCCATCCTTTCCATTCCCCCTTTGAGTGGGATGTGCAAATGTGCTTCTCCTTGGAACAGCCTCTTGTACATATGGCATGTTCTTGGAGGAGATGTGCCTGCATCTTTGGGAACTCACTCGGGGCAGGGCTGGCACTAGCCTATGGCCTTCCCTTTCAGAACTAGAACAGCGGGGAAATGGGACTTCAGGTTACCAGTCAACAGCACCCCAAATCTGGCTACCACTGTGTATGTACAGGAAAACAAGGATGGATTTAGATGCATTTGACCCTGATTTTTCTGTTACTATGTTGAAACGTGAAACACTGGGAGAGATTTGAAATTTTCCATGTTATATATAAACCTTGCCGGGAAATTAAAAGTATCTCTCTACATATTCCACTCTATTGGCTGCCCAGCACCCCTTTAATTGTCTCTTGATAATATCACCCCCATTTCCCTTTGGAAAATTATCTCTTCCTCGCTGCTTTGGGCTTAGGGACTATTTTCCCAGATGCTTTCTTTATCTTACCCTAGTCAAAGCATGAAAACATTCTGTCATTCCTTCAGTGGTTCATTTCACAAATACTCACTGAGCATCTACTTTGTTTCAAGTACTGTCCTTGGTGCTGAAAACATAGATTGATAATTAATAGTCTTCTTACTTCTGACTTTATGGAGCTTACCTTCGGCCTAAGCGGGGCTGTCAAGTTCCTTCTATGGATTTAGGATCGTAAACAGAATGACACAATAACTAAAAACGATTGGACTCATCTATTCCAGCTTTGGCACCCTTGTGAGATGTGGGAGGAATTTCTGATTCTCGGACCCAAGAATTACTTACATTTCTATCCACAGGGACTGCTGGGTGCTTACTTATATCTATATCCTTTTTTCCAGCCTTGCCATCAATGCCATGAGTACTCAACATACTTCCAATAAAATCCTCTTTTGTTTTTATTTACCGGTGTCAATTTTTACTACTTATAAACCAGGAACCTCCACTAATGTTGGAGCTGCTTCTCAGCCTATCTGGTCACTAAGCTGGCTTGGGTATCTCATCTTACCACAACTTGGAGTGTTTTTTTTTTTTTTTAAATCAGTTTGATTAAAACAATTAGTTGAAAATAACTGAATCCACACTGTAGAAAACATTACATGCAATTTGACACTACCCTTCTCTCTCTCTCTCTCTCTCTCTCTCGCTCGCTCGCTCTCTCATATCTCTTCTCTCTTGATCCCCCATAGAAATCAAGACTATCTAAAGCACAATTTTTTTTCGCCAAGCCAGGCAGAATGCAGGATCCCAGTTCCCAGACCAGGGATCGAACCCATGCCCCCTGTAGTGGAAGTGCACGGTCCCAACCACTGGACCACCAGGGAAGTCCCTAATGCACTATTTTAATAATAACCATTGGTGTCTTCTCACTAGGATATTGTTACTGTCTTTAGGCAGGGGTAGCTAGGAATATGTACGTCCTAGTTCTTGCCTATCTTGGTTTCTTCCATATTTTAACTCACCCACTTCTCCATCCCTCAGTGACTGGCACAGCTCACTGTTTGGAGCATGCTTTAGTAAAGGTTTTGTATCAGTGCAAATATCCTAATGGCTTGTCTTTCAGACTCTCTGTATAGTGTAGTTTCAAGTGAGTCTTAAAGGGAATGTGAGTCTCTGAGATGTGCCGCAAATGCAGCCTATCTCTTTCTAAGCTGAATTGCACATGGCAGAAGAAAACATAAATTGTTTTGGTTATTTTCAGAGTCTAAGCAGATAATGTAAACAAATAAATATAGAAAGACACAAGGCAATATAAGGTTGTGGAAGCCTATGAATCAGAGAGCATGTGCCCTGCTTATAGAACCAGCCACCACCTGGCTGTTGCCATGCAGAAATGTGGGCCCAGGATTGTCAGATCTTCCCATTTTTCAAGAGAAGCTTTGAAATCTGGATTTGTGGGTGCATCTACCAATTTGGGGATGTTGGCAATGAAATAAAAGGGAATTATTGCTTGAAAACAAAATAAGATATGTTTATGGGCAGATTTTAGCCAAGGAGCTGTCAGTTTTCAGCTCTGGATCTTCCTTCATCTCTGCAATTCATCTCACAATATATCAGCTGGTTGTGCTTCTTGATACTTTTAGCTTCATGTTTTGGTTCTTCCTTATTCTCTCACCTTGTTTGGAATTGATAACCTTCTTCCAGACCACTTGCTTTATGGTGTTGCTCTAGGAATTACCCCAGGCTCTGATGCTCGGGTGCTCTTGACTTCATTGCAGGCTTGGGGATGATTGTCCAAGCCTTCCAGCCTCCAGCCTCTGCTGCACTGCAATGCTCTCCATGACAAGGAATTTACTACCACACATCAGATGATTCCATCATATGAAGCCATATAATGTAATGGAAAGTATGTGGATTTTAGGGTAAAACAAATACCAGTTCTTCCCAGCTTGGTTACTTAGCCTGTGCAAGCCACAGTTTTATCTGTTAAACAGATACTCGTTTGAGGAATTAAATGTGATGACATTGGCCAGCGTGTTGTCACTTTCACATAGGAAGTAAGGGGGTCATAGTGGTGGTTTCCATTCTTTCTATTATTTCTTCTCCATTCACCTTGTGAATGCCCTCCTGAGTATATATCAAATCTCACTTTCACATTGTAGTCTTTCAAAATTAAGAAACCATGTTCATATCTCCCCAGGTGTTCTCTTTTCCAGACTCAGTGGAACCGGTCAAGTGTAGAGCGACCCCCATATGGACATTAACCCCAGTCATTCCTGGGATTCAAGCAAGACAAGGAGGTGTGTTTGCAGCTGTGGTAGAGAGGGACTTCTGGAAGCCTGTCTGGGGGACTGAGGATCCACCTGGGAAAGGGATCATCTTAAGAAGAGGGTCTTGGGGAAAGGGTTTCATTCAGTTACAATGCTCCAATCTGAGAGTGGGAAGTGGTAATAGGGAAAAGGTCTTTCTCAGCACAGCATGTGAGATTTGTGCTCTAACACAGCACCTGTGGACACATGCCTGGCTGACTAAGGAGAAGGCAGTGCAAAAAGAAATGAGTAAAAGAAGAACAAAAGGAAAAGAGCTGTTTTGACTTTGTAAAACACTGGGACCCAGGGCAGGATCGCTTGGAAGCTCATGAGACTGGACTGTGAGGGCGAGAGAGTTCTCCCATCAACACAGGCTTTGCTCCTCCTCACCACCATCCCCAGCAGACAAACCCCTGTCAGGATTAAAGGGATACCGGCTCTGCAATGCTTTACACATTAAACCTGCAATAATTGCTATTATTCGGTGTGATGGTGTGTGGCTTATAGCATCTGTGACTTGACAATCAAGTAATGAGCTACTGATGAGGGAAATGAACCTGATGACAGCTGAGGCTGGAGACCATTAACATATAAGACATTTCCTGCTGATGTTATCACCTGGGATTCTTTGATAATAGCTAATAATTATAACCACATTTATTGAGATGTTACTCTGTGCAGGGAGTGCTTTATATGGATTATTCCATGTAAGCCTCACAACAACTCTATGAGAAAATTGTTATTACTGTTCTGACTTACAGATGAGGAATCTGTAGATGAAATCTACAGATGAAAACAACACAGTTCCACAAAGTGTTGGGAAATGGGGGTTCAGGCATACTCATCAGTAGAGAGTTTAAGAGACACAGCAGAGGAGTGACAGGGTGTAATAGGGAAGAAATCTGACTGCATATTAGATCTGTTTCTTTTACTTTAACCTTTGTATTCTACTGACTTTGCTTCCAGTTAAGAATGTTGCCTATATCCTGAAATATACAGGGTAGCCCATTCTCAAGGCTCTGACCTTTAAGAGGGTAACACTTTTCCATTCATATAGAGATAAAAAGTTGCTGAACAGAGAATAACATTTAACTCATTGGAGGTTTACAGGAACATTGTGCCCTGACCTATGTGGACAGCTGCAAGAACAGATTCCGACACCAAGAAGTTTGCAACAACTAACCACAACCCCTCCCCCTTTTAGTGTAAAAGAAGCCTGAATTCTGACTGGGGTAAGAGGGCTCTCTAGGACATTAGTCTGCCATCTTCTCGGTCTGTTGGCTTTCCAAATAAAGTCATTATTCCTCGCCCCAACAACTCGTCTCCTAATTTATTGGCCTGTCGTGCAGCAAGCAGAACGAGTTTGGACTCAGTAACAAGAGCACACATGATCCCCTGAGCTATGACTGCCCTCAAGGAGGGACGATGCTCAGACTGGGCAGAGATAGGCTGGAAGCACCATGGGTGAGGATTCCACAGAGATGGATGCTGCTCCTCTACTTGACCATGGTAATAGGGAAAGGGCAGTGTCCGTGCCTTCCAGACATTCAGGTGCAAGGGGGATGAGCTGGGGATCTTGTTAAAAATGCAGATTCTGATTCAGTAGGTCTGGGGTGAGGCCCAAGATTCTGCACATCTTAAAATCCCTAAGGGGATGCCAATGCTGTGGGTCCACACATCACATTATGTGTAGCAAGGATCTAGGCAACTATATAACAATGGAGCTTGTGGTTAAAGAACTGACCTCGTGGGGAAAGAGTAACCCAGCTCTGGTCACGACTTACTCTGCCACTGAGCAAATTCAAAGCTGCTGAACCAACTCACTGCTACAGAAGCAGAGAAGACAGTAGTAAGGAAATGAGACCCCACAGCCATCCACATGGGTCTCTTCTTAGTTCTCCAAATGAAGTTAAAATGCCTTGTTTTTCACAATTAAAAAAATTGCACATTCAATGTAGCAAAACCACAAAACTAATAAAGTTAATTTTTTAACATCAATTTAATGCAATGGTAATATGTTTAATACAGTGGTAAATCAGCACCCATTAAGTGAACGGGATATAAATTACTAGAGCCAGGTTTCTTTTCCTTTTCCTTTAGCAATGTCCTCCGATTTTTAGTGTGAACTAACTGCAAAACTTATTTTTGTACAGCTCACAATGATGTTATGTGGCCTTCGCTTGATACAAAAGCGTCCTTTATCTATTATGCTCACCTCTCTTATTTTTGCATTAGCCTGTGACAATGAAAGTCATACATTATTGCTTTCATGATGACAAATCAAAATTTTCATTTCATAATTACATTAGAAGCTGAAGTCTTCTTTCATCAAAGTATCTTTCGATTGCAAAAAGGAATCTTTGTTTTTATTCCTGCCAAAATACTTCTAAGTGAATACAAGAACCGGAAGATGCAAAATTATGTGCCATCTTGTTTTTTAATTTTTAAAATTCATTTTTAAAAACTATTTTTTTCTTCCATCAAAACAGTGTATTTTGGGCCTCCCTGGTGGCGCAGTGGTTGAGAGTCCGCCTGCCGATGCAGGGGATACGGGTTCGTGCCCCGGTCTGGGAGGATCCCATATGCCGCGGAGCGGCTGGGCCCGTGAGCCATGGCCGCTGGGCCTGCGCATCCGGAGCCTGTGCTCCGCAACGGGAGAGGCCACAACAGTGAGAGGCCCGCATACCGCAAAAAGAAAAAAAAAAAAAAAACTGTATTTTTATTTCCTACTTCCTCATGTGAGAATATAGACAAAATATCAGTTCTGTTTCCATCTCTACTTCCCAAACTTCTTCTGAATTGTTACTTTTATAATGTCACATTTACAATACTTACATTTGGTTCTAGAATGGTAATTAGTCCTCTGAGCTTTATCAGTAGGCTGATTCTGAAAATTGAAAATCAATAGTTATTTCATTATTATGACTGTTTAAACGTGGTTCACCACACAACTGTTTCTCTGTACAGTTAAATGTTCTTTCTCGTACGACTTTTTGCCTGGAGTTCAATTTTTTTGGAACTAATTACTTTTGGCAAATTGTAAATTTTATTCAACCTCTCCTACAAATTTAGTATCCTATCAAGTTCTCCCGTTTCCCTGGAGATAATGTCTGATAATGTCTTTATTCTACCATACTATTTATTGATACTTAGCTATATACTGAATCTTTTTTTTTTAACATCTTTATTGGAGTATAATTGCTTTACAGTGGTGTGTTAGTTTCTGCTTTATAACACAGTGAATCAGTTATATATATACATATATCCCCATATCTCTTCCCTCTTGCATCTCCCTCCCTCCCACCCTTCCTATCCCACCCTTCTAGATGGTCACAAAGCACTGAGCTGATCTCCCTGTGCTATGCAGCTGCTTCCCACTAGCTATCTATTTTACATTTGGTAGTGTATATATGTCCATGCCACTCTCTCACTTTGTCCCAGCTTACCCTTCCGCCTCCCCACGTCCTCAAGTCCATTCTCTAGTAGGTGTGCATCTTTATTCCCGTCTTGACCCTAGGTTCTTCATGACCTTTTTTTTTAAAGATTCCATATATATGTGTGTTAGCATACAGTCTTTGTTTTTCTCTTTCTGACTTACTTCACTCTGTATGACAGACTCTAGGTCCATCCACCTCACTACAAAATAACTCAATTTCGTTTCTTTTAATGGCTGAGTAACATTCCATTGTATATATGTGCCACATCTTCTTTATCCATTCATCTGTCGATGGACACTTAGGTTGTTCCCATGTCCTGGCTATTGTAAATAGAGCTGCAACGAACATTGTGGTACATGACTCTTTTTGAATTGTGGTTTACTTAGGGTAGATGCCCAGTAGTGGGATTGCTTGGTCACATGGTAGTTCTATTTTTAGTTTTTAAGGAACCTCCATACTGTTCTCCATAGTGGCTGTATCAATTTACATTCCCACCAACAGTGCAAGAGGGTTCCCTTTTCTCCACACCCTCTCCAGCATTTATTGTTTGTAGATATTTTGAGGATGGCCATTCTGACTGGTGTGAGATGATATCTCATTGTAGTTTTGATTTGCATTTCTCTAATGATTAATGATGTTGAGCATTCTTTTATGTGTTTGTTGGCAATCTGTGTATTTTCTTTGGAGAAATGTCTATTTAGTTCTTCTGCCCACTGTTGGATTGGGTTGTTTGTTTTTTTGATATTGAGCTGCATGAGCTGCTTGTAAATTTTGGAGATTAATCCTTTGTCAGTTGCTTCATTTGCAAATATATTCTCCCATTCTGAGGGTTGTCGTTTCGTCTTGTTTATGGTTTCCTTTGCTGTGCAAAAGCTTTTAAGTTTCATGAGGTTCCATTTATTTTTGTTTTTATTTCCATTTCTCTAGGAGGTGGGTCAAAAAGGATCTTGCTGTGATTTATGCCAGAGTGTTCTATGTTTTCCTCTAAAAGTTTGATAGTGTCTGGCCTTACATTTAGATCTTTAATACATTTTGAATTTATTTTTGTGTATGGTGATAGGGGGTGTTCTAAATTCATTCTTTTACATGTAGCTGTCCAGTTTTCCCAGCACCACTTATTGAAGGGGCTGTCTTTTCTCCATGGTATATTCTTGCCTCCTTTATCAAAGATAAGGTGACCATATGTGTGTGGGTTTATCTCTGGGCTCTCTATCCTGTTCCATTGATCTATATTTCTGTTTTTGTGCCAGTACCATACTGGCTTGATTACTGTAGGTTTGTAGTATAGTCTGAAGTCAGGGATCCTGATTCCTCCAGCTCCGTTTTTTGTTCTCAAGATTGCTTTGGCTATTTGGGGTCTTTTGTGTTTCCATACAAATTGTGAAACTTTATGTTCTAGTTCTGTGAAAAATGCCAGTGGTAGTTTGATAGGGATTGCACTGAATCTGCAGATTGATTTGGGTAGTAGAGTCATTTTCAGAATGTTGATTCTTCCAATCCAAGAACATGGTATATCTCTCCATCTATTTGTATCATCTTTAATTTCTTTCATCAGTGTCTTGTAATTTTCTACATACAGGTCTTTTGTCTCCTTAGGTAGCTTCATTCCTAGGTATTTTATTCTTTCTGTTGCAATGGTAAATGGGAGTGTTTTCTTAATTCCACTTTCAGATTTTTCATGATTAGTGTGTAGAAATGCAACAGATTTCCGTGCATTAATTTTGTATCCTGCTACTTTACCAAATTCATTGATTAGCTCTAGTAGTTTTCTGGTAGCATCTTTAGGATTCTCTATGGATAGTATCAGTGACAGCTTTACTTCTTTTCCAATTTGGATTCCTTTCATTTCTTTTTCTTCTCTGATGGCTGTGGCTAAAACTTCCAAAACTATGTTGAATAAGAGTGGTGAGAGTGGGTAACCTTGTCTTGTTCCTGATCTTACTGGAAATGGTTTCAGTTTTTCACCATTGAGGATGATGTTGGCTGTGGGTTTGTCATATACGGCCTTTATTATGTTGAAGTAAGTTCCCTCTATGCCTACTTTCTGAAGGATTTTTTTCATAAATGGGTGTTGAATTTTGTTGAAAGCTTTCTCTGCATATATTGAGGCAACCATATGGGTTTTCTCCTTCAAATTTTTATTATGGTGTATCACATTGATTGATTTGCATATATTGAAGAATCCTTGCATTCCTGGGATAAACCCCACTTGATCACAGTGTATGATCCTTTTAATGTGCTGTTGGATTCTGTTTGCTAGTATTTTGTTGAGGATTTTTGCATCTATGTTCATCAATGATATTGGCCTATAGTTTTCTTTCTTTGTGACATCTTTGTCTGGTTTTGGTACCAGGGTGATGGTGGCCTCGTAGAATGAGTTTGGGAGTGTTCCTCCCTCTGCTATATTTTGGAAGAGTTTGAGAAGGATCAGTGTTAGTTCTTCTCTAAGTGTTTGATAGAATTCGCCTGTGAAGCCATCTGGTCCTGGGCTTTTGTTTGTTGGAAGATTTTTAATCACAGTTTCAATTTCAGTCAGTGCTTGTGATTGGTCTGTTTATATTTTCTATTTCTTCCTGGTTCAGGCTCGGAGGGTTGTGCTTTTCTAAGAATTTGTCCATTTCTTCCAGGTTGCCCATTTTATTGGCATATAGTTGCTTGTACTAATCTCTCATGATCCTTTGTATTTCTGCAGTGTCAGTTGTTACTCTTCTTTTTCATTTCTAATTCTATTGATTTGAGTTTTCTCCCTTTTTTTCTTGATGAGTCTGGCTAATGGTTTGTCAATTTTGTTTATCTTCTCAAAGAATCAGCTTTTACTTTTATTGATCTTTGCTATCGTTTCCTTCATTTCTTTTTCATTTATTTCTGATCTGATCTTTATGATTTCTTTCCTTCTGCTTACTTTGGGGTTCTTTTGTTCTTCTTTCTCTAATTGCTTTAGGTGTAAGGTTAGGTTGTTTGAGATTTTTCTTGGTTCTTAAGGTAGGATTGTATTGCTATAAACTTCCCTCTTAGAACTGCTTTTGCTGCATCCCATAGGTTTTGGGTTGTCGTGTTTTCATTGTCATTTGTTTCTAGGTATTTTTTTATTTCCTCTTTGATTTCTTCAATGATCTCTTGGTTATTAAGTAGAGTATTGTTTAGCCTCCATGTGTTTGTATTTTTTACAGTTTTTTTTCCTATAATTAATATCTGGTCTCATAGCATTGTGGTCAGAAAAGATACTTGATACGATTTCAATTTTCTTAAATTTACCAAGGCTTGATTTGTGACCCAAGATATTATCTATCCTAGAGAATGTTCTATAAGCACTTGAGAAGAAACTGTATTCTGTTGTTTTTGGATGGAATGTACTATAAGTATCAATTAAGTCCATCTTGTTTAATGTATCATTTAAAGCTTGTGTTTCCTTATTTATTTTCATTTTGGATGATCTGTCCATTGGTGAAAGTGGGGTGTTAAAGTTCCCTACTATGATTGTGTTACTGTCAATTTCCCCTTTTGTGGCTGTTAATATTTGCCTTATGTATTGAGGTGCTCCTATGTTGGGTGCACAGATATTTATAATTGTTATATCTTCTTCTTGGATTGATCCCTTGATTATTATGTAGTGTCCTTCTTTGTCTCTTGTAATAGTCTTTGTTTTATTATTTTTTATTTTTATTTATTTATTTTTTTTTGCGTTATGCGGGCCTCTCACCGTTGTGGCCTCTCCCATTGCGGAGAATAGGCTCCGGACGCGCAGGCTCAGCAGCCATGGCTCACGGGCCCAGCCGCTCCGCGGCATGTGGGATCTTCCCAGACCGGGGCACGAACCCATGTCCCCTGCATCGGCAGGCGGACTCTCAACCACTGCACCACCAGGGAAGCCCTAGTCTTTGTTTTAAAGTCTATTTTGTCTGATATGAGAATTGCTACTCCAGCTTTCTTTTGATTTCCATTTGCATGGAATATCTTTTTCCATCCCCTCACTTTCCGTCTGTATGTGTCCCTAGGTCTGAAGTGGGCTATGTATTGAATCTTAAATCAAAATAGTTTTCCCTCTGAATGTCAAAAGCTCCTAATGTTTGGAGCTGATGATGAGTAGTATGATGATGACTTCTTGGTTTCATTTTGAATTTTTTTTCCCTCTTTTTTTGCTTTTTTCCTTTTATCATAGATGTTATGACATTTTGTGGTAATGTTCTATGTGGGTTTTTTGTTTTTGTTTCAGTTCACTGGGCACTAGGTGTACATTTTCAATATGAACATTAAAAGTCCTTCAGTTCTGGAGAACTGTCCTCATTACTTCTTTGATACTTTCCCCTATCATTTTTCCCTTGGTCAGATGTTCAGTGCTCCTGCCTTGACCCTCTGCATTTCTTTCTCATATTTTCCACCGCTTTGTTTTCGTGTTCTACTTCTGAGATATTTCCCAGATCTAATTTTCCAACTTTGCTATTGAATTATTTTCTCTTCTGACAAATACATATTTACTATCTAGGAGAGAATTTCTTACTATGTGTTTATTCCATTTTCACTGTGTTCTATGCTTGTTTGAATATTTTCTCAAATCTCCCTGAGGACACACATTAGAGTTTGGAGAAGTTCCCTCCTGTTCTTTGCATGAATCCAGTTCCCTGTTGTGTGTCTGTTCATTTTGATGTCTCTCTTCCATGTTGGAGGGTCTCTCATTCGAAGACCTTAGACTTTTCATGCTCAAGAAGAAGCCAGTTAAACTTGATGAGGGTCCTGTGGTATAGATGAACCTTGCTCATTTTGCCAATTTGCTCTAAGTGAGAGCAGTTTGGGGAAGCAAGTAAACCATAACCTGGCGAGCCCTTAAATGATAAAATATAAAAGACATTTCTCTGGAGCCTTCCAGTTTCTGTGGAAGAGAATACTCTTTTTAAAAAAAAGTATTAGAGTAGAAGCTTAGCTTCCAAGAATTATGCCCTCCAGAGTGGAGTGGGTTTGACTGTTTCATATATAAACTTTAGATTAATCACCTTGTTTTCTACCTCACAATTTTAATCCTACCCTCTTTTATACATGATATTTCATAGTGCTGAGACCCTTAAATACATGGAAGGGCATATTGTCTCCCTCCTCATTTGAATCTCCTTCTGTTTCACCAGTTTTCAATTCTTCATATCTTATCCATCTTCTAGAAATTTGATAAAATCTTTCTTCTCATGGCTCTCTTTTTATCTTCTTATCATTGAATATTTAGACATCATTTTCATTCCTTTACTATCGTTTTACTGAGATACTGGTAGAGAAAGGGAACAAACTCATGTTGTCAAACAGTCAACTTCAACCAGAAGTCATTATTGTTACGTTAGCATCAGAAATGCCAATCTATTGCCAGCCTGATATGCTTACCTAGGTCTTTAAAGGTAAATGCTTCCTTTAATTGGCACCAATGATTACTAGGTGGAATTATAAACCACATGCAAAGACAGTACTTGATCATAAGGATATGTGTCAAATACGATGGTATTCTCTGTAAGTAATAGGGAAACCTCAACTCAATCTGTTTAAACAATAAGGAAATGTATTATTTCATATATCATTAAATCGGGGGAGGCAGAACCCACAGTGAGTAAAATCAGGACTGTTTATTTTTGAGATTTTGTTGAGTGCTTTCCTCTGTATGCGGACTCACATTAGCTTCCATGCAGTGACAAAATGGCTTCCTGCACATACACAAGATGATTTCCTGCATGTATACAAGATGGCTTCCTGTGTGTACATAAGACAACTTCCTGCATATAAAGATGATTTCCTGCATGTACACAAGATGGCTTCCTGCATGTACATAACTTCCTGCATGTATACAAGATGATTTCTTTCATGTATACAAGGTGACTTCCTGCAAATACACAGATGATTTCCTGCATGTATACAAGATGATTTCCTACATGTGCACAGATGACTTCCTGCATCTACACAAGATGATTTCCTACATGAACACAAGATGGCTTCCTGCATGTACACAGATGACTTTCTGTACGTACATAAAATGATTTCCTGCATGTATACAAGATGAATTCCTGCATGTACACAGATGACTTCCTGCATCTACACAAGATAATTTCCTGCATGTACACAGATGACCTCCTGCATGTGCACAGATGACTTCCTGCATGTATACAACATGACTTCATGCATATACACAAGATGATTTCCTGAATGTATACAAGATGACTTCCTGCATGTACACAGATGATTTCCTGCATGTGTACAAGATGATTTCCTGCATGTGTACAAGATGACTTCCTGGGGATTCCCTGGTGGTGCAGTGGTTAAGAATCTGCCTGCCAATGCAGGGGACACAGGTTCAAACCCTGGCCCGGGAAGATCCCACATGCCGCAGAGCAACTAAGCCCATGCGCCACAACTACTGAGCCTGCGCTCTAGAGTCTGACAGCCACAACTACTGGGCCTGTGTGCCACAACTACTGAAGCCCGCGCGCCTAGAGCCCGTGCTCCCCAAAAAGAGAATCCACAAAAATGAGAAGCTCGCGCACCACAATGAAGAGTAGCCCCTGCTCGCTGCAACTAGAGAAAGCCTGTGCACAGCAATGAAGACCCAACACAGCCAAAAATAAAAACAAATAAATTAATTTTTTTAAAAAAAGATGACTTCCTGCATGTATACAAGATGATTTCCTGCATGTACACAAGATGGCTTCCTTCATGGTCACTAGAGACAACTAGGGAAACTGGTTTCCCACTTTTATATCCTGTGAATGAGAGAGGGGAGAAAAACCTTCCCCCTAACCACAATATAAAAAGTCATCCTGGTAATCTCAAGCCTACCCCACACTTTTAAGTCACCAGGGAATGCTAGTTTACTTACTTAAATCTGTGTTTCTGAAACAAATAATTGCAAGGGAAATAGGATTGCCATGATTTGCATAAAGAAACCAGAATCCACCTTGAGAACATGGGCTGAGTCAGGCATGGGCATACCTGAAGAAAAGATGGGGCTTTGGAAAAGATGACTGGGAAATAGGACACAATAGGTAAACAACAGGGTCTACCATTGTTGGGTGATCCAGGACATGCTTAAATTTTAATTACTATTAATGCCAACATGGCAATGTACTATTTAAATATCCTCATGGAGAACTCTCAAGCACCTGACAACACATTCAGGAAATTCCTCACCTCACCACACCACACTGTTTCTCCAGATGCGGGCCTCCCCATCAATCACCCTCTCTATGCTCCCTCCCTACAGAGAGTAGGCTCCACTTAATGTGCCCTCTGAGATGAAAGTTGCCTGGAGGCTCTTAATTGCCAGTCCCAAGAGGCGAGTCCCCAGCAAAGACTTTAAGTCAGCTTTATGAGGGGTAAAGCCATGATGCTGTCCCAACCCCTGTGACGTCTGAAAAAGAATGACCATTATTACTACTTTCCAACACTGCCTTTCCTTTCTACTGCCTAACTTCGATTTACAGCCCATGCTCAGTTCTTGATCGCACTGCTATCTGCCTGCACCTCCCACATTAATACTGTGTGTGCAAGTAATTCATCTTCCAATGTATTATAAAAGTGTCAACCATGCTAGGTTCATCCAGGCAACATTAAAGTTCAATTAAAATAGAAACCTGCAGAGTAAGTGAATGTTGTCTTACCTAGACCCAAGATTAATTTCTCAGACTTTGAAGGTCCAAGTTTTGTTAGCAAAATCAGAAAAAATTATGTAGCTTGGGAAAACTGAGCAGGTCAAATTTGACTAACTTTGCTTTTATTCATGGATTTATTCCATGCACATTCCCGAATGTCTACTCTGAGGAAGCAGCTGGATGAGGCCCTTAGGGAGACCTAGATATTCTCCACCCATAGAGTCTTAAATAAAGTTCCCTAAAGACACAGACTACTGAGATGGAGATTACTAGAGGTGCTCTTGGAATTAGCACCTGGAAAGCAGTGAGTGAAGCAAAACTGATAAAAGAAGTTGAACAGAAATAGGTGGGAGGGAGATGCAAGAGGGAAGAGATATGGGGATATATGTATAGCTGATTTCACTTTGTTATAAAGCAGAAACTAACACACCATTGTTAAGCAATTATACTCCAATAAAGATGTTAAAACTAAATAAATAAAAAGCATTTTTTGTCCCCAATTCAAAAAAAGAGAAATGCAGTTGCAACAAAGGCCTGAGCTTGTCCTACGGGGAGCTCTGAAGGGGGGATGGCCTTTTGTCATGATCCTGAATTGAAGGGAGGAAGCCAGGCCTGTGTGCCTTCACTTGATCAGTCACTAGAATTTCACTGCTCCTGAGGAAAGGTTATAACTTTTGGCAAGGCAACTCCCTTCAGCTGAAAACAATTCTGGCAGAGTGACTCAGCTGTGAGCCGTCAGAAGCCAAAACTCCCAGAAGCTGAGGAATGAGTGCTTTAGTTCTGAGGGGAATCTGGGCAGTTCACCACTGCTTCTACATCAGGGAGTGGAGTTAAAAATGTATAGCTTGACTTCTGGTCGAGGGAGAATTATAAGGTAGGTGTCTTGAAGCCCTACTGCTATTCCAAATACATGGCAACAAATGACAAAATATAAAAAGTAATTAGCAAAGATGCACATTCACATAAGATACAAAAAAACAAAGATTAAAAAGATATGTTCATATGTTTGACACATTGCCCTAATACGAACATTCTTTGTGGGCACAAGATGGGTCTTTACAGCAATAAGATGACTTTCTATAGTAATTAGAGCAACAGGCTTCCTTATTTGTATCCTATGAGAGTGAGAGGGAAAAATCAACCTCTTGTTTAACCACAAAATAAAAGTCCTACACTCCAGTTTGTGTCATCAGAAACGGAAGATGGTAAAGGGGTTCCTGGAGCAGTAAAAGGCAGCCAGGGGTTTGGCCCCTGCAAGAAAATGGAGACTTAACATTCCCCATGACAGGAAGGGGACAAGAGCCAAGATTACTGTTTGAGCCCAGGAGATAGATTATCTTTTCCCATCTCTGAAAGAAAGCTGAAAAAGCTGAGACTTACTACAATGAGAGAGCGAGGCAGGCAGGAGGGAGTAGATATAGACTCAATCCAAAACTTGGACAAGCAGTCCAGTGGCTCAGTAGCTGCATCTATGTTAGCGCAATATTATCAACAAATACCTTAATCCAATAAGAGAAAACTGGGTTCTGGACCAGGGGCCATGAAGAGCCAGGTGCAAAACTGGTTAAGTAGGGAGGAGTGAGCACAGAGAAAAAGAGGAGGGGAAAAAAGGTTTCCATTGAAGTTGAGACAATAATACAAAATAATAAAATATTTAGTGAGATCTAATGTTAAGAGAGAAATCCTGGACTCCCCTAGTGGTCCAGTGGTTAAGAGTCCACACTTCCAATGCAGGGCACACGGGTCTGATTCCTGATCAAGGAAGTTCCGCATGCCACATGGTGTGGACAAAAAAAAAAAAAAAAAAAGGCAAGAAATCCTATAGAATCCACAATGAACAATCAACAATGAGTAATCATTAATGAAAATAACAATAATGCAAATAAGAGAATAATCTGAAGTTAACATTAAAATAATTATGTTCCAGAGGATGACATCAGCATCATGGTGGCATGAGAAGCCCCTCATTGTTGTCCCCCTTCCCCCCAACCAACAACAAAGATTCGGCATCCATCCATGGACGGAAGTACCTTTAGGGACCTATGGGATCCAGCATCACATAGGACCTGAAAGGAGCCTCACCAACCCATGTGTTGAAAAATAGGTAAGTAGACCTTGGTCCTGGCTGTGGACCCTGCTGTGGCCCATGAACTGGCTCCAGCCCCTCTCAACTACAGCCCATGAGCCCCCAGAAAACACTATCTTAGATAGTCACCCACAGATGAGAGAGCCTTTGTGGAAGTCCAGGTTTCAAGAGGAGTGGTTCCAGCACACCGCTGGGGGAAAAAATATGAGTTTGGATGCACCATAGTGGATAAGAGGAACAGTTTCATTGAATAGATTAAGAATATGTGGGATATGCATCATATATATATGAAAAAGTATTCAGCCATGAGAAGGAAGTAAATCCTGCTATTTGCAAACAACTTGGATGGACCTTAACAGCATTATGCTAAATGAAATAAGTCAGACAAAGAAAGACAAACACTGTATGATATCACTTATATGTGGAATCTAAAAAAGTTGAAATTGGGAATTCCCTGGCAGTCCAGTGGTTAGGACTCTGTGCTTTCACTGCTGAGGGCCGGAGTTCAAACCCTGGTTGGGGAACTAAGATCCCGCAGCCCCGCCCAAAAAAAAAGGTTGAAGTTTGCTTTAGAAACAAAGTGTAGAACTGTGGTTACCAGGAGCTGGGGAGGGGATGGGGGTTGTGGGGAAAGATGGGGAGACATTGATCAAAGGGTACAAATTCCAGTTATAAAACAAATGGGTTCTGGGGATCTAATGTACAACATACTGACTGTAGTCAATAATACTGTATTATACACTTGAACATTGCTAAAGGAGTAAATCTTAATATTCTCACCACAAAAAAAGAAATGGGAATTATATGATGAGATGGAGGTGTTAGCTAAGACTACGGTGGTAATCATTTTGCAATGTATACATATACCAAATCAACACATTGTATACCTTAAACTTACACAATGTTATATGTCAATTATATGTCAATAAACCTGGGAGGAAAAGTGAAAATCTAATTATTAACTAATTAATGTTCCATATCTTTGAAAGAAAAAAGGGAAGAAGTAGCAAATTACATTACTTTTAAAAAACCAAGAAGTTATGAGGGGACACAAATGGTTATAAAATATATATTACAAAGTGTCTCCTAAAAATGCTGGAAATGAAAACAATTTTTAAATTTAACATTTTTAAATCAGTAGATGATATAAACTCTAGACTGGATATAATTAGCAAGAATTGGTTGGGCTTCCCTGGTGGCACAGTGGTTGAGAATCTGCCTGCCAATGCAGGCGACACGGGTTCGAGCCCTGGTCTGGGAAGATCCCACATGCCGCAGAGCAACTAGGCCCGGGAGCCACAACTACTGCGCCTGTGCATCTGGAGCTTGTGCTCCGCAACGAGAGGCCACGACAGTGAGAGGCCCGTGCACCGCGATAAAGAGTGGCCCCCGCTCACCGCAACTGGGGAAAGCCATTGCACAGAAACGAAGACCCAACACAGCCAAAAATAAATAAATTAATTAATTAATTAATTTAAAAAAAGAATTGGTGAATTGAAAATACTACTGAGAGTGCAGTAAAATACAGAGAAATACAAATATTTTTTCATTAAACAATAATTAAGAAATAGTCTCCAAAATACATCTAATAGAAAAATTTTAAGTATAGGATAAAGTGAGTGGCAGAGTAGAAACATTTAAAAAGACAATGGCTGAGAATTTTCCAGATTTGCTGAAAGACGCACCCAATCCAGGTAAAATAAATGAAAATGAATGCACATCCAGATGCATCCTAGTGAAATTTAAGGACATCAAGAAAAAATAGTCTTTAAGTTACCAGAAAGGAAATAGATTACCAACAAAGGAATGACAATTACATTGTCAGCAGACTTCTCATCCACAACCGTTAATGCCAGAAGGCAATCTTCACAGTGCTGAGGGGAAATAACCATAACCTATAATACCCTACCTTGCTAAATGTAAAGGAAAAATAAAGGCATTTTCAAATATACAATGATTAAAATAATATACTACCTGTAGACCCTTCTGGACACTCACAGAAAGAATTATCAAAAGACATAATTCAGGAAGAAAGAGATAATTTTTGCACTGGGTGAGGCAGTCAGTAAACAAACATTTATTGAGCATCTATTATACATAGAACTGTGGGCTTGGCCCTGTAGGTACATGATCCCTGACCTACAGAGTTTACAGTCTCACTCTAAAGGACTAAGTTGAAGAGTATCTCAGGCAGAAGGAATAGAGGGTAGAAAGGTATACGGGCCTGAAAGCACATGGGGTGTTACAAGGATAAGTAATCAGGAGTTGAGGTCAAATGGCTCATGGTTGAAAGAGCTGAAACTGAAAAGACTGATTGAGTCCAGGATGTTCTTACAGCAATGGGGATCCACTATGGGCTTTTAAGAGTGATTAAATCCTGGTAATTTAGTTTGGTATCAACATGATAGCTTGGGTTGTTAAAAATGGGAATACAGAATGTGTGAATCCCCAAACCCTCCTTCCAGGGAGAATAAAGTTAAAACTTTCAGTGGAGACATTTAAAAGATATCAGCCCTTTTCTGCATATCATTTAATGCATCTGAATTTTTTCAGTTCTAGTTATTAACCATCTTTATACTTTGATGCTGTGGGTCACAAAGGAAGAGAGTTAAAACAGGATAAATCCCAAATGAAACCAAAACAAACTAAAATAAAGGGTAAACCTCTGACCTTTAGTCAGTTTTGCTTTCTGAAGAAAGGTATGCACATGAATTTGTTTCCCTAGCTACCATGCAGGAAAATAGAAGATGCAGTATTTGGTAATTTTATGGCTATTAGAATAATAAAGTGTTATGGAAAGTTATTGCATTTTAAGACAGTATTCTCCTTCATACATGGACCCTAGGGAGCAGGAAAAGATGGGGAAGACATCATATGCAGAAACAGTTCATGTGTTTATAGGTCATTTTAGAAAAGTTCTGTGTGACTAGGCAAGATGCTAGTCAGCAGTGGCTGTACTGTATGCTATGCTCTCAGGAATTAGCCCACAAAGTAGCTCCTCTGAAGGTAAATACAATGTAATGAATCTGATACTAGAGCTACTTCAACCAAAAGCACATAAAACTGGCCAATTTGATTTTGTGCCGGAGCAAAAACCATGGCAATACATACAGTGTAGCAAACACACCAATACAGCCATGAATGCACCTTTTCAGGAATACAGAGGAGCTTTCAAAAGAGGACATGAAGGACTAAGGAGTGTTTGATGATATTGTAAATAGTTGGGGAATGGGAATGCTTTGCTTTTGTCTAGGGAAACTAATGGGCTCTACATCCTGAAAAGTATAAATTCAGTCATTGTAGTTGAATGGAAGAAACTTAAGGGAAGTATTTTTTTATGAAGCTAAAAGTTGTCTTTACAGGTAATCTAATCCAATCTTTGGAATCCAAGCACACCCTAATTATGTTCACAGAAAAGGGGATGGATATGTCAACCATTGCGATGGCCTTCTCCAGATTCCATCTGTCAACAGAAAGTCTTTCCTTGTATTCCCAGGGGACTTGAGTAGGTTACTCAAACCTCCACCTATCTTAGGCAATACCATAGGGAAACCTTATCAGATGAAAGCCTGTCATTAAAAAAAAAAAAATGTCAACCATGCCTACTCTCTTTGTAATCTATCTTACCATTGGGTAAGTCTTCCTAACATTTTAATATGTTGACATTGCTAATATTCTCTACCATCCACTGGTTTTTATGCTCCAAAGGCCCCCATTGCCTTTGAATTCAAACAAAACCCCTTAGAATAACAAATATGCCTCCTCTGATCTTTCCCCTACATGCATCCTTCCCCAGCTTACTCTCTGGACTCATTTAACTGTACCATGAGCATTCTGTGTATGAGCCATGCCAAACCATTCATGCTCTTCAGGACATGCCACTCTTCCTTGTCATCTGTTTCAGATGGTCCCTGAGTTAGCTCAAGGAATAAGGGAGTGTGAACTGGATTACTCAGTGCTTCCTAACCCAGTCCCACAAACAGATAAATAAAGCATTCATTACTTCCAGGCTCTTGAAACCAAGGGTGGTCAAAGAACAAAGCTGGAGTTGCACCCATCCACCATCCCTTATCTAAATGCTGAAGGTGTGCTCCACTGGGATGGTGATAGCTGACAGTAGAAAAGATGTTTGTTACTGATTCCTCTTGGACCATGTCTTCACTATGGCTGGGCCACTGACTTCAGCAGCTTTTTCAAGAGGAAGACCAAAATGTCAGGTCTAGAGTTGAAGCAATAGCTGAACAAGAATAACGTGCACTGAAGTTAAATTAATTAGTTAAAGAAACGCACACACATACATACATATCACCTATGACCAGGTTTCTGCCTTCCACCATCTTTTTACTCTACATCTGTTATCCATCATTGGTGCAAATGCTACAAGTTTGATATATCAGAATATAAATTCACCTCCTAACTGTCTTGTTAACTCTTAAGTCAAACACATTAGAAGTAGGAACCTATTTATTATTGAGTCAACCATTTTATCTTGATTAATGAAAACAATTTAGGAATAAGAAAACAAAGAAAGAAGCTGATGGTATTGAGTGCAAGATTTTGACTTGCCTCTACACTCAAGAGGACACTTCCAAATCTAAGAGCTTTCCTTTTTCTCACAATTTCCTATTTCTCCAAGTCAAAGTAATCATAACAATTCTTTTTTTAAATTAATTTTTATTGGGAGTATAGTTGCTTTACAATGTTGTGTTAGTTTCTACTGTACAGCAAAGTGAATCAGGTATTTATATATATATATCCCCTCTTTTTTGGATTTCCTTCCCACACTTCACTATATGGCATTACAGCTCACATATATTTCTTCTTCTAGCCAGTTAATTACACTTAAAAATAAATATGCATATATTAAAGAGCTAACAGTGGACTCCCTCTAAATATTAATGATTGGATTTAAAATACTATACTCATTGTAGAGCAAGACTTATGAAGTATAAGACATGTTTTTCTGAAATTTGGCCTCCACCCAACTTTAAACCCTATCTGCCTTGAAAGATCTTCCACATTTCTTCCATAAACCTTAACTATGCTTCAAGGCCAGGCTTCAACCTCCTTTCTGAATCCTTTCTTCAACCCTCCAGGTGGTGCTGTAATAAGGGGTAGGAATGGTCACCTCCAAAAGAGAGAAGTATTTTATCACTGATATTATTTAGAATTGCCAGCATACAGTGAAAATAGAAAGCAGATTGATTTTATGTTGGTTTTATTATTGCTTTTGCATTTTCTATAGTTGCCTATACCCAGGGAAAACTTCTTCCCACTCCTTCTCCCCACATTGGTATACCACTCTTTCCAAATGGAAGCGATACCTACCTTCTTTTTTTATGCCTGCTTTCTTTTATACCACTTGCATGTAACATCAAATTTTGTCTTGTGTGGAGAAGTGTGTCCAGATTTCATCATAAGTCATTTGAGATCAGGGACTACATCTTTTCCATTCCCTGCAGTGCTCAGCAGAGTGTCTGAAACAGAGAAGGCCAGCAGTTCACACTGGCTTAATCAATAAGTCATGAGTGTTACCATATGATCCAGCAATCCCACTCCTGGACATATATCCAGAAAAGATGAAAACTCTAATTTGAAAAGATACATGTACCCCAGTGTTCACAGCAGCACTATTTACCATAGCCAAGACATGGAAGCAACCTAAGTGTCCATCAACAGATGAATGGATGGTGGTGTGTGTGTGTGTGTGTGTGTGTGTGTGTGTGTGTGTGTGTGTGTGTGTGTATATATATATATATATATATATATATATATATGTTTGTGTGTGTGTGTGTATATATATATATATATATATATATATATAATGGAATATTATTCAGCCATAAAAAAGAATGAAATATTGCCATTTGTAGGAACATGGATGCACGCAGAGTTTATCATACTGAGTGAAGTAGTCAGACAGAGAAAGACAAATATTATACGATATCACTTATGTGATAAGTAGAATCTAAAAAAACAGTACTAATGAACTTATTTACAAAACAGAAACAGACTCACAGACATAGAAAACAAACTTACGGTTACCAAAGTGGAAATGGTGGGAAGGGATAAATTAGGAGTATGGGATTAACAAATACATACCACCAAATATAAAATAGATAAACAACAGGGTATATCATATAGCACAGGGATCTATATTCAATATCTTGTAATAACCTATAATGGAAAAGAATCTGAAAAATATACAAATATATAATAATCAGTTTTATATATATATATATATATATATATATATATATATATAACTGAATCACTTTGCATGAAACTAACATAATACTGTAAATCAACTACAGTTCAATTTTAAAAAATCATGAGTGAATATAGGTAGGAAAGCTGAGATTCAGAGAGGTTAAGCAACTTACCCAAAGTCACAGAGAGTTATCAATGGAATTGATTGGAATCCATGACTGTCCAATTTAAGTAAAGCCATCAATCATGTAGAAATTGCTCATTCATACTGCTAAACTAAACTCACAGAAAGCTGACCACTTATTTCACTTCAGCAATAACAGGTCATGTAAGAGTATGTGAGGTCAAGAGTATATACTTTTCTCTAAACAAATGTGAAATATCCAGAGGTTAAGAAAATTTCCTAGTTTTATTTTTTGAGTGTGCTAGGCCTTTTTATCTTTTGAGGAAGAATATAAAGATGAAAAAGCATTCACAGTTTTTTTTCAGCCTAATTGAAATATTCTCTACATCAAATATGTTCAATGTAGTAGAAACTACAGATGTTATTGCTTTAATTTTATAACCCAATTATTCTTTTATTTCTAGTTGTCTTCAGGATAAATTAACTCTTATCAGCTATTCAAATAGGTAATTATCATAAAGCTAAATACCATACAAGCTCATAATCCATGTTAATTTATAGACTAAACTGGAGTAAAATCATGCTCTGGAGTTACAGGAAAGGAATTCCAGATTTTTATTATTTCTCAACATTTTATCCCAGAATACACAAATGAAATTTAAAAAGGAGATGATTTCTTTTTGTGAAGAAAAGGATCTAGAATTGTTTGTTTGTTTCATTGTAGCAAAATGAATGCTAAACTTGAGGCAAAAGATAATGCATTTGGATACAATATCTATAAGGTCAAGTCATGTGGCCTTCAAGAACAAAATCATATTCATCTGCACCCCCTCAGGGCAGGGCCATGGTTAAGGGGATGAAAGTAAGACACTCACATCAGTGCAAACTTTAAGGGTGTCTCCCAAAACTCAGTAATCAAGACAAATATTATTTTAACGCAATATTTTTTTAAAAAATCAAAATTAGTGCAAAAATCCACAATGAACAAATATCAAATCTTTCAACAAAGATAGGATTAATACTCAGAGAGGTCTTTATTAGTCAGAATAGGCTTATTTATGTTGCAGTTTTTTTTTTAAAGCATAATTCCCAGATCTCAGAGGCTAATGAAAAAAAATGTTGAGTTATTGTTTCTATTACAAATCTGGTAAAGGTCCACATGGGCTCTTCTGCCCATAGTTACACAGGGACTCATGCCAGGCAGGCAGTCTCTATAATCGCTGCAACAGAAAAAGAGAGATCTGGACGGTCATTGTATGAGTCAGCTTAGGTTCAGTAATGCTGCAGTAACAAGTGGCCGTGAAATCTCAATGGCTTCCAGCAACAAAGGTTGAATTCTGGCTCACAACATGTCCTTCATGAATCAGCTGCTGCACATATATTTCACTCCAGGTCCAAGGCTGAGGAAGCAACACTTATCTAGGACATATCACTCTCATGGCAGAGAGAAGAGATAGAAGGGAAGAATTCTAAGGTGACTATAAAACTCCTGCTCACAATGGCACACCTCACTTCTGCTCAAATTTCATGGCCAAGGAAAGTTATATGGTGTATCAGGTATCAACAGAGTGGAGAAGTATAATCCTCTCCCAGAGGAAGAAATAGAAAATATTGTGAATATAATGCTATGTTCCACAGTCCACCATTCTTTTCATGGATATTCACCTCTCTTCCTTCTACATATACACACACTCCTTAAAGGAGTCTACCTGAAAGTCCCATTCAATCATGGCATTAGGCACAAAGCGCAAGATCTCTACATCTTGATCCCTAAACTTATGAACTAAAAAGAAAAGTTTTTGCTCTACATACTATCATGAGAAAGGGTAGAATAACATCATTAATTATCTATTGCTGCATTATACATCAGAGACAAATAATAATAGTCCCAGTTATACCCTAACTGAATCCCAAATTCAAATGCTTATGAGTATAATAAATTTGTTTTTGTTTTATTCCTATAAGTTTTGAAGTGGTTTGTAATAGAACAATAAATGATCAGATCATAAATTGGTACTTAGAATGGGGTGCTGTCATTAAAAAAAACCCCAAACACTAAGATATGTGATATTGTCTTTTGGACTGAGTTGTAGACAAGAATTCAAAGAGCCTCAAGGAGTCTTAGTGAAGTTGACTCCTTGAAGTCAAGTAAAGAACTTGTTATTAGAGACTGGAGTGAAGAGAATATATATCCTTCTTAATGGTAAAAAGTTTGGAAACACTGTTGCCTGAGGTAATGTGGAAAACAGATTCCCAGGAAGAATGTTGAAGCTGCCAGTTGATTTTGTTTACCTACATATAAAAAACTATAAATGGAAAGAGATGAACTCTTCAGTTTTCAATTTCAATAATAATTTACAGGTAATATAAGGGAATCAGAACCTGTAGGTTCAACAAAACTATTTCTCATTCCCAGTCTCTCAAGGCAGCAAAAAGATCTCAATACAGGAAATGGCCTCAAGGTAAAGACCATCTCAAGCATGAGACCAAGATCTTTTGTTAATACTAAAGAAAGATTTATGGGCATGACTTGCAGACTCTCAACTAGACAAAAAGGCTTCTAAACATCTTTAAGGTGTTGTTTCACAGCACTCTTGACTCTAACATGAAGTCAGAGACAGCCTGTCACGAAGAGATCTGTGAGTGTTGTTTTTGTCTAATGGAGTGAAGCCTAGTACTATTTATAGGAAACTCACATAATATTTAAGATAATTGAATTTGTGGAAGCACTGGCAACTTAAAAGGGATGGAAATAGTATAAAATTAAGGGTCTCCAACTTTCTACAGGAAGAAGGCTGAGAAGGGTACTCAGCTGTATACCTGATTGATTTCCTATGGAATGGAATGTTCTTAGACTGTATAACCAAGGGCCATGGAAAATCATTACTGGGCAGTAAAACTGGGGCCCAAATCAAGGAACCAACAACATGTTCCTGGCTGTATTTCAGAATTGCTTTAGACTAACAACTGCTGTGTGCACCCTATTTCCCCCTTTTTAGTGTCTGTTTTGTCTTTCTATTGCATGTTAGGTGTATTTAGGAGATAATAACTTAGTTTTTTAATTCCAAGTTCTTCAGGTCAAGAGGAACCATACTCAAGAGACCAAACCCAAAGAGCCTCATCTATACCAGGACCTGATTTAGATGATAATATCCTGGAATTTGAATCAATGCCATGAAGGGGTGAGACTTGGGTAGTCTTAGAAGAGAATGGGTGTGTTTTTCATGTGAGAGGAATGCATTTGTGGCCAGAGAGAGGACTATGGCAGGTGAAAGATAACCACAAATTCTTTGACACCCACCCACATCCATTTCCTCCTCCTTTGAATATGAGCTTGTCTGTGAATTCTTTGATCGCCAGAATATAGAAGTGACACTGTACTATATGTAATAAATTTATGGATTCAGCTAAGGAGATTCCCAGGAAGAACGTTGAAACTGCCTGTTGATTTTGTTTAGCTACATATAATAAAGTGCAAATGGAAAGAAATGAGCTTAAAAATGTACTCTTTAGTTTTCGATCTCAGTAACAATTTGGAGGGAATATAAAGGAGCCAGGACCCACAGGTTCAAAAACAAAACTATTTCTCATTCTCAGACTCTCAAGACAGCAGAAAGATCTCAATACAAGAAATGGCCTCCAGGTAAAGACCATCTCAAGGATGAAACTGAGATCCTAGGCAGAGCCTAGTTCAGAGCCTAAACTTAAGAGGACCTGCAGTTTCTGCCTTGGTCTTTTGGAATTATGGTTGAGTTATGCTTTAGAAGGAAAAGATGCCAATATCTCAGTGATTTGTTTCTTACTCCTATTTCAAGTTCACTGTGAGTTGAATGCAATTCTGGCCCACATCTTCTTCATTATAGGTCACAGGATGAATAAAGTGCCTCTATCTGGACCAAAACAATTTCATGGCAGAGGGAAACAATAAAATGGAGTAACCATATATTGGCTCTTGCAGCTTCTCCTTGGATATGTCACATCTCACATCTGCTCACAGCCTGTTGACAAAAAGCAATCACATGGCTCAAACCAAACTGCAAGGAAGCTTGGAAATGTGAAGGAGTTCACAAATATTTGGTAAACGTCTTTGTCATAGAGGGAATACTATCAAATTATAGAAATCCCTCTTGCTCTGAGGGCTACTTAAATTGTCAGTAGTGTTTTGTGTCTCAAGTCAGAAGATTCAATACAAGTCAACACCAAACTTCCTGTCTTTCTGAAGCATGGGATCCCAGTAGAATTTTAATCTAATTCTGAAAAATTAAAAAAAAATATGGCCAGAGCTGCACTCTGAAAATTGTAGAGTAGTTCAAACTGCTTAAGCTAGTATCTTCCATGGAAATCTTGCAGAAAAAAATTAACATGACTGTGCTGAAATCAAAATGTTTCCTGGAACTCCCCCAGGAGTGCTTTTTCAGGTTGGAAGTAGGGAGACTAGTTAGGAGGCTGTTACAGTAAACGTAGGCCAAAAATAATGAGTTCTTGGCCAATGTAAGGAAATTGGAGGTGGAAGAGGGGATACATCCAAAGATATTATAGAGATAGAATAAAAGAATTTCAGGAACAAATGGTTGTGGGTGGGAAATCCAAAAAGTCAGAAACTAGGGTGCATCAAATATTTGAAAAATAAAAAATTAAAGTCCCAAAGTAAAATATGGGTGAAAATTATTGCCTTTCATTTCATAAACAGGAAATCCAGGAAAAAATTAAGAGTTGAGAAATTTGACTACAGAAGCTTTAAAAATGCCTGCACTCTTCCAATACATGTACATACAAGACCAAAGATCAAAGGAAAACAAAGTACAAAGTGGGAAAAATATGTTGCAACTCAGATAATAGAGAGTGCATGTTCTAATATGTAAAGATTGCTTACAAATCAATGATAAAATATAAACTCCCAAATCAAAAATGGCCAAAAGGCATGAAGAGGCAACTCACAAAATAAGAAATACAAATCACTGATAAATATGTGATGTTCATTTTCACTGGTGATCAAATAAATTCAAAGTTAAAACGTAACATGAACTTTTCCACCAGATTGCAAATATTGAAATTATTTACAAAATCTAGTGGTGGTAATAATTTTGGAGACAAAACATCTCACAATCACTCTTAAAGAAAGTGCAAACTAATATAATTTTTTTGGAGGGAACTATGACAATATGTAAATAATTTTGAATGAAAATATCTTTTGACCATCAATGTAACTTAAAGACTTTAAGGGGAGAAGATAATTGTGCAAGTATTTTTTAGAAGTATGTTCAAGGATGTTCACTGAGGGAATGAACCTATTGGAAAACTTAATATCCATTAGTAAAAAGAACTTGTTAAATAAATCATGGTATGTTTATCAAAGTAAAATACAGCCCTTGTAGATTTACATTTATTGACCTGGAAAGTTGGCTAAATTGTATTGTTTAATAAAACACAAAGCTACAGCATTGTATTGTGTGATCATAAATTATAAAATTATATGTTTACAATCAAACCAGCTTATTCAAATAGGAGAGTTTTCCATAAGGGTGTTAGGGAATCCCACAGCCTCTAAGAACAGAATTACAACCAGAGTCAGCAACACATATTGTTATAACTCTCTCTCTCAGTCTCTCTACTATCCTTCTCTGTGTCTACTGAAAACAAAAACAAAACAAAAGTGAGAGTTGTGAGTTGAGTTTTATTTGGAGCAAAATGAGGACTATAGCCCAGGAGACAGTATTTCAGATATCTCTGAGAAACTGCTCCGAAGAGGTAGGGGGGAAGGTCAGTGTATATGTGATTTTGGTGAAGGTGGGTACATGCAATCAAACACACATTTTTGCAGAAGGCTGCTGCTAGTCTCGTAAAGGTTACTACTAGTCATGAGGAGCAGATGTCACCATTAATGATTTCAGTGCTAATATAGACATGAGGAGATGCAAGAATTGGGCTCATAAGATGTTCTCCAGATAATATTTATCTGAAGACCTGTTCTGCCAGTTTTTCCCAGAGCATAGAGTGCCTCATCCCTGATCTCCACCCTGAACTCCTTTCAGGGGGATATTGAAGGTCAGCAGTTGCAGGAGCTCATGACTTAATCCTTGTAGAGGTAGATGGCAAGTGACAATTTTTAGTTGGCATCTATATATAGGTATTGTTCTTAAGTCACAGTCTACCCTCCCCTTTCAGTTTCCACTTCATATGGCAGAAATGGGTCACCAATATCATATCCTAAATGTGCATTTCTTTTTTTTGAAAATAAATTTATTTATTTTTGGCTGCGTTGGGTCTTCGTTGCTGCGTGTGGGCTTCCTCTAGTTGCAGCAAGTGGGGTCTACTCTTCGTTGCGGTGAGCGGGCTTCTCATTGTGGTGGCTTCTCTTGTTGCAGAGCACAGGCTCTAGGCGCGCGGGCTTCAGTAGTTGTGGCACACAGGCTCAGTAGTTGTGGCTTACAGGCCCTAGAGCTCAGTAGTTGTGGCTCATGGGCTTAGTTGCTCCACGGCATGTGGGATCTTCCTGGACCAGGGCTCGAACCCGTGTCCCCTGCATTGGCAGGTGGGTTCTTAACCACTGTGCCACCAGGGAAGCCCTAAATGTGCATTTCTTTAATTCAACCAAGCAGCCAAACTAGACTGGAATAGTCTGGCCTCAACTCCAAGTCCTCAGAGATCTACTCTGATGGACTCAATCCAGGAAACGCTGGTTTAAGCAACTGTTAACTGGATAACAATGTCATATTTCATAAAACTGTTCTCCCTGTGGTAATCAAGAGTGAGACTGAGGTGGTGCTGCCTCCTTCACCCAACCTGGGTTATAGTCTAATAAGTGGGTTTTGGAGGTAAAATAAAAACCGTCCATCTTTCCTGGGATTCTCCCTAACATCCCCCAATTAGCACAATCAGTACTACTACCACTTTTCTAATGTTCACAGTATATTTACAATATAGTAAAGAATCTATTACCTACCATTCAGCAAGGTATATTTGATCTTAATTTGCTTCAGAAAAGATTTTCCTATAAGAAACTCACTATTGGGCCAACTAACTGTGGACAAGTGTTGAGTTTTTCTAACTGGATACAAAATAACTGTTCCTCTGGTAATCATGGTTGGAGGAGCTGCCTCCAAAATTGAAAACAACTCCAAAACATCAAGGAAGAGAGAATTGTTTAGACACAGTTTTGAATCTACTTCAGAGAGAAAGAGAGATTGGGATGAGAAAGGATGGCCATCTAATATTAACCTTAGTTTTATCTTGGGGTAATTTTATCCAATCAACTTTGTACTATTCTGCATTGCTTTAGTGTTTCAATAATTACGTGTCAATTTTAAAATCATAAAAATAATTTCATAATGATAAAAATGATAAAATTTCCAGAGGATTGGGATTGGGCTAAGAGAACTAAAAGGAAATACCTGGGGTGGGGGTGGGGGGCTGGGGAGGAGGAAAGAGTCAATTAAGAAAGCTAAGAAAAGATTTTCAATAAAGAAGTAGTCAGTTTCAAATGCTGTAGAGAGGTCAAGTGAAAAAAAAGAATAAATAGTATCCCATTACATTTAGCAATTAGGAATTCTTTGGTCACCTTGGAAAGTCTTAGTTCAGTGACTGGGGAAGGGGTCAAAATATGGCAGCTGAGGAGTTATTGAGAAGAGAGGAAGGCAGGATAACAAATTTGAGCAGTGGATGACTGTTAAGTAGTATACATACTTAGGCGCTGCCTCTGGGTGAAGGGTATGAAGAAGATAATAGACCCTAGATGGTCCCTGACCAATGGAATGAGCACTTGGAGTTTGGGTCTATAAGTCAGACCTTAATTTGTAGAAAAGATATAAATTGGGGGAATTAAGATGATATTCCTGAGGAGAGTAAATTTCAGTTTAAGTGCAGCCGAACAGAGTCCACGAGTAATTTTCTCCTTCAAGTAACATACTTAGAAAAAGTCAGAGTCCCAAGGAAGCCAATGTCTGCCCCCCTCCACTGAGTTCCAGACTTACACAGGACAAATACATTGGATGTCTACAGGTATTTCGCAACGAACATACCAAAATGAACTCATTTTCTTAAGAAAGTATTCACCTTCTTGCATTCTGATCTTGGATTAATAGCATCACCATCCACCTAATTTTCAAAGTTAGAAATTTCATGGTAATCTTCAATTTCTTCCACACCGAGATGGCCACCAAATGTCCTTGATTTCAATTACTAAATTGTTATCAAATTTTGTCTTATTTTCTGCCCTCTGCCATCTCTGGATATTAGTTCTGGGTCTCATCTTTTCTTATGTGAACAATAAAATGTTTTCACAGTTGGTCTGCAATGTCGACCTTTTCATTTCATTCTCCATGTGTGTACCCAGAGTCATTCTTACAAAAACTTAAGATCACTTAAGATCCGTTCATTTCTATTCATCACCATTTGAACTACTTTACAAACATTAGCACCACTCTTTCTTACACACCTTATACTCTAACTCCATGCAACTACCTTAGTAAGGTTGTGGCTGGGTCCTAGGATATAAGAGTCTATCTTCTTGGAATTCTTTCACCTTCTCTTTACCTGGAAAACTACTTATCATTAAATGGAGAGTAAGAATGTCTTTTATTCTGTGAAGCTTTGAGCTTCTCAGGGGAAAACATGGTGTCTTTTTTTATTTTTGCATCACTAATGACTTGCATAGTACCTGGAAACCAGTTAAGAGATAAAAAATTGAATGTTTTTGCTCTACTCTGAGCCCTTGAAGCACAGTCAAAACAGCAACCACTGAATAAGCTTCAGCCAGCTCATTTAAAAAGTCACGAACAGGAAATAATGTTTCTCTTAACTCCTAACCCCTTTCTTTTTAAAACCATTTGATCATTAAGTTAGGTATCACTTAAATAAGAGGGTATTTTCCAGGCACTCCACCAGGGACAGAACACAACGACAAACACTATACATTTCTTGCTCTAGAGGAACTTAGAATCTAGTGTGATTCTCAACTGTTTGCACTTACTCTCATTTCTTTGCCTCTGAACTCCTTGCTAAATATAGCAACTTACTAACAAATGCCTCACCTTATATTTTGGATATTAATCTACAGGATGGCTTTTGGCTTCTCTACCTCCTCTGGTTTGGGAATATTCTATAATCTCTAAGAACTTTCTATTTTAATCCTGGGACACTATGGGAACACAAATACAGCTCTAACCCTTGACTGGTGTTGAGGAGGGGAAAAAATGGTTTCTCGCTAACCATCTTAGGTTCTCTGGCTGGGACCATATAAATTAGACTGGCAAAAGGCAGATCAACAAGAGAAAAACAAAAGAGGTCTACTAGCATGTTCATTGTTGGGAGCACCCAGTGATGAATAACACAAAAGGGTGGTTGGAATTTGGGCTTATATACTGTTTTAAGCTAAACAAGGAAAAGGGGTTTGGGGCTTCTGAGAGGAAGAGGAAAGAGATGAGAAGGTGATCAGGGAAAGCATGGTAAACAAGGCTTGTTTGGTAAGGTTTGTCATGCAGATTTAAGTTGGTGCCTTCTCCAGGGATGAGTTGTTAAGAATCCTCCTGTTCCTGGTAGGAGAATAGGAGCCATGGAGCCAGCTCTACAAATGGAAATTTCCTTTGCAAAAGGAAAAGTTGTGATCTGTTTTTAGAGCTTTTCTTATATCTGCTGCCTCTCCCATGGCCTTTCGCTCAAAATAATCCATATGCCAAAGAGGCATATTTTGAGGTGGCTTATTCTGGTACCCTTTATTGGTATCCCAATTTTACCAAACCTGACCCCTTTGAAAAGATTTTGAAAAAATGAAAAGAATGTTTCAGTTCCAATCTCTCCTATGAGTTTACCTATTACTCTTGACCCACAGTACTATTTGTATAGTTTTCTCCACTTGTGTTGGGGCCAATAAGAATGCAATACTGGGGGTCTTACATCCAGACAATACATTTTCAAGCTGTCCTTTCAGGCTTGCAAGTGAGAGACAGAAGACTGAAAAGAGAGGGATGAGCAGCCAGAGTAAGCTGTCAGTTTCAAGAAGGTCATTGAGTTTGTTCAGGCTGCCAAGTTCCTGGGATTGTTCCCAAACTCCCGCAGTGCTGCTTCAATTTGGCTAGAGACTCTACGCCATAGACTAGGATCTCTGGCTCATTCGATGGAACCAAGCCAGATTCCTCTGGGGTTTCAGATGCTCTATGGGTGTTAATTGGGCAACTCAAGAAGTCACATTCTTGATTTCAGCCTCCTCACTGATATTTTATGGTCAGGAATAAAAGCTGGAAATAGTTTATTATTCTTTGAATACATTATTCAATCTGTGTGAGTTCACATGAGGCACCTTTATTTTTATTTATTTTTAACATCTTTATTGGAGTATAATTGTTTTACAATGGTGCATTAGTTTCTGCTGTATAACAAAGTGAATCAGCTATATGTATACATATATCCCCATATCTCCTCCCTCTTGCATCTCCCTCCCACCATCCCTATCCCACCGCTCTAGGTGGACACAAGGCACCGAGCTGATCTCTCTGTGCTATGTGGCTGCTTCCCACTAGCTATCTATTTTACATTTGGTTGTATGTATACATCCATGCCACTCTCTCACTTCGTCCCAACTTACCCTTCCCCCTCCCGGTGTCCTCAAGTCCATTCTCGACATCTGTGTCTTTATTCCTGCCCTGCTCATAGGTTCTTCAGAACCTTTTTTTTTTTTTTAGATTACATATATATGTGCTAGCATATGGTATTTGTTTTTCCCTTTCTGACTTACTTCACTCTGATGGACTCTCTAGGTCCATCCACCTCACTACAAGTAACTCAATTTCATTTCTTTTTATGGCTGAGTAATATTCCATTGTATATATGTGCCACACCTTCTTTATCCATTCATCTGTCGACAGACACTTAGGTTGCTTCCATGTCCTGGCTATTGTAAAAACAGCTGCAATGAACATTGTGGTACATGACTCTTTTTGAATTATGGTTTTCTCAGGGTATATGCTCAGTAGTGGGATTGCTGGGTCGTATGGTAGTTCTATTTTTAGTTTTTTAAGGAACCTCCATACTGTTCTCCACAGTGGCTGTATCAATTTACATTCCTACCAACAGTGCAAGAGGGTTCCCTTTTCTCCACACCCTCTCCAGAATTTATTGTTGTAGATTTTTTGATGATGGCCATTCTGACCAGTGTGAGGTGATACCTCATTGTAGTTTTGATTTGCATTTCTCTAATGATTAGTGATGTTGATCATCCTCTCATGTGTTTGTTGGCCATCTGTGTATCTTCTCTGGAGAAATGTCTGCTTAGGTCTTCTGCCCATTTTTGGACTGAGTTGTTTGATTTTTTGGTATTGAGCTGCATGAGCTGCTTGTATACTTTGGAGATTAATCCTTTGTCTGTTGCTTCATTTGCAAATATTTTCTCCCATTCTGAGGGTTGTCTTTTCATCTTGTTTATGGTTTCCTTTGCTGTGCAAAAGCTTTTAAGATTCTTAGGTCCCATTTGTTTATTTTTGTTTTTATTTCCATTTCTCTAGGAGGTGGGTCAAAAAGGATCTTGCTGTGATTTATGCCATAGGGTGTTCTGCCTATGTTTTCCTCTAAGAGTTTGAGAGTGTCTGGCCTTACATTTAGGTCTTTAATCCATTTTGAGTTTATTGTTGTGTATGGTGTTAGGGGGTGTTCTAATTTCATTCTTTTACATGTAGCTGTCCAGTTTTCCCAGCACCACTTATTGAAGAGGCTGTCTTTTCTCCATTGTATATTCTTGTCTCCTTTATCAAAGATAAGGTGACCATATGTGCATGGGTTTATCTCTGGGCTTTCTATCCTGTTCCATTGATCTATATTTCTGTTTTTGTGCCAGTACCATACTGTCTTGATTACTGTAGCTTTGTGGTATAGTCTGAAGATAGGGATCCTGATTCCTCCAGCTCCGTTTTTCTTTCTCAAGGTTGCTTTGGCTATTCGGGGTCTTTTGTGTTTCCATACAAATAGTGAAATTTTTTATTCTAGTTCTGAGAAAACTGCCACTGGTAGTTTGATAGGGATTGCATTGAATCTGTAGATTGCTTTGGGTAGTATAGTCATTTTCAGAATGTTGATTCTTCCAATCCAAGAACATGGTATATCTCTCCATCTGTTTGTATCATCTTTAATTTCTTTCATCAGTGTCTTAAATTTTTCTGCATACAGGTCTTTTGTCTCCTTAGGTAGGTTTATTCCTAGGTATTTTATTCTTTTTGTTGCAATGGTAAATGGGAGTGTTTCCTTAATTTCTCTTTCTGATCTTTTCTTGTTAATGTATTGGATGCAAGAGATTTCTGTGCATTAGTTTTGTTTTACCAAATTCATCGATTAGCTCTAGTAGTCTCCTGGTAGCATCTTTAGGATTCTCTATGTTTAGAGAATTTACAAACATCTTATTTACAAGCAGCTCAATATATATATATATATATATTTATATTTTAAAAAACCAATCAAATAATGGGCAGAAGACTTAAATAGACATTTCTCTAAAGAAAACATACAGATGGCTTAGAGGCACATGAAAAGATGCTCAACATCGTTAATTATTAGAGAAATGCCAATCAAAACTACAATGGGATATCACCTCACATCAGTCAGAGTGGCCATTATTAAAAAGTCTACAAATAACAAATGCTGGAGAGGGTGTGGAGAAAAGGGAACCCTCCTACACTCTTGGTGGGAATGTAAATTGGTACAGCCACTATGGAGAACAGTATGAAGGTTTCTTAAAAAACTAAATACAGAGCTACCACATGATCCAGAAATCCCACTCCTGGGCATATAGCTGGAGAAAACCATTGTTCAAAAGAATACACGCACCCCATTGTTCATTGCAGTGCTGTTTACAATACTGCAGCCGTAGAAGCAACATAAATATCCACTGACAGACGAATGGATAAAGAAGATGTGGTACATATATGCAATGGAATATTACTCAGCCATTAAAAATAATGAAATTATGCCATTTGCAACAACATGGATGGACCGGGAGATGATCATACTAAGTGAAGTAAGTCAGACAGAGAAAGACAAATATAATATGATATTGCTTATATGCAGAATCTAAAAAAAATGATAAAAATGAATTTATTTACAAAACAGAAACAGACTTAGAGAATGGACTTATGGTTACAGCAGGGAAGTGCTGAGGGAAGGGAAAAATTGGGAGGTTGGAATTGACATATACACCCTGCTATATTTAAAACAGGTAACCAACAGAGACCTACTGTATAGCACAGGGAACTCTGCTCATTATTCTGTAATAACGTAAATGGGAAAAGAATTTGAAAAAGAAACATGTATGTATATAACTGAATCACTTTGCTTAAACTAACACCCAAAACTAAAACAACATTGTTAATCAACTATACTCCAATATAAAATAATTTTTTTAAAAAAAGACCTTTCAAGCCTAGATAAGATAGAAAGAAATTTACAGATCAATGTAGAATAGATCTAGAAATATATAATCCAGGGTTCCCTGATCTGTATCAATTGGTTCATGTGTCATTAGGAACTTCATATGCAAAAATTTACACAGGAAGGAAATAATGACGATGACCTACAAAACCCAGATTTGTTTGATTCTTTATTTTGTGCATGAACATTTCATTGTTCCAGCACTGTTTATTGAAAAGACTAGTCATTCTCTATTGAATTGTCTTTGGCCTTTGTTAAAAAAATCAGTTGATTAGAAAACTATTTTCCATAGATAACTAATAAGAACCTGCTGTATAGCACAGGGAACTCTACTTCACTTTGCTGTACAGTAGAAACTAACATAACATTGTAAAATAAATATACCCCAATTAAAAAAAAAACAACTACTTTCCAAAACCATAGTACTTATCATGTAGTATTGTAGTTGTTAGTTTACATCTCTGATCCTGCCTTGAATTCAGGACAGGGAAAACTGCCTAGATCACTACTATAACTCTCGCAGCATCTTGAAGTAGATGTTTAATAAATATGAATGCTAATAAAGGGGCAGCCAAAAGAGCTAAAGGCTTGAATGCTCAAAGTCTTTCCTTACTTTTTAAATTTGTTTTCTCTCTCACTCTCTCTCTCTCTATCTATCTATCTCTTTCTATTTCTCTCTCTCACTGAATTTCACAGCCTGGAAGGCATCCAGGTATCCATAATTCCTCCTTCTTCTTTGCCCCAATTCTCCATCACCATCCTTGCTGACACTGCCTCTAAATGCTTCTTGGGTCCACCACTTTCTTCCCATCTTTGGTATCTCTGCCCTAATCATTATATGACAGCTTCAAAGTGCCACCTTCCTCTTTAGCTGCCAGTGTGATCATAGCCAAAACAGAAAATAAATTATGTCATGTTCTTGCTTGATATTCTAGGATGGCTCCTTATCACCAACAGGGCAAAGTCCAAGGACAGGTATGACCCATTAGTGGACACTGTCAGGGCTCAGCCCAGATCCCCTTGAATCCCTTCTGCTCTTTCTAAGTACCTATCCCTCACACCAGCTTCTACATGCTTTGCTTCTAAGGGCCACACCGTAGAATCTCTCTGGAAGACTGCCCTGCATGAATGGAGCCTTTGTGCCCACTGGTTCAGAGAGTCAGAAGTGTTAGGGCAGCCTATCTACTGACTGAAACAAGAGTAGGGAAACCCAGCTCTCTTGCCTCAAGTAAAGACAAACTTTGAGATGTAACTTACACTCCAGAGCTCCTCTGCAGGATCAAGTTAAGGCTAGGACTTTCCCTGATATCACATTCCTACTTGGTATACTACTTATCTATTGTGCATAAAAAATCCGCCCCCCCCAAATTAATGGCTTAAAACAACAAACAGTTATTATCTCATACAGTATCTGAGGGTCAGGAATCTGGGGACAGCTTACCTGGCTGCAGTCATGTAGTCAGCTGGTGCTCAGTTGTCCGATGAAGGTGGAGAATGTGCTTCCAAGATCACTCACATGGCTGTTGGCAGGAGGCCTCAGTTCCTTGCCAGATGGGCCTCTCCGTAGGGTTGCTTACATGACATGGCAGTTATCTTCTCCCAAAGCAAATGATCCAACAGAAGGAGGGAGCTGGTAAGTAAACAAGAGAGCACCCAAAACAGAACCTAATCTCAGAAGGGTCATGCCATCACTTCTGTTAGAAGCTATTGGTCATACAAATCAGTCTTGATACAATGTAGGAGGGGACTGCAAAAAAAGGGTACCAGGTAGTGGGGATCACTGGGGCCCATCTTGGGTACGAGCCACAACAGGTGGCTTCTTCTCCTTCTCTATCCTGCTCCTCCCATTCTCTTATCAGATTTTCCTAGCATTCCTTCTTAATGAATCACTTCCACCTAAATCCTGGTCTCAGGTACTGCTTCTGTGGAGTCCAGCCTAAGACATCCTGCAAAGTCATCCATGATATCGTCCTTGTCTCCTTCCTCCAACTTCACCTCTTGCCAACAAATGCCGTGTCCTAAATGCAGCAGCAACATTAGAATGATGCTTGAAATTATCTGTACATGGCATGTGATCTTTCTATGCCCTTCCCTCAGAGTCTTAGTCATCTTTTTATCGCTGTCACTTGCTACCATTAGATATTTGTTGAATGAATGAATGAATGAATGCGTACATCTTAAAGTACTCTCTGTCCTTCATTGGCTATTGCAGGATAGGTAGAGGAAAGGATATGACGCTTTGTTCTGTCACTCTGGGCAAGTTGGAGAATTTCACCATGCCCTCCAAACCCTGGGAAAGGGAAATAAGAAAATCTATTCATTCATTTATTCATTCAACAAATATTTCTTAAAAGTTTATTGTGTGCCTGTACTTTCCTGAGCACTGGAGAGGTAACAGAGAAACAAAGAGACTAGAAGTTACCTTCAGAGGTTTACATTCTAGAGGAGGAAACAGTAACAGCTAAAAAGAATTGGGGGTTACCATGTCCCAGGCACTGTCATATGGATATAGATACAGATAGATAGATGATAGACAGATAGATATCTGTATCTATATATCTCACTTCATTTAATTCTTAAACAACACTTAAAGAATCTAACTTTCCTGAATTCTGACACATTAGGTAATTCTCATTATTATTTTCATTTTGCATATAGTAAGAATAATACACAGAGAGTAAATAATAGACCTGGAGTTCAATCCCAGGTAGTAGTACTAAAGAAAAAATTATGTATGACACATTAAAAACTGTAAGGCAGATTTTTTTCAGGGGACTACTGCAATGAGGGTTTGTAGAGGGGAGAGAGATGGAGCTTAATGCTGAATACAACAAAGATAAGTAGATTTATAGCCAAGGATCAGGGCAGGAGTCAGTGGATGAAAAATTATTAAAAAGAAACTTCAGGGCTAGGGAAATTTTGGCTAAACTGACTTCATTGGATTTTTGCTGAAGGCAGGCCAGAGTGATAAGATATGAAGAGTGGGGGATGAGGAATTTGATCAGATATCAAGGGTGGGGGGTTTTTTCACTAAATTGACCCAGCAGGATTCTTGCTAAAACTGGGCTAAACGGGCCCAGGACAGAGCCCAAGGGCAAGGGCAGAAAGAGGACTCAGAAATAGCTTGACATGAGTTAGGTCAAAGGGAGAGTCTTTCAGAAGCATTCCAGAACCCATTATTCTTGTCTACTCTGCTCACTGAGTGGAGGTGAAACTGAGCGGTACCCTGTGGGGCTCCTGGACATGGGAGCCTTTCTGTTTAGCCTCCATGACCTTCCCTGAGTTCCAAAGGGCAGGTTCAAACAGTTGTTAATCAGAGGAGGGAGGAGCAGCCAAGAAACAATAGTGCAGCCTTGGGGCAGGGTCCTGGTTCACCTCAAGGGATACACATAACAATATCTTTGAGCTCTTTACAGAACTAAAACCCCCAACAAATGGAAGATGTCAGCATTCTTCATTCCAGAGAAGACCACTAGAGGCCAGATTAAAGAAACCAGAGAAGCTCATCAAGAGATTACCTGAGACCAGATTAAAGGAGTACAGGCCCTGCACACCTCCTAATCCTATCAACATCCCCGCCCTTGAACCATTGCTATAAAACTCCTCACCAAGCTCCCCTGGGTTGGGACATACAATTTTTCAGGACATGAGCCCGCTGTGTCTCCACTTTGCCTGGCAAAGCAATAAAGCTATTCTTTTCTTCTTCACCCCAAACTCTGTCTCTGAGATTCAATTTGGTCCCAGTGCACAGAGGCTGAGCTTTTGGCATCAGAAGAGCATGAAAAAATGCCTTGACATGGCAATACTAGTTGCAAACCTGTCTGCCTATCTGGTTTCCCTTGTCCTACAACGTGTCTCCTTCAAAATTCTGAAAATGGAAAATAATGAAACTGTGCTGCTATCTAGTTTAACTAGAATAAAACTGTCACTTTGAGCGGGAATCACCTAAGAGGCAATGCAGTGAAGAGGTTGAAGTGAGAGTCAGGAGTCAGGCTGAGCTAGAACCTGTACTGTAGTGGGGTCCATGTCCTCATCTTTATGATACCATGCTGAGAAATGTGGTTCTAAGATTCTTTCCTCTAGTCCCTTGATAGCAACCTTAATGGTCTAGCTCTTAAGATCCCATCACCTTTACAGCATGTAATCTTGCATTATTTTTATCAGCCTACATACCTCATCTCCCCTGCTTGACAATAAGCCCTGTGTACAATGAATGCTCCCTTACACACCATGATATGCCATATAAACCATGCCATCCTGGGCGTGTCTTACCATAGGGAAGGAGTCTCTATATCCAGGGAATTCCCTTGCAAAGGCTCCTTCAAGATCACAGAGGGAATTAATAAAAGAGTCAAGATTTAAATGCAGGCCTGCCCCATCCCAAGGCTGGTACTTTCAATACACACGCAGTGACTCAGGAAAGAGCAATTGCTTAAATAGAATTCTTCTGGCTCAGTGTATCACTCCTGAAAGCCTACTTCAAATATTTCTCCCGCAGCCACACACACACACACTCATTCACAAGTTCAACACATTTACTTTTCAAAACACCCCAGACGGTATATCTCACGTTGATATCTATCCTCCTGTGAGCAAGCTAGGTTGCTGACCCAGATTCTCAGCTTGAAAACACCATGAGGATATACTACAGAGAAGTTAAAAAAAAAAAACAAAACAAGATTTTACCAATATTGATACTTTTTCTTTAGACTCATGGGAATTCATTGCATTGTTCCTAGCATGCCCTTATGTTTTAAACTACTAAATAATTATTTTTTTAAAAAAAGAAGAGGGAGGCATTTTTCCCCATGGATATCAGTTTCATTGAAGATTCATGTAGTTTCAACTTCCCAGTGATACCCTAGTTCCCACAAGTCTATAAGAGTTGGGGTCCCAGCAGGAAATATAACATACTCAGAAGGGGTAAATAAGGAGAATTTACAGAAGCAACCACGTAGAAAATAGTGGGCAGAGATAAGGGAAATTAATGAGGGTGATGTGGCACCTTAAGACTAGTATTAGTAGAGTTTGGATCTTTGGAGCACAAGCCACCCATTCTCCTTACTTGGCCCACACAATAAACCCTTCTATGCTATTAAAAAAAAAAGACTAGAATTAGCAAGAAGCCATTAGCACCTTGAGTGTGAAAGAGTAAGTGGGGGAGTGTGTAGGGAGACCTAGTGAGCCATGCAGAGACCTCCAGAGAGGAGCCCAACCTCTAACCATCTGTAGCCTAAGCAGGGTGGGGAGGGGTAGATAACTCTCTCATCCCACCTTCCCATCTCTTGCTGGTGCTTCCCATTGGCCTTACACAACCAGGAGGCCAGATGATGCAGATCCCACGGTACAGGGCAGGGTGAAGATTGGAGAGAGATCTGGAGAGGCAAAGTGAGACTCTAGCTCAGAAGCCAACCTCTTTTGCCTGGGGCCCAGCTCTTCAGAAGTCAGATGTCAGAAAAGGGACAGTCGAGGCTGAATGCAGAGTATGATATGTCTGCTATTCTGGGTGTGAACAAGCATCCATTTGGTTAAAATAGGAAATCTCCTCTTCAGTAACCAATGGTTGGATGGATACATTAGCTTTGCTTTTCATAAAGGGGAAAAGTCAATCAACAAGGTATAGAAGAGAAAGAAGTGAATCAAATGCTATAATTAGGAAGCATAACCGAAACAGTCATGCATAACATCTGAAAATTCAAATATGTTGCTGGGGTGGCCAAAGGGGTAAAGAGAACTTAAGTAATGTAGGAAATTCTGTCCACCACACACTGCATAAGCTAGATTTCATCGTGGAATACTGAATTAAAGTCCTCCGAAAAATCTAGTAACTTAGTAACTTTTGTTTCTGTATATAAAAAATCTTAAATGCTTAATAATGCCCTTAGAAGGTCACAAATAAGTAGCCCTTGATCATACAAAGAAACAAAAATCTAAATAATTATTTGCCATTCAGTCATAAGAACCAAGGGTAGGACTTTAATATTGGATGGGTTTGAACTCCTCTAGAACACTCTTGAGGTTAACTAGTGAACACCTCAAAACCAGCATAGATTATGTTGTGCTGTAGTAACAGATATCCCCCAAACTTCAGGGGCTTAAACAAATAAGGGCTTATTTCTCTTTTTCCAGCTTTATTGAGGTATAACTGACAAATAAAAGGTATATATATTTAAGGGGTATAACATGATGATTTAATATACATATACATTGTGAAATGATTACTATAATCATAATCAAGTTAAGTAACACATCCATCACCTCAGGTAATTACCTTCTTTTTGTTTGTTAAGAACACTTAAGATCTACTCTCTTAGCAAATTTCAAGTATACAATACAGTATTGTCAACTACAGTCACCATGCTGTACATTATACACTCAGAAGTTATGTGTCTTATAACTGAAAATTTGTACCCTTTGACCAACATCTCCTTATTTTCCCCCTCCCCCAGCCCCCGGCAAACACCATTCTACTCTCTGGTTCTATGAGTTCAACTTTTTTAGACTCCACATATAAGTGAGATCATACAGTATTTGTTTTCTGTGTCTGGTTTATTACACTGAACATAATGTCTTCCAGGTTCATCCATGTTGTTGCAAATAGCAGTATTTCTTTCTTTTCTCTGACTGGGTAATATTCCATTGTATAAGTATACCACATTTTCTTTTTCTATTCATCCATCAGTGGACACTTAGGGCTTATTTCTCACTCAGTCAGCTGGGGGCTCTTCTCTCTATCATCTTGTCTTCTCTCTAGGACCCAGGATGATGGAGCTCCCACAATATCAAACATGTCAGGCTGTGGTTATAGAAAGGAGGGTCTCACAATAGTAATCAAATGTTTGCACTAAGAGTGACATATGACTCTACAACTCATATCTCACTGGCCAGAACTGGTCACATGGCTCCACTCAGTGGGGCTAACAATAGCAGTTGTCATGCATCCAGAAGGTGGAGAGCCAGAAATATTTGATGTTCAGAATTAATGGCTATCATATCAATATAATGCCCTTTTCCGTATCCTAAGAGTGGCAGTTGGGACCTGGGATTCTGAACAGAGTGGAAAGTTGGGATCTCCAGACTTCGTGGTCACAGAGAGAATTAAGCAGTTAAGTCACTGAACCTATGCCCATGTCATCAGGACAGTATCTTTTAGAAGACTGAAAATGTGGCCGGTGGTGTCACTTGTCAGTGTTTCAGTGCTTTAGAGACACATTTAACATTTTTTTTTATCATGAAACCCCATAGAAATGTATGTGACATATATACACATATCTATATACTTCATACATGTACTACTATGCTAACGTATTATGTACATTACTAAATGCAGAAAGATAGACGTTTAAAGGATGAGAAAAACAGATATATGTTCTATTATGTTTCCCACCAAATACATCATCTCACACCCTCCCTGGGATATTTGCACCCCACTTTGGAGACCCTCTCCTTTACAGAAGTGAGAGGTTTAAGCCACATTCTTAAGGGTGGGAGACTAACAAGACTAATTTTATGTATATGTTTACATAAAATTATCTGTAATCCCAGCTATAACCTCAAAGTTATAACTGTTAATATCTTGGTACATTTCCTCTTTCTCTGTACAGCTACCCAGATATGGAAGTATTTTTAAAAAAGAAATTATAATGAACAAACTGCTTTGTAATCTCCTTTCCCCACGGAACACACTGTGAACAATATACTGCATATTCTTCTACATCATTTTTATAACTTTTTTCACTTTATTTTAGCAGTAATATATGTTTATTGTGGAATCATATTAAATGTGTATAAGCAAAGAGAAAAAAAATTACCCATTTTCCATTATCCAGACATAACCACTTTTAATACTTTGCTGTTGTGGGGATTTTTTGTCTGGTTTCTTTTCAATACACTCAGAGTCTTCCATTAATGGGATCACATTATGCATCCTTTTCTGTACACTGTTTTATCATTTTGTATGTATTGTATATACTCTTTTGTGTAATGAAATACTCTCCTACAACACAATTGGAAGGACTCTGCATGGCAATGTTTCCAAAACTGATGTTCTCTGAACATTATTCTAAAAGATTCTAATAGGTACATTGAGGAAAATAAATGTTTGGAAAATACTGCCTATTTGAATTGTTATAATGCATATTAGCTATTAAAGTCTCTGAAAATCCTACAGCTAAAGAAAAATATTTAACTTTGTTTAACATGGTGTTTCTAAAATTTATTCAAGCATGACTCACTTTTTTGAGGCACTTCAAATAACATCCTTCAGAGCAGTGCCGATTACTCTGTAATTATATTCCAGTTCTGCTTTCTTAAACTTACAAGTTGTCACAATTATTAACCACAAATACCTGCATTGTAATGAATATTCTTGTTCCTATATCTTATGCCCTTCATATATTTTAATATACGTTTAATAAAGCAGAATTGTCCATTCAAAGCTATGGAGATTTTGGAAGCAACTCTTCTGACAAATCACTTTCCAGAAATGCTGAACTTATTTATACTCCCATTGTGAGGACATAAGAATACCCATTTCCATACAACCATGTCAGCACTGGGCATTATCACTAAAAAAGTAAGTAAATACATACATAATTGGTCTTCCTATTTCCAAAGCAATTAATGTTTATTGTAGAAAATTTTTTAATTAATATAAGAAAAGAGAGAGAGAGAGATAAATCACCTGTATTCCCACAACTCAAAGATAATCATTATTGGGCTTCCCTGGTGGCTCAGTGGTTGAGAGTCCGCCTGCCGATGCCTGAGGATACATGGGATTGTGCCCCGGTCCGGGAAGATCCCACATGCCACGGAGCGGCTGGGCCCGTGAGCCATGGCCGCTGAGCCTGTGCATCCGGAGCCTGTGCTCCGCAACGGGAGAGGCCACAACAGTGAGAGGCCCGCGTACCGCAAAAAAAAAAAAAAAAAAAAAACGATTAAAAACAAATCCCTGTTGGGTGTCTGACCTGGTGGCCATCTTTCCACCATCCTAAGAAGAAGCTGGTGAAATAAGATTAATCCAGAGCCTGCCAGTGACCCAGGGGCTTGAACCTCAAGGCCCATCAGTATTGCCCAGCACTGGATACGCTCTGGAGTTACTCTCGATAGCCGTAAACTCACATTCCCAGGAGGCTGTTTCCCACCCTGACAGCCCTCAGGCCACCAGAAGCACTGCCCTCATAAACACTTTTCCAGATAGGCTTCCAAGGGCTTTGACAGAGAAGTTGAAGCAGTGGATTCCAATGAACAAAGTATAGGACTAGCACTGGTGAAATTGGCTGCTTTCCCGACCGTGTTACTAGCTGGTAGCCCTATACAAGCCATGGGACAGTTCTCATTCTGTTTCCTCCCCTGAAAAATTAAGGACTGTGGTCCAGACAAAATGAGATAATGCTAGTAGAAGTTCTTTGAAAAATGAAAAGCAATATACAAATGTGAGGGGATATTATTAATTTAGAGAGGAATTGAAGAATCTAAAACTGTCTTGCATTTGAATAGCATTTCTTATTTTGCAACTTGCTTTTCTCATTTTGTCCTCATAGCCACCATGTGAGAAAGTAGGGCAGTTATTATTATCTCCATTTTATAGATGAGGAAACAGAAGGAAAAGTGGCAGTGCCAGCCCTGGAGGCCAGGCATCCTGATTTCCAAACCAGATTCATTCTTGTATATTTGCAGGTAATTTTCTCCTATCTACCATGCAGGTGACACAGAATAGACATTAGAGTATACCCGTCAGTAATGGGGTTGGAAAATTGTCAGCAAGATCTGAACCAACAGAAGGATGTTTGGCCTACATTACTCATTTTGGACTAACAAGTGAGCTTTCTATGAAAAAATGTAGATTTCTGGGGTCTCTCCATTGCAAAGGAGGACAGGTTAAAAACCAAAATTAGACAAATATTAAATGCTGAAAGAGACCCAGCATACCTTTTATAGAATATGCACCCCACGCCTGTCATCTTCTTTCTTCCATCCTAGAACTCAAGAGTCAGCATCAGCAGTGTGACCTCCACAGTCTGTACCAGCATTAGGCTGTCCCGGGAGCCATCCCACAGAAAATTAATGTCTAAGTAGGAAGCTCAGGTTGCAGACTCACAGGCAAGTTTGATTTTATTATCACCATTGGAACAATTATGAAGAGGACATTTCAGGTGCTTTGGGTTTTACAGAGCACTTCTGCACCCACTGGAGTTTCCAAATAAGCCGGTAAGGTAGATTGATACCATTCTTAGAAATGACTTAACCAAAGAACATGCAGCTAAGGAAGTTTTACAGTTTGAGTTGTGAGCAAACCCAATTGTCCTCTTATGTAACTGTGGTCATTGGATTCTTGTCCAGCATACTCCCTTGAGGGTTGGCCATTTGACTGGTTTAACCCCACAAATGTGTATAACAGTTCCAAGCCTGAAGAAGCACCATGTGTTTCCATTGTCCTCTTTCACTCATGTGACCTACTCCAAGAAGAGCGTGCCCTAGGAAGTGGCTAATCCAAAAAGAATGAGGAGACACATGGAGGGGCCCTGAACCCAACCTGAATGCTGATGCTCAAAGCATGGAGTCCAACACAGCAAAGCCAAAGAGCAGCCAAGCCATGGACGAATAAGCATGAAATATATGCTGGGGGTTCTAAGCTTCTACACTATTGGATAGTTTGTAATGCAAAATATTGTTGCAAATGGTTGACTGGCACAGTTGCCTTTACTAGAAGAAGTGATTATAAAGTATAGGGTTCATGAGGATTAAAAAAAGGATTCTTGATTCTTCATGGGTGGCAGGAAAGAACTTCTTTCTCTACACATAAAGCAAGAAGTGTTCCATTTCTTTATCTTAAAGCAAACTAATTACAGCTCCAAGTTTACAAGTGCTAAAGTGATGACATGACCAATATCACTCAGTCCTAGACTCCCTCTCCACTATATGGTCTCATATAAAATTCCTAAGCATATGTATCACCAGCCAAGTGGAGGAGAGGCCAAGGAGGTCCCCAGTTTTGCCCTTGCTCCTTCACTGCTCTGGAACTCCACCGATATCATTGCTGTTGCAGCCAAGTTCAGAAATCACAGTGGTGAAATGGAAGGCTTCACTTTTTATTGATTGATGTCATCCAAGATTTGACTGGGTCAGGCTAAATGGAAAGTCCTTAGATGCAATTGAGTCTGACCGTAAGAATAGTTGGATGATCATATAGTTTAGAAAGTTTACAGTGAGTCTCAATGATCTCAGAAATACAAAGACATCTCTAGGTTTCTCCATTCATTCAAGACTTCTTTGATGTCTCTCAAAAATGCTTGTATTTGTGCTTGGTTAGGTCCTGCACGTTTCTTATTAAGTGTATTACTAGGTTATTTACAGAGGTTCCTCATTGCCAAGGATAAATGCCAAGTTCCTTTGCATGCCTAGAAATGGTCTTCATTTTCTGACCCCTACCTACCTTAGTAGGCTAATTTCTCACTCTTCCTGGTGGCCACATTATGTTTCATTCATGGTGAATGACATGAATATGCTATCCCATTTCCTTTCTTTATGCTTTTATAGATACCTTCCTCTTTGCTTAGGATATTCATCTGGCATCACCTGCTTATACTTAAAGGCCTACTTCTAAAAGCACCTGCTCTTTAGTAAGGCAAGGACTCAGGTGAGGCAAGACATGTACCCAGGATACAAAATTTAGACGCACTCAAGGTCATGTCAGTGCCTCCTTAAATTCTGTGCCCTAGGGACCTCATTCACCCTATCCTACTCCTGACCCTGCTCTTTGATGTCTTCCCTATTACACTCCACCCCTTCCCCCAAGAATAGCTCCTTTATGCAAACTCTGTACCTTTCCATGTTATAGCATTTTCCACATAGGACTGCATTTTCTTAGGACAGAAACCATGCCCTCTCATCTTTGTCGCACTAGCACCATGCCTGGTATAGCATATGTGATGAATAATAATAAAATAATAGCCATTATATATGAGCACTTATTTTGTTCCAGGCATGGTTCTATAATAAGTGTTTTAGTTGAGTTGCAACTAAACCCCTCACAAAGCCCTATATAGATATTATTATCCCAATTTTATAGATGAACAGACTAAAAGAAGTTAAATGCTTTGCCACATCACACAATGTGAAGTGGTAATAGCTGGGATTTGAACCCAGGTCCTTCTGATGCCAGACCCTGTATGCATAATAGAAAAAAAATATTGACTCATCACTACATTACACTGAATAAGAATCAAGGAGGAAAAGAGCACTTTGGTTATGTTATTCAAGATCTAAGACAATCACTGCAAAGGGTAGTGAGGCTTGTGAGATGGGGTGACTCTATGGCAAACTATCCTCCTGGTGAACAAAGTCCTAAAATGCTGACTTCTTCCCCAATCCCCAAAGGCACCAATATTGGTGGGAGAGATGATCCTAAGTGCTGGTCCCAATCTAGAAATTTAAAAACAAAAATACAGAGTAACATCTTGGATGGCATTGAGCAAGGGCAATTATTGCCCAGAGGAATTTGAACCCTACTGATATCCAGCCAGAAAATTCTGCCTCATTGGCACTGGATCCCTTGCCAGTCAGAGGTTATAGAGATACTGTGACTCCTCTGTCAGTGCAAATCCATCCATCACCACCTCAGTGGTGAGCACTGCAGCTGGTGTGTTGCTGTTTCATGGTCTGCAGTGTTACTTCCCACACCAGACAGCTACCTTGCATTTCTATGTTCTCTGCTAATTACAGTGTGTAACTAAAAAAACAGGTAGCTATTTCCTAGGCAGAAAAATATTCTTCACCACTGTACCCATGGGAAATTGACACCAAACTAGGGGTCCCAAACTCAAATATTTGTAACAAATGAGTGAACTTGGCCTATTAGGGACTAGGGCAAACTATAGCCCACATGCTGTATTGATCATGTGTTTGGTGTTTTTTTTTTTCCTGTATTTCTTTTTTTTTTTTTTGCTGTACGTGGGCCTCTCACTGTTGTGGCCTCTCTCCCGTTGCGGAGCACAGGCTCCGGACACGCAGGCTCAGCGGCCATGGCTCACGGGCCCAGCCGCTCCGCGGCACGTGGGATCCTCTGGGACCGGGGCACGAACCCGCATCCCCCACATCGGCAGGCAGACTCTCAACCACTGTGCCACCAGGGAAGCCCTTTCTTGTATTTCTGATGCTTTGACATCTTGGGCCTTGCTGACCCTGGAGACACTGCCCCTCCCTGGGCTAGTCAATTCCCAAAGATAGTAAAGGATTTGCCCAATAGCCTTTCATATGCAAACCAACCAATCCAGAGCTCATACCTCCAAACCATCTCCTTTATAAGGCTCTTACAGTCTGAACCACTATTCCCCTGCACTAATCACCCCAGGACCAGATACCAGACAACTAGGGACAACTCACATGCCCCAGAGCCCACTGAAAATATTCATAATGGCCAATCCTGTACCTGCTTACCGTGCCTTGCCTTGCCTTTGCCTGCAGATACCATGATAAGGTTCTTGCCCATATTTTCTTCCCACTCCCTCTGCCTCCTGACCAACCTGTGTGCTTCCCCATGTGCCCCCGCCCAGTAGCATGGCATGGAGTGCCCCCTCACTCCATGCATAGCAAACTATCTTTTCAATGACAGTTGTTGCCTAATCAGTTGGCCTCACCGTATCTGAATAATAATAAACCAAACATACATTTTAAAACACATGCCCCAAAGAGACCTTCAAGATGGCAGAGAAGTTAGACGTGGAGATCACCTTCCTCTCCACAAATACATCAGAAATACATGCACACGTGGAACAACTCCTACAGAACACCTACTGAACGCTGGCAGAAGACCTCAGACTTCCCTAAAGGCAAGAAACTCCCCACATACCTGGGTAGGGCAAAAGAAAAAAGAAAACACAGAGACAGAAGAATAGGGACGGGACCTGCACCAGTGGGAGGGAGCTGTGAAGGAGGAAAAGTTTCCACACACTAGGAGGCCCCTTCACTGGCTGAGGCAGGGGGTGGCAGGGGGAAGCTTCAGAGCCACGGAGGAGAGCACAGCAACACGGGTGCAGAGGGCAAAGCAGAGAGATTCCCGCACAGAGGATTGGTGCCGACCAGCACTCACCAGCCCGAGAGGCTTGTCTTGGGGCGGGCGGGGGCTGGGAGCTGAGGCTCGGGCTTCAGAGGTCAGACCCCAGGGAGAGGACTGGGGTTGGCTGCGTGAGCACAGCCTGAAGGGGGTTAGTGTGCCACAGCTAGCCAGGAGAGAGTCCGGGAAAACGTCTGGAACTGCCTAAGAGGCAAGAGACCATTGTTTCGGGGTGCACGAGGAGAGGGGATTCAGAGCACCACCTAAACAGCTCCAGAGACAGGCGCGAGCCACGGCTATCAGCGCGGACACCAGAGATGGTCATGAAACGTTAAGGCTGCTGCTGCAGCCACCAAGAAGTCTGTGTGCAAGCACAGGTCACTATGTACACCTCCCCTCTGGGGATCCTGTGCAGCCCGCCGCTGCTAGGGTCCCGTGATTCATGGACACCTTCCCCAGGAGAACACACGGCGTGCCTCAGGCTGGTGCAACATCACGCTGGCCTCTGCCACCACAGGCTCGCCCCGTGTTCCGTACCCCTCCCTCTGTGTACCCCTCCGCAGGCTCGTCCCATATTCCGTACCCCTCTGAGCGAGCCAGAGCCCCCGAAGCATCTGCTCCTTTAACCCCGTCCTGTCTGAGCGAAGAACAGACGCCCTCAGGCCACCTACACGCAGAGGCGGATGCAAATCCAAAGCTGAACCCCGGGAGCTGTGCGAACAAAGAAGAGAAAGGGAAATCTCTTCCAGCAGCCTCAGGAGCAGCAAACTAAATCTCCACAATCAACTTGATGTACCCTGCACCTCTGGAATTCCTGAACAGACAACGAATCATCCCAAAACTGAGGTGGTGGACTTTGGGAGCAACTGTAGATGTGGAGTTTGCTTTTTTCATCTAATTTGTTTCTGGTTTTATGTTTATGTTAGTTTAGTATTTAGAGTTTATTATCACTGATAGATTTGTTTATTGATTTGGTTGCTCTCTTCCTCCTTGTTTTTTTTTTAACATATATATATATTTTTTCCTTTTTCTTTTTGTGAGTGTGTATGTGCATGCTTCTTTCTGTGATTCTGTCTGCATAGCTTTGCTTTTACCTAGGGTTCTGTCTGTCCACTTTTTTGTGGGGGGTTTGTTCTTTTTTCTTTTTTTAAATTACTTTTTAATTTTTTAATTTTTTTAATTTTTTTTTTTTTGCGGTATGCGGGCCTCTCACTGTTGTGGCCTCTCCCATTGCGGAGCACATGCTCCAGACGTGCAGGCTCAGTGGCAATGGCTCACGGGCCTAGCTGTTCCGCGGCATGTGGGATCTTCCCGGACTGGGGCACAAACCCCTGTACCCTGCATCGGCAAGAGGACTCTCAAACACTGCGCCACCAGGGAAGCCCAATTTTTTAATTTTTAATAATTATACTTTATAATTATACAGAGGTCTCAGAGACCTCTGGGACAATATTAAACACACCAACATTCAAATTATAAGGGTCTCAGAAGAAGAAGAGAAAAAGAAAGGGATTGAGAAAAATATTTAAAGAGATTATAGTTGAAAACTTCCCTAATATGGGAAAGGAAATAGTCAAGTCCAGGAGGCACAGAGAGTCCCATACAGGATAAATCCAAGGGGAAACACACCAAGACACATGTTAATCAAACCATCAAAACTTAAATACAAAGAAAAAATATTAAAAGCAGCAAGGGAAAAGCAACAAATAACATACAAGGGAATCCCCATAAGGTTAACAGCTGATTTCTCAGCAGAAACTCTACAAGCCAAAAGGGAGTGGCAAGACATACTTAAAGTGATGAAAGGGAGAAACCTACAACCAAGATTATTCTACTCAGCAAGGATCTCATTCAGATTCGATGGAGAAATCAAAACCTTTACAGACAAGCAAAAGCTAAGAGAATTCAGCACCAGCAAACCAGCTTTACAAAAAATGCTAAAGGAACTTCTCTAGGCAGGAAACACAAGAGAAGGAAAAGACCTACAATAATAAACCCAAAACAATTAAGAAAATGGTAATAGGAACATACATATCGATAATTACCTTAAATGTAAATGGATTAAATGCTCCAACCAAAAGACACAGACTGGCTGAATGGATAAAAAAACAAGACCCATATATATGCTGCCTACAAGAGACCCACTTCAGACCTAGAGACACATACAGACTGAAAGTGAGGGAATGGAAAAAGATATTCCATGCAAATGGATATCAGAAGAAAGCTGGAGTAGCAATTCTCATATCAGACAAAATAGACTTTAAAATAAAGACTACTAGAAGAGACAAAGAAGGACACTACATAATGATCAAGGGATCGATCCAAGAAGAAGATATAACAATTGTAAATATTTATGCACCCAACATAGGAGCACCTCAATACATAAGGCAAATGCTAAGAGCCATAAAAGGGGAAATTGACAGTAACACAATCATAGTAGGGGACTTTAACACACCACTTTCACCAATGGACAGATCATCCAAAATGAAAATAAATAAGGAAACACAGCTTTAAATGACACATTAAACAAGATGGACTTAATTGATATTTATAGGACATTCCATCCAAAAACAACAGAATACACTTTCATCTCAAATGCTCATGGAACATTCTCCAAGATAGATCATATCTTGGGTCACAAATCAAGCCTAGATAAATTTAAGAAAATTGAAATCGTATCAAGTATCTTCCGACCACAATGCTATGAGACTAGATATCAATTACAGGAAAAAACCTAAAAACTACAAACACATGGAGGCTAAACAAGAAACTACTAAATAACCAAGAGATCACTGAAGACATCAAAGAGGAAATAAAACAATTACCCAGAAACAAATGACAATGAAAACATGGTGACCCAAAACCTATGGGATGCAGCAAAAGCAGTTCTAAGAGGGAAGTTTATAGCAATACAATCCTACCTTTAGAAACAAGAAAAATCTCAAATAAACAACGTAACTTTACACCTAAAGCAACTAGAGAAAGAAGAAGAACAGCAACGAAAAAACCAAAGTTAGCAGAAAGAAAGAAATCATAAAGATCAGATCAGAAATAAATGAAAAAGAAATGAAGGAAACGATAGCAAAGCTCAATAAAAATGAAAGCTGGTACTTTGAGAAGATAAACAAAATTGATAAACCATTAGCCAGACTCATCAAGAAAAAAAGGGAGAAGACATATCAGAATTAGAAATGAAAAAGGAGAAGTAATAACTGACACTGCAGAAATCCAAAGGATCATGAAAGATTACTACAAGCAACTATATGCTGATAAAAGGGACAGCTTGGAAGAAATGGACAAATTCTTAGAAAAACACAACCTTCTGAGACTGAACCAGGAAGAAATCGAAAATATAAACAGACCAATCACAAGCAATGAAATTAAGACTGTGATTAAAAATCTTCCAACAAACAAAAGCCCAGGACCGGATGGCTTCAGAGGCGAACTCTATCAAACATCTAGAGAAGAGCTAACACCTATCCTTCTCAAACTCTTCCAAAATATAGCACAGGGAGGGACACCCCAAATTCATCTTATGAGGCCACCATCACCCTGATACCAAAACCAGACAAAGATGTCACAAAAAGAGAAAACTACAGGCCAATTATCACTGATGAACATAGATGAAAAAAATCCGCAACAAAATACTAGCAAACAGAATCCAGCAGCACATTAAAAGGATCATACACTATGATCAAGTGGGGTTTATCCCAGGAATGCAAGGATTCTTCAGTATATGCAAATCAGTCCATGTGATAAACCATATTAACAAATAAAACGAGAAAAACCATATGATCATCTCAATAGATGCAGAAAAAGCTTTCAAAAAAATTCAACACCCATTTATGATAAATACTCTCCAGAAAGCAGGCATAGAGGGAACTTTCCTCAACACAATAAAGGCCATATATGACAAACCCACAGCCAACATCGTCCTCAGGGGTGAAAAACTGAAACCATTTCCACAAAGATCAGGAACAAGACAAGGTTACCCACTCTCACCACTCTTATTCAACATAGTTTTGGAAGTTTTAGCCACAGCAATCAGAGAAGAAAAAGAAATAAAAGGAATCCAAATCGGAAAGGAAGAAGTAAAGTTGTCACTGTTTGCAGGTGACATGATACTATCCATAGAGAATCCTAAAGATGCTACCAGGAAACTGCTAGAGCTAATCAATGAATTTGGTAAAGTAGCAGGATACAAAACTAATGCACAGAAATCCCTTGCATTCCTAAACACTAATGATGAAAAATCTGAAAGAGAAATTAAGGAAACACTCCCATTTACTCTTGCAACAAACAGAATAAAATACCTAGGAATAAACCTACCTAAGGAGACAAAAGACCTGTATGCAGAAAACTATAAGACACTGATGAAAGAAATTAAAGATGATACAAACAGATGGAGAGATATACCATGTTCTTGGATTGGAAGAATCAACATTCTGAAAATGACTATACTACACAAAGCAATCTACAGATTCAATGCAATCCCTATCAAACTACCAGTGGCAGTTTTCTCAGAACTAGAATAAAAAAGTTCACAATTTGTATGGAAACACAAAACACTCCGAATAGTCAAAGCAATCTTGAGAAAGAAAAACGGAGCTGGAGGAATCAGGATCCCTGACTTCAGACTATACTACAAAGCTACAATAATTAACACAGTATGGTATTGGCACAAAAACAGAAATATAGATCAATGGAGCAGGATAGAAAGCCCAGAGATAAACCCATGCACATATGGTCACCTTATCTTTGATAAAAGAGACAATATACAATGGAGAAAAGACAGCCTCTTCAATAAATGGTGCTGGGAAAACTGGACAGCTACATGTAAAAGAATGAAATTAGAACACTCCCTAACACCATACACAAAAATAAATTCAAAATGGATTAAAGACCTAAATGTAAGGCCAGACACTATCAAACTCTTAGAGGAAAACTTAGGCAGAACACTCTATGACATAAATCACAGCAAGATCCTTTTTGACCCACCTCCTAGAGAAATGGCAATAAAAACAAAAATAAACAAATGGGACTTAATGAAACTTAAATGCTTTTGCACAGCAAGGTAACCATAAACAAGACAAAAAGACAACCCTCTGAGTGGGAGAAAATAGTTCTAAACAAAGCAGCTGACAGAGGATTAATCTCTAAAATATACAAACAGCTCATGCAGCTCAATATCAAAAAAACAAACAACCCCATCCAAAAATGGGCAGAAGAACTAAATAGACATTTCTCCAAAGAAGATACACAGATTGCCAACAAACACATGAAAAGATGCTCAACATCACTAATCATTAGAGAAATGCAAATCAAAACTACAATGAGGTATCACCTCACATTGGTCAGAACGGCCATGATCAAAAAAATCTACAAACAATAAATGCTGGAGAGGTGTGAAGAAAAGGGAACCCTCTTGCACTGTTGGTGGGAATATAAATTGATACAGCCACTATGGAGAACAGTATGGAGGTTCCTTAAAAAACTAAAAATAAAACTACCATATGACCCAGCAATCTCACTATTGGGCATATACCCTGAGAAAACCATGATTCAAAAAGAGTCATGTACCACAATGTTCATTGCAGCTCTATTTACAATAGCCAAGACATCGAAGCAACCTAAGTGTCTGTCAACAAATGAATGGATAAAGAAGATGTGGCACATATATACAATAGAATATTACTCAGCCATAAAAAGAAACGAAATTGAGTTATTTGTAGTGAGGTGGCTGGACCTGGAGACTGTCATACAGAGTGAAGTAAGTCAGAAACAGAAAAACAAATACCGCATGCTAACACATATATATGGAATCTAAAAAAAAAAAAAAAAAAAAAGGTTCTGAAGAACCTATGAGCAGGATGGGAATAAAAACACAGACATTGAGCATGGACTTGAGGACACGGGGAGGGGGAAGTGTAAGCTGGGACGAAGTGAGAGAGTGGCATAGACATATAGACACTACCAAATGTAAAACAGATAGCTAGTGGGAAGCAGCCACATAGCACAGGGAGATCAGCTTGGGACTTTGTGACCACCTAGAGGGGTGGGATAAGGAGAGTGGGAAGGAGATGCAAGAGGAATGGGATATGGGGATATATGTATATGTATAGCTGATTCACTTTGTTATACAGCAGAAACTAACACAACATTGTAAAGAAATTATACTCTAATAATGATGTTAAGATAAATAAATAAATAAAACACAGTAATGTGACTCTATATTCCCAATGGAATAGATCCTGAGGACAAAAAGATTGACAAAAAAATATCTTAAATAGTTTTCAGTAATAGCATTATTGGGTGATAATGTTGGTATTGCTATTTCAAGATAACAATAAATTAGATAAGTGACTATTTACATCAGTGTCACTGAGAACTGAGATTTTGGTCTTGGTTGAAAGGAGATACATACATGAAATTGATGAGGTCAGACAAAATCCCCATAGGCCTGATTGTAAATTGGTCATGATATATTTTATCTTTAAAAATACATATGTCCTAGCTCTGTCCACTGATGAGTTCTAGAAATAATGAGCAACTCATGTTGCATAAAATGCAAGCATTTTTGCATTTTGGGTGAACAAAACAAAGGCTTTCTGAAACTCTTATGAAAGTTTATAGGTTTATAATACTCTCTTTTTTTAGTTATTGTTCTTTTATTTTTACATCATTTGTTCATATTCCTTATACATTTTCCCTTTTAATCAGCTTTGTTTGTTAGGACCTGGATTTTATCACCAAACACGGTAACTTGTTTTTCTTGAGTTCTACATCTTTCCACTTGAATGCTTCTAAAATATGCCTGTCCAATCTTATGCTGGAAGGCTGATAGAAATAGCTCATCTCTTCTCAGTTACTAGGGTTTTTTTTTTTTTTCTTATGCTTAAAGGATTTTTTCCTCCATCCTTCATGTCCAATAATTTCACCAGAATGTATGTTGGTCATTTGGTATCAGTGCTTCCCTATTCGTGTTGTGTCCTTCTAATTTTCTCCTTTATTCAGAAAAGGTTTTTTTATACAACATTGTTGGTTTTTTGTTCCATATGTTATGTTCTCTTTAGTCAGAGCTGCCAGTTTTACATATATTGCAACTTCTTTGCCCTCCAACCCTTTTTAACTCTTTGTTCTTTTTATTCAATTTTATATACCTTCTCAAACCTATGTTCCTAACTATATTTTCAGGAATGCTAACTCTTCTTATTGATGTTTCTACCATGACTTTTATTTACTTTATGGTTTTATTTTTCTCCTCCATTTTTTCTTTAAGTTTTTCTAAGTAACTTTTCTTCTTCTCTTGTCTTAATATGTCTTCTTTGAGCCATTGTATCTGTTACTTGATTTTCTTTAATTTCTTTGACTTCGTAGAGAAGTGTTTGTATCCATTTCCCCTGAACTGCTACACAATTTTTCTAAGCTTTATTTCACATTTGCCTTTTATTTTATTTTCTAAATTTTCTTTATCTTTTAATGAAAGTCACTTTTTCTAGAGAAACTGTGAGATAAAGGATGGTTTGGAGGACAGGCTGGGAGAGTGGGATAGGACAGCTGGCCACTCAGAATCGTGTTCTTTAGCCTCCTTTCCCTTCTATCAATATTTTTTTCCTCCTTTAGGTGGTATCTCTGCATATGGGTGTTGGGGGAGGTTGTCTTATTTAGCTTGTAGTGATGTGCTGTATCTTCCAAGTTTCTATCTTATGATTTAATGTTTATTTTTCTTCTGTCTCCTTCTATCTCTCCTCCACTCTTGTTATTATCATACACCTTCATAGTTCCTAAATCACCCCCCACCACTGTGTGGTATTTGAATGGCCTCATGGATGATTCCATAACCCACCCGTACTCCCTGTCTTTGAAGAAAACAATGTCTGACACTTTTCTTTGGAGAAGTCTGCATGTCAACTGAAATTTGTAGAGGTACGTCTTCTCTAGCTATACACTCTTCATTTGGCCCAATTTAACTATATTTTGTGGATATTCTTCATATGTTGTAATTTGGAGCTGCAAATCTTTGCTAGATTTATTGAATACAGAACTTTATTTATTGCTTTTCTTTACTTTTTGTTTTCAGTCAGTTTCAGAGAAGAGTTCCAATCCATAAAAGGTTTGGAGAATCAAGACATATTTTAGTACGATCACTTTGGCTTGAGCAAGAAACATTGTAGAAGATGAGGAAGCAGGAAGGATGCAGGGAGCAGGAGGTTGCTCAAGACTGGAAACAGGAAAACCATGGAGAAGGCTAATGAATTCATGCAAAAGAGAGATGATGAGGTCTGCGAAAGGTCATGGGTTGAGAGATAAGAAGTAGGCAGGAAAGATGTAGGGCTTGAGAGTCATCAGCTTATTGATGATAATTTAAGTGATAAAGTTGGATGGAAGCCTGGCAAAGTTTTGTAGAAGAGAAGTGAGCTAAGACAGAACTCCTTGGAATCTTACTCCTTGGAGTAAAAAGTGAAAGAGGATCCTACAAAAGAAAATAAGAAGTAGATACTAGAGAAGTAAGTGGAAAATAAAGAAAGTACTATTGCAAAGGCCAAGAGTGTTTCCAATCAGGTTGAGAGTTCATATAAGATAAGGTCTTAAAGGTTGACTTTGGCCACATGAAAGTCATTGATAACTCTGGTGAGAGCAGTGGCAGTGGTGGACGTGGAAACCTCATATCAGGGGACTGAGGTGTGAATGGAAGGTTTCAAGGTAGGGTTAGTAAATACAGAAAACTCTTAAAGAAGTTTGATAGTAAACAGAAAGATAAATATAGAATACAGGGTCAGCTTAAGGGAAACTTCTTACATAGTAAGACATTAGCACCAGAGCTTTAGGGTACCCCTAGAGGAACAATAATTCCCATTTATACAGAATTTTAGCTCAAAGGGGCTTTTGCATACATAATCTCATTTCAAATTCACCTCACTGAATCACCTCAATTATATTGATGAGGTAACTAAGTCTGAGAGAGATAACAATGAACTGCCTTCCCAAAAGGCACAAGAAAGAAAACAATTAAAGCATCACTTTACTTCACTCAGTATGACAATCTCTAGGTCCATCCATGTTGCTGCAAATGGCATTATTTCATTCTTTCTTTATGGCTGAGTCATACAGAGAAAGACAAATATCATATGATATCTCTTATATGCAGAATCTAAAAAAATGGTACAAATGAACTTATTTACAAAACAGAAATAGAGTCACAGATGTAGAAAACAAACATGGTTACCAAGGGGGAAAGGGGGGGAGGGATAAATTGGGAGATTGGGATTGACACATACACACTGCTATATATAAAATAGATAAGGAACTACTGTATAGCACAGGGAACCCTTCTCAATACTCTGTAATGACCCATATGGGAAAAGAATCTAAAAAAGAGTGGATATATGTCTATATATAAATATATGTATATATAAATTATATATGTAATATAAATTATTACATATATGTTTATATATGTGTGTATATATACATATATATATATAATTCACTTTGCTGTACAGCAGAAACTAACACAACATTGTAAATCAATGATACTCCAATAAAAAATGTTTGTTTGTTTTTTTAAAAAGCATCATGTTGACTACATCTTAGGCACAATCCCACATCTCAAGTCCTGGATCCATCTAAGTTTCAGCATCCTTGCAAGGAGCAAAATAGAGCCAACATTTTACCTGAGCCCAAACCCACCATACAAATTGTTTGATTGAAATCCTTGCTTTCATTTTCAATGGAATAAAAATTGCAGAGTCCAGTTGGCTTCCCATTAACTTCTCCAGAATATTTTCTCTGCCCAGGTATTTCCACACAAGGCTGATACTAGTTAATTACCTGAATTAAATATTTCACAGCCTAAAAGATTTCCTGTACTACACAATTTATAATATTCATTCTGCAGAAGGGAAGGTGCAAGAGAACGCTGGTTTCCAGTGGCTGCCTTCGTAGCAAAGTATTGAATAGTAAGCCTCTGAGGCAGCCTCAGTGCCTGAGTAAAATGTTTTTGGAGCCTCAAATCCCTTATATAAAAACAGTTTCTCCAGTGCACAACCATTTTTGTTGAGCCACCAAATAACTTCTGCCTGCCCGTATCAGGGACAGTCTTAAGGTGATATGATGGATGTCAAGCAAATAATCAATCAATACACTGCTTTTGGTCTCCATCTATCAGTTGGGCATTGTGTGGACTAATTAGATGATAAAATGTGATGAATGTGTTTTAAACTCAGCCTCTCCCTGGAAGCTCCCAGGGGTCCTTTCCCATATTCTAGCTGACCTTTTAGAGCTCAGCTTTATTGTATGTGAATGCAATTAAATCAATTTGTCAGGTATTTGCATTAGTCTGGCTTGTTCAGAATTCAATTATTCAGTGTCACTTTACTGTCCTTCTGAGGCTTGTTCACTGGCTCATTTTCAAGTGCTGGATAAAGGCAGAAAGGGTTAGTCTTGTCAGGATGCAAGCCTGTGAATGCCTTTCCTCAGAGCTTGTTCTGAGATCCAACTTTGCCAGATCCCTTCTCCTCCCAGGTCTCAGGAAAGATAGTGATTGGGCTCTCAACATAGCTGAACTTTAATTCTGACTCTGCCAGTCACTGGAAAGGTGACTTAAGTTATTTAACCTGTGTGAGCCTCAGTTTCCTCATGCACCAAATGGAATCGCTTTACTTTGGGTTTCCTCCAAAGTAGACCCTGAGAGTCGTATTTGAGTGCAAGTAGTTCATTTGAGAGGTGACAGCGGCAAGCACTGTAAGGCAGTGGGGCAATGAGACAGGGATGGGAAGAAGCAAACAGGAGGTATGTTAGTGAGCAAGTTACCGCTGTGGGCAACTGGTGCTCAGTCCCTCTGGGGGCCTCTGGCAGATGGAGCAGAACATTCAGCAGAGTTGTCCCACCTGAGAGGCAAGGAGCTTGGGCATATCTCCACCAACTGCTGTGCTTTATCGATTGAGAGCTGCTCCAGGGTGTTAACTCTCTGGCACTTCAAGCCTCCCTTAAACATCACTGGCCGAGCATCTTCCTGAGACCAGAGAAAGCCCTCAAGCAGAGAATCAGAGATGTTTTCAGTAAGAAGCCTTGTGGGCACAGGAGTACTGTGGCTCACCAAGGGCATCCACTACAGGGATACGCCACAGTGTGAAGTCAAAAAGTGGTAGTGCATGTCAAGTCCTCAGTTCGATGACTGACACAGAGTAAAGCACTTGATAGTAATAAATCATTTCTGGAAATACGAAAATGTAGGCAAATTGCTTTCTTCAACACGGTATTGGACTGTGATTCTAAGTGTATGGCAAGGGAAAGCCACTATACTATATGCCTTCCTGGGAGGAGTAGATGGTGAAATCATGGAAGGCTTTATGGAGGAAGTGACATTTGAATTGGGTTTTTATGGATGAGTATATATTGATGGAGTTCAGGACAGGCCGCCTTGACACATGGATTATTTCAAGCTGAAGACAATGAAGGCCAAATAGACTCAGGAAGAGCTTTCTTACCTTCCTCTTAACTGCCTAAAAAAACTTAAATAGAGGGCCTGTACCAGGAGAGAGCTGATACCAAAGATAATTTTTATATCAAAAAGACTTATCTGCATAGCCTGGCAAACATTTGTTTACCGAACATCTACTCTTTTCATCTTCCTGTGTTTTGTCTTCCTTGCCTTTGAGACCCCAGACCCCTATCCCCTTCTCCTTAGCTCAAGGTGGTATATAAGCCTCAATTACCTGATTGCTGCAGAGACTTGCATGTCTTTGTGGGGCTCCTGTGTATATAAAATTAAATTTGTTTTTCTCCAGTTCATCTGTCTTATGTCAATTTAATTATCAGACCAGCCAAAGAACCTAGAAGGGAAGAAGGGAAACTTTTTTCTCTCCAACAGTGTTCACCAGACATGCACGGGGAGTAAAGATATTCTAAGCAGAAGGAATGGCATACGCAATGCCACAGAGATGTGACAAATTATACGTTTGGTGACCTTCTTATAGTTTAAAATGGCTAAAGTATAGGAAGAGGGGGAGCTTTATGTCATGATGCCAGAATTCAAGTCACAAGAGAAAGTTTACATTATGCAAGGGCATTATAGTATTATATTATCCTATAAGCAACAGAGAGTCATTGGATCTGTTCAATAAAACTTGTAATAGACTCTTGGGTGACACACAAAGAAACTCATTTATAATAGAAATAAATAGGTTAATGAGCATGGGTTCAAAAGATCTTCTGCACAGGAATGAGAAAAAATGTAATATTTTATGTGAAAAGTACTTCAGGGTTTTCTATGAGCCAGCATGTTACGTGACTTCAAAGGGGAAAAAGAAAAAAGCTAATTCAAACTTAGATTACATTCATGGAAATAATGCAGGATCCAGATAGAATCACACTTGTTCTTCACTATCTGAGAAGCTCAGGAAGTAGCTGTCCGATTTTAAATGACATATCTTTTTAAAGACACTTTGGTTACACTGCAGCAAGCCCAGGGAAAAGTGAGCAGAATATTAGAGTCTAAAAATCACATGAGATGTAGAATGGCTGAAAGAACAGAGCAGGCTAGCTGCAGAAGGTAGATGCATAGAACATTTGTGAACTGGCTTTTGATGTGAGGAAGAGATAACATTTACTCTGTGTGGTCCCAGAGCCTGAAAATTCAAACCCCAGTGAAATGTACTTCAAGTCCATAAATAAACAAAGCCAACCCACACTAGGATGACCAGCCCTGGGTGGGAGAAAGTTCTCTATTCTGGGGAGTGGTCAGTGGTAAAGGAGATGAATACATCTGAAAGAAGTTTAAAGGAGGTGCTAGTTCTTGGAACGGAACCAACGTCTAAAACCCCTCCCCAACTAAGGTTCTATGATTCTGTGGCAGGGGTCCTCTCCAGGTATCCCCTGCAGGAGGCACACAACAGGGGGCATTTTGCAGGGCACACCACAAACATCATTCTCAATTGGTAAAAAACAAAAGACAGTATCTCTGTGTGGTCAGCTGCAAGGCTGGATTAAGGTGAACAAGAAAGAAATCAGGAGTTTCTTTTGATGTACAAAGTAAAGAATAGGCATCGGATACCAGCTATGATCCAGGCACATAAAATAACATTAGTAATAGTAGTACTAGTACTAGTAACAATAGTAGTAGTGCCAGTAGTAGTAGTAGTAGTAGTAGTGGCCAAAATGTATTGAGTGTTTATATGTTCTTATTTAATTCTCATAAAAGATCTCTGAGATTAATCACTTTACTAGATGAATTCTTTCGCTATGAACAGTATTCTGTGAACTTTGGTGGGGTCATATAAGACTCGTTTTGGAGAAAGAAAAAGAAGTACTTCCCATTTAGGGTTTGGTCTAAAATCAAGTATTCTCTTTGGACAACAGAAGGCATTTTCTATGAAACATCATAAAACATCCCTCTGGAAACAATAATTCAGGTAATCATAGTTGAATCCCTTCTGCTAACAGATGTGTAGGATTTTAAGCATCACTTTAGATCCACCTGTTAGAACATTCTGCTCCCTTAGCTCAGATACTCGTAGTCATCATTCTCCTGAATTGTAATACCAGATGACTGAGCCACTTTGACCTCATGCTTTGCCCATTTGGCTGAACTTCTGGATTAAACCCCACCCCAAAAACTGGATGCATCTAGTGCCAGTCCCAACTCCTCTTTCCCACTGGACCATCTATCTGCAATTCTGATGAATCCGCAGATGCTGCACCTTTCTGCTGAGGATCAGGAAACGTCCCAACACATTCTTTTTACAAAGCTGATCTGCATTTTCACGCAATGACTTCAGCATTTCCAGGGTAAGCTCCTGTGTGTAGCCTCCACCCATGTATATCTAACTGTTGCCCCAGCATGCTCACTGACTTCTGTCTATTTGTTATTCCATAATTGAAGATGAGCCAAAGGCAAGCATGTCTTAATCAAGGTTCTTTTTGTTATCTCAAACCAAGAAAAGGGAAATGAAAATAATGCAGGAGCATGACTTGGAACTGAAGGCTGGAGAGTACAGCCAAACCTCCCAACAAGGGACTGAAAATGGGAGCTGGAAAGTGGTCAGAAACTCTACAGTCTCTCTCTCTCTCTCTCTCTCTCTCTCTCTCTCTTTCTCTCACCCTCATACCCCTCGTTCCCTACCTTCCTCCTTTTCTCCCTTCCTCACACCCTTTCTGAGGCCAGATGGCCTTTCATCTCTGCTTTCATGTGTCCACTTTATTCCCACTCGCAGACTAGCTTTGGCTGACTTGGAGAGCAAATGGCCAAATGCCATTTGGCCAAATGCTCCACAGCTCCCAAATTTGCATATTCTTGTTTCAAAATGACCAGCAAAAAATAACTCACGTGTCTAAATCCAATTCCAGGTTCCTGGGAGGAAGAATATCACTGGCCCATTGAACATCACTGCTCCATTTAAGACCAGGAGTCCACGCCTGGTTCAATGTGGCCACAGGGCAGGAATACATGTTTCATAACTGGCTCCCAGATTCCATCCCTGTGGGGTGGGTGCTGAGGCTCTTCAGGAACAGGGCATATGGGATGGGATGGGCTTTAGTCCTCTGACTTTATACCTCACAAACAATCTTGGAAAATTCCCTTCCACTTTGGCTAATACTCTGAGACCTCCTTAATTTATTGGCAAATCTTATTTTAATCTCTTCTACCAGGCATTTCTCTGACTCATGGAGGAAAACAGACCCTGTAAATTAAGTTCCTGATAGCAAATACTTTCCTAGTAGTAGATTTCCATGCTAGTAGGATGGATGGAGAAGCAGAGAGGTTAGGAGAGTTCACGGAAGAGAGCTCAGGAAATGTACCATTGTAGTCCTAGAAATTAGGTTGGTTGGTTTACTTTAACTAAAGATTATGGAAGTAAGCTAGTTTCCATCAAGAAAGAGTGAGTCAGTCAGGAACCCAGATATATGTGCAAGCCTTAAAAGAGGCAGGATAGAAAAGATACTTTTCAATGAGATATCAAATTCCAATTTCTCAAGTGGGCTAGAGTCTTCAGAAATACAGAATGAGCCTAACATAAAAACTTTAAGTATACCTCTTCCTTCAGACAGGTGATTTTGAATTTATTTTCAAAAAAATTTTTTTTTCACAGTGGACAGTTGGTGAAATCTTTATTATGTATGTTTGGGAAATGCCCAGGTGTAAAGCTGCTTATTGATGGAGGGGTGAGATAGTGAAGGAGTTAAGGACAGAATTAGACAAATCTAGGTTCTAACCCCACAATTTAGTTGTACTAACTTTTTTTTTTTTTTAAGATGTTGGGGGTAAGAGTTTATTAATTTGTTTATTTTTGCTGTGTTAGGTCTTTGTTTCTGTGCGAGGGCTTCCCCTAGTTGTGGCAAGCGGGGACCACTCTTCATCGCGGTGCGCGGGCCTCTCACTATCGCGGCCTCTCTCGTTGCGGAGCACAAGTTCCAGACGCGCAGGCTCAGTAGTTGTGGCTCACGGGCCTAGTTGCTCTGCGGCATGTGGGATCTTCCCAGACCGGGGCACGAACCCGCATCTCCTGCATTGGCAGGCAGACTCTCAACCACTGCGCCACCAGGGAAGCCCTGTACTAACTTTTTTGAACCTCAGTTGTCATCATTTATGAAATGGGGATGAATAATAAAATTCTTACCTCAAAAGTAATATTGTAAAGATTGAGATTGTGAGTATAAAGTACATAGCTGGTGTATAGTTAGTGCTTAATGAATGATGCCTTTTAATTCTGTTGTTGTAGTTATAGCTATTTATTATTTGGAGGAAACCACTGTGCTGTACAGAATGACAAAACATAGTCAATAATATTGTGCTTGCTTTGATCTGTGCCTTCTCCAGGCCTTTCCGAACCCCTTTCTCCCCATCCTTACATTTAAATCTCAAGATCTAGGACATGAAGCCTAATCTCTCAGTGTTGCCCAAGTAACTGTTTACAAGACAAACTAACCATATTGGCCCTAAGATTGATCTTTCAGCGACTCTCCAAACTCCTTGCATCAAGATTCTACCTATTTCTCTAAACTCACTTCCTTTCTTCTTCAGTTTATACTCTAGCAATAATGCAATGTTTAATGGTACCTTGATCACAGTATGTTCTTTCATGAGTTTAGACCTTCACACATGCCATTCACTATACTTGAGTGATGAGTGGCAACTGACATGGGAATAATCAACCAAATATCAAAATATACATACAGCTCTAATAATTAAGACAACTTGATATTAGTGAAAAAAACTCAGTAAAATTCAACTGTGCCTCAAACAGATCCATGTATATATAGGAATTCAGTTTGGGTTAAAGATGACACTTTATACTCAATTCCCGGTATTGGGACAATGGCATATGCTCTTTAGAAAAAAAAGTTAAAGTATCATCACACACACACACACACACACTACATATAAATATAGATCCCAGATAAATAGAAGTACAGCATGAAAAATAAGGCTATTCAGATACTAGATGAAAATGTAACCTTGGAATCCAGAATGACTTTCTAGGCAAAACATAAAGCCCAAAGCCCATAAGGAAAGATTTACTGTTTTGACTAAATAAAAATTAAAAACTTCTTAAAGTCAAAGGAGAATATAAACAAAATTGTTAAAAAAGACAAGCGAGAGCCTTAGAAAACAACTGCAATAAAAATAATTGAAACAGAGAAATCAGAAGAGATAGGAAGCTGGAATATGAAGGGTTCAAACAAATCACTAAGAGACAAACAATCCATGTGAAAAGTGGGCAAAGGAGTTAAGAGAAGAAAAGAATACATTCTGTCAAAAATATGTGAATATTTTATCAGTGAAATGCAAATTAAAATGTCAAGGTATCAGTCTTTGCCTGTCAAATTGAAAAAATTTAAAAGATTAATAATAACCAGTATTGGTAAAGGTTACAGAAACAAATCCTCATATACTGTTATCCAGAGGGTAAATTGGCACAATATAATTATAGGGCAATTTGGCAGTCCCTATCAAAATTTGAATTTTACACATTCTTTGACCCAGAAATTCCATTTCTGGGAACAATCTTAGAGATATTTTATGACATATGAACAAAGATGTGCATTTAAAACGTTGCCTCTAGCTTGGTTTGTAATAGCAAAACAATTAGAATAATTGAAGTGTCCACCACTAGGGGAATACTTAACATAGTCATGGGGATTTCAAATATGAGTTGGCTGTTGTCCTGGCTGTCAGTCTCCTAATCGCTCCTGTTTCCTGGCGTCACCTGCCATCCCCTGATATCTGACAGCCACAACCCCACGTCCAAGCTGGATTCTTGTCCTCCTCCACAAATAGGTCCTCATCGGTGAAGTGCTCTGCACAGTATCTGGTGCACAGTTAGGGCTCAACCAATAGTAGTGATATGCGGTGTTATTATTATTTTGTAAACTAAGTAGCCACTGAAAAAGAAGGAAGTACATCTACGAGAACTGAAATGAAAAGACCTTTTGAGACTTTAAAAAAAACCCAAGTGCCAAAAAAAAAAAAAAATGCGTAGACTTCCACTTCTGGCTAAAATGGAATGCCAGGGACCAGATTTATTCTCCTACTTAAAACAACCAAAAAATGGACATAATATATGAAGCAACAGTTTGTAAGACACCGATCACCAAGCAGTGCAGAACAGTGAACCTAAGAGACGTGAAGCAAAAGAGGTAAGAATTTGTGGGATGACACTAAAGCAGAACTTAGACTTACTAATATTCTAATATTTTTGCCCAATCTTCTCAGGTCATTGACAATAAAGTACATAAAACTATAATAATGATTATGCTCACTCAAAAAAAGGCACAACCTTAAAGTTGAGAATTATGTTTTATTCAGCAGACAAAACTGAAGACTTAAGCCTAGGCATCTCAGACAGCTCTGAGAAACCGCTTCCAAAAAGGTCAGGGAGGAGCCAGTATATGTAGGAATTTTTGCAACAAAGACTAGGTAGTCAGAACATCAAAAGACTACTGCTAATTAAGGGAAACCAGATATCTCGTTAAGGAATTTAGTGCTTTTCTATGGGAAGATGCAAGAGTCTGGGCTCACTGAAATCATTCCTTTGATGTGCACCTCAGCTATCTGGAGCCAGTATCCTGTGCTTTCCCATCCTGAGTCTCCTCAGGGTGCACCATTGGGGGTTGGCTGCAGTGGCTGAGGGCTTGACAGTGGACATCCTGCTTCTATCCTGAGTTCCCTCAGGGCTCACTATTGGGGCAGTTGTAATGTGATGGCTTGATGGCTGCAACATTCTTTGCTTACTGATATGGCAGGCAATTTTTTCATTCACAATTATAAAGAGAAACAGAAATAATGATTATAACTAATACATTGTACAGACTGAATAGGCATTCTCTCGTTTGATCTACATAACCCATGAGGTAGGTACTATGAGTATAGATTAGGAAAGTGAAACTCTGAGAAGTTAAGTGACTAGCCCAATGCTACACAGCTAGGAAGAGGCAGAGCCAGGATTTGAACCAACTGCCTCTACATAGATGCAAAGGAAAAGTTGCCTTGTGGGGACAGCATAAAGATGGAGAGACGGATTCTGTAAGTCAGGCACGCAAGCTGGGGGCAGGTCCAGAAGGGTCAGTTGAGGCCTGTGCCTGAAATTTTAGTAGGCATGGATCTAAATAACAAGTAGAACAGCGCTGGAAACAAGAGTGAGCTGATATTGAGCCAATGGTCTTGTGAGATAAAATTTTATTCAACATTTCATGGGCAAAGCTGACCTCAGAGTATGAGCAAAAATAAGCCAACAAGAAGCAACTGGAATTATTGATTGGATTAGAAGATAGGAGGAAGAGGATAGTAAGAGGCTAGGATGGCAGCACTTGTGGTGAGAAGAGGGTGGTGAGGTGGGATGGCATTGTGATAAAAGCCCAGCATCCTGACAACTAGCCCCATAGTTAATGTAAGCAAGCCCTGAGGAGGCCACCTAGCTGATCTGTAGGTGGAATTGTGAATCACTATTTGGAAATGGAATGCAAGCCATAGAGATAAACAAGGTCACCAAGAAAGGTCACAAGAACATATGAATGTCATTTTCCCCATCCCTATGTATACCTAAATTCTATCCATAGATCCCTTGAGGGTCCATGGGCCCCAGCTTACAAACCCTGCTTTAGCTGTATAGCAATGCAGAACCTCTCCAAGTCATTATTTCCAAGATCACACCATTGAAATAAACCTATTCTTGGAGTTCTCTGAGGGTAAATTGAGGGCATAGGGTCTCATTCATCCTCGGATCACTGGTACCCAACCATTCTCTAGCACATATAGGGGCATAATAAGTGTACCAGATATATATGCATCGTTCAAGATGCTAACGGGATATGAACAGGGTACCAGAACTTGGGTTTTATGCAGAGTATCAGCAGCTGGAAACCACCAGAGAAATGTCAAAATCTGCATTATGGGAAAACAGAAAAGGCAGGGGGCAGGGGGAGCTCTAAAGCCTAAATGAATACAGAAAACACAATCTGAGACGATGGAGGACAGAGTCACTCAGGATAATCCTCCGCTTAACTCTCCTTGAGAAAACTCAGGGCCCCCTCCTCGTGCACAAGCCTTCTTGTGACTTAAACACAAACTTCTCCACCACAACTGGTGGCTGAGGAAGCAGGGGGTCTTTCCCGTTAAAAAGTCCCCATTGGCATCCACTGGGAGATACAACTCTGATTTAATCCTCAGCAAGAGTGACTTGCATTTCCCTTCCTGCTGGCAGGAGGTCAGGTGTCCCTCCCTCTCCCAGGGCACTCCACCTCAAACGTCTTGAAAGTGCCTTGTTTGTTCTGAGATGAGATTCCCCCCCCACACCCATGCACTGGAAGCCACAGCTCCTTAAACTTCATGCAAATTACACCTGTCAGTAAAGAGGCTGCATAAAAAGTGTGTTGTTTCCCTTTCCCAGGGAGAAAGTACATTCTTTCCACACTTCAGTGGCCCTGGGCCTAGAAGGCACACTTCACGGTGCCCTCTAACTGTGTGGGGAGCACTGAAGTGGTAATTACCTTAGAACGCGCTTTTTCCTTGTATTTGGCTGCAGAAAAATAACACGCTGCTTCTCTTTCCATGTCTCTCATGGAATTATGTAAATAGACCCAAAGCAAACAAGTTTAAATGATTATAAAATGGATTTCTAAGTGGTATCTGTTACCAGACAAGAATACTAAAAAACTCTGCTCTTTCTCAGCCACCAAGATGAAAGGATAAAATATTTAGTGCTTCCCTGGTGGTGCAGTGGTTGAGAGTCCGCGGGCCGATGCAAGGGACACGGGTTCATGTCCCGGTCCGGGAAGATCCCACATGACGCTGAGCGACTGGGACCGTGAGCCATGGCCGCTGAGCCTGCGCGTCCAGAGCCTGTGCTCCACAACGGGAGAGGCCACAACAGTGAGAGGCCCACGTACCGAAAAAAAAAAAAAGAAAAATTTAGTAAAGGATGCTTCTTGGATGGATGATGTTTTCTGCGTGAGGGACTTCTGGGGTTTTGCTGACTTGATCATCAGGGACAAAGTTCTCTCCCAAGGATGTATGAGCCATTCCCAGGGCTCTGACCACCTTTCACAAAATAATTGAAGGAAGAAAGTTGATCTGGAGAATGTGTAAGGGACTCGCCAGAGTATAGTTATTTTGAAAGGAAATTCAAAACCCCTAAGTTAAATTTAGTCCTCACTGATCTTCTGTAAAAGTCTTAAGTGTTTAGAAGACAGGAAGATAGGTCAAGACCTGGAGCTGTTTATATGCCTAAGACTAAGGTTTGGCCCAATTCAATAAGACATGAAACATATACTGACATAAACATTAGAAAGGAGTTAACAAAAGTATAATTATTTATAAATTATTTATTTGCATTCCTATAAAGGCTAAAGAGCATTACAATTAATTTTTTTTAATTTGTTTTAGGTTCCATTTTTTTTGAAGACTTTTTTTTTAAAAGCAGTTTTAGGTTTATAGCAAAATCCTTAAGCCCTCTACTCACACACACGCATAGCCTTTCCCATTATCAACATCCCCCCAAAGTGTAGTACATTTTTCACAACTGACAAACATAAATTAATACATAATAATTACACAAAGCCCATCATTTACATTAGGGTTCATTCTTAGTGTTGTACATTCTGTGGGTTTGGACATATATAATGACAGGTATCTATCATTATAGTATCATAGAGAGTATTTTCACTGCCCCCAAATCCTTTATTCTCTATCTGTTCATCCTCTCTTTGCTTGCAACCCCTGGCAACCACTGATTTTTTTTACTGTCTTCATAATTTTGCCCTTTCCAGAATGTGATATAGATGGAATCGTATAGTACATAGCCTTTTCAGATTGACTTCTTTCATTTAGTAATATGTATTTAAGGTTTTTCTATATCTTTTCATGGCCTGATAGCTCATTGGATTTTGTCATTGAATACTGTTTCATTGTCTGAATGTACTACAGTTTATTTATCCATTCACCCACTAAAGTACATCTTGGTTGCTTTCAAAGCTTGGCAATTATGAATAAACCTTCTATAAACATCCGTATGCAGGTTTTTTTTTTTTTTTTTTTTTTTTTTTTTTTGCGGTATGTGGGCCTCTCACTGTTGTGGCCTCTCCCGTTGAGAAGCACAGGCTCCGGACGCACAGGCTCAGCAGCCATGGCTCACGGGCCCAGCCGCTCCGCGGCATGTGGGATCCTCCCAGACCAGGGCACGAACCCGTGTCCCCTGCATCGGCAGGCGGACTCTCAACCACTGCGCCACCAGGGAAGCCCCGTATGCAGGTTTTTGTGTGGACATACATTTTCAGCTTCTTTGGGTAAGTACCAAGGAGTGCAGTTGCTGGGTCACATGGTAAGAGTATGTTTAGTTTTGTAAGAAACCACCAAAGTGGCTGTACCATTTTGTTTTCCCACCAGCAATGAATGAGAGTTCCTATTGCTCCACATCCTCACCAAAATTTAGTGTTGTCAGTATTCTGGATTTTGGCTATTTTAATAAGTGTGTAATGGTATTTCATTGTTTTTTTAATTTGCATTTCCCTGGTGACTTATGAAGTGGAGCATCTTTTCATATGCTTATTTTCCATCTACATATTAATTATTTTTAATAAACAAAATGTACGTAATTAATTTTTAAATGAACAAAAAGGACAGATGCAAAGTAAATATATAAAAATAAATCATATTACCACACACCACTAGAAAAATACAAGGAAAAAAGAAATTCGATTCAAAAAGAACTTCAACCAAATAAAAACAAACATATGAATAAATTTTATCCTCCCCAAAAGTGCGACATATAAAACCCTATTCCTAGTTACACATAAATAAGCCTTACTAAGTGTAGCTATGGATCATATCCCTGGATAAGAAAGCTAAAATATTGTAAAAATATAAATTTCCAACAAATTAATGCATAGAGAAAATCTAATGATTATCCTTACAGTTCTTACAACTACAGATACTTTCATTATTCTTGTTTTTCAAGAGAAAGAACTGATGCTTAGAGATGTTAAGTAACTGACTAAAGTTAAACAGCCAGTTAGTAAGAGGGATGGATTGAGTCTGACAGTAAAGCCCTTAAGAAATCTGCCATATTGCCTTCCAAACCCAAGTAACATCCCAAAGAGTTTTCTCTCAGTGCAGAATGTCATAAAAATGTTAAAAGTTAATCTTGGAGAATATTTTAAAAAGAAATCTAACATAAGATCAACAACTGGTTCTACCAGATAATTAAAATATATTATAGGACTACAATAATTAAATAGTATAGTATGAATGGAAGCATGAATCGAAGAGAGGCCCAGTTACTGCCAGGACCTAACTTGAGAGTCAGGTGGTAGACCTGCAGCAGGGGGGCCATCCAGGCTGTGGTAGGAGAAAGGCCACCAGAAGAATTCATTATGCAGATGGCCTGGGGAGGGTGGATCAGGCAAAAAACAGTGGACAGAAACAGGTTCAGCAGGAGAATTAAGGTTCTTGCCCCAGTGGATATCTGAAGGTATGGCTGAAGTAGCAGGAGCTAAAGCCAGTGGGAGAGTCAGTGAGTGAGCTGGGTTGAAAGATGAAGATGAATATGCTCTGAGAGCCACAAAAGAATGGGAAAAGGCCAATATGCTTTCATGGAAGCAATACAAGCCAGACAGGGATGCTCCATGGGGACTCACTTTTATCTCTAGGGCCTGTGACTCTAAAGGGAAACAGCTTAGTTTCCAATAACCACAAGTAATTGAGGTCCATCAAGGCTTATCACAGGACGAAAATGAAGTGTCATGAATGTCTCATATTTAGACTTTTGACTTTCTCTCCAAATGAGGTTAATAGATACAGACACAGAAATAGGTGATGTTGACCTAAAACAAATAGAATGCCGGATATTTCTCCAGCAAAGATGGGTTTATTCGGGATCAACAGAGAATTGCAATTCAGGATCTGCAACTCTGGTGAGCCACATGCAAGTCCCCGCACAGCGAGGGAAGGAGAACTCTTACAGATGGGAAAAGGAAGTTGGGAGGGCTATAGTAAACAAATTGGCTGAGTCCTTGCCAGGAAAGAAGAGGTGTCTTTCTTCTTCCTATTGGGCTCTGCTATTGTCACAGGGTGTGAGAGCTCCCCATTCTGGTCTCCTGACTTTATTTAATTGAGGTTTCTGTTTATTAATTTTTTACAGTGAATATGATGGAATGAAAAAATGTTTATCTTAGAAATTTAAACTTGTGCTGAATTTCTTCCATGTGCTCCTCTAGATCTTCTTTTCCCTTTTCCATCTCATCTTGACTACAAAAGGCTAAGCTGTATAGACCTCATTACAATTACCCCTGCCCAAGGCTGGGACTAGGGTGAGAGGAGTGAGGAGCCGAGGGTGCAAAATGTAAGGAAACCCTCGCTCTCAGGGCTGAGCAAGTGCTCCAGGCCCAACCCTGCACTGGCGCAACCCTGAGAGTGAGGACATCCTTAAATGTTGGTCCCTTGATGCCTCACTTGCCTCACCCTCATCCCAGCTTTAGAAGTGAGTTCTGCCAATGAGGAGTCCTGGAAGAAGTCAGAGAGAGGATGGACAGTGAGGTCACATCATTTATCACCTGGGTTCTTCCCTTTGAGGTCACCTTAGGCCAGCTGTTGCACTGACAAGTCAGCACTGCAGCCACAGACATTTGCTCTCCACAGCTCTGCCTCCTTCCACATGTTCCTAGGATGCTAGAGGTGGAAAGTCAACTGAAACTAGCCCAGATGTCCGCACTGTCTTTGGTGGTTCCCCTACATCCACACATCTGTTAATAATCCCTTTGTAAATAAGCTCTCCTTGAATAATCTTATTCTGAGTATGTCATTTTCCTGTTTAGACTCTAACACATATCCCTCACTCTAGCTCTGCTCTTATAGTGTACTATGAATTAATATTTTATGAACCTTGTAATTATCTTGTGAATAACCCAATGATATTGCATTGTACCTTTTTACATTAAAAGCATTAATTATGTAGGTGGAAATGTTTCTTTTTAAATGCCTCATTTTTAGCATAACTGTCTTGGCCTGAAAAAATAAAAGTTGCCCTGGACTTTCTTAATTCCCATGAGACCCTGATATCCACAAAACTTTATCCAACAACAGTGATGCACCATGATTCAGAAACTGGGCTTTGGAGTGAGATGCAAATCCCAGCTCACCTCCTTCCTAGCTGAGTGACCTTGGGCCAGTCACTTTCTCTAGCAGCCATGGAGGCTCCAGCTTGTCCTTCCAAATTTGGATTTTCCCTCTGATAATATTTCCTAAGTATCTGAGCCCAGCTCCTGCATTACACCATAGCCCCAGTTGGGACAGCACCCCACTACTGCTACATGACACTAATTCTTGTCTCTTTAAACTGAAGTTCTCAGTTCCCGGGAAAATCATGCACACCATCAGCTTCCATATTCATTAGCTTGCCTATTTCCTTGCCAACTGACAGCAAATTGGATACACCTGAGGGGAGCAAAGTTGGAGACTGACTCCATGGGGCCAAGATGTCTGAAACAACAAAATGTGAGTTATTTTTGAAATGTTTCCTTTGCAGGCCCTCCCACTCACTGTATGTAATATCTGGCTGAGATGTGAGTGGCTGATTCCAGCAGGTATCAGTAACAGATGGAGCCAAATAATTATGTCTCTTACATGTGAGTAGAGATAAAGCCGTTAATTGCTAATTGTACACGCCTCCTGTTTCCCCACTGCAGGGAACTGGGGCAGAGGCCACTTCCCAAACCAAACACAAACATGGCCTGTGCCTGTGGCTGAAGAAAAGAGTGGAAAGCAGTTGGAGAACAGCATCCCCAAGATTGCCAGCCCTTCTCTAGGCTGGCAATGAATGAGCAGAGTCTTAAAATGAGAAGATGCCATTTGTAGGCTCCAGCTCCCCGTGCCCTGAGTCAATGAGGACCCAAATAATAAAGGTTCAGCTAATGAAAGCTCTGCATGGAGGTGGCAACAGGCTGCTTCCCCACCAGTAAGTGACATCTGGTAATTGTAGCCAGTGTGCTTTGGAGGGAACTTAGCTCCCAAGAACCCATGTAGTACTGAGGTCTCTAGACACCGGCTTGCATGCACCCCGAATGGATGCTGAAAAGTGCTGCCATCTAGAATCTTCCTTCATCTTCTCAGTCTCAAGACCATATCCGGTGGTGGTCACAGGATTTTCGTCTTCCCATCGTCTCAGGGAGTCATCCCTGCCCCATTCTCAGTATATGTGAGTTGGAGCAGTGGCTGGATCATACATCTCAGTGTGACAGAATACTCCATTCTAGACACAATGATTGGCCCAGGAATGGTCATGTGACATGAGTTTGGCCAATCAGAGGCACTCCCAAGGCTTCAGCTGAAATTCTTGAGAAGAAATGGTCTCTGGAATTGCTGTCCTTGGAGATACTGCAAGCCATTAGTGGCCCCAACTTTTTTTTCCACCAGGAGTGTAGCAGATGCTGTTGATGCCCTGTACCATATTCCCTTGACCCACTGGAGTTTACCCATGGCGTGATAGGCTGTTTTCAACCTCAAGAATCTGCATCTTTCTTCTTCTCTGCCTGAAGGCTTTTGCTGGCACCCCAGGACCTGTCTCTGCAAACTCTAAGTGTGAAAGAGCTGATACAACCTTCTGCCAATGAGGAACGGAAAACAGAAGATAAATGCCCTCACGTCCCTGCCTCTGGTGGGACGATCCTGAGCATACCCCACATGGTCTCTAAGAAAATCCCAGCAGGACTTGCCCACAGTGGTCACCTGCTCACTTGTGCCCCTTTTATTACCTTTTCTCCTGTCCCTGTTTCACCTTCCCCATTTCCTCACTTGTGCTTCCTGAGATCACCTCCTGTGTTAGCTACGGCTTTGGAGAAGCAGGTGCCAAGATGAGATTAGCAATGCACAAAGCTTTATTGGGAGAAACATTTGTGAAGGCAAAAGGGGAGGAGCTGGAGAAGGTGGGTCTCTACTGTGAAGGAGAGAAGGAAGGAAGGGTAATAAGACAGGAAGTGGCATGGCTACAGCACAACTCCAAGACAAAGTCAGCCAGGCCAAAGGGTGTTTCTCAAGTCAAAGCAACCTGTCAGAGGAGACCCACATCTACCAGGAATGGGCCTACTTTGGTGACCTCACTGTGCTCAGTCCCTCAATGGGAGCAGCCCATGGGAAGCATGGCTTTCACATGAATATGATGGTGGATCCATGATGGTGGGCTGCGGGGTCATCAGTCCATTATGCTTCCTGAAGCATAAGATCTGAGTGGTGCATTTTCATGGTCACCACATCTCCCAAATGAATTACCTGCACCAGAGTCAGCTTTTGGTGGTAGGGGAACCCAAACTAGGATGAGAAGAATGCTTGAGAATAAACCATCTATAGGGGAAAACAGAGCCAAAGGCCATCATTTGAGTACGTGGATCCAGCCATTCCTGATGTGAGTGAGATAACACTTTGAATGTTACTATTAAATACATCATTATGTTTTCCTTTTTTTGCTTGTTGTTTTTGCCTTTGTAGCTGATGTTTAAGCTAATTAGTGTTGGGTTCCTGTCAATTGCAACCAAAGGATACTGACAGACATGTGGGTATCAATGATGACTAGTGTTGGTCTGAAATTCATTTTGCTTCCCTTGGACGTGGTAGGACAACCATTGTGAAGATTTGCTTCCCCAAGCCTTTTCTATGGCAAGCCTTGACTCGCTCCCTTCTCCCTGCCCAGAACAGGATGACAGAGGTAGAACGAAAACCCCTCCGATTTGATATCCACTTCAGTCCCTCTTCTTGCACTGGGCCTGCCCAGAGCTCTATGCTTGGGTGCAGTAAATGCTGGTTAAATTGACTGAAATTACTTAAATGTGACTTACCATAAAGTGTTACTGACCCTGCACATGTGGGCTACTGGCAAAGCTGCTAATTAATCCAACAATAATTCGGAGGTGATCAAGCTTCATTAACATGGGTTCTGGCCTCATTTTCAGAAGCATGTTTAGACTGACAACTGTAGTCCAGCAACTGGAGCAGATACTTCTGGCCAGTGAATTGTGATGCTTCATGGAAACTCCACTCCCTGGGAATTTAGAAGGATCAGTTTGTCCCCCTTTCGAACCAGATTTCTCTAATCACAAAGAAAAAGTCTGTGCCAGGTTTTCTGTTTCTCTCAGCAGCTTGCTCACCTGAGTTCTCCCCACCCAGCCTCTTCTGCAATTTCACAGACAAAGGGAGGCCTTAAGACCTGTGTTTTCGCTCTTTACCACCAACTGCAGAACCTGAAGGCAAAGAGTTCTGTGCAAAAGACAAATACCCTTTGGACACAAAACTTAATCATTTACAGTTCAAAATAAGTGATCTTTTTCTTTCAAAGATAGAGGTGAATCTGAATAAAGGGTATAGGCATTTTAAAACTATTCTTACAACTTTTCTGTAAGATTAAAATAAATAAAAATTTTAAATACTGAAAAAAAGTGAGTTGCTTTAAATTTGTTAAATGGGAATGGTACAAATTTGGAGAGCCATTGCTCTGTCTTGTAGAAGGTCCTTATCTGGGCATGTGACTAATACTTTTCCTTAATTCCTGTCACTGATAGTGATTTTCTCCTATTTTTTAAATATTTCGTTGGCCATTTCAATTATAAGAGCTATCTTGAACTGCAGTTCTCACAAGGAACAGTGAGTGGAATTTTGTTTCTTATCCAGACTAGAATCTGGGACCCATTCGTATCTGCAGGCACATGGATCATATGGAGACTTTCATTCTAAGAACTTCTTGATCTGCTCTTGGCTTCCTGCTGCCACTGAACAGAATGACTTTCTCTCTTTATTTTAAAGTATTTGCCACTAATAGGCCACTTATTAAGGAATAAACATCTTTGCCCAGCAGGACTTATTCTGAGCCTCTGAATGACCAAGCATTTCCTGATGGTTCAAGTTGAAGCTCGGCCAACCTCCCCAAGAATTCTATGACAGTTCATCTTTCAAGTGGCTTTTCTTGTCTCTTCCCCTAAAGTGATTTTACAGAATTTACCGTAATTTTGGAATGTCAGATGTATTATGTGGACTGAAAATCACAAACATATAGGTAGTGAACGCTGTTTTTTCACGAGAACACATTACCTTAGGTGGGCAAAGAGAGGAAGGGTCTTCCTACCTTCCACACATTCATCCATTTGTTGGAACAAACACTTATTAAGTACCTGCACTGTGACAAAAATTGTGCAGGGCACATAGGATAGAAAGAAGAATTATAATCTCCATCCGTGATTCACATCTACAAGGTTAGAATTTCCTACAAAGGGTTACAGGTGTCCTGAAGTTTAATCCCCTTAGCCATCAGGGCAGCTAGGAAGGTCTTAAGGTGGGATAAGCCTTTCAGCTGGGTCATCTCAAAAACAAGCAGCCTCATCCATTTATCCCCAAGTACCATACAAATCAGATCATTTTCCATGTATACCATGACACAGTAAAGATTAAGAAATACTGGAAGAGTAGGAGAATTAGAGAGATAATGACAACTTTCTTTTTTTCCCCAGTTTTATTGAAAAATAATTGACATACATCACTATAAGTTTAAGGCATACAGCACAATGGTTTGATTTACCTATATTGCGAAATAATTACCACAATAAGTTCAGCTAACATCTACCTTCTCATAGAGATACAATAAAAAGAAAAGAAGGAAAGGAAAAAGGAAAAAAATTTTTTTCCTCCATTGCCAAGAACTCTTAGTGTTCTTTTAACAACTTTCCCATACATTGTACAGCAGTGTTAGCTAAATTCCTCATGTCGTACATTACATCCTTACTACTTATTTATTTTATTACTCGAAGTTTGTACATTTTGACCACCTTCACCCATTTTTTTCCACCCTTGACCCCCTATCTCTGGCAACCACCAATCTGTTTGCTGTATATATGAGTTCAGGTTTGTGGAGTTTTTTTTTTTTTAAGACTCCACAAATAAGTGAGATGATATGGTATTTGTCTTTCTCTATCTGACTTACTTCACTTAGCATAATACCTTCAAGGTCTATCCATAATGAATAATGACAACTTTTATGAGTGCTTACTCCACACTCATTGCTGTTCTAAGTACTTTACACATATTACCTCCTCTTCTCCTTATAACAACCCTATAAGTTATATAATGTTATTCTCATTTTTCAGACAAGGAAGCTGAGACTTGTCTGAAAAGTCTCAGACAAGTTACCAACTTGGGAAAGGTTAAGTAACTTTCCCAAGTTTACACAGCTAATAAATGACAGCCAGGAATCAAAGCCAGACTTCCTGGTTCTAGACTTATGCCCCATATCACTACACTGTACTGCTTCTCTAAGATATAATCACAATAGGTGATGGTAAATTTTATAACTTACACATGCCTAAAATGGGATGGGTACACAGAGGAGGGCCTAGCCATCTCCTCCTGGGAGAACGGAAGACTTCACCATAACAGCCTAAATACTGGCTGACAGGATACAACCCCGAACAACATTTACTGGACTTCAAAACAAGACTTTGGAAAACAAAGAATTAAAAGCTTTTTCTCCAATTAAGCATTACTATGATGTAATCGTAATGTAAATCAGACTAAGTGAAATGGAAATAACAGCAGGACAACAATGCTAGGAGCTACCAAATCAAAATGTCAACACAAGCCTTTCTTGAACAAAAGCTTATAATTGTGGTATTCAAACTGTGTGCTTGTTTCCATTCTCATGTGGTATGTGTGTGTTGTTGACCTTTGGTGTGAAGTTTTGTCTGCATTTGATTTTTGATTTCTAGGACATGATTTGATTGATTTTGTATTGACCAATTCTCAAGAGCTTATCAGAAATTTTAGTCAGGATTGGTAAATTGAAAGATTAAGGAATATCCTGCCTCAATTTCTTATTAAACTAGTCTACTCTTCACTGCCACTTACAATAATTTCCTAATATGAACAAGTTGCTCATTTGCTTAAAAATCTCCTGTAGTCCCACACCATACACAGGGAAAGTCCAAGCTCAATTCTTTATTCCAATGGGGAAAGAACTAACGTGAGGCCTGGTTCTTTTTCCAGCCTCGTTTGCCATCATCTCCGCTGAAAAGTCCTAGTCTTCGGCCACACAGCATTCTCATCCTTCTCCAACATCACAGGCTACATTCTAACAAGTTTCTACAACTTTTTATATGTTATATACTCTGCTCACTGTCTTTCCCTTACAGATACAGTTGAATAACACCTATAGCCTATTCATACATCAATACAAAGCTTTAAAGATAAGTCTTTCATGGTCCTTGCACTCAAAGCTTTTAGTAAGTTTCTATTAAATATTTCTCTGTGCTTCCTTGCACAGTTTAACTATATATTATCTGTCTATATATCTGTAAATATATATGTATCTGAATTTCTATTTCTATTTCTATTTAGATAGGTGATAGGTCTGTATAGACAGAGATCTAGATACATATATATCTATAGATATAGATAAATAGATAGATAGACAGATAGATAGATAGATAGATAGGGACAATCTTTAGGACATTGTATCCACATGATTATGATTCTTCCTGGAAAGAGCCAACCACAAACCCACCAGCTCTTAGCACAGGGATTGATATAGAGAACACATCAACGTTTGTTGAATTAACATTTCTAAGAAAATGCAAACACAACAGGAAGAAAAGAAAACATTACTCTCAAATTTAAAAAAAGGGGGACTTGAGACCTGAGCATTGCAGGGAGGAGGGGAACAAAAACATAAACTAAGATTGAAGAATTTCCTAAAAGCACAAACAGTGAGCTGTCCAGTTTAAAGAGCTTGTGAAAGGCAGAGAGAGGAAAACTTACTTTACTAACCTTAATGCAAGCCTTGGGCAGAATAAGGAAAATTGCTTAGATGCCAGGGAGAAGATGCAATCTTAGTAACAAAGTGAAAGAAGTTTGGCTTTGAAACAAGGGATCCAGAGTGAAAGAAGAGTTAAAATATTTATAAGGATAAAAACAAATGTTACATTATACACTAGCCAACAGGCCACGCAGCCTCTGAGGAAATCTCTGGAGTGAGGCTTTTGAAGTTCTCTCTGAAGAGGCAGAGTGTGTACATCTACGGGTTGATATGCAGTCTCTCTCCCCAACAAAGCTGAAAACTCTCCTCTATCACGGTACATATTTGTCCTTTCTGTATCCAGCAAAACCTTTTTCTGCTGAGCTTAAAAAAAAAAAAGAACGAAAAGAAAGAAAGGGGAAAAAAATAGGAAAGAGAAATCCTATTTAACCAGCTTGCAGAGGTTATCTCCTGATAATTGAGCTTGGAACAAGGCAAGCTGCCTTCTCTTTGCCAAGGTCATGGGTGACTCTTGGTGCGATATCAGGCAAGGGGCAGGAGTGCAATGCAGGGTAAGTGGCTTTCCTGAATCATGGCTGCTTCAGAGCCATTTTAAAGAGAATGCTTTCCTTGTGGAATGCTTAATAATCTTCCGAACCAAGAGGATGACAGCTAAGATTACAAACTCAAAAAAGAATCCAAGAAAAACCAGCCTGCTCCAGCCCTGGTGATTCTGTAGCCGTTAATCGCAGAGATACCACCTGGGGAAGGCTAGTGCTTGACACAACTAAAAGAGAAAACCAGGCCCTAGAGTCCTTTACTGGAGGGACGGATGCATATAAATGAGGTAGATCTGTGGTAAAACTGCAGAAGAATAGCCCAATGATCTGGTACCTTCCATGCTGCCGAGTCCTCTCCCCCAGCCCCCCATTCACAGGTGGGTTATCATGAAAAGAAGGAATATAATGTTCTTTCAATGTTTACAAAAGCCCTAGGGACTTTTATATATTTTATTTCATTTCATTCTCACAATAACCATGTCAGATAGGCATGGTTATCTTCATTTTCTAGTTGAGAAAATTAAGTCTCAGAAAGGTTACTGTCTCAAGGTAATGCAAATAGGAAGGCGAGGGGCTGGTTTGAACACAGACTTCTTCATTCAAGAAATATTCCTTCTCTATTTATGTTATACTGTCTAGATTCTGGGTTAGATAATAGGGATACAAAAGCCAAAAAGATACCATTTTTAAGCCTCGGGGAACTTAATAGTCTGGAAGAGAAACAGGCATATGAAGAATTACACTGTAGTGCAGTAGACTGAGTTAAAATTGAGGCTCAGTACTAAGTACAGAAAATGAGCCTATCTTCTGGGGGTGGGATCCTGAAATGATGCCAAAGTGAGATGCCTCCTAAGATGCCTCCACCTCACCGTTAAGTTCTAACCTAAATCTTGGATCTTTCCATCAAGAATATGCAAATACAGAAGAAAATGAGAGGAGTACAGTTTCAGAATGACCATGCCTACCTGATCAAACGTATGGATACTAACGACGACCATAACATCCACTCTTCTTTGAAGGTGGGGGAACACGGGAAAAACCAGGACTGGGGTAGACTTACCATCTCCTAGAGTAGCCCAAAAATGGAAGTGAAACAAGTTCTATTGTTTGGGACATGAGAAGTTTAGGATAGCTAATATGTTGGGAAATGTGAAAATTAAGAAATGGTGTCACAGGACAAAGTTTCAGCAGTAAAGTACTACCAGGGTATCCTTCCTTGTTTCTTGTGGCAGGTCTGCAAACTCTTTCTTCGTGGGGAATAATGACCTCAGACATGTCCCCTGCTACCTGTGAAAGCAACACCGCAAGCCTCTCTCGTTCAAGGGCTTTTCCCAATAATTAAGGGAAAGAGTGGGAGATGAACAGGTTGGAGCTGAGCACTCCCCCGCCAGCTGAACCTCAACTCCAGCTGAACCTGACCCAGCTACTATGACCTCCGTGCCTGGTTTACTTCCTGTCCTTTCTCCCATTACATATGTCTCCCCAACCCAGGCTGGAGCTGCATGGATTCTGGGGTGAAGTGATCATTTCCCAACTCTATCACTTATGGGCTGTGTGACCACAGAAACTTATTAAGTCTCTTTGGTCCTATGTGTCCTCATTTATAAAAGGGAATTGTTTCAGTTAGCCTTTTTTGCATCCTTAATAAAAAAGTAGAGTGGCTTAAAACAACAACAACCACATCTTAACTCATGGTTATAGGTTGGTAATTGGGGTTAAACTCATCTGGGCGATTCTAGTCCTAGAGGAGCTTACTCATGCATCTGGGTTCAGCTGTTTGAAACTGGCTGGCTGTCAGGTAGGACAAGCAGGGGCCACAGGGCTATAAATGTCTCATCATCCAGCAGCCTGGCCTGGGCTTGTTCATATGGTAGCTCAGGTTTCCAAGAGGAGCAAAAAGACAAGTTCTGAGGCACAATCACTTCTCGGATCTCTGCTTGCACCCAGTCTGTTAGTGATCATTGATGAAAACAGTCACATGACCAAACTCAGAGTCAGCGTGAAAGTGTGCTACCCAAGGGCGTGAATATGCGGCAAATATACAAACGTCATGAGACCTAAACCCACTGGGGCCACCTCTGAAATCAATCTACTACCAGGATAATTACAGGATATATGTAAGGAATAAATAACACAATGCAAGACAAAAAAATTAGGCATAGTTTCTGGGACATAGTAAAGGCTCAACGAATGCTGTCTATCATGGCTGTTGTCCTTGGGGCTGGGGTGGTGAGAAATACTGCTCAAGTTTCCATAAAGGAGAGAGGATTTCCATTCCGTGCTACAAAAGGAAACAGATTTATATTTTAGATTTAACAGAGTTAGATTTAAATTTTAGATTTAGCAGATTTAGTTTCCTTCCCTAACATCCCCACTCCTTCCCAAGAAAGGAGGAGTGATTTATCTAGTTGGTGAGCTTCATTTCTCTGATGGGTGGTTCTCAATGTCATGGTCTGAAAAGGGAATCATAAACCCTGCTTGAATCATAGATTTACTGAAATGATGTATGTAAGCACAACTCATCAAGTGTCAATCATGATACAAAGTGAGGTGTTAATACATCCAGGCAGCATGGCATAATAATTCCAGCTACCATTTGTTGAGTGCTTACTATGTTCAGGAATTTTACAGGCATTATTTTACTTTATCTTCCTGATCATCTTGACTAAAATACCTCTTCCTGAAACTTAAGTGCATATTACTAAGTGAAAGAAGCCAGTCTGAAAAGGCTACATACTATGTGATTCCCAACCATATTACATTCTGGAAAACGCAAAACTATGGAGACAGTGAAAAGATCAGTGGTCGCCAGGGGTTAAAGGAGAGGGCATGATGAATAGTAGGAGCCCAGAGGATTTTTAGGGCAGGGAAACTACTCTATGAGATATCGTAATTGTGAATGCATGTCCGTATACATTGTCAAAACCCTTAGAATGTGCAACACCGAGAGTGAACCCTAATGTAAACCACGGACTTTGCGTGATCGTGATGGGCTCATCAGTGGTAACAAATGTCCCACTCTTGAGGGGGATGTTGGTGGCAAGGGAGGCTGTGCATGTGTTGGGGTGGGGGCTATGGGAACACTCTGTGAATTCAGTTCAATTTTGCTGTGAATATAAAACTGCTCAAAAAAATAAAATCTATTAAAAAATTAAAATTTCAAGAAAAGACATTTTGGCACAATCAAGTTTAGATGATAGTAAGGAATCATTGTTAATTTTCAGCTGCACATTAGAGATGGGTGAGATTTCAATATGGAGACATGGAGAAAGGACTTTTGGCAGATTAAGCAGAATGATCAAGAGCAGGGAAGAAGGAAAAGGAGGGTAACATTCAGAAGGTATCTTGATGTTCACTTCATCTTTAATCTTGAGAACCGCTGCAGTTTCAAATACTTTACTTCATTGTTCTTACACACCATTTCAGAAATCATAGTATTTGGCAACCAAATCCTACTTTCTGAATGATTTCTCAAACCTAGAAGAGACTAAAAATTCTTTATCAGTTCATAAAAAATAAAATAAAGTATGTCTTCCTTTTATATACGAAGTAATTGAGCCTCAAAGAGTAACTTGTCCAAGGTCACACAGCAGGCAAATGGTTGAGCCAAGCTTCAAATTAATTTTGCCACCACTACCACACACGCACACACACGCACACACACACACTATTTGGCAATGTCTGGAGACATGTGGTTATCACAACTGGCCAGAGGTTAGTGCTACTGCCATCTAGTGGATGGAGGCCAGGGATGCTGCTTAACACCCTACAATGCACAGGATGGCTGCCACAGGGAAGAATTATCTGACCCAAGATGTCAGTACAGCAGAGGTCAACAAACTCTGCTCTAATGAGTATTAGAGATGGAGTCTAGTATGATGGTGAAGTTAGTAGACTCCTTGACTACACTGCTTGACTCCACTTACTATTGTGTGACACTGGGCAAGACATTTAACAGCCCCACGCTTCAGTTCCTCACCTCTAGAACAGAGTTCACAATAGTTCTCACCTTGTAGGATTATTGTAAAGGTAAAATAAGTTACTACATGTATTTGGGAGAGTTCTTGGCATTCAGCAAAAGCTCAGTAAATGTTCACCATTGATGTATTAAAAAGTTGTGTGCATTGTTACCTCTCTCTCCAGCCCATCTCTGTGTAAATCTTCCCAACCCTGCTCATACTTCATGCTCATGATGATTGAGGGCTCTGAATTCAGACAGCTTGGGTTTCCTGGTCTGAATCCTGACTGCTAATTTGATGGTTTAGATAATGGGATTCTAAGTGGTCAAGATCAGATGAGGTGCATTTTCTCATTTAATACTTCAAATAACCTTATAAAATTGGTACTGTTTCTCAAATGAAGCTTTGGAGGGTTCATTCATTTGCCCAAAGTCCCAGCCAATAAGTGGATAGTCAGGATTCAAACCAGACTCCAAAGCTGGTACCTGCCACCTCTTAAGGAGCTGTCACTGAAAGGTTTCAGTGCCATGACTAGTGGATTTAGAGAGTCAAACCCTGCCTCTCCATCTATGGAGAGAGTGAATTTGCAGGCAGAAGTCAAATGCTGGCACTGCCACATAGTAGTGGTGGGAACTTGAGAAAATAACATAATGTCTCTGAGCTGTCATATATAAAAAGATCTCAGCTTTGTTGATTGCTGATATCAAAGAGTATTTAAAGACATTGAGGAGATTTCAGGAAGTGGATACCTCCTTAGAATGACTTGGGAAATCCGTATATGAAGCTAGACTTTGTGGCTTTGAGTAATGTACAAATGGTCATTTAGCAATCCTTGAAATTCCTCCATATCTAGTCTGACCTTCCCCAGTTATGGGGGTTCATGGAGCAGGGTTGATGGCCAGGTATGTATCTGCAAAATGCTATATGACTACCCATGGACCATTCAACTGTGTCTGGGTCATAGCACACAAACGTGAGAGGAGAGAAAAGGTCATTTAATCGGACTATTGTACTCTCAGCTTCACCAGTTCAATAATTTTCTCAGCATTCTCAAGAAACTAATATTCCCCAGCTTTCTCTCGGCACTGAACCTTTTCGGTAGCTCTGACCTCTTAGCTGTTTCTTGGAGACTGCAGGTTAACGTCACGTAGTCCTCCCATCTTCCCTGGGAGCCTCTAAATTCTCCTTGATTCTCTAGAACTGTGCTGATATAGATGAAGCACTGCTCTCAAAGCCAGAATTTCTATGCATGAATGAGCCCTGATAGGGTAACTCTGGAAAAATGACTAAAATTCTCTGAGCAATGGTTTCCTCATTCATAAAATGGAAATTAATATCAGTGTCAAGAGCAATTGGAGAATAAAATTGGTTTAGTTCCTATTAAAATGCTTTATAATGTGTATAATGTGCTATGATTATTTCTTATGTAGGTATTGCTTTTGCTGTCATTTATTAAGCCTCTCTGATGTACCATGAACTGATAAAGAATTTACATGTATTACCTTCATCTATTCCTCACAACCTAGGACATAGGACCCATTGTTGGCCCCATTTTAGGGCTAAAGAAAGCAAGGATGGAAGAGGCTGAATAATTTCCCCAAACCAGTAAATGGCAGAACCAATACTTGAAACTGGTCTGTCGTAGTTCAAGTCTATGCTCTTATACTACATTATAGTCTCTGACTCTCTCCAAAACAGAAAAGAGAGTGAGAAACAAGGAGGGAACCAAAGTTATTGGCATTGAGACAACCGTTCTTTCTACTGGGCTTTATGAAAATGATACATGGTGAAGTAGACAGTTAACGTGTGCAGTCCATTAAGTTGTAAACTATTTATAATCCTCACAACAGCTTTATAAGGAAAACATCTCTTTTTGACAGCTGGGAAATCAAGGCTCAGAGGTTTAAGAGATGTGCATACACTTTGACCAACTTCATTCATTTTCTCCACACTCCCTTGCCCCTGGCAACCACCAATCTGCTCTGTTCCTATGAGTTCAGGTTTTTAGATTCCACATATAAATGAGATTATGTAGTTTTGTGTTTCCCTCTCTGACTTGTTTCACTTAGCATAATGCCCTCAAGGTTCATCCATGTACTTGCAACTGGCAGGATTTCCTTCTTTTTTATGGTTAGGTAAAATTCTATTGTGTACATATACCACATTTTCTTTATCCATTCATCTGTTGATGAACACTTAGATAGTTTCCATGTCTTGACTATTGTGAATAATGCTGCAGTGAACATGGAGATGCAGATATCTCTTTGAGATGGGATTCACTTCCTTTGGATATATACTCAGAAGTGGGTTTGCTGAATAACACAGCAGTTCTATTTTTAATTTTTTGCAGAACCTCTATACTGTTTTCCATAGTGGCTGCACCAATTTACACTCCCACCAACAGTGCACAAGAATTCCCTTTTCTCCACATTCTTCCCAGCACCAATCTCTTTTCTTTTTGATAATAGCCATCCTACAGAATGGGGGGTGATATCCCATTGTGTTTTTTTGTTCGTTTGTTTGTTTTTATTTATTTTTGGCTGCATTGGGTCTTCGTTGCTGCACGTGGGCTTTCTCTACTTGCAGCAAGCCGGGGCTACTCTTTGTTGTGGTGCACGGGCTTCTCATTGTGGCGGCTTCTCTTGTTGTGGAGCACGGGCTCTAGGTGCATGGGCTTCAGCAGTTGTAGCACGCAGGCTCAGTAGTTGTGGCTCCCAGGCTCTAGAGCACAGGCTCAGTAGTTGTGGCGCACGGGCTTAGTTGCTCCATGGCATGTGGGATCTTCCCAGACCAGAGCGCAAACCCCAGTCCCCCGCCTTGGCAGGTGCATTCTTAACCACTTCACCACCAAGGAAGCTCTCTCATTGTGTTTTGATTTGCATTTCCCTACTGATTAGTGTTGTTGGGCACCTTTTATACACCTGTTGGCTATTTGAATATCTTCTTTACAAAAATGTCTATTTAGTTTTTTTGCCCATTTTTTTTGGCTATGCCTGACTTTTATTTTTAAACTTTTTTTTTTTTTTTTTTTTTTTGCGGTACGCGGGCCTCTCACTGTTGTGGCCTCTCCCGTTGCGGAGCACAGGCTACGGACACGCAGGCCTAGCGGCCACAGCTCACAGGCCCAGCCGCTCCGCGGCATGTGGGATCTTCCCGGATCAGGGCACGAACTCGTGTCCCCTGCCTCGGCAAGCGGACTCTCAACCACTGCGCCACCAGGGAAGCCCCTATGCCTAACTTAAAAGAAAAATTTTATTGGAGTACAATTGATTTACAATGGTGTGTTAGCTTCAGGTGTACAGCAAAGTGAATCCATTATGCATACACCCACTCTTTTTTAGATTCTTTTCCCATATAGGCCATTACAGAGTATTGAGTAGAGTTCCCTGTGCTATACAGTAGATCCTTATTAGTTATCTATTTTATATATAGTAATGTGTCTATGTCAATCCCAATCTCCCAATTTGTCCCTGGTAACCATACGTTTGTTTTCTGTACATCTATAACTCTATTTCTGTTTTGTAGGTAAGTTCATTTGTACTTTTTTTAGATTCCACATATAAGTAATATCATATGATATTTGTCTTTCTCTGTCTGACTTGCTTCACCCAGCATGAAAATCTCTAGATCCATCCATGTTGCTGCAAATGGCATTATTTCATTCTTTGTTATGGCTGAGTAACATTCCATTGTATATATGTACCACATCCTCTTTATCCATTCCTCTGTTGATGGACATTTAGGTTGCTTCCATGTCCTGGTTATTGTAAATAATGCTGCAATGAACATTGGGGTGCATGTATTTTTTTGAATTATGGTTTTCTCTGGATATATGCTCAGGAGTGGGATTGCTGGATCATAGGGTAGCTCATTTTTGGTCTTTTAAGGAACCTCTGTACTGTTCCCCATAGTGGCTGTACCAATTTACACTCCCACCAACAGTGTAGGAGGGTTCCCTTTTTGCCACACCCTCTCCAGCATTTATTGTTTGTAGATTTTTGATGATGGCCATTCTGACTGTTGTGAGGTGATACCTCTCTGTAGTTTTGATTTGCATTTCTCTAATAATTAGTGATGTTGAGCATCTTTTCATGTGTTTTTTTGGCCACTTGTATGTCTTCTTTGGAGAAATGTCTATTTAGATCTTCTGCCCATTTTTTGATTGGGTTTTCAGTTAGATAATATGTGGTTTCGGTATTAAGTTGCATGAGTTTTTATATACTTTGGATATTAAACCCTTATCAGCTAGATGGTTTGAGAATGTTTTCTCCCATTCCATAGATCGTCTTTTCATTTGGTTGATTGTTTCTTTTGCTGTGCAGACCTTTTAGTTTGATATAGTCGCACTTGTTTATTTTTACCTATATTGCTTGTGCTTTTGCTGTCATATCCATAAAATCATGGCCAAGACCAACGTCAAGGGTGTTTTCCTCTCTGTTATCTTCTGGGAGTTTTATGGTTTCAGGTCTTGCATTTAAGTCTTTAATCTATTTTGGGTTAATTTTTATGAATGGTGTAAGATACAGGTCCAATTTCATTCTTTTGCATGTGAATATCCAGTTTTCCCAGCACCATTTATTGAAGAGACTACCTTCTCACCACTGAGTATTTTGGCCCCCTTGTCAAATATTATTTGACTATATATGCATGAGTTTATTTCTGTGTTCTTCATTCTGTTCCATTGGTCCATGTGTCTGTCTACATGCAAGAACCATACTGTTTTGATTACTTTAGCTTTGTAATATAGTTTGAAATCAGACCGTGAGATTCCTCCAGCTTTGCTCTTCTTTCTCAGGATTGCTTTGGCTATTCAGAGTCTTTTGTGGTTTCATACAAAAGTTAGGAATTTTTTTCTGTTTCTATAAAATATGCCATTGGAACCTTGATAGGAATTGCATTGAATCTATAGATGGCTTCAGGTAGTACAAGTATTTTGACAATGTTAATTCTTCCAGTCCATGAGCATGGGATATCTTTCCATCTATTTGTGTTTTCTTTAATTTCTTTCAGCGATGTCTTATTGTTTTCGGTGTACAGATCTTTCGCTTGCTTAAACCTATTCATAATTATTTTATTGTTTTTGATGCTATTGTAAATGGGATTGCTTTCTTTACTTCTATTTCAGATAATTCATTGTTAGTGTATAAAAATTCAACTGATTTCTGTATATTGATTTTTTATCCTGCAACTTTAATTAACTTGTTTATTAGTTCTAAGAGTTTTTTCGTGGAGTCTTTAGGATTTTCTGTATATAAGATCATATTATCAGAAAATAACAACAATTTTACTTCTTCCATTCCTATGTGGACTTCTTTTATTTCTTTTTCTTGCCTAATTGCTCTATCTGGGACTTCCAGCACTATATTAAATAAGAGTAGTGAGAATGGGCATCCTTATTTTGTTCAGGACCTTAGAGGAAAAGTTTTCAACCTTTCACCATTGAGTATGATATTAGCTCTGGGCTTGTCATATATGGCCTTTATTATATTGAGGTATGTTCTTTCTATACCCAATTAGCTACATGTTTTTTATCATGAATCACTGTTGAATTTTGTCAAATGCTTTTTCTGCATCTCTTGAGATGATTATACAAATTTTATGCTTCATTCTATTAATGTGATATATCATATGTATTGATTTGCATATGTTGAGTCATCCTTTCATCCCAGGGATAAATCCCACTTGATCATGGTGTATGATCATTTTAATGTGCTGCTGAATTTGGTTTGATAGTATTGTGTTGAAAATTTTTGCATCTATATTCATCAGGGATATTGGCCTATAGATTTCTTTTCTTGTAGTATCCTTATCTGGCTTTGGTGTCAGGGTAACACTGGCCTCATAAAATGAGTTTAGAAGTGTTCCCTCCTCTTCAATTCTTTGGAAGAGTTTGAGAAGGAGTTGTGCCAATTCTTTTAATGTTTGGTAGAATTCATCAGTGAAACCACTGGTTCCTGGGCTTTTCTTTGTTGAAAGGTTTTTGATTACTGATTCAATCTCCTTACACATTACTGGTCTGTTCAGGTTTTCCACTTCTTCCTGATTCAGTCTTGGTAGGTTGTATGTTTCTAGGAATTTATCCATTTCTTCTAGGATGTCCAATTTGTTGGTCTATAATTGTTCATAGCAGACTCTTATGACCTTTTGTATTTCTGTGATATCAGTTATAATGTCTTTTCTTTCATTTGTAATTTTATCTATTGGGTCCTCTCTGTCTCTGTCTTTCTGTCTGTCTCTCTCTCTCTCTCTTTTTTGTTAGTCCAGGCAAAGTTTGTCAATTTTGTTAATCTTTTCAAAGAATCAACTCATAGTTTTGCTAATCTCTTCTACTGTTCTCCTATTTTCTAGTTTATTTATTTTTGTTCCAATTTTTATTAGTTCCTTCTTTCTGTTAGCTTTTGGTTTAGTGTATTCTTCTTTTTCTAGTTCCTTGGGTTGTAAAGTTGTAATTGGGCAAGTCTGCAGGCTGGGGTCCACAGTCACTCCTGGTTGTGTTAGGGGACCAAAAGTGACCAAAACTGTCCACCCTGGCCAGGCCCAATAGTAACCACTTGCACGAACTATCTTACAACAGGAGGTCCTCGTAAGGCACACAGAACTAACAAGCTACCACCAACCGGAAGAATTTGGGAAAGGTAAAAAGGAGAGAGGAGACGCCAGTCCATATGTCCTACCAACCTCCCATAATCCTTCTCACTGGAATCCATCTTGTCTGAGAGATGCACGCACCACCAGGAAGGACCATAAGTCAGAATAATTGGCCAGAAACAACCTGGAAACTAACCGCATTACCATAAAACCTGAGACTGCGAGCCACATGGCAGAGCAGTTCTCCTGGGTTCCCTTACCCTGCTGCTCTCCACCCAGGCGCCCCTTCCCAATAAAGTCACTTGCCTTGTCAGCATGTGTGTCTCCTCAGACTATTCATTTCTGAGTGTTAGACAAGAGCTCACTCTAGGGCACTGGAAGGGGTTCCCCCTTCCTGCAACAGTTGGATGGGGGCTCCAACAGGATGGTGTCACTGGCTCGACACTGCATTCGGGCAGGGCTGCAGGCAGAGTTTTGCAGTCAGACAAGACCACAGGCTGTGTTCTGCAATCAGGCAGGACAACAAACCATGTCTCAAAGTTAGGCAGGACCGTAACCTGGGATTCATGACCAGGTAGGTAGGCAGCTGGCTGTTGTACAAAGTGACTGGCTGGGATCTCTGGTTAGGAGGTTCCTCTAGCTGCATACTGCATTTGGCCAGGACTAGAGACTCTGCTCTGTGGTCAGGCAGTGTTGCTATTCAAGCTTCCTCACTGGGATTGGATTAGGTCACTGGCTGGGCTCCCTGTGTGGGCAAGGCTGCAGTCTGTGTTCAGCAATCAGGCAGGATTATAGGCTGAGCCTCACTGTGGGGCAGGGCTGCAGACTGAGCCGTGCAACTGCATAGCACTGTAGGCTGGGATCCAAGTTTGCCCAGAATCACTCTTCAGGGTCCCTGGTTATACTAGAGACTATACTTAACAGTTGGGCAGGGCTTCTGTCATGGATTTCTGCCCAAGCATGGCTGTAGGGTGGGCTCTATGGCTGCCTGGGTTATCTGGTTAGGCTTCCTGGGTTGGGTGGTACTGGAAGCTAGACTGAGCAGTTGGGCAAGGCTTCAAATTTTCTTCCTTGTCAGGACGGAGCCATAGGAGGGCTCCACAGTCAGTATAGCTCATTGGCTAGGGACTCAAATCAGACAGAACTGCCAAATGAGCTCACTGGCCAGAAATGGTCACCAGCTTGGTTCTGCAGATGAGCAGAGCTACTGTTTGGGATCTCTGCTCAGGCTTTGCTGCAAGCACGAATATGGTCCACCAAGTTCTGAACACTGGTTTCTATAAGTCTTGTCTCCCTTCTCTGTTTCTGTCTGATCCCTGGTAGTTAAACCCTGCAGATTTCCCTGTGATCCCCAAGAGGCAAGACCCAAGTGGGCCACCTGGGAAGTGCCCCACAATGCTGAGGGAGCTGGATGTCCACTGTGGACTCTCTTTTTCCCAGTGGAGAATTCATAGGCCCAGAGGGACCCTTTTGGTGTGGCATTGTGCTGGCCTGGGAGAGGAGCAGTGTGGTCAGAGTGTAGCCACTCCTCTTACTTTCAGCTCCTTCTGTATCTCTATGATCTAGGAGTCCTTCAGACACACCTCCACTTCTAGGATTTTCACAGTGGTATCTTGTGTATGGATCTCCTTGTGAAAGGGACTGAAGTCAAGAATTGACCTATATTGCCATCTTGATGAAGTCACTTACACATTGTGTTTAAATATATTATTTCAGTAAACCTATGTGACAACTGGGATTACTGCCCTCTTTTTCAGATGATGACATCGAGATAGTGGAGAATAATTAACACTTGCTCAAATCACATAAGTAGTAAGGTAAAGGACTGGAGATGCAAGCCAGCATTGAATACAATGTACACAACCTCTTCATTCATTTATTTATTCAACATCTATTGAGTTAACCCTCAGGTTTGAAAGTGAAAGTTGAGTTCAATTTTCTTCTCACTTAGGGTCACCTTTTCCAGTCAGAAAATTGAATTTCTTATGGGTGATTGAAGAGACCTCTCCAAGAAGCAAGAATACAATTTATTCATTTTAGATTATTAAGCACCTGCTGTATGCTGAGAAATACGCTATTATACATGCCATGGTACAAGTGCTATGAGGGAAAAAATGAGTCACCATTCCCAACCTAGAGGGGTCAGGAAAACATCCATGGAAAATGATATCTGAGTTGCGATGTGAATGATAAGTAGATGTTAACCAGGTAGTAGTTTTCAGGCAAAGGAAAGCACGTGCAACAGAGAAGTGTGGTGTGTAGAAGAAGTGGAAAGAATCCCTGGAACGCCAGATTACAGAGAGGAATGCAGAAAGTCAAGTGAGAGAAGAAAGAGAGGGGAAGAATATTGCAGATTTGCTGCGTAAGTTATGCCAAGGATTTCTAACTTTATTTGAAATGCCTTGGGGAGTCATTCAGAGATTTTTAAGACTGAGGTCACCAAATCAGGTTACTGATTGACTTACTGATAATTTAGGAATATCACTGTGGCTGGCCTGAGGATGGCTAGACTAGAGTAGGGGAAAGACTAGAAATAGTAAGACCAGTTAGCGTTATTTTCCACAATCCAGGTGAGAGCTGGTGGTGGCCTCTAAGTGGCAGTGACCATGACAAAAAAAAAACGGATGGATTCCTGAGATATTTAGGAGAGAGCCTTAACAGCGCTTAGCAAATTAATGAGTTAAACTGTTCATATTCCCATCTCTGCTACTGTCTCAATAGTTGCATTGGGCAAATGAGTAGAGTTCAGCCCTGCCAGATCTGAATTTGGAGAGCTACCAGAAGATAGGTGTTGGGGTCAGTTCTGAGGATCCTTCAAAAAGGTGAGTTTTGACTGTTGAGCGTCTTTCCCATAAACATACTGACAAGTCTCCTAGCAAAGGGGCCAGTGGAAAAAGTGTATAATGGGGATCAAGGTCTCCTTGGGGATGACAGTTGACATATCAGCACTGTTGTAGCTGTGGGGCCAGCACTGGCCCACAGCAAACTCTTTGAGTCTGGAATTGGCTAAATTGGATGCCTGACAGCTTCAAACTCAGAAGCAGAGCCTGCGTCTCAAACAGAAAAGGGAGAATTGTCTAAATGCTTCAATTTTTGTAATTGAAGCAATTGCACATCATTTTACATGCCAGCTTGCTGACAGGATAACCAGTTTGAGCTGAGTGTGGGAATTCAATTATATATCTTCTGTTTGCATCTCTGAAAGAAAACCACCTGACTGGCCTGTCAAACATCCAGCATGTTTGCCTGTTGGAAATTGCTATCTCTTCCTGACACAGGAAATGTCTCTGCAGAAGAGAAACCTATTATATTTTACAAAGCTAGCATAACCCTATCACAAAACTTGACAAAGAAAGCATAGAAAAAGAAAACCAGAGGCCAATTTTATCTATGAATATAAATGCAAAATTCCTAAATAAAATACAAGCATATGAAATATGGCAGTGTAACACTAGAGGCTTTTCCATTAAAAATTGAAACAAGGCAGTATGTCCACTATGACCTTAATTATTTAACATTACTCTGAAATGTCTGGCCAATGCAATACGACAAGAAACATAAATAAATAAACTATATAATTGTTGAAAAGGAGTAGCAACATTTCTCATTATTTTCATATATCTACCTAGAAAATCCAAGCAAATGAACTGAAAAAAAATCTTAGCACTCATAAGAGTTAATTAATTCCTCATCTAGGCATTTAATCTGAAGATTAAATAGTTAAATTAGTTAATAGTTAATTAGTTAAAATAGTTAAATTAATTAGAAGATAAAATAGTTAAATAGTTAAATTAAAATTCCTCATCTAGGCATTTAATAGTCAGAGAGCAGAGCTTTATAATAGAGTCTCCTTCCAGCATCATTTTTATAAGGGCATGATCAAATATATTATTTTAGATCCAGATGATGAAATATGCAACCACTGAAACTTATACTTTGAAGAATATTTAATAACGGGGGAAATGCTCACACATCATGAGAATAAGAATAAAATATGAGTCTAAATACAATGTGATTCCTGTTTTGTAAAATAAGTAAATATGTATATATACATATTTGCATAGAAAATATACTGGAAGGATGGAATATAGAAATGGTATTACAGTTATCACTGGGTAGGGTTTTTTTTCAACTTTTATAGAACTTACATGAATCAGTCTCACAAATTACACTATACATATACTATAAAATACACTATTAAAAAATTAGGGGATTAGGTCAGATGATGTCAAAGATCTCTGTCAATCTGTTTCTGGCATAAATATGACAATTTTCTATGAAAATCTGACACTTTAAAACAGAAAAGGATCTGTGATCTTATTACACCCTGTCAACCTGTGTCAAGCTGTCACATAATGACAGCAACTAACTTCTCTCAGAGATTCTGGAGAGCTGGCCTTCCTGGACACAGACTCTAACCTTCAACCTTATTATCCACAAAGACTTTTCTTTCCTAGCCCAAGCTGGAGCCCAATTTGTTACCCAACTCATTGTTTGCCATATTTGCTGTCTTCCCTGGGCCCCTCTCACCAACACTTATCAAAACCACATAGCATGACCCCATCTGAGATGAGCTTTCCAGGTGGGCTTATCCTCCAGCATCACTGTATAGAGAACCACTTGGATTCCCAGCTCAAGACCCTCCCCTGGGACATCCACCAAATGTAGGGTTCTATATTTACATGGGACCTCCCTTGATAGATTCCTTATCTGAATTTTTCTTTGTAGTGGACCACAGCAGACCCAACATAAACATCAACCTAGCTGACCAATACTAGGGCTTTAGTCCAAAAGATCTACTCTAGTAGAAATATTTTACCTACTGAAGGTGGCCTGGAGTGGGAAGACCTTGGGTATTTACTGAGCCCAGTAACTTTAGAGAAAACTGAGAGTCAAATCTAGAGAAGTAGCTGTGAATGTCCCATCCACAGAATGACAGCAAAACCATAAGCCAGAAATGAAATCAAGGATATGGAAGAGTCAGAAATTATGCAGAAAAGCCAGGACACAGCTACAAAGTCTTTGCGAGAGCCAAGACTCAACTTCAGTCATTAGCTGTGGACATGTTGTGATGGATTGAAACAAAAGACACGGGAACACAAACTCAAATGCCCTTAGAGTCCTGGCAGTAATCTAAAAGAGTGAAGCAGGCCAGCTGGAGAATACATGCCTCATTCAAAGAGGGGCAGCCACTGTGTGGGAATGTTGACCCATTGCTACCCGATCTTTTTTTTTTTTTTTTTAATAAAAGCTAGGCCTCCAAATTCCTGTATGAAATGCTTCAATTTTTAAATGTTGCCAACTAATGTTTTGAATGTTATATAAGTCAAACAAAACACATTTGCAGACTTGATTAAGTCAAAGGAGCAAAATTCATGATTTCTGACTAAAAGGTACAAAGTTGGAAGGGGGTTAGGACTTGATTTTTATAACTTCGGCTTATCTTCAATGTTCCCCAACTAAGAAGCTTTCCTTTATAGGAGTGTGAGAAAGGAGGAATTATGCTTACATTTGCTCCATATAATGATCCATCGTGCTCCAGGTTGTTGCAAGGTGGAAACTGTCACCCACACAGCCTGAGCCTCATCTATTCCCCCTGTACCTAGACATCTGGTCACTTCTTAAGGATTGAATATGCATGCCTAGGGAAACTAATTTTGAGGGACTTACAGGTACAACAGTAGTGACTGCAGAAATCGGAATGCTATCACACTTCTAATAGGGTCTGACCCATTGATAGCTTCTATGATCTGTTTCTACCCACAGAATATTTCTGAAACTAACAGTGTGGGTTTTTTTTTTTCCCACACCAACAACCAATTTCCCAACTCTCGAGACACCAGCTGGGTGTCCTAGAATTTAATTCAACTGTGACACTAACCACCTGGAATTAGCATCAGTTAAGGGCCCACAGGTTAAGGGCTCAGCCCCAAAGACTGTCCCCACTTCAGATGCTAGTTGCACCAGGACTTTTTGATGAACTGGGTATAAATTCAGAGAGTTCCCCCAACCCCATCTTCAGGTTCAATAATTTTCTAAAACAGCTCCCAGAACTCAGGAAAGCACTTTTCTTACATTTACTAATTTATTACAAAGGATATAGCTGTAGAGCCAAATGAAGAGAGTATATAGAGCAAGGTCTGGAAGGGTCCTGAGAGCAGGATATTCTGTCCCATGAAGTTGAGGTGCACCACCTTCCCAGCACTTAGGTGCATTCTAACTAACGCTGAAGCTCTCTGAACCCCACAGTTTAGAAGTTTTTAATGGAGGTTTCACTACATAGGCATGATTGATTAGATCATTGGCCATTGGTGATTAACTCAATCGCCAGCCCCCTCCCCTCCCTGGAGGTTTTCTAACCACGCTTTGGTCTTTCTGGCCACCAGCCCCCAATCCTGAAGCTATTTAGGAACCCCAGCCACCAGTCATCTCATTAGCATACAAAAGGACACTCTTATCACTCTGGAGACTCCAAGGGTCTTAGAAGCTCTTGAGTCAGAAAGACCAAATATTTATAATAAAACATGCTCCTATCATCCCCTATCACTTGGAGGGTTTTAGGAGCTCTGTACCAGGAACTGGGGACAAAAACCAAATAGATGTTTCTTATTACATCACAATATCACTAGAGCTAATCTGTTGGACTAGCTCTAATTGATCATTGTCTATTAATATGGATCTCCAGAGAGTGTAAACTGATCCAAGTTAGAGAGACAGATGGTTGGATGTCCTCATTGAGAACTGTGGGTCTGTCAACTTTTAAAATTCCCTGCCTAACCCAAGGTTTCAAGTGTGCATTGCCCAATGCTTGCTCCATAATTTATTTCAGAGATCTTCTGATCTTTTCTTGGAAGCTTAAGAAGTACAAAGCATATATCTCTATGTTGTTGGCATGGGTAACCTAAAAAAATACATATTTCACCTGACAACATTTCCTCCAGAAAAGGAAACAAAAGTCAGGATATTATCAAAGAAATCATCAATTTCTCCAAAACTAAAGGACTTGAATTTCCAGATTAAAATACCCTTCTGGTGCCCAGCACAAGGAATGAAGGCTCACATCAAAGCATATTTTGATGGCATTTCAGAATAACGGATAAAGAGAAGATCCTTCCAGGAGGAAAAATAGGTTGTATATTAAGATATGAAAATTACAATGACATCTGGAACCCAGAACACCCTAGAGAAATACTTTTAAAGCCTAAGGAGAAATAATTTCTAACCTACAATTTCTAGCTAAACTAGAAATTTATTTGTGAAAGTAAAGTCAGTTTTAAATATTCAGGATCTCAAAAAAATTTACCTTCATTTCACATATTCTCAGAAGCTACTAAAGAAAATACACCAAGGAAAAAGGAGACATAAAACCCAGGAAAAAGGTGACACAGCAGAAGACATCAAGGAAGTTTCCAGAATGATGGTGCAGATTCAGGATAACATCTGTACAGATGGCCTAAGGAGTGACAATCAAAACTGGAGTAGGGCTTCCCTGGTGGCGCAGTGGTTGAGAGTCCGCCTGCCGATGACGGGGACATGGGTTCGTGCCCCGGTCTGGGAAGATCCCACATGCCGCAGAGCGGCTGGGCCCGTGAGCCATGGCCGCTGAGCCTGCACGTCTTCAGCCTGTGCTCCACAGCGGGAGAGGCCACAGCAGTGAGAGGCCTGCGTACCGCAAAAAAAAAAAAAAATGGAGTAGGAGGATGGAAAGTTCCAGGGGTCACAAACACACAAGAGTCTGGAAGCTTATCTAACACAGTTGATGACACTAAGTGAGTTTTGAGAATTTGTTGAATAATTTGGAAAGAAAAACTAAGCAAAAAAACCAAAAAAGAGGCAATTATTAACTCCTGGAAAAATAAAAAGCAAGGAACTATAATCACAGGACCACCTTATGGTCCATCAGAGAACAGTATTTTCATAATCATAATAATGTAAAAACTATTTAACATAAAATTTTGATATAACCATATTGAGAGGGTGAGGGAAGGGGAAGAGGAAGGCGATAAGGCAGGGACTGGAGTGGTGTAAGAAAGCTAAAGTCTCATGTCCCATAGTGGAAAGCCAAAGATTATTTTTTTAAATTAAGATTCTTTAAAAATCAAGAAATGGCAGCTTAAGTGTATAATTTACAAATATGAAGGTACAAATTAGAAGACCTGAGAGTTTAAAGTAATTGCCTCTCATAAACTAGTCTCAAAGGTGAGGTAAAACTGAGCAGTAACTGCAGTTCTTTGTTAAAGTATGTGACTTTTAAAATTATGCATGTGTATTGCATTGACAAAAAAATTTTAATTAAGTTTTAAAAGATATTTGAAAAAGGAATAATAAGTCTTTCTTACATTATGATTTTCAATTATTACCTAAAACCATCCCTCCGGGTAGCAAATATCCCACAGTTTATTCCAACACTTGTCAAGACCCCTGAAGCCCTAGGTCTATCACTAACCTTCCTGCCTTTCTGTCATATACATTTTTCTATCACTGACATGCTCATAATAAACAGCTTCCTTCTAAACCTATGCCTCCTTCATCTGGGAAGGAATTAAGGTAGGGATGTTGGAAGAGAAATGCAAAATAGAACCAGCTAGGCAAGATGACAAGAATGCTGATTTAACTTAAAAACAGCCAAGCCAAGGGATGTGGTGTAAAACTGTGGCAGAGATTGCTAGTTGCCAAAAAGTATCCATTCTTCCCTCCTTTAGCAATAGAACTTGATTTTTTAAAGTTAATTAATTTTTTTACTGAAGTATAGTTGATTTACAATGTTGTGTTAATTTCTGCTGTACAGCAAAGTGACTCAGTTATACACATATATACATTCTTTTTCATATTCTTTTCCATTATGATTTATCTCAGGATATTGAATATAGTTCCCTGTGCTATACAGTAGGACCCTGTTGTTTATCCATTCTATATGTAATAGTTTGCATCTTCTAATCCCAAATTCCTAATCCATCCCTCCCCCACTCTCCCTCCCCACTTTGTGACCACAAGTCTGTTCTCTATGTCTGTGAGTCTATTAGTTTTGTAGATAGGTGTATTTGTGCCATATTTTAGATTCCACATATAAGTTGTATCATATGGTGTATGTCTTTCTCTTTCTGACTTACTTCACTTAGTATGTGTATGATTAGGCCACTCAACATGGTTGCTCTCTTGCTCTCTGTACATCCTGTGCCCAACCAGTGCCTGCTTCACCTATATCTTATGCAGCTAGAGATTGTTCTTATCAAAGAGGCAGTGAGGGGTGTGCCCCCCTGCTGGTTTCCCTGGTAATTAATGAGCCCACCTGACGTTAACGACTCCTATAACTGGCAATCTCCCCACAACCCCCAGGAGTGAAGTCTGCCACCATATCCTGCCTGCGGTGCCTGCACTGGGATGTCCCTCCAGGACCTTGCATTATACGCATAAGACACCCCATCCATTAAATCACTGATGTCTCTGTTGCTGACTCCAGGCTCTTTCTTCAGTCTTGAAGCTGGGCAGCACAGGCCTTGTAGGCCTGCAGGGTACAGCCCACCAGTATGATAATCTCTAGTTGCAACCATGTTCCTACAAATGGCATTATTTCACAGAACTCTATTTTATTTGGAGTGGCAATGCATTTTTTTTTTTTTAGCTGCGTCGGGTCTTAGTTGCAGCATGCCGGGTCTTCTTTGAGGCGTATGGGCTCTTTCATTGCGGCACAACGGCTCCTCTCTAGTTGTGGCGTGCAGGGTTTTTTCTCTCTCTAGTTGTGGTGTGCAGGCTCCAGGGCGCATGAGCTCTGTAATTGTGGTGCGCAGGTTCCAGAGTGCATGGGCTCTGTAGTTTGTGGCACGCAGGGTTTTTTCTCTCTCTAGTTGTGGTGTGCAGGCTCCAGGGCGCATGAGCTCTGTAATTGTGGTGCGCAGGTTCCAGAGTGCATGGGCTCTGTAGTTTGTGGCACGCAGGCTCTCTCGTTGAGGTGTGTGAGCTCAGTAGCTGTGGCCGTGGGTTCCCACGTGGCATGTGGGATCTTAGTTCCCTGACCAGGGATGGAACGCACGTCCCCTGCATTGTAAGGTGGATTCTTTACCGCTGGACCACCAGGGAAGTCCTGGCAATGCATTCTTAAAAGACTACTTTGCCCCACCTCCCTTGAGGCTAGAAGTGACCATATGACTGCATTCTAGTCAATGAAATGTAAATGGAAGTGTGGGCTGGATTTCCAGGAAGGCTGCTTAAAGGAAGCTGACTCAGATGGGCCATCCACCCATTTGTCTCCCTTTTTCTCCTCTTACTGGCTAGTGATGATCAGAGCTCCAGCAGGCATCTTTGACCATGAGATGCCCTTGATAATAAAAGCCACACACTGGAATGGCTTATATGTACCAGAAAGATAAAAGGAGCTGGATCAATAATGAAGATGCCTCTCCAGACTTGAGTGTTGGCCTCCAGACTTCTTTTACATGGGAGAGAAATTAACTTCTCTTTTTAAATCAGTTTTAATTTTAGTTTCCTGATACATGTAGCCCAACCTAATCTTAACTGATACAGAAATTATATAAAGTGTATGTTTAATTCTGCTATAAATGTCTCCAAAGGGACTGTATTCCTTTGACAATTGTATTTCTAAATAAATCTTTCTGGGAGACTCCTAATATGTGAACTCAAGCTGGCTGCTAAGGAAAACTATCACAGAAATATACAATGTATCAACAATCTCTTCTGTGAACATTAAGTTCATTGGAAAAGGTAACTGAAGTAGGGGGAAAAAACTGAGGCAAGTAAATAAAGCAGGGGGAAAATTCTCTTCCCATGTGTAAAAGAGAGGAAATAAGCTTTTGACATTGTAGGGAGGAAGAAATGCTGTGTTCTGCATAAGCAGGGGCTCCTGTATTTTTCTTTCTCCTGGAAGCTTTGATCTTAAGGTCTCTGAAAAGAGATTAGAGAAGGAAAGACAGATAGTGAAAGTGTCAAGGATCTGCCGACTGAGCAAGGAAGTTTCAGGCAGTTAGAGAGGGAAATCTCACTACTGTGCTCAAAGCTGTGAAGACCTGAGAAGAAGAAGAAGAAAAAGAAAAAACCAAACACCTGGGAAGGGAGCCAATGAAGGCTATTGGGAGCCTTTGGTAACTATATTGCCTGTTTGATGGAAATCTGAGATAGTCCTGGGAGGCCTGGACACCGAGTAAGGATTCATAGTGAATTATAATGCTAGCTTCTCCGTCAGAATTGCCCTATTACTCAGATCAAATGAACATAGCTCACTATCATCACCTAGTGGAAATATACCTAAATTACAGGAACAAAACTGGTGGAGAGGTTTAATTTACACAGTACATTTCTTTCACTGCTCTCAGTTAATGTGTTGTGTTCAACATGGCAACCAAGTTCAGCTATTGCTTCTCCAGATAACAATATTCATTTTGTTTAAAGTTATGTTTATTGTTGTTATATGTATGACACGATTACAGCTTACAAAGAGCTTTTGTACACATTATCTTATGCAATTAGCACAGCATACCTGTAAAGTTATCAGGAAGGTAAGACTCAGAAGGTTAAATGATGAGCTAAAATCTCACTTAAAAGGATACATCTTGTGTTTTTAACTTTGGACATATAATTTAGTGCTCACTCCCACTAGCTGATGCTGAGTCAGAACTAAATATGGGGGATTGTGATTTTATGTTTCACTGATCAGGAATCAGCTTTCCTCCAAAGTGATGTGTAGGAATGAACCAGGAGAAAAAATAAACCCCATCAGAGGTGACTTCCTTGGGATGTTAGTGATGATAAAGCATAGGCTTCATTACTGACAGGTTAGGTTTGTCTGAGAAAAGCAAAAGTCATATTTCTGTCTGCTGTTCCTCTGCTGGAGCAAGTCCACAATACTGGTTAAATCCTCAGTCTATCCTTTTCTTTGGTCATTTAGTTTAAGAATATTATTTTTATAAAAATGAGAACTATCTTGTCCATCACTGCTCACAGAAAAGCTGCTGAAATTTCTAGTCATTTCAAAATCATTTGTCGACTTTTTCAACCCTCATCCAAGTCAAATGTATCATGAATTCTGGCAGCTGGAAGCAATCTCAGAAGGACTGACCATCAGGATTCGATTCAGAGCAAGTTACATATGTCAGCACCACAGTTTATAAAGTATCTTCATGTGCTCTATGTACTTTGAGCCTTAAAATAATCCAGCTTCACAGCCATTAACATTATCCTCAATTTGTATCTAAGAAAATCAAAGCTGAGAGAGTTAAATGTCTTAAAATAGAAAGTAATGGAGCTGGAAATTAAACCCAGGCATTTTTTTTACCCCAAACTGCAAGCTTATTCTACAACACTACATTGAATTAAAATGTCTAACGAGTCTCTGTATAAAATCAGTTAGAGCAGACTGATTAACCACAATGAAGAAGAGAAGGAATATTTTTTATTTGCTCACGTTATATAAACTATTTCAGATATTTAAAAAATGAATCCTTAAAGGCTCGAATCACCACAAAATACATAGAATTACTATTCTTACTATATAAAGAGCTTTTAAAAATCAAGAAAACATTCTAATTCCATAATTTAAAAAGAGCAAAGATCATGAATAGGCAATTTGTGTAAGAAAAATATAAATAAATATGAATATTCAATAGCACTCATCATCAAAGACATTTTAGGGACATGTAGTCATCTTTCACCTTTAGAGACTAACTACTAACTGAGGAATTGGCCAAGGTCTATAAAACCAGCAGGTACTCAGCATGGGAAGGTGTAAATCCTCCCATAAACTATCAGTGGGAGTGTAAATTGACACATTGATTCTGGAAGTATGAAATATTCTGGAAATATGTGGTAATATGGGTCAAAAGAGTCCAAAAACGTTCATACCAAGGAGCTCGGGATTAATATTAGCAGCCCTAATCAAACTTCTCAGTAAATTTTGAAAACTCCCAGTACACCATAAACTAGGATTGACAATTGAGTTACTATCATTGTAAGGGAAAACTAGCCAATAAGTATTAGACCCAGAAATCTGGACTTAAAATCACAGTGGTCAACCAACTGTCCTAAGCTGACAACAGAATCTCCAAGCTGTAATTGACAATTAAATGAGGACATTTGGAAAAAATGGGAAGACCGCTGGCACACAGTTGAGAAGACAAAGCACTGAGTTGTCTCATTAAATCCTATTCAGAAAGGGTTACATCTGGAAAATACTTAGACAATCTTTACCGTGAAGATTCTAAAAATATAAATATTAAAATGGATGGGGGTGAAAGCCCATTCTTAGCACATTTATACATGTTCTACACCTTATGATCATGAATTGTATACTGGCTAGTTTCTTAGAAGTTCCCTAAGACATCATGATTTCAAAGGTTGTTGTCTTCTTCCAAATGTAACCCCCAATCCTGAGACTCTACATAGGTCTACCTTGGGAAGTTTTTTTGTTGTAATGTTTATTATGTGAAAAGTTTATTCACCCAGAAGTTGCAATGTAATATCAGCATTATAATAATAGACTCACTCTCTATGACCTCATTGACTTTACTTGTAACATCATTTGTTTTAACTGGCTTAACGTGACTTACGAATCAGAAAACATCAAGACATATGTGTTTACTTCCTTCCACAGACCTAGTGGAGGGGAGGGAGGGAAGTCTAGCAGTTTTATTTCTAGAAAAGTCAGGTAAATTTAAGTTTTTTCCATATATTATAAAAGGTATGGAAGATTTCTGAAAAGGATTTACTGCCATTATCAGAAGAAATTTTGGAGAATGGCCAGCAACTTTAAAGTGGCCAGGAAGGCAGGGCTATGGCTACACAAACACCTCAAGTGTAGTTAGTCATGCAGGGTATAGGCTGCCAAAGCACAAGTAACTCAGCAATCTTCGCAAACATAAAGCTGAAGCCAATCACACACTTGTGTTTCACATATGGCATTGACACCTAAGTTCAAACCACTGTATTATAACCAAGGTAAGCTTCAACTTCCTCAGGAGACACTCTTATGACCAAAGGAATAAAGTTCTGTCCCACTGTGGAATTTGCTTTGGGGTGTCCTAGGTATTCCTTACCAAAATACCTCAACATTTACATGGTTACATTAGAAGTCCCTAGGTAAATCTAATATGATGCTGCTCACCACCTTAACCACAATTTATTGGTTCACATCTGAGTACTTGACCCAACTGTGTCAATCAGAATATTTCCTCTTGGAAATTGGAAATAGGATTAAGACTCCCATCTCTGATGACTGCTCTCTAAGTGGAGGAGACCTACTTGGCAGTGATTATTTCCAATCCTATATGTGTTGTCTGCTGTTGTGTAAAATATTAACCCAAAACTTAGTTTCTAGGAATCAAGAATTCAGAAGGAGCTTAGCTGTATGGTTCTGGCTCAGAGTGTCTCCTGAGGTTACAGTCAGGATGTCGACTGGACCTGCAGCATCTGAAGGTTTGATTGGGGCTGAAGAATCCACTTCCAATATGACTCACTCACATGCATGTTGGTGGGAGGCCTCAGTTCCTCACCACATGGACCTCTCCACAGGGCTATTGACATGACATGAAACGACATGACCTCCTCAGAACAAGTGATCCAGGAGAGAGAGCAGCAAGGAAGCCACAATACCTTTTTGGTCCTAGCCTCAGCAGTTACAAACCGTCATTCTTCCACATTCTGTTCATTCAAAGCAAGCCACTAAGTCCAGCCCACACACAAGGGGAGGGGGATTAGGGTCCACCTTTTGAGGAAAGAATTGTGAAAGAATTGGAGGGCATATCTTCAAAACCCCCACAGAAGTATATATGCAGAGAGAAACAGAAGTGAGTAAATGAGAGAGAAGTCCGCCGGGTTTCCGGACTATAGCTCATTTCTGAGACCGGTTGCCCTTGGGTTTTATAAAACACCACTGTTTTTGTTTTGTTTTGTTTTGTTTTGCGGTACGCGGGCCTCTCACTGTCGTGGCCTCTCCCGTTGCAGAGCACAGGCTCCGGACGCGCAGGCTCAGCAGCCATGGCTCACGGGCCCAGCCGCTCCACAGCATGTGGGATCTTCCTGGACCGGGGCACGAACCCGTGTCCCCTGCATCGGCAGGCGGACTCTCAACCACTGCGCCACCAGGGAAGCCCATCATTGTATTTTTAAAGACAGATTTTCTTCCTTAAGTTATCTTGAGTTGGTTTTAATTACTTTTCAACCAACAGAATCATAATCACTACATGGATTCCTCCAATTAAAAACTTTGATTCTTCTGATGATTCTGCTTCAGCTACTTTGCTCACTCACCCAGAGACCTGGGCACTGATTTTTCACAATGGAAAACCCCAAAGTCTTTTATCACTCTCCTAGATGATCCCACCTACCAAAAACTGAAATAACTATGGGTGCCCTTCTTCCAGTCCTGCCCCTGCCCTGTTCTGGATGCTGCCTAGTACTATAAGAAGAGAGAGAAGATAAAACAAGAAACCAGAATGGAAGATTCTTCAGAGCATGTTTGGTCTGGACAGTAAGTATATGGGATTTCTCTTTTTTTTAAAATTTGTATTGGAGTATAGTTGATTTACAATGTTGTATTAGTTTCAGGTGTATGGCAAAGCGAATTATCCACTCCTTTTTAGATTCTTTTCCCATATAGGTCATTACAGAGTAATGAGAAGAGTTCCCTGTTCTATACAGTAGGTCCTTAATAGTTATCTATTTTATACATAGTAGTGTGTATATGTCCATCCCAATCTCCCAATTTACCCCTGTCCCCCTTTCCCCTGGTAACGAACAGTTTGTTTTTTACATCTGTGACTCTATTTCTGTTTAGTCAATAAGTTCATTTGTACCATTTTTTTTGGATTCCACATATAAGTGATACATATGATATTTGTCTTTCTCTGTCTGACTTACTTCACTCAGTATGACAATCTCTAGGTCCATCCATGTTGCTGCAAATGGCATTATTTCATTCTTCTTTATGGCTGAGTAATATTCCATTGAGTATACGGGATTTCTGAGAAGGACATCTGCCTGAAAGTTTGAGTTCAAAGTCAACTGCTACTGAAGCCAACAAAAAAATTAATGTCTAATGAATGACCTTAGTCTTTTGCTAAAAGTTTCTCTCTTTACCCAGCCTCAACTATCTGGGCAATACTTCCTAAAATATATTGCCCAGGAAAAGAAGGGGGTCTCCAAAATCTCCAACCAGAAAAAAATGATTTAAAAAATAGCAGTACATAACTGATATAAGAGCAAACCCTCCCCTATTACTTACCTGTCAAGGGGTTATAGGCCCTGTGGTGACAGATGAAGCAAATTGGAGATTAAGGCTTTGTTAGTGCTTGTTTTGTACTGCCCAAGGCAGAGAGATGTTTCTCGTGGGTGCTGGGATTTTGGTAATTGGGGAGGTCCAGTACAGGATGGATTGGGAAAAACATCACACTCTTTCAAAGTGATTGAGAAATATTTCTCAAGACGGAAGGAAAGAAAAGGAACCAATATTCATAGAAACCCTCTGTTGTGGTTGGCACTTTGCTAACTACTTTTATAATTGCCCACAGACCTAGAGTGTGTATTCATAGTAGATCCTGGGGAGCACAACCAAGATCTCTTCAAAGCCAGTGCAGCCCAGCTGGGAATATAGGCTACTGGAGGCTCACAGCTGTACCTCTTACTAGAAACTGCCCTAAGTTATAGGGAACTACATCACCCAACGTTATACACCATCCCAGGGGATGACATTTGGCCGATGATTGTTTGGATCAAGGGTTCAAAGGCTCAGCACCTCTCTCTCAATTTGGGACTCTGAAGGCTGTCCCAGCTCAAGTTCTCATCCAAGTTCCAGAGGCCTCAGTTGCTACCATATTGCAGGTCAGCTTACCCCTCTGCCCACTTTCTTAAAAGTGTATCTCCCCAGTAAACCTTTGCTTGCAACTTTCCATCTCAGAGTTTTCTTCCAAGGATCCAACCTAAATGGAGTACTATTATCTCCATTATCCAGATGACAAAGCTGAACTTCAGAGAGTTTTATTGACATGACTGTGGTCTTATAGCTAATGCTGGAACTCTGATTTGACCTGAGACTGTCTTATTCTAAAGTCATATTGTGGGCTTCCCTGATGGCGCAGTGGTTGGGAATCCGCCTGCCAATGGAGGGGACACGGGTTCGAGCCCTGGTCCAGGAAGATCCCACGTGCCGCGGAGCAACTAAGCCTGTGTGCCACAACTACTGAGCCTGCGCTCTAGAGTCCGTGAGCCACAACTACTGAGCCCACGTGCCACAACTACTGAAGCCCATGCACCTAAAGCCCATGCTCCGCAACAAGAGAAGGCACTGCAATGAGGAGCCCGCGCGCCCACTCGCCGCGACTAGAGGAAGCCCGTGCGCAGCAACGAAGACCCAATGCAGCCAAAAATAAATAAATAAAATAAATAAAATAAATTCTACACATATATCGTTGTAATAATATTTTTTAAAAAATAATAAAGTCATATTGTTCCCAGATGGAATTTCCACCAATCATACATTTAATATCTTTTTCCGTTTTTCAACTACTTTAGTGCCTGGAAGGGCATCCTAAAGATTTTACCTGAAAATTCTTACCATTGCAACGGTTTGCCTACCTCATTGCAATAGTTAGTACAAATTTGGTTTGTGTATTTAATCTTAGTGTGTCTAGACAATGTGAACCTGGCTCTAACGGAATCCCATTTTAGGGGAATGGATAAAGCAGTCTGTCACTTTGAGGTCTTGCTTGAGAATTTGCCCACCGCTACTGTAGCTGCCCCAGGCTTCTGTGTCATTTTGCTTAGTACACTATATGTTCTGCAGCTTTTCCAGCAAGACCAAAGCAAACCTCTGTGTTCTCAATTGCAGTAAGTTATCTCTGGGTACCTTAGGTAAAGTAAGAAGGAGCAGCTCCAAAGCCGAAGAGGGAGACATGTGAAGAGGAATGTCCAGCTTCAAATTCTGCCAGCCCAGCCCATCAAGATTGTAGGCAATGGGGATCAGGACTAGTGGTGTCCGGGGAGCCATAGACACAATGAAAGTTGCATCTTCAGACTTTGAATTTCTAATGCAGCGACCAGCAGAGTGATTTATTAGACTGACCTCATGGATCTATATCAGCAAATCTCACCTTCACATTAGGATCAACAATCCCAGGAATTGCTTAATATTAGAGAAAAATACATACTTTTAATGGCAGCCTTTGTGAATCTCATACAACCAATGACAGAAAAAAAGTTAAGTTTTCTGTAATAGAAGATGGAAAGAGATTCTCTGGTCTTATCTCCATTTTAAAGTCTCTTGATTCTTTTGATTTATTTTTAAATTACAAAAACTAATATGGCAATAGCCAATTGTATAATAAAGCAGAAGAATATAAACTAATAAGTAAAAGTTCTCTTTTAATTCTTTTCCAAAGCCACTCCTCCAAGATATTACCACCAGTAAGTTTGAAGTATGGTCTTCCAGGCTTTTTTCCATGCTTTTTCAAACATGCATATGTATATTACATACAAAAGTGGACATATATACCTACACACACACACACACACAGTTGTAACATAAATATGATTATGTTATACAAATTGTTCAGTATCTTCTGTTATTTAAAACAATGCAGTAGACTTTCTCACATAATTAATGTAATCCAATATCACATAATTATTAACAAAAATAATAATACTGGTGAGAAGTATACTGTGAACAGATACTGTTTCAAGCACTTTCCATCTATTAACACATTTACCCTCATGTTTGGTTTATAGATGAGAAAACTGGGGACCCTAGAGATGTTATTAAACTTGCCTAAGGGCACACAGTCAGTGAGTGAAAGAGTTGGGATTTGAATCCAAGCAGTTTGCCTCCAGAACACTGTTCTTATCATTGAGTCAGGGACATCTCTCTAATCAATCACATCAGGGAATTGTGAGAAAATGCCCTGTGTGCTCCTAAGGCAGGGGAGCTACTCACTGCAAAGCCTATCACCAAAGCCTGAGATTCCTAGATGCCCATTTCATAGAACTGGAAGCCTGAATGGATACCAGTTTCCTCTCAGTAGAGTTGTCGTGCCACACATTGCAACAGGAAAGGTCCATGAGACTGAGTCTCAGAAATAAAAGCTGAGAAAAGATCCTAGCGCCTCCATTTATTGTAGTCTTTAAAGATAAGCACACACAAAATAATTGGATGTTACTTTGGATTTTATTATGATTTGGAGAAGAAATGGAGTATAAGAAATTTTTAAGATTGAAAACACAGTGGGCATTTAGCAAATGGTGGGTGGATGATGGATGGATGATGGATGGATGGATGGTTGTTTGGATGGATGCAAGAATGAAAAAATGGACACATGAAAGAAACAAAAAGCAGCTGAAGAAGCTGGCTTGGGTCCTAGAAATGAGCCTGAGTCTTAACCCTTGAAAGACTGCTTGTCCCTGGCCCATGTCCAGAATTGTTCCAGCAACCCTGATTTGGAAATTTGGTTTTGGTCCCACACAGGCTTCCTGACCACTGAGTCTCAAAGTCATTTTTCTTCCAGCCAGTTCCCTGTTCTATCTTTCTCTTCTTTCCTGCTAAACTTCTTTCTGGTTTTCTTCTATTTCTTCATTCCTCCTTTATTACTTTTGTTCGATTTTCTTGTTTTAATTTAAAGTGTAGTATTTACTCAATATAACCAGTGAAATAATGCAAAAGATATATAAATGAGTGTCTCTTAATGTTCCCTTTCTATTCCTGCCTTTCTGAGATAACCAACATCAACAGCCTGGTGTACATTTTTCCACCTCTACTCACACTCATAAAAACATACACAAACATATAATCACATGTAGAAAAGGTCATTGAGGTATTCAAGTTCCAAAAATAGAATCATATTATACACCTTGCTTTACAACTCTTTCTCCCTAAATATATATCACAAAGACCCCTCCAGGTCAGTAGACCTAGACATAACTTATTTTTGTTGTTGTTGTTAAACTTGTTTTTTTTATAAATTACTACACTGTAAAATTGACCTTTTGGGGAGTATACAGTTCTGTGAATTTTAGTACATCTATGCATTCATATAACCACTGCCACAGTAAGGATATACAACATTTCCATCACCTCGAAAAGTTCCCTCATACTCCTTAGCAGTCACATCCTCCTCCCACCCCTAATCCCTGGCAACCACTACTCTGTTTGCCAACATTACAGTTTATGGGAGGTCTTTACATATTAGGAATATTAATACTTTTTCTGTCACATGTGTTATAAAAAAAAATTCCCCAGCCTATAGTTTGGCCTTTGATTTTGTTTTGCTCTTTTGCCATATGTTTGGTTTTGTTTTTAATGTAGTCAATGGGTCTATCTTTTTCTTTGTGGGTTCTGGGTTTACAGTCTTGTTTGATTGGAAAGTCATCTTCTACCCAAGTTTTCTTTTAATGTTTTAAACATTTTTCTCCCAATATTTATTTTCCTTAACATGTACAAACACCTTAAGAGCTAACTATTATCATTTCCATTCCTCTCTTACAGATGAGGGGCCTGGGGCTTGGAGGGATGATGTCACCTGCCCAAAGATGCCCATAAAGGAAGGTGCAAAGCAGTGATTTGGACCCCAGTGGTCCCACACAGAGGCCAGGGGCTTAAACTCCAAGCTTACCCCCTCCTTTATCATCTCCAAGTCAGAGGCCAAACTGTCCTTAGGGAGTGTTGTCCTTGATCTTCTACACAGACTGAGAAAAAAAAACTTTACAAATAAGTGACAAAGCAAAAGTGGTGGGAATAAGAGCCCACTGCTGCTCAGGGATGCACCCAGCATCTCTGATGTCAAAACCACAGCTTTGGAAGGTAACAGTGAGTATAGGAACTGTGCAAGGCCGGTGGGGAGAGAAAGGGTAGTTATTTGCTTTGGAGTTTGGGGAAACCATGTACACAGTGGAAACAGCACAAAGTTTAGAATCAGACAGACCTGGGAGAATGCCTCTTACTAGCCTGAGTGAGCCAGGTCAGGTTACTTAATCTTTCTGAGCTCTAGCTCTCTCACCTATAAAATGGCAATAATAGTATCTATCTCTCAGAGATGTTATGATCTTCAAAGAGACATCTGTCATGATGCCTGGCATATAGTAGGTGACTATAAAATGTACTTTTCCCTGCCCTCTAATACAAACACTGAGCCAAGCCCAAGAGAGGGCAGCCAATCTTGCCAACTACAATTTTCACAAGGATAAGGAAGCAGAGTTGTGAATCCAAAAAGCACAGGGACCAGTAAACCAAATAGGCATACAGCCTTTAGGCATAATAGTACCTAATATTTACATAGTGCTTGCCATGTGCCCGGTACTTTGTCAACTCATTGAATCTTTGTGACAACCCTATAACCTAGGTACTATTATTATTCACACTTACAGTTAAAGAAACTGAGTCACAGAGAGGTTAGTTAACTTGCTCAAGATCATATAGTCAGTAAATGGAAGAGCTGGGATTTGAACACAGGGAGTCTAGTTCCAGCATCCATACTCTAGCCAATGTGCCATGCTATGTACAGTATTCTATATTACATCATACTACACCACATCATACCACACCATACCATACTATACCATATGTCTATCCAAAAGCAATACCAGAGACTTGTGATTAGCTAAGGATGATAAATTGAGTGAATTGGGGAAAATGGACTAGCTGACGTATGAGCTGAGAATGAGAACTGGGTGTTGAGGTCTTCAGTAAACTCGAGCAAAGATTATTCTGTGGCCTGCTGTCCTGCTGAGAGTCTAAAGTGTGCCATTTCATTTCAAGCCATGTGAAAGACCACTCCTTCTGACAGCTTCCTGTGGAGTAGACCCAGCATCTGTCAGGGTGTTTTGTAAGCAAGCTGCAGAAATCAGCTCTAGCTAATTTAATAAAAAGGGAATTTAGTAGAAGGATTTATGGAGAAGGGCAGAGGATTGAAGGAAAAACTGAATAACTAGAGAAAATGTGAATTGGAAGCACTCTGCACGTCAAGGTATCAAGAACTAGTGACTAATCTCTTCTGGACCCCACCATGACGACGAAAAGAGTCCAGAAATTTCCCATCCCCTGTTACTCTTCTCAAGGTTCCAGAGAGAGGGCATCTGATTGGACCAGCCTGGGGCTTGTGCCCACCTGTGGCCAGAGGAGGAAGTGGTACTAAGAAGCTGCTGCTGATCGTCTTGCTCACCTGAGTTTGCCTGTAATTTTCGTAGACAGTTGCCAGCCCAGTAACAGCATCTCATCGCAAGATCCTGAATCTCTCTTCTACTCTCAAACAACAGAGATAGAAGTTGGAAGATTCCACCACCCCCATCCCTAGCCTCCAGGGGTATGGCTCTGAGGCATGTCTCAAGCAGGATTGGTCCTCATCACCCAAAGTGGTAATCCACTCATTAGCATATCCTGTACTGGTTTTTGTCCCTTTCCTATTCTCATTTTCCCCTCTTTCTTAAAAAGTGCTTCTAAAATCACCTTCCAGGGACTTACCCAGTGGCGCAGTGGTTAAGAATCCGCCTGCCAATGCAGGGGACATGGGTTTGAGCCCTGGTCCGGGAAGATCCCACATGCCATGGAGCAACTAAGCCTGTGCACCACAACTACTGAGCCTGCGTTCTAGAGCCTATGAGCCACAACTACTGAAGCCCACGTGCCTAGAGCCTGTGCTCCGCCACAAGAGAAGCCACCGCAATGAGAAGCCCGTGCACCGCAATGAAGAGCAGCCCCCGCTCGCCACAACTAGAGAAAGCCTGCACACAGCAACAAAGACCCAATGCAGACAAAAATAAAATAAATTTTAAAATAAAATAAAATAAAATCACCTTCCAAATAAACTACCTGCACTTGAGTCCTTTACCTAGGGTCTGTTTTGGCAGAAACCCAAATTAAGACAAATACCTCATTTGACAGTCCCATGATATGGTTTACAGTGCAGGGAGAGTAGTTTTCCCCCCAAAAAGCAGGGTGCTATCACCAAAAGAGAAAAGAAAACATGTTGGACAGAAAAACAAAAGATTCCCAGCTCAAGCAGGTAGATCTTAGCTTTCTCTATACAGAATCCCACTTTAGAATCATCACCTAAAGCTTTGTCTGCCCAACAAAGTCAATGTGAATCAATTCCTCTTCAAAATCCTCAAGGCCAGAGCCGAGATACTCAGACAAAGGAAAGTCCTACTCAGACACTTTAATGCACAACGAGAAGGCCCTGGAGACCTGTAAATCAGGTAGCATTACTGTTGTCATGGACAACAAGTGGGAATGTATCTGTCCATCTCATCCTCTGTGATGAGTAGGTATAAAATTGCTCCTTGTCACCATGCAGACCCTTAGATCATTCTGCAGCATGTCCTGGGTACTTAGTAGGCTGGTGATTTTTCAGCCTGATAGCCCTCACTGATGGCCATTCAAAGCACAGAATACACTTAAGAATTCATGACAATAAGAAAGAGGCCATAAAATCAGGACCCAAGGGAGCAAACTCTGAAATCCTTAGGAATTCAGCAGGAATCTGTCTTGGCTCCTGACTAATTATTCAACACATAGAAGCTGAGGCTGCTAATGAGACTCCTGAAGAAGCCTCAGACCTATTCCAGAAAGTATTCAGAGTGCCCACTACTTACCTGGATCATATATGGCCTTTAGTGTGGAGAAATGTTAATGCCCCTTGCCCAAAAGAGCTCCATACAGACCTACAAACAAACAATTATGGCACCTGCAATATGCATTTATTCAATGAATATTTATTGAGTTATATTTATGTTATATTTATATTAATTTCTTGCTCACACATCTATGGGTAGTGGGCTTTGGCTGATCTAAGCTGAGTTGGGATTCAGGTGTGCTCAACTTGTCTCTCCTTTTTTCTGGGATGAGCTGGACTCTTAGGGCATTTTTATCCTGTAGTAATGACAAGAATGCAAGAAGGCCAGTCCAAATACACAAGTACCTTCCAACCCTGTGCCTGTATCATGTCCACTAATATCCCAATGGTCAGAGTAACAAGGTCAAGAGACAGGAGAGTGCATCCCACCCACCATGAGGCCATGACAAATGGATGAATACTATTACAAGGGAGATGAAAAATAGAGGGCAGGACTTCCCTGGTGGTGAAGTGGTTAAGAATTCACCTGCCAAGGCAGGGAACAAGGGTTCAAGCCCTGGTCTGGGAAGACCCCACATGCCGCAGAGCAACTAAGCCCGTGCGCCGCAACTACTGAGCCTGTGCTCTAGAGACCGAGAGCCACAACTACTGAAGCCCGCGTGCCACAACTATTGAAGCCTGCGCACCTAGAGCCCGTGCTCCACAACAAGAAAAGCCACTGCAATGAGAAGCCTGTGCACTGCAACAAAGAGTAGCCCCCACTCACTGCAACTAGAGAAAGCCCGCATACAGCAACGAAGACCCAACGCAGCCAAAAATAATAAATAAAAAGAAAGAAAGAAAAATAGAGGGCCAATAATTCAATTCATTGCAGCCCGAATGACAAGAAACAGGCAGCCTTGTGAAGATCAAAGGCTTATCTTAAGCTCTGTATGGAACCATGCTCAGATAACAGAAAGAGGGAACAGCTAGGATAAAGGCTAGAGAAACACACAAGATGGGCACCTAATCCAGTTTACAGAGGTCTATGTGGGCTTTCATATCTCATAAAGGTTTCTCCTACACTCCCCACCCTAATAAAGACCTACCCTCAAAGAGAATGAGACTGAGCTACAGATGTCCAACTGCTGGACAAAGGAATCCAAGGGCTAATATTCTCCTTGTTTCTTTTTCTTTATTCTTAGACCACTGCCATACCTTGGATGACATTGGTGGCCATCAAAGAACAATTTCAAGCAAGGAAGAAAACAGTTTCAAGCAAGTGGCTGGAGCAGAAACCGTGCCACAGGGAATCAAGATTGTAAGAACATGGTTCCTACCTAAAAAATGTGTAGATATTTACTCTGAAATTTACTAGAGATGAAAAATGAGAAAGAAAGAAGAGAGGGTAGAAGAATGTACCATTCCAACCTCAGGGCATTTGCACGTGCTTTTCCTTCTACCTGGAAGGTTTTTCCACCAGATCTCCCAGAGCTGACTCCTCCTTATCATTCAGATCTCAGTTCAACTGTCACCTCCTCAGAAAGACTTACCCTGACATCTCTCTCCCCATCTAAAACATCCCTGTCCCATCCCACATCACTCTCTAGCACAGACTATTTTCTTCATTGCATTTATTCGTATCTGTATTTGTGTTTTTATTTTTGTTTGTTGACTTGCTTATTATCTGTCCTCCCCGCTAGAGTAGGCTTAAGTACCTTTGTTCTGTCTTGTTCACTGTGCCCCCACTGCCTTCAATGGTGCCTGGGACTTGGAGGGGTTCAAAATAGTTGTTGAATAGATAAACTGATGGATGAATCAATGAATAACTTTGGAAATAGTGAAGAAGAGGAGACAATGGCAATGATAAAAGAGAATAATATAGAAAAAAATGAGAAGTAATAGAAAAAAAAGAATGTGGAAAAATTGAGAAGAGCAAAGAAAGCAGGTAAGGAAAGAGGAAAAGAACTTCAGAAGGAAATTGCAGAGGGAACAAAAGAGTTAAAATCTGCAGCTGCTGCCCAGATGCTTAGTGTCTGAACAGGATGATCAAGGGGAATAGTGCTGAACAAGGGTCTTGCATCTCATCTGCATCCCTTTATCCACCAAAATCTGACCAGGGGGCTTCCCTGGTGGTGCTGTGGTTAAGAATCCACCTGTCAAAGCAGGGGACACAGTTTGAGCCTTGGTCTGGGAAGATCCCACATGCCACGGAGCAATGAAGCCTGTGCGCCACAACTACTGAGCCTGCACTCTAGAGCCCACAAGCCACAACTCCCGAGCCCGCGTGCTGAAACTACTGAAGCCCACGTGCCTAGAGCTTGTGCTCCACAACAAGAGAAGCCACCTCAAGAAGCCCCTGCTTGCCCCAACTAGAGAAAGCCTGCGTGCAGCAACAAAGACCCAACACAGCCAAAAATAAATAATTAATTAATTAATTTAAAAAAATCTGACCAGGAAGCATCAAGTTGGAAATTGCTACACATTTTGCATTCTTCCTCTGTGCTGAGAACTATTACAATCGCTCAGAACCAGCCCTACAGGAATACAAAGGTCAAAAGTCAATCTGTTTCTTGTAAATAAATAATAATAAATCGCCATGTTTGAATACACTCAAGAACTCCACTGTGCTGCAGTGCCACTCTGGATTAGTCTCTTGGTGACAGCCCAGGAGCTTGAGGCCCAGAAGGTCCTGTTTGCCTAAATACCATCTCCCACATTAATTCTGGCAAATTACTGCCTCCTCTGCATTTATTCTTTTTCTCCTTCTGAGATTCCTACTAGAATTCTAATTCTTAACTTTTCTCTTGTTTTCCAAAGATGTATCCCTCCCAAATACTTTCTGGGACAGTTCACTGGCTGAATCCTTCAGTTCACTAATTTGTTCTCTAGCTGTATTCATTCTGCTGCCTAATTTACCCATTGACAATGTATTTTCCATTTTTTACAATATATTTTTCATGTCCCAGATTCCAAATGGTTCTTCAAAACTTCTTATTCCCAGTTTATGTTCCTAAGATCTTTGCTTATTCCTATCAGGATATTGGTTTCCCTTATTTTTAAAAATTCTAATTCATTATTTCTGCTTCTTATGGCCTAGATTATGGAATTTGGTGTCTTGCTACATTTCCCTAGGAACTCCTATTCCTTTGGAACTATCAGATACATTGGCTGTGATGAATAAAGGGAGGGAGTAGATGGGGTTGGTGGCAAAATCCTTGATCCTATTCTGTACTTCTCCTGGTAAATTGGGTTGTGGGGAGGATCTTTCAGGTCAGAGAGCCTGATGTAACAATTCATTCACAGTCACTTCCTTTATTGGCCCTATCCCTCTCCTCTTCTGGGAATGGACCAGATTCTAGGCTGCAGACGACACTGCTCTCCATGGGCTGCCACCCTCTGTTGGGATTATCTAGAGGTCAGGCAGCTCACCAGCCATCCTTGCCATCAGCTTACCACCCCCACGGAACTCCAGCCCTGTCTTGTTATTATTCCACCTGCCTCAGGCTAGCACTGGGCTGAAGCACTGTTCCCCCGCCTGCAATAGCAAAGAGGGGGCTAACTCTGACATTCTCACCCTGCCTACCTGCCATCTGTGGCACCTGGACCTCTCTGTACCTTTTCATACCGACACTCTATCACTTTCATGCTCTCCAAATGATCCCATTGTTTCAGTTGCTTTCTAGGATCCATAAATCTCTCTCTTACTTCTGCAACATCTCCAGGATAAATTCAGGAAGGAGCCAGAAGTCTTTATCAATTCTCCATCTTGGCTAGTGTATTCTTCATTCATAGACTAACACACACACACACACACACACACACACACACCCCACACTCAGTAAAGCATAATAGTTAGGACCTCATGTAAGCATATTTGCAGGACAAATTTTCTTGAAACACTGCAACAATGAATAGGCTTATCTTAAATTTTGATAGAAATTGTCCAAGTGCCTTCAAAACAGTGTACCAATTTGCACAGTCAATCTCAGTGCCAATTCCCCTGCAAAACTGATACATTGGTGTTACCAAACATTTCAATATTTGCAACAAAAATGTATAGAAAAAAATGACATTGTTCTTTCAATATGCTATACTTTAGTAATGAGGAAGATTGGGTGTTTTTCCATATGTATATCGTAGCATTTCTTATAACAGTTAGAAAGAGGGCTTGACATAAATATCATCTAAGTGATTTGTTAAATAATTTGTGGAATATTCAGCTTACAGAAAATATATAACAATGATGAATAAATATAAGGAAAAATACTTTAACTATAATTAAAGAAATATGAATTAAAACAATAAATATAACACCAGTATTTTTTAACCTCATACCACTGGGAAAGATCTAAAAATTTAATAATTCCCATGGTTGGCAAAGTCCCAGTAATGCTTCTGCTAGCACTAATTCAAATAAAAGTGATGACCTCTGTCATATGTTTTTGCCCCAAATCTTGCCTCTCCTACTTTTTAATTCCCTACGCTACTAAAAAGGTAGCATTAAAAATCCCTTTCTACCACCTATTTTCTTACTTTCTCTGAACTCGACACTCATAGTCCCTTAACTCTGGATGAGAAACAAGATAAAGGGAGAAAGAAATCAACCAGAATTCCACTAGCCAAAGTTTAGTCCTCCAAGCATTTGACATACAAGGGATCATCTAGTGTCAATTTGGTTCCCTTGAAAGCAGTAATAGCTGAGGACTTGAGTAGTTATTTGGAATGTAACCCCTGGAAGCAACAGTAAGGGGGTGGTGAGAATGAGGCAGGAAAAGGGTAAACGTCACAATGGCGCAGTTCTGAGCTGGTTAATGCTGTGGGCAGTTGGGACTCAACCCCACTGGTGACCCTTTGAGGAACAGTACTGCACCTCAGGATTGTCCCTATGAAGGACAGGTGGCAGGGGTCTTTGTTCACTCTCTCCCATCCCCTATCCTTTGAGGGTTACCTCAGGGTTTGTTAACTTCCCTGCTCTTCCAGGCTGTCATGTGGCTTCAGAAAAATACACTGAGGTGTGAAGGAGGAGATAAGATACTAGCAGAATATTGCCAGCATCCACGGGAATGGTCCTCCGGCACCAACACTGAAATTAGAGGTGAGCCAAGCACATGGAGCAGATGCACAAAATACATCCACCCAGTCTTTACACTGGCCCTCTTGTCTTGTGGCTATGATTAAGGAGAAGCCCATGCTCCTCTAGTTCTTAATAAGACCTTTCCTTTTCCAACACAGCTATTCCTAAGGTAGCTGAGAAGAACTTGGCTCAAGAAAAGTACAAGCATCTCCAACCAAGACAAGAATCTTTGCTTGTTTCAGTTCCTAGAAAAGTCTTCTTGACCCCGTAGGATAAATCTCTTCTCTCCCTAACCCCAGGCCCCGAGTCTGAGGGCCCCAGCTAAAGTTCTGCTGAAACTACAAATATATGACCCAAATCTGTCAAAACCACCTGTGTCCACAAAATAAGGTACTGGAACTCAGGTTAAAGGCCCCTGATGTTCATCCATACTAAAGTCTTCCAGTTGCTAAAACCTTCTGCCTCCAAGAGCTGACCTTGGCCTTTGGGGCCCCTTCAATAGCATCTGTTACCACATTGCTCTTTTTCCTCAAGTGCTAGTCCTTGTGTGGAAATTTTTTTCATTTCTTTTTATGCTTTCTTATTTTTTCCCCCTTGTGTGGAATTTTTAAGACTTACCAGCCAACTCTCTATATGTTGAAAATTCAGGGACATCAGTCATGCCCTTTCCTCCCTATATGGATCCTAACCAATTTCAGGAAAAGATGCAAAGACCCAGAAGAGGATCAAGAGAAGAATGAGTTTTTAACTTAGCTGAGCTGGAGAGCATTACATGGCTCTGCTTACAAATCTGCGCTTTGAGAACCGTATGATCCAGATTTACCCACCTAGTTACAGGCTGAGAAGTTGGAACAAACACAGGAGAGGCTGCCTGATCTTCAAAAGGAGAAAGACATTCAATAAAAACAAGTAAATAAATTTTGAAAAAGAATATGAAGAGGGCTTCCCTGGTGGCACAGTGGTTGAGAGTCCGCCTGCCGATGCAGGGGACACGGGTTCGTGCCCCAGTCTGGGAGGATCCCGCATGCCGCGGAGCGGCTGGGCCCGTGAGCCATGGCCGCTGAGCCTGTGCGTCCGGAGCCTGTGCTCCACAACGGAAGAGGCCACAGCAGTGAGAGGCCTGCGTACCGCAAAAAAAAAAAAAAAAAAAAAAAAAGAATATGAAGAAAAGAAAGTGTTAGAAAAAAATGAGATATTACCCTCAAGATACTTTGCTTCTCTACCTTTCTCACCTGAAAAACCGAGAAACGTGTGTTTTAGTGACTGCTAGGACAATCCAGCAGCTACAGTGAAGACTAAATATCACTCCTCTGAAATGTCAAATGTTTAAATATGTTTAATAATAAAATTCCAATGTTATTAAACAAAAAAAATAAAAGAAAGAGAAAGACATGCCAACACCTTGTTGTACCTGGGAGAAGGCAGGTCCGAAAGAGGAAGGAGGAGAGATAGAAAGAAGCAGGGAGAGACATAGAGAAGGAGAAAGAGAGGGGGGGAGAGAAGGAAGGAGGAAAACCACGGACAGAGAGAAGGAAGGATGGAAGCATGCCCACTGGTACACCGAACAAGGAGGTAAGCCAAGTCTTGCCCAAGTGCATAAGCTTCCTCCCCACACTTATTAAAAAGCAGAAGAGTTAACAGAACTACCTTCCTCACTGGGCCAAAGTGGAGAGTAGAGAAAATAGGACTGGCTGCTAATTTCTTTTAGACCTTGAACTTATACTAGTAGGGAGGTCTGCTTCAGATGCTAAAGAGTATTACCAACATTAATTGGAGGTTTCACACAAAGAGAAGATACTCGTGGAGTTTTGAAATACCAATAATCCCAGGTGTGAGGTCCCCAGTAACCTTTCTCCCACTGCACTCCTGCATTCATGGGAAATGACGCATGTTCCCTTTTGGAAAAACGTAAGCCTACCTGGACATCTCCAGGCATCTCTACCCACCCACCCCAACTCCGAGCACCAAAGGCTGCCTCTGAGAAATCATTATTTATCGCACAACCATCATGGGGGAGATTTGTCACAGCTGCTGAAACACTTGCATTCTCTGCACATCTTCACGCCTTTGGGAACCCTGACCACAAAATGAGTTGATTTTAACTGTGTCTTGCAGGGAGTGCACCTATTTTTAGCAATTATCTTTGGAGTCACTGAAATAAAAGCTTCTGAAAATTAATGATTCTCACCAAGGTGTTGGCTTCTTTATATGCAGAGCTCAACTGCACAAGATTAAAGAAAAACCAGGCAGATGGTATTAAGCTAAGGGTGGTTTTTCCGAAAAGAGAATACAGAGGGGGAGATGGTAGAGGATAAAGAAAAGAGCTATGGACGCAGAGTTAGGAAATCAGTCAAACCCTGTATGACCATAAGTAATTCACTCCCCTTCTCTGACTCTCAGTTGTCTTTTTTTTTAATGGAGAAATTAAATGTGAAGGAACAAAAATGAGTCTCCTTCAAAGGTGACCTCCAAATTCCTCTGAGAAGGGAACTGATCTATCTTTTCATAAGAACATATTTCAGTAGGTAGTTTGGCTTATAAAATGAGACATTCTAAACAAAACCAGGTTCATCTGGGGTAAGTAAAAAAGAGATAACTAAAATTTTTAATAAGAAATGAACAGGAATTTAGCATCAAGTAAGCTAATGGGAAGAAGGGAGAAATTCAAAGGAGAGAGGAAGGGATTTCAAGTAGGGTAGGGAACGGATGTTAGAAAATAAGAGATGACCAATAAAATGTGAGTGGAGGTGATGTTTGTCATTTTCACAATGAAGCAGTGAAAAGCACATGCACAATTCTCTTTCACCCTCAGCACTGAGAAGACTTCCTGTTCCCTTTAGAACCTACCAGAAGGCAGAGCACAATTAGCTTGGGCCCCTGAGAGACCGCATGGAGCTGAGCCCTGCATGGCAACGATACAACAGCAAGCCACGGTAAGATGTAGAGGTTGGTTGTTTACAACAGTGTAACCTAGTTTCTTCTGGTTCTCCTTTCCTGCTTCTAGCATAAGTCCCCCTAAGAACTTCTAGGAAAAAATGGGTTTTCTACCATATATGGGGTTGAAATTGGTGCCAGTCCCATTCTACACTCTTCACTGCTCTACTCTGTGTTTAGGAAGTAATGACTTCTGCCGATTGAATCCCCAGGTATCCCTTACCTGTTGGATAGAAGCAGCCAGTGGGAGGTGACAGCAAGAGCTCAGAGAGTGAGAGGAGACAGAGCAGGGGGGATATTTACACCTGGCCCCCTGCTAGGCTCTGGTTCAGCCCACCTACCACCACTACGCCTGGCCGGCTGGCCCCATCCCACATGTAGGGCTTTCAGGTTCCAGTAACACTGCTTCTCCCTTCATTCCTCCCCCACAGTGGTAATGGCTCCCCACTGTTGCTATTCCTGTGTGTTTCACCAACTCTTGTTGGCTCCTTCATCCTGCCCACACCTCTATAAAGAGAGGCTGTCATTCCTCTCCCCAGGGAACTCTGACATTTACAAAGCCAACACCAATTTTATTTACATTTCAGAGGAAGAGGTAAACCCAGTGTGCTGAAGGTTGTAGGAACACCCAGGCAGTTGACATCTGGCATACAAATAATGACTTCAAAAAATTGTATGAAAGTGACTAGAACGTAGGAAGCATGCTACACATATGGATCTGAATCAAAGAGATAAAGCTTTGGTTTCAATGAGGCATCCTGGCACTTCACATCTGCCCATTGTACACTTACCTTGAAAGGGCTGAGGGTCCTCAGTTGACTTAGGCTATAAATCGAGGAAACTGTCAGTACATCTTGAAACAAATCTCTTGTGGATTTTATCCTAGCTCTAACAGAGGCTCCTCAGGATGGGGTTGCAGGGAACTTGAGATGACTAAAGTCCTGGGGATGTTCTTTTTACTTCCCCTATAAGGTCTCCTAAATGGAGAGGGCAGATGTCCATAAGGACCCCTCCCTCCCTGCCCCCTGCACAAGCCTCACACTGCCCCACAGAGAATGTGAAAATCTGAGAGCTTTTTTTTTTTTGGATAACTTATTATTTTCCTAGATATCTCTTTTCTTAATTTTATTGGAATATAGTTGATTTACAATGTTGTGTTAGTTTCAGGTGTACAGTAAAGTGATTCAGTTACATATATATACACATATTCATTCTTTTTCAGATTCTTTTCTCATATAGAGAAAAGAATATTATCACAGAATATCACAGAGTATCAGGTAGAGTTTCCTGGGCTGTACTGAGAGCTTTCTTTTCTTTCCTCACTCAGACACTGAGGCACCTACATTATGAGCGGGAAACATCGAATAGGAGTGGAAAAGCCAAAACACTGTGATTTGATATAAGCATAAATTAGATTCCAAATCTTGTTCGATAAGGTAAGAGCAGACTTGAGGACCTAATCATTGTCAGTTTAACACAAGAACGGATGCCAAATATTAACAGTTACTCAAAAATCGGTCCACAGGAAAATGGGAAACTGATGCTAACGGTAAGAGTGAGGTATGTCGGTACATGAAGCAACTCCAGAGCTCACCATTCAAACAGAATAAAATGTGAATGATGCCCCCTGGAGGTGTGCAGTGCAGGGCACTCATTCATCCAGAGTCTAGAAGACAACTCAGCAAAGATGAATCCTTGCAGTTCTTGGAAAACCCTGGTGGCTACCCCCATTCTTTCACAGACATTCCCCTGTTTGTTTTAAAGGCATGGTCCTCTGAGCCAGCTTGTGATAGGCTGGGTTCTCCTTCTGTGAAGTAGGGAAATCTAACAGGAGTTGCCATACCTTCAGATGGGCCATCAGGCTAGGACTGTTTAGCGGAGTTAACTCAATCCTGCTGCTCCTGATGTGGCCAGAGGGAAAGAGTGGAAAGTATTATCCTTGCTGACATAAGTGACTTTCTGATGGAATTTACAAATACACAATCTAATGTTTGGAACAACCCAGAACTCTCTTTGAACCCAGGACTCAGATTATTAACTAGCTACTGAGCATCAAGAGATAGAATAACATAAAGAGACAGAATAACATAATGTCTAAATAACACAATAATGTCTAAGACCCAAGTGCTTGGGTGTCAATCACCAGTCTGTCACTTACTAGCTGGGTGATCACTTCACTTGGATGAATCCCTTCACTACCATGCTTCAGTCTCCCATGACTATAAAGTAGGGAGAATATGAGTACCTCCTTAAGATTGTTGTGTATGTTAAATGAGTTAGTATGTTTGGTGCCTAAAATAATGCATAGCACATAGTAAGAACCACCTAAGTGTTTGTTATCTTATCTCTGCATGGCCCACAGGCAACACAAACTCAAGTGTTCAAAATGGAAATCATCATTTCCTTTCCCTTCAAAACACATAAAATTTCTTCTAGGCATACTGAGTTACTGATCTTATAAATAATTTCACTATTTCTCCCAGGACCAAAATTCAACCTCTTAAGACTTCTCTGCCTTCTCCTCCTACCTCCCCACAACTGCTAACCAAATACAGCTAATTCTGTCTTTGATGCATCTTATAGCTGTTCCTCCCTCTCTGTAGCCTTCTACCATAGCCTCAGTTCAGACCTTGGACTGGACCACTGAAATGACTTCACAATTCATTTCCCTGTTTTCAGTTTCATCCTGAATCCTCATCCCCATCCCAAACCAATCCTTCACACCGCCTCCGAAATCATCTCCCTGAAGCGCAGATCTGAGTGTGTGTGTTAGGCAGGTTAGTCTAGGCTATACTACCAAACCTAAGGGGCTTAACACAGTGAAGGTTTATTTCTCATTTACATAACAATCCAATGTAAGTTGTAGGGATCTTTTCAGGGACCCAGCCTGTTTCCATATTTTTAGCGATGCCATCTGCAGCTCATGGCCTGGTGGACAGCAGCATAGCCTAGAGCAGTAGTTCTCAAATTTTGACCTCAGGATCCCTTTACAGTCTTAGAGAAATCTGTTTGTGTGTATTACAAGTAGCAAATTTTACCACATTAGAAATTACAGTAGAATTTTTTTAAAATTTTAATCTATTTGTTCACTTAAAAATAACTAATTCATTACATGGTAATATAATAAAATATCTTTATGAAGAATAAAATAATAAAACAAATAAATATATAGAATAGTTTGTTCCAAAACAAAACAGTTAGCAAGGAGAGTGGTGTTGTTTTGCATATTTTTTGCAAATCTTTTTAACATATGACTTAATAGAAAAGAGCTGGATTCTCTTACCTGCTTTTGCATTCAGTCTTCTGTGATATGTTGTTTTGGTTGAAGTAATGAGGAAAATCCAGCCTCACACAGATCTGTAACTGAAAAGAGAATAGTATTGTAACAATGTTTTCAGATAATTATGGATATTCTTTGAAACAATCCCCAAACTTGACAAACGCTTATTTTCTTAAGGGTCATTTGCAATACAGACTATGAAATCCTATCAACGAACTTTTCATATTCTGCTACATTAAAATACATTGGTAAATCATATAGTTTGATGGGTCTTTTACTTGCATGATTTTGCAATATCATGCATTGGTCATTTGGAAATTATTGGTTCACTGAGCTATGCAGAACTTCCAAAAGGTGAATTTCATTGTGCAACATTTTTTAAATTGCATCAGTTAATATCACCCATTTCATCAGAAATGTCTTTAAGAATTGGGAAGCTGTTGAGCTCATGGTGAGTGGCACATACATGTTTTTTGAAACTCTAATTTTCTCCTGGAGGATGAACTTGAGCATCTGCAATACTGTCAGTTGCCTTCCTTAAAGTTATAGACTCACTTCATTCATTCTCAGGAAATACCCATATCTGAATAACCATCATTATCTGTCATTGTTCTTTCAAGTAAAAATGGTGTTACATTTAAAAAGCAGCTAGATCATTTTTTTAACTGTATTTTCCAAATCAAAAATATGGTAACTCGATAAGAACCTTCATCTGGGGGGAAAAACATATGCCTAAGAACAGCCCAAGAAAATCTCGTAACAGGAGAACAATGATAGAGGACCACACATCACAACAGATTGTGAAACGGCAAGACTAAACAGTAAGACACTAGCCCAGGAGTAGGCCAATGGATTAAAAGAACACAATTTGAGTGCCCAGAAATGGACAGATCAGAATTCAGTGTATGGTAAAAATGGAACTTCTCATTGATGAAGGCAAGAGGGGGTTATTCAATAAAAGCTGTTTTGTACAATTTTCTATTCATTCAGGAAAAAATTAAGTTAAATTCCAACCTTAAACCAGACAGAAAAATCAATTGAAACAGTATTAGAATCTAAATAGAAAAAATAAACATTAAATGTACCATAACACATTTACTTATTACAACAGCTCTACAAGATAGCTATTTGATCCCCATTTTGAAGATGTAGAAACTCAGGCTCAGACAGATCAAACGGCTTACACAAGGTCACACAAGTCACATGCAGCAGTTCATAAGAGAATCACAGACACTTTTTCCTCCAAATGTCCCTAGTAGGTGAATTCACTTTACATTTCTCTTTCAACCTAGCTCCTAACTTTTAGCAAATGATCTTCACCTTCAGCCCAGGACAGAGCCCAGGCAAAGAACCTAATGAGACCTTAAGTTCAAGAGAAAATTCAGGTAAAGACCTCCAGTTTCACAACCTGGGTTCTACCCAGTGAGGGAGATGAACAGGTGCCATGGAGAAGAATGCTGGGGGGAATTTGAATCAGAACTAGTGGTCTTCTGGTGTTTCAACAGCATAGCTTAGTGATGTGGTAGAGACTGTCTTGCGGAAAGATGAGCAGGTACCCCCTAAAGACTGGGCGGGGGGTGGGGGTACTGCCTCCCAGCTCATTCCTTCTTTACAGAGAGTTTCTCCCATGGGGATGGAGGCTCAGTCATTGCACACTTCTCCCAACCATGGCCCAGGGCTGAGAGAGGAGCTCACAGATTACGGAAGGCAAGTGACACAGCATCCAGTACCCAATGTGTTCAGTGCTGTATTAGGGTCTTCATGGGGTGCTATAGAGGACAGAGGTGTGCACAACTGACTCTCCCCAGCCCTGACCTCTACTGCCTTCCAGCTACCTCTAGCCACACCTAATTCTTCACATCCTCCCCACCCCTCACATTCTCTGTAACGTCCTCCAAGTCTAAGTCTACATCTCCCCCAACCTCCTTCAGACCTCACTATGTCCCCAATCCCTCCTAACTGCCTGTTTCTCTTAGTTCCCCTCCTAGTCCTGGATCACCTCCAAGCCCCTCTCTGTCTGCCCCCAGCACACAGTGTGCTCCAGTCATTCCCCTGTGCTTCATATTCAAAACAGTACCCCCCACCACGTCTCTTCCATCCTCTACTTAATTCACAGAAGAAAGAACCCCTTCAAGAAGGGCTCAGAAGGATATGTATGAGTTTTCCAGGCAGAAGAGCAGGAAACAGAATTCCAGGCAAAACTAACATGGAGAGAACAAGGAGGCATCATAGTGCTCTGTGAACAGTAAACATTCGGAGCAGCCTAAGTGAAGTGTCCACTGGCATGGATGCTTGCGAGGCGGACACCAACCAGATTGTGAAGGATCTAGTATTCTGTGTTAACAGAAGTTGAACTTCATCCAATAGGAAATGGATAGTCATTGAAAATGAGGTTCTGGAAGGCACCAGCCCTCTTTTCTACTGGATTTGTAAGATACAATGTAAATCCACACCAATGGCCTCTCATCTTGAAAATGCTAAAGACAACAGGAGTCCACGACTCTCAGCTGCAGGTTATTTCAAGTGATTTGGGATATCAGGTTGGCATTGCCTAGTAGTCTGTATTTTTGTAGTGGATCTGGAGAGCCATACTGTCAAGCAGTGCCTTGCACGCTGCTCTCTGGATACTCTTGCTGGCTTCAGACCTTTTCCTCTATGCTCCTCCCTAAGGCTAATGAGGACCTCAGCTCCTCTGCTCAGGATGACCTTACTCTCCATCACTGATCAATACAAACACTGCTCTCATATCCTGACATTTTGACCCCCACGGACATTTAATTTCTGACAAAGTTTTGAAAGCTTGGCAAACAGCATTCCTCTCTCTCAACCAATCTCCCTCTCAATCTCTCTTTTCCTCTCTCTCTCATTTGCTAGGTCTCACTTCCATCTATGTCTTTCTCTCTACATCTCTATTTCTATCTCTCTTTCCTCCTCCTCCTACTCTGTTCCTCTCTCTCCTCTCTCTCTCTCTTTAATCTTTTTTTCTTTCATACTCATGTGCACAGAACATTTTTCACAATTTCCTGTGAATAAGAAATAGAAAGCATCATTATTTTAATTCAGTTTGTGATGGGTTGATTTTTAAATTACTGGTACAAATAATCAATGCTAAATAAAACTGATAACAGTGAAAACCACAAAACACAACTTGTTATTGACTACAAATTGACAGAAGAATCAAATTTTGTTTTTTAAAAAAATTAGATTTGTATATTTTGACCCAGGGAAAAAAAATAGAAATAAGGACTAGTACACAAAGTAGAAGCCAGAATCAATAAAATTTGCTTGGATAATGCCTAATCAATACATCAAATTTTGTTTCAAATTTTAAATGGAAAATAATTGATCCAAATGAAAATAATTTTAGTAAGAGTTAACATTTTTGGAAATGGTTTAACTGCTATGGAGAAAATTGATCAAGGGATTAAATTGGCTTAATGGAATTTACTGCGGAAAACACTTTCTGAATGGAAAGTCCATCTGAGTTGATATGATTCTAATTACAAGTCTTGGATTCAAAATGTTCTCAGGGTCAAAAGGGCGGGAACAAGTGTTCCCAAAGTCAAAACAGAGGGGTCAAAATGGTGAGGTCAAAACATCCAGTGGTATAGCAACAGATGTAAGGGGGCACCATGCCAGGCAACTTCATTTTGCCTCAAAACAGGGCTTTTGATCTTCTAAAAAAAAAAATTAAAAACAAGAACAAAAACTGTATGACTGAAGGCATAAGCCAGTCACACAGAAACACATGAGCTTCTTAGGCATCTGGAATATTAGCCAGAACAGAAAGTAACATGTGAGAATATGGAGAACAACATTTATAAAACGAAGATTATAGTAGAACTACTCATCGAGACGGTAGGATCAAGTAAGACAATCCCTAAAATACAGTCAGCTTCAGACCTAATAAGACAGCAACAAACACTAGCTCTATACCAGTAGTAACAGGAGCAGTCATAGTAGTCATTCTTACTGACAGCATTATTTGAGAAACTACACAAAAGATTTACATGTCAGTCATAAAACTAGGTTCAATCTGAAACAGAGCAGGACCCTGTGGTCCTTCCCTGCCATGTCCTCCACTTGCCTTTTGTCTGTAGAAAAACTTTAGCCAAAGAATAATTTTAATCAGAGAAGTGAGAAAATACAGAAGCAAAGGAAAGCAGTCAAACAGGACATAATAATAATAGTTTAGTCATTAACAAAGTCAAGGACCTTTAGTTCCTCCTCAAGGGCTATAGGTAATATTCTGAGCCCTATCCCCTGAGCTGTCTTATAGATACTGAAACCCCTACCAGGTGGAAGAAGTTAACTGCATGATGATCAGTCTGTAGCCATGACATAAGCTGCCACAATTCCGAGAATTGGCCTCAGGGAAATGGGAACAAACCGACCCTAGGACTGAAGATTAACTGTACTTAGAACAATCAAGATGATGCTGATCAGACCGCAGGACCAATTTCAAGATGACTGTCAGAGCTGACTGCTGTTTCTGCATGGAGCCTCTTCCCTCCACCTCTACACCCCTGAAACTCCCCTTCAAAAGCTCTTGCCCACTGATTGTCAGTGGGGATTCGGCCTTTGGACATGAGTTCAGTCTTCCCACCCCACCCCACCCCCAGCTGCTGGCCTCCAGAAGACAGCAAACTTTCCTTTCCACCAACCTCGCCTCTCAAGTGCTGGCTTTAGAGTGGCGAGCAGCCAGACCCCACTTTCGGTAACAGATTTAGAGAAACATCTTATACTCCCTGCTCTCCTCCTGAAAACCACCTCCGACCATCCCCTGCTCCTCGTTTCCCAATGCTCGCCCTGGCGCACACAAGCGCTCGCACACCCTACCTCACGGAGTATGCAGAGCTCTGCCCTGGTCCCTTTGCTCTGGCTGCTCTCCTTTCTGGAATGCCCTCTCTCTCATCCCCACCTGAAAAATATTCATGTGTCCTTCACAACCCAGATCAAAGGTCATTTCTTCTATGAATTTTCTATGGGCTCTTCCACTATGCACCAGAGCCGTTTATTCATATTTTATCACCTCATATTTTAAAAATTGTGTGGCTATTTCCCCCTTAAACTGAGTTCCTTGAGGATATTTCTCTCCTTGAGTCCTTGGCCCTTGGTACCCAGGAAATGTTTATTCGGGCCACATTTACTAATGACACTCAAATTCGGATAAATCTTCCCTCTAGAGAGATTCATTAGTGTAATCTGGCCTATTTTGCCTATTTTGTATTGCCTTTGAATAGGAACACTTCTGACTAGTGATGTTCTGATGAAATACCAATTTAATGTTAAGAGAAAGCTTCCAGAACAATCCACAGAGCTGTGCAGATGTTTACCTGTGAAGATTTGTGACTGTTCTGTTTGCAAGAAGTTTTCCAAGTCAGCAGAGATCTCGTTACTGACAGAGTCAAGGGGATTCAGAGGCTATCCCCACACCCATACCCACAGAAAACCTGGGAAATTAAACGACATTGACATCTAAAATGGTTTGATGCCCGGAGATACATACTATTCCAAATTACCATTGTGGCAAGATAATTTATTGAGATGTTAATGTGTTGAAGAATTACAAGAACAGGAGTGCATTTGTGTTTTGGAATCTGAACTTCTCCCTCTCTTAGCCTAAGAAGGTAGCCAGGCCTTTGTTTTGTCTTTCTTCAAAGTGTTTTCAGAGCAGAAAGTCAAAGTTCCTGAAAGACAACATCTCTCTCTGGCCTTTGTGAAAACCTAAGATCACCAGGAAGATGATGGTGGGCATCCTGGAGGAGGATGGGACAATGGTGTGTGCCCAAGGATGGTGAGTAAGAGGAAAAGCTGAGAGGAGAGAGATTCCACCACAAAAAGAAAGAGATGGGATCCTTAGTAGTGGGATTACTAATCCACAGCCCCACAGAGCCTGAAAGACTTGGTAGGACTGTGTGTGTTACACTCAGCCAGGCTGGGCCTTGCACACACCCAGACTTTCAGCCCCAGTGAAGTTTTTCATGCCCAGGCACAGAATGGAGGCGGAACGTCCCAATTTCAAGGTGCCATATGGGCTTATTATTACAGGTCAAGAGTATGGACTAAGACTAGAAAGAACCTCCCCAAATACTTTACTCCACTTAAAACCCCATGCCCACAGGGCAAGTCAGATGAGTAAAGTGACTCTCAATAAAGAGAACATAGATTTTCCCACCAGCTAAGCAGGTTGCTGGCTCAGCGTGGAACTTAATCAAATAAAGAGTGACATTTCTTGCATAACCTGGATGGTGGCTGTGAATTCATTAGCTGTGTCATATGAATGCCTTGCTGGAGAATATATCAGAGCATGTGGTACTTAGCCTCTTACATTACAGATACCATGAGGATGTGTTCTCCCTGACAAGACAACCCCCCTGACACTCCTCAAGGGTTCTGCAAGCTTGTCTGTTTCCTCCTGGCCTGGAAGCTGTTGGGTCGATGTTGACTTCACCTGAGTGTGTTGCAGTGGGACCCACATCAGAATCTCAGTTTCACAACCAGCATAGAGATTTATGGAACTCATTGGTGAGTGCTAATATTTAAAGTTCCAAAGCTCCTGAGCTTTTTTCATTTTTCATAAAGTTTTCATTTTTATAATATTTGGTCAATAAATATATATTTAATGCTTATTGTGGCTCAGGTACTGTGCTAGGCACAGAGGATGCAATGGGGCACAGCTATTCCTAAGTAGTGACACATTCTATTGTATTCTCTGGGGACTGAGTTAACAACTGGCTCCCTGGGGAATGTACATCATGTGTTTACAGCAAGAAAGGAAAAGGAAGGAGCTCTGTCTTTTGGTCCAGATGTTTTAAGAACCTCATATGTCTAGGGCAGTGATAGCGAGCTCCTCTGAGGTAGGTGACTTCTGAAACCATGGTGGAGAGTTGGAGAGAACACCTGTACCTATATCAGCACATGACATCACCACCCACCTGGTGCTCTGGCTTTCAAAGCTGTGACATGTGATTAGAAGAATTCTGAGGGAGCTTTTAAAATATCGGTTTCCAAGCCCTACCCCAGACCAATTAACTCAAAATCTGGGGATTGGCCGGACTTAAGTGTATTAAACAAGCTCCCAAGTGATTCCAAAGTACTAGTGTCTGGATCCCACACCCAGGGATTCCGATTTAATTCACTGGTATGTGGCCTGATTGGGCATTTTAAAAGCTCTCCTCCTGGGCTAAAAACGGTCCCTGGATTGACAATATCATCTGGGAACTTATTCAAAATGCAAATTCTCAAACCCCACCCAGAATCAGAAACTCTGGAGGTGGGGTACAGCAATCTGTGTTCTAACAAGCCTTCCGGGTGTTTCTGAAGCATGCTAGAGTTTGAGAACTACAGTAAGTCCCCTACATGTGAACCTTCAATTTGCGAAATTTCAAAGATGTGAACGTGTGTTCCATCAACGTCAGGCGTGAGTGACATTGCAGCTTGCCCTCCGTCGTCTCCTACTGCTGAGGATCCTTCAGCCCTACCATCTCCCACCTCCCCTCCCTCCTCCAGTCAGTAACTCTTCTTGCCTGTTCACTCGATGCCAGCCCCTGTATGCCAGCTGTTGTACTGGACTACTGTACTTCTCAAGGTACTGTACTGTAAGATTAAAAATGTTTTATTTTTTATGTATTATTTGTGTGAAAGGTATTATAAACCTATTACAGTACAGTACTATATAGCCGACAGTGTTAGTTGGGTACCTAGGCTAACTTTGTTGGACTTACGAACAAATTGGACTTATGAACGTGCTCTCAGAACGGACCTCGTTCGAATGTAGGGAACTCACTGTATTGCTAATAATTGCCCAAGCCAGAAACCTGGGAGTAATCCTCGTTTCTTCCCATTCACCCCCTCTCCACATTCAGCCAAGCCTGTCTATGCTGTTCAAAAATATATCTCAAATTCCACTCTTTATTGCCACTGTTCCGGTCCAGATGGTCCTCACCTCCTGCCTGGGCTGCTGTGACAGCCTTCCAAAGCAGCGGTTCTCAACACTGGCTGCACACTGACTCCTGGGCCCCACTCCCACAGGTTCTGATTTTAAATAGCCTGGCGGTGGAGACGCAGCTGGGCATCAGTGTTCGTTAGAAACTACCCCCGCCCCAGGGGAGTGTAACATGCAGCCCGAGTGGAGAACCACTGCCTGAAATGGTCTTCCCCTTCCACTCCTGCCTTTTCAGAGGGGCTACTGCCAAGGTCCAACCCCAGGGGGTACCATTCACAGTGCAGTCTACATAAAGGGTACCCACTGGGGTGATGCTAGGGGCAGCCCTTCCCTAGAACCTATTCTCCACTAAGCAGGAGGATCTTCTTAAAACATAAAGCCTATCAGGTCTCTTCCCTGCTTAAACCCTTAAAGGCTTACCATGAAACCAGGAAAGAAAATCCAAAGTCTTTATCAAGGTCTAAGTGCCCTGTACCATTTGGCCCCTATCTGCAACCTCATCTTCCCTCCAACACCATCCTCTCCCCAGACTGGCCTTAATCAGTTCCTCAGGCCCACAAAGCCCTTCCCTACCTACATATCTTCATGCAGTTTGTTCCCCCTGTCCAGAATGTACTTTCTCCACTGGTCACGTGGCTGACATCTTCTCATCCCTTGGGTCTCGGGTCTGCTCTCCTATTCAGAGTCATTATCTTTGGCCACACACACCCCTTTTTTGCTCAATTATTCTTTATCTCAGTGTCATGGTTATTGTCTTTACAGCATTTATCATAACTTGTAATAGTTTCATCTGTCGGTTTAGAACTTGTTTCCTCTCTCTGTCTCTCCTCACCCAGCCCAGTCTAGATTGAAATATCTGTGGAGTCAAGGATAATTTTTGTTTTGTCCACCTAAGCACACTACCTGGCACATAGTATACAATAAAAATTTGTTGAAGGAATTAATTAATCACGGATCTAAGAAATGATAAGAAGTCCAAACAAGTTCCCTAAGTCTGGACCTCCATAAAGAACACATTTTAGAAATAAAGACAGGAGTGCAATGAACACCAAGGAGATTGGGCCAAGACTATGAAACCCTTCCATGGGGCTAGAATTCAGAATCAGGCCTCCAGACTTAGAGAGAAAACTGGGACCCTAAATAGCCTGAGCAGAAATTCAGGAAAAAGGACCAAGGTAAAATTCCAATCTTGCAAACTAAGGCTGGAGAAAATAAGACCTGATAGGTGGATATTGAACCCTACTGGTAGAAAAATAGCAGAAGAGAATAAGAAAGCACAGCAACCTACGGGACCACAGAAACATTGGTAGGTATTCCTAGGAACACGTCACAGTGGCCCAAGCGATGCCGAACTCCTCACAACAGGCATTGCATATGTCCCAGGATTGAGGAGTTTGCTAAGAACTGTATTCCCACAATTTCCCTTATATACACATTGAACACCTTCTATATGCCAGGCACTGTAGTAGATGCTGGCTTAAGTGGAATGAGGAAAATAGACAATGCCCAAGCTTAGAGTCTAACAAGAAAGCTAGATAATAAATGAGGAAGTTGAGCAAAGCAAGCTCAACTTTTGTGGGGCTGGAAGCCTATATAATTTGGGGAGGAGGGACTGTCCCCTAAAAAAAATACAAAATTACAAGTACAAAATTAGATGCAAAAGTAAATACCTATATACTTGTCAAACTCACAGAACTATACACCAAAAATATATATGTAAATTAAAAAATAAATTCTAGGGAGATTGGGACTGACGTATACACACTATTGACGTTATGTATAAAATAGATAACTAATGAGAAGCTACTGTATAGCTCAGGGAACTCTACTCAGTGCTCTGTGGTGACCTAAATGTGAAGGAAATCCAAAAAATGGAGATATATGTGTATGTAGAGCTGATTCGCCTTGCTGTACAGTAGAAATTAACACAACATTGTAAAGCAACTATACTCCAAAAACAATTAATTAAAAACAATAAATTCTAAACAAAAGCAAAAATCAGTGTCTGGCAGGGAAACAAGCACTCAGTAAATGTTATATTGCATTACTGTCTCCAAAGCATAAAGTAAATATGTACTAAGAATGAGTAAAGAAATCACAACAAATTACAAATTTAAAAAAAACTGACATATACCGCAAACCACAAAATCCAGGAAAAAATATTATAATATTTATATTTATTTCCCCAGGTATTTGACCTCAAACTTTTCAATTGCTTCTTTGTATGAAGACAATTTTGTAACATAATTTTCTTTGGACAGACTAGCAGGATAATTTAGTATTTCTTCTAGGATGGTTGATTAAAATTAATTTATATATATATATATATATATTTTTTTTTTTTTTTTTTTTTTTTTTTTTTTTTTTGCGCGGGCCTCTCACTGTTGTGGCCTCTCCCGTTGCGGAGCACAGGCTCCGGATGCACAGGCTCAGCAGCCATGGCTCACGGGCCCCGCCGCTCCGCGGCGTGTGGGATCTTCCCAGACCAGGGCATGAACCCTGTCCCCTGCATCGGCAGGCGGACTCTCAACCACTGCGCCACCAGGGAAGCCCCTAAAATTAATTTTTTAATTAATTGTTTCTTTAAGCTTCACCATTTTTTACTGGTATGTTAAGTAAAATTTGAAAATTTTTTGTCCTAAGTTGGAAGACCTCTATTCAGTTGCTTTCATATGTGAGCTATAAGATTTGGAAGACTCTTCTATAGAAGAGCTTTTGGCTGTGCACATTTCAAACTTGGCTTCTCATCCATTGCCCATATAATTCTGGTGCCAGGTACTGAAGGGCACATTCCAAATAGGGATTCAGTCTTGGCTCTGCACTTGTCATGCCACATCACCCCATGAGTTGGCACAGTAGGCAGCAGAAGTATACCTGAAAGTCATTTTTATCATGGGATTGCTAGCAACAATTTTACCATGTGCATAAGTAACTGCAAGCTACATAAATATATCTCATTAACCATAAACTAAAATGCATCCCTGACTTAACCTCTACTTAGTTACAGAAAACTGCCTGCAGTTTCTTCAGTGCTACTCAGTGTGAAGGAAATGCAATGGAGAGAGCAAGTCACAGTGGAGAGAGACATGAGTCTTAATGGATTGCACTTACAGTAGTTTACTTTTGCAAATTTTAAAAATGCCCATGCAAGTAAGGGGGCCCGAAGCTAGCAAGTACTGGGTCTGATGAAAATGGTTACTGTTGTTTTGTATGTTCAGCACCCTTACTTCCCTCTTTGGACAACAGAACCCTTCTTTCCAGATAACAAAACATTCTTCTGTATGATTTGGAGTGAACATATGAGCTGGACAGGCTATCCAAGTATGGATTGCCAGTACCCCATTCCCCTGGTTACAAAGATTGGTACACGGATGGGCACTTGATATGAGAAAGATCAATTTGCATCTTCTCTGAAGTTTGACACATGGATCTGGGAGAAAGATGTACTTGCTGCCTCCATGACTGTGGGCTGTAAGGTTACTGTAAACTAGAACTAGAACTTCAGCGGTACAAAGTGCTAAAAACATGTTTTTTAAAAAAGGAAGAAAGGAAGAAAGGAGGGAAAGAGGGAGGAAGGAAGGAAAGAAAAAAGAAAAAGAGGGGGGGAAGGAGGAGGAGGAGGGGGAGGAGGCAGCAGTAGCAGCAATGGTAAGGAGAGATGAAAGGCAGACCAACTGCATGACAGATCTGCAGCTCCGGTATCCACCATGGTTCTATCCATGAGTGCTACATGGTCTTCTTAATTACATGGCTCAAGAAATTCCCTTTCTGCTTAACAAGTTTGATTTGAGTACCTGCTCCTCACAAGGGAAAAGGTCCTGACCAGTTCAGAGAGTGCATGGCAGGGGGAGTTAACCTAGTGCATGGAGTCAGGAGGGCACTCCCTAAGAAAGTGACCTTTAAGCTGAAACTGGAAGGGATAGTGGGCAGTAACCTCCAAATCATTTTCATTTTTGAGTAACCCAAGGCTGCCTGCTTGGCTTCAAAGGAGAGGACAAGATCCTATAGATTTAATGAGATCTCTGCTCCCTTTGAGATGAAGAAAGCCTGTAACAGTCCAGGAGCTCTTCGCCATACGTGAAGCTTTGCACAGGGACGTTTCACTAGACCTGAGAAGTAGGAGAGAACATCTGTATCCTCCAAAGGTCAGGTGTATGGTTCAGCATGGCTCCAGCCTCCATCCTCAGTCACCAGGAAGTCTTGGTCCTGAAGCTGATATCAAGGACCAATACCAGGGATAAGGGGAGGGGGGATAAATTGGGAGATTGGGATTGACGTATACACACTACTATATATAAAATAGATAACTAGTAAGAACCTGCGGCATAGCACAGGGAACTCTACCCAATACTCTGTAAAGGCCTATATGGGAAAAGAATCTTAAGATTAAAAAAAGAGTGGATATATGTATATGTATAACTGATTCATGTTGCTGTATACCTGAAACAAACACAACATTGTAAATCAACTATATTCCAATAAAAAATTTTTTTAAATAGTTAGAAAAAAAAAGACCAATTCAAGGAACATCACAGAGGACCATGAATTAATGGCCACTACCACGATAGCAGAAATAATAAAAATGATGTGTACTTTACAATGTTCCTATGCTATTCCCAGGGAGTGTTCTACCAATTTATTCTTATTTTCCTAAAAGCTTAATAACCTTATATACAGCTCTTGTATATAATTTGTATATAGCTTTTGTATATAGATTTTTCCCCACAAAAAAAGTGAAGAATTATACTTTCTAGTCATTTTTCTGGTGACCTCATTTAAATTTCTTACCCCCGTTTTAGTGATAAGAAAATGAAGGTGCAAAGAATACCAAAATTGAAAATATGAGAAAGTCCAACATGAGAGAGTGGTTACCTGTCCTGGCATGGGGATCATTCAGAACCTGGAACCATTCTTGGTCACAATCACACTTAATAATATTATATTTTTTAAATAAACTTCAAAAATGTAGAGGAGCTTATGGCTCAACACGGCAGGCAGAGTATCCCCAGTCCTCCTACATCCCATTCCTTCCAAAAGGTGGTGGAAGAAGGGGTGTACCAAAGAAATACACTCGGTAATGATTTAATTTGAGAGAATGGAAAAGTTGAAGACTCGATAAAGGAACATCAAGTTTTTGGCAACAAGTAAAGGGACAATTAGAAACTCCAGGCTTTAAAAATTATAAGAAAGTCATGGTATAAATATCAAAGTAATTAAATGTGGCATGATTTTAAACAACTGATGTAACAATATAAAAACTTTTTAACCTTGATGCTTTTGTCATTCTTATTTGAATGACCCAAGGGCTGTGACTTTAGACTGGCAGGGGAAAAAATGTAGTCCTAGCTCAATCCTTGGTCCAGGCATGAATGATAATTACATCATTGTAATAATGAGAATGCTGGTTTGTGTTTAGCTTTTAGTGTCAACCTATTGGCAAAGAACTTGACTGTGAAGGACAGAATGTAGCTGTTAACCATCTTGGTAATATGAAAATAACAGGGTTGCAGTCAGGGGAGGGGAGATAGAAGGGTAAGTTGAGCCAGAAGGAAAAAGGAAAGGAAACACTAATGTCCTCATCTTACAAAGAATAACGGAAAATAACACTGACGAAATAAGAAATGGGAGGATAGAGAAGAGCATTTAAACTATATTATAGAAAGTTACAAAGGTAATTTTTAAGGAACTAAAAACAAATGGACCAACTATTGGGAAGAGAAAGACAGAAGGGAGAGTGTTTGTTACCTGGACTAAATCCTCATCTTTCATAGAAAAGAAGAAATAAAAACTGCCTTCAGTAGATAAACCAAAAAATAGAGATGTAAATGTATTATTTAGAGTTTTGGTGGCAAAAAAACAGAAAGTTAGAAAGAAGTTGCCGCTGGAGAGAAGACTGCAGGTGGGGTGAAACTTTTTCTTTTTATCAGCAAGTGCTTCTGTATTATATGACTCATTACCATGTTTGTCTATTCCTTTGATTAAGTTTTAAAAAAATTTAATAGATAAAATTCTGGAAGTGGATTCTCTGAATCAATGACAATGTTATGACAGTATCTTTTGATGGTGTTAAAAAAGAATGGCCCTGATTTAACAGTGCCTGGGGAACAGTGGTATCCCCCACAATTTCAATTCTGTAAACATTTATTGAGTAAATAGATTCTCGGTGACAGGACTTCTGTTAAGCCATGGGGAGGATAAAAAGATGAATCAGACATGGTTCCTGCCTCCAGGAGCTTACAGGAAAGTAAAAGAAAAACATGAACACACAAGCTAAGGTAGAATATACTAAAGGCATATAATTCCATCACAACACAGTGGGGGGTAGGGAGCAGAGAAGAAAGGGCTGGTTATGGGATTTAATACGAGGCAATATGGAAGTGTAGCCGGTGCTGTTAGCACCCCACCCATACCCTCTTAACTCTCTCCACCCCAGTGTGTACTGACAGCATCCCAGTGAAAACATCTGTAATTCTTCACATAAGGGTGAAGAGTATCTAGACAGAAATACTATTATCTTGAGTGACCCTGGACCACAGCACCTCATGACCATTGGTAGGTTAGCAGAGAAATTCCCTGACTACAGGATTATGGTCCTTTTAAATAAAGTACCTCCTGAGTTGAGGCCTTGAAGAATGGGTAAAATTTGGACAAGCAAAGAGCACTGCAAACAGAAAGAGTAGAAGAAGCAGAGACAGGAAAGGTAAACACAGCTTTGTTCCTCTATGGAATATCCCATGGCCTCTGAATTTCTTTTGAAGGATTCATCTATCACCCTTAAAATTACTGGGTTTGGGCTTCCCTGGTGGCGCAGTGGTTGAGACTCCGCCTGCCGATGCAGGGGACGTGGGTTCGTGCCCTGGTCCGGGAAGATCCCACATGCGGAGCGGCTGGGCCCGTGAGCCGTGGCCGCTGAGCCTGCGCGTCCGGAGCCTGTGCTCCGCAACGGGAGAGGCCACAACAGTGAGAGGCCCGCGTACCACCAAAAAAAAAAAAAAAAAAAAATTACTGGGTTCATGTCTATCTTCTTCAATCGGGTAAGCCCGTGAAACTAAAAATTAAGTTATTTAGTAACTGCATCCCTAGTAATACCTAACATCTATAAGATGTTCAACAAGTTGATGAAATGAGAAATCACAAAATGAAAAGAGGGAAGAGGAGAAACAGGATAGTAGCTTAGTGCACAAGCCTATCCTTTGCCCTGAATAGCTACCTCCCTTCCCGTAGAAGTGGCAACTGGCATCTTATAAGAGGCCCCCTTGTTGCCGAAACGCGACCTCTGTTTACTGGTGCTGAACAGAAGCATGGAGACAGAGTTTTGGGGGAAGCAGGAAAGAATAGCTTCATTGCTGTGCCAGGCAAAGTGGGCCACAGCAGCTAGTGCCCTCAAAACTGTATGCCCCACCCCAGAGCAGGTAGTGAGGAGTCTTAGAGTGTTCAAGGAGCAGGGCGTGGTCAGCTCATGGACATTCTTCTGATTGGTTGGGGGTGAGGTAATCGGGAGTCAGCATTATCAACCTTCTGGTTCCAACTGGTCTGGGGTCCACACCAACTGGTGTGGGCAGCGTACAATTAACTTCTTCCACCTGGTTTGGGGTTTCAGTATCTGCAAAACAGCTCAAATGACATGGCTCTGAATATTATCTATAGTCCTTGAGGAGGAACTAAAAGTCCTTGACTTTGTTTATGGCTAAAGTATTATTAATTTGTCTTGTTTGACTCTTTTTTTTTTCTTTCTGCATTTTCTCACTTCTCTGATTAAATTTATTCTTTGACTAAAGTTTTTCTACAGACAAAAGGCAGGTGGGGGACATGGGTGGGGGTCTATTCTGGGAAGGCCTCCTAGGGTCCTGCTCAGTTACACCCTCCCCTGTGACCTTCTGCCTTTGGTCATTTCTCCATGCACCATCCTTCTCTCCCCACAACCTGTTCCTGTTTGCACTGGATACTTTTCTTTATTTCTACCCATCTCTTCACATTTGATACCTCAGACTGTCTCTGGCTTCCGTGCTCACCTGTGATCTGGACTCAGATTTGCCCATCTGACCAAATAATATTGAGCTCTTATTGTATACCAGGCACAAGGACACGATTTCTGTTCTCTCTGAACTGACATTCTCCTGTGGTAAGCAGAGAATCATGCTTAAAAAATACTACAGACTGCGTTTGAGTGATATGAAGGAAACAGACAAGATGTTATGAGGTAGAATAATAGGAGATCTAAATTAGTCCTCTGTTGGGGGGGACGGCACAAATGGGGAGTTATAAAAGACTTTTCTGGGGGAAGAGACATTTAAGCTGGGATCTGGAAGAAAACTAGCAGTTAGTCAGGTAAAGAGGGAAATGTTTGAGAGATAGGCTGGAGAACCAAATCATTAAATCATTCAGAGCCTTACAGACCATATTAAGTTTTGCTGTAGTAATAAATATCAATGGCTTATAACAGCAATCTATTTCCAACTCATGTTATATGTCCATTGTGGGTCTTGTCTTCATGTTGCCTTCATGCCTGATGGATCAGCCTTTATCTGGGCCAGTGCCAGCCTTATACAAAAGGGAAGAGAGAGAAATAAAGAGCAACATATATAGCTCTTAAACCTTCAGCTTAGAAGTAACACACATCACACTGACCGCCATTCCATTAGCAAAGCAAGTCACATGGCTACTTTTGTGTTCAGTAAGGAGGGAATATGTAATTCTCTTGCATGGGTTGGGGGTGAGGAGTCCCTTCAAGTCACATGACCAAGCCTAACATCAGAGAGGCAGGGAAGTAGAATCCTTTGCTAGGGAGGGACGTCAACTATTTTGAACACAAATACAATTTCCTACATAGATTTTATCCCAAGAGCAATGGAAAGCCATTGAAAGGTCTTTAGCTGCGATAAGACTCATTATTTTTTTAAAAAATCACTCAGCTACGGTGCAAAGAATGACTTGAAGAGGGTCAAAAGTGGATGTTGGTTGGTTATTTTAGTGGTAAAGGTGGGAGAAAACGGTGGCTTGGACTAGGGTGAAGGCAGTGTAAATACAAAGTAGATATGAATTAGATGAAATTTTTATGAAATCGAATTTACAAGACCTGGTAATTTGTTGAGTTGGATAGTGAAGAAGAGAGATGAATCAAAAATGATGCCCAGGGCTTCCCTGGTGGCGCGGTGGTTGAGCGTCTGCCTGCCGATGCAGGGGACGTGGGTTTGTGCCCCGGTCTGGGAGGATCCCGCATGCCGCGGAGTGGCCGGGCCCATGAGCCGTGGCCGCTGAGCCTGCGCGTCCGGAGCCTGTGCTCCTCAACGGGAGAGGCCGCAACAGGGAGAGGCCCGCGTACGGCAAAAAAAAAACAAAATGATGCCCAGATTTGACTGTCCCTACTTTCACATCATAGTTACTCACTCATTCCTAGCCACCCTCTTCTCTCACTAAATACTCCATATCCTGGTGTACCATTTTCCTCTCCATTCCAAATCCTGTCACTATCCCAAGTGACTTCAGTATCCATTTGAGCAACACATCCACTACCTCTGCCTTTCAAATCCTTTACTTTCTCAGATCCGTGGCCTCCCCCTCTACTTCCATCCTCTCCCATGACCACACCCTAGATCACGTAGCCATCCAATGAGAAATGCCATGCTTCTGAAATACTAAATTCTAAGATTTCTCTTTGGTAACAGCTGATAATCGTCCCAGCTCTCCTTTCTTTTTTCCTTCCTTTCTTTCTTTTCTTTCTTTCTCTCTCCCTCTCTCTCTCTCTCTCCCTTTCTTTCTCTTTCTTTCTTTCTCCCCCCACCTTTCTCTCTCTCTCTTTCTTTTAATCCTCTGTATCAATGCCTGATTTTATCACCTACCTGGGAAAATTCTAACCCTGGATCAATCCAACATTTGCCTCCCATGCATCTTCACTAGGCTGTGAACTTTGCTGGAAGAAATCACAGAACCACAAGGAATGGAATCTTTGCAAATGTTGATCTGAACACTCAACTGGTCCCTTAATGCTGCTCTGAATATCTTCTAAGTTTCCTTTTTCTGTAGTTGTTTCAGATAGTCTCCTAAACTTTCCTACCCACCTCTTCTCTGCATACCCTTGGGTTGAGACCTCACCTACTACTTCCCAGAGAAAGTAAAAATTCTACACCATCTCTCTTCCCAGAGCCCCCTCAAAGGGAAACTTAAGGGTATGGCCAAGACGTGATTCACGTTAGTCCATCCACTGTCCAGCCAGGATGGCTTATCCATTGGCTAGCCAATAACCAACAGTTTTGTAAGCCTGACTCAAAAAAGTATCCAATCTGATATTTTCCTGAATTTGGAACTGAGAAACTGAAGCAGCTGAACTCTCATAAGTTGGGCAATTGGTATGATCCATGGGTAAGCAAAAGTTATTATCAACTAAAAACAAAATATAAACAGAAAAAGCTGGTTAGCAGAGAAAGGAAAACAGGTTGGAAGTACAGGGAGAAGATGGCAAGACCCTGCCATCCATTAGAAAGGGAGAAGCCTGATCCTCAGTTCCAAATTCTGTAAGACCTGGCCCTCCTTTGGTTCCTCGGATACCTGAGATACCCGAGATTTTTCATGTATTCTTCCATGGTGACATTGCTTGCCTGTCCACATGTCCTTCATTTTGCCCTAAATAACACAACCCTGATTTTGTTGGGGGAAGATATGCCCAAATGAATATACTCTTCTCCCCAAACCCTCTTGCAGATAGAATGGTCATGTGTCCTGGTCTGGTGAATGAGATATAAGTGGTAGATGACTGCTGGGGCCTCAAGGAAAAAAGTTTTTATTAAAAAAAAAAAAAAAAAACATAAAAGCCTAACTGACATGTATCTTTTGCCCTTTTTGCCCTTTTTTCCTGCCTGGAGATCAGACGTGATGCTTGAGTAAACATCACGTGGCCATGAGGACAAAAGCTACACACGGAGTGTGGTGAAGCAGATCCCTAGAAAGAGCTTATATTCTTCATCATTTCATAAAGTACCTATATCATCCCTGAACTGCCTACCTCTAGATTCTCCATACTTCAGAAATATAAGATCCGTGTTAGACTAAGCACATATTCTTGGATTTCTGCGTGAAGTGCTAACTGATAAACCCTCCTGAGCAAGCTCTGTTCCTTACAACCACAAAAGTCACAACAGCAAATAATGAAATCATGGCATTTGTAGCAACATGGGTGGACCTAGAGATTATTATACTAAGTGAAGTAAGTCAACCAGAGACAGACAAATATAGTATGATATCACTTATATGTGGAATCTAAAATATAACACAAATGAACTTATTTACAAAAAAGAAACAGACTCTCAGACATAGAAAACAGACTTATGGTTACCAAAGGGGAAAGGTGGGGAGGGATAAATTAGGAATTTGGGATTAACAGATATACCCTACTGTATATAAAATAAAAAAAACAACAAGTACCTACTGTATAGCACAGGGAACTATATTCAATATCTTCTAATAACCTATAATGGAAAAGAATCTGAAAAGAATATATATTTTATTTATAGATATATATTCAGATATATATATCTCTATATATATCTGAATCACTTTGCTGTAGACCTGAAACTAACACAACATTGTAAATCAACTATACTTCAGTTTAAATAAATAAACTACATAATTTAATAATAAAAACATAAAATAAACCCTGCCCTTAATCCCATCTCTTCTTCTTGTTACCACCATGAATTTCTTGTTTTCGTCAAGGTTCTATCAGGAATTATCTTCACTCTCAACTCCCATTTCAACCCCTTGCATTCACACATTAAAGACAATTTCATCCCCAACACTTCAATGAAAAAAAAAACTTTTTAAAGAACAGCTTTATTGAAGTATAATTGGTATACAAAAAACTGCACATATTGAATATATACACCTTGATGGTTTGAGACATATGCATACATACCCGTGAGACCATCACCACAATCAAGGTAACAGACATATTGATCCCTTCCAAGTTTTCCTTGTGTCCTTTTGCTTGTTTGTTTTGCTTTGTGTGTGTGTGTGTGTGTGTGTGTGTGTGTTAAGAACGCTGAACATAAGATTTCCGCCTTAAAGTTTTAAGTGCTCAATACAGTATTGCTGACTATAGGCACTATTTGTACAGCAGATCTCTAGAATTAATTCATCTTGCATTAAAAAAAAAAACAATTCTTGTTGAGGACTCCAAAAACAGAACACACTTTTCCCCCCAGTCACCTAACTTACTTGCTGTTACAGCCATGCTGTTCTCATCTTCAGGCCAGGGCACAGGCTATAGCTGGGATGCACTCCTCACTCTGCTCCCCACCTCTGCCCCGCATTTACCTGGTTATCTTATACCTATCCTTCAGGTCTCACCTCAGACATCACCTTTTCCTAGAAGTATTTCCTAAAACACTTTCATCCCCTTTGTTCCCAATTAAGTTCTCTGTGCCTCAGTTTTCTCAACTATAGAATGGAGCTATTAGTAGTACTTACCTTAGAAAATGTCATGAAAATTAAATGAGTTAATATCTATAAACACTTAGAAACATAGCTAGCACACAGCAAGCTCTATATAAGTGTTTATTCAAAGAGTGAATACTCACTTGTTGAAATCACTCCTGTCAGACAATTATTACACTGTACTGAAATTGCCTGTTTGTCCTACCCTCTGCACTAGTGGCTCTCAACTCTGGCTTTACAAGAGAATCACTTGGGAAGCTTAAAAAAGTTCTGATCCCTAAACCATATCCAGACCAATCAAGTCAGTATCTCCAAGGATGGTGCCAGGCATAAGTATTCTTAATACACACAGGTGATTCTATTGCATAACAAAGTGAAAAGCACAACTCTAAACCCACAGAGTCTAATCCCTAGCTGTAGAGTATATTATATGAAGAGTTTTTAAAAAGTAGTGGTGCCCAAGCCCCACCCCAGACCACACTCAGGATTTCTGGAGATGGGTCCATCAGCATTATTGCAAAGCTCCCACATGACCCTTGTACACAGTGAGATATAAGAATCATGCTCTAATCCAAGGGTTGGCACACTATGGCTCATGGGCCAAATCCAGTCTGCCATCTATTTATGTAAAGAAAGTTTTATGCGTGGGGGGAAGGGATAAATTGGGAGATTGGGATTGACATATACACACTACTATATATAAAATAGACAACTAATAAGGACCTACTGTATACCACAGGGAACTCTTCTCAATACTCTGCAATGACCTATATGGAAAAAACTTTAAAAAGAGTGGATACATGTATATGTATAACTGATTCAATTTGCTGTACAGCAGAAACTAACACAACATTGTAAATCAACTATACTCCAATAAAAATTAATTTTAAAAAAGAAAGTTTTATAGGGATACAGCCACACTCCTTCCACTCCATATGTCTGTGGCTGCTTCCATACTATTGTGAACAAATAAGAATGAAAGAGCAGAAAAACAAGAAATGGAGGAGCTTCAAGATGGCAGAAAACTAAGATGCGGAGATCACCTTCCTCCTCACAAATACATCAGAAATACACCTACACGTGGAACAACTCCTATAGAACACCTACTGAACGCTGGCAGAAGACCTCAGACCTCCCAAAAGTCAAGAAACTACCCACATACCTGGGTAGGGCTAAAGAAAAAAGAAAACACAGACACAAAAGAATAGGGACGGGACCTTCACCAGTGGGAGGGAGCCGTGAAGGAGGAAAGGTTTCCACACACTAAGAAGACCCTTCGCAGGCGGACACTGCGGGTGGCGGAAGAGGGGAGCTTCAGAGCCGCGGAGGAGAGCACAGCCACAGGGGTGCGGAGGGCAAAGTGGAGAGACTCCCGCACGGAGGATCGGTGCCGACCAGCACTCACCAGCCTGAGAGGCTTGTCTGCTCACCCGCCGGGGCGGGCGGGGGCTGGGAACTGAGGCTGGGGCTTCGGTCGGAGCGCAGGGAGAGGACGGGGGTTGGCAGCGTGAACACAGCCTGAAGGGACTAGTGCGCCACGGCTAGCCAGGAGAGAGTCTGGGAAAAAGTCTGGAGCTGCCAAAGAGGCAACAGTCTTTTTCTTCCCTCTTTGTTTCCTGGTGCGCGAGGAGAGGGGATTAAGAGCGCCGCTTAAAGGAGCTCCAGAAACGGACGTGAGCCGCGGCTAACAGCGCAGACCCCAGAGGCGGGCATGAGACGCTAGGGTTGCTGCTGCCGCCACCAAGCAGCCTGTGTGCGAGCACAGGTCACTCTCCACACCTCCCCTCCCGGGAGCCTGTGCAGCCCGCCACTGCCAGGGTCCCGGGATCCAGGGACAACTTCCCGGGAGAATGCACGGCTCACCTCAGGCTGGTGCAACGTCCCACCGGCCTCTGCCGCCTCAGGCTCGCCCCGCATCTGCCCCCCTCCCTCCCCCCGGCCTGAGTGAGCCAGAGCCCCCGAATGAGCTGCTCCTTTAACCCCGTCCTGTCTGAGCGAAGAACAGACGCCCTCAGGTGACCAACACACAGAGGCGGGGCCAAATCCAAAGCTGAACCCCGGGAGCTGTGTGAACAAAGAAGAGAAAGGGAAATCTCTCCGAGCAGCCTCAGGAGCATCAGATTAAATCTCCACAATCAACTTGATGTACCCTGCATCTGTGGAATACCTGAATAGACAACGAATCATCCCAAATCGAGGAGGTGGACTTTGGGAGCAACGATATATATTTTTTTCCCCTTTTTCTCTTTTTGTGAGTGTGTATGTGTATGCTTCTGTGTGTGATTTTGTCTGTATAGCTTTGCTTTTACCATTTGTCCTAGGGCTCTGTCTGTCCGTTATTTTATTTTCTTTTTTTTAGTATAGTTTTTAGTGCTTGTTATCTTGGTGGATTTGTTTTTTGGTTTGGTTGCTCCCTTCTTTCTTTTTATTTATTACTTTAAAAATTTTTAATAATTATTTTTTATTTTAATAACTTTATTTTATTTTCTTCTTTCTTTCTTTCTTTTTTTCTCCCTTTTATTCTGAGCCGTGTGGATGAAAGGCTCTTGCTGCTCCAGCCAGGCATCAGGGCTGTGCCTCTGAGGCGGGAGAGCCAAGTTCAGGACACTGGGCCACAAGAGACCTCCCAGCTCCACGTAATATCAAATGGCAAAAATCTCCCAGAGATCTCCATCTCAACGCCAAGACCCAGCTCCACTCAACGACCAGCAAGCTACAGTGCTGGACACCCTATGCCAAACAACTAGCAAGACAGGAACACAACCCCACCCATTAGCAAAGAGGCTGCCTAAAATCATAATAAGGCCACAGACACCCCAAAACACACCACCAGACGTGGACCTGCCCACCAGAAAGACAAGATCCAGCCTCACCCACCAGAACACAGGCACTCGTCCCCTCCACGAGGAAGCCTACACAACCCACTGAACCAACCTTAGCCACTGGGGACAGACACCAAAAACAATGGGAACTACGAACATGCAGCCTGTGAAAAGGAGACCCCAAACACAGTAAGTTAAGCAAAATGAGAAAACAGAGAAACACACAGAAGATGAAGGAGCAAGTCAAAAACCCACCATACCTAACAAATGAAGACAAAATAGGCAGTCTACCTGAAAAAGAATTCAGAATGATAGTAAATATGATTAAAAATCTTGGAGGTAGAATAGAGAAAATACAAGAAATGTTTAACAAGGACCTAGAAGAACTAAAGAGCAAACAAACAGTGATTAACAACACAATAAATGAAATTAAAAATTCTCTAGAAGGGATCAATAGCAGAATGACTGAGGCAAAAGAACGCATAAGTGACCTGGAAGATAAAATAGTGGAAATAACTACTGCAGAGCAGAATAAAGAAAAAAGAATGAAAAGAATTGAGGACGGTCTCAGAGACCTCTGGGACAACATTAAATGCACCAACATTCATATTATAGGGGTCCCAGAAGAAGAAGAGAAAAAGAAAGGGACTGAGAAAATATTTGAAGAGATTATAGTTGAAAACTTCCCTAATATGGGAAAGAAAATAGTTAATCAACTCCAGGAAGCACAGAGAGTCCCATATAGAATAAATCCAAGGAGAAACACGCCAAGACACATATTAATGAAACTATCAAAAATTAAATACAAAGAAAAAATACTAAAAGCAGCAAGGGAAAAACAACAAATAACACACAAGGGAATCCCCATAAGGTTAACAGCTGATCTTTCAGCAGAAACTCTGCAAGCCAGAAGGGAGTGGCAGGACATATTTAAAGTGATGAAGGAGAAAAACCTACAACCAGGATTACTCTACCCAGCAATGATCTCATTCAGATTTGACAGAGAAATTAAAACCTTTACAGACAAGCAAAAGCTAAGAGAATTCAGCACCACCAAACCAGCTTTACAACAAATGCTAAAGGAACTTTTCTAGGCAGAAAACACAAGAAAAGGAAAAGACCTACTATAACAAACCTAAAACAATTAAGAAAATGGTAATAGGAACATACATATCGATAATTACCTTAAATGTAAATGGATTAAATGCTCCAACCAAAAGACATAGACTGGCTGAATGGATACAAAAACAAGAACTGGGGCTTCCCTGGTGGCACAGAGGTTAAGAGACCGCCTGCCAATGCAGGGGACGCGGGTTCATGCCCCAGTCCGGGAAGATCCCACATGCCACAGAGTGGCTGGGCCCGTGAGCCATGGCCGCTGAGCCTGCACGTCCGGAGCCTGTGCTCCGCAATGGGAAAGGCCACAGCAGTGAGAGGCCTGCATACCGCAAAAAGAAAACAAAAAACAAAACAAGACCTGTATATATGCTGTCTACAAGAGACCCACTTCAGACCTAGGGACACATACAGACTGAAAGTGGGGGGATGGAAAAAGATATTCCATGCAAATGGAAATCAAAAGAAAGCTGGAGTACCAATTCTCATATCAGACAAAATAGATTTTAAAACAAAGACTATTACAAGAGACAAAGAAGGACACTATATAATGATCATAGGATCAATCCAAGAAGAAGATATACCAATTGTAAATATTTATGCACCCAACATAGGAGCACCGCAATACATAAAGCAAATATTAACAGCCATAAAAGGGGAAATCGACAGTAACACGATCATAGTAGGGGACTTTAACACCCCACTTTAACCAATGGACAGATCATCCAAATGAAAATAAATAAGGAAACAAAGCTTTAAATGATACATTAAACAACCAGGACTTAATTGATATTTATAGGACATCCCATCTAAAAACAACAGAATACACATTCTTCTCAAGTGCTCATGGAACATTCTCCAGGGTAGATCTTATGTTGGGTCACATATCAAGCCTTGGTAAATTTAAGAAAATTGAAATCATATCAAGTATCTTTTCCGACCACAACGCTATGAGCCCAGATATCAATTACAGGAAAAAATCTGTAAAAAATACAAACACATGGAGGCTAAACAATACACTACTTAATAACCAAGAGATCACTGAAGAAACCAAAGAGGAAATCAAAAAATACCTAGAAACAAATGACAATGAAAACACAAAGACCCAAAACCTATGGGATGCAGCAAAAGCAGTTCTAAGAGGGAAGTTTATAGCAATACAATCCTACCTTAAGAAACAAGAAACATCTCAAATAAACAACCTAACCTTACACCTAAAGCAATTAGAGGAAGAAGAACAAAAAAACTCCAAAGTTAGCAGAAGGAAAGAAATCATAAAGATAAGATCAGAAATAAATGAAAAAGAAATGAAGGAAATGATAGCAAAGATCAATAAAACTAAAAGCTGGTTCTTTGAGAAGATAAACAAAATTGACAAACCATTAGCCAGACTCATCAAGAAAAAAAGGGAGAAGACTCAAAACAATAGAATTAGAAATGAAAAAGGAGAAGTAACAACTGACACTGCAGAAATACAAAGGATCATGAGAGATTACTACAAGCAACTCTATGCCAATAAAATGGGCAACCTGGAAGAAATGGACAAATTCTTAGAAAAGCACACCTTCCAAGACTGAACCAGGAAGAAATAGAAAATATAAACAGACTAATCACAAGCACTGAAATTGAAAATGTGATTAAAAATCTTCCAACAAACAAAAGCCCAGGACCAGATGGCTTCACAGGCAAATTCTATCAAACACTTAGAGAAGAATAACACCTATGCTTCTCAAACTCTTCCAAAATATAGCAGAGGGAGGAACACTCCCAAACTCATTCTACAAGCCCACCCTGATACCAAAACCAGACAAAGATGTCACAAAGAAAGAAAACTACAGGCCAATATCACTGATGAACATAGATGCAAAAATCCTCAACAAAATACTAGCAAACAGAATCCAACAGCACATTAAAAGGATCATACACCATGATCAAGTGGGGTTTATCCCAGGAATGCAAGGATTCTTCAATACATGCAAATCAATCAATGTGATATACCATATTAACAAATTGAAGGAGAAAAACCATATGATCATCTCAACAGATGCAGAGAAAGTTTTGACAAAATTCAACACCCATTTATGATAAAAACCCTACAGAAAGTAGGCATAGAGGGAAATTTCCTCAACATAATAAAGGCCATATATGACAAACCCACAGCCAACATTGTCCTCAGTGGTGAAAAACTGAAACCATTTCCACTAAGAACAGGAACAAGACAAGGTTGCCCACTCTCACCACTATTTTTCAACATAGTTTTGGAAGTTTTAGCCACAGCCATCAGAGAAGAAAAAGAAATAAAAGGAATCCAAATCGGAAAAGAAGAAGTAAAGCTGTCACTGTTTGCAGATGACATGATACTATACATAGAGAATCCTAAAGATGCTACCAGAAAACTACTACAGCTAATCAATGAATTTGGTAAAGCAGCAGGATACAAAATTAATGCACAGAAATCCCTTGCACTCCTATACACTAATGATGAAAAATCTGAAAGTGAAATTAAGAAAACACTCCCATTTACCATTGCAACAAAAAGAATAAAATATCCAGGAATGAAGCTACCTAAGGAGACAAAAGACCTGTATGCAGAAAACTATAAGACACTGATGAAAGAAATTAAAGATGATACAGACAGATGGAGAGATATACCATGTTCTTGGATTGGAAGAATCAACATTGTGAAAACGACTCTACTACCCAAAGCAATCTACAGATTCAATGCAATTCCTATCAAACTACCACTGGCATTTTTCACAGAACTAGAACAAAAAGTTTCACAATTTGTATGGAAACACAAAAGACCCCGAATAGCCAAAGCAATCTTGAGAAAGAAAAATGGAGCTGGAGGAATCAGGATCCCTGACTTCAGACTATACTACAAAACTACAGTAATCAAGGCAGGATGGTACTGGCACAAAAAGAGAAATATAGATCAATGGAACAGGATAGAAAGCCCAGAGATAAACCCACGCACATATGGTCACCTTATCTTTGATAAAGGTGGCAAGAATACACAATGGAGAAAAGACAGCCTCTTCAATAAGTGGTGCTGGGAAAACTGGACAGCTACATGTAAAAGAATGAAATTAGAACACTCCCTGACACCATACACAAAAATAAACTCAAAATGGATTAAAGACCTAAATGTAAGGCCAGACACTATCAAACTCTTAGAGGAAAACATAGGCAGAATACTCTATGACATAAATCACAGCAAGATCCTTTTTGACCCACCTCCTAGAGAAATGGAAATAAAAACAAAAATAAACAAATGGGACCTGATGAAACTTAAAAGCTTTTGCACAGCAAAGGAAACCATAAACAAGATGAAAAGACAACCCTCAGAATGGGAGAAAATATTTGCAAATGAAATAACTGACAAAGGATTAATCTCCAAAATTTACAAGCAGCTCATGCAGCTCAAAAAACCCCCAAACAACCCAATCCAAAAATGGGCAGAAGACCTAAATAGACATTTCTCCAAAGAAGATATAGATTGCCAACAAACACATGAAAGAATGCTCAACATCATTAATCATTAGAGAAATGCAAATCAAAACTACAATGAGGTATGGCTTCACACCAGTTAGAACAGCCATCATCAAAAAATCTACAAACAATAAATGCTGGAGAGGGTGTGGAGAAAAGGGAACCCTCTTGCCCTGTTGGTGGGAATGTAAATTGATACAGCCACTATGGAGAACAGTATGGAGGATCCTTAAAAAATAAATATAGAACTCTCATACGACCCAGCAATCCCACTACTGGGCATATACCCTGAGAAAACCAGAATTCATAAAGAGTCATGTACCAAAATGTTCATTGCAGCTCTATTTACAATAGCCAGGACATGGAAGTAACCTAAGTGTCCATCAACAGATGAATGGATAAAGAAGATGTGGCACATATATACAATGGAATATTACTCCGCCATAAAAAGAAACGAAATTCTGTTATTTGTAGTGAGGTATATGGACCTAGAGTCTGTCATACAGAGTGAAGTAAGTCAGAAAGAGAAAAACAAATACTGTAAGCTAACACATATATATGGAATCTAAAAAAAAAAAAAAATGGTCATGCAGAACCTAGGGGCAACACGGGAATAAAGACACAGACCTACTAGAGAATGGAATTGAGGATATGGGGAGGGGGAAGGGTAAGCTGGGACAAAGTGAGAGAGTGGCATGGACATATATACACTACCAAACGTAAAAGAGATAGCTAATGGGAAGCAGCCGCATAGCACAGGGAGATCAACTCCGTGCTTTGTGACCACCTAGAGGGGTGGGATAGGGAGGGTGGGAGGGAGGAAGACACAAGAGGGAAGAGATATGGGGACATATGTATATGTATAACTGATTCACTTTGTTATAAAGCAGAAACTAACACACCATTGTAAAGCAATTATACTCCAATAAAGATGTTAAAAAATGAACAAAAGAGCATTGCTCACCACCCAGTTCTACAAGGATTAAGTCACAACCCACTGCAGCCACCGACGAATGGTGTACCCTGAGAGGAATTCAGGATGAGGTACTCTGTGCTTTGGATAAACAGGCCCTTAGATAGTTAGATGTATATCTCAAGAAGAATTTCAATGACCCCCAGATTCTTGCATCTGCCCATATACAGAAAAGCACTAAAATCATCAAACCAAGATATTTGTTCTTTCTGATTAGCACTACTCTTTTACCAAGATGTATGCTTGACTGCATGTATTTCCTAGCCAAAAAAAAAAAAAAAATCATGTAGAAACTAGCATCTCCTCCCCCTCTTCAGAGCAGTTCCTCAGAGCTGTCTCCCAGGCTATAGTCCTCAGTAAGACCCTGAATAAAACTTAATTTCACAGCTCTCATGTTGTGTGTTTTTCTTTAAGTCTCCACTACGACAGCAGAACTGAACAGTTGTGACAGAAACTGTACAGCTCAAAAATCTAAATACTTGCCCAAGACCTGTTGTTTCACCATTGCATCCATATCACCAAGCTTGGCATGTAAGCTTTTGAAAAATTACTTGTCCATGTTAGTCTCTCTCTCTCTCTCTCTCTCTCTCTCTCTCTCTCATTCTCTCACTCATTTTCTCTCTCTCTCTCTCTCACTCATTCTCTCTCTCATTCTCTCTGTCTCTCTCGCGCGCTCATTTTCTCTCTCTCGCTCGCTCATTCTCTCTCTCTTTCTCTTTCTCTCTCATTCTCTCTCTCCTATAAACTAACTGCCAAGATTCTCTTTTGACTTGCCTTTTTGGTTCAATAGAATGGATTTAGCAAGTCTTGGAGACAATGCCCTTCACGAAATGTTTCACTAGTTCCAGGACACTTCATCAAAACGGCTCATTTTACTTTTCCACCAGTAAGCAGCTGCAAACAAAGACTGCTGCCTCCCCAATAAGAAACTGTCCTCTGGGAGACCTGACATTCTCCATTTAATTACCAGAAACAGAGTCAGATTATTTCCCCTGGGCGTTACCCTATCTCAGCCAGGAAAGTCAGTCACGCAAGAGAAGGACGGGGTGTGTGCCCTGCTACCAAGGCTGCCCACCTCCACCATCAAATAAAATAAAAGGAACCTTACTCTCAGTCTTCTTTTCCTCTCACATCAACTCATTCCACGGCCCCCCAAAAAATGTTTCAGTTCATTCGGCTCTAGATAACCTCAAAAGAATAAGTCCTTCCCAGCCTGTGGATAGATACCAAGAAAACTGCTACAATTTTAAAACAAGGTATTTTACCTACTTCAGCTCTTTGCAAAGTTTGTCAGGAATGCAAGGCCAGCATTCTTTAATTTGGAAGGAGACACAGAGCAGAGCCTCTGGGCCACTGGGAAAGAAACTGGTGAGAATCATGAGTTATAATCTTCCAAGGTTCTCTCCTTGGAGGTTCAAACAGCCCCTTTCATGGCACAGTGTGATTTTATTTGTTAGTCTCCTTCAGCTGCTGGGGAGATCCCAGACCTAGTTCTCGGGATGCTCCCAGGTGATTATCCAACAACGGATTCACTCTGGCCCCTTAGGAATGTCAGTTCTTGTGCAGCATAATTCGATTTCTGCAAAACAGGACTAATTTTCTCATCTCTTGTCTGTTTTCATAGTGGTGCTCTGAGAGGAAAATTCGGTGAGAGGGAGAATTAGGTGATACTCCTGCAGTCCATCAGATCTAGTCCCTTATCTCCAGGCTGTATTGCACAAGGATCAAAGAATTTTAAGGCCATTGCTCATTTTCTAAAGGAGCACAGTGAGGGGAAGTCTTTTATGTGACTGCATTTCCAACAGCCCAGATGACACCTCCCTTTGTACAGCTAATAGGTTTGTCAAGTCTAGCATGTCGAGAACTCTTGGTTTCTTCTCATTGTCCCCAGACTCCCTCCTCCCCATGTAAATATACAGCTACACTGTCCACCTGCTTCATTGCTCAGGCCACAACCTGAGGGTTGTCCTTGGTTCCTTTCTTTCATGGAAGCTCCACATCCAACCCATCAGCAACCTGATCACCTCTGCCTCCCAAATCCTTCCATTTCTCTCCATCTCCACTGCTGTGCCCCTAAACCAAGCCCCCCATCTCCATTCACCTGGAATACTTACTGCTACTACTACAAAATAACTTTTTTTAACTCATTGCTCTTTCTGTTTCTACCCTTGATCTGCTACAAAGTAGTTTCTATCAGCAGCCGTAGTTATCTTCTGAAATATGAATACCACAAAGACATTCCACTGCTTCAAGTTCTCTGATGGATTCTCCTTCACTTACAATGAAATCCAATCTCTTCCTTGGCCTATAAGGCTATAACCTTGTATACAGAGATCAGGGTTTTTATATAGAGATCAGGGTTTCTCAACCTTGGGGCTTCGGACATTGAGGGATGGATAATTCTTTTGGTGGGGGCTGTCCTGCACGTTGTAAGAGGTTTAGCAGCATCTATGGCCTCCACCCACTGGATGCCAGTAGCATATCCACAACCCCAAGTGGTGACCCTGCCTGTCAATCCAAACTCTCCAAACTCATCTAAAGCCAGCTCCCTGCCCTGGTTCACTATGCTCTAACCTCACTGTCCCACTTTCAGGCTTGTTACTAAATTTACATTTGCTGCTCCTCTGCCTAGAAGGTTCTTCTCCCAGATCTGCACATGGCTCCTTGCCATCACCCAGATCTCAGTTCAAATCATTACCTCCTTAGAAAGGTCTTCCCTAACATAAAGCAACCTAAAGCAGCCTACCCTTCACCCTCCACCTCGTATTCCCCTTCTCATTGCCCAGTTTATTTCCTTCATAGCACTTACTAGTACCTGAAATTATCATATTCATTTATTTGTTTTGTCTGTGGTCCTTTCCTAGACTATAAGCCATAAGAGACCTTGGTCCATCCTGCTTTCCTCTGAATCACCAGTGCCTAGCTAGAGATTGCATATAGTATGTATTCAATAAATAGTTATTAGGGCTTCCCGGGTGGCGCAGTGGTTGCGAGTCCGCCTGCTGATGCAGGGGATGTGGGTTCATGCCCCTGTCCGGGAAGATCCCACATGTCGCAGAGTGGCTGGGCCCGTGAGCCATGGCCACTGAGCCTGCGCGTCTGGAGCCTGTGCTCCGCAATGGGAGAGGCCGCAACAGTGAGAGGCCCGCATACTGCAAAAAAAATATAAATAAATAAATAAATAGTTATTAACAAATGGCTCAATGAATGGATAAATAGGATTAGAACTCATGTCTGTAAGGGCTTTATACAGGATTCCTTCCAAGATCCCAACACAGTTGGATTAAGAGAGAAATTATCTACCACAAGAAACTATCACTCGTTAAGAATACAGATTTCCTGAGTTCAAATCCCAGCTCCGCCATTCATCACCTGTGTGACCTCAGGCAAGTTGCTAAGCTCTCCAACCCTCAGTTTTCTGGTCCATAAAATGGGAATAATAATGGTCTCTTCCTCATAGGACTGTTGCAGGTATTAAGTGAGATAATAAATATAAAATTCTGAATGGTATTTTATAAACATAAAACTCTTAGTGTTAGTTTATACTTAAATATAAAAACTCACAGAGTAAGTACTGTGTGTTTGTTGTTTGTTGTTATTGTGGTACGGTGTTTCAAGAATTTTTCAGGGGATGATGACAACCACTGCAGGATACAAAATTCCAGTGCCTCGCCATCAATCTACTTTGAAAGAAGAAAAGTAGTCCCACAGAACTTTTTATCAGGGACTTTTTCGCTGAAGCTATTTCCCTCCAGTGAAAATAAACCTGACTTTATCTTGGGCCCCAGCAGAGACCTACTTATGTCTAGTAAATTTTAATAGCCCAGAGTAATATAATTGCCATCTCTTAGCATTCTCTTCTCCAGGGTAAATAATTATAATGCCTTCAATGCCTACTTGCTTTTCCCACTTTCTGATCTTTTACATTCATTGTTCTCAGTTTGGAAATAGATCCAAAAGAAGGAGAGCTGCTGTTGTCATAGCAGCTGTAAAGTGATGGACAACCAAGTTCAAATGAAATAAGAAAAGTTGAGTTGTTTTTGTTGTTTTTTCTTTTCATTTTTCTTTCTGATCGAAAACATTCCATTGCTTTGAAAAGGAGACACGTGGCTGACACTATCGTTCTTGTATATTGCCTCCTGATCTCCGCCCTCCTCAACCCTCAATGGAAAGGGAGAATTATCAAAGCAGGATGGGACAAAGTGCTTGATGACACCTTATTTTATCATCACTTTTAAGGCTTAGTTTTGTATTCATCCAACATAGTATGTAGCCTCTCTCCCTAGTTTCTCTCTTGGTTTGCATTACAGACAGTTGGGCAGTTCCCCAGCTAAACCAATAAATTCCTAAACATCAGGAATGGTGTTTGTTCCTTATTTTTTTAAAAAAATCATTTTTAATTACACAAATAAAATAGCACTATACAATAACTTAAACAATCTATGTGCATACCCCCTACATGCCACCACTAATTCCCTAATTCCACAGCATACACACACACACACAAAAATTTTTATTAACATAAACAGAATTATACCACATGCACTGTTCTCAAAGTTGCTTTATTTACATCATATGACACAGATATTAATATTATGGTCCCTGTCTCCTCTCATTTTTGTTATTATTTGCCTAGTATAACTTTTTCCAACCCTTTATTTTCAGATTTTATATATATATATATATATATATTTTTTGCCTTGGTTTATCTCTTATAAACATGTGAATAATGTTATTTTAACAAAGCTGAGTGGCAGTTTAATAGAATGATAAGAGCACAGCCTTAAGCATCAAAGAGCTTAGGTTTAAGCGTGGATTCTACACTTTAAGCAAATGGCAGTCTCTCTTAAGCTTCAGTTTTCTCATCTGTAACAGGAGGGTAAAAATAGAAGCCACCTTGTAGAATTTATCATTAGCATTTAATAAAATTATCTATTTAAAGTACCTAGAACAATGCCTAAAACATGGTTAATACTCACTAAATGGTAGCTATAGTTTCTACCTCTTTATAGAGAAGTTTAACTCATTCACGTTTAATCTGAATACTAATACTTGAGTTTATCCTTGCCACATTTCATGTTTTTTATTGTTATACAGAGAAGGGCTCTGAATGATAAAATTTCTAAACACTTGTATAAATGAAAATGTCTATTTTTCCCATACTTGACTGGTTGTTTGACTGAATGGAGAATTTTAGGTGCAACGTAATTTTCTCTCAGAATTTTGAACTCTATCATTCCCTAGGAACCAGTGCTGCTACTGAGAAGTCTGACACCAAGCTAATTCTCTTTTCTTTCTTGGAAGTCTGTTTCTTTCCTCTGGAAGTTTCAAGAATGTTCTCCTTATCCTTGGGGAACTAGAGTTTACCTAATGTATCATAGTCAGTTTGTTTGTTTGTAACACTTCTCAGTACCCTGTGCATCTGTCTTCAGCTCTAGGAAATTTTCTTCTATTTTTTATGTAATGATTCTCTCCCTCTTATTCTCTATTATCTTTTTTGGAACATCGGTCCAATTAATTTTGTGACGTACAGGTCTATCCTCCCTGCCAACATTTCAACTGGATGGTAAAATTGTAAAATATTAAATAAATAGTATTGAGTCTGTTGGCTAGCCTTTTGAATGAATAGTGCTACATCCTTAACTAATTCTTTACACCATAACAAATATCAAAAGGACAAAAAAGGGCTTCCCTGGTGGCGCAGTGGTTGAGAGTCTGTTTGCCAATGCAGGGGACATGGGTTCGTGCCTTGGTTCGGGAAGATCCCACATGCTGCGGAGTGGCTGGGTCCGTGAGCCATGGCCGCTGAGCCTGTGCATCCGGAGCCTGTGCTCTGCAATGGGAGAGGCCACAACAGTGAGAGGCCCACGTACCACAAGAAAAAAAAAAAAAAAAAAAAAGGACAAAAAAAACTTAAGTTGAAAAATTACTTTTAGAAAGATGAATTTTAAAATAAATTTGGAATGCGAAGTCTTTCCAACTGTGGCATAAAATCCAGAAGCCACAGAAGAAAAAATTAAATAAAGATAAATAAATTGACCTTATAAAAATTTTTAGGGACTTCTCTGGTGGTCCAGTGGTTAGGACTCCAAGCTTCCACTACAGAGAGCACAGGTTCAAATCCTGGTCAGGGAATTAACATCCTGCATTCCATGTGGCAAAAACAAAAAAAACAAAAAAAAATTTTTTTAATGTCAGCACAGCAAAAAATACAAACCAGTATAGCTGGTTATCTGTTTTGTGAGGAAAGAAAAGGGATCTGAGATTAAAATATACCTAGATCCCTGGGCAGTGGAGAATGACTTGGCCTGGATGGAGAGTGATTGATATATCAGGGACAAGGAGATGGACATGGTGGAAGTGGGCATGAAGGGTGAATATATTCCTGTCCACTAAAGAGCATCCATCAGGGACAAAGCACTAAAAAACTTGGAAGACAAAATGGGTTTTATGGATCATCTCAACTGTTTTTTTTTTTTTCCTGTTTCATTTGTTTCTGCTTTTATTTTTATAAATTTGATCCATCTGTTTTATTTGGGTTTATTTTAGTTTTGTTTTCTTGCCCACTGCTGCTGGAGTGTAGTTTGAGATTTCAAAGGGAAATTTAGCAGTACTTTAAAACAAAAACAAAAACAGTACATACTTTCTGACCCAGCAGTTTCACATCTCGGAATCTATCCTAGAGAAGGATTCACACATTTGTCCAAAGAGGAAATATAAAAATTTTCTTTTCATGCTATTGTTTATAACAAAAAAAGAAAAAAAACCTAAAAGTACATCAATACGAATATAACTTACTAAACTATGCTATACTGAAACTACGAAATAGTATATAGCAGATAAAAAGAGAAATAGAGCTTGAAAATGCTGCTTTATTTTTTTTCTCTAATTAGCTATCCAGTTGTCTTTAAATCTTTCACTAAATAATATGACTTTTTCTCCACCACTTGGATATTCTATCCTTGTAATATACTAAAATCTCATCTGTTCTTGGATCTATATTTCTATACTTTATTCAGTGCCATGGAGCTGTTAGTCTCCCTGTCTATATTCTGCTGTTATGAATTTTGTTGCTTTATAATGTACTTTTAAAATAAATTTATTTATTTATTTTTATTTTTGACTGTGTTGGGTATTTGCTGCTGCACGTGGGCTTTTTCCAGTTGCAGTGAGCAGGGGCTACTCTTCGTTGTGGTGCATGGGCTTCTCATTGCGGTAGCTTCTCTTGTTGTGAAACATGGACTCTAAGGGAGTGGGCTTCAGTAGTTCTGGCATGCAGGCTCTAGAGAGCAGGCTCAGTAGTCGTGGCACACGGGCTGAGATGCTCTGCGGCATGTGCGATCTTACCAGACCAGGGCTCGAACCCATGTCCCCTGCATTGGCAGGCGGATTCTTAACCACTGTGCCACCAAGGAAGTCCCTATAATGTATTTTAATACATGACGGAACAGGTTATTTCTCATTACACTTCTTTTAGAGAATGTTCCTGGTAATTGCTTCATCTTCCAAGAAAAAACACTATTGAAATTTTGATTGAAGTAGCATTGAATTTATAGATTTCTTTAGTGAAAATTGACATGTTTACAATTTTGAGTCTTTCTATCCAAGTGCAAGGTTTGACACTCCATTGATTCAAATCTTCTTTTATGGCTCTCAATAGAGGTTTATAATTTTATTTATTCATACGGATCCTTCACATTGCTTGTTAAGTTTATCTGTAGATATTTTATGAGTATCATCTCACAAGTATATGGAATCCAGTATATCCAAAACTAAACTTTTAATCTACCTCCTGAAATCTATTCCTTCACCAGGTCCTCTCCAGTGCAATTTGGGCATGTGTATTCACCTGGTGCAATTGTCAGGCATCTGAGTCTGACCTGAGTCCCCCCTCAACCTCACATCCAACCCACAACCAAATCTAACTATTCTATTTCTAAAATATATCTCAAACCCACTCACTTCTCTTTACACTATCACCCTCCTTGTCCAAGCCAAGCCACTATCTTGTTTCAATAGCTTCACAACTGCTCTCTTTATGTCCTCTCCTTTCTTCTTCCAATCCCTTCTTTACATGGTAGCATTTTTTAAGGTAAACTGATCATATCATTCTCATGCTTAAAAATCTCCAATGGCTTTGCATTGCACTTACATGCAATTCAACGTCTTTAACAAGGGCAACAAGGCCCTAAATGATCTGGCCCCTAACTAGCTCTTCAGCCAGATATCCCACCACTATGCTTCTTATTCAGTGGACTAATTCTAGTTCTTCAAATTATTGACTGTGGTTGATTACATTACTGCTTCTAATTCTTCACTTCATCCATGTAATAGAATTATATATCTTTGTCTCATTGATATTGGACTTGCCATGTGATTCACTTTGGCCAATGGAATGTTAAGTAAATGATGCAAACAGAGGCTTTAAATGTGCTGACATGGTTTGGCTTGTCCTCCTGTCACTTGGCAGGAGAAAAGTACACTATGATTAGCTGCTGGTCCCAGACTGAGAGACAAGTGCAGCAGACCTGAGCCCACCCCTTACACTAAAATTGTTTTGCCCTAAGCAACCAGAACACTCTTGAGCAGAACAATTTGTTGTTTTAATTCCCTAAGATTTGGGGATTGTTACACAGCATTCATCACAGCAATAACTCACTAATGCACTAAGTTCCTTCCTATCTCAGCGTCTTTGCTTAATGTATGTACTTCTCTAGACTAGAAGTATCATGATGGTTAAATCTGTGTCTATTCTATGTACCTCTGTATAGACAGGGCCTAACATAATACTTGTTATGTGGTAGTAGCTAAATAAATATTCATGAAATAAATTATTAGTGGTATTATAAATACTATTTTTGATTCCATTAAACTTTGTAACATTGTTATAGGTATATAATTGACTTTATCTGTCCTGCTATCAATAATCTGACTGAACTCTTTGTTTCTAATCACTTTCCAGTTGATTCTTTTGGATGGTCTATGACTAAAATCATGTCATGTAGTTGTAGTCTGTTAAATTGTGGTCCCAATAAACCACACCTCCCAGCATTCACACCCTTGTGTAGTAAGTCCATTGCCATTGATTCTGGGCAGCGCCTGTGACCTGCTTTTTTTAATCAGTAGACTACGGTGGAAGTGACACTGTGTCTAAGCTTTAAGGAAGCCTAAAAGATTCTACTTTTGTGCTTTCGGGAGCCCACACCTACCTTGTTAAGAAGTCTGGTTCCCCCACTGGAGAGATCACATCGAAAGGCCACATAGAGAGAGAGAGAGAAGGGGAGGAGCTACCCCAGTTGGCAGAATCATGAGCAAATGAAATGGTTGTGGTCTTAGGCCACTGAGTCTTGGAGTAGTATGTTACACATTAATAAATCATTGAAACATCTGTAAATAACAACTCTGTGTCCTCAGTTAAAATTGCTGTGCTACTTTACAAGCCTATCTAAATGTATTAGCTAGTCTTTGATCCCATTTTGTGATTCATCAAAAAAACCATAATAAATCATAGTACTTGCTTAGGAAAGTAAAATTGAAGAAAAAAGGCATCAAACTACTCATACTGGTTATTTCAAGAGTGTGGAATTATGGAGGGAGAGGCTTTCAATTTTCATTATATTTTTCTGTAATGTTTAAATTTTATATCACAACATGCATTACTTGCCTCATTTTATTCCTCACTTTAGTGGAAATTGTTTAATATTTCACTATTAAGTGAACACTGGCTTTTTTTTTACAATAGGTGTAAATGTGTGTCAATTTTACATATTTTGTCATGTTAAGCACATGTCCCCTTATTGTTATGTAACCAAATGTTTAAAAATCAGCATTGGATTTTGAAATATATTGAATATCCATTTTTGCATTTATCTAAATTAAATAATTTTTCTCCTTTTATCTGTTAATATGGTCATTTATCTAACCTAATATTAAATCATCCATGCATTACTGATTTTACTGGTGAAAGAAAAACCTTCTTAATACAGTAGGGGATCTGCCACAGGAGAATTTCATGAGGAAGGATTGGGGCTTGAGAGAGAAGCAAGTAAGTGTCCCCAAGTCTCTTCAAATTGGCCCAATAGACAAGGAGTCCACATGTCCAGAATGTAAGCACTTTCTGAATTCCTTAAAGAAAAACTCACCCCACACCAAATGCCCTTTAATCACAATCCACATTTGCTGCCCAAGCCACAGTGATTTTCAGTTGTGCTAAAGGAACCACACTAATCAACCTAGACAACCAAATAGTTCAAGCAAACACCATGAAAGAGAGGTATGAGGCTGAATAAGCAGAGGAACTAACCCCAAATGAAGTAGAGTTAATACAAGAATCAGAAGAGAACTCTAAAATAAGTATAGTTAATACACTAGGAGACAGTTGAGCACATGTAACATTCTTAAATCAAAATTAGACTGCCGGGCTTCCCTGGTGGCGCAGTGGTTGGGAGTCTGCCTACCGATGCGGGGGACGCGGGTTCGTGCCCCGGTCTGGGAAGATCCCACATCCCGTAGAGCGGCTGGGCTTGTGAGCCATGGCTGCTGGGCCTGCGCGTCTGGAGCCTGTGCTCCGCAACGGGAGAGGCCACAACAGTGAGAGGCCCACATAACGCAAAAAAAAAAAAAAAAAAAAAAAAAAAAATTAGACTGCCAACAATAAAAACAAGCAGAATTCATGAAATTTAAATCATGGATGCTAAATTAAAAACACAGAATAAAAGCTGAGTAGCAGGACAAACACATGAAGACCAATTTGGGGACCTGGAAAATCAAAGTAGTTTTTTCTCTAGAACACAGTGCTAAAGTAAAAATAAGAATTTTTCTACCCCAACACTCTCTCCATCCTTCCTACATAGCTCTGGAAACTTTAGAGTCACCTTGTTGAGCACGCCCTAGGAGCAGGAAGACAGAAGCTGTCACTTTACTTTCAAAAATCTTTAAATACAATCTTTTAATTTTAAATTTTAATAAAATAAATAATAAAATTAAAATAAGATTAAAAATTAAAATTAAAAAATAAAATCTTTCAATGGAATTTGAAATATTACATGGGATACATTTGCTAAAATAGACTTTTCCATGGTTTGAGGTGAACTGAGTGACTAATAGTGACCAGGAAAATCCTGGAGCTTCCCTGGGATCTCTCTCATGGCTCCAGAATGGGTTTGAACAGACAGTGGAAAACAAAAATAAAATTGTTGAATGATTATCCCTACAGTCCTGCTGGTTCCACCTAACGACTCCATTTGGTTTTCAAACTATAGAGTACATCAGAAACTCCAAGAGAGCTTGTTAAAAATAGATCTGGGGGGCTTCCCTGGTGGCGCAGTGGTTGAGAGTCCGCTTGCCGATGCAGGGGACACGGGTTCGTGCCCCGGTCCGGGAGGATCCCACATGCCGCGGAGTGGCTGGGCCCGTGAGCCATGGCCGCTGAGCCTGCGCGTCCGGAGCCTGTGCTCCGCAACGGGAGAGGCCACAACAGTGAGAGGCCCACGAACTGCAAAAAAAAAAAAAAAAAGATCTGGGGGCTTCCCTGGTGGCGCAGTGGTTGGGAGTCCCCCTGCCAATGCAGGGGACACGGGTTCGAGCCCTGGTCTGGGAAGATCCCACATGCCATGGAGCAACTGAGCCAGTGTGCCACAACTACTGAGCCTGCGCTCTAGAGCCTGCAAGCCACAACTACTGAGCCCTTGTGCTGCAACTACTGAAGCCCACGCTCCGAGAGCCTGTGCTCCACAACAAGAGAAGCCACTGCAATGACAAGCCCGCGCACCACAACGAAGAGTAGCCCCCACTCACTGCAACTAAAGAAAGCCCGCGCGCAGCAACAAAGACCCAACACAGTCATAAGTAAATAAATAAATAAATAAAGTAAGTAAGTAATTAAAGAAAGAAAGAAATAGGAAAAAAAAAAAAAAAGATCCAGAGGCCCCAAGCCCCAGAGAGTCATAGTCAGGAAGTCTGGAGGGGGTCCAGCAATCAGTATTTTAAACAAGCCCCACCAAATAATTTTGATCAAATTAACCTGCTCACCACACCTTAAATAATACTCTTCAAACTCACAGCCCAATCTACAATTGCTTTCCTCTGTGCATCAATGAAAGCTTTTCATTTCCCTTAAAAATCCCTACCTCCATTTCAACAGCCTGAAATACCATTTCTTTAGCAAAGCTCTCCTGGATCCCCTTCTGGGTTCCCATTTTCTTCCCTTACTTGGGGCATTTGTAACCTTCCCCAAATTTTAGCACTCTGGTTAAAGGCATAGGCTTTGGATTAAAACAGACCAGGGTTCAGGTCCCAGCTTTGCCACTTATTAGCTGTGTGACCTTGACCAAATCGTTTAAATGTCACGTGTCAAATCAGCAGTCGGGAAGGGGAGAGTAAAGCCCCAAGAGCTGGAAAGAGAACATCACATACAACAAATCCAAAGGACCAGAGGTAAGAAATGAGGTTGGAGCTGCAGAACAGTTTAAGCGTTCAAACCAGGGACAAGAAAGAGAGAAGAAAGAGGTAAAGAAATCAGCAAAACAAAAAGAAAGAAAAGAAATCAGCAGGGGGGTAGAGATTTGGGTGTCGAACATTTGCAGCTGGCTCACATGACTCATATGACTCTTGAGGGCCACTGTACATACTTCTCCCCTGATCCACCTTCAGTGACATCACACTGTGCTTGAAATCAGCCACTACAGTATTTATACCAGGGCAATCAGCAGACCCTGCAAATCAGAGTTTTATTTCTTTAGCGAGTTGATTGTCCAAACTTTCCCAGAACACCACTGAGTCTATCTGAGGAGATCAGTTGATCTTAAACATCAAAATTTGTGAGTTGTCTTTTTTGGCAGGCAGGTTCATGGTGCATGGGCAGAACAGGCTCACCCAAATGGCCATGAGGGGAAAGAAAGGAATGAACGAATGAACGAATGCATGCATGAATATATGAATGAATTTTCCTGAAGGGGCTCCTAATATGAACTCCTAAAGGAAAGGCATTATAAGCAATTTTACTAATTGCAGCTTTTCACGTGGCAAATGAGAGAGGCATCCTCTACAGACTGCAGTCAAGAACTCAAGCCTCATTATTCAATCACAGATATCACTTCATGAAGCCCAGTAAACAGACATTTCCTGGGAATTTGGCAAAGCCAGTTTTTGCAACCTCCTTCGCCTTTCAGCAAGGAGAGTGGGAAAGTTCATGATGGGAGTTTCTCAGCTGAATGAAACTCATGAACAAACATGGATTGGACTCCCCCAACAGGTGAAGACTCTCTGATTGCTCCAGGATCAAATATACAATTAGGAAGCTGACACATTTCAGACCTCAGCAGTCTCTCGGTGCTAGGTCTCTCCACCAAAACTATCTTGGCTGGATAGATCAAGGAATGTGTTACTGATTTTTAACATCTGGACAGGAAGTGATAGTTGGCATACAGTTAATTAAGCCAAGGATGGATTACAAATTAGCTGTGAGAGCTATAACATACTTTCTGCCTCTTTACCTGATGTATAACCATGTAGTCAGTCAGAAGTGTTGAAAAAAATGTAGACTGAACAAGTTTTGGTATATGCTTTAAAAAAAAAAAAAGCCAAGGATGGACCTAGAGATTATCATACTAAGCAAAGTAGTCAAAAAGAGAAAGACAAATACCATATGATATCACTTACATGTGGAATCTAAAATATGACTCAAATGAACCTATCTATGAAACAGAAACAGACTCATGCACATAGAGAACAGACTTGTGGTTGCCAAGGGGGGTGGGGAGGGGAGGGAAGGAATGGGAGTTTGGGATTAGCAGAGGCAAACTATTATTCATAGGATGGATAAACAACAAGGTCCTACTGATAGCACAAGGAACTATATTCAATATCCTGTGACAAACCATAATGGAAAAGAATATGAAAAAGAATATATATATACATGTATGTTTAACTGAGTCACTTTGTTGTACAGAAGAAATTAACACAACATTGTAAATCAACTATACTTCGATAAATTTTTTTTTTAATGAAAACCAAAAGAAGCCAAGGGACCTGCACAGATTCCTCAACTCATTTTGAACTTTCCAGATCTTTATTTGGAGAAATCATTGTATAACCTGCTAAATATTTTTAGTGTATGCTTTAGAAGCCTGGAAAATGTGAATGTGTCCTTTAAGTATATCTATTATCAGAGCAACAAGATAATAAAACAGCTGCAGCAGAGCCTGATTAAGTTGTGATGCCTTCACCTATTTATTGAGGTGCTCAATAAATACTTGGTGTTGAACAAATGCAGTAGAGTTAGAGAAGAAGAAAGCTTATAAGAAGGTGTCTCTTATCCTTTTCCAGCTTAGACCAAGCTGCTCAAAAGGAAAACTTGATTAGTAAGGAATCAGACATTCTCCCTCCTGGGAAGAAGGCTCAGAAGAGGCAAAATGAGCAGGATGCTGTAGACAGTAATACTGATTAGGAAATTAGGAAGCAAAATAATCTCTTCTCACCAATAAATGAAAGCAGGTCACTAGAGGCTTCTTGTGAAATTCGAGGACAGTCTCCTGTAAGGACTACCGACTTTAGAAATGCTCTAAGGCTCAAACCGCAGAAGTTGAGTCCCATTTGGGTATGAATTCAGGTTTTGAAACTTATCCTTCTCCTGGTCCTAGTAGTACAATTAGAATTAAATTAAATTGGATCATGAACAGTTCAACTGTTCATGAAAAATGCTACATCACATTTAGGCATTCATTTTTCTTAAAATTTTGCTCTAACCCTTCAATATTTTTTTTATTTTTTATTGAAGTATAGTTGACTTACAATATTCTATTAGTTTCAGGTGGACAACATAGTAACTTGATATTTTTATAGATTATCTACTGGCTATATTCCCTGTGCTGTACATTACATCCTTGTAACTTATCTGTGTTACACCTAATAGTTTGTACCTCTTAATCCCCCTCACCCATTTTGCCCCTCCTCCCACCCACTTCCTTCTTGCAACCACCCATCTGTTCTCTGTACCTGTGAGTCTGTTTCTATTTTGTTATATTTGTTCACTTGTATTATTCTTTAGATTTTACATATAAGTGAAAACATGCAGTATTTTTTTGATATTTTTAAGTGTTTATAGTCAGTTAATTATGATTTATCTTATTTATTTAGAGTTTTTTTATTTCAGTGTAATTGACTGCTAAGGTTTGCAGTAGAGACCTAGGGGGACGTCTGTGAGCCCCTGACCCACCCCCTTCTCTAAGAACTGCCTTTGCCCTTCTGGACCTTAGCCACAGTGACTTTCCTACGTGGCCCTGCTTCCCAGCATAGCTGACTGGGTCAGCGTGGACACAGGCTCAGGCTGAGACAAATTCTCTCTCTCTCTCTCTCTCTCTCTCTCTCTCTCTCTCGCTCTGTAGAGAATTTGGACTTGGGATGCAAGGAATAGATTCTAGGGAGCGTGGGAGGATGTTTGAATGCTGGACATGTAACTTGGGAGTTTGGGGTCAATTAAGGGCTGTAAAAGCAAACAGAGCCAGTTTAGTAAAGAAGTACAAAGCACGTATGCTGACCAAAAAATAAGAGGCGGAAATATGAGACCTGAGAACAAGAAACAGCTTCCTGTGTTCCCAGTGGCTTGACAGATTCTGCTTCCAGCCTCCCCAGGTTCTAATTTTTCTTATGTGAAAAATCCCAGCATCCCTTCTAGTAGATATAAATTAAGGCCAGGATGCAGGAGTAGTTATGACACATTCTAGGGAACAAGTAGCTCATTTTAAAACATAAAGTCAGAGCATATCGTTCTTAGGATCGGAACAATCAATGGTTTTCCATCTCACTCAGTTTTGATAAAAGCCAAAGTAGTCACAATGAACAGTTTACAAGACTCTTGATGATGTGCCTCAGCCCACTCTCTCTCTCTCTCTCTCTCCCCTGCTCTCCTCCAACCCACTAGCTTTCTCACAGACCCTTGAAATCACCCCGGGGCCCTTGCACTTACAATCTCCTCCTCCAGATATCTGCTTGGCTTGCTCTCTCAGCACCTTCAAGTCTGGATTCAACAATCACCCCCCTGATGAGCTATTCCATGAACACCCTTTTTAAATTGTACCACCTTCCTCTCACTCCCTACTCCTTTCTTGCTTTATGTCTCTCCACTGAACTTACTGCCTTCTGATAGGCTCCATCTGTCTCCCCAATTAGAATGAAGCTCCACGAGGTCTGGGATTTTGTTTCTGTTCACTGCTATATTACCAGTGCCAAGAAAGGACAGTGCCTGGTGCTTGATAAATGTTTATTGAATGAATGAATGTGGTTGGTCACAAAATGGCTAAAACAAAAGAGAAGTTATCAAGAGCGAGAGCACATGCAGGCCTGTATGCTAAGACAAGGAGACACAACCTAAGTCTAAATCCTGTGAGGAGCCATGAAGGGTGACAACAGGGTGTGGTCTGATCAGAGTCACGCTGTAGGACAATCTCTCTAGCTGAAGTGTGAAGTTGAGACTTGGGGAGGGAGTGCAGGGCAGGCAGCAAGACCACTTTTCAGAGACTAAGGCTGTGATCCTGATGAGAAGTCAAGAAGGCCTTAATGGAGACTATGAATGACCACAGGGATGGAGGAGGAGGGACACAGTGCCAGACATCTAAAGAGAGAATCTGTAGGACATGGTGACCGGTTGACAATAGCAAATACCTAAGAGGGGATGTGATGTCTTAAATGACTCCTTGGTTTCTACTGCAGAATATGAGTGGCAGTTTGAAGAAGGAGTGAGTTCGATTTTGCATATATTGAATTTTATGTGCCAATGAAGATGCCCATAACTAAATATAGAGATTTGATGTTCAGTGAAGATCTGAGTTAGACCAAGAAATCTCATTGCATAAATGGTAGTTGCAGGGGACCCAGTTGAAACTGTAGGTTCTGGAATTTTAATGGAAGCCTTACTGTGGCATCCTGCAGTTGGGGGTGAGAGATGGTAGGGAGTATTCCCATTGATAGGAATCAGATGGGAAACAGATTTTACTCTCTCTCCAGGTGGAATTTGGAATGTGTTATTCCAATATAATCACCTATGGTAACTGACCCTGGAGAATAATTAGGTATAGCACTATTGTTCACCTACATTAGGGGTGAATTTGGTCTTGTGGGCTAGCCTAGGGACCTAACCACTTCCTGCATAATGCTGTTTCCCTGGTAAAATGTGTAGCCCATTCACAAGCTGAGAACTGCTGATATTATAAGATGAGAAATCTCCAAAGAAGCCCACATTTTGCAGAATTCCAGTTGTACCTTGTGAATTTTTCCATCTAAAGGACAACTGTTTCATAAAATGGGAGTAAAGTATGTTTCTGACTCCCAAGTGGGTTGTTGATGCTGAGGAGCGTAGATCATCTACACAGTATCGTAGCTGAAGCTCTGAGATGGAAGAAATCCTTAAAGGGAAGAGTATAGAGAAAAGAGAGGTAAGATCCCCAGACATGATAACTGAACTTTGGGGACACAAATATCTGAGAATACATTAAAAAACTTGGTAAATATGTTACACACAGAGTCCGTGGAATTCAGAGTGCAGGATTTGGATAAAATAAGTAGCTATACTAGCTAGGATTCTTTGGGTTGCAATTAAAAGAAACTCAAGAGTAAAAGAGAGAGAGAGAGAGAGAGGGAAGGACGGAGGGAGGAAGGAAAAGGAGGGAGTGCCATTGGCTCACATATCTGTAAAGTCAAGGGGTAACTACTACAGCTTCAGGCGCTACTGGATCCAGGGACCCAAATGATGCTTTCTGGTCAGTTTGGTTTTCTTCCATCTTTTTTTTTTTTTTTTTTTTTTGCGGTACGCGGGCCTCTCACTGTTGTGGCCTCTCCCATTGCGGAGCACAGGCTCCGGACGCGCAGGCCCAGTGGCCATGGCTCACGGGCCCAGCCGCTCCGCGGCATGTAGGATCTTCCTGGACCAGGGCACGAACCCGTGTCCCCTGCATCGGCAGGCGGACTCTCAACCACTGCGCCACCAGGGAAGCCCTCTACCATCTCTTGACTCAGGTTTCTTATATGTTGGCTGCTTAACAATCAAGTTGACCCTTCACAGAAGCAAGATGGCTGCCATCAGTTTCAGGTTTGTTTTTATTTTCCCAACACCTTAACAGAAAGAGGATGCCTCTTTTCCAATCGGTCCAACAAAAAGAGTGAACACAACTGATTGGACGAGCTTGGGTCATGTGTCATCCGTAAACTAACACTACACCCAGAGGGAATAGAGCCCCTATTAGCCACAACTGGGTCACATGCAACCTAAAATGCAGTCAGGCTGAAGTAGGAGAAATAAGTGATTCCCCAAGGAAACTATGGATTCTATTACCAGAAGGAGGATTAGATGCCAGGCAGCAAGAATACCAGATGTCTCAGGGGAACCAGGCTGGAGAAAACCTTCCTTAGGGGCTTCTCTTCCCCAGAAGGCCTCTTTGAGGGCTGATCCAAAGGTGTTGATGGCCTTAGTGAGCTCAAGGAGTCAAAAAAAGATTTCACATGAAGTGTGGAGAGGATGGATATTGACTGAGGATATTAACTCCCTCCGATGGATGCATTTAGCTCAAACCTCTGTTCTGCCACCCTTCTTCTGCTACAACACCCAACAAGTTGATTTTAATACCCAGCCTTCCCCAGCGTCCAGTGTCACTTTGATTTCTGCTGTTATTTGGCAGAATGATTGAGAAGAATAAAAGGAAATTAAGTTCAGCAATTCTTGAGATTGAGGTAAGTATGGAAACAAAGCACACTTCTGAAGCTTGTAGGTGTGCTTCTACATAGGGTGTCCCCCCACTTCCCCTCACTTTAGAGTTTCATAATGGGTGTGGCCCACCCTTAGGCCATACTTCTAAAAACAAGAGAAATTATTATACTACTTGTAGGGAGATTGAATCATAGGACCTGCCAGATCCCCTGTTTTAAGTGGCAGGGGAAGAGGGGATGGGTTGGAGCAAAGAAGGACTGGGGTGGACGCAGCTCAGGCATCAGCCAATGGACCAGTGTCAGTAACTGGTTTAGTAAAGCAGTCTGCACAGGTCACAGGATGGGTCTAAGATGAGAGAGGTAAAGTCCTAACTAATGATCAGGATACCAAGAAAAGGCAAATAGGGGGCCCAAAGACATGGTGTGAAACAACATGGGCTCCAGGGTCCACAATCCAGTTGTTTTAACAGTAGTGCTACAGCCAGGTGGGGAGAGTGTGAGAGTCAGTCCCCAGAGGAAATTCAAGCTCAAAGACAACAGGAATTAATGAGGATAGAATGCACAACGAAAGCCAAGTTAGTACATTGTTGTCTGAATGGATTCATTTAGCTAATACATGGGACTCTGGAGTAGGTCCAAGGTCATGATGCTTGGACACTGCTCCATAAATCTTAAGATGTAGCCTTTTAAGTTGAACATCTGATATCAACCAATAATATGTCCACAAACCTTCCTAAGTCCTACTCTACTGGGGCCAACTTTATAGCCTGGTGTTAAAATAGTGTTTTTCCATGAATTCTTTATTAAACTTGTTTCTTGACTTATGATCTGTCAACAAAGCGCATTGCTGTCTCCTAAAATATGGATCCAGCTTTCCTAAGGCCCACACTTTGGCTGGGCACTCCTTTAGGAAAGTTTCCTCTTTTGATGGATATTTTTCTGCTGAAACAGATCATCAATTCTTTCAGTCTGTGTTATCGTCATGCCTGAAGCATTTATGCCTTACTTAAGCCTTCCATTATAATCAGCTGCCCTTAGCTTGCTATTGCCTGCAAGGGCTTTGCCTCAATCACATAAGCATTACAACAACTGCTCTTTTAGCTGTGGATCAAGTTTTATTTAGGGTGCCCTATGTAAGTGAGAACACTTCAAAATGCTAATTTATAATGAGCCAAAAGTTGACTGACAGAGTAATAATAATAATACTATGAGTGGACTATTGAGAGGCCAAAGGAATGGACCAAGAAAGAACATGGCTGGGAAAAAGAGGTAAGCTGACCAAAAGCACGGACAGAAAAGAAAAGGAAGAAAGAGAAACACAGGCAAGCAGTGATTGCCAGTGGGGGAATGGGTATGGTATTAGGCTGGAAGGGAAAGCGAAAAAGACAAATTTTTTTGTTACTGTCATGACAGCTGTGTAACAGAAAACAATATGACTTGGGAGTCTCCAGGAAAAATAAGTAAATTTGATAGAGTAATCGATAGGATTGAAGCACTTAAAAAAAAAAACTATGTATATGAGAAAGGCAAGTAGTACAAATAAAAACAAAAAAAAAGGAAGGGCACTAGGAAACTTTTCAAGAAAAGAAATACAATCATTGTATACCTTTTGGCTCTTTGGTGAACGATATCTGTTATTGTTCACCAATATTGATATGATGACAGTTTACCCTTGAACAACACAGTCTGAACTGCCTGGGTCCACTTATACACTGATTTTTTCAATAAATATGTACTACAGTACTACACGACCCACGGTTGATTGAATTCACGGATGCAGAACCAGGGATACACAAGGCCAACTGTGCACTGATACAAGGATTCTTGACTGTGCACGTGTCGGCACCCCTAACCCCCTCCTTGTTCAAGGTTCAACTATATAAACAGTGATATCACTATATTAGAAGGATGGGAGATAGGGAGTATATGAGAGCTAAATCCTCAACCATTATTTCAGGATGTGAATAGATAATACCTGAAGTTGATACATCAAGAAATAGGTAAAGGAGCTTATCATTTGGAAGACAGCTCAGAGAGTTTAAAATGGTTGTCTCCAGAGAACAGGAAAGGAGGGTAGAAGAGAGATTGTTGCTTCTCATCACAAGCTCTTTGTGCTATCCAACTTTTTTTTGTTGTTGTTGTTACGTGGGCCTCTCACTGTTGAGGCCTCTCCCTTTGCGGAGCACAGGCTCCGGACGCAGAGGCTCAGCGGCCATGGCTCACGGGCCCAGCTGTTGCGCGGCATGCGGGATCTTCCCGGACCGGGGCACGAACTCATGTCCCCTGCATCGGCAGGCGGACTCTCAACCACTGCGCCACCAGGGAAGCCTGCTATCCAACTATTTTTAGTTAGCATGGGACTTAGTGTCAGGAAAAGTTTTACTGAGCACCTGCACTGTGCTAAGTATTACACACACATTATTTCACTTAAACCTCACAAAAACAAACACTTCTCTAGTGCTTACTGCCAGATACTAAGCACTTTACATTTTCAACTCATTCAATCTCTGCAACAACTTGATGAAGTGGTTAATCTTATTTTGCCCATTTAACAGAAGAGGAAATTGAGGCACAGAGGATGAAAACCTTGCCTGAGGTCACACAGTTGAGAGTGGTGATGCTGGAATCTGAGCCCAGGAAACTCAGCTCATAGCCTCTGCACTTTGCCTGCTGTCTAACAAAGCCAAAGCATAGATATTATCTCAACTTTGGAGATGAGGAAACTTGGGGAAAGACAAAGCCATTTTCTGAGATCACATAGATAGTGTATGGGATTTGTTTGACTATGGGTTAAATTAACTTTAACACTCACGCTCTGTCTCTCCATGGCATCATGCAAATCTGTGTTTAAAAAGGTGAGACAGTTGTGAGCAAGGCAAGAACATCCATTCTTGTCACTGCTGTTTAACATAGTGCTGAAAGTTCTAGCCAGTGCAGTAAGGTAAGAAAAGAAGAAAAGAAAAGAAAAGAAAAGGAAAGAAAAGAAAAAGCAAACTGATCAAAAAAGGAAGAAATAAAGTGGTCCATATCTGTAGATGACATGATATTCTACATAGAAAATTCCAAGGAATCTACAAAACATAACTAGAATAACTGAGCTCAGCAAGGTGACAGGATATAAGATAAACATACAAAAATCAATTGTATTTCTATATACTAGCAATAAACATGTGGAAACCAAAATTAGAAATACAATACTATTTACAATTGCTCAAAAAAATGAAATAGGTATAAGTCTAACAAAATACATACAAGAATTATATGCCAAAAATTATGAGATCAAAGATCTAAATGAACAGAGAGATGTACCATGTTCATGAATTAGAAGACTCAACATAGTAAAAATGTCAGTTCTCTCCAAATATAACATAATTCTTGTTTCATCTTTTGTGTTGTCTGTTTTGCTAAGTTTGGCCCCTGCCCTCATGGAGTTTATAATCTAATCAGTTGAAGAAGAAAACAAAAAGGCATCAAGGAACAAAATAATAAATAAAATAAAGGAACAATGGTTCTATAATAAAGAATATGGGGAGGCTTTCCTGGTGGCACAGTGGTTAAGAATCTGCCTGCCAATGCAGGGGACAAGGGTTTGAGCCCTGGTCTGGGAAGATCCCACATGCCATGGAGCAACTAAGCCCGTGCACCACAACTACTGAGCCTGCGCTCTAGAGCCCACAAGCCACAACTACTGAGCCCACATGCCACAACTACTGAAGCCCGTGCACCTAGAGCCTGTGCTCTGCAAAAGTGAAGCCACTGCAATGAGAAGCCCACACACTGCAACGAAGAGTAGCCCCCGCTTACCACAACTAGAGAAAGCCCACACGCAGCAACGAAGACGCAACACAGCCAAAAATTAATTAATTAATTAATTAAAAAAAAAGAGAATATGGGAGAAGAGTAGTCAGAGAATGCCTCTATGGCAAGGTGATATTTGACGTGCTGAGACATGAAGAGTAAGGACTCTATAAAGACTGAGGCAAGAATGATCAAAGTAAAGAAGTAGCAAGAGCTCTGATGTAGGGGAATGAGTTTGAAATTGTTCCAAGAACTAGAAAAAGTCCAGTGCATCTGGAGCAAAATGAGCAAGATGGGAGAAAGGATGGAAGGGAGTTTGGAGAGAGAAGCAGGAGCCAAATCCCACGGCACCTTGAAAAGGCATAATGAGGCGTTTTATCTTTGGAAAACAATTGAGGGGAAATGAAATGATTTGATTTCATTTCAGATTGAATGATCCCTCTGGCCACTCTGTAGAAAATGCTTTGGAGAGGAGTAAGGATGAAAGCAAGAGAAGTGGGTGGGAGATCATTGCAGTAAATAATCCAGGAAAGAGATAATGGTGGTGACTTCAGCTAAGGCAGTGGCAAGAAAACAGGAGATATGGAGGAATTTTGGGGGGTAGAGTCAGCAGCATCTACTACTGGATTGAAAAAAAGAGGACAAGGAAAAGGGAGGGGATCAAAGACAACTCCCAGGTCTTTGGCTTGAACATCTGGAAGAACAATGATGCTATTTGCTAAGATGATGATGATCATGGGAGAAATGAGTAAGCAGAGAAGTGGAGTTGAGAAATCAAGGTTTCAGTGCTGGACATAATAAGACTGAAATTCCTAAGGGACAACCAAGTGAACATGCCAAGTAGACTCTCTGGAGACAAAAGAGAGGTCTGGGATAGAGGCTGAAAGGGGACATCTTCAGCATATAGATGGGTGGTTCTTGACTGTGGCTGCTCAATAAATTACCTAAAGGACTTCTTAAATGTGTTGCTGCCCACATCCTACCACTACATCAATTAAATCAGAAGCTGTGGAGGTGGAACCCAGGCATCAGACCTTCTAAGGAACACTTATGTTTAGAGATTGGGGGAAGGAGAGGGAACCAGCAAAAGAAGACTGAGAAGTGGCCAGTGACGTAGGAAGTCACCCAGGATATGTGGCTCATGGAAGCTAAGTGGGGTCTGTTTCAAAAAGGAGATAATATACTGCTACACAGGGATGTTATGAGAATTCAATGAGAAATACATGCAAAAGCACTTTATAAATTTTTAACTGATGAACAAATACTAGATGAGGTATTAGCATCATCTAAGGGGAAAAATTATTCTCCTCCTGGTAAAACAGTCCTACCTGTGCCACAGAGGAAGTATATTTGCAACAAACCTGACCCTTGGAGAAATGCTGGGGAGGGAGGTCCACCCCTAGCACTTCTTACATTTGTGAGAAGTAAGCAAAAATCCTACAATTATGAAGATTAAATAAATTAATGCCCATTATCCTTAGCTCAATGCTTAGTACATCATCATCATCATAGTAATAATAATAATTATCATTATTATTATTAGTGAAGCTAACACAGAGTGCTTTCTATTTGCCAGGCAAAGTTCTAAATGCTTTACATGTATTTATTCAGTTAACATTCAAAAAGTTAGCTATTGATTTGTTATTGTTGTTAATTTCAAATGATTTGGTTTCCTGAGTGGGCGCTAGGGGAAGGTATAGAGATGGGTTCAGCATTCCAGAACCATTGTTCTGATGTGCAGGTTAATAATGGTCTCATGATACTTTTCTGGAAATGGCAGAGAAGATGGGATCTGTCCCAAGAGCAGTCTATGGGCCTCCAGAGCCATGAGTCAGTTCCTAGGACTACCTGAAGGACAGCAGGACTGTCCTATGGCAGGACCATGTCCCACAGTGATATTTGAATTCCTTCATGGAGGTTGTGTCATAGGCAGGTTCACAGCTACATTTGAAGGTTTCTGGGCATAGAGACAACTTCATCTGGGTTCTTCAACTCAACTACTGATCACTCATAGATATCAGGTATTTAAGCCTCACCTTGGCTTTGTGAAGTAGAGATGGTTATCCCCATTCTACAAGAAAGGAGGCAGAGACTTAGAGAGGTTAAAAACTTGCCCAAATTCACACAGCTAGTTAGCATCAGAGCCAGGACGCAAATTGCATACCCTAAATCCAAGTTCAGACTTTCTCTTCTACCATGATAGTCTTATTTTTTTTTTACCAAATTTTGAGGAGTTAGAGCTATGGCCAAACTAAAAGAAACCCATGACAAGACCCAGAAAGACTTCATATTCAATACAGTAAGGGGAAAATGGGCAAAAAATATGAATAGGTAATTTGCAGAAGAGGCACACAAATGTCAAAAACAAGTAAAAAGATGCAAATAAAATACAAATTTTAAAATACATATTATTATTTTATACCCATCAGATTCATTTTAAAAAAGTAGAAATCAGAAAATAACAAGCACTGGAAAGGATATGGGGGTACAACCCTCAGACATTGCTGGTGGGAGCTGTAAATTAGTGCATTGAATCCAGAAAACAAGGCGATGGTATCTAGAAAACTGAAAAGCCCATAACCCCACATTTCTACTTCCAGGTATAGTCCATAGAGAAACTTCCCTCATTTCTGTACAAGGAGACATGTACAAGGATATTTCCTATTGGTAACATGAGAAAAAGTAAACTACTTAAACGTCTATTTATCAAGGAATGGATAAATAAAAGACGGGTATTCATTCTATAGAATACTGTCTAGCAGTTAAAATGAATAAACTAAATCAATGTATGTCATAATGAATGGATCTCAAATATACAGACTTGACTGAAAATGGCAAATTAGCAGAATGATACATAAAGTAAAATATCATTGACTGGAAGAATGACTTTTAGAAGTATAGGTTCTAGGATTAGTGCAGAGTGAAGAGGAAATAAATTTGGGACCAGAGCAATCTTTGGTTAAAACTCTTCAACAAACCAAAAAAAAACAAAACACAAACTCTTCAACAAATCGATTTCCAAAGTCTCCCCATTTCTTTCTGACACCATCTTTACCTCTGTCTTCCTTTTTTCCCTTCCAATTCCCTCTCTCTCTCCTAGAATCCCCTAATCTAAGTTCCATGAGTGGTTTCAGAGAAATGGTAAATCCTCTGACATTATAAGTAAAATTTTGTATCTCCGAGTATTATTCCTGGGGAATGGGTTCATAGTTTCTGCAGATTATCAGAAAGGTCAGTGTCCCATAAGATTAAAATTCAAGGGAAAAAAATTTTCAAAGAAACATGTAGCTATGATACAGTTTCTTCAGTCTATCATGCCCTGAGAGTAAGAGTTATTTCTCATCAGAAGAAAAAAATAAAAGAGAAAAAATGTAAAGTGATTTGTTCTGACCCTGTTTCCACTAGCCCCATGCCCTGGGAGAAAATGCCCTGCCTTTGGAAACATAAACATCTCCATCCTCCCCAGCCTGCCAGGCCTCACATCCATCATTTCAGGCAGGCTCTGGGCAGCAGCAGCTGGCCTCCTTCGCTGCCACTCATGACCCTTTCCATCAGATGTCAGGGTCTAGCTCTGGCCAGCTTGTTGACAATTATGAAGATTTTTTCCAACCCAGCCAAACAGCCTCTGCGCCATCAGAGCTCTCCAGAGCTGGGGAAACTACAAGAGACTGCAAAAGCAGAACTTGTTTTGTAGAGGACACCCCAACAGAGGGCCCAAACCCACAGGTCCAGGCACAGTTACAGGGGCTCCCCAGGGCCTGGGATCTAAGTGGGCTCCTCTGTAACCTCGGGTTATGGGCCCCATAGTCCTCTGCTCTAAACTCATAGGTTATCTGGGGAGACCAGTGAGATGGAGACAATTATTACATACACCTGGGGTCAGTTGAGGGTCAGCCAGGTGGCTCTGCTGATCTTGTTTCGATTGCTCACATGTTTAGGTGTCAGCTGGCTGTCAGCTACCTGGACTGGCCTCTGTCAGGTGCCTGGGTTCTGCTTTGCTTCAAGTGTCTCTCATTCTCCAGCACACTAGCCTAGGCATGCTCTTGTGGTAAACGGAAAGGTATAAGGGACAGCAAGCACTGAGCCTATGTTAAGCCTCTGCTTGCATCACATCCACTAATACACATTGGCCAAAGCAAGTCACAGGGCCATGCCCAGAGTCAAGGACAGGGCTTGTCACCCTGCCCACAGTGAGCAGACACTGCAAGCCAGGTAAGAGGTTGCATTTTGGGGTCAGGCTCTGCCTCTTACCAGGGATGTCTCTTAAATTCTCTGAGCAAATAAGACACTACTTTTCACCTATCTGATTAGTGAAGAAAATTTTCTTTACTCTGGTAATACACAGTCCAGAACACAGGTGGAGAAATAGGCACCTTAACATGCTATGGGTGGGATTTTATTGTATTTTATGGGGCAACTGAATCATATTTATTGTGGAGGATTACAAAATGGCCCAAAATTCTTCTCAGCCCTGTGTGCATTTCCCCTTTTCAATGTAACCTTGCAGTTCCTCCCCCCATGAAAATGAATTAGTCATGTGACTGTTTAGGCCAAAGGGGTGATAGCAAATGTGACACAGGCAGAGGTTTTAATAGCACTTGTACATTGGGAATTGCCCCTCTTTGCTGTACTTGGAAGCGTGAGAGGGCTATGCAAATGAGCCCAAGCAAGCCTGCTATAGGATGAGAGGCCACGTGGAGGAAATTAAGGTGCCTCAGTGGACCTGAGTAGACAGAGTGGACAGATGCATGAGCAAACCCAGCCAAGATCAGCCATGCCTGGCCTACACCAGAAAAGCTTTCCAGCTAAGCCCAGGCCAAACTACCAAATCCCACAATCCCAGGACGAGCTCATAAAAGATGCCAATTCATTTCATCATATTCTCATGAGGGGCAGTGTCTTTCAGAAGTAGAGCTACCATGTAGCTTCACTCAACAAATATCTATTAAGCCCCTACTATTACATGCTAGGATTGCTCTAGGCATTGATGATATAACAATGGGGGAAAAAAGATGAAAAATGTCCCTGCCTCATAAAGCTTTTGTAAGGGGTAAGAGGCAGAAAAAATTTTTAATTACTATGTACAATACATTGAACAATAGTGACAAGTGCTCTGGAGAAAAATAATAATAATGTATAACACTATGTTCCAGGCACCATCTAAATGAAGATAGGGAGCGTTGAGAGGGGATGTCATATTATATGGGAAAGCCAGACAAGACCTCCATGAGAAGGAGGTGAAGTGAGTAAAGATCTGAAAAAGGTGAGCAAATGAGCCTCACTGAAATCTAGGGGAAGAGTTCTCCTGGAAGAGGAAACAGCAAAGGCAAAGATGGGCTTCTAAGGGTGGGCTAGAGCCAAGGGAGAGTGTAGGATTTGAAGGCAGAGAGATGAAAGGGGGGCCAGGCTGTGTAGGGCCACTATAAGGAGCTTTTTTGTAAACTCTTGTACCATTCTAATTTTTTTTTAACCAAATGTGTGTGTTCCTTTCAAAACAATAATTTTAAAGAAATATATAGAGCAAAACCAAATAGCAATCCTGAGCTGTTCTCCAAGATTCCAATATTAGTGGACTCTACGTGCATTTTATCATAATCCCTGGCCACTGCATCCTTAGAGCTTTCTGGAGCCTGCAGAATAGCATCATTATTGAGCACAGGCTGCCCTCTGCTGTTCACTTTTGGTGACGAACACCTACAAGTATCCCCTGAAGAAGCAGTCACTGTCCCAGGAGAAAGCAGATAAGCAGTTATCAGAATACCTCATCTTCCTTGCCAGCAAGCTTGACATCTCAGGAAGCCCTTGAAGGACAGGATACAAGGAGAAGGCATCTCCTTAAGCTTCACACATTCATCTTCCATCATATATTATGTTTGAAGGGACTCAGTTATTTGCCCACTTGCTCATTTGATCCTCCACAAATCCCTGTAGGGCAAGCCATGGGGGATTTGGTAGCCTATTTTGCAGGTGAGAGGACTAAGGCTTTAGGAGGCTGCGAAAGTTGCGCTCAGTCTCATTAGCCAGTGCATGGTAAACCAGGGTAAGGGTCAAGATCTCACTCCAGCACAGCTGAAGGGCAACAAAGGGGAGATGACTTGTTCAAAGTCTCAAATGTGAAGCAGAAAATTCAGGCTAAAAAGCCATGACTTGTCATCACTCTAACCAGGACTCCTCCTCATGGTCCCTTCCTGCCTTGTTCCGAGTCTCCATCACAGGCCCATAGTGATTCTCTGGTTTCTGATATGAAGGTTTTGGCTGGAGGGTGGAGAGGTGGGAGGAAGGCCAGGACAATTTGCTGTGGACCACGTCACTCTGTGCCTTTTGGGTAGTGTTTTTTCTAATTTTAATCTGTGCTTCTTTCCTCAGCATCTCCTGCTTCCCTATCCATCTCCCCCATCTAGGGAGTAGCAAAAGTTTCCTAGACCCATGCCCTCAGGGTAGAGTTGCAGAGATGCAAAGAAAAAGAAAAGCATGGATGCTCACTTTTTCAGTTTTAAAAATAGGCTTTTGAAACTCACAGCAGAGGAAATCATTTGAGAGAAAGGGTTTCTGTTTCTCCAAAACCTAGGCTTGGGTTATCAGTCACCAAGGCCCTGAAGTCACCAAGCATCAAGTTTAGATCACAGACCACAAAGTTGGAGGGTGAGGGATCGTGTTTTCCTGCCCTCCAAGGAGATAAAGCTCATCTGGACTGAGAGAGGAGGGTGTACAATCTGAGAGAAAGCAAGAGTTAGTTGCTAATCCTTGTGTGGAGGAAGGGATCTGTTCTTGCCACACCGGCCCTGGCTAAGTTTTGAGGGGAAGGGAGATGGAAGACAGAACTCCTAGATCAAGTTGGGAAACCAAAAGTAAGTAGAAGAGACCTATGTCCCTGTTTCATGGGTGAAGTCCAGAAGGGAGGCATGTCCAACAGTGGCCACACCCCCAGTCCCATCACCACCAGCACCAGCCTCATGCAGCAGCAGTAGAATGAAATGGCAGCTGGTCAACCTGGACCAAGGAGGCCAGAGACTTTCAACCCCCAATGGGTTCAGGAGACCATCTGAAGTTTCCCACTCTCCCCTGCGTCTACGCCACCTAGGAAGGCTCCACGGGTAGCTGAGGGAAGGCTGCTGGACCCAAGGAGCCCACACAGTTCAGCCAAGGCTGATACAAAGTAAACCTGGGAACTGATAAGCAGGGCCATCCTGGTGGATGCCAGAGGGGACAGACTAGAGTGAGTCCAGATTACCAATGCTGTGGAACTAGGTGAGCCTGCCCTGAACACAGACAGAAGAGGGAGAGAGAAAACAAGAAATTGATAGAGACTAATCTGAACTGACCAAGAAAAGCTTGAATTTAATGAGGTTAGCTCAAATTGACTAAGATTATATTCCCACCTTCAGCACAGTGGGACTCAAAATAGAAATTAAACTGGGATATAAAAATCAAAGGTAATAACAGGCACATGAAAAGATGCTCAACACTGCTTATTATTAGAGAAATGCACATCATAACTACAATGAGGTATCACCTCACACTGGTCAGGGTAGCCATCATCAAAAAGTCTACAAATAATAAATGCTGGAGAGGGTGTGGAGAAAAGGGAACCCTTCTACACTGCTGGTGGGAATGTAAATTGGTGCAGCCACTATGGAGAACAGTATGGAGGTTCTTTAAAAAACTAAAAATAGAGCCACCATATGATCCAGCAACCCCACTCCTGGGCACATACCTGGAGAAAACTATAATTTGAAAAGATACATGCACCTCAATGTTCATAGCAACACTATTTACAATAGCCAGGACATGAAAGCAACCTAAGTATCCATTGACAGATGAATGGATAAAGAAGACATGGTATATATATATATATATATATATATATATATATATATTGGAACATTACTCAGCCATTAAAAAGAATGAAATAATGCCATTTGCAGCAACATGGATGCAACTAGAGATTATCATACTAAGTGAAGTAATTCAGACAGAGAAAGACAAATATCATATGATATCACTTATACATGTAATCTAAAAGAACAATACAAATGAACTTATTTACAAAACAGAAATAGACTCAGAGACATAGAAAACAAACTTATGGTTACAAAAGAGGAAAGGGGGGAGGGATAATATACACACTACTATATATAAAATAGATAAACAACAAGGATCTACTGTATAGCACAGGGAACTATACTCAATATCTTGTAACAACCTATAATGGAAAAGAATCTAAAGCAGAATATATATATATATATATATATACACACACACACACACACATACACACACATATGTATATAACTGAATCACTTTGCTGTACACCTGAAACTAACACAACATTGTAAATCAACTATATTTTAATAAAAAATTTTTAAAAATCAAAGGTGATGTGTTTGCACACTGGAGTGTTGTAGCCTGAGAAATGTGCGCCCACTAAAAAGAGGAGAAACAGCACTGAAGTTGAACCTCAAAGACCTGTGCACTTGTCCTGCCTTTCCCTCTGACATGGAGATGGTTTAAGGCAAATCCCTTAATCTTGCAGTTTCAGTCTCTTTGAGGTTCATGATACCTCGGGGGGGTTTGCTGAGGGTCCATGAACTCGGGAATGTGACCTCACTTGGAAACACCATACACTGTGACAAGCCACCAAAGGGACAAATGTGAACACCCTCAAAAGAAAATCATGTGACTCCCACTCAGAAGAAGGTGTAAGTGAAGGACTTTTTTGTTTGCTAAGAGCAAATGATCTCTGTCCTTCTATACTGGTCTCTAGCCAACATGAAGGCAGTATTGATAAATGGTAGTGGGTGGCACGTTTGGATATAAAAGCTGAGAGAGCTCTAACTTCTCCAATCTGAGATAGGGAAAGAGGACAATTCTCAGGAACACTGAGGGAGAGGGGGTGTGGCTGAAGCCTTGCACTCTGGAAGCTTCGGCCAAGGAGAAACAGGCTAGGAGACACTTTGCAGAAAGGTTTTTTTGAAGTCGTGTGCTGTATGGAGTGTCATGTAAAACTCTCCATCACTTCCTTACAAAATCTTCAGTAGGATCTGCACTGCCTGCTAATGCTTAGGGAAGTATGACTTCTTTTTCAGGTAATGTGAAGAAATACCAAGTGCTGCATTAACTGTACCTCAAGGTGAAAACCGAAGTGATGCATAAAGGGAAGCCAATATACCAAATGCCATAACATCCTTGGCCTCGGGAAGTTCAAATCTCAGAGAATGAAACCTCTTTATCAAAGCAATCATTAAAATATAATCTGATAAATATGTTAAAGGCTATTCTAGAAATACAAAGTATTGTATGTACACATTGGTGGGAGTAGCTAGCTCTATCTGGGAAATTGAAGAACATTTCACATTTCAAGGTGAAATGATAATTTGACAGATGGAGAAGTAAAGAGGAAATCATTCTGTTAGAACTAACAGTAACTGTCTCAAAATAGTCACGTTTCTCTTGACTGCTGTGGATAACAAAGTAAAAGAGGGCAGAATCTTAGGAAAACTGACTGGATGAAATAAATGAATAGGCAACGAATTAGAGCACTAAAAAATAAAATACAGATGAAAAAAGAAAGCATGAACTACATTCTAACTGTGAGATGTGATTTAAAGAAGAAAGTATTAAATAAGCAAAGAGGTTTACGTTAATGATGACAAAGGTACAGCCCACATGAAGATCTAACCATCATAAATGTTTATATACCAAATAACATGCCCTCAAAGTGCTTACAGCAGAAACAACAGAAACTATAAGGAGAATTAGACAAAAACACAATGGCAGTAAATATTCATTCAATTCTCTCAGTCCCTGACAGATGAGGTAGATAAAATATAAGGATATAGAGCTTACAAAAAATACAGTTAATGAAGTTGAGCTTTTAAGTAAGGCATAAACATGAATATGGTATTCAGTCAAAAACTGTTTGTTGAGCACCTACTATGTGCCCAACACTATTCTAGGTGTTCAAGGTACAGGAGTGAATAAAGCAGAAATAAATCCCTGTAATTGGGGACTTACATTACATTGCAGAAAGAAAAACATATGATCATTGGGCTAAGGTCATGTCAGCCAGGTTTCTCCATTGTAAAGTTACTATTTTTCCATTTGTAAACAATAGATTTCCTTTTGGGAGATACTCCAAGATTATGTAAATATCCTGTTTCTTATCATGCATTTACTTACAAGTTTTAACATCCACTGATGACTCTTTTTTTTTTTTTCCTTTTTTGTGGTACACAGGCCTCTCACTCTTGTGGGCTCCCCCATTGCGGAGCACAGGCTCCGGACGCGCAGGCTCAGCGGCCATGGCTCATGGGCCCAGCCGCTCCCCGGCATGTGGGATCTTCCCGGACCGGGGCACGAACCCATGTCCCCTGCATCGGCAGGCGGACTCTCAACCACTGCACCATCAGGAAAGCCCCACTGATGACTCTTACTTGAAAAAATTATTGCTGTGGTTACTGCCAAGTGGTGACTTTCTAGTTCCCTCATTGCTTCTATATTTTCTAGTTGCAATTCTACTGTAAGCAAAAGGTTTCCCTCCTCCCCATTTATTTATTTATCCATATAGTTACTTAAGTCTATATGGACTCATGGATTCTTATTTTATTCCACAGATCATCATCCATTACCATCATTATTTATTTTGCTGTTCAAACTGTCCCAGATTTGGTCAGTGGGAGACCCTTAAAACTGGCTCCTGAGTCCTTTTTGCATGTCCCTATCATTTGAGTCCTTCCCTTGCTTGCTGGTATAAGATATTCCAAGTACATATTGTACTTTTCCTGCCCTTGCCTTGGAATCAGACATTTCTCCAAGACATCCTGATTCCTTTTATTGGAGAATGGGATTTAGACACCAAGATATCGGTACTAGGTTTGCTCATTATAATTGGGGTGTCATTGCTTCTAGGCCATCTCAGACATAGATAGATAGACATACATACATAAATATATTTCTGTATTTTTCTACCTATATTTAAAACCTTGAATTCACACTGATATGTTCAGTTCCAATCCTACACCACTGGATTTATTCAAGCCTTTCCTTTTCCCACATTTTCCACTTCTTCTGGCAGTGAGAAGCTTATCTCTCATTTTTCACAATGTATTTCCTTATTGGGATACACATAAAACAGTTACAGAATTGTTACTTTTTTAAAAACAAACATTTTGAGGAGTTGAGTCTCTGAAACATTAAAAGACTATGGGTTGGTCTTTTTTTATTTAAAAAAGAGAGAAAGAAGAGAGAAACGTAGAGCCCAAAATATGCACTGAAAAAGGATACCACAGATATAAAAACAGATCTTTTCAACAAATCAGCAAGAAACCCCAAGTTCACAGATGAGAATCTCTCATTCCTTTTCCAGAAGGATAAGAACCTCATATGTAATGCTAGTTTAGCTGAATGTAAAAGTCTGAGTTCAAAATTGCTTTGCCTCACAAATTTGAAATCATTGATTAAATTGCCTTGCAGGGGCTTTTAGATTTATCCTCCATATTTCTTAACTTTTCTCTCATAATTTCTTTTCTTTCCTTTTTGTCACCCTTTTATGTTACATGCTGGGACAAACCCATCATAGACTTTATTTTCAATTGTGACTTTTCAATGATTTAATCTATCTTGAGTTTTTTTTTTAATGTCAGTGTGCTCATTTCAAGATCTTTAATGGTTCTTTCTCATACCAGCCTGTAAAATGTTCTGTGAATGCTATTTCTTATCTAATGACTCTTAAAACATGAGTTATAGGGACCTCCCTTGTGGTCCAGTGGGTAAGACTCCACGCTCCAAACGCAGGGGGCCAAGGTTCAATCTCTGGTTGGGGAACTAGATCCTGCATGCATGCTGCAACTAAGAATTTGCATGCTGCGACTGAGAGTCTGCCTGCTGCAACTGAGAAGCCTGCATGCTGCAGCTAAGTCCACGTGCCACAACTAAGAAGTCTGCATGCCACAACTAAAATGATTTGGCATGCCACAATGAAGATCCTGCGTGCCGCAACTAAGACCTGACGCAGCCAAAAATAAATAAATAAATAAATAAATAAATAAATAAATAAATAAACATTTTTAAGAAACATGAGTTATATCTATGTTAAAGTCTTTCTTTCTCATATTTCCTATTTTCCTATTTCTTTGTGTGTTAGTTTTTCAGTTTACTCAACTTGTTACCTACTTTTTAATAATGTTATTTCCCAAACATTTTTGCGATTCCTGAAGTTATGGTTACCTTTCAATTGACAAAAAGAATAACCTAGGAGCTCCAAGAAGTTAAAAAAATGTAAAACCAGTTACCCATATAAGAAAAAAATCATGATATCATCAGACTTCTTAACAACACTGAATATCAGAAGACAGAGAAGCAATGTCCATAAAGTTTTAAGGGAAAATTATGTCCTAACTTCTAGTTCTAGTCCAACCTATGACGAAAACCAGTGCCATAAAAGAAGAGCCCCGAGCCCATGAAAAAGAAAATTAACCGCTAAAAAATTACAGTTACTTGAGGAGGCAAAAGACAATGTTAAATTGTATATTAATAGTTTCAGAAATATTCAATAAGAAATCAAGTACATTAAAAACTCCTGTTACCTACCTCAACATAATAAAGGCCATATACGACAAACCCACAGCAAACATCATTCTCAATGGGGAAAAACTGAAAGAATTTCCTCTAAGATCAGGAACAAGACAAGTATGTCCACTCTCACCACTATTATTCAACATAGTTTTAGAAGTCCTAGCCACGGCAGTCAGAGAAGAAAAAGAAATAAAAGGAATCCAAATTGGAAAAGAAGAAGTAAAACTGTCACTGTCTGCAGATGACATGATACTATACATAGAGAATCCTAAAAATGCCACCAGAAAACTACTAGAGCTAATCAATGAATTTGGTAAAGTTTCAGGATACAAAATTAATGCACAGAAATCTCTTGCACTCCTATACACTAATGATGAAAAATCTGAAAGAGAAATTATGGAAACACTCCCATTTACCACTGCAACAAAAAGAATAAAATACCTAGGAATAAACCTACCTAGGGAGACAAAAGACCTGTATGCAGAAAACTGTAAGACACTGATCAAAGAAATTAAAGATGATACCAACAGATGGAGAGATATACCATGTTCTTGGATTGGAAGCATCAATATTGTGAAAATGACTATACTACCCAAAGCAATCTGCAGATTCAATGAAATCCCTATCAAATTACCAATGGCGTTTTTTATGAAACTAGAACAAGTCATCTCAAAATTTGTATGGAGACACAAAAGACCCCGAATAGCCAAAGCAGTCTTGAGGGGAAAAAACGGAGCAGGAGGAATCAGAATCCCTGACTTCAGACTATACTACAAAGCTACAGTAATTAAGACAATATGGTACTGGCACAAAAACAGAAACATAAATCAATGGAACAAGATAGAAAGCCCAGAGATAAACCCACACACCTATGGTCAACTAATCTATGACAAAGGAGGCAAAGATATACAACAGAGAAGAGACAGCCTCTTCAATAAGTGGTGCTGGGAAAACTGGACAGCTACATGTAAAAGAATGAAATTAGAACACTCCCTAACACCATACACAAAAATAAACTGAAAATGGATTAGAGACCTAAATGTAAGACCGGACACTATAAAACACTTAGAGGAAAACAAAGGAAGAACACTCTTTGACATAAATCACAGCAAGATCTTTTTGACCCACCTCCTAGAGTAATGGAAATAAAAACAAAAATAAACACATGGGACCTAATGAAACTTAAAAGCTTTTACACAGCAAAGGAAACCATAAACAAGATGAAAAGACAACCCTCAGAATGGGAGAAAATATTCACAAATGAATCAACAGACAAAGGATTAATCTCCAAAATATATAAACAGCTCATGCAGCTCAATATTAAAGAAACAAACAACCCAATCCAAAAATGGGCAGAAGACCTAAATAGAAATTTCTCCAAAGACATACAGATGGCCAAGAAGCATATGAAAAGCTGCTCAATATCACTAACTATTAGAGAAATGCAAATCAAGACTACAGTGAGGTATCATTTCACACCAATTAGAATGGGCATCATCAGAAAATCTACAAACAACAAATGCTGGAGAGGATGTGGAGAAAAGGGAATCCTCTTGCACTGTTGGTGGGAATGTAAATTGATACAGCCACTATGGAGAACAGTATGGAGGTTCCTTAAAAAACTAAAAGTAGAATTACCATATGATCCAGCAATCCCACTGCTGGGCATATACCCAGAGAAAACTATAACTCAGAAAGACACATGCACCCCAGTGTTCACTGCAGCACTATTTACAACAGCCAGGTCATGGAAGCAACCTAAATGCCCATCGACAGACAAATGGATAAAGAAGATGTGGCACATACATACAATGGAATATTACTCAGCCATAAAATGGAACGAAATTGAGTCATTTGTTCAGACACTGATGGATCTAGAGACTGTCATCAGAGTGAAGTAAGTCAGAAAGAGAAAAACAAATATCATATATTAACGCATGTATGTGGAACCTAGGAATATGGTACAGATGAACCTGTTTTCAGGGCAGAAGTTGAGACACAGATGTAGAGAACAAATGTATGGACACCAAGGGGGGGAAACCGCACTGGGGTGGGGATGGTGGTGTGCTGAATTGGGCAATTGGGATTGACATGTATACCCTGATGTGTATAAACTTGATGACTAATAAGAACCTGAAGTATAAAAAAACAAACAAACAAAAAACTCCTGTTAAGAAAAATAAATAATTTGTTAAAATTATTTAAATTTTAAATAATTAAAAATTGGAAATTTAAAAAACACGTTCACTATAATTTGACAATATATGGACAGCATAGACTCATGGAGTTAAAAGTCTGAATTTATGATCTTAATGATCAAGCTGAGAGACTCCCAGAATGAATCATAAAAGGACAAAAAGATTAAAAGTCTCAGGTAAATAAAGTTCAGAGAATTAGAGAATAAATACAGATTTTCTACCATTTTTCTATCAATAGCTCCAGAAAAAGGGATCACAGAAAATGGAGGGGATAAAATAATAAAAGAAATAATAAGGGAAAACTTTCCCCATGGTAAGGAAATAGAAATCTATAAATAGCCAAACTGTATAAAATGTAATAAAATAAAGTTATTTTTAAAACATTCAAGGATTCAGAAAATTGGCCTCTCATTCTTTTTTTTAAAAAAAGCCTTCATTCTTTAAAAAAATCAAAACAGAGGAAAACATAGAATCTAAGATACAATGGAGCTAACCTAGTAATACATGAAAGGGAGACACCTGGACATTTGTGTAGCACGTCCAGAAAGCAACTAGTTTATATCCAGTCTGGAAGTCAGAGGGCTCTGGGTGAGATGTCTTTGTAAAAAAGACTACACTCAGCTGAGAGTGGAGTTAGACATCTGTTAGAAATATGGTTATGCTTAGGGAAATCATGAAGACATTCTTCTTGGGTTACAGAAAGAAAAAAAAGGGAAAGGCACTTAGAAGTTCCAGAACTCACCCCCCGCCCAAAAAAGCTATATAAGAAAGTTAGGGTCTAGGGCTTCCCTGGTGGCTCAGTGGTTGAGAATCCGCCTGCCAATGCAGGGGACACGGGTTCGAGCCCTGGTCCAGGAAGATTCCACATGCCGCAGAGCAACTAAGCCCATATGCCACAACTACTGAGCCTGCGCTCTAGAGCCCTAGAGCCACAACTACTGAACCCTCATGCCACAACTACTGAAGCCCGTACGCCTAGAGCCTGTGCTCCGCAACAAGAGAAGCCACCACAATGAGAAGCCCACCACCACAAGAAAGGGTAGCCCCCGCTCGCTGCAACTAGAGAAAGCCTGCCCGCAGCAACGAAGACCCAACGCAGCCAAAAATTAATTAATTAATTAATTAAGAATAAATAAATGTTTTAAAAAAAGAAAAGAAAGTTAGGGTCTAAATATAAAGCCAACCTAAGTGTGAAGTGATTTTTGAGCAATTGATGGATTCTAAGATAATCCACTTCATTTTGAGGCCCTGGAACACATACCTTCAAGCACAGAGGTTTAGCAGCATAAGATCATATTTTCCTTTCTATAAGACCAATCATACTACTTGGCTCTGAATTCAAAGATATTCACATTATCATAATATTTATAATATCATAATAATAGGTAGTATTTATTCATTTTTGATTTCTGTACTAAATCAATTAGCAAAGTGTAAATATTATGAACTTGCAATGCACAGAAGTTGGGAGGCAGAGGAAAGTGAAAAATGTAGGAGTACTAATTTCTACATCTTTGATAGTATCAAAAGATATTGTCTAAAGTTAATGGAACAATAAATTAAAGTTCATAGATCATATTTACTTTATAGGAATAATTTCAGGAACTACAAATAATAAAGTAGCTAGTTATATTTGTAGGTGGGACTTTTAAGTAAGACTATTCCTTTTTTGTTTTGTTTGTTTTTGCAAAGATTTATTATCTTTATTCCTTTGTCTAAAGAAATTTTCCATAGGCTTGACAGTATTATCATCAGTTTCACAAAGATATTATGGCACTTCTTTTTTTTTCTAATCTGGAACTATTTTACTTCTTTATTTTTTTTAATTTTTATTTTATATTGGACTACAGTTGATTTATGATGTTGTGTTAGTTTCAGGTATACAGCAAAGTGATTCAGTTATACATATACATATATCTATTCTTTTTCAAATTCTTTTCTCATTTAGGTTATTACAGAATACTGAGCAGAGTTCCCTGTGCTATACAGCACGTCCTTGTTGGTTATCTTTTTTAAATATAGTAATACGTGTACATGTCAATCCCAATCTCCCAGTTTATCCCTCCCCCTTGCCACCTTTTCCCTCTGGTAACTGTAAGTTTGTTTTCTAGGTCTGTGAGTCTGTTTCTGTTTTGTAAATAAGTTCATTTGTATCATTTTTCTTAGATGCCACCTATAAGCGATAGCATATATTTGTCTTTCTCTGTCTGACTTACTTCACTCAGTACGATCATCTCCAGGTCCATTCATGTTGCTGCAAATGGCATTATTTCATTCTTTTTAATGACTGAGTAGTAGTCCATTGTATATATGCAAGGTAAGACTATTCCTTAACTTTCAAAATAGAGCTTCAATAAATAATGTCTGTATATGATAAATTTGAAAAGTATAAAAATATTATTTGTTATATAAGTATAATAATTCAAAAGGGAAATGGTTAAAAAGTAGATTATGCTGAGGAGTGGAATCAGGGGTAGGAAGTCTAGAAAAGTCTTGGTTTTCATGTTATGCCTTTCTGTATTGCTTAGCTTTTTTTTTCATATTTGTGCTCAAATTTAGTAATGATTTTTTTTTTTTGCGGTATGCGGGCCTCTCACTGTTGTGGCCTCTCCCGTTGTGGAGCACAGGCTCCGGATGTGCAAGCTCAGCGGCCATGGCTCACGGGCCCAGCCGCTCCGCGGCATGTGGGATCCTCCCAGACCGGGGCACAAACCCATGTCCCCTGCATCGGCAGGTGGACTCTCAACCACTGGGCCACCAGGGAAGCCCAGTAATGATTTTTTAATGTGTTAAAATATTAGGGCAACCACTGAAGAATAGAATATGATCTATAACTTCCGAAACCCCATATGGAAAAAATTAACCAAAGAAAGCCAATCAATGCAATAATATGCAGGGGAATGGGCGGTGGGGGGAGGGACAAAGAACAAGGAAGTATTATAAACAGAAAACATAAAATATGACGGGGAAAAAAGATACAAAACTCACGAAAGGCAAATGGGTCCAATGGTAAATCTATTGTATTAAAGGAGAGAACATATTAATTTAAGAAATAAATTGGCAAAGGGTTTGGATATATTATGTATGTCTTGTTAATAGCAATAAAATTCAAATTGTGAATGCAGGGGGAACCTTAGGGGGAAAAGACTTGAGAAGAAGAAGAGAGAACAGAGGGTTGTATATTTTTAGGTCCCCAGGAGTGAGGTGAGTGAAAACCACAGCTGAGTCCAGCCGGTTCAGCCGGGGGGTCAGCTGTGAGTGAATGGGGGCCAAGGCCATGTCTGACCACTCAGAGAGTGTTATGGGCTGAATTGTGTGTCCCCCCCACACACAAATTCATACATTCAAGTCCTACCCCAGTACCTCAGAATGTGACTATACTTGGATATAGGGTCCTTTAAGAGGTGACTAAGTTAAAATGATGTCATAATGGTGGGCCCTAATCCAATATGACTGGTATCCTTCTATGAAGTGGGATTAAGACACAGACACACACAAAGGGAAGACCATGTGAAGACAGAGGGAGAAGACAGGCATCTACAGTCAAGGAGAGAGGTCTCAGAAGAAACCAATCCTGCTGACACCTCGATCTCAGACTTCTGGCCTCCAGAACTGTGTGAAAATAAATTTCTTTTGTTCAAGCCACCCAGTGTGTGGTAGTTTGTTATGGCAGCCCTGGCAAACTAATACAGAGGGTCTCCTTTTCTTGATAATGATATTATAATTAGAAAACTCACATGCCAAGAAACAGAATAAACAGTAATTATAGGTAGAACAGCATGTGGTCTAGCCAGTTCCACTTTGGCAGAAGGTCTGGGGTGTAGTTTGGGAGGTTTATGAGCAGTTAGCAAAGGATAAGAGGGAGAGAGGGGCTTGGGATGTAAACTCAAGGAACTGGGATGAAGCTGGGAGCTCAGGAAATTCTTGGCTACTGCAGCCCTACTCTGTCTCTCACTGACATGGTCATAACTTAGGTAGAAAATGTTGGTACATCCATGTTGCCTAATTCTTTTATCTGATGACCACTGATCAGTGGAAGGAAAAACCCACACGAGTAAAAGCAGGCTCATTCTCCTGATGGCTTTGTGAACCAGTTTACTAGCAGTCGGACAATCATCTGCCTTGTTTGCTTTTCTTATCCCTTGCTGTTGCCAAGGAAGATTGGGCCTAATTAAAGAAATTAGGATATATAGAAGGGAGTCAACAAAGTACAGCAATAATCTCCAATTAAAAGACAAAGACTCAAAGTGAGGATAGGCAAATAGATGAATGGAACAGAACAGAGTCCAGGAAGACTCACACCTACTCAATTCATTTATTTTCAACAAAGGTGCCAAGTCAATGCAGTGAGGAAAGAGAAGAATTTTTAACAAATGATGTTGGCACAATTAGAAAAAAAATAAAAGAACTTCCACCTCTGTCTCACTCCATACACAAACATGAATTTGAAATGAACCACAGACTGAACTGCAAAACGCTCAAAGCCCCATTTTTTACAGGGCAAAACACTTGAACAGAAACTTCATGTACCAATAAGCACAGGAAAAGGTACTCAACGTCATTATTCATCAGGGAAATGAAAAAGACAGAGACTCTTTGTTTCTTTGTCCTGCTACCCAGCTATGGACTGTACATTCCAAAAAAAGAAAAAGAAAAAAAGAAAAAGAAAAGAAAACTCCCTTAAAAAATGTGGGATATGAAAGGGATGGAAAATCAACTCTCATTCTTCATTAAGAATGTAATTGGCACAGCTTTTTAGAGAGCAATTCGGCAGAATTTAACATCATTTTATGCAATCATCTTTGACCCAGCGATATCAACTGCAGGGATAATCTAAAGAAAACTCGCCCCTGTGCACACAGGTGCATAGACAAAATAGTTCACTGCAGATTTGTCTGGAGTGAAAATCTGGAAACTCTCTAAAATGCCCACTAGTATGGGGAAAGGTTAAGTAAGTTATGGTGCATTCATTACTCACATGATAGGTGCAACTGTTAAAATCACAGGGTAGATGTCTATTTACTGACATGGAGTGATCTCCAAAGTATATAGACCTATTGCTAAGTAAAAAGAAAAAAGTCACTGAACAATGTAAATGGTTCTCTTTACATTATTAAAGACATGTCTTTAAGATGCACATTTCATAAATAAAGGCAAAGATAAATTTCTGGAAGGATATACATGGGAATGTAACAGTGTCCACCTCTGCACACAGGGAGTGAGGATACCTTTCATCACTTTTTACTCTTTCTATGTTATTTGAATTGTTTATAAGTAGGATGAATTTACTTGTTACCTATGTAATTAAAATAATATAAAAGGTGCTTATTAAAGTACTGAATATTAACTATTAATGAAACTAACACAAGGTTATGTCCCACACTCTGTGATAAAAAGGCTTACACACATTATCTTATTTAACCTCACAAAATGGGCACTGGTACTCATTTTTTGTTACATGAGGAAGTTGAAGCTTAGAAAGTTTGTTAGTGGTGCAATGGCACCTTAAAATCATCTGAGGAGTGGTTCTAAAAAAGAAATTCTGATGACTGGACCTCATCTCAGATCTACAGAATCAGAACGTCTGTGGGTGGGGGGTCCAAGTATCTGTATTTTGTAGTTAAAGCTCCCGAAGGTGATTCTAACGTGCAGTCAGGGTTGAGAACCAGTGATTGATATTGATTCTTACTGTGAGGTCACATTGCTTGCAAATGGAAAAGGCAGAGGCTGGGATTCAGGGCTACACTGCCACTTCATATTCAAAAGATGATAGAGAGAGAGAGATAGAGCTGATAGAGAGAGAAATAGGGACAGAGATAGAGACAGAGATAGAGAAAGAGATGGCATAGATGCAGGCAAAGATATACATATTGAATTTTTTTCAACTATTGAGGAAGAGCATCTCAAGCATAAAATGGACCATGCACTAGTTCCTCTTCTCCCTTTTTCCAGCAACCCATCCTCTGTATCTGTCTTCTGCAGAGGTCCCTAAAACTCCTGAGGGGCGATACTTCAAATAGTTAACAAGCAGACAGCACAGGCCCTGACCAATCAGAATGGACCCTGGACTTAGCACTGGAGCAGGAGTCAGGCTTTCACATTTTGATCACTGGATCCTGAAGAGGTGAAGCATTCCCCAGGGAAAACAGCAGTGGGATGCCACTTAGTGAGCTCAAGACAGTAGCTGTTTACTAACTGGTATGGAAATAGTTCAATATTTTGACAACTAGCACAGTAGCACCAGTGTCTGTCTGCACCTAGATTGAGGTCTGAGGATTTTATTTTAAATATTTTTTGAGTATTTTTTAAAGGTTGTTCTAAGATGGTCTGCCTATCAGGCAACTATTTTATGTCTCTACCCAAAGACTGCTTGTGAAGTGTCAGGAAGAAAAGGAAGAGGCTGGCACACAATCTGTGATCCACACCGGGCTGCCCCACCAGCTGTTGTGTGCCTAGCAGCCCCTGCTCCCAGCCCGACTCATTCCCAGCTCCTAGGGGGTTTGTCACTTTGCTGGTTATTGCTATGTTTCCATCCTGAAGTGGCAGCTCCAGTTGTGTTTCCCAGATAATTTCCAAGACGCTAATTGCCACCTGCTGATTTCCTGTAAACACTGTACTTTACACATGTGATTAATCAGAGAGCTGTTGACTGTTCTGAGGGAGTGTGTATGTATGCGTGTGTGTGTGTGTGTGTTTCATTACTGTGGCGGATTTAAATCACAGGCAATGTTTGCTCACAAAGCTGCATAAGCAAAACGGCAGGGAAAACAAAATTACAAAATACCATAAACTGCAAGTTCACAGACTGTGTAAACAACAACTCGAGTCAGCTGACAATTCACTGACTAAATTCTAGAACTGAGCATAAGGAAGGTAGCCTCTCTAAAGGAGTCTTTGAATCATAGGTGATTATGTTTCTGGGAGAAAACAAACCTGAAAACATTTTCAAAGGTTTTGGGGAAAGTGTATTCTCTTTAGATTCTAGATCAACCTTGTGCCAAACCCTAGTTCTCTCAGTGACTGTCTGTAACCTTCATGCAAATTACCTGGACCTTCAAACCTCCATTTCCTCATCTGTAAAATGGAGATGATAATTTCTAAGTCACCTGAGATAACATGTAGAATGCTTATTGCATATATTAGTCAGAATTGCATTGGCTGTAAGTGACAGAAATTTAATTCAAAGTGGCTTTAGCAAAACAAGAAATTTATTGGCTCAAAATATTAAAAAGACTAGGGCCTCTGTTCAGGTCTATGAGGTCAAATGATGACTTTAGAACTCTACGACACCCTCTCCACTTCTTGGCTCTGCTTTCCTCTTTCTGGACCTCATTCTCAGGTAGACTTTACTTATGGCAAGCTAGTAGGCTAACCAACAGCCCCACGCATATGTCTTATCCTCTTGGCAACCACAGAGAACTGGTGTAGATTGCACCCCACCTGGGAAATGACCCACTAGCCCATTCTCAGATCACATAGTTGGGTAGGGAAGTGTCTACTCACTTAGACCTACTCAAATCCCAGAGATATGCACATAACCAGCCTCATATATGAAGACTTCTGACCCCAAAACCAAACGAGACGTGTGAATGGCAGCCAGCCCCACTTGACATTGTTCATAAGAGGGAAAATTGGGATTCCATCATCAGGATCTGAATCCCAGGACTGATACTCAACTTTCTGTATGAGCAGATGTGGTGAGGGATGAGAGAGAGAGAGGTTTGCTCAACTCAGAGGAGCTGGTAAGCCCTTCCTGCACATGCTCACATGGGATGAGCTGACTTCAGTCCTAGGCCAACAGTGGAAAGTGGGTAGTTTGCAGACTCAAACCCAGGCACATTTGGCCAACGTAATCATTTGCCATTTTCTGTTTCCAAGCCTCTCTGAAAGCTTACTGCATGTCCTACAAGAAATTCTCATAGTATTCCAGTCAGCAGTCCTGGTCTGGAGGTACAGAACACATTTCCTACCTAGTCACTTAGCCCCTTTATCCTGCCCTGTCCCCACACGTGGGGCAAGATGGGGTCCTCTGTCCCTGCATTTCCATTGTCCCTCCTCCTCCCTCCCCTGATGTGAAGAGGGTCTTTAGAGTGTGATAATGTATCAAAGTTACCCTGTGAGAGTTGATCAATACTGGCCATAAGATTTCATGGTCTTTAAGTAGCCTGCTCTAAAAAAATGTGAGAATTAAGGGCAAATGGGTTTTATCAGGACAGATAAAAAGAGCAGGTGCACAAGAAGTCCAGAGCTCTTGTTAGAAAAGGATGGAGGGACAGATGCCAAGATAAAGGGGACTTCCTGGTGTCTATGAAAGGCAAACTTAGCCTGACTGAAAAGTAATGCACATAAAAGAGAAAGGAAATGTTGGACTCACAGAGGCAAAGTGGGGGTACCCATAGGGATGTGGCTTGCACCCATGGAGCTCTGATTTCCTTACAAACTGCTACTTGCCTTCGTGCACTTGATGTTCTGAGTAGGAGGAATTTTTCTTCTGTTTGGCCGTGCTGGAGCAAGCTTATCTGTTGGTTTAGTCTGAAAACGGGAGAAGGTCAGTAGCAAACTTTTCTTGCCCTTAGGTTGAAAAGACCTGGCACAGTCAACTACAAGAAGTGAGGTGACTTGGTCACAGGAGGGCATAAATGGACATCAGACTTTGCTAACACCTAGGAAGCAGCCTAACAATGCAGTTAACAGGTGTTACCAGAACTCCAGAGGCAAAGGCTACAGAACCCAGAAGGGTTATTATCCAGGCATCAAGATGAGGGTAGAGATTATTCAATACGCTAGCTCAAGCAAATTTTGCCTGAAAGCTTGTTTGCAGCTGTTGTAGCTCAAGGTATCTTGTCAAGGTCACCTTTCCATTCTGGTATTTCCAACCTCCCTCTTTTAAGAAATTTATCCACTCGGGTCACTCTGGTCCATTGCCTGTACTCTATTCCCACTTACCTCTAGAACCTCTTTTCTTTATCAAGTCAATTCCTGCTCATTCCTCAAGCTTAACTAAATTTCAATCCCCTCCAGAAAATTACTTTGACCACTTCCAAATCCTCTGAACTGATAGCTCTCATTACCTGATACAATCAGGTGGAACTATACACTGTCTTATGACACCTATTATGCTAGAGCCTTGTAGGAGAGCAAACATCACTAGTTTTACCTGTATAGCATCCTTTATCCCTTCTTCTGGGAGCAATACCCACCCGATTTTGCTCTGGGGAAAGAAGCCCTTCCAAACTCTTGGTCCATATGGCTGTTGAAGGAGGTCATCAAAAGGATGTGATCACCAGGTGACCCTTGAGCTGGACCAGGGCAATCAGAGGCTCCTCACCTCCCTCCCCTTCCCTCAAAATGTACATTCTGTGCACAGTCCCACAGTGGGAGCCCTTTCAAGGATGTGGCCTTGAGATAGTAGTGTGTTGTTGAGACCATCTAGACTGAATACATGACTGAATCCAGTTAAGGTCTCTATATAGACTTTTTTAGGATTCTGGCGGGTGCAGAGATCTACTCATCTTGTGGCCGCCCAAGACAAGCCTTGTATGTAAGTTCCCTCATGTGCTACTAGGCCCTGTAGAGTGTGGAGATCCTCCAAATGCTCCTGCCCCTAATCCTGGGGAGGGGCCTGTGGCCTGTAGAGAGAGGAGTGGGGGAAATTCCCGTTGATGCCTGGTATACAGATGGGTCCAGTTGGGGCAACCCATCCACATGGACTGCAGTCGCTATTCAGCCCAACACTGGAGGGAAACAGGAATGAACTGCAGCTGTCAGAGGGCTGAACTCAGCAGTTTGTTGATCACCCTTGAGCCCTGGCTGTTAACCCTTTGAACTTTCAGTTGGGCTGTTCTAAAGGGATTGACCCTACGGCTTAGAAAATGGGAAGCTGAGGGGCGGATGATCATGAATAAAACCTTGTGGGGTCAGGATACGTGGAAAGACATTTGGGTTTGCCTGCAAGAGCCTGACTCAGTCCTCAATGTCCTCCACATTCCAGCTCAGAGGTGCTGACACCCCAGGCAACCAGCAAGCTGATGCTGTAACCCAGGTACAAGCCCTAGCAGCTGATCCTTCAGTAGATACAGCAGATTGGGTGCACAGAAAAAGTGGCTACTGTAGTGCCTGAGTGGGGTGGTACACTGCCAAGGATGCCTGAATGCCCTTGAAATACAGTGACTTGGTTAACGTAGTAAAAGCATGACCTGTGTGTGCTAAATAATACCCAAGACAACTGCCAAAGTCTAGGGTCATCCACTGGAGTTCCCAACTGGTGAGGGACTGGAAAATTGATTATACTGGTCCCCTCCCCCTAAGTGAGGGCTCTCAGTATGCCTCGGTTTGTGTGGATACTGGGTCTGGCCTAACCCAAACTTCCCTCTGTCACCATGCAAACCAGGAAGCCACCACTGGGGGATTAGAGAAACTGACTACCTTGTGCAGATACCTTCCTCAAATAAACGGTGATCAATGGTTACATTTCAAAGGTCATGATATGCAAGACTGGGAAAAGAACATGACATCGAATAGAGGTTCCATCTCCCCTGTAAGCCACAGGCAGCAGCAGTGGTAAAAAGAAAGACTGAAATATTAAAGCAGCAGATTAAATCACTCACAGGTAAAACCACCTTGGTCAGGTGGACTAAAGTACTGTCCCAGCCTTTAATACATTTGAATGATCAACCAGTAGGGCCTGTCACCCCATTTGCCAGACTGGGGACCCCTGCCAAGACACTCAGTACCCTAAAGGTAGGCAGTCGCAGGAGACAGACATTGCCCTGACTCGCACTGAGGATCAACATGCTGTGCTGCTGAGAACACCAAGCCCCATCACACCCGGGGAAGGTGTTATCTACTGGAATTTGCAATGGGACATCCCACTGGGATGGTAAATTACTTCACACCCCTGGGTGAGGAGGAACTACCAGTCTCCACTAGGATTCTGTTGTCTGGCTGCAAGCCCGACCTGCTGAAACACACTCTACCTGGAATGGAACACGCACCATTGAAAGAGGGGAGAAGGTGGGGTCCCGGTTCGGCATATCCCACCCCCAGTCCATCTCCTCATGCCTGACAGTCTGCCTCCCCGGAGGCACGACCAGGTCAAGTTCCTAAAGCTGCAGCCACATTAACATCCAAGGGTCAGGCCACAGGTGTAGTTCTTATAGAAAGGGAAGACCTCCCCATACAAGTTCCTACTATATATCTGTCTTTTTGACCTTAGACTTCTGCTGCTCCTGTGGTGTCCGGTCACGGGATGGGCACCTGATGGAGATACCTTTCTACAATGGGCCCACTTGTATGCCCGGCAAAGGAATCAGTCCACCTATTAGGTATGTGGGCAGCTGCCCCTCTCAGCTCATCAGAACAAGCATGGTGGGTATCATCACCCCAGGGAGGGGACTGGAAGGCCCTAAAGCAGTATATTAAGAAAGGGCAAGCCAGGACTAGTACTCTTAATTCATCTGATATCACGAATATTGATCCAGAACCCTGGCCTGTGGCACCCACGATCAATAACACTGGGTATGGGTACTCTTTTTCGGTCACTCAAACTACACAGGCAGCCCATCAAACTGGTGACAGGAAGGGCCCTAAAAATACCACCATCAGAGCCATGGGTGGCTGCAAGCAGATTTGGGATGGGTTCATGTGGGTCACCTCAGGTTGTAGACATTTAAGCACCTGGGCAACTCTATGTTGGGAACAGAAAAATCACTCTAAAAAGAACCAACCCAACTGCACCAGGAATAGGGGATGGGTATCACTGGAACTGTGTGGTCACACCACCCAGATACTTATTGGGTGGCCCCAAATGGGACCCAATGGTTGTGTGGCTCAGATCTTTGGCCGTGGCTTCTACCTGTGGTTGGGCTGCTGCACCCTGGGTTTTCCTGAGCCCAGGGGAGAATCCAACCACAGTAACAAAAACTGCCAACTTCTCTCTCCTCAAGGCCAGATGGGCACGTTCTGTTTTCCACTGGTACGATCATTTGGCCTCCACTTTGTCCCCTCCATTGGCCTGAAGGACACACAGCACACATAGAAGCCCTTACTAAGTTCACCCAGCAAGCTTTCAATGACAGCCGGCAAAGCCTGTCCTTACTGAACACTGAAATGTGTCTAGTGAGAAAAGCCATCCTGCAAAAGAGGATGGCCTTGGACGTTATTGCTGCCTTGCAAGGAGGCACCTGTGCCGTTATCAAACAGGATGTTGTGTGTTCATACCTGATGAGTCAGCTAATGTATCACCTTTATTAAACCACGTGAGGACACAAGTGATTGCCCTGAGTGATCAGACCCCCAGCTTAGGGAGGTTAACAAATCAATGGCTCGGGTCATGGGACTCTCAGTGGAAAAAAATTATTACTTATTTTGGGAATCATTTTCCTGATCTGTTTTCTCCTGCATGTGCCTCTATGGCTGCTGTGGCATCTGCCTCCAGTGCAGCCAGACAGCCGCCCAACGAGCCACCTCCATGCTAGTGACACCCCCTTGCTGACCACTCAGGGCCCACTGTGGAAATGGGGGCCGGGTGGAGTGCTGGAGAAGGTCACCAAGAGAACGTGACTGCCAGTTGACCCACAAGCTCGTCCCAGGTAAGCACAAGCTCCACACCCACTTCCCTGTCCTTGGATCCTTGGAAAGTACATTCTGCCCACCGTGGGGGCAGAGTCAGGCTTTCACATTTTGATCACTGGATCCTGAAGAGGTGAAGCATTCCCCAGGGAAAACAGCAGTGGGATGCCACTTAGTGAGCTCAAGACAGTAGCTGTTTACTAACTGGTATGGAAATAGTTCAATATTTTGACAACTAGCACAGTAGCACCAGTGTCTGTCTGCACCTAGATTGAGAGAGTAAATGTGGTTTTTAAAATAAATCTATTTATTTATTTATTTATTTATTTATTTATTGGCTGTGTTGGGTCTGTTGCTGTGCGTGGGCTTTCTCTAGTTGAGGTGAGCGGGGGCTACTCTTCATTGCAGTGCACGGGCTTCTCATTGTCATGGCTTCTCTTGTTGTGGAGCATGGGCTCTAGGTGTGCGGGCTTCAGTAGTTGTGGCACACGGGCTTCAGCAGTTGTGGCACGTGGGCTCAGTAGTTGTGGCTTGCGGGCTCTAGAGCACAGGCTCAGTAGTTGCGGCACACGGGCTTAGCTGCTCCGTGGCATGTGGGATCTTCCCGGTCCAGGGCTCGAACCCATGTCCCTTGCATTGGCAGGCAGATTCTTAACAACTACGCCACCAGGGAAGCCCAGTAATGTGTTATTGAGACCATCTTGACAGTATTCATGACTGAACCCTGTTAAAGCCTCTATATAAACTTTTAAGATTCTGGGGGGGTGACTTCAGAGATCTACTCATCTTGTGGCCACCCAAGATATGCCTCATATATAAGTTCCCTTGCTTGTTATCCCTGCCATCTACCAATCTGGAGTGACTGCCTCTTTTCAGTCTCCTTGTACAGAGACCAGTTTATGAACTAGAAGTGGCTCAGAGAGCTCAGCTGCAGGAATGGACACGTGGCCCAGGCCTGACCAATCAGGTACCCCATCCCCCCAGTCACGAACACTGGTTCAGGAATTGGCACATGACCCAAATCAACCAACCCCATGAATGTCAGCCCCAAAGTTTTTGCTGGAACTATTGAAAAAAAAAAAAAAGGAAGAGGTACTCTCTTTCAAAAGACCAGCAGCTACCCATATGGTGATGAGAACCTTCATGAAAATAAAGCCAATTCAGAAGAAGACCTGAATAAAGGGAAGAATCAGAAGCCTGAGGGCATGATCTGGATCTGTGGATACAGCTATGCCTGAACTTAAACTTTCCTTGGACATTTCAGTTACATGAGAAAACAAATTCCCTTCACTCAACAAATACTTATTGAAGGCCTACTGTTCTGGACACTAAAAGACATCAGTTAACATTTTTTTAACTTAATATGGTATAAACCTAGATTTCTTCACTTGTAACTGAAATAGCTCTTGTCAAAAAAGACTTCATGTTGCTTAATTCTTGCACCGTCATTTAACATCCTTCATGTGGCTGCCTCTTTTTCCCAAGTAGATCATGAATTCTTTAAGAATAGAGACCCTGGGCTTCCCTGGTGGCGCAGTGGTTGAGAGTCCACCTGCCGATGCAGGGGACACGGGTTCGTGCCCCAGTCCAGGAAGATCCCACATGCTGCGGAGCGGCTGGGCCCGTGAGCCATGGCCGCTGAGCCTGTGCGTCCGGAGCCTGTGCTCCGCAACGGGAGAGGCCACAACAGTGAGAGGCCTGCGTAGCGCAAAAAAAAAAGGGGGCGGGGCAGAAAGGGATTAGCTGTGAAGATGGGAGTGGTTTCAGGGATGGTCCACATTCAAAACAGGAAGCAGTGGGTAGCGAATGGTGAATGGAGTAATCGGAGACCTGAGTTCAGAGCAGTTGAGTGGTCAACTCATTCACTGAAATTCTTATGCCACTGGGGAGTAGTAGCAACCACCTTTTCCTACAGAATACAGCAGTGACTCTGAACACAAAGGAGGAAGACACAGGACATTGCCAAAAGTATCTTGCAACTCCCAGGAGAGACAAGAAACATTCAAACCAGAAGAAAAACTACCAGCTCACTCTACCTGGCAGCACACCAAGTCCCTTCTAACACTGAAGATAAGCTGATAAATCAAAGTCATCATCAATAGGTGAATATCAAATGTCAATCTCAAACATGGAGGGGGGACAAGAACCCCCCAAAATACTGCAAAATCTAGTCCATTCTAGTTAACTATCCTCCTCTTATTTAATCTCTCAACAGCCTTTAATAAAAACGGCCACTCTCTTCCTGCAACCCCTATTTTCCTTGGCTTCCATGACATCACACTCAAGTGGTTTTCCTTCTACTTCTCTGGTGACTTCTACTTAGTCTTCTATGCTGGATTCTTCTATTAGTTAGCTAGCTGCTGTAACAAAACACCACAAACTGAGTGGCACAACAAGGTGTCAGCAGAGCCACATTCCCTCTGAAGGCTCTGTTCCAGGACTCTCTCCTAGCTTCCGGCAGTTCTTTGACTGTGGTAGCATAACTCCAGTCTTCATGTGGACTTCTCGCAGTGTGTGTGTCTGTTTTCAAAGTTCCCCTTTTTATGAGGACACCAGTCATAATGGACTAGGGGCCCACCCTAGTCCAGTACGATGTCATCTTAACCTAACTAATTACATCTTCAATGACCCTATTTTCAAATAAGGTCACATTCTGAGGTACTGGGGGTTATGACTTCAACATATGAATTTTGGGGGGACATAATTCAACCCATGAAAATTTTCCTCCTCCTCCACGGTCTTCTAAATGATGGCATGCTCTAGGGCATGGGCCTACCTTCTCTTCCCTTCTGTACCTATACTCTTTTCCTATATGTTCTCATCAAGTCTGATGGCTTTTAATATACGATAATGACCTCCAGGTTTATATCTCCACCCATGGCCTCCCCCTTGAGGTATACCCACCTGTCTACTTGACACATATCTAATAGAGATCTCAAAATTATCACATCCAAATCAGAATTAATAATTTTCCCACCACCACTCCACTCCAAAAATCAGGTCGCTACCAATTCTCCCCACATCAAAAACTGTAGTGCCACCAACCCAAATACCCTCAAATAAAAAATCTAGGAGCCATCCTCAATTCCTCTCTTTCTCTTATGCCCCATAACCAAGCTATTCCAAGTCCTGACAGTTCTACATTCAAAACATATGGAACACATCCATTTCTCTCCACCTTTGTTGTCACTCCCAAGTCCAAGTCACCATCACCTTTTGCCAGAACTAAATCCAGAGGCCCACATCTGGCCACACTTCCTTCATTCTTGCCTCGCTCCAATTCATTCTCAACATCATCCAGGGTGATTTTGTTACAGTGTACATCAGATCTTGTCACTCACTCGTTTAAAATCCTTAAATGTCCACTTTTAGAATCAATTACCATGGCCTGCTAGGCTCTCGCGACATGGTCTGGCCCCTGCCTGGCACTGCATTTCTCTCTGGTCCCATCCCTTCCCTTGCTCACTATGCTCCAGCCACACTAGTCTCCGTTCAGTTTTTAGAACACTCCACACTTTCCCGCCTTCAATGGCAAGGTCTTCATTCTCTTGCCATTTCCCCTTCCAGAAATGCTCTTCTACAAGCTGCACATCTATGGTTCCATCTCACCCTTCAGACTCCAGCTCAAAAATCAAACCTTAGAGAAACGTTTATTGATCAGCCTTTCTAAAGTAACCTCTGCCTAGTTACAGTCTGTCCCATCATCCTAGTTATTTTCTTCTTAGTATTTATAACAACCTGATATTATCTTGTTTACTTATATGTTTCCTTGTATGTTATTTTTCTCCTTCTCCAATCTCCATCTAGAATGTAAGCTCCTTAAGGGCAAGACTCATGTATGTCTTTCACCACTGTGTCCAGTATTCAACATTTTACCTGAAACATAATTAGCTTCTATATGTGCTTAATGGATGGGTGGATGAATAGAAAAATTAATAGACCCTAGAAATCATCTGACTCAAGTTGCTGTATGCTGAGTACTCTCTCAGCATCCTCTTTCCATAGTGGATCTAGCCCAGGAGTCTATAAGGGAGAGAACTCTCCCAAAGATACAGAGATGCCCTCACCTTCCTACAGAAATGGGCACACTTTCTACTGCCTTCATCATAAAGTCCAAATTCTCTCCAGCCTGTCTGCACAACTTCATCTTCCACCATTTCCTTCCCCCGTGCTAAGTTCACGGCACACTCCATACCATTACATGAAAATACCAGTCATGCTCATGACCTTGCCTCTCTTTGAAATGCCTCTCTACCCGCCTCCTGCTAAACATCACTCAGCTTCCCTCTATGAAGCTTTGTCTGGTAGCCAAAGAGGTTATACTCTGTACTGTCACAGGCCTTCATGCATCCCTCCACCACCACATTTATTCTAATATATGATAATTCTATGACTAATCTTCCCCATTTTACTGTTAATACTTTGAGTAAAAGGGTTATGTCTTATGTCTCTGTCTATCCCACTAGTGCCTAGCATGGTGCCTTAGAGAGAGATACAGAAGAAAAGATGTTGACTGTTATATATGCATATTAAGAAATAATTTTTTAAGATAATTTTTAAGAGAATTTTTCATTATTGTATTGCTCAATGGGGTGAAAAGAACTGGAACGTATTAATGGTTGTTATTCTGTCAACTATCTGACCACCATTAGTGAACCAGTGGGAGAGGCAATTTTTAATTTATGAAATGGAAATTTATTTCAATTAGTTATAATGTGGTTAAGAGATCACATTTGAAAATATTTATACTATGTCTGAAATAGACACACTAATACACACATACTCAACCTTTTCACTTTTCACTTTCAGCTTGGATTTTTTTTTAACTGAGCATAAGCATTGACAGCACTTCTTGGAACTGTTTAATGTATAATTTAATGTTCACTTTTATGGTAACCCTACATTAAATCCCATTGGCCAAAAGCAAGTTATAGCTCTTCTGGTTGCTGGCCAAAGGCTGGTGGATCAGCACCATGGACAGAGGGAAATGGTGCAAAAGGTCACTCTAAGGCTACTTGTAAAATAACACCTGTGATAGCAGATGTACTACCAAGGAGAGAATGGTGTGAATGTTCCCCTGGGGATCATGGGAAGAGCGTGACATCAGGGTTGGGGTCAACTCAGAGGATGAGGTCTTAAGAAAACAACCACTCCTCCAAGATGTCTCTGAGTAGCATGAGCTGCTTCATTTATTGACCCATATCGATTTCAACAATTTTTCAACAATCTGCTCTTCTGTTCACAAGGTGCCAACATTTCCAAGCTGAAGTAAACATAAATACCTAACTAGAAAATATGAAGGACATTTGCTCTTTTTACCTGTCCAGCATCTATGACCCTTTTTTCCTTTGCAAACCACCTTTCAAACAAATAAGCTGTTCTTAAAAGATGACACTAAGGATTTGTTGATGCTATGGGGAAGCTTTTGTGATTATACTGAAGTGATGTTTAAGATGGGAGTCCCTGTCTTTTAGCAGTACATTCTGACAGCTACAAATGAAATAATATGATGTCTGGGATTTATTTCAAAATAATCCAGGATCAGGGGAGTAGATAGAGATAAAGGGAAGACACGTTTGGCCATGAATCGCTAATTGTTAAAGCTGGAGCATGAGAACACAAGAGCTAATTCTCTCTACTCTTTTATATGTTTGAAATTTTCCATTAAACGTACACATATACGTGTGTGTGCATGTAACACTGAGAGGCCACAAAAAATAAAAATAACAATGATTCCTAAAGAATGTATAATCCTGCACCTAAGAGATAATGCAGAGCAAGCTTTAATACCCTCTACTCCAAAAGGAGCTTTAAGGAGACTAAACTATAACTGTCCCCTGCAGACCTGAGATTTCTGTCTCGCTCAAGATCACATGATGGACTAGGGAGTTCAGATGTCTAGGGATGTTCACTTCATTCTGGAGCAAGATGTCTCAGGAGAGTAGTTTCTAAGAAATGAAACCTCTCATGCACCTCCCCTGGCAAGAGGCAGCTGGGGGCAGCTTGCAGTTGCAGGGGCTGAGGCTAGTGTAGGGAAGGGGTCCCTGGTTGTAATGATGGGCCCACGGTCAACACCTAAAGTTTGGGGTCAGAACTAAAACAACAACAAAGCATTCTTTAAACATAAAATGGACTAGATAATTAGAGGGAGTCGAGATATGATGCCAAGTACATAGGGAGAGGAGCTAAAACATGAAGAGGGTGGACAGGTACAAGAGGAAGACATACCTAAATATTTCCTGGATTGGGGGAGGGGGTTGGGGGGCTTTTCACACAGTACCCACATCAGAAGCAAATAAGGAGCCAACACAGACGCTGGTGGATAAAATAAGAAAGTGAATGTAAATTTGCTTCAAAATCTGTGGAACTGTGCACATATGACAAGAATTACTCAGAGTTCATGGACAGCAGATGAGGTTGAGTGCCTACTATGTGCAAGGCATTGCTCTAAGCACCTGGCACACAACAGTTAAATAAATAAATAAAGTCCTGCTTCATTGAGCTAACAGTCTAGTGGGGGAGACAGATAAATGTATTTGCCAATTATTTAAAAGTGTGATAATTTCACCTGGCTTTTTCCTTTAGACAGAAAAGATGGCCTCCAGCTCACTGCAATCCCCACTATTCCCCATTCCCTACTGTCTTTTTTTTTTTTAAATAAACTTATTTATTTTTGTCTGCATTGGGTCTCCCTTGCTGCGCGAGGGCTTTCTCTAGTTGTGGCGAGTGGGGGGCTACTCTTCGTTGTGGTGGGCGGGCTTCTCATTGCCTCTAGAGCTCAGGCTCAGTAATAGTGGCGTACGGGCTTAGTTGCTCCGCAGCATGTGGGATCTTCGCGGACCAGGGCTTGAACCCGTGTCCCCTGCATTGGCAGGCGGATTTTTAATCCCTGCACCACCCGGGACGCCCTCCCTACTGTCTTATACTCTACTTCACTCAATTATGTTGTCTGCCTGAGCCTTGCAGCCTTTCGAGTTTGTGACCCCTGCCCCCTAATGTCCCTGAGGTGCTTGTGACACTTGCCCCTCCTAAAAACACCAAATGGCTCAAGGAGCATATAAAAGACCCTGTTCGGACTTCCCTGGTGGCGCAGTGGTTGAGAGTCCGCCTGCCGATGCAGGGGACACGGGTTCGTGCCCCGGTCCGGGAAGATCCCACATGCCACGGAGTGGCTGGGCCCGTGAGCCATGGCCGCTGAGCCTGCGCGTCCGGAGCCTGTGCTCTGCAACGGGAGAGGCCACAATGGTGAGAGGCCCGCGTACCGCAAAATAAAAAATAAAAAAAAATAAAAGACCCTGTTCTTACCCGACTCAGAATCGTGGGTTGCCACTTAGTCTAAAGTAACCTTGGGCAGATACATCACCCTCACTGGGTTGTCGATGTCCTTAACTCTAAAACAGATGTAATCTTACCTGTTTTATAGGATTTCTGTGAGGATTAGACTTTGCCTAGTCAGCTCTTACTCCTCCTTTGGATCTCATCCCTAGCTTTACCTCTTCAAAGAAACTTTCCCAGACCTCCTAAGTCAACTCCCTCTAATATACACAGATTCTAAGCATCATGTATTCGTCGGCAGTACCTGCCGCAGTTACAACTGTACATTAGTTTGTAGATTATTTGATTAACACGTGCCTCTCTCACCAGACTGAAAGCTCAAAAGTGGCAAAGGATGCTGTGTTTTTTGTTTGTTTTGTTTTTCTCACCACCTATCACCATGTCTAGCAAAAAAAAAAAAAAAGGCGACCAAAGAAATGAAATAAAGGAAAGTAAGCTTGTAGACAGCTGTGAAAAGACAACCTCTGGCATGTACTAGCTGCCTAATAGAGTCTCACCTAATGCCTCTTGGCTGCTAGAATTTGCATGTCAAGTTTTAACTACGACTTTCTCTAAGAAAAAAAGTCACTAAGTTTTATTTTTTAATAGTCTATCTACCCGCCAACCCCAGCATAGGGATTTTTGCTTTGCCCACTGATATAAGCCAAATGCCTAAAACTGCCTGGCACCTAATCAGTAAAGGGATGGAGGGAAGGAGGGATGGATGGGTGGGCACAGTTCAGGGGTTTCACAGAAGTTGAGAGACTGGACAGCTCCTCCTGCCACCACCAGGAGGAAGCTGGGGCCTGGTCGGAGGAACTCTGAGCCAGATATGACATCCTCTCCCAACAGTTTTAGCTACACCGACTTCCCCGGTGCCCGGGGCAGTAAGAGCCCCCGAGGCGAAGAGCAGCCCCCGCTGCTCCGCAGGCAACGGATGGGGACATTCATGGATGGGGATATTCACAGATGCGAACATTCACATGTGCTCCCCCAGAGGACGGCCGCTGTCCCGCCGAGGGTCGCCGCCTACAGCAGCCCGTCCAGCACGCGACCGTTCACAGCGCGTGACAGAACCCTCCGCCAGGCAAACGAGTCCTCACACCCCGCGTCAGAAAGGACTTCGCGCCGCCTTCTCAGTAGCGCTCCTCAACCTCACGGACTCTCCCCGCCTCCCAGATTCTCCGGCTGACGGAGAACGCCCACTCCCCTTTCTCACACTGTTCCACTGTCTCTTGCAAAGTGCCTGCGGTGTGTCCGTCCGCTCCGAGGAAGAGCCGCCGCACCCCTTCTCATTCCTAAAGTGTCTCAGCAGCGCGTCGCTGCGCTGCGCGCTCTCGCGAGAGTCCGCCGCGCCGCCCCCTCCCCTCAGCCCCTCGCCGACGAGGAATTCTCCGCTGAACCCCGCGGCGCGCGGGCTCGGGTGGCGCATGCGTGGCCGCTGCTCCCAGCGCCCCCCGCGCAGTCCGGGAACGGAGCGGACGAGGCCGCGAGCGAGGACTCTGCAGCCGCCACCCTACGAAGCGTTGTTTGGTCCCCGCGGCTTCTCTCCCCTGAGGGACAGGACCGCTTCGCGGCTTTCCTCAGCGTGTGGAGGTTTCCTGAGGACGGCCCGGGCCACCTTGGGCCAGAAGAGCCGGGCGCTGGCCTCGGATAACGTCGGCCCCCACCAGCCACCCGCAGCGGCCTGGGCGCGCTGCCGGGCCCCGAGCCTCGAACCCGGGGCCGGGCGGGGCCTGCGCATCCGGCTCCACCCACTCGGGGTCCTCCCTTCCCCCGGGCCCTTCCCCGGGTGTCTGACACACCCCCTCCCGGCCCGGCTGTCCTCCCCCGCCCTCCTGTCCGCGGTCCCCTTGATTTTCTCCCAGTCCTCTAGCGTAGCTCTTTCCGACATTGCACTAAAAGATGCACCCTGGAAAACCACAACGCGGGGACACATCTTGTTGGGAGAAGAGGCTGAGTTCTTGGACCTTAGGGTACATGTTCACCTTTTCAAGGGCCTAGGATAGATTTGATTAATCAGCCTGGGGTACCCTGTTCCTGCTGACACTGCCGTTTTCACTTCCCTGCCTTCCCACACTTCCAGAACCATTAGCAGGGAGCTCTCGAAGGTTTGGTTTCTTCAAGTCTCCTTTAAGCTAGACGTGAGGTTGACCCCCGGGTTAGAGCATGGCTGCATCCCTGGACCCTCAGATCGACGTGCCCCTGGAGGTTGAGAGATGCCTAATAATGAAGGTGGAAAAGGAGCCCGAGTGGGCGTCGCAACCCATTCTGGAAGGCTCGGACAGCTCTGAGTCCGAGACTTTTCGCAAGTGCTTCAGGCAATTCTGTTATGAGGATGTGACCGGACCCCATGAAGCTTTCAGTAAACTCTGGGAACTTTGCTGCCGGTGGCTGAAGCCAGAAATGCGTTCCAAGGAACAGATCCTGGAGCTGCTGGTGATTGAGCAGTTTCTCACCATTTTACCCGAGAAGATTCAGGCGTGGGCACAGAAGCAGTGTCCGGAAAGTGGAGAGGAGGCGGTGGCCCTGGTAATACATTTGGAGAAAGAGACTGGAAGACTAAGACAGCAGGTGAGAGAGGATTTTCCAAATTTTTGTATTTAGCAAGAAGGGGGTGGAAAGGAAGATGGGCAAGGGATGCATTGCAGGAAATGCAAATTATGGAAGGATAAATGGTAATAATGAAAGACCTTTAAAGGGAATCTTCTTAAAAGGGATCAGAATTTCATATTAAATAGAAAAAAAGCTTTGGTTGAACTATTATCTTGCAAATGACACTAAACATTGTGCATCTAAGTATTTGTTTTAAATCTTTGCGTAACGTTTCCCCCCAAAATTATATGAGAGAACAGTACATTATGCTTCACAGGATTTTACGTTTGTAGCTTGATCCTAAAGAGGGCTATTTTGCCCTGCCCCCCAGCCAAAAAGAAAAGGAAAGAAAGGACTTTATCAGTTACCCCAGGGCCTCTTGTAACCCTTTAATATTCCAATCCGTGTCTTCTGAAGTGCCCTCAATGTCATCATCCTTGTCACTCTTCTCCATTTTAATTGCTGATCCTTATTTGTCAGTGGCTTTGCATGCTCCTCTAATTGTTTTTCAACAGCCCTTTCAGTAACCTCATGAAATCCTGCAAGATTTGCACTTTCACCTTGCACAGGATTTGTGTAAAGATCTGACTGTTAGCAAGTTGCTGTGTTGGTCAGAAATAGACACTAGATGTCAAGATTAATTTTCTAAGTTTTCAGTGCACTAGTGAATTAATTAGTGTTCTGAGAACTTCCACTTCTCTGTGAACCTAATAGATATGAGGACTCAAATAATGTCTAGTCTGATAACAGGGAGGCTCTCTAGTATTTCACTCCTAACAGATTTTGCCCCTCTGTATACTAATAAAGAGCACTCTCCTATTCCCTTATGCCCAGACTTCTGGACAATACTATTATCCTGATGCCCTCAGAGGTCCCATAGGGAATGGAGTGAAATTTTCATCCCTTCTCACATCTTCTATCCTTCTTTGATATCTTTCTTGGGGGAATTTGGCCCTGATCTAGCCCTCTTTAACTCCCTTTTCCCATTATGGCACTGACCTTATTTCCCAGGTTAGCAGTCCTGCGTACTCAGAGAAGCAAGCCCCACTTGGAGCAGCATGGGAGGTGGCAGACTTTCAGCCACAGCAGGTGGAGACCCAACCCAGAGTGATGTCTCTGGAGGGAGCTGAAAGCCTCCACTCAGGACACCAGGAGCAGCTGAACCAAAAGAGAGAGCTTCGGCCCTTACCCAAGAATGGTAAGAAGAACTCAGAGCATGCCCAGTGCAGAGACCATGGCAGATTTGTTTTGTAGCCCTAACACTGTGACTTGTTCAGCATAGCGTCCCCTCAATAAATATTTGAAAGTAAATTGAATATTGGGGAGAAAGACTTCATTAGCTTCAAGACTTGGGAATATGTGTGACATAAGTAAATGGGATCTTAAAGATGGAATCTGAGAAAACATAGATTGTCCAGACTGGCCTTAAGGTCTCATAGTGTTATTTAAGAATCTCCATCCTACAATCAGCTTGTGGTTTTTAGTCCTGCTGCATGTATAAGTGTGTGTGTTCTTGGCTGACTATATGCGACTTGGAAAAACTGTTTGGAAGAGGAAATGAGATTTTTTTTTCAAAAAGTGACAGTAAGGCATCACAGAAGTGGCTTATGAGAGGGATAAACAATAAGACTTCATAGAGAAGAGACAACTGGTGTTCATATCTGCCCTAGACGTTAATGAATCATGTCAAATACAAGGAAATGAAGACCCTGTCCTTCCCAGTCCACAGTGATCTCCCCATCCTCTGCAGCATGGTGTCAGGCTTAAAGAGAAGAGTGGAAGGATCACTGAACCTACAGTAGAAAGACATGGGTTTATATCCTTTCTCTGCCCCCTCCCTGTGTTATCTCGGGCAAGTAATATTAATTAATTAATCTCTGTGTATTAATGCATAGAGATTAAGAAATTAGGCTTTAGAGGTAGACAGTATGCATTCAAAACCTACCTCTGCCATTATTTATCTGTGTGGTCTTGGTCAAGTTACTAAACTTCTCAAATTTTCCATTCTGTCATCTGTAAAAGGAAAATACTAAGGTTGTTAGCGTAGATTAAAGGAGGCATCGTAAAAAGGGTCAGTGAATAATAGTGCTCAATAAATGTTAGTTTCCTTTCTCCCATAATGGCATGATTATTTTTAAACTTCAAATCTGTCTGACTTACAGAACCCCTCATCAAGAGGCAAGATTGACCACTTTGGACCCCACCTCCTTATCCCTCCTGAAATTCATATTTTGATAGAATGCATTGCAAATATTAATGGTTTCTGGACTTTTCAGTGTTTGTTCATCAGCATCAAAGTTCCCTTGTTCACATGGATTAGATGCTGTCAGTTACTTTACCTGATAAATTCATGGTGTTTCTGGATTTTGCCATCTCAGGTGATAAGGAATTCCTAAAGAAAGGTGGTTCTATTGAGGTCCTTACTGGGGGTATGGAGGACAGAAAATTTGAGGGATAGATATCTCAGAAAGGTGAATTCCTTCTAAAAGAAGAGATAGGATTTCAGCCATGTGTGCCTAGGGGAATAATGTATTTCCAAGGAAGTGATTCAGTTTGATTCCATAGAAAGTGGTAGATCAGGCTTTTGAGTTCTTGGTCACAGTAATATTTATTCTTAAAGTTTTCCTAGATAGTGAATTCTAGAGTAGAAGTTAGACCACAGACTGCCTTATACTATATAAGCTTATATATCTTCCTTCCACCTTTCTGGGAGTATATTTGCCTCTAGTGTTCAGTACTATGTATCTGCATACGCTAACATTTTTTAGGACAGTATTCACTCATAGGGGATTAATTTGTGCTAGAAATGGCGAACTGGTAACTCACGCACCAAATCGGATTGTTTTGTTTCACCTACAAGGAGTTTTTGGTTTGGGGGTTTTGTTTGTTTATTTTTAGTTCTCAAGGTTTAAGACTTGAGATTGTACATAAAAGTCCTGCTTTCTGGCTTCTCTTGAAAAAGTTAGAAGCTCTGGGGCTTCCCTGGTGGTGCAGTGGTTAAGAATCTGCCTGCCAATGCAGGGGACATGGGTTCCAGCCCTGGCCCGGGAAGATCCCACATGCCGCGGAGCAACTAAGCCCGTGCACCACAACTACTGAGCCTGTGTTCTAGAGCCCGAGAGCCACAACTACTGAGCCCACACACCACAACTACTGAAGTCTGCATGCCTAGAGCCCGTGCTCCACAAGAGAAGCCACCACAGTGAAGAAACCCATGCACTGCAAAGAAGAGTAGCCCCCGCTTGCTGCACTTGGCAAAAGCCCACTCACAGCAACGAAGACCCTACGCAGCCAAAGATAAAATAAATAAAATTAAAAATTAAAAAAAATTAGAAGCTCGGTGCCAGGGCAGTAATCTCACAATGAAGCATCAGCTGGAGCTGAACACTGGGTGTACCCTTTCAGTGGGACCTGTGCTCTCCAGTTCCCCACAGTCCTTACCTCTCCCCTTTCATGATGTCCTTTACCTGCTTACTCCCTAATAGCATTTGTGTTTGTGAGCCCTGCTTTAGGGTACCATGGTTTGGGGCATTGTTCTGAACTCATTGAGAAAATGACCAATTTATATTTGTCGGTTTTTTATACATGCTCATTTCATAAAAGGAGAAGCAGCATGAATAAAATGGCAGAGCCAACAACACTAATTGTTTCTTTCTCTTCTTACAGCTCGGCCTTCTCCCTGGGTTCCTGCTCCTGCTGATGAATGGAGCACCATAGATCAGGAAGTAACAGCCACACGAGTTCCTGTTGGGTCCCAGGTAGATTTTAATTGTTCTCTCTAGCCTAACTTCCTAGGATATTCAGTCACAATGATTTCCTCAAACTTTGATACTCCCTCCAAGAGACTTTTTCCCCCTTGCTCCTTTTCCAGAAGAGACTGCACCCAGCCATCTGAGTAATGGGACTCCTTGCTGGATCATCTCTCTTATGATTCTTTATAGTACCTTCTGCTTCATTTGGCACATAATATACACTTGGTTCTTTGATTTTAATTTTTATTTAGGGCCTTTCTGTGCTTCATCCATGATCATTCATCCTTCAAAAACCCATGTGGTTATCTTGGTAGTCATTACTGTTAGTGTGTTACAGGGACCAGTGAAAGATGTCCACATGGCAAGAGGTTTTTCCTACAAAAAGAGTGTGCGTCAGATTCCTGCTCACAGAGACCTCTACCGGGATATTAGAAAGGAGAGTATTGGGAACATGGTCTCCCTGGGTAAGGATTCTATCCCTTTTCAAATAAAAGATTTGGGGATTTCTAATATATTCACTTCTACCGATGATAAAATAGTTATAAATGTTATCACTTTAAGGACCTCCGTGGGTTGTCTAGTCATTTCTGGCCTCTAGCATACCATGTTCTCATACCTCACTCATTCCTTTCTTCCAATTTATATTATAGATTTTTATATATTCTTATAATTTAGTGATTAAAACATTGGGGAGATTTATATATGATTGTCATATTATTGAAATATAAACTTACCTACATCCACTAGACTAAAAATTCCATAAAGTCATAAGGTCTTTTTAGGATTTCTTTTTGTTTAACCCATAGTAACCCCAACACTGTGCACAGAGCCTGACATATGGGTGGTGCCCAGCAAATATTGATTGAGTGGATGGAAATCTTATAAACAGAAGAAAATAGCGTGTTGTGAATTTTTTAAATAGCACAAATTTTTACAGGCACACATAACAACTGAAATGTAATTTTACAAGCAAACTTTTGAAGAGCTGTATCATCTGCTTTAACAATAGGGCTAAATATGGTTCATTCATATGTAAGCTACAAGTCAGAGATTACTTATAAATAAAATTATAGGCCTAAAATGTGCACCAGTACACACTATAGATACTATAAACCTTTGTTGTCTAATAGAGTAGCCACTAGCTACACGTGGCTATTTAAATTTAAATTTATAAAATTAATTAAAATTAAATAAAGTTTAAAATTCAGTTCCTCAGTGGCAGTAGCTACATTTAAGGTATTCAATAGCTGTATTGGACAGCACAGTTATAGAACATCATCATCAAAGAAAGTTCTGTTGGACAACAATACATATAGACCCTGAAGTACAGAGATTACAAAATAGGCCGTGTCAAACTGAATGAATAAAGATAAACTGACAATTGTTTATAATCAGAAAGTAATTAAAGCAGTTTAAAAAAATGATCAACTTAAGATGACACACCAGTAACAAAGCACTCTTCCCAAAACAGCAGGACCCTTGACTTTATTTTGTTTTTATTATTTTTATTTTTTTAAATTTTTTGGTCACACCACACAGCATGTGGGATCTTAGTTCCCCGAACAGGGATTAAACTTGCGCCCCCTGCAGTGGAAATGCAGAGTCTTAATCACTGAACTGCCAGGGAAGTCCCAAGACCCTTGATTTTAACTTTTACTTAGGGTCTCTGCACTTCATCACTGATCATTCATCCTTCAAAGACCTATGTTTATCTCGGTAGTCATTGCTGTTAGTGTTGTTACAGGAGCCAGTGAAAGATGGCCACATGGCAAGTTGCCTACACAATAGCTGTTTCCTAGTGTTGCCTTGGATCACACAGCATCCAGACCTAGTAAAATGATGAATTAGAGGTCTTAGTAAAATCTGCCATGAGTGGGTTAGAGACCATACTATGGACATTCAGATTTAGCCCAGTGCCTCCATGTATAATAATTACATATGGAAAGGCCCAGGCCTACAGACACCTGGCTCAGTCTTTTATCATACATTGTAAACTAAAGGCTTATGAGTCTAGCCTACAAACATATTTGGGCCTTGCACAGAGTTTTAATATAAAATTCATTTATAAATCTGGATTTCCAGTATCTCTTAAAAAAATCAAACGTCAGGCACAATGGGCCCACCTTCTCTCACAGCAGCCACTGACCACAGCTGAGTGGAGGAGCTCGTGCTAAAATGCCAGGGCACTCACTCCAGCCACCTCACTCCTTGACCTTGCCTGCCTGGTCCTTGTAGATGTTTGAACTTTCATCGTCCCTGCGCTTACTTCTCTCATGTGACAGTGAAGAGCAAATCTCCATCCCCAGGGTTCGTTCAGCAAGGATTTGTCGTGATGCCTCCCTAGGAGAATTCTGTGACGCCCCTATGTGTGTTTTCTGTAGAAGGAAACGAAATGTTATTACGTACTTATTAGGCCTTGGACACTTTACAGATGATCCTTTATTTAATATTCCCAGCACCTTGTTGAATAGATTATATTATTTCCTAGGAAACTGAGGCTCAGAGAGATTAAGAAACTTCCCCTGGTCAGAAAGGAAAATAAGTGGTGGAGCTCGGATTCCAATTTAAGACATGTTGATCTCCACCGTATTGTAAAGTAAAAAATGAAGTTACTTTCCTATTCTTAGGTCTCTTTCCCATTAACTTCGCCAGAATGTCTCCAAAAGTTTTTGACTTCTCATCTCCCATAGCCCTGGTGTGTGTATGTGTGTGTTGAGTGGGGGAGTGAGGGGATGTGGGGAGCAGGTGTAAGCACACTTTATAAGTAACAAATACTGGTTCATAGGAGCATGCTCTGAACCTAACACAGTGTTAGATACTGAGGGGGAATTGAAGGCAATGAAATACGTGTTTCTTACCCTTAAAAGTTTTCCTTTAAGAACTAGCTGGGGAAGGAAGTGGTACATATATGAGAAGTGAAACGGTAGTCTAAGTTAGTAGATGATTGTGCCAAATAACTCGTGTAAGAAACTAGTGTGCATGATCGTGATTGAGGAAGACTTTAGAGAAGGAACTGAACAAGACCTTTAAAGGATAGGTGTGAACAAGTGTTCCGGGAGAGCATACTACAGCAGGAGATTGGGGCATGCAGTGATGATCTCTCTAGCATGAAATATGTTTCTCTTACTCTAGGAAACACAGTGTCTACAGCTAACAAGATGGCACAGTTGGAGCAAAGAAAGGAGCCATGGACAATAGGTCTACAATCCCCTAATAAGAGGAATGTCCTACAAAGCAACTATATCAAGGAAAAGTCAGTTCATGCTATTCAGACCCCTGCAAGGAATGCAGGAAAAACACGGAGAGAGCAGCAGCAGTGGGGTTTGGAAGATGAAAAAATAGCAGGCGTGCATTGGAGTTACGAGGAAACTAAGACTTTTCTTGCAATTCTCAAAGAGTCTCGCTTTTATGAAACACTTCAGGCCTGTCCCCGAAACAGCCAGGTATATGGTGCTGTAGCTGAATGGTTGCGAGAATGTGGCTTCCTCCGAACACCAGAGCAGTGTCGGACCAAGTTCAAAAGTCTACAGAAGAGTTATCGAAAAGTGAGAAATGGCCATGTGCTAGAACCCTGTGCCTTCTTTGAGGACATGGATGTTTTGTTGAACCCTGCAGCTCATACTTCATCCACGGATAAGCCAAAGGAGATTCTGTCTCTCCCCAGACTAAAGAGAATTGGTATCAGTGCTAAAGAACAGATCAATTTGGTGGAGGAGGAAGAAGCCGCAGAAGAATCTGATGGTGATGAAATGAGTGTTGAGTTTATCCAGAAGTCTGAGCTTTGTGGTGCTCCTGTCTTATTTCAAAACCTGAGTGGTAAGAATGGTGCTTTTTTTTTTCTGGTTTGAAAATGGATGGTGTGGTCTTGTGGAAAAAGGAGTAGACCAGAAGTGACCAAACCCAGGGAATTCTGTCACGCACACCTTGCCACTCGTCACTGTAATTGGCCATGTAACTGAAAGTACTCCCAGGTGTTTTGTTACCCCCAGTGCTGTCTGAGTAACAGCCATGAAGGGTTCTTTTTTGGGTTAGAGCTCAGCATGAATTTTGAGTATTTGGGGTCTGTGGAAGGAAGACAAATGGAGTCCAGGGTTCTAAGGATCTAACATCATCTGAGAATTGTTACAATGCAGTCAATTGTATTAGATTGTAACAGTCAAGGATACATTATTATACTATCAAGGGTAGTCCATAAAGGAATATGTAACTAACAAAAAAAAAGAATTAAAAAAAAATTCAAAGAGAAGACAAGAAAGGAAAAGAAGAATCACAAAGTAGATGCATTAAATGGAAAAAAATCAGTAAGATGATAGATGTAAATCCAAATATATCATTAATTACAAACTTAAAAGTCTAAGGTTATCAGCTATATTTTTTAAAACTATATTGCTTACAAGAGATACATCTTTTTTTTTTTGGAGCAGAGAAAAAGGCTTATTGCAGGGCCAAAGCAAGGAGAATGGGTGGCTTATACTCAAAAACCCAGAACCACAAGAGATACATCTTAATATTCAGAGATATTGAAATTAAAAGGATAAAAAAAAGATACTATGCAAAAGAAAGATGGTGTTAAAATTTGGGGCCTGGGACAGGCAGAACTAAACCACCAGTTAGTAGCTATGTGACAGCTGACATATCATATAACTACTTTGAGCTTCAATTTTCTGTCTAAAATATGGCTAAGAATATGAGCGTAGTTGTTAGTGTTAAATGAAATAATGTAGATGAAGGCATTCTGCAGATGCTAAAATGCAATAAAACACTGCCTGGTGTCACAGTTATTAGTAATGTTTCTGTACTCTACTTTATGAAAATATGGTAATTTCTTAGGTAGAATGGAAAAATAAACCAGGCTGGGAGATCTGAGGCTGTACTCATGACTGTACCTATTCAAAACAAACAGATCTCAGGAAAAAGATGGGAAAATGCATTATACAGGTATTCATCATTCTGGAAATCCATAGACATGAGGGTAGGTGGTTTCAAATATGGAATCGAATGATATGACTGAAAGAGACCACCCAGTAAGGTAGAGGACAGAAAAGACTTTCCTACTACAGATTATAAAACACCCAAAAAGCATGTTTAACAAACTGTCTTCAGACATATCCTGAAAAGCTTAATTCTGCTATAAAAGCAGGACATCTAGGGCTTCCCTGGTGGCGCAGTGGTTGACAGTCCGCCTGCCGATGCAGGGGACACGGGTTCGTGCCCCGGTCTGGGAAGATCCCACATGCTGCGGAGCAGCTGGGCCCGTGAGCCATGGCCGCTGAGCCTGTGCATCCAGAGCCTGTGCTCCGCAATGGGAGAGGCCACAATAGTGAGAGGCCCGCGTAAAGCAAAAAAAAAAAAAAAAAAAAAAAAGCAGGACATCTGCCTGTCTTACAGATGGTTTCATCTCTCAAAGTAGAGGACTCAGTAACATCAAAAACTACTCTGGACATAGTTCTGCTGTTCAAAGAAGACGGGCTAAAGAAATGATAGGGAATTGGGGGGAAAAGTTCCTGCTGGGTGTCCTAGCCCATTATTCCTAACAATTTTTAAAAGACAGACAGCTAAATCCTTAATAACCATAGCAATGGCTGCATTTGGGGGGCTGCATTTTTATTCTACCAAGTAAACTTTGAGATCAGTTCATCAATTTTAATTTTAAAATCCTATTGAGATTTTGACTTTATAGATTCATTTGACAATTGATATCTGTACAACTTGAATCTTCCTATCCAGAAACATAGTGTCTCTCCATTCTTTCTAGTTCTTTTATGTCTTTCAATATAATATTATAGTTATTTTATATAGACCTTCTCATTTCTTACAAAGCTTATTCCCAGGCATATAATAGTTCCAGGGAATGGGATTTGTTTTCTTGTACTTCTTATATTTTGTAATGTATAAAGGCTTCAGACACCTTGTATCCTTGAACTTTATCCTTGAATGGCAGGTGTGCACTGGGGCTACGAGGAAACCAAGACTTTCCTTGACATCCTCCGTGAGACTCGGTTTTATGAAGCACTGCAAGCCTGTCATCGGAAGAGCAAGTTGTATGGGGCCGTGGCTGAACAGCTGCGAGAGTGTGGCTTCCTCCGGACACCAGAACAGTGCCGGACCAAGTTCAAAAGCCTTCAGAAGAGTTACCGCAAAGTGAAAAGTGGTCACGTGCTAGAGTCCTGTGCATTCTACAAGGAGATGGATGCCCTGATTAACTCTCGGGCATCTGCCCCTCCCACCAGCACCCCAGAAGAAGCCCCGTCACCCTCAATTCAAGAAAGAGAGGACATTGAGATTGAACCCCAGGCACCTACAGGCTGGGAACCTGAGGAGGACTCACAGGAGGCAATAGTTGAAGATTCCAGCAGTGAGAGACTGAGTGAGGAGGAAATTGTGCCAGAGCCAGAATTCCAGGGACCTCCAGGTTTACTGCAAAGCCCGAGAGGTAAGGATCATGAGGGGCTCTGGTCTAAAGAAGAAGGAAGTGGGATTTACTGACAGCTCAGGGGCTGGCACATCGCTCATGAATGTCTGTTCATTAAGCAGATATTCGTGTGTCCTGTGCCATTTGAGGAAAAGGGGGAGGTATCGATGAATAAAATAGAGTCCCTGTTCTTTTTTTTTTTTTTTTTTTTTTTTTTTTTTTTAAGTTTATTTATTCATTTTTTTAATTAGTTTCTGCTTTATAACAAAGTGAATCAGTCATACATATACATCTGTTCCCACATCCCTTCCCTCATGCATCTCCCTCCCTCCCACCCTCCCCATCCCACCCCTCCAGGCGGTCACAAAGCACCGAGCTGATCTCCCTGTGCTCTGCGGCTGCTTCCCACTATCTATCTACCTGACGTTTGGTAGTGTATACACGTCCATGCCTCTCTTTCGCCTTGTCACAGCCCACCCTTCCCCCTCCCCATATCCTCAAGTCCATTCTCAAGTAGGTCTGCGTCTTCATTCCCGTTTTGCCCCTAGGTTCTTCATGAGAGTCCCTGTTCTTATGGTGCTTCTGTTCAAGGGAGGAACTTGGACTCTCGTGATTTGGTTTTTGGGATCTCAGCCTCGGTTTTTGTGTGTATGGGGCAGATAATGTTTAATATCTCCTAGAAATATTGTGGGGAAGAAGAACTTGGAACTATACGTGAGAAAAACTCAGATCAAGGAGGAGTGTCAGTAAGCTCAAAACAGATGTCTCAGTTATGTGTGATGTGCATGAGAAAAAGGATAGGCAGAGACAAAAACTTTATTCTGGTACTGAGCTCCACCTGCGGGTTTCCCGCTGACCACTGGATGCCTTCACAGGCATCTCACCAGCAGCCCAGGCTTAAAATTTTCAAAATTAAAATCAGCATCTTCCTTCCCACACTACGGCTCTTCCCTGTGTCCTCCCACAGGTCATCCAGACTTAAAAGACAGAGATTTTGTTTTGTTTTGTTTTGTTTGCGGTATGCAGGCCTCTCACTGTTGTGGCCTCTCCCGTTGCGGAGCACAGGCTCCGGACGCACAGGCTCAGCGGCCATGGCTCACGGGCCCAGCCGCTCCGCGGCATGTGGGATCTTCCCGGACCAGGGCACGAACCCGTGTCCCCTGCATCGGCAGACAGACTCTCAACCACTGCGCCACCAGGGAAGCCCGATAGAGATATTTTTGATGCCTTCTCTCTCATTTACATCCAGGCAGATGATATGTTTTTTTCAACTGTTGTAGAACTTCCATCTGCCCCCCTCTTTAGTTACCATAACCATTACCCTAGTTTAGCGTTTCTCTGTCTTTTGCCTAAACTATTGTAAAAGTCTCCAAACCGGTTTTCTCCATTAGACTTGTATTAAGGTTCCAGAACCATCCTTAATCTGAGTTTGTCTTTCTAACCTTACCTGTTATTATTTTCCTTCCTGTACTCTATGCTTATTCAAAACAAACATTAGAAAAGGAAGTTCACACATACGCTCTCTGGTAGTATTTATACAGGAATTTGTTTTTGTATGGGAATGAAAGCTGGAATTATTAACTCTGTAACTGGAACTGTTAAAGTTGATAACTTTGGAAACAAAGTCCTTCTCTTGTGAATCTTGTTTTTTAAGGTGAGCTCCAGACCTGTCATCAAATTATCAGGCTCTGTCTGAGGCAACTACTAGGCTGTAACTTCCTCCAAATCCCAGAACAATGTTGGACCCAATCAGAGTGCTTCAGAAGATGACATTGTTAGGGCTTTTGACCTAAGTCAGTGGATTCATTGATGGCTGCCCTCCTCTTCCAACCCAGGGCACAGCCACCCCACTTAGGACTGAGGGATGTTGGCAGTTTCAGCTCAATATGTGGAAGGAAAGTAATGTGAAATTAGCAAGTAGAAACAAGACAATACAGAAAAATGCATAAGAAGGGTTTGAGAATCAAGCAAACCTGGATTGGGCCTAAGTTACACAGTTTGTGAACTATTTATGGATCAAATAATATGATGTCTGAATTTACTTCAAAATAATCTGGGTAGAGGGAGCAGAGAGTGTGTGGGAATAGAGATGAAACAAGATTGGCCAGCAGTAGATCATTGGGTAAGTGGTTCATGGAAGTTCAGTTTATGTACTGTTCTCTACTTTTCTGTGTTTAAATTTTCCATAATAAAAAGTTAATACAAAAACGACACAGTTAATAAGTGGCCAGGATGGAATCATAACCAGAGCTGTCTGATTCCAAAGCCTGTGTCTTCACCACATCATGCTGTCTGTTCAGAAAACTTCTCGGCAAAGCCGAGATCCAAGATGTACTGTGGGATGTAGATAAAAGAGTGAGGAGAAGATAATTCTGGTTTGTCGAGCAGTGAGAATTAAGATTTGAGTTCGTGTGGTCTGCGTGTGAGACTGCCGGAAAAACAAAGTGACAGCAACATTTGAGAAGAAAGAAGTGCTCTTGGAGAGAGTATGACCAGAGGTTGATGAGCTTAGAAGTCCATTGAGGAATTTGGACTTGATCGTTAGAATCTAAACACTAATGAAGTGTAGTGTACTTTCATACAGATGAGAAAATTTGAAAGCAAGATGAATTGTAGTGGAATTTCAGGGAGATTAAGTTGCTCCCATGTTAATCAGGATACAGATTGGGGATACTGGCTTGGATTATAATTAAATTCTGAAAACATTTCCAAAGGTCTACTTTGTGCTGGGTATTATTGGCTATTCGTGGAGCTGAAAGAAAATAAGGCCCAGTGAATCAGGAAAGAGTCCCCACGCCTGAGGCCAGTGAAGCACACAGGGATCCTAACAGACAAGGCCTATAGGCCATGTTGTTTATGTTGATACATGACTGGTCTCAAATGTTTATTGTCTTTTTTTTTCAGATTTTGAAATTGGAAGTGGTATCAAGGAGGATGCAACACAGGTAATATATAAGGACATGGAGCAGCATAGGGCATTAATAGAAAAGTCTAGAAGGGTTGTTTCTCAGAATGCTGATCCAGGTAAATATTGTAAAAGGGAATGCATCTCAGGAAGACAATGGGAAAACCTTCATGGAGTCAGGCAGGGAAAACTGGTGTCTCAGCCTAGAGATTTAGGGAAAGCTGTCGTGCATCAGAGGCCTTTCACGGGGAAAAGGCCCTACCGACTCCTCAAGTACGGAGAAAGCTTTGGAAGGAGTACTCGCCTCCTGTGCCGGATGACCCACCAGAAGGAAAATCCTTACAAGTGTAGTGTCTGTGGGAAGTGCTTTGGTAGAAGCAGGAGTCTAATCAGACACCAAAGAATCCACACAGGAGAAAAACCTTTTAAGTGTCTTGACTGTGGGAAAAGCTTTAACGACTCCTCAAACTTCGGTGCCCACCAGAGAATCCACACAGGAGAGAAGCCCTACAGATGTGGAGAGTGTGGGAAATGCTTCAGTCAGAGCTCGAGTCTCATTATACATCAGAGAACCCACACAGGAGAGAAGCCCTACCAGTGTGGAGAGTGTGGGAAGAGCTTTACCAACAGTTCTCATTTCAGTGCCCACAGGCGAGTCCACACTGGTGAGAATCCCTACAAATGTGTGGATTGTGAGAAGAGTTTCAATAACTGTACGAGATTTCGAGAACATCGGCGAGTACACACTGGAGAGAAGCCCTACGGGTGCGTCCAGTGTGGCAAACGTTTCAGTAAGAGTTCTGTTCTCACTAAACATCGGGAGGTTCATGTGAGAGAAAAGCTTCTGCCATACCCCCCAGCGCTCTATGCCCCAGCGAATCCACACAAGGGAAAGACTGATGAATTCAGGCAAACTGTTTGATGACGATCTCTTCTCTTCCTAAATGTCCCCGTAGCCATTTTACCCTAATCTCACTCTTGGAAGCAATCTTTTCTTAGCTATAAAGTGTAATTCCCAAGATAAGGTTGAGAATATAAATAAAGACTTGGATCCTGTCCTCACCTCTGCCTCTAACTTGATCAGTCTGTTCCTCTCCTTCTATGTGTCTCAACTTTTCCTTTAATAAAGTGAAGAAGATACCGTGCCTGAGTGCAGAATGGAATTCTCTTCAGTATGTCGAGGCCACTGCCATGGGATCGCTAAACCCAGCAACATCCAAGATCCTTCAGTGTATGGGAGAGTTGTTATCAAGGAGATAAAAAATGCTCAAAGTTTTTTTCATTCTCTACCACATGCGATCCGGACGCAACTTGATCACAGCGTTTCCTGTTTGGGTAGAACTTTGAGCAGCCTGATGAGAACCACATCAGATCCATCTTGGTTTTGAAGATATTCACAAAAGGAGATTGAAGATTTTATAGTTTCTGTCAGAAGTCTGTTGCAGTGTACCTTTTTTGTGTCAAGAAGTTGATCTAAATAGCTAAGGTAGAATCCCTGTATTGTCACTGAAATAATGCCTTGCCCTCCATAGAGATGAGAAGCAACTGATCACCCGTCGTCCTTTGTAGACTAACCTTTTCTGTACCTGAAGACTGAAAGCCTCTTGGCTGCTGTTTCTCCAGCCTATAAGTAATCCAGTTCCTGTTACTGTTTCTCCTAAGTCCTACACTTACCTCTCAATTGTTCTGGGTGCCCTTGTCTGACTCTTCTGAACTACCATGCCCTCCTCAGGTTGAATAGCATGCATGCTCATGGTGTGTCTCATTAAGGTAGAATTTCAGACACATTCTAGTTCTGAATATGTGACTTCTCTGGTTTTTATCTAGAATATGACTGATATGTTGGCATATTGTATGCCTCCCAACCCCACACTTCAGTATAATATTGTATAATTTTAGATAGTTTTCTAAAACTCTAAGGAGATAGGGAAGGAGGTGAGGTAGAGACCTGAAACATTCAATATTTATAAGATCAGTTGGACTCCTTAGACCTGCTTTAGATCAGATAGCCACCTTGGTCCAGACCAGCACTTCACAGCTGCTTGTTAAGTTTACCGTTCTCTTTTCTGAGGCTTCTAGTACCTGTTCATGTGGTCAAAAACCTCTCTGTAGAACCCTGAGTAATTTATACAGCTCTATACCTCAATGAGTAAATGGAAATATTTACTGAAACTTCCAGTCCAGAACACTTCATTTTCCACATTTACCAGTTGGTCTGAAAGATGTCTTTGACAACCCCCAGAACTGGCCCGATAAATATTGAAGGGAGGGTTCAGATGGGGAGACAGTTCACTTATGGACGTTGCAAACCAGGGATTTGGTCATCCAAAGCTGTTAACTCCAGGATGAGGCCAGTGGCATTTATACCCTTAAGATGAAGGTAACCTCGGGGGGCTTTGCTTTGGGGAGGGAGAAGTCATAAGTTTAGTGGGAAGATAACCAGAGTCAGGGCTGTAGATCATTTTTTTGATGTTATCTCTCCTTTCCTTTGTCAGATGCTCTCTTATTTGAAGACATCTGAGTATGTTTGAATCTTTTGAAACTTGTTCAACAAAGTACCAAGGAGGGTAGGCAGTGTAGAAAGAAATCCAACTTACGGTGCCAGAATCAGGTGTGGCCTGTTGGAAGGCAGGTGACTCAGGTAAACATTGATAAATGTTTTGTACATTTGTTAGGAATGTTAGGATTGTTCACATCTCAGTAGGTTGATTTCCTCTGTGTTGTCTGAATTATAGACTTCTAATGGTAAGTGCAGTTTCATGTTGGTAGTGTGCCTAGCACAGTGAGGTGTGTGTGGTGCCAGTGGGCGTGTGCTTGTACTGTGTCGATGTTCTGGAATTCTAACTCTAAAGACGACGCACATTAATAGAAATCACCACTTAGTAATAGGTACGCAGGATTGATCATTATATCGAAGCATGATTCAGGAAAGTAGATTTACTCAAGTATTTATTAAGCACTGTTATGTGTAAGGCTATGTTCTAGGCACAGTGAGGGATATGAAAATGAAAAAAAGCATGGTCTCTGTGCTCAAGGAACTTGCAATATGATGGAAAAAGTAGTGCAGCAAAAGGTAATGTCAATTATGTTCATGTCAATTACGGAACATAATGAGTTTATTAATGAAAAAATCACCTTCACTTGCAAAAAGTTTTTCTAATTTGCCTAAAATCGTATTCTCTACCTCTGTCGCTTCAATTTCCCCAGTGGCAGGAAAGGCTCAAGAACCATTCCTCCTCCAGTGGAATAAACTGATTCGATTCTGTCTCTCATATGTCTGGGATCAAGCTAAGGTGAGATTTGGGTTCCCTTACCTTTTCCCAGTTGTAAGTGGGCTATTTGAACATGTATTAAATTAACTTACTGGACTTTGCTTCTGAAGAAATAGAAAGTCCTACCCACCATCTTAGACCAAGGCAGTTTGTATTTTATCTTTTTTAAGGTGGAGCATGAAAGTCAAAATGAACAGTCATACTCTGATTACTGTGTCTCATTTCACATAAATTGCCTTTATGAAGATCCTTAGGAGTAGGTTTCTTCCTAGGTCTCAGTACCAGAGTTCTGATCCTAAAGCCAAAAAAAAAAAAAATTTACCTTACAAACACTTATTTTTTTTTTTTTTTTTTTTTTACAACTTACTGCTTTTCTTTCTTCTGGCTGCTGGAACAAAGAAACTTACAAAAACAGAACTTACAACTCACCTCAATCAACTACTTAAATCTATATTTATCTAATACTGTATTTTTTCTTTAAAAATTACCCCAAATCCTATTTTTTTAAAGTGGTGCAAACAAGTAGGCATTTTATTCTCTGACCTCTTACCCGAGGCACTTTGGAACCTGGTTGTATCCCTGCGTAGGCTTATTTTGTTACTTCCACAAATGCCGTGATTCTTACTGGCATTTTTATTATACACATACAACCTACTTTATTCATCTGGAAGGAAACCTGAGTTTTTTTAAAGAGGAAAACTTCACAATATGCTTAAACAGTTCAGGGCAGCCTGCACGTAGACTGAGCGTTAGACCAGAAGCCAGAAGACAAGTTTCATTCTTGTCGCTACCACTTTCTGAGTGTTGCTGGACAAATCAGCCTCTCTCTGGGCCTGATATCCTTATCTGAAGAGAAGTTGAGCATGATTGCCAAGACCGCTCTGGCTCTGATGTTTTGTGAGGCTATGGGGCATCGTGTAGAGAGGAAGAGGTTATAAGACCAGGCCACTGCCCTGACTTACCACCACAGGCAGCATTTCGGGCCGCATTGAATCCACCCCATATTTTAGCAAGAGGATGCTGTGAGCAGTCCGGGAGCTTGCTCAGTGAGGAGAAAGGACAAATCACTCATGTTCAACCGCAGGCAGCCCCTGAGTCACCTCGATAGGCAGTGGCAGGTAGCTGCAGTGGAGAAAGCCTATTTTGTGAGCTCTGGTGCCCAGTGACAGACACGATTCAACTCTGAGGGAGCTGGGGAAGCCCCAAATGCAAGGAGCATCTGAGTGACTTGTGTAGCGATAAGCCTTTACCTCTGAATGCATTCCAAGTATAAATGTATGTCTACTCATTGTTTTGTATTAATGTTCACTTAGATGTCTTCTTGAAAACTTGTATGTGAAATAAATGTCTAAAATAAATGACTCCCATTGGTTTTTGCCATAATTTGAAGGCTGTCTTCTATTAAGGAAAAAGAGAACTTATCCAAGGGATAATAAAAGCTGATCCTCGTAGCTCAAGAGAATTTCAGTTTCATTCCAGCCCACTGTTCTCCCCGCAGCTAGCAGGGATCTCTTGGGAGTCCACAGCTATTTCTGTGCTGCAGTCCTCTGATAGTTGTCACTGCCACTGTCCCAGAAAATGTTTGGCTCTAATTCTAGAGTGGAGTTAGTCTTGGAGGCACACACTGCGTGTGTTCTTGAAGGGGCACTCAACCACAGCCTCTGCTGCTGGAACAAGTCTTGACATGAATTCCCCAGATATGGTGGTGCCTTTGGTTTACTATTTGATTTAAAGAGTCCCAGTGGCTTCCACTTAGCCCTTGTTCCCGTAACAACTCCAACTCCATGGGTCATAGAGTCAGTGTAGAGATTTTGTCACTTGCCGAGGATGTATTTCCAACTCTACTCTTAGAAACTGTAAGAAGAACCATAGGATGGATTTAGAGCCAGTTCACCTAGACATGAGGTAGATTCCAGACAAAGTGTATCTCTCACCTGGACTTTATAAGCAGCCAACTGCAATAGCACCCAAGGTTCTCAAGGATTATAACTGCTCAGGGTCAGTATCTGAGAGTCCCTCTACATCTTCTACATTTTCCTTGAGTAAATGGCCATAACCTTTTTAGAGGAAACAGAGACAAAGGCTCAGAATAGGGACTTCCCTGGTGGTCCAGTGGTTAAGAATCCATCTTGCAATGCAGGGGATGCCAGTTTGATCCTGGTCAGAGAACCAAGATCCCACATGCCACAGGGCTACTGAGCCCACGTGCCACAACTAGAGAGAAGCCCGCGCACCGCAATGAAAGATCTTGTGTGCCACAGCTAAGACTGAATGCAGCCAAAAACTAAATAAATATTAAAAAGAAAAAAAAGGCTCAGAATATTCATGTGCGTTGTTACATCAGAATCCTTGCACAAGATTACCTGATCTTCCATTCTTTTATAGAGATTTAAGTCTGTGAACTGACCCACGTCTGGGAGTTAGACGAGAGACTTTAAATCTCTAAGGGGAAAAAAATCTCTAAGGCTACAAATTTTCAATTCCTATAAATCAGTTAAGGCAATTAGATTTTAAGGGAGGAGAATGAATGCTTTGTGTTTCAAACACCAAAAGGAACAAAGCTAGTCACAACCTCCAAACACCATGGTGGGTCCAGGGACTCAGAGGGGAAACAATGGTTTTGGGTCCCAAGAGAGGCGAATGCCTGAACCCACTTTGAGGTGGTAGGACTGGAGGAAAATGGCAGTGTGGGGATAGAGGGGATGGGGGGCAAGACCCGAAAGGCCCGGCTTTAAGAGTTGCTTGGATACATGAGCATGGAGCCCGTGGAGCACACAGGTGTGCTTGGTGTGGAAGTTGTGGAACTGTCAGTAAACAACCCTTCTTTCTAGAAACCACCCTGGCCGAGACAAGTGTGACCGACTCAGCTATAAAATGCAGCTGCAGCGGGCACGAAGTAAAAAGTTAGAGCAGGAAGACCATGGGCAGATGAATGGATAAAGGAGATGTGGTATATTTATACAATGGAATATTACTCAGCCATAAAAATGAATGAAATAATGCTGTTTGCAGCACATGGATGTACCTAGAGATTATCATACTAAGTGAAGTAAGTTAGACAAAGATAAATATATCACTTACATGTGGAATCTTAAAAAATGATACAAATGAACTTATTTACAAAACAAGAAATAGACTCACACAGAAAACAAATTTATGGTTACCAAAGGGGAAAGGGTGTGGGGAGGGATAAATTAGGAGGTTGGGATTAACAGATGTACACTATTATAGATAAAATAGATAAACAACAAGGACCTACTGTATAGCTCGGAGAACTGTATTCAGTATCTTTTAATAACCCAAAATGGAAAAGAATTTGAAAAAGTATATATATATAAAACTGAATCACTTTGCTGTACACCTGAAACTAACACAACATTGTAAATCAACTATACTTCAATAAAAATTTTTTTAATATTAAAAGTAAAATAAAGCGATTTCCCTGGTGGTCCAGTGGTTAAGATTCCATGCTCCCAATGCAGGGGGCCTGGGTTCGATCCCTGGTCAGGGAACTAGATCCTCATGCTGCAACTAAGACCTGGCACAGCCAAATAAATAAATAAATATTTTTAAAATAAAATTAAAATTAAAAGTTAGGACATGAAGGTAGAAGACTGGCATATTTCCCCTTTGGATTGCTTAAACTCTCAGAGTTCTTGGACAGTCTGGTGAGGGAAGATGCGAGAACATAATACTAGGCTTCTCAACAACACAGAATGTGAGGACTCAAACCAATTCTCGCAAAAGGAAATGAATCAGTACTTGTGCTCCAAGGGTCTAAAGCAGCACATGCCTGCTGCAGTAGAAAAAAACACTAGAGAGTGTGTCCAAAATCCTGGATTCTAACTGAGCTCTGCCACTAGATCACTGTGTGATTACAGTCAAATTATTTAGCTCGCCTCTCTGGGTTTTGGGATTGGACAGCATGAGTGCTTCCCAACATTTTCCCCTCAAGAGGCCCAAAGATCCTTATATGAAGATAGTTGACTGAGAAAATACATGCGTGCAAAGTCCGTTTAGAATCTTCTTGCCAGAGCTCCACTCCCTTGCCATGATTCTGATACCTGCACATTTCCAAACCTCTGATTAGAGGGACTTCCCTGGCGGTCCAGTGGTTAACACTCTGCGCTTCCACTGCAGGGGGCACGGGTTTGAACCAAGATCTTGCGTGCCACACAGTGCGGGGGAAAAAATTTTTTTTTGATTAGACAATAATAAATGTAAGAGCTATCACATTGTCCACTTAACTAGGTATGAGGCATTGTGCTAATGCTTTACAAACACTTATCCTCACAAACATTCTGAGGCAGCTTTCCCATTTTAAGGAAACTGAGGCTGAGAGAAGTTAAATAACTTCTTCAAACTTATACAGCAAAAAAGCCAATGTTCTGAGATTTAAATTTGGATCTTTCTCAGAATCCAAACTCGTAGCAACTGCTTTTTACTACTGTCATAGAGTTTCCAGCTCTAACATCCTAAAATTCTGTGACCTCGTTGTTCCTGAGAAGACAGGAGGTCGGGTGGAGGTAAATTTAGGTGATCTGGGTCAATTCTGGATTCTACTCTGTAGGGTCAGAATGAATTTGAGAGTCATTAGGATCAGCCTATGCCATTCTTTCAGTCAACAAGTACTCAGTCCCTTCTATACGGCAGTGAGCCAAATAATGTGGAATCACAAAGAGGAATTGACATCGATCTTCCTCTTGAGAGCTTGTGGTCTAGAAATTGACATGGAGAGCAGGACTTGAAATCCAACTGCAAGTTAGTGAGTGAGAAGAGTTACCATACACGTCCTTCTGTCCCCCTCTTCATGGGGGACTAAGGGGCAAGTAGTCAGGCAACATACTGTCCCTTATTCAGCAATAGTAACCTGTGATGACAAAGATCATGAACCCTGCAGTCAAACGTACCTTGTATTTTGGCTCCACCAATGTACTAACCATGTGACTCTGGGTAATGTCATCTCTTGGGATCTCCATTTGCTCCTCTGGAAAATGGGAAGAGTAAGAGTGGCTACCTGTATTCATTTCCTGAGGCTGTCCCTAGAAACGACCACAACCTCAGTGACTTAAAAAAACAGGTATTGGGGCTTCCCTGGTGGCACAGTGGTTGAGAGTCCACCTGCCGATGCAGGGGACACGGGTTCGTGCCAGGGTCCGAGAAGATCCCACATGCCGCGGAGCGGCTAGGCCCATGAGCCATGGCCGCTGAGCCTGCGCATCCGGAACCTGTGCTCCGCAATGGGAGAGGCCACAACAGTGAGAGGCCTGCATACCGCAAAAAACAAACAAACAAAACAAAAAACAGGTATTTATTCTCTCACCATTCTGGGGGCCAAAAGTCTGAAATCAGGGCGTCAGCAGTCCACACTCCCTCCAAAGGCCGCAGGGAGAACCCGTCCTTGCTTCTTCTAGCTCTTGGTGACTCCTGGTACTATCATGTGATACCATAACTCTGCCTTGGTCCTTCCATATGGCCACCTTCTCTGTGTCCTTTTCTGTCTAAGGACACTTTCATTGGATTTAGGGCACACTCTAATCCAGTATGGTCTCATCTTGACCCTTACCTTACTTGGGTCTGCAAAGCCCTTGTTTCCAAATAAGGTCACATTCTGAGGTTCCAAGTGGACATAAATTTAAGTGGGGACACTATTCAATCCACTACACTACCTCATGGGATTGTTGTGTGAGGACTAAATGAAATAGGCATGGAAAGCATTCTGCACAGTGCCAAGCACATAATAATAAATGTTAGCTGTACACGTGCATGCATGTGTGTGTATGGGTGTGTATATATACATGTATATATATATATATATATATATATATATATAGCTATTTTGTTATTTACTAGATTTACCAAAGGTTGATTTTATTATTTATTTCACCAAAGGATGTAGTAACTTTTAATGTTTTTCACTTTTGTGAGTTTTCTAATGTGTTGTTTCTGATTTCAAACTTTTACTGAACATTTACTGTATGCTAGGTGCCATGTTAAGTCCTTCCCATTGCATTAACTCATTGGACCCACACAATATGCCTGTTGCTGAGGAAACTGAAGCTCAGAGAGCTTAAATAAATTGCCCAGGCAGGGTCACACAGCTAGTAAGTGTGGTGAAGCTGGGATCTGAACCCAGGTTCAGCCGACTCCAGAGTCCTACTTCTTAACTTAAGTAGGTCCATCAGTGTGTACGTTGGGTCTTGAATTTGCCTTCATTGAGTTCTTTGCCTTTCCTCTCTTCACTTGGGTTCTTTGAGCACATCATTTACCATCCTTTCCTATCTCCGCCTATTCATTTGATCTACTGGATAAATAACAAGTTCTTACTAGATGTCCTTCCAGCAAAGACTCATCCTTTCCTGACTAACCCTAACGGCTCTTCCTATTATATTGCACAGTTCCCCTGTTAACAATTCTGTTTGTTCTTAACCCCATGAGTTAATGTTCGCTATTTGTCTTTTTTTTTTTTTTTTTTTTTTTTGCGGTCTCACTGTTGTGGCCTCTCCCATTGCGGAGCACAGGCTCCGGACGCGCAGGCTCAGTGGCCACGGCTCATGGGCCCAGCCGCTCTGCGGCACGTGGGATCTTCCCGGACCGGGGCACGAACCCGTGTCCCCTGCATCAGCAGGCGGACTCTCAACCACTGTGCCACCAGGGAAGCCCCCGCTATTTGTCTTTAAGTGCAGCTATATGTCTTAAGATTACATGAACAGTATAAGAGCCCAGACTCTGGAGCCAGACCACTGGGATTTGAATCTCAGCTCTGCTACTTGCTGAGTGACCTTGAGTAAATAATTTGACTTCTCTGTGCCTCACTTTCCTCATATGTAACATGAAAAATAATAATAACAATAATATGTACCTGTACCTGTACCTGTGAAAATGAAATAAATTACCACGCTTCGAACACAAAGCAGATCCTGGCATGTAGAAAGTGTTCAGTTAGTGTCAGTAGCTATTTTTACAATTACCTTCACATCGTTGAACATAGGTTGTCTGAGTAGCTCTTCTCTTTAGGTTTGTTGTTATTGAAATTTATTATTCTCTTTTTCTCCAAAATGTCTTGGGTATTTGGGTAGTGTCCATTTTCTCAACAGGCAATCTCTCATTGTATTGATAATATTCTCCAGTGAGCATTTTCTTCCTTTTTACTCAGGTGAGTGTTTTGCTTGTCTGGTAGAAGTGGGTGATGTTTTTGTTCGTTGTTGAGAATTATTTTTCCCTAGCACCCCTTTGCAGTGTTACAATGATCACCTTCCATAAATTACCCATAGATTCTTGTAGAGAAGACACACACTCTACTTTTAAGGTGTAAACTTCAGAACGTGTCTTTTTATTCTTTTTTATACTTGTTATTCACTATACTCATATCTTCCATCTAAATGCCTCTGTCTCTCCAGACCTGTATTAGGCCACATTATATATTTCCTTGGGAAATCCTTGCAGCTCTGGTCCACCCCCATACCCACATGCATCCGCAGCTGGAGTGCCATGAGTGGGTCAGTCCATGTCCTGGATAGCTTTGGGCACTAAACCATGCCCTGGAGTCTGCATTGGGCTTTTCAGCAGGGTCTGAGGTCTGTGATCTGGAACTGATTCTGACCAGAGTCCAAACTGGACTCCAGAATGCACTCTGAGCTCCAGAGAGAGCTCCCTTGGCTCTGGCTGACAGGGAGATGGGCTTTGGGTTGGTCTGCACTCTAAGTACCTGCCTTGGCCCTGGACTCTAAGCTGGGCTCGAGCTAATTAGACTCTGGACAGCTAAAGCTCAACCCAGACTTTTGCCTCCCCCCAGTGGTGTCCATTTCTGAAAGGAAAGGCCAGCCAGTGGGCACACGGAAGGAAACATTGGACTATTTATTGCAAAGCTAGATTGACAGCACAGGCCGCAAGGAAACAGACCAAAGAAGGGCCTTCTGTAACAGAGGGATCGGGGAACAAGAGAAGGAGAAAGGGGATGAGGGAAGTGAGCGGAGACACATAAACGGCCACCTCTTCCACCCATTCTTCTGCTCCTGGGACCCTCCCTGTCAAGAAAAGCTCTTCTGTCATGCTTGTTTCTATCTGTCTCTGGGCATTGCTGGCAACACATTCCCCAGGCTGAGGTCTCTGATGAGCACAAAGGAATTCACAGCAACTAGCACATCTGAAAAGCCAGACCCAAGTCAGGAGAAGCGTATCAGTCATTTCTCAGAGCTCTGCCCCGGCAGGAAATGCAGACCTGTCTGGTCTGCAGTCCAGGACAGGTCCACTGAGGGCCCCTAGGGTGGCAGGAATTCCACCATCACAGCTTCACTGCCCCTTTAGTATTAGGCGAGTTTTCCCATCTCCAATGAAGAACCTACAAAAATGGTGGCCCAGTGAGGTCTCTGAGTCTCTGGGTGGGAGAGACCCACCCTCCATCAAATGTCTCCAGGCCCAGAATGCTCCAGAGAGATGCCTTCCTGAGCCTCTCCAGCCTCAACAGCCAGATCTCCCTGGGGAGAGGGAGAAACTCTTGCCTGTTGGGTCTCTAACCCTTTTCCTGAAGATCCCCATCTCTACCATTCTGAAAGCATCAGATGCTTTTCACTAATCCATAGGCTAAGCCAGGACTGCAGTTAGGCAGCGATGCAAGCAGTCTAGATCAGCTCAGCCCAGTGCCTGTCCTCGTCCAGACGGCGGGCACTGTACCTACTTGTATCCCTGCACAACCTGGAGCAGAAAGAGAGGACACTCTGGATCCTTGAGGTTCACAAGAGAGCTGGAGGAGAAGCAGTTGAGCAGATATTATCCTTCTGATAACACTATCAACCTTATTACCCATTGCCCAGCTCCAGGGAGCACTGCTCACATTGTGTCTTATTGGCATCTCATGACATGCATGCTCTTGGGGACACCACTAACATGGTGTTCTATGTGGATAGGGTCCCTGGAGTTGTAAAACACCCCTGTGGGGAGCTATTCCTCCCCTACTTTCAGTCCATACAGTTGTTCAGATGGGGCTGACCTCACCCCAACTCCAGGATAAGATTCATGTTCCAGACATAGCCAATAAGAGTGCCTGGCCCCATGGCTACAGAGATCGATTCAGAGGTAGACATGGCCCAAGCTGGACCAGTCCAACTCAGAGAACAGCAGAGCCAGGACCTTTGTAAGAGCTGTTGTTCTGTTTCCTCTGTTTCCAGCTATTAAGCTGCTAGGATGTAAGTCTGGAGTGCCTGGTGGGCATCTTTGCCTCTACTGGAGAGCCTATCTAAGCATGAAATCTACCCGGAGGACAGTAGAGCCTAAAAAGACCAAGCCCTGAAGACACTGTCTGAGCTCCCACCAAAGCCAGGGCCACTTGTGAACTTTTCAATTATGTGAGCCAATGAGTTCCCCTTTATGATGAAAGCTGTGTTCAGATAGATTTCTGTCACTTGCCACCAAAGGTCCCAGAGCCATCATCTTTGCCTCTGAAGAAGGCTTCCTCCTCTCTTCTCCAAACCCAAGCGAGACCCTAGCCCTCTAGACCTGGATGTTCTAGGAACTGTCACCATGCCCACCAGATGGGCCATGACCCTGTGTCACATTCCTACCTGATGAGCACTCCTACAAGCAGGCTGGCCAGGAGCGGGCCCAGCCAGTAGATCCAGTGGAAGTCCCAATGGTTGGCCACCACAGCCGGTCCAAAGGCACGGGCAGGATTCATGCAGGCTCCAGACACAGCTCCCCTGCAAACACCCAGCCACAATGGTCGGTAGAATCTCAGCCAAGGAGCCCCGACTCACCCAAGTTCATTTCCCCAAGTAGGCCTAAGTCGCACGCTACCCAGAAACGCCCTCTAAGCTACCATATCATGGCGGTCTGGGAGGTTCCAAAGTGAAAGGCTTGACCCCTCCCCAGAGTCCTCCCTACAGTCTGCCACTGCCCACACACCCTTCTAGAAGAATGGGCAAGTAGTGCCTGTTCAGTGATGGCAGGAAGGAAAATGGATCTACTCCTCCTCCAGAGTTGATAAGGCAAAGTAAGCAGTTTTCAGCTATATGAACTCTGGGGTCAAGCAGACCTAGATTCAAAACCCAGCCCAGCTATTTCTAGCTATGATCTTTGTTTAATCTCTCTGTGTTTCAGCTGAGATGAAAGTACATATCTCATAGGTTGTTTTCAGGAGTGAATGAGGAAACGCATATAGAGCCCATGTTTCCTCTATAATTCACGTGCAAGTGCTAACTCTAATCTAGCTGAGCTGGTTGAGGCCTTTGTTGCACCACAAGCTAGGGACCCAGCATCTCCCAAAGAGGGACTGTCCCCCAACAGCACCCCTCTAGTCCCAATGTCTGTACCCTTGCCCCATTCGCTCAAGCTGGGGTCCTCACTCAGGCCTCACCCCTCACAGGCCCCACCTGAGGCCAGCAGCCAAAGCCAACTGGATGAGTCAGTAGGCTTATAAGTGAACCAAAAGCCACTAGGAGGCATCAAAGCACTGCCACAGCTCTGCACATGCATTTCCCCAGACTCCACCTCCCAGAGGATGACTTAGAGCTGGAGGCAGAGGAGAGAAAGGTTACACTTGATCCTGTGTCCAAGAGGAAAGGAAGGAGTTGGCCTGTAGGAAGGAGCTCCCTCATCCCCTGTATTTAGCAGGGCCCTTGTCCCAGATCTCTCATTTAATTTGCCACTTCCCAATGACCTTAAATAAGTCACTTGTGTCCTCTCTGGGCCCCAGTTTCCTCATATATAAAAGGGAAGAAATAATCCTTTGTCTCCTTAATCCCTTCCCAAGCCTAATGAGAGGCTCTAGATAAACGAGACAATGGGTGTGGAAGCTCTTTTAAGTCTGAGGCTAAAACCTGGCTGCCTGCTGGCAGGATAAACACAGTCCACAGAAATGGTTTATTGATATTACAAAAAGTAGAAAATTCACATAAAAATCCAGTCTTCTGACTTCCCTAGAATGAAATTAGAAGGGTCACCCCAAGCCCATATTCCCACACAGCGATAACTTATCAAAGGTGCGTGGTCGTGGCCTCCTTAGATGCCACAGTCCCCACCACTCCCTGTTGTCTGCCTCCTGCCAGCCCACTTCCCCCGTTTACATTACCTGTGTGGCTTCTATTGGTAGCCCTCAGGTAAGCTCAGCAGACCTGCCCTCCTCCAGGGGCGAGCCTCGGCCCAGGGCTGAGCACTGTGGTCCCACAGCCAAGGGGCACTCACCCTGCTAGGATGTCCACGGTGACAGAGAAGCCGATGGAGAATGGGGCCAGAGGACCCTGAGTCTTCTCGTTTATGGTGCCCATGCATACAGCCAGTGCCAGCAGTGTCGTTAGGATGATCTCTGCCACCACTGCCCCCGTCACCTGCCTGGGCTCCTGGACTGTCACGAAGGCTGCCCCAGACGCGTTCCAGAACCTCTCCTCGGAACTCACCGCCTGCAGAGAGCAGTGCTCAGCCTCATGTTGGGGGTGGAGAGACAGCTGGGAGCTGACAGGAGGGGCCCCATCCCTTTGAGCCAGGGGAGGGTCCTGTCCAATGTGCAGTCAGACATATCTGGACCCACATCCCAGCTCCACCAGTTCCTACTGTGCGGCTTTGCCTGACTTATTGGACTTCCCTAAGCCTCATATTGCTCTTCTGTAAATGGGGATAACCCAGCGGTGGCTCCAGGTATTGTAGGCCTGAAGGGTATGTAACTTATATGACCCTCTTTGAGAAAGAATACTAAAATACCTTATTTTTACAAACTTTGCAAACACATATACCCAGGTAAACACATTACCAGCCCCCTAAAAGGCCCCTTCGAAGGGATGAGAAGAGCCCTGAAGCTTAAGCCCCACTGGCTTCCCAGGAAATTGGCCTTGGGGTCATCACGACACCTGGGGAGGAAAGACTGCAGTGCAGACAAGCTTCTGGACCTGGGACTCAAATCCAGGCTCAGCTGCTCCCCAGCTCATTTGAACTTGGGCAAATTATTGCCTTCTCTGTGCCTCTGCTTCCGCCTCCGTAAAGTAGGCATGGTCATGGTAACAGCCCTGGGCCCAGGTGGGGAGTGCTCTTTAAGGACTGATGCAGGCTTCTAGTCAAGTTGAAGATTAAATGAGAGGATTCTACCAAGTGCTCGGGGACGGGGGAGGGCACCCAGTGAATGACCACTGCTGCCCCACACTGGTCTCCATCATGTTGGACAAGTTTACACGTGACCAGGCCTGAGGGAGAGTCCCAGCACTGCTTTCCATTGGGAATCAGAGCAGCAAGGTCCGGGCCCCGTTCTAAACAGACAGGGGAGCAGGGTCTCAAATGGGGGCACAGGGAGACCAGGGCAGGGACGACAGCAAGATGGGATTCGAGACCAAAGTCTGCAATGGGCAGCGCTTAGAGCCACAGACCAAACCCCAGGCAAGCTAACAGGGTGCCCCCTTCACCCCTTCTCCCCTCCCCACTCCCTCCAATCCCACCCCCAACACAAGCCAAGCAAGGCTTCCAATTTGAAGGGTCCCTGGTTGAGACTTCAGAACAGCAGGAAGGAAAGAGAGGGAAGGAAAGAAGAAAAAAAGGAAGTCAGGCAGGCAAAGAGGGAGGGCTGGTCTGTCTAGGGAGGGCTGTGTCCAGACACAGACAGAACAGGGTGGGTTTGGAGGAAACCAAAGGCCCTTTGACTGTCCCCTCCGAGGTAGAAAGGTCCACCCAATCCCATTGGAGGCAACAGGAAAAGAACTGGACAGGACTTCCCTGGTGGTGCAGTGTTAAGAATCCGTCTGACAATGCAGGGGACACGGGTTCGAGCCCTGCTCCGGGAAGATCCCACATGCCACGGAGCAACTAAGCCCGTGCACCACAACTACTGAGCCTGTGCTCTAGAGCCCGCGAGCCACAACTACTGAGCCCACGTGCCACAACTACTGAGCCCGCGCGCCTAGAGCCTGTGCTCCACAAGAGAAGCCACCGCAATGAGAAGCCCGTGCACTGCAATGAAGAGTAGCCCCCGCTCACCCCGCAACTAGAGAAAGCCCATGCGCAACAATGAAGACCCAATGCAGCCAATCAATCAACCAATCAATTTTTAAAAAAAGAATTGGACAGTCCCCACTCCCTGCCCCTCACCCACCCCAGCAGCCCCGTCAGAGCAAAAGCCCCCAGCCCAGCCCCCTGGGGGATCACCCACCTTGGTCAAGGCGGCCCCGATCAGCCCCCCACACAGCTGGGAGATCCAGTAGGGGAGGAGCATCATCAGGTGGAGGCCTCCGACCAGCATGGCTGCCAGGGACACCACAGGGTTGAAGTGTCCACCACTGCCACCCACAAAAGCAGAAGGAGTCGTGAGGCCAAGGCCCAGGCACTGGGTCCCAGCAGCCCCACCGCCTCCCCAGATGGCCTTGTGGGGCCAGAGTCCGTCAAGGGCAGCCCAGGTAGAAAACAGGCACCAAATTACGCCCACTTTCCCCGAGGTGCCGAGTGGTGGGGGAGAGCCTGGGAGGGGAGGGCAGCACCATTCCTGTCCTACACCCAGACCCCAGGGTGGCGCAGACAAGAATACGGTGGGAAACTGTCCCTCAGCTCTTTCCACACCCCCTAAGAGCTGCGTCCAGCCCTTCAGAGCCGTGGCCACGGGTCAGAATGAGACCCCAGGCTTCAAACTCACAGCCCAAAACAGGTATCCTGGCCTCCCCTTAGAAGAAACCAGGCCCTGAACAACAGCTCCTGATTGGCTGAACTCAACCAATAAAAATTTTTATTGGTGGAACTCAGCCAGTAAAATTCCTATTTTTGGTCTGAAAGTGTGACTAGTGTTGCCTGTAAAATTGAGATTAGAGGTTCCTGGAAATGGCACTGGGAATCAGGATCGAGGTTAGAGGTCCATGATTAAGTTGGGATTGGGATCTGGAGTTTGGGATGTGAAGGGGATTAGACAAAGTCGAACCTAGGTCAAAGGGCTGGTTCAAGTTGGCTGGTCCTTCCAGAGGTCGTGGGCCAAGAGCCTTCCTTTTCACCAAGATGCTCAACCAGTCCAAGCCCCGGAGCCTAGAGGCCCCCCAGTGCCCTGCCACCCCCATTGGCATCCTATCCGGTCCCACTCAGATGAAGGAACTATCCTGAGAGGTTGGCTCACCAATCCCCCTGGTGCCTGGGATGACACACCCAAGAAGAGGGATAGTGACCCCAAGGCCCCCCCATGTCAACCCGGATGTTTACAGCCCACCAATGGGCCTGCCCACCCAATGGACACAGGGCATTGAGCTGAGACTGGACAGAGGACCCTGGCTCTGGACACAGGGACTTTGTCCAACATGCTGACATTTCAGGACCAGCTGCCCCAACTTGTCCGGTGCAGCTCTGTGCACAGGCCCTTGGGTGAGCTTCCTGCAGGATCAGGAAGCACCAGCTCATCTCAAACTTGACCGGTGGGGAGAGGGGCAGCCAGGCTTACTTGGCCTCAATTCAGGTCCATGACCAAGCTTAGCCTGGGCTCTGCCAAAGCAGAGAGGTGAAGGTGGAGGTGGGGCGGCCTCCTGCAGGAGGGAGACTTAGAACCCTCTCGGCCGTCAGCCTCGCCACCAGGTCCCCCAGCCCAAACGGGGAGAGACACTGTCACTCAGAGTGTGGCTCGACCAGGAGAGGGCTGGGACACTTCACACTCATTAACAGTAAAACAATCAAGACACCTTCTTAGTTTACTCATCCATGGTTTGCTCAACAAATACTTATTGAAGACCTACTCTGGTGCTAGGTGCTGTGTCGGGCACTCCAATAACCTCAGAGTCAGTGCCGAGCACACGGTAGGTACTGAATAAATATTTGTTGACAAAAAACAGATGGCTGAATAAAAGGCTGGCATTCCAGATAGGCAGTCTCCTGCAGCGCAAAGCGATGTTCTCTCCTGCCAGCTGGCCTGGGTTCAAACCCTAGCTCTGCCACCGAAGAGCTGTATGACCGTGGGCAACTTATATAACCTCTCTGTGCCTCAGTGATCCCTACCTCATAAAGGCTGCTGCAAAGATAATTAATACATGTTCATATAGAGTACTAGCATATAGTTAGTACTCAATAAATATCAGCTATTATTATCATCCCCTTTTATTCCACTGAACACAGAGAGGTTCAGCTAATTGCCCTGGTCACCCAGCTAAGCAGTGACAAAGGTTGCCTTCAACCCCGGACCCATCATCGAACAGAAGACTCTGTGTTTTTCATCCCACCTGCAGCTTCCCTTAGATATTTAAAGAGAAATGTTAAAGTTCTCTTTCCATTCTGTTTTTCTAGGAAACAGTATTTCAATTTCCTTACTCAGATCCATTTTCTGTGTGAGATTAAATACAGACCAACCAGGTTCTAGAGGCCCCTGCCAGACACTCCATCCAAGACATGTGTCATTGCGGTTGGTTCTCCTGGGAGCCCACGACCTCCCGGTGGAGCTCCTGTCCAGGGGAGGGCTATGCAAGGGGAACCCTTCAGGCCTCCCTGCCCCACCGGTGGGTTCTTCTGCATAACTCTGCCTTACCCTAGGCTGGAGCAAAACCCCATCCTAAAGGTAACAATAACACAGCAACCAACAGTGATTGAGCGCTTACTATGGACTAAGCTCTTCACATCGTTTCATTCTCGTGCCTCCCCCAGGAGATGCTGGGTTTAGGACAAACAGCTTGGGTTTGCCTCCTGGCTCTGCCATGGGACTCTGGACGAGTTACCCGGCCTCTCTCCTTCATGTGTTGGCTTGAGAAATAAGATTTAGAAAATACTCCCACTGTTCCCATTTCATAGATGGGAAGTTTGGGTTTGGGGAGTGGCTTAGTCAAAGCCACAGAGCTCATAGGCTGAAGAGCCAGGATTCAAACCCAAGCAGCCTGACCCCTCCCCCAACCCACATTTTACCCACACTGCTTTTGGGATCCTGGGCATGTGCCCAGGGGTCCCTGCCCACAGCTCTGCTCCCAGCCCCTGGCTCCCCAGGTTGGCACGAGGCGGAGTGCTCAGAGCTGTTCCCACCTGATACTCCCCAGCGTGGCGATGACCAAGCCCAGGGCCAGCCCATGGGCCAGTGCCGGCTGCAGCAGCCCAGTGTCGGTCCCGTTCTCGATGACCGACAGGCAGCCGATGAAGATGAACAGGGCAGAGCCCAGCAGTTCAACCAGGCAGGGCTGCACAAACCGCTCGTACCAGCACCCACGCCACCTGCCCCCCTCGCTGGGCTCCTTCACCTTGATGCCACCAAACTCCAGGTCACACATGGATGCAGCTGCCTGAAGGGGGAGAAACGGAGGGGGACACAGATGGGAGGAGAGCCCAGAAAGAAGCCCCCCAGTGCCCCAATCTTGAATGAATTCTCAGCAACCGCTTGGATGGCCAGGCTGCAGAGGCAGAGGCCAGCAGTGTACTCACCTCTGCAGACATCAGGGCGGAGGTGACTCAGGACGGGACTCTGGCCTGCGCTGGCTGGAAAACCCGCACCTGCTCTCCCAGACAGGACGCTCTTATCTCCAGGACGGGGGCTGCCAGCCCACTACAGGCTCTGCCCCTTTTAAAGGGCTACAGAGGCTCCCGAGGGTGTCAGGAAAGCAATAAAGCCCAGTAGGAGGTGGCCCTGAGGCCCCGGAGAGGAAACACTGTTTTTAACCTTAACTGGGTAGGACAGGGGGTGGTCAAGGATTGCTGAGCTTTCTGCCAACAAAGGCAAAAGGTGTCGGCTTCGCTGCGTCACCTGGGGAGGGCTCCAGGTCTGCCCCAGCAGGAGATGGAGGGCCCTGATCCCCAGCTCCCTTGGTCACCACCGGGGCCCAGAGGAGACCCACGTGTGTGAGTGAACACGAGGAGGGCCCTGCCAGATCAGGACCACACATGGGAAGTAACTGTAAACTCATCTTCAGTGATTTTTCCATGGACTTCTAAGGACACCTCCTTGTACCTGAGGCCCCGACACCTCCACAAACTCACACTGTTAGGCTGATCCAGGACTGAGGGTGTAGACGGATGACCATCTCTGGAGATTGCAGAGTCAATGGTAAAGCCTGTGGACTTTGCAAACAGGCTGCCTGGATTTCAATCCCAGCTCCTCCGTGAACCAGCTGAGTAACCTTGAGCAGTTGCTTACCCTCTCTGCACCTTATTTTTTCTCCCGTGCAGCATGGATGATAGTGGTGGTACCAATGACATCGGGTTGTGTGGCTTAAATAAGTTAAGATCATAAAGTGTTTATGACAGAGTCAGACACATGATAAGCACAATACCAGTGCCTGCTGATTTAGAATATGTATTTATGTGAACTAGTATTTACTGAGCACTTTCTACATGCCAGGCACTGGTCTAAGTACCTTATATGTATTATCTCATTTAAACTTCCCAACAACCCCATGAGGTAGGTACTATTATTACAGCCACTTTACAGATGAGGAAGTGGAAATTCCAGAAGGTTAAGTTTCCCAGGATCACACAGCTTTTGTGATCGTGGGCTAAGTCACAAAAGGTCATCTGGTCTTCTTGCGTCAATCAATTTCTTTTTTTTTCTTTAATTGAAGTATAATTGACTTACAATGTTGTGTTAATTTCTGCTGTAAAGCAAAGTGATTCAGTTATACATAGATATACATTCTTTTTCATATTCTTTTCCATTATGGTTTATCACAGGATATTGAATATAGTTCCCTGTGCTAAACAGTAGGACCTAGTTGTTTATCCATTCTATATAAAATATTTTGCATCCATTAACCCAAATTCCCAGTCCATTCCTTCCCCACCCACCCCCTTGGCAACCACAAGTCTGTTCTCTATGTCTGATGCCGCACCCAATTTCAATCCATTCCTTTAAAACTGGCTACCAGCAGGGCACAGTTTGGCACTTGGGTCCAGGTTTGGAGATCAAGCTTCTCCACCTGTGCCCCCTAGGTTCCCTCTCAGCCTCGGTTTCCTTGTCTGTAAAAGTGGGCTAATGGTGGTACCCATCCCCATAGAATTGGTGTATAGATTAAGTGAGACAATGCCCTTAGTACACTGCTCAATTCAGAGCAGGTGCCCAACAACTAGTAGCTCTTATTATGGTTCTCATTAGTCAGAGTAGGTGCATAACAAGTAACCCCAACACTTCAGTGGCTTAACATAGTAAAAATTGATTCCTTGTTCACAGAATAGTCCAGAGCAGGCCCTTCATCACATGGTGACTCAGGGAGCCAGGCTACTTCCATCTTGGAGATCCACCACCTAGGTTCTCAGATCATCTGCACCAGCCAGCCAATGGGGGACGAGAATGTAGAGGACTGTGCAGGGGGTGGTTTGTGGGGTAGGCCTAGAAATGGCAAATACCACTTCCTTCCATATTTGATTGACTAGAACTCAATCACATGGCTTCACCTGGCCACAGAAGAGTCTGGGAAACAGTCTAGCGGTGTGACCAGAAGGAAAAAGAAAGGCATTTTGTGAACGCCCAGAAATTTCTACCACACCACATGGTGGTTGCTGTTGTTCCCCAGCCTGTCAATCTAACCCCATCCTTCCCTGACTTCAAGCTTTCTAGCACCTTCTGTGGCAGTCAGTGCCAAACTCAACTCCCATAGCAGCCACACAGGTCTACCCTGGACTCAACTCCTGCCACATGAAACACCATAAAGGATTTGTCAGGTGAGCCCTGCACCCTCACCCCCTCCCTGCCCATGCCATCCCCTCTGCTTGGAGTTCCCTTTTGCCCTCTTGGCCAACTTCTACTGCTCACTCAAATCTCAGATCCAGATATTTGTCCTCCCCGACTCCTGGGCCAACTAGCTGTCAGTCCTTGCTGCATGTCCCTCCCCCACGAGAGCCAGGATTGGACTCAGTAGCTCCAAAACCAGTGGTTCTCCTGAGAAAATCTGAATGTCATTCAAGCAAAACAATGTATTTCCACAACGTGAGATTTTTGTGTGGCCTGATGTCTCCATATGCAATGCACTGGTCTCCCAAACCACCAGGATAACTAGTACACTAGGGAAATGATGTCTTCCTAAGAAATTGTTTGACTGGAAAACTTTTCAGCCTTCCAATCCCAGGTCTGGTTGACATGACCAAAGCCTCTAATTTTTAACTCTGTTTGCATAGAAACATTTTAAGACATCTCTGCATCTGTCGGCACCTGTCTGCCATCCACCACCAGGTCCAAATGGAGTATAAAAGCAGGTTGCATCTTATCCTGGCAAACCACTCTACCCTCCTTTCTCATATTAATGGCTGCACACGTGTGCAGGACATGTTCACTTATGTCATGGTCCTGGCACTCACTGCCATCATTGTCATGGGCCTTGTTAAATTGTGCCAGGGACATTCTGAGTACTTGCAGAGTACTCTGCCCTTTCTCGTACTCAAGTTGGGACACCCTTAATTTTGTAACAGAAGAAATAAAAAACCCAGAAAGAAATTTGCCCCTGGCCATTGGGATTTCTATGCCAATTATGACACTCATCTACATCCTGACCAATGAGGCCTATTACACAGTTCTGAGCATTTCGGACATCCTTGGCAGTAATGCCATGGCTGTGACACTTGCTGACCAGATATTTGTCATGTTTAGCTGGGCCATTCCCATTGCTGTTGCCCTGTCCTACTTTGGGGCCTCAACGCGTCTATCTTTGCTTCATCAAGGTTGTTCTTTGATGCACTGTTGTGGAAAAAATATGATGTTGGTGCCATGGCAGCCACCTTGAGATCATGAGGTGCAACTGGCCAGAAGTGTGGATCCTTGATGACACCACCAAGGCCCCAGACAACCCCAAGACCAGCTACTCCAGACTTCTTGTTAAATAAACATGCACTTCCCAGAGAGCACCCCAGAGAGAGTGAATTCATAAAGTGGCTGTGGGATATTTTAAATTTTCAAGGGAAATAAGCTGATGCTCAATATCTGTCAGGGTGTGAATTACTAGCTCAAGGTAGTTCACAGTTTTCTATTAGATGGCCCTACATTCCTTTCAATTACATCATATCTTTGCAAACCTGGTTTTATGGGTGTTGCCATATTAATAATATTAAGAAAAACAAGTGCTGCATGAAAATCAGGAAAAGGAAGTGAGAGTGGCAGTGTCCAATCTGACTCCAAGTCCTGAGAACCTGTGCAGTGCCCCAAAGGCATACATATCCCATGGTAAGCAACTGTAGTATTTAAAAATGAAAGCTATTAAGAATGCAATTCAATTGAGTTATTTAATTATAGTTAGTTAAGAATGAAATAAACAGAAATAAGATATTTTTCCTTTCAATGTACGTGTATTTTCTTAAATGGACACTAAGTAGTTAGGCCATTAATACTAAGTGTTTTTTTGGACCTAACTAATAAATACAACTATTAGGTACTCCTTTTGTCCAAGGAACACCATGAACCAAGAAAGTTTGGGAGCCTCTGAAACAAATAATACATGTCCTTCTCTTTCAGGCACTGGGGGTTGAATTTTCTGTCCTTTGCAGCAGAGAACATTTATGGCTGATAAGCTCCCTCCCAATATACCAAAGATACTGGGCTTTTGGTCTAATAATTTCTTCTTAAAACAAGTCACTATTTGTAGTAATGCAGATGCTTGATAATTCAGCCTGATTCTGAGATTTGTGTGCTGTGGACAGTCACAGAAACTTAAAGCAGAACTGTTACCGACCCGGGTTCTTGGACTCTTTAATCAATAGAAATTGATAAGAGGCCAGACAAGGAATTCAGGCAAGGCTTTATTGGGACTCCTGCTGCAGCAGGAGGGAGTGAAAACAAGTAACAGGTTCCCTTGCTCGCTCCCTGAGGTGGGAGGGGGGGAGGGTGATGCAGCGAGCTGGTTCCATAAATAGGGTGAATGTAAGGGTGCACTGGTGGGTCGGGCCAGAGGGGTAGCTTAGGTGGTCTGCCCACCCCCTTGGTGGTGCTGTGTGCAGGATCATGCTCAGGACCCTGCTTTTGCTCCCAGCACCTCTGAAGTGGCAGTTGGATCTTGGTCTTTTTATATCTTGCTTTTCATAATTTGCCCCAACTGCACATACTCAAGTTATTTTTAGTCCCATATTGTTTCTTTGTATTTTGTTGCTCCAGGAGACATTTGTCCAGGTTCAAGCACTGCAGCACAGGATCCCAGGTCCCAGCCTGTCTCAGAACCCCTCACTGTCTTCTGAAACTGTGGCTTTATTTCTATATAAATAGCTCTGCCATTGTTTTCAACATATGATCACTCACTTGGAGCTCAGGGCAAGTTTGTTGTTGGAAATCAGTCTAGTTTTCACCTTTCTCACTGCTCAGATCACAGGTTTAGTTTGAAACTGAGCACCTTCCTTCCTTCCTTGTAGAAGCCACCAGCACCCTATTTTCTCCCAAGCAGTGTCCAGTTCAAATGCTGATGTCTTTGGAGTCACTGGTAACCAGGCATCAGACATGCTGGCTACGTCAGAACTTATTACAGCCAAAAAGTCATTGGACTGAAGGAGCAGTCCACTAAGTCTCATCAGTAAGGGTTCATTTGCTCACCATCTGCATGTTTGGAACAACAGATAAAATGGTAGTAATAATGTCTACTGTTTACTGAAGAGCATGTCACTGTGGGCATATTTCATATGATAATCAGAATGTTCTCATGTTGTTGACTTTTTTTTGTTGTTCTATCATTTTCTCTACCATTTGTACAGTAATACTTATTACAATTAAATAGCTCTACAGAAGAGGAAATCTAAAAGGTCAGCAAACATGAAAAGATAATAGCCAGAAAAAAATTCAAAGGAAAGCAACAGAACAGAAAATTTTAAAACGTGATTGACATCCAGTACCGACAAAGAGGGAGAAAATAGGCAAACCTATGCATTTTGGGGGGGGAGTGTGCATTACTACAATATTTTGTAACACAATCTTGCAATATTTATTAAATCTTTAAATTCACCTACCCCTAGACCCAGCGAGCCTTATGTTTGAAAAATCGATCCTATGGAAATAAAAACTGCAATTGGTAAGAGTATATGTACAGGGACATTGATTTCATTATCGTTTATTGGTAGAAAAAGCTGAGAACTATCTGAATGGTCGTAATTGTGAAAACATCTACCCCAGAATGAATGTCTATTTTCAGTATCCTGAACATCCCCATTGCTCTACTCAGCATCAAGCCTTTGGACAGTCTGTTTCTTTTACCCAAACTGCTCCCTAATTCTGACAAAAACTTTCTCATCCTTCAAGTCTCAACAAAGATATGCTAATGTTTTTAAACAGTGTAAGAGAGAAAGTATCATGAAAATGTGAATCACGCGGACTGGCTTGCAATTGGATGAATCTCATAAAGTGAAAGAAGCCAGTCGCAAAAGAGCGCATACAGTGGAACAGAAAGTTCGAAAATAAGCAAAGCTGACTGTGCTGTTAGCTTTGGGAGGTAGTGACTCGGACAGGGCACATGGAGACTTCGGGAATCTATCACTTTCTATTTCTTGATCTGGATGCTGGCCACAGGGTGAGTTCACTTTGTGAAAATTCATCAAGCCGATAATGATGTGTGTACTTTTCTGTGTGTACACTGTACCTCAATAAAAAGTTAAAAATAAACCCAATCTATTTTAGGAAGTTACCTTCTGGATATAACCAAGAGAAAATCTGTAGGTGAACCAATGGTACCTAAGAAGAGAACACTGAATTCAACCTCTACTTTGTCGCCTGTAACATTTTATCCCCCTAAAATATTAAAATGTGCTAATTTAGAAATTGCCTTTAAAAATCAGAAGCTTTCACTCTGCTGTTTTTCACTCCAATAGTTGAATTGTCATCAATAACAATACAAGTTAACAGTCAGCAAGCCCTATCCCAGGGCTCGTACTGAGCATTTTAACAAACATCACCCTGCTGGCTCCTCATGACAGTCCTGTGAGGTGGGTGTTGTTCCCATTTCTCAGATGAGGAAACTGAAGTTCAAAGATCTAGTGACTCACTAAAGGTCAGAGGTAATTAGGGTCAGAACTGGTTTGCTAACTCCAGAGCTTATGCTTTTACAGAAAAAATATCTCTATAAGAGGTAAAGTAGCTAAAAAAAGAAACCAGAAATATCTTTTGTGAGACTCATTCGGGTGTTTTTTTTTTTTTTTTTGCGGTACGCGGGCCTCTCACTGTGTGGCCTCTCCCGTTGCGGAGCACAGGCTCCGGATGCACAGGCTCAGCGGCCATGGCTCACAGGCCTAGCCGCTCCCCGGCATGTGGGATCCTCCCGGACCAGGGCACGAACCCGTGTCCCCTGCATCAGCAGGCGGACTCTCAACCACTGCGCCACCAAGGAAGCCCCCTCATTTGGGTTTTTTAAAAATATTTCTAAAACAGCTCTACTGAGGTACAACTTATAGACAATAAATTACCGGTCAAGTATACCATTGATGCTTTGACATGCGTATACACCCATGAAACCAGCTCCACAATCAAGACAGTGAACATGTGTATCATCCCCCAGTTTTCCTCATGACCCTGAGTAGAGCAATGGGATGTTCCTGTTCTCAGGCAATCACTAATCTGTTTTCTGCCACTACAAATTAGTTGGAATTTTCTAGAATTTTATAGAAATAGATTCAAATATATAGAGAACAAACTAGTGGTTACCAGTGGGGAGGGGGGAGAGGAGCAATATAGGGTTGGGGAGTGGGAGGTACAAACTATCAGATGTGAGATAGGCTACAAGGATATATAGTACAACACGGGGAATATAGGAAATATTTTGCAATAACTGTAAATGGAGTGTGACCTTTAAAAACTGTGCAAAAAATTAAAAGTTTAAAAAACAGAAATAGAATCAAACAGCATGTGTTCTTTTTTATCTGGCTTCTTTCACTCAGTGTACTTATTTTTGATTCATCTATCTTGTTGCATGTCTGAACTTAATTTCTTCTGGTTGCTGTGTAGTATTCCATTTTTCTATACTACAAAGCTACAGTAATCAAGACAGTATGGTACTGGCACAAAAACAGAAATATTGATCAGTGGAACAGGATAGAAAGCCCAGAGATAAACCCACGCACATATGGTCACCTTATTTTTGACAAAGGAGGCAAGAATATACAGTGGAGAAAAGACAGCCTCTTCAATAAGTGGTGCTGGGAAAACTGGACAGCTTCATGTAAAAGAATGAAATTAGAACACTCCCTAACACCATACACAAAAATAAACTCAAAATGGATTAAATGCCTAAATGTAAGGCCAGACACTATAAAACTCTTAGAGGAAAACATAGTTGTTTTTTTTGTTTGTTTGTTTTTAACAACACCATCTCTTCCACGAAATATTCAAAAGCCTCACTAAGATTTTTGGAGAAAAGGATCACTTTTCATCAATGGCACCTGGCACAGTCCCCAAATAGGAAATAAGCCAATGTAATAAATTGTGAAAATTTATCAGAAATAATGAAATGTGGCATCAGGGCAACCACACCCTGAAGGAATGGTGATGGTGAGGAATTTTTATACGCTGTCTGGGGCCAGGGGATAAGGGATATATATAATGTAGTAGTTAAAAGCACAAGTCCTAGAGCCAACCTGCCTGGTTTCAAATCCAGTTCCATCATTTATTGGCAGTGAGGACGTTCCAAGGAGAGAGATGGTTGCCCATGTCAGATGCTACTGAGAAGTTGAGACAGCCAAGGACGGAGAAAGGGTCACTGGGTGTGATGGTTTCAACGTCACTGATGTCCTTCCCAAGGGCAGGTTCAGTTCAGCAGTGTGTGTAGAAAGGATTACCAGAGGTTTTAGATGAGTGCGTGGGAGAACAGGAGAGGCAGTGAGAGGCAGTCACTCCTGGGGGAAATGAGTTCCAAGTCCCAATTCAAAAAGCCAAAACCACACTTTGGAATGCATGTCTCAGTCGTGGGAGGTATGGGAGAGGGAGGGCATGAAAGCTAACCCTTGGGGAGATCCTCTGCCCCTGACACCCCCTACACTCCCGTGAGAAACTGTAAGGTTTCTATAATGTTATGATAACCATTCCGTCACGTGGTGCTTCTCAACTTCAGTATTTCCAAATACATCACCTCCCTGATTTCTGCATGTCCGTACAGTAGCTCTACCATTATTTTCTTAGTAACGGTCTTTAAATGGGCTCGCTTTTAAAATGAAATTGACAGGTACTTTAAGGGATATTTTATAACACAACCATCAGTAGTAATGGCGTATCATTAGCCTTGAACAGAACGTACTCCATAAAACTAAATGCAAGGAAAAACAGAAATATAATTGAAGCCAAGCAAAGTTTTTAAAATTCTAGCCAAATGCTATTGCTCCCTCAGTTGGAGAAATGCTATAACACTCTGACCTCCACCTGTGATCAAAACCAAAACCAATGCTAAGGGGGAAGGGTGGTTGGGGGAGGGAAGTATTGGGATGTAGGGATTGGCAGATGCAAACTATTATATACAGAATGCACAAACAAGAAATTCCTACTGGATAGCACAGGAAACTACATTCAGTATCCTGTAACAAACCATAATGGAAAAGAATATAAAAAAGAATGTATACATATGTATAACTGAATCACTTTGCTGTACAGCAGAAATTAACACAACATTGTAAATCAACTACACTTCAATTAAAAAACAAAACCCAAACCAAAACATTAGAAACAGTGCTAACATGGTAGTGTATACACACATAAAAATGAAACAAGTTACAAAAAAAGTACTCACCCTTACTACGGACGATGTGCTATGACATTCTCCATTCTAGTCCGTATCTGACAACGTGCTATGACATTTTCCGTTCTAGTCCATATCTTTTTAAAATAAGGGACTTGATTCCCTACATGGAGTCACCACCCATTAATGGCCTAGTACACGGTTTCAAAAACAATGGATTAGTAAATATGGCATTAGTGTTAAAGACACACCAGCACCAGCCTGAGATCTTCTCCTTGGACTTCTTAAGATCTGAAAGGTCCTTAAGACCTTACTGAAAAGGCAGTAACTTTCTCACTGGGTGATTCAATGTCATTTCACGCTGTGTCACCACCCGGACCCCTGTCAACAGGCGTGCTGCTGTGTAATGGGGGACAGGCCACACTGTAGGGAAAGCTGATCTAGAGACTCTGCAAGTCTCTAGTAAGGAGCCATGATCTCTCTCGGATGGGAGAGGGCTGGCGGGCTGCCTCACTGCCGTTCTGCACACACAGGCTCAGGTTCACAGCCCCAGTCACATAACCAAAAATTTCATTAGGTGTGGACAGGCCTTATGTCTTTGGAGGCCAGGTCTCCAGGGCCCCTTTTAATCTGTATCATAACTGTATTAGTTTCCTACTGCTGCTGTAACAAGTGACCACAAACTTGGCGGCTTACAACAACACAAATTTATTCTCTTACTGTTCTGGAGGTCAGAAATCTGAAACCAGCTTCACTGGGCTAAAGTCGAAGTGTCAGCAAGGCTGGCTCCTTTTGGATGCTCTGAGATGTTCTCTTGCCCTTTTCAGCATCCGGTGGCCACCTGTATTCCTCCACTTCCACCCCTTCCCCCACATTCAAAGCGCATCACTCCAGTCTCTGCTTCTGGTGTCACATGCTTCCTTCTCCTCCGACCCTGACCCTCCTGCCTTCCCTTATAAGGAAGGACTCTTGTGAGGACATCCGGCCCACTTGGAGGCTCCTGGGTAATCTCCCATCTCAAGATCCTTGATCACATCTTCAAAGCCCCTTTTGCCACATAAGGTAACATATTCACAGTTGGAGGGCTCAGGGGCTCATCATTCATCCTGCCACAGTGACCAAGGTGAAGGCGGATTTAAGCAGGAAAGGGCAAAAACGGGAGCAGAGACAAGCTCCAACATCTGGTCAAGGTGCCAAGTCCAATGTCGGGTGCTGCGAACAGGAGCACACAGGAGTAAATCCCACAACGGACGCAAGGGCATGAGCTGAGTCTGACTCACAGGGAGTGAGCCAAGGTCAAGGTCGGGTTAGGACCTCTGGTTCCAGCTGACACAGAGGTGAACCGCAGCCCACCCAGGGGAGCAAAGGACAAACAGCAGAGGACCAACACACCGGCAATGGCAACTGAGATTTATTTAAACGGTAAAAGCCGACAGGAGCAGGAACTGGTACAAGCACCTCGGTCAGTGAGGTCTCTCGGCGAGCGGGGAGACTGGTAGCCGAGGCCTAACCACCACTCAGGAAAGCCGGAGACTCAACTCCGGAAAGGTCAGTGGCTTCAGCTCTGGCTCAGCACGAGTCTTGAACAGATCAGTAAGTTATTTCCTTCAAGCCTGGGAGGAAACACACAGAAGCTGTGAAGAGACTCTCACGGATTGGGGCAGAGCAAACAGCCAGAGGTGGGAGAATGTGACTCCCGGATCCCAGGCCCACAGTGACCGGCTCTGGGGCACCAGCCACATGTGTGATCACCGCAGCCCCGGCCTCCTGGTTGTGTAAGATGAGACTTCACAAGGCAACAGGAGGTTGGATGAGACTGTGTTTATAGGTGGTTTTGAAGGGATTGAGAAATGTTATAAGAGTTTAAGGGCTCTCTGCAGTAAACCTGAAAGTGTATCCTTTAAACGCTGAACTTTTTTTTTTCTGAATAATACTTCTCATTCAGACAACTTGTTTAAGGAGGTCATTCTTTTTTTTTTTTTTTTTTGGCGGTACGCGGGCCTCTCACTGTTGTGGCCTCTCCCGTTGCGGAGCACAGGCTCCAGACGCGCAGGCTCAGAGGCCATGGCTCACGGGCCCAGCCACTCCGCGGCATGTGGGATCTTCCCGGACCGGGGCACAAACCCGTGTCCCCTGCTTCGGCAGGCGGACTCTCAACCACTGCGCCACCAGGGAAGCCCCAAGGAGTTCATTCTTGAGTCTTCTGCTTTTTACCTTAAACATTTAAAAATTAATATTGGCCTGTTTTTGGTGAGAAAGAAGCCAAAGGGCCAGTGACTAGCCTTAGCAATTTTGTTCACCCTTTTCTATTTGAGTCAAATTCAGGAATAAAAAAGACTAGTGTAGGAAATTTATTTCTTCACATGTCTAGTAACTTTTTTTTATCGTATACTGACATGGCAGATAATAAGTCGAGGAGACTCTGAATTCTAATATCTTCCTCTGAAGAGTGTTGAGTTTTGTTCTAGCAGGCAATTATATTATTGGAGAATCATCCTGATCTTCTACAGTCTTGGTTGCAGGGTTGTTTTAGTATGAATCTGTCTAGGTTTTGTACCAGAGCCTATTCTTCAGGAACTTGGCCTTTTAAATGCTGAACTTCAAGCAAACACAGTTCTTTCTTCCCCACACACACAGAAGTACAGTAAGTCCCCTACATACGAACAAGTTCCATTCCGAGAGCACATTCATTAAGTCCAATTTGTTTGTTAAGTCCAACAAAGTTAGCCTAGGTACCCAACTAACACAATCGGCTATATAGTACTGTACTACAGGTTTGTAATACTTTTCACACAAATAATACATAAAAAATAAAGAAAACATTTTTAATCTTACAGTACAGTACAGTACCTTGAAAAGTACAGTAGTACAGTACAACAGCTGGCATACAGGGGCTGGCATCGAGTGAACAGGCAAGAAGAGTTACTGACTGGAGGGGGAGAGGAGGTGGGAGATGGTAGAAATGAAGGAGCGTCAGCAATAAGAGACGGAGGGCAAGCTGTAATTTCACTCACGCCTGACGTTGATGGAACGCAAGTTTGCATCTTTGAAAGTTCGCACCTTGAAGGTCTGTATGTAAGGGACTTACTGTACTGATACAACAGAGCAGCCAGGCGCAAAGTGGGGAAAAGAAGCCCCTTACATAAAAATGCTCAATACATCGCTACTTTACAGAAACTAGAATTAACTCTATGCTATTACAAACCACCTATATTTTTTAAAGTGTGAGAAAGTTAAGTAAATTCAGACATAGCCTCATGACAGAATATTTATAAAGCCATTAAAATGCAAGGGGAAATGCTTATAATATTAAGTTAAAAAGATCAGGAATCAAGGTTACATAAATAGATAAATTCAACTCTGCTAAAAACAAAACAACAGCTAGAAAAAGAATGGAAGTGAAAAGCTGCCAGAGGTTATCTCTGAGGGATGGGCATACGGGTGATTGTTTTTTCTTTGCCATACTTTTTTAGAAGTTTCCAAAGCCCCTACTAAAAATTACACTGTTTTTAAAAGTGCGGGAGGACAGCAGTACAAAAACACACTAATAAATGATTTTTTAAATAAAAAATAATTTAAATGGATTTTGTGGACTGAACTGCCCAGCTGGGTAAATTTATAAACTAGCGGAAAGATAAGCCCAAGGGGGATGATTAACAACCTGGAATTTTCACACAGGAGACAGTCCTTGACTCTGCCAAGTTCTTTGTTTTGTATGGACTACCTGCCTAAAGCCATGTGTCAGACACATCATAGGAAGCTTAAGGGCACCTATGACATTAAAGGCCAGGACCGAGATCTAAAATGGTCTCCACTGGCTGGAGAGCCGCCCAAGGGCTATTCCCCCAGGGGAAGCAAGGTCAACAAGGGGCAGCTGTAAAGGAGGAACTCGATCAAGATCAAGGCAACAAGAAACACTGAGACAAGGCTCCATGCTCTGTCCCTATGGCCCTACTCTTCCAGGCCGGGGAAATTCATCTTAAATATAAGAGAAGAGAGAAATTCAACCCACAGCTGCAGGGGTGTTAGAGAGATATAATGATCTGTGTGTTTAACATCTAGTAAACCTGGTTACAAGCTGATTAAAAACACAATCATTGGGTCCTTTTATTAAGATGATTACAAGACTCAAGGTCTCTTACCATCCAGCTGAGAAAATTCCACAGTCTTCTAAAGGGCTATTGGTTTGTTTTCATACATGTGGTTCATTTAAACAGTTCTCCTGGGTTTTGTGCTATAAAAACACGGAGGATATAACAGCTGATTCTCTGGCTATGTTCATGGATCGGATCCACGTATATATATACGTCCCCTAGTTCCTCCTGAGTCAAAAATTCCCGTCAAGTCTTATGTTCTCTGGAGACAAAAAAATTCCCCCTTTCTAGGTTAAATCAATACAAGTGAAGTCACTTACCCAGTTCACTTCCTCCTTTGGTGGCCCAGCAAAGGCAGTAATGCTGCATCAGTTGTTCAAGAAGCTCCATTTCATCCAGGAATTCAAGGGACTCTATTCTGTGGAGAGAATGAAAGGACAACAGTATAAATGTATCCAATCAAAAATGAAGGTCATGACCCATGCCTATTATAATCATGGAAAGGTGTTCAGGATATACTATGTGAAAAGCAGCAGGCTACAGAATAGTATGCATGGTGTGGGCCCATTTTAACTTATTTTTATTGAAAAGGAGAAAAAATCCCATAAGCAAAGTCAAAAGTGACAAAGGACAAACTAGAAAAAAAATGTCTGCAATAGAAATGACAAGGGGTAGATTTCGTTGTTATATAAAGAGCTGTTACACTTCAATAAGAACATCTTTTAAAACTTATTTAAAAGATGGGTAAAAGACCAGTTCACTGGCAAGGAAAAACAAGAGCTTTTCAACCTCATTTATGCGAAAAGAAATGTAAATTAAAACACATGAAATGTTTTCAGCTAACAGTTGACGAAGATAAAAGAGGCTGATACATCCTTAAAAATAAATAAATAAATAAATAAATAATTTTAAAAGGTTGATATACATTTTACCAAAGACATGGGAAAGAGGTGCTCTCCTGCATTACTAGCAGGATGACAAAATAGTATAACCGCTCTGGAGGGCAATTTGACCACCTCCATCAATGTTTAAAATGTACGTCCTCTCATTCTGCAATTCTGGTTTAAGAATTTACCCTATAGGTGTTCAAGAAATCTCACTGCAGCATCACAGCTGCAATGTAGTAACAGCAAAAGGACAAAACAAAAAACAAACTTTAAAGTAGAAGAGATAGGTTGAATAGGTTAAACACATTCATACAATAGGATACTGTGCAGCCATATAGGGTAGGTTTATATGAGTTGACATGGAACAGCCTCTAAGATCTATCATGGAATTTAAAAAGCAAGTTGTTTAGGAGGTAATGTACCTAGTATATTACGACCTATGTAAAGAAAAAGTGGGGGATATATATGGTTATACACGCATGGACTAATTTTGGAAACTGCAGAAGAAAGTGGTAATGGTGGTTGTCTCTTGAAACAGAAGGTAGCTGATAGTAGTGAGGGTGAGTAACCGGGTGTTTTGTTTTGTTTTCACTCTGTACTACTTTATTCTGGTTACTTTTTTCACCCATCATGTGCTTATATGACTTTTTTCCAAAAATCACTTTAAATGTAAACTTTTAAATATATATACACACAGAGGAACATATGAAAACAGCTCTTTAAAATGTTTTCTGTTGAGATATGCACACACTGGGGCGGTGGGGACAACACAGGCATTTCCAAAAAGAGTAAAGAAGAAAAATAAAAGGTGATCCATATTCCACTATTTACAGCCACTGTTAGCACGCTGGTATTGCCATTCGTCCAGGCTGTGTGCGTCTGTTTGTGCACATATGCGTGTGCATGAAAGTGTATAGATGTACACGCTTGTGCATGTTTCTGTATTTGTGTTTAGCTCCCGCCCTGGTGTGCAGGCCGAAGAGTCACATCTGAAGAATGACTATCCAAGGAGTACTCTGGTGGCTTCCCAACTAATCTTAGCAGAGGACCTCAAGGCAGCCTTCCTAGTATGAGAAGAAACCAGCATCACGATCAAGGCTCCATCACCGTCATGACCAAGTTCAACTATCAGGACACACTAGACTGTGAGGCTGTTCCCTAGAAGGTGAACTCCGCAAAGGCAGGCATGATGCACAGTAGGCATCTGTTAAATCAACAGGCCTGCCCCTGGTTTCTTTTTATACAGAGTATCTGGCAAAAGCCCTTGACAAATGTAGACACAAACCATGAGGCATCTGCAGAGCTGGGAGGGCTGGTCGGCCTGGGGTGGACAGACCGAAGCCTGTCCCGCCTCTTTATCCACCTCTGTTAGGACAAAGGCTGCTGTCTGCAACATAACTAAATGCACAGCTATAGACATTATTTTTTAATTACTTTATTATTATCAAGGAAACAACCTAAGTATCCATTGATGGATGAATGGATAAAGAAAATGTGGTATGTATACTGACATTTACAATGGAGTATTATTCAGCCATAAAAAAGAATGAAATCTTGCCACATGTGACAACATGGATGGACCCAGAGGACATTACGCTAAAGGAAATAAGTCAGAGAAAGACAAATACTGTAGGATCTCTCTTCATGTGGAATCTAAAAGAAAACAAACAAACAAACAAAACAATTGGTAGGTGCCAGAGGTGGGCGGTGGGAGGGCAGGCAGGCAAAATATGTGAAGGGGGTCAAAAGGAACAAACTTCCAGCTGTGAAATACGTAAGTCACAGGGAAGTAATGTACAGCATGGTTATTATAGTCAATAATGCTATATTGCATATTTGAAAGTTGTTAAGAGTAACTCTCAAAAGTTCTCATCACAAGAAAAAAAAATTCTGGAAAAGTAGTGAAGCTTGCTGCCATGTCCTGCCTGCCATTTGCTGCACACGGTGGGGTGTTGCTCCAGGACCTTGCTTCAGATGTGATGGCCCGCACTATAGAACCAGTGGAAACTTCTTGCTCATCGTTTGCCTGAAATCTTGGCTTGTGTTCACCTTTTTAAACAAAAAATATGCACCAAAAATGCCCACAAATTCAGCTACTACATCTCCTTTAAAGATCTTCTTTAGAAGATCTTTTATTCCTTGGACTAACTGTGAAGAAGTTGATGGAAGGTTTATTATGTTCTAAATGGAGTTGTGTTTACTACTCAAAATAAAGTGGTTCTCCTTAAAAAAAAAAAAATCCTGTATGTGCAATGACCGATGTAACTGGATTTATTGTTATCATTTCACAATACATACAAACATCGAATCATTATGTTGTGTACCTGAAACTAATGTTGTCTGTCAATTACACCTCAATTTTAGAAACTGTTATTAATATATATCCACACATAAATAACAGGTACCACTAAACAGGATGTGGTAACCCTGAACATCTTGACATGTAGAGATAAATACAATCTATTGTTAAGCTTTTGAAAAGGATGGTGGTTTACAGACCAATACATGTAATATCAATCTACTGATTCAAAAAATATAAATCTATATATTGATAAATATTTATCTTTATATACACATAGAAAACGAATACACCCCAGCTGTCTCTGGAGAGTGCTACAGAGCTCACAACTGCTCTATACTTCATGCACTTTACACTGCTCGAAAATTGTTTTATTAGAACGAGCATGTATTTCTTTTATAATGAGAGGAAAAATCCACTTAAAAATCCATAAGCAGACTTTTCCCCCCTTAGGAGCCCTTGGGCAACGTCATTTTCCTGCTTCTCCAAAACACAGGGATTGTGCAAGATTTCCACTGCAGAGGTGTAACCGCTTATTTCAACTAAGATAATCTGTTTGGGCATAAACCTTATCTTGGCTAATAGCTAATGAGTTACTCTCAAGGAGCTATCAATGTTTAATCTACATTAGCAGCAGCTTAACTTGTTTCAAAATAAGTCTAGTTCAGGGTTGAATTTTTTTTTGTTTTTGTTTTTAACATGAAAGGATACAGACGATGCCTTTAGTTCACAGTTATCTGCCACGGAGCAAACTCTTGCCAATCCCATACCTGCTCACTTCGGCACGAGGTAATTTGCTGTACAATTCCATCATGTCGATGGCTGATGCCGATTCCCACCCACTTGACAGGAGCCGTTCTTTCTAAAATGTGCAGTGGAGAGAAAGGGAGAGGACAACGTGCTGTCATGTGACCCAAGACACTCTTCACGTACACAGAATTTCCCTCGGAGGACTCCTCTTTCAAAAGCCCACCGTGGCCACTATCATCTTTTTGTTTTTAATTTTCCCATTTTCTATACTGAACACACATTGTTACAATGGGGGAAAATGCACACTAAAGTATAATATTTAAAGAGAAATAAAGGAAGAAACTTTTCTATAACCAACAGTTTTTTAAAGTACCTCAGTGGTAATGTGACACAAGTCAAAACTAACGTATTCAAATGGGGGCAGGGGTGGGAAGTGTCTCTTTAGCAAAAAATTTTCAAAGGTGGGGGAGTGGTGGGGGCGGGAACTATTACAGGTTCCAAGAGATTTAAGGGACCGATCAGTCAAGTACAAAGTGGGAACCATGTTTGGATCCTGATTCAAATACACCAACTATGAACATTCTTTTTTAGACGACTGGGGAAAACTGGAGATGAATTGAGTGTTAGGTGCTATGTAGGAGTTTGTGTCGACTTGTAAGGTGTGATAATGGTATCATCACTATCCTGGGGGTAGAAGATCCTCATTTTTTTTTTAATTTAATTTTATTTTTGGCTGCTTTGGGTATCTTTTTGCTGTGCGTGGGCTTTCTCTAGTTGCTGCGAGCGGGGGTTACTCTTTGTCGTGGTGCACGGGCTTCTCATTGCAGTGGCTTCTCTTGTTGCGGAGCACGGGCTCTAGGCGCATGAGCTTCAGTAGTTGTGGCACGCGGGCTCAGCAGTTGTGGCTCGTGGGCTCTAGGGCACAGGCTCAGTAGTTGTGGCGCACGGGCTTAGTTGCTCTGCGGCGTGTGGGATCTTCCTGGACGAGGGCTTGAACCCATGTCCCCTGCATTGGCAGGCAGATTCTTAACCACTGCGCCACCAGGGAAGCCCAGAAGGTCCTTATTGGTAGGAGAGTCACACTGAAGTATTTATGGGGAAAATGATACACTGTCTGGGATTTGCCTTAAAATATTCCAGTGACACCACCAGCAAAAATTTGGAGGCAGGGGGATAAATCAAACGATAATGACAAAATGTTATTAAATTATTGAAGCTGGCTGATGGAATATGGGTGTTCATTTTAACTATTCTCTCTACTCTTATGTTTGAAAAACGGCATAATAAGAAGTTAAGATAATAGGGGGTCGGAAATGTAAATCTGCATCTTCCATACCAAGATGGCAGGACAGGGCTTGGATTTCCCCCAGCAATGATGAACCAGTAGCCCACGTGGAGCCCTAGCTGCCCAGAGGCAGGCACTCATGAGGGACTCTCACATTCTCTTATCTGTGAAGGGAGACTGCCCTTTCTCGGTTGGCTAACGGTACAAGAGGACGTCCTGGTCTCTGCCCTCTGACCTGAGACTCTAACGACTTGCAGGTCTCCACTCCCGCCAGGTCACACTGTCGTCTCCGCAGGTTCTCAATCATGATCTGCCCAAACCGGTCATCCATGTTCACCTGGGAAGGGACAGAGGAGGCTGGGCATTGCCGTAAGGATCTCTTTCTTTGTTAAATATGCAAGATTAAAACAACGACATCCTATTTCTAACCAGTCAAGGCTGATAATACCCACTGCTGGTCACAGAATCCTGAGTGCCATGCTGATGCAGTAGAGCCCCTCGAAAGGCAACTGGGCAGTGTCCATCCATTGCAAACACTCAGTCTGGGATCCAACAGTTCCACTGCCAGCAACCTGTCCTACAGATAGACTCACACGTGAACGCAAAGATGCAAGCACATTTACTGCAGCATTATGTATGATAGGAAGAATCTGGAAAGAACTTAAATACCCATCATTTGGGGTTAAATTAATTCTGGCATGTTCATATAATGAAATACTATATAGCTGTGAAAACAGGAAAGGAAGATAGATAGATAAACAGACGGACAGATATGAAATGATCCCTAAGATAAACTCTTGAAAAGTAAGGTACAGAGGAATGTGTATAGTATGCTCCCATCTGCCTTTAGGGGAAAAAAAAAAAAGAAAAAAGAAACTCTCTCCACATTTATATATGCATAGGAAAATTCTGGAATACAGCAAGGTTGCCTCCCAGATTAGAGGCTGAGGTATTGGGTAGATAAGAGACTTACTTTTCTTTGTCTACCCTATCGAACTATATGATTTTTTTGTTTTATTCTGCATGTGGCATTACTTTTTGAATAAAAAACTGGTTTATAAAACATAATTTATATATGTGCACAACTGCCACAAAACAAAATATTATGTACGTGGGAATTCCCTGGTGGTCGTGGATAAGAGTCCGTGCTTTCATTGCTGAGGGCATGCTTTCATTGCCAAGGGCGTGGATTCGATCCCTGGTTGGGGAACTAATATCCCACAAGCCGCATGCAGTGAGGCCAAAAAATATATATATATATTATGTACATTATTGTATTGATAGCATATACACTGTTACTTTGTCATATACAAGGTATCAAAAATTCAGCACTTTAACAATATATGAAGTGATTCCCAGATTCATAAGCCAACACCAACGCCAACGCTGCAAGACAAAATCCAATGTTACTCTTTTTTAGGGGGATGAATAAGGCTTATGTGGCACTAATGATAGGATTGCACACTATTCATTCAGGATACAAGCGTATTTGTGAGCACAAACTCCTTCATTTTATTGCCTAGGTTTGAAGCCTGGCTTGATACTTAATAGCTGTGAGCAAGATGCCTAACCCCTTGGTTCAACAGTCCTCTTACCTGTAAAACTAGGATAGTACTAGTACCTACCTTGAGGGCTGTTGTGATGATTAAATAAGTTAATATATATGAAACTCAAAGAATAGCGCCTGCTATATAAGTCATTAGATTCGAAGAATGTGCAATAATTATTATCATTACTGAAATAACCGTCATCCGTGTGGTTTTGTCATTTAACCACTAATTAAAAAATAATACATGTTATGTGAGCAATTGACAAATGTGAGGATGATGATTCTGTACTTGTTAGGAAAGAACTGAATTAGGTTAAAAGTTTATTATTCACAAAATGAAGGTGTTGGGTAGGGTTTAACCCCATCTAAGGACAGCTGTGGTCAACATATTGAAAACTGGCACATTCTCAGGCCTGTTCCAAAGTGACAATGTCTCTAGTCAAAACTCACTTAACCCACAGTCTCTCATGTGATGTTGAATAAAGGTTTGTTGAATAAAAGAATACAAAAATGAAGCAGAGTGAATGAAATGGTACACATCCGAAATGTGTGGAAACATGGGAAGTGGAATTCCTTTTCCCCCAGGTATGGTATCCTGAAAGCAAAGACGGGTCACCAGGATTTATCCACATCAATACTAAAGACCGATGAGGCCAGCTACCATTATATCCATTCACTAGGACAGAAGACTGAGTCTGAGGAATGCCTCCAATTAAACAGAAAAGGAAGAAAAATCAACGAACCAAGAACCACCTATACAGGAACCTGGACTGGGTGAGGGGTGGGCAGGAGGCCAGGAGATCAAGGTCTAGCCTTAGACCTCTCCAATAGCTACGTGACATTGGGCAAGGTCCTGTACTGCCCTTATCTGTAATAAAATATAAGAATAAAATAAAACGAGGTAAAAAACAAAATAAAATCAATAAAGCTAAACTAAAATAAACAATAAAAGTAGCTAAAGTGTATTCAGTGCTTATCAGTAGTCCTCTGCTGTTCAACATCTCATGAATTCCCATAATAATCCAGAGAAGCAGGTATTCTTTGTTTTAATGAATGCACTTGCCACATTTAATCTGAATTATTTAGACTTGAGAGGTAGGTATTCTTATCCTAGGCTAGATACCTAGGTATCTAGGTAGGTATCTCTCTCTATCAGAGAGATCCAAATAATAGCTAACTTAATAATAGCTTACTTAATAGCCAGGCAATGCTGTAAATGCTTGTGCACCTATTAACTCATTTATTAATTATGAAGTCGGGATATTATTATCCTCACTTTTCTGATGAGGAAGCAGACACAGAGAGGTTAAGTAACTTGTCCAGGTCACAAAGCTAGGCAGTCTGCCTCCAGAGCATGGACTCCCAACCACCAAGCAATTCTGCTCAGGTCACACAGTCAATAATAAGAGCTAGGGCCAAGATTCAGATCCGATCTGAATTATTCCGAAGCCCTAAAACATAACCCCTTTTGGCACTAGATCAAAGGAGAAAAACAGGGAGCTCGTGGGCCAAGCTCAGTGATTTTAGAAAGTAGGAAATTTTACATTAAAATCCTGCATTTCTAACATTTCTTGAAAAACTGGGAGTTCAGGCAACTCCAGGCTCACTCCACATGGTAACAGTTGGCTGGAACTGAATAGTGGGCACCCCATGAAATGGAACATGGGTGCCCCAGTTCACCACAGTCCCCATGACTCCACACTATATAACACCTAACCAACTGCCTGCATCTGCATCACTACCTGCCTCTGAAGGCATCTGAGTTTGCTACCCCTACACTGATGATAGCCCAAATTCCTTCCATCAGAATCTATGACACTACAGGAAACACAATGATAAGAACTCAAACAACTTTCTTAAAGGACAAGACAGAAGTTCCAAAAAATCTGGCTAAAAGTTTGCCAGCAGTCAAGAACTCAGTACTAGGTTTGTGGGAACCGATTAATAAAGGAGATATGTGAGTGGCTGGAGGCAAAAGGAAAAGAATAAGTGAAAACATATTCCGAGGGTGCTCAGAGAGAGAAAGCCACCACTGGAGTCCCAAGAAGAAGGCAAATTTCTCGTGCTTCCTTTTACCTGTTCGTAGTTTATGAACATGGCAGTCTCAAAACTCTTGGCTGCCCACTTGAGAAGGTTTGTAGACTGCTCCGGAGTCATGTAAACCAGCACACACTCAGCTATCAGGAGGGTTGGCAATCTTAAGGAAAGAAAAAAAAAAGGCACATAAATATGTTTTCATCAAAATGGGACTCTCAAATTGCACTCACATTACAGGGAAGGCACTTCATACCCCAGGGAAACCAGAAGCACTAGTTTTCACATCAACAATCAGTGCATTGGGGCCCAAAGTTTTACACTGTAAAAAGGCGAGCAATCAGCAATGAGTTTTGTCTTGCTGGTGAAAATGTGTTAAATGTGTGTGGTAGACTATAAAAATAGCTAGTCTTCCCTACCGTGCACCCACAGTGCGGCGATGTGAACCCGCAGATTCTCCCACTCAGGAGGTGAAGCTTATTTCCCTTCCCCTGGAATCTGGGTTAGTCATGTAACTTGCTTTGGCCAATGGAACAGCAACAGACAGGATACAAGCAGAAGCTCGGAAATGACTTACACACTGGTGCTTGCTCTCTTGCGGCACTTGGAAACCTGAAACCACCATGTGAATGAAACCAAGCTAGCTTACCACTGGAGGGGAGGTCCTGTGGATGAGAATGAGGCAGCCCAGCTGACCTGCCCACTGTCCACACATGAGTGAACCCCAGGGCACATCACCTAAACCTGGCCCCCAGCAGATGAGCCACCCACCTAAGCCCAGGCCAGGTAAAGATGGCTATATGGGAGTTTTTTGTATTATTTTTGTAACTTTTTTGTAGATTTGAATTATTTAAAAATGAAGTTAGACATTTGTACAATATATTTTCTAAGAGGTAGCCATTAGCAATATTAAAAAAGAGGATTAATATTTTTCAAAATATAAGTGAAAGAAAAGCAAAGACAAGACAGCCCATAAAGGAAAACAGAGAATACAAATGAAACCACAAGGAGGAATACATAATTCGAATACCTGTTTCAACAATTGTTTTTCATCCATTTTATAGATCTCCAAAAGCGAGGCAAACTTCCCAATCAAGAGCTAGCCCAACTTATACCCAATTACTTCCCTAACCTTCCAGCACATCTGCCAAAACAGATGGTTACTGCAACTATAGTTAGAGTCAGAGGCAACTGACTCAGGGCCTATCACGTGCCAATTCCTGTTCAACTGTTTTTGCGTGCCGTTACTTGATCTTCAAAACCATCTTGTGAGATAGTTTTTAGCCCAGTTAATAAATGAAAACACTAAGCCTCAAAAAGATTAAAAAAAAACAAAAAAAACCCACTCCCCCCTATTAAACAACTAGTGAGCAGAAGTAAGACAGAAACCCAGGGTGAGATTCTAAGACTCGTGCTCTCATTCTGAGAGGGCTCCAGGCCCATCGGTATCAGCTTTAACCAATCTACTTCTGACTTCACAAACCCATGTGCCCCCAAGAAATCCAGTGGTGTCCTTGAAAGTTAAGACTTCCCTTCAGCTAAAAGGAAACACACTACTTGCTCAACATCGCTAATTATCAGAGAAATGAAATTCAAAACTAAAGCAAGGTACCACCTCACACCGGTCAGAATGGCCGTCATTAAAAAGTCTACAAATAACAAATGCTGGAGAGGGTGTGGAGAAAAGGGAACCCTCCTACACTGTTGGTGGGAATGTAAGTTGGTGCAGTCACTATGGAAAACAGTATGGAGGGTCCTCAGAAAACTAAAAATAGAGATAGAGTTGCCATATGATCCAGCAATCCCACTCCTGGGCATGTATCTAGACAAAACTCTAATTCAAAAAGATACATGCACCCCTACGTTCATAGCAGCACTACTCACAATAACCAAGACATGGAAATAACCTAAATGTCCATCGACAGATGAATGGATGAAGAAGATGTGGTACATATATACAACGGAATACTACTCAGGTATAGAAAAGAATGAAATAATACCATTTGCAGCAACATGGATGCAACTAGAGATTACCATACTAAGTGAAGTAAGTCAGAAAGAGAAAGACAAATACCATATGATATCACCTATTTGTGGAATCTAAAATACGGCACAGGGCTTCCCGGGTGGTGCAGTGGTTAAGAATCCGCCTGCCAATGCAGGGGACACAGGTTCGAGCCCTGGTCCGGGAAGATCCCACATGCCACGGAGCAACTAAGCCCGTGCTAAGCCCGTGGATGACCATTCCTTTTCCCCCGATATCCTTGCCAACACTTGATACTGTCAGACTTTTACATTTTTGCCAACTTGGTGGCAGTAAAACAGAATTTCATCTGATTACTACTTAAGTTCAATACCATTTTAATATGATACCCCGTTTCCTCTTTGAGCTGCCTGGTGATCTATCCTTTGCCCATTTTTCTACTGGACTTTTAAAAAAATAGTAGGTATTCTTTATATACCCTGGATGCTAATCCTTTCTTTATATGTTACAATTATATGTTTCTATGCATACAATTATCTTCCCTCAAACTTATATTAGTAGTCACTATTTTACAAAAGCAATACAGGTGATTCTCATGGGAAAAGACTCAAGGAACATTGCTTCTCAAAAAATTTCAGAAAACTACTCTAAGTAGCAAAAAAAAAAAAAATGGTACATGTTATCATGCCGTACCTCCAACTGGCCTTATCTCAAATTGGCACGAAATCACAAATGTAAGAGGTTAAAAAAAAAATCTCACTGTGTATTCATGTTACATTTCTTTAGTTTCTCTTCCAATTCAGGTATATCTCGGAGATCTGCTCCAATGATGGCATATCTTGTTGAATCCATCATGTGCCCATCTGTAAATGTAAGAAGAGATTATAATTTCAACAGAAATTGATCAAGAAGAGATTATAATTTCAATGGATGTGACTTTTTCAAAACTAAAGTAAATGTATTGTTTTTCTCCATTATAAAAATGCATGCTCGCGCTTCCCTGGTGGCGTGGTGGTTAAGAATCTGCCTGCCAATGCAGGGCACACGGGTTCGAGCCCTGGTCCGGGAAGATCCCACATGCCACGGAGCAACTAAGCCCGTGCTCCGCAACTACTGAGCCTACATTCTAGAGCCCGCGAGCCACAACTACTGAGCCCACGTACAACTACTGAAGCCCGCACGCCTACAGCCCGTGCTCCACAACAAGAGAAGCCACCGCAATGATAAGCCCGTGCACCGCAACAAAGACTAACTCCCGCTCGATGCAATTAAAGAAAGCCCTCATGCAGCAACGAAGACCCAACACAGCCAAAAATAAATGAATGAATGAATGAATAAATAAATTTATTTAAAAAATAAAAATAAAAATCCATGCTCATTATGGGAAAAAAAATCAGGTAAGAGGAGGGTGAAAATTAACTAAAAATCATACCTTCCAAAGACAACTATTAGTGTTTTGGTGTATAACATTCTAGCCTTTTTTCTATGTGCTTAAACTCCTATATACAACACGGACACATCCACTCTCTCTCTCTCTCCCTCAAACGCGCACACACACACACACACACACACACACACACACACACCCGGCACAAAAAAAGATAATGGGGTCACCCAATACTTGTTTTGAAAGCTTTTCCTATTTAACAATAGTATCACGGACATCATTGTCTATGATTTCACCATGCTCCACGGAGTAGAAAAAACAACTTACTTAGCCAATCGCTCAATATTAGACAGGCAGTATTTCCAAGTTTACTCCATCTCAGGCACTGCAACAAACATCCTTGTATACATGTCACAAAGGACTTGTCTGTCCAGTTACGCAGGTTATGATGAAAAGAATTAGGAGATCAAAGAGTAAGCCTATTTAAATATTGGTACCAATTGCTCTCTAAATGTTTTGTCAACTTGTGAGCTATTCTGTTTAAAAGAAAATAGTTTATGTACTAAAGTATTTACAAATAAAATATTTCCTTTAAAATATTCCACCAGAGGTTGGATGGAATGGTATGTATAGTAGTTCTCAAGCTTTGGCAGGCTTCAGATTCGCCCAGAGGGCTTGTTAAAACAGACTGCTGGGCTTCCCTGGTGGCGCAGTGGTTGAGAGTCTGCCTGCTGATGCAGAGGATGCAGGTTCGTGCCCCGGTCCAGGACGATCCCACATGCCGCAGAGCGGCTGGGCCCGTGAGCCATGGCTGCTGAGCCTGTGCATCCGGAGCCTGTGCTCTGCAACGGGAGAGGCCCGCGTACCACAAAAAAAAAAAAAAAAAAACAAAAAAAAACAGACTGCTCAGGCTCCGGCCCCTGAGTTTCTGATTCAGATTTTTCAAAAGTAGAAATCTGTATTTCTAACAAGTTTCCAGATGGGGTTGATGCTGTTAGCCTGGGACTACACTTTTAGAACCACCAGTACAGATGAAATGAGACTGGTAATAAAGTTAGGCGATAGGTACATGGAGGTTCATCAATCTAGTCACATTATTTTTGTGTAGGCCTGAAATTCTTTTCAATTTAAACTCTCTATTTTTAAAAGTAGATTATAATAAACAAGAAATTAAATTGCTTGATTATTTACCTGAAGCACTGTTCACTCAAATTCCTCAAAGGTACAAACCACGGAAGAAGCTGGGACATTCTACAGCCATCCTACGTCATTGCTAAGAACTCAGGTTCTCTCCTGAGAACCGACAGCAAAGAGTGTGGGAAAGGCGAGACAGCGTGTAAGCAGGTTCACCCTTATGTTCTTGAGAACCCCATTCAGCTTGTTCAAGTACACTTGGCCACACCCCATAAGCTACAAGAAATACCGCCTAGGAATCTGCTAGGTGTCAGGAAACCACCAAAGGGCAAGGCTGGGAAACCCAGAGTCAGTCCCAGGCACCGTAACACCTGAGTCCAGAAAAGAATATCAAGGACGTGAAGGCACCTGCTTGCCCTGCTGTGAAAACCAGCAGTGATTCCCAAATGCCTGTGTGCCTTCTTACAAACAACATATATATTCAAGATGAGTTTTTCCATCCCTGACCACACACACACACAGACACACACACAAAGAGACCATCAGAATGTTGAAGCATGTGGTTTCCTTTAACTGTGCAGCTCACGGAAGACACGTCTTACTCAGAGATGTGGATCTAAAGGTAGCACACAAGACAAAAAGGGCACATGGTCATGATTACTCTTAAAAATTGAGCACAAGGTCAAAATTGAGCAAGGGTCAATGACCTGGGGCATACCCAGCAGTGGCCCATCCGTGTGCCCTGGCAAGCTGGCATACTGCCTGGGAAGTGCTGGGTGTGATGTCCCCAAGGTCCCATTAATGATAGATCTGATGCTCTAATAACGCACACCACACACCCATGATGATCCCCATGCTCCTCTGAAGTCAGGGGCTACTCAAGCTGTGTAGAAATAGAAGGTCTAGTATCTGCCCTTGAAGGATGCCTTACCTTCATTTCACAAGAAACAGAATGCATTTGGTAGAGGATACAGGCTCAGGGCAAGTTTCAAAGGAGTTTTACTATTCTGGGAAGATATGCCATTTTTATAAAATCTAACTCTAGCAAGAGACCATGGGAACAACAAAAAAAACCTTGACACCTTTGGAATGCTTCTGAGACTGGGTGAGAAAAAGACCTTGCTCATCAAAACGAGACCCACAGTCCCTTCCTTTTTTTCTATTTTCTACTTCCTAAGAGAAAAACGGGAGAGGATTAAAAAGCTTTTTGTGTGATACTCTTATAAGAACAACTTTCTAAAGGAATAGCCCATAATTGCCCAATTCTGGAAAAGCCAATTAACATTGATTGAAAACCTCCGAACTGCTACTAGTAGTTCCTTCTGTGATCAATCTTTAGAGGATTGACTTCTAAGAGGATTCAAGAGGGAGAACCCCTGAAAACATAACACCATGATGGGTTTTTTAAAAATTAAGAACCAATTTGTACACGGCCAGAATGAAGAGACAAGTATGAAAATCCTATTCCTCAGGCTTGGTCATCATTTCATTCAAGCAGCAGTTCTCAACCAGGGCAACTTTGTCCCTAGGGAACATCTGGCAGTGCCTGGAGACATTTTTGGTTGTCGCAACTGGGGGATGCTAGTGGCATCTAATAGGCAGAGGTTAGGGATGCTGCTAAACATTATAAACTGTGCAGGGCAGCCCCACAACAGGGAATTATCCGGCCCCAGGTGTCAGGAAGGCTGAGGTTAAGAAACCCTACGTTAAACTTACACACAAAAATTCAAAATCACTAGTCGATGTTAAATTTTTAAAATCCTTAAATAGTCCTAACTATTCTTGGATAGGGACAACTTAACATGCCGTAGCTTTTATCCAGGACATGGTTCCCAAGATGAAAACTCTCTTTGGAGTACACCTGCAGAGGAATGGGCTTTGGTCTCAAACAGCCCTGACAGCAAATGTCTGCTCTGCCAGTTCCTAGTCATATGACATACTCCTCTCACCTACTTTTAAGTATAAAATGCATACAATGGCAACCTCATACGGTTATGGCTAAGATTAAGGGAGATGTCAAAGTGCTGAGCTCCATGGACCCCAAACTGTACTGAGGTGCCCTGGGGTGGCACAACCAACTCACAAGGGCAGAACAGGATGTTTTAAATTTTTGAGGGAAACCCAGAGATACTCAACATGCACCAGACACAAGCAGACCACCAGCTCAAGGCAGTCACAGTTTCCACAGGAGACTTCTCTGCACTCCTAATGACACCGTATCTCTGCAAAGCTGATTTCTCAGGTGTGACTGTGATGAAAAAGCCACTACTGCTCAAACATCATCTGCAATATTGCAAGAGGAACAGGTGGTAGTGTCCAATCTGGCTCCCAGGTGAGGTCATAAATGGCCCGACAGGAGCACATATCCCATTAGAAGTAACTGTGGTTATTTAAGAATGAAATTAAGAGAGTATTTGTTCTTAGAATGTAAGTGGCTGTTTTTTCAAATGACCAAAAAGTTGTTAGGACATAAATACTTACAATGCTTGAACCCAACTTATTAATAAACAGAATTGCTGATATGTTTTTTAACCTAGAGTCATCATGAAAGATTTACTGAGGCGCTTAGTAAAGGAAAGTGGGCATGCACTCCTTGGCCTAACTCAATGGTGGTACATCGTGGAGGTCTTCTGTGAAGACCAGACCACAGATGATTAAATCCGGGCAGGTGGGGCTTCCCGGGTGGCGCAGTGGTTGAGAGTCTGCCTGCTAATGCAGGGGACACGGGTTCGAGCCCTGGTCTGGGAGGATCCCACATGCCACGGAGCAACTAGGCCCGTGAGCCACAACTACTGAGCCTGCGCGTCTGGAGCCTGTGCTCCGCAACAAGAGAGGCCACGATGGTGAGAGGCCCGCGCACCGCGATGAAGAGTGGCCCCCGCTTGCCACAACTAGAGAAAGCCCTCGCACAGAAACGAAGACCCAACACAGCAAAAATAAATAAATAAATAAATTAAAAAAAAAAAAAAAAAAAATCCGGGCAGGTGCTGAGAAGCTCCACCCAGATGAACCCAACCCAAGTTGCCAAGCTGCAGGATTGTGAGCTAAACAGACGGCTGTTATTTTAAGCCACATGCTTTGCAGTGGTTTGTTACAGAGCAAAAGCTCATATAGGCTTTAATTATCTGCCTCATTCAGCTCACACCTATGAAAGGCAGGAGAAAGTGGAAGATTTACACAATGTAACATGGTAGTTAAACACACACACACACACACACACACACAGAATCCACAGGGCATGCAAGTCACGATCTCTTCCATCACCTCCAAGTCAGCATTTCAAGAGAGATGTGTTCCCATGTGCTACTGACCTGAGTGAGTCCCATCAATCCCATTCATTATATGTCTTCAAAGACAGACTTATTATTAGGATTGCAAAGTGTTCCTTTAGGTCTCCAGATTTTCCTAGAACATTTTAGTTTAAAAATAAAAAAGCTGGGGCTTCCCTGGTGGTGCAGTGGTTGAGAGTCCGCCTGCCGATGCAGGGGACACAGGTTCGTGCCCCAGTCCGGGAAGATCCCACATGCCGCGGAGCAGCTGGGCCCGTGAGCCATGGCCGCTGGGCCTGCGTGTCCAGAGCCTGTGCTCTGAAATGGGAGAGGCCACAACAGTGAGAGGCCCACGTACCGCAAAAAAATAAAAATAAAATTAAAAATAAAGCTGGGATTGACATGTACACACTGCTATATTTTAAAAGGATAACCAACGGGGACCTACTGCATAGCACAGGGAACTCTGCTCAATATTACGTGGCAGCCTGGGTGGGAGGGGAGTCTGGGGAGAATGGATGCATATACATGTATGGCTGAGTCGCTTTGCTGTGCACCTGAAACCATCACAACGTTGTTAATCGGCTGTACTCCAATATAAAATAAAAAGTTTAAAAAATTATAATAAAAAAAAGCATTGTAAAATAAAGACAGCCTCAGGTGGATTTCTGGACCACACAGAAGTTTTGCTTGTTTGTCTGTCCATCTGTCCACCCAGGAGTACTTACTGAGCTCTCATTATGTCCTGGGCACTGAGTCCTGGGAAGAAACTGATGAACAAAAAGGCACGGTCCTACCCCCATGGGGCCTGCAATCCAGCAGGGAAGATGAAGAGTGGACAAGTGTGGGAACATTACAAAGGGGGGTGCAGTCTTTTGGGAGCACATAACAGGGTCCCACCTCCCTTAGAAGAGAGTCCACACTACTTGGCCTGGCTGAGGAGATCCTGCAAGATGCAGCCCCGCCTTCTTCAGCTTCATCTTGAGCCATGCACCCCTCCCCACTGCCAGCTCCAGTCACACTGGCCTTTCAGCTTCCTTGCATGCTCCTTCTTTCCCTAAGCTTGCCTTGTGTGAGACAATCTTCCCCCTAGAGAGTTTCTCCTTCTTAAGGCTCAGCTGAGATACCTGACACCACTCTGAAATGCTTTGATTTGTTGCTCTTTTTACTTTATACTCAACCAGTTCCACATCGGAGTTGAGATGGATTACAAAGACACAAACATTCACTCATTCAAGCATTCAGGTATGTATTTATTCCATCAATAATCTCTGTGTGTCAGGCACTGTTCTAGGTGCTGGGGATATAGTAATGAACAAGATAGGAGAGGTTCCTGTGCTCTTGAGGCTTATCCCCTCAAGGAGGGAGAGATGGTGAATCATTAAACAAATGAAGAATCAAGATAGCATCAGAGTATTAAGAGCTATGAAGAAAATAAAAGAGGATGAGAGAAAACTATGCCTAGAGTAAGAGGTGGCAGCTGAAGTGGGACATGGGTGATGAGATGGAGCCCATTAAGCAAAATTAGGGGGAAAGAGTTCCAGGCCAGGGGAAGAGGAAAGGTTTGAAGGTGAGAGCAAGCTTGGAACATTCAGAGGACAGCAGGAGGGCAGTGTGGTGAGATCATAGTTACTGTAGTCGAAAATAAAATCGGGGGACTTCCCTAGTGGTGCAGTGATTAAGAATCTGCCTTCCAATGCAAGGGACACAGGTTCGATCCCTGGTCGGGGAATTAAGATCCCACATGCCATGGGGCAACTAATCCCGTGTGCTCTAGAGCCTGCGCCACAACTAGAGAGCCTGTGTGCCACAACTAGAGAGCCCACGCACTCTGGAGCCTGCACCACAACTAGAGAGAAGCCTGCACACCCCAACGAAGAGCCCACACACCACAACTAAAGATCCCACGTGCCTCAACTAAGACCCAACGCAGCCAAATAAATAATAAAAATAAATATTTTTAAAAAAAGGAAAGAAAATCAGGAAGCATCCAGACACCCAATTAACCATGTAAATTTCAGCACTAGAAAGATTGAAGCAGGAAAGTAATAGAATCTGACTTACTTTTTAAGAACTCATCCTGACTTACTTTTCATGGTGTGCTCATTTACATACTTTTAATTTCTTACCCTGTGCATAGTTCAGCTTAAGAAAACATCTATCATCAATTCTAAGATGCATATATTTTTCACATTTTCACATTTCTGAAATCTGGATGCATCTAACAGTCGATAATGTATCAGTTTAATTTGTCAGCACTTATTCTCTCCTATTGATAAATAAATAGTGGTGATTCTTACAATCACAGCCCCAGGGGTTTGATGAAAAAGGGTAATTTTTAAATGAAATTTTGGTCAGTTTTATTATCATCTATCACTTTTCTCAGATTTTCATTCACGTTTTTATTTATTTTTACTCAGATTCCTTTCTCAGTATGATGGCAAGATCAAAAACTATTGATATAAAGGACAAGACTGGAGAATTTACCCACATAAGACACAAACACAGATTTAAAAAAACAAGCAAAAGACTAAGAAAAAAATATACAATAAAAAAAGTTGACAAGAGACTTCCCTGGTGGCGCAGTGGATAAGACTCCATGCTCCCAGTGCAGGGGGCCCAGGTTCGATCCCTGGTCGGGGAACTAGATCCCACATGCATGCCCCAACTAAGAGTTCACATGCCACAACTAAGGAGCCCACAAGCCACAACTAAGGAGACTGCCTGCCGTAATTAAGGAGCCCTGGAGCTGCAACTAAGGAGCCCAGGTGCTGCAACTGAGGACCCGGCGAGCCGCAACTAAGGAGTCTGTGAGCTGCACCTAAGGGAGCCCACCTGCTGCAACTAAGACCCGGTGCAACCAAATAAATATAAACATATAAACAAATACTTTTTTTAAAAAAGTTGACAAGAGGCTTTTATCAAAGAACGTATCTGTATGTTATAAAGGGTTCCTACAAATTGAAAAAAAAAAGACTGGGGGGAAACAATGCAACTGAAGAAAAAAATGGGCAAAGGAAATGAAAAGGCAATTTACAAAGAAATTCCTAAAGGCCAATAAAACTATAGAAAGATACTCTATCTCATTAGCATTCAAAGTTATATAAAATTTTCAAATAATGGGACATTGTTACAGCCCATCAGATTGGTAGAAATTTTTAAAAATCATAATATCCAGCATTAGTGAGGGTGTAGAGAGAGAGAGTCCTCATCTGCTCTTAATGAAACATAAATTAATAAAATGTTCTTGAAGATCAGTTTGGTAGTAGCTATTAAAATTCAGAATGTACAATTCTCTGAGCTAGCAATTCCTGCAAATACGCACATATATATGTGTTTTCTACAACACTGTTGAATATAAAAATATAAAAAGGCAGCAATCTAAATGACCATCAGTAGGGAAAAGATTAAATAAAATGGACTTTCCATGCAGAGGAGTACTGTAAAGCCATTAGAAATAATGAGGTAGATTTATATATTCTGACATGAAAAGACAGCCATGATTTACTAGGACATGAAAAGAGCAAGTCACAAAACAGTATGTATAGATTATTTATTTTATTAAAATTACATATAAACCTATATTTATATATAGAAGTATAGATCCATTTGTTCAACAAATATATGTTACACTACAACATATATTTATTCAATGTATATATACATTCATTCAACAAAAAATTATTGAGACTTTTATGTGCCATGCACTGGATTATATCTGTGTGTGTACTTTATTATGTGTGACATTTACCTTTCTCTGGGTATACTGTTCATCTGCAGTAGAAAATACTCTGAACACTGGTTATCTTGGGTGGGAGAAGGGATTATGGTTAAGTCTTTACTTTCTACTTTATATGTTTCTACATTGATGGATCAAAGTCCTAGAAAAGTACTAGCACATTCACTGCAGATAATCATTCTGACACCAAATACATAGAAAATTACGGTAGCAAAACTGTACAGAAAGCAAATAGGCCAGCAAATGGCAAAGCCTGAACAGCTTCTACTTACAACTTGTATAAGGGAAACAAAGGATGGGGGGAGATATCATTTTCTGTGGAAACTTTATTGGGAATCTGATCACCAGGAGGATGACTAAAGCACTGCGGTTGTGTAAAAGAGGAAGCGTATCTAATTGTCTGATGTTTGCTGTGCTATCTGTGTCAACCATCCGAGAAGGCCATCCTCTCTAAGCATGTTTTCTGACCCAAATTATTAATAAGGCCCTGGAACCTCTCTGTCAGATAGAGACTGAAAACAATGGAAGATTCTGGAAGAGTTTTACCATAATTCGAAAGGCTTAGAAATGAGGAAAGTGGTGTTGTAAACATTCATAATTAAAACTTGAGGGGAAAAACTGACTGCAGGGGCCAAGGAGGTGACATAAACCAGGAAGCAGGTCAGGTGTAAGACAAGAGGGAGTGGTGGGGTCAGAACTGGAGAAGACACGACCCTTCTAAATGAAGCGGCCGCTGCTCAATGACTGCCAGGTAGGAGCTAGATGTGATTTTTCCAAGCAAAACTGAAAATCAAGACTTTCATGAAAAATCTCCCATTTTTGAAATGTTCACAACTAATTTAAATTCTTTTTAAAGAGTGGGACCTATGGACATCTAAGAAGAATCACATCAAAACTGTTTTAAATTCCTTCATAGTAACTGTGGTGGAAGTGAAAATGTATCAGCAGAAGGATACGTGTATTCGTACACACACACACACACACACACACACACACACACACACACACACCCACCATCTTTAAAAAGAAAAGGGGAAAAAGAGCAAAAATTGTTATATAGCCCAGGTTGTATTACTTAGGTTAAGGATACTTGCCCATTTGAAGTGTGTCCTCTGAATGTAAGTCTAAAATGGGTTTTGATAGGAGAGGTTTCAATCTGTAGAAGATGAGAAAAAGAAAGGTGAGTCAAGCAGCTCATTTACCGCTAAAATGCAGGCAACCACTACAGACATGGCAAATAGGTATCGCTACTACTCAAAGGAAGGGCCACGCCAAACGGTCATCTGTTTAATCACATTTGACCCTAGGCACATACAGTAAAAGTCCAGGGGATACAAGTCAGTTAGGTCAGCTAAGCTTTACACGGAGAATCTGATATCAAATCACAAACTGATCATGACATACTTACTTAGAAACAGCTACACACAGGTTAGCAAGAATTTTCCAAATGTTCCAGTGTTTTTAGTAACATTTATGTGATAACTCTCCCAATCAAAAATATGCAAAAAACCAGGGAATTCCCTGGTGGTCCAGTGGTTAGGACTCTGTGCTTCCAATGCAGGGGACATGGGTTCGATCCCTGGTCGGGGAACTAAAATCCCATAGGCCGAGCCCAAAATAACTGATTAACTTCAGCCTCCCATTCATTCATTCAAAAAATATTTACTACACATCTATTCTGGGCCAGGCACCTTTCTATACCCTGACGATAAGTAAGCAAAATACACATAAAAATTCAGACACAACATTGTTAATCAACTACAATCCAATATAAAAAATTTTTAAATTCAGATTATTAATCTACTCTAGGTCATTTTTAAAAATGTTCAGAGAAATTACATGAATGGAGAGAAGAGTCACAAAGGAGGGTATATTTTATGTTGAAGACTGCACAAATGTTGGAATGAGGGTCCCGGGGGCAAGAAAGAGGGAGGAGGGGATGAAAGGAAAGCAGTGCCCTAAAATGAAGTCTCCTGCCTCAGACCTGCCATCTACCAGGATCTGGATCTGGTTCGTCACCAAGCTCTTGCTTCCGGCCAAAGCCATACTTACTTGATGCTGTGCAGCTTTCTCGTGACTATCATTGGAAAGTCGATTTCAAAATATTTACTTGGTAGAAGATCTTCATCCTGAGAAAAAACACACAGTAATCTTTCTATAATTATTTATTACTCATACATTTACCTATCATCTTCATGTACCAAGTGCTAGGGGCCTGAAGAGCAATGGGATACTTACAGATTTAAAATCAGGGGAACGATATGGTAAGAAACGTACTTTTCAAGTTATTTGGTCTCAGCATAAAGAACAAATGGAGGGAAAAAGGAGCTTATTGTAGCTGCCCAGTAGACAAGTGACGGGGAGCCTGAATCAGGGGAATGGTCACTGGGATGTTAAGAGGTAGACTGGAAGCAGGACATTAAGAGTATTTCTCAAAAAAACAGCTTGATGTGCTCCGCAACAAGAGAAGCCACCACAACGGGAAGCCCGCGCGCCGCGACGAAGAGTAGCCCCGCCCCGCCACAACCAGAGAAAGCCCGCGCGCAGCAACGAAGACCCAATGCGGCCAAAAATTAATTAATTATTATTTTTTTTTTTTTAAGTAGCTTGAGACCTATTAGAGAGGGTCAAGAAACCAATGTGGTGGGTTGTGACCAGCAGTTTGGGGATGAAATAGAATAAAGTAACAAATATCAGAAAGCATCACGTGGAATGAGGGATACATTTATTTTTTTCTGTGATAGTGGAGAATAGTGGGGTGGTAAACAGCAGGCACTCTGGAGCCTGGAGGGACAAGGTTCAAATCCCAGCTCCACCACTTGTTTGCTATGAGGCCTTGGGAAAGTCACTAAACTCCCTGGGCCAAGGTTTCCTCATTTGAAAAGTAGAGAAAATAACACCTCATAGGGTTGTGGGGATTAATGAGGAAATACGTGAGTGACACTCAGAACAGGGCCTGCCCTTAGTAAGTACCATGTGTGTGCCCTTATTATTTACAGACATAGGTACATAGACGTGGGTCCTGGCTAGGGATGTACAGTTATTTTTTTACTGTGGCTGCAGTTTTAAAAAGTGTGAAACACACACACACAGCCTGCTTCCCCCTCGTGCTTTTCCTAGCTTAGTCGGTGGCTACACGCCCATCCACTCACCTACTGGTCATGCTAGAATTCTCCAGCTCCTCCTTCCTGTCCAATCAATCACTCAGCCCGAATGTACACAAATGTCAGATCACTATGTAATACATACTATGCAACTAACGTAGTATTATGTGTCAAATCATATGATATCGCTTATATGTGGAATCTAAAAACAATGATGCAAATGAGCTTATGTACAAAACAGAAATAGACCCACAGACAGAGAAAACAAACTTATGGTTACCAAAGGGGAAAGGGGGGAGGGACAAATTAGGAGTTTGGGATTAACATACACACTACAATATATAAAATAGACAACCAACAAGGACCTACTGTATAGCACAGGGAACTCTACTCAATATTTTGTAATAGCCTATAAGGGAAAAGAACCTGGAAAAGAATAGATATCTATATCTATGTCTGTTATCTCTCTCTATATATATATAACTGAATCACTCTGCTGTACACCTGAAACTAACAAAACATTGTAAATCAACTATACTTCAATTAAAAAATTATGTCAAGTATTGATATATTTCAATTTAAAAAAATCACTCAGCCCTGCTGAGTATTCTCAAATGCATCCTCTCCTCAGCTCTATTATCACCAGCTGTAAAGACTAAACCACCACCCCTTTCTGCCTGCAACAGCTCTTCACACCCCTAAGACTTAGCAAGAAACAAGGCGTTCCATAACCTGCTACTCTTTTAATACCCTCATGCCCACCTGCACTTATATCCCAGAAATAGAGAGCTACTTATTTTAAAAAAATTTAAAAAGAGGAAAGAAAAAGAAAGTTGCTGATATCCAGAACCTGGTGGTGGTTTCTTTGGTGTAGGATGGGATAAAGAAAAAGGAGGAGTAAGGATGTTTCCTTGTTTCTGTTGAGCAGACTGGCAGGTAAGAGCACCATTTACACAGACAATAACTAGAGATGAAGGACAGGTCAGGAGGGGCAGCAGATTCCCCCCCCGCCCACCCCAGGACAGAATGATGGAGGCAGAAATCATGAGGAAGCAGTTCCTGGTAGGAAGGTGACCCCTAAGGGCAAGTAACAGAATTGGAAGATCCACCCACACGGAAAATGGTCCTCAGTTAAAATTTCAGGGGGTCTGGTCTGGGGGAAGGAGGGGAAGGACAGAGAAGGAAGAAGAGAAAAAGAAAGAAACAAAACAAAGGGACAATACGGTTTCCTGACATCAGAGGAGACCTGGACTCACCCACCTTCAGCTGTTCACTCTTGGAATTGCAACACATACCTACTACCTGACTACAGAGCAGGGCTATGTAAAAGTTATCTGAAGATATTCAGAGGATGTGTTTAAAGTATACACAGAAGTAACTTTCTCTAAGAAATTCTACAACACCTTTCAAGAACTTTTACTCACAAGGTATAGAGTGTTAAGAACAGTCTAAAATTCCAGAAGACCATGAGGACAATCAAAAGCAAATAAATGAAGGACAGCATAGTGTCCCACATCTCACACAGGACTTCTGACTTTTTTTTTTAACATCTTTATTGGAGTATAATTGCTTTACAATGGTGTGTTAGTTTCTGCATCATAACAAAGTGAATCAGCTGTACATATACATATAACCCCATATCTCCTCCCTCTTGCGTCTCCCTCCCACCCTCCCTATCCCACCCCGCTAGGTGGACACAAAGCATTGAGCTGATCTCCCTGTGCTATGTGGCTGCTTCCCACTAGCTAGCTATTTTACATTTGGTAGTGTATATATGTCCATGCCACTCTCTCACTTCATCCCAGCTTACTCTTCCCCCTCCCCGTGTCCTCAAGTCCATTCTCTACGTCTGTCTTTATTCCTGTCCTGCCCCTAGGTTCTTCATAACCATTTTTTTTGATTCCATATATATGTGTTAGCATACGATATCTGTTTTTCTCTTTCTGACTTACTTCACTGTAAGACAGACTCTAGGTCCATCCACCTCACTACAAATAACTCAATTTCGTTTCTTTTTAGGGCTAAGTAATATTCCATTGTATATGTGTGCCACATCTTCTTTACCCATTCATCTGTCGATGGACACTTAGGTTGCTTCCATGTCTGGACTACTGTAAATAGAGCTGCAATGAACACTGTGGTACATGACTCTTTTTGAATTATGGTTTTCTGAGGGTAGATGCCCAGGACTTCTGACTTTTTAAAGAGCTTTCCCAGGCAGTTGTGCACTTGATCCTCATAAGAATTCTGAATAAGGGGTAACTGAGGAAGGAAAGCTTACAAAAGGCACACCTGGAGCTTTTAAGAAACAGACATCCTCTTTCTCAGCTTTCAGAAACGGGCAAAATGGCTCTGGCAAGTGATGCTTCAACTTTTTATTCCATGATTCTCTGCGGCCCTCTGACACTCCACTCCCAAGTAGCTCGCATGGCACAAGAGGCAGGGGAGACACCCAAGGCAGGGCACAGTCACCGGGGGGAAGCCAGGAACAGCCACGAGGAAGGGTGGCCCTCAGACTCCAAGATCCAAGGTAGTCGACCACTTCACAGGCGGCCAAAACTGAGTCTGTTTCCCCTCCATACCCGACCCTTTGGTTGTACAGGAACAGAATTCAAGAGACACCAAGAAGTGAGGCCACTTAAAGGGTTTCACTCACCCTTTATTCTTTGCTCATGACAATACCAGCTTTCCCTGGCCCTGTTTTTGCCTGCTGCCTGAAGATGAGAGTCTTCAACTGTCCAGTCTTGGGCCCCTGAGATTATACAGAACAAGCTCACACAGTAGTGGCCCCAGAAGGCCTGTGACTCACAACTAAGCCTCTGCTGGTGCAGCCGGGGGGCCATCCCAGGTGGAAAGAGCACGAGACTATAAGATCGATGGACACGACTTCCCCTGCTCTTTTAGAGAGGCGCATATAGCTCTAAAACAGGGATTAACAAACTTTCTGGAAAGAGTCAGAAAGTAAGCATTTTAGGCTTTGTAGGTCATAATGGTCTCTGCTGTAACTACTCAGCCCTGCTGTGAGAGCCATAGATAAGATGTAAATAAATGGGCATGGCTGTGTTCCAATAAAACTTTATTTACAAAAATAGGTGGCTGGCCAGATTTGGCCTGTGCAACCTCAGCTCTAAAAGAGCAAACAAGGGAATTCCCTGGCGGTCCAGTGGTTAGGACTCCGCCCTTCCACTGCAGGGGAACGGGGTCTGATCCCTGGTCGGGGAACTAAGATCCCGCAAGTACGCAAGCAGCCAAATAAATAAATAATAAAAAATAAAAATTAGGGCTTCCCTGGTGGCGCAGTGGTTGAGAGTCCGCCTGCCGATGCAGGGGACACGGGTTCATGCCCCGGTCTGGGAAGATCCCACATGCTGCGGAGCGGCTGGGCCTGTGAGCCATGGCTGCTGAGCCTGCGCGTCCGGAGCCTGTGCTCCGCAACGGGAGAGGCCACAACAGTTGAAAGGCCCACATACCGCAAAAAAAAAAAATTAAAAAAAAAAATAAATTAATTAATTAATTAAAAAAATAAAAATTAAAGGAAAACATCAAATCGGGGGGAAAACTCACAACAAAATGGAAAAGACTTAAAAAAAATAAAAGAGCAAACAAGCATAACTTAAAAAAAAAGAGAGAGAAACTTCAGATTTTTAAAAATCCCTTCAGATCAATACAATTATCAATAAAACAAAAAACTTCCACAAAGGACTTTAAGGCCCTGTGCTACTCCCCTTCCTCACCTTTGACAGAGAAACTTTTTCTTGGAAGGGGCACATAAGCCTCGGTGTACCTGGCTCAGAAATTAAAATCTCAGATTTATTCATTATTAACCTACCTACAAGATGGGGGAAAAAACCAAACCACATGACCAAGTCAAAAGGGTAAAAAGGAGGGATTTCTCCAGTGTCCCCTGTAATGCCGGCAGTGCACACACTCTTACACTACATTCTGTTCCAGTTGCTTCCACCACACCAGGGTCACGGCGTTACAGAGGCACAATCGACCCACAGAAAAGACTCTCCCGAACAACCACAGAGCTGTGTGCAGAGGAAAGAGGAAGGAATTGGGAGCTTGATGAGCCGGAGCCAATGTTGGTTCCACGTCCTAATGCCACTGGCTGTCCAATTTGGGGGAAGACACAGACTTTCAAAGCCCCACTTCCCTCAGATGTGTAAGCTCCCCCACCCAACACAGCTCTTGTGTTAACTTATGATGTCATATATGTAAAGACACTTCATAAATGTCAGTTATCTCACCTAGAAGGAAGAATGCAGAGGCAAACGATACTAGGGCCATGTTGAGGACACTGATTCTCAAGTAACAGAAAGGTTGGGAGCTCTGATGACCAAAGACCTTCTTATCAGGTGAGCTAATTAGGGACAAAATAGATAATGCAGGTCGAGTTATACCTACATACTCTCATCTATCTTGGTGTACACCTGCAAGAAATCTGAAGAGGGACTTCCCTGGTGGCGCAGTGGTTAAGAATCCGCCTGCCAATGCAGGGGACACGGGTTCGAGCCCTGGTCCAGGAAGATGCCACATGCCGCGGAGCAACTAAGCCCGTGTGCCACAACTACTGAGCCTGTGCTCTACAGCCTGCAAGCCACAACTACTGAGCCTGAGTGCCACAATTACTGAAGCCCGCTCACCTAGAGCCCGTGCTCTGCAACAGGAGGAAACACTGCAATGAGAAGCCCACGCACTGCAAGGAAGAGAAGCCCCTGCTCACCGCAACTAGAGATAGCCCGCGTGCAGCAATGAAGACCCAATGCAGCCAAAACCAAATTAATTAATTAATTATTTTTTAAAAAGAAATCTGGAGAGACGCACATACCCATTACTACCACATGACTGACCTGACAGAAGAACCAAGAAAAATCTGTACAAACCTACAAAAAAAAAGAAAAAAGAAAGAAACTGCAATCAGTGAGATATTTGTAGGGAAAAGGTTTGGCAATAAAATCCAGCCCGGGAATCAGAGACCAGAACGTTAGTCCTGGTTCTGCCACTAACTAGACCCAAGTTTCCTTTCCTATGAGTGAGTATAATTACACCTGCCCTTGAAGCCAAATAGAACAATTGAGGCATCAAATCAGAGAAGGACTACAAAAGGGCTTTGCATCATGTTATCATTACCCAGCCTTGCAAATCTCCAAATGTTACCTAAGACACTGCGATGCCTACAATAAAATCTTAAGTTATCGTCAAAATTACAAACGCGAGGGCTTCCCTGGTGGCGCAGTGGTTGAGAATCTGCCTGCCAATGCAGGGGACACGGGTTTGAGCCCTGGTCTGGGAAGATCCCACATGCCGCGGAGCAACTAGGCCCGTGGGCCACAACTACTGAGCCTGCGCGTCTGAAGCCTGTGCTCCGCAACAAGAGAGGCCGCGATAGTGAGAGGCCCGCGCACTGCGAAGAAGAGTGGCCCCCGCTTGCCACAACTAGAGAAAGCCCATGCACAGAAACGAAGACCCAACACAGCCAAAAGTAAATAAATAAATAAATAAAGTAACTTTAAAAAAAAAAAAAAAAAATTACAAACGCGAGTGTTCGTTTGTCCCAGCAGTTCCACGGGTAGAATCCTTGCTCCTTCTCCTGGTATACTGCCACACATGCAGGGGAAATGTACCCAAGAATGTTTACTATAACCCAGTTAGTAGCAGCAAAAGGTGAGAAACCACCCACATATCCTCACTAGGGCTCTGGTGAGATGAAGTATGGGGACGGAGGCAGTTGTGGGGCTGGCGGGCTGCAAAGAGAGGTGGGAGACAGGCTGCCACTGCACTGCATTTTAATCTTTTCTTTACGCTTTTGAACCAGGTGAATGTCTTCAACAAATTAAATTTAAACAACTGGAAAGAGAAAATGGGAAATTTTAATTTACCTTTAACCTCCAGAAGGTGGTATCCATCCCAGCCCCGAGGTTTAGAATTTGACAATTACATTCTGTCTTCCGCAGAAATGCCTTTATAAGCTGGCTGACGCCATGGACTCGAGCAAAATATCCTAAGAGACAGACAGAGAAGCAAGCTATCGCTCGGTGACGACAGAAATAATCTCTGCAAAGCCCACGGTGCTAGGGAGAGCAAAACTACACTTTGCCCTTCTTCAGGGTCAGCATTTATCTGTAGACTTCATGGGAGAAATAATGACTTTCAAACTCTCTTCCATTTTTTTATTTTTAAAAAGCTGGTTGAACAAAAATAAGTACTAGCTACTTAATGGTGGAATTAACGATCTGAAGAAAAATAGTGTCCTATACTTTTACTTAGGAAAGACAAGTGTTTTATATCAAAACATCTGATCTAAATGTTCCTCTTGTAAATGTGCTTTTTCACGGCTCTAGGGAAAGCTAATTAGTACTCTGGTAAAACTCAAAATTGCAAGAGCATGTGGGAAATAATATTTTTAGGCCAGGAAATGGGCAGATGAATGTCAGTCAAACCAAAGAAAACCATGCTTCTTATCTTGTTCCTTTCACCTCCGTCTTGTCTGGGTTAGAGCCTCTGTGTTTATAAAATGGCATCGCATCGGAGACAGCGGGAGGAGAGACACCAGCAAGTGGTGGCCTAATTAATGGACTTGTTAAGCTCTGGGGTGGGGAGCTGGGACAAAGGAGATGGGAAACCCAGAAGAGAGACAGGAAGACAGTGTCTGTCTTGTTCTAAATGCCTGTTGCTCAAGGTGTGACCTTTTTTGTTGTTGTTGTTTTTCTTTTTTGTGGTACGCGGGCCTCTCACTGTTATGGCCTCTCCCGTTGTGGAGCACAGGCTCCGGATGCAGAGGCTCAGCGGCCATGGCTCATGGGCCCAGCCGCTCCGCTGCATGTGGGATCCTCCCGGGCCAGGGCACAAACCCATGTCCCATGCATCGGCAGGCGGACTCTCAACCACTGCGCCACCAGGGAAGCCCGAGGTGTGACCGTTTTAAGAACGAAATTTGAGAATAGCATTTAGAAACTTTATTGCCATTTGACAGAGAAATTTTATGTCTGGTGAGTGTGTTAATAAATAATTTGGGGAAACTCCCTAGCGGTTCAGTGGTTAAGACTCTGCGATTCCACTGCAAGGGTGCACGGATTCGATCCCTGGTCGGGGACCTAAGGTCCCACATGCCACGCAGCATCACCAAAAAAATTAATTAATTAATAAAATAAAATAATCAATTTGATAATCCCTACCTTACAAATAAATAAATAATTTGGACTTGTGTCTACCATTTCATTTTCCTAGTAAATCATCTTTATTGTATGTTACAGAATATCATCCACAATGGATTTGACTTGGGAGAAAAAAATATGTCTTCACCACAGACATCTGGGAAGCGCTCTCCTACTGGGCTGGAGGTCCCCAATCTAGAGATACAAACCAGGAGAGGAAGAAGGAAGGGGGGCTGACGTGCCACCTGGGGCACTGGGCCAGTTGCTGTGGTGGGTCCCTGTCTCTGGAACATTCGTTGGGAAATCTGTCTCAAGGGTTGCGGAGGGAGGCTTAAGAAAGGCCTCTTAACCAGGCCTTGCCCAATCTAACTGATGCCTGGATTCACCCTCAGCTCAAAGTAACTACCATGTCCTTCTTCTCAGGAACAACCATTTACAAATTCCTTTGCCCTTCTTTTAGAACCCACCTATGGAACCCATCTTTAGGGCCTAGATTCCCCACACATACAAGAATTACGTTCATTGGTCAGTTTCTCAATCTGACTGAAACTAAGTCACACTCCTGTCTCAACTCCTTTGACTTCCTTGATGGAAATTACTTGCAGAACCTAATAGTGTTACTAACACTTTAATAGGGCAACAACAACAAAAATAATCCCTTATGTGAACACACAGCTCGCAGTAAAAGATATATAAATGGCTTTCACAGTAAAAGATATGTAAATGGCTTTTATATTACTGTGAAAACCATTTTTCACGTATCAGGTGAACAAAGATGAAAAGTTTCATAATACACTGTGCTGGTGAGGAAGTTGGGAAACGAGCACTTTCATACACTGTTGAAGACAGTACACCCCGGAACTCTCTTTTTAAGAATGAATCCCTAAAACCTCAGGCCTCTCAGCTGATGAGATGTCGGGAAGGGAGATGGTCACTTGCCTCTGTTAATTTCCGGGGCCTTCCTCTCTTTAGATAGTCTCACCAAATGCTGGATGTAAGGGTCCTGCCAGTAGCCAATGCTCACTGCAAACCTGAGAGATGAAAAAGGAAGCAGGTGAGTAGAGAGTAGGTTCAGGCCAGGTTCCACGGCCACGTTCCCAGGAACCAGGTCAAGGAGCCACAGAAAATCTATTGACCTCAAAAGGCCAAATCATGCAACTAGAGATCATCATACTAAGTGAAGTAAGTCAGAAAGAGAAAGACAAATACCATATGATATCACTTATATGTGGAATCTAAAAATATGATACAAATGAACCTATCTATGAAACAGAAACAGACTCATGGACACAGAGAACAGACTGGTGGTTGCCAAGGGGGAGGGGGTTGGGGGAGGGCTGGAGTGGGAAGTTGGGGTTAGTAGATGTAAGCTATTATATACAGAATGTATAAACAACAAGGTCCTGCTGTAGAGCACAGGAGACTATATTCCATATCCTGTGATAAACCATAATGGAAAAGAATATATTTTTTAAAAAAGAATGTATATCTATGTATAACTGAATCACTTTGCTGTACAGCAGTAATTAACACAACATTATAAATCAACCATACTTCAATTTTAAAAAGGCCAAATCACATTTAATGCTCCAGCACAAGCTTCATCCATCCACCTCTGCATTCACATACACTGCCCATCACATCTCCCACCACGACCATTTCTTACCTCTTCCCCCTTATCACTAATTCCTTTCCCAGGACCCTAAACAGCAAATAACCTCACCTCATACTTCATACAGAAGACCTGCAACCAATTATTCATTCAGCAAACTCACTGGCCAGAGCTAGCCAGATAACTCTGCTCAACCAAGTTTTGTGTCCAGGGGAAGGGAGACCCAGAAATATCTGGCAAACGTCACTAACAACTACCAAAGTACTTCTCCTGACTTCGTATTAAATACTTGTCCTTTCATGTCCCTTAAGGAGGTCACAGTGGGGAAACTAGGAACAAATAAAACAGCTATAACTTGGAAAATGCTAGGGTAGCCCAAACTCTCTCTAACCCAGTCTACACTACAAGCAGTTAAAGTTGTAGTGTTCCAAGCCTAGGAGCTGAAGCCCTGATTACCACTGGAAGTCTCCTGGCGACCATGAGTGGAACCAGCCTTAGGACAAATGAGAAGTCAGGGAAGGAAGCTGGATCCCTAAGGCCACATCACACCCCTGTGGGCCTGGAGCCTTCTCTACCTGGCAACGAATACTTAGTGAGATAAGAAACATCTTTACCACTTAAGTCAAATTGAGTCAGGCTTCTGTTACTTGCAGTCTTAAGCATCCTAAGTGATATCCTGAATAATACATCCATTTCCATGTTGCTTGATAAATAAGCTGAAACTTAAGGTGGCTGGGTGTTTGTGTGTTTGTGTGTGTATGTGTGTGTGTGTGTGTGTGTGGTGTCACCCAGCTAAGCTCTAAGCTCCCAGAGCACATATCACATCTTTCCGTTTTTTCATATCTACCAACAAGGCTTACTGCTGCCTTGACAGCAATAGGTGCTGAATTCTGCACAAACATGCCTCCTCCAGTCTCTCGCATCCACGTTTGCACATCCACAGACACCCACAACAAAGCACATATGTTCAACTACTCAAGGCAGCAACTCAACACAGAAACACACAAAGTACTAAGGAACACAATTTGCTATAAGCCCAGACTGTCCAAGGAAAACAGCAGACCCACAGAGTTTTACAAACAAACTTGCTCAGTTGTCTAAAATAGTGCTTTTCAGGAATTCCCCAGCGGTCCAGTGGTTAGGACTCTGCGCTTTCACTGCTGAGGGTGAGGGTTCAATGCCTGGTCAGGGAACTAAGATCCCGCAAGCCACACAGAACGGCCAATAAAATAATAAAATAAAATAAAATAGTGCTTTTCAAACAATGAGTTGTGACCCATTCATATCATAAAATCGATGTAATAATTTGCAAATCTCCCTTTTAGAAAATGAAGTCGAACAGAGTAAAACAGAAAATAGCACCATCATTCCACATTGTAAGAGTGTTTTGTGAAGCTTTTGTTTCAAGTGTGTGTTGGGGGTGTAAGTGCCGTGTGTTCTCACTGTGGGTGGCAGTTTGAGGAACGCTGATTTCAAAGGAATCATCTCGCGCCATCTAGTGGTAAAAGCCATATCTGCAGTTGAAGCAAGGACGGTAGACCAGTGATGAGAACACGCCTCGAACAATTTAGAGCTTGGAAGGGATCTTAGTCAAGCCCAACATCCAGAGCAAGAATCCCTTCGACAATATGAAGCCACTGTTGACTACTCCCCACAGAGAAGGCACTCACCCCACTGCGAAGAAACTCGAACTGGTGAAAAGCTGATCAATTTGCCTCCCTCTAAGTGCTCCTTGTTGGATTTATTAGTGCCCTCTCGGCTAACAAGGAGCAGTTTCTATTCCTCCCAACTCTGCATTATCAGTTGACTTAATATTATTGATTCAGTCTAGCAATATTTATAGAGTGCCTGCTAAGTGCCAGGCATAGGGTTACAGTGGTGAACAAAATAGAGAAGGGACAAAGACAAAGACAGAGATTATGACAAACGAGGGATATAATGGTATGGTGGATGGAGGACCTACTTTAGAGGTGAAAGGGAAGACCTCTCTTAAAGGGCATGGCTGAGTCGAGTCCTAGAGAAATAGGGAAAGGCAGCTGTGCAAAAGGCATTCCAGGTAGGAGGAACAGCAGATACAAACACTCGGGGGTGGGAGTGCACGTGGAGTGTTCTAGTAGCAGGAAGTAGGCAGGGCGGCCAGAGAAGAGTAAGAAAACAGGAGAAATTGGAGAAGAGGTTGGAGAGAGAAGCAGACTCCGGTCACACAGGGCCTGGCAGGAGCCTGGGATGATCTCCACAACACACTGGACGCGGTCAGCGATGTACAGCAGTACAGAAAGGTGGGGAGATGCACGGACATAACACAAGGGCCCCCGATCATTTGGGGAGATGCCTGGACATAACACAAGGACCCCCCGATCATTTGGGGAGATGCACGGACATAACACAAGGACCTCCGATCATTTGGGGAGATGCCTGGACATAACACAAGGACCCCCGATCATTTGGGGAGATGCCTGGACATAACACAAGAACCCCCGATCATTTGGGGAGATGCCTGGACATAACACAAGAACCCCCGATCATTTGGGGAGATGCCTGGACATAACACAAGGACCCCCGATCATTTGGGGAGATGCCTGGACATAACACAAGGACCCCCGATCATTTGGGGAGATGCCTGGACATAACACAAGAACCCCTGATCACTAGTTCCCATGACTCCTACTTCTTAATTTTTCCAACATGTGTCTCTCTGCAGTCCTCAAATCTAGATGACTGCCAGTGGTTTCCATGCCTTCGAGGAAAAAGGCTCACTGCTTTGTCTGTGAGAGTGGCCAAGATAAAAAGATGTACAACACACTGCTGCAAAGAAGGAAGAGGGTGCTGCTGGGCATTGCTGCTGGGAGCTCTGAACGAAGGCGGGCACCATGATTCAGCCGAGCAGATTACAGTGCATCCACACAATGAATACTAACCAGTCATCTGAAACGTAAATTAGAAGAACTGGGGACGGCAAGAGGTTCGTGAAACATAGGCTATATTTCATTATATCCAGGACACCACCAACTGTAAGACTGAAAAAAGAAATTAAAGGGACTTCCCTGGTGGCACAGTGGTTAAGAATCCGCCTGCCAATGCAGGGGACACGGGTTCGATCCGAGGTCTGGGAAGATCCCACATGCCGCGGAACAACTAAGCCCATGCGCCACAACTACTGAGCCTGCGCTCTAGAACCCACACGCCACAACTACTGAGCCTACACACCGCAACTACTGAAGCCCGCATACCCTAGAGCCTGTGTGCCGTAACTACTGAGGCCGCACTCCACAACAAGAGAAGCCACCGCAATGAGAAGCCTTCACACCACAAGGAAGGGTAGCCCCTGCTCGCCGCAACTAGAGAAAGCCCACGCGCAGCAACGAAGACCCAACGCGGCCAAAAAATATAAATAAAGAAAATAAAGAAAAAAGAAGTTAAAAAACACTGCCAATGAGTTAATGTTTTTCTTATCGCTTAGAATTTTAATTTTGTGGTTACTGAAAAAGCTCCTTCATTGGGACAGAGTGTCATCATCTCTCTCTCTTGTAGAGACAGAAAAAGGAAAAGGTGAGTGAAGTAAGCTGCTAAGACTTCACGTTCAGGATGTCTGTGCCTTTCGACACAATATCAACCTCCGTGCCAAGGGCGTTGGCGAGGATACATTCCTTAACAGATCTCCACCATCCTCTCTGAGATTTTCTTCCAAGCAGCTAACCCTCACCCTGGAAGTTTTGATACTGGCTCTTTCTTGATCTCATTAGAAGGTATCAAGGGATGATTTTCAACAGCAATCAGGATCTGGGTTCTTTCTTCAAATGGCCCTTAAACAGTATGTAGACTAAAAGCACCAGGGACTGTGGTCACAGCTGCCCAACCATGCCATACCAGCAGAAATAACCTCCATGCCTGCTTGCACAGGTAAGGACACCTCTAACAGACTTGACAGTGTCTGCAGGACACATTGAGAGTAAGTCACATCTGATTTCAGAGAAGTTAAAATGCAATACCATGTGTGCCACAAAATGGCTCAGATAGTATTGTCACATCTACATAACTGAAATCAATTTGTTGTACACCTGAAACTAACACAATATTGTAAATCAACTATACTTCAATTTTAAAAAATAGTATAGAACTATGAGGAACCACCATTGCCTATGATGACAAGGGACTCGCCAGATGTCAACATTTAGCAACGGAATAGCTAACAGGGGAGGAATATTTGCCTTTTTTTTTTTTTTTGGCTGTGCTACACGGCATGTGGAATCTTAGTTCCCCGACCAGGGATCAAACCCGCGCCCCCTGCAGTTGAAGCGTAAAGTCCTAACCACTGGACCACCAGGGAAGGCCCAATATCTGCCATTTTTAAATGATGTTATTCTATTTCTTTTTAAACTAAATTAATTATTTCCATCAAAAAGATAGTATTGTCTTCACAACAAGAGCAACAGTAAGTTTGGATTTCATAAACAAACATACAAGGCAAATATTACACTAGGAAAAATATTTGTAACAGGTCACAGAGTGCTAATATCCTTACAATATAAAGGACTCATAAATTAATATGGGAAAAAACTAATATTCCAGAAGAAAAAGAATGGGTAAAGGACAAAAATGAACCATTCACAAAAGAAGAAAAACTGACCAATGAACATACAAAAAGCTCAGCCTTATCAATGATTTTTTTAAAAAAGCAAAATGAAAATGAAAGCAAAAACAAGAGAGCAGTACTGCTCTTATCAAATCAGCAATAAAACTGTTTTTTAATAGAACCTGGCTTTGGAGAGGAATGAGGAAGAGGGCCCTGGAGCACCAATGTCCAAACTGGAAACTGGCACGGTCATGCTTCAAGGCACTGTGGCAACAGGTATAAGAAGCCAGAATAACGTGCGAACACAATAGCCAAACAGTCCCACTTCTGGGATTTTATCCTTAGGAAATAACCAAGAATGAACACAAAGATTTTTTTTTTTTTTTTTTACAAGAACGCTGTACCTGGAGTTATAGTATCAGGTCGACAAAACAGGCCACAAGATTATATGGACAGGACATTCCCAAGTTTGTTAGAATGAACGTACACATATATATAAAGACTGCCCGGAGTAGATACCAAAATGTTAATAGTGGTTATCTGCACACCCCAATACTGTGCACCCAGTTCTGTCACTTCCACGATCGTCCTCTGCTTCCCAAATCCAGAGAACATCCCTTTCATTTGAATATCTTGATTTCATGTTTCAAACCCAGAATCAAAGAATCAAAAATCTCAGATCTGGAAAGACCCGAAAGATTCACTCAATCTTCATTCAATCACTACTGCTTTCAAAATGTTCATGACACTCACATACCACTTGTTCAAAGTAATGTCTTTTTTTAACATTTATTTCATTGAAGTGTAGTTGATTTACAATGTGTTAACTTCTGCTGTACAGCAAAATGACTGTTATACATATATATATTTTTTTCATATTCTTGTCCACTATGGTTTATCACAGGATATTGAATATAGTTCCCTGTGCTCTACAGCAAAACCTTGTTGTTTAACCATCCTATATATAATAGTTTGCATCTGCTAACCCCAAACTCCCAATCCTTCCCTCCCCTGCCCCCTCCTTCCCAATGTAATATGTCTTTAAATAAACTCAATTTTCTTAGTACTCAGGTCTGATGTGTTACCTAATATTTTCTTCTAACACACACTGTAACGAATACCTAACCATTAACATTTAAAACATCTATCTGTGTACCGCCTAAAACCATCTCACATTCCTCTCATGGGAAACAGTGATCTGGCCCAACCACCAATTCATTAAAGAGACATTTACTGATTCTGTCCTATTTGCATAAGTATCAGCTGTAACAATGGGAAATTCATGTGAAGTTGTGAAACACCATCCAATAGGCATTTCTTCATCTGAGGATTCAGGGACTGGGAAAGGCCCTCCCTGTCTCCCTGACTATGAGAGTAAAGGCTGGGGCTGGTTTGTTTCACTTCTCCTGGACACTGACTGCGTGCTTACCGCGGTGCCAAGCATCATTCAAATGCTTGACAAATAGGAACACATTGAGCCCTTGTAACAACCCTAAAGTAGTTTGCCCGAGCTGTGGAACCTTTAGGGAAATTAATTTGACTGCTTTACAAACCTACCTACCCACCTGGATTTAGATCCCTCACCCAACACTTCAGTGCTTAAATGATATATATCTATCGCGCGCGCGCGCGCGTGTGTGTGTGTGTGTGTGTGTGTGTGTGTATTGTTTAGCTGCTTATAGATACATATGTATCTGTATGTATGTAAATCCATATATATGCAATTGCAAAAATCAACTGAATATTCTCAGCACTAATTTTCAAGTTTGGGATTTTAACTGCATACTTCTTGTGGTCCTCTAATTTTTAATTTTATTGTTGTTCTTCTACACCTTTTAGTTTCAATTTTTGGTTTCTATTTCCTGTTGGTTTTATTCTTGGTTTATAAATGGAAGATAGGAAGCAAAGTCTTAAGGGCAATAGACTCTGTACCTAAACAGAGTCTGGATTTGCTTCCTTTCTTGGGAGCTCTTGAAAGCTTCTTTTTGTTTTCCTAAGCAGATCGGCAGACCTTAAGTGTTCAATCATCTAAAAAACTGGGCCTGAATAACTAAGAAGACTCACAGGCTAGTTTCCTCCCAAAGGAGACTACTGGTATTGCCTTTTGGCTTCATCTAACATCTAATTACTTTACAAGTAATATGATCTACAATCTACTGTCTGTCTTGTAAGCAGTCACTGAATAGTGGGCAAAGCGCAAACGGAAAAGGAACCTACATTCACAGAGAGTGAAGTAAGTAGAAGAATCAAATCAGTCCCCTTGGTACAATGTCCCATATCTAACTTTTTAACCAAAAAAACAGAAAATGTAATTAATAAAATTAATACAGAACACAGTAACAGGATGCCATGGACCTGAATAATGCTGATGTACTTTTGAAAAAAATAAAACATTTAAGAACCTGTATTCTGGGGCTTCCCTGGTGGCGCAGTGGTTGAGAGTCTGCCTGCCAATGCAGGGGACACGGGTTCGTGCCCTGGTCCGGGGGGATCCCACATGCCACGGAGCGGCTGGGCCCGTGAGCCATGGCCGCTGAGCCTGCGCGTCCGGAGCCTGTGCTCCGCAATGGGAGAGGCCACAACAGTGAGAGGCCCGCGTACCACATTAAAAAAAAAAAAAAAAAAAGAACCTGTATTCTGAATATTTTCTCCAGTCTGAGGCTTGCCTGTTCATTTTCTCAGTTTATCTCTTTATCTTTTGTAGTTAGGACTTTTTGTGTTCTACATACTAAATATTTACCTACCCAAGGCTGCCAAGGTATTCCCCTATGTTTTCATACAGAAGCTTTACGGTTCTAGCTTTCATATTTAGGTTTATGGTCCATCCCAAATTAGTATGTGTGTACAGAAGGAGGTCAGTGTTCATTCTGTTTCCACTTGAATATCCAGTTGATCCAGAATTATTGGTTAAAAAGACTTTACTTTTCCCCACTGAACTGCCTTGGTACTCGGGGCAAAAATCAACTTACAGCACCGGTATAGGTCTATTTCTGTTTCATTGATCTATTTTTCTACCTTTATGCAAAGACCACATTGTTTTGATCACTGTAGCTTAACAGTGGGTATTAAAATTCAGTAGATTAAGCAGTGTAAGTTCCCCAACTTCACTCTTCTTTTGAAGATTTTTTTGGGCTAGTCTAGATTTTTTGTGTTTCCATATACATTTTAGAATCAATTGTTAATTTCTTCAAAAAAGATGGCTAGGGTTTTGACTGGGATTTAGACAGTTGGTTTTTTAATGTTATTGTAAATAATATTTAAAATTTTCACTTTCCTGTATGTGTACGTACATTTATAACACATCTATCTGACAAACAATTCCTATACAGAATATATAATGAACTCCAACAAGTCAAAATCAACATTATCGTTAGTGAAAATGGGCAAGGGCTTGAACAGACAATTCACAAAAGAAGATGCAGGAATGGCCAATAAGCACACAATAAGTATACATCTGTCACCAGGGAAATGCCATTTCAGACCTTAATGAGATGCTATTTCACACTCACTAACAATACTGAATGTTTAACAAGGATATGGAGCAACTGGAGTTTTGATACATTGCTGGTGGGAAGTGTAATCTGATAAACCACTTTAGAAATTAGTCTGGCAGTTAAATGCATGCCCACCCTGTGACTAAGCAATTCTACTCCTAGATATTTATCCAAGAAAAATTTCAGGCGTATAAAAGAACATTCATTGCAGCCTATTCACCATGGCCAAAAACTAGATACGACTCAAATGTCCATCATCAGGTGAATGGATGAACAAATCGTGGTACATTCATACAACACAAAAAGGAGCAAACTATTTTACCCTGAGAAAGCTCCTCTCCTTGACCAAACTCTAGCCAGGCTCCTCTGAGACCTCCTCTACTAGGCATCAACCTTGGCCTATAATATAAAGACCTGAGCAAACATTAACATAGTTCCTAACAGCTCAAGGCCACACCGCTAGGGTGTCTCTAGTCCGCCTTAGCATGCCTGCCTGAGAAAACTCAAGGCTGCCAAAAGAACTTACTGTTGGTTCCAGGCAACACCTAAAGATAGGGCCTCCCTGTCTCCCAGCTAGCAAATCCAGATGGTTTCTGCTGGACACCAACACCCCCTTTTCCCATTTTCTGTAATTTTTTCTCTGATTCTACTGAATCCCTGCTTGGCCCCCTCCTTCCTCCCTCATTTGCCCTTTAAAACACCCTCTGTACAAATCAGAGTTGAGTTTAGTTCATGCTGGATTCTTTTCCCTGTTGCAATAGTTATTACTGATTAAAAGCTGATGTTACCACTTTAGCATCCGGCTTTATCTGTGACAACGGGTGTTTATCTTTGACAACGTGTACAACATGGATGAATCTCAAAGAACATCTTGGGTGAAAGAAGACACAAAAAGAATGCATACTGTATGATTCTGTTTATATGACATTCAAGAATAGGCAAACCTATGGTAGCCCGAAACAGCAAATGGTTGCTGGGGGGCGGGGGAGTGGTAAGGAGACTAACTAGAGACAAGGGAACTTTCTGGAGTTTCAGAAATATTTTGTATCTTGTTTCAGGTGGTGGTACACAGATATATGCAACTATCAACACTCATCAAACTGAACATTTTATTCTGTATAAATCATCTCCCTCTCCCCATTCCCCTTCTCTCTTAAGAATACCTGAGGAAATTCTAGAAGGAAAAAAAAAAAGGTGAGGGATATAGCAAATCCTCCAAGTTCCCTTTCCAATATCCATTCACCCTTTCTTCCTAAGAGGACCCCAATTTTGTTTGAGGCATCAATCTGCCCTATTAGAAATTCTTACCTCCCCACACTTTCCTGCACCCAGGAGTGGAGCCATGTGTCCTAATGATGGCTAATGAGAAGTACACAGAAGTCTACAGGGTTGGGCTTCCCAAAAAGCTACTGCTTTCCTGACAAAAATGGACAGATTCAGACACATACATGTCTCTTGCTAGTATCCCTTCCTTTTCTTTCTTCCTGGAGCACAGCTGCTCAAACAGACTAAAAAAATTCTGATAACCCTGCTACAAACCTATCCTCACCCTGTGAAGCAAGCTGTGGGAGCTCTGAATCAATTCACAGCTGAGTAACTTTGTGAGTTGAAAGTTTTCAGACATCAAAATGGAAAAAAAAAAAAAAAAGCGATTTCAACTGGAAGTCAAGAAATGACAACCAAGGACCTACTGTAAAGCACAGGGAACTATACTCGATGTTTTGTAATAACCTATAAGGAAAGAGACTCTGAAGAAGAATATAGATATATATATATATATATACATATATATGTATAACTGAATCACTGTGCTGTACACCTGAAACTAACACAATATTGTAAATCAACTATACTTCAATTAAAAAAAAGAATGATATATGCACTGCTGTGTTAAAGTATATATAAGAATTTAGTATACAAGTGACATTTCAAATCAATGGGGAAAATAAGACCATTCAATAGATGATGTAGGAACAAATGGCTAATAATTTGAGACAAAATTAAGTTAAAACTGCTACCTTATAACGTCCAAAATAATAAATATAGATGAATGATCTAAGCATAAAAGCCAAAACCATAGAAGTGCTAAAAGAAAATGTTATAAAGATTGAGAATGGCCTTTCAAAGCTTTACCCAAAAACCACAAGCCATAAAGTTAGATTATCAGATTCTATACCCTAAAGCGTCACCATTTCTGTATTATGAAATGTACAGTACAAGCTATACTGAAAGACAAGCAACAGCTTGAGAGAAAATGCTGCAACAAATACCAAGGCAAAGGATTACTATTCCAGATACAAAAGGTTCTTACAAATCAATAATAAAAATACAAATAACCGAACAAGAAAAAGACAACAACCCAGTAGGACAGCAACATGGGAGAGAGGATTCACACAGAAAATATCAATGAGTGTGTGAGCAGACAAAAAATGCTCAGTCTTAGTCATGATTTTAGGAGTACAAATTAAGAACAGGTGTTATCTTCCACCTGCCAGTTGGTGAACAATCTAAGAGACTGAGAATGTTCCATGATTAGCATCTCCGTTCACCATAGATAAGAATGGAAATGGATTATCACCCCCTTGGAGGACCATCTTGCAGAAGCTTCTCCCCTGAAATCTGTCTCAAGGGAAAACTCAAACAAGTGTGCAAAGATGCTCATCACAGCACGATTTTAAGAGCAAAATCATACCCACCTAAATGTTGACCAAAAGAAGAACAGTCAAATAAGGTACAACCACACTGCAGAATACTGTGCAGCCAATAAAAAGAATGAGGCAGATCTGGGTGAAATTACATGTACAATATGTTCATAGTAGGCTCTTGAGTGGGGAAAAAGTACAGTTGACCCCCGAACAACGTGGAGGTTAGGGGTGCTGACCCCCTTTACAGGTGGCCCTCTGTATCCTCGGTTCCGCATCTGCAGATGTGACAACTTTGGATCGTGTAGAGCTGTATTTAATGAAAAAACACTCTCCCTGCATAAGTGGACCTGTGCAGTTCAAACCCATCTTGCTCAAGAGTCAACTGTATTCACCTTTCTCATTTAAAAAATTAAGCTTTTAAGAGAGGGGGAAAAAAAAAAGCTGTGATATTACTATTTGAGATCTAAGATCACTACCTTTCACAAATGTTTTCCAAAATCTAATGTTTTCCTTTTATTAAAAAAAAAATGGGGGCGATAAAACATCCACAGTTTATTTGACCTTTTTGATGGGCAAGGTTGGCAGCTAATGTATCCTCCACAGTATGTTCTAGTTCTAAAGTGACATGTCTTCTCTGGGAGTGGGAGGTACCTTGGCACCTGCCTTCAAAATATTTCAGATCAGAATCTCAGCCCTGCTCTCTGGGGCATAGCTGTGAAGACGCAATCCGTGTGCTGGAGAGGCCAGGGCCCTCGGGAAAACGCTGGCTTTCCTGAGAGGTGATCCTGTGTCCTGCTTTCATGACGGGGTAGCGGGGGACATCTGTCGATTCGGTTGAGAAATCAGATGAACTTCTATTATTTGCACAGTGGAATTTCAGCCTTACAGCCCCTGGTCTGGCTTCTAACACATACGGACCACTGAAAACCAGTTAAACAGAAAACCAGAATTTTTAAGACCTCATCAGGAAATATAATCTTGAGCATTTGCATTCGGGTCTAATCAATTTAGCCATCCGACAGATAATTATTGTGTGTCTACAATGCGAATGGCACTAAGGTAGACAGGTCCCTGCTTTGTGTTGTTTTCATTCTGGTCGGAGGGACAGACATTAAACAGCATGTCTGAACTACAACTGGGCTGAAGACCACAAAGGAGACGCACAGAGTGTTATGAGAACACGGAACAGAGGCTACGTCTTGTCTGCAGGGGCCAAAGAGGCCTCCTGGAGGGAGCCACACCTGAGATAAGCCAAAAATCTTGGCGTCACCTCTGACTCCTCACCGCACATCCAACCGTCAGTACATTCCATCAGCTTGACCTTCACAGTGTATCCAGAATCTAACGGATTCCCAGCACCTCCACCGTTACCATCCTGAGCCAAGCCCCCAGCATCTCTGACTTGGGATATTCTGAGAGCAGATCCCCCTGCCTCCATGCTGCCCCCTACAGTCTGTTCTCAACAGAGACGCTGAAGGGATCCTGTTCAAACCCAAGTCCCAGTGGCTCCCATCTCACTCAGAGTGAAATCTGTGTCCTTAAAAGAGCTCCTCTCCCCCTCACTCAGCCGGCCTTGCAGCTCCTGGGACAGGCGGGGCCAGCTCCTGCCTCACAGGGCCTTTGTACTCTGCCTGGGACATTGCTTCCCCAGAAGTCCATCCTCAGGGCTCACTCCCTCCCCAGCACTGACCTTCTTGTCCCTGGCCATCCCGGCTCATGTGCCCTTCCAACATTCCTACAGCATCGCCCACCATCTCACGTGCCAGATATGTTGCTCGTTTGCTTCCTGGCTGCTTCCTCCACTGGAATACATGCCCCACGAGAGCTTCGCTTTTGTCTGTTTCATTCACTTCTGCATCCACACTAGAGCAGGGCCTCCATAAATTGAGCAGGGTCTCAATAACGAATATCAAGTGAAGGCATCAGTCTGAGGGATGACATGGAGCTGATCAGACAAGGAAGGGTGGGAGAAAGCATTTCAGGAGGGAACGGCCTGCTGAAAGGCCCCAGGAAAGACGGGAACAGGGCTCGCCTGAGGAACTGAGAGGACGGTGGCGAGAAGGGAAGAGTGGGCGGAAGCAAGACTGGAGAAGCCAGACAGAGCAGGCAGGGCCAGGCGGACCATGTGAGAAACTTCGCTCTTTTTCTAACAGCAACAAGAAGCCATTAAACTAGGGAGTGACAAGGTCCCATGTGCCTTTTGCAAACCTCTGGCTTCAGTGTGAGAACTGGACTTGGGGAGGTAAGCATGACTGGGGAGCTCAGCTGGCAGATGAGTGTCACGGCTCAGACCACGGATGACCTGAGTGTGCACTGAGATGGCAGCCGCAGAGGTGGAGGAAAGGTGGTAGATTCCAGAAACACTTTGCAGACACAATCTAAGGTCTGGGTGATTGATCACACAGGGGGTAAGTGAAAGGGCAGCTCCACGATGACTCCTACCTTTTTTACTCTAACCGAGGGGACAATGGCATCACCCACTGAGTTGCGGGGGTGGGGTGGCGTGGAGGAAAATGCGGGAAGGTGATCTTGAGCGCAGTTTTGGAAATAATGAATTTGAGATCATTCTGAGAAATCCAAATGGAGATTTCCAGCTGGCAAGGATCAGATCCAGGGCAGTGTGATCAGATCAGGAAAGGTGAGGTGTGTCGCTATTCATCTTGTGGCTGACGGAGAATCAAAGAGTTTCAAGTAGCAAAGAGACAGGGTAAGATCTGTGATTCTGAAAAAATCACCCTGGCCACGGCATAAACACCTGGACAGGGGAGATGGCCAGACTAGAAGCAGGCAGAACAATAAGGACGTGCTGCAACAGATCAGGTGAGCGAGGGCTGTGGCCGTCGGGAAGGAAAAGGGACTAGACTTTCCCTTTGTCACCAGCCCATCTGCTGCACAGCTGCTGGGGATTTTTCTAAAACACAAACCCAGATCATGTCAGTTCCCCAACTTAAAAGCCCTTGGGACCTTCCCCATTTTGTTCTCTGACAACCTCTCCAGAATTCACTCTTGCTACCCAGCACCCATCCAAGGTCAAGTTCCCCTAACACTTCCCCTAAGAGCTTCAATCTCTATGTTCTTTGGCTCCTGCTCTTTTCTCCTGCCTGGTAAACACCCATTCGTCTTTCTAAGACTCACCTCTCCTCCCCTGTGAAAATAAGAAAACCAGTGCTGACCGCTAGGAGTTGGCCTGGTACCATGAGCCAGGCTTCTCTGCAGTTAGATGCTTGCCTGGTGCTCACAGAAGCCACGCTGTCCTTCTGTTGGACAGAAACAATCTCGCAGGACCAGCAGCGCAAGGTCGCGCTGCAAGAGCGATGAATTGAGACAAAACAGGACCCCTTCAGAATTTTGTCTAACAGACAAAACCAAGGTCATCATGCCAGCCACAGGGTCCCAAACACTCCTCTCTCCTGGCTGAGATGAGCAACTGTGGCTTCTTTACGAATCACAAAGTGTCTGACTCTAGAAAAGTCAGACACACCTCCTCCTAGAAAAGACTGAGCTACCCAATCACAAAACTGTCCCCGCCTCCTGTGAGCACCGAATCCCAGGCAAATCCTGCTTCCTTGAACCCTCCCCCAAATTACCCAACTGAAGCCCAAATCCTGTAAGTTCTTTCTAACACCCCTCACGGATAGGCCACAAAGCTCCCTTAACTTAAAAAGAGACTCCTATTTTAACTCAGGGCTTTCATCCGCTTTCCCAAGATTAATAACTTTAAAGTTTCAAATTCATAGATGAAAAAGAAAACTTCCCACTGGCTGGAAAATAAGGCAATTCTAAAATAAAATGTCTAGGGCTTCCCTGGTGGCACAGTGGTTAAGAATCCGCCTGCCAGTGCAGGGGACATGGGTTTGAGCCCTGGTCCAGGAGGATCCCACATGCCGCGGAGCAACTAAGCCCGTGTGCCACAACTACTTAGTCTGCGCTCTAGAGCCCATGAGCCACACCTACTGAGCCCACGCGCCACAACTATTGCAGTCCGCGCGCATAGAGCCCGTGCTCCGCAACAAGAGAGGCCACCGCAATGAGAAGCCCGCGCACCGCAACGAAGAGCAGCCCCCGCTCACTGCAACTAGAGAAAGCCCGCGGGCAGCAATGAAGACCCAACGCAGCCAAAAATAAATAAATAAATAAATCTATAAAATAAAATGTCTATCAACTTTTTTTTTTTTTTTTTTGCGGTACGCAGGCCTCTCACTGCTGTGGCCTCTCCCGTTGCGGAGCACAGGCTCCGGACGCGCAGGCTCAGCGGCCATGACTCACGGGCCCAGCCGCTCCGCGGCATGTGGGATCTTCCCGGACCGGGGCACGAACCCGCGTCCCCTGCATCAGCAGGCGGACTCTCAACCACTGTGCCATCAGGGAAGCCCACTCCCCAGTTTTGATGGCTGTGGAGCCCTCTCCTGTTGACCCCGTTACCTCACTCATGTCACCGCCCTGCCCACAGGCCACATTTAAGCCAACCAAAAGGTTTGCACGAAGCAACACAATCTAAAAATATTACCATCACGTGGGACCTGATTTCTTTTTCTTCTTTTTTTTGGTACGCGGGCCCCTCACTACTGTGGCCTCTCCCGTTGCGGAGCACATGCTCCGGACACACAGGCTCAGCAGCCATGGCTCACGGGCCCAGCCACTCCGCGGCATGTAGGATCTTCCCGGACCGGGGCACGAACCCGTGTCCCCTGCACTGGCAGGCGGACTCTCAACCACTGCGCAACCTGGGAAGCCCTCTATCAACTTTTTTTTTTTTTTTTTTTTTTGCGGTATGCAGGCCTCTCACTGTTGTAGCCTCTCCCGTTGCGGAGCACAGGCTCCGGACGCGCAGGCTCAGCGGCCATGGCTCATGGGCCCAGCCGCTCCGCGGCATGTGGGATCTTCCCGGACCGGGGCACGAACCCGTGTCCCCTGCATCGGCAGGCGGACTCTCAACCACTGCGCCACCAGGGAAGCCCTCAACTTTTTAATGTTTCATTTTTATTACGAATTTTACACTCAAAACACTGGAGAATAGGAAAGTGAGCTAGCCAGAGAATCACGCTGGAATGAGCTGATCCTGCAAGGGCACAGGTGAGGCTGGCTGACATGAAATCACAGCAGTACGAAGTCACCCTGCTGTGTGATTTCTACCACCAGTATTACGGGTGAAAACGGAGAGTCTGGTTCAACCAGGGTCGGGGTTTACTAGGATTAAGGGCAAGGGAAATAAAGCCATTGTCAAGAGAACTACTGAAGGATGGACTATGAACTCGAAGCTCAATTAAGAGGTAGCAGCCTACAGGGAAGTGTCTAAAGGCTGGAGAAAACCATGGAGGTCCTGAGGAGAAAGATGCTGAGGGCAGCGCAGAAATAACTGATCAAGCGTGCTGGAAAGAAGAGACTGGGTTTGAAGGGCGCTGCACTGTTCGTCTGTGAGGTGGTGCATGCAGCACCGGGATGGAAATCCAGGGGATGGTGGCAGGAATGGTGACAGAGGTGGATGAGCAGAGGTAATCACTGCAGATGAGGTGTTCAAGAAAATGAGTGTTCCCGCGTGTACACTGGGTCCTCCACATGCACGCTAGGAAGTCAACTAGGATGATGGCAAGAACTGAGGCAGAGAGGAAGGCCTGTGGGCCAGATACCCAAGTCATCAATGAATTAGGTGAATAACCCGCAGAAGGTAGAAAACAGTAATATGGAGGAGAGGATGCTGGGGACGTGGGCCTCAAAGAAATGGGGTGAGGGGACAAAGAGCAGTGAGGACACAAATTTTGATCCTCCTGATTCTAGGATATCCAGGGTATGAGAAAACAGAGGCATGACTTGGCTTCAAGAAAAGGATATCCCCAGGGAAGGGCCAGCGTCAATACAAAGAGAGGGAGGGAATGACTAAAGAGAGGCTAAGGAAATAGAGGTGGGGGGTGATCATGGAGTGGTAATCTCAGAGGGCACAGTGGGGGCTGCAGGAGGGGTGCGATCAAGGGTAAAAAAGAGTGGGGAACTGACGTAGGGGCACAGCATGATGGGGAAGATAAGGAGGACTGGGGAGTGGGGTGAGTTAGCCATCCTGGTAAGTGCACTATAGATAGCTGTTGAATCAAATGGGAGTTATTAGGCATAAACCTAATATATCCAATCAGAAGCATTCTAACTGTTGGACTGTAGGAGTGATAGAGTCTGTGGTGATGACGATGATGATGATGATGATTTGGTGACAATGGGACAGTGATGATGACAACAACTACCAATTTTGAACATCTACTGTGTGCCAAGCACTCTTGGAAGCACTCCACATTTAAGCCTCACAACAACCCTCTGAGACCGATAACAGCATTATTACCTGCAGAAGGGCTCTAAACCAAAAGGAGGGAGCAAATTAAAACAGAAATCACAGAATCGTAGGAGCCCTAGGGAGCTAATCGGCTTTTTGAGCATTATTTTAGGGATCTTACAGCTGTAACTCGTGGGGGCAGGAACCAGCCTGATCCACAGCTATTTCAGTAACTTCAAACAAATAATATTCAGACTGGAGGAAATATCAAAATAACAATAAGAATTTATTGAAGGCTTCACTTCGTGCCAGATCCTGTGCTAACCTTTGCATGGATTATCTCATTTAATCCTCACATCTAAAAGGCAAGTTACCATTATTATCCCCATTATAAAGGTAAGAAAACTAAGGCAAAAAGAGAGTAACATGCCCACAATTCACACAAGGAATCTCTATTTAATAAGATGACTTTTTGACAAGACTTAAGGGTTTCATATGTCACAGTGAAGGTGCAGGTCACAGTATCAACAGAACTTGAAAGTCATTAAATCCTGCAAAATATCTTAAAACATTAACTTATGGATTCTCACCATCTCTTTGCATGTTTTTTCCAGACGAGAGAAAACCCAGTGCAAAAAAGCTTTGATGAAATGCATCCAGATGGCAAACATGTCTGGTTTTTACGGCCCGGGAACCTATCCCAGAAGATTCTGATTCAGTGGATCTAGAGTCAGCCCTGAGTATCTGCGTTTCTTTTAAAAGCTCCAAAGGCTATGCTGGTGTGCAGTTTGGGCTGGGAACTACTACCTTAGATTCTCTGCAGTTCCAAATCCAAACTTCCCCTATGACGTTGAGATGTCTGAAGACACCAAGGGCACTGGAAACTGAGGCAGAGAAGAGGTGAAATTATAAAAACTATCCAACAGAGAGCCAAGGAAAGGCATGCTCTGGTTATACTATTTCTCTGTACTTTTGTGCCTGAACTATTTCCCAGCTAATTTGCTTTATTTTCTTCATTTTTATTGTAGTTGATTTACAATGTTGTGTTAGTTTCTGCTGTACAGCAAAGTGAATCAGTTATACATATACATATATCTACTCTTTTTTAAGATTCTTTTCCCATACAGGTCATTACAAAGTATTGAGTAGAGTTCCCTGTGCTAGACAGCAGGTTCTTATAAGTTATCTATTTTATATATAGTACCTAATTTGCTTTATGTAGGCAAGTTGGCCAAAAATGTTACGAACAAATATTAAATGAGCCAAGTATTACCAATAAATATTAAGTAAACCTGGCCCTAATGTGCTACTGAAAAGTATTTTATTTCTCTCTGGTAATTCTGATGGCACTTCTGATTCTCTTAGCAAACAGCAGTCAAATACGAGAAAAATTGCTTCTAATTCAATAATGCTACGGATGTGGTCAATAGAGATCAAAAGCTGGAGAAGAAATACAGTTGGGTATAATTCATTTAAGTTCACAAATTTCACCAGGGACTGCCTTCAAGCCTTTAATACTTATGAATGTATTTATCTATTTATTTAATCAACCACCACTAACACGTACTACATGCCAGACACTACACCAAGTGCTTTACTAATATTTAATATCATTTCATCTTTACAAGCACCTATGAAGTGGGTATTATTTTCATCCCCACTTTACAGATCAAGAGACTGAGACACAGAGTGATTTAGTAACCTGCCCAAGTTTACGCAGCTAGTGAATGGCCCAGCTTGACAGTCTGGCTCCAGAGTCCATGCTCTGAATCACTATGCTTAGTCTCCAAGACCTACAAAAAGTTCAAGCCTTAATCCAAAACTTGTTTTCCCCACCAGGTCCCTACAAGGCCGCAGCTTCCAAGGCATTCATTCAGTTCCTCAAACAGTCCATACTCCTTCCTTGACCTGCCTGAACACCCTCCTATATCCCTATTTTCTTTCTTTTTTTATAAGTCATCTGTTCTCAGCTCAAACATTATCAACTAAATTTCAAACTCTAATAGCACACTGTATTTCTCAGCATTAAATACAAAATTGTAATTATATTACTTCCTGGGTAATTATTTGCTTCCTGTCTTTTCCAACTAGGAGGTGAGTTCAGACACCGTGTCAATCTTCTTCAGGTGTTCTCAATCACTGAATACCCACCAACCAGCCAAAAGGAAGTAAGCTCTCCATAATTTGGGGGTTTTTTTGTTTTTGGCCGCGCTGCCAGGCTTGTGGGATCTCAGTTCCCTGACCAGGGACTGAACCCACGCCCTTGGCAGTGAAAGGGCAGTGTCCTAACCACTGGACGGCCACGGAACTCCCTCAATAATTTTTGTTGAATGAATGAATGAGTGGCATACACTCAAGTCTCATGCTTTCTTTTTCATGCTTTCAGGTACGTGACACATACCTGTGCTCGCAACGGCCCCCCACATAGCCCCCACTACACCCGCAAAGTGCAGACTCCAATAGCTCACAGGAAAGCGCTCTGGAAAATACTGGCTCTGCACACAAATATTATGTGACCCTGAACAGGTCATTTCCCCCCTTAACTGACCTGAGTTTCAGGTGCACAATGGGGATCACGCCAAGTCCCAATGGAATGTAACCTACCAAAGAGGGAGAACCTGCACTTCTCCCCATAACCTATCGAAACTGTAGTTATTACTCGCTTCAAGTGTGTTTCCAGCAAGACTTTGGCTCCGAGAAGGCCAAGTCCACGTCTGCCTGGTTCAGCGCCGTATCCCAGGCACGGTATCCACGGGCTTGTACCGTGCCTGGCCCACAGCAAAAATTAGATAATTATGAGTTAAGTAGATGAATGCCTGCTCTGAGCACTTCACAGATATCGCACGAGTTGACGGGTAACTTCTGGCGTAAAAGCGTATTCCTTAGACACAGGCCCGGCTCCCACCTAGGCCCCAGCCCCCCAGGGATGCCAGCCCCTAACCCCACGCCAGGCACTCACCTCTTGCATATAGAAGCATCTTCGCAAGTGCCGCGCACGCCCTCGTCGTCCGTGTCGGTAGGAGAAGAACAGGCGGTGAAAGAGGGCCTCCTCAGGCTAGCGGCCATGGGCGTGAAGGTTTCGGGGTGCTGCGTCCACCGGTGACATGGAAGCGGGGTCGACGGACGCCGGGAAAAGGAGCGAGCCCCGGACAAGGTAGTAGAGAGAACTAGGCTCTACAAGGCTCAGCTGGCGCGGCTCAGTGACGCCGCCCACGGCTGCTTCCCCTTCCCGCTGATTGGCGCCTTTGCGGAGACGCTCATTGGACAATTTCCCCGCCCCATCAGCCCGCGGAGGTTCCCATTGGACAACCCCTTGGCCCCGCCCACACAACCCGGAAGTACACGGAGGGAGAAAGTAAACTGAAATTGACGCAAGGGAGCACCGCAATGCTCTCTGGGAATTGTAGTCTTATGTGCTTTGAGAGGCCACTGGGTTTCTTTTCTTTTTTTTTTTTTTTTTTTTTTTTTGCGGTACGCGGGCTTCTCACTGTTGTGGCCTCACCCGTTGCGGAGCACAGGCTCCGGACGCGCAGGCTCAGCGGCCATGGCTCACGGGCCCAGCCGCTCCGCGGCATGTGGGAATGAATCCTCCCGGACCGGGGCACGAACCCGCGTCCCCTGTATCGGCAGGCGGACTCCCAACGACTGCACCACCAGGGAAGCCCCGCCAAGCCCCGCCAAGCCCCGCCAAGCCCCGCCACTGGGTTTCTTATTGCTAGTCACGAAATTTTATAACTGTAGTTAACTCAGAGCGGAAGAGCTGGAAGAATCCTCAGCACTGGGGTGAAGGGCAGAGAATCCAGCCGGAAAAACAAGTGTCAGTGTTACAGTCAGTTGGGGCTCAGTCTCATTCAGAAATTGAACAAGTATTTACTGAGTGCCGACTCTACCCCAGGAACTGGGCGAAGAGCTTTGCACACGTAATCGCCTTTGAAATGTTGTGAGGGAAGGAATATGTGGAAAACGAATACAATGGAAAACTATGTAGCAGTGAAAATGAACGAACTAGAGCTACCAGTTACAAGCATCAGTGTCTGAATTTCAAAAACATGATACTCGGTGAAAGAAGAAATAGATAACAGTTTTGTAAAGTTCAATCCAAGCAAAAGTAATGTTATTTAGAAAAACAACATATATGGTAATAATGTACAGAAAAGTAAAGGAATGAGTGGAGAAAAACAGAAGTTAGGCTCTTTGTGACCTTTAGGGAGGAGGGTAGGACACTCCAGGGAAAGGGAATGGGGAAGGAGTATATAGACACTTCAATAATTTCTACAGCTGAGGTAGGTTCACGTGTGTTTGTTTCACTATGATACATTTTCAAGATGTTCATATATTTTGTACTAGACTTATTATAAAACATTTTCTTTTTTTAACTTTTTTTTTTTAATTTTTGGCTGCGTTGGGTCTTTGTTGCTGCACACGGGCCCTCTCCAGTTGCAGCGAGCAGGGACTACTCTTCGCTGCAGTGCACAGGGTGCGCAGGTTTCTCACTGCGGTGGCCTCTCCTGCTGCAGAGCACGGGCTCTAGGCAGGCAGGCTTCAGTAGTTGTGGCGCACGGGCTTAGTTGCTCCACGGCATGTGGGATCTTCCCGGACCAGGGCTTGAACCCGTGTCCCCCGCATTGGCAGGCGGACTCCCAACCACTGAACCACCAATAAAACATTTTCTAACTAAAAATTTTAAAGTGTGTTTGCATGTTCCATTTCATTATCTGTCAGGAGCAGAGAATGGATATACTCAAACTTGAAGAACCTTGAATCTTACACACACACAAAGTAAACAAATGACAACAAAAACCCACTACAGATATCTTGGGGCAAGATCAGTTATCAAATCCTTGCTTAGTATTCAGTGGAGGAACAAGAGCCCATTGATACCCAAAGTAGAAATGACAGTGGGGAAGGCTGAGGTTAGGGAGTTTTGCCAGGGGGAGTGGTGATGAGATGAAATACACCACTTTCTTTGAGTGGTCCTTTGCCAAGAGGGTAATGCAAACCAGTGAACACGCATAGTCTCCCAACTTGACAGTGTACACATTCCATGGGTGTCAGTGGGCAAGAACAGTGGGTCAACAGCAAGTAGTAGTATAAGACATCAATTCCATAGGTCTGGATGGTGAGGCTGAGGGACTAGAAGAAGGTGTAAACTTCTTCCTCTCTTGTTTGATGAGCAAAGAACATCTCTGATCTTTGCTGAGAGTTTGATTCAGAAAAACTGGTGATTCAGAGGACTTTGGTCAGTTTTTCACTGAGGGGTCACCCCAGAGGCTTCCTGCAGGCAGGGCTAGCTCATTCCATTTGAGCTCCTGGTTAAGGTGCTGGAACTTTATGGTACAGGAATAGAATCTGGAAATGGCAAGCTTAGCCATCTTAAGCTGCATAATGCCTCCAAATATGAGGCCATGCTGGGGTGGTCATGAACAATGTCCCAGCGAAAGTTCACTGACAATTAATCTGCATCCCCTGATAAAGTCAAGAAAAGAGAAACTAGAGTTTAAAAGCCCTGTTGAACATTAGTTAATATTGGGAGCAAATAGCTGGGCTTTAACCATGAAACTTCTCCCTGAGAGGCTAGAGTGGATGTTTGCCGCTTTGGCTATTCAGTATTCTTTCTTCTATAACAACAACCAGAGTTTATTATGGAGAACCAAATTCTCCTTTTAGTCCACATGGATCAGGTAAGGCTCCGTGCCTGACACTGGGGGTGGAACCTTACCAAGGCCTGGCCAATCATACACAAAATCACCCTAGCTACACTTCAAGAGTGTGTGTGTGATGTGGTGGTGGTGACCAGGTTGGTCCAATTAGAATGAATCCCAGGAGTTGAATGGGAGTTGTTAAGTCTATAAGAGCTCTCTTTTCTGGCAGACTTGAACCCAGGAGGCTGTACCTTTGAAGCTACTGAGGGCCATCTTGCTACCTTGTATAGCCTGAGAATTTTTCTATTGGGAAGGCTAATGTTGTCTGGAGCACTATATGCTCAGTTAGGGGTGACCTGACTTTGCAGTGTGGGGCTGATGGGGAAATCACCAGAGCCTGTGACGGATCAATCAGAAGAGGCTGAATTCAGAAAGATGAAATAAACACCTGCAGCTTTCATCCTGAGCTGCGTGCACATTATCCCTCCCCGCCCATCACTACCTGGTAGAACCTCAATCAAATCATTGTCTTCCTTCTTGGCTGGTCCAGTTTTCCAAGTTTTTAGCCTGCAATTTCCTCACAAGCTTTCCATAGACAGCTATGGCCTGTTAAAAAGGCTATCTTTCCTGCTTTGAACTGCTTTTGCACAATTGTCAAAAATCAGTTGAGCGGGCTTCCCTGGTGGCACAGTGGTTAAGAATCCGCCTGCCAATGCAGAGGACATGGGTTCGAGCCCTGGTCCGGGAGGATCCCACATGCCGCAGAGCAACTGGGCCCGTGCGCCACAACTGCTGAGCCTTCGCTCTGGAGCCTGCACGCCACAACTACTGAAGCCCGCATGCCACAACTGTAGAGGCCCGCATGCCTGGAGCCCATGCTCCGCAACGGGAGAGGCCACCAGAGTGGGAGGCCCTCGCACTGCAGCAGAGAGTAGCCCCTGCTTGCTGCAACTGGAGAAAGCCTGCACACAGCAACGGAGACACAACACAGCCAAAAATAATAAATAAATAAAATAAATAAATTTATTTTAAAAAATCAGTTGAGCATATTTTTGTGGGACTATTTCTGGATTCCCTGTTCATTGATCTATGTGTCTATCCCTCTGCAAATACTACACAGTATTGGTTACTACAGCTATATAATAAGTTTTGAAATGGAGAGGACTGACTGCTCCCATTTTATTACTTTTTTCAAAATTGTTTTAGCTATTTTAGTTTCCTTATCTTTCCATAAAATTTTAGAATAAACTTGCCTATATCTACAAAAAAAAAGGCTTACTGGGTTTTGATTGGAATTGCATTAAATCTATTAATTTTGGGAGAATTAACATGTTTACTATGTTTTGTCTTCCAATTCATGAATGTGGTATATCTCTGCATTTGTTTAGATCTTTGATTTCTTTTACCACTGTTGTAGAGTTTTCAGTATGCAAGTCCTGGACATGTTTTGTTAGATTTACACTTAATTATTTTATTTTTATTAGTGACTGTAAATGTGTTTTAATTTTTGGCGTCCACATGTTCATTGCTAGTATCTAGAAATACAATTGATTGTTGTCTTTATTTTGTATCCTCTGACATAATTGAACTCAATTATTAGTTCAAGGAAGAAATACTTTTTAATAACTTCTTGTGGCATGAGGCCTGAAATTAAAATTCAATATTGAGAGCTGTCTTAACATCTAGTAAAATTAAGAGGGCCTCAAATGGTCTAACTGCAATTCCCCACTACCTCTTCTCCCACATGTAAGGTCCCCTAGCTATATGATCCTTCTTATCATAGGAACCAGACACAGTGCCTGTTTATTCCCGAGTAGCAGGCTTCAGTTCCCTATCAGCCCACTGAATTATCCAGACAAGCCCATCATACCCTCCTGTGGGAACCAGGGCTTGTCCCCACCCTCTTGTTACTACAAAGTCTGCCTCCCAAGCCCCTACTTGTTCACTCTGTTCCAAGTGTAATCCCCCACGTGGCCCTGCATGGTGAGTGGTGTCCTCTCTTGGGCTATGGGTAAATGTGACTTGTAAATTGCTGTTCATCCCATCTTTCAGTGTAGAGTATCATGTGTTCAGCCAACCCCATTAGTCTAGGGAGGGAATCTCTCTCTCACTGATGGATTGAAGAAGAGGTGAGTAAGACAATTGGCATCACAAACAGGATAGTCTAACCTCAGCTGAGGACACTTGGTCAGCTTTAACTACCAGCTCCTTTGCGACTTAACTGGTTTGTAAGGCAGCAGTTACTATCTGGGATGTAAGTACCAGTTGCTGGCCAGCTTGGGCTTTAGCTCATGTTCTGTTATTTCAAATGGATGTTGCCATCTCTTCGCACCCTAATGTGTCATGCTTGCCAACAAGGCAAAAACTATTGTTAATTGACTGTATCCCAGATGGAGGTGCCATCAAGTGTGGCTTGTATATGATAGGTGGTCTCTGAGGCTCCTACCTGAGACCAGTGACAACATAATGTCCTAACTGGTGGGTGTTTGAGTTCCACTTACTGGGCATGGGCTAGCACTTTGGTCATTGTGTCTAGCCTGATAACCATCACTGGCTGCTTGGGGCAGCCATAGAGACTCTGGGAAAGTAACCCCCACCCCCACCATGCCAACCACAGTCCTGGGGGTGACCCCTTGTGTTGTTTGTAGAAAGGAAGGAGGCCATGATCCCAGGAAGATTTAAGAATGGCCCCTTGATTGCCTCCTGAGTCATTGCTGTTCAGGCAAAAGCAGTGACCTTGTCCATCTCTCCTGTGCTGCATCTTCCCTTGGAGCAGTTGTGTCCTCTCGTTACTCCTAACGGTTTTGAGGTGCACATCCATGGCAGCCCATGGCCCGAGAACTGATGAAAAAAACAAAAGTGGGGGGAAGGGTCATGGCAGGGCCCTCCAAGGTGTGCTGTGCCTCCTGTTTCTCTGGATCTGTAGGCATAAAGACTTCCTCCAGGACAGTCATTTCTGTATCTTTGTGTCTTACTATACCTGATTAAAACAAATCCTGGGTACCCCTGAAATACCTGGGATCCCACTAAATTTAAATATGGTAAATATTTTGCTATTATAGATTTGGCTAATAGGTTCCATTCAATGCCTATTTCAACATTCTCTCAGCCTGTTTGCCTTCCTCTCCAAAGGGGCACAGTACACTTTTACCTTGTTACCCACAGGGCAACTAAACAGCTCTGCTATCACACACAGTCTTTGCAGACAAGATCTTAAATGCACCCACCTTTCTCCAGGAGTTCAGGTATGACATTACCTTTATGACATCCTCCTTTGCAGACGTTTGTTTGACACACTTGTTAAGGATACACAAGTCCACCATCTTTTAGTCCTTTCTGGGTTCTGGAGGCAACGTATTCCTGGTTTACAAATTTTACTTAAGCCCATTTATGCTGTTACTTTTAAATGAGCCCACCTTGAGTGGGGGTCCCTCCAACAACAGGCTCTAGAATCTGTCTAAATTAAAATCAACAGGCACTCTCCTTAGTGCCCTCAGAGACTCCTTCAGTGAAGAGGCTTTAGCAACTTCCCCTCCTGCTTCCTGGAGTCTCTGGACTGCTCATGATGTCTGTAAGTTGTCCTTGGGCTTCTGATGCAGGAAACTGCCCTCCTTGGCCCTGCATCACATACCATCAGAACAGGAATTTCTGGCCATGCACTGGGCTCTTCTGGAAATAAATTCTCTCCCAAACCCCAAGCTTCCATACCCAGCTGCCCATTATTCCTTGAGTCATGGAAGCAACACTCCCACAAGCTCAGTAGGGTTATCAAGGCCTCCTTGCTACAGGGTGGAGCCAAACCTGAGCCCTCTAGCACATCCTACCTGTAGGTGGGTATGGCCTCCCGTCATCAGTCCATTGCCAGATGCCATGGAGCTGGAAGATGTTCCTCTCCCCCAGACCCTTTGGGATCAACTAAGTGAACATCAGTGAGTTCATATACTTTATGATGTTGAGGACCACGTCTCCCTCTTGGTCAAGTGCCAACTTCACTGCCTAGGGAAGGACTTCACCTACTCCCGAAAAGTCTCAGCCATCACCAAGGTTTAAATTGATGTCAAGCTATCAAAGAGTCAATTGTGAGGGGCTTCCCTGGTGGCGCAGTGGTTGGGAGTCCGCCTGCCGACGCAGGGGACACGGGTTCGTGCCCCAGTCCGGGGAAATCCCACATGCCGTGGAGCGAATGGGCCCGTGAGCCATGGCCGCTGAGCCTGCGCGTCCGGAGCCTGTGCTCCGCAACGGGAGAGACCACAACAGTGAGAGGCCCGCATACCGAAAAAAAAAAAAAAAAAAGAGTCAATTGTGGTATAAAGCCATGAAATCAAGATTCACTATTAAGCATTGCCTTGACATCTGGCAAAATTAGAGGACTTCAGATAGCCTAACTTCAACCTATTGCTTGGTGACAAGCCTATTGCTTGGGTGACAAGATGGACAGAGGTTTAGGAGATGATAAAAGGAAAGGAGGAGGAAGAGGGTTCTGAGGGAAGATACTGAGTTCCCTTTTGGACATGACAATTGTGAGAAGCCCATGGATATCCTGACAGAGGCGTCCAGCAGACAATTAGATAAGTCAGTGTCAAGGCAGGAGAAGGGGGAGGTCAGATATAGGCATTCAGAAGTCATCAGCATCCAGGTGAAAGTCAAGTGGATGAGCTTGCCCTGAGACCACAGGGAGAGTGAGAAGATTCAGTCAGCTGACAATGATACCTTAGAGAACATATGCATCAAGAAGTGGCCTGAAGATGAAGTCACAGAGGAAGCAGAGAAAGAAAAGTCTGATGTTAGGAAGGGAACCTAAGGAGAGTGGCATCCCCAAAAGAAAGAGGGTGGAGAGAATTTAAAGAATGAGGATGGAGGGCTTCCTGGTGGCGCAGTGGTTGAGAGTCTGCCTGCCGAAGCAGGGGATATGGGTTCGTGCCCCGCTCCGGGAAGATCCCACATCCTGTGAGCCATGGCCACTGAGCCTGCGCGTCCGGAGCCTGTTGCTCCACAACGGGAGAGGCCACAGTGGTGAGAGGCCTGAGTACCGCAAGAAAAAAAAGAATGAAGATGGGGATAACATTTATCAGACACTACAGAGAGTTTAAGTAAGTAAAAAGACTACTTTCTAAGGCATTCAAAAATGCCTGGGGCATTAATGAGACAAGATTTTGTGATGCTTTCAAAAAGAAGTCAGTGAGAAATGAGATGGTGACAAGGAGTAAAGAATTTTTTTCAGAAGCTTAGCTGTGGAAGGTAGAGAGAGACGGTGGTAGCTGAAGGAGCAGAAAAGGGAGGATTGGTTGCTGGGAGAGACTTGGACAGGTTCTGAAGCTTAGGGAAAGAGACAGGCTCAAGATAAAGCAGGAAGGAAAATTAATGGAATGAGGTCTTTGAAAAAGTCTGAGTGGACAGTTTTGGGGGTACAATGGAGCAATTAGCCTTAAACTGCAGAGCTGGATCCCTTTTCCTCTAAAAAAGAGGGAAAGAGTAGAGGTGGATGGAGGGAAATGGGTGGATGGTTAAATATAGGAAGGGGGTATGGGAAATTGAGAGTTCTTGACTGCTGGCCTCAAACATCTTCAGGAGGGCATAAGGCCTGATAATGCTTCAGGAAAGTGGTGAAGATTTGGAGCAGCTCTTAAAGAAATGGGCAAGAGAGTTGGCCATGGCCATTTGATCGTTTGGGAGGTAGAAACTGCTTAAAGGCTGATTAATAGGAGCTAGTTAAAAGAATTAGGGCACATCCACACTGCAAACTAATGACTGCTTTTAAAAAGAATAAGATGGGGACTTCCCTGGTGGTCCAGTGGTTAAGAATCTGCCTTCCAATGCAGGGGATGTGGGTTCCATCGCTGGTCGGGGAACTAAGATCCCACATGCCGCGGGGCAACTAATCCTGCACACTCTAGAGCCTGTGCGCCACAACTAGAGAGAAGCCTCACGTGCCGCAACGAAAGATCCCCCTGCATGCTGCAACTAAGAACCGATGCAGTCAAAAAAAAAAAAAAAAAAAAAAAGAATAAGATGGAATTCATTTGCATTTGGAAAGATCTCTAAGGTGTAGTGATTTTTTTTTAAAAGTCAGAGAATAATATGCTCCGATATACACAAATCTGCATATATTTCTAAAAGGCCTGAGAGAATACAGATTACCAATGGAGTGGTTTCCCAGGCAATGAAAAGAGGAGTGGGACTTAGCCAGGAAAAGTGAACTTTTATTCATTTTTTTTTATTATTCAAACAGAAAGTCACAAAAATTATAATCATCCTCATAATGAACTTTCATTCTTAAAAATGTTATGCATCTTGTACTTTGGGGCTGTTCACCTTTTTTCTTATATGAAGAGTATGCACTTGTGTATTCTATAATTTTGAACATTAACACAAGTTAGTGTTTTAATTCCCCAAGATCTGCCTAAGTACCTGCTCCCTGTAAAACATGAAAGCATTACAAAAACCATTTGAAGCATCCCTTGATCAGCCTTCAACCCCACTCATGCCCTTTCTCACAAGAAGTAACCACTGTCTGAAGGTGGGTGAATATCTTTGAAGTCCTTAAAACACCCTTTTTTTTTAAAGTATTCGTATTTTTATCAAGCAAAGTCAAAATACATGGCTTTTTCAGTGACTTGGTTTCTTAAAAATGCCATGTTGTCTCTGGCTGAAGAATCATCTATGGCTTTGAAAGGTCTTTCAGCACAACTCCAGCCCTCTTGCCAGGTGAGAGCAGCAAAGGCATATATGTGGGCAAAACATCAGTAACAGCATTTAAAAGAAGATGCCCAGATCCATCCGTTTCAGGTCTGGGTGGGTTAATCAGAGAGACAGCTGCAGAACGTTGATTCACATCTGGTTTTTTGGGTGTGGATCCCGAGGTAGTTTTAAGACTTGATGGTACATTTTTAGCTAGTTTTTTCTTTCCCGGTGAATCCAGAGGTTTTGGATCGTGAGCAGAGGGTTTTAGTGGTGGAAGTGTGAGATGAGATTCTGTTTCTAGAAATTTAACAAAGAGTTCTGAAAAAGAATTCTTTGGCCTCGATTGCTGATTTGGTCTCAGAGGTGTGTTGGGGACACTTTTTGATCCAAGCCAGCCAGTCATCCATCTGGTACCACCGCCTTGCTCTTCATTAAAAACCAGATCTATTTCTTTCTTTCTAATACCCAGAATGTTGCCCGTTATCTGTAGCACTTCATGACGTTGTTGTTTTGGTGTTTGAAAATACCCCAAGAAGAGGTTCCTCATGAGGCTCTTGTCAACTTTTCCTTCTGTGTTACTTAGTAAGTTCATCAATTTCTTCTGTACATCATCCAGCACTTCCTGTTGGACCTCATTTTGTTTTTTCAAATCTTTAATTTGTTCTTCCTTCAGAGTCGAGGCAGCATTCACTTTCTCCCGGTGTCCTTGTGCCGATATTAGTTTTTCTTCTAGATTACCTGCAACTATTTCCATCCATTCTGTGACTACCATCCTCATGTTAGCTTAGCGCTTGTGCATACTACTTTTCTTGTTCTTGGAAAACAGAAAGCTGTAGCCAAATGTCATCTCTCTGCTTTGTGACAACATTCAGTTGTTCCTTCAACGACTCTACCTGCAAACTGGCTTGCTGATTTGCATTTTCCCTCGCATTGGAAGATAGAAGGAGCTTTTCCTCCAATGCGGTGACTTTCATTCTTAGTTTAGCTGCTCTGTCTTCTGCAGCCAAAGCTTCGTGGTTATGAGACAGTTCTGATTCTACTGCATGCTTACGCGATCTCTCCGGCTCCTGCTTTAAGTGTAGTTCTTTGTCGTGTAAATGTTGAACCTCATTCTGGAGGGCACAGTTTTCTACTTGTTTCTGTTTCAATGCCAACATGGTCTCATTTCTGGCCTGTTGAAACATAATAGTCTTTTCTTGCATTGATGTAACTGCATTTAAAAGCTGACTTAATTCCCCTGTCTTGCCGAGTTCTGTTTCTTTCAAAAGATGCTCAAAAGCAAGCGCCTTCTCCTTCATTGAACATATTCCAATTCTTTCTCTCTCCGCATCATAGAAAACCACATCTTTGTCTCTTGATTTTGTTTCCTCTTCCCTAGATGTTTCTACTAATTTTTCATTTTCCTCTTTCAGTTTAAACATATCCAGCTCAAAGTTGACGACTCCCTTCTTCAGGTTGATTACTCCCTGCCTCAAAAGTTCATTTTCACTCACTACATGAGTGAAACTTTCACTTAAAGAAAGTAATTCATCACTTTTTGCTTTGATTAAAAGCTCTTTTTCCTTAAGTAAGTTTTGCAAGTCATCTTGTTTCTCCCGTAGCTGCTTCATTTCTGAATCCATTTGTTCACGTCGTTTTCTTTCTAGTTCTGAACTGTCTGCAATGGAATCAGACAATCTCTGATTATCTTCCTGGAGTGTTCTAATGGTTGCATCTTTTTCCTCCATTAATTTTCTTAACTCTTCTATCTCTTCTTTGAGCAATTTAGAAGATTCACTCAATCCATCAGGTTTCATTGCCTTCAGAGAGGCTGCTGACTCGGATGTAAGTGATTCATTGGAGGACTGTAGTAAAATAAGGTCAAACATCCCTAACAGAATATCTTTGGTATTGCAAAGCTGCTCTAGGCTAAACTGAATTTGCGCTACTTGCTTCTCCAAGTTTTTGAGTTTGATTTCATTCCCATCATAAGTTTGATCAGGTCAGTATAGTTCATCTGTAGTTTAGAATTATTATCATTGTCAACTAACACCCGTGCCTGAAGTTGTTGAAGCTCTTTCTGAAGATGGGGTGACCCACGCTGCATATTTTGTACAGTGGCCATCACGTGCTCTTTCTACTCTTCCATTATCTTAACTTGCTGTTTTAATTTATCACGTTCCTGTAGAAGCTCCTCAAACTGATCCATATTAACACCTCTCACTTCATCACCATTGCTGGATGTTTGCAGTATTGCCAGTAAAATCTGACACTTCTGAGTTAAAGCATCAATTTCAATATCTTTTTCTCGAATGATGTAGGATAAATTCTGCATCGTTTCTCTAAACATATCCTGACCACTGTTTTCAAATCTGGTGGAGAGTTTTGTATTTGCGTCTTTGAGTTTCATGAGGTCTGCTTCTTTGGCAGCAATTATATCCATCATTCTCAAGTTTTCTCTTTTAAGATTGCTGTTTTCCCTAGTCTTCTCATCTAAAACAGCTAATATTTGTTCTCTTTCCAAAGCATAGGCTCGCAATTGCTGTTGACTCTGTCCATTATCTTGGTCACTGGAGGAAGCTGAAGATACTTTCATGTGGAGACACAAATCTTTTTGCTGGATAAACTGAGTTAGTTTACCAATCTCACCTTTGGACCGCTGATCAATCTGTTCCATTAAAAGGGTATTCTTTTCAATTAGAAGTTTAATCTCCAATTTTTGTTCTTTTATTCCTTGTACTGATCTTTCAGTTTCAGCTTTAGATAGGTCATGCTTTTCATTTCCATTTTCTATATTAAGACTCTGAACTTCTGTTACTTGAAAAGTATCAGAATGTTCTGTTGGCGTGTGCTGGAATTTTTCCAGTGGCTGGGTTTTGATTTGTTCTATTGCATTTTGAAAATTCTCCTTTTCCACCCCTTTGGCCAAAAAGAGCTGATTGTGTTTAATATTCATTTGCCCGTGTTGGTATTTCGGATTTTTCTGTTTCTGCTCTTGTGAAGATTGAAGTAGTTGCATTTTACTCTGGTTTTGTTCTTCAATTATCTTTTGATGAGGTTTAATCTCAAGATTATCTTCAACTGTTCTCTGTTGAGTTACCTCAGATTCTAGTTCTGTAACAGTGTCTAGAGTTTTAGGGTCAATCATAGGTGCGGTTTGACTGTGTTCTTCCCTCAGTCATTCCAATTCTTTCAGGTGACTGTTTTCTTCTTTCATGGATGCAAGACTTGTATCTTTTTCCTCTATGGTTTGTTGTAAAATTTCCATTTTTCTTAAGGCTTGAGTATATTGATCTAACTCCTCCTGAAGCTGTGAACTTCCTTGAAGTTTTTCAATAAAAATTTCTTTCTCTCTTATGAGTTGTTTCAATTGCTTCTGCTCTCCTAAACTAGATGGCAAAAGTTCCTTAGTTTCTTTGTGCTCAGCAATCATCTGCTCAATATTCTTTTTGAGTTCTGATATTTCACAGTCTTTCTCTTGACCGAGTTTAATTAAACACTCATGCTCCAGCTGTAAGGCACAGCTGTCTGGGTTATCTGTATTTGACAGTTCTTTAACAGCTTGCTCATACTTCTTTTCTTCCAACAGTCTCTGTTCATCCTGACAAAATTCTGCTTCTAACTGTCCTTTTTCCATTTTTAAATGAATTAACTTTTCTTTTTGCCCATCTCTTTAGGAATGTTCATTTTATCATCTTCAAGTTAACGAACTCTTTTTTTCCTCATATTCTAGATCTTGTTTTACTTTACCCATGATGCTGTCCCCTTCATTTTGTTGTTCTGTTTGCTGGTCTTTCATCAATACCACGTGCATTGTAGTTTTTTGTTTTTGCCTGTGCAACTCTCCTAACTCAGGAATCAGTAATTTCTTTTAAGTAGTACTCTCATTGACTTTTCCTTCTTTGATTTCCCAGTCACATCTTAAATGATGTACCTCTGAATCCGAATTCATGTCTCCTGTAGCTGCTCTTTTAATGAGTTCCTATTCACTGCTCAATTTGACAAGTGATAATTGAAGTTCTTCCTTTTCTTTATTTAATAATGAATTTTCTTTTTCTAAAACTTGGACTCATTTTTAAAGTTTCAGGTTCTCTTCCATGAGATTTTTATCCTGCTTTAAGCTACTCAATCGCATTATTTCATTTTCAGCATCAGACAGTGGCTGTTTCTATCTGGACACTTCTTCCAGTGATGTGCTCTGTGGAAGAACTTTTTCTTTTTCTGTCACAGCATCACTCCACCTCCTAATAGAAGGTTGCAACTCACCTTCTTCAGTTCTTTCGTTCATTTCATTTATCTGGTCTTGTTCTCTAACTAAAGCATCCCTTTCCTTTTCTACAGAAGATAATTTTTTTAAAAGATATTTTACTCTAATCTCAAGTCCTTTGATTTTTTTGGTGGACTCTATTTTTTCAGCTGCTAGGAGTTCAATAGCTTTTTGCATATCATGAATCATTCCCTCATTCCCTTTAATTGTTTTTGATGCCTGCGACTTATTTCTGCCAGTTTCTGTTGATGAACTTCCTGCAACACTGCTATTTCAAGTTGATGGTCATCAATTTCCTTATTTAGATTCTGTTCAAATTCCTTGATGGTATTTTGCAGTTTGTAGATTTCATTTACATCAAAACTATAGATCTAAATGAAATGCTGTAGAAGTTTGAGCAACATGTCTCCAATGGCTGACATCAGCCTCAGGTCTTAAGACTTCTTTTGACAATCTATTTATTTCTTGCTGTGACCAAATTAGGTCAGCAAAGTCCATATCATCATTCTGGAAAACTAAAGCATGCTGATAGATATCATAACCCAGTGAAGAGGGTGCACGAGTTGAGGGCACAAGGCCAGCCTCAAGATTTACTATCTGGGTGACTGACTGCACCTTTAGCAACTGATCCTTTAGCGCTATCTGCCTTGCTTTAAGAAGTTTGATTTCTACGTCTTTCTGGTGTAATTGATGTCTGTAACTTGCAGCTTGCTGCTTTAGTTGAAGCTCTGAGGCTTCATACTTCTCGTCCACATCACTACAAAGATTCTAAGTCTCTCAGCCTCTGATTTTAAGACTGACTGAGAGTCTTCAACCTCCTCTGTTGTAGAGTCAGGTACTTCTACATTTTCAGCTCCCTTCCTCAGCACAGCTTTTGTGAAACTAGAAATGTGGCCTGTGAAAGATGCCACAGTACCACCCACTTGCCCCAGGGAATGGCCTAAGCAGGAGCCAAGGCCACCAAACCAGGAGGACATCAAAGCAGGTCATAGAACTGACCTGGTCCGCTCCGAAAAAAGTGTCCAGCACAGTCGGACAATGCCGCCAAGTGTCACTGCACTGCTGCCAGCGCGAGGTTAAGAATCAAAGCACAGTGAGGGGTTTCTAGGCAATGCGGGCTGCGAGGGCCCCTCAATGGCCACACCTGCCTGGCAACGCCCAGGCCTGGCCTGGGACATAACAAAGGGCCCGTCTCCAGTGACCTGTCCCCTCTCGGGCCTCTGTTCATCCACGACTTCCTAGCGCTGGAGTTGGGCTCTTCTCCCCTCCTTCCGTGATTTTCCCAGTGCCCTGCACCACCTCGGCCCCCTGGACGCAGCCACCATCACAGCCGCTCTGAAGGTGCCATCTCTGAGCTCCTGTTCGTAGAAAACACACCTTGCCTCTGATTTTTTTTTTGATATGGAATGATATGCAAGGTAGATTTTAATCAATAAAAGAAAAGCAGTACTAGAGTAATACTTTTCGAATAGGAGTAAAATATATTTAATTGCCTTTGACTTTTTTACTAAGTGGCATCACACTGTCCTGCAGTTTGTGAGTTTCACGCAACCATTTTTTTTTCTTAAAAAAATCGAGGTAAAATGTACATAGTGACACGCATCCCTCTTAAGAGGACAGATAGGTGCATTTTGTCAAATGTCTACACCTGTGCATAAGTACGGCCCTGATAAAGACTTTGAACATTTCCATCGTCCCAAAGCTCCTTTTCGGGTCCACCTCGGCCCTCCTCCCTCAGCGAGCCCTGCCCGGGTGTCTAGTTCCGAAGATAAGTTTTGGCGGTTCTTGGACGGAGTGTCGCACCGTCTACACTCTTTGTGTCTGCTTTGTCCACCGTGTGTTTGAGATCTAGTCTGGGAAGTGAATTAAATATCACTCGAGCGGGCGATCGCTGAGCGAAAGCACGCCGAGGTCCGAGTGGACCTCAGGGCCCTGGGCGGCCGCGCGTCGCGAGGCCCGGGGACCGCCTGCGGGCTGGGAGTCGGGCGGCCCCCGGGCCGGGGTCGGAGGCCTGGCTGCGCGCCGCACGGGGCCTGGCACTCCTCGCCCGACCAGACCCCGCGGACTCGGCGGGCGGCGTCGCTGGAAGTGACGCGACGAGGGCGGGGCCGCGGGCCTGGGGAGCCGCTGCCGCTGCCGCCGCCGCCGCCGCCTCCGCCTCGGCCGCGAAGCGATGTAAGAGCCGCCAGGCCGTCCCCCGTCCCGCCCGGCCTGAGCCCCGCGGGCCACCGCCGCCGTCGCCATGAAGAAGCAGTTCAACCGCATGAAGCAGCTGGCCAACCAGACCGTGGGCAGGCGAGTGCGCCGCGCCGGGCCGCCCGGGGGTTGCGCGGGCCGGGGGCCGGGGGTCACGGCCGGGGGCCGGCCGGCTCCTCCGCGGGCCCGGCCGCTCCGGGCCCGGCCGCCGCCCCGCCCGAGGCCGGCGGGGCCCGGGGCCGGGGGCGGCGTCACGCCGCGGCCTGGCGCCCGGCTCTGGGCCGCCGCCTGGCCCCCAGAGACCGGCGGGGCGGGCCGCGCCTCCCTGCTCCCACCCCTCGGGGTCCCCACTGGCCCGCGAAGCATCGCCCTCCGGGGACTGGACCTGTCCCGGGTCTTTCCCACCAGGAGATCGAGCCGGCCCGGGCCGCCGCCTGCGGCTGAAACTCCGATCAGTGGTGTGTCCGAGGCTGCGGGGCTTGGGGGCGGCATTCTCAGCCTTTCCGGATCGCCCCGCTGCCGCAAAGCCTAGCTTACAAGTGCATGGTGGCAGTAAAGAAGTAAAGGGTCATTAAAGCCCAGCGGATCTGCCTACTGAGTTTCAGAACGCCCTTTGAGGGAATTTAGAGGTGGTGCCGTCTCCAGACCAGGGGCGAATATGAACGGGATGCCTTGACATTTAAAAAGTTGGAATTGGGAGAAAAGGATTCTGGAAACGCCTAGTGCCAATTTAAAAGGAAATTACTGTGTTTTTTTTTTTTAATTCTTCCTCACTTTGGGTTTGGAAGCAAATCCTGCACCATGTTTTTTTGGGATTCCTCGACTGCTTGACAAGCATTGATTCTGTAATGACAGAATAGACCAGAGTTTGTAGATGACCAGGCTGTTGGAACAGGACTGGTTTGTGGTTTTGAGAGCTTCTGGAGGTGATTGTCATGTGCTGTGTTATCTGGGGCAAATATTTCAAGGTCTTCCAGGGCAAGTTAGCTGTATGGTACGGATTTTGCTGTTTATTCTGGGAAGAGATATGAAAGTGGGAATTTTTCACAGCTTTTGCTTCTTCTTTCAGCAGTTGAGTCAAACGGGGAGTTTGGTTTGGCCGGAGCACGTGGGACACTTCTTTTTTTGTGTGTGTATGAAAATACTTTTACTTCCTCCTGAGTTTTCTAAATTTGCTCTTTACTGTTTCGTTTCCCTCAACTTTCTGCTTAGTTTTGTTGTTTAATTTTTTTGGTACCCCACCCTGTTAGCTTGGTGTGCATTTATCCTATTTCCAGAGTTAATTCCTGTCTAGGCTAAAGCCTAGGTGTGCCTCCTTTTCTGTTATTTGTGGGGAAATGATAGAAATAATGCTGAGAGAGAGGAAGGTAGAGTATTAGTGACGGCTAATGTTTCAACCAAGAATCTGTAAATGAATTACAAGATAATTTCTGTGAATTTTCTGCCCCTCTTAGCGTTCTCAGTAACATGAATTGTGGAATCATTACTTAGTGAGTGTCAAGATGCATTTGTCAGATAGTCATTTTGGCCTGTTTGTACATTGTATCAGGTAAGTGATTTTTTTTTTTTTTTAAACAAATTTCTGAGGCTTTAAAAGCTACAGAGCAGTTCAGGGAAGCTGTTCAGGGTGTCTCTGGCCCCTGCTTCCTCTGTAGCAGCTACTCTCTTTACACTTTTAAGTTCTAGCCATACTTGCGTACTTTCAGTTTCCAGAGGAGGCTGTGCTTTCTTATGTTTTAGCCTCTACCTGGAACTCTGGGAAAGCTCTTTCATCACACCTGCCCTAGGCCACTTCCTGCTCATTCTTCAGGTCTCCTTATAAAGGTCTCTGCCTCTAAAAGGCCTTCCCTGATGCTCCTGCATAAATTGGATGTCCCTCCTTGGTGCTTTCATAATTCCATGTGGCACCTGTTTTTGCATAATGTAATTGCCTCTTTACTTGCCAGCGTTCTCCATTAGACTAAACACTTGAAGAGTTTTTGCCCATTCTTTTTTGATTCCCAGGGTCTGCTGTGGTTCCTATAACATGGTACATACTCAGTAAATATTGTTAAACGAATGTAAATCCAGTTCTCAGTAGATTGCCCTGGTGGTGTGGGCCCAAGTATGGGAAAACGAGAATTGGATGGAGTAAGTGGTGTGACTCATCCTGGGACTATAATTCTGGCCCTGACCTTTGACTCTGTTTGAAAATCTTTATTGCTTGATGCAGTGGAAGCTGCAGCTATTACAGAGCTCTTAAGGGTATGGCAATTATGCACCTAAAGTCAAAACTGTTTTTACTGGGGAACCTGTTGCTTTACTGCTATTGATTTCCTAGATATATTTGTTGTTGTTGTTTTCCACTTAAGTAATTGTAAAGGACTAGGGAGGGAAAATGGAGGTAGGAGAGAGCCTAGAATTGTTATTGGGCAGAAGCAGATGGTTGGTGGGCACCAGAATCAGGCTTCTGGTTGTATTTGGGTCAAAACAAAGCCTAGAAAGCACACATGCACTAATGAATGAAGTTATTTGTGTGAATGGCTTGCCCATGGTGTGTATGTACTATCAGTTTGTAGAGTTCTAGGTGGTGTCTTGTGATGAAGTATTCTCTTCGCAAAATTAGGAACTTGTGAGTAACCCCACAGTGAGGTTCCATGGGATGGGCATGTGGGAGAATTAGTAATGGATGGAAGGAGTGAGTTCTCATGATGCAATTTGTTTACAAGGGGTAGATGAGTCTGTTTCAGAAGACGGTTTGTGTCCCATAGGGTCAAGGCTTAGGAGGTGTTCTCCTGATATGGGTGTCCCAAAGGAGAGGAGGATGGTTCCTTTCGTCCTCCTGACTTTTGTTGATTCATCCATTCAATAGACACTTGTTGGCCCAAACTGTGTGCCCGTGTGTGAGGTATTAAAGAGTCAAAAGTGAATACGACACAGTTTCTGCCCTGAAGGAGCTCAGTAGATTTGTGGAAGAGATAGGCAAGCAAAGAACTAATTATCTACCCTGAGCTAAGTGCTTATAGAAGGATGGCTAGTGCCAGTTCTTATTGGATGGAGAGAGGCAACCAAAAAACAGAAGAAAGTTTGAGCGAAGGCTTTGTTTCCATCTTCGAGCACTTCTTTCAAATTTCTCTTGTATTGATGAGGTCTCTTTTGATTGTAAGAAAACCCAAATCAAACTGCTGTAAGCGAAGATGGGAATTTATAGGCTTACATGTGACCAGAAGAATCCAAAAGGAGTATGGCTGCAGGTTGGTCTGGATGCAGGGCTTCCACTCTTTAGACAAGCTGTGTCCACAAGGAGAACCCCCAGCCCCACCCCCTTCTTCCATTGCCCTCAGTTCTGGACCCAGAGGGACAGAATATTTTTCTTCCAGTCACCGTTGCCAAAGGCCCAAGATTGACTCTGAGTGCTTCTGACTGGGTCCCATGCTTTTCCCTGGAAATGGGTATGGAGTAAACCCTGTCTGAACAACAGGGACTGAGAGTGGGGGAGCGCTGGCTCCCCAAGGGAAACCGGGGTGCTGGTCAGGAAATAAGAAACATCATGTCGTGTCTTTTGTAGTCCTGCTAAGAAAGATATTTTGTTGTTTGAAAATCCTTGATGCAGATAATCCAGTGGATGCAGGTGGTGATTTTGGGGAGGTGATGCCCTGCATGGAGGAAGGTGTACACAGGATGAGGAGCTTGAGGGAAGTTTAGTTATGAGGTCGAAGTGTCCAGGAGAAAAGGAAGCTGAAGGACTAACCAGGAGAGTTATTACCTAGGTGAGGCTCTGGGAGGGAGTGTCTCATTGGGTGTGGGTTTCTGCCTGGATTGAAGTACTACTCCCTGGAGGTTCAAATGCTTTCCCAGATAGTTCACTTTAGATAAGCCAAGGTTACAGACTCAAATGCCTAGAGGGGCCAGACTAGTAAAATAAATGAGTGACTGAGGCCAGGTAAGGGTTGGGGGCATGCCCCCCACCATGAGCTCACCAAAGGGGCATGTGGGAATATGGGCCCAGAGTGACTCAACCGTTGTGGCTTTCCAGAAAAGCCTGAAATCTGGACTTTAATGAAGGTTAGATGGCATTTAATGCAAAGGAAACAATCACCATGATACTATGTGGGGCTAAACAAAATATATCGGTGGCCAGATTTGGTGTGTGGGTCACCAAGTGGCAGTTGCTTGTCTAGAAGGACCTGGAGGTTCAGAATCCCTATTATTATTTTTCTTTTTCCCCCTGTACCTTACCCTGATATTACTGCATTCCTAGTTCTTTGGATTTGTTGAAGAGCTCATTCTTTCCTTTACAGAAACCTTTAAAAGATTTGATGGTACTAATCATCAACTTTTCTCTAGTTGGTTTAGTTTGCCAAAGGCTGTACCAGACCACCTGGCTTGGTTCTCACCTACTGGCAATGATCATTTCTATTCTAGAAAGAGGGAAAATGACTTGCCATGTTCACACAGCTGCTAAGTGGCCGAGGCACGACTTGGGTCCAGGGCTTCTGACTCTGGATCCCATGTGCTTCCGACTACAGAATCTGGGCTGCCTTTTCACCAGGGAAGGATTAATGTTTATTAAAAGTTTTTGGTGCTTATTAAGCCGTTGGGCTCAGTGCTTTGCATAAATTATCTCACCGCATTCTTGCAGCAGCTCTAAGAGGCAATGTTATTTGTTCCTGATTTAATGATGAGGAAGCCAGGACTCAGAGAGGTCATCAGGCTAGTAAATGACAGAGCTGTGGACTCAAACCCAGGTTTCTGATTCCAAAGCAGCTATAAATCTTCACGTGGGCAACTCTTATGTGAAAAACCTGTTGTTTGAGTCGTGAGTGCTGCCTTCGTAAAATCCTGAAGGCTGAGAGCTGGATGTTGCTCTAGTCCAGTGGCTCTTACCAAGGTATGGTTTTGCCCCCCCAGGGGACATTTGGCAATGTCCAGAGACATTTTTTGATTGTTGTGACTTGATTGGGGGAGGGGTAGATAGAGGCCAGGGAGGCTTCTGAATATGCTGCAGTGCAGCTGACAGCCTCACAATCCAGACTGATCTGGTCCCAAATGCCAAGACTGCTGAGGTTGAGAAACCCTGATCTAGTCCTTCCAGGGTCTGGACGTCTGAATTATCAAAACCAAAGCTCCACACTGCTTGCTTGCAGGCCAGAGATGTGTTCTCTTTGGCCTATTCAGTATTTATTTATTTATTTACAATCATTGGCTCATATTCAAAAATGAGAAGTTTTCACATGAAAACCTGGATTTCCAGCTGCTTCTAAAATCTTGGAAGACCTGGCAGTGCCTGGCATCCCTCCCGAGCACAGAAATCAGGAGCTCAGCAGCAGCTGTCCCATCTGGGTGGGGCATGAGCCGTCCAGTCCCTACCTGGCTCATTTTATTCTGTTACGGTCTTTGCCGACCCTCCCTGAAGGGCACAGGTATCTAGTGACCTTCTACTCCAGGCGGGCAGCACTGATTCTCAAGGTGAGTCAAATACCCCTTACCCCGCACACCCCAGAGCAGTCCTCTGGTGCCTCGTTGAATCCGTCTTGTCTCTCTTCCGTGGGGCGGCCCTTCCTATGTTTGACAGTGCAGACCGTATCCTTACTTTTGCCAGCATCACATTCTACGTCCCTTGCCTACTTTGCTGCCTCATTTTACTCACACTGATTTCCTCTGGACAGTAATTCTGAGAAAGGGGAGGTAGCTGTGCTCTGCTTCAGCCCGAGTGGATTCCATCCAGTCCCTGCATAGAGTGGGGGTGGAAAGGAGTCTGGTGTCTTTGCAGCTTCTTTTGAATCTGGTCTTCTGTGGCCTTGTTATGTACTTTACATATTGTGAAATCCTAAAATAGCAAACAGGGTATTTATAGGTGAGTGAAAACCCATTGTTCACTGAAAAAAAAAACCCACAATCCTAAAAGAATGAGGTCATAAGCATCATTTTCACATATCATATAGAGTATGTGAACACAGCATGTTATTCTAATATGGAATTACCTTGGTGCCAGTGATTCCCAGTGTGTGCACGGCAGGACCCCGTCCCCCGCCCTGGGAATCAGCACTGGGGTATAGGGTCCTAGAGTCAGCATGTGCTCTACGCTTTCTTATCAGACTGCGATGGTTTTGCATATATCATTCTATTTCTGTTTCTCAAATGGAGGTAGATGCCATTGTAATTAATCCAGTATAAATCCATTTAAAAATATTATCACACTCCTATCTGCTTTGTGTATGTGTGTTTTCTTAAACGTAGATAGTAAAAGTATAACAGGCCCGTGGTCCTTTATCCAAAACCCCTGGGGTCAGATGAGTTTCAGAACTCAGAATTTTTCAGATTTTAAAGAAAAGTGGGTACTTCCCTGGTGACACAGTGGTTAAGAATCCACCTGCCAATGCAGGGGACACGGGTTCGAGCCCTGGTCCGGGAAGATCCCACATGCTGCGGAGCAACTAAGCCTGTGCGCCACGACTACTGAGCCTGAGCTCTAGAGCCCACGAGCCACGACTACTGAAGCCTGCGAGCCACAACAACTGAAGCCCGCGCGCCTAGAGCCCGTGCTCCACAACAAGAGAAGCCACCGCAATGAGAAGCCCATACACTTCAACGAAGAGCAGCCCCCGCTCACCGCAACTAGAGAAAGCCCGCGCCCAGCTATGCAGCCATAAATAAAATAAAATAAAATAAACAATTGAAAAGAAAAGTAATAATGCACATATGCTGTTATGTAGTATCTCCAGTAGGGTCTGAGGCAGCAGCCTGTAATCATCATACATGTTACTATTTCCATAGCAAAATATATGAGTGTATTTCACACTAAATGGAATCTTTAAAGACTAAAAATAGGTTCATGCTAGCTTAGGTCAAGTTATGTTGCCAAATGAGCTACAAAAAAACGTTTCTTTTTTTAGATTTCAAAGTGATGGATAAGGGATTATGGACCTGTAATGTTCCTGGTGAGAGAGTCTGAACTTTTGCTTTACATATGTCTCCCATATTGCAAAAAGTTGGAAACCACAATTATAATTTGTAAGCAGGGGTCGCAAATTCAAGTGCCAGGGCAATTAAAAGTAATAAGTGAAGTAGGAGATAGGTTTAAGGCAATAGGGGATGATGAGGACTGCAGTGAATTAGTGAGTACATGTTCATTTAAAGGGGAGAGTTGCTCTCAGCTCCAGCTAGTTGTTGCCATGGTGAAATGTGTGTAGTATAGTCACATCTCCTTATTTCTGATGGTATTCCAGCATGCTGATTTCTTGATGTTTAATGTTGGCAACTAAAAAAAAAAAAAAACCAGAAAAAACGCTGCGTAGGCCAAAGAAAATGTATCTTCAAGCTTTATCTGGTCTTGGGCTGCCTACTTTGATCTCTAGTTTAGAGACTAATTCTTACGGTATGAAAGTTGGACAGTGGTGTTTTGGTAATGAACTTCTTCACTTCTTCTTAAGTTGGAGACCAAATATTTGTTCTGTCATCATTCATCATACTTAATGAACATGTTATATATGTTTTGAGTGTAAAATTCATAATAAAAATGAAACATTCAAAAGTTGATAGACATTTTATTTTAGAATTGCCTTACTTTACAGCCAGTGGGAAGTTTTCTTTTTCATCTATGAATTTGAAACTTTAAACTTATTAATCTTGGGAAAGGGGATGAAAGCCCCAAGTTAAAATAGGAGCCTCTTTTTAAGTTAAGGGAGTTAATGGAGATTAGGCCATAATGCCTCTACCGTTCCAGGGCTGTAGCGACCCAAAGACATTGCCCATCTGCCCTTGTATTGGGACAAGGAAGTGTCCTTCATGTCCTGTCTTCTGAGGCCATTGCCCCTGGGTGATCTCAGCCCCATAACTGCCACCACCTGGCTGATGACTCAGTTTTATTCCTCTGGCCCTGGTATCTCTTCATCTGTAGATTGAACGTCTCCACTTAAATGTCCTGCTAACACTGAACTCACGAACTTCATCCTGAAATTGGCCTCCTTTCCCTGGATCCCGTAGTCTATGTGTTGGCAAACTTTGGCCTGCAGGCCAAATCCTGTCTACCTCCTGCTTTGTAAAAAAAAGGTTTATTGGAATGTAGCCATGGGCTGATGCAGCAGAGCTAAGTAGTTTTAACAGTGACTGTATGGGTCGCAGAGCCTATGCTATTCACTGTCTGTTCCTTTTACAGAAGAGTTCCCTGACACTTGCTCTAGTGCATGGAATGCCACCACACCTACTTAGTCACCTGTCAGTCCCCCCATCTCCCTTCCACGTTCTTTATTATCCAGGCTCTCACCACGATCTGGCAGTTCTGCCTCCTGAGTGTCTTTTGACTTGGTCTCTGCCTCTCGATGGCCATTCTTCCAATTACTTTAGTTCAAACTTTCATTTTTTTCCCCTTGGACTCACAGTTGTCTTTCAACTGGCTTTGCTGTCTTAAGCTGGTCGTTATCCCTTCTGAGGGACATCTAGGCCTCCCCTTTCTTTTGACATGGCCAGTCACCATTTTAATGATCATAGCTGTTCCCCTCTAAATTATTTTTTTCTGATGAATTCTCTGGAGTTTAGAATCACTACATTTGTAGGAAATTAATATTTACATAGCGTATTGCCAGATTGCCTTCTAACAAGATAGCGCTGTTATTTCACTTGCAGCACAGCAAGTAATGTCACTGTGTGTGACATGATGAATGCCATGTCTCACCGTCACCCTAGTAGCACTAGACATTGTCTTTTTAACATTTGCTACTTACTTAATTTTTTCCACTAAGGTTGAAATGACCATTGTCCCTATATTCATATTTCCTTATATGTTCAAGTTTTCTGTATGTCATTTGTTTATTTAATTGCCATGGAATTAGTGTTCAGTTGTCAATTTCATCGTTCAGTTCCCAGTTCAGCTCAACTGATGTCTGTTGAGAACCTGTCAAATGCTAGGGTCTGGGGTTAAAAACATAACCGGTTCCTAGGAACTTGAGTGGGAAGATGGACATACAAACAGATCATTTGAATAGAGCCAAAGGTACCTATTCTAACATTTCAGGTGTTAATAATGAAATGTTAATGCCATATCTTGATTTATTCATATATTTTAATATAAACAAGTTGATATTCTTATTCTCAGATATATTACTTAATGAAAGCAGTGATGGAATCTTGAGAGAGCATGTCTATGACTAGGTGCAGATTTGATATAAGTTTCAGAAGATAAAGCAGATTCTGTTGAAAATCTAACCCTGTGATTTATATAAGAAACTGCTTTTGAATAGGTAAAGCCTATTTGTAGCCAATGATGTGTAAACAATATTCAGTTCACCTCAGCCCTCCAGGTTGTAAGACTTGTTTCCTATGTCCTAATATTTCACATTAATTACGGCTTATTGATTATTTGTGTAGGCCACTTCCTTTTAATTAGTCCTAAGATGTTTCTCTTCCTCTCCTTTCCCTCGGTTCTTTTTTAGGTGTCTTATCAGAGATACCTTTTGGTCTAGCACTCAATTTGATCTCCCCTTTAATGTTTCATTAGCATTTCTTCTATGGTTTCTCGGTGTTCTTCCACATGGGTTAGCCAAGTTTATGCCTCCTAAAGAGTTTAAATGATAAATTGTAGACTAAGTAAACAGGTGCTCAAATGAATACAAATATTTAAATATATAAATGTTCAGAACTGACAGAAATTCTTGTATGCAGCTACCAGCTACCTGTCACCTATCAGCGTGAACATTTACACATCTACCAGCTTGGATTTCACGTGGTCATTGGATACTTTCAGATGCATGGGCTGGAGTGGCCACTTAAACCCATGCCCAGCTGTACCCTGGGGAGATACACCAGAGTATTTCTACTTCACTAGCTACAGTGAGTGCTAGGATAGATGGAGCATGGACTCAGGCATGGGGGCTCTGAGATATGCTTTGGGCTCAGTGAAGGCACCTCTGACATGTGACACTTTAGCAATCTCGATAACAGGCAGGAAGGGATGACAGGTGATTAAGAATTCCAAGAGGAAGGAAAAATTCTTAGGGGAAACCTAAAACCCTGAAAATTTATCCTTTAACTTAATATTTTTTTGTCTATAAATTGGAAAAAGACAACTATATCTGACTCTTAACAGTGGAAAAACTCTATCCAGCTCTTATTTTCAAATTAGATATTGAAATGTTATTAGGTAGTGAAAAGTTGTGTGTAGATCCACATGTTCTCAAGTCCGGAATGACTGTGGTATTTAAATTCACAAACCCTGGATGCAGTTCCATCCAGTTGGAGGAGCAAGTTGGTTCCTCAAAGCTTTAAGAAGCCTTAAAACCAGAATATTCGATTTTCTTTGCCTCGTGTAGCAAAGATGGCCATCTTCCCCCAAATAGACAATTTTGCTGTACATTGAAAGTCTATTGAGTCATCATATTTAACAGTGTAACTTTTAGTTTCTTTAATTTTCATTATACTTGTTCATCCCCTCTTATAACCTTTTCAGTAATCTCACTGCTTTTGCATTTTTGGACATGCTAGGATTAATAATAATCCCCAAACAATCCCAAGGTGGCAGGACTAAAATACATGATCACCCATGACCATGAACACCAACTTTTTGGAATCGGGCAGTATTGGTTGGCTTTTGTTCTCCTCTGTGGAAGACCAACATTAGAAAGGCTTCTGTTCCAGTTTTGGGGGGATCATGGTTTGAGGACCACTGCAGTGGAACTGGGGAGCCCTTACATGCAGAATGTTGAAAAAATTAAGTGGGTGCTTTAGGAAGACAACTCTGGCAGCAGGTGGAGTTAGGATTGCAGAAGAAGGAAAAGAGGAGAAGGTGAAAGGAGACTAGCTAGGAAACTATGGCCGCAGGCTGAGAGAGGTGATGGCAGCCAGAACTAAGACAAGGGCATTGGAGGTTGACTTGAAAACATACTTAACACCATGATGTTTGTGGTGAAGAAAAAAGGTATATGATTAGGTGTTATTTACAGAAATAGGTAACACCGTGATTCTTCACTTTTCCATTGTTTTATAATGCTTCTCTTTTTTTAAACATATAATTCATATATCTACTTCTTTAGCTGGGCTTTCTATTCCATTGATTTATGGCTTTAGTGTGTGTGTATGTATGTGCACACCAGTACCACACTGTTTTACTAGCTGTTGATCTGTAATGTGTTTTCAATCTGGTAGAGCTGGTCCCCTTCAGCTCTTCTTTTTCAGGTATTCTTTCCTGTTTCTGTCAAAAAATGAATTTTGGTGTCACTTCTTTTCTAGTTCCTAGAAATATTCATTTAGGATTTCGATTAATTTGGAGCTCACTTATCCAGGTAATATTTATTGGATGCCTGCTATGGGCTAGGTCCTGAGGATACACAAATAACTAAAACCCAGGAACTATGGTCTAGTAAACCTGTGAACTAGACCCTGGGGAGAACTGGTATCTTTACAGCATGAGTGTGGCACATCTCTTTATAGACACAAAGCTTTTATGTGTTTCCTAAATATTTTGCTGCTGTTGTTCTTGTTGAGCATAGTGCCTAATTAGTGTAATTGGTAAACATGGGCGATATTGATGTTTGTATATACTTGTTTACTTTACAACTTCTTTAGCTACAATTGATAATTTTGTTACTTCTTTGACTTTTCTGTGTATACAATATTATCTGTGTTATGTTTCTACTCTTTTGCTATTATTTATTTCAATGATTTCTTTTTCTTTCCTTATTTAATTGGTTAGACTCTCCAAAATAATGTTTAGCCTTATAATTGTTTATAGCAATATTGTATAAAGGGCATGTGATTGCATCCCTATTGGGCATTCGAGAAACATGATAAGGAGTGCGTAAATCCTGCTAAAATGCAAATGTTTTCATCTGAATGGTACCCAGTGGAAATCAGCCAGCATTTGCCCTCTCTTTTTTGAGCCGCATACCTTTTAGTATGTCTGATGAGCCTTTATTCTGTGTCTTCGTCATAAGATTGGCAGGTGATCTTAAAGGCAGAATGCTGACTTGTAGTGGTCCAACTGTATGGAGGAAACAATTGCCATACACTTAGGCTGAGGAAGGACTTGGAAGAAAAAGTTGAGAAATGGTGAGAGGAGTTTAAATGGAGCCTATGTGACTTGTCAAGTGGTCAGCAGGTCACAGGGCGATGGACTTAACTGTAGTCTCTGAATATGAGAGCAGTCTTTAGGAGTAGAAACCTTGCTACCCGTAGATTTTGATGGAGATTCTAACAGTCCTCTCCCCAGAAAATATCTCCACAAACACTTGCATATAACTTCATGGACTTCACAGACATCCTCAAGCCCATGGATTAAAGAAAACCTATCTATATGGTCTGCGGCTCAAGAAGCCTACTGGTTATCGGAGAGATGCTGGGCTGCAGTTCCTGGGCTGTGAACTGGTCTTAATGTACGGATGGGTCCCTCACATGTCTGTCTGTGTGTGTTGTTCCGCTAGTCTCCAAAATATACACTCAAGGTCTCTCTGAGAGCCTTCCCCACAAAAAACGGAAATCTGGTTCTCTTAATGATGAGATGTAGTGAGCACATCAAATTACTTTCCCTTAATATAAATCAGCTTGTTGGGCAGTTTGTTAATTTAGTTATGTTTTCAAAACTTTTAGATGAGGGCTTAAGGAAGCTACATTGCTTTAGGGCAGTTGGGGTATAGTAAGAGGTAGGCTGGACTCCAGTCTGAGGAGCTGAGATCCCGTCTATGCTGTTCACTAGCTCTCTTTCTCTGACTTTTGCCGAATCAGCCTCCCTGCTGTGTTGTCCACCCAAGAACAAGCCCTGGTATGTTTAGGAAGTTGGCAGGTGATAAGGACAGTAAGGAAACAGTATGAGACAATAGGTTAGTATTAGGAAAAATAGTCAGGTGAGATTTCACCTCACCACTATATGCCAAGATAAATTACAAACAGGTTAAGAGTTTCATGTAAAAAAGCCATAAGATAAATACAAGGAAATATGGAAATTACTTCATGCTCTGGCTTACAAATGCAGAGAATGAACAATAAAAGATAACCTATAGGTTTAACCACATAATAACTAAAATTCTGTCTGTCATAGATCATAATTAAAATTATGACAAATGACTAACTGGAGAAAATTGAGAGCAGCCACAACAGAGGGTTAATATCCTTAATGTATAAAGCTTTCTTATCAATCACTTTAAAGAATTCTTCTGTCATAAGCAAATACCATGAACAGAAAGTCACAGGTGAAATACGACCAGTAAATATGTGACTCTTTTTAAAATTACAAGGAATCAAAGAAGCACAAAGCTTCGAGACTCCATTTTTATTTACCAAACTGGCAAAGTTCTGAAACTAATGCCTGTGCTTCCTGCCTTGGTAGAGGTGAGGAAGCCCTGTGTCATGCATTGGCT